>NC_064640.1:313434548-318234548 GCF_023864345.2 Schistocerca serialis cubense | reverse complement strand
GCGCATGCGCCACTCATCACTGTTGGCGCCCCCCCCCCCCCCAAGATTGGGCAGGAGGCGCCGCCCTTAGTAGAGCACAGGCAGCAAAGATATATCGCACTCAGAGACTATTTCAAACACACGGACTGACCGTACCGAAGAAAGTTATGTTTTGATGCAGGATAGTACAGGGTTCTACGTCCTCGTAAGAGGAAAACTACTGTCTCTATTACTCAAATTGTCTGCCAGCCTAAATTTAATTGCTTCTTTGTAAACACTGTTTCAACTATCACAGTCTTGTCCAATTTCATCCCTTGTTTCTCGTTCGAGTAATGTTCTGCTACCACTGACTTTTCCGGCCTCGTATGACGGCGGTGCTCCACGCACCTGTCCTGAACTGTGCAAATCGAACGGTCGATGTAAGCCTTTCCACACTGACATGTCAGTCTTCCTAAGCCCGAAATCGTCTTCCACAGAGCCGAGAAGTGCCCTAATCACGTAACGTTGACTAAACACACTCTTAATGTTAAAACTCCTTAAATGTACTCAAGTCTTATACGATACACCTTCAGCATAAGGAATCAAGGCCACAGGTCTATGCTCCTTTTCATGCACATCCGGGGATGGTCAAAACCCCATAGCCCGACGAATCTTCTTCTCAGAGTATCCATTTTCCTTAAAACAGCCATTAAATGTTAAAATTCCTGGGTTAAACTGTCCTCGTCGGAAATGACATGTGTTCCGCGTAAGACAGTTCGGAGGACGCCACTGCGTTGGTTCTGTGGGGCAATTCTTAGTGTGCAGATACCGGTCGATATGTGTCGGCTTCCGGCAGACTCTTTCACTTTTGAAAAGATTTACGTAAGAAACTTCATCCTGGTGCTGCTGTTGCGCCTAGGTTGTATGGTCTGTGTTAAATAAGGAAGGTGTTCCTCTACTCCCTATTGTTAGTAATTTGGGTGCACCCACTTCTAACCTAGTGAAGTATTTAACAGCTGTTCTCAGCCCATATGTTAGCAACTGTGAACACCATATCCCTAATTCGGTGAATTAAAATTCACCAGCCGGCCGAAGTGGCCGTGCGGTTAAAGGCGCTGCAGTCTGGAACCGCAAGACCGCTACGGTCGCAGGTTCAAATCCTGCCTCGGGCATGGATGTTTGTGATGACCTTAGATTAGTTAGGTTTAACTAGTTCTAAGTTCTAGGGGACTAATGACCTCAGCAGTTGAGTCCCATAGTGCTCAGAGCCATTTGAACCATTTGAACCATTAAAATTCACCGAATTAGAGATATGATTATTGAAATCTTTGAGTCTGGGTCCTTCCGATTTTCTACTGAGTTTTGATGTGACACCTCTATCTACACAAGTCCCTCTGGAAGAGGCCCTGAGTATAATTAGTGAAAAACTGTATGAAGAGTTGGTGAAGCTTTGTTGTCATTTTCTGACATGTACGTGATTTTCATTTAATGGCAACATTTTTAAACAGAATGATGGAGTAACTATGGGTAGTACTTTATCGTCGATAGTCGCCAATTTATTTATGGAGGAATTCTAGAGTACGGCACTGAGGACTTCAGCATTACAACCAACGTGCTTCTGGAAGTACTTTGATGATACTTTTTTGTCTGGTCTTCTGGACGTGATGCTCTCAACAGATTTTTGGACTACTTCACCTGTCTTCATCCCACCATTAAATTTACCATGAAGGTTGAAACTCATCGGGTGCTTCCGTTTTTCGACGTCATGGTTTACAGAAAACAAAATTGTACTGTAGGACATAGTATGCATGGAAATTCGACACATATCAATCGGTAGCTGCATGCTAGGAGTTGCCATCTGCTATACCAACGCAGTGGCGTCCGTCGGACTCTCTTACGCAGAGCATACGCCATTTCCGATGCGGACAGTCTAATCCAAGAACTGGCACATTTGATGGCTGTTTCTAAAGAAAATAAATAATTTGAGAAGCAGATTTGTCAGGCTATGCAGATTGGACCATCCCCGGAAGTGCATGAAGAGGAGCATAGATCTGTGGCCTACTAAGGGCGGCGCCACCTGCCCGATCTTGGAGGGCAGCAATTGTGATGGGCGATGGATGCACCTTGTACGGTACGCAGGCCTATTATAGGACGATGTTTTGCAGCCTTGGCATCAGTTTTCAGCTGGACTCAGCAGCGTTCTCCTGAAGATTGCGGATAGATGGATCGCCAAAATACTGAATTAAGTTGATTTTAGGATCCGGTAGCAAACCCGAGGAGACAATCAAGACTTACTATGCCGGGAAAACCTACGAAGTCACAATATCCGATACTAGTTGAGTTCTTTTGCTCAAGTAAACGTTCTTCGCATGTGTTAAACTACTTTTGATATCCTCATTGTTTCAGCCATCCTGTGTAATCTCGTTTCCTAGACGGAATAATTCTTTCTTTCCTCCGACAGTTATGACGTTCCTAACCTTCATATTAAGCAGTTCATTATTCTGTTTACTGATCTTCATCACCTTCGTCTTTTCTGTGTCCGTCCTTAAACCACATTTCTGCTAAGCATGCTGTTAGCACCTTCGACGGGTCTTCTAAGACTTCCCAACTTCAGGCGAGAAGGTTTATGTCATCTGTGAACTTAGCGTTGCTATCTTGTCGTCTAGCAGTTTTATTCCATTTTCGAAACTGTCTTTTCTTCCTTCGTTACTTCATCGACATAACAGTACATGAGAGCATACGAGAGTATGTAAATGGAGGTATAATTTGTCAAATTGTAGACGTGTTTTACATCAGAATGAATCAACGGAGAGTACTAAGTGAGATTGTACAATACATGACTGTACCTGATCTTCGATCCGACAATCCGTAAGAGAGATTACATTGAAGCTACCACTGGTCAGATTTAATGTTAGAAATGTCACTGTGAATTGGTAACGTTATAGAAGCACTAAACTAACCATCGCTGTAGTGCGCCTAAGAAATTAACTGATGTAGATCGCCGAAATCTAAAGTGTCCTATATGTACGAATCGCCAGACTCCTTTGACATCTTTCCCGTAGGATTAGTGAGCGATGCTCTAGTGGTGCAAACATCGTCATCATTGTAGGTATTGTAGCATTCAGTAGAGAGTGTATGAACCTCGTGAAGGACATTTATTGGAATGTTTTGTAACCATAATGAAATTAGATGGAGGTTGTGCGATGATCAGCGAATGTTTTCCTTGGGATGGGATCAATTTACGAAAACAGTATCGATAATAACAGGCTTTCCACATTGTTGCAGTAAACAGAATTTCATCTTTTTATACAAGCAGGTTAATGAATCTGTCCACAAATTGAGGACCGTTACATCGTAGGACACAACAATCTTCTTGCCTAATCAAAGATCCAATCTGAACGCCATGAATCAATTTTGCGACGAATTAGAGCGCATAATGTGTACCAGATGAAATCGCTAAAAAAGTGCTGCACCAACTATCCACTTCGCTTCTGGGAAAACTGAAGCAAATTCTGCATTAGGCTTGTCAATACTTAATGGAAAACCTTCCTCTAGGATTAAACGCTGGAGTGGTAATTTAATGTGTCTTTAAACCGAGTAGGGTCAGCTGTCTACAACCTATAGACTAGTTAAGATATCTTCTATTTTATTCCAGTAACAATGTCAGTTGCTCCATACAGCCGTATCAAACAATTTGTTTTGATGTTTAATTCATGTGCAGTCGATATGAAGACTATATTAACTCATCATTAAGTACCAAAAACGGCTCAACAGTCGAGAAATTATGAGATCATAGATCCTTTAAATTGATTGCGCATGAATTACAGTTTAAAAATATATTCTGTGATACAGCTGTATGGAGCAACTGACATTGTTACTCGGAATAAATTAAACGACATCTGAGAAAAGCACTTATGGATACCCCTCCTCCCTACAATGGTGTCCCATAAATAAAGTAAAAATTATAATAGACGCTCTCTCAACAGTCTCCCGACATTGTTCTCCAGGGCTCAGTACCAAAGAATTGAAGAAGTTTCCTGCAAATAACAACCCCGCCATACATGAAATATCATTTTCACTCAGTTTCGTGACGTACGGATCACCTTACACATTGTAATAGGATTTCAGAATAATGGTTGGTAGTAATGATTTGGTTGTATGGAGAAAAAACTTAAATCTTTTTACTTGTCATATGTGGTTTTAGTTTTATGCTCTTCCTCTTATTACTTCATGGCGCAGCAAAATTTTGTCCAGCGCTATACAAACGCCATTATGCTTGACAATAAACAAGTTAAGAGTAGACCCATGCTGTTACATTAGGAGCAGCAGAGGGAGATCCAAATTTTTCGCAATTCCATGTTGTAGGGAAGAGCTCAGCGATATGGAAAAAGGTGTTATGTTGGTTGAAGGAAGCGCCACGGAAGCAGGAAGAATGTGAGGTTCAGTAAAAAGATGTGAACTGTCACCAGTATTGATATGAGAGAGGACTATAAACAACTGTAGCGCTCGTCTCATGTACGCAGAAATTTGATATACTCTGGCATTCCAACCTCGTGTGCAGAAAGAACATGAAACGGGTTTTTGAAAGATGCGTTTAAAGTAAATGCGATAAAGTACTTGGTACAAAGAATGTTTTTCTGTACATATGTTGAAAAACATAGCAGTTAATTAATATATCCTTAATTTGGACTACATAGTTCTTAAAAATGTATCTTTAAACCATCTGAATAGCTGTCAAAAAGGAGACTATTAAGTATGCGTAACCCACGAAAAATATCACTGGAAAGAAGAAAAGTTGTGCAACTTCTCGAATATTGCTGTTGCTCGGTTCATAGATAAAGTAAGAGAAAGTTTTGTAATCACTGGATTGTATTTCAGGAAAGTTCATGATAAAATATGGATTCGAACGCCCTGTTCTGATCTTATACCTCTAACGAACTATCCGTGTTTTTTTTGTTAAATTCAAACATATAGTAAGAAACAAAACATTAGAACCAGAGTCAGCTAGTAAATCATTAAATCACTTTGAAATGCTCAGAGTAATCAAAAATCGTTAGACTAATTCTTAGAACATAGTTTAATTTTCTGAAAATCAATAGGAGTCCCAAGTCCCATAACAAGCTTTTAATTCATTTTATCCATTAAGGGTATTATAAAAGTGACTGTGTATTAACTCATTACATAAACGGAAAGCTATGAGCAGTCACTTATGAAATATTTGTTTATTTTCATAAGCTAATATCCGAACCTTTCCAGGCTTATCTTCAAATGTGGGCTGCTGAAGCAACGTATTTATTTTTGTAGCGTGACGTTGGGTCCTGAATCTGTGAGAAGAGGGTAATACTCATTTAAATGTAACACTCA
Organism: Schistocerca serialis cubense; assembly: GCF_023864345.2. Classification (NCBI taxonomy): domain Eukaryota; kingdom Metazoa; phylum Arthropoda; class Insecta; order Orthoptera; family Acrididae; genus Schistocerca; species Schistocerca serialis. The sequence continues at coordinate 318,229,226 of NC_064640.1, read as the reverse complement.
AAGCGATATATTGCCATCTGTACTGTCGTAGAGTCAATACGTAACATCACACTACAAAAATAAATATGTAACTTCTTCATGCCCCATCCGAAGATGAGCTTGGAAAGGTTTGAAATCTGATTTACAGAAACAGACAAATATTTCGTATATGATTGATCGTAGTTATCTGTATTTACATTCAATAAGCTTTTAATACTTGAAATGTCTTTAGTCCTTTTCGATCACAGTTAATGAGTTATCCGGAAAGAAAAAATCTCTAGGAACTGCTTTTGCCATCCGTAGGTGATGTGAACACCGGTCGTTTGTATCACACGGTAAAAAGTCGGGAGTACAGAACACTCGTCTTCTCATTTCAAAACAGTGATAACATCTTCATCTCTATCTTGAACTGGTTGGAATCCGCTACTCTCTTCGTTACAGTTTAATACGAGATGTCCGGTTCCGTAGTGAATTTTGGAAGTCGTCTAAATTTTAGTGTGTTTCTTTCAGTTACTTGTGAATTTGTATTATGTCGCAAAGTACGAAATGAGTCACTGTGGAACAGTCACATCTTGTAACACGACAGCTCAGAAATGTCAGCTTGGGAAAGCGCAGTAACACGAGTGGCTGGTCTGTGTGGGCAGCGGGCTGGCTTGCGTATCCTTGGCGCCGCCTACCTGCGCTGACCTCGTGGCTCGTGAGCCCACGCCGACTGCTGCGGACAAAGACCGCCTCCTCAGGAGTTCTCCACTACCATTAGAGAACACACAGATATTCGCCAGGGATCGTTGCTCAGATTAATGCTTCACACCTGACCTCAAACGAATCCGTATCTATATCTACAGCTACACTCCACAAGTCACCTAATGGTGTGTGGCGGTGTGGGTACTTAAAGTAACACTGTTACTCCCCACTTTTTCTGTTCCAGGTACGAATAGTACGTGGGAAGAACAATTACTGATAAGCCTCCGTGTGTTTTGGAATCTCTCTAATTGTGCTTTCCGCGTGTCTGCAGGAAGATCTAAAATTATGAGACTCAAGAACAAGGAAGGAGAGAGAGTTACAAATAGACATAATATTCCTGAAGTTGTTGGAAACTTCTACCAAGAGCTGTATACTACGAACATTGACAGGCCGACTGAGGAAGAAAAAGTGGCTCTGAATGACGCACAGGAGGGAGCACGCGAAGTAATCACTGCTGAAGTTGTAAATGCACTTAAACACCTAAAAAACGAAAAAGCTCTGGAGGAGGACAGGAGAACAAATGAAATGCCGGAACTGGATGGAAGTACCAACCAACAAATGCATTACCTCTCGACGAATACCAAAAAAATGTAGAAATGCTGACGTGGTACTACTCTTCAGAAAGTGTCAAAGGGAAACTAGGAGAACTATCATTCTATTAGTTTGCTATCACATATTTACAAACTCGTTACTAAAATTGTAACAAACAGTCTCACAAGAGAAACAGATTTCTGTCAACCTGTTGAACGAGTGGGATTTCGGAGGGGCTTTTCGACTGTGCATCACATCCAGACTGTTCGCTTTCTTCGTGAGAAAACAACTGAGTATAACATCAGGATTCATTTGGCCCTTGTCACAGTCGGCAAAGGAGATCGCGAAGGTGACACCATTTATCCGAAACTGTTCACTCTTGCACTGAAAGAACTATTAAATTCAGTAGACATGGAGAATAGATGAATAAAAATCAATGTATTATATCTGAACCATTCGCGCTTTGGCAACGATATTGTGCTCATAAATGAAGATTTGAAAGAACTAAATAATATGGTCCAAGAACTAAAATTTGCCTCTGCAAAGATTGGCTTGGAAATGAACTGCAATAAAACGAAAATATTAAGCCCAGACAACCAGTCACTTACGGTCGGAAACTGTAAGCTGTTGATGAACACATTTACCTTGGCCAGAAAATTAAGTTAGGGAAAAACAATCAAAATTCATAAATCCCTCGCAGAATGGAATCGAACTGAGCAGCATTCCAGAAAGTAAGATCCATCCTGACCAACAGCGATGTCCCAAATAACGTGAAAGCTATGGTCTGTAATATGTGCATACTACCAGTTACAACTTACGGACTGGAAACTGTGACTCTAAGGCAAGTGCTCGTAAGCTACAGCGCATACAACGAGTGATGGATCGACAGATGCTAGGAGTCACCATCAGCGATAGGATTCGATCAGAGGACATTAGAAAGAGAACAATGGCAACATCCGTCCTAGAGAGAATTGCAAGACTGAAGTGGCAATTGATCGGACATGTAACTCGACAAGATTACAGCAGATGGAAGGACCCCTGTGTATTAACAGGGCTGCAGTAACCTGTTCACGGATGTTCACATCAAATTATTTACGACATTTAACTAGCGTTCATAACGTTTATAACAGCTGACTGTCGATACGTAGACAACTGAACTGAAAGTCTTTAGGCCGCAAGTTTTACGCAACGCCAGATCTGGAGCAGCTGTTGCGCCATCAGAAACCAGAGCTGGCGATTCGATCGCTAAACAAGAGTATCATGCTCGTTAACAGACAAGAAACGAACCTCTCTTTGTGTGGGAGTTTTGCATTACAGATGTACAGTGGAAATCCTAACCCGTTACACGCTAATGACGTATCAAGAAGTTTGCGGATTCAAGTTATATGACTTTATTAGAGAAATTTCTTTGTTTGGTAAAACTGATGTAGTTACTTTAGTGAGATGTTAAATTTCCCTTAACAATTATTTCAGGAAAAAAATCTATTAATTATATCAACTACGGGCATCATTGTACTTTAGCCAGTGCGAGCGTTGCAACTTTTAGAGTCGGTACGCAGTGAGCTGTATCTTTTTATTATTTATCCATCCCAGTTGCCAGACGATGTTTGAAATAGCAGTCTTGATACAAATGTAAGAGAAGATGACTTGCTGGGAAGAAGACCCCCATCATGCCTGCTCCCCTGTCTCAACAACCATGAGGTTTTCGTCTAGGTACATTTATATCTATATACATACTTCGCAAACCACTGTGAAGTGGTTGGCAGAGGGTTCTTTTCGTACCACGTGTTAGGATTCTTTATCGTTCCATTTGCGTATGGAGGTGGTGCGGCCGGGAATAATGGGTGTGTAAATGCCTCTGTGCGTAGGGAAATTAGTATGGTCTTGTCTTTGCGGTCCCTACGATAGCGATATGCAGGACGCTGTATTATATTCCTATATTTATAACTTAACACTTTTTTTGAACAGTGTAAGTAAGATTTAGCGGGATAGTTGGTGTCTACCTTCAAGCGACTGTCAGTTGAGGTTCTTCAGCATTTCTGTGGCACTCTCCCTTTGGCCAAACAAACCTCTAACCATTTGTGCTCTCGTGTTAGACCCGTCTGGCGTTGATCCCACACACTTCAGCAGTATTCTAGGATGACTCGCAAGAGTGTTTCGTAAACTGACACCGTTTTCCAAGTATCCTACATGTTGTGTACACTAAATATTCTTGGCGTCCAACAATAATCTGGCATTGCAATAATCTATTGACAGAAAATGTACATTATGTATCTTGAGTGTGAAGATGATGCGTGCCAATGTTGTTAAAAGGCCACTTGCACTCATCTTACTTCGAGAACTGGTCTAGTCCTGAACCCATTTTTTTCTTTATTGCTATTTCATTTCCCTGGCTCCATATTGGCGGAGGGTGAGCTGTCAACTGTAAAACACTCCACTCCTCAACCAAGAGCTTTTAAAAATATAACAAAGACGAAAACAAATTATATTAAAGCTAAAAAGTTACTCATGGTTTTAATGACAATAAACAGGATGAATTTTGTTGACGTCTACATAAAAAGGCATTAAGACTGTTGTCTTCTTTTTAAATTAAAATCAAAAGACTAAAAGCTAAAAGACAAAAATATACACATTTTAAAAACATATCTCATATAGGTGAAATTCTTCTAAGAAAAAGCACATATAGGTTAGGTAGGATTCTATGGAGAGGAAGATAGGTGTTGTGGATTGATAGTGGGATGTCACAAGATCGGAAGACAGAAGGTGAGGTGGAATTTGGTATGTTGGTAGGGAAGTGGTGTCAAGAGGAAAGGGAGTCTTGAATCAAGTGAGTGATGATTAACATAACTAATACACTGTGCAGTTTGGCTCTTATGAGGGAGAGAGCGAGGGGGGGGGGGGGGGCGGAGGGCACGGTTAATAAGTCTTGATATTGTCGAATTAAGAATTGATGCACTCTCCTGAATGAAACCGTGCGTCCTCCTGTGTCGGCGTTTGACTGATCGACGTTTACCTGGGAATTATTTGGGTGATTGTTACGTGCGTCCTTTATAGCGTCCGACCATAACTGTGTTGCGCCTCTTTAGGGACTGGCCTTCCCATGTGGCGCCCTCTCTGTGCATGTCTGTGTACTGTATCTTCTGGCGGACACAGAGCTACCAATACACTTAAGTCTATCCATTTGCTTTACCTACGATTGGACCTATGTGATCGTTCTTTTTCATATCCGTAAAACTGATACATTCAGGTACTTGTGTGGGGTGACTAATTCCAATTACGACTCATTGATACTGTAGTCATACTTTTGTGTTTTCGTGAAGTATAAAATTTTACGTTCTGAACACGTAAAGCAAGTTGACAATCTGATTAAATATGTGTGCACTTTTTCAGAAATTACTTCTTTGTAGATAAAAGATTCGTCTATAACAAAATTCTTAAGCTTCTACTAATGATGTCTGTCAAGTCATTTATACACAAAATGAACAGTAAGGACCCAACACACTTCCCTGGAGCAAGCCAGAAGTTACATCTACTCCCTGGGACGTGCCAGAAGTTACATCTACATCTTTCGATGACTGCCGGCCGCTGTGGCCGAGTTGTTCTAGGCGCTTCAGTTCGGAACCGCGCTGCTCCTTCGGTCGCACGTTCGAATCCTGCCTCGGGCATGGATGTGTGTGCTGTTCTTAGATTAGTTAGGTTTAAGTAGTTCTAAGTCTAGGGGACTGATGACCTCAGAAGTTAAGTCCCATGGTGCTTAGAGCCAGAGCCATTATCGATGAATCTCCATCCAAGATAACATTCTGCATCTTCCCCGCTAACAGATCCTCAATCCAGGCCCAAATTTCGTTTGATACTCCATATGATTGAATTTTCGTTAGTAAACATTGGTGTTGGTGTGGTATTAAGTGAAATGCATTTCGCAAGTCAACAAATACTACCTTTGCCATCTCAATGGAACTTCTCAAAGATAGTCTTGAAGTTGCGTGGCTTGGCGTAAAGCTTCATGGGATGCATTTAAGTAGACTCAGGCTTTGTCGGTTGTTGAACATTATTATTGCCACATTGCCTTTCTCCACTGAAAGGAGTAAATTTACTCTAGTCTAGAGAAGAGAAATACTTAGCCGGCACACAGAACTCGCATTTAAAATGTGAAGAACATATGTGAGGAACCTTCTCGGCTGACATTTGTTTAGTATCTCATGTAAGCTGACGATGTGCTGCAGGTTGTTAGAGAAGCAGGTGGCTGCAGAAAGCCCTCTTTCTGGTTCGGCACTGGCTTCCCATCTGACTTGCTGACTCGCAAAAGCGACCTCCATTAACGCGAATGATGCTGCATATAGTCAGCAAAAGTAAGCTTCTCGAAACCTCACTTTGTCACAGTTACGATTGGAGAAGTTGAGAGGCGGCGTGCTTGGACTGAGTTCAGTAAGGGACTGGATCTCAATGCTAGTAGAGCCGAAAATGGGGCAGGAACACAGTCTGATTCTCGACGGCTTCGTGTACTTATTCACTAGTAGCGAACGCAGTATCTTCAATACGCGCACCGGTACTTACAACAGAGTTTCTCCGTTTGCCTAAGTGGCCGCTTTATACTGTATTTTGGGGAAAACGGATGGAACTCGGCATATCAGAACTAAGCGTAATGATGTATATTTCGTCGCACTTCGGATTTTAAGGCGATAAACTTCCCCGTGTTTTCATTGCCACAATGTCACATAGATAATAATATTCATTTTTAAGTAGTTGTCGCATGCTTGTCGAGTGTCTTTTGATTACAGATACCAATGGAGCTAATTGTGTCATCTATAAACTTGATGGCTTTAATAAACAAGCTGTCTTATGGGCGCTTTCATATTGTACTTGGCACAATACGTGGAATTATCTCAGTGGTTTACGATTTTACATTGTACGGAGAAGTGCCAAGACGAGAGCTTACAAAGAACATGATTCAGATATCATCCATCATAAAGATCGGAGGTAGCTCGGCTCCCGAGTAGCGCTGATGAGGATTACATTGCAAACATTAGTGGTTGCATACTAAATTACAACAAAGAACACAATGTTAATATGTATTTAAAAACTCACTTATTCAATGATGGCAGTTTCATGAACTGCTCGCACGCGTGTACGTGTAAATGCCTTTACTTTTGTGCATTCTAAAACAGTGCCATACTCGACTGCGATCGATTTAAATAAGATATAAATCCCACTGTTCCACAACAGCAGTACACTTTTTCCTTCGTGTGGCAATCTAAGAAATCAACAGCCGTGTAAGGCGTGCATTAGACTAAGGCACGTATGACACTGTAAGAGAGCTTTGTGAAATATCATTTGTAAAATACGTTTTATAGAATCTTTGACAGTATACTGGGGTACTTTTATCATATCTTTTATAAAAGTTGGAGCGTGGTCCTAGTTTTTGCAAAAGATTTTTCAAAGAACTTTGTCAATGTAATACGGACCTAAGCCGACAGACCTTCATTCTGCATTAACAGACTTTTGATTTGGTTTTCAATCATCCTACATGAAGACATTTTTCGTCGTTAAAAAGCATATTTTTTTTACACCTCAGACAATTGAAATAAATACGACGTTGACCAAAGCTAGTGTTCATTTTCCAACGTCGTCCATTTCCTACGGTAAAACCGTCAATATTTAACAAAAATTCACTACAATAGATTCAAAACATGATTTTAAACAAAAAAGTAATAGTTCAACTTGCAAATTAACTTCGGTAAGACTCATGTCTGTCTTATAATAGTTATTAGTGGAGCCTTTAATCAAGGATAGATTTTAAGGCTGTCACTGGATAAATCAATAAAGAAATGGCAAGGATGAAACTTTTCTGCACTCTTTATATTATGTGCAAGCTGAATGCTAACTGGCATTTATAAATAAATAATAATTCCATACCAATGAAGTGCTCAACTTGTTTCCTAACATGAGCATGAAAGACAAATGGCGATTGTGAAAATCGTTGAGTAATTTGGAATACTTATCCTGTGTTAGGCAAAGAACTCCCACCCTTAGGATTCCAGCTATACTCTCAAAACTTTAAATAGTTAAGATTTCGAGATATAGTGTCGACATTCAGAAAATTAATAGTGAGTGTCATAATAATCAGTATTGACGTACAGGTATTGTGTATTTAGTTTCTCAGCAGTTGGACTGATCTTTATGCTAAAATAGCTCATACTGTACATCCTACCTCGTGTTCCGCCCTTCACAGCTCTAAACGAAATGTACATGTGTTTCTGGGCAGATGTCGGTCGATAGCTGGATAAGAAGAAGGAAGGAAGAAATATCATGATTTAACATCCCGTCGACGGCAAGGTCATTAGAGGTGGAGCACACACTTAGATTGTGGGAGGATGCGACAGAAATCGGCCGTGACCTTATCAAAGGTGCCATCGCAGGATTCGTCTAAGGGGTTTAAGAAAACCACAAAATGACTAGATGGGACTTTGAACCCTGTCCCCCAACCCTGCCTACCTTCCCGACGCCCCATACTGAATACGAGCCCCGTGCTTTAAGCACTTCACCAGCTCTTTGAGAAAGGTCTTACCGTGGTGCAATGCCGTGTTTGTTAAAGCTGAAGACTGGAATTTATAACACTTCCATCTGCGTGTTATTAACTCAAATGTATTCATTTTATACGTAACAGGGTGAGGTCTACAAAAGTATTAAGGATTTTATAAGCAACACAACTTGCTAGATTGCTGTTAATCGTGATAGAAGCAGCAAATTGTTCTGTTTGTATACCGGGTGTCTCACCTATGGGTCGTCAGGGGAATTGTGTATGGTGTTTCGGCAGATATTTGCAATTTCGTTTCTTGAACGTGTAGCTGGAGGCAGCCCAAACAAATCCAGCTCATCACATCTTTCATACGACACTCAGAGTCGACGAAAAGCGTCGGTTTGTTTCCTATTACAAACGAAATGATATTTAATCGGAATTTTACATACCCATTTGATAGAGCGGCACCAAATTACACTAGTGCGGTTTCGTTTTATGGATATGTATTAACATGAACAGTAAAACACGAAGAATAATCAGCAGTCCATCAGCGATTGAGCAGCACTTCTGCATGGCAGTAGCTGTCAGCGTGGGCCGAAGTGGTGCTTTCGCTGATGGGCTACTGGTTATTGGTTCAAATGGCTCTGAGCACTATGGGACTTAACATCTGAGGTCATCAGTCCCCTAGAACTTAGAACTACTTAAACCTAACTAACCTAAGGACATCACACACATCCATGCCCGAGGCAGGATGCGAACCTGTGACGGTAGCAGCAGCTCGGTTCCGGACTGAAGCGCCTAGAACCGCTCGGCCACCACGGCCGGACCTACTGGTTATTCTTCGTGTTTTACTATCTCTGTTGATACACACCGATAAAACTAATATCGCACTAAACTAAACTGGGACGGCTCTTCCGAATGGGCACGTAAGATTACACTTTAAAAATCATTTTGTTTGAAATGGCAAACAAACCGATGCTTTCCATCTATGCTGGGCGTCAGATGAAAGACGGAGTGCTCAGTATTTTTATGGGCTGACTGGAGCTACACGTTGTAAAAACGAAATTGAAAATATCAGTCGAAACACCAGAGAAACTGCCCCTGACGATTCTTAGGAGTGACACCGTGCATAACAAAAGCTATATCTTTTTAATCGGTCGCGTACTAAAACATTTGTCCGTTGTAAAAATAGCAGTCTCCACTGACACTTAACGGGAAAATTACAGGTACCTTGTTAAATTTTCATAAGATGTCATTTGCTTGTTGTAGATTTTAGACTGGACCTGAATGTTTCAGCATATTTATGAGATGCGCTGTGCATTTGATTTATTCCGAGTGAGGTGGTGACCCGGTAAGACAGTGATTCAGATCCCTACTCGGCCATCCAGAATTAGAATTTCCGCGATTTCTCTAAATCACTTAAGGCGTATGCGGTGATGGTTCTTTTGAAAGGGCACGAACAATTTCCTTCCCCAATCCGAAGTTGTGCTCCGTCTCTGATGACTTCGTCGTCGGCACGACGTTAATCCTGAAGCTTCATACCTTGTACACGTGCCCTTTTTTCTCTTTGATTTTCTAGTTAATTCGAATGTCCTCACTTATATAAACTGTACAGGAAATTGTCTCCTTAGAAGAGATCATCGTATTCCGTATGTTGGACAATAAATGCAGTAACTCGACAAAGTTTTGCAAAGAACGTGACCGTTCGCTACGAAACTCGTTGTGTGGGGAGCGGTGTCCTTGCGACCGGTTAGTTGCAGCGGTGCAGCCGGTGTGTGACGCCACGGCGCACGGCTGGGCGGGCCCGTCACCGCCTTATTAAGCCGGCGCGGTGGGACGGGACGTGAGCCGTAGGTTTAGGTTTAGCGACCGTCGCTTCCGCCTCGCAGCCGTTGTCCAGTCAGCGCGCCGCGGGCGCGCCAAAGGCGTCCAGCACTCCAGGCCTTCTCCTACACTTTTTAAGCAGACAGTATCTTACACATAAATCTTCCCATAATTACACCATTGTGCGCCGGCGCTGCTGAATGCTCTGTCGCGTTTCAGTATAGGAAACAGAGAAACTATTGTTTCCTAATTCACACGATTTTTTCTCTTAACAAAACATACGAGCTGGCTTTGTTGTAAGATTCTTAGTGCGATGCATCTGAAACTGGAAGTTTCGAGAGAGATTAAAAAACATTCTCCAACCACCATTAATCAAGATTCAGCGATGTTCTGTACGCCTGCCGAACGACGACTAATAACTGCTCCTATCCAGCCTCAGACTTAACTAGTGCCTTGTGTTGCTACTAACGATACGTTAAATAGGATGAGCGACGAACTGGGGGAATCATAGAGCTTGAAATCACGTTTCATTAACGATATTGGGGAGAATTATGTTAGCGTGCCGACACAGGGAAGAGTCAATCACAGTTTTATTTTACGCGAGTAATCATACACTGTCAGTTATTTGTATTATACGAGGGCGAGTTAAATGAAAACCTTAAATTTGTAATAACAAATCGAAATTTCGCCCTGCTATCCTGTAAGTTCGTGAGCGTGTTACAGCCAGTGTGCAGCATGGCCTGTAGGTGACAGCATAGTGCAGATCCACACATATCGTCGCAGTATCAGTATGAAGATGGCCGCCCCATTTGCGACTTGCACCAGGGAAGTACAGCGTTCTGTTATTCGGTTTTTGCGTAGTGAAGGTGTGAAACCTATTGAAATTCATCGACGAATGAAAGTTCAGTACGGTGATGCATGTCTGGAGCAAGTCTACGAATGGAGTAGGAAGTTCGCAAATGGTGTGACTTCAGTGGAATATGCTCCTCGTCCACGTCAGGCACAACGAGTTGTGACTCCACAGAACATTGCAGCAGTTGAAGCCATAGCGAAGGAAAACCACCGAGTGACACTGAATGTCTTTGCAGCATGTTTAAAGATTAGTCATGGATCCCCACACCACATTGTGCATGATGTGCTCCAGTTTCACAAAGTGTCTACAAGATGGGTGCCGCGGCAGCTGACTCCTGAAATAAGAGAACGACGTGTTGATGCTTGTGAAGAACTTCTTCGGCGCTTCACTTTCACCAACCGGAAACGAAGAGAGGGAGCAAGGAATGGCGCCATTCCTCATCAGCAAAACCAAAGAAGTTTCGAACAGAACCATCAGCAGGGAAGGTTATGCTAACTCTCTTTTGGGACGAAAAAGGCGTTATTTTGGAGCGTTACATGCCTAGAGGGACCACTGTCATCAGTGAATCATACATAGGTCTCCTAAAAAATCATGTGCGGCCTGCAATCAAATCAAAGCGACATAGATTGCTGTCAGCAGATGTCCTTTTGCAACATGACAATGCAAGGCCCCACACTGCCTTTACAACAGTTGCAACAATCAACAGACCTGCATTTTGAGTGTCTTCCTCATCCACCATACTCACCAGACCGTGCCCCAAGTGATTTCCATATGTTTGGACCACACAGAGACGCAATGGGAGAAAAGAAGGTCCGTTCTGATGAAGAGGTACGCCACGCGGTGCATGAGTGGTTGCGCGGACTACCAAAAGAACTTTTTTCTGAAGGAATTTATGCACTTTGTAAGCGCTGGAGGACTTGCATTGAGCGTGGGGGAGATTATGTTGAAAAGTGATACAGCTTTGTACCACTTCTACACAATAAATAATACTTAAAAAAATATTTAAGGTTTTAATTTGACTCACCCTCGTATATCAGATTATGACAGCATCCGAATTACACTATCTGATCAAAAGTTCCCGCACACACATTAGTGGACATTAGTACGAGGTGACCTTTATGACAGCTTGAACTCCGCTGTGGACAATCTTTTGGACTCTGGGGCCAAGAGAGAAATCAACGTTCTAACTCTTCCCAAAGTTGTTCCATTGGGTTCAGGTCAGGACTTTGGGCGTGGGAGTCCATGTCAGGAACGTTATTGCCCACAAATGATTGCTTCACCTGTTGCCTTATGACAGGGAGCATTGTCACGCTGATAGAAACAATTATCGTCTCCGAACTGTTCCTCTACTGTACGCAGTACACAGTGCCGTAAAATGTGTTACAACTCTCCCGTATTTAGCGGTTTCTTAAGCTCAACAACGGAACCACACCCTAACCACGTAAACCACCCTTGTATCGTAACACCACCTCCTCTGTACTTCATTGTTAGCGCTACACATGACGGTAGGTAACGTCTCCAGGCATTTGGCAAACGCAGACCCTTCCATCGGATTGCCACAGGGTATAGCGTGATTCATCATTTCGAATCACTCGCTTCTAGTTATCCACTGACCAGAGGCGCCGCTCTTTACACCACCTCGTGCGTCGCTTAGGAGTGACTACACAAATGTGTGGCTTATGAGGAACTTCTCTACTATTGTCCCACATTCCTTTAACTACCTACGCACAGTCATTGTACTAGTAGGACTGTTGGTACAAGTGATTCGTTCCTCTGCTTTCATGCGGTTTCTTACAACCACGCTCCACGATGCTGGACGTCCCTGTCCTCAGTACATGTGGTTTCCTTGGACTTGGCTTACATGTGGTTATTTCTTCGCCTTACTTCAGACTCACATCACCAACAGTCGAGTTAGGCAGCTTTAGAATGGTTGAAATATCTCAGGTGACCTCTAACGACTAGTCCACTTTCGAAGTTACTGAGTTCTCCCGACTGACTGATTCTTCTGTTACTGCTTCTCTACTGACAGTGTAGTTATGGTTCAAATGGCTCTGAGCACTATGGGACTTAACTTCTGAGGTCATCAGTCCCCTAGAACTTAGAACTACTTAAACCCTACTAACCTAAGGACATCACACACATCCATGCCCGAGGCAGGATTCGAACCTGCGACCGCAGCGATCGCGCGGTTCCTGACTGTAGCGCCTAGAACCTCTCAGCCACTTCGGCCGGCACAGTATAGTTACCCCCGCCTCTTTTTATGCTGGTGGGTCCGCCTCTTATGAAATCTAGCAGCCGATTCCGCATTACATACGGGTGTCGTGTTACTTTTTATTACATAGTGAAATTCAGGCGAAAATTCTGCGCGTAAGCATCTCCATATCTGAAGCCACTAAGATACCTTAGTTTGTGGTTGAATGGCTCGGTAGTATTCGTTGATAATTGTGGAAGTGAAATAAAGTGTCGTCAGTATTTCACCAGTATTTGTTCGAGGAGGATTAAGACGTAACGTCTCGTCGACGACGAAGCCATTAGGGACGAAACACCAGCTATGATCGGGGAAGGATGGGGCACAACATCGGTCGTGTCCTTTTAGAAGGAACAATCCCGGCATTTGCCTTAATCGACTTAGGAAAACCAAGGGAAACCGGAATCTGAATTGTCATGAGGGGATTTTAACCGCCGGGCTCACCCGTGGGAATACAGTGTCTTAACGGCTATGTCACCTCACCCGCTACGAGTATTCCGTTTCTTAAAAAAGGACACTTTCGAGTTCCTTCCCAAATCTTCTACAATCCAAACTTGTGCTCATTCTAATGACAACTGAAACAGCTTATCAAACCAGTCATTCACCCTATTTTATATTTGGAAGTAAATCACCTTACAGCCGATAACGTATTCCGTCCAGACTGCTTCGTCGCGTTTGGCTTCACATTTAGGGATAGCGTAAATCGCAATTCCGTTACATATGTTCGAATAGAATACCTCTGTCGTGAATTTATAACTTTGTGCTTTCCAGTGTTAAGTTGCGCCGCGAATTAAAGAAATTACATCATTCTTAAACATATCGCCATCCATAAATTTTTCTTCCTGTCATACCAAAATCCACAGATTACTAGCATCGCGATTCACAAGATCAGTAAATGGGTGACGTGGCTAGTTGCCATTCGCAAACAAGCTGGGACTCCCCGTTTACCTGACGGCTGCTAGCCCACAGTCAATCACTGATTTATCCCACTTATCATCGTTAGGAATTACTGAGTAAACTAAATAGCAGCAAACGTATACCTGTTAGTCGGTAAGAAAAGGCAAATGTGTTTTCTTGCCTACTAATGAGATCTATATTACAAAAATTGAGCCGGCCGCTATGGCCAAGCGATTCTAGGCGCTTCAGTTCGGAACCGCGTTGCTGCTACGGTCGCAGGCTCGAATCCTGCTTCGGGCATGGATGTGTGTGATGTCCTTAGGTTAGTTAGGTTTAAGTAGTTCTAAGTTCTAGGGGACTGATGACCTCAGATGTTAAGTCCCATAGTGCTTAGAACCATTTGAACAATTTTTACAAAAATTGTCTCAGAAGTGCTTTCATATGGAAATGGTGGCCAATTTTTAACTCGAGGTAGCATCTCACATCATGATAAAAATGTACCGCTCGGTTTGTGTCACTAGTAATTATCTTCCGTAATGCAGATTTTCCACGTTATTTTGCACGATTGTCTCAATCAGTTCTGACCTTCACTAAACAGTAAGCGATATTGCTGTGATGGTGTTTTTCGACTAATCTACGACCCTATTCGTGAAACTGAAAGACGCAGTTCACAAATGTATCCTACATAAATGAAAGTATTTTCAAGCTCAAGTCGTTAGCTCATTTTACTTGTGAAAACATCATCAAGCTACGAAAACACGGTAATCAAGAAATCTAATACTACTATTAGATTATATTTGCAATGTTAATTAATACGCCAGATTTATACCACAGATTGCAGATATTATTTACTCTCTCAACCGATTGTGAAAGGAGGCTGTTTGCTTTAACTGAGCCCAGCTGTGTTGTCTTGTCTACCAATGGGACCTATACCCAAAATGTAACGTGTAGGAAGTAAAGCAAGTGGTGTGTCTTTAGAAAGAAATCTTTGCCAATTTTCCTATATCGTCTCAAGGCATAACTTCCGCTATCCTTCACAGCGATTATCTGAAACAGGTGGCGCATTGTACCACGTCCGCAACTACTTCTCGCTACTGCATAGACCAATAGTGGTCAAAAGAATAATATTACCTATAGAAAGAGACGAACAATGCGTGGTGTACCCTGCGATTTGTCGGGCCAGGATTCTTAACCTCCTACAGAGAATTCGCCAGTTGACGACGTCTATGAAGGACCTTTCCAATCATCATGTTTAATGCGGAAGTTGAACACATGGGATATGTATGTCTTAAATACACGGAGCATAGCTCGCACTCCCATAGACCCTACTTTGGCCATAAGGTTATGTGTATCTGGATTTTAAAGCCCGTTTTTGAAGAAAATATAGGTAGCGGTGGTGGACACCCTGACCAAATAACAGCGTGTAATCAGTTTGCAGTCCTCTAGCGCCAAAGCTTTTACTAAAATTTTAGCTTTCATAAAGTCATCATGTCCTATTATAACAGAAAACTATCTATAAATCACTTTAGCCACTATGTACGGGGTGAGTCCTTGATGACGTTATAAACTTCCAGGGGTGATGAAGAAGGTTAAATGTATCAGTTTCACTTGAGAGATCGTTGTCCGGAAACGTCCAAGTCGAAAGATATAGACGAAAATCGTTCCGATAGCTCTGACAGTGGAATACAAGTACCGGTACTATTGCTGCTAAGATGGTAGGACAGGCAGGTGACTGAACTTGCAGACATGATTTTCGTGTATGGACAGGCAAATAGAAGGAACAGAGAAGCGGGAAGGATGTAAAGG
Source organism: Schistocerca serialis cubense (assembly GCF_023864345.2). Lineage (NCBI taxonomy): Eukaryota > Metazoa > Arthropoda > Insecta > Orthoptera > Acrididae > Schistocerca > Schistocerca serialis. The sequence goes on along the minus strand of NC_064640.1, from coordinate 318,213,827 downwards.
ACAAAATATCCGCGTTGAAGACATCCGGCTAACACCTCGTTTCTAAGCCCGTTCCAACGATTAAGTGAAACGGGGAAATTGGTACCACAGTGTAAAGACCGAGGAGGACGACGAAATATGCAGACGCCCGACTCAGAAGATGCAGTGCTTGCTCGAGTGGATGAGGCGCTGCAATCATCGCTCGATCGGTATCTCGTGAAATGAATGTTATACAGAGTAATGTGTGCGAAGTATTACTGGAGATGCAGCTAGACCCCTACCATCTACAGAAATTACGTACTTCGGACATCGTCTCGTGTTCAGCTATTGGTTCATGCAGCGCCTTGTAGTCGATTGCCGCGCGGGATTAGCCGAGCGGTCTCAGGCGCTGCAGTCATGGACTGTGCGGCTGATCCCGGCGGAGGTTTGAGTCCTCCCTCGGGCATGGGTATGTGTGTTTGTCCTTAGGATAATTTAGGTTAAGTAGTGTGTAAGCTTAGGGACTGATGACCTTAGTAGTTAAGTCCCATAAGATTTCACACACATTTGAACATTTTTGTAGCCGATTATTACTTTCCTGTGTATATACTTTTCACGGATGAAGCCTGTTTCATCAGAGAAGGAATGCTAAATGGTCGCAATATTCATTTTTGGACCGATGAGAATCACCAAGCTACAATTGTGGAGGGCTATCAACACAGATTATCAGTCAACATGCAGGCAGGCACAGTCATTGGTTACGTACTAGGCCCGTTTCTTCTTCCTCCATGTTTGAATGCGTCACCGTACACGGTGTTTATCAGAGACATACTACCGACGTTCTTGGAAACATATCCAAATTTTCATTCGTCTACGTGAACATCTGGACCAGACATTCCCCGAAAAGTGGATAGGTAGAGAAGGTCCCGTTTCGGAGTCAGTGCTTTACCTGATCTCACCCCTTTTGATTTCTTTTCTGAGGACACGTAAAAATTATGTGCGCGAGATGTCTGTCAAGACCGAAGAGGATCTTCTGGCAAGAATTCTTATTTCTGCGATACAGTCCAAACGACACTGGGGATGTTATAACGGCTACGACAGAATTTTGTGCGACGGTGCCATGCCTGCATGGGCACTAGGGGACGCCATTTTGAACAACTGTTGTAAATGTAGCAGCTTGTGCAACTTGTGCAGGTAACTAGAACTCATTATCATTGTACCGTAGACTTAGGATTTTTTGTCTCTCTGACATCAAGTTGCATGAGCCGTTACTAGGCCATCAAGAGGGGAAACTATCTAAGAGTATTATAGATAATTCAGCTGGAATTCTGTGCTTCATGATCAAAGTTCGGAAGTTTCGGCCCTTAGTTACAGCGATGTGCGAGGCTAAAGCAGAACTTGAGTACATTTTCGTTTATACCTACTGATTCGGTCACTTCCGGACCAGCGTCCCTTACCTCAAATTGCTACATTTACCCTTCTCCATCATCCCTGAAAGTCTGTAGCATCATCATGGAATCACCCTAACGGTACTAAGCATTTTCCAAGTCTGCTTTTCCACACTCCACTTTTTAGAGCAATAAATAGGAGACTCGTCAACCGACACCAGTCTTGTATACTCCTACACTTGCTCTGCTTAACAACGCAGGTCGGTGTACTGGTTCAACCGATCCGCTATAGCTTCCGTTTGTGGCCGGATGTCTGGATGCCGACCAGAATGGACATCAGCAATGGCGGTTGCTGCCCGAGGCCGTTAGAAGTACACCGTTTATGACGAGGTCGCACAGCTACCCACGCAACAAAAACAACTCCGTCCTCAAAGGGCCGACAAGTAGCAGTGAGCGCTACGGCTTAAGTTGCTGCATCTGTTATCGCCGCTGCCATTAGCGTTGTCCTACGTGAGTAGCAAACTTAGTGCATCATCATCGATGCTTCACCCCAAGATTCGGTCCCGTCCGATACACAACGCAACCACTAAGCCAGAAAGGCTCATCGCGACTGCAGATTCACCTTACCGGCATCTTTAGGGACAAGACACAATCGTAATGTGCCCAGCCATACATTACGAACCTGTGTGTCGTCAGCGCGGAAGTGCTGAGAGAGGAAAAGGAGGCGGCTCATGTCTGGTCAGAGAAAGGAGAAACCCAGGACTGTCACTCCTCTGGACCTTGGATGCCGACCATCACAACAAACACGGAAAGAATTGGCTAGCGCAACCACGGTTCTCGAAGAATATAAAGAACCGATTGCAGAAGGACTGCGTCTTCGTCTATGCTAAACGGGGTGTTTGTATTTTTGTTAATTTTTCTAAATGTATGAGGATGGAAAGTGAAACGTTGGTCTTCCTATCTTTATCTTTTCCCTCAGTCTGTTTACCGATTTGACCTAGCGCAAATGTTCGTTGGCCACATGTGTAGATACGTAAAGCACACATGAATGTACGCCAACGTGTTTATCTTAAGCTGTGAGACATTAAATGAGAAGGATATACATAAGAAACGGAATAGAATCCACCTAAGGTAATGATCTTCTTTTACACTGTAAGTTTTCATATCATGACACAGTACAATGTCTGCCTTAGTAGATTAGTGCACACTGAAGTTCTATTGAAAAGACGTTTAATCAACTCCATTCAAACATGATAGCTTGAGGTGGGCTTTGCAATGATAGCTGTGGAACATTTCCCTGATGAGATTACAAAAACCATATATTCGCATATCTTTCCCTTATTCAAAGAAACTGCTGAAGGTTTCATCCTGGGGAGATATTATAATGGAATCAAGAATTTCCGCTGAGCTGAAGAATATTCAAAGTTGTGCAACGAGTGTAGGAAAAACAGGGTGTTTCATTTCTCTGCATAAAATGCATATATTCGTTCTACTTCTTCCTGAAGTTTTATTCGAGACAGGGATCCTTTGGTTATACTGCAGTTCAATAAGGTAAGTTAGTACTTGCTTCAATTACATTATATATGTATTTATAGTTACCTGTTTTGAAAATACGGAAGGCTTCATAATTCAGAAGCAGATGTCGCAGAGAAACCCCGATATTTGTAATTCAGATGTTTTATAGAACCCGAAGAAACCATTGAATGTGCCCTCAACGTGTCTTTGATCAACTACTGTGCTTTTTCTTCTCATGACCTATAATTTCGTTGCCCTCTTAAAAATTAAATGTTTGTTGGTTGTTTCGTCTTCACCTGAACCAAATGTGGTACATTTAATATGTTATTCCAGGTTTGTAGCGACTTTAACAGTTTTCTTTTTAGCCACTCTTGCGGCGGTCACAAATGAGTTTGTTATGTTTTCCAGTTCCGTGCTTACGTGATTGCCGGTCACAGAAAAATCGTATGTTGTATGAAGTTGCGTAATTGTGTTAAGCTGATGTCTTCGAAGTATAAAAAGCGTATCTTGTTACGTCGTGTCAGTGCTACAGGACACTAAGTTATTGCGTGCTATGCGTCTCCTCAGTTCTGTGACTTTTAAGAAGTTTCAGGCCAATTCTATGAAAGACATTATTCAGTCAGTGGAGATGCACCCCTGTCTTTCAACTTTGGGTTTCTTATTAATATAGCCATAGAATTTTAAGATATGTGACATATTGTTATTTACCATTTTGCCGAGCTTCATAAATCTAAGTAAGTACTTATTTTATTTATTAATTTGTTGATTAAAGTGTGGTCTGTTATATGAATATCTTAAAACATAACAGAAATACATATATATTATATCTCTCCAGGTAGTAAAATCGTCCCTAAGCATTCACTTTAGAACAAATCGTTGACGTTATAATACTGATACTACAGAATAAATTATTATAATTAGCAACTGAGAGACGCTCAAGATAATTTCTAAACGTTTGAATCATATGTTAGAGATAAGAGAGTTCAAAATGATGAAGCAAGGCGTAAATACTCGTATCTTCAAGCGGATCTGGGCTTTCAGTTCGAAAAACATCACTCGGTGTTTGGATTCTCTTGTGTTCAACAAAATTCACCAAGAAGAGAACGGGTCCAGAACGTGCAGTTTAATGCATCATCATCTTGAAATGCCCCCCCCCCCCCGCCCCCCCGTGATAAATGGAATAAAACAGTCATGCGAAGAAATATGGAAATTATCTAGGTCCACGAAATTTTAAGTATAAGAGAATGATATTAACTAAAAAACTGAGGAAATGTAGAACACTGAAATATCCTCGACAAAGTAAAGATATGTGACATATTGTTATTTACCATTTTGCCGAGCTTCATAAATCTAAGTAAGTACTTATTTTATTTATTAATTTGCTACACGCGGACACAGGAGTGAGTGATGTTTTCAATTTTCAAAAATGGTTCAAATGGCTCTGAGAACTATGGGACATAACATCTGAGGTCATCAGTCCCCTAGAACTTAGAACTACTTCAGCCTAACTAACCTAAGGACATCACACACATCCATGCCCAAGGCAGGACTCTAACCTGCGATCGTAGCAGTCGCGCGGTTCCGAACTGAAGCGACCCGAACCGCTCGGCCACCTCGGCCGTCTTTCAATTTTCAGAAGAAGTTGGTTCGTCCCAGGCTGTACCTAGAAGCTGAACAGCCCGTAGACCAAAAAAGAGTCTATGGTCTCTTGGCGACCAATCAGTCTGTCACTAATCACGTCTGCAGTCTACACGCCGCCTGCGAAAATAGCCCAGAAAACACCTGACTCCCACATAGCAAAACGCACAAAAGCAGGTCCGAAATATCTGTATGGAAAATATGGAAAGGTCCCAATTGCCTAGACGTACCCCTGACGACGTCAGGCGACTCTTGGTTCTCAGTTAGTTCCAATGAACCAATCATGTTTGCGAAAATCATCTCTGCGTTTGAGGGGTCATAGCCGAGGACATATCTCTATCGCACTTTCCTATTGTCATTATCCTCACGCGAAGGAGTAGTCAGTCGATAGACAACTCACGGGCCAGCATCGTCCGTTCGGCGCAGCCGCTTTGTCGTGGCACGGAAATACTCTGGAATACCTGTGAATTCCCATACATTTCAAATGACTGTCCCAGCATGCACATCCGATAGTTATATCTGTCTACCAGACATCAGATACAAAAAATTACGGCGGGCTGCTTAGGAAAATTATGCTACAATAATTCAGGCAGTTAGCAATAGGAGTTAATCATTAATGTGGATTGAATTTACCTAATGTTATCTATTACGTGTAACCTTAGATGGGTCTTTTAAGAAACTGTATTTGGAAATGGAATGTCAGGGTACGCTGGGAGCAACAATCGGGCTTAGTGGAATCTGGCGTAGTAGGTATGAGCTTTCGTAGGTAATTACGATATTGCAGTGCAGTATCGTATTTATTCGCCGATACCAGGCATTGACTTCCAATTAAAATGTCCTCCCTTGTGAGGGAAGTACGTAATGTGTGTACGAGTACAGGTTGTGACGCAAGAACGACAACATATGGAAGTCTGGTTCTAACTGTGGATTGTGCACGGATAGCCAAAGCGTTTTAGGAAACCGCTTGCCTAAAGCGGGAAATCCGGGTTCGAGTCCCGGTGCGGCACAAATTGTCATTGTCATCATTCTCTTGTTCGTATTCGCAACTACGAATACACATGTATTTCGTAGATAATGAATGCACTAGGGTGAAGTGTCAACAAGGGAAACATCGTGATATTAGACGTTATTAGCATAATATCCCACATGTATGAAGAATGTTGCTGGTAAGTGTCGCGGGCAATGCTCATCAGCTACTTCCAAGTAAGGATACACTCGTATAGAATGTTATTCAGACATCTGCTTCTAGACTAGATCCCAGTGTAACGGTAGTGGCTGTGTTGCCAGATACACAGCTGTGTTGCTGAAACCTGTTTGTGACTTAACGCATGTAAAAATTGCTCACCACATTTACTTATCGGAAAGTGTTTAAGTGAACGAACTGTTTGGATCTACTGTTTTAGAATTAGCAGCTATCTGTGCGGGTGTTCATCGCGGTGTAGCTTTGAATTTCTAGTTAATTGTGTCTTCAGTCCGGATATATGCCGGCGTCCTGAGGGAAACAAAAGCAGCTAGGAGAGTAAGAGCACAGTGAGAGGCCCACAGCAAGACTAGTTCATTTCCGCAAGATGGCTTCTGGTTACCTACCACCAGCTTTCACGGTGTAACAAATTCACTGCAGTATGTTCAGAATCACGTTAACAGGTTTGGTTCCCACCGGTAGAATAAAGCATGTGCCTTGTCTTGGTAACAGCAGGCGATGTAGACGGTACGAGTACGAGCCGTCTTCGTGAGCATGGAACGAACGTGGCATTTCCAGCGGTGACGCCAGCTTCGCAGCCTCTGACGTGGCTAATGATGCGTTTTGAAACAGTGAAGGAGACGCTTCTCACTGCTGGTGAAGGACAGCCCTCTGGGAGATGAGTTGCCGCTGGACATGCTTCTTCTGGCGACAGTTTAACTGTTATTTCACTTAGCTAGTACCTCCGCAAAGTAACTGTAATACGTGTAACGTTCATGTGTAAATGACTCTAATAAACACCTACAGACGATAGAGTTACGGCTGTTCTGTTGCTGATGGTGGGGATACAAATGTGAAGAGGATGAAACTGATAAAAGCACGTAAGCCGCATTAACGTTGTGAAAAGGTGAAGTTTTTAGGACGACGATTACTCCATTCGTTCATATATACTACCTGTACAGCAGCGTGTAAAAGACAACTGAATATCTTGTTGTACTTCTAAAACAACTGCATTGCAGATCTTCACAAGAACAATGGAAAGTTCTGTTTAACAAATAATGATTGTGTAACTATAAAAATTATTATTTCTGCATTTAATTTGCATGACTACGACCAATGTTTCATTTTTTCGTTTTTTCCTTTTTAAGCTGGCATCGGACGCTCAAGCTGAGCATTGCCATGAAATTCCGCTGACGGTCTCCGTGACAGAATTAATAGCGAATGTGTTACGACAGTAGCAAATACAAAATATTTATTCCAAGTGTCTCAATGTACAGTATAAACGCTAGAAATCACCAATAAAGAGTAGCATATTCAACATTTTACGTTCAATAGCCAGTATTACTATCAAAGTCACATCGGGTTTGTTTCGCCTGCATTTCGCCATAGACGTACAGTTGAAGTAACATAGTGAAATTATCGTTGCATGTTCAGATATCATACACTAATTGTGGAGTTTGGATGCTACAGAACAAGTCTGTAGAATAGAAATCTCGGTAACCGTCTTCGTACTTCGAAAATATGGCACATTAGCTGGACTATAAATTACAAAAATGTTGTCTTTCCCACATAAATTTTTTCGTACTGATAACAAGCCCCCTCAACATATAACTTCTTTTGATAACTCACATATACAGTACGTTGAACGTTCAGAGCAGGCATTCAAGAACTGAAACAAACCTTCATGACATGAATGAAATCAGATTTTCTGGAGTGTGCATAGGCCTACTTGGATAAGGTATTAAATGCCGTGGTATTCTGTACTGAAGTCTAATTTTTTGTCTTCTTCTAAACAAAAAGTGTCTTTCGTTTGCGTTCTGTTTCATGGCTGACTTTTGAGAACTGGATCATTTCCTTTGAAAGGAGCAGGATTCAAACTCCCGTCCAGCTTGATTGAATTTTGATGTTATTTCTGTACATCACTTGGGGCTAGTGCGGGGATAGCTCTTAAAACAATGCTACAACGATTTTTTCGCCATGACTGTCCAATATGAGCTTGTTCTCTGTTTCCCGTGGCTTCGAGATTGAGTGGAATTTACGTTTTCTTAATCCTTGTCCATAATACTTTCAAATATTTAGTCGTATTCTCACATTATAACTGTTGCTGGACTTTTTGTGATTTCGACTGCAGTTTTTACTGATTGCTTTAATAGATTTATAGTATCTGGGGCTACTTTTTGAAGCCACGATGGGCTACGTTTAGTTCATCCGCTGGCATCATCCTTACCTCGAGTACTTACTGACCGAGTCGGTTTCTTTACACGTCTTCGGTTCTTCTTCGCTACTTTTCCTTCATTGTTCTGTAGACTTCTACTCTCACGCAAGAGAGTAATGCATTAGTCACCGCAGGTGGTGCGCGTGGGGAGACCTTCTGACCTTTGGTTCGTGCTCTCCATCTGGCGTATCCAGCACAATCATTTCTTCTGAAACTGGAGTAACTGAAAGACACAACGATCTTAGTATTGCTAACGTCGATGAAAAGGCGTACCCTTTCCGATATTTGATACTGTAAATATCCTTGTTTGTTTGTTCTGCGTCCATACGGAAATTCTGCCTCTCATGACGATGTACATGCAAATAAATGACTTTGGCACGCCATTTCTGCTGTTATCATCTTCAGTTGCGTATAAGCTTGTGTGTCGCTTTTTAGTACTTGAACATACTATTTTTTTGTCACTTGAAAGTAATGGATGAACTTGAGCATAATTTCATATCTTATGATCGTTTCAGGCAGAGTCGTTCACGAGACTCTGATTTGATATTTCTGTTGCTTCCTCATGTGTGCTTGTAATACAGCGTTTATGTGAGGCTTCAGTGTAACATTGTTCCACCGTTATTTATTCTCTCTATCTTCTGCCTCTCGAACTCCGCGCAAATTCTAAGTATTACAACAATAACTACGCTTAGAGCGCTCTGCTGACCTCCTAACAATCAAGTCACGGCAATAGTGGAGTAAGATTAGCTCTGCAGAACCGAGCCTTTTATTCATAAAACCGAGCGAGGTGACGCATTGGTTAGCACACTGCACTCGCGTTCGGGAGGACGATGGTTCAATCCCGCGTCCGGCCATTCTGATTTAGGCTTTCCTTGATTTCCCTAAATCGTTTCAGGCAAATTCAGATATGGTTCCTTGGACAGGGCACGGCCGATTTTCTTCCCCATCCTTCCCTCCTCCGATGGGACCGATGACTTCACTGTTTGGTCCCCTCCCACAAATCAACCAACCAATCTATTTATAAATATGCTGTCACTTCCTCGCGTATAATCCTACTGCTTGAATGCGTAACAAAATTGCGACAGTAATCATCTGTAACCACTGACGACGCGTTGTGGCAAATGGGTCACACTGTAATGCTTCAGAATTCCGCTGGTCCTGATTAGCGTACAAGTTTTGCATGAACGATGACTGGATCCAGGATTTTCATTATGCTTCCGCTCATACATAGCGTTGACTGTTACAGTTATTCAGAAATCGCTCCCAAGAAATTTTCAAACCGCCGTGCCCGTACAATAGGATTCCTTTCAAACTCTCACTGCGTTTAGCACAGCATTTACTGCTTACGGTTATATTAAGCTTCCGACTACATAACGCATACATTTTAATTTCTACTGAATAAATTTGCAAAGAAATACCGTATCTGGTATTTAATACACACTCTTATTACTCTTTTTTTAGTGGTAATACGGGCAGATCTCTCACAGATCTTTCTTCACATGGCAACGCCATCGAAAACCAATGTTTAAGTCAGAAAAGACTACGATAAAATAAAATATCCTGATGCACTGAGTACTGCTACCGCTGCCGTTATTTAGCGTCATGATGCGTATTTGTGCCAGCAATAGAAACAGTACGTCTAATGTATTAATTCGATGCTCCGTAATTTCCGAAGATGCGACGTGCATCGCTTCCGCAGAAAACGGCCATTAAGTCTATCAGTTTTCTGAGGCATGGTTACTGAATGTAAAAATCCTATGTATTGCTTATGTTGAAATCCTAATTACCAACAAGACCTTCAGAAATTCGATTTTAAGGCATTAATAAAACTTTCCAAAAATTGTTGAATGATAGTATGCAATTTATTCGACAGGCGAGAAATACTGCGACAACAGTTATAGTTTATTGACAAAAGAGAGTATGATTTTTTTACTTTTCACTCATTCTGGACCAGAAGTTCAATGGAAGGAACTTTGTTGTTTAAAATGTAATTTTATTGGTCAGTATAATACAGTAATAACGTACTTTCTGCAATATCTCTATTGGATTAAAAACACAATACAGTGCATTGTCTGGTCTCCCTGTGGGAGACACAAAAACACAAAAAAAAAAAAAAATCAGTAGAAAAAAAATTATATTCTGCAGAACTCTGTTCAAGATCTCTGGGACCTAGTGATAGCTGATGCAGTAGTACCTATTCCTTATACAACAATTGCTGGACGAGTCAGAAATTCTTACGTTATGTGATCAGTGACGAACATTATAGCACGATTTACATGAGCAAAGAGGTACAGACAGCACGTTCCCATCGTAAGATATATGAAACTTGGTACATGGCGGCTATAATGATTCATTAATATTATTTAAAATGTTATTATACTATTATGCTAAAATATTCGTATCGGTTTTATGTTACAGTTCAGTACAAGGTCCACTGTTCAGATGACACCATGCAAGTGGAACTCCTTATGACAGACTCAATGGGTGCTGTATACTTAGAACAACTGAAACATTATCCTAGTAAGTATTTTTACTCATGAGTTGTTTACTTCATCTTAAGAACAAAACTTTTTTTAATGTAGCTAAAAAAATGTTGGTTTAATCTTCCATTGTTGTCATACAGAGCTGGGATTGGATTGTATGGGTGCAGATGGAGGGATAAGGGGAGAGAGCAGCTACGTGGAGTAGACTTGCTGATACAAAATGGTATTGCAAGTCCACTCTTGTGCTACCTGGAAGAGCAATTCTATTTTGAAGAAAATTTTCTAAACTGTACCTTCTTGGCATATGGCGAAGAAAAAAGTTTTTTCTTTTCTTATGTCTCAAGCGTTTTGAATGAATTTCTCCAAACTGGAATTGTGTTTTTGCAGTTTATGAAATTGGAGAAAATTTTAACTGTGGATTTAATCATTGAGATAATCAATGACTAGTTAAGTTCTTAAATTACCACAAGACTGTTAGTACGAATACACATAAAGGAAATATCAAGATGGAAAATAGGTAGACCTACAACGTAACATCTTGTTAATTTAATTCACTATCATATGATTTTCGGACACAGTTTCCAATTACACTGGGTACAGCTTAGTGACACAGTGTAAACCTGAACAGTATATCACATAATGCCGTTACTGACGTTTGTTGTAGCCGTCAGAGGAGCATTCTTGCCTCTCCATGTGTCTTCTTCCACAGCATTTGTCCCGCATGCTGTTAGGGTCATGGAGCCATTCGAGAATCTCAGTGTGAACACCTTCACCGTTTGGAAATTTTCTCCCCGCCCCCCCCCCCCCCCCCGCCCCCTCCCCCCACAATGTTCTTTCAGCTTGCGAAACATTGAAATCGCATGGTGAAAAATGTGGACTTCCCGAAAAGGATCACCCACGCCAGTGAGACTTTTGCCAAATTTTTGGCGTAATTTCACTACAGCGCGACGCAATATCGCGTTTTGCCCATATTTCGCCAAGAACTTCATGGTGAATATGTGTGCCATTTAGTCGTTTTTTTTTTCCACAAGAATCGTACCGTCCCGCGTACTTCTACTCTGGAGTACGTCTCCACTTGGTGCCCAATTTTAGTTCCACACCGTGATAGACCTGTTATTCGCACTGCAGCAGAACTGTCTCCGCAAGAAACTCTGAACATGTACTCTCTTACGACAGTGCGCCACTCGTGTTGCGCAACTGTCTTGGTATGGGAGGACATGTGCAACTTACTTTCTGAAGTCCCTACATAACACCGGATATTTTATAGTTGCCATGAACTTCCTGGACTGCGGTACGTGCAGGAAACCCAGAGCACGTACTCTCTTATGATAATACGCGACCCTTGTTGCGCAATGGTCTTGGTTTGGAATGACACGAGTAACATAGTTTCTGAAGTCCCTATGTACCAGTGGGTTGTTCATAGTTCATTTGAACTTCGTGGATTATGGTACAGTATAAAGGAAATTAATCCCACACTTACTGTTTGTAGTGTAGGCCATAGGATACACTAAAAGCCTAGTAGAGACGACAATTTAACTACCAGCATGTACCATCAGTTTATTATAAGCTGCGTCTTGTACAGGCAGTGCCGCACTTTACTAATTTGGACTTCATGTTAGTTAGGTTCACATGTTGCCAATTCTCAGATAATAGGGGTTTGGAGATACATATCCGCCTGTGAAGAAGCCCTTTATACTGTAAAAGGAATTTCTCTTTGCTTAACACAACAGTCTCCCTCTTTATGAAGTCTTTCTTGTAAGACACAAGCATTGAAAGGCCACATGTTCCTCCCCTCATCTAAGAGAGACGTCTCCTGGCTGTAGCTTAGAAACAGCCTTGCCAGTGAGCACGGCAGTAATGATACATCACAGTAGCAGTACTTGACTATTTTCAATGTGCATCATGGAGCACGAGGAAAATGTGACGTAGTGTCTAGAGTATTATTGCCTGTGATCAGACATGAGGTCATCCTTAGAAGGAATCGATGGATTTCGCAAGATTATTGTCACATATGGCTGTCTGTCAAATATCTTAGTTTACTACAAATCGTCCCGTGAATAGCAGCTACAATATGACCATCATTGATTAGAACCACAGGCATGTGTCCAGATTCCTAGACAAGCATTACTTGTCTGACACAATGCTGCTGCAAGGTGTTAACCGTGGCTCTGGCCCTACTCAACCCGTTTCGGAATGCAGACCCAGGAGCAAATTAAATTACATGGACATTTAAAACAGTGTGTGTGACATTCTTGCTCACTCCTGCTCACAGTTTCAGGAGTTTCTGTGGAGACACTGTTCAGTATAGCAGAAGGTTCTAAACTACATCACTTTACCCATGTTCTGGCAGATTGTTGAATATAAGTGTACCCACGTACCTGACAATACTGTTATTCTCGATGTTTTCTTCCACTTTTGTACACTGTGGTAATGTCGTATTCTTGAAGATGTAGTGCCGCCCTGGCAAGTCATCCTGATGGGTCCTTAAAGCCTGTCAACCAACAAAGCGAATAACGATCTGTAACAACTGTCAATGGTTTTCCAAAGAGATACGGTCGAAATTTACAAATGACCCAGATAACAGTAAGAAATTCTCGTCCCGTCGTTGAGTAGTTTCTCTTGGCTTTTGTAAGTGTCCTGGAAGCAAAGCTATTACCTTCTCTTTTCCATCTGAAATTTGTTCCAGAATGGCACCAATCTCATACCCAGTGCCATCTATACGCATCTCGGCAGGTGCTCTCTCATCATACAGACCAAGTACATCGTTAGTCGTCAGAGCTATTTACAGAGTATTGAAAGAATCTTGTTGAGGTTTATCACAGATAAATTTAGCATCAGCTTATAACAACACTTGGAGCAGCTTGGCTTTGGTACAGAAGTCTGTAATACAATGCCAGTAACAAGAACAGAGTCCAAGGAAGCTTCTCACATCACTATTATTTTTAGGAATAGGAAATTCCGTTATAGCTCTCACCTTCTCTGGATCAAGCCACACACCTTCGTTTGGCCCAAGATATCCACGTATGTTGATTTCTGTTGCTCCAAAGAGACACGTTTTTGTATTAAGTTTTATGCCACCTTGTCTGAGGCACTTAAGAACAGCTCTCGGTGTTTTTATGTGTTCATCAAATGTTTCGGAGAATGCTACAATGTTATCTAAGTAGCAAAAACATAATGTCCACTTGAAGTAGGGTAACAGATTATCCATCACCCATTTGAAAGTTGCTGGTGCATTACTTTAAATTCATATAGCCCTCAGGGGTGATAAAAGCAGTATCCTCACGATCAGCCTCAACTACTTCGATTTACCAGTACCCTGAGTATAGGTCCACGATTGAGAAAAACTTAGCTCCCTTCAGACAGTCCAGTGTATCACTGATTCGTGGAAGAGGGAAACATTCTTTTTAGTTACCTTATTAAGTTTCCTGTAATCGACACAAAACCGCCTTCTTTCTGACGAGAACCACCGGTGACGATCATAGGCTCTACTATGGCTGACTGGCATCATCCTTCATCATTTTCTCTATCTCTTCACGAATTATTTGGCGTTCCATTGCTGACACACGGTTTGTTTGTTTTGCACCTGTGGATCGAAACATTTAGAGAACTGTTGAAGAATGACAAGTAGCTTCTCCTGTCGTTCCTTTGTTAGGTCTGGCGATAGCAGAGCTTGAAGATCTTGTCTTGTAGTGATAGTGATAATCTCAATTGTTGACTCGTTACGGGAGGTCTCTATGATGTTCAGCTGCTCTTCAATTCACGGCTCAGCGTTTGCTATGCACATGCGTCTCGGAAGGATCTGTGACTCTTTGCAGCGGTTAACTACCCACAGTTCGCCAAATCTATTTTAAATGCGACAACAGAAGCTGTAATGAATAAGACTTTCTCCAGTGATATTCTTCTATTACATTCCACTATGAGATCCATAGATTGATGCGTGGCATCACACATGACAGTTACCCCTGCAGCACTGGCTGCAAGAATGATCGTAGCACACATAGTCTCCATACACTATGATGTGTATCTTCCTCTCCACCGCCTCTTATCTCGTCTAACATAATCTTCGAGCAATCACAATCCATTACTGCTTGAGAATCTTACAGAAAGTCCCATCCGAGAATGACTTCGTGACTGCATTCTTGTAAGATGATGAACTCAAAGTGCTGTGTGACCAGTTATACAGACATAAATAATGTATCGCCGGCCGTAGTGGCCTGCGGTTCTAGGCGCTACAGTCTGGAACCGCGTGACCGCTACGGTCGCAGGTTCGAATCCTGCCTCGGGCATGGATGTGTGTGCCGTCCTTAGGTTAGTTAGGTTTAAGTAGTTCTAATTTCTACGGGACTGATGACCACAGCAGTTAAGTCCCATAGTGCTCAGAGCCATTTGAACCATTTTTGAAATAATGCATCTTTCTGTAAGTTGTACATACTTCCCATTAGCCACCTTCAGCCGACAGTTTTTGCTGTCGACGAATATGATTTTCTGCAACTGGTGGAAATACTTCTCCGAATTGACTGAATATGATGCTCCAGAGTCCAAAAGAGCTCAGACTGGTCGGCCATCTATGAGGATATCAACGTAGTTTTCCGTCATTTTTGTAATGATCGATGACAGAGGATTTACCCCCAAGGAAGGTCACACCATTTTGTTTTCCAGGCTACAGCGGCTAGGTAATCGGCTGAAGCTTCTAAACAGCGATGGAGATCTTGATCAGCTTGTGGGGGAGTGTCCTCTTCAGCAACAAGCTTGCTGCAATGGTGATCAGTGACATCCTGTAAATACATTATCTCATCTTTCTCCATCGTCCTGTCACTGGTATCAGTTTAGTTCTGCTTGCGTTGTCTTGGCACGGTCATCATTAAATACCTACCATCTTTTTCGGCAGTAGCGCACCACATGTCACGGTCGCCAGCAATGAAAACGTGTTGGTACATTGTCCCGGGTTCTCTAGACGTCAATCTTCCCTGGGACCTAAACAGGATCCTAATGCTGTATTGTAGAAACATATATTCGTCCTCCCCTCGACTGTTTCACCGTTTTCGATGGAGTTGGACGATGAGAGATTGGAGATACTAGCGTCTGTAGCACTTCCTCCCTTGTGATCTCTTGCAGCGTCTCGGTTTTTGGTTCGAAGGGTGCTCCCAGCGCCTTTTGAACTTCCTCACTCACTATCTGACGAATGACTTCTGTCAAACGTGTTTCTTCCTCCAACGCAGCCATCAATATGACATTTGAAACTTGTTCAAACTCCTTGCAGCCAATTCGTTTTTGATGCATTGTCTAAATCTACTGGCACCATTTTATGAAATCGTTTGCTGTGCACACTTCCTTCAGTAGAAGGGCCTGGTACATATCGTCAACAACCCCCTTCATGAGATGCGCAACTTTCTCTTCCTCCTTCATTCGACGGTTGACAATTGTGTACAGCTCCAAGACGTCTTGACTTTACGACCTTGTAGTTTCTCCTGAACGCCGTGTTCTGCGTTTTAATTTTTCTTCTGCATGGCGCTTCTGTCACTGGGTGTCTCCAAAATACTTCAGTAATTCCGTCTGATGTACTTCCCAGACTATCAACTTTTTCTCGTTCTCATACCACTGCTTGGTGGTCCCCTCCAAGCACAAAAATGCATTAGTCAAGCATACCGTTTCGTCCCATTTGTTGAAGGTGGCAATACGTTAGTATCGCTTTAACCACTTGGCCATCATATCCAGAGAACACAGCTGGATGTCTTATATATTGGCAAATGGCTGGTGACATCTCGTCTTCTTCAGTCGCCGAGATTCCGCTCAGTAGAGTATGGCTTGAACGCGGGTTTCTCGTCAGGTAAACGACGGCCTCATTGGAGCCACTGTGTCGTCAACGATGCGCGTGATCACGAGGTCAAATACCCGCGCCTCCACCAGAATAACGTCACGTAGCTAGCGAGAATCAGGTGTCCTTAGATGTAGCTAGTTGAATAACGACACTATTTTTGAGTGAATGGTTTATTGAGAACTTAATTCACACACATGCACAAGAGCACGGAGCGAACTGCCTCCAGCCGGAAGATTATACGGTATATATACATCCACAGAACCTTCCAGAATATTACTTCTTGACACATCTAGAAGGTACTAGAAATAGATACAGAAATTAAAATTTACACACATGGTCCTTTGCAGATGGTTCAAATGGCTCTGAGCACTATGGGACTTAACATCTGAGGTCATCAGTTCCCTAGAACTTTGAACTACTTAAACCTAACTAAACTAAGAACATCAGACACATCCATGTCCGAGGCAGGATTCGAACCTGCGACCGTAGCTGTCGCGCGGTTATAGACTGAAGCGCCTAGAACCGCTTGGTCACAGCGGCCGGCTATCCTTTGCATATGAGTCCAATACCGTATCAACTGCACCACACTAAAAGTCAGTTTCTTACGTTTTTCTGCGACAATATCAATAACGGAGATAGTTATAGGCTAGATACCTCGCTGTTCCAAATTGAACTACGGTATAATAATTTCTGTCGTAAGTATCGTAGACTTTATCGAGATAAATCCATGCCCGTAGTTTCGGGGAGATTTAAATGTTTAGAACTTAGGTTTATCTGTTATGAAAATCAAACAGATTGCAGTCTTATGCGGAATTCTGTATTAACGTATATACCGTAACTTTTGTATCCACTTCGCTACAACTGGTTGGAACGACACACGAACTGAAAGGCAAAGGATGTGGTATCTAAGGTTGATTCACCAGTCAACCACAGTAACAGTACTGCTCTTATATCTGACAGACCCATGAAAAAAAAGTAAGTTCGATACACAGCAACAGAAAAGGATACTGGTATCACAAAAGACGGTGGTCATAATATTCCATTTATGTCATCAAGTGTTCAAAGTCCCGGCGGTGCACTGCAATCTCTGGTGCAAGAGCTTCTAGAAAAACTGAAGAGATCCCTTTGATATCGATGCACGCACTACAGTGTTGTAGATCCTCTTAGATATATCTATAGCTGCGTCTACATACATACTCCGCAAACCATCGTACGGTGGATGGCGGAGGCTACCTTGTACCACTGTTAGTCGTTTCCACTGTTGCTCAACTCGCAAATACAGTGAGGGAAAAATACTGTCTAAAAGCCTCCGTGCGAACCCTAATTTCTCGCATCTTATCTTCATGGTCCTTACACGATATGCACGTTGGGGGCAGTAGAATCGTTCTGCAGTCGGCTCCAAATGTTGGTTCTCTAAATTTGCGTGCAATAGTGCCTTACCGGCCGGGGTGGCCCAGCGGTTCTAGGCGCTACAGTCTGGAACCGTGCGGCCGCTACGGTCGCAAGTTCGAATCCTGCCTCGGGCATGGATGTGTGTGATGTCCTTAGGTTATTTAGGTTTAAGTAGTTCAAAGTTCTAGGGGACTGATGACCTTAGAAGTTAAGTCCCATAGTGCTCAGAGCCATTTTTTTTAATAGTGCTTTGTGGAGAGACCAAGCCTCATGGATTGCCATTTGAGTTCACGAAGCATCTCTGTAATCCTTTGTGTTGATCGAACCTACCGGTAACAAATCTAGCAGACTGCTTTTGAATTGTTTCGATGTTTTCCGTCAATCCTACCTGGTAGGGATCCCAAACACTCCAACAGTAATCAAGAATGGGTCGCACTAGCGTTTTATAGGACGTCTCCTCTGTCGACGAGCCACACTTTCCCAAATTTCTCCCAATAAAACGAAGTCAAGCATTCGCATTCCCTACAACTAAACTGACTTGCTCATTCCATTTCATATCTCTTTGAAACGTTACATGAAGTTAATTAATCGAAGTTGCTGTGTCAATTTATACCCTACTAATGTTGTATTCGAACGTTACAGGACTTTTTTCCTACTCGTCCTCATTAAGTTTTTTCTACATTTAGAGCTAGCTGTCATTCACCCCACCAATTAGAAACTTTCTCTAAGTCGTCTTCTATATTCCTGCAGTCACTCAACTACAACATCCACCTGTATACCACAGCGTCATCCGCAAACACCCACAGCTTGCTATTCAGCGTGCTTGTCAAATTATTTATGCATGTAGGGAATAAGAGAAGTAATATCACACTTCCCCAGGGCACTCCTGACGATATCCCTGTCTCTGATGAACACTCGTAGTCAAGGCCACATACTGAGTTCTATTACTTAAAGTCTAATTCACTCACGTATGTGGGAACCTAAACCATATGTTCGGACCTTCAAGTCTAATTCACTCACGTATGTGGGAACCTAAACCATATGTTCGGGCCGGCCGGTGTGGCCGTGCGGTTAAAGGCGCCTCAGTCTGGAACCGCGTGACCGCTACGGTCGCAGGTTCGAATCCTGCCTCGGGCATGGATGTGTGTGATGTCCTTAGGTTAGTTAGGTTTAAGTAGTTCTAAGTTCTAGGGGACTGATGACCACAGATGTTAAGTCCCATAGTGCTCAGAGCCATTTGGACCATTTGAACCATATGTTCGGACCTTCGTCAACAATCAAGCACAAGGTAGTCGAAGTTTGTGCAGAGATTTTATCTTTGATCTTACCCGAAACAAAAATGTCCAGTAGTGTCAAATCAGGCGAATGTGCAGGCCAATGGTGACGTCTCGCGTGCTATTCAACATCAAGAAAGAACGGGATGAGCACTTACCCAGCCACAAGCGAATAGAGAGCCTGGCAATCCACGAGTGAAGTGACTCGTGATACGCATGGAAGCTGTATATGCACAAAATGTGAACAACACTAGAATGAAATATCACAGAAACACTCTCAATTTCTCTGGACCCAACGCGTGAATTGTGGGGACGAGTTAACAGAACATCTATTTCACTCACTCCGCTCGTTGCAGGTTGCCTTTTATCTGCTGCGAAAGACTTTTTTTTTTTTTTTAAAAAAAAAGCTAACCAATACGTGATACATCTGAATTACACAGGCAGAACAGAAAGCTAAATTTTCTTTGTTCCCCTTTTATACCACTATTTCGGCAGTACATTGCTCGTTTCCTCCTTAGCTGAAGTAACGAATTTCCTCATTTGGGTGTGAAATCGTGAATTTATACGTGAGGCAGCAAGTGATTTGATGCTCTGAACAGATAAACTTCAAATTCAGATTTTTGTAATTATTGGGTCACTTTGAGAAGAAGAGATTGAGAAGCAGAAATTACTATAGCTCCATTTGAAAAAACCAAGTTCATATCAATATTTCTGTAATTAATGTAGCTATGACATCAGTCTATGTGGCTTCGATTAAAACAGAATTATGGCATCTTAAATGAGTTTGCAAATATTTTAGGTGAATGTATTAGCTGAATCACCCTGCTGATCACAAACAAACAACAAATATAACCATGTGGTACTCTGTGTGATTGCTTCAAATTCTGAGTGAACCATTATTTTATTATCTTATGACAATACAAGTGGAAGATTGTTTATGTAGCAGGAACAACAAAAGGTTCAAATGGCTCTGAGCACTATGCGACTTAACTTCTGACGTCATCAGTCGCCTAGAACTTAGAACTAATTAAACCTAACTAACCCAAGGACATCACACACATTCATGCCCGAGGCAGGATTCGAACCTGAGACTGTAGCGTTCGCTCGGTTCCAGACTATAGCGCGTAGAACCGCATGGCCACTCCGGCCAGCGCAGGAACAACAGCAAACTTAAAATAGTCAGATTCCTTCAAATTATGTGTACTTGTTGTTGTTAAGTGATACACATTGCTTTCTGGCACACAGTTAAAGATAAATGCCATGAACTGGCTTTGTGTACTATATTCTATAATATTTTATCTTTTGCATGAGTGTGTCATGTTCATGTAAGTAAAGTCACAAAACAGTCCCAATGGTAATAATTTATAATTTAATTAAATTATTATGTCATCTGTCAAGGTGAGTACAACCTTTCAGATGACAGTCTGTTTAGAAATCCTGAATGTTTGCTGTGCTAAATGTTTCTCTTTACCGTGGATTTATAAATTCTATTACAGGTGGTCACCTCAATTTTTTTATAGTGGCAATAATGAGATGGTTGGTAATTCTTTATTATTGTTTCCTCTCCTATTTTGTGACATGGCTTAACAACAGCATATTTAAGTCTGTCTAGGAAAATATGAGCATGAGAAAGTTAATTAAATAACTACATTGCTAGCTCATCTAAACAACATGTAATTATTGTACTGCTGAGCTGAACGTCACTCTTCTCATATGTATATATCCAGTTCCATCATTGCATCACTAGCTCAGTTGATCAGCAAATCAAGATATGTGCATGTGTTACCACTGTTACCACAAAGGCAATTCATATTTTGTCCCATAGTTTTATTTGTATACCATTAAGATAATAGAAAACACTCCAAGACATTACTGTTTATCCTTGGAAGAACATTCTGCATGTGCTTGTTGCAGCTGATATATCTGCAACAAAACATCATCAAAGAGACTCAGAGTGTTTTTTTCTGGAATACTACTTTTGTGGTAACATTAATAGAATTACCTGCCTCATCCACCAGATTTGTCTTCTAAACAAGTACTTATATGGAGTAAACTTGAATAAGGACAGTTAACCGAAACAAATTAGATGCAGTCTTAAGAACTAATGTAATATCAGTGAATGTCTTTCAGGTGATCCATATTCATGTGAGTGGCATAGTAGAGAATCTGACATAGAAGTATTTTGTTGATGTTAAGAGAGGCTACGGCTTCCAGATGCTTAAGACAAAAATAATGTACTGTCTGTGGAGAAGAGCGATTGACATATTTTACACTTCTGTTTGTGTTAGACATTGTCACAGGATATCTCTACAATCATTTCAAGTTCAGCCATACATTCTAAAGATGGCTATGGACACACACAGCAGTTTATTCAGGGGAGTGGGGCAAGACTCTAAAACTGTCATTTTTAATGTAAATGAGTTGGTCAGTTTTGAGACATGTCATGCCAATTTTATAAGTGGCACAAAAAACTTATTACAACCCAGAGAATTGATGGTTGTCCACTCACCACTATAAAGTAAAAGAATTATTATGTACTAAATGAAAAGTCTGTACTCCAGATTTCAGAACAAGGGGTAGGGAGTGAAAGTTCCCCTACTTGCAGACTTGCAGATGTCTATGAAGATGGCCAATGCTAACACATTCTATGATTCTGTATAAAATAAGTGTATTTGACATGTTTGTTCTCTTACCTTCTGGTTATCATGCATACCATTACAAATCATATTTGTGTATGATCAAGAGACAATAGATCCAGGGCTGGTTTAAGGCTGAAGCAACACAGTTGTCCTTTTGAGCTGTCAAACAGAGAGGGACACCAGAGAGTTCCACTAGAGCAAAATTTTTATACAGAATATTTCATAATTAGCAGCAAATACTTGCATGGGTAAAAGTATACAACCAGGGGAGGAGAAAGGGGGCACCAGATGATATGTTGCTTGTATTAAAAAATAATCCCAACCCAGTCCTGAGCAGAACAAAATAGTTCTACCTAAACAGAGAAAGAAACTAGTAAAGACAGCCAATCACTATATATAGGAAGTGTTGAGCAATAGGAAGGCATATAAATGGGAAGTGAAATTTCTTTCAACCTCTGCAACCTGTATCCTCCACCTTTTTCCTCTTCTTCCACATTTTACTGGTGAAAAACTGTCTGAGAAACACAGTATTCAGTACCACAGCCTTTCTAGTCCCAATCCCCACTAGTTATTGTCCTGCTCTTAGCACTATCCCTTTTCCCATACCATGTCTTGCTCCCACTTACACCCTCACCGTACACTCTCCCTTTTATATGCTCGAGCTTTGCTTCCTCTCTTTCCCTTTCTTCAATTGCAGTCATATACCAATGTACCATCTTCCACAATTTTCTTATTGACCTCTCCTCTATACTTGTGCACAACATGTAACTATCCTCACCAGTACATGGGAAAACTCCATATCCTCTTCCCTTGCGTTTCTGCTCTGCCTTTAGTTATTGTCTTTGACCTGTGCCTTCAGGTTGTCTTCTCAACATCTGAGACAAATTATGAGCTCCACTGCTTACACTCTATCCAAATCAACCATTTTTAGCAAAATGAGTGGACTGGATAATTTTTTGTGTAATATAAAACCACATGTGGAAAGTTGGCAACGAACTCAGCCATTGATTATCCACTCACCATTTGCACTAATCTCAAATAATTGGAATATTCACTTAGGGAATGTTGCTGTTATAGGACGATTACATAGCATTGCTGATCGAAACATGACTGTAGAGCAAATGCAGAAGATAAAGCAGAGACTGAACGACAGGATTTCTGTACCTCTGGAATGCGGTGCTTGCATCAGTGTAATCAGCAATGAAATTAGGTAACAGATAGCAACCAATTTTAATCATTTAAGAAATCTGCACAAGCCTCCAAACCCTATTCAAGTTTTTGAAGTCACTGATGTTTCTTCTTATTTCTTCCATTCACCACAAATAGAGCTTCTGTATCATGGTATGTGTGAATAGTGCCAATGGGAGAATGGATTTTATGGAGGACTGCAGCTTATCATAGGGAGTGATTTATAGTCCCTGAAATTAAATGAAAGGGATCAGTGGAAATGAAATCTATGAAATACCAGCATATGAGATAATGTAAGACTCATTCATTCGGAAGTGCTGTACCTTAAGTGTAATAAATAAGTCATGACAAATGAAATTTTGTTGCAGATCATGACTGAAACTTTAATTATTTGAACATCACAACAGCTGCCATGATTGATTAGACCATCAGCTTAACTTTTCAAAGCCAACCAAATACACAAGTAATTAAATGACTCATAGACTTGGTTTTTGTCAAAATGATTACAAGGTGTCTACGGAACAGAAGCAGCTGTCTAGAGGAGATAATTATAGGTTAGATATGTTTTCATACAATTTGTACAAATAAATAACCAGGTTTTGTGCATTCAGTGCTAGTACTACCACAGGAAAGGAGTTGATGCAGGATCCTTGCTTACCCTATGTTATATATATATATATATATATATATATATATATATATATATATATATATATATATATATATATAAAATTTTGATTAAATTCAATGTTGATAAAATTATTGAAATGCAATGAAATGCAGTGGTATCAGTGAAATCTGTTTTGAAATGTTCAACTTCCAATGTAATGTTTGTGCACAAGCTTATATTGTTAACTACATTTATGGCATATTCATTCCAGTGACATTTCAGCTCTTCTGAATGGGTTTCACTGTTTCATTTCATTTCATTAATTTCGTTCTTATTGACACCATTCATTTCATATGAACAGATTTCATTCAAATAAACATAACATTTATACCCCACTTTTCCAGTCATAGTCTGTTTATCCTCTAGAAATACCTAATGAACATACATGTACAGAAGGAAACTACAATTCATTTCCATTACTGTTGTTTTGTGTCACAACAATTTGTTTTAACTTATGTAAGAAGACAGTTACTGAGTTATAGTTAGCATTTTTATAAATATATATTATATATTTTCTATCCATTTTTCAGATCCAGCATGCCATCCAGAAACTGAAGGCAATAAATTGACTTTCAATTTGTCATTAAGTGATGTTTACCAGTGTGGAGTGACTCGAGTGACAAATGAAATTACTGTAAGTTGGTATTTCATAACTTTGTTTATGCATCACCACCTTCTATATGGCTAGCATTAACATATTAAGATAAACCATACAGAATAAATCTGAGGCATGTTCAGGAAAGTATACATAACTTATATGTTTCCATATAGTATGTGGAAATAAGCCTGGATTTCAGTTTGTAAATATTCACATTCATCTCTTTCATATCCCATTATTATATTTTAATGAAGTAAAATTTTATATGTCAAGCAATGGAAAATCCAGGATGGAGTGTAACAATATTACGATTCGTATAATAAAATTTTATGTGAGTTATACATGTATACTGCCCCTTACAAATTGATGTGAAAATGATGATCAGAGCCCACCAATTTGAAAACAAATTGTAACATTTTGTCTGTAAGTAAATAAGCAACACACATATGCAAAATGGAAAGACAAAAACAGTGATATAAAATTAAGATGTTAAGGAAACACAATGCTCTTAGAACCAAAGGGCATAAAAATATATCAGTTCTGAAACTAAATCAAAGGCTAGTAAAAAACTTTTATATGATGCACGAGCACATCAAAGAGCAACTTGAGACATACAACTCCACCATTTAACTTAAGAAGGCAGTAGCCCAGTCTGATGTACAACAACTGTATTTGGAGAAAGGTTTGAAACACTTACAGAGTGGTTTTCTGAAAACATTCCCATGAATGGGTAATAGGACTGAAGTCAAGGGACCTTACAGATTGTCCCTTTCCCCGTGTACTGTTCATCTAAAAGCAATGACTGACCAGATGTGGTTTACAGAATAGTTAACATTATATTAGGTGACATTAACAAACATAGTACAGAACATTAACAAACATAGTACAGAAAATATGAGAGTACAGCCCTGAAGAGAACCAACTATTCCTACTTATGTATCTTGTCCATATTCAATAGTCCACCTTGAATTATCCTGTTCCTTAGGTACTTTGTAAATGTTTACAACACTACTTGCCTTTACACATAAAACCATCTTTATGTAGGCATTTGGGCACTGAATTTTAGGAACATACATAGGCACTTGGTTTGATGTCTGAGCTTCTATCCCTTAACACTAATATGGTTATACCAATTGACACCTACCAATATTATTTACGGTCAACATACCATTTGCAGTTGCTTCTCCGATAAAAGTCAAACACTCAACCACACCATTCAACACCCAATCCTAGCCATGTTTCCAGTCTTGTCATTCATTTCAATGCACCTGAAAAGTGTGATACTGTGATTTACAACGTAGCATCTCAACAGGATAACACATGTTAAATCCAGCCTTCACATCACAAACATTTTCTTTGTATATGTTTGCTGCATTTGATATTTAGTTAAATCTGACTAGTTCTGTAGCCTAAGTTTGATCTGTGTACTGTTCATCTAAAAGCAATGACTGACCAGATGTGGTTTACAGAATAGTTAACATTATATTAGGTGACATTAACAAACATAGTACAGAACATGCTGCGAAGTGATGTCAATTCTAAACAGTTTCAGTCTGTTCAAGATTCTGTTGTTTCTTATCCTTTCGCTTTTTTCATGTGTAGACCATGAAGTAATTATATGAAAATATGTTTACATTTTAAGTATATAAGCATTTAACACATGTGTTCACATAATTATTCTGTATATACAGTGGTGTATCTTGTTATCTCTTATGAAGTAAATTTTGTTAAAAGCAAAATATAACATTAAAAACATAAGTATATTCAACAGTTGTAACAAAATCTAAACTTTCTGAAGTGCCTTCACAGTCACATACTTTTGTTTTATAAAGGGACAAAAAATATATTACCATCGAATTATAGTTGAAATGACATCTGAGGAGCCCAAAGAAGTGATTTTGGCAAAGTGTATTGTCAATTCGCAAGTGAACCACACCTTGACTAGGAGAAGTGTGCTGCCTGTGGGCTTTCAAGAAGCAGAGTGAGTAACCACAATAATAATTTCATGATTGTGATAGCAACCTTGAATCATGCAAGCTATGTTAGCAATTATAATAGCTTTAAATTTGAAAATATTAGATGTAATGTTATATTCTTAATAATATGTCTAATTTCATTATGGTTGATTATTTTCTGCAAATGTTTAATGTGTCACTAGCCAAGGATTTATCTGTGATTAGTTAAACATTTTTATGCAGTGCTTTTCAGACTCTTCTTCCTTTTTTTTTTTAGTTTTCAGTTCTCTACAGTAATCAAAGACAAAAAAATATATGCAAAGTATTCAGTATAAGAATAAGGAAGAAACATAAACCACAAAGTTAATTGCCTAATTGCAGTAAATCGACTATTTGAGAAGCTTTCCCTTTTCAGTAATGCACTGTTAGTAGCTATAGGCAGTTTGAAAAAACAAAACTATCTTCAAAGCAATAATGACAGCATATACTAGACCAATACTCAGTATCATCAAGGGAAATACAGTGATAGAATTTGAGCACATATTCTAGGAAAAACTGAATCAAGAAGAAGCAAACACCATACAGATAAAATTAAATGTGTGCAAAATAGAAAAATTATAGCTCTGTTACCTGTCTCATACAGACATAGTAGCCATCATGCCAAATTTCTAAATAAATCTATGATCACAATGACAGAATAAAATACACAACTCTGGATTTTTACAAACATTTTATGAGAGCAATGGACTTCTGTGGTCAGCATATAATGTGTTGAAATCACACTACTCCAGTGCCTTCTCCTGAAGGAATATGCCACAGAAAACTGCTGTTATTACAGAAACAACATAAGTCAGTGATTCATTTGGATTCTGCTTCAGACGGTGTATAGCATCACAATGACATCGAATGATATTGTGCAGACATGTTATGTATCAACATACGAACCTGTTGTAACATGGTATTCACATTGTGTGTGTGTGTGTGTGTGTGTGTGTGTGTGTGAGAGAGAGAGAGAGAGAGAGAGAGAGAGAGAGAGAGAGAGAGAGAGAGAGAGAGATTTTATCAGACCATCAGGGATACAAGGCCGAGAATATGAAAATGGGACAAATGACATCTTTCCAGTAAGAGCAACATGTCCCATCTGTAGCAGCCACATGCAGTGTATTTTCAAGTTATGTGCTGACAAAAAGTCGGGCTTGGTCAGTGTTATTAATTTGTTCAAAACTAGTGATGAGTAAAATATTTTCTTGCAACAACACTCTGGAGAGCATGATGTGAAGGAGCATAAGCCCTGTAGTGACTCCAAATTTTTCTCATGGCCACCTTCAAGTATAATAGTCTGATTAGTAACAAAAAATTAATATGTGCAAAATACCATTTACATCATTGCACGGTGTAACAAAAATTAGGATTTGATGATTAATCCAGCTGCTAAAAGGAGTTCCCCTAAGAAAAATGCAACAATACCAGAAATCTGCTCTCATTTCCAACTATGTTTAGCCATTATTGTTCCCAGGACATAAAGTAAGTAGATGCCACATCAGATGCAAAGAAAATGCATTCAAATATTATTACTCATATTCAAACTCAAATGTGAAATATGAGTTGTACCTCAATTACACTCCTGGAAATGGAAAAAAGAACACATTGACACCGATGTGTCAGACCCACCATACTTGCTCCGGACACTGCGAGAGGGCCGTACAAGCAATGATCACACGCACGGCACAGCGGACACACCAGGAACCGCGGTGTTGGCCGTCGAATGGCGCTAGCTGCGCAGCATTTGTGCACCGCCGCCGTCAGTGTCAGCCAGTTTGCCGTGGCATACGGAGCTCCATCGCAGTCTTTAACACTGGTAGCATGCCGCGACAGCGTGGACGTGAACCGTATGTGCAGTTGACGGACTTTGAGCGAGGGCGTATAGTGGGCATGTGGGAGGACGGGTGGACGTACCGCCGAATTGCTCAACACGTGGGGTGTGAGGTCTCCACAGCACATCATGTTGTCGCCAGTGGTCGGCGGAAGGTGCACGTGCCCGTCGACCTGGGACCGGACCGCAGCGACGCACGGATGCACGCCAAGACCGTAGGATCCTACGCAGTGCTGTAGGGGACCGCACCGCCACTTCCCAGCAAATTAGGGACACTGTTGCTCCTGGGGTATCGGCGAGGACCATTCGCAACCGTCTCCATGAAGCTGGGCTACGGTCCCGCACACCGTTAGGCCGTATTCCGCTCACGCCCCAACATCGTGCAGCCTGCCTCCAGTGGTGTCGCAACAGGCGTGAATGGAGGGACGAATGGAGACGTGTCGTCTTCAGAGATGAGAGTCGCTTCTGCCTTGGTGCCAATGATGGTCGTATGCGTGTTTGGCACCGTGCAGGTGAGCGCCACAATCAGGACTGCATACGACCGAGGCACACAGGGCCAACACCCGGCATCATGGTGTGGGGAGTGATCTCCTACACTGGCCGTACACCACTGGTGATCGTCGAGGGGACACTGAATAGTGCACGGTACATCCAAACCGTCATCGAACCCATCGTTCTACCATTCCTAGACCGGCAAGGGAACTTGCTGTTCCAACAGGACAATGCACGTCCGCATGTATCCCGTGCCACCCAACGTGCTCTAGAAGGTGTAAGTCAACTACCCTGGCCAGCAAGATCTCCGGATCTGTCCCCCATTGAGCATGTTTGGGACTGGATGAAGCGTCGTCTCACGCGGTCTGCACGTCCAGCACGAACGCTGATCCAACTGAGGCGCCAGGTGGAAATGGCATGGCAAGCCGTTCCACAGGACTACATCCAGCATCTCTACGATCGTCTCCATGGGAGAATAGCAGCCTGCATTGCTGCGAAAGGTGGATATACACTGTACTAGTGCCGACATTGTGCATGCTCTGTTGCCTGTGTCTATGTGCCTGTGGTTCTGTCAGTGTGATCGTGTGATGTATCTGACCCCACGAATGTGTCAATAAAGTTTCCCCTTCCTGGGACAATGAATTCACGGTGTTCTTATTTCAATTTCCAGGAGTGTATTTTATCAAAAACTTCAGTCTGAAGTTAGATTGAACTGAAGTTGACAGCTGCATTAAATGTGAGGACCTCATTGTCAAATGGAGTGACCTTTCATTGTCATTCTCTGTGAGAAAAGTAATTTAATTTTCTGTTACTGAAAATTCTCACTTAAGACTTTTTTTCACTTTGGTCAACTATGGTTTAATTGTTATGGGACCATTAACTGTAATTCCTAGAAGTCTTAATTGTTTTTGTGTCCTGATGAGGAAGACAGAAAAAGACCCATGTAGTTAGTAGCATATAATTCACACACACACACACACACACACACACACACACACACACACACACAAAATCTTACCCACCTACAATAAAAATTATTTACTCCTTTTCTAATGGTTATCCTGGAGTAAATAGCAACCATACAATGATTCAGCTTTGTCCTGTTCCAATATGTGCTAAATATTTTTGTGATAAATCAATAATTTTCCAATAGTGTAAAGGGGTTTGGCTAAGTATGACATTCTAAGAGCTGCTTTATTTTTTATTACAGTGCCTTAGAAGTGAGCTATACTTTTGAGCAGAAAGTTGAAGCACCTACATTAGGAGTTGGTGTTCGTCAAGGAGGGCAACTTGTAACTGGAGAGTTGAATGTGAATCCAGGGACGCCGTTGCAAATGGAAATATATCTCGATAAAGCCACTGCTCCAGTATATGGTCTTCTAGTCAGTTACATGATGGTAACAGATACAAAATCTCAGGATGAGACTATTATTTTCAATGGGTAAGAGCTACTGAACTAATTACTTTCAATTAAAATTAGTTCAAAATACCTGAGATCTTTATTATGTGAAAAATACTTTAAATGTGATATCACTATATACCAAATGTCAGTAATGATAATAACCAGTGATTTACTAGGATAATGAGTGTTAGTAAGCTTATGTGCGGCTATCTTGTTAGTAACAGTACTGGAGGATACATGCAGTTGATCATATTACATAATGAACTACAGGTACAGTCCCCCAATACTCAAAGGAAACAATAGCGTGACAAACACTTGAAGATTTTAGAGAAAGCCTAAAAATGTTTAATGAGATGGAATTTACAATGAGACTAATGGCGGTTCCAAATTCAATGAAGTTCTTAACACGTTTCAAGTATATTTAATTGCTAGTATTACATGAAATAACTGCTTTCTTGAGCAGAAGTGAGTTCTGGGACACTTCTACAAATGTTTCAGTAGTTAATTGGTAGTATTTCAATATTCTTACTATCAATATTGATCCATAATCCATTTTAATAAGTAATTTTTGAGATAAAAATGTTTCATCTGTGGTTATTGGATTTTTAAAAACAATGTAACTGTTTCCACATCACATTTAGTAATTCCTCCAAATTAAGTTAGTACAGTATTTCCCATTTATCTTTATCAAAACCAAAGAGACATACTTTATTAAAATTGTAGAGCAGGCACAAGCTGCATGTAACTTTTTCTTTATTTTTGCATGTTTCACTTGACCAACACAGATGTCTTCAGACGTTGCGTAGCCAAGGGCCACATTTTAAAAAGATTGGGATGCATACAGTGCCACTATCATAGATGTATGTATGTATGTATGTATGACAGTGACACTTATACAGCCTGATATTTGTAACATGTGGCCTTCAGCTACATCATTTCTGAAGATGCTTGTGTTGGTCAAGTGAAATATTTAAAAATAAAGAAAAAGTTATATGTGACTTGTAGCCACCACAGTTTTAATTTCTAATGGTTGCTGTTCCCTACATTAGTTAGACAGATATTCTATGTAGGCTTTGTGCTGTGTACATTCTACACAGAAGACTTATTTCTCAGCAAAATCTGAGATTGTGGATAAACAAAACTCCTGCTATTTTCTTTCTCTGAGAGGTTCTGATCTCAGAGTACCATGGGAGAGCCACTACAGAGTTTGCAAGGAGAAAGGGGGAGGATCATGGTACAAAGTGAAGCTTTGATTTGGTCCTTAAGATGTGTTCAGATGTTGCAATTTGCTGTGCATTGACCATGAACAACAGGAATCTTGATTAGACTCCCTGTCTGTGATACATTTTAATTTTTACCACACAATCAGTGACAAACTTGACTTAAGTATTACTTTTGTATGGATAGAAAGTGTGTCAGTGGGCATGTAATATCATCACATTCTTAACGTGTACCATGAATGTCTTGTGTATAATGTCACATAACATCACTCCCACAAAGGCATTGCTCTAGGGTTTTTAATACATTGATTGTCCTGCCTCACTGTAATCTCTATTAAGAACTATATTTTGTTCTTTTGACAATCTTAAGTTCACATCAGGAGCTATGATGATGAGGTGAAAAGTTCTCTACCTGGTAGAATAAGACTGTGGATTTTATTTCAAAAATGAACTAATTTTTCAACATAGCCAGTTTTGGGCCAATGCAGTTTATTCAGTATTTTTCCAATGAGTAGGTTCCATCACTGAATTTCTATTCAGGCAAGTCTGAAGAATAACCATCTGCATCTACTATAGCCCTTTCACTGTACTCTAGACACTTTCCAGACACAGTTTCTTTTTGATATGTCATAATATGAAAATCTAAGGGTGCCAATTCCTATGAATATGACAGAGATTCCATCTTCAAATCTACCTATTTTTACACTACTACCAAAGCTTTGATGACAGGTGAATTGCCTAGAAGAAAGATAGTGATTCTTTTCATTTTCAATGCATGTCTGTTATCACATCTTTTTTCATCTAGTTGATCCAAGAAATTATATAGTGTTCACCAGTTATTGTTCTATCTTTTGCAAGGTAATCATTTATAAGAAAATGTTTTGTAACCTACAGAAACTGGACATAACCTTTCTGGCAGACAAAGTAAATTTTTCATCTTTTGGTGCATGGTATTGATTTTCATTCCATGCTTACATTTCTGGGATTAGGTGGTGGACTCAAGTCCCATCTATAGTTACAGGTTGGTACATAAAATCAGTCAAATTATTTTAAAATGCTCTACACATTACAAGTAGTGAGAAAGTGAATCTCAAATTCACTTTAGTAAGCATTCACCAATGCAGCAACCTTCTTACACAAACCTTTCTCACAATTAATTCCTCAAGTATAACATATAATATTATTTCCTCTAATATGCCTGTACCAGCTGTTTCAAGCACCTTCAATTGGTGACTGTGTAATATTTGGACTGTCCTGATGTTTTCATTTACAGTTGCACTTTTAGATTTTCTTTCACATGGAACATTTTCAGGGGAACTATGACCACATTTAAATTCAACCACCCATTTTTTAACCACTGAAAATATTTGAAATCCCATAGGCAATAAACCATATGAAACAAGCCCGCCTGGCTGGCCGCTTGCTCTAATGCACTGCTTCCTGAGCAAGAAGGCATGCTGGTCACCGGCATGAATCTGCCCAGCGGATTAGTGTCGAGGTCCAGTGTGCAGGCCAGCCTGTGGATGGTTTTTAGGCAGCTTTCCATCTATCTCGACAAATGTGAGCTGGTTCTCCTTATTCCGCCTCAGCTACACTATGTGGGAGATTGCTGCGCAAACACCATTTCCATGTATGCATGCACCATAATTAATCTACCACGCAAACATTTGAGGTTACACTCGTCTGGTATGAAACATTCCTGGAAGGAGTCCACTGGGGGCTGAACTGCACTGTAACACTGGATTCGGTGTGGGGCAGCGGTGGAGTGGGTGGACAGCTGTGGCCTGTTGTGGGGTTGTGAACCACTGAGGGCTATTGCGGGACGAAGCCTCTCTGTCGTTTCTAGGTCCCCGGTTTAATACAATGCAATACAACATAATCTGAAACAAAGATATTTATGGTGCCACAATATTTCAAGTTATTCATTTGCGTGAAATGCACATAAGACAACCACTTTAAAAAGCTTTATAAACAGAATTGTTCTGAAGATCAAGTTGATCTGTGACTGTTTGCTGATGATGCTGTGTGTATGGGAAAGTGTCATCATTGAGTAACTGGAGGATGATACAGGATGACTTAGGCAGAATTTTTACTTGGTGTGATTAATGGCAGCTTGTGCTAACTGTAGAAAAATATAAGTTAATGAAGTTAACACAGATGAGCAGAAAAAAACAATCCTATGATATTGGAACACAGTATTAGTGACATGCTATTTGACACAATCGTTTTGATTAAATACCTACACATAATGTTGCAAAGCAATAGGAAATGGATCAGCATGTAAGTTCAGTAGGAGGAAAGACAAGTGGTGGACTTTGGTTTATTCAGACAATTTTAGGAAAGTGCAGCACGTCTATAATGGACACAGCATATAGAACACTAGTGTGACCCATTATAGAGTACTGCTTCAGTGTTTGGTGTCCCCACTGAGTCAGATTTAAGGAAGACATCAAAGCAGTTCAGAGGCGCTCTGCTAGATTTGTTACCAGTAGGTTTGATCAACATGTAAGTATTACGTAGATGCTTTGTGAACTCAAATGGGGAACCCTGGATAAGAGACAATATTCTCTTTGCAAAACACTGTGAGAAAATGTAGAGAATGAGCATTTGCAACTGACTGCAGATCAGTTCTGCTGCTGCCATAGTTCATTTTGCACAAGGACCACAAAGGTGAAATAAGAGAAATTAGAGTTCGTATGGCAGCATATAGAAAGACATATTTCCCTTGTTCCATTTGCAAGTGGATCAGGAAAGGAAATGATTAGCAGTGGTACAATGTACTTGAGGCCATGCACCTTGAGGTGGACTACAGAGAGACGTAGATGCAGACAACTTACTCATGTCATTGTGTAACAAATTTCAGCATAATCAAAACAAAATTTCATTAAAATCAACAGCTTCTCTATGCCAGGATGACAACATTATATCTTATGCTCACAGAAAGAGGCAAAGTCACAACTCATCAGACAGCATCGTGCAACATGCATCCAGAGAGCTACTGTTCAGTTTCTGTGATGTTAGGCCCTTTGAAGACAGACAACTTTTTATGCCTTTGCTTGGGTATCAGATTCCAAATGTCCATTTATCCAGTTCCCTTTGCAATGTTCATCCAGAAAGAGAATGAAATGGACCTACATTCACTGCCAGCAGCAGTTTCAGTGAGGTGTGAAACTAGTTGGCGACACAAGATATGACACTCATCTTACTCCCCATTGGTTAGGGGCTTTTTAATGACCACAGTTTTTATGCCATGTTATGTAGCTGCAAGAGGTAGAACATTCCTTGCAGACATATTGGACATTTTTTATTGACCCATCAACATATCAAGGAGCTTCATGTACAATGTGTATGCCCCCAGTAGCTGAATGGTCAGCATGACAGAATGTCAATCCTAAGGG
Organism: Schistocerca serialis cubense; assembly: GCF_023864345.2. Taxonomy (NCBI): domain Eukaryota; kingdom Metazoa; phylum Arthropoda; class Insecta; order Orthoptera; family Acrididae; genus Schistocerca; species Schistocerca serialis. The sequence continues at coordinate 318,179,531 of NC_064640.1, read as the reverse complement.
CCCGTGTTCAATTCCCAGCTGGGTCGGATATTTTCTCCGCTCAGGGACTGGGTGTTGTGTTGTCGTAATCATCATCATTTTATCCTCATCGGTGCACTTTTAATGTGGTGACTAGTGTTTCATCTGTTGAGCTTACATTGACTATTAAATAGTTGTGAAAACGTACAGTGCTAATAGATTCATACATATTTGCTGACGACTGTGATGTAACTTCAGCTGCAGATAGTATGAGTGGTGCAACTGTCAAATATACTGTCAGAAATTCGTTACCATATAAATAAAAAGTAAAATACCCAGGACCAACAAGATGCCACAAATTCATTAAAATACAAAGACAGATAACAGAGCCATAGACAGTAGTTTCATACATGCATATGAAAGTACCCACTGATGTGATATGGAAGTCAAGAACAACTAAATCTTAACAGTGGCACTGTAATGGAAATAGGGCTATCACAATAAAGAAATTCAGTTTAAGCGGTAGATTTGGATTCTTATATATATAATACCTGTAAGATTTTACTCATCATAAGACTGCATTATTCTGAAGAAGTCTTATACACAATGTAATGGGCATGTCATATGGGTGCCTTAAATTTGAAAATTCTAAGTTTATCCCTTGTATTTTTCATTTTTGCAGGAAGATAATTGAGACTGGACACAACGCTCAATTTTTGGATAGCAATCACAGAATAAAACATTATAACAGTTGTGGCACAATGGACACTTTGGTACATAAAGAATATGAATACACTGTAATCACTTGAGAGTTCACAATTCCAGTCTGTACCGTTTTGTCATAAATCATTGCATCCACCAAGTGAATAATCTTGATAGCTTCAGGTTCAACTAATCAGTCAATAATCCATAGAGAAGTAATCCCAAAACCCAGTCCAGCTGATGTCCAATAAACAACCAAGTTGTCAAAGTATGTTGTAAGTGAGGTAAAGACCTTAGCACAGTATGGATCAACATGTTTTGCAGCCAGCTCATGGCTGAATTTTATCTCTGGTTTGACATCATCAGTCAGGCCTATGCACCAGGTGCCTTGTACTGGCTGCTGGTGGAGTCATTGATAATTGACATAGGAAACCATCCAACTCACTTTTAGATGAGATATAAGAATAAAATGTTAAAGAAAGTCATCCATCTGTCTTCAGTCTGAAGAGTTTATGTTTGATTATATTCATTATTTGAACACCTTGTAATAATGATGCACCTCCATTAGTTCTTTGTTAGCAGTTGTGTAATGTGTAACCTACATGGAATAATTAGCTGTCACATACTTCATATATATCCTGTGATGCCTTAATGAAGTAGTTGCAACATGTCTTTCGAGGTCTCAGAAAATTTTAATCTTGTTTAAAATTGTTCAAAGGTTAGTAAGATTTTATCAGTTTACTACTTATGTTCCTGATGATCAAACAAATGAAACCAATACAGAATTCCAAACTGTGTTTCTCAGTATTTATTTGTGCAAGAAGATCAAATTATGCTCTCATATTTAACATCTGTATCAATCAAAGATGGTAGATGTAAATCATAAAAAAATATTAGAAGGCACTTTGGTATCTCAACTTTGTACAGTTTTGTTACGTATTACACTGAATGTATAATTTAAATGGCCTTTTTCTAATGCAGAAATCTGTTAAAGGTAACCACAGTCACTTATACATAGAACAATTAGGTAAAATAAGAAGTGGGAGAAACTACAGACTTAAATTAAAAACAACTATGTGCTCAGTAATATTAAATACTACTCTAAGCTGTAATACACACATCAAAAAAAGTTTTGCATCACCTCAGCTCTGAGAGTTCTGGAACCTGTACAGAAAACTGGAATGGAGATCAATATGAACATCATTTTTGCCCTTTTTATTGCTCATGAAAACCACACATTGCATGTTGTACCACCATAAAGCAAGAACTTCTGAGGTGGTGGTCCAGATTGCTGTACACACTGGTACCTCTAATACCCAGTAGCTTGCTTTGATGCATACCTGTATTCATCATGGCATACTATCCACATGTTCGTCAAGGTGCTGTTGCTCTAGATTGTCTCACTCCTCAATGGCAATTTAGTGTAGATCCCTCAGAGTGGTTGGTGGATCACATCATCCATAAGCAGCCCTTTTCAGTCTATCCCAGGCATGTTCGATAGGGCTTATGTCTAGAGAACATGCTGGCCACTCTAGTTGAGGGATGTCGTTATCCTGATGGAAGTCATTCTTAAGATGTGCATGATGGGGGTGTGAATTGTCATGCATGAAGTTGAATGTCTCGCCAATATGCTGCTGATATGATTGCACTGTCGGTCGGAGGATGACATTCACATATCATACAACCATTACGTTGCCTTCCATGACCACCAGCAGCATACGTTGGCCCCACATAATGCCACCCTAAAACAGCAAGGAACTTCCGCCTTGCTGCACTCGCTGAACGGTGTGTCTAAGGCATTCAGCCTGACTGGGTTGCCTTCAAACACGTCTGTGACGATTGTATGGTTGAAGGCATATGCTACACTCATGGGTGAAGAGAACATGATGCCAATCCTGAGCAGTCCATTTGGCATGTTGTTAGGGCCATCTGTACTGCACTGCATGGTGTCATGGTTGCAAAGATGGACCTCTCCATGAACATCAGGAGTGAAGTTGCGTATCATGCCGCCTATTGTGCACAGTTTGAGTCATAACACAACGTCCTGTGGCAGTACAAAAAGCATTATTCAACATGTTGGCATCGCTGTCAGGGTTCCTTTGAGCCATAATCCATAGTTAGTAGTCGTCCACTGGAGTTGTAGTTCTTGGGTGGCCTGAGTAAGGCAGGTCATTGAGAGTTCCTGTCTGTCTGTATCTCCTCCATGTCCGAACAAACCACTCAGGTTCACTCCAAGATGCCTGGACACTTCCCTTGTTGAGAGCCCTTCCTGGCACAAAATAACAATATGGACATGATTGAACTATGGTATTGACCGTCTAGATATGGTTGAACTATAGACAACATGAGCTGTGTGCCTCTTCCTGGTGGAATGACTGGAACTGATCAGCTGTCAGACCCCCTTCGTGTAATAGGCGCTGCTCATGCATGGCTGTTTACATCTTTGGATGGATTTAGTGATGTCTCTGAACAGTCAAAGGAACTGTGTCTGTAATACAATATCAACAGTCAACGTCTATCTTCAAGAGTTCTAGGAACTGGGGTGATGCAAAACTTTTTTTGATGTGTGTATAATCACCTCACTCCAAAGAGAATCATGAAATCAACTTTGAGTGGTGTAAATTAATTTCTCTGTTTCAGTTGCTCAGTTGACACATACTTATTTGAAAACTTCAATACAGTTGATGGTGATTTTCTGTCAGCAAAATTCAGAGCATTCAAGTTTCCTCAGTCAACCTATGTTGAGTTTAAGGGGACGGTGAATGTCTGTCTTGATAAATGTCGTGGTGTAAGTAATCTCATTATTATTGATCTTATGCTTTGCAACTCATCAGCTTCTATGACACAAAGAAAACATTATGCCTGACACATATTTGTACATGAGCAGATAAACACATGTTTACACTGATGTGGCGGTGCATGCCCTCATGTGCCTGAACGCACATGTGCACTGTCTCTCTCTCTCTCTCTCTCTCTCTCTCTCTGTCTCTCTCTCTCTCTCTCTCTCTCTCTCTCTCTCTCTCTCTCTCTCACACACACACACACACACACACACACACACACACACACACACACACACACACACACGTGTATATATATATATATATATAGAGGGAAGCATTCCATGCGGGAAAAATATATTTAAAAACAAAGATGATGTGACTTACCATACGAAAGCGCTGGCAGGTCGATAGAAACACAAACAGACACATACATACACACAAAATTCAAGCTTTCGCAACAAACTGTTGCCAGTGTGTTATTCTGGTTATGATGCAAAGTTCCTTTGCAAGTGCCCTTCAAATACACTGTCTGATCTGTGCAGGAATATATATGATGGATGTATGTATACGGGTCGCAGACGCATGGTTGATGACATATTGAAATTTGGGTCTGGCCGTGAGGCATGCATGGATAGCCATAGCCAAATGGTCAGGCAACCACTTGTGAGACGTGGGAAATTCAGGTTCGAGTCAAGGTCTGGCAAAACTTTCACTATCATTATTCCATTCTACAGCTGATGGTAGTCCTTAATCGCACTTGGGAATTCATTTGATATACAGATGTATAAAGTGTAGAGTACTGAATATATTTCAGATGATTCTTATGATGCCTCAAAAGCCAGTTTCAGTTCATTTTTTATAAGAGTGAATATCAAAGCTGAAATTTGAGAATAAATTTAGGATCGTCCATGTTTGTTTCACATGTGATGATCTGTCCAAGTCTGAAACTGAAGGCAGACATTCTTAAGAGATCTGTGGGATGTAACTGATAACAAGTTTTAGGAACCATAATCTCTTTTATTATAGAACATAATCAGACACCATCTGGATCACAACTAACACAGATGGAGTTTGTATATTCATTTAGATCTTTGCAATTCTGAAATCAGTGTGCTTTGCATTGTTTTAACAAAATTAGTTTTTCATAGCGCTTTTGTATGGCAATGAAACTGAACCATTATAAATAAACAGCCTATGGTATTAAACTCTTAGTTATGTAAAGCAAGCATACAGTGAGATTTTGTGTCCTTAACCTTCTTCCATTATGTACACTGTACTCAAACATCATACATGTTTGCAAAAATCAGTTATTGTGGTGCTCATGAGACACTTAATACTGTTAGTCACAATTTCTCAGTGATCAGATCTGAGCAAATGTTCACATTCACAACTTTCACAATGGACTGCACTTTCAACTTCATTCCAACATTGTGTTGAATTATTCTCAAATATTTTTTTATGCCAATGCAACATCTGAGTGTCATGTTACTTATCTCCATTGTGCTTGGCCATACATTCTCTTCCAGGACTTCACATTATTATGTTAAATTAATAACATAACATAAGACTGAAAATAAACATCTTACAACAGAAGAGGTTCTGCCGTATTGGATACAAACTGCAGTATGGGAATGCCAGATAGGCATTCCTGTCATCTTACTGGCTGCTGCAGGAGGTGGCTGAAAATGATGCAGAAATTTATTGGAGTTGTCCCATTTCTTTTCCACAGATAAGGATTTACATTAATTTTAATCACATTTCAGTCCATTTTTGAAGGTTAAGATTATAATTAGATTCAACTTGAAAAGTACTACTGGATTCAGTCAACATCTAAATTTCCTGAAAAGTGGAGTTGCCCACCTTCAATAATGAGTTTCTCACATAGTAGCTGATAATAATAATTAAAATTGATTCAATAAAATATTTTTCTTTCCATAATATTGATTATGTACTTGTGACACTTTGTATTCTGGATGATTATGGTCATTTGATCTATTTATCTCAGCTGTGAGCCTCAAATTTTATTTTCTCTTCCAGATATGTATAAAAGCAATATAACATTTTCAAAATACTGATTTCATTGCAGTATCATGTGCCATATCTTTTGCCACTCTGATTCTGTAGTCAATGTGATGCAACAAAGGCATCGTAGTAGCGGGTCAGGACGGCAGGTGAGATGATGGAACCCCCCTGCCAACCCCCTCTATAGGTAGCAATGGTGCTGAGTGTTGGTTATCAGGGTGGTGGGTTCATAGAGCCAGCTGGATGATTGACAGAAAGTCTTAGATGCTGTATTTATAGGGTTTCTTTATTCCATCCAAAAAGTTGTAGTGGTATCCGATAGTGGTCAGCAGCCCCAGATACAGGCTGGTCACAGTCAGTGAAGTGTGCTTGGCTCAGAATGTGGCCTCATGTAAAGACTAGCATGCAGTGTCACCCTATCCAGCAGGTGGCAGCTGAGATGAAGTTATATTGTCAACACTCCAGCGGTACATCGCCATGTCAGGCTGCTTATAAACAGTTAGCATGGTGCTGAGGTAGACTCCACAGAAGTCAGTCACATGACCTGGTGCAAATGTGTGACTCAGTGTGGGAATCACTCAAGCACACAGAATTCAACTGAGGAGCCTGGTGCAGGATGCAGTAACAGTGGCCTGCAGGGATGAGCCTGCAGTAGTAGTGTGTGCTCTCACAGGACAGGTGGTGGCTCAGCTGCTATTCAAGCCCAGGCATGAACTGTGAACCTCCAGGTAGGCACCCTGAAGCCAGCAGAAGTCAGCCAGCAGATGATCCCCCATCTGGAAAGAACCAGTTCAACTTCTGGTGGCATCAGGCCAAGTTGCAGCGAGTAGTTCCACAGCTAACGAGGGAGATATCTAGTAGTGGCAGTTGGATGATCCATTTCAGGTCAATGACTGGTGTGTAGTACCTCTCATAGCTGTCTGCAGGTAGTCACAGATTCTGCATAGCTGAGGTGGGCAGTATTTGGTTCAAATGGCTCTGAGCACTATGGGACTCAACATCTTAGGTCATAAGTCCCCTAGAACTTAGAACAACTTAAACCTAACTAACCTAAGGACATCACACACACCCATGCCCGAGGCAGGATTCGAACCTGGGACCGTAGCAGTCCCACGGTTCCGGACTGCAGCACCAGAACCGCACGGCCACCGCGGCCGGCTGGGCAGTATTTATGGGGTGTTCAGCCCATCACTGTTTTATCAAGCTATCACACCTCATCATGCAGAGTGAGGAAGTGGCCTGGTTCTAGGCCTAGATGTGTGGTAATCCTGGTCACCAGTGCTGTAGTGTGTCCATACTTCTGCTGTAAGTGGTGTTAAGCTCCTATTGTGGTCATGAAAGTTAGACACATGATAACTTGTCCCACTGTAAGGGCTAGGCCACGATTCATGTGGTGTCGGCACATTCTGAGTGTGGTTTCCTGCAAAAGTACACCCAGCCAAGTGCCGTCTGCTTCAGCTCCTCTGCGTGTGGTGACATTTTCTGCTAACTCAGCCATGGGTTTTCACCAGGTAAAGAAAGACCATGGCACAACCTGCTTCCTCCTTTGGAAGATCTAGTCCACCAGATCATGGCCCAGCAATGTCTCTGAAACTAACGTGATAACACATCTTACAATTTTACTAGGGGCGTTTGAAAAGTCCGTGCAAAAATAAAAACTACTTACTTGTTTGGGGTAAACCTTTTTTATTTTTCAACATTGTCTCTTTTTAGACTTATACACTTCATCCAATGCTGTTCTAATTTGTCGATCCCTTCCAAATAATAGGAACTGACCAAGTCTGCAAAATAGTTATTAGTTGCTGCAATCACCTCTTCGTTTGAATAAAATCTTAGTCCCGCCAGACATTTCTTGAAATTGGGGAACAAATAGTAGTTCAAGGGAGCCAAGTCTGGAGAATAGGGGGGATGTGAAACGAGTCAGAATCCCATTTCCATTAATTTTGCGACCACAACTGCTGAGGTGTGTGCTGGTATATTGTCGTGATGGAAAAGGACTTTTTTGCGCTCCAGTCTCCAGTGTTTTTCTGGCAGCTTGATTTTCAAACGGTCCAGTAATGATTAATAATATGCACCTGTAATAGTTTTACCCTTTTCGAGATAGTCGATGAGGGTTATCCCTTGCAAATCCCTAAAGACAGTCGCCATAACCTTTCCAGCCGAAGGACTGGTATTCACCTCTTTTGCTGCAGACTCTCCCTTGGTAACTCATTGTTTAGATTGTTGTTTGGTCTCAGGAGTATAGTAATGTGTCCATGTTTCATCCACAGGGATGAAACGATGCTTAAAGTCCTGAGGATTCTTCCTGAACAGCTGCAAACCATCTGTGCAACACTTCACATGATTCCGTTTTTGGTCAAGCGTGAGCAATCGTGGAAACCATCTTGCGGATAGCTTTCTCATGTCCAAATGTTTATGGAAAACATTATGTACCCATTCATTTGAGATGCTCACAGCACTATCAATCTCATGCACCTTAACTCTTCTGTCATCCATCACCATATCATGGATTTTATCAATGATTTCTGGAGTCGTAACCTCCACAGAGTGTCCAGAAAGTTGAGCATCACTTATGCCCATATGGCCACTCCAAAAATTTTGAAACCACTTATAAACTGTTCTAATAGAAGGTGCAGGGTCACCGTAATGTTTATTAAGCTTCTCTTTAGTCTCCTGAGGTATTTTGCCTTTCATAAAGTAATGTTTAATCACCACACGAAATTCCTCTTTGTCCATTTTTTGACCATCACTCGACTTCCTTGATTCACATGAATGCCAAACACAAAGAAATAGACCAATATGGCTGAAACTTGGTGTGCACTCTTTCAAAAGATGCTACTAACTAAACATGACACAGATACGCACTAGTGGTGCCATCTCTTTGACTTTGCACAGATTTTTTTTTTTTTTTTTTTTAGTAGTATATTTATTAAATCTCATTTGTGTTTTTCTATATAACAGGTGTTATCTCAAAATTTTGTAATTGTTAAGTGTAGATTCGTGCAGTCTGTAGCACAGTAGTCATTTCTTTTGAATGGCCAGTTACACAGCTCACCAAGAGTCAGCTTCTATTGATGATATGTCAAGAGAGTAGCAATCTCTGCTTTTATAGTTTACTTCTTCAATGAGCCATGCTAGGATAGGTAGGTTGTATGCAGGCAATGTGTGGACACAGGAGGAGCTGGCCACAGTTTGGAAACAACTGAATGCACTTTTTGCTGCAGTCAGCCATCTTCAGGCTGCTGCCTTGGGGTGTAGCAGTGGTAGAGAATCTGGCACATCACATGGGACACCTCAGATCTCACTTATTATGCTCACAGGTTCTGCTGTTGAGGCACCTCCCAGTGTGCCCAACATGGTGGACCAGCCATCACCACAGGGTGATTGGTAGGTAGTAACACTTTTGCCTCAGTTGAGGCAGAGGATCAATGTGGTGAATGGCCATCTGGCCTTGCCCATATGTCTCGTGAGTGGACAGGAGGTTGCTCCTTAATCAAGGTCCAATCATGCTAACAGGGGGAGGGGTTTGCTAGTTATTGGGACCTCCAAAATTTTGTGTTTTACAGAACTCCTTAGGGAAATAGTGTTCAGGTCTGGAAAGTGAACCAATGTGCACTCAATGCATCTGCTAGGGGGCCCTCATCTGAGACAGGGAGGAGCACTTGCCTGCAGCTATTGAGCATGCAGAGTGCAGTCATCTGCAAGTTATAGCTTACATTGGCACTAGTGGCACCTGCTGCTTGGGTTCTGAGGCCAACTTCAGCTCATTCAAGCATATGGTTGAAGTGGTGAAGGCTGCAGGCCTTGCACTTGGGGTGCAAGCAGAGCTTGCAATTTCCAGCATTGTTCCAAGATTGACTGGGGTCCTTTGGTTTGGAACCAAGAGGAGTATATCACAGAAAGCCTTTGTCAATTCTGTGACAGTGTTGACTGCAGGTTTCTGGATCTGCATTATTGGTTGGAGAACTGTAAGACTCCCCTTGATAGGTCAGCTGTGGACTATGTGAAGAAAGCAGGTGCTCGGGTAGCACAGTACTTGTGAAGTGAACCGGTGGGTTGGCAGTTTGAGGCTGATGAACATTCAGCAGTCGACATGCACACAGCAAAATCAGACCTCATGCAGAGTAAAGACACTTCAACTATCAAAATTTTATCAGTAAATTGTTGAAGTATTCGTAACAAGGTTCCTGAATTTATAGCCCTCAAAGAAATATCAGCATCCTCTGTAAGTTTAATAAACATAACAGATATACATAACAGCGACTTAAGTCATCAATAATACATTCTTCTTCACTATTTACAACAGTTTGCCAGTGTTGGGGAACTTTTCGATTATGTGACTACAGAAAGCATGTTGTTTTGAGACAAAAAACTCATCAAATCATGTTCACAGGGCATTTTGATCCAGAAGATTATTTGACAGAGAGCAGAAAAGGTGAAAATCTGAGTGTTTAAGATCAGGTGAATAAGGTGGGTATGGAATGACTTCCCAACCCAATTGCTGTATAGTGTTTTCTGTCAGTGTAGCAGAATGTGGGTGGGCATTATCATGGAGTAGCATCACTTCACGCAGTCTTCCTGGTCACTGGTCTTGGAATGCATCAGTAACATGTCTGTGTTGTTGATAATGAATGTTAGCAGTGATGGTTACACCTTGGGGAAGCAATACATGGTATACCACACTGTCACTTTTCCACCAGATACATATTTGTGGATGCATGCAGGTCTTTTTACGGGGAGTTGGTGCTTTGTGTGGGCTCAACATTCCTTTCTTTTCCTTATGTTAGCATAAAGACACCAGTAATGATACAGGATAGGAACAGTCAATGTTGTTCATGAGCCAAGTGATGACAAGCAAACAGAAATACACATATGGCCACCCACTGATTTTTGTGGTTTTAGCTTAGAGTACATAGTAGGCATATGCCTGATTTTTGAACCTTCCCCATTGCATGCAACAATCTTCATCAAACCCTGAAAGATCTTCCTTAATGTGGAGATTCACTAATGTCAAAATGGTCCTCCCTAAAAAGAGAAAACCATTTTTTGCCATGATCTCTCCAGTGGCACTATCCCTGCACATGGTGCATATGTTTCTGGCTGAATCCATTGCTGTCACCCCTCTATTGAACTCAGAAGAATATGTCGGAAATTCTCCTTTTGACATTCCGTTTTTTAGTGATCACAGCTCTACTCACTATCTCCAAATGACAAAATGATAATATGTAAACTCAAATAGCAATAGTGAACTACAAATAAAAATGAAAATTGATAAACAAACCCATATCAACTATAATACCGACATGCAAGATACAGACACTACAAACTTATGAACCAACATAATAATAAATTTCCTAGAGATTGAAAAGCTTATGTCCATGAATCAGCATGGTTTTAGAAAGTATCACTCATGTGATACTTAGCCTGCCCTTTCCTCACATAATATACTGTGAACTATGGATGAAGGGCAACAGACAGATTCCACATTCCCAGATTTCTGAAAAGCATTTGACATGAGCATAAGTAATACATTTCCAGATATATGAGTGGTTCAAAGAGTTCTTAAGTAGTATAACCCTGTATGGTGTACTCAACAGCAAGTGTCCAGCAGAGACAAGGGTATCATCAGGAGTGATAGCCAACAGGGTGAGCAGCAATCTGCAGTTATTAGCTGATGATGCTGTAGTTAACAGGGAGGTGTTGCAGATGAGTGACTGTAGGGTGATACAATATGATTCAGAAAAAAATTCAAGCTGGTGTGATGAATGGCAGCTGGCTCTAAATGTAGAAAAATGTAAGTTAATGTGGATGAGTAGGAAAAACAATCCCATAATTTTCAGTTACAGCATTAGTAGTGTCCTGTTTGACACAGTCACATCATTAAAATATCTGGGCATGATGCTGCAAAGCAATATGCAGTGGAATGAGCACGTGAGGATTGCGGTAGGGGGGGTGAATGGTCACTTCAGTTAATTTGGTGAAATTTAGGAAAGTGTGGGTCATCTGTAAAGGAGACCGGATATAGGACACTAGTGAAACCTATTCTTGAGTTCTGCTTGAATGTTTGGGAGCCGCACCAGTTTGGATCACAGGAAGACATCAAAGCAGTTCAGAACCAGGCTGTTAGATTTGTTACCAGCAGGTTTGAACAACATTCAAGTGCTACAGAGATGCTTCAGGAACTCAAATGGGTATCCGTGGAAGAAAGGTGATGTTCTTTTCAAGGAACACTACTGAGAAAATTTAGAGAACAGGCATTTGAAGTTGACTGCAGAACAATCTTACTGCTACCAACATATAGTTCATGGAATGACCATGAAGATAAGCTACAAAAAATTATACAGAGGCATATAGACAGTCACTTTCCCCTGCTCTGTCTATGAGTAGAACAGAAAAGGAATGACTAGTACTGGTATAGGGTACCCTCTACCATATGCTGTACAATGGTTTGTAGAGCATGCATGTAGATACAGATGTAGAACTTGAATGTGGCAGTGAAGTCATCTGCACATGTATAACTGGTCTAGGTGAAATAAGGTTAAATGTTGGATGTTTTTACTGGCCATCCAATTCTAACATGGCAGTTTTAGAGTCATTCAAAGGTCTACAGTCAGTGGCATGGAAATATGCACATCTTGCAATGTAAGTTGGAGGTAAGTTTAACCTACTGAGTAGTCTGGGATATCAATGGATTCATTGCACATGTTTTATGAACACTGTCTTGAGCAGCTAGTTCTGCAGCCCACATCCAGTGGAAGTATTTTAGACCTACAAACAAGCCTGACCTTATCAACAGTGTCAGTATAGAGACATAGAATAGTGATCACCAGTTCATCATAGCAATGGTGGTTACTCAAGTTAATAAATCAATCAAGAAAGCTAGGAGAGAATTTTTGTTGGAAAGAGTAGATCTTATCAACAGTGTCAGTACAGAGACATAGAATAGTGATCATCAGTTCATCATAGTGATGGTGGTTGCTCAAGTTAATAAATCAATCAAGAAAGCTAGGAGAGTATTTTTGTTGGAAAGAGTAGATAAGCATTTCTTAGCAACCCACTGAAACAATGAACTGACATAATTTAGACCCAGTATGACAGACATAGAAGAATTATGGGCGAAGTATAAATGGATTGTAAATCATGCTCTGGAGAATTATGGCTGAATAAGTGGATTAAGAATGCAGAAGACTCATTGTGGTTTAACAACAACATTTGAAAAATACTGAGGAAGCAAAGATTTTTGGACTCTGAGTTCAAAAGAGAATGCGCTAATGATGCAGACAAAAATTTATAGAGATATGTGTGTCTGAAAAAAGATTTATGTGAAATGCATATGACAGCTACCACCATCAGATCTTAGAAAAAGGTATTGCTGAGAACCCAAGAAAATCCTGGTCCTATGTAAAATCGCTAAGCGAGCCAAATGCTTCTATTCAGTCACCCACTGATCAGTCTGGTAGTAAAAGATAGCAAAAGGAAAGCTGGAGTTTTAAATACCACATTTAAGCAATTGTTAACACAAGAAAATCATGCAAATATACCATCACTTTGCATCACAAACACTCCTGTGTGGAGGACGTAGTAATAAGTATCCCTGGTGTAGAGAAACAACTGAAAGAGTTGAAAACAAATAAGTCATCAGATCTGGATGGAATCCCAGTTTAGTATTAAAAAGAGTACTCTATGGCATTGGCCCCTTACTTGGTTTGCATTTATTGTGAATCTCTCACCCAGCACAAAGTCCCAAGTAACTGGAAGAAAGTGCAGATGACTCCTGTATATACGGAGGGTAAAAGAACTGACCTTCAAAATTACAGACCAATATCCTTAAAATCAATTTGCTGCAAAATTCTTGTACATATTCTCAGTTTGAATTTAGTAAATGTTCTTGACATGGAAAATATTCTGTCCACAGCCTGTGGTTTCTTGCAGCTTCCATCTGCTCCTCCTCTCTAAGGCTTCTTGCATCAGCCTGTGGTGACATTTTTTGCTAACTTAGACAGGAGATTGCAACCACCAAGTGAAGAGTGGCCATGGCACAAAGACATGCAGTATTTACTATAATGATGATGTTATAAAATGATCATATAAATCTGACATCTAGGAATCACAACTGGCAAATGCTTATGCCTCAGTAATATACAGGGTGTTTCAAAAAGAATATATGGGTTTTAAGGTTTTGAAGCACATATTACATTCACCTTACAATTATATATAATACACCAAATGAAAGAGAAACACAAACAGTTTCTTTTACAATTATTCAGAGTGAACACTGATCACATATCGAGTCAATAGGCAAGTTGTTCTGAAACCTTGGTCAATGTGTCAGGAGTAACTGTTGCAATAACACTGTGTCTAAAGTCAGATACATAAGCTGGTATTGGAGGCTCATACACATGATTGCATCAGATCATGTATGAATGTGGAGGTTATGCATAAAATGCTGTGTCAACCAGCCCCTTGTGCCCAATCCACCAGTCAGATACAACGTCATTTAACTAGTCGCGTATTGAGTTATGCCAGGAGGTGGCGCACCACCTTGCTCCCAAATAAAGATGTGTTGTTCAGCTTCTTCCCATTGAGGCATGGACCATAGCTGTAGCACATCAAGGTAAGAAACATCAGTTACAGTTGATTTACTGAAAAAGAAAGGCCCATAAACTTTCCGCGGGGATATTTCTTGGGACTAAGCCTGAAAACTTGCACTCATTCCATGCATTTTTCAGTCATTCTTTGTCATTCCATACTCTTCCCATTGTGCACAGGTATACAAACAAAACTGTTTGATTTGCTCTTTCATTTGGTGTATCATTTACTATTGTAAGTTGAACATAATAAATTCTACAATGCCTTAAAACCGGTATGTTCAATATGAAACACCCTGTATTGTAAAAAATTGTAATATGCGAAGAGATGAAATGGAAATATTTCTAAGCTTTGCTAATCAGAGAATCAACGTTTTGTCGAAAGCACATACGAGATGTAACCCAAGTGGATCTTAGTACTGACTGCTCATTATGTTCACTTCCTGAAGATGGTGTCTGTAAGTTTTGGTCCATGGTTATTCGTACTTTACTGAAGAGTGAAGTAGTCCCTAGTACTGTGTAACATTGCCAATGATCTCAAATTAAGTGCTTCAGATTTTTTGTGGCTCTGGATTCATTCTCCATAAAAAAGCTTACATTTAAGGTAATCCTAGAGGAAGAAATCTTGAGTTGAAAAGTCTAGTGAGTGCGTTAGCCATTAATATTTGCCATTCCTGCTTGTGAGATGACTTTAAAATGCCACCCAGCAATTCCATTGCAGTGTGGTAAGTGTGGCTTATGTATGACTCCATCTTACTACAAGTGTATGTATTCATCCTTGCTGTACTTATAATATACAGGTGGGAATAATGTTACCAATATGTTACCATGGCAACCTAAATTTACTGGCATCATGGGACCGCTTTCATCCTTCAAAATGTATTAGTCAACTATTGTATTCCACATGATGATAGTGGATGTACACCATTACTATTTCAGCTTGGAGAGGTTTGTCATGCATATTATGTCATTTTAGAAATGGAAATGTTGCCTGTTGCTGAAGACATTGCATTAAATAGCAAAATAGCACAGGTTGGTATTTTCTGTGACCTATCACAGGCATTTGACTGTGTCAATTATGATATTCTCCTAGGCAAAATGGAGCTTTATGGGATTGATGGTATAGTCAACCAATGGATACCATCATATGTAACCAAAAGAATACAGAAAGATGAACTTGGTAATTCAAAAATGTAGTATGGGGACATTAATCTGATTGGAGAGAAATCACATATGGGATTCCCAAAAGCTAAGTCTGGTTTGCTATTGTTCCTCATATATGTACATGACTTTCCATTTAATATACAACAAGCACAGTTTGTTGTTTTTGCAGATGATACTAGTATTGTAATCAAACCAAGCATATGTACAATAACAGAAGAAATTCTGAATAAGTTTTTAAAAAGTTTTTCCCCTATGGTCCCACCCTCAATTTTAAAAAGATGCAGCGTATTCAGTTCTGCACAGCTAGGTGTACTACATCAGTGTAAGTGTAACACATGGTAAGGAAATAATAAATAGAATCTAAACTTCAAAATTCTTAGGCGTCCATATTGATGATAATTTAAACCAGAAAAAGCACATTTTGGAACTCCTATAACAACTTAGCTCATCCACATTTGCACTTAGAATCATTGCAAATCTTGGAGAGAGATTAGTCAGGAAGGTGACAATTTTGCATATTTTCACTCAGTAATGCCATATGGAATAATATTCTGGGGTAACTCATCTGTAAGAGAGAAAGTCTTCATTGCTCAAAAACATCATGTAAGAATAATATGTGATATTCACCCATGATCAACTTGTAGACATTTGTTTAAGGATTTGGGGCATCTGACTACCACTTCGCAGTATATTTATACTCTCATGAAGTTTGTTGTAAGTAATCCACTGCAGTTCAGGAGGTACAATTATGTACATATATACAATACCAGAAGGAAAAATGACATTCATTACTTCACATTAAGGTTGTCTTTTGTGAAAGAAGTAATGCAAAATACCGTAACTAAAGGTTTTGATAACTTACACAGTGATATAAAATGCCTGAGAGACTTCAAAGTAAAATTTCAAAAGAATCTGAAAAAGTTTCTCCTTGACAACTCCCTCTATTCCATAGAATAATTCCTGTTATTATAATGTGCAGGAGGTGGTAGTATGGAATTATTAATGCAAATCAGTATATTTAATAGTAATAATAATAATAATAATAAAGGAATAACTTATCTGAAACCCAAAGATCAAGCAGGCACAGCAAACGCAGCAAAATATCGACCCATAACATGCCTACCAACAATATACAAAATATTAACTTCAGTCATTACACAGAAATTAATGACACATACAACACACGACAAACTTATAAATGAAGAACAAAAAGTCTGTTGCAAAGGAGCACGAGGATGTAAAGAACAACTGATAATAGGTGCAGAGATGACATATCAAGCTAAAACTAAACAAAGATCACTACACTATGTATACATTGATTACCAAAAAGCTTTTGATAGTGTATCCCACTCATGGTTACTATAGATATTGGAAATATATGAAGTAGATCCTAAATTGATACAGTTCCTAAACATAGTAATGAAAAATTTGAAGACCACACTTAATATTCAAACAAATTCAAATAATACCACATCACAGCCAATACAGATTAAGCATGGAATATACCAAGGAGACTCATTAAGTCCTTTCTGGTTCTGCCTTTCTCTGAACCCACTATCCAACATGCTAAATAATACAAATTATGGATATAATATTACTGGAACATACCAAGACAAAATCACACATTTGCTGTACATGGATGATCTAAAACTACTGGCAGCAACAAATCAACAACTCAGCCAATTACTAAAGTTAACAGAAGTATTCAGCAATGATATAAATATGGCTTTTGGAACAGACAAATGTAAGAAAAATAGCATAGTCAAGGGAAAACACACTAAACAAGAAGATTACTTATTGGATAACCACAGTGACTGCATAGAAGCGATGGAAAAAACAGATGCCTATAAATATCTAGGATACAGGTAAAAAATAGGAATAGATAATACAAATATTAAAGAAGAACCTAAAAAAAAATATAGACAAAGACTAAAAAAAATACTGAAAACAGAATTGACAACAAGAAACAAGACAAAAGCTATAAATTCTTATGCTATACCAATATTGACCTATTCATTTGGAGTAGTGAAATGGAGTAACACAGAACTAGAAGCACTCAATACACTTACACGATCACAATGCCACAAATATAGAATACATCACATACATTCAGCAACAGAAAGATTCACATTAAGCAGAAACGAAAGAGGAAGGGGATTTATTGACATAAAAAATCTACATTATGGACAGGTAGACAATTTAAAAAAATTCTTTATCGAACGAGCAGAAACTAGCAAAATACACAAAGCAATCACTCATATAAATACATTGGCTACACCATTGCAATTTCATAACCTATTCTACTATCCTTTAGATCACATAACATCAACAGCTACAAAGAAAGTAAATTGAAAAAAGAAGACACTACATGGCAAGCACCCATATCATCTAACACAGCCACACATTGATGAAGACACATCCAACACATGGCTAAGAAAAGGCAATATATACAGTGAGATGGAAGGATTCATGATTGAAATACAGGATCAAACAATAAACACCAGATATTACAGCAAGCATATTATTAAAGATCCCAATACCACAACAGATAAATGCAGACTTTGCAAACAACAAATAGAAACAGTAGATCACATCACAAGTGGATGTACAATACTGGCAAATACAGAATACACCGGAAGACATGACAATGTAGCAAAAAGAATACATCAACAACTTGCCATACAACATAAACTAATAAAACAACATGTTGCCACATACAAGTATGCACCACAAAATGTACTGGAGAATGATGAATGCAAATTATATTGGAATAGAACCAATATAACAGATAAAACAACACCACATAACAAACCTGACATCATACTCACCAATAAAAAGAAGAAATTAACACAATACCCAATACAACAAATATACAGAACAAAACAGGAGAAAAAATTGACACATACATCCAACTGGCTGAGGAAGTCAAGGACATGTGGCATGAGGATAAAGTTGACATTATACCAATTATACTATCAACTACAGGAGTCATACCACACAATATCCACCAGTACATCAATGCAATACAGCTACACCCAAACGTATATATACAAGCACAGAGATCTGTAGTTATTGATACATGTTCAAATACCCAAAAGTTCCTAAATGCAATGTAACATATACCGTACAGTTAAAAGGAAGTCACACTTGATCAAGGTCTGCATCACTTTCCATTTTTAACCAGACGTAACATCTGAGAAAGGAAAGAAATAATAATAATAATAATAATAATACAGAAAAAAATGAAAAACTTGTAAACATTCAGCAAGTAGCCATATTTACAAATTAATCTGTGATGTAAATGCAAAGTGACTTGTTCCACATCATTATGAATTATTGTGCTAATAATTTATGGGACAGGAAACTAACTGAATAACCAACTAATCATTCAACTGAATGTGAGCTTCATTGACTATCAACAAAAGGAAGTTAAGATAAGAAGAAAAAGTTACACATTCAATGACCCAATAAGAGACAGCAGTGTTACATCTCAAGTAGGAACCCAAAAACTTTGACTTTGTATGGGAGAATGTAGACTAATTGTTGCTTGCACACAGAAGAACAGATGCCCAAGCACTGAACAGATATGTACATAGCAAAACAATTTATGATGAGAGATATGACGGTATACAGTTTCAGTAAAGAAACCTCTAAAGAAACAGTGTCTATTTGTTCATAACATACAGATGCTAAACGTTTGATCAGAGTACAGCAGACATGTTAAAAAATTGTTACTACTTCCCTGATATAAAATTATAGTTAATAAGATGGAACAGTATTTGAACATTAATGTAACATTTTTGTGAAACAACATCTATATTAACAGAGCAAGACAACTGTAAACTACATCCTGCTCAAAAATTCAGTTCAGCTTTCATGAAATCTTTAGCTGAATAGTAGTATCACTGAAGTACAGTATTGTGCAGCTTTTTCAGGAATCTATATTCATACTAAGAATGTTCTTGGCTTTCAGTTTGCTGTAAATTTTCATTTCAATATAAGGGGTGTCTGGGCAGACAAGTTTAAATGATGAGCATATAATTATCTTCACTTTTTGTCTTACATGAGTGATCAAAATACTTTTTTTAATACTTCTAAACTGTTATCTAAAAGGATGATAACACACTGATATACAGGGAGGAAACTGTTAATAATTTCAGATTTTTAAATAATGAGCAACATGATTTCCTTGGATGCACAACACACTTGTTCCTAATTATTCTTTCCTGTAGTTTCCTTATAGGTAATGTGTTGCTTTAATTTCCTCAAAAAACAACACCATACCTTACAACTGACTGGAAGTCACTATGGTATCCAATTCTCCTTGTGTCCATGTCAGTAGCACTAGATAATATTAGCACTGCAAATGCAAAGCTACATAATTTGTTTACTAAATACTCAACATGTTTATTACAATTAAAATTCTTACCTGTGTTTAATCCTAAAAATTTCACAGAATTCACTTCTTCTAGATTTTGATTGATATGATTTATTTTAATTTCCTGGGATTTTGGCTGATTTGTTCTGAACTGGATTGTATGGGTTTCTGAGATGTTCAAAGTTACTCCATTGAGCTGAAACCATGTTTTCAAATGATCTATTGTATTGATGGTGCATACAGGGATATTTTCAGACTCATGGTTCTCAATTAATACAAATAAAACTGATGGATCATTTTTATTGATTAGTAGGTCATTAATGTTAAACAGAAGCAAAATAGGTCCTATGATAGAACCTTGAGGTCTTCCATTTGGGAGAGTAATTTGCTGCAGTTGCAAAGACAATCACTCTTTGTTTTCTATTGCACAGGTATGAAGTATGCCAGTGCAGAACACTGTCTCTAATTCTATATCTGTCAAGTTTATAGATAAAAAGTGCACATTTACTGAGTCAGAGGCTTTTGTGAGATCACTAATGATGCCTGTAACCTTATTCCTATTGTCCAATGATGTGCTAATCTTGCTAACAAACTTTTCTAATTGCATCTATAATGCTTTATCCATGTTGGAAGCAAAACAGATTTTTCAAAATAATCTCATATTTGTCAGTAATATTTTGAATCTGGATGGCAGAGGCTTTTTCAAATACTTTTGACAAGATAGGAAGAAAAGTAATGGGAAGATATTTTTCCATATTCTCTCTTGACTCTTTTTTTGAACATCAGCTTTACTTCTGCATATTTAAGCACCTATGGCAAACATTCATGTTCAAAATACTGGTTTATTATTGTAGATAAGTTGGTGTCCTATTATTTTATGAACACATTTGAGATATTTTTTGGGTATCACATGCCAACCTGGTGAATTTCTGTTTTTCAGTGTTAATATAACATTTTCTACTTCTATTGTTGAAATGTTTTAAATTTTGTGAAGCATTCAGACATTTGATCTAGTGCAAAGGAAAATATTTTGTTCTTATAATCTGCAACACTAAAACAAAGTACAGAGTTAAAGGTAGAAAGACCTTAAATGAAACACACCTAGCCCTCAACACCTACCATAATAGAATTTTATTTAAAATGCCACACTAAACCAAAAGTACTTTTGTTCATATTTTAAAGCTGTTAATGGCACCCAAGTGTGTAAACACTTATTACTGAAATAGGCACCAAAATTGAGGGTAGCAAATCAAAAAGAAAAATGCATAACTCTACTTTCAAATGTTCCATTATAAAGGAAGACCCAGAGCTGATCCACTTTAATTCTCACATATCTGCAAAAATAAATGATATCCTGTAGACAGTGCCAGTTGTGATAAGAAATAGCTGAAATTGCTAAGATTGGACAGGGTCTCAGGGCATGATGGAATCTCTGACAGATATTATACAAAATCTTCAGCTGATTGGCTTCTCTCTTAACCATTAACCATAATAGACCATAGATCCCTAAAACTGTGTTGATGTCTGGAAGAAAGCCCATGTCACACCCATCTACAAGGAGGGCAGTAGGAGTGATTCTCAGAACTGTCATCCAATATTTTCATCATCCATCTGTTGCAGAAACTTAGAGCAAATTTTGAAGTCAAACAAATTAAAGATCTGGCAGGAAATATTTATGGTAAAATAGGATCATTTTTCAGTTATCTACAACACTATTTGGAAATTAGTTGTTTCTGACTTTTTACAGATGATTTATTTATCTATAATGATGTAATACTTGAAAAAAATTTGCACAAATGTTCAATCAGATCTTGGTAATGTTTGAATGAGGTGCACAGATTGACAGCTGCTTTGAAATATTAAGGAGTGTAAAATTTTGCACTTCACAAAAAATGAAGCTGCAGAGTTGTAATCAACTCATTCATACAAATACCTGAGTGTATCAATTTGTAGGGATAGTGATGAATACACAGAACTTTTTTATAGAGATTTTCATCATTAGTTAAATGGTAGATAATAGTATAATCACATGGATGAATATAGTATTCCAGTGAATGTGAATGAGTATAGTATTCTAGACAGTCATTGTGGCTGTGTATAGCTCATATAAATGTGAGAGTTAATTGTACTGTTTCATAGTATATTTACAAACATTGCAACAGCTAAACAGAATGGGCTGAAGGTGTCCACACTCAGAGGCTGTGTAAAACAGTTACTAGCAATCAGTGATTAAGATTTCAGAGAGCTAATACACAACAGTCCAGCAATAGCCTCTCATGTGTGAGTAGAAATAATTTACACCAAGTTTAGTCAGAGTGGAAAGTCACAAACTGAAGCAGATGTGTGATCAAAGTTGTCAGAAGATTTCCATGATGTCTGTATCTACATACATATTCCAGAAGCCCCTGTATGGTGTGTGGAGGAAGATGTATCATACCAATGTTATGGATTTCCTTTACTATTCCATTAACACATTGAGTGAGGGGAAAAATGACTGTTTGTGTTCTCTGTACATGCCCTAATATCTTGTATCTGAGTCTTGTGGTACCTACCTGAGATATGCAGGGGTGGCAGCATAACGACTGCATGGTCTCCTTCAAATATAGGGTCTCCAAATTTAGCCAACAGGGTTTTATGAGAATTGCATCTTTTTTCAGAAATTCCAATTTTAGGTCCCCAAGCTTTCCTGTTACACTTCTGTATACAACCTGTTACAATCCTAGTATTGCAGCTCTGAGTTTGTTCAGAGTCTGCTGTTGTTTCTATTTGATACAGATGCCACACCCTGGAACAATGCTACAAAATTGGTTGCAATAGCAATTTGTATAAGAATTCTTTCATAGTTGCATTGTATTGTCCTGGAACCCTTCCAACAGATCTAAGTCTTCCACTTGCCATTCTTGATACTAATTTAAATGTTAATCCCATGGGGTAACATCAGCATGTGAGTTCCAATATGCCAAAATTACTGCTCTCAGGGAAATAAGTTTGTGATACTGTAACAATTAATCTATCACTTGGCATGCAGCTCTGTGATGTCTGTGTGTTGAACCAGTTGATAGAAGAGATATAGGAATGTGTGGCAGACTATGCAGTGTGACCACAGCATTAGATGTTGGCCATTTAGTCTGCATGCTTATAATGGGCAGACTAGCATTGTCCCCAATGTCAGCTGAATACTAGCGAGCAGTGCTCCACAGTGATGGTCACATGTGTTCTAGACACTAGGTGGTGGCCATATGTGTTCTAGATATTAGGAGGCATACAGTGACCGCAATTTGGGAGCCTGTGCTGATGAAGAACATAGTGGACAAACCGCTACTCCACCCTCACTCTTATTTCGGGCAGCTTTACATGCCATATTTAGCAGAGCAATGTCTGACCAATGTGATGAGAAATGTGCAAGCCCTATGCAGAGAATAATGAGTACCACTGCTTCTCCAGTTTGTATGTTTGTGTGATATTGCCACCACTGAACATGTCTTGGATATGACTGGCTGACAACTGGTTCATGATGACCCTCCACCAACTGCTACAGGTACCTTGTGGATTTTTCCAAAAACCTTGTGGAGAAAGATCTCCAGGAGTGTAGTAAAATCCTCTGTGATGCATGCCATAACACTTAGAAGCTGTCATTCCAGCACATGTGACTTCACATGACATGATTCTCAAAGCCAGTTTCTAATATTTGTAAATTTATATGTATCTAAACTGCCCCATGAATCACAGACATTGCCAAGGTGGAGCGGCTTGTGTTTCTTAACAATACAGATAGCCATACCACAGTTGCAACAAAAATGGAGGGGGACTGTAGAGGGGGCAGGAAAACATGGTCCCTGAAGAGGGGCAGCAGTCTTTTCAGTAATTCCAAGGGTAATAATCTGAATGATTGACTGATCTGGCTTTGTAACCTTGACCAACATGGTCTTGTTCTGCTGTTACTGTGACTGGCTGAAAGCAAGATGAAACTACAGCTATTACTTTTCCTGAGGACATGCAGCTCTACTGTATGGTTAAATGATGGTGAAATCCCCTTGGATAAGATATTCTGGAGGTAAAAGAGTCCGACATTTGAATCTCTGGGCAGGGACTACTCAGGAGGATGTCATCATCAGAATAAACAAAACTGGGTTTCTGTGGATCAGAGTGTGGAATGTTAGATTCCTTAGTCGAGTAGGTGGATTGGAAAATTTAAAAAAGGAAATGGATAGGTTGAAGTTAAGTATAGTGGGCATTAGGGAAGTGAGTGGGTAGGATTAAAAGTACTTCTGGTCAGGTCAGTACAGGGTTATAAATACGAAACCAAACAGGGGTAATGCAGGACTATATCTAATAATGAATTTAAAAAAAAATAGAAAGGTGGGTCAGTTTCTGTGATCAGCACAGTGAACTCATTATCATAGCAAAGACAGATACAAAGACAACACCCACTGCAGAAGTACAAGTTTATATGCCAACTATCTCTGCAGATGATGCAGAGATTGAAATAATGTACAATGAGATAAAAGAAATTATTCAGATAGTTAATGGAGGGGAAAATTGAATTGTGACAGGTGACTGGAATTTTGTAGTTGGAAGAGGATGGGAAGGAAAAATTGTAGATGAATATGGAATGAGGGAAAAGAATGAAAGAGGAATCCATCTGGTAGAATGTTACACACAGCAAAATCATTGCTGACACTTGGTTTAAGAATCATGAAAGGAAATTGAATATGTGGAAGAGACTTGGGGACACTGAAAGGTATTAGGCTGATTACATAATGGTAAGACAGAGATTTTGGAACCATTTCTTAACCTGTAAGAGGTTTCCAGGGGCATATGTGGACTCTGGCTGTAATTTATTGGCTATGAACTGTAGAATTTGTAAAAAGTTAGAAAATTAAAGAGATGGGACCGGGATAAGTTGAAGGAACCAGAGAGTAGAGAGTATTTCAAAGGGAACATCAGGCAATGATTAACTTGAACAGGGGAAAAGAATACTGTAGAAGATGAATGGGTACCTTTAAGAGATGAGATAGTGAAGGATCAAGTTGGTAAAATGACAAGGTCTAATAAAAACCCTTGGGTATCACAGGAGCTATTTGATTTAATTCATGAAAGGAGAAATTATAAAAATGGAGCAACTGAAGGAAGCAAAAGGGAATACAAATGTCTAAAAAATAAGAGTGAGAGAAAGTGCAAAACAAAACTAATGATTACATGGTGTGCTAAAAACATGAAGAATGAAATGGAGTCCTGTTATTCCATGTGGGAAATGGCAGACATTGTATTCTGTTATGGTTTATCCAAGCACGTTAATCAACAAGCGCATGTCTTGCCCTGTAAAAGAATTTTCAGCAGATGGTTTCAGTGACCTGCTGACACGTGATCATTTGCAACCAGATCTGTGGGTCACTGCAGACCTGATACAGTTTGTATGTTAGATATGGATGACCGAGAGGTGCACGAGTGCTTGGACAGACCACTGAAAGACCTAAGTGAAAACAAGGCCACTGGAGTAGGCGACATCCTCTCAGAACTGCTGTAATCCTTGGGAGAGCCAGCCATTATGAAACTATTTCATCTGATATGCAAAATATATGAGACAGAAGAAAATGCCTCAGACTTCAGGAAGAATGTAATATTTCCAGTACCAAAGAAAGTAGGTGCTGAGAGGTGTGGATATTACTGAACTATAAGTTTTATAAGTCATGGTTCCAAAACATTGACACAAATTATTTATAAAAGAATGTAAAAAGTGGTAGAAGCCAACCTTGAGGAGACCAGCTTGGGCTCCTGAGAAGTACTGCAACATGGGAGGCAATACTGATCCTATGACTTACCTTAGCAGGTAGGTTAAAGAAGGGCAAACCCAAGTTTATAGCTTCTCTCGAGAAAGAGAAAACTTTTGGTAATGTTGACTGGAAATTTTGAATTTAGTAGGTGTGAAATACAGGAAGCAAATGGTTACTTACAACCGGTATGGAAACCAGACAGCATTTATATAAGGGCATGAAAAGGGAACAGTAGTAGAGAAAGTAGTGAAACTGAATTGTAGCCCGAAGTCATTCAATCTGCACATTGAACAACTAGTAAAGGAAGACAAAGAAAAATTTAGAAAAGGAATCAAAATTCATGAGAAGAAATAAAAATTTAAACAGCTTGGAAGTGCAGTCAAGCAGAATGGACAGTATTGTGAAATGAGGATATCAGATAAACATAAACAAAGTAAAACAAGCGTAATGGAAAATAGTCAAATTAAATCAGGAAGTGCTGAGGGAATTAATCAGGAAATGAGACACTAAAAGTAGTGGGTGAGTTTTGCTACTTAAGCAATAAAATAAGTGACACTGGTGAACTGACAAGAAAAACATTCCTGAAGAAGAGAGATTTGTTATGATTGAATGTAAATTTAAGTGGCAGGAAGTCTTTTCTGAGGGGATTTGTCCAAAGTGTCGTCTTGTATCGAAGCATAATGTTGATGATAAGCAGGTCAGTAAAGGAGAGAAAAAGAGCTTTTGAAATGTGGTGCTACAGAAGGATGCAGAAGATTAGATGGGTAGATCACATTACTAATGAGGTGGTACTGAACAGAATTCAGGAGAAAAGAAATTTGTGTCATAACTTGACAAGAAGAAGAAATCTGTTGCTAGGACACAGTGTGAGCTATCAAATAACAGTGAATCTAACACTGGAGGGAAGTGTGGAGGGTGACAGTTGTAGAGGAAGACCAAGAGAAGAGTACAATAAGCAAGTTTAAATTGATGTGGGTTGCAGTAGTTAGTCAGGAATAAAGATGCTTGCACAGGATAGGGTAGCATGGAGAGTTGCATCAAACCAGACTTTGGATTGAAGACCACAACAACACATGCACCTGAAATGTAATATAAGTTCATGTATCACTTTTTCCTTCAAACATTTGTGCATTATGCTTGAAAATTGTTTATTTCATATTAAATCTTGCAATAAGTCAAATTTTAATATTTGTAGTTGCACATTTACTTCACTTCATTTTGTGAAATTCTGTCATATCTTCATTACAGGTGGAATGTAGCAACGGTCAAATAGGGTATGGACGAAGGAAACGAGAAGTGCCTACTATGGCACCTGATCCAAACAAAGTATTTGAAATAACAATGACAACATTCATTAAAGTTGATTATGAAGAAGAGGAAGGTGCTGACAAAGGTAATACTGAGGCTTCTCCATATGTACAACATTGAAATTGTACATCTGTTCTCATGCTCTAAAATATAATACTAATCTAAGGTATAAAGGTTTCACTAAGAGCTAAAGAAGATTACATGCACTGTAATGAGCCAGTTATTCATATAAGGCTGAATATTGTATAAGACCAAGCCTAAAAAGCAGCTTCATCACAGGTTACAACAATTGTCCCTGTCGTACAGACAAGATTTTCAGCATTAATATTTTACACATCAACTGGCATTAATAGTCACTGCATTTCAACCTATTGTATGATCACATGAAAGAACTGTGATTTGTTATACACATAATCTAGTTCAGTCCTGATTATACATAAATAAAATAAATATGTGACTATATTTATGAAACCAGAATTTTTCCCTCGTAAGTCATGATTTCCTTACATGACCTAAAAGCAGCTCTTTATAAAAAAAATATTTATTTATTTATATAAACAATTATTTGAAAATATGACAACAATTATTCAACTTTTATACAGCTCAAGTAATGTAATTTCATTTACAACATAAAATTCAACTATCAGCATGCTTCAGAACTGTGTCACACTGATTTCAAAACTTGATAGAGTACACTTAGAATGAAGATATAGTTTTAAAATGCTTTATGGCTATATCTGTTCATTACTATTGATGTAGCATACAAAAAGAGAAGCATTTGGACTTTAGTCTATGTATGTTAGTCCAGTCTGTAAATTTTACAATGATAAAGACAAAAAAATTTCATTGTGATTTCATGATTAGCATGTACTATCTTAAGATTTATTCTTAAACTTCTGTTATATACAAATCTCAAGTAAAGGTGTAAATTTCCATTGTATGGTATAAAAGTCTCTGTAAGGGCATGTATGTTTTGATAATTCATGAGTTTTACGCTAAACCATTTATGGAATATATTCAAAATCCCCTCCCATGTATTTCACTGCAGAGACATACTATGAAAAATCCTGGGTGCTAGTTGGAATTCCTGCACTGTGAATGACATTTACGCAACCCATTTATAATGAGGATTCATGAATGACTAAAAAATACAATGTTTTGAGTGCAGCTCAAAGAAAGAAGTTCACCAGATCTGGTGACTTTGAAGGCCATAAAGTAGTATTTCTCTGGTCTGCCAAGCATTCCATCTCTGCTGTACATACATGATGATGTAGTATGAAGTCATAGTAGATGCTTATACCCACATCAAAAAAAATTTTGCATCACCACAGTTCCCAGAACTCCTGAAGATAGGCTTTGACTGTGGATATTGTATCACAGACACAGTTCCTTTGACTGTTCAGAGACATCACTAAACCCATCCAAAGATGTAAACAGCTATGCATGAGCAGCGCCTATAAGACAGAGGGTGGTCTGATAGCCAATCAGTTCCAGTCATTCCACCAGGAAGGAGGTACACAGCTCTTGTTGTCTGAGTTCAACCATGCCTAGACAGTCAATACCAC
Source organism: Schistocerca serialis cubense (assembly GCF_023864345.2). Taxonomy (NCBI): domain Eukaryota; kingdom Metazoa; phylum Arthropoda; class Insecta; order Orthoptera; family Acrididae; genus Schistocerca; species Schistocerca serialis. The sequence continues at coordinate 318,151,289 of NC_064640.1, read as the reverse complement.
GGTTTGATCATGTCCGCATTGTTACTTTGTGCCAGGAAGGGCTCTCAGCAAAGGAAGTGTCCAGGCATTTTGGAGTGAACTAAAGTCATGTTGTTTGGACATGGAAGAGATACAAAGAGCATGCCTCGCTCAGGCTGCTAGTTATGGATTATGGCTCAGAGTAATCCTGACAGCAACACCACCATGTTGAATAATGCTTTTTGTGCAGCCACAGGACATTGTTATGTGTTATGTGTTATGACTCAAACTGTGCACAGTAGACTACATGATGCACATCTCTACTCCCAACATCCATGACAAGGTCCAAAAAAAAAAAAAAGGTTCAAATGGCTCTGAGCACTATGGGACTTAACATCTGAGGTCATCAGTCCCCTAGAATTTAGAACTACTTAAACCTAACTATCCTAAGGACATCACACACATCCATGCCCAAGGCAGGATTCGAACCTGCGACCATAGCAGTCGCGCGGTTCCAGACTGAAGTGCCTAGAACCATTCGGGCACACTGGTCAGCTGACAAGGTTCACCTTTGCAATCATGACACCATGCAGCGCAGTACATATGAGCACAACAACTTGCCGAATGGACCGCTCAGTATTGGTATCATGTTATCTTCACCCATGAGTGTCACATATGCCCTCAGCCACACAATCATTGGAGACGTGTTTGGAGGCAACCCAGTCAGGCTGAACACCTTAGACACACTTTCCAGTGAGTGCAGCAAGGTGGAGGATCCCTGCTGTTTTGGGGTGGCATTATGTGGGGCCGATGTACACCACTGGTGGTCATGGAAGGCGATGTAAGGGCTGTATGATATGTGAATGCCATCCTCTGACTGATAGTGCAACCAAATCGGCAGCATATTGGCGAGGCATTCGTCTTCATGGATGACAATTCGCACCCCCATCATGCACATCTTGTGAATGGATTCCTTCAGGATAATGACATTGCTCAACTAGAGTGGCCAGCATGTTCTCCAGACATGAACCCTATCAAACATGCCTGGAGTATATCAAAAAGGGCTGTTTATGGATGACGTGACCCACCAACCACTCTGGGGGAAATCTGGACCACCACCAATGAAGGCCTTGCTGTATGGTGGTACAACATGCAGTGTGTGGTCTTCATGAGCAATAAAAAGGGTGGAAATGATGTTTATGTTGATCTCTATTCCAGTATTCTGTACAGGGTCCGGAACTCTCAGAACTGAGATGATGCAAAACTTTTTTTGATTTGTGTATTATGTTTAGTATTTTCTAGATTCTCAGACGATACATGTTTCAGAGGTCAGGCAAACAGTGTAAGATATTGTCTGAGATTTACATAGAACATTATGATTTTCCGCAATCAGATAGAGAGATGGTTGCTTAAATTACTTACTGCACCTTAAGTTGCTGAGTTAATCTTCAGTATTTGTAACAGGGTATGTTGAAGTCTGATGAAATGGCACAGTAGGTGCATGCAAGTCCCTAATTTTGGAATAAACTGAGTTAGTAAAATACTATGACTTTCGATGTTTACAGATCAGAAACTAGGCACTAACATCCAATAAAAGAAATTTAATCACAGTACTCTACAGCAGTATACTTTCAAAGACCATAACAGAAGTTAACTTCCAGCCTATGTACTGAGAAGGGCATAGGAATTGAACTCACAGATCATGTGGCATAAATTTGTGATCCAAAAATAAATCAGATCAGAGAAACCAACACGCCTAGGGAGAGAGTATAAACTCACTGCATAAATCATCACAGATAAAATGGCTGGAATCCTGCAATGATCTTCATTGTCACACACTGTGCGCCTAATAGTAGCCACTTGGTACGGCAGTATTATGTTGAGAACCAGTAGTATTAGTATCATTTGTTGTTAATGCAGAAATGAGGAAATAGCTAATAATTGAATATGGCATTTTTGAGTGAAATGGCACAGTGGTAATGACACTGGGCTTTTATTTGGGAACAATGCAGTTCAAATTCCTGTCACATGATCCTGGAGAGATGTTTTTCCTTATTCATTTCAAGTAAATGGCAGGATGCTATATTTAAGAAGCTCTTGATCAATTTGAATCTCCTTTCTTGCCCAACAGTGTTTGTACTCAATTTATAATGGCCTCAAATAATACAGTATTTTCAGAATCACTGTCATCAGAATGCAGAAGATGTTAGCAGCTACTCAGTTATTTCTTTGTACTGTATCTTACACAGTCTCTATTGCAAAGTGAAATAAATAAAAAAAATACTGTGTAAAGGAGACTGTGTTCTTTATACCATAGGAGCTCCTGTCTATTTTAAAAACACAAAATAAGGTACCATACAAAAAACTGCAAACATAACCTTAAGTATTCATATTTGCCTACACATTTAAACATTGTCTTTCTTCAGTTAATTAGCATAAGAACTTTAGAGTTATTGGTATAATTTAAATAGGTATGGAGTCATTGGTAACTGCATGGTATTTTTGTATATAACTGCCCTCCTTCTGACTTCAATGTCAAATATTATGCTATGAGCTACTAATGAGTCAGTCTGTAGCATTTTTTCTTTATCATTATATTGTCCTAACGCACCAATTAGTTTAGTTGAATATTTTTTTAGTTCTATCAGGTTTCATTATTAAAATTTCTAATGTTTTTAACTCCATTTACATTATTGAATATGATACACTTGAAAGATTGTCATCTGGTTACAAAATCCTTGTCCATTTTGTATGTGCAATTCACAATGCAGCTGTTACAAGGCACTACATAAATTTGTAATCTTAGTAAACACATTGTACCTCTTGAAGTCAAGATATTCTCATTTATTTAGAAACCTATTATATTTTTTGGGTATATAAATGCTTTTAATGAGCCACATGATGATGTTAGGGAGGCAGTTCTCATGTTCTGGACTCGTTTATAAAAGTAAAGGTGTTTATGCAGTGAAGAAGACAACAAGCAATACTAGAGAACAGAATACTATTACCTGAAAATTTGTCCTTTTTGTAAATCTACATACAGGTCAGTTAAAGTCATTCATTGTGTCACTGTTTTGTTCAACAAATGTGTGGTGACAGAAGATGTTTTGAGAAGTATTTCTATTTATAAGTAAATGATTATAGATGTAATCCTATTTAGAAGTAAATGATTATCATTTAACTTTCCGGCAGTCGTTCTTCCCTCGAACAATATGCAAGTGGAACAGGAAAGGGAGGTAATGACAGTGGCACATAAAGTGCCCTTGCCAAACACCACTGGGTGGCTTGCGGAGTATAAATGTAGATGTAGAACTTATGAATCATGAACAGATAGCTAAAAAAACTCTGCATTGTTGTCCTGTGACATGTGGACAGATATCTTTTATGTCATTATAATTTTAAAGGAAGGAAACCATGAACCTCAGCAGATGTTTTACATTTTAACCCCTTGCACATTGTCTGTTTGAGCTCCAAAATGAAGAAACAGTGTACTGTTTATTTAATCAGGTGAATAAATCTATGCAAGTCTAAAAGTGAATGCGCCAATGTAGGATATCAGTGGTTGTCAATGAAAAAGATGAATTCCTTCTGTATATGGTTCTGCTTCTTGCTTCTGAGCTCTTACACACAATCCATCACATTGTGAACATTAATGACCTCTTGTCCATTACATTGCCAGATGCTAAGTTTGTTTCTTTTGCAGATGCTACAAACATTGCAATAAACCGCAAGTCAAGTATAGATTTAGAAATAACTGCTAATCAAATTTTCACTGACCTTAGTAAATGATTTAAAGCTAATTCACTGTCATTAAACTTTGAAAAGACCTGCTGTATGCAGTTCAGAACCTATAAGATATTTCCTTCCTGCATGTATATAACATATGAAGACATACAGATGAAAGAGGTTGACAGTGTTAAATTTATGGTATAGCAACTCTATAATAAATTGAGGTGGGAAGGCCATACCACAGAATTGCTGCAGTGCCTAAACAAGTCTGTATTTGTAGTGATAATGATGTCTGATGTAGGAGATATAAATATAAAAAAACTTGCATACTTTGCTTACATTCATTACGTTATGTCATATGGGATCATTTTCTGGGGTAACTCATCAAACCGAGTAAACGTTTTTAGTGTGCAAAAGCATGTAATAAGAATAATTTGTGGTGTAAATTCGAGAACATCATGTATAAATCTATTCAAAGAACTTTGTATTCTAACCACTGCTTTTCAATATATTTATTTGTTAATGAAATTTAGTGCAAGTAATATATCTTTGTTTTCAACAAATAGCTCAATACATAGTATCAATAGTAGGAATAAGAACCATCTACATGAAGACCTGAAACCACTTACCTTGGTCCAAAAAGAGGTCCAATATTCAGGAACACGCTTTTTCAATAAATTGCCAGCAACCATTAAAAACGTGGTATCAGATAAGGCACAGATTAAATATAGTTTGAAAGACTTTTTGACAGGCAACTCCTTCTACTCTATAGATGAATATTTTAAAAAGGACTGTTAGACCAGCTTAAGTAAAAATGTCTGCTAGATTTCAATTTTGACAGCACTCGGTCACAACGGTCAAGGTTAGGTATTTTGTGTATGATAAATTTATTAAAAGTGCACAACAGTGTTTCATTCTGACAGTGTATTAATTCTTAAATATTAGCAGTTCCAGTTTGTTGTAATGTTGTGTTATACTTTCTGACATGTTCCACACCCATGAGAATCAATATATTTTTGGGTCTATGGAATTAAAACTGAATCTAATCTAATCTAATCCATTACCCTATGGGAGCAAAACATGCAGTGGTGGTACTGAGTATGGTTCACAAATTTTAATTTTCCCATTGCAGTTCTGTATTATTTAACCATCTTTTAAAACATGCTGTGTACTACAAAACAAAATATACTAATTTCTCCTGGATTATTTCCTTAGACAACTAATATTTAGTAATAAATATAGATTGATTAGTGTTTTTTTATCTCAAATAATAATCTGCTACAAGCAGTATATAAAATCTCGTCAGCTGATTGGTTCTCATTTCCAATGCATTTCTTAATGTTGTCAGGACTAGCCTGTCATGCTGAAAACGTGTCAGATAACTCATTTAATTTGTTTCTTTTTTTTTTTTACAGCTCAAGCTCCAGTCCGAGAATTTAAGGTGAAAAATGACACAAAGACACCACCCAAGAAGATGAATTCATTTTACAATGCTGAGCCAAAAACTCTTCTACAGCTTGAAAGTGAAGACATTAGGGATGATGTAAAATACATTTTAATCAATGAAAAGAGCAGCGCTAGTATTTTCACCTGTTCACTGATTTTTGTCTCAGTAATTGTGCTTCTCCTCTAATGTGCTCTTGTTTCTCAAGTACGTTAGACAGAGACATCATCACCGAAAAAGTTTTTTTTCACAGTTTTTAAATCACAGTACACTGTATGTCCAGCAATATCACCTTCAAGATGAAGGCCCAAGGAAACACAGACAGACCATCAGTTAGTCAGTCAGTCAGTCACCAGTTCATAATTAGCAGAAGAACTGTCAGGAAAATGTAATTCATTGACAATTAACGTGCACTGAAAGTGACTGACTGGTAAGCCTAATGAAAACTGCCTAAATTTTCCAATAACACGAATGAAAAAAGCCATATCAGCTTTCAAATATTCCCAGGTTTTGTTAACTACTGTAGATCCAAATTAAAAAAAAAACATTCACTATGCAAATATTTGAGTGAGAATAATTTTTTACATACTGAGACAAAATCAAAAAAATGTTTAATTATTACACAAGAATACACTTTCTGCCTAAGTTTCACAACTGTTTATTTTACACAACTGAAGTTTCAAGTTTGAAGTCCTTTTTAACATGTGTCTTCATGTGTAATAATTACGATTTTTCACCAAGACAAACAATAAACTCAGTTTTTTTAATTATGTGAAATATATTGGGCTTTGCTCTGTGATGATGAAAACGTAATGTGCCATTTATCTGTACTGTGATATTTTTCATATTGCAAAGTTATCTCAAAAACAATATTATTGAAATAGAGCAGATGGACAGTGCACACTTGGTATCACCCCTCATTATAAGACATCTTGAAGGCCACTCAGAAAAAATGCTCAAATGTGTGTGAATTCCTATGGGACCAAGGCCACTCACGCTGAACATCTGAGACACGGAACTCACTAAATGAAGACAATATGTTGTTATTTATTTTGATGAAGGAAAAGATGATCTATGTGATGGATGGAAGTTATCATAAGGCTGTGAGAATACAAACATGTCTGAAATTTAGACCCTGCAAGATTTTTCTTCTTACTATCTTAAACGTGTTGTGATGTTTTCAGTGTGAGTCTATTCTTATGTGATGTGTTTGTAATCCTGATAAATCACATCGTCTTTCTTTGCATGTTGCTTTTATAGTTCCTTTTATGAAGACTTACTTGCTTCAGTTTTGTGGAATAATGTTTATACTTCAGTAACATTCATACATTTTTCCATCTCTAGGATGTTTTTCCCCCTTCTTCTAAGAACTCAGTTATTGAACAAAATTTTTAACAAATTTAGTAATTACATATTAAATTTCTACCTTCTGGTAGGTACAGTATATTAAGAAAGGATTGGAAATGCCAGGCTTACCATTAATAATTTCAAGTCATTCAATAATCATGACAATAAATTAAATACTCTATGCTATATCAGAAATAAATCACTGGTTCATAACAAGGGACCAAAACTGATAAAACATGTTATGCCAATTTCACGAACTATTAATTACATATGTATATTTTTAATGTTAATTTACCATACAGTGCACTTTTTCATACATAAACAAAAACATGTAAAAACTTAACCAATGAAAATCAAGGTTGAAGCTTCCCAACAAATGTTTACTACATGGAAAACAGTCTCAAAACACAGGCCCTTCAAGTCCTTATGTTGCCCACAGTTTTAATCTCTCAGGAAAATTCATATGTTACTCAACAGAGTTCATTTGCTTATAGAGTGGAAGATTTATGGATATGCTATAAGTCTCTGATACAGCTGGCTCAAGTTTCTTATTTTCGAATATAACCCTCATCATTCATCTGAGAATGTTCTTCTATACAGACTTTTTACTGGATGCAATCACAAATTACAATGGCCTTTAAGTTAATGATGAACTAAATATCATCATCATCATCATCTTGGACAGTTTCCAGCCACTGGCTGGGTCTGTCGGGAACACAAGCCTCTCCATCGTGTTCTGTCTTTCCACCATTCCCCCTCTTCCACCTTCGTCCAGTTCTCTCCTCTTCTCATCACACATTCCTTCACTCCCTTCACCCATCTATCTCTTGGTCTTCCTCTGGGCCTCTTCCCCTCCAGTTGCAGATCAAACATCCTCTTTGGAATTCTTCCCTCATCCATTCTCTTCATGTGTCCATACCACTGCAGTCTAAATATCATCAGTTCTATTTATATGAGACAAGGAATGCAATGAAATAAAGATGCAGTTCATCTGGAACTGTATTTTTCTGGTAGTCTCAATTAAATCCTTCATAATACTTAAATATTTCTGAAGCCCAATTTCCCTTTTTAGCCTGTTTTTCAGAATAGTTTCTGAAATGATATGTTGATCATGGTGCTTTTTGATTTTACTTTAGATTTGGCCTTGACATGTAGGGCCTACATGTCAGCAGCTATTTGGAATCAACTAACTCTTGAAGTTACAATGTGTGAGCTAGGTACCTTTGCTAGCATGTTGAGGGTGCTAGTAACAAACACCACCCTGTAACAGCGCAGTATTAACCTTGTGAAATGAGCTGGATAATCTCATATGGCCTTGGGTGGGCTAAAGCTTAGATTTATAGCATGCAATACCAGAAATAATTCACTAAAACCAAATTTGACTCAAATATACAGCTGTAAAAAGGGAAAAAACTTTAAAAAAAAACCTGAAACAATCCTACAGTGGTAAGAAAATGTTCACTTTAATCATTTTTACGCTTAGTTGCTATTTACCCTGTAACATTGATATTATGAGAAATGTTAATTAACAGCTTACAAAATAATGCAATGTCAGTTCCACATGTTTTGAATTCTGACACATTGCCTAATAGTAAGGCAGTTTCTTCATTCAGCTCCTCTCATTGTAATGCCTTTAGTTACAAAATATTTACTTTCAAACTGCATACTAGAATGCAGTACCAAAGCTGTCAGAGAACCATCTGTACAGATTACATTATGCATTGCATTAAAATATCTATTTGTATCTGTTACCATTGTGAATTATCAACCTCATAGCTTTGGCATCCAGAGTAGTTCCAAGGAAATCATATTTTCTTGTTAGTGGCTATACCTGTCCTAATAATTAAATCCACTGCAGTGGCTACTTTTGACTATTATTTGTACATTTAGCAACTCTGTTGACAGAGTTGTGCTTGCAAGCATGTTATTCTAGGAATTTTAATCTCATAGTAAATTACTGCCACGAAACATGTTTTATTGCAGAGCTCTTCTTCCACATATTCATTTGAATTTGAACCCTTTCAAATTCCTATTTGGTTTTTCTGACCACAGATGAAGTTACATTACCCTCAGTTTCTGGTATATTAATCTGGCATTCACAGTGATCTCTATGTGATGAAGTGAAAGGACATTATGGCTGCCAAACTTTTACAGTGTTTCTATTAGTAAAACTATGCCGTTGGGTGTTTTTTTTATGTAACTTCACATTTCGTATTCATTTCCATTTTCTTATGCTTCATAGTTTTGTGAAGAATTATACTCAAATACCTTTCAAAATGGTATTTCATGTCACCTGAGGCTAGTTCCAGTTATGATGCAGTGTCACACAATCCTCTTCAGAAAGCTAGTTATTTGCTTTTCCAAAATGTATTGTATGCTGTAAAAGAGTGCTTCACATTACTGTAAATTACTTATATGTTCACCTTAAGTTAGACTTTATCTAAACTTGATGGAATTTGACAATATTTTACTTTCAATTGTGCTGTAAGCTATCACTATCTTTAAACAAAATATGCATGTCTGATTCACAGCATTTTGTTAAGTTTATAAATTGTCTTATAATGGTTGACTGATGATGATAAATTAATTTCATTTGCTGGGATGAGCTTAAGGTATTATATCAGAATATGGAAATACTGAAACTATTATGGTAAAATGCTCAATCTTGAATGAGTAATTGTAGGTGCAAAAGTGTATGTGAGTATGTATTGGTAGGAATTCTGTAATGACAGATCTTTCATGATATGAAGATAATGTTAACTTAAACATTGCTTGGGAATTTGAAAATGTACATGCTCATTTGTGAGCTTATTATAAGATATGAAATGCAAGGCAGTCTATTTGTGTCATAAAAACTGCTTCTGAATTATTTATAGAGTAAGATATTCTCATACATGTAAATGTGAAAATACTTTTCCTACTACTTATGGTAATTGGAGAGTTAATAATGTCATTGTTAATTTCTCCATTATGTAACTTCCAATTTCACTGACTCATTAATATCACATCTCATATTTTATTATTTCACAATGCAGACAATGTACATGTTGTTTTAAATGGAAGAAATTGGATTTTGCATTTGGAGGATTGCTCTAACACAAGAATCATGGCATAAACATAGTCTTCAGACATATTAATGTTATGCTTTATTGTGTCAGACCACTTAATGATTTACACAAATAAAAAGAATCGCTTAAAATAAAGCCAATTGCTTATTATTTTTGTGTTCTGAAAATTTATTATGTAAATCTACTGACGCATAACCTGAAAATCCTTTTAGCTTTATTGAATGGACGTGTATAGATATTCATCAAAGTTCTCCTTTGAAAGAAGAACAAAGTTAATAGCCACAAAATATGTTTTACTCACAGAATATTGCACAGGTTTAGTTATGGTACCAGTGCTGTTTGAGCATTGATTGGTAACAGAGGTTTGAGTTCCCATTTCAATGAACAAAGTTGCAGCCATGAAACTTAGTGATGGTGTTAGTTATTATCTACATACTCATGCTGCCTATGTGACACTTTTCCAAATGATGGATGGCTAGGCAGAGACATTGGTTACAGAATTCTTTATTTTGATTGTGCAGGGAACACTCCGCTTCTAAAATCACCTTGTTATCATTCTGGAAATTCCGCCACACACTGATTTCTTCACCCAAGGAAAGAAGGAGAAGTCACTGAGTGCCATGTCAATAGAATACATGGGATGACACAAAATGTTAGAACCCAAGGAAGCAAACTGCGTGACAGTGTCCCATGCAGAATGAGCTGTGCAAACTATGGGGCAAAAACATCCTCTTGTACAACTTCCTGCCATGCTTCGTCTTGGCAGATTCATATATCTTCATCAGGAGATTTTAGCAGTATTATTTTTATTTCTATTACTATTTATTTATCTACATTCTTTTTAAGGCCTGTTTTGTGGTTTATAATACAGTTGGTTGGTTTGGGGGAGAGGACCAAACAGCAAGGTCATCAGTCCCTCAGATTAGGTAAGGGTGGGGAAGGAAGTCAGCCATGCCCTTTCAAAGGAACCATCCCGGCATTTGCGTGAAGCATTTTATGGAAATCGCAGATAACCTATATCGGGATGGCCGCATGAGGACTTCAACCATCGTCCTTCCGAATTCGACTCCAGTATGCTAACCACTGCACCACATTGCTCGGTATAATAGAGTAAAGAAGCTGCAATTATGTTTTTATGATGACACACATATTGGTAAGTCCTTGTTAACTGACATAGTACTTTCTAGCAGGAAAGAGATTTTTGTATATTTATACTGTATTGTATTAAACGTTGGTTCCATGGGTACAGTGATAAAGTACATAAAGTAATTTTGGCCAAGGAATTTAAGTGGTCATGTTGATGACAATTTGCCCATATATACTGAAGTGTATTGTGCAAGGATGGGCAGTAAGGATGAATAAAAAAATAAGGTGGGGCATCCAATTCAACAAGGGCTAGTAATATTTATTTGAAATGAGATGCATATTGGCGATGACGCTTTAAATGGAATGTTGGATATTCAGCCTTAAAATTACACAATATTAAATTATTTTACATTACAAAAGGCAATTCAGGCACTATTACGATGTGGAAAGAAAGTTACTGTCTTTATAGATGGGCTAAGCATACATCAGAGACTGATTACAAAGATTCTTTTCTTGTATTTAGTTGGAATCACATTCAGTTTTTTGAGAAATACTTTGAGTAATTTCAATTACAGAAACATAGTAATAGATATGAGTCTTTGTGGATGCATGGCATGAAGACTGATCCTTTGGGTGATTTGGCGATGTCCATTGCATGTCTGCTAGTGGTGGCAAAAGTGTTGGTAAGTAGACAGGTGCTTTTCCTCAGAGTGGTCAGCCATTTGGATAACTGCATGGAATTGTGCATTTCCTTGCTTGCAGCCCAAAGTATGAACGGTACCAAGTCCACGAATGTTTGTTGACATTCCTGCATGTCTCAGCAGTCGTCATCCCCCACCCACTGTGAGTCAATGCTGCAGGTTCTGTTCTTTTGACTAGCAGCTAGTGAGTACCTAAATCTTTCTGAAGCACACCAATCCAATCTGCTAAAGGATGCTGTGGATCCCTTGTATTGTTGAATGTCTATCATGATGGCATTACATGTTTAAGACATCACACTAACATTCACTTCTAAAAATGCTGTGCATTCGATCTGTCCAGCTGTGAAGACATATTGACACTGTTACTTGATGTCACAGTATTTTTAACAGCAAATGGTAGTAGGTAAACATCAATTGGCACTGGATTGCATCATAAGCCACATCTTCTGTAACTTATGTTTGAAGCTGGTGCCAAAACTCAGTGGGCATTTCATCAAAAATAACCTCATCCTCTGAGTTTTATGTAAGACCTATTGCATGCTTTTGTACTTCAATTTACATACATGCCAAAGCACACTGTCCATGAGGTGTCAGTATTTGCACACATTGGGAGCGTCTTGAATGACCGATATTTGACAATAGTAGAGTCTGAGCATCCAATTTACCAATGATGAGTATAAAACTGTAAATCGTAGTCATGGACACCGTAAGCAGCATACAAAATTTGCAGAAATTTGCATCACAGGTTGTGGCATATACAACAGTATTACAATCTTGCTATTTAGCACAGAACATGCAGACCAGCTAAGTGGTGGAATATTTGTACAATCCCCAGAACTCAGTAATATCAAAGAGTTTCCATCAGTCAAGGTTGTCTGAGGCAGAAGAATGGTTCAAATCACTCACTGACTGTTCCACCGAAACCTCATCTGTTGCAACCATACGATATGTTTACACTTGATATGATACCTCTTTCTATGGGAACACTACTCACAACACTAAAGTATGTAACTGATACAGGTGAAATATGGTAATCTATTTTGCGCAATTGCAAAAGCATAAAAAATTCTAGAGCCTTACAATACATCTGTAATATGGAAGGGAGCAAAGAGACTAAATGAGGAGCAACAGAAGGTATCACACACTTTAGTTTTCTGTTCAAAAGATGAGAAATCTAAGGATTAAAGTCTTGTCATTAGTGTTATATGAGCTCACACTGAGGAAGGGTAGAGAAGAAAGTTGATTACGTCTTTTTCTAGAAAATACCATATGTAACTTATCTATCTCTGTGGTTGTCTCATATCAGACAAGCACAGGATGTTTACTTTTTCAGAGCTCTCTAAAGTTTCCAGACAAGAAGCTTTTCTACCTTATTAGATACACCAGCACATTTAAAAGCATCAAACAATTTTTAGAAATTGATCCACATCATCTTTTTGACATATTAATTGTGTTTTGTTTTCTTTGTAAGCACCAAATAACTTAAATAATAACTATACTGTTCTCCTTCAATAGAACTGACTTTTCAGAGATAAAAAAGCTTTTTTAAATGAAAATTGTTTCATCAATTTATGTTATTATTTGTGCACATGTAGTCTTTTTCATTGTTCATTGTTCATGATTCACTTTCTGTTATTTGGCCTCTTTTGTGGAAAATCACTCATAAGGAAAGTATATAAGTGCTCATAGAACCTTTGCAAAGTACACAAAAAGAAATCAAACAATGAAGCAGAGATAAAGAAGCTGCAAAAGTAGAAAATCCTTTACCTGTTTTGATGTTGCTTTCCATTCCACTCTGTTCCCTGACATCCAGTGTGAATCAACTTATACTCATATCCTTGATTGTTATTTGTCTCCCTTAACATCCTATGCATTCTTCTTCTAGTCTTCGGAAAGCCTACTTCATGTAGTGGTGCAATGGACTAATGTGCAGAAAGGGTAAGGTTCAATTCACTGTTCAGCCTTCCAGATTTAGCTTTCGCATGGTTTCCTTAAATCATATAAACATAAACACATGCAGATAAATGCTCCAAACTGATCTTCCCCGATTTATGTCAAGAATTCATGTAAGAATTTTGCAACCATGCCTTATTAAACTAATAGCTAGGTAAATTTCATACCTGTCAGCAACCTCTTTCTAAGGAATTTGTATTGCTACATTCTTCTTCATGCCGTTCTAAGCACTACAGTCTGGAGTCGAGCGACCGCTACGGTCGCAGGTTTGAATCCTGCCTCGGGCATGGATGTGTGTGATGTCCTTAGGTTAGTTAGGTTTAAGTAGTTCTAAGTTCTAGGGGACTGATGACCTCAGAAGTTAAGTCCCATAGTGCTCAGAGCCATTTCTCTGCTGGGCCCACAAGTGCCTATCTCAGCTACAATAATGCATTCACTGTGGTGTTCATAGTAGCCCATCCTCATTCCTATTTTCTTATTCATTTTTAAACCTACATCTAGATAACCTCTATTTGATTTTGTATGTATTTAGAAACTCCTAAAGACCTATTCCTCCCACCACCAGACTTCACTAATTCCCACTTTATTTTAGTTTTTTCCTTTTTAAATTTTCTAACCTACATGCCCATTTAAGGGATCTGACATTCCACATTCTGATCTGTAGAACACCAGTTTTGTTTCTCCAGTTATTGATATCCTCCTGAGTAGTAGCTGCCTGGGATCCAAATGGGGGACTATATTAATGTCCAAAATATTTTACCCAATAATTATTTAACCATACAGTAGAGCTGCATGCCCTCAGGAAAAATTATGGCTGTAGTTTCCCCTTGTTTTCAGCTGTTCACATTACCTGCACAGCAAGTCTGTTTTGGGTTTTGGTTGATGTTACAAGTCCAGATCAGTCAATGATTCAGACTGTTGCCCCTACTACTACTGAAAATGCTGTTGCCCCTCTTCAGGAATCACATGTTTGTTTGGCCACTCAAACCCTTCCTCTGTGGTTGCACCTACAGTACAACTATCTGTATTGCTGGGGCACACAAGCCACTCCACCAATGGTGGGGCCCATGTCTCATGGGGGGAATTGATGATACAGCCAACCAATGGATAATGGAATTTCTAACCAAAGGAATGCAGGAAGTTGTACTTATTGACTAACAATATAGTCTGGGAACATAATTTTGAATGAGGAGAAATCACATATGGGTTTTTCCAAGATTCAGTATTAAATCCACTATCGTTTTTCATGTATGTAAATGCTCTTCTATCTAATATACAACAAGCAGAATTGTTTTTGAAAATGGCACTAGTGTTATAGCCAGTCCAAGTATAATGCAAAACAGAAGAAATGGTAGACAATTGTCTTAAAAGTATCATTGACTGGTTTTCTGTGAATGGCCTCACCATCAATTTTAAAACATTGCAACATATTCAGTTATGCACATCTAAGTGTACTATAACAATAATAAATGCAACAGATGTTGAGGAAATAATAAATAAGGTAGAAACTTCAAAATTCTTAGGTGTCCATACTGATGAGAAATTAAATTAGAGAAAGCACATTTTGGAATGCCTAAAACAACTTAGTTCAGTAGCATTTGCATGTAGAATCATCACAAATCTTTCACAGAAACAAATCAGGGAGTTGACATACCAATATTTAGTATATTTTCATTCCGCAATGTCATATGGAATAATGTTTTGGAGTAACTCATCTATGGGGAAGAAAGTCTTCATTGTACAAAAGGGTGTTTTAAGAATAATATGTGGTGCTCTCCCATGATTATCTTGTAGACATCTGTTTAAAGAATTAGTCAATCTAACAATTGCTTCAGTATATTTCTCGTGGAGTTTGTATTAAATAATCTGCTGTAGTTCAGGGAACAATGATGTTCATAATTCCAATACCAGAAGGAAAAAAATGACATTGATAATTCCCCAATATGGTTCACAATGCTGCGACCAAAATTTTTGGTCACTTACCCAGTGATATAACGTGTTTGATAGACAGCAAAGTATAATTTTAAAACAAACTGAGAAAGTTTCTCATTGACAACTCCTTCTATTGCTCGTAATGCATAAAAGGTGCTAGTTAGGAATTATTAACTCACATCTGTGTATCTTTTAAAAGCTTAGAAATGTTCCAAACATAACCATATGTACAAATTAATTTGTGATGTGAATGTGAAATTACTTGTCCCACATCATTATGATCTATCACACAAAATGATCAATGGAACATGTAACTAATTAAACCAGCTTTCTTGAGTAAGTAAATGACAATGATTTGAAATGTGTGGATGAAACAATTCCTGTTCTTTTGTTTATCAAAAACTTTAGGTTAGAATGTTTCTGTTGCCATTAGTAACCCCTATCATTGCTAGTGCCTCAGTCCTGATACCATATTCTGTCTTTTTGTATCACAAATGTTATCTCATAACCTCGTTTTCATTGTTTGGTAAGCTACTGGACTATCTGAAATCGTACTGTATTGATTGTCTGTCTAGTGCAAGTACACATCCATCTGTTGGTGGCTTTGCCATCTATTCCATTATGTTCCATTTATGTCTCGGGTGAAGTGACCTTAATACTATTCTGAAATCATCAAGGATGACAAGAGCATTACTGCTGAATGTGTGGAAGAAAATGGTTTTCTTATATCAGAGTCCAAATTGCTGAAACAGAATTTGTCTGCAGAAAATTGTGAAAACATTTTCATCATTTCACATTCAACATCCTCAAACCATTAACTGAAAACATATTTGGTTTGCCCAGGAAAATACTATATGATGATCAGTACCATAACTAATGCAAATAAGAGAAAACTAGTCCCTTTAAGGCTCCATCAGAAAGTGGACTCTTCCAGTGTTATCATGTACTTAGTAGTAAAATATGGAGAAAAAGGAAATTTCTGGAAAATCAAGGTAGACATCTTTCCATGACCCAGATATTTTCCAGTTTTATATTTCCATAGATAATTCATAGAAAAGTTTTAAGCAGACTATGAAAATAAGTAATGTTAAATCCACTTGTGGCTTCATTGTGAGGCAGTGAAGCTCACTCACCACTAACAGTGAGACAGAAGCTGGAGAAATATAATTCACTGACTAAGATGAATTGATGTCAAATTCAATTACAATATTTCAGTAAATATAAATGTTATGCTCTAAAGAACATAATTTGTGATGAAGAAAGATTGTGGTTTCATATATTTTTATGTTCTGATACTAGTACTGGTCCATTTCAGTGGTGATGGAATGCACTCAGTCTGTCATATGAGGCATAGATATGTAAAACTGAAAGGAATACGATCTTGGTAAAGTTATAATTTTTAGTAGATTCAAAAGCGTAACATTTAAAAATTCAACTTCTCCTTTCTTGTCATTTTGCTTTTGATTTTGTAAAGACTACTAGGTAAAACTGTTATCATTTTATTGTCTGTGGCCAATAATCTCCCTTAAAAGGATATTCAGGCACCATGATAAAAAGTGACTAATACTTTGTTGGTATCTCTCTTTCTGTTGTGTGGTGGCTTTGCCACCAGGTGCAAGTCATTTTAGTTGATGCCATGTAGGCAACTTGCGTGTCAATGATGATGAAATGATAATGAAGATAACACAACACCCATTCCCTGAACAGAGAAAATCTTGGCTGTGGCTGGGAATTGAACCTGGGCTTCTGCAGTTGACATCTGGCCACACTGTTCCTACAGCTACTGAGATAGACATCTGTCAGTATTGGCAGTGGTGAACATGGCCTAAATGAGTAGCACAGTAATAGTCTTTGAGTGGATAAATATAACAAATTGTAAAAGTAATTGAAAATTCTATTACATTTTACATTGCAATCTATAATTAAATTTTATTAGATATTTTAATGTGTTTATGTTTTGTGTGCTTCATGTGGTTGTATTACTAACAACACATTACATGTGTTCCATGAAGCTCAATAAACCTAATAACTTACTTCTGCACCTCTTCAGTGCAGAAAAAAGGAAATAAAGCATCATCAGAGAATTATCATCACATCTCACATTACTAAAAATAACTGTTTGCTAGAACAGCTTAAACAGCATTTTGAACACAAAAATTTACTCTGTTCTGCAGAGTATGGGTTCAAGTCCGGTCCATCTACTGCCAAAGCAGTTGAAAGACTTGTAGCAAAAGTGCATAACTCCACCGAGAATAAAACAGACAGTTCAGAAACACCACTGAAGCCTTCAATTCTGTCTCCCATAATATACCAGTTAAAAGCTATACCAGTACAGAATAGGAGAGAATGCTCTTGGCATACTGCAGTCCTGCCCAAGCATCAGGAAGCAACTATTCTGTATATACAATAAAAATCATATTGGTTACCAATAGTACCTCAAGGTTCAGTTCTTGTACATTTTCTGTAAATTGAATATACAGGGAGGTCCATTGATAGTGACCAGGCCAAATATTTCATGAAATAAGCATCAAACGAAAAAACTACAAAGAATGAAACTTGTCTAGCTTGAAGGGGGAAACCAGTTGGCCTGCTAGATGGTGCTGCCATAGGTCAAACGGATATCAACTGCGTTTTTTAAAAATAGGAACCCCCATTTTTTATTACATATTCGTGTAGTATGTAAAGAAATATGAATGTTTTAGTTGGACCACTTTTTTCACTTTGTGATAGATGGCACTCTAAGAGTCTCAAACGTATAAGTACATGGTATCACATAACATTCCACCAGTGCAGATGGTATTTGCTTCATGATACATTACCCGTGTTAAAATGGACTGTTTACCAATTGTGGAAAAGGTCAATATCGTGTTGATGTATAGCTATTGTGATCAAAATGTCCAACGGGCATGTTCTATGTATGCTGCTCGGTATCCTGGATGACATCATCCAAGTGTCTCGACTGTTTGCTGGATAGTTACGTTATTTAAGGAAACAGGAAGTGTTCAGCCACATGTGAAACATCAACCACAATCTGCAACAAATGATGATGCCCAAGTAGGTGTTTTAGCTGCTGTTGCAGCTAATTCGCACATCAGTAGCAGAAAAATTGTGTGAGAATCTCAAAAACATAGGTGTTGAGAGGAATGTCGTTACACATATTGCCAAATGCATTGAGGTTTACGGACATCATTTTGAGCATTTATTGCATTAATGTGGTATTTACAGGTAATCACACAGTAACAGGATGCGTTCTCAGAAATGATAAGATCACAAAGGTACATGTATCACCTTGGAACAACTGAAATAAAATGTTCAAACATACCTACATTCTGTATTTTAATTTAAAAAACCTACCTGTTACCAACTGTTTGTCTAAAATTGTGAGCCATGTGTTTGTGACTATTACAGCACCATCTATCACAAAGTGAAAAAAGTGGTCCAACTAAAACATTCATATTTTTTTACGTACTACACAAATATGTAATAAAAAATGGGGTTCCTATTTAAAAAACACAGTTTATATCCATTTGACCGATGGCGGCACCATCTAGCAGGCCAACCATAATGCCATCTGGTTTCCCCCTTCAAGCTAGACAAGTTTTGCTCTTTGTAGTTTTTTTGTTTGACACTTATTTCGTGAGATATTTGGCTGATTCACAATCAATGGACCACCCTGTACAAATGACCTGTTCACAGTACTGCCTTGTGAAACAGTGTTCTGTGCAGACAATACTCCTCTAATTACATATGATACCATAATGAAAGAACTGCAACTTTCTGTTGCAACAGCAGTAGACAAATACAGCACATGGTTTAGAGCAAACACAATGTAGGTAAAGGATCAAAATACAGAAGACACATTGTTCGTTTTCAATGAACCAAGCTGTACAATAAAGGAATGAAACTTCTTGGTTTCAATGTTGAAAAGACTTAAGTGTGTTCTTCGAACAGACAGACTATGGAACAGATTCTTTCAGGTAGAATATCTGCTGTACAAACTGGAAGGCCATAATAGTAAAATCCTCTTACACTTTGCATTCTTTTGCTCACATTTGAAATACAGAATTGTATTAGAGGGAAATTACAGTAATGGAAAAACAATATTTAAATTGCAGTAAATGATTATTTAGATGTCCATGGGACTTGCACCACAAAAGCTTATGAAAATTACTTCAGGGGACTTAACATCAGTACCTAGCTCACGTATTTATAACTGCCTCTTCTTTACTGAAGACAATATAGATCACATTAACCTTGTGAATTCTGAGCATCAGTATGATGAAGAAAAACCACAAACAATGGACATGCCTTATGCCAGACTTGGAAAGGTCCATCATAGCTATAAACTTCTTGGCATAATATAATTTAACAAACTTTCACAGAGTCCCTATACAGTATGTGTGAATAAATTAAAAAATAAGACAGGAAATTGGATTAAAAGCAAGAATATTGTACAGAGAGAGAATTCCAAGAAAAGAAAATACAACACCTACTTTTGTGATGATAAGCAATTTAAAATAATAATTTGTTGTACTATATAATATGTAATGCAAAACAAGTCAGTATATAATATAAATGTATGTAAATGTAATGTGAAAAGTCTGATGTGTAAAATAATGTATAACTGTAATGGTATTGATTGAGAGGCTGAGAATACAAGTGATACAAGTGCTCGCTGAATCAAACTGATTAAATGACTATCAAAGTTAAATGGCCGTCTATAAATTATGTGAGGTACAGTCAAAACGTCAGATAATTTTTTCTGGTCAGTTAGTATATGTATAGCTATAGGTATGGTTTGAGATTGTAATGCCTCTGCATTATTCTGTATACTATATTAAAAATACTTATATTCCTTGCATCTTAAAACTTTTTAGAGTGAAACAGGTACAAATGCAAAAAAACATTTTCTCTTTATTGTGAAGATGTTTTTGGTAAAACACACATGATACTCATAGTACAAAACATATTCATTATAAAACAAGAATATGTGGATAATTAATGCAAAATTAATATAATGACCTGAAAAACAATAGTTAAATAACAATAGTTAAATAACAATGTGGCTCCAACACATACAAGAAATTCTTCTTATACCCATGACGACCGCTGTCTGGGAGTGGGATATATAGTTACAGAACTCATGATAACTTGGAGAGATGTAGTTCTTTATTTCCTGAAGATTTCATTTCATACTCAAATTCATGCAAATGTTACAGAAGAGGTGCTGATCAGCAATCAAGGTTTGGGCCTCCTAAAATCCGCTTCAATAAACTCAAGATCACGTTTTAGTGAATACTTGAACTGCACTGTTTGAGGGTTTTCTTTGCTGATTCTGATCCTACTAATACTCCTCCATTCTATTATGTTTTTTTGAGTGTCTTTTGCAAATTTGTCCTTTGCTATGGCATACTTCTCTTCAATTCAAAGAATGTATTCTGTTCCCATTTTCACTACAGAGACATTTAGGCTGACCTTTTTCACTGCTTCCATTCTGTCTTGGGAAACGAATACATATTTCAAGTGTTTCTTTGCATTACCAGTATTCAAGAAATTTGTGATCCAGGTACATCAGTATGCTGATTTTGCGTCATGACATATATCCACTATTTCAAAATAGGACCTATTTAAATATGAATTAAATACAACTACATGTAATCTTAAAAGCATACACATTAGGCTACTGCACTTCTTAAAAAATGCACAATTTCACTTGTACTAGTTGTACTCTAAATGCAGTCCAGGCATTGGCTTAGAGTCTAAACTTTAACACCACAGAGTGCAGAACTATGCAGGAAATCATCTGTACATCTTATGACCTGAAGAGATCCAGCATAATAAATGTGTACTTAGATAATTTTCTTGTCACTTTTACTACTTGTACTCTCAAGCTGCTCAATTAATTACCATACTGTAAATGTATTAATATACTGTGTAAAGTGAAGTGTGTGAACACAATACATTACTGCAGTAATATTTGTATGTTAGTATGTTAACTTTGATGACACTGATTACATTTTCAGTACCCAGAGTTGAATAAATCTATTTCTTTAAGAGGACTGTGTCAATAAGTAATGTAAACCATTAATGCTTTTGTCACTGCTTGGCTGTCACTGCCTATAACGAATATAGAAGTTTGTGTCAAGTTTTTTAGTAATTTGCAAACTAAAATATGTCTAAATATTTTGATTAATTCTTCATATTTCAAGACAAGTTCTCTTAGAATCTGTGGAGTAGACATTACAATATCAGTTCTTTTGTAAATATGTAGTCTATTGTGTAATATTGTTTATCAGATGCATTTCACATTCTCAAGAATAAAGTTTAAATGAATCTATGAAAGAAACAGTGTATGAAATACAATATAATACAATTAAAAAGTAAGGGGGTGCAGTATATATCTAACACAGAAAACTGTGTTTAATAAAAACATAAATGAGGGAGTTTAATTTATAAAATAAAACTATTCTACTGAATACTACAGAAAAAGTCAATGGTGTGAAAAGTTACAGGAGGTCTCACGCATTGAAAGGGGAAAAAACGTAAATTTATTTCATTAAAAGTTCATTACACACATTTCTCAAGTCTCTCACTCTTCACTGTTTCTCTTACAAATTTTAACAACAAAACTTCCTTGACATATTCAGTAAAACTTCTTCACATATAGCTTCATAAAAGGACACCATTCATCCCATGAGTGTTCTTTGTTGAATGACAGGGCTCAAAAGAATAAACACCTGCAACATATACATAAGAATCATTTTTTAAAAATAAAGTTACATCTTGCCTTCAACGTTTTGAAACATTCAGAGGCTATAAGTGGACAATGTGTGTATTGATGTGAAGAACAATTCCAAGTTGTAGAAAAAAAAACTTGCATTGCTTATAAAAGTTAGTTTTACATAATTAAGTACTACAACATTAACAAAATAATTCTAAAAATCTTTCCATAGCATTTGTGCATTTTCAAATGTTATGTCCTCCCTGCCGCCGTTGGATAAGCAGCTTCAGCAGCAAGTCGTATACTCCTAGCTCACTCATTTGTTACATAGTTTAGTTCTTAATTTGTTTGCGTGTTTTTGGTACTTGCATTGTCTAATTCAAAAATTTCGGGCGTATTATAGTATTTGAGAGTTGTAGCATCGCGTTTTAGTACCTGAATAGTGTAAATTCGCGAAGTCGTCTGTCTTCTGTTTTTGTTTTGAACGGCCAGTGTCGGTTGGTCATAGTCAGTGTGCTCCCTGCCGCCGTTGGATAAGCAGCTGCAGCAGCAAGTCGTATACTCCTAGCTCACTCATTTGTTACATAGTTTAAATCTTAATTTCTTTGCGTGTTTTTGGTACATGCATTGTTTAATTCATAAATTTCGGGCGCATTATAGTATTTGAGAGTTGTAGCATCGCGTTTTAGTACCTGAATAGTGTAAAATCGCGTAGTCTCCTTCCGCCGCCGAGCAGTGTGTCAGCAGTGCGCAAGTAGCAGCATTACTGCATTTACTAGGCAATCTTGTATTTTAATAACCGTTTAAATTTTGTGTCGATTTGTTTGCGCTCTCTGTAGATTAGTTCAGACGTAGTTTGCACAACAGTTTTTAGCGTGGATAGGGACTGCAACTGCTGTGTTCGGATGCAGGCTGAGTTGGCATCCCTTCGCTCTCAGCTTCAGGCAGTGTTGGCTTCGGTCACATAGCTTGAGGCTGTTGCCAATGGGCATCACTGTGGGGTTCCGGATGGGGGTTTGTCGGGGTCGGCCAGCTCGTCCCACGCATCACCCGATCGGACTACGACTGTGGTTGCCTGGGATACTGCCCGTATTGAGGCTGATCCCTCACCTGTGGTAGAGTGGGAGGGCGTCTCAAGGTGTGGCAGGGGGTGAAAGACATTCCAGAGGGCTGAACGGAAGGCCTCTCCAGTTTGTCTGATGAACCGGTTTGAGGCTCTGTCTCAGGCTGATACTGATCTTCGGCCTGACATGGCTGCTTGTCCTGTTCCAGAGGTTGCCCCTCAGTCTGCAACATCCGGGCGGTCGCAGAGGGTGGGCTTACTGGTAGTTGGGAGCTCCAACGTCAGGCGCGTAATGGGGCCCCTTAGGGATATGGCAGCAAGAGAAGGGAAGAAAACCAATGTGCACTCCGTGTGCATACCGGGGGGAGTCATTCCAGATGTGGAAAGGGTCCTTCTGGATGCCATGAAGGGTACAGGGTGCACCCATCTGCAGGTGGTCGCTCATGTCAGCACCAATGATGTGTGTCGCTATGGATCCGAGGAAATCCTCTCTGGCTTCCGGCGGCTATCTGATTTGGTGAAGACTGCCAGTCTCGCTAGCGGGATGAAAGCAGAGCTCACCATCTGCAGCATCGTCGACAGGACTGACTGCGGACCTTTGGTACAGAGCCGAGTGGAGGGTCTAAATCAGAGGCTGAGACGGTTCTGCGACCGTGTGGGCTGCAGATTCCTCGACTTGCGCCATAAGGTGGTGGGGTTTCGGGTTCCGCTGGATAGGTCAGGAGTCCACTACACGCAACATGCGGCTACACGGGTAGCAGGGGTTGTGTGGTGTGGGCTGGGCAGTTTTTTAGGTTAGATGGCCTTGGGCAAGTACAGAAAGGGCAACAGCCTCAACGGGTGCGGGGAAAAGTCAGGACATGCGGGGACCAAGCAGCAATCGGTATTGTAATTGTAAACTGTCGAAGCTGCGTTGGTAAAGTACCGGAACTTCAAGCGCTGATAGAAAGCATCGAAGCTGAAATCGTTATAGGTACAGAAAGCTGGCTGAAGCCAGAGATAAATTATGCCGAAATTTTTACAAAGGTACAGACGGTGTTTAGAAAGGATAGATTGCATGCAACCGGTGGTGGAGTGTTCGTCGCTGTTAGTAGTAGCTTATCCTGTAGTGAGGTAGAAGTGGATAGTTCCTGTGAATTATTATGGATTGAGGTTACTCTCAACAACCGAGCTAGGCTAATAATTGGCTCCTTTTACCGACCTCCCGACTCAGCAGCATTAGTGGCAGAACAACTGAGAGAAAATTTGGAATACATTTCACATAAATTTTCTCAGCATGTTATAGTCTTAGGTGGAGATTTCAATTTACCAGATATAGACTGGGACACTCAGATGTTTAGGACGGGTGGTAGGGACAGAGCATCGAGTGACATTATACTGAGTGCACTATCCGAAAATTACCTCGAGCAATTAAACAGAGAACCGTCTCGTGGAGATAACATCTAGGACCGACTGATAACTTACAGACCCGATAATTTCGACTCTGTATGTACAGAAAAGGGAATCAGTGATCATAAGGCCGTTGCAGCATCCCTGAATATGGAAGTTAGTAGGAATATAAAAAAAGGGAGGAAGGTTTATCTGTTTAGCAAGAGTAATAGAAGGCAGATTTCAGACTACCTAACAGATCAAAACGAAAATTTCTGTTCCGACACTGACAATGTTGAGTGTTTATGGAAAAAGTTCAAGGCAATCGTAAAATGCGTTTTAGACAGGTACGTGCCGAGTAAAACTGTGAGGGACGGGAAAAACCCACCGTGGTACAACAACAAAGTTAGGAAACTACTGCGAAAGCAAAGAGAGCTTCACTCCAAGTTTAAACGCAGCCAAAACCTCTCAGACAAACAGAAGCTAAACGATGTCAAAGTTAGCGTAAGGAGGGCTATGCGTGAAGCGTTCAGTGAATTCGAAAGTAAAATTCTATGTACCGACTTGACAGAAAATCCTAGGAAGTTCTGGTCTTACGTTAAATCAGTAAGTGGCTCGAAACAGCATATCCAGACACTCCGGGATGATGATGCCATTGAAACAGAGGATGACACGCGTAAAGCTGAAATACTAAACACTTTTTTCCAAAGCTGTTTCACAGAGGAAGACCGCACTGCAGTCCCTTCTCTAAATCTTCGCACAATCGAAAAAATGGCTGACATCGAAATAAGTGTCAAAGGAATAGAAAAGCAACTGGAATCACTCAACAGAGGAAAGTCCACTGGACCTGACGGGATACCAATTCGATTCTACACAGAGTACGCGAAAGAACTTGCCCCCCTTCTAACAGCCGTGTACCGCAAGTCTCTAGAGGAACGGAAGGTTCCAAATGATTGGAAAAGACCACAGGTAGTCGCAGTCTTCAAGAAGGGTCGTCGAGCAGATGCGCAAAACTATAGACCTATATCTCTGACGTCGATCTGTTGTAGGATTTTAGAACATGTTTTTTGCTCCAGTATCATGTCGTTTTTGGAAACCCAGAATCTACTATGTAGGAATCAACATGGATTCCGGAAACAGCGATCGTGTGAGACCCAACTCGCTTTATTTGTTCAGGAGACCCAGAAAATATTAGATACAGGCTCCCAGGTACATGCTATTTATCTTGACTTCCGGAAGGCGTTCGATACAGTTCCTCACTGTCGCCTGATAAACAAAGTAAGAGCCTACGGAATATCAGACCAGCTGTGTGGCTGGATTGAAGAGTTTTTAACAAACAGAACACAGCATGTTGTTATCAATGGAGAGACGTCTACAGACGTTAAAGTAACCTCTGGCGTGCCACAGGGGAGTGTTATGGGACCATTGCTTTTCACAATATATATAAATGACCTAGCAGATAGCGTCAGAAGTCCCATGCGGCTTTTCGCGGATGATACTGTAGTATACAGAGAAGTTGCAGCATTAGAAAATTGTAACGAAATGCGGGAAGATCTGCAGTGCATAGGCACTTCGTGC
The DNA here is from genome assembly GCF_023864345.2 of Schistocerca serialis cubense. Classification (NCBI taxonomy): domain Eukaryota; kingdom Metazoa; phylum Arthropoda; class Insecta; order Orthoptera; family Acrididae; genus Schistocerca; species Schistocerca serialis. The sequence continues at coordinate 318,125,341 of NC_064640.1, read as the reverse complement.
AGGGAGTGGCAACTGACCCTTAACATAGACAAATGTAATGTATTGCGAATACATAGAAAGACGGATCCTTTATTGTATGATTATATGATAGCGGAACAAACACTGGTAGCAGTTACTTCTGTAAAATATCTGGGAGTATGCGTGCAGAACGATTTGAAGTGGAATGATCATATAAAATTAATTGTTGGTAAGGCGGGTACCAGGTTGAGATTCATTGGGAGAGTCCTTAGAAAATGTAGTCCATCAACAAAGGAGGTGGTTTACAAAACACTCGTTCGACCTATACTTGAGTATTGCTCATCAGAGTGGGATCCGTACCAGATCAGGTTGACGGAGGAGATAGAGAAGGTCCAAAGAAGAGCGGCGCGTTTCGTCACAGGGTTATTTGGTAACCGTGATAGGGTTACGGAGATGTTTAACAAACTCAAGTGGCAGACTCTGCAAGAGAGGCGCTCTGCATCGCGGTGTAGCTTGCTCGCCAGGTTTCGAGAGGGTGCGTTTCTGGATGAGGTATCGAATATATTGCTTCCCCCTACGTATACCTCCCGAGGAGATACGAATGTAAAATTAGAGAGATTAGAGCGCGCACGGAGGGTTTCAGACAGTCATTCTTCCCGCGAACCATATGCGACTGGAACAGGAAAGGGAGGTAATGACAGTGGCATGTAAAGTGCCCTCCGCCACACACCATTGGGTGGCTTGCGGAGTATAAATGTAGATGTAGATGTGTAATCATTTTAACATAACTGTAATACTCAAATATGTATAATGATATAATCAGTTGTTAACCAGAACTTTTTCCAAGACAAAAAAGTACTGAGATGAACAAACTGTTGAGTTTTCTTATCTCACTCTTGGTAGAGCATAAGAAGCATCTAAAATCTGACATTTCATGACATAATAACCTCTACATAGACTGAAACATAAACCCAAACGCTTGCCATTCACAGGCAATGCTCTTGCTGAATGAAGCATTTAGGTGGAACTCATGACTCAACATTGCAGTTTAAATTCTGCTTGCACATCTCTCTTACTATTCTGGCTTCACAAATTCTTTCCAACATAGCTTCCCAGAATCACACCCATAAAAGAAATAAAATGAAAAAGAACTGGCTATGCCCCAGTCTAATGTTTGTTTCCAGAATGAATCTCTCACTTTGCTGTGGAGTGTGAACTACTATGAACATTCAGAAAAACTGTTACTTTATCAAAAAGTTTCACAATAATGCCCACTCTACCTCAGAATTCAAGATTAATTCTGATCTCAGTTTTGATTGTCAACTTCAGTCTTTCGGCAGTAGTAACGTGTTGGTACCATGTGGCACCATCCTGAGCACTTCATATTGATTTGCAGAATATGTACGCATATTTAGCTTTATGTATGATTTATAGACTGATTGCAGCAGTTGTATCTAAATCATTCTGATAGAGTCATGAACTTAAGAATGATTACCCTCTTTATTTGCTTTCAGCTGAGCAAATTGATGCAGCTAATGAGAGTTAAATTTGGTCACATTTGTCAAAATGTTTTCAACATATCTTAACATCCAAATGTTTGCTTTTATTTAAAGACCAGTTCTTTGCACTGACTAAATGTGTGGCCATGGGTAGTATGTTGTCCCCAATTGTCAATAACATTTTTGTATGGGATATTCAGGCAAGAGAACTGAAGTAAGCTGGATTAAAATCTTCTCACTTCTGTTGGTACATGGATGACACCAAATGTCTGGAATCAGGGCATGAGAACCTGTATATCTTTGAAAATGGCTCTGAGCACTATGTGACTTAACTTCTGAGGTCATCAGTCGCCTAGAACTTAGAACTAATTAAACCTAACTAACCTAAGGACATCACACACATCCATGCCCGAGGCAGCATTCGAACCTGCGACCAGACTGTAGCGCCTAGAACCCCATGGCCACTCCGGCTGGCTGTATATCTTTCTGCAGCCTCTTAATTCTGTTGATTCAAACATTTGTTTTTCAATGAAGGGGGAAACAATGGATACTTTCCCTTGTGTGGTGTGTTGGTCAGGATGAACCTTGTGGGTGAGCAGACAGACATCAAGTAGTTTAGGTTCAAAGAGCAGTCTCATGTGAAGAGAAGTTACTGTATGGGGTGACACATGGATCCATAATAGGGCCCCTGTTGTTTCTAATTTGTGTTAGTGATTTAAACTCAAATGGGCACATTCTACAGTTTGTAGATACACAACATTGTTTGCTAGTAGGAAGAGTAACAAACACAAGCAGATGTTCTGTTCAGTGAGGTCAACTAGTAATTTAAAGAAAATAAGATGATGATAAATGAAAAAGAAACCACAGATAATTACAGGTAGCCTCTGTGACACTGGAAACTAGAGCACTGGGCAATGCTGGAACTGTTATAATTCTGCATTTTTCATTGTTAGTAAATTAACTTATAACCATATCAGTGTATATTTGTCTACTTCCTGAGGAAACGAACAAGCATTATAACAGAAGAGTAACTACTAACAGTCCTCTGAGGCTTATTTCATGGCCACATCAACTACACACTGCTGTTAAGGGCCCCATCTACTGGTTGCAGGAATATGCTGTTGCAACAGAAGAAAGTGCTGATGATAATTACTTATAACAAAAAAGGGGCCAATGCAGACTTACTTTTGCTAAATCATGAGGTATAATTGTTTACAGCCATTATGTATTTAACTGATCCATTCATGTGGAGCTGAACCATATCATATAAAGCAAGTAGCACAAAATTCACCATCACAACGTCTAGGATAGCTTCCCAGTGGTGGCCATGAAAATGTTTATTGCACTACCAAAAAAAATTCAGTTTTGAAGAAAAACATAACCTAAAAGAAATCCATTGTACTCTGTGGATGTATTTTTTCTAGTAACAGTACAATGGCTGCCTAACTTCCAACTGAGCTCTATGGCACTAGTGAACAACAATGATATTGTACATTTAATGTTACTGAAATGCCCAGTTTATTTTATTATTTTCATTATTATTATTTGTTATAGATCAGTGCAATACTAATGCAGTTCATCCAGTGCTAACGGTAAACTAGTAATGCTTTTGTCATTGCTTGGCTGCCATTGCCTATAATGAATATAAAAGTTTGTGTCAAGTTTTTTAGTATTTTGCAAACTGAAATATGCCTCAATATTTTGATTACTTACTCATATATCAGGACAAGTTCTCTTAGAATCTGTGGAACAGACTGAAGACTGGTTTTATGCAGCTCTCCATGCTACTCTATCCCATGCAAGCCTCTTCATCTCTGAGTAACTACTGCAACCTGCATCCTTCTGAATCTGCTTACTGTATTTATTTCTTGGTTGCCCTTTATGATTTTTACCCCCCACACTTCCATTTAGTACTAAATTGGTGATCCTTTGAAGTCTCAGAATGTGTCCTACACACTGTGTCCTTCTAGTCAGGTTGTGGCAACATTTCTTTCCTCTTCAATTCTATTCAGTACTTCCTCATTAGTTGCATGATCTACTCATCTAATCTTCAGCATTTTTCTGTAGTGCCACACTTCAGATGCTTCTATTCTCTTCTTGTTATCTGTTTATTGACCATGTTTCATTTCCATACAAATAATTTTAGAAAAGACTTTTTCGGAGAGTTAAATCTGTTCATGCTGCTAAAAATTTCTCTTCTTCAAAAACACTTTTCTTGCCATTGCCACTCTGTGTTTCATATCCTTTCTACTTCAGCCTTAATCAATTATTTTGCTGCCCAAACAGCAAAAATCATCTATTATTTTAAGTATCCCATCTCCTAAGCTGATATTCTCATCACCTGATTTAATTCAACTATGTTCCATTATCCTTGTTTTGCTTTTGTTGTTGTTCATGTTATATCCTCCTTTCAAGACTGTGTCCATTCCGTTCTGGAAAACCCCAAAGTTTGTACTTTTTCTCCCTGGACTTTAATTTCTACCCCAGATTTTTCTTTTCTTTTCTTTACTGCTTGCTTAGTGTACAGACCGAATAACACTGGGGATAGGCTACAACCCTGTCTCACTCCCTTCTCAACCACTGCTTTCCTTTCATGCCCCTCAACTCTCTAACTGCCATCTAGTTTTTGTACAAGCTGAAAATAGCCTTTCACTCCCTGTATTTTACCCCTGATACCCTCAGAATTTCAAAGAAAGTATTCCAGTCGACATTGTCAAAAGCTTCCTCTAAGTCTACAAATGCTATAAATGCAGGTTTTACCTTTCCTGAACCTATCTTCTAAAATAAGTCATATGGTCAGTATTACCTCATGTGTTCCTTCATTTCTCAGGATCTTTTGTAAAGAATTTGTGTTAAAAATTTGCATCCATGATTTAATAAACCATATTTCGGTAATATTCATACCTGTCAGCACCTGCCTTTTTTGGAATTTAAATTACTATATTCTTCTTGATGTCTGAGTCTATTTTGCCTGTTTTATGCATCTAGCTCTCCAGATGGAATTCTTCTACATCTACATCTACATGATTACTCTGTAATTCACATTTAAGTGCTTGGCAGAGGGTTCATCGAACCACAATCATACTATCTCCCTACCATTCCACTCCCGAAAAGCGCGCGGGAAAAACGAACACCTAAACCTTTCTGTTCGAGCTCTGATTTCTCTTATTTTATTTTGATGATCATTCCTACCTACGTAGGTTGGGCTTAACAAAATGTTTTCGCATTCGGAAGAGAGAGTTGGTGACTGAAATTTCGTAAATAGATCTCGCCGCGACGAAAAACGTCTTTGCTTTAATGACTTCCATCCCAACTCGCGTATCATATCTACCACATTCTCTCGCCTATTACGTGATAATACAAAACGAGCTGACCTTTTTTTCGCCCTTTCGATGTCCTCCATCAATCCCACCTGGTAAGGATACCACACCGCGCAGCAATATTCTAACAGAGGACGAACGAGTGTAGTGTAAGCTGTCTCTTTAGTTAACTTGTTGCATCTTCTAAGTGTCCTGCCAATGAAACGCAACCTTTGGCTCGCCTTCCCCACAATATTATCTATGTGGTCTTTCCAACTGAAGTTGTTCGTAATTTTAACACCCAGGTACTTAGTTGAATTGACAGCCTTGAGAATTGTACTATTTATCGAGTAATCGAATTCCAACGGATTTCTTTTGGAACTCATGTGGATCACCTCACACTTTTCGTTATTTAGCGTCAACTGCCACCTGCCACACCATACAGTAATGTTTTCTAAATCGCTTTGCAACTGATACTGGCCTTCGGATGACCTTACTAGAGGGTAAATTACAGCATCATCTGCGAACAACCTAAGAGAACTGCTCAGATTGTCACCCAGGTCATTTATATACATCAGGAACAGCAGAGTCCCAGGACGCTTCCCTGGGGAACACCTGATATCACTTCAGTTTTACTCATTGATTTGCCGTCTGTTACTACAAACTGCGACCTTCCTGACAGGAAATCACGAATCTAGTCGCACAACTGAGACGATACCCCATAGGCCCGCAGCTTGGTTAGAAGTCACTTATGAGGAACGGTGTCAAAAGCTTTCCGGAAATCTAGAAATACGGAATCAACTTGAGATCCCATGTCGATAGCGTTGCACAAGAACAATGTTTTCTGAAACCATGCTGATTACGTATCAATAGATCGTTCCCTTCGAGGTGATTCATAATGTTTGAATACAGTATATGCTCCAAAACCCTACTGCAAACCGACGTCAATGATATAGGTCTCTAGTTCAATGGATTACTCCTACTACCCTTCTTAAACACTGGTGCGACCTGCGCAATTTCCCAATCTGTAGGCACAGATCTATCGGTGAGCGAGCAGTTGTATATGATTGCTAAGTAGGGAGCTATTGTATCAGCGTAATCTGAAAGGAACCTAATCGGTGTACAATCTGGACCTGAAGATTTGCCCATATCAAGCGATTTGAGTTGCTTCGCAACCCCTATGGTATCAACTTCTAAGAAACTCATGCTAGCAGCTGTTCGTGTTTCAAATTCTGGAATATTCCATTCGTCTTCCCTGGTGAAGGAATTTCGGAAAACTGCTTTCAATAACTCCGCTTTAGCGGCACAGTCGTCGGTAACAGTACCATCGGCACTGCGCAGCGAAGGTATTGACTGTGTCTTGCAGCTTGTGTACTTTACACACGACCAGAATTTCTTCGGATTTCCTGCCAAATTTCGAGACAATTTTTCGTTGTGGAACCTATTAAAGGCATCTCGTATTGAAGTCCGTGCCAAATTCCGTGCGTCTGTAAATTTTTGCAAATCGTCGGGATTTCGCGTTCTTCTGAACTTCGCATGCTTTTTCCGTTGCCTCTGCAACAGCGTTCGGACCTGTTTTGTGTACCACGGGGGATAAGTTCCATCTCTTACCAATTTATGAGGTATGAATCTCTCAATTGCTGTTGCTATCATATCTTTGAATTTGAGCCACATCTCGTCTACATTTGCACAGTCATTTCGGAAGGAATGGAGATTGTCTCTTAGGAAGGCTTCTAGTGACACTTTATCCGCTTTTTTAAATAAAATTATTTTGCGTTTGTTTCTGGTGGATTTGGAAGAAACGGTATTGAGCCTAGCTACAAAGACCTTGTGATCACTGATCCCTGTATCAGTCATGATGCTCTCTATTAGCTCTGGATTGTTTGTGGCTAAGAGGTCAAGTGTGTTTTCGCAACCACTTACATTTCGCGTGGGTTCATGGACTAACTGCTCGAAATAATTTTCGGAAGAAGCATTTAGGACAATCTCGGAAGATGTTTTCCGCCTACCACCGGTTTTGAACAAGTATTTTTGTCAACATATCGAGGGAAGGTTGAAGTCCCCACCAACTATAACCGTATGAGTGGGGTATTTATTTGTTACGAGACTCAAATTTTCTCTGAACTGTTCAGCAACTATATTATCGGAGTCTGGGGGTCGGTAGAAGGAGCCAATTATTAGCTTAGTTCGGCTGTTAAGTATAACCTCCACCCATACCAATTTCCACGGAGTATCTGCTTCAACTTCACTACAAGATAAACCACTACTGACAGACACAAACACTCCACTACCAATTCTGCCTAATCTATCTTTCCTGAACACTGTCTGAGACTTCGTAAAAAGATCTGCAGAGCTTATTTCAGGCTTTAGCCAGCTTCCTGTACCTATAACGATTTCAGCTTCTGTGCTTTCTATTAGCGCTTGAAGCTCAGGGACTTCCCCAGCACAACTACAACAATTTACAACTACAGTTCCGACTGTTACTTGATCCAAGCATGCCCTGTATTTGCCATGCACCCTTTGAGGTTGCAGCTCACACCGTACTTTCCCGAGCCCTCTAACCTAAAAAACCGCCCAGTCCACGCCACACAGCCTCCGTTACCCGTGTAGCCGCCAGCTGAGTGTAGCGAACTCCTGACCTATTCAGCGGAACCCGAAACCCCACCACCCTATGGCGCAAGTCAAGGAATCTGCAGCCAACGTGGTCGCAAAACCGTCTGAGCCTCTGATTCAGACCCTCCAGCCAGCTCTGCGCCAAAGGTCCAGAGTCGGTTCTGTCAACAATGCTGCAGATGATGAGCTCTGCCTTCATCTTGTAAGCAAGACCGGCAGCCTTCACCAAATCAGATAGCCGCTGGAATCCAGAGAGAATTTCCTCAGAGCCAAAGAGACACACATCATTAGTGCTGACATGTGCCACCACCTGCAACTGGCTGCACCCTGTGCTCTTCATGGCATCCGGAAGGACCCTTTCCACATCAGGAATGACTCCACCCGGAATGCACACGGAGTGCACACTGGATTTCTTCCCCTCCTTAGGCGCCATATCCCCGAGGGGCCCCATTACGAGCCTAACATTGGAGTTCCCAACTACCAATAAGCCCACCCTCTGTGATTGCCCGGACCTTGAAGGCTGAGAATCATCCTCTGAAACAGGGCAGGCAGCTGAATCTGGCTCAGCCAGAGACAGTACCTGAAACCTGTTTGTCAGACGCACCGGGGAGGCTGCCTGATCAGCCTCTGGGGATGTCCTTCGCTGCCTACCATGCCTTGGAACGACCTCCCAATCAACCACAGGCGAGGGCTCAGCCCCACTGCAGGCAGCAGCAGGGGCAACCACAGCGGCACACTGATCTGGGGACAGACGGGATGAGGTTGACATCCCTGTGATACCCAAGTCCGGCTCCCCACAGTGGTGCCCATTGGCAACAGCCTCAAGCTGTGCAACCGAAGTCAGTGCTGCCCGCAGCTGGCTGGCATGGCTGGCTCTTCTGAGACTATCAGCAGTTCCAAAGGAATCGCACCTACTCCCAGGAACTTGTTTCAACCTTGGTCTTTCTGTGCTCTATCAAATTATTCTTGCAGTATCCTATCTTTCATCTCATCTTCATTTATGTCATCTTCCATTTCTATAATACTGTCCTCAAGTATTTCTTCCTTGTATAGACCCTATATGTACTCCTTCCACCTTTCAGCTTTCCCTTCTTTGCTGCAGACTGGTTTCCTTCTGAGTTCTTGATATTCATACCGATAGCTCTCTTTTCTCCAAAGACCTCTTTAATTTTTCAGTTTGCTGTGTTCCCTAGTGATATATGCTTCTAAATCTTTAGCACTTTTCCCCTAGCCATTTCTGCCTAGCTGTTTTGAACTTCCTGTCAATCTCATTTTTCAAACATTTGTATTCTCTTTCACCTGCTTCATATACTGCATTTCTATATTTCCTCGTTTCATCAATTAAATTCAATATCTCTTGTGTTACTCAATTATCTCTACAAGTTCTCTCCTTTTTACCTATTTGATCCTCTGCTGCCATCACTATTTCATCTTTTCAAGCTTCCCATTCTTCTTCTGCTGTATCTCTTTCCCTTGTTCTCATCAATCATTCTTTAATACTCCATCTGAAACTCTCAACAACCTCTGATTCTTTCAGTTTATCCAGGTCCCATGTCCTTAATTTCTAACTTTTCGCAATGTATTCAGTTTTAATGTACAGTTCATAACAAATAAATTGTGGTCAGATTTCACATCTGCCCCTGGAAATACCTTTCAGTTTAAAATTTGGTTCTGAAATCTCTGTCTCACCATTATATAATCAGTCTGAAACCTTCTAGTGTCTCTAGAGCACTTCCACATATACAATCTTTTTTATAGTACTTTAACCTTTTCTTACTATTAAATTCCAGTCCCCATCACTATTAAATTTTCATCTCCCATAACTATATGAATAATTTCTTTTATCTCATTGTACATTTCTTCAATCTCTTCATCGTCTGCAGAGCTAGTTGGCATATAAACTTTTACTACTGCAGTGGGGGTGGGCTTTGTGTCTATCTTGGCTATAATAATTCATTCTCTATGGTGTTCATAGTAGCGCACCCTCATTCCTATTTTCTTATTTGTTATTAAGCCTACACCTGCATTACCCATATTTGATTTTGTATGTATAAACCTTTATTCACCTGACCACAAGTTAAGTCCCTCCTGCCGCAAAACATCCGTAATTCTCACTATATCTGACGTTAACCTATCTACTGCTCTTCTAAAATTTTCCAACCTAACTGTCCAATTAAGGGATCATTCCACACTCCAGTCTGTGGAACACCAGTTTTCTTTCTCCTGACAATGACATCCTCTTGAGGAGTCCCACCTTGAGATATGAGTGGGGGACTATTTTACCTCCACAATATTTTACTCAAGAGTATGCCATCATCATGTAACCATACAGTAGAGCTTCACACCCTCAGGAAAAATTATGGCTGAAGTTTCCCCTTTCTTTCAGCTCTTCACAGTGCCAGCACAGCAAGGTCATTTTGGTTGATGTTACAAGGCCAGATCAGTCAATGGTCCAGATTGTTACCCCTGCAACTACTGAAAAGACATCAGGAAGCACACATTTGTCTGACCTCTCAATAGGTACCCATCCGTTGTCATTGCACCTGTGGTATGGCTATCTGTATCATTCAGGCATGCAAGCCACCCCACCAATGTCAAGTTCCATGGATCATGAGTGGGTAGCATTGATGATAAATGGTAATTAATTATGCTTGTTTTGGCAGTGTACTCAGATTGCTCTCCGTTGATAGCTGCCACTATCTTGATCAATGTGGTGGGGTACTTCATATGGAGATCAGGTCATTTTTGAACCTGAAAAACTTCCACCTGCATGGTTACCTCATCTGCCCACTAGGGCAGATGTGGTGCACATTGCACTATAAACCAACATTAAGTTCAAATGTGTGAGGAGACTGTGGAAGAAAAAAACTTTTTGTGTTATACAGGAAGAAATTTAATTAAATTTTGTCATGTTTTGAGAAAAAATTACGAGAGAAGTGTTTTCCAACCTTTCTCCACGTTCAGAGCTCTTTTAGTGCCCAAGAGGAATAGTTCAGCTCTGCTCTAGGCAGGCATCAATTGGATCCCACGCAGATGCAGCCTGGTGTATAAGGGAGAGGCTATCAGGGCCATTAAAGATTATTGTATTGAATATAAGGATGGGTGTCAACAATGGTGGGAGGGGGAGAAAGAAGTAATTTGCCTTGGAATCTGGATAATTCTTGTGCATTGTTAGTGATGCTTCTACTAAACCACAGGTTTAGCACTGCTGAGCTCTATGGGAAATTCTGTGCCTTGCTTTGTTCATGGGAAATAATACAGTTTCCTTGACTTGGAGGCAGTTTGGGAACTGTGCTGAAGTCATGGTGGAAGCGAACCCTTGTAAAACATCTGATCAAAAGTATACAGATATCTCTATCGAATGAGGAATTGCCCATCAGACACCTGACCTGCTAGTATAAAAGGAGACCTGAAGTATTTTACTGTCAGTAGAGAAGCAGTGACAGCAGAGCTCAGTGACTTAGGTGTAGGACTACTCATTGGATGTCACCAAAGTAACATATTTATCAGAAGTAGCTGAGTGAGGTGGCACAGTGGTTAACACACTGGACTCGCATTCAGAAGGATGATGCTTCAATCATGCTTCTGGCCATACTGATTTAGGGTTTCTGTGATTTCCCTAAATCGCTCCAGGCAAATACCAGGATGGTTCCTTTGAAAGGGCACGGCTGACTTCCTTCCCCATCCTTCCCTAATCCGATGAGACCAATGACCTTGCAGTTTGGTCTCTTCTCCTAAACAATCCAACCCAGCCCAACCCATCAGAGGCATTTCAGCCCTTCTAAAGCTGCCCAAGTTGATTGCTGGTAACATGACTGTGAAGTGGAAAGGTGAATGAATAACCACAGCTAAGCAAAGACTAGACAGACCTCATGTACTTATGGACACGACCATTGAGCATTTCAGAGGGTGACTGTAAAAAACCACATGAAATCTGTTAAAGTAATCACTCATGAGTTCCAAAGTTCTATTCACAATCCATCTAGCACAATGACTGTGCACAGGCAGCTAAAAAGTGGGATACAATGGTTGAGCATCTCCTCATAAGCCACACAGTTCTGTAGTTAGTGCTAAGTGACATTTGAGTGGGTGTAAGGAGTGAGGCCACTGGACAGTGGATAACTGGAAATGAGTGATTTAGAGTGATGATTCACACTCTACCCTGTAGCAAGCTGATGAAAGGGTTTTGATTTGGTGAGGGCCTCGAGAATGTTACCTGCAGTGATGTATTGTACCAACAATGAAGTATGAAGGAAGTGATGTTATGGTAGGGCAGCGATTTCAGTGGTTAGAGCATGTTCTCACTATTGTGCTTAATGAAATATGAAATGATATGGACACATTTTACAGTACTGTGTACTGAGTACAGTAGAGCAGCAGTTCGGAGACAAGATAGTTTGTATCAGCATGACAATGCACCATGTCATGAAGCAGCATCTATGAGGCATTGTTTTGTGGCCAATAACATTCCTGAAGCTGAGTGGCCTATCTGCAGTCCTGACCTGAACCAAATGGAACACCTCTATAATGAGTTACAACATATACTTCACTGCAGATCCCACCGTCCAATATGACCATCCTCTCAGGTTTCAGTTCTTGAGGAAGAATGGGTTGCCGATCCTTCACAGATGCTAAGATACTTCATAGGTAGTGTCCCCAGTTGAGTTCTAGCTAAAATGGCAATTTTAGATCTTCACCCCTATTAGATAAATTTCTATGGGGTGGATACAGTCTTCTTCTTGTTTATATCAGGTAGGCAAATCTGAGACTCTGGAACATTGCTTTTACACTCGTCATCCTGTGCACTTCAATGCAAAGATTTTGGCTTTCACTTGAAACTACTGAGGCATTGTTCTAGGGGAATCTACTGAGATAACGTCAGAATGTGGCCTTAAAAACAGAGTTTGAATGCTTTGTTTAAATTCTACATCAGATCTAACCATGTCTCAGGTGAAATAAGAGAGTTATCAAGTGAAAGCCAGTTCTCCAGCTGTACATTCATGTTTACTATTTACCTAGTTTTAGAGATATTTATCTCAGGTTGGTAAGTGGTGCCAGTATCCTCCATATGTAGTTTGAATGTTCTTTCATACTGTCTGAAATGGTGCATCTCCATTCACTATAGGTTTTAATTTTGGAGGACAAGCTAGTCATGAGAATTCAAGGAAGCTAGGATCCCATATTGATGCATACAGTATCTATACAAGGCTGCTGTCTGAGTTACTGTGCATCATGAGATAAAGCTTCCTTGCTTGCCACTGAATCATGTTAAGAACTCTTCAAGTGCTTTTCATATTGTCACCTATCACTGTCATAACCAACACACAATATATCGCAAACTACCTTTCATTTCTTCTACACATGAGGCTACAGCACAGCCCACATGCAAAAGACATGCAAATTGTGTTTATGTTGCACTGTGCTAATATTTCAATAGCCACACTTACGAAAAGGAAGAAGAAGATTTGAATGTCAAGAACAGATATTAGACAGGCTATTCATTACATGTAGAAAATAAACTGAGAAGACTGAAGATTATGTGGGTAGTATGGATAACTAAGTGAATGGAATTAGGGAGAAAATAAATTTATGGCTCAACTTGACAAAAAAGGGATGAGCTGATATCCAGATGCATCAAGAAACTATCAGTTTGATACTGCAGGGAAGATAGATAGATAGATAGATAGATAGAGTGAGAGAGAGAGAGAGAGAGAGAGAGAGAGAGAGAGAGAGAGAGAGAGAGAGAGAGAGTGGGGAGGGTAGGAGGAGATTGTATAGAGAGACCACTGTATGAAACTAGTCTTCAGTCTGATGACCGCAACATTAAAGTAAATGTGCACCTTCTGCCAATGGACATGAATACATCTGAAACTGGTGAAGGCTAAGAACCATAGACAGTGACTGGTTGCTGTAAATCCTTCCTCTTGCCTGAGCTATCAACTTCACTGACAACCTTGTAAAAAAAATGTCTTACAAATGACAGTGAACTTAAACATCAGTTGTACGGGAAGTTAAAAAAGCTCTGTATGAATCTGATGAAGCTGAAACTGTGGATTGTACACACTTATCTTTCTACATACTTCTGCTCCAGCAATTCCTTTGTCCTAAACTAATGTGACCAAAACATCTCAAACCATATGACTGCTCTTAGACACAAAAAATGGTATCTCACTAATCCCAACATGACAAAACTTGTGCCATAGAAAGACTCTGAGATCATAAAATTTTCAGAAACAGAATTCCACTACATCCTGCTGTTCAAAATCTCCTTCATAATCACTGGTTCTCAAGAATCATAGCTCCCTCTTTGTCACTCAGGTCCCATACAGTTCAGCCTCTACACTATCCACCAACACTCACTGCTAAAATCAAGGTGTGTGATTCTGACATCACATCCTAGGTGGCTGATTGGGAATGTAGCTCCCATCCTGAATCTCAGATCTGAGATGATCTCTACAGCAGCAAAAACACTGGTCTCATATTTCTTGTATGTATTTTTAGAATCTCCAGCAAGCACTGATTACCTCATAAAGTATGGTAGCGTTATTTTCTACCCCATTTAGAACCTTCATGATCATAAGCCCATCCATACTATTGCTAAAATGCCTTACTATAATAATCATCTAAACCAGAAATGTAAATAGCCACCATTGCAATTCCAACATTTCATAACATTGTCCACATCTGAAACCTGCACCCAAAAGAAATATCTGTTATGTGTCCAATGTGACCTCCACCTACAAGTATAAAGTAAATCTATCTTCTACAAAATCCATCCGCTCCATTGACATGCAAATCAATCCAAAAAAATTCACCACATCCCAAATGCACCAAGAAGCTATAACCTGTGTTGTAACAAATTCCTTAAAAAAATACCTTTCTGAAGTACCCATATTATTAATACACCACCCCGGCTACTCATTCAGTATTTCACCAGAAAGCCACTTCTACATACTTCCAGGACCACTCTCATTTCATTTCTTTCACCTAGATACTCTTATGTGATACACCCTCCCATTAGGCCTCTTCCAAGTGCAGCATCTCAAGTCCTACTGAACTCAGCTCTCACTACAGGTACAAACAGATCCTGTTCAATTACCCTAAATCTCTGAATTAAAACTGACAAATTCCTATTCCAAACTTCAACACCAGCTCTCCACCTATGCCATACATCCACTTTGTTCCTCATAACCCATTTGTAACACATCTGTATGAGAAGATTAGTATGTCACATGTAGGTACATACACTCCTGGAAATGGAAAAAAGAACACATTGACACCGGTGTGTCAGACCCACCATACTTGCTCCGGACACTGCAAGAGGGCTGTACAAGCAATGATCACACGCACGGCACAGTGGACACACCAGGAACCGCGGTGTTGGCCGTCGAATGGCGCTAGCTGCGCAGCATTTGTGCACCGCCGCCGTCAGTGTCAGCCAGTTTGCCGTGGCATACGGAGCTCCATCGCAGTCTTTAACACTGGTAGCATGCCGCGACAGCGTGGACGTGAACCGTATGTGCAGTTGACGGACTTTGAGCGAGGGCGTATAGTGGGCATGCGGGAGGCCGGGTGGACGTACCGCCGAATTGCTCAACACGTGGGGCGTGAGGTCTCCACAGTACATCGATGTTGTCGCCAGTGGTCGGAGGAAGGTGCACGTGCCCGTCGACCTGGGACCGGACCGCAGCGACGCACGGATGCACGCCAAGACCGTACGATCCTACGCAGTGCCGTAGGGGACCGCACCGCCACTTCCCAGCAAATTAGGGACACTGTTGCTCCTGGGGTATCGGCGAGGACCATTCGCAACCGTCTCCATGAAGCTGGGCTACGGTCCCGCACACCGTTAGGCCGTCTTCCGCTCACGCCCCAACATCGTGCAGCCCGCCTCCAGTGGTGTCGCGACAGGCGTGAATGGAGGGACGAATGGAGACGTGTCGTCTTCAGCGATGAGAGTCGCTTCTGCCTTGGTGCCAATGATGGTCGTATGCGTGTTTGGCGCCGTGCAGGTGAGCGCCACAATCAGGACTGCATACGACCGAGGCACACAGGGCCAACACCCGGCATCATGGTGTGGGGAGCGATCTCCTACACTGGCCGTACACCACTGGTGATCGTCGAGGGGACACTGAATAGTGCACAGTACATCCAAACCGTCATCGAACCCATCGTTCTACCATTCCTAGACCGGCAAGGGAACTTGCTGTTCCAACAGGACAATGCACGTCCGCATGTATCCCGTGCCACCCAACGTGCTCTAGAAGGTGTAAGTCAACTACCCTGGCCAGCAAGATCTCCGGATCTGTCCCCCATTGAGCATGTTTGGGACTGGATGAAGCGTCGTCTCACGCGGTCTGCACGTCCAGCACGAACGCTGGTCCAACTGAGGCGCCAGGTGGAAATGGCATGGCAAGCCGTTCCACAGGACTACATCCAGCATCTCTACGATCGTCTCCATGGGAGAATAGCAGCCTGCATTGCTGCGAAAGGTGGATATACACTGTACTAGTGCCGACATTGTGCATGCTCTGTTGCCTGTGTCTATGTGCCTGTGATTCTGTCAGTGTGATCATGTGATGTATCTGACCCCAGGAATGTGTGAATAAAGTTTCCCCTTCCTGGGACAATGAATTCACGGTGTTCTTATTTTAATTTCCAGGAGTGTATATCAGTGAAAAATGCAGTGCCAGGTAGGGACATTCCCTAACCATTGTGCATACCACAGAGACCAGACAGGCATCCATAGCTTGTTTTTGCCTGTAGATCAGGGTGGTAGCAGTACAATGAAGGTGACAGTTGAAGGGACCTGACAAGTATTACTTTCCGACAGCACATGGAGTTTGCATGTATTAGAGAAAGTAAGCATTACTGAACAGTGGAATGCATTTGCAAAGGAACATTTTTGGCAAATGTGTGTGTGTGTGTGTTTTTTTTTAGTATGGAAAAGAGAGTATTATGAAAGAGCAACTATAGTCAGTAGCAAACAATTAGGTTGGTGAGATGAAGGACGTTAGCTGGCCAGTAAGGTGTAAGAAAACGCCCAGAGGAAATTGTATAAAATTATTAGAGAGATCCAACTAGGCTTGATATAAGGCACTTTAACATCTACTGGAAGCTCATTCAAAACTTCATTCTTAACGTAATAAGTGGCTTTTAGTTGGAGTCTTTGTTAGCAGACGTTTGGCTGAGTTTGACCCATGACACACTAGAGAAATGGTGCCCAATTATGGCTAATAACCCAATTAATCAGAACAGAATCTGCCCACCTGTCTACTTGCAGCTGGTCACCAAAATTTTCATCCACCAAAGTGCAAAATAACATAATATTTATCTTGGAAATCATCACAATCACTTCAGGATAACCTCTTTTGATAAGATAACCTATCTGTCTTTTATCTTTGAATATTTGTCTTATAACAAACTGAAAGTTTAACAAATCTTGAAGGTGAACGCCGGTCACCATCAGCTGCTATTAAAAACCAATGCACACACACACACACACACACACACACACACACACACAAAAACTTTCTCTCTCTCTCTCTCTCTCTCTCTCTCTCTCTCTCTGTCTCTCTCTAATGTCTGTCAGTATGATAGACAACACTGGACAGAAATACATTAAAAATCTTCACTTTTCTCTATCTTCCTTTTCCTTCATTTAAATCATCCAGTAACTGACCACTTATTTTGTGGCCAGGAGCTATTCCATTTTCTCTTCATTGAGATAGTGCCACTGATTCTTCCTTCCTAATATGTGTGCAGTAAAATTAGTTTTCCTTTTGCGAATCGCAGCCACAATTGATCTCTCCTCCTTATGGCTCCTTGTCACATTTTTTTCATTTTCTTCTGGTAGCAACTCTCAAAACTTTCAGTTACTTCCCTTTTTTCTTACTGCAGAAGTTCCTGGGCTATGCATGTCAGTGCTCCAAATTTGCGACTTGGTTCTATAACTTCAGGCTCAGCCTATTCATCAGTAATTGCTTCTTTCGGTGACTGTAGTTTCTGCGATGGAAAACACATTCTAATTATCATGATACTGCTAGCATTTCTCGCTGTCTGTAACTACTGGAAGTTGTCAGAAGTTCTTAGTGCTTGATTTTGCACTAAAATTAGTAGTGACCTTTCACTCATAACTAACGAAAGTACTTTTGATACTAATGAAAAGGCTGCTCCAGTAGCTCTGTACAACTTTATTTACTTCACTATCTGTTTCCGGTTTTAAGCTATTCTCAGGAGGATCTGAAACTGACTGACATATGTTAAATGTGTACATGTATATGACTGAAGACGAAGTAACAGGGCTTGCACAGACAGACTACAAAACTTACATTGGAGAAATAATGTCCAGAAGATATAAGCACAAGTCTGGTAGATTTAAAATCTTGCTGTCTAATGATGTCAGAATATAAACGTCTCAAGACTATAATTCATCACGTTGTGATTATTCTTTGGGTTTACTGAGACTTATGTTTTGGTGTATTCCAATTTGTATATTATGTAAGTAAGAGTCTAAAAATAGTTTTTTAAATTAAAAGTGAAATATAGTTGGTGTGGACCAGACGTCCAACTCAATATCAGAATAATATTTCCAATGCACGAAAACTTAACTACAGGTAAATACACAGGGTTGTTGGTATAGCTTCGATTTCAGCATAGCTTCTACATCTATATCTACATCCATACTCCGCAAGCCATCTGACGGTGTGTGGCGGAGGGTACTTTGAGTACCTCTATCTGTTCTCTTTTCTATTCCAGTCTCGTATCGTTCGTGGAAAGAAAGATTGTCGGTATGCCTCTGTGTGGGCTCTAATCTCTCTGATTTTATCCTCATGGTCTCTTCGCGAGATATACGTAGGAGGTAACAATATAATACTTGACTCCTCGGTGAAGGTATGTTCTCGAAACTTCAACAAAAGCCCGTACCGAGCTACTGAGCGTCTCTCCTGCAGAGTCTTCCACTGCAGTTTATCTATCATCTCCGTAACGCTTTCGCGATTACTAAATGATCCTGGACTGTGGGAAAACCGGAAAAGAAGAGAATCGAAGCATTTGAGATGTGGTGCTGTAGACGAATGTTGAAAATTAGGTGGACTGGTAAGGTAAGGAATGAGGAGGTTCTAAGCAGGATCGGAGAGGAATGGAATATGTGGAAAACACTGATAAGGAGAAGGGACAGGATGATAGGACATCTGCTAAGACATGAGGGAATGACCTCCATGGTACTAGAGGGAGCTGTAGAGGGCAAAAACTGTAAAGGAAGACAGAGATTGGAATACGTCAAGCAAATAAATGAGGACGTAGGTTGCAAGTGCTACTCTGAGATGAAGAGCTTAGCACAGATAAGGAATTCGTGGCGGGTCGCATCAAACCAGTCAGTAGACTGACGAAAAGAAAAAAATGATCCTGTAACGAAGCGCGCTGCTCTCCGTTGGATCTTCTCTCTCTCTTCTATCAATCCTATCGAGTTCGGATCCCACACCGGTGAGCAATATTCAAGCAGTGGGCGAACAAGTGTATTGTAACCTACTTCCTTTGTTTTCGGATTGCATTTCCTTAGGATTCTTTCAAAGAATCTCAGTCTGGCAGTCCGCAGCTCGTGGTCGTGCGGTAGCGTTCTCGCTTCCCGCGCCCGGGTTCCCGGGTTCGATTCCCGGCGGAGTCAGAGATTTTCTCTGTCTCGTGATGTGACTGGGTGTTATGTGATTTCCTTAGGTTAGTTAGGTTTATATAGTTCTAAGTTCTAGGGGACTGATGACCATAGATGTTAAGTCACATAGTGCTCAGAGCCATTTGAACCATTCAGTCTGGCATCTACTTTACCGACGATCAACTTTATATGATCATTCCATTTTAAATCACTCCTAATGCCTACTCCCAGATAATTTATGGAATTAACTGCTTCCAGCTGCTGACCTGCTATATTGTAGCTAAATGATAAGGGATCTTTCTTTCTATGTATTCGCAGCACATTACACTTGTCTACATTGAGATTCAATTGCCATTCCGTGCACCATGTGTCAATTTGTTGCAGATCCTCCTGCATTTCAGTACAATTTTCCATTGTTACAATCTCTTGATATATTACAGCATCATCCGCAAATAGCCTCAGTGAACTTCCGATGTTATCCACAACGTCATTTATGTATATTGTGAATAGCAACGGTCCTATGACACTCCCCTGCGGCACACCTGAAATCACTCTTACTTCGGAAGACTTCTCTCCATTGAGAATGACATGCTGCGTTCTGTTATCTAGGAACTCTTCAATCCAGTCACACAATTGGTCTGATAGTCCATATGCTCTTACTTTGTTCATTAAACGACTGTCGGGAACTGTTTGGAACGCCTTGCAGAAGTCAAGAAACACGGCATCTACCTGTGAACCCGTGTCTGTGGCCCTGTCAGTCTCGTGGACGAATAGCGCGAGCTGGGTTTCATGCGATCGTCTTTTTCGAAACCCATGCAAATTCCTACAGAGTAGATTTCTAGTCTCCAGAAAAGTCATCATACTCGAACATAATACGTGTTCCAAAATTCTACAACTCATCGACGTTAGAGATATAGGTCTATAGTTCTGCACATCTGTTCGACGTCCCTTTTTGAAAACGGGGATGACCTGCGCCCTTTTCCAATCCTTTGGAACGCTACGCTCTTCTAGAGACCTACGGTACACCGCTGCAAGAAGGGGGGCAAGTTCCTTCGCGTACTCTGTGTAAAATGGAATTGGTATCCCATCAAGTCCAGCGGCCTTTCCTCTTTTGAGCGATTTTAATTGTTTCTCTATCCCTCTGTCGTCTATTTCGATATCTATCATTTTGTCATCTGTGCGCTACGGTCATCAGTCCCCTAGAACTTAGAACTACTTAAACCTAACTAACCTAAGGACAGCACACAACACCCAGTCATCACGAGGCAGAGAAAATCCCTGACCCCGCCGGGAATCGAACCCGGGAACCTGGGCGCGGGAAGCGTGAACGCTACCGCACGACCACGAGCTACGGACTGTGCGACAATCTAGAGAAGGAACTACAGTGCAGTCTTCCTCTTCATTGCATCGTGGATTTCTTACAGGGCATATTTAAGAATGTGGGTTTTATAGTCTGTCTGAACATGAACATACGTAAGCCCTGTTTTTTAATTTTCAATTATATACATGTATACTTCCAAATATGTATGGTAGTTTCAAATCCAACTGAGTATGGCTTAACAAAAAAAGCCGAGACGACTAGTGGACTAAATAAAGTTCCACAGAACAACTCGATTGGCCCTTTCATTAATTAAACAAACATTTGGGGAGAACATGGGGAAAGTAACAACTTTTGATATTTCCATGTTGGTATCCACCAACTGATTAACCTCGTTCTGTTAGTGTTATTGCCAGCCTCACCAGCAGTTTTAGGTTATGAGAATTGTTTATAATCTTTCAATCTGTTTTTTAAGAACTAATATCATTGGGTGATATTATAACAAATGTTAATCGCCGTGATCTCAATGTGACTAAGTGATAACCAGTTTCAGTTGACTAGAACCACTCATATCTAAGTACAGTGTTTGTTAATCATGAGAACACCGTTACGAGCTTACCTTATCAGTATTCAAAAGCTGGTCAAAGCATGACTATTAGCGCTTTAGGGGTTGTTTAGCGTCATTACAGAGAACCTCTTTTACAGATTCACAGAAAAAAAACTGAGTGAAAATTTTGAAGCGCTCCTCAGAGGAAAGGCCGCTGGACTTGATGGGATACCAATTCCATTTTACACAGAGTACGCGAAGGAACTTGCACCCCTTCTTGCAGCGGTGTACCGTAGGTCTCTAGAAGAGCGTAGCGTTCCAAAGGAATGGAAAAGGGCGCAGGTCATCCCCGTTTTCAAGAAGGGACGTCGAACAGAGGTGCAGAACTATAGACCTATATCTCTAACGTCGATGAGTTGTAGAATTTTGGAACATGTATTATGATGTACATTCTCATATTTTCTCCCAACTTGGGTGGTTATGACACTTATTTTATAACTGACGACTTGTCAGATATGGAGCCGTGTAACTCAACAGTTAGTGCTATGCCTATAAGTATTGAAAAATATATTTCGTTTTAAAATGAAGGTGGAAAAAAATATTTGGCTGTAGTTCGTATACTCAAGTTTCAAGTACGTTCGTGCTTTAGAAGCTGGCGGTGACTATGCCAGAAAGATATGGACAAGCAAATTACGTAAATCTGCAGTTGGATACAGACAAAGTTATTTTTCTGTACGAGTATCTGGATTTTAAGGTCAGCTCCGCAAAATCATATTACCTCAAAATGGTTCAAATGGCTCTGAGCACTATGCGACTTAACTTCTGAGGTCATCAGTCGCCTAGAACTTAGAACTAATTAAACCTAACTAACCTAAGGACATCACACACATCCATGCCCGAGGCAGGATTCGAACCTGCGACCGTAGCGGTCACGCGGTTCCAGACTGAAGCGCCTTTAACCGCACGGCCACACCGGCCAGCTCATATTACCTGCAATTGCGTCTTTTTCACTAATTTTACGAGGAGTGCCATAGTGGAATGTTAACAGGTGCAACAAGTGTGGCAGGAATTTAAAATCTCGGACAGGGTCAATGATGTTCGCGCCTTTGCGGATGCGTTTGAGCACGCAACGTACAATCTAGGCTCTACCGCTGTTACGTTTCACCCAGGTTTTCGTGGGCTGAACCTTTCAAGAGCACACACACAAAGTTGTAATTTCTTACTCATTTCGATATACTTTTATCTTTTATTCATTGAGTGTGGAATTAGTGGCATATTTGGAAAATGTAACCATACGTACAGGCCCCCCCCCCCCCCCCCCCCCCCCCATGATTCATGGACCTCGCCGTTGGTGGGGAGGCTTGCGTGCCTCAGCGATACAGATAGCCGTACCGTAGGTGCAACCACAACGGAGGGGTATGTGTTAAGAGGACAGACAAACGTGTGGTTCCTGAGGAGGGCAACAGCCTTTTCAGTAGTTGCAAGGGCAACAGTCTGGACGATTGACTGATCTGGACTTGTAACATAAACCAAAACGGCCTTGCTGGGCTGTTACTGCGAACGGCTGAAAGCTAGGGGAAACTACAGCCGTAATTTTTCCCGAGGGCATGCAGCTTTACTGTATGGTTACATGATGATGGCGTTCTCTTGGGTAAAATATTCCGGATGTAAAATAGTCCCTCATTCGGATCTCCGGGCTGGGACTACTCAGGAGGACGTCGTTATCAGGAGAAAGAAAACTGGCATTCTACGGATCGGAGCGTGGAATGTCAGATCCCGTAACTGGGCAGGTAGGTTAGAAAATTTAAATAGGGAAATGAATAGGTTAAAATTGGGTATAGTGGGAATTAGTGAAGTCCGGTGGCAGGAGGAACAAGACTTCTGGTCAGGTGAGTACAGGGTTATAAATACAAAATCAAATAAAGGTAATGCAGGAGTAGGTTTAATAATTAATAAAAAATAGGAGTGCGGATAAGCTACAACAAATAGCATAGTGAATGCATTATTGTGACCAAGATAGACATGAAACCCATGCCTACCACTGTAGTACAAGTTTATGTGCCAAGTAACTGCGCAGATGACGAAGAGATTGATGAAATATACGATAAGATAAAAGAAATTATTCAGATAGTGAAGGGAGATGAAAATTTAATAGTCATTGGTGACTGGAATTCGATAGCAGGAAAAGGAAGAGAAGGAAACGTAATAGGTGAATATGGAATGGGGCTAAGGAATGGAAGAGGAAGCTGCCTGGTAGAATTTTGGACAGAGCATAACTTAATCATAGCTAACACTTGGTTCAATAATCATGAAAGAAAGTTGTGTATATGGAAGAGGCCTGGAGACATTGGAAGGTTTCAGATACATTATATAACGGTAAGACAGAGATTTAGGAACCAGGTTTCAAATTATAAGACATTTCCAGTGGCAGATGTGGACTCTGACCAGAATCGATTGGTTATGAACTGCAGATTAAAACAGAAGAAACTGCAAAAAGGTGGGAATTTAAGGAGATGGGACCTGGGTAAACTGACAGAATCAGAGGTTGTGTTGAGTTTCAGGGCGAGCATTAGGGAACGATTGACAAGAATGGGGGAAAGAAGTACGGTAGATGAAGAATGGGTAGCTTCGAGAGATGAAATAGTGAAGGGAGCAGAGGATTAAGTAGGCTAAAAGACGAGGGCTAGTAGAAATCCTTGGGTAACTGAAGAAATAGGGAATTTAATTGATGAAAGGATAAAACATAAACATGCAGTAAATGAAGCACGCAAAAAGGAATACAAACGTCTCAAAAATGAGATCGACAGGAAGAGGAAAATGCCTAAGCAGGGATGGCTAGAGGACAAATTTAAGTATGAAGAGGCATATATCACGAGGGGTAGGATACATACTGCCTACAGAAAAATTAAAGAGACCTTTGGAGAAAAGAGAAGCACTTGTATGAATATTAAGAGCTCAGATGGAAACCCAGTTCTAAGCAAAGAAGGGAAAGCAGAAAGGTGGAAGGAGTATATAGGAGATCTATACAAGGGTGATGTACACGAGGACAATATTATGGAAATGGAAGAGCATGTAGATGAAGATGAAATGGGAGATATGATACTGCGTGAAAAGTTTTAAAGAGCACTGAAAGACCTAAATCGAAACAAGGTCCCGGAAGTAGACAACATTCCATTAGAACTACTGATAGCCTTGGGAGAGCCATCCCTGACAAAACTCTACCATCTGATGAGCAAGATATATGAGACAGGCGAAATACCCTCAGACTTCAAGAAGAATATAATAATTCCAATCCCAACGAAAGCAGGTGTTGACAAATGTGAAAATTACCGAACTATCAGTTTAATAAGTCACAGCTGCAAAATGCTAACACGAATTCTTTACAGACGAATGGAAAAACTAGTAGACGCTGACCTCGGGGACGATTAGTTTGGATTCCGTAGAAATGTTCGAGCAAGTGAGGCAACACTGACCCTACGACTTATCTTAGAAGATAGATTAAGGAAGGGCAAAACCTACGTTTCTACCATTTGTAGACTTAGAGAAAGCTTTTGACAATGTTGACTGGAATACTCCCCTTCAAATTCTGAAGGTGGCAGGGGTAAAATACAGGGAGCGACAGGCTATTTACAATTTGTACAGAAACCAAATGACAGTTGTAAGACTCGAGGGGCATGAAAGGGAAGCAGTGGTTCGGTAGGGAGTGTGACAGGGTTGTAGCCTATCCCCGATGTTATTCGATCTGTATATTGAGCAAGCAGTAAAGGAAACAAAAGAAAAATTCAGAGTACTAATTAAAATCCATGGAGACGAAATAAAAACTTTGAGGTTCGCCAGTGACATTGTAATTCTGTCAGAGTCAGAAAAGGATCTGGAAGATCAGTTGAACGGAATGGACAGGGTCTTGAAAGGAGGATATAAGATGAACATCAACAAAAGCAAAACGAGGATAATGGAATGTAGTCGAATTAGATCAGGTGATGCTGAGGGAATTAGATTAGGAAATGAGACACTTAAAGTAGTAAAGGAATTTTGCTATTTGGGGAGCAAAATAACTGATAATGATCGAAATAGAGAGGATATAAAATGTAGACTGGTTATGGCAAGGAAAGCATTTCTGAAGAAGAGAAATGTGTTAACATCGAGTATAGATTTAAATGTCAGGAAGTCGTTTCTGAAAGTATTTTTATGGAGTGTAGCCATGTATGGAAGTGAAACATGGACGATAAATAGTTGAGACAAGAAGAGAATAGAAGCTTTCGAAATGTGGTGCTACAGAAGAATGCTGAAGATTAGATGGGTAGACCACATAAGTAAAAAGGAGATATTGAACAGAACTAGGGAGAAGAGGAGCTTGTGGCACAACTTGACTAGAAGAAGGGATCGGTTGGTAGGACATGTTCTGAGGCATCAAAGGATCACCAATTAAGTATTGAAGGGCAGCGTGGAGGGTAAAAATTGTCGAGGGAGACCAAGAGAAGAATACACTAAGCAGAGTCAGAAGGAAGTAGGTTGCAGTAGGTACTGGGAGATGAAGAAGCTTGCACAGGATAGAGTAGCATGGAGAGCTGCATCAAACCAGTCCCTGGACTGAAGACAACAACAACAAGACGTACAGTGTGAACATTAATAAAACCGACAAATTGCAGGAACGGGTTCCTGACTGGAAATGGTGGAAAAAAGGTAGTATGAACATGTGTCCGGAAGTGCATCGCTGCCACTGTAGCCGGCGCTGACCAATGACAGTTCCTCTGATGACGTACTGTGTGTTCCTTGGGTGTTCTGGCTGTGTGATTGACCGCTTCCGGGATTTGGGGAAGCGTGCCGACCCTGGATGGAATTCATCCAGCGGATTAACTGAGTGGGTCGGTGAGCCAGCCAGCCTGGATGTGGTTTTTGGGTGGTTACCTATATCAAGCTAGGTGAATAACGGACTGGTTCCTATGACCCGCCTGGTATACGCGATGTTTAAACATCTGGAGAACGATGTCACATTTGAGCACTTTTTTTGCTCTACACGCAGACAGAGTGGATACACAAATTCTATCCCAGTGGGAAGGTTAGCATCAGGAAGGGCAGCCGAACACCCATTGTCACTAACATCGCTTCTACCCATATCACAATGACCCGTAGTCGAACGAGACAAGGCAAGGATGATGATGAAGAAAACACCCCAAATAAATGTCGGCGTACTTTCTTATCATGGCAACGCATATTTGTTTTCTGAGGGACATAAACCTACAAGGGATGTGCTTTTCAAGCCGCTATAATGCGAATGAATTTTTTCTGCGTAATTTCTTGCGAGACATATGAAATAGTTAAATCAATAGGTTTGTTTGGTCGAGAACTGATATTATTAATTTGAAAAACGACAAAACCTCATCTAAAAGCACAAATTATATATCCTTATTTTAATGGTGATGAACGTTAAAATAATACGCAGCTCACTATTTTATATACCCTTTGTGTACTTTCGTAGCGAAACAGATAGAAAGTATCTTTAATGTGACAAAGACAATTTAGATGAAAGTGGAACACACTTTGCGTTACCATTTCAGTTACTGCTATACCTCGACCACCAAGCATTCTTCAGTTGAATGAAACGGTGTCAACGCGTAGGTACGTATTACAACTTTTGTTAACTAACAGTCGATTTTCCGTAACAGAATTATTATACCCCATGTTTCATCGAGAGATTAAATCCACGTTGGAGTATGTGTAAATCAGGCAGCAGACTGCCTGGCCATTAAACAAGACGAGAGCGCTGTAATGCCGACTTGGCTGCAGGGACGTGTGACTTGGAGGAGAAGCAGTTAGTGACCCTCGGCAGGAACAAGAAAGCCCACTCTGCGTGTTCCCAGCGTGAGGACTTCCACAGCAAGAACTCGTGCAGAGGGGCCCTACGTCCATAGCTTCCCGTTTTATGCTGCGGTAATTCTCTGAAGGAATGAACTATCTAAAAGTAATTGTGAAACGGGAAGCGGAAAAATAGAAAGAGGCCAGTAACGCAAAAAAAATGTTGAACTAAAGTTCAGTTTGTTTCAATAGTCGGGAAATGGGAAGCGGAAAAAAACGGAAGACACTATTAATGCAAAAAAAAAAATGTTGAAGTAAAAATTCAGCTTGCTCAAACAACAGCGTAGGGTGAACAAATGAATTTGATTTGCAGAACATACATTGCGGCTAGGAACCCGAAACTATATTATCGAACCGCTGTCCAGAAACCCAATCCAGTTGCAGGTTGCCTATCTAACGGCTGCCAGGGGCCAAAAAAAATTATTTTCAAAATTTTGCGTAATTGTTTACCGAATTTAAATATTTAAAATGCTGCCGTAATCTGCTCATTAAGATGTACAATTCTATGTTAAAATTTCAACTCAATAAAAAAAGGATTGTAGGTAGGAATTGTGTGTTTGTCTTGAGGTAGCATAACTGACGGAAATGCACGGACTTATGCATCCAGTATTTGAGAATAAGAGCACTTAGTGACTTGAAACCAACTTTACAAGTAATTTCAAAACTTTACGAAACTTTTTCTCGCTCGCACGCCGTACAAAATGATGACAGGCAAAAAGTTTATCGTTTACCACATTTTCGCTGTTCATGCAGTCAAACTTCAGCTTCAGGCATGATGTTTTAACTTAGTTCTTCTTTACTACGTATTCTGTTTGCAACACAGTACGCAGACGGTATTCACATATACCACTGAATGTACCTCTAAAGCTACATCATCGTACGCCACACAGTTCAAGAGATATGACGACATAAACATTTAGATGCCTGAAAAACTAGCCTTTACTGAAAATAGAGTGCAAATTGCTCAGACTATTATCATCCAGTGCTTCATAACGAACCCAGCCCGTCACAAGCGAGTAACGCCCGGGATTGGGCCTGGCGATGCTGTCTGAATCAAGACTGCACCGCTTGTCATCTTGGACAGTGCTGTCATTTCCCCAAACTTATGCTCAAGATGTTCAACAAAAAATTGAGGCTTCATAGGTAGAAAGGATTCCCATCCATTCTGTTGCAGACTAAATGCCGAGGCGAATATGGCTCTCTTCTTTCTATAGCCCTACGTTCCTCCCATGGTGTAGCGAGGGAGGGAAACGATTTAGGGTCATATCTGTCCTTAGAGACTGCTGGCACCGTACGGTCACCAGCAAGAGATGACATAGTCCGCTTCATTGCGGGTCATCCGCCCTGACGTCACCCACTCCGATCAGGGGCTCTCCCCACGGGCACAACCCAGCCACAGCAAAGGTCACCTGGCATGATGGCCGTTGCCAGGAGCCCTGATGGCCCCAGGAAGACAGGCATCTACTCCTTGGCCATCAGGAGTGCGATCCCTGTGTTGTCAGGGGGTTACCCCCTAATGAATACATGACGGCCCCACCACAAAGGACTGGCTACCGTGCTGGATATTGGGCGCAGAGAGATCGAATGCTGTCACAGGGGCGAAAGAGGACAGGAGACAACGGAAGAAGACGACATACCCCGAAAACGTGTCCTCGCCCACATAGTTCAAAAATGTTCAAATGTGTGTGAAATCCTAAGGGACCAAACTGCTAAGGTCATAGGTCCTTAGTCTAACACGCTAATTAAACTTAGACTAACTTATGCTAGGAACAACACAGACACCCACGCCCGAGGGAGAACTCGAGCCTCCGGCGGGGAGGAGGAGGCACCCCATATAATTGAATTGCTGGTGGAGATGCAAAAACATGACAAGATGTTCAGGAGATCGAATCTAAGGACACTATGGATAGGGCACTATGGATAACTCATGAACCACGTAAGGCGTCTTTCACCATATGGCCCGCACTTTTGTTGAATTTGGGAAGTGGCAGGTCAAACCATAAAATGGGACCTGAACTTATCGGGCAGAAAAGTGTGAGACTCCTTTTAGTCGCCTCTTACGACAGGCAGGGATACCTCGGGCCTATTCTAACCTCTGGACCCGCAGGGGGACTCATTCGTGGAAGCAAAGTCATTCCAGCGGCTTGCAACTGGTTAAGCTATTCAGATTTTGCTTCCAGTGGCGTAAATTCTTTGATTATAGATGAAACCAATTTTATTGATATGTACACATCAAGAAAAAAATAAGAATAAAAAACGCGCACCACGTAGGAGTTATCCGAATGGGACGGAAATCTGTAAATGTGATGTACATGTCCAGACAAACAAACGATTACAGTTTTAGAAAAAGTAGATGATTTATTCAAGAGAAAGAGCTTCGCAAACCGACAAACCAATAACGCGTTGGTCCACTTACGGCCCTGCTGAGGGAGGACGTCGGACTTGGCGCATTAGATCGTCAAAATCCCGAGCTGGTTGCAGGACCCTGCCTTTGATGCTCCAAAAGTTCTAAGTTGGGGAGAGAACCGGCGACCATGCTGGCCAAGGCAGGGATAGGCAAGCACGAAGTAGAAACTCTCGCGGTCTGTGGACGGGCATTACGTTCCAGAAATGTAAGCCCAGGATGGCTTGCCTGAAAGGGCAAAAGAACATCTTCGCTGGCCATCGAAACTCAAGCCCAAGCAGGACTCATCACCGAAGACGATTCTACTCCAGTCAATGAGATTCCAGGCCGAAGATGTGTCTAGAGACGCTACGGACAGCAGTGGGATACCAACCTGTCTTTCGCCCACCATACGGCTGATAACCGGGAGTGATGGTCTGGGGTGCCATTTCTGTCCATAGCAGGACCGCTTTGGTTGTCATCTGCAGCACCCTTACAGCACAGCGGTACGTCGACGGCATTCTAACCCCACTTCCGTTTCCCTTCATGGGAAGCCTTCCTCGGCTCACATTTCAGCAAGATAACGCCCACCCGTGTACTGTGAGAGTTTCTACTGCTTGTCTTCATGCTTGCCAAGCCTTACTTTAGCCAGGAAGGTAGCGGGCTCTGTTGCCAGTTGGGAACGTTTACAGCATTACGAGCAGAGCCCTCCAATCATCTGGGGATTTTGACGATCTAACACGCCAATTAGACGGAATTTGGCACGGTGTCACTCAGGAGGACATCCAACAACTCTACCAATCAATGCCAAGCCAAGTAACTGCTTGCATAAGGGCGAGAGGTGGACCAACGCGTTATTGACTTGCTCAATTTGTGAAGATATTTCTCTTGAATAGATTATCCAATTTTTCTGAAACTGTAATCATTTGTTTGTCTGTACATGTACATCATATCTACCGACTTCCGTACCGTTCGTATAATTCATTAGTGGTATGCTTTTTTTCCCTTACGGTGTATTTTATCTATTGCATTGTATCATTATAAATGGTGACCAGAAACAGTCTGAAAAGTTTATAAGGGTAGATTGTGCTGAGAAATAATTGGTAAAAAAAAATGCTGTACGTTGCGCCGTTTCAGAGTTAATTAGCATTGAATTTGGCCAATCAGGCGGTTCAGGCGGCGTGCTAGGGACAGTGTCGCCAAACGTGTTCTTCGTTTCGTTTCCTAAAACCGAACAAGAGAGCTATTCAAAAAATGGACAAGCGACGGTGTAAGAACGGAACCCGAACCAAAGGCTGAGCAGTCTCGTGCGCAATCATCTGCACCATGAGAACAACTGACGCTAATTGTATCTGGCGGGCAGCTTGAATTTCCGTGTGCAACGGCCTGAGTGCCTAATTTCAATGCTAATTAACTCAGAAACGGCGCATCATATCGAGTTTTGTCACTTTTGAAAGTTTTTCTCGAATAACTCAAAAACCTCGTCTCTAGCGAAAACCTGTCACAGTATAAAATGAACTACATTGAGTTTCCTATAAAAAACATCCATTTCATTTTTTCTGAAGGACTAGTAGTTTGCCTAAAAAGAGCCAGGAATTACAGAAATCTCACGCGATACGCACGCGCTGTATCTTAGGTTCAAATGGTTCAAATGGCTCTGAGCACTATGGGACTTAACATCTGAGGTCATCAGTCCCCTAGAACTTAGAACTACTTAAACCTAACTAACCTAAGGACATCACACACATCCGTGCCCGAGGCAGGATTCGAACCTGCGACCATAGCGGTCCCGCAGTTCCAGACTGAAGCGCCTAGAACCGCTCAGCCACATCGGCCGGCGTAGCTTCGGTAGTTTTGTACGCCAATACGAGGTAGTTTCCTGACTTGACAGGCCACAAGTATCCTCCATCAAATTGTTCATCTCGATTTTCTACGATGCCCACATCTCCAGGGTCACACTATATATTTAAAACGTTTTCAGCTGCTTGTGTTCTCGTCGTGTTCGGCTTTGTAAATGCTAGAGCCAGTTTCCGGTATGTCTTTCTTACAGAGTGACTGGACGAGATTTCCGTAATCCGTCTAAATCGGTTGTGGTCGGAGCCGAGGGCGTTTCCCTTTCCATGACGGCAAGTGTTCTGCAGCACTCGTTGGAAAGAAATTTCTGAAGGTCCTGTCAGGAAGCAGCACTCCTGCAGAACAGCGTTATTAGTGCCAAGAGGAAATGTCGATTGAAACGCCTGCATTCGGCCACTGCAGCTAATTGGCAGAAAGGCGTGGATTTAAAATAATTTCGTGGAATGATCCGGAGTCCGTGTGTGTGTGATCCTGAGTAATCAACATCTTTTTTCTGCCTGTGCAGAAATCTTTGAAAGAGTTCATTAGTGCCTTACTTATGTGTGTACGTGGAAACTGACTTCATCATCTGCCTGTTTTCTGGGCGAATATTGCAGTTTATTTGGCTGATACATACTCAGTAATAAGAGGCCGCATAGCAGAGCTTGGAGCCATTAGCTAGCTAGAGGCACTGTTTAACGAACGAGGTGGACTTGGTGAGGGTTAATAGAAAACGATAAATTCTGTTTGTTCCAGTGGAAACTTGTAGAGTGTGTGTGTGTGTGTGTGTGTGTGTGTGTGTGTGTGTGTGTGTGTGTGTGTGCGTGAGTGTGTGTTGATCCGCCTTTTGTCTTTAGACTGCTAACTCGTTTAGTTTCTGGACGAGATAACGGCATAAGGTGGTAGAAACCAGTTAAAACGGTATCTGTTTCTGGGGATCATTTTGTGACCTAGTACTCGAATCTGAGAGTGATTAGATTACTACAGACCGTAGAAGTGCGCGGCGCTTAGACCTTTACGTTGGGTGATAGAAGCATTCTTCTAGTAGTCGGGATCTCGTTCAGCTCTCCACCTCGTCCGCTATAGTGGGGCGGCGTGTAGGGACTTTGAAAATTTCTAACCGTCTTTAATTGCCTAAAATAGACAGTTTTCGACGGACCCTGTGGGTCACCGATTTCCGTGTTACTAGCATGAGTTACATTCCTGGTGGATGCAAATTTTAAACAAAGGTGCATGTTCTGAAAGCATTTCCTGAATTGTAAAATACATCAAGGAAAACAAAATTTAATTTGTAACTTTTTTAAATTTCAGCAGTCTTTGTTAATAATCTTTAATGAAAGAGCGGCAATTAAGAATTTAAGTTTGCAGTGAATACTGGAATTTAATGTGCAGTATGCAATTAAAAAAAAAAAAAGATGTGCATTTTTCAGAAAAAATGACATATGTGTTAATTAGGTATCCTAACTAAACGGAAAAATGGGAAAAATGACGACCAAACCAAACTTTAACTAGCAAACTATCGATTACTAATCTCGAGAGAACCTTTTTTTTCATCTTTTTTAATTTTACGCTTAACGGAAATGCACTTAGCACATGCACCTTTGCTTGGTTTTGCATCAGCCGGAAATCGAACCGGCGCCCCCCACTTAGCCACAAACAATCCAGAGCTAATAGAGAGCATCATGACTGATACAGGGATTAGTGATCACAAGGTCGTTGTAGCTAGGCTCCATACCGTTTCTTCCAAATCTACCAGAAACAAACGCAAAATAATTTTATTTAAAAAAGCGGATAAGTGTCACTGGAAGCCTTCCTAAGAGACAATCTCCATTACTTCCGAACTGACTATGCAAATGTAGACGAGATGTGGCTCAAATTCAAAGATATAGTAGCAACAGCAATTGAGAGATTCATAGCTAATAAATTGGTAAGAGATGGAACTGATCCCCCATGGTACACAAAACAGGTCCAAACGCTGTTGCAGAGGCAACGAAAAAAGCATGCGAAGTTCAGAAGAACGCGAAATCCTGAAGATTGGCTAAAATTTACAGACGCGCGAAATTTGGTACGGACTTCAATGCGAGATGCCTTTAATAGGTTCCACAACGAAACATTGTCTCGAAATTTGGCAGAAAATCCGAAGAAATTCTGGTCTTATGTAAAGTACAAAAGCGGCAAGACGCAGTCAATACCTTCGCTGTGCAGTGCCGATGGTACTGTTACCGACGACTGTGCCGCTAAAGCGGAGTTATTGAACACAGTTTTCCGAAATTCCTTCACCAGGGAAGACGAATGGAATATTCCAGAATTTGAAACACGAACAGCTGCTAGCATGAGTTTCTTAGAAGTTGATACCATAGGGGTTGCGAAGCAACTCAAATTGCTTGATACAGGCAAGTCTTCAGGTCCAGATTGTATACCGATTAGGTTTCTTTCAGATTACGCTGATACAATAGCTCCCTGCTTAGCAATCATATACAACCGCTCGCTCACCGATATATCTGTACTTACAGATTGGAAAATTGCGCAGGTCGCACTAGTGTTTAAGAAGGGTAGTAGGAGTAATCCATCGAACTACAGACCTATATCGTTGACGTCGGTTTGCAGTAGGGTTTTGGAGCATATTCTGTATTCAAACATTATGAATCACCTCGAAGGGAACATCTATTGATACGTAATCAGCATGGTTTCAGAAAACATCGTTCTTGTGCAACGCAGCTAGCTCTTTATTCACACGAAGTAATGGCCGCTATCGGTAGGGGATCTCAAGTTGATTCCGTATTTCTAGATTTCCGGAAAACTTTTGACACCCTTCCTCACAAGCGACTTCTAATCAAACTGCGGGCCTATGGGGTATCATCTCAGTTGTGCGACTGGATTCGTGATTTACTGTCAGGAATGTCGCAGTTCGTGGTAATAGACGGCAAGTCATCGAGTAAAACTGAAGTGATATCAGGTGTTCCCCAGGGAAGCGTCCTGGGACCTCTGCTGTTCCTGATGTATATAAATGACCTGGGTGACAATCTGAGCAGTTCTCTTAGGTTGTTCGCAGATGATGCTGTAATTTACCGTCTAGTAAGGTCATCCCAAGACCAGTATCAGTTAGAAGCGATTTAGAAAATATTGCTGTATGGTATGGCAGGTGGCAGTTGACGCTAAATAACGAAAAGTGTGAGGTGATCCACATGAGTTCCAAAAGAAATCCGTTGGAATTCGATTACTCGATAAATAGTACAATTCTCAAGGCTGTCAATTCAACTAAGTACCTGGATGTTAAAATTACGAACAACTTCAGTTGGAAAGACCACATAGATAATATTGTGGGGAAGGCGAGCCAAAGGTTGCGTTTCATTGGCAGGACACTTAGAAGATGCAACAAGTCCACTAAAGAGACAGCTTACACTACACTCGTTCGTCCTCAGTTAGAATATTGCTGCGCGGTGTGGTGTCCTTACCAGGTGGGATTGACGGAGGACATCGAAAGGGTGCAAAAAAGGGCAGCTCGTTTTGTATCATCACGTAATAGGGGAGAGAGTGTGGCAGATATGATACACGAGTTGGGATGGAAGTCATTAAGGCAAAGACGTTTTACGTCGCGGCGAGATCTATTTACGAAATTTCAGTCACCAACTTTCTCTTCCGAATGGGAAAATATTTTGTTGAGCCCAACCTACATAGGTAGGAATGATCATCAAAATAAAATAAGAGAAATCAGAGCTCCAACAGAAAGGTTTAAGTGTTCGTTTTTCCCGCGCGCTGTTCGGGAGTGGAATGGTAGAGAGATAGTATGATTGTGGTTCGATGAACCCTCTGCCAAGCACTTAAATGTGAATTGCAGAGTAGTCATGTAGATGTAGATGTAAAGAACATTCTATGACAGAGCCACATGGTCTAGCGGGAATTCGAGCTTGCTTCACTGTATTAAATACACTTGTAAAACTTCAGGCTCGTTTTTCTCAACAATTTTTGAGAGTTGCCGCTAACTGCTCTGGGAAATTGATATTTTACTTCAGGACTTCACTTACCATGAACATAAAAAATTACAAAACTCCAATTGCCTGGTGGTCTTCTTGTCAGTGTAGGGCGTGTGGAGTTGAACTCTGGACGTTCGCTGAGTAGGACAACCACAGTGGCCTGCAACGGTAGGGAGTGGCCGCATGTGGCAAACAGGCAGCAGTAGAGTATATCTGCACAGTGCAGCTAGTCAGTCTCAGGTGTGAACCATAGACGCCCAAGTAGAGGGCCTGCAGTCGATGGAAGTCAGTCGGTCGCTGGCTCTTCGGCTTGAAGACACCATTCCAGCTCCCGGCGGCATCTGGACTTAGGTACAACAGGTAGATCTGCAGCTCAGTGAAAACAGTGTCTAGTGACAGCAGCTAGATGATCCATTTCAGGGCGATGACATGCGCGGAGTACTTCTGGCAGCTGGCTGCATGCAGTAGGTAATACTGCATGACTAAAGTGGACAGTCACTATTTTGAAAGCTCACCGTTTTTTGTTACGTAAGCCACAAAAGAGCCCCAAAGCGATACTCGGTCGTGTGAAAATTAGGACACCATCGCCACAGTGCCTTCCGTCTTTCTGCCGTGTCAGCAAAACTACAGCTCTGTCTGCGACGCCGGGGCTTGATGGTGTGGTAACTTCAGACCAGTGTCCGCATAGTCCTCATGTAACTTTTTACGCAGAAACACCTATCTGGCTTCCTCCTGTCCTGCTTCCGTCACGCTTCTTGCGTCAACCCCGTTAGACGTCTTTTCATTAACTCAGCCATGTAAAGTGAAGGAGCTGTGCCGCGACAAGACCAAGTGGTTAATGGTACAATAGTAGTGACAATTTTACCCTTTGTCTCACTGGTCAAAGTGATGGAGGTGAGCCGGCCGCGGTGGTCTCGCGGTTCTAGGCGCGCAGTCCGGAACCGTGCGACTGCTACGGTCGCAGGTTCGAATCCTGCCTCGGGCATGGATGTGTGTGATGTCCTTAGGTTAGTTAGGTTTAAGTAGTTCTAAGTTCTAGGGGACTGATGACCACAGCTGTTAAGTCCCATAGTGCTCAGAGCCATTTGAACCATTTTTTTGATGGAGGTGACGCATAATTAATCTGTCATCACTTAAATTACCGACGCCGGACAAATACTTCGAAAACTCCGGACATTTGATCAAAACGGATATTTCTCCAGACTCCTACAGTCTTACGTAACTCGGTTTAGTGCAGTAAAGAGGTATTTCGTTTGCGGCACGGACGTGAGGTGCGAAACGTACGAGGGCGTTTCGAAAAGTAATGTCTCCAAATTTAGGAGAAAACTCAAAGCTTTTTTTATAAAACAGATTATTAACATTCTAAATCTTTTTTCTTTATGTCCCCATGTTTATTTCTCAACGTATTCACCCTGGCGACGGACATATTTCTGTCAACGAGAGACCAGTTTGTTGACACCGTGGCTGTAGGACGTTCGACCTTGTTGACGGAGCTTCAGCCTCATCTCTACTTGCACCGCTTCATCACTATCAAAATGAAATCATTGAAAGTGTTCTCTAAGTTTTGGACACAGATGAATATCGGGTGGGGCCAAGTGGGGAACTGTATGGAGGATGGTCGATGACAGTGAAAACAAGGTGTCGGATTGCCGTAGATGTGGTAGCGCTCGTGTATGGTCTGTCATTGACGAGCTGAAGCAGAGGGTGCTTCATGTGCGGACGAACTCTTCGAATTCGAAACTCGATTACAGCAGTCTGTTTCTCACACACCGATATAATTACGTTGCGCATGGGCTCGCTGCATGCTACAATTCGGAGCCCTCTAGCGGCCGAGGGCCGCAAATATGTAGACATGAAGAATAGGGGCCGCTCGGGATTAGCCGAGCGGTCTTAGGCGCTGCAGTCATGCACTGTGCGGCTGGTCCCGGCGGAGGCTCGAGTCCTCCCTCGGGCATGGGTGTGTGTGTGTTTGTCCTTAGGATAATTTAGGTTAAGTAGTATGTAAGCTTAGGGACTGATGACCTTAGCAGTTAAGTCCCATAAGATTTCACACACATTTGAACATTTTTGAAGAATAGGATGCAGAATGTTAATAAAGTTTGGTTCAAATGGCTCTGAGCACTATGAGACTTAACATCTGAGGTCATCAGTCCCCTAACTTAGAACTACTTAAACCTAACGACATCACACACATCCATGCCCGAGGCAGGATTCGAACCTGTGATCGTAGCAGCAGCGCGGTTCCAGACTGAAGCGCCTAGAACCGCTCGGCCACAACGGCCGGCAATTAAGTTTGTTTTATTTAAAAAGCTTTAAGAGTTTTCACATAAAAAATTCGGAGGTATTACTTTTCAGCACGCTCTCGTACACTTGCACAGTTGACTTACCTACACCCTGCTGCCTGGCAGGCGGGGCGGCGGCAAGTCAACTTTCGGCGGCAAAGAAGCGTGGAAAGTGTGTCTATAGGAGTGAGTTTAAACGTGTTTTCCATTGGTTTTTTAGCATAAAAATAACGAAACGACCTTTGCGCCAGTACACTTTTAGTGAATTTTAACTAATATGTATTAAAATCTATCTATTTACAATCAATAGAATTTCTACTGGCACAAAAAAGGTTCGAATTTACCCCGAACAGTTACATAAAAAAAGCGGGACTTCCCTGAAAGCCCTCAAAACTAGGACAAATGTGGGGAAACCCGACAACCCTTCCCCTAATGTGACTGTTTTAACAGTGTAGCATAGCAGAGGATTAATCCAGGTTCGTCAATAAACGTTCCCGAGTAAATCTACGTAACAGTACGTGGCGTGATTGGTCTCGCGCGCGGCCCATGGAGTGGCTGTGTGGATTCTGGTGGAGGCCACTGTTAGGGCCGGCCTGTGTGGCCGAGCTGTTCTAGGCGCTTCAGTCTGGAACCGCGCGACTGTTACGGTCGCAGGTTCGAATCCTGCCTCGGGCATGGATGTGTGTGATGTTCTTAGGTTAGTTAGGTTTAAGTAGTTCTAAGTTCTAGGGGACTGATGACCTCAGATGTTGAGTCCCATAGTGCTCAGAGCAATTTGAACCACTGTTAGGGATTTCACATGACGCGGCGGCAGCTCTGAGTACAGACGAAAGGAACGTTTTCATACTTGTTAGCTACTGACTCTGCAGTCAGATGCATTGCGGTAAATTTCTTCGCTATACCCATCGATAGTTTCTTCCTTCTGTAAGGGAGAAGAAAAGGCAATGTCTAAGTATTGTGAAGAACGCCAGTGAAACAATAGTTCATCAGGCAGTTCTCCCTCACGACGCCGAAGAAGAATTGGGGAACGAAGAAGTGCTGAGAATCGATGCTGATTTAAATTAAAGCACCCCAACAATAACGTCGCTAGTAATAGTGAAGACTGTCAGGAGGAATAGGACGGTGCATTTATAACATGGAACTTTATAGTCTTCCCAGAAATGAGTAACAACTCTGAACAAAAATTTCGTAGCAAGGAGCTGAATTAATATGTTCTAGGCATCTCATACGTATTCGCTAATATTAACAATGTCGTTGTGGCAAAAACAACACGGGCGAGTTGCCTGCATTTCAATCCCATTTGCAACAATGAGCGACGAACGAAGTACTCCGAAACAATGTACCTTCCTCTGCATTGCACTCTGCTGTTAACTGCATAACAGACAACTGCCTCTTATGTTTCAAAATGTTCTTGGATGAAGGAAGATCTAACAGCGTCATATTGTCATTGATTCCCTCACGATGGACTACAGAATATGAACACAGAAGAGCATAGCTGTTTCAATAGTACTCAATTCCACCCTCCAGTTCATCAAAACATTTTGTACGTCGATATCGTTTAAAACGGCTTTCTTACTATCCTTGAAATATTTCGACCAACATATGTGTATCTGCTCCACCCGTTACGTTCGGTGCGTAATGAGTCAAGCACCATCAGCGTGACTTCTGCACGCTCATCCGCACGGCAGAGAAATTTTCACAATTTTGTGGGGAATGTAATTGGTTCAGTGAATGCTTATATGTAGAGAAATGTCAAGTAATGTGCTTGGAAGGGACAAAAATGCGCACGTCTTTCATTACTGTGTCGAAAAGCCTTTGGCAGTTTCATATCGATCAAAAGCTTGTGTGTGACGATATGAAGCTTTCATAAATGCGGAATAACAGCTTTGCAGCGAACTCAGGCCATCCATCACATCGTGAGCTATCGACACTTGTTACGAGAGGCTATCTTCCATGGTCTACTCAGATGACACGATCTGCGGACCGACATGAAAAAAATGAATGTGCGTATGGAATTTGTGGCCACGCGTCCCCTTCTGGGGAGTCCTACCGCCTGGTGCACGTCTTTCTCATTGACGCCATTTCTACATCTACATCCATACTCCGCAAGCCACCTGACGGTGTGTGGTGATTTGCACGTCGATGATGATGATAATGATGATACACATACCCGTCCCTAGCGGAGAAAACCCCGGACCCTCACGGGAATCGAATCCGGGGCCCCGTGATCGAGAGTCAGCAACGATCACCATAAGGCCACGAGCTGGTGATGACATGAAAACTAGTCCTCTGTCGATAGGTAACATGACTATGCCATCTGGGAGAGCCTCGGCCGTAATGATTAAACGTAACCTAGTTTCGCCGGACACATTTTATGGCGATGACTCATATGACAAATGTTCCTGACGCGACATTTTTTCAAAAATATTTTTGCCATTACAGTTTGATGAGTTTAAAGTCCCGGTGAAGTTGGAGATGGAGCAGAAGGCTGGGTTGGACAAAAATGTGGAAGCAAATTGGAGTTAATGGAAGTTTTGCGAAAAAAGCTAAATCATCTTGGCTGGACCGGGATTCCAACTCCACTCCTTAAAAATTCGAGTCCAGTGCCATAGAAGAAAATTAGTTTTGTCCCTGTTTAAGGCACTAATCCAACTTTGGCATCAGAATACATTAAGGAAACTACAGACAACGTTAATTAGGATAACCGATAGGGAGTTTTAATTCTTCTATCCTCAATCCAGTCCACTGTTGCAAATCATAGTGTCATTTCGATCCATCAATTCCTGCTGCGATGCAGCTGTTAATTATTTAGATTACATGTTGTAGGGAGCACCTGCAGTAGGAGACAGTGGTGAACCTTCGAACACTTTACAGACTTTCTCCTCTAGCCAGTGCTGTAATATGAGTTTAATGTATCTCGCTGTACCATTTTTAGATGATAGCATTAACTTCAGGTGCGCTGCAATGACAGGGCTCATTGGATAGTAACTGTTTTTCTATTACGTCGCTTTTTATAACGAATGTTATTCTGTATAACATCAAAATATCCTCCAAAATTTTCTCAAGGACCGAACGCCTAATAATTACACATCTAATACAAGTCCTTCGCACATTGTAATCAGCTCTCACGACTATTGGCTACCAATGACGCTATGCCAGAGACAATGGACGTGGCTTCCACTATTTAACTACCGGCAGCAGGGCTGTATTCAGTAGTGTGCTCTGCGCTTGCACCGACGGACCTACTCCACGTCAGTGGTTCCTGCTGTTATCAAGAGCGTATCAGGTGCGTTTTCTTACGACATTATTTTATATCATTGTCCGTTTCGATTGAAACGGAAGCGTTATGTTTCATTTCTCTTCACAGAATGTAAGAGCTGAGGATGCCTTAGAAGATTGAAATCGGTGGTCCGCAGCTCGAGGTCGTGCGGTAGCGTTCTCGCTTCCCGCGCCCGGGTTCCTGGGTTCGATTCCCGGCGGGGTCAGGGATTTTCTCTGCCTCGTGATGACTGGGTGTTGTGTGATGTCCTTAGGTTAGTTATGTTTAAGTAGCTCTAAGTTCTAGGGACTGATAACCATAGCTGTTAAGTCCCATAGTGCTGAGCCATTATTTTTTTAAATCGGTCATCCAAAAGAAATAATAAAAACTTAAATGCAATCACGACTGTGTTCATTAAATAAGTTATGATTTTAGTAAACCGTTGTTTTTCACTGAATAATGTTACCAAATATGAAAACATCTTCTATGTTTCTGCTGATCCATCATGGATGGCAGTCATGTACCTAGGAACAAATTTTCTATAGCATTTAAAAGGATCGCTACCGCGAAAATATCATATTAATATGCATGATAAAGTTGACGCTAAGCTTAGGAAAACAAACTTACGTTAAAATAAATTTTAACAGTTTATTAAAAATAAATGTCACTAGAAGAAACACATCCATTAAAATTCACTGGCACTGTAAGTTTTTCTCTTCCTTCTTATATGAGGCTGTTTCTTGTAATTTCAAAATAAGGGTAGACTTTTTCTTGAATTTTGTGAGTAAAAATCTACTCCCGCTCTTCTTGAGGAGGTGCAGTGCTAGGGATATTAGTCGTCTATGTGTTATATCATTACTCTACTGCACACCAATAATCAGTAAGTCAAATCAAATTAAGCGAAAGTTGTAGTGAAAACCAGTCACAAGTTAAGTACATTCTGAAATTGAAGTGATTGGAAACCAACACAAATTTCCATATTCAAGAGAGATAAAACAGTTTAGACATTAACGAAACTAATCTACAAATATCACATGTTCCATGGCAACATAAAAGACCTCCTTCTGTTTCAAGTTACAAGATGGTCCACGACTTGGGAAGTATGTTTCAAATGGCTCTGAGCACTATGCGACTTAACTTCTGAGGTCATCAGTCGCCTAGAACTTAGAATTAATTAAACCTAACTAACCTAAGGACATCATACACATTCATGCCCGAGGCAGGATTCGAACCTGCGACCGTAGCGGTGGCTCGGCTCCAGACTGTAGCGCCTAGAACCGCACGGCCACTCCGGCCGGCCTGGGAGCTTTTTAAGCTTAGAAATCTATCGAATTTTACTTGCCATAAAAATCTGTAATTGAAGAATTAACAATATATTCCCAATAACTTTAATATTTTATACAACATTTAAAAGAGTAGAACTCGAAATATTTACAAATGCTGCACAAAAATAACCTCGCGTCTAACACCGACAGAAGGAAAGTTGGGAAGTTGTGGTAAGGTCTTGTGGGACCAAACTGCTGAGGTCATCGGTCCCTAAGCATACGCACTACTTAATCTAACTTAACCTAACTTACTCTAAGGACAACACACACACCCATGCCCGAGGGAGGACGACTCGAGACGGGGGAAGCCGCGTGGACCGTGCAAGGCGCCTAAGACCGCGCGGCTACCCTGCGCGGCACACCAACAGAAACAGTAGATAATGCCGGGAATTGCTCATGACTGTCTATAGTGCACATTCCTTTACGTAATTCTAAAACCAGAAACTAGACTGAAATACCGTCCAAAAAGCATCACGTGCTCCTAGGTACGCTATCTTCTAAGTGCAACACTCTCCATTGCGAAAAGCCGGACGTGGTGGCCGAACGGTTCTAGGCGCTTCAGTCCGGAACCGCGCGACTGCTACGGTTCGAATCCTGCCTCGGGCATGGATGTGTGTGATTTCCTTAGGCTAGTTAGGTTTAAGTAGTTCTAAGTTCTAGGGGACTGGTGACCTCAGATGTTAAGTCCCATAGTGCTCAGAGCCATTTGAACCATTTTTCCTGTGCGAAAAGAACTCCGTAAATGAAGCAACATCGCTGAATATTTTGAACTCTTTCAGTTTGGCTGATAACCGCAGCTGTACGCAATGTTTGAATGGTCACTGTTATCTCCGTCATCTCTCTTTTGGTTCAACGTCCGTATTTCATTCAATAACTGGTCTTTGTGGCAGTTTGCGACAGATGTATGTATGTATGTGTGTGTGTGTGTGTGTGTGTGTGTGTGTGTGTGTATGTGTGTGTGTGTGTGTATTTGCGCAATCGTCGAAACGGTTAGGAACTGGATATGTGATGAAACAGTTTATTTGTTAGACTACGAAGATATCTGTTAGGAAGTTGTTGTACAAATTTTGTAAACGCTTTGACTTGGTTTCTTCTGGAGCACATAGCAATTACACACTTCCTGTGAGAGCTCTCACGTCCCTGGGGGGAAGACGGGAAAATCAGAAAAGCTGCTGCTTCAGCCGAGTCCGGCGGGACCAGGGCATCTGCCAAAATTAATTAAGCCTGCGGTGCGAGGCGAAATCTCCCGGGTAGTGTATGTCATGATTACGCGTTGTATGTGTATCCCTGGCTCATAACATCGCGCAACGTCACATCTATTTATACTGACGCGTATTCGTTGACTTGGCACATACATTTAAATACTACAACAAATGATGTATATTTTTATTAATATTCATGAGTTGACTCTCTGGTAAACAGCCTTTTTCTGTTTAGAAAAATCTTCGATAGCGTGTAGAATAAAGCAAGTCTACTCGCTGAGAATGAAAATGCCAGAACGAAACAGGATCACCACAAAAGCATCTCAGGTAATCTTCAGCATGAAATATCATTGCCGTTTGAAATGTGATGCACGCAAGCGAAAACGAACCTGTGTATCTGAAGTAATTTGTAGTAATTACGCTTGCGAAAACTATGATTTTTCTCTGTGTATCCGAAATACCTGAGTTGTGCTATTGCGTCACACCATTCAACGGTTCTTCTCGAATTGTTGGGAGTTGTATATATTTGACAACGAGAAGAAATTTCCAGTATAATACTACTGATGATGTAATGTTAGATTTGCAGCATCAGCTGCACACAAACAAAGCTCAGACAACAACGACGACGACGACGGATTGCTAGAATATTTAAGTTAAGGTAGGCATAGTTTGAGAGTTTTTAATTTGTTCTTTATCAGGACTTGATATAACGAGGCAACGTACAAGGTGTCTCAAACCTTCTGGGTGAGACGGAGACAGATGATAGTGAACCCACAGTCGATTGTATCGAGATAGGGAACCAATAGTCGGACCGAGCGAGGTGGCGCAATGGTTAGCACACTGGACTTGCATTCGGGAGGACGGCGGTTCAAATCCGTGTACGGCCATTCTGATTTAGGTTTTCCGTGATATCCCTAAATCGCTTCAGGCAAATGACGGGATGGTTCCTTTTAAAGGGCACGGCGGATTTCCTTTTCCATCCTTCCCTAATCCGATGGAACCAATGACCATGCTGTTTGGTCCCCTCCCTCAACTCCGAGTCCGGCCATCCTGATTTGTTTTCCGTGATTTCCCTAAAACGATCCACGCACATGCCGGGATGGTTCCTTTCGAAGCGCACGGCCGACTTCCTTCCCCGTCCTTCCCTAATCCGATGAGACACATGACCTCGCTGTCTGGTCTCCTTCCTCACACAACCCAACCCAACCCTCCCTCAAATCAACCAATAAGCCAGC
Source organism: Schistocerca serialis cubense (assembly GCF_023864345.2). NCBI lineage: Eukaryota > Metazoa > Arthropoda > Insecta > Orthoptera > Acrididae > Schistocerca > Schistocerca serialis. The sequence goes on along the minus strand of NC_064640.1, from coordinate 318,081,108 downwards.
CAGCCAACAAACCAACCAATGGTCGGAAATGCATTTTTACCGTGTTATGGACATACACAGCGTACACAGCATAACAACAGCGTAGCTCATAGTAACTGTTGAAAGCGACGATCGCCAGTCTCAATGTATGTATTACAACGGGGCACGCAGTTCTACCGATCCAGGGTGTCTGCAGTACACTGGAATACGCCGCGGGCGATAAACAGCGTACTCTCCTGACCACAGAACAGACATACTATACGCAGTATAGCTCATAGCACGCGTGTCATGTGACGACTGCATGCACCGCAACTTGTGCCGTACTCACACCACTATTCATGGTGTCAGTTGTCTACTGCATCAGACAGCTTGTGATGTGTCCATAGTGAGGCGTGTTCCTGTGTACAGTACATGACACTTAGACAAAGATGGAACGTTACTCATCTTTAGAGTTGGCAGACCTGCATTTAAAGTACGGTACGGCAGGATGTAGTGCGTGTAAAGAAGCATGAATGCACAGAGAACGCCATCTCAACAGACGCGGCTGCTATGGTCGCAGGTTCGAATCCTGCCTCGGTCATGGATGTGTGAGAGGTCCTTAAGTTAGTTAGGTGTACGTAGTTCTAAGTCTAGGGGATTGATGACCTCAGATGTTAAGTCCCATAGTGCTTAGCGCCATTTGCGCCATTTGAATCCAACAACGTCATCCGAACTGGAAGAAGTTTATCTCCGTGGAACTAACTTACGCCGGCCGCGTTGGCCGAGCGGTTCTAGGCGCTACAGTCTGGAACCGCGCGACAGCTACGGTCGCAGGTTCGAATCCTGCCTCGGGCATGGATGTGTGTGATGTCCTTAGGTTAGTTAGGTTTAAGTAGTTCTAACTTCTAGGGGACTGATGACCTCAGATGTTAAGTCCCATAGTGCTCAGAGCCATTTGAACCATTTTTAAACTAACTTACGAGAGACGGGGTCGTTCACGCAGCAGAAAATCGGCCAAAGTTCCCGCCAAAGACATGTCCGAACACCAGACTTTGAGGGGATGGTGTTGGATGGTGTGGCAGCCCACCCAGCAATAAGCACCTGCGAACTTGTCCATGAAAAGCACACATCAAAGGATACAGGTCAAGCTGCGGTAGCACCACACTGAGGCGCTCGCGTTAGCAATTGCGGGCAGGTGAACGTTATAACAAAAGTGCCATCTAACAGACGTAAATACAAACTGGCTACTTAACATTCCAGATATAGACAGGTGAAATATGTAATACATGAAGTAAGAGGTAATATTTTATTAGACAGTAGGGGACATGGTGCCAATGGCCTTGCCGCAGTGGTAACACCGGTTCCCGTCAGATCACTGAAGTTAAGTGCTGTCGGGCTGGGCTAGCACTTGGACGGATAACCATCCGGTCTCCCGAGCGCTATTGGCAAGCGGGGTGCACTCAGCCCTTGTCAGGCAAACTGAGGAGCTACTTGATTGAGAAGTAGCGGCTCCGGTATCGGAAACTGACATACGGTCCGGAGAGCGGTGTGCTGACCACATGCCCCTCCATATCCGCATCCAGTGACGCCTGTGTGATGAGGATGACACGGCGGCCGTCGGTCCCTTTGGGCCTTCATGGCCTGTGCCGGAGGAGGAGAGTAGAAATGGCAATAATTTGTCTACGTAAGAGCTTAGAAATGCAGTTTAAAAGCTGAAAAACGCCATTACAGAATTACAAAAGGAGCTGAATAACTCAACGAATATAAAAACAGTATAAAATGAAATGTAGTTGGTATAAACCATTTAATGTATAAACAACTATGAATCGGCTTAGGTAGAAAACATATTTCGGTAACTGCACGAGGGAACACGAAATCAAATATCGAGTAACGGTTTTATACCGTTGAAGAAGCTTTCATTACGTAATTGTAACTGCTCATTAAGAATGAGGCCATCATTTCGAGAAAGATGTATAAAAATTTCTAATTTTTCGAGAACATCTAATCTACGCGCTTTCTTCTCAGTGAGCAAAATGTTGATATCGTGAATAGCTTTAAGAGCGTGACCTGTAGTCAGAAGGTGGTCAGCAAAAGGCGATTTTTGGGTGTTAGTAACATTTTTTCTTAAAAGATGTTCTTTATATCTGACTGTAAAGGCACGTCCTGTTTGTCCTATGTAGTAAGAAGAGCAGGTGTCGCAAAGAATCTTATAGACACTAAAGTTTTTCAAAGTGGAACGGATCGATTTTAAATTATGAATAAAATTTTTTTCAGATTATTATTCATTTTACTAAGGTTTGAAGCTCCTCTTTTCAGACTATTATTGATTGAAAAGGTGACATTACAGTTGTATTTATCACTAAGAACGTGTTGAATCTGATAGGAGAAGGGACCCAAGAAGGGAATAGAAAAAAACAACTTCTTCTTCAGGCTGGACTCAATGATAGAGGAGCCGAGTGTAGTAACTGTTTTTACAGTTTTCCTTTTAAGGATGTTATCCACTATGGCAGGTTCGTATTCGTTATTAACTACTATCGTTTTGATTATATTAATTTCTTCCTCGACTTTTTCTTTCGAGAGTGGAATAGAAGTAGCTCTGTGAATAGCAGAGTGAAAGAAAGAGTTCTTATGAGATTGTGGGTGCATAGAAGACGCAGATACGATCTGATCGGTATATGTTTCTTTATGAAAAACATTAAATGAGATTTTATTTTCTTCTACTGTAAGCGTTAAATCAAGAAAATTCAATTGACGGGCCTCATTTTCGAGTTCGCTGCTGAAGGACACTTTCTAGTGAAGTTCACTGAAGAGATTGAAAATACGATCAATGCCATCAACAGGTACTTTGTAGATGGCTAGAATATTGTCGACATATCTGATATAGGACAGGATGCCTAGCTGTAGATGAGAAACAATAGAAGAACTTTTCTTCTAGAGAGTTAATGTAAATGTCAGCAACGATACCAGCTAACGGATTTCCCATAGCGAGACCGTCGGGTTGCTGATACAATTGTTAGTTAAATTCAAAATAGCTGTATTTGACTATGACTGTAATTAGATTCATAAAGTCTGTGATTTGTTCGTCTGAAAGTTCTTTTTTGAAATGACTTAAATTGTTCTCCACGGCCGTAAGCGTTTCTTGCACGGGAACGTTTGTATAAAGATTTTTGATGTCTAGTGAAAACAACTTGGTATCAGTGACACAAAATTTTTAATCAAACGTTTCCATAAGAAAATGCTCATCAACATGAACCCTCGGCCCCCAAAACTTCGTTCTCAATTCAATTCTATTTCTAATATCACGAATAGCGTGTGCCATGAATTAGCCATATTTCTCCATGACACTCTGAAAAAATCGTTCGTTTTCGAGAACAATTATTCCATCCCCAATAGTCACGCCCTAGTCCGTAAAATAAAAGATTTATAATGCAGCCCAGAAACTTTGTCTCACACTTAGCACAGCTCCCAGGTAAAATGTTTCGCTGTCAACAAGGTGTTAGGAAGAAAGGATTATTTGGAATTTATGCCCCGTCGACAGCGAAGTTGTTAGAGACGGAGCACGAGCTCGGATTAGGGCAGGACCGGCCACAGCGAGCTAAACTTCACGCGAGCCAGGTGTGCGGGCCAAGGCTCGGCCTGTGTCGGGTCTACTCGGAAGTACGATGTACGGCGCGATATTTCGTTTAGCATTGCTGTTTGGCATCTTTGGTTGGCACAACTCTCTTCAATTCGGCAGAATCGTGGTGTCAGCGCTGTTTACCCTTCACTATTTGAACATAGTGTGAAGGACGTTCGCAGGTCCAGTGGCTCGGTCCACAAAAAGAGGCTGTTTACCAATCTGTAGTCACAAGCCTTTAAAAATGAATGGGAATTACAGAAGAGAGGGATGAGAATGATCATATATATTATGCACTCGCACAAGCGAGGAGCACTTCAAAGACGAGCGGTCTAAGGCGCTACAGTCATGGACTGTGCGGCTGGTCCCGGCGGAGGTTCGGGCATCCCTCGGGCATGTGTGTGTGTGTTTGTCCTTAGGATAATTTAGGTTAAGTAGTTTGTAAGCTTAGAGACTGATGACCTTAGCAGTTAGTCATCGACTGTGCGGCTGGTCCCGGCGGAGGTTCGAGTCCTCCCTCGGGCATGGGTGTGTGTTTTTGTCCTTAGGATAATTTCGGTTAAGTAGTGTGTAAGCTTAGAGACTGATGACCTTAGCAGTTAAGTCCGATAAGCTTTCATACACATTTGAACATTTTTGAGCACTTCAAATTTACTATGAAATGATATTACAATAACATGCACGAAGAATTTAAAGAGTTAGTTCACAATGAAAGAGTAAAAAAATTACAACGATTGACAGACAGGATTCATTGTTCTGTACATCAAGAAGAACTTTGTGCTAAAGTTGGAGGAATGCAACGTGCGAAGAAACTGGTGGTATGAATAGTAAAATTTCTGAAGCAGCACGCTATGTTGCACTGTCTGTTGCAACAGTTTTCGATGGTTACGGGCACTGCAGTATCGCATTTTCCAGTGGAACTGAAAGGAGAGTGTGGGACTTTATACATTACTGCAGACTGCGTTAGGTAAGAGAAGGGGAATGCCTGGAACGAGTTTTCGATTTAAAACTCGCTAGTGTTGAATTTATTGAGGAACAAAGAGTGCAGGAAAGAAAATTAGATCTTTCGGATCGACTGCAGACCTTACATTTAAGTTTACTTGACATCACATTGCCCTGTGTAAGACATTTAAAGGCGAAAAACAACTTATTTCTGATTTGACAGGGTGGATTTAAAAATTAAATCGCACTATAGAAGGCCAAAATTTGACAAACATGGTCCAATTCCCTAAGGTCACTGACGTCTAAGGAAATGTAAAGTTTGAAGAATTCGTTGTGGCCTTGAACGAATTACAAGGACAGTTTCCTAAATGTTTTGAGGACACTGCCAGTCTTACATCTTTTTCCAAGCTGTTTTCGAGATTGTTGCTATGTCAGCTGAAAGCGCCCCTATGCACATGCAGATGCAACTGACTGATCTGCAAGGTAATTACCGTTTTAGAGTAAAGTCCTTTTACTTTAAAACTACCGAGGATGTCTACATTGCTTTCCTCAGATTAAATGCACACATTTCCTTAATGAGGTTGCAAAAGTGCTACAACATTTCAATCAACTTGTGTGTGTTAAAGAAATTTTTACATCGTGAAACACCGGCTGGGGTGGCCGAGTGGTTCAAGGCGCTACGATCTGGAACCGCGCGACCACTACGGTCGCAGGTTCGAATCCTGCCTCGGGCATGGATGTGTGTGGTGTCATTAGGTTAGTTGGGTTTAAGTAGTTCTAAGTTCTATGGGACTGGTGACCTCAGAAGTTAAGTCCCATAGTGCTCAGAGCCATTTGAACCATTTTGAACATCGTGAAACCAAATAAAGCACAAACCTGAGGCGAAAATCTGTGAAATTATCTGCGTCTCTCGGTATGCCAGCAGTTTGTAACAGATAAAAATTGCATTACATCTTCAGTGCACCAAGAATAATCAAATAATACTGAAAATTTGTTTCATTCGTGATTTAAGTTGTTGAGAAATGTGTAATACAAAGCCGGCCGAAGTGGCCGCGCGGTTCTGGCGCTGCAGTCTGGAACCGCGAGACCGCTACGGTCGCTGGTTCGAATCCTGCCTCGGGCATGGATGTGTGTGATGTCCTTAGGTTAGTTAGGTTTAAGTAGTTCTAAGTTCTAGGGGACTGATGACCTCAGCAGTTAAGTCCCATAGTGCTCAGAGCCATTTGAACCATTTTTTTTGTAATACAAAAGCAAGTAATATGCAGCGTACTGCACTGTCATTTCAATGTGGCACATTCACAGTTTCCACATACTGCCAATCATACCATACTATAACATTCTGATTTCGTTTGTTTTAAAATGTTTAATTATTAAAACAGAACTGATGTATCCAGTTTTGTGTGCAATTGAAAATGCAGATCTCCGTCTGGCGCTAAGCTCTTTTAAGTGGTAGCGTGAACTTGGGTGGTAAAGAAAATAAAGTATGTTAGTGAATACTTTCTTGAAAGTTTAAGGGAACACACAGCTTTTTCAGTTTGAAAAATTCTAAAAAAATGATAATTCATTTTTTCTGAAATTAAAGAAGGCTGTTAACAGTTGTTTATAATTAGGAATCGACATTTTATGTTGAGCGCTAGACATAAACGATATATAACAGAAAATCAGTTAATTGTGATGTACATATCTTACAGATTAATGGATAATACGTTAGCAAGTCTTTCGTAATATTGTTAGAGTATGTAATAACTTACCTAAGTGGAAATCTTTTTCATTAATCTCTTGGTAACTTGCGGGTTTTGAAAACATTCTTTATGAAGTTTACGGAGTCCTTCGGTGTTCGAGGTCGATCTGGCTTATTGAAGTCAACGTGGAATAATCCGAACTTCTCCCTGAAAACGGAATTAACAGAGTTATTACCAAAGCAAATACCCACCCTAACGGAAGTTTGGAATAACACGGAGTTTACTATAATGACTTCTTATAGTTTACCCACTGATTGTCAAATACCTTATAAATAAAATAAACACAATTCCTTCTGAAAACAAGAAAGGTTTTAGTTAGTTACAAAAAAATCATTAAAAAACTAAGCAGGCTCTCTCCTAAGTGTACACCTTGAAAACAGGAACAGTGAAAATCTTTATATCGTGATGATAATGATGATGATTATTAGTGTTTAGTAGTGAGTATGTCCACTTCGCACACGCATGAGTTCTTCCACTCTGTGAGGCATGCTCTGGATGAGACCACCAAGTTTATCTTGGGGTATGAGGTCCCACTCCGCATTGGCAGCTTCAGTGAGGTCCTGAAGATTGTCAGGTGAATTCGGACGCTGTGCAATGGCCACCTTCCACAGTTCCCATGCATCTTCAGTTGCGTACAAGTCTGGGCACTGTGCTGGCCAATGCATTCGTTTGATGTTGCACATTTGAGGATACCCAGGCACTGCTAGAGTACGGTGCGGCCTTGCATTGTCATCGACTACGATGAATTTGTGACCGACTTCACGTCTTTAGGGCCTTACAGTCGTTTTTAGGACCTCTTGGAGGTATCGAGGACCAGTCAAATTGCCATAGATGGAGCTGAGAGGGGTCTGCCGTCCCATCATTATTGCCGCCCAAAACATTACACTCCCACCTGCAGACGGATGGACTTCCTGAATATATCGGCGTTCCTGGTGTCGCCTAGCGGTTCTCCAAACCCTAACACGTCTATTGCCTGGTTGCAAACCAATCCTGGTCTCGTCAGTAAACACAACATTACTCCAATCTGCCATGGTCCAATGTTGATGTGCAATAGCCCAGGTCCTTCAAATGCGTCGGCTTCGTTAGTTCAGTGAAAAACTTCTCTCTGGTCTTCTGGAATGAAGACCACCCTGATGCTATCCCCTATGCACTGTTTGGTCTGAGATACGGATCCCTGTTGTCTGGGAGAAGTCATTTCCGATATTTCTGGTAGTTGATGTTGGGCGCCTGTGAGCCGGCAGTTGGAGGAAACGATCCTGCATTGGTGTTTTCATGCCAGGACGACCACTGCGAGGTCTAGCGTTCAGATTTCCCGTCTCTCTGCAGTTTCTCGACAGCTTAGACACACCACTTTGAGTGACATGTAACCTGTCGGCACCATCTTGCTGTGTGTAACCTGCTGAAAGTAAACCCACTATCCTTACTCTATCAAAGTTTTATATGCCTCTACGTGGAACTTTACTGCAGTGTTGAACACAAACTGGGTGAAGCTGTTGTTGATACTGGACTGCTCGCGGTGTGCTGCTGCGGCAGCGTTATGTTTGCTTGACGGGGAAACGGCCACAAAGCATGCCAGTAGTAAACACCGTCCAGAGTATGTGCTCTAACTGGATAATGCATGAAGTGCCTAGGTCAGTGAGAACTCTAGTATCGTACACTACATTTTAAGATAGTATTCCAACCTTTTGTTGAGCAGTGTATTTAGCAGTGTTGGTTTAATCTTATAACTGTATTAAGCAAGTGATGTGATTACATATGGCAACATATTTTTCTTCGGTTTTCTTCTGTTTCTCTTACATTGGGTAGTAAAAAAATCATAAATTTCGTTGAAAACTGTCAACAGGATACGTAAACTGTATTAAATTTTAAATCGTGGTTTACATATTTGTGTGCAAGAAGCCGTGTATCGGACCTTGGGTAATAGCCTCCTCTTCTTACAGAGAAAAGTGGAGAGCTGTTGTGACAAGCACGTTCGTCGTGATAAAGTGACATTGCAAGTCTCCGCATAACAATGCCTGTCAACAGCTCAACGGCTTACAAACACAAAGACTTCAGAAAGTTCGAAGAACAATGAAAGGACAAATGACCATTCTTTCAAGAAGTATAATGATTTAAATACACTTGTTTGTAAGTTCATGGAATGGGTAGTAGAGAAAGTATCATCAACTGAAGAAGAAGAAGAAGCACAGAATTTGAGTTGGATGGAAACAAGCGAATATAGGTGTGTTGTTGACTTTCGTTACCGTGAGACAAGTTCAGGAAAATATTCTGCATTAGGGATCGCCTAGAACGACGGCTATAGGGAACATCCCTCGGAAAACATGGAATCATATGGACTGGAAAAGTTCATGGAATGGGTAGTAGAGAAAGTATCATCAACTGAAGAAGAAGAAGCACAGAATTTGAGTTGGAAGGAAACAAGCGAATATAGGTGTGTTGTTGACTTTCGTTACCGTGAGACAAGTTCAGGAAAATATTCTGCATTAGGGATCGCCTAGAACGACGGCTATAGGGAACATCCCTCGGAAAACATTGAATCATATGGACTGGAAAACGAATTCTAGATGAAGATATGTATACCAACACCAAAGTCGTGGAATATTTGGCACTCTATACTATACAGAACCGAATAATTTTTTGAAGAAATTATTTGATACAGGTTCCTAAGTAAGCAACGTATAATGCTAACTACATTGCAAACATTTTTTATGAATGGAAACTGATAAATAAAACGCAGTTTTGTGAATAACACAGTGTCCTTGATTATTTATGAAACAGTACAAATAACCAACAATCTTCCTAGTGGTAGATGACTTTTAACATGTAACTTAGAATTTCATCCTTCTAGCTTATTCTGCTGCAAATTTTGGAACTGCGTCTGAAAATCGATACCTTCAGCTACAAAATTTTCGATTGACATAACTGTCAAACTAAATAGTCGTGACTGACCTATAATGAGCTAAGATATTTGTTAATTAGTCTGAGACTTGAAAAATTCCTCTCACATGACTTTACCGAAACACACAAAATTAAGAAAAATCTTAACGTCCAAATGAGGCTACGAAGAAATTCGGAAACTTCATATTCAACAAACTAACTGTAAGAATCTTAAATACGTCCATCCAAGAGACTCTTCTTCTGGAACTGTGGTGTGCGTACTGTAAGACCTTCAGTACACACACCATCATATTATTAGACTTGTCGCTCTAGCGAAATAGGCGAGTGTCAGCAATATGTCTCGTGGTCTTATCGTGGCGTGTTTATCTTCTGCCGTTAGGTCAGACGATAGAAAGGCCACTTGCACGCTTAGAGTAGCAGATTGACGGTGACCAACTTTAAACAGAACTTGATTAATTTTCACACACATTTATTAAAATAGTAACAAGCATAAAAATTACTTAACTTGTTTCTGGATGCTATTTACAATTGACCATCTGTAGTTCCTTTGGTATTGGTACGTTAATCTTATTCTCACATATATCTCTGATACTTGACATAAGTGTCTATACATTTATCTTCATGACTATGTACAGGAATATGGTAATCTTATTAGGCACAGACTGAAATTTGACTATAGACTGGTACAGACTAATGTAGAACTCGTACAGACTGGTACAGACAAATGCAGACTCCCTAATCGGAGGTCTGTACACTCGTTATAATACCTCGCGCGTTCATGTATCGCTGCGCGAGACTGATCCGCGAGGAGAAAAGGTTCTACGTTAGCAGCAATCTCATTGGCTGCGTTACATATTAAAACGCGGATCGGCGGAAGCAGAATTTGGTCCGTCTCTATGGCAGCGCCATCTCATAGTGCGGAGATGGACGAGCGCTGCGCCTGCGCTGTTGTGTTTAGCGGGGAGCGCTCTAGTGGGAAAGTTGCGTACGCGCTGACTACGCGGAACTATGTACACAACAGGAACATTCCGCAGCTTGCAGAAATCATCTTAGGCGTGGAATTTCCGCAAGGATAACATTTTCAGAAATCTCATAATTGTCAAGTAAACATTTTACAAACTTGGGAACTTCCATTTCTGATATTTTAATCAGATTTCTGGACTCTAAAGCAGCAAAACGGTCTAAGTTGCACGGCTTTGCAATTTGTATCGATTTCTTCTAGAAATCTGTCAGTGCTCCCTAACACAGACCTTCTCGGTTCCTGGTGCAAAGTCATCGCCTCCTCTGCAGCCTTCCCTCCAGGCATCATTTTCTTCTTTCCGACAGTTTCTCATTTTTCCCACAGAAATTCCCATTTCGTCACGTATGTCCTTCACATCTTTGCGGTTCGTCAACAAGATAATCGGTTCTAGGCGCTACAATCTGGAACCGCGCGACCGCTACGGTCGCAGGTTGGAATCCTGCCTCGGGCATGGATGTGTGTGATGTCCTTAGGTTAGTTAGGTTTAAGTAGTTCTGAGTTCTAGGGGACTGATGACCTCAGAAGGTAATTCCTATAGTGCTCAGAGCCATTTTAACCATTTTGAGCAAGATAATTTCTCTTGCCTTTCAAAAAGAGCATTAGACTTCTCATCTAATAAGGGGACCACACCTACTTATCATAGATCTCGTCCAAATTTAGAGTACATGCAGAGCTTCGCCAAAAGTGAAAGTGCCAGAAGTGGGAGCTTCTGATGGCCGAGCGTAACATTTTCAGCGCGTATCGGGCGAGGCTTGAGCCATTTATGTCAGAGTGCTAGGCAGCGGCTGACGCAGAGGAAAGAGTTGAGACCGGTAATCCGAGTATCGTAGGCTGGAGTCCCCCTAGTGAAACCAATTTTTCGTTTTTTACGTTACTAACACTGCAGATAAACCGAAATAATCCTCAATATATTGCATTTATTAATATTTTCATAAAAGCCTTGAAAGGGAAAAGGATAGGAAAATGTCTCATTGCAAATAAATTTCCAGGAAGGAATTGTAAGGCGTTCTCGAGAAGTTCATCTAAAAAATTAATTTTATTATTTTTCAGCTGATGATTTACACGTGCTGGAATGACATTCGTAGTTAAAACAGGGGAAGCAGTAATTTTCTCGACTTCGTGCACATGTTATAAACGCTGCATTTTTACAATTACGAGGTTATTTCCAAGTTTCTATAGAATAAATAAACTGTTTACAGTCATAAAAAATTCTCCCTGATTGCACAATGTGGCAGCAATCCGTGCTTAATATTCGCGGGGTAGCTTGTGATGTATAATGGAATGTATTTTCATGCAGTCTTCTGGTTTCATTTTTTCTCTGGATGACATAAAAGCAGTATTGAATGTCTTCCATGAAATTCTTCACATTATCATAAAAACAGACACCGCAGGGTTTCACTAATGAAATGCGTTTGGGAGGAATCACTTGAGTGCTGCATTGTGGGAATTCTTTTTCAACTCTAAAAATTTCCACGTATAGTCGTTGATTTGTTTGTCCTCTCCACGAGTTAATTAACAGAGGAAATTTGCTCTCCTGCACATAGGGCTTAATTACATCAGTCAAAAATTTTGTTTTGCCGGCTGTTTTAAGTTTTCCAGGTTTTAGTGGAATAATGACGACATACAAATATTTAGCCACGTTCTCATCCACCATTTTTTGGAATCTGCGACATTGTTATCTTGTAGGTATACATAGTTTTCTAGTAGGGATTGTAGGATATTGCGCTGTATACGAGTGGGTTACTTTGTTTATTCATATCGTTCCACGATTATTACTTTGCCCCTTGACAGTCTAGGGTTTGGTTGCAAGCCGATTGGTACTGGCAACCTGAAAACATTAAATAAGAATGTAAATATTTTATTGCACGTGACGCTAAAAAGAGTATTTCGATCGACGTCGACGAATGAGCATTCCCGACTTACCAGTCTGATCGGATGTTTTAATTGGAATCCCTCTTTGCAGAGTTATTTGCTGAGTCCTGGTGGAAGCTGTTAAGTACAATCCGGTCTTGGAATTTATTTGCAATCCCAATTTCCCTTTGCCTTTCCTTTTCATGCTTGCTATGAAAATATTAATAAATACAATATAATGAGGATTACTTCGGTTTATTTGCAGTGTAAGTAACGTAAAAAAAGAAAATACAGAAGTTGGCTCTCCCACAGGTACTCGAACCTACGAGCCTCGAATTACCATTCTCTACTCCTTCCGGTGCGCTAACCGCTACCTGGGAACTATGGTAACTTAAATGGCTTATTCCGCGCACGGACCGTTATTTTTTTCTAAACGCTTGGCCATCTGGAGCTCCCACTTTCATTCCTAACCAAGCCCTTGTAATGGGACACCCTCCTCTAGCATTACCTTTTTTTATAGAAATAATCGATACCATTTATACTATCGATTGTTGTATAGGTGAACATTAGCTCGGCTGTTTCAGTGAAAGAATTTCATTTGATACGATGTATTATGTTTCAGGATAAAATGGATAAAAAGAAATTAAATTGCTACAATGGATACAGCTAAAATTCTTCTTCTTGGAGAAATATTTGATTTTACGAAATATCTGGTATAGTTTTAAAATTCATATTATTAATTGCACAACCTAACGCTAATTATTAAATTTATTTCTGGACTCATTTATAAAGTAATTATGTGGCTTAGTAAAGAGTCTTCTTTCGCCAAAAACTTTTAAACTATTTTGCTTTGTAAGCTCTTTGGAATATTGTGAGTACCGTGAATGTAAGTAAAGGTAGTAGTGGGCATGCCTCTGATTAAATCAGACGTGTTTTTGATTTGTCACTAATAATGTAATTTGTGGTGTGACAGAAGTGGAAATTGGAAGGACGGTGTGATGTTGAAAAAATTGACAAAGAATAAAATTCAAGAATAATACAGGTAAATCTTCATCAGTTATTTAGTCACCAGGAACCCACAAAGTTATAAATCAAAATATCAGCCGCAAGAATGTACCCCCAGACGCAATATTTGTAGCCAACAACAGGAAGAGAAAATGAAGATAAGTAAATTTTTTTTTATATCTTACACCTCACGAAATTTTCAGAACTTGTGCAGAGACAGAGAATGTTAATAGTGATGTGTGGGAGGGTATGACTACACCCTGCATATACGATAAATTTGCATGAAATCGGTGATGATATGTAGATGCTGACTCCAATAGCGTGTTTAATACTTTTGAGCGTTATAGGCAGACAGTACTCCAAAAACAGAAAAAAACAATAGCGAGAAATCACATAATGCAGGTAAAGTAGTTTGAGCAGCTCCTCTGGGTCCCACAGTTTACAAAAAAATCAGACAGTTTCTCAGTGGCATCCGTTATCTTTTTTAAAGCTTAACAGCTAGATAGTGAGCACTCCATCGTGTATCTGAAATTTTCTTAACTGTGACTTCAAAGTTTTTTACAAGGATTGTTCATTTGTTGTTAAAAACTGAGTAAAGCAAATAAAAAAATTCTGCGGGTCCAAAATAAGCCACACATGATGGGACTGTCGCAAAAGCGTGTAATCTGCACACACTGAGACAGTGGTTTGGCCAGGGCGGAAATAATGCCTTAGAATTAAGTTCACGAATTCTTGCTTGAACTCCTGTACGCTCCCCAGCCACTGTAGAAGCATTGCCCTATCCTTGTCCTCGGTACAATGTTGTACCCAGATTATCCTGCTTAATAACCTTCAAAATATCTTCTACTGTGCTGACGACTTTCATTCTAGATAGCTGAAAATAATCATGAAAAGACTCCTTTACTTCTACTTTTTGTTTTCTGTGTGAATGTAACGACTGTTTTCACGGATTTCATCTATGTGCGAAATGTCCAGCTTGCTTTCAAAGATGGTACAAAAATGCAGGTAATTCCAAACCGGAAATCTTCTACATCCACAACCTCAATTTTTTACGATGTACTTTCGCTGATAAAGGGTGTCTTTATTTTACCATCTAAAATCTCTGCTTACAACAAAATAATAATATCACGAACACCATCACAGCAGAATCATATCCAATAACAATTTAGTCACTGACGAGCTTTGTTAACAGTGCCCATTGTACATAAAAATAAGGTAATTGATATCACTGTCTCAAGTACTGTGTGACAATAATTTTTGTTTACACGCTATTTGAGCGGTAAGATGCGTGCATGCATGCAGTCAGGTCCGGATTATAAGCTGTCTTGTTGCTCGCCCGGTCACGTATGTGTCTGAATGGAACGACGAAGGGAAAAAATACAACACCTGGCACAGAACCTAGTGAATCTGGTCATTCCTATGGAGCTGATGTCCCCCCTAGCTCCACCTGTGTCCGGAAGTTTTGAGTAAAGCAAGTCTCACAAATTGCGCTGGCTGTAAAACGACAATAACTCTAATTTTGGTACAGCAGCAAAAAATTACAGTTTCCATAATTATTTATGTACTGAAATACACGTAGATTTCTGGCGACTGTAAAGACGTATATCGTAATGTGATTATGATACAGCCAAGGAAGCGATCTTAAATCTGTTATGAAAAGACGGCAAAATATCTCTAGGTCTGCGAAGAATAATATTTTGAGGCATGACTATGCGTTCGATGTTGAACTGTACCTTAGTAATGTAGCCCTCGACGTAGTGTACACTCCGCCAACTTCCCTCCCTCCCCTCCCCCCCTTTCACCACCCACGATACTTCATTTTCTCAAACAGAACTTGCATGGTGCCTCACCACATAAACAGCCGTGTCAGTTCAGTACCAGTCTGAATAAAAAGGCAGAACACGTAATGGACGTTGACTAGTCGCAATATACCTAGATGCAGTTTTCGTGAAATCAACCAAGTATTTGGCGTTCGCGGCTGTTCAACTTACAGCTGAAAATGGCAGATAGCTCTGAGTTCTAAGAATTTGCAATAGCGTTGTACCTTCAACACGAGGTGTTTCTTCCTGTGTGGCCAATCAATGTCCAAAACAACTAAAAACTGGAGTACAGGAAGTATCTGCACTTATCTGAATATCACTTGCAAGACAGAAAAATACGTGAACTTTTCATTCTTTTCTTACATTCTCAGGGAAATATAAAGTAGTGGTAATCAGTATAAAGTCAGGATTCCTTCGGAAGCATTAGTACAAGTCTGTAGCCTACTATATCGAATTTATTATGAAAGTAGTTGAGAAATGTTGTTGTTGTGGTCTTCAGTCCTGAGACTGGTTCGATGCAGGTTTCCATGCTACTCTATCCTGTGCAGGTTTCTTCATCTCCCAGTACCTACTGCAACCTACATCCTTCTGAATCTGTTTAGTGTATTCATCTCTTGGTCTCCCTCTACGATTTTTACCCTCCACGCTGCCCTCCAATGCTAAATTGGTGATCCCTTGATGCCTCAGAACATGTCCTACCAACCGATCCCTTCTTCTAGTTAAGATGTGCCACAAACTTCTCTTCTCCCTAATCCTATTCAACACCTCCTCATTAGTTATATGATCTACCCATCTAATCTTCAGCATTCTTCTGTAGCACCACATTTCGAAAGCTTCTATTCTCTTCTTGTCCAAACTAGTTATCGTCCATGTTTCACTTCCATACATGGCTACGCTCCATACAAATACTTTCAGAAACGACTTCCTGACACTTGAATAAATACTCGATGTTAACAAATTTCTCTTCTTCAGAAACGCTTTCCTTGAAATAGTCAGTCTACATTTGATATCCTCTCTACTTTGACCATCATCAGTTATTTTGCTCCCCATGTAGAAAACTCCTTTACTACTTTAAGTGTCTCATTTCCTAATCTAATTCCCTCAGCATCACCCGACTTAATTCGACTACATTCCATTATCCTCGTTTTGCTTTTGTTGATGTTCATCTTATACCCTCCTTTCATGACACTGTCCATTCTGTTCAACTGGTCTTCCATGTCCTTTGCTGTCTCCGACAGAATTACAATGTCATCGGCGAACCTCAAAGTTTTTATTTCTTCTCCATGGATTTTAATACCTACTCTGAATTTTCTTTTGTTTCCTTCAATGCTTGCTCAATATACAGATTGAATAACATCTCGGATAGGCTACAACCCTGTCTCACTCCCTACCGAACCACTGCTTCCCTTTCATGCTCCTCGAGTCTTACAACTGTCATCTGGTTTCTGTACAAATTGTTAATAGCCTATCGCTCCCTGTATTTTACCCCTGCCGCCTTCAGAATTTGAAGGGGAGTATTCCAGTCAACATTGTCAAAAGCTTTCTCTAAGTCTACAAATGCTAGAAACGTAGGTTTTGCCCTTCCTTAATCTATCTTCTACGATAAGTCGCAGGGTCAGTATTGCCTCACGTGTTACAATATTTCTACGGAATCCAAACTGATCTTCCCCGAGGTCAGCTTCTATCAGTTTTTCAATTCGTCTGTAGAGAATACGCGTTAGTATTTTGCATCCGTGACTTATTAAACTGATTGTTCGGTAATTTTCACATCTGTCAGCACCTGCTTTCTTTGGGATCGGAATTATTATATTCTTCTTGAAGTCTGAGGGTATTTTGCCTGTCTCATACATCTTGCTCACCAGATGGTAGAGTTTTGTCAGGACTGGCTCTCCCAAGGCCGTCAGTAGTTCTAATGGAATGTTGTCTACTCCCGGGGCCTTGTTTCGACTCAGGTCTTTCAATGCTCTGTCAAACTCTTCACGCAGTATCGTATCTCCCATTTCATCTTCATCTACATCCTCTTCCATTTCCATAATATTGTCCTCAAGTACATTGCCCTTGTATAGGCCCTCTATATACTCCCACCACCTTTCTGCTTTTCCTTCTTTGCTTAGAACTGGGTTTCCATCTGAGCTCTTGATATTCACAAGTGGTTCTCTTATCTCCAAAGGTCTCTTTAATTTTCCTGTAGGCAGTGTCTATCTTACCCCTAGCGAGATAACCCTCTACATCCTTACATTTGTCCTCTAGTCATCCCTGCTCAGCCATTTTGCACTTCCTGTCGATCTCGTTTTTGAGACGTTTGTATTCCTTTTTGCCTGCTTCATTTACTGCATAGCTATATTTTCTCCTTTCATCAATTAAATTCAGTATTTCTTCTGTTACCCAAGGATTTCTACTAGCCCTCGTCTTTTTACCTATTTGATCCTCTGCTGCCTTCACTACTTCATCCCTCAAAGCTACCCATTCTTCTACTGTATTTCTTTCCCCCATTCCTGTCCATTGTTTCCTTATGCTCTCGCTGAAACTCTGTGCAACCTCTGGATTAGTCAGTTTATCCAGGTACCATCTCCTTAAATTCCCACCTTTTTGCAGTTTCTTCTGTTTTAATCTACAGTTCATAACCAGGAGATAGTGATCAGAGTCCACATATGCCCCTGGAAATGTCTTACAATTTAAAACCTGGTTCCTAAATCTTTGTCTTACCATTATGTAATCTATCTGAAACCTGTCATTATCTCCAGGCTTCTTCCATGTATACAACCTTCTTTTATGATTCTTGAACCAAGTGCTAGCTATGATTAAGTTGTGCTCTGTGCAAAATTCTATCAGTTGGCTTCCTCTTTCATTTCTTAGCCCCACTCCATATCACCTACTACGTTTCCTTCTCTCCCTTTTCCTACTACCTAATTCCAGTCACCCACGACTATTAAATTTTCGTCTCCCTTCACTACCTGAATAATTTCTTTTATTTCATCATACATTTCTTCAATTTCTTCGTCATCTGCAAAGCTAGTTGGCATATAAACTTGTACTACTGTAGTAGGCGTGGGCTTCGTGGCTATCTTGGCCACAATAATGCGTTCACTATGCTGTTTGGAGTAGCTTACCCGCATTCCTATTTTTTTATTCATTATTAAACGGACTCCTGCATTACCCCTATTTGATTTTGTATTTATAAACCTGTATTCACCTGACCAGAAGTCTTGTTCCTGCTGCCACCGAACTTCACTAATTCCCACTATATCTAACTTTAACCTATCCATTTCCCTTTTTAAATTTTCTAACCTACCTGCCCGATTAAGGGATCTGACATTCCACGCTCCGATCCGTAGAACGCCAGTTTTCTTTCTCCTGATAATGACGTCCTGTTGAGTAGTCCCCGCCCGGAGATCCGAATGGGGGACTACTTTACCTCCGGAATATTTTACCCAAGAGGACGCCATAATCATTTAATCATACAGTAAAGCTGCATGCCCTCGGGAAAAACTACGGCCGTAGATTCCCCTTGCTTTCATCCGTTCGCAATATCAGCACAGCAAGGCTGTTTTGGGTAGTGTTACAAGGCCAGATAAATTAATCATCCAGACTGTTGCCCCTGCAACTACTGAAAAGGCTGCTGCCCCTCTTCAGGAACCACACGTTTGTCTGGCCTCTCAACAGATACCCCTCCGTTGTGGTTGCGCCTACGGTACGGCTATCTGTATCGCTGAGGCACGCAAGTCTCCCCACCAACGGCCAGGTCCATGGTTCTTGGGGGGGGGGGGGGAGAGTAGAGAAATATAAGGCATAAATTACGTAGTTTCTTTCATAACATGAGCAATAAATCAAGGCGTTTGCATTTCCTGGACAGAAATTGGTATAAAGGCACTCACTGTCCTGTTGTGCTATTGCACTGTTAGTACATTGTCCAACCTCCGTTTTTCCTAATTACCTCACAAATTCTGTTCGACATTGGCTTTGTTAAGATTTGCAGTTCTTTCAGCGAAATTGTCGCCCGTTCTTCTCATATCGCAATTCTCAACTCACATACGGCCCTCCATTGCGTTAAACATTCTCTAGGTCGTTATACATTCTAGTAAATACTGTCTCTCGCATCTCAGAGTAGATGTCAGAGCTCATTGTAGTGTTCAGCCAAGCAATGCGTTATTCACTCTTAACCCAGAAGGCTGTCCAAATCATAACACTTTTAACACCAAAATTTCTCCTGATTCTTATCTACTGCTTTGTCTCATATCATGCCGATAATAGTGAAATCTAGCGGCCCATCGAAATTAAACTTCTTCAGATCACTGAAGATAACTTTATCCCAATCTGAAGTCCATGACATATGTTCTTCAGCTAACTCCAATGTAGCCTATTGGCGTCTGGCTGTTAGGGGAGGTTTCTGCAGCCGTTTCTTGAACACAAGATGTTTGTCATTTGACAAAATGTGTCGTACACTTCTGGCAGTTACTGATAACCATAAATTAGCAACAAGTTGAGAAGAAGGATAACGGATTGAGGTGTTGCCTTGCGTAAAAATAACGGTTTCGATGCCTCAAATAATCTTCTACCTAGTCCATATTTTACGATATGTCCACATCGTGCACCGAGTCTGGCGAAATTATCAGTCATTGTACTTTGTAAGTAGGCTGTTTACGTTTTCTCTATGTAAGTAGGCTGTTTAGGTTTTTTATGGTAACGCCACCTCTGTATGAAAATCACTGGCTGTGCTGAGTGCAGTCTGTGGCTGCTTTGCATTGTTGTAATACTCGCCATTGTAGTGTTGGGCAGCGGCAGCTGGATGTGAACAGCGCGTAGCGTTGCGCAGTTGGAGGTGAGCCGCCAGCAGTGGTGGATGTGGGGAGAGAGATGGCGGAGGTTTCTAATTTGTCATGAACTGATATATATATTATGACTTGTGATGATATTAAGGTAAATACATTGTTTGCTCTCTATTAATATCTTTCATTTGCTAACTATCCCTATCAGTAGTTAGTGCCTTCAGTAGTTTGAATCTTCTATTTAGCTGGCAGTAGTGGCGCTCGCTGTACTGCAGTAGCTTGAGCAGCGAAGATTTTTGTGAGGTAAGTGATTTGTGAAAGGTATAGTTTAATGTTTGTCAGGGCCATTCTTTAGTAGGGAATTTTGAGTCAGATTGCGTTGCGCTAAAAATATTGTGTGTCAGTTTAAGCACAGTCATGTATAATTGTTCAAAGGGGACGTTTCATATGTCGACCCTTAGCCTAGGATACCTCACTGGAATCTTCTGATTTTTTCTTGTAGTTTGTGTATTTAGTGTAGCTTTTGTTTATTGCTAGCGCATAATTGTAGAGAGAATTTCCTTTGTAGTTGCAGTCTTTCATTGTTGTATAGTAAAACAGTTGTGGCATGCATGTAGATTTGCAGCAAGTATTTCGCAGCTGCGCTTGCAATTAACTAGATATTATTTTCAGTGCTATGTTAATGTGTTCTCTTATTTTTGATCTTCAAATTGTGTTTTTCTGTGTTGTCGTGTGAAATACTGTGACAATAATGGCGTGTGAAAAACGTAACACTAGGCTCCAAAGTAAACTGAGAAATGACAGTGAAGACGAAGGCAGTGTGTTAGCGCCGCAGAGTAATGAATTAACTGATGTTCAAAGTAGTAATTTGGTAATTGTGAATAGGGAAATGGAGCGGGCTGCAAACAATGGTGTAGACAGTGAAACAGGTAGTGAACAGGGAAGCATTGTCGATCGATCGGTCGGCAACAGCTCGCCTCAGGAATCCGAAATGACAGGACACAATTTCGCAAATACTGTAGATTCAGGTTTTGGGTTATCACCGTTTTCTCAAATAAGTCAAGACGCATTTTCTGCTTGTCAAAATGTGAATGTTGCCGGTGCAAATGCACTGCCGAAAAGCGTAGAGAAACAGATTCCAGGCACTAATACATTATTATTGCAATTAATGCAACAAATGGAACAAAATCAGAGACAAACACAGCAAAAGCTTGAAAAGTTAGACACAATGGAACAACACCAGAGACAAACACAGCAACAGTTAGACACAGTGGAACAAAATCTCAAAAAGTTAGACTCATTGGAACAAACTCTCGAACAAACACGTGAGGATTTAACTGCTGAGTTACATAACATTGAATCGAAATGTCAAAAAGTCTGTAATGACGTAAAAACTCAAATTTGTGAGCATTTTCAACCTATTTTTTCGCGTCATGAAAATGCATTACAGAATCACGAAGCAGCCATAAAAGAACTGCAAACTATTGTTCATGAAAATCACAACACCTTGCAAGCTAAAATTGACTCAGTTGCATCTACCGATTCGGTTACGCAACTTGCAAAAACTCAGGATAACTTAAAGGACACAGTAGATTCGATTTCAACACAAATGGACACTCTGAAACTTGGTTCAGAAAAACACACTGAGGAAATGTGTTCATTATCAGAGAAAGTAGTTGAACTTTCGGATCAGCTAAATAATTTATCTGCGAAGGTACATGATAATCTAAATGACGCAAAACCGGTAGTCTTTAATGACACAGAACAGAACGCACAAATTAGGAAACTGAAACAAAATCTGAATCAAATTGATACGCAACACCAAAGAGAAATCCGGGAAGTACAAGATCAGCTGACACAGGTAATACAAGAATTACGTATTTCAGAGGATACTCGCGCCCCAATACGGGAAGAGGGACTTAGAAATACGGAACAACCACAAAATAATAACACAGGACACTTCGGAAGTTATGAAAGAAATTGGCAAGGTGCACCGAATTTTGAGATGGAACCGCCGAAACGACATAACAATGACCGATATGCGACTCGCCGACATGATGACTTTGACTATAAGCTGTTCATTACTACACGTAAATTCAAAACATTTAAGAATTCTGGCAACGACATTCATCCACAAGCATGGCTCCATCAATTCTCTCATTGTTTTCCTCCCAACTGGTCGTTAGAACACAGATTAGAATTTATGTGTGGCTACTTGGAGAATGAACCAGCTGTAAGAATGCGATCGGTAATTCACGATTGCCACAGTGAAGGAGAGTTTTACCATGCCTTCCTCTCAGCATATTGGTCTCAAGCTACACAAGACCGTGTAAAACATGGTATCATAATGATGAAACATTTCGAACAATCTGAATTCTCCAGTCTTGTGAAATATTTTGAAGACATGTTGCACAAGAATCAATACCTGTCAAACCCATACAGCCCCTCAGAACTCATCCGCATTTGCTTAATCAAACTGCCTGAACATTTACGACATATTATTTTAGCAGGACGTTGCAAAGACGACATTGAAGCTTTTCAGGGACTGTTACAAGAATTAGAAATTGACACTGACAATTGCGGAACGCGAAACCAGGAACACAACAATTACAGGTCACATCCGTCGCAATTCCGCGATGAAAGAAGTAATAACTGGACACGACAAGGCTATTCTCACAACACAAATCGTGACCAAAATAGACACCACCCGTATGACAACCGTTGGCAGAGTAGTAATAACTACAGGGAAAGATCACCTCTCCGTGGTAATGACTATCACAGAGACAATCAGAGAAACAGACAATATGGGAACCAAAATAAATATTATCAGGGGAGACAGAATAACTTTAGACGCAACGGTCCAGCGCGCAGTTTCGATTCAGGGAGAAATTCTCCACCACGTGACCGACAAGAAAGAAACTATGGCATCTACCGACATGACGACAGACGATATGATCGTAACGACAGACCTGAACTGCATCAGAACTGGCGGGATTCAAACAGAGCAGGGCCCTCTCGTCACGGTGAATTTGTAGAAGTTAGCTCTCCAAACCCCAATAACGACGCGCGCCAACAAAGAGACAATAGGCAATGACTCACACCGCTGGCAGCCACAAAACGTTCTTATGACACTAACGACGCAGCTGCCGTAGCTAGTAATTACGTAAAAATGGAAGACATTAGGGACATCTTACTCCAGGAACACGACATAAAACATAACAATATTGCATATCCTGTGATTCACATTACAGTAAATGATGTAAAATTTACGGCAGTACTTGACTCTGGCAGTCCCATTTCAGTAATTAGTGAAACAGCCTTTAGCAAATGCAACAAATCGAACGATTGCCCCACACTTCCGTTACGTAAGATTAAATTACAAGGTGCAATCTTTGGAAAAAGTGTAGATGTACGCCAACAAACCAACTTAGAATTCTTTTGTCAAAGCCATAGCTTCTCTACGAACTTTCTTATTGTTCCATTATTGTCGACGGAAATTATATTGGGAGTAGACTTTTTGAATGAATTCAAAGCAATCTTAAACTTTCACGATGCTGAAATAAGTTTAGAGAAGGAAGGTAAGTCAATAGCTTTGAAATTTGAAGACTGGCTCTCAAACCATGACGAGGAAATTAATCGGCTTTACCTTCTGTTAGACAACAGTTCGAACTTTTCTACGGAACTAGACACTAATAATCACTCTGCAAGTACTGACAGGGATGATATCGACGGCGCATTTGACATTAATAAGTTAATTCAGAATAAAATTCAAACAATTGAGAATTGTAATGACACTGATAGGCAGGACCTTTTTGAGATTTTACAAGCACATTCCACAGTTTTTACTCATAAAACAGGAACAATCAAGGGATTTCAATACCAATTTCGTGTTCGTGAGCATACTAAATTTTGTGTTAGACCATATGTAATTCCAGCACATTATAGGGACCGTGTTAGAACAGAAATACAATCTATGCTTGAGGAGGGCATTATTGAGCCTGCAGTAAGCTCATACAACAATCCATTACATGTTGTTGAAAAGAAAAATGGATCGATCAGACTTGTCTTAGATTCGAGACAAATCAATACTATCATTATTCCTGAAACAGACAGGCCGCAGACGATGGAAGAACTTCTTCAAAATTTTAATGGTGTAAAAGTGTTGTCTTCCATTGATCTCAGATCCAGCTTTTATCAGATCGAACTTCATCCAGAATGCAGAAAATACACAGCTTTCCTTTGTTTCGGCGTTTGTTATCAGTTTCGGAAACTTCCCTTTGGTTTGAACATTTCTTCAGCAGCATTTATTCGCGGGCTAAATTCCATATTACCTGAGTTCTTAAAACGTCACATCACCTTATATGTGGACGATATTCTAATAGCGGAAGCTTCATGGGAACAACATAATCGCATCCTCAACAGTCTGTTACGTATTTTTGCAGAATCTGGAATTACAGTTAACTTGGAAAAGTCTGAATTCGGTAGGTCAAAGGTGAGGTTTTTGGGACATATTATTTCTTCTGAAGGCATTCAGCCGGATCCTGAAAAGTTAGAAGCAATCAGAGCCATTCCAGTTCCATCCACAAAAAGACAAGTCCGCAGTTTTCTAGGTCTCGTAAATTTTTACCGTCGTTTTCTGAATATGCAAATTCTTGTTACACCAAAACTTTGTTCTCTCACTGGAAAAAATTCTATTTGGAACTGGGACGAACAAGCACAATTGGAATTCAATTCTTTGAAAGAAGCGTTACTTCACGCGCCAATCTTAGCTCATCCAGATCTGTCACAAGATTTCTGCCTTAGCACGGATTCTTCTAAAGTCGGTCTTGGTGCCCATTTATTTCAAGAAGCCATAGAAAATGACACTACCGTTCAGAAAACCATTGCTTTTGCTAGCCGAGTGCTAACAAAATCTGAAAAAAATTATTCCGTTACTGAATTAGAAGCTTTAGCTATCGTTTGGGCATTTAACAAATTCCGTTTCTTTCTTTCTGGTAAGCACGTAAAAGTATACAGTGATCATCGTGCATTACAATTTCTTATGTCTTCAAAATTAAATCATGACAGGTTAAAACGTTGGGCATTGTTTCTGCAAGAATTCCGCTTCACAATAGTCTACATTCCCGGCAAGGAGAACATTGTTGCGGACGCACTGTCACGCGCACCGGCTGGGCTTGAGAAAAGTACCACAGAAGGCAACCTCGAGAAAAATTTCAGTATTCTTTACATTCAGAAAGTCGCCTTTGAAAACTTCATCACCACATCTTATAGGACATTGCTCATGAACAAGATAAAGATCCGATTTGGAAAGACATCAAGAGCAAATGGCATGTAAAGACACACACACAGATTCGGCATTATTATCTGGTTAGAAACAACATACTGTTCAAACGCTGCACTGTTGATGACAAGCTATGGGTACTTTGCATTCCTGACGATTTTGTTAATAAGCTCATTTGGTACATTCATTTCAGCTACGCACATTTTGGTCCACGAAAATGTTATCATATTCTTCGAACGACTTGTTATTTTAACAATATGGAAAAGCGAATTCGAAGAGTCTTGTCTATTTGTAAACTTTGTCAAAAGGCGAAACCATCCACTGTCTCACATCGTGCTCCGTTGTTTCCTATCATTCCTTCTAAATTAAAAGAATTTGCTGCCGTTGATCTCTTGGGACCGCTTGTCAGAATAGATGTGGATTTTCGTACGTTCTAGTCGCTGTTGAACTTACTTCAAAATTTGTTTCTTTCACACCGTTACGTAAAGCCACTGGACGGTCTGTATCCAACGCCTTTGTTAAAAATTTCTTACGTGAAGTTGGACACGTTAGTAAAGTCATTTCAGATAACGGACCGCAATTCAGATCTGCTGTTTGGTCACGCATGCTTCGCAACCATAAAATCAAACCTGTTTTTATTTCATTGTACTCACCACATTGCAACCCTTCTGAACGGATTATGAAAGAAATCAATAAACTTTGCAGACTTTATTGTCACAGAAAGCATCAGCATTGGGACAGATATTTACACTTATTTCAAAACGTGCTGAATGAAATGCCTCACGACTCCACTGCTTTACCACCTACTCTTGTACTGAAGAATGAAGAACCATCGAACAGAATCAGAGAGCTTGTACCTTTCCCGAATACACGTAAACTTCGACACAAAGACATAATTGATTTGGCTCTTAAAAATATAAAATCTGCAGCAGACAAAAGGAGAAAACTACACGGTAAAGCAAATGCAAAGAAGTTGTATATTGGTCAGAAAGTTCTCATTAAAGCTCATTCATTGTCACATAAGAAGAAACACTTGAGTCACAAATTCTTTCTAGTTTACAATGGACCTTACAGAATCCGACGTATACCACATGATAATTGCGTTGAAGTTGAAACTCTGCGTACTAGGAAGAGTAAAGGTTTACACCACATTTCTCATGTAAAACCATTTATTGACAGATAATCTGCCTTTTAACTTTGTCTTTGCCATAAAACGTTTCACTTCACGTTACTAGTATGCTTTAGAAACTGTTACCATGCAACAATGTTTGAAGTTAAATATCCAGCCAAGAACCAAGAGAAATTATTTAAACAGAAATGACGAATGCATTGTTATAGTAAACAGACGTCACAGTGTTATTGTGTGTGTACATTCTTGCTTGTTTGTTGCACGATTACGTAACGACTATAAGGCTCACATACTTAGAACATTTACCAGTACTGCTAATGAGATTTTAATGCAACATTTTGGTTTACTTGAAAATACATTCCGGATTTAAAGTACTTTCTGTGAGATACCAGATGAGACTATAGTTAGTTTATGTGACAGCTACACGATTTTTATCACGACGCTACTAATGAGTGACAATTTACAATGTTGCTTTTGCGGTGTTTCTGTTTTATATCTGCACAGTTTTTCTGTATTATTCTGGAAAGTAAAACATGTTTTAGTAGTAACTTTTGTGGTATAGCTACAAGGAGACAGCCTTTTCCATAGCACAACAATACGTTACAGCACAGTACTTTCATCATCACAACAATAAGCGTAATAACTAAGATATCTCTACGCAAAGCATTTCACTTTTGTTTATCATGAGGTAAGTACATTGGCTTCTGCAGAACTTAGCTTTCGGAGGACGATAACTACGACACTTCCACACAGATTATGTTGCAACAAGACGCACATTTAGCGCTACAGTACACGTATTTGAGTGATTAATTTTGTACTTGAAACATTTATTTTTAAAGATTTTTTAATTACAAAGAAAGTTTTCCGTGATACATTTCATTCCATTGCTGTAATTTGTAACACCTGAGGGCATAATTACATTTATCCTCAGGGGGGTACACACTTACTTTGTGTACCATGTGTGTGGCAACCACAAGGAACCCTAGCTAATATGGTATTTGCTTATACAACTTTACACTTTGGTACCATATTTCTCTAACACACAATTACACAGCTATCTGATTATTTGACAGAGAAACAAACTTTTTTTTTACTACGTCAGTGACAGATGTTTACGCAATTACAGAGTTGGATAACTTCACACTTATGAAATTTTATTTTGTCTGTACTTTGTAAACTGTTCATATTTTTTCGGAACCATTGTGATACTATGAGAGATTTGAATGATATATTTGGTAAGGGAGCATGATTTTAAAGTACGTTTGAGGTAGATGACGCTATTGAAATGAGCAGAGAATTTTTTTTACGTTTTGAAATTATTGGAGGAAGTTACGACGATTTTAAGATTTGACTGAAGTGTTATGATGTTATTATTACGACGACGATGTGTACTATGCTGTTGAGGTATGTTTATGATAAACAAGCTGATGCTATATGAGGAATCTGATTATGCTATGTAGCTATTATGATGAA
This sequence comes from Schistocerca serialis cubense, assembly GCF_023864345.2. NCBI lineage: Eukaryota > Metazoa > Arthropoda > Insecta > Orthoptera > Acrididae > Schistocerca > Schistocerca serialis. Next base: position 318,053,606 of record NC_064640.1, on the reverse strand, counting down.
ATATTGAAGACGTGTTGATGAATATGAATATGTATATGTGTAATAAGGTAAGGAATAAGGAGTAGGGGTTAGGGACTCTGATTTATGAAAAGGTTGTTGGAAACCAAGAATCGTACTTTAAGAGTTATGAAATGTGTGTGTATATGCATGAATGTATCACAATGCCACTGAAAATTTTTTTGGACACTGTTATATTTATAGGGTTTTGTTTCTACAGATTTGCAACGCTAATTCTTGACCTGTGATATATTTTTATATGAGACTACCACGGTAGCAGAATCTCCTGTCGTAAATATTTCCGTACGAAAGTTAAGTGACCACCTGCACGTAATGCGTCGCGGGCACCCAGCTGTGTCAGACGCCTGGAGAAAAAGCCATTATTGCGAGCCCTTTTCAGCGGCACAGGTAGCACAAAAAAAAAGGGGAGGCCATTATCCTTGGAAATATTCTTACATCTGCAAACCTGATAATGACAAGTGTCTTTCTACGAGAATTGAGAGCTACTGACTTACGAAATGCCACATAGCTATTGAATGATGTTTTTATGCTTTGGTTTGCGTAATTGCTTATTTCATTTGACATCTGTTTTCCAGCTGTGTTGCAGTATTGGTTTCATAAAATAAAATTAAATGCATTTGCTAATGTGAACACTTTCTGTCAACAGATCTATTAAATAATTATTTTATGATCCACATTTTCTAAAAAAAGGAGCACTTGGAAAGGAAAGAACAATAAGAAGGAACTAGTAACTGCATTCATAATTTTCTTTTCAAGTAATTGGTAACTTTTTGGTAGAATAACTTCTTGTGGTGCACCACTTTAATTACATAGACATTAAGATGTGATTATACATTTCCCTTATCTGCATTGTTATCTTTAGTGTACTATTTTTTCTGCTTGAGCTATGTCATGTTTTGATATAAGTTATTACATTTGCTGCTGCTAGCTTTGCCAATCTGTATTTTTTGTCATTGCTGCTTGTGTTAATTGTTTTGTGCTGCTGCATTGCCTCGTCCCTTAGTTTAGCGTCTGAGCTCAGTAGATTTAAGTTAGCTTAAGAGGGGGTAGCCTCTAAGAGAATGAGTTGCGATGAATTGGAAGAAATGCATTGAGAAAACAGGTTTAGGTAGGATTTTCTTGGAAATAAATGTTGAGGTAAGAAATGTGTGAACATATAAATACAGGAAGCAGGCTTAGATAGAATTTTTTGGGTGGAAACAAAGGATGAAATAAGAGGAAAGATATATGAATTTTTGGGTTGGACTGCAGTACCAAATGTTACACTGAAAACGAACCCTGTCCTTTCCTATTGGTGTTATCCCACTATGTGTGTGTGTACCCTTGTGTATTTGTTTTCTTCCTGTCTCTGTGTAGTTTCATAGAATTTTTTCTTCTTTTAATATTAAGCTACATTCACTATGATGAGGAATACTGTTATCCTCGAATATAATTGGCATTAATAATATGTTATTTACTTTGTAAAGATGTTAGACATTGTTCATTCTGTTTAAATGCTCATGTGTGAAGTTGATGTTTCGCAAGTTATTCTGATCTTTTATGTATTTACTAATGTCATAATTCCTGGAACACTGATGTATATGTTATATCGATTCTTTTGTAAAGCCTGTAATACAATTGTTATCAATATTGTTATGTTCTTTAATGATGTATTTTGTACCTTTGTTATTGTATTCTTCTGTTATAAAATTGTAATTGTCACCAGTTCATGATATTAGTAACTTGTAAGTTCCATTTCACTGCACACATTTCTGTTGGTCATAGTATATGGACAATATGTGAGAAGTAGGGACTGATAGTGTTTGCACGTGTGTTGGTAATTCAGCAAGGGACTGGATAACAGCATTGCTGGTTCTAAGGACATGTCAAACAAATTTTTTGTGAGTGGACAAGTGGTGGTTTATGGACTTGCTATATTCTCCGCAAGAATCTTCGATGGTGATTGTGCACCTGCACAGTCGCAACGGATGGCTGCTGGCCGTCTCTACAAGGACTCCAGTGGGTCTGCACCTCTGGTGGCCCACCAATACCATTATCTCTGCAAGGACTACAGTGGGTCTACATCTTTGATGATCCATCAATACCATTATTTCTACAAGGACTGCAGTGAGTCTGCACCTCTGGTGGCCCACCAATACCGTAATCTCTACCAGGACTACAGTGGGTCTGCTCTGTGATGACTTACCTACCAATACTCTTCAAAACTTCGAATGACTCTGCTGTGGGTTTGCTCTGTTGTGGCCCATTATCTGTCAGCATGTCAAGAGTCAGCACTGTCTTTCCATTGGAAGGACAACACTACTTCTTCAAGACTGCATGGAAATCCATTACTTCTGTGTGCATTTTCTTCTACTGCTCAGACTTTGAGAAAAACACTATATTTTACCGTAATGAATGATCAGGACTGTCTTTATGGACTGTGACAAAATTTTAGCTTTTGACCAACGTTGTATCAATAAGTGTGTGCATTTGATATCTTTGTTATTGTAATTATGAAAAATTTTTTCAAATCTGTATTGGGCACTGCCCAAACCAATTTGTAAAATTTTTTGTGGGGAGCGTGAGGGCTATGTAAGTAGGCTGTTTATGTTTTCTCTATGTAAGTGGGCTGTTTAGGTTTTTTATGGTAACGCCACCTCTGTATGAAAATCACTGGCTGTGCTGTGTGCAGTCTGTGGCTGCTTTGCATTGTTGTAATACTCGCCATTGTAGTGTTGGGCAGCGGCAGCTGGATGTGAACAGCGCGTAGCGTTGCGCAGTTGGAGGTGAGCCGCCAGCAGTGGTGGATGTGGGGAGAGAGATGGCGGAGGTTTCTAATTTGTCATGAACTGATATATATATTATGACTTGTGATGATATTAAGGTAAATACATTGTTTGCTCTCTATTAATATCTTTCATTTGCTAACTATCCCTATCAGTAGTTAGTGCCTTCAGTAGTTTGAATCTTCTATTTAGCTGGCAGTAGTGGCGCTCGCTGTACTGCAGTAGCTTGAGCAGCGAAGATTTTTGTGAGGTAAGTGATTTGTGAAAGGTATAGTTTAATGTTTGTCAGGGCCATTCTTTAGTAGGGAATTTTGAGTCAGATTGCGTTGCGCTAAAAATATTGTGTGTCAGTTTAAGCACAGTCATGTATAATTGTTCAAAGGGGACGTTTCAACTTGAACGGTTCAATTTATTGGCGATTTGGCGATTGGAGAGTTCCATTTACTTGTACGCAACAATTTTTGTTTTTTCATCTCATGAGAACTGTTTTCCGCGCGCTATTGTCTCATTCATGGTTTATGTACAGAACACGCACTGTCACTAATGATATCTGTTTCCTTTCCGCAGTAAAGCCACATCGCGCCCACTTACACCACACAGAGCCGACTGCCTCTATACTGAGTTCCACCCTCTACCACCTGAAGCCAGGTTCTGTTTACAGCATCATGATGCTCGCATCCGTGTTTGGAAGCGTGTATTCGTCATCGCCATAGTGACGTATCACCCAGCATGATGGTATAGGGTGCCATTGGTTTCGCGTCTCGGTCACCTCTTTTTCGCATTGACGGCACATTGAACAGTAAACGTTACATTTCAGATGTGTTAATATCCGTGAGTCTAAGCTTCATTAAATCCCTGCGATACCCTGCATTTCAGCAGGATAACACACGACTGCATGTTGCAGGTCCTGTATGGGCCTTTCTGGATACAGAAAATGTTCGACTGCTGCCCTGGCCAGCACATTCTCCAGATCTCTCACCAATTTAAACCGTCTGGTCAATGGTGGTCGAGCAACTGGCTCATCACAATATACCAGTCACTACTCTTGATGAACTGTGGTATCGTGTTGAAGCTGCATGGGCAGCTGTACCTGTACACGGCATCCAAGCTCTGACTCAATGCCCAGGCGTATCACGACCGTTTTTACGGCCAGAGGTGGTTTTTCTGGGTACTGATTTCTCAGGATCTATGTACCCAAATTGCGTGAAAATGTAATCAGATGTCAATTCTAGTACAATATATTTGTCCAATGAATACCCGTTTATCATCTGCATTTCTTCTTGGTGTAGCAATTTTAATGGCAAGTAGCGTATGTAACGGTTGCATAGAATTATGCCTATCATGCAGCACGAATTGGGTTATCGGAGCAGGAGGCATGCGATTGTGTCCGCTTCCAAAGCTATATAGCAGACATATGTAAAGTTATATCTCCTGTACTTGAAGAAAACCACAGGCACAGCATGTGGTTAAAAAACTGTACACTGTTACCGCGGGAGCAATGTTGAGAGAAAAGAATACAGAGGTTTTGAGGTAAAAATTCATTTATTTCTGGTCCAACTTAAAAGTAATTTTACAGTGTCATAAGCAGACACAGCAACACTTTTTTTATACATGAAACACCAGTACAATTTCAGGTCTTGAATAGCAGCAAACTTATAGATTCGACGCATCCAGGAGATCTTCTCCTTCCCCTTCACATAGGCGATGGTATCTGTGTGATCGAATAATTTAAGCGCCATCACCATATCTTTATAGGGTATGCCAGGATAATCCCAGTGAATTCCATGGTAGAAATGTGTTAACCACTTTGCACTCTTCCAGGTCTTAGCACACTTCAGGTACTTGAACGACCTCGGTGACGCAATGTTTGTTGAGAATGTCTCTATTATTCTAGCATCTTGTGTGTACACTACAAACGCAACATCTTTAAATATGAGCTGTCTATGCTCACCATCATAGAAACCCTGAGCAACTGCAATGATGTTCACACCTTGAGACGCCGTTGTGAAATGCTCTAGGTATGGTGCAGCACCTATTCATTTATACAGCTCGTTGCACAACACCAGTGAGTGGGTCGTAGTTGATCAAATGGTCATGTGGAACTAGAGCATATGCGGCAGTGTGTTCTGGGAAATTTGTGTCGAAGATACAAATTCGATTCGCACATCTATAGGTCCAGACTTAATTATCTTGTTCTGTTTTGAGCAGTCTATTACTATGATCAGTGAAAGCTCTTTGAATATACATGGACTGAGTAGACACCCTCCTCCCTCTCCTTCGGCAATTTCATAGTAAGAAGCACGAAACCCTGCATATGTCATAAGCTAGACTGTATACATTTTGATTCCACTGCAGATGTAAATTGTCATATGTGTATAATTCTGAATTGAGGTAGACTTTGGCATTAGTTAACTTGCAGTTGTCGAAAACTGTGGAATCATTTGCTATATTACCTCTTCTATCAGTCTGAAACGCAAGTATGATGAATCTAGGTGTCTCTATTTGCGAAGAGGTTTTAATGGCCCATGTTTGTCTGCTTGCATTCGGTAATACTGGGTACTCGGAAACCTCCCACAAGTGAAATATCAGTGACAGAAATGCACCGGAATTCAGGACTTTTAAAAGCTTCAAACGCTCCTCGTCGGATACACTGATGTGAGGCATTTCCCATATTATCTTGCTGATTGTGATCATATTCTCCTCTTGTGCTCCTTGAATGTATGAGTTATTGTCCGTCGCACTCCGCACCAAAATGAGCTCCTGTTTAGCGTTCATAATAATCTGTCTCATGTCCTCAAAGTACCCCATAAGCATTTTTAGAGGTATGGAGGCAGTAAATCGCTTGTACTCTGCAACTGAAATCCTCTGGATCGTCTATGAAACATCCCGCTTTTTCTGAACTATTCAAATCTGCGGGTGATGCAGAGATGTATGTTTTAAGGGTCGATGTCACGCCGACATTGCGTGTATGGTCGATCTCAGATCCACTGAGTTCATAGCGTATCTCTTGGAACAGGAATGCTAAAGCGTTATGTCTCAGCTAGGATCCCACTGCATCGCTGTCATCGGTTTTCTTGCATGACCCCTCTGGATATATGAAACTCTTGCATGGAAGCGCGACTGCATTTTGATGCTGGATGACAGTCCAAATTTCATCGTTCTTGTTAAATGTGGTTGAAGTGTAAGATTCATGAGAGAAGTAATCCTGACGTATAATTCTCTCATCATACTTTACCGGACTGGTTACATTGAGTGAGGACGTCATTGTGCGGTTTCAAGCCAACTGATTAAAGAAACTCGTAGTTCGCACGTGTTATTACTTCGCTGTTCGGTAGCAAAGTGACATGCTGTGGAATGCGTGCACATGTTTTATACCGTATGCCCACCCCACCTGAGATGTAATTGTACAATGATCTCCTCACCATGAAAGTCAACAAGTTGGTTATTCTGGTCCACAATACGCAGCTCCAAATAATCCCATATTTGAGCTGTCACTGGAAGTTATATTGGATTGGCAGGGGTCTCAACAACCTTAACCCCATTGCAACTGCGGGGAAGAATCCGCAAATAGTATGAATCAGACTATCGTTGAGATAGGAGTTCGTTGCAATGTTAAACTCGACTCCGATTGTGCTGACAGGAAGTATGTCCACAGTATGATCTGACTTGTAAAATTTACTTAGATCCTTCTTCAAAACCTGCCATTTTGTGAAACCCAGCAGGCACCCTATTGAATCATTCTGGTTAAAGTCAATCGTTGCATTTACAGTCCTTATTTCAGATTTAAGGTTATTGGTGTTTGCACATAATTCAATACGTTTTTCAGACTGTTTTAAGACTTAGTTTAAGTCGCCGATATCATATGCACCCGGTTTTATTTCCACAATATCTTTTTCACCATTAATATCCAGATGCTGTTTGTTGTTCGTCTCAGTGATATTTGGGATGCTGTAGTACGTCTCCAGTCCAATCAATGCAATACTCCATTCACCAACGCTCAAATCAATTGGCGAGAAGTAATTTGCATGCAATACAGATGATCTTTGTTTTAACATCAAAGTGTACGACGTTGCACCTGAACCTCAACTGATGTAGGAATGTTTAAAGCTCCTCCTTATATAGCATGCTTCTTTATCTTTGTGAACTTCAAGAGAAACATGATGCATAGATGTCCACAGAGGTATGTATTAAAGTCCTGATAGCGCCTATAATTGTAGAATACACGTCTTCTGTGAGGGAAGTATTGTTGTAATTCTTCTGGCTGTTGCAAGGTCACCAAATGAGTCGGAATAGTCGACGGTATCCGCATTTTTCATAACATATGATACCCAGTGGGTGCTGGGGCCACCAGCAACATCTAAATTCGGAATGCCACATTCACCAGTTTTCCACATAGTCTTCGGTAATGTATCCCGCATAAACACGCCATGGAATCTTGGTACGTTGAATTTGTTTCTAACAAGCTTAAGAAGATCAGTATTTGTGAGTGATTGATCTGGTAAGACTGCTAATGGGCTTTATTTTATTTATGAATAGCCCAAGTTCTTTCCTGTACGGTCTGAAGTATAGTCCTTTTCCGATGGTTGCGGTTTCCATCATGCGGTTATGTCTTCTTACCTCTTTTAACTATGCTTGGGAGTTTATCGCATTCTTGACTGTTCGAGCGACAGCTGCAGCACCATCAGCGTGGGAACCTACCGCCGAGAGCGCGGGGAGGGCCGGAATGAGAAATGGAAGAAATGGAAGAAACTTGAGGTGCTTTAACCGATCTTCCTGTTCTCGCATACTTCTGCCCCAGGGCGTTTTTAGCTGCATACATCGCTGTCAGGATAGAGTTCTTCAAACAGCTCTGTTTCCCGCCCTTCTTCTTCTTCTTGTTGTTTAGTGCACAACGTGCAGCATCTATAACTCGCTTGAAATTCATCACTATTAAACCCAACTTAATTTTTCCTCGCATGGTTTTATCAACTGCAAACGCCGCAATGCGTTGACCTATACCAATATCCTTTCTTCGCCGTATCGCCTTAGCCTTATCAGCTAAAATCCTATCTACAATGTGACGACCTGATAGGTCTTTATTTGCAGCTTCTGCTTCATCGAGCAGATTAACCCCCTTACCACCTTGTGCCAAGCGTTTCTGATTCTTTGTCCCAGTTCCACAGTAGTTATGCACAGGGATGTGTAATTCCACTGGCAGTTTGTCTAGAATACCACCACCTCCTCTAATGCGTCTCCTAGCACGCATGTTATGCTACTGCGGTGGTTGTGAACTATGCGCTCTCATTATATAGCAAATCGTTTGCATCAATCCAACTATTTTGTGTAGCAGGAAAACCAAGCAATTTGACTGGTGCTTTATTTCCAAGATCTCTTATGACTCTCTTCACGAGAAAATCACCCGGTTTTGAGCTTTTCTGCAACTCCTCGGCGTAGAAGCAGCCTGCAATTTCTTCACCTTTACTATCCTTCAATATATAAGTTCTAGGATTCGTTCTTTGCACCTTTGGAACTGTAAATATCTCGGTTGACCGGTTCGGTAGGTATGATTTCTCAAATGCCGGCTTGTGTTTTGAGATACGCACCAAGTCACCTACAATAAATTTCTGTCTGCGTGTGTTCAGCATTTTAATGCGATAGTACACCGTATCCATGAGTTCATTATCACGAACATCGATTGGTCTCATTTTTATTGTGGTATGTTTGGTTCGATTATACTGAGGAATTATTTCTGGGAGGATATCTGTCCATTTGTATGAGCCGCGAAGGTTAAAACTCATCCACATTTGATCTTTTATTGTTCTGTTCAGACGCTCCACGATACTTGCCTTCAGGTGAGTTAATGTTGAGTAGTGATGTATTCCATACCGCTGCATCACAGTCTTGAAATACCTGTTGTAAAACTTTCCGCCGTGATCGGTTTGGAGGTTGTCTGGGCATCGATTCGTCCCTGTCTGTAGCAAATGCTCAGAAACATCGGCGACATTTCTACCCGTTTTTGTTTTAACAGGTAAAACCCAAGCAAATTCGGAGTATGTATCAATAACCATTAAAATATATTTGAATCCATTATTTTTATGTGAATCATTTAATCATAACATGCCTACGAGGGTATGTTTTGCGTGCTGGTTTCTGCAGTTCTCGAACTACTGTCTCCATACTTATTCGATGATACCTCTCTCTCTAAGCTCAGAGGTTATTGAAACAACCTCGTCCGCAGCTCGTGGTCGTACGGTAGCGTTCTCGCTTCCTACGCCCGGGTTCCCGGGTTCGATTCCCGGCGGGGTCAGGGATTTTCTCTGCCTCGTGATGACTGGGTGTTGTGTGATGTCCTTAGCTTAGTTAGGTTTAAGTAGTTCTAAGTTCTAGGGGACTGATGACCATAGATGTTAAGTCCCATAGTGCTCAGAGCCATTTGAACCATTTGAAACAACCTCATTCGAATGAGCTGTATTGCCTGCAGCAGCTGATGCCATGTGCAGCCGTAGTCAATCTATTAGCTCGTTGGGGTCACCATAATATGAATACTGCTGGATTTGATCGTTCACTGCTTTATGCTCAATGGCAGTACCATCACCGCTGCTGCTGCTGTTGTTGTTGTAATTGTTGTTGCCGTTTTCGCCTTCAAGTATTGGTTTTATGATGGTTTCATGTTTCTTGTTTCTCAGGCTTTTCGCCATCTTACGTATATCAGTCATGTGCAGCATTTCACGGTGCATTTCCCTATCATTTACTGAATAATTTATATGTTTTTTGGTAGCTCTTAGGAAAATAAGGTTCATTAAGCCGGGTGTTTTCTCAAACCGCCTATCACCAATCTGTATTGTGTCATCAGTTACAGTTATAGGAAGTGTACGCAACATGTACGGTCTTCCCCTGCTAACGCCGAATATTCTATCTATCTGACCAGGGGCGTGACGGACAATGAATTCGTCAATGGCAACACAATCGTTATCATGTGATTTTGATTTTTCTGAGAGTTTTCGGAGAGATTCAGTAACCGGTTTGAAGGTCTGTCTTAGTGTTTGCTATCGATCCATACGCCCTAACGTGTTGACTGTCACATGCAACCGACCTGAAAACTATTTCTATAGGGCTTAATATTTTAAAATGAGTTGTGGATGCGTATGGTGAGCAGGTCTCGCTTGTCTACTCAATTATTACCGAGCCTTTGTATGGCGCCAGTTCGGTAATGGATGCAAGGTGGACGAATGCAACATACCATTTTAATTACATTGCCATTGACAGATTCAGAACGGCAAAAGGAAAAGCGCATATGCAACACAGTGCATCATATGCCAGCGAATTATAGCAGGTAGTGACAATCACACTGACTTCGAGGCCTTAGCGACGCACTTCCTCCCTTTCAGCTCATTGAACGGTTAACCCAACTTTGAAGAATGCTATGTAAATAATGTTGGCACTGGTGCCCGGTTTTCAGGAACACAGGCAGGTGCACTAGCGCCTCTATGGACAAGTGATAACCTTAGCAGCAAGGATTTTCCCAGACCCTGATAACTGCTTAGGTATCGTAAAACTAATTCTTGTTCCACCAGCGACAATCTTTAGCAGCAAGGATTTGACCAGACCCTGATAACTGATTAGGTATCGTAAAACTAATTCTTGTTCTACCAGTGACAACCTCGCGCCTGTGACCCAGAATTTCCTTCCAAGAACTGACCCACACATTGTTGGATATTTTCTACAGCTTTTATTGAGCCTGTAAGTTAACATGATCTGCTATCTTGATGCTTATCGGGAACACTACTTACCTTCGCAGATTTCTTAGCTTTAGACATTACCGTAAATACCAATACGCCCGATAAATCGTACAAACTAAAGTGAGCATTCTGTATAATTAGAAGTAAATGCTACCTCAGATTTTTCTTTAAACGCTGTATATCATAAAATAATATCTGTGCGTCTGTCTCTTGGTTATCTCTACCGACGTTTACACGTTGTTACATTTCTTAAAAAAAACTTCATTGCACCAGTCAAATTACATACCGTTGAAGAGAATACGGCTGAACATCAACAACACTGAGCTCCTGATTTCCCTACTTAAATACAAGTTTATCAACACCTTCATTTTCGTGTTTTTTTATATTTTTTAAAACTTCTATGAAACGTGTAAAACGTTAGGCTTTAGAGCGGTTTTATACGGTGCTAGACCAGCCCTTTGCGGGGAACTAATATAACAACAAAGAAAGAGGTAATATTTTGACGACATGTACACATATCTGCCGTGTACTGATATCGTAAGTAATGCTCTTGCAGTCGCGTTTTGTTTTGCATGTGTTCATTATGCCATACGTTTTATCGTCCATGGCGGCAGCAGAAGCAATAAAAAACATACAGCCTAATGGCGGCATTGCCATCATTTAAAAATGTGTTTGAGGTGGATACCAATTCCCATCGACAATTGCTAAAGTCTGCCAATTTTCTCATGCTTGGATATTAGCACATTGAATAAATGCACAATATTAGGCGAAGCCTGTTACAGAACCTCATTCGATAAATATTAAAATACCATAAGTTTAAGGTATCCTTTGCAGCAAGTAAATTAACTCTTCAGATATACAAACTTACAAACAGAAATGACGACCATGATGGCGTACATCGGTGAATCGGAAGTAAAAAATAAAAAAAATATTGGAGCAAAACGCGAGTCACAGTAATGACTGTAGCCTAAAATGGACAAAGTGTTTAATATGTAAAAATGTGGATAATAATTGTATACAAAATGTCTCGTTATATATCACGAAATAACACTGGTGTTATTTAAAAAATCCGGAAAGGAATACAGAAAATGGAAACACAGTAAACACACAACACCCACACAAAGTTCTAATAAACGAGTTATATGTAAATGACAGGGTGTACAATCTTCATACCAATTGAATAGAAACAAACAAGAGTAAGAGGTATATATATTTTTTTACATACGTGTATCCTCGAATCCACTCAAAATTGTCCACCAAGCTCCACACCAAATATCCAAATATATTGCAGTTATCTTCATTAATAGCTGTAGACAGCTCTCGCAGGTAACTCTGCAAAATTAAAATACTGTCTGTAAGTATCAGGAAAATAAATGAAGTGCCATATAGTTCCATATGTCAATCAAAACGCAGAAAATCAGTGAGGCAATTAGGCTAGCAATAGGACTCTTGAGATCAGGCCAAAACTGAATGATGCAGTTTTGTCAGATACAGACATGGTTGGAGACCGTGGCTGTTATATAAAATAAACTGTTGATGGTGTGCAGCAACCAGCCACAAATTTGTTTCAGGTTACTATATTCAAAAAGTGTCGATACCGGTTTCGAATTTTTTTATAATTAGTCATAAGACCGTTCTTTCATGCTTTCATCGAATTGGACTTCTATCCGGGGCATGACAAAGTAGTTATGTACAGTAGAACGAAACATGAAAGGACAAATAAGAGATGCAACAGAAGGAAGATCAATGACCAACAGTGTTAACTCACAATTTTTTATCTATATATAGGACTAACAACCACATCGAGATCATTGAGCAGACTGTACGAGGTTAACAAAAAATTGTATCCGTAAGAAAAATTGCTGCCATAAGGGAGAAAGTGATCGAAAGACGAGGGGCAATTGAAAATAAACACAGACTTACTAATGAAAGGAAGAAATACAAAAAATGAGAAGAAGATGTATAATCAATAGCCGTATGTAAGAAGGGAAACACCGTGGTATATAACAGGACACCTAGTGTACGACATTCAGAGTTTAACTGCGAATTATGAAGGCATTTGTGAAGCACACAGCCGTACTTGAACGATTAGTCAAACGAGGAAAAAAAGATTTCCGTAAGATTATCGTCTTCATACTTGCAGTGACATAGACACAAACAGAAACGATAACTGTAGCCGAATCGATTAGCAATTCCTACGTCCCTATTGCTTCATAGAATAATTTGCTGACAACCATATAGAAGAACGAGGTTGTGTCACCAGGAGATTTTTGCAACAGAAAGAAAAGCATTCCTGCAAATAATCTGACTCTGAATTAAGTAATTAAGAATTAAAAAATGGGAATACTTTTCCAACAGATGTAGCAGCAGAGGCAAGCTGTTGCCACTTTAAACATACACAATATGTTAGAGCCTTGCGGTAGCGTTCTCGCTTTCCGCGTACGGGGTGCCGGGTTTGATTCCCGGCAGGGTCAGGGATTTTTCCTGCCTCGAGATAGCTGGGAGTTGTGTCGTCATCATCATCAACATTCATCCTCATTACAGTCGGAGGAAGGCAATGGCAAACCACCTCCGCTAGGACCTTGCCTAGTACAGCGGTGCCGGTCTCCCGCATCGTCCCCTACGCTCCTCGGGGTATGGGACCTCATCATCAATATGTTAGAAATCTTCATGACGTACCAGAATAAGTGACGAAGGTGCAACATTTACGAAAAGTATTACTAAACTCGGAAATTAGTACTATATTCCTATTTTTTTTAAAGCGAATGTACGAACCTGCTTTTCATTACCATAGCTGTTCGCGTGCGCACTGAAGAGGCACGCGTGTATATGAGAAACGATATTCGTGCCAAGGTTCTCCAGTGTCACTGTTCTTTTAACTGAGAATAATGAAGTTCCAGAAAATCTGTTAGAATAAATACATAGGGTACTTAAAGATGAAATTAGCCTAAAAACAAATAAAGATAATAATGAAAGAAAAAGACCAGAAGAACGGAAGTACCTAAATACCATAAGAGTGGAAAATGAAGTACGGGTAGGCGAGGATCTCTTTAATTACCCAACACGAGGAAACAATGAATACGTAAAACGATAATTGAAGAAGGTTATTTTCCCGAAAGGAAACTGACTGATGCAACCACTGATGTGATTAATTTATGTCGAGAAGAGCATTATATGAAGGTATTAAATGGCCACTAGCCAATCAGAGAAGAAGAGGCTACAAATGTTTTAAATTTTATTATGTACAATGGTGTTACAAATGAAATGGGTCCAAAAAGTATGAAATGAAAATATACATGCTACACTAGGCAAAGTGTGAATACTAACGAAAAGAATGCTTCAGTAGGTGCTATACTTTCCAATTCATCAATAATTAGTCTGTCTGGCAACAAGGAAACTGTGGGCGGTAAGACTTGCCGAGGTGACTGAAATACGGCACACGAGTTAGTGTTTACTTCGAGGTAAGTGACAGTAGCATTCACTGATGTCTTGAAGGAGGGAAATAACATTCCATAAATCATTTCATATAAACCGTAAATAAACACAGTTATTCGTACCGGAAAAATTTAAACATATTTTTAGTGCTGAGCACTGGAAGTTCGTGTAGCTCTGAACGTCTACAGCGTTTCTAGATTTAGATAATATGGTCATGTTGTCTTACTACATCGCTAATGTCTTTCCTCAGATGGCTTTACAGGCACGAATACTAAATGACTGGCGTTAAACAAAGTTCCTCTCCCTAAGACGGAAAGGTCCACGAACATTTGATATCGCACCCACGTACTCAAACACGCAAAGATTCCAGGTTGTAGATATGCTACTTACTCTATAATAATTTATTCTGTCGATATCATTCAATGTTCCTCTGTCGGAGAAGCCGTTTTCTGTCACGATCACAGGTGGATTCCCATATTCATCTTTTATCCATCGCAAGATTTTGCGAAATCCCCAGGGCACAACCTGGAACAATGTTAGAGAGGTAGAGATATAAAAAGAAGTACAGGTGCAATGCACACGAAACAGTGATGTTCTCTTACCTTTAAGTAAGCTGAGGCAGCGATAGGCCAGGCTGGGTCGATGTGCAAGCTGACCCCGGAGTCAGGTATGTTGACACCGCCAGGGCCCGGCGTGCAGAGGCGCGTCGTGTAGTGGTTAACGCCCAGGAAGTCTGCCGTGCCTGCACCAACGGCAAAAGAGTCAGCGAGGAGAACATGGCCAGGCTTAGCAGGCTCATGCTGATACCATACTTTACACGCATGTCTTATTTTCATTTACAGCTGATAATTACAATAACAGGATCCGTTAATATTTTTCCGTACATTGTACTTCTACGAAATCTCATGGAAAAAACAATCCCCTAAAGGCAGAAAGACTCACTTGGCCTTACCGGAGGTTCAGATGGCCTGTGATACCGTTTTAAAACATAAATTTTGGATAAGGATATTAGTTGCGGAAATGTGAAACACGTGAGGTACAGCTGTGCAGCAATGTCATACAGGCTGTACTACTGTGTTAAAGCTGTAGTCTTAGTCTCCGAGCTATGACAAGCTTCTATAAATTTTCAGTAAGGATTTTCTATGGTGTTCATGCAATATTTACCTATTTGTAACAAACTCTCAACAGCTGGAGGAAAGGTCTCGTGTGGTGGTAAAATTATAGCTTCGTAGTAACGGTCTCATCGTCAATGTTCACTTTATTATAGCCATAGATAAAAATGATGTTAGTTATGTGCTACAAAAATGAAGGAAGAATACTAAGAATGAGGACTCTCATTTAAAAATAGTAAGTTTAGCAATATAAGAAAATAATAGAGCTAGGTATTTAACCATCAAAAATCGAAACGTGCGGGATGTTAACTATCATCACGTACCAAAAGCACGTTTAACTCTGCTATTTTATGACTGAAAGTATTGCTACATCTAGCATAGAAATCTGGCAGCTAAATTAGAGACAAAAAGCCTATCGGTCATCCAAACAGGAGAGAAAATGTCTAATTTCTAAGATCTACCTAATTAAAAGCTAAAAGCAAGGTGCCGCCGAGTGTATGGTAGGATGTGCCTGTGAAGCAATAAACTCCGGAGAGTACCTAACTTAGTAGGGAGAAATGAAAGACGAAAAGTGAGAAGCACCGACAGTCGAAAATGACACTTGCAACATGACGATGTCAGAAAATATAATCTAATAATTACTGTCGGGTTTAGACAACAATTGCTTGTTACGACATGAATTACAGTTTTAATTCCTACACGGCGAGCCGATTCTTTTTCACAGTTATCGCTTTTTAAGTTTCTTTACTTATCTCTCTCTCTCTCTCTCTCTCTCTCTCATCCACTCTGATTTTGTGAGTTTGGGATGCTTCTGGCTAATGGCTCTGAGCACTATGGGACTCAACTGCTGAGGTCATTAGTCCCCTAGAACTTAGAACTAGTTAAACCTAACTAACCTAAGGACATCACAAACATCCATGCCCGAGGCAGGATTCGAACCTGCGACCGTAGCGGTCTTGCGGTTCCAGACTGCAACGCCTTTAACCGCACGGCCACTTCGACCGGCTGGGATGCTTCTGGATTTCATTCTTGGCTTCTAATTTCTCCCTTAGTAGTCTGCTACTTTTCTTTTATGGTAAACTTCTTTTTCTTAACATTGTTTAGTTTCAGTGTATTGTGAATTACTACTATATTATGAGGCGAGATAACGATGGGTGTGTATGTAGTTCAGTATTTTGTCCTTGAATTTTTGTTCACTTATGATGTAGTCCAACAGATATATTCCTGCGAATTTTCCACGTATTATCTCCTTCATATCTTGTGATTGCGAAATGACATATTTTCCGTGAACTGGCTTCCTTCTTCTTTCACACATTCATCAGTTCCTCTGTCTCCATGTGTGGTTGGTGTTTGTTTCGAGTCAGTCTTCGGAATTATAATTCAGTCAATTCGATGTTCACAGTAGATTATCCATCCACTTACGTATATTCATTTAACAACGGCGTCGACAAATGTTGTACAATCATGTGATTACTTACAGAACTTTTGAGAATAGGACTATGCTCACGAAAATATTTTAGAAGGCTGCATGTCCTGCAGACACACATCCACAGCTTTTAATTCAGCTTTTTCCCATTGCTTGTTGCCTCCTCATGTTGTCAACAATCGCCTTGATATTCAGTTTTCCATTCCACGGGCACAAGGGCGCCTGTAGGTATGAATACCAAAACTACATACGAAACACTGTTATTCTCAAATATCGTTTATTATGAACAGTTCTCTGCAGGTGAACCGTGGTAGTGACGTTTGCAAATTGAACAGCACAAAGAAAAATAACTCACAATGCAATTTATAATTAAAGTTACATTCGGCTTAGAAAGGAATGGCTTACGCAGTTATGAAACTTTATAATAACCTGTCAAATTAAATAAAACGTTTAACAGTCAAGCTCTTTCTAAAACCAATTATACTTGTTGTTATTAAAAATATTGCTATTTTACAGAAAATATCTATTGAGCGTGTGTGTGTGTGTGTGTGTGTGTGTGTGTGTGTGTGTGTGTGTGTGTGTGTTTATGTTAGAGAGAGAGAGAGGGAGAGAGAGAAAGAGAGGGAGAGAGAGAGAGAACATGGTTTGATAGTGTTATAGCTTTTCATTAATAGCTTATCTGTAAATGGACAGCTTGCAGTAACGAATAAATTTTAATCACATTTGTAGCTGTTGTAAAAATAATGACACGTTCCACATCATAACTGTTGTTGTGGACTTGAGCAGTGGATCAGGTAACTAACTGCAATATCCATTGCGAACGTGCCGAATATACGTATCGAGCCCCCAATGTAACTGTAGCTACTGTACATGCTATAAGCTCACGTGGAACAATACAGAATTCCATTGGCTATGCTACGACGGAGAAGCATTTACGTATACCGACAAGGACACAATTACATCGCTTTCCACTGTCTGCTCATCAGCTTCACTCCTGTTCACAATTCCGCCAATGAGCTCTCAAACCGTCAGCTACGCAATGTATACACTGTTGACCCGTCACACTACGGAGTTGTGAATAATCACAAAGATTCTACCTCAAGATAAGAGTTTTATCTGCGACTGTTGCTTGAACACACTGTTAACGTTGACCTTTATCAAAGGAAACAAACTAATTCATTTATTTTCGGCTTCAGATTCTTAATGTTTTTTGTTTTTTACCTCGTTGATGATTTGTACCCGTGTTTGTAATACTTCGTTTCGTTTTTGTTTCACCGCAGAGAGAAATAAGGACAACTCATTTATACAAAACTTGTTGAGTCTGTAGTTACGACTTCGACATCTTTTACTTACAACACACTACAAATGTAATCAGAGCAGGAACTCATTTTTATAGATAATCCACAGAAAAAGTTAATATCACGGGAAACCCGTCCGAGTAGCCGCGCGCTCGCGCTAGCACGTCGCTTCCGGGATTCGAGGAGGGGCGCCGACACCAGATCGATTTTTCCCAGCGGATTAAAGACATGGGCCAGTATGCCGGCCAGGCTGAAACGGTTTTTAGACGGTTTCCCACGTCCAACTCGGTGAATGCCGGTCTGCTACCCGTGTCCCGTCTCACCGTCTCAGTTACACGATTCCCCAACATTTCGAGAACCTTCTCACACTTTTACATGGAATAAAACCAGACGCCCCCGCCAATGAACCATGGACCTTGCCCTTGGTGGGGAGGCTTGCGTACCTCAGCGATACAGATAGTCGTACCGTTGGTGCAACCACGATGGAGGGGTATCTGCTGAGAGACCAGACAAAGGTGTGGTTCCTGAATAGGAGCAGCAGCCTTTTCAATACTTGCAAGGGCAACAGTCTGGACGATTGACTGATCTGGCCTTGTAACATTAACGATAACGGCCTTGCTGGACTGGTACTGCGAACGGCTGAAAGCAAGGGGAAACTACTGACATAATTTTTCCCGAGGGCGTGCACCTTACTGTATACTTAAATGATGATGGCGTCCTCTTGGGTAAAATATTCCAGAGGTAAAATAGTCCCCCGTTCGGATCTCCGAGCGGGGACTGTTTAGGAGGACGTCGTTATCAGGAGAAACAAAACTGGCGGTCTGCGGATCGGAGCACAGATACCTTAATAGGGCAGGTAGGTTAGAAACTTTAAAAAGAGAAATGGATACATTAAAATGAGATATAGTGGGAATTAGTGAAGTTTGGTGGCAGGAGGATCAAGACTTCTGGTCAGGTCAATACAGTGTTATAAATACAAAATAAAATAGGGGTAATGCATGAGTACGTTTAATAATGAAGAAAAAAATAGGGGCGCGTGTACACTACGAACAGCATAGTGAACGCATTATTGTGGCCAAGACAGATGCGAAGCCCACGCCTACCACAATAGTACAAGTATATATGCCAACTAGCTCCACAGATGGTTCAAAATGGTTCAAATGGCTCTGAGCACTATGGGACTTAACATCTGTGGTCATCAGTCCCCTAGAACTTAGAACTACTTAAACCTAACTATCCTAAGGACATCACACACATCCACGCCCGAGGTAGGATTCGAACCTGCGATCGTAGCTGTCACGCGGTTCCAGACTGAAGCGCCTAGAGCCGGACGGTCACACTGGCCGGCGCTCCACAGATGACAAAGAGATTGAAGAAATGTATGATGAGATAAAAGAAATTATCCAGATATGGGGGACTGGAATTCGATAGTAGGAAACGGAAGAGAAGGAAAAGTTGTGGGTGAATATTGAATGGGAGTAAAGAATGAAAGAGGAAGCCTCCTCGTAGAATTTTGCATAGAGAATAACTTACTCAGAGCGAACACTAAGCTCAAGAATCATGAAAGAAGATTGTGTACCTGGAAGAGGCCTGGAGACACTTGAAGGTTTCAGATAGATTATATAATGGTAAGATAGAGATTTAGGGACCAGTTTCTAAATTGTAAGACATTTCCACTGGCAGATGTGGGCTCTGACCACACTCTATTGGTTATGAACCGTAGATTAAAACCGAAGAAACTGCAAAAAAGAGGGAATTTAAGGAGATAAAACCTGGATAAACTGAAAGAACCAGAGCTTGTAGAGAGTTTCAGGGAGAGCATTAGGGAACGATTGACAAGAACGGGGGAAAGAAATACATTAGAAGATGAATGGGTAGCTTTGAGAGATGAAATAGTGAAGGCAGCAGAAGTTCAAGTAGGTAAAAATACGAGGCCCAGTAGAAATCCTCGGGTAACACAAGAGATATTGAATTTAATTGATAGAAGGAGAAAATTTAAAAATGAAGTAAATGAAGCAGGCAAAAAGAAATACAAACGTCTTGAAATGGCTAAGCAGGGTTGGCTTGAGGATAAATATAAGGACGTAGAGGAATATATCACGAGGGGTAAGATAGATACTGCCTACAGGAAAATTAAAGAGACCTTTGGAGAAAAGAGAACCACTTGTATGAATATTAAGAGCTCAGATGGGAAATCAGTACCAAGCAAAGAAGGGAAAGCAGAAAGGTGGAAGGAGTGTACAGAGGGTCTATACAAGGGCGATGTACTTGAGGTCAATATTATGGAGATGGAAGAGGACGTAGATGAAGATGAAATGGAAGATAAGATACAGCGTGAAGAGTTTGACAGAGCACTGAAAGACCTAAATCGGTAAAAGGCCCCAGGAGTAGAAAACATTCCATTAGAACTACTGATAGCCTTGGGAGAGCCAGCCCTGACAAAACTCTACCATCTGATGAGCAAGATATATGAGACAGGCGAAATACCCTCAGACTTCAAGAAGGATATAATAATTCCAATCCCAAAGAAAGCAGGTGCTGACAGGTGTGAAAATTACCGAACTATCAGTTTAATAAGTCACGGCTGCAAAATACTAACACGAATTCTTTACAGACGAATGGAAACACTGGTAGAAGCCGACCATGGGGACGATTAGTTTGGATTCCGTAGAAATGTTCAAACACGTGAGGAAACACTGACCCAAAAACTTATATTAGAATACAGATTAAGGAAATTGAAACCTACGTTTCTGACATTTGCAGGTTTAGAGAAAGCTTTTGACAATATTGACTCTCTTTCAAATTCTGAATGTGTCAGGGGTAAAATACAGGGAGCGAAAGGCTATTTACCATTTGTACAGAAACCAGATGGCAGTTATAAGAGTCGAGGGGCGTGAAAGGGAAGCAGTGGTTGTGAAGGGAGTGAGACAGGGTTCTAGCCTATCCCCGAAGTTTTTCAATCTATATATTGAGCAAGCAGTAAAGGAAACAAAAGAAAAATTCGGAGTAGGAATTAAAATCCATGGAGAAGAAATAAAAACTTTGAGGTTCGCCGATGGCATTGTAATTCTGTCAGATATAGCAAAAGACCTGGAAGAGCAGTTGAATAGAATGGACAGTGTCTTGAAAGGAGGATGTAAGATGGACATCGACAAATGCAAAACGAGGGTAATGGAATGAAGTCGAATTAAATCAGGTGATGCTGAGGGAATTAGGTTAGGAAATACGACACTTGAAGTAGTAGATGAGTTTTGATATTTGGGGAGCAAAATAACTGAAGATGGTCGAAGTAGAGAGGATATAAAGTGTAGACTGGCTATGGCAAGGAGAGCATTTCGGACAAGATAAGGTTGTTAACATCGAGTATAGATTTAAGTGTCAGGAAGTCTTTTCTGAAAGTATTTGTATGGAGTGTAGCCATGTACGGAAGTGAAACATGGACGATAAACAGTTTAGACAAGAAGAGAATAGAAGCTTTCGAAATGTGGTGCTACAGAAGAATGCTGAAGATTAGATGGGTAGATCACGTAACTAATGAGGAGGTATTGAATAGAACTGGGGAGAAGAGGAATTTGTTGCACAACTTGACTAGAAGAAGGGATCGGTTGGTAGGATATGTTCTGAGGCATCAAGGGATCACCAATTCAGTATTAGAGGTGAGCATGGAGAGTAAAAATCGTAGAGGGAGACCAAGAGATGAATACACTAAGCAGATTCAGAAGAATGTCGGTTGCAGTAGGTACTTGGAGATGAAGAAGCTTGCACGGGATAGAGTAGCATGGAAAGCTGCATCGAACCAGTCTCTGGACTGAAGACCACATCAAGAACAACACTAGGCGCAGGCGGGTGGGGGTACACAGATTTCGTCCTGGGAGAAAGGGATAGCGAAAAGAAGGGCAATAGGCTACGCTACACCACTAACATTGACTGAATCATATTAACATGCCGACCCTGTGAAGATACATATATGAAGGTGAAGAAAATAAACGTTAATATTACGGAAACGATACTTTGATATTTCAAGGATGCTACATGGTGCATATGGAGATTAGATTTATGAATATGAATTTCACCGATATCAAACCATTTAAGAAAGAATGATATATAAATTTTTATTTCTACAGGATGTTCGGAAATTCCAGTTACAAACTTCTGGGACTTTTATAGGGAAGTGAATACATAATATATTTTGAATAGCAACCCATGTCCGCAAACGCATCGTTTCCGTTCTACGACGGTTTCATTTCAGATGTTTAACTCATCCACTCCTGCTTAGGGAAATGAGTTAGGCGTTAGGCAGTACAATTATTAGGTAACAATTCGAGAGGAAACATAACGAAGCATCCATTTATCACTTCAGAGCATTTGTTTGTATTAACACTTAAACATTACGTGTTTACATCATTCCAAAACAAAAAAGACCCCAGCATACTGTGCGTATAGAACAGTACTGATGGATTACAACAACGGATTGATGTGGCGATCACCACAATTGTTACAGACATTGTACCTCCGAAGCATTTTCTGGTGCACACTCTCCATTCCACCTGGTATCCCTTTAATTCCTAGCGCAGCGGACAGAACTCGTGCCAGCAGATCTTCCCGTCTCTACAGGAGTCTCGTAGCAAGGCAAACGTTGAGTGACAGCTGGTGAGCGTCTGACGTAGTACTCGTCTATTCTATAGCATACCAGGACAAGGAACTCAGAGACTTTTCTCTTTCCCTCAGAAGACGTGGGCGAGCTACACATCTGAAATGAAACTATCGTAGAACGGAAACAGTACGTTTTCGGACATGGGTTCCTATTCAAAATATTATGTTCCCATTCCCCTCTACAAGTCCAAGAATTTTGTAACGGGAATTTGCCAACACTCTGTATAGTTACAATGTGCAAGAGATGCATTTACAAAGTACAGTTTGGCTGGCTTTAAACACAGAGTCCTCTTTCTTTTGACGTGCCACGATACCTTTCATTCTCCTAACGAATCCATCCCTTGACGTTTATTTAAGTGATGGAGGATATTAAGATTTTGTTTTGTGTCTGAGAATGGATAGCCTGTACTTGATGTGTGTCTGGATATAGAAAATTTTGTATCCCTGCTGTGGATGTACTCAGTACTGTGTTCAGTATATCTGGTTGGAATGTTAATATTACAATTAAGAAGTGAATGGTACCATAAAACGTTCATTGCCTGTGAGATATAACGTTATTTAAAAATGTCGTTCATGTAACTCAGAAATTCGATAAAAGATCCGAAGTTCTGAAATACGGTATTAGGTGTCAGTTGATGCTTTCAGTACGAACGACGCGTGTGCTGGAAAAGAATGCGAGTTTACCTTGAATCTACCGCAGCTTTCGATGAACAGAGACTTTTAACCACTAAAAAACATCCAATATCCTAGATCGCATAAAATATTTCTTTATTTGGCAACCGATATCGAGAGACTTTGCTGTCATCTTCTGTTCTTAAAAATCGCTACTGCGCGCGAAGTCTTGTTTCCAGTTCTGCTCTCAAGCAACTGTAAAACTTGTGAAAGGGTAGATTCGGAAGTCGCCTACGCGCGTATGGTTAGAGAAATAAAATTCATATTTTGTTTTATGGAAATTTCTCAACGCGGTGAAAGTAAACGGAGTGTGTGTAAAAGAACATGGGATAAAACTGCTGCAGCTGGGAAACGTGTCCATCGGCATAACTGCCTAATAATTCAAATAATCATATTTCATATTTGATCGTTTTCGAGGTTTTTCCGTTCCGTTAATTTATTTCTACTTTAATGTGTCAGGTAATGAAGAACAGAAATAAATTAACTGCTAAGAATGCGGATACTATCTACAGAAATGAGCGCTTTCCAGGAAAGATTTAATCAATGAAATTGCGTTATCTATGTGGGAACCAGTATGCTACTGGAAATATAAATACCCCAAAGGTATACGTATAAACAGCCATTGATTACCACATCAGTCATTGGAGCTCATTGGTCATAAGAGGGCAGTTTATCTACAACTTATCCTTTCTGGGCTTAGTTTTAAAATGGCGACCAAGAAAATAAATATGATGGTTTGCCACGAAAGAGTCACTGAGAACTTAGACAGTACTTGACAAGACGCACTTTAACGTTCTGGGCTACAGAGACGGGTCAAATCAGCAGGATAACCCAGTTGCGCAATCGTTTTTTCTGACTGTATTTTCAGGATTCGTTTTCTTCACGAATTTACTCGCTTTGGCGCTGATTGTCAAACAGTACTGGAAGCAATGGAGCAGATGACACGTTATCGACAATGGAGGTATGAAGATCTCCATTATCGTGAATCCCAAGGCGCTGCGGGGGCTATTAGTCACTTGTAAGCGCAGACAAAACCTTCTAGAATATCCAAGACACCTTCCACCAGTTAGCGACAGCATACGATGACCAGTGGAAAAATGCTCCTATCACATCACGAAAAAGGCTAATATGCTCCCGTTTTAAACGACTCTGACTGAAAAGTGGGGTGCTAACTGTCTTATTTACCTTCTTCAGCCCCTTCAAAAATTTTCCCAAAGTTTTGGAATGCCAACATATACGTGCTATTTTTAACATAACTCGCTTACACCCACTAGCCGATAGCGGTAAGTCGCTGATAGTCATCCTCTCCCACTTGCTCATTCTCACTCACTTATTCAGCCCAATTCATCGTCATTATCCCTTCGTGTCTAGCTAACTGTCACTGTCTCCTGTCTCACAGCCGCAGTTTCCATCATCCTGTCCTACTACTACTGCCGTCTCTCACTGCCTCTCTCTCCCACCTGTTTTCTCTTACTGCTACATTCTCATTCATTCCTTGTCACTACTGCTATCTCTTCTCACTGCACTATCTCTTTCTTCCTCATTGTCATTGTCACAGACTGTGTGTCTCATAATCGTTGGCTCTCACCCATTCCCACTTCGACTTTCTCCTTCTCTTTATTCCTCTCCTGCTGGCACTGTATCCTTTACTCTCCTCCTAGGACTGTTCTGTCACTGTCAGTTATGTTCCACAGCCACTTTGTTCCTCTCTTTTTCTCACACTGCCATTGTCTCTTTTGCTCTTTCTATACCACATCCACTGTCTACAATCTTCCAGTAATTATTCCTTTTCCGTCTCTTTCCCACTGCCACTGCCTCCTCTCTCAGCGCAAAAAAGCGCTAATACGTTCGCATGCCGAAATTTTTGCGAAAATTTCTAAAGGTGCTGAGCAGGTAGAATGAGGCAGGTGGTACCTCACTTTTCAGTCAGCCTTTTAAAACAGGAACATATTAGCCTTTTTTGTGTTCGGATAGGACTATAGATTATATAATGGTAAGACAGAGATTGAGGAACCAGGTTTCAAATTGTAAGACATTTCCAGGGGCAGATGTGGATTCTGACCACAATCTATTGGTTATGAACTGCAGATTGAAACTGAAGAAACTGCAAAAAGGTGGGAATTTAAGGAGATGGGACCTGTATAAACTGAAAGAACCAGCGCTTGTAGAGAGTTTGAGGGAGAGCATAAGGGAACAATTGACAGGAATGGGGGAAAGAAATACAGTAGAAGAAGAATGGGTAGCTCTGAGGGATGAAGTAGTAAAGGCAGCAGACGATAAAGTAGGTAAAAAGACGAGGGCTAATGGAAATCCATGGGTAACAGAAGAAATATTGAATTTAGTTGATGGAAGGAGAAAATATAAAAATGCAGTAAATGAAGCAGGCAAAAAGGAATACAAACGTCTCAAAAATGAGATCGATAGGAAATGCAAAATGGCTAAGCAGGGATGGCTAGAGGACAAATGTAAGGATGTAGAGGCTTGTCTCACTAGGGGTAAGATAGATACTGCCTACAGGAAAATTAAAGAGACCTTTGGAGAGAAGAGAACCACTTGTATGAATATCAAGAGCTCAGATAGCAACCCAGTTCTAAGCAAAGAAGGGAAGGCAGAAAGGTGGAAGGAGTATATAGAGGGTTTATACAAGGGCGATGTACTTGAGGACAATATTATGGAAATGGAAGAGGATGTAGATGAAGACGAAATGGGAGATAAGATACTGCGTGAAGAGTTTGACAGAGCACTGAAAGACCTGAGTCGAAACAAGGCCACGGGAATAGACAACATTCCATTAGAACTACTGATGGCCTTGGGAGAGCCAGTCATGACAAAACTCTACCATCTGGTGAGCAAGATGTATGAGACAGGCGAAATACCCTCAGACTTCAAGAAGAATATAATAATTCCAATCCCAAAGAAAGCAGGTGTTGACAGATGTGAAAATTACCGAACTATCAGTTTAATAAGTCACAGCTGCAAAATACTAACGCGAATTCTTTACAGACGAATGGAAAAACTGGTAGAAGCGGACCTCGGGGAAGATCAGTTTGGATTCCGTAGAAATGTTGGAACACGTGAGGCAATACTAACCTTACGACTTATCTTAGAAGAAAGATTAAGAAAAGGCAAACCTACGTTTCTAGCATTTGTAGACTTAGAGAAAGCTTTTGACAATGTTGACTGGAATACTCCCCTTCAAATTCTGAAGGTGGCAGGGGTAAAATACAGGGAGCGATAGGCTATTAACAATTTGTACAGAAACCAGATGACAGTTGTAAGACTCGAGGGGCATGAAAGGGAAGCAGTGGTTTGGTAGGGAGTGTGACAGGGTTGTAGCCTATCCCCGATGTTATTCGATCTGTATATTGAGCAAGCAGTAAAGGAAACAAAAGAAAAATTCAGAGTACTAATTAAAATCCGTGGAGACGAAATAAAAACTTTGAGGTTCGCCAGTGACATTGTAATTCTGTCAGAGTCAGAAAAGGACTTGGAAGAGCAGTTGAATGGAATGAACAGTGTCTTGAAAGGAGGATATAAGATGAACATCAACAAAAGCAAAACAAGGATAACGGAATGTAGTCAAATTAAATCGGGTGATGCTGAGGGAATTAGATTAGGAAATGAGACACTTAAAGTAGTAAAGGAGTTTTGCTATTTAGGGAGTAAAATAACTGATGATGGTCGAAGTAGAGAGGATATAAAATGGAGACTGGCAATGGCAAGGAAATCGTTTCTGAAGAAGAGAAATTTGTTAACATCGAGTATAGATTTAAGTGTATGGAAGTCGTTTCTGAAAGTATTTGTATGGAGTGTAGCCATGTACGGAAGTGAAACATGGACGATAACTAGTTTGGACAAGAAGAGAATAGAAGCTTTCGAAATGTGGTGCTACAGAAGAATGCTGAAGATAAGGTGGGTAGATCACATAACTAATGAGGAGGTATTGAATAGGATTGGGGAGAAGAGAAGTCTGTGGCACAACTTGACTAGAAGAAGAGATCGGTTGGTAGGACATGTTTTGAGGCATCAAGGGATCACAAATTTAGCATTGGAGGGCAGCGTGGAGGGTAAAAATCGTAGAGGGAGACCAAGAGATGAATACACCAAGCAGATTCAGAACGATGTAGGTTGCAGTAGGTACTGGGAGATGAAGAAGCTTGCACAGGATAGAGTAGCATGGAGAGCTGCATCAAACCAGTCTCAGGACTGAAGACCACCACAACAACAGGACTATTTTTCCCCTGGTTCCCTTCTTTTCCCTGTACAGCTTAGTATGTCACTCATATGAAAATAACTTTATAGAAAAGTGAAATTTGGATAGTTTGCCGGCCGCTGTGGCCGAGCGGTTCTAGGCGATTCAGTCCGGAACCGCGCTGCTGCTACGGTCGCAGGTTCGAATCTTGCCTCGGGTATGGCTGTGTGTGATGTCCTTAGGTTATTTAGGTTTAAGTAGTTCTAAGTCTAGGGGTTGGCTCTGAGCGCTATGCGACTTAACTTCGGAGGTAATCAGTCGCCTAGAACTTAGAACTAATTAAACCTAACTAACCTAAGGACATCACACACATCCATGCCCAAGGCAGGATTCGAACCTGCGACCGTAGCGGTTGCTCGGCTCCAGAGTGTAGAGCCTAGAACCGCACGGCCACACTGGCCGGCCTAAGTCTAGGGGACTGATGG
The DNA here is from genome assembly GCF_023864345.2 of Schistocerca serialis cubense. Taxonomy (NCBI): domain Eukaryota; kingdom Metazoa; phylum Arthropoda; class Insecta; order Orthoptera; family Acrididae; genus Schistocerca; species Schistocerca serialis. Next base: position 318,025,832 of record NC_064640.1, on the reverse strand, counting down.
CCTCAGATGATAAGGCCCATAGTGATTAGAGCCATTTGAACAATTTTGATGTTCACTTACGTGAAACTTAAACAGCGCAGAATTAACTTTACACCTCAGACTGCATTGTGCGTTCAGAAAAATTTTGCACGTGCTTCAGTACTACAACAAAGGCCCCCAAAACTCTTCTGACGATAATGGAGACTCTTTAAAGTATATTTCTCCGCGCGACGTTACTTTGTAAACAATGTTTTCGCCTCACCCCGGAAATTACGGGCGTATTTTACATGTACAAGTTGAGGTTGCTTTGAACGGATGAATATATCAAGAAATTTGTCAAGGATGTTTGATATTGGGATTGTAGGAATATATTCTAAAAATTTCAGCCATTTGCTGTGCATAGCCGTCTTGGAATCCGTGGCTCGGTTTTCGTACCCAAAACCCAAGTTCTTCGGGTTTTCACAGGAAGCGTCCCCGGACTAAATGGTGCCTCCATAAGCCCCTTAGGGCGCACAACAGGCGACATATAATTTAAAAAGAACCAACGGATTATCTCCATTTGTGTGAGTTGGAGGAAGTGTGTAATATTCAAACTTTGAGCCTATCCTATAGGATAGTTACAGCAAGGCGAGCCTTCATTTGGGTACAAAAATGGATCCTAGTCCAACAGCTATCCAAAACACTTGACCCTACCTCTTTATAGCCAACAGAACCCGAGGTATGAAACCAGAAAAATCCCGTTTTTATGCGCGGCGTTTCGGAGCTACACTCCTGGAAATTGAAATAAGAACACCGTGAATTCATTGTCTCAGGAAGGGGAAACTTTATTGACACATTCCTGGGGTCAGATACATCACATGCTCACACTGACAGAACCACAGTCACATAGACACAGGCAACAGAGCATGCACAATGTCGGCACTAGTACAGTGTATATCCACCTTTCGCAGCAATGCTGGCTGCTATTCTCCCATGGAGACGATCGTAGAGATGCTGGATGTAGTCCTGTGGAACGGCTTGCCACGCCATTTCCACCTGGCGCCTCAGTTGGACCAGCGTTCGTGCTGGACGTGCAGACCGCGTGAGACGACGCTTTATCCAGTCCCAAACATGCTCAATGGGGGACAGATCCGGAGATCTTGCTGGCCAGGGTAGTTGACGTACACCTTCTAGAGCACGTTGGGTGGCACGGGATACATGCGGACGTGCATTGTCCTGTTGGAACAGCAAGTTCCTTTGCCTGTCTAGGAATGGTAGAACGATGGGTTCGATGACGGTTTGGATGTACCGTGCACTATTCAGTGTCCCCTCGACGATCACCAGTGGTGTACGGCCAGTGTAGGAGATCGCTCCCCACACCATGATGCCGGGTGTTGGCCCTGTGTGCCTCGGTCGTATGCAGTCCTGATTGTGGCGCTCACCTGCACGGCGCCAAACACACATACGACCATCATTGGCACCAAGGCAGAAGCGACTCTCATCGCTGAAGACGACACGTCTCCATTCGTCCCTCCATTCACGCCTGTCGCGGCACCACTGGAGGCGGGCTGCACGATGTTGGGGCGTGAGCGGAAGGCGGCCTAACTGTGTGCGGGACCGTAGCCCAGCTTCATGGAGACGGTTGCGCCGATACCCCAGGAGCAACAGTGTCCCTAATTTGCTGGGAAGTGGCGGTGCGGTCCCCTACGGCACTGCGTAGGATCCTACGGTCTTGGCGTGCATCCGTGCGTCGCTGCGGTCCGGTCCCAGGTCGACGGGCACGTGCACCTTCCGCCGACCACTGGCGACAACATCGATGTACTGTGGAGACCTCACGCCCCACGTGTTGAGCAATTCGGCGGTACATCCACCCGGCCTCCCGCATGCCCACTATACGCCCTCGCTCAAAGTCCGTCAACTGCACATACGGTTCACGTCCACGCTGTCGCGGCATCCTACCAGTGTTAAAGACTGCGATGGAGCTCTTTATGCCACGGCAAACTGGCTAACACTGACGGCGGCGGTGCACAAATGCTGCGCAGCTAGCGCCATTCGACGGCCAACACCGCGGTTCCTGGTGTGTCCGCTGTGCCGTGCGTGTGATCATTGCTTGTACAGCCCTCTCGCAGTGTCCGGAGCAAGTATGGTGGGTCTGACACACCGGTGTCAATGTGTTCTTTTTTCCATTTCCAGGAGTGTATTTGGGTAGCACACGCTGTCGCTTGCGTACCACTATGTGTTATTGTGCTGGGAACTAAGCCATGTGGGAACCCACAGAACGACATACTTGTGGTTCGATATGCTATATCCCCGCATACATTTACCGAGTGTGAAAATGCGGGGACACATTGTGTGCGTCAGCGATCATAACCTTTGACATGTGGGATAACGGTAAAACCATAGGTTACCGCCATACAGCCTCGAAAAGGCGTGAGGTTTGTCTTAATCGCCTGTGCACTTACCACACTCCGTTACTACATGGTTATCACTTTGTACTTCGGTCAGAGTTTCCATCTGTAGGTAATGCTAGTACCATGGTCCTGTCAATGAAACATTTTTTAAAATTTCGTTTCTGGTCAACTAAGGGCTGCATCAGGATAACTACTTATTTCTCTTTTCCATAAAACTTCTCCAAAACTCTGATTTTCTCAGAATGAACTCTTTTTCTCTCGTATGACAATTCGGATCTTCTGTTTCTCTGTTTCTTTTTTGTTCCTGAGTATCTCTGAATTTCTTGACTTCTAATACGAATTTTTCTCTACAGTGTAGGGTTTCCTGTTCAGTCCTCATCTTTTAAGTCCGTTTCTGTCTTGCCTCACCAACCATTTTCTTTGTGTTTCCCTTTTTTGGAGTATGATTGGCTTTTCTTTGTTAATCTAACTTTGTTCATTCTCTCTAGATGTTTGTAGAGTATAATACGTCTTTCCCTCATCTCATCTCTTATTTTAGTACAGAATCAGTATATTTCCTTATTTGGTCTCAAAACCTTTTTGCATTCTTTGTTCTTGATTAAACATAATATTTTTCTCAAGATTCTTCTTTCTTTCTTTTTCAGATGTTTAATGCATTTTCACCTATATATAAAAACAGTATTTACATTTTATTGTTGTTTTGGTCTTCAGTCCTATGACTGATTTTACACAGGTCTTAGAGGTCAGAAATGAACCCCGTAAGCTCGCTTTAAAACCGCCAGCGGGTCCAGTGACATTATCTCCATCCTCGCCGTCTCCGTATACTCGGAGACTCCATTCCCGGCGGGGGGGGGTCAGGGATTTTCTCTGCCTCGTGATGACTGGGTGTTGTGTGATGTCCTTAGGTTAGTTAGGTTTAAGTAGTTCTAAGTTCTAGGGGACTGATGACAATAGATGTTAAGTCCCATAGTGCTCAGAGCCAGCCACTCCATTACAGTCGCCGTCGCTGCCCAGGTAACTGACAACACGTCACTCGATTCTGTTGTCGACTGCAACTGTATTGCTCCAGCGTGGAAAAGAAAATGAGGACTAGCGGCATTGCCGCTACACACACAACAGTCGAACATAACGGTCTACACATACAACAAACTAAAGTGTTCCGCCGCAGTTTTCTGTCTGCATGTGAAGGCTAATCTCAGGAACTACTGTAGCGACTTCGATACGGTTTTCACTAACAGATACACTGACTGACGAAGAAGATTTCTACGTATATAATTTACTTTAAAAGTTTATTTGACACTACAATAGTGAAGCTATAGTCACAGTATACAAAATTTTTTTGTGTAGAAAGAGAGAGATACATTACCTGTTTCAACGAACTACGTCGTCATTTTCAAATGTAAAAGCATCAACTGAAGAATATATAATCTCCAACTAATATATATTCTCTAACTGATGTTTTTCGATTTTGAGAATGACGACTTAGATCGTTGAAACCGGTAATGTAATCCTTCCTTTTTAAAGAATAAAATCTATATACTGTGACTATGGCTTCACAATTGGCGTGTAAAAAATATAATTTATTACTGCTATGTCAGAAAAATCGTCTGGCCGTCGATACGTCGTTCCATCCGTGCGAAGCTGGGGTGTTTCGATAGTTATTTATTAATTCTGACTGTTGAGCAGTGAATATTGTGTGTGTGAGCGTGCAAGCGTGTGTGTGTGTGTGTGTGTGTGTGTGTGTGTGTATGTGTGTGTAAGAGAGAGAGAGAGAGAGAGAGAGAGAGAGAGAGAGAGAAGAGAGAGAGAGAGAGAGAGAGAGTGAGAGAGTGAGAGTGAGAGAGTGTGATTGTGTGAGCAAGAGTGTGAGAATTTCAATATAACGTTTTCGATGACTGCTGTACATTTATTTTATATATGCTCCCTACTCAGAGAAATTCTAACAATTACTTCGACGTACAGATACATTCGACAAGTTACCGAATTTGACACAACAGTACAAGAGAACAGGATATGAGGATTAGGTGGTCGCTCTGAATAGTGGCTAAATATTCAATTAAATGTACAACAGCGTTCAAAAAATTACAGAAATGAATGATACGCTACACAACTCACTATTAGCATATAAATGCAAGTTTACCATGACAAAAAGAATACAAAATCTGACGCACTTGATCTGTTAGTATACAGTGTGGCCTGCCGGAGTGCCCAAGCGGTTCTAAGCGCTCCAGTCTGGAGCCGCGCGACCGCTACGGTCACAGGTTCGAATCCTGCCTCGGGCATGGATGTGTGTGCTGTCCTTAGTTTAGTTAGGTTTAAGTAGTTCTAAGTTCTAGGGGACTGATGACCATAGCAGTTAAGTCCCATAGTGCTAAGAGCCATTTTTTATACAGAGTGGTCAGAAACTGACTAAAAAGCTTTGTGAGGGTATTGTGAAGTGGATTGTGCTGAGAAACAATTGTTAAGAAAAAAACTCGATACGTTGCCCCGTTTCCGAGTTAATTAGCATTGAAGTTAGCCAATCGGACCCTTCCGCGCGCAAATTCAACCGGTCCGCCAGAGACGGCGTCGCCGAATGTGTTCTTCGTTTGGTTTCTTAAAACCGAACAATAGAGCGATTCAGTAATTGGAAATAGAACGGTAGTAAAGATCTCATCCCAGACAAAGGCTTAGCAGTCTCGTACGCTATCATCTACGCTATGAGAACAACTGACACTAATTGTATCTGGCGGGCCGCTTGAATTTGAGCGCGCAACGTCCTGGTTGACTGGCTTCAATGCTAATTAACATGGATTGGCGCCACGTATTGAATTTATTTCTGAACAATTATTTCTCAGCACAATCTACCCTGCAACACCCTTACAAGCCTTTCAGGCTGTACGTGACTACCCTGTATATAAGCAGTCTCGTTTCATTAATGTTATGCGTAGCATTTCACCTTACGCAAAGCTTTTAAATATCTGTTACTAGTTATATGAGTTAAAAACCAGTACAGTGTCATTTGAAGACGCTTACGAGTAATGCGAAAATGCTGTGTTGTTGGTTATCGGAACTTCAAGAATTTCCCGATAGACGATGGTCCGCCAAACTAAGCGTTCCTTGGATCCCGTTCGAAATAATCATTAAATCTTAATACCGTTATATCATAACATGACGTAAATACCTAAATAGTATCGGCATCAGTTAATATAGGTCACAAGTATTTAACAGATCACTGTTACCGTGAACTAATAAAATGACATCCACAACATTAAAGGCCAAACGACTGCGACGCTCGACGACTACCAAACCCGCAGCACTGAAGTTCCTCTCAATAGATGCACTTGAAGCTGGAATACATAGTACGCACTTAGCAACAAGTGCCAGAGAAGGTACTGTCTTTTCATGTTCGTTTCAACTTCCAAGACTATCAGGTTCTGCTTCTGCATCATTTTTGAAAGCGGCGTCGGAGAGGTACAACGATTTTTTGCGGGTGTATCCCCATGGTTCAGACCTCTGGAACTTCAACGGATGCGGCGATTTCGTTGGGCCTGGTATACTTTCGTGTGAACCACGAGTAACTAGAAAGAGCGTAGGTCGCATTTTGTACCAACATTGACTCACAATCATGTAGCAAGAGCGTAGAATAATAGGCGTACATACGGTAGTTGCTCAGTTACCTGAAATATTCATACACCGAGGACCAACCTCTTTGAAAACGCTACCTCTGTCTTCACTGCTCGGCATCAAAAGAATCACGATACAGCGGACACAAAGATGTTACGATCTTGTGATATAAGTGCCGTTTAATATTATCATTCTTTCCATCCATGTAAGTTCTGCATCTTAACTTAAGTATTGTCTTGGCATGACTATGTAATTCATCAAGTGCCCATCAAGTGCTCATCCAGAATTGTATACCGACAGAAAAGTACCAGATGGAGATTAGGATATTTGCCTGGTTCTAGAAAATCGCTAGCTTCTTTGATTGAGAAACATGATAAGCTCATTTATGGTCTGCTCATCCATATTCTGAAGTCTATTTAGTTCTTTTTGTGGGGGTAGCTCCTTAATTTTGATCAGATTATCACCTGCTGAACCCATACTGTCTAACAAAGTGTTCTATCGGTCTTCGATCTCTTACCTGAGTGATTTTGAGAGTCTGGTTGGAAGACCAACACTTTTAAAATACGCTACTAGTGCTTTACACGCTTTAATTATGTCTGCTACTTAAGTTAATTCTGTCTGCGATGCTAAAAAGTCCACCTTAAAAATATGTTTGAGCAAGATGCTAAGACAATGACAAGCGAAAGAACGTCTAGTGAATGTTAGATCCTTGATCTGCAGCGGAAAGTGCTGTGCTGACTTAATTCAGTTCTGGATAGGGGGGGGGGGGGGGAGAGGTAAACAATACTCTGTTCTCCATACTCCATATGCCACGCATCACTAATAGTGGATACAGTCACATTAGTATTGGTTATTTTACGGGCATCGTCCATAGTTGTATCAGTTTGGAAAGGACTCATTTATCGCTAATAGGAGCAGTAACTTGTGGACCAGCACCTTTTCAACGGCATCTGCAATGGAAATAACTTTATTCTTAATCGTTGACGGATGAGGTAGTCTAGCCTGCACGTCGGCTTCATAATGCACTTCAGCTGCTACAGGTATGAGCACTTGGGCTACGTTTTTGAAATCGCAGTTATGAACCACACTGAAAAGTCCAAGATCTTTGCAGCTTGTTAGTGCCACCGAATCACAAATAATGCACTTTTTAGTTGCAGTGACGTCGCTCTTTTTCCAGACGTCACTCTCCCTCTTCTGTAGCTCATTTTCAATTACGTACTCTCCGTCACTTAATTTTCGTTTTACATGGTCTATAGTCTCACAAAACACAGAGGCCATCTGATCCCGAGAGTCGGTCAGTTTCACCCTGTCAGCGCCACACAACAAAGCAAGGTCAAGCACTCAACTTCCGTATTACGTCACAGCTAATCTTACACTCCAGCACGCTTCAGTAAAAGATAAGGAGTCGACGAGCAGGAAGTGACCGTACTCAAACCCGACATACTCTGGACGCAGAAGCCAGTACAAACTGCCATTAGAGTGGCGCCTTGATTTCTTATGTATGCAACCCTCAACATTGGCCTCATACTTGCTCCGTTTCTGATCTGGGCTGGTTCAAATGGCTCTGAGCACTATGGGACTTAACGTCTGAGGTCATCAGTCCCCTAGAACTTATAAATACTTAAACCTAACTAACCTAAGGACACCACACACATCCATGCCCGAGGCAGGATTCGAACCTGCGACCGTAGCGGTCGCGCGGTTCCAGACTGAAGCGCCTAGAACCGCTCGGCCACTAGCGGCCGGCGTTTCTGATCTCTAGCATATCTCCACGCTGATGCATTCTGCGTAAGGTTCTACATCTCTACATAACCACTGCGACCTATGTCCATTTGAACCTGATTAATGAATTAAAGCCTGGAGTCCCTCTACAGTTTTAACATCCCACCCTTCTCTTTCCCTTGGTAGCTCAGAATGTGTTCCATCAATATATTCCTCCATTTAGTTAAGTTCTGCCACAAAGCTCTTTTGCGATGTAGTAAGCTACAGTAGATATTCTTTCTATCAGCATTTTTCTCTAGCACCACATTTCAATACCTTCTGTTCTCTTCTTCTATATACTACACTCCTGGAAATAGAAAAAAGAACACATTGACACCGGTGTGTCAGACCCACCATACTTGCTCCGGACACTGCGAGAGGGCTGTACAAGCAATGATCACACGCACGGCACAGCGGACACACCAGGATCCGCGGTGTTGGCCGTCGAATGGCGCTAGCTGCGCAGCATTTGTGCAACGCCGCCGTCAGTGTCAGACAGTTTGCCGTGGCATGCGGAGCTCCATCGCAGTCTTTAACACTGGTAGCATGCCGCGACAGCGTGGACGTGAGCCGTATGTGCAGTTGACGGACTTTGAGCGAGGGCGTATAGTGGGCATGCGGGAGGCCGGGTGGACGTACCGCCGAATTGCTCAACACGTGGGGCGTGAGGTCTCCACAGTACATCGATGTTGTCGCCAGCGGTCGGCGGAAGGTGCACGTGCCCGTCGACCTGGGACCGGACCGCAGCGACGCACGGATGCACGCCAAGACCGTAGGATCCTACGCAGTGCCGTAGGGGACCGCACCGCCACTTCCCAGCAAATTAGGGACACTGTTGCTCCTGGGGTATCGGCGAGGACCATTCGCAACCGTCTCCATGAAGCTGGGCTACGGTCCCGCACACCGTTAGGCCGTCTTCCGCTCACGCCCCAACATCGTGCAGCCCGCCTCCAGTGGTGTCGCGACAGGTGTGAATGGAGGGACGAATGGAGACGTGTCGTCTTCAGCGATGAGAGTCGCTTCTGCCTTGGTGCCAATGATGGTCGTATGCGTGTTTGTCGCCGTGCAGGTGAGCGCCACAATCAGGACTGCATACGACCGAGGCACACAGGGCCAACACCCGGCATCATGGTGTGGGGAGCGATCTCCTACACTGGCCGTACACCACTGGTGATCGTCGAGGGGACACTGAATAGTGCACGGTACATCCAAACCGTCATCGAACCCATCGTTCTACCATTCCTAGACCGGCAAGGGAACTTGCTGTTCCAACAGGACAATGCACGTCCGCATGTATCCCGTGCCACCCAACGTGCTCTAGAAGGTGTAAGTCAACTACCCCGGCCAGCAAGATCTCCGGATCTGTCCCCCATTGAGCATGTTTGGGACTGGATGAAGCGTCGTCTCACGCGGTCTGCACGTCCAGCACGAACGCTGGTCCAACTGAGACGCCAGGTGGAAATGGCATCGCAAGCCGTTCCACAGGACTACATCCAGCATCTCTACGATCGTCTCCATGGGAGAATAGCAGCCTGCATTGCTGCGAAAGGTGGATATACACTGTACTAGTGCCGACATTGTGCATGCTCTGTTGCCTGTGTCTATGTGCCTGTGGTTCTGTCAGTGTGATCATGTGATGTGTCTGACCCCAGGAATGTGTCAATAAAGTTTCCCCTTCCTGGGACAATGAATTCACGGTGTTCTTATTTCAATTTCCAGGAGTGTATTTGTCATCTACATTTCACCTCTATAAAAAGTTATGCTGTAGACATGTTGTTTCAGAATATAATTCCTTAATTTGTATAAGATCTTAACAAATTTCTCTTCTTCCGAAAACATTCTCTTGAAAGAATATTATTTCTTTTTTTTTCCAACCACCCTCTTCAATGCTCGACGGTGGCTGTCCGTGACTACTAAGGTCTGTCTGGTCTTCGTTTTGTTATGGATGTTTCTTAGTGTTTCTACTCTACAATCGCATCACCAACAGTCGAAACTTCAGAAATGTACCTAACTGATCTGCTATTCAGGTGACGTCCAATGACCATTCCACGTCCGAAGTTACTAATCTCTCCTGGCCAACTCATTCTGGTGTTATTGCTTGACTACTAACAACAGGATACCCCCATCGCCTATTATGTTGATGGGTTGGCCTCAATTAACATCTATTGATAATTTCCTCATTACATACGGGTGTCCGGATAGTTTTCATCAGTTATTGTATGTTTCAAAAGCTAATGCTAAGACGAATTCAGAAATCAACGTCTTTTTAAACAGAAAACGAAGGAGGTTCACTATTGGTGAAACAATGTATCGCCTCAGAAACACACTAGACGAATTTGTACTGCCTTTTAATTCACTGTATATATATTTTCTGTGGTTTAGACGTGGAACTTCAGTCATTTAGAGACTTGTCCATTCTTTCTTCCTCGGCGCTTTTGTTCTTCGTGCATTTTTTTGTTGACACGGTTTGTTTTTTCACGCGAAGAGTGTTTTACCAACAAAATCGTCTCTAGAGGTTCTATGCAGCATGTTCTATCATCATATCCTTGTCTCGCAGAATTTTATTCCTCACATCTGTGTGAAAAAATGTTACATGTACATTTTATGAGTGAACGAATGTTGTCTACACGTTGCTGTGGGATTTAGGTTCGATATAGATTTACTACCACTATACATCCTAAATGATGCTGGAACTTACATATATTTTTACATTGATGAAAAATACTAAATCTGAGGAAAAGACAAGAAAACTGACGCCCATTTTCTTTCTTAAATGTTGCAACTGAAAGAGCAAATGTTGCTTTAAGCGTCGTACTAACGTTATTTTTTAAGAAAGGTACTCTTGTTTTACAGTTGTAAGTAGTTATCAATGTTAACCCTCCTTTTTTGTTTCGATTTTGATCAGCATCCCTTCACCTAGAAGTTCCTGTAATACAGCTAAAAGAGCTAAAAGGACTGTTCATCTCCACAAGGGCTTGCTCTATAATTATGCATAAGTATTTACATGATTTTTACGTTGAGATACAAGCTTCTTCTCTTTCCGTAATGCGGAATTTATAATAACCAGTAACATATTATTTATTGAGAATCGTAGAAATGATTCGCCAGATTTTCTGTGATGAATATTTGAGAATAACACCCCTGAAATCTTAGGAAATGTATTGCCTGTATTCGATTCAGGTACCCTACGTCTTGTTGCTCCACAGCTCTCACTATAATAACGAAGATCTACCGAGTGTTATACATCCAAATATTTTTCATTGAATAATAGTTATTACTGATGCACGGACACGTTTGCATGCTACTACGTGCAAACATTCTTTGTCAAACCTGCACTATTCATTTTTTTATGATTTAATTTTGTGAAATGCAAACAACTCCAAGATGCAGAATAGCTAAGCAAGTGAAGGGGTGTGAGAGGGACTGAAACAGTTGAAATACCAATCGTAATTAATAAATCCCTCAACACGTGTAGTCGTTTAGTTAGACACTTGTGTAGAAGTCATATTTCAGTTAGCGTTAGTTTTATCCCCTTTCGTGGGTGGAGACGAGAATCATGATATTTTAGTCTGAAAGTTCTCCTGTAACCCCACTTTCAAAGCCAGTCACTTTATCTCCAACAATTGTTTCTCAAAATGGAAATCTCTCTACAACTTCGTTTGCATATCCCAGTGGTGCTCTTCATTCATCGATATCATTTTCTCTTAAAAGTTTCTGGCCGAATTGCATAATATCCTGGTGTTATCCATATACTTGGTGTTGCATAATAATTGGCATATTTTAACGAATAACAGTGTGAGCCTTGTCTAAAACCGTATTATATTACAATCTAGAATAATCCCGTTGTATTCTCCAAAAGATATTAATGAGTCAGTTGTAGTTTTTGTCCGATATTGTCAGGAAAGAAGACAACTGTAACTGGACTCATCGTATTTAACAGATTTTACCTAAGGTTTAAGTTTAAATTACATTCTCAGAAAGCAGCTGACAAGGTAACTGCTTACTTTCCTGTTAATCGCATAAGTAGATTAAGTATTTTACGAGACACTCTAAAGAATTCTGAGCTTGTGCAACGCCCGGTGATTTATAGTGCGTATTTCTCTTGACTGCAGTGTAACAAAAGTGTTAAGATACAATCGACTTAAAGAGGCACATGTAAAATGAGAACTGTAAATGTGAATGATTCCTTGACTGACTTATTGTCCTGTTTTCAAATGATCCTCTGAGTTTATTAACACTATTTGAACATGAGACAGTGATTAAACTCACAGGTAGTACTATGTCGTCCGAACAAGACACAGCCAGGACAAAAGCACCACAGGGGCAAAGATGCGAGCTGCTGTCAGTGCCATAGAGACTCGCCACTTGCGAGTTCCACCAGGGCCACAGGCAGCACTGAGGATGATGATATCGATTTCGCCTCGGCCAGTTGCCGGCCGAGTACAAACCGGCAATGACCGGACGGCACCGGACAGAATCCTACTCGGAAGACAGAAGAGCAGCTCTCGCCCATTTGCTTACAGATCATCGTCCACAGCTGACTTAGACAGGAAACGTCGTATAGTGGACTCTTAGAGATGGGCAGACAGTTGTTGTCAGTTGGATTTGCTATGTACTGTGAAGCGTACTGACGATTATTTGCACTTAGCCATAGAGGTCCTTCTTTTTTGTGTTATATTACATGCAGTGTTGCAGAATTAATCTCTCAACTAGTCACAAAGATAAGTAAACCATTTTAACTCATTTGTGTGACTTTGTTACTAATTTATTGGAGTGTTGTAGAACCTTCGTTTTCTTGTCCTGTTACCTGACCCTGGGGCATAGCTCCGTAATAGTGGCAAGGAGAAATTGTCTTAGCGGTGTGCTGCTCCAGAAGCCGTTTCACGAACTCTCGAACTTGGCCTACCGTAACAATAGTGATAACTCGGCTTTCCTAGCAGTAGCGAAGAGGCCGCTAAAAAAGGCAGCACCGACATTTGTAAATACCAGCACTAAATTCAGGTAGCTAAATTCTCACTGCAATAACAATCGTCAACCAAGTATGGTTCTGAGAAGTATTGTACAGGAGAACTTAGGAACTATTCTGCCATTATTCTACCGTATTATGCGCACTCAGAGCTACACTAACTTTAAAAAATGGATTGGAACATCATATGGCTGAAATGAACTTTATAACACACGAAAGTGACAAAGTCATGGGATACCTCCTAATATCTTGTCGGGCTCCTCTTGTCTGGCATAGTGCAGTACCTTGACGTACCATGGACTCAGCAAGTCGTTGGAAGTCACCTGCAGAAATATTGAGCCATGCTGCCTCTATAGCCGCCCATAACTGAGAAAGTGTTGTCGGTGCAGGATTGTGCACACGAACTGAGTTCTTGATTATGTCCCATAAATGTTCGATGAGATTTTCAGGTCTGGCAGTTTGGGTGGCCAAGTCATTCGCTCGAACTGTCCAGAATGTTCTGACATGGCGCATTGTTGTTTGGAAACATGAAGTCCATGAATGGGTGCGAATGTTCTCCAAGAGGCCGAACATAACCATTTCCAGTCAATGATCGGCTGAGCAGGACCAGAGGACCCAGTCCATTCCACGTAAACACCGCCTGTACCATTACGGAACCACCATCAACTTCCACAGTGTCTTTTTGACAAATTGGGTCCATGGCTTCGTGGGGTCTGTCACTCACTGGAACCCTGCCATCAGCTCTTACAAACTGAAATCGGGATTCATCTAACCAGGTCACTGTTTTTGAGACGTCTAGAGTCCAAGCGATATGGTCACGAGCTCAGGAGAGGCGCTGCAGACGATGTCGTCCTGTTAGCAAGGGCAATCGCTTCGGTAGTCTACTGCCGTAGCCCATTAACGCCAATTTTCGTCGAACTGTCTTAACCACTGAAAACTGTACGCAAACGCCGCTGCTCTCGGTCGTTAAGTGAAGGCTGTTGGCCACTGCTTCGTCGGTGGTGAAAGGTAATGCCTGCAATTTACAATTCTCGGCCATTTCTTGACAGTGTGGCTCTCTGAATACTGAAATTCCTAACGATTTCCGAAATGAAATCTCCCATGCGTTTAGATGCAACTACCATTCCGCGTTCAATGTCTGTTAACTCACGTCGCGCGGCCATAATCACTTCGGAAACCTTTTCACATGAATCACCTGAATACAATGACAGCTCCGCCAATGCACTGCCCTTTTTTACTTTGTGTACGCGGTACTGTCGCCAGCTGTATATGTGCATATCGATATCCTATTTTTTTTATTTACCTCTGTGAACACGGTAATTACATGAAAATACACCACTCAAAACCAGACAAATGTACATGATTTGTCGCTGATATTTTACTGTGGTACTAAGCAGGTTACGATCACATTGCCGAAGTGAGATACACTCATACGTGTTTAATCAGTTTCTGCTGCTTACTGCATTATATACTTGATTTGCCGACGTAAACATTCTATATCTTTTGTTTATAGCGCGTCCTCGTGCTGTCAGTGTATGTTAGAAAAGAAGATGTTAATGTGGGATTAAGCTGTTTAATGTCAAAGTGAAAATGATAACTCACTCTGTATTTTAGTTTGAAATTCATGTGAATGTGTTAATAAAAGCACGTAATACAATGGAAGGTGAATAAAAGCCATATTCTGAGCTACACGAAAAGTACAACTTTTCAGAAGTTGAGAGCTAGTTTTAAAATTAGCAGAAAAAATGCTGTTATACTGTTCAAAACGCAAAAAATTGTTGCAGATATTAGGTGTGGGGTCGGATGTCAGCTGGGTTTTGTGTATGAGGCATTGCTTCAGCTCGCTTCGTAGCTCTCGGGAGAATCTTGGCTGTTTCCTGACCTCACCGTTATTGTTGTAATAATACACTCCTGGAAATTGAAATAAGAACACCGTGAATTCATTGTCCCAGGAAGGGGAAACTTTATTGACACATTCCTGGGGTCAGATACATCACATGATCACACTGACAGAACCACAGGCACATAGACACAGGCAACAGAGCATGCACAATGTCGGCACTAGTACAGTGTATATCCACCTTTCGCAGCAATGCAGGCTGCTATTCTCCCATGGAGACGATCGTAGAGATGCTGGATGTAGTCCTGTGGAACGGCTTGCCATGCCATTTCCACCTGGCGCCTCAGTTGGACCAGCGTTCGTGCTGGACGTGCAGACCGCGTGAGATGACGCTTCATCCAGTCCCAAACATGCTCAATGGGGGACAGATCCGGAGATCTTGCTGGCCAGGGTAGTTGACGTACACCTTCTAGAGCACGTTGGGTGGCACGGGATACATGCGGACGTGCATTGTCCTGTTGGAACAGCAAGTTCCCTTGCCGGTCTAGGAATGGTAGAACGATGGGTTCGATGACGGTTTGGATGTACCGTGCACTATTCAGTGTCCCCTCGACGATCACCAGTGGTGTACGGCCAGTGTAGGAGATCGCTCCCCACACCATGATGCCGGGTGTTGGCCCTGTGTGCCTCGGTCGTATGCAGTCCTGATTGTGGCGCTCACCTGCACGGCGCCAAACACGCATACGACCATCATTGGCACCAAGGCAGAAGCGACTCTCATCGCTGAAGACGACACGTCTCCATTCGTCCCTCCATTCACGCCTGTCGCGACACCACTGGAGGCGGGCTGCACGATGTTGGGGCGTGAGCGGAAGACGGCCTAACGGTGTGCGGGACCGTAGCCCAGCTTCATGGAGACGGTTGCGAATGGTCCTCGCCGATACCCCAGGAGCAACAGTGTCCGTAATTTGCTGGGAAGTGGCGGTGCGGTCCCCTACGGCACTGCGTAGGATCCTACGGTCTTGGCGTGCATCCGTGCGTCGCTGCGGTCCGGTCCCAGGTCGACGGGCACGTGCACCTTCCGCCGACCACTGGCGACAACATCGATGTGCTGTGGGGACCTCACGCCCCACGTGTTGAGCAATTCGGCGGTACGTCCACCCGGCCTCCCGCATGCCCACTATACGCCCTCGCTCAAAGTCCGTCAACTGCACATACGGTTCACGTCCACGCTGTCGCGGCATGCTACCAGTGTTAAAGACTGCGATGGAGCTCCGTATGCCACGGCAAATTGGCTGACACTGACGGCGGCGGTGCACAAATGCTGCGCAGCTAGCGCCATTCGACGGCCAACACCGCGGTTCCTGGTGTGTCCGCTGTGCCGTGCGTGTGATCATTGCTTGTACAGCCCTCTCGCAGTGTCCGGAGCAAGTATGGTGGGTCTGACACACCGGTGTCAGTGTGTTCTTTTTTCCATTTCCAGGAGTGTACACAGAGTGAATCACCTACAACTTGCATTTCAAATATTACAGAAATGGAAAGTGCTATTGCTGTGCGGTTTTCACAGAATGCATTGCTAGACACGGGATCGTATTGCAGCCAATCGACAGATTGTAAAAATACTTATCGTATTTTTTGTGCAAAAATACACTTTTTTAAATGGAACGGTGGCAACTGACATTAACAGTGTAAAGTAGCGTAAGTTAGAATGTCAGTGGTGTTTGCTGCAGGATTCTAGCGCGAGTCGTGCGTATTTTGAAAAGTTCCCACACGGATACCGGTACAATACCTGTGGTAGCACACACTAAAGAACAACACGAATGCATACAGTAGTATTGTGGATTCTGACCAGCAACGAGATAACTGATCATCTTGTGTTCAAGATAACCACCAGCAGCGGCAATGCACACATCCAGTCTGATGCAGAACGACTGCTGCACACGTGCTAGCATTTCAGCGGAGATGACTGAGCAGGCTGCAGTAATACGTCGTTGCATATCATTTGGTGTAGTTGATATGTCCTAGTAGACAGCGTCTTTCAGCTTTCCCTGCAGTAAAAACTCTACAGGCGTCAAATTCAGGGAACGGTCCGGCCAAGGTACAGGTTCTCACCGTCCAATCCAACGATTTGCAAACAATTCGTGGAAACATGCTGTAGCACTTCGTGCACCATTGGTTTGGACATTCATCATGTTGTTATCACGGGTTCCTCCTAGTCTACAGAGGATCTGTGGAAGATGGTCTGTCGGGAGGCTACGATACTTGTGCGCACTCTGTTTTCCGTCTATGAAAAACTGGCCTATGAGCTGATCACTATCACACACTACACGTTTACACTCCATGGACGCTGATATTTCACAAAAGGTTTCGCACTGTCGTCTCTAATTTTTTCATTTTTTGCAGGAGGAGAATGAAATTTTTTGTAAACATACTTGGAACATTTAGCTGTAAGTTGGCATATAAAAGTATTTTCTTTTGTTTACAGGTGAGCCATAATGGACCGTGAAGTAGATGTCAGGTTGCGACAACAGTCGTTGATGGAATTCGTCTTCAAGACCGGCGATGACTCTGCCACATCGATTCACAGGAAGTTGCTCCCTGTTTATGGGGAGGACACACTGGATCGCAGCAGTGTCCAGGCGGTGGTTGCAAAGGTGGACAATCCACGATGTGGCACACCATCGACGGCAGTGAGTGGTACGAATAAGGAGACCATTGATCAAATCATCCAAAATGATAGATGTGTGACGACAAGACAGCTTGCTGAAATGAATCGTTTGTCATTGGGTAGTGTGGTATCACTGATACAGTCACTAGGGTACAGAAAAATCTGTGCACGTTGGTTGCCTAGATTATTGACAAGATAATGAAAACGATGGGGAAGAATGTGTGCGAGGGTCTCATGAAGACCTTTACTGAAGAGTGGAAACAGTGTTTTGACGGCGTCGTCACCTAGGATAAAACATGGTTTTTTTTGCCCGAACCTGAGAGCGAAACCCAGTCCATGGAGTGGCGTCATCTGGGTTTCCCTCGGAAGAAGAAACCAAGACTTTCACGAACAGCAGGCCGACAGGTGATGGCCTCCTTCTTCTGGGATCAGTGTGGTGTGATTTTCATTGACTTTTTGGAACCTGGCTCCGCAATTAACGGGGGCCGTTACTGTTTGTCATTGGACAAGCTGCGACGTGCCATCAAGAGCCACAGACCACAGCTTCAGGGTAAACTCTTCAGACTACACCATGACAATGCCAAACCCCATACGGCCCTTATGACGCAGGAGAAAATCAGGAAAATGGGTTGGAAAATTATTCCTCATCCTCCCTACAGCTCCGTATGATTTTTACCTCCTTAGTAGTCTGAAGGCCCACCTGCGTGGTAAAACATTTGATAGTGAGAAAGACCTTATTTTCTATGTCAAACGGTAGTGTAAAAGTCAATCCCCAAAATTTTACCAAAGTGCATTTACATCATGGAAAGAACGTTGGGCCAGATGCGTCACAGCTGATGGAGGCTACACTGAATAGGCTCAATGTGTAGCTAAATGTTCCAAGTATGTTCACAAAAAAATTCATTCCCCACCTGTAAAAATAAAAAAATTAGAGACGACTGTGCAAAAGTTTTTGAACGCCCTTTGTACAGATGTTAATACGATTCTCATAATCATTTCCATGTAGCTCTTGACGGAGAGAGATCTGCTAGGGATGGAACCTATGTCGACGAAGAGCGCATAGGACACTTGCCTGACTCGTGCCACTTCCTCGTGTGATTAGGTGGGAGTCAACGTGCGGAACAACTGCAATTCCCCCCCCCCCCCCCCCTCCCCACCTCACCATTCTGTCGTCACTTGTCTCCTTCTGTTACGTTGTATAGGTGTTAACACTACCACTTTCACGTAACTGGGTGAAGAGGTTGATAACACGCAGCCGAGATGGTTGACGTCTACTGGGATATCTTGCGGCATATACCGTACAAGAACGACCTGCATTCTCCGTACATTCTCTATAAACCATCAGCATGTCGGCTTTTTCTGCATGGTAAATGCCCTCGTCTACACACGACCTACTGCTTGGGCTGCCACGAACTAACTGATTAGCGAGTCGCAATGTAAGCCAACATAACGACGTACCTAGCAACTACGCAGGTTGAATGGCAAGTGTCGGTGTGGGAACTTTTCAACATACGATATCTCTTAATCGACTCGCACCAGAATCCTGTAACAACCACCACTGACATACTAATTTACCCCAGTTTTAGTTTTTTAATGTCAATAGGCATCGTTCCATTTAAAAAATTGTATGTTTGCCAAAAAAATACACTTCATAAGTATTATTACGGTCTGTTGATTGGCTAACTATACGAGTCCCTGACTACCAGTCCATTATGTGAAAACCGCACATCAGTTGCACTTTCCATTTCTGCAACATTGGCGATGTAAGTTTTAAGTGATTCATCCTGTGTAATGACGACTACATTTGTACTGTAGTTGTTTCTGTTGCCATTGTGTTAAGAGAAATATTTATTACTACTCACAAATTACAAAGAAAGAAGGTAGATGTCCTAAAATCCTACGCGTATCTTCTTGTTAAAACCACAGTTTCTATAACTGTTCTGGATTACCGAATAGTTTTGTCACCACAAACTGCTTTCGTTTGTAACACAATAAACCTATCGTCAAACAATTATTCTACGCTGCTTAAGGTATGGAGCTAAATCCTTATTTCAGAACTTACCAACTCAGTCTCAATCGCTGAAGCAAGATTTTCCGTTCACCCATAACAGCAAATTCCCTTGTACTATCGCTAGTAAAGGGTGCCCGTCTGAAGTATTATGAACTGAGGGAACAATATTTTGTTGATAATTTCTTCGTCGGAATAATCTTGCTCTCTCTGACATGGTGAAAATAAGAACGGTTGGTATGTGAGGTAAAAGAATATTGGGTGAAGGCAAGGTGTAAAAGATGTAGCACGTACATAACGCCAGTGCACTTGTCTGATGATTTGTTATGGAGGTCCCCCAACAGGAACAAATATTTCATACTGAACATTCGCAATTTCTCAATAGTAGGATTCTCCAGATACACACTATGCAAGGGCTCCTATTTCTGAGGCTTAATTCAGCATACCTGCCGGTCAAAGATAAATTATGCATTTAGTGGTTAGTATCATGAAACAAGTAACCACTGCTCCTTCTCCATAGGATGTTCATAATTTCACTTTGCGCGAATGACTTCACTGACTGTGTATCACTAAACATAGGGTAAGTTGGCCCCTAATTGTTTTTCAGATGAGAGATGAATTATTTCGCGTAAAGGGTTATACAGTGGTCATTTATAAGTCATAATTATGAAGTGGCTCTTATTATATCACATCGGTTGTCATATTTGTAGAGTTGTTAAAATATAGTGGTAGGGGATGACTATGTAACACGAAAATGACTCACAAGAGTTCAGTAAATTCGACAAGGGCCAACACAGGTCCTGAAGCCGGTTTATAAGAACAAGAAAGAAAGTCACATTCGCCAACCTTAGAAGACTTACCAGTGATACAATTTAATTATATAATGAATCCTTGAATTTCCGTCACACTTTTGTATCCCGCACTGGTTACTTAAACATCGCGAAATTCCCAAACAAAATAGTAAAATTAGTGATTTGTTGTCTCTTGTACTTGGTACTGTGGTGGGAAAATAACGTTTGGTGTCATACTTTTGTCATTTACCACTAAGAAAGTTTGTGTAAATTAATATAAAATAGTGCATTGTTAAAATTAACTTTGCAGGATTTGAACTTACGAACCATGGGCTGTAAGCCAGCCGTGTAGTGTTCCGGTATTTGTCTGATGCTGAAAATGATGTAGTGCATTTGTGTCGGATTCTAAATAGTATGGTGGAGTTGTTCAGGGGTGAGGGTGCTGGGGGTAGGGGATTCACGGGGAAAAATAGAACTCTCGGTCGTCTTGGGTTATTGAGGATAATTTGAATTTTTCAGAGATTTGAATTTCCTGCCATTTTTCATTAGGAGAAATAGTGTAGCTTTTGATATCAAGCTACTTTAAATTTGTCATTTTCACTATAGAAAAATGGCGTGAACTACTTTGGAGGCTTTTTTGAACCTACACTCTTATATTAATTTCTGGGCGGTTGATAGATTAAAAACTTGATTCTAAAATGCGAACATCGTACTCAGGAAACCAGTGTCTTACTTCTTCTATGTTTAGCTTCTGCAAGTGGCAAAGAAAGTGCGTTTTCGATGTGGTTTTTTCTGCAGTGACAATCCTCAAAATTTTTTGTCCTGCACTTCACCTAGCATGCCATTGTGGGATATAACAACACTCTGTAAATATCACATTTTATCACACTTACCGCAGTTATGGTAAGTCAATAATCGTAGAATATAGTTACATAGATTTGGAGATACGAGAATCTCGAGCCGTCAGATTATAAGTATCTTTTTTCGGCTTTGACAGTACAAATTATTTCCGATTTTAGATATTCAGCCACTACAAATTCAATTCTTAGATTTAATATCGAGAGAAGTTCAATGGTTGTCGGAAATGAAGGAAGTATTTTACGTTGCTATGAACTTGTATAGGGAAAGAAGTAAAGAAAATAAACTACACTTTTTGCAAAGTTATGCATTGTGGTGTACTATAAGGTAGGTATCTGGAGGAAGTCTAAGGTATCATTCAAGAAATAGAGGACGCTTATTAATACCTTTAATTCGAGCGATCCACTCCTTATCCAGCGGGGGCAATAATGATCTTTTGAGGCCCATTTCTTTGCTTACAACTTCGACCCTTTCCTTGACAACTGCTGGAAAATCTCCATCTTTTCCTAGAATTGGATGAGCAAAGATTCCAAACTGAAATGAAGAGATTTACAAGTAAATATTTTAACTACAGATAGTACATACTACACAAAGTTCATGTAAGCATCGTGTTGACTTAATTATGTATACATCAAAAACCATTAAACGATCTTTACTTATTGCAAAGCAAGGAATAAATTCACAATGAAATATATGCTCAGGTCACCTCAGGCGTTCATGTTACGTCTAATCATAAGACCACGTCTACTTTTTAAACATTCTCTGAACCTACTTACGTCAAAGTTAATGGCAGTGTTGGCTGCCTTTATGTCCTCTTCACTGTCGGACATGGGCTCGTACCAGAAGCTGTGCAGCGTTAGACTGATTTTACCTGTAAAAGTAAAGACCATCCTGCTCTGTAGATAAAGGAATTTTTGTTCAATTTTCAGTAAATGTGTTCATTCTCTCTCTCTCTCTCTCTTCGTTTCTCACATCGGCACATGCACTAACACAGGTACTTAACAAGAAAGACAGCTTAGGACTCATAATAATATTTATTTGCACAATATAATGGCCAAGATAAAAAGTCTGAGTCTTCTTTACTCAGTGGAGAAATTATACGTACCGTTACCATCTCAAATATTTTTATTTATTGCTGAAAGAATAGTCACTACCTTTCCTTATTTTCAGATTTACATTCTCTGCTTTTATAACCCTTAAAGCGAAAGTGCTAGAACAGAGGGCATGGTACTGTTTAAATTTCCAGATGAAAATGCAGTGTTCTTAACCGTAAGCTTTAATCTGGAAGTACATCAGAAAAACACGGATACAGTTTCTCATTTGCTGCAGGTGTAATTGGTTGCAGGATATTCGTTTCAAAATTGATTGAATACTTCATGACAGTTATTTTCTTACGTTTATGTCTAGCTAGAGACTCTGCTTCTACGTCTTACATGCAACTTTTGATGATTGCTTTATCTAGCACATTATGGGTATTATTGGATACTACAAGTACATTGTAAGAAGAGGATACTTTGGGTAGGAACTGCCACTGTTTGCTGTTTTGTATGAATCACCCACTATTTCAAAATTTTATATTGTTGCTGCACCAAAAGTTGTACCTGGGAAGTCATAAATGCAGCAGTGATTACCAACCGGCAAAAGTGAAGCTTTTAACAGATTACATCATATTAGGCTGATGTGAGTGATCATGCGAGACAGAATCGGTATCTACGAACCATCATTCGGATTCATAGTTTGGTTTCCGCTCCTGTGAATGTTGACGTACGTCCTAGCATTATATTTGTTGTTGCATACGCGGGTATTTAAATATCGCTGCAGATGGCTGTCTTTGGAGATTTGATACCGTGACTCGCACGCCAAATTTGATTACCATGAAAGCCAATATAAAATGTGAACATCTCGTGGAGCTTAGAATATGCAGTTAGAACGGAGAGGAATATGTTTTAGTCTGAAGTGGTAATTTGGAGTGGGGGTCGACAAAAAGATGACAGTAAATGTAGTTACATAACTCATTGACGTGTATGAGCGTTGGAAAAGATAGTATCAACCCTCATCTAATATAGAATAGGGACATTTTTAATATCATAACAACCGGAATCATTTGAGAATTTATCTGAATTTATTCGTAATGGTATAGTTGGAATATGCACTATGTCTCGCAAGGAGATGATCTGCTTGCCTTGCGAGATACTGCAAGATAGTAAAGGGCCTCAACTGTGTTTCTATCGCAAAGTGCAATAACACTAGGTGGATTGTTTGGGGGAAGAAACCAAACTGCGAGGTCATCGGTCTCATCGGATTAGGGAAGGACGGAGAAGAAAAATCGGCCGTGCCCTTTCAAAGGAACCATCCCGGCATTTGGCTGGAGCGATTTAGGGAAATCATGGAAAACCTAAATCAGGATGGCCGGACGCCTGATTGAACTGTCGTCCTCCCGAATGCGAGTCCAGTGTGCTACCCACTGCCTCACCTCGCTCGGTCAAGAACACTGGAATCGGTCAATTGGAGACGTGTTATTTTATTCATATGTTCACCTTAACTATCCGTCCAAAAAGTCCCGAGACGTCAGCGCAGTATCAACTGTGGCAGCTTGAACTAACGACTTTAAACAACAGATGCGCATTCGAACACTAAGCTGTGAGTAGGCGGTATTGAGTAGTGGACGTGTGGCCGTAATATGTGAGCATAGTTGTGTTACAAGTTGCAAAGGAGCAAAATGGTTAAATGCACTGTTCAAGACATTCTCCTCAATGATGTGTGCAAAGTTCGTCCCCTATAATTTGATTTCCGAACGAAAACTACGACGCCTGGATCCCTATCGTGGCTTAACTGAAATGCAAAAGGCGGACAATTTTTTACCGGAAAATATCATCGCGGGTGACGAGACTTGGTGTTATTGATACATGCTACAACAAAACGAAAATGTGCATAAATCCACATGATATGTCAACGCCTTCACGACAAACACATTCAAGTCAATGCGATGTGCTAGTTGAACAACGTCCCGCAGAGAGTCTTTACTGACAGTTTCGCATAGTGATGGGAACATTCTGTGCATTGTATGAAGAACACGTGATGAATTAAAACTACCGTCTTAACTTTTCTCTGTTTCTTATTAATCCATACTCGAAACGTTTTGGACTGCACCTGAATCGATAATTTCTCTTATTTTGCTTTCATGGGCTTTTCGTGAAACATACATAGGAGGAAGAAATATATTGGTAGACTTTTCTATGTACGTACGTTCTTGGAATTTTAACAGAAAAACCGCGTCGAGATGCACAACGCCTCTCCTGTAGCGTTTTCCACTGCTGTTGGATGAGCATCTCGATGACGCTGTTTACTAAACGAAACTGTGTCGAAACGTGCTGTCATTATTTGGATCTACTCTGTTTTATCTATCAGTCCTATCTGGTCCTACTGGTTGTTTCCAGTAAATGTCAGCTTGGCATTTGCCTTTCATGCGAATCGCCTTGTTTGGTAATTACACATACTCCCAGGTGTTTAATAGATGCGACTGCTTCCGGCTATTGTTCTACGTTCGTGTAATCATATAATAGGTTAACGCAAAATACGTTACGGTTGTTTGTGTTGAAGGGCAGCTGCCAGTCATTACACCAAGTGCCGATATTGGGCTCTTTAAAACTCATTGTACGTTTCAGTGGAAGAAGTTTCTTCCTCTTGCATTCACATGGTTTATCTGAAATATCAAACTATCAGGCCTACCATAAATCTTATTCTTCGTCTTCATCTTCATCATCATCATCATCATCTTCTTCTTCTTCTCCTCCTCCTCCTCCTCCACCTCCTCCTCCTGAGCGCCGTCTCGTTGGAGCAGTGTCCGCTTTTTGGGTCAATACCCCCCACTTCTTACGGTCTAACGCTCCCTGTGGACTTAGTAACTTAGTTTTCTTTATCTTAAATCTGTGTTCATAGTGTCTAGCCACCGCAGTTTAGGTCCTCCGCGTCGTCTCTGGCCTTCGACAGTCATATGAATGGTTGTGCTGATGACTGGAGTAGATAGAGCCCGTATGATGTGACCATAATACGGAATTCTCCATTCTTGCTCTTATCATTGATTAAAGCCACTTCACATAGTTGCCGGATCGTTGTATCCCTGGTGTGGCCGCGCAGATAAATGTCTAATGATCTCCACAGTATTTGCATTTCCATGACATGCAGTGAGTACACTCAGGACTTACATACGTTGGCCAACATTCTGTACTATATATTGCAACTAGGCTCACCATTGTGCGATATATCTTTTATTTTAGGTGGATATACATCTAATTACCTCAGTGAACACCAATGACGTCTCTGAAACGCATCCAGGTGGATCTGATTCTTGCTCGCAGATCCTCATTCACCGTCACTCTGACATCGAGAACGTACCATAAATAGTTTCCCTCAAAATTGATGCGAAAAATGGCAACTGGCACTAAACAAACAAAAGTGCGAGATCATCCGCATGGGTACTAAAAGAAATCCTATAAATTTTGGATATACAATAAATCACACAAATCTAAGGGCTGTCAGTTCGACTCAATACCTAGTAATTACAATTACGAGCAACTTAAATTGGAAAGACCACATAGATAATATTGTGGGGAAAGCGAAACAAACACTACGCTTTGTTGGCAAAACACTTAGAAGTTGCGACAAACCCACTAAAGCCGGGCGTCTTGAACGCGGTATTCAACCATTTTGCTCCTTTGCGACTTGTGACACTTGTCCGTCCTGTGCTGGAATATTGCTGCGCAGTGTGGGATCCTTACCAGGTAGGATTGACGGAGGACATCGAAGAAGTGCAACCAAGGGCAGCTCGTTTCGTGTTATCGCGCAATAGGGGCGAGAGTGTCACTGATATGATACGCGAGTAGGGGTGGCAGTCACTGAAACAAAGGCGGTTTTCTTTGCGGCGAGATCTATTTAAGAAATTTCAATCACCAACTTTCTCTTCCGAATGCGAAAATATTTTGTTGACACCCACCTACGTAGGGAGAAATGATCATCATAATAAAATAGGAGAGATCAGAGCTCGAACGGAAAGATTTAGGTGTTCCTTTTCCCCACGCGCCTTTCGAGAGTGGAATGGTAGAGAAGAAGTATGAAAATGGTTCGATGAACCCTCTGTCAGGCACTTAAGTGTGAGTTGCAGAGTAACCATTTAGATGTAGGCTTCCTTTAACATAAACTATATTTAGGTATTTGCAGACTCACTGTTTTGATCGGCAGAGCCTTCTCTAGTTGCGTATTAATCCTATCAATCCGTGAGCTACGTATTGCTGCTGAAGGTCAAAACTCTCTTTAATGTTCTCTTGGTTCTATGAGTAAGTTTAATTTTATTTCCGTTATTGTATTTATCTTAATATTTTTCCCGTATATTTTGTAAGCTACCATTACAGATGTAGTTCCAGACAGCCACAGCAGAAATGCGACGGGTGTCACAGATGCAGAAAAAAAACTCCCACCAACAACTTTTCCTCAGCGGGAGTTCAAAATCTCCAACATATAGGTTAACCAGCACGAAACGATAACGATTACAGACGTAATGAAGGCTCAGAACACTTTGAGAGATAACGTAATGCGTACTAAGAAACGCAACATCCTGTCACTGCGGATATGACAGGAAACAAATGCAGGAAATAAGGTGTTTTTATCAAAGTGTTCGTGTCATTTTCTCCGTCCTCCGCACCTTTGCTTTTTGTATGGTGTCACGAAACAAGTATAGCTATATGAATATACAAGTGATGGCAATCAGAACTGCAATAGATCTATTCCTCAGGTATTGCTATTAATTATCAGCTTCTGAAATTCCTGCGGCCGCAAACCGCTGATGGGGCCATTATTGATACTAAAAGTAAAGCTGGAATTATGAAACATAATTTTTGAGTTTATTTGCTACTTTGTTCACATGTGTGAGGTAATGTCGTCGGGCCAATGAAAATGAAACGAAAGACCGCGAGTTTGTGGTTGCACTGGTCAATTGATGATGGTCGTTGTATTTGTAAAAGACACAGAGACTCCACAAATGCAGTTTCCTCCTGACTGGATACTTGCAGAATATCTAGTGGTCTAACGATACCAGTAATTTGCTGCTTTATTTATGCACAAAACTAAAAAATATTCACCCTCACGAGACATTGTGCCAATATCGGCTAGGAAAAGTGTCCACACCTAGCGAGGTGGCACAGCGGCCAGCACACTGGCTCGCACTCGGGAGGACAACGGTTCAAATCCGCGTCCAACCATCCAAATTTAAGTTTTCCATGGTTTCCCTAAATCGCTTCAGAAAAACACCGGGGTGGTTCCTTTGAAAGGGCCCGGCTGATTTCCCCATCCTTGGAAACTTTCCGAGCTTGTTCAAATGGCTCTGAGCACTATGGGACTCAACTGCTGAGGTCATTAGTCCCCTAGAACTTAGAACTAGTTAAACCTAACTAACCTAAGGACATCACAAACATCCATGCCAGAGGCAGGATTCGAACCTGCGACCGTAGCGGTCTTGCGGTCCCAGACTGCAGCGCCTTTAACCGCACGGCCACTTCGGCCGGCATTTCCGAGCTTGTGCTCCGCCTCTAGTGACCTCGATGTCTACGGGACTTCAAACCATAATCTTCCGTGACTTCAAACCATAATCTCCCTTCCAAGAGTGCCAATAAGTCTCTTCAGGTATGCTGCATCCGGCCGAAGCCAATCATTCATGATTAGATCCCGCACAGCTACCAAATTGTGGGGATGTTGATTGTGACGTTTCACTAGGTGCTTCAAAATGTCCCACACATTTTCTGTGTTTTTAAGATGGGGTGATTTAGAGGACCATTCGAGGTGCGATGGAGTGTCTGAGTATTCATCAAACCAGGCACGTATGTGCGCAACACTGAGAACACATTTGTTGTCATCTTGGAAGACATTAATCTCCACAGTATTATCAAGAAGATGTAGAAGAAAGGGCAAGATTTGGTCACGGAGTACGGCCTTACAATCATCCCAGTTCATATTCCTGGTTTCTTGAATACGTGGATTCAAGTCATGGAACGATAAACGCCGCAGGGACGACACCCTTCACACGCTGCGTGTTAAACATCTCATTGCGCCGTTGCTAAGCTTGACGCTACAGCGCTCCAAGGAGGCCGCTCTAACATTTTGTCTAGTGAGCTTACGTCAGGAGGAAACATGCCCTTAATGGAGCGTTAACCAAGTGGTATAAGATCTGCGTTTTGATTTGTCAACGTCCATGCACGTGGGGTGAGACAATTTATTGTAAGATTACGTACTCTTTTGGAACTGAATAAAAGCTGCCGTGATATTAAATATGCTGTCTAAGGCGCTGCAGTCCTGGACTGTGCGGCTGGTCCCGGCGGAGGTTCGAGAGTCCTCCCTCGGGCATTGGTGTGTGTGTTTGTCCTTAGGATGATTTAGGTTAAGTAGTGTGTAAGCTTAGGGACTCATGACCTTAGCAGTTAAGTCCCATAAGATTTCACACACATCTGAACATTTTTGATATTTATATATTGTTATTTGAAGAGGCTGATATATTCATCGAAAAAAAAGAACCAGAAAAATCAGAAACAGCTAATTTACACGGAATGTCGTCGAAGTTCATAGGGACTTGGTTGGGCTGGTAACTTGTTCCCCTTGCTTAAAACAATACTTATTCAATTTAAAATAAGAATGTATTTAATTTCGCGGCACTCATGCTCTTTCTAGAGAATAGAAAACATTGCAACGGGTTGGTTCGAACCCATGTATCGAAGCTGTGACTTGATAGCAAGCATACACACCTTGGCTGCTGCTCCAGTTCGTAAGAGGTTTCGTCGTTAGGTGTATCTACATTGTAAGAAAAGAAAACGACGCACCTTGAAGTAACTGATCCAATGGGACGGAAATCGGTAGATGTGATCTACATGTACAGAGAAGCCAAGGATTACAATTTCGGAAAACATGGATGACTTATTCAAGAGAACGTACTTCACAAATTGAGCAAGACAATAACGCGTTGATCCACCTCTGGCCCTTATGCAAGCAGTTTTTCAGTTTGGCTTTGATTGATGGAGTTGTTGGATGTTCTCCTGAGGGATATTGTGCCAAATTCTGTCCCATTGAAGCGTTAGATCATCAAAATCGCGAGCTGTTCGTAATGCTCCAAACGTTTTCAATTGGGAAGAGATCCGACGACCTTACTGGCCAAGGTAGGGTATGGCAAACTCGAAGAAAAGCAGTAGAAACTCTCGCAGGGTGAGGACAGGCGTTATGTCGCTGAAATGTATGCCCGAGATGGCTTGCCTTGAAGGGCAACGAATCGGGGCGTAGAATATTGTCGACATACTGCTGTGCTCTTAGGGTGTCGTGATGACAACCAAAGAGGTTCTGCTATGAAATGAAATGGCAACCCAGACCATCTCTCCTGGCTGTCTTGCCGTAAGGTGGGCGACAGTCAGATTGTCCAGGGGGTCTCCAGATACGTCTTCGCTAGTCATTCTGGCTCAATTCGAGGCGGGACTCATCACTGAAGACAGCTCTACTCCATTCAACGAGATTTCAGGCCGAAGACGTGTGTGGAGACGCCCCGGATAGTGATGGAATAGTAACCTGACTGTTGCAACAGGGACTTGCAGATCACTTTAAATCTGACAAGAGGCTTTGAAATAGTACGCTCTTGATCGAGACACTCCAGCCAACCAAGCAAACAAGTTGCAAAATGGCAAACTATTTAGAGAATATCCTATAAAATGTGAGCTGCAGACTGGGCTCAATTGTCGTATAGGAGTTTTGATAAGTCAAGACATTGTGGATATGTACACCAAAGAACTGCAAAAGGATGGGAAAGTACGAGGGCCACTGAAGTTCAGATTGTCATATAAAGCACTGATGATGAACTCCAGAAGTCAACATCTTTTATTCTGACATTCAGTTTATCGAAGTTGCCTGAATATATTCCGACCGACGTTCTCTTCCTTAAAGTTAGGTTCTTGTATCTAATCCGACGTGATGCTTTAGATGTCAAAGCTTTAGTCATACCATCATGGGGTGTAACAGTCAGGCTATGTATGGAGGATGCGACTCTACTGCACACGAATCTGGTACTCAATCTTCTGCTGTACCCACGTGTGACAATGCTCCAAGGCCAATCCTGTCAGGAGCAAAGAATATCCTGCCTTCCCAGAAGAGAAGGAAATCCAGTATATTAAAGTGACAAAACGTCTCTCATACTCTGACGGGAAAAAGAAGTTTAAGATTTCACAGCCCTCCACTTTTGTGCAGTCGTTTGCCTCATCGCTGAAGCGGCCTGTGCAGAAAACTAGCGATGGCACCCAGACGTTGACAGCCGATCAGGGCACCTCCACCAGCACCTGTAAATGCAGCTGCAAGCCTGTGTCGCTAGACCAACAACCAAGCCTACCCACCATAGCAATGATGGTGGCTACAGAACCTAATGTCAGAAAGTATAACAGACTCCAAAATCCAAGGTGTCGATGAAAACCATCAAGTCGAAACCTTCAGGTCTAAAGCCATCAGACAATGCGACCTCGGTCGTGTCTGATGGATTGGGTGATGACCATACTTTGGATAGTATGGATGTCGATGTCTCTCTCAGGGAACCAGTGAATCCCTCAAGTTACCTCCCCCCCCCCCCCCCCCCTCAATGCAGTCTCCCCACCACTGAGGCACGACAGGGAGAAAGACAGAGGAATAGATTACCATGAAGATGGCTTCCATACTTCAGTGGAACTTGAATGGCTTTAGAGTATACGTGGGGAACAACGTCTCTTAACTCAGGGTAGACGAATGTGTCTGTATTCAAGAGACACATCCCAAATTGTCTTGCGCTCTGAGCTGCGTGGCTAGATTCTCCACAAAAAGGATGATCTTAGTTGAGAGAGAGCTAAAGGAGGAGTGGCTACTTTCGTAAACAACGCCTATCCGCCTATCACTCCTTGCTTCTCTCCCACACAACCAACCTGCAAGCAGTTATCATATCGTTACATATGCGTCATCAGTTGAGAATACATTCGCTCTACCTACCGCTAAATGAGGTTCTAGAAAGAGAGGCTCTCCGTGACCTCTTTACTCATCTCCTCCACCCTTTCATTGTGTATGGTGATTTTAATGCATGTAATGTGCT
This sequence comes from Schistocerca serialis cubense, assembly GCF_023864345.2. Taxonomy (NCBI): domain Eukaryota; kingdom Metazoa; phylum Arthropoda; class Insecta; order Orthoptera; family Acrididae; genus Schistocerca; species Schistocerca serialis. The sequence goes on along the minus strand of NC_064640.1, from coordinate 317,994,836 downwards.
TTGGGGCTCTGTAATCACCTGCTTCTCATATCCTCACGTGCGTGTTTGTAGAACGGGGGACGGGAGGGAGGGGGGGGGGGGTCAGAACACACACGACACACTTCGGCACTGTAACAGGGTTGTTCACTGCTGTATGCTCCCCAGCCCTTGCACACACCGCTCAATGGGAAGTGATTTATGACTTGCACTCAGGAGACCACTTCCCAATCTGGATTCACCTGCCAGACAGAGTGCTGGCCAAAAGACAGCCGCCAAGATGGATGATTTGAAAGACAGATTGGATGCTTTATAGCCAGCTTGCTGTATTTGAACACCTTGACAGCGTCCATGAATGGGTTGATCATGTTATCCAAATGATCCACCATGCTGCTGAAAATTCATCCTGCAGACTTCAGGCCACCTGAAAAAGCAATTGTCCCTTTGTGGAGCGATGAATGCCGCTCTGCAGTCAGTTCCAGGTGGACAGCTCTGCGTTAAGTTCAGGTGCTAGCCAACTGGAGAGAACCTCTCAGCCTTACGGATAGCTAGGGTGAAATGTCGTCACATTGTTAGGGAGAGCGAGAGTAGATCCTGGCAACAGTTCTTGACCATCATAAACGGTTTCACTAGAAGTACAGTTGTATGGGAGGCAATCTGGAGGATTTATGGGAGATTTTGCAGATGCCCAGTAGGTGCTGTAATGGGGAATGGAAGTCTCCAGACCACCCCTTGAGACACTGCCTATACTATGGCGGCCTATTTTGCCACAATTACCGCCACTGCCAGTCAGGATCTGGCTTTCTGGCGCTATGGTGCGGCCGCTGAGATGGGCAGTTGGGACTTCAGTTCATCACTGATGAAGAATATAACTGTCCCTTCCGCAGGTGGAAGCTGGATTCTGCGTTAGCTGCAGCTCGTAGCGCGTCGTATGGTCACGATACGGTCCGTCAAAGTTCGTTACAGCACCTCACCTGGCGGAGCAAAGCAGTCCTCGCTCTTTTTAATCTTATTTGGACGTCAGGTCAATTGCCCAACTGGTGGTGAGAGCCCGTTTTAAAAACAGACATCCTGGGTAGGACCGAACATACCCGAGTAGTTTTCGTAGTGTTGCCTTCACTAGTTGTGGGGAAAAGACCTTGGAGCGGATCGGTTGGTCAACCGACGCTTTATCTGGATCCTAGAATCGAGACAGATCCTCAGTCGCCTTCAGTGTGTGTTCAGGAGGTATCGCTCCACGTTCAATAACATTGCCCTCCTAGAAGCGGCTGTACAACAAGCTTTAATGCGCTGACATCACCTCCTGCTTATATTTTTTGACATCGAGAATGCCTAAGATATTACTTGTCGGCGTATTATCCTTCGGCAGCTCCGTGAATGGGGTTTTCGGGGATGGCTTTCTATCTTAATGCAGTCCTTCCTCTCACCCAGCTGTTTTAGATATCGAGTCTGTGGCGACCTCTCTGACCCCTTTGAGTAGTGAGTGTAACTGTCTTTTTCATAGCTATTAGTAGTATGACGTCTGTTGCTGCATGTCCTGGCCAGTGTTCTTTTTTTGTTGACGACTTCTCTGTTTTTTTGCTCTTCTTCGAGCCTTTCCACAACAATTTGTCAGTTACAATTGACTCTTAGAGGGTTGGGTGAAGAAGAGGAGTGTTAAATTCTCCACCAAGAATTCTGTGTACGTTCTCTTTAACCATTCCCGGTCGGCTTTAAACTTTTCTGAGTCACAGATGAGGGACACTGTTCTCAATTTTAAACACACGGTGAGGCTTCCGGGCTTCACATTTGACTCGAAACTTACATGGTTGCCACAACTTAGGGATCTGAAAAGCCACTCCCTGAAAGCACTTACTAGACCCCAGTTCAAGGGGAGCAGACCCGACTTGTCTGCTCCAGTTTTACAGGGCATTTGTCTAATATTGGCTTGATTATGAGTACGCGGTGTAAGAGTCTGCAGAACATCTTATTTAAAGATGCTGGACATGGTGCACCACGAAGGACTTAGGTTGGCCACGGGGGCATTTCTAACCAGTCCTACACCGGACCTTTGTGTTGAGGCTGGTGAGCCGTCCCTTCACATCAGGCGACGCCTCCCCGTGGTGGAACAGGCCTATAAAACAGTGTTCACGCCATACACGCCAGCACACCATACAGTTACTCGGCCACCAGTGAAAGGATCTTACGTACTAGACACCGAGTAATTAGGTCCTATGGGATTCGCGAGAAGGGTTGTCTTTTAAAGATGGGTGTAGTATCGTCCGCAGAACTAGGTGTCATGCAAAAGTCGGTACGTCAAGACGACACCACAAGCAAAGAAAGTTGCTGCAAAATGCATCAACGAATCAGAGACACACTCCCAAGTGTTTCCTTGTGACGCAGCAGCCGCAAAATTACTTATTTTAGAGCGCAGTGCAGCTCAGCGCACTCACTCTGTAATCAGTGACCACTTGTAATCATCGCTTACGACGACAGTGCACTCGTAGTACGGATGTAGCTGCGTTCGAATAGAACCGTTTTTCTGAATTTATTATCGGTTAAAGACTATTGGACTCTGACGGGAACATTCACTGTGCAGTGAAGTGCCAAACGTTTTAATTGTCAGCTACAGCATCAGATTCATGTCATCTGTGTGGAAACTAATTGTTTCCACAGTTTTGTATCTACCATGTTCAAGTTTTAATAAGTTACTAACAATTTGTGTGTGTTGTAGTATCTGCTCCACCTCCTCCTGAATTAGAATTACCACAATACGACAGAAGGGTGTGGCTAGTTTTAAGATTTTGTACTAAGACTGAAATAGATCTCCATCTTTGTTCCTATAGAGACCCGGAACTATTTAGGCTTGACGAATTTTTGAGACAGAGTGCACTCTCAGTTTTAGATTTCAATCTCGGGTTTTTAACATTTGAGTTAGACATTACTTTTTTAAAGTTGTGCACACAGATGGCTTACAAGACGACCTTTCTGCAGAGTCCCATGAGATCCTAAAGGCATTAGAGCGGCTACGGCGTCTTCAGGATAAACAGTTTCTTATCTGCTTCGATTTCCTTAGTGCTCTCCAATCGTTGCAGCACATGTACCTAGCAGAGAGACTTGCCCAGTTCATACACGATCAACCATACTTGCTACAGCGGCGGAGGAAGAAAATGTCATTCTGCTGGGTAGCAGGGTACGTGGGAATTTTGGGAAATAAACAGGCCTACAGAACCGTCAAGGAGGCCTCCACAGGCCATACCGTTGTAGACCGTCATTTCGCTGGTGGGTCACAGATCCATGCGGTTATGGGAGGAGGAGTGGCTATCAATGACAGACAAACTGCGACTGGTGAAGCCAATTATCCGGCCATGGCGACTCTCATGCTGATCGCTCTGGCGAGATGAGGTGGGCATGACCTACCTCCGCATTGCGCACTGACCGATAACAGATGGCTTTTTACTCCAGCAGGAGAAACACTCTGTCTGTGGAGCCTGTGGCGTTCAGGTCAGCGTACGCCACATTTTATTTTGTGACAAGCGGGCAGAAGCGAATTTAGATGGGGATCTGATCTGTGTTTTATCTGATGAAGAGACAAGTGTGGTCAAGCTTGTAATATTTTCTGATACATCTGGACTCTGTCCTAAGCTTTATACTGGAGATGTGGGTGTGTTTCAGAGTGGTTGGCTCGTCCACTTTTATTCTAGTGATCAGCCAGCCGCAGATGTCTTCTGTCTGCTTTTAATTCTTTTAACTGCTATGTTTTAGATTTGAGAAAGAGGTTTTCGTTGTTTCCTGTGTGAGTGCGGGCGTGAAAGTTTGCACATCTTTCTTTACGTTTTTATTCGCAGTTCTCATTTCAAAACTTGTACTATCTTCCTCCTCATTAGTCTCATGACATGTAGCACGGGAGCTAAAGACCTTGCTGTCGTGTGCCCACAAAACCTAATCATCATTACTGACATCGAATTTTTTCGACAATGTGCGCTCCATCCACAGGAGCTACTTTAGAGTGTCCCATGATTACTGCTTCGATGTTACTTGAAACTGATGTGTCGCAGCGCTTCACCTCCTCTTGCGAGTTGATCTATTTTGGTGAAACTTGTCACATCGGGGGAACACAATTCAAGAACGAGAAACAGTCACACTTTTATTCGCCTCGATAAATGTTCCTTTGGCAATGCGGGCAGCCTCATTGCTTTTTTTTGTCAACGTAGTACTTAATGATGCTGACTGTAGACGTAATGTGATTTCTGAAAACTTACTTTTAAGGCCAACCTCTAATACTGTGGTGATACCAAACGTCACTTTCCGTTTATGTTTATACATACCCTACAGTAATATCTTTATTCTTATTAAAAAGTCAGTGACCAACGAAAGAATGTTAACACGATTATATCAGGGGCAAATAAAAAGTTTCCGTTTGAGGCGGTTGCTGCAGCGTATATGCAACGTATTGAGAATCCGATTCGAGTATATGAGCACCGACATGTTGACAGGGGATTAGTGTTTTTTTCCGACGCACGTGCGGTAAACGCGGAAACACGAACTATGGTGACGTTGTTGCCAAATGCGTCCAAACAGAACCATCGTGTTGTTATTTTTGTCCTGTGTACTGAAGGACAAACACCCGTCTATATCCATCGGAAAATAAAGAATCTGTACGGGGCACCATTTGCGTCGAAAACCACCGTTGTGTAGTGGTGCGCCAGGGAGTGCTGCTGCTTCATGATAACGCACGTCCCCACATCGCAGATGTCGTAAAGCAGAAGTGGGGGACACTCGAGCACCCGCGCTATAATCCTGATCTCTCCCCGTGCGATTATCACGCCTTCAGTCCTGGCCTTGAAGGGTCGACGATTCCCGTCGGACGAGGATGGGCAGCAGGCAGTTACGGACTTCTTCACGGAGCAGGACGTGGTTTCTGCCAAACGAGTATCTTCAGCCTGGTGCTCACGGCGATTTTGTGTCTTTGGCATACCGATACTGCATTGTACGGTCTAAGAACGGAAACTTTTTGATCGCTCCTTACATCATAACAAATGTACTCGACGAGCTTCAGGAGTGATGAACAACTGGTCAGTCGTACTCTAATTAATTGCTGCACTTCTTTGTCGCACTGCAGGGCTGTTATCTCGAGCTAGACTGGTTTGTGTGTGATTACTGAACCCCTAACATGACGTTGTGAAGCAGATTAAATGTAAATCTTGTAAATTTTAGTTTAAAAGTGCTGTACCATAATGGGCAGGTAACTGTGGGAGCAAATGATATGCATAAATGCAATGTAGATTTTGTCTCAAAGGAATGGGTAGCTTAAGTAGAGACCCACGCAGCAGTTTTAAGAACGCTTTAGTTTTGTTTATACGCTAGGCATGCACGTTGAAAGGGATTATCAGCACTCTTCACGGGACTTTAGCAACACTCTGCCGTATAGTTCTTCAAAGAACGCCACATATAGGCCTATGTGAATTCACATAAGCTCAATTTGTGTTGTTACTTCAAACAACTGAAGAATCTACAAAGAACCGTTGTTCAGACCTTAATGACATGAATGTCACAATGAGCGGTTAACGCAACTGTTTCTTTAGAAATTATTTTTATAGTAATTCTGAGGCAAAAATCAATACCGTCATGTTTATACCTTTTATAGTAATCAGCAACAATAATGATCAGCTAATTAATCTATAGATGTATGTGCTAATGCCGACTAAACAGTTGTTCTATAAAATTTGCGGACATAAAGGATATAAGGTATCTGAGTTTGATGACCAGATAATCAGTACGAACCTTGTTGGCTGTGACGAAACTCTTTGTCGTACATGTGATACACGAGGGCGTGTGCCTTGAGGATATTGGCCGTGACCATATAGCCGGCACCCAAGTGGTGAAGCAGCAGCTGTGGAGCCATGAAATTTGGCTGGAAGTAGCCTCTGGCAACGTGGGTCGGTTCATTAAACGTAAGCCACCATTTTACCTGTAAGATTATGTACATACCAATTAGTGCCATGTAGTTTCTTAGTGGTGTAGTATTTTGGAGGATAATAAAAGGACACATTTCGTTTAACGTTTCTTGCTTTTATAGATCTAGTTAGATATATTCACAGGCGGGTACGGGTCTTAGAAGGAACAAAGATTATGGTTTTACGTCCCATCGACAAAGAGGACATTAGGGATGGGATATGGACTTGGATAAGGGAAGGATGAGGAAGAAATTGGAACTGTCCCTTAAAAGGAACCTTGCTTTCATCGAAACAATGTATTCGGGGACGATGGTTCAAATTTGCGTTCGCCCAACCAGATTTACTCTCTCCGAAATTACCCTGAATCGCTTAAGGCAAATGGCGGGATGGTTTCTTTGAAGGGGTATGGTAGATTCTCTTCCCCATCCTTCGCTATTCCTAGCTTGTGCTCCATCTCTAAGGACATCGTTGTCGACGGGACATGAAACTCTAACCTTCTTTCCTTACTTTCTTTTGGAAACATTCCATTCGGATAAGATAAAGATGGAGAAGTAATAGGCCACGTCCTTCAAAAGGAATCATAAAGTTTTTGAAACAGCCTAAAATCAGAAGAAAAGTAAACAAATAATAAATTAATTAAGAAAATACTTAGCACCATAAGCGACCTCTAAAAATATTGCTCAGTCTAAGAGTATAATTTTTTTGCTAACGCAATGAATAACACTTGAAATAAAAAAAATGGTCTTGTAAATTCGAGCTTTACATATCGTAATATGTAACTATTTGTCTTCTGCAGTGTTTAACGGAACCTAAAGATCCAGATGGACGGGCTTGAATTAGATTCATCGTACGAAAAACTATTGCTCCCATGATTGAAACATGTCAAACGTCATCTAAGTTCAGAGGATCTTACAATATAAGGCTTCTTTGAAGGGGAACAGTAAATGTTTGAGCGCGCGCTTGGTATCAATGATTCGCTTAAAGAAGATCAGAGCACAATGGGTAGTTGATGAACTTAAAAATGAAACAATCGTGCGCGTGAGCGGGGGGGGGGGGGGGGGGGGGGGAGTAAGTGTCCTTTTTTTTTTTTTTTTTTTTTTTTTTTTGAAATTGTTGTTTCGCCTTTGGATTAAAAGTCGCAGTGCCCCCGTTTCAGAAATTTTGGCTATTCTTTTATCCAAATGATAGTGGAAGCTCGCTTTTCAGGAATTTCACTGAACATAAAGATTACTGATTTGCAGAAAATAGTAAAAATTTACGACTGATTTAGATAGTAAGAAGTGTGTAGCAGGAAACAAGGCAGCATGAAGTTCAGATTACCTACCAAATGGCAAATGTTAGTACCTGTCTCGTTAGCCGCGTGTAACGTGGGACGCAAGGCCTGTCAGAGGGAATGGCAAAGTTGTGATTAAATCCGGACACACCAAAGGTCATGATATGAAGCAAGTGTCGCTTTTCGTGTAAGTATTACCGCATTAAACGTTTCAGTCTACTAGGAATTCAAGTCAGAACTGAGAACGAACTACGATAATGATTGATCAAGACCACCGCCATATCCACTGTTGACATCAGGAAACTTTACTGGTGGTTGTGAACGAATTTATCTACGGACATAAAAATTATGCAAAAACTTGTAGCACTAGAGGAATGTTACTTTACTGCTGAACGGTGGATCAGGTAAACATAGTACAAAAACGGAAAAATAAAATGGTTGAAGATTTTAAAAAAAGAAAGTGTTTCTGTTTTCACCAGATCATTTTCCGTTTTACAGTTTTAACTGGTCAATCGATGCAATATTCTTACTTTATAAGGTTTCAGTTGGAATTTTTGCATAGCTCTGTGAGCAGATATTACTGACACACCAATCTAAAGTACTAAATGGGGCCAGGAATTTCTTAGACTTCTTACTAAGGCCGCTCCAACGTCCTGTAATTTATTCTGGGATAAATCTGCCACGCAGTCGGAGCAACGTGTCTGAGCATCATGCAGTGACCGGAGCCGTCTTATGGATCTATGGCTCTGTTGGTTCCCTCGAAATAATAGACAGCTCTTGCGCTTTGTATCAAACACAATGCATTTAATATTTTCGAACCTGTTGCTCTCAGGTTCATTATTTACGCTTCTCTGATATTTCCTCTTGATACAGACGACCATTAATAGTGGTGCGTTAACTGCTCTGTTCAGCACGATGCTGTATGTCGATAGTGGTATGGAATGAACCGTTGTGAATGATTCTGTCATTTGCTGCTATTTTAGAACACGTTTCGTAGCTTCGTTGTCGCTCCTTATTGACATTGCTAGATATATGAGGTTTAAAGTTTAATGTTTCTCACATTCAGCATTGAATATGATCTGTACGAAATGGTTGAAAAGTTCTCGTAATTGTTCTATTACTGTTTAACTATCTGGTAAAGTAACTTCTTCTCTGGTGGCCGGCCAGGGTGGCCGAGCGGTTCTAGGCGCTGCAGTCTGGAACCGCGTGACTGCTACGGTCGCAGGTTCGAATCCTGCCTCGGGCATGGATGTGTGTGATGTCCTTAGGTTAGTTAGGTTTAAGTAGTTCTAAGTTCTAGGGGACTGATGACCTCAGAAGTTAAGTCCCATAGTGCTCAGAGTCATTTTTTTTTTTTTTTAAAAACCGCTACTCTTTAAAGTCAATAAACCTCGTTTCGAATCGTGGATTTTGAACTATTGGAACTAGCTTCGTGACACTTCACTCCCTTTGTTTCAAATTTATCCATGCATAGATTTATTTGTACATATGTCGAGACATTTCTTGCTGAATTTTGTTCGTTTCTTGGCTAATGGAATCTATTTATTTGTAAACTGATAAATGACAATGTCTTGAGAAGACGTTATTACATATTTTGTTCTTTCTGGTACGCTGACTGGACTATCACTTTGAGTATGTTAATAACAGTGTATCTATCGTCTTCAATTACAGACATAATCTCGGGCTCATATGTCGAATTTGTCTCTATTACTAACAAAATTTTGTATTTCTTTTTATATCCTACACGTTTAGAAACATCAAGGAGTACATTTATGTTTTTGAGAGTTACGTCTGCTTCATTTTTTATTAAAGAAATGACACAACTATTAATTTTACAAGCAGCTCAAGTGAAATTTTATGCACGAACAGTGCAGAATACAGTGAATGCGTTCACTTTGTCGTCCGAACTTTTATTACGCGTCCTGAAGCACAATGGAGCTTTTGATCATCATACTGAGCACAGATATTTTAGGTTACATTAGAAATCTCTTCAAGGTTGCCAAATTGTCTTTTCCTGTTGTAGATGAACCTTAAACCTGGGAACTTCGTGGTCTGTAAGAAAGAAGTAGGCTATGTGGTGGCACATTAATTCATCATATTCATTTGAAATAACATCAACCCAGTACGATAGTTTACATGTATTCTTTAAGTTTATTGACACAGAACAGTTTCATAGTTGACAGTCATAGAAGAGAGACGGGAACGTGCATGTACTAGTCTGCCTAGTGAGCAATGTAGGACTTCCACATCATTTCCACGAATCTTACTGAGTACTCTAAATTATTTTGCGTTTTGAGCACTATTTAAACTAGTGCTCCACAAAGGGGGTATCACAGAAAATGACACACATTCTAAGGCACTAAATCAATGTTTCAATGCCATTTAAGAAGTAGCAGCAGCTCCACCCCAACCACATTCCATATGCACTTTGCAAGTTTGTTGTTATTTTAATTTTGTGATCATTGTTGTGACCGCGAGTCGCAACTCCTGCAAGCTAGATCTACTTGCAGCAATGGAGGTTGACTGGGACAGCCTACGCGCCAGGTAGTAGTTCAGTTGTGCGTGCTTGGATAGCTCAGTCGGTAGAGTACTTGCCCGCGAAAGGCAAAGTTCCCGAGTTCGAGTCTCGCTACAGTACACAGTTTTAATCTGCAGGAAATTTCATATCAGCGCACAATACACTGCAGAGTGAAAAATTCATTCTTGAATGACGTCTCTGATGCCCGACATCTTCGTTGCGATGTCTGCCACTGGAATTTCGTTAGTATCTCCATGACGCTCTCAGTCTTGGACAACCAGTTCGTGTTTAAATATAAAACCCTTCATTTACCCTTTTCCACCTCCTTCATTAATCTTATCTAGTAAGAGCTCCAAACTGAGGAGCATTGTTGAAAAATATCTTAATCGAGAGTGCCGGAAGCTATCGTCAACGCTGGTGACTTCCATTTCATAAGAATTCATCCAACGATTATCGCTCTGACATCATCCTTCCGTACAAATTAATTTTGTGAAGTATGTGTGATGACGGCAGCAACCTGTAGCCACCAGTCACCATCCCCTTCGGTGTCATCCTTCATATCAGACCGTTCTGTGATGACATGCATACAATATCTTCACAGTCATCCATTTTGTCCAGATTGTATCCGAACGCATGAGAAAAAAATCCATTGCCCCCTTCAGTGGGTCATGTGTGTATACATCTACATCTATATTCAGTAGGATGATTAATAATTGCTGCTGCCGGTTTCTAGATGTGTACAGGGGACTTAGCAAATAAAGTTTTGATAAGGAACCCATGCTCGGAAATGTATTGTTTGGATGTAAAATCAATTTGATGATCGGATTATTTTCAAATTTTCCACTTCACGGTACGCAAACAGCGGAAACAATGAGCTCTGACCTGTAGGAGCACAAGGCATGAGCAATGTTTCGAGTACTTTTCCTCGGCTTCTTTCTACGTAACGGTCGACGTCCTCTTCAAAGTTGAGAGTGTAGCGCGTTCGTTGAGCACCACAGCCAACCCTCCAGTCTGGCACACGCCAATTTCTCGCAGCCGTTGTTGTAGTCGAACGAACGTGTTATGTGATGTCATAATTACTACAGGGACAGACAACGGAAACCTCTTTCCAGCTTGTTTGCTGCCGTGAAATGGGGGATTCGAAAGTGATTCGCCTGTAAGCGGGTAATAAGAATTCTGAATCACTCTGTATACACCACTGTGAAGTGCATGACAAATGTTACTCCTATAATGTATTCTTCCTGAACAATTCGCGTGCTGAATGCGAGAAGTATGATGGCTTAAAAGCCTCTGTGCGCGCTGTAATTAGTCTCATATGTCTTTGATGTCCTAATGGGAGCGATAAGGCTGTGGTTGTAGAATACTCCTAGATCCCTTACTCACTGTTGATTCTTGAAACATCTTAAGCAGCCTTTCATTGGATAGTTTGAGCCTATCTTCAGTCATCTCTCATGAGACAAACAAATCTGTGACAATACGTCCTGTCTTTGATTGCACACGGGCCCCACTAACGTGCCATTAATGTAAGTGTCCAATAAAGACCAACAGACATCTACAGAAAGAGAACACACTACTAAGAAACTTCCTGGCAAATTAAAACTGTGTGCCCGACCGAGACTCGAACTCGGGACCTTTACCTTTCGCGGGCAAGTGCTCTACCAACTGAGCTACCGAAGCACGACTCGCGCGCGGTACCCACAGCTTTACTTCTGCCAGTATCTCGTCTCCTACCTTCCAAACTTTATAGAAGCTCTCCTGCGAACCTTGCAGAACTAGCACTCCTGAAAGAAAGGATAGTGAGAAAAACCTTTTTCTGGCGGTGACTTGTTTCGCACATGACATCCATTATCAAACCATCGCATTTATGTCCGAATGTCATGTCCGAAACTAGTCACCTCAACTAAAGGATTTTTCTCATCGCAACTTCTACAGAATTACAAACAATAGTTTCAATAAAAGTAAGAGAGTGTCAAATGGTCCGCCCCCGGTAGATGTGTGGTCAGCGCGCCAGAGTCTGAACCCTCAGGGCCCGGGTTCGGAGATTTTCTCCGGTCAGGGACTGGGTGTTGCGTTGTCCCAATCATCATCATTTCATCCCCATCGACGCACAAGTCGCCGAAATGGCGTCCAAACTAAAGACTTGCACCCGGAAAACTGTGTACCCGACGGGAGGTCCTCGTTACACGACATTTATTTAGTGTCAATTGAAGAGATGTGCAGCGATCTGGATACCATTAGAGATACTATAGGTAAGAAAAGGTTTTTTTTGGTCACATTATGAGGATCCCAGAAACCAGAATACCAAGAAAAATTAAAGATAAACTTTAGAACACTAAGCAACAAGGAGGATGAATAAAAAAAAATTAGGGAGGATATGGGAGAGCTATAATTAAACATGAACGATTTGCAAAACAAAACAGAAAATTTAAAGAAATTGAAAAACATAAAGCCGCACGGAGTAGCCGTGCGGTCAAGGCGTCTTATCATGGTCCGCGCGGCTCCCTCCGTCGGAGGTTCGAGTCCTCCCTCGGGCATGGATGTGTGTATGTGTGTGTGTGTGTGTGTGTGTGTGTGTGTGTGTGTGTGTGTGTGTGTGTCGTCCTTAGCGTAAGTTAGATTAAGTTAAACTGGGTAGTGTGTAAGCTTAGGGACCGGTGACGTCAACAGTTTGGTCCCATAAGACCTTATCACAAATTAAATTTAATGAAAACCATAACAATAAGATGTGAACAAAAAACTGACAATGACGTACAATTAGAAAGGTATTTACAGTGAAGAAGGAAAAAGAAAGATCAGAACGATTCAAAAGGTACTGGGCAATTCAGAAAGAAAACTGATTGAAGAAGAGGACCAGGAAATGATTGTCTGAAGTGGTCAAGTGAGGCCATAAAAGCAGAAGAAGAAAAGTAAGTTGCTGACTCAATTTTCCTGCATCACGCTGAAGGTTCATATACAACCAGATGAGTCAGTGAGACGGAGAAATGCGTATTAGCACTGTGCTACGTCGTTGTATTTTCCTCACTGCAGTCTTCCGTACTAAGGTGAATAAGTCTGAACCTGAGGACAAAGTACTAAGTCTGGCTGATTAAAAAGACGCTCCAGACATTCACAGTCGCAGGGAGTGAACTCATATGAATTCCCCATCATCTGGTGGCGTCTACTCGTATGCGTGGCTCTTTCGTCGGAGGCAGCGAGGAATGGAAGCGCGAGCTCACCGCCGGCGCGCTGGTTGTAGGTGTGGAAGTGCAGTCTCACGTGTAGCTGTGAGCGTCGCGGGGCGCGACGGGCGCGGTCGGTGAGTGTGCATTCGATACCTCTCCCACACACCTGAGCAATATTCTGGTATGGACAATACCCAGAAAATATTAGATACAGCCTCCCAGGTAGATGCCATTTTCCTTGACTTCCGGAAGGCGTTCGATACAGTTCCGCACTGTCGCCTGATAAACAAAGTAAGAGCCTACGGAATATCAGACCAGCTGTGTGGCTGGATTGAAGAGTTTTTAGCCAACAGATCACAGCATGTTGTTCTCAATGGAGAGACGTCTACAGACGTTAAAGTAACCTCTGGCGTGCCACAGGGGAGTGTTATGGGACCATTGCTTTTCACAATATATATAAATGACCTAGTAGACAGTGTCGGAAGTTCCATGCGGCTTTCCGCGGATGACGCTGTAGTATACAGAGAAGTTGCAGCATTAGAAAACTGCAGCGAAATGCAGGAAGATCTGCAGCGGATAGGCACTTGGTGCAGGGAGTGGTTCAAATGGTTCAAATGGTTCTGAGCACTATGGGTCTTAACTTCTGAGGTCATCAGTCCCCTAGAACTTAGACCTACTTAAACCTACCTAACCTAAGGACATCACACACATCCATGCCATAGGCAGGATTCGAACCTGCGACTGTAGCGGTCGCGCAGTTCCAGACTGTAGCACCTAGAACCGCTCGGCCACACCGGCCGGCAGGGAGTGGCAACTGAGCCTTAACATAGGCAAATGTAATGTATTGCGAATACATAGAAAGAAGGATCGTTTGTTTTATGATTATATGATAGCGGAAGAAACACTGGTAGCAGTTACTTCTGTAAAATATCTGGGAGTATGCGTGCGGAACGATTTGAGGAGGAATGATCATATAAAATTGGTTGTTGGTAAGGCGGGTACCAGGTTGAGATTCATTGGGAGAGTCCTTAGAAAATGTAGTCCATCAACAAAGGAGGTGGCATACAAAACACTCGTTCGACCTATACATGACTATTGCTCTTCAGTGTGGGATCCGTACCAGGTCAGGTTGACAGAGGAGATAGAGAAGATCCAAAGAAGAGCGGCGCGTTTCGTCACAGGGTTATTTGGTAAGCGTGATAGCGTTACGGACATGTTTAGCAAACTCAAGTGGCAGTCTGTGCAAGAGAGGCGCCCTGCATCGCGGTGTAGCTTGCTGTCCAGGTTTCGAGAGGGTGCGTTTCTGGATGAGGTATCGAATATAATGCTTCCCCTTACTTATACCTCCCAAGGAGATCACGAATGTAAAATTAGAGAAATTCGAGCGCGCATGGAGGCTTTCCGGCAGTCGTTCTTCCCGCGAACCATACGCGACTGGAACAGGAAAGGGAGGTAATGACAGTGACACGTAAAGTGCCCTCCGCCACGCACCGTTGGGTGGCTTGTGGAGTATAAATGTAGATGTAGATGAAGATGTAGATTTTCGTAAGAAATCTCCTTTATAGACTTATTGTACTTTCGCAGTATCTTACCAAAGAATCGAAGTCTGCCACTCGTTTTGTCTACGACTTAAGCTACGATATAATTCCGTTTCATGTAACTACAAATTATTAGAGCCAGTTATTTGTATTAGTTATGTGAGTCATGGATACTGAAGTTATAGCGGCCTACTTCTTTCATTTTGTGACGTGCGTATTTTACATTTCTGATCATTTAAAGCAGATTGTCAACTTCTGCGCTACTTTAAAACTTTTTCAAGCTCTGACTCAATTTCAATACAGTTTTTTTTTTTCCACACATTACTTCGTTACCGATGAGTGTAACAGCTGCGAAAAGTCTGAGGTTAGTATTAATGTTGTGTAACGGGTCATTAGTATACAATGCGAATAGCAAAGGCCCCAATACTATTTCCTGGTGCACGCCCGGCGTTACTTTACACATTTGTTGATGACTCTCCACCCAAGTTAAAATGCTGCGTACTCTCTACCATGTATTCTCAAACCAGTCACAAATTATATTTTATACCCCATATGATTCTACATTCATTAATAATCGTTGGTGTGGTAGTGCTTTTCGGATATCAAGAAATATTACATTGATCTGACTACTTTAATCCATGACTTTGGAATCCAGGCTGGTTGGCATGGAGGTCATTCTTTTCGAAATACACTCAGGGGAAAAAACCACGAAATCAAGAAGGATTCGTGTGACATAAACGAAAGTTGGCAGGCGTGTTTCTACATCAGAAATACGACGTCTATTCAACTTTCGCGCCAGTCCCACAAGAGTGGGGCTAGTAGCGCCACTATGATGGTGCAAATTAGGTTTGCTGTAACGGTCGTGAGCGTTAGTTACCTTAAATGTGGCACCCGAATATAGTAATGATACTAATGTAAACTAAATGAAACTATTGTACTGTAAACGATGTATGTCTCTGACAGGCTCTATAAAGCGGATCGCTGACTTTGCACGACCGTAGAGCCAAAGATACTGCTTCTGGTCTGAGACTGTCCGCAGCTCGTGGTCGTGGTCGCTTCCCACGCCCGGGTTCCCGGGTTCGATTCCCGGCGGGGTCAGGGATTCTCTCTGCCTCGTGATGACTGGGTGTTGTGTGATGTCCTTAGGTTAGTTAGGTTTAAGTAGTTCTAAGTTCTAGGGGACTGATGACCATAGATGTTAAGTCCCATAGTGCTCAGAGCCATTTGAACCAATTTTTTCTGGTCTGAGATCGTAGTGTTGGAGTAAGAGAGTGCTTGATGCATATCAGTGAGTGTGTATCAGTCTGAGAACGAAAGAGGATGCAGTAGGTAGTTTTTGTGATGTGCTCTTTAAAGCCGTCAAGTGTTAGATTATAATGTAGGAATTTTCTCATATCAGTATTCTGTGCTACACCGCACGTAAAGTAGATAGCTGAAAATGGTGAGTGATTTTATAATGGAATGTAAAGTGAAATGATGAAATGTAAATTTAATTGCGTCAAGAAAGGATTATTGGATTGATATTACAAAGAATCTTTACGAGTGCTCGTATTATTGGAAATATAAATGTGGGAACAGAAGTCTTCTCGCAGTTAAGGCAAAGAAGTAAATTTTTTATTAATTTCCTTTTGCCAGCGCGTTAGCGTAAATGAGTTGATTGATAATTGGTAACAGTGAGTTCTGTGTTGAGTAATCCCAGAATGTGCGTAAACGGATTTGATGTATAGGATAGTTAGGTATTTCCCTTTTGCAATGTTTCTAAGATTTGTTAACACAGGTATACGTAATTTGAGGATTTGTCTTTATGCTTTTTAGTGATGTTACATAACACTTGCTGTACTAATCTCATTGTTTGTTACTACATTAGCAAAGAAAGGTTTTCATTTAATAAAAAGGATGTAATTTTTCTGAGTAATGTAATTTCAATTGTCAGATGTTTTGGAAATCCAAACTTAACTTCGAATATAACTTCACTATTGGAAAGGTCAGTGTTAGTAATCCACCCAAATCACTACCACCTCCCTGTCCAGGTCATACATTTTTTAAATACACTGAATATTTCTTAATTGTTTTTATTTATCAGCCAAAAGAATTTCATGTATTAAATGAAACAAGTTTACTGCCACCAGTCACTGTTTGTTTACCTCCACGACGCGTTTCAAAGGTTTAAACCTTCATCATCAGGTGGATCTACATTTGTTAGTATGAAATTTGTGTATGTGTTGTGTTACGATTTTTTGGAGAAACTTGTGGCACTGTCTAATGGAAAAAACAAAACACTATTTCAGAACATGGTTTTGGGTTTCTTTTGACAAAAAATCAATGTATGTCTAATGGTGAAAATAAAATGAGTAAAATCCAGTACCTCCAGTGATCACAGGTTCCTTTCGCTGTCGTAACACATCACATGTATACTGTCATACTCTGTGAACAAATATGGCGTCTGGAAACTATTGGGTGCAAGGATCGTATAACAGAAGAGAAAACATTATCGCAAAGTACAAAGAATATACATCGTAACAACAATATTACATTTTTATTTTAAGATTTGGAGGTGTTTGTTTTGAGGTGTCGAATACATGCGTTGGAATAAATACTTCAGGTGGTATATAAATCCGATTTCGACAAGTTAAAATAGCTTAAACTTCATACTCGTTTATACAGTCAGGTGTCATGTTAAAATAGCTTAAACTTCCTACTCGTTTATACAATCAGGTGAAACGTTACGACCTTTAAGTATAATAATCATATTGGCTACAGCGTAAAATTATACACAACAATTTTGATTGAGATTAAGAGATAGTTATGGAAGGCTGGAGGCAGAGGGAGGGAAAGAGAAAGTGAGAGGGAGGGTAGAATAGTTTCCAGAGGCCATATTTGTATGACAGTATACATGTGATGCGTTACGACAGCGAAAGGAACCTGTCACCACTGGAGGTACTCTATTTTACTTATTTTATGATTACCATTAGATATACTTTAATTTTTTGTCAAGAGAAACACAAAACCATGTTCTGAAATAGTGTTATGTTTTTTCCACTAGACAGTGCCACAAGTTCCTCCAAAAAATCGTAAAACAACACACACACAAGTGCCATACTAACAAATGTAAATCCACCTAATGATGGAAGTTTAAACCTTTGTAACGCGTCGTGGAGATGAATAAACAGTGGCTGGTAACAGTAAACTTGTTGTTTTATTTAATGTCAGTAACAGTCACGGTAAAGCCTAACCTAAAATGTTCGCATTTAAAGTAAAATTTCATGTATATTTCAAAGTATTAGAGCCAGCAGTGTACACCTCTGAGGTTGTAGCTAGTATATTTTATTCTGCTTCATGAGAAAAAAGGATATAAAGCGAACTACCGTTGCTGCTTTAGAGGTAAGACAATTTTATTTATTTGTGATGTGGACAGGGACCAGAGTTATCAGTTTTGAATAGGGCCAGATGATTCAGTAACAACGCAGCTCTGTTCCGAGCCTCCAAAAATTGCTGCAGGAAATTTGGAATAATTTGCTCCCCAGGGTTAGGCTTCGCAACATATTATGAAGTCCGTATAGATACCTTCTATGAACTTTACCACGGTCTACCAGAGTCTTTCACGCGAAAATCTGCAGTTAGTGTAATGTAAAGTTTGGCAAGCTAAAAGCATGTTCCGTTTCTAACGATATCACACATACATTTCGTTCTTATATCTTTCAGCTCAGGTACTCCACCTATACATCACCTGAAGGCAAATAGGGCACGGCGTAGCTACAGTTGAATCCGCCTCCTGGCTCAGTTATGCAGTCGAAAGGAAGGGTGAGGTGGCGGTAACATGGTCATCATGAGCGGCTCTTAGTGCCAAGGTGAAAGTGAAGGCTTCTGCATGCTTATGATATGGTGTTGGAAGCCAGATCATGGTTCCTGTACTAGACGAGTCAAATATTTTATGAACTGAGATGTTCTGATGGGTGGCAGTCTGTGAAGCAGCTGATTTTTGTAACATCGCCATCGGCAGCCATCTACCATATGGTGGAGGTGATGACTCAGCGCTCGAGTGGCTTTTGTGAACGCCCAGTCTGGCCACTGACTGTACGTTCGCACCCACACCATGGCGCTCATGTGAAGCTGTTGGTGTGATAATCCTTGCCCTTGCTGATGCACCTGGAGGAGGTGGACGGGATCTGCAACTGTTTGCCATGCAATAGTTCCCTGGGCTTCTCCCAGTGACTGGTGTGGTTCTGTTGATGTTGACTAGATAACTGTCTTCACTTTCTCCTTAAAGGTGCACAAGATTCTCTTTGCCTCCGTACAGGATGGTAGATGGATGGGGGCAGTACGCAGATGACAAAACCCATTCTAATTTTGCTTCATACTCACTGTTTTAATGACGTTTATTTCTGAACAGCAGTAGTTTTTGGAGATATTAAGCGTAGAGATTTTCCTTTAAAACCAATGAAAACATATAAATCCGTCCATGCATCGTTAAACACACTAGTCTCTTCCAGTACTTTTTCTTTGAGTCCTCAGTAATAGTTAGTAAGCCCACAACATGGAGTAAACGCTGAAACATTGTATTATTGTGATGCATACACGCTATTTAGTGTTGTGAACTCAAGTGAGTCAAATAAAAAATATCTCACACCTCCCGAAATTCAAAATAAAACACTTGTTAGTTTCGTACAATAACTCATTTAGCTCTGTCGACCGCCACTGGCGGCGCGCGGCCGGCGTTTATTCCAGTCATTATTGTTACTCGGATTTCAGGGTTAGTGTGAAATTAAAATAATTCCGAATGATAAGATCTTTATTTACAAAGCAGTCGCGGGCCGCAATGAGAAGGCACGCTGGCCGCATACGGACCGCGGGCCGCGGCTCACCAACCGCTGCTGTAAATTGTCTGTGACTACTGGCTTCGGTAGTGCTTCAAGATTTAAAAAATCGAATTAATGTCTTACTTTTGGTCTCCAGTGCTTCTGTTTCACATATGGAAACCCTGACAAGGAGTTTGTGGGATATTACAGGCAGCGTGTCCACTAAGAATTATATGTACATGCAGAATATATTTGGTTGAGTTGTGTGTATTTGGAAGTTGCAATGATAAGGCAGCAGTAGCCGACCGAGACAGACGCAGCAACAGGCAAGTAACCGCTTTTGTGTCATTTACGAGTTCCTAACCGGGAGCGAATTTTATTGTATCATCTGTGTGCTTTAATAGTTTAGTTTCTTGAGTTTCTGCGTGTAAATTTAATATCTAATAGCCACAGTTGTCGTGTTTACTTTTGCGTCGAAAAGTAAACCGATTTTATGACATATTACAAGTTCCTAATCAGGGGCAAATTATTTAGTTTCACCTGAGTGCTTCGGTAGTTAGGTTTTCGAATATCTGTGTATTACTAGACACAGTTCGGCGGTTCCGTCAGGGTCTAGAGTAGAGTTGCGCAGCACGTGTCGATAGTCCGTTTATGTGCATAGTTTAGTTTTCCACGGTCTTTAGTACTGACAGGGACTGCGATTGTTGTGTGCGGATGCGAGCCGAGTTGGTGACACTTCGCTCTCAGCTTCAGGCTGTGATGGCTTCGGTTACACAGCTTGATGCTGCAGTGAATGGCCACCACTGTTGTGGGCTGGCCGTGGGGATCCAACGGACGTCCAGCACGTCAGAGTCCTCCGATCGGTCCTCACCGGTGGCCAACCCAGTTACTGCTCGCACTGAGGCTGACCCTTCACCTGTGGTCGAGTAGGAGGTCACCCCGGGGCGAAGCAGGCGGCGAAAGACTTCCGAGGCGGCCGCACATAAGGCCTCCCCTGTTTGTCTCACAAACAGGTTCCAGGTGCTATCTGTGGCTGACACTGTCGCTGAGCCAGATGCTGTCGAATATCACGTTTCAGAGGAAACAACTCAGCCTGCAAGATCCGGGCAATCGTAGAGGGTGGGATTATTGGTAGTTGGGAGCTACAACGTTAGGCGCGTTGTGGTGCCCCTTAGGTACTTGGCTGACAAGAATGGTAAGAAAACCAATGTTCACTCCGTGTGTATACCGGGTGGAGTCATTCCAGATGTGGAAAGGGTACCCGGATACCATGAAGAACACAGGGTGCAGCCAACTGCAGGGGGTTGCTCATGTCGGTACCAATGATGTGTGTCACTTTGGATCAGAAGAGATTCTCTCTGGTTTCGAGCGGCTAACAAAAGTGGCAAAGGCTGCCAGTCTTGCTTGCAAGATGAAAGCAGAGCTGACCATTTGCAGCATAGTCAACAGGACCGATTGCGGACCTCTGGTACAGAACCTAGTGGAGGGTGTGAATGAGAGGCTCAGACGGTTCTGCGACCGTGTAGGCTGCAGATTCCTCGACTTGCGCCATTTAAGGGTGGTTTTGTTTCGGGTTCCGCTGAATAGGTCAGGTGTCCTCTATACGCAGGAGCTGACTACAAGGGCAGCAGGGACTGTGTGGCGTGGACTGGACGGTTTTTTTAGGTTAGAGGGTCTTGGGAAAACACAAGAAGGGCTTCAGTCACAAAGGGTGCAGGCTGAACACAGGAAAAACGTAGATACATGAACCATTGGTATAACAGTTGTAAATTGTCGTAGCTATGTTGGGAAAGTACCAGAGCTCCAAGCGCTAATAGAAAGCACTGATGCTCAAATCGTTATAGGCACTGAAAACTGGCTAAAGCCGGATATAAGCTCTGCCGAAATTTTTGCGAAGAACCTAACGGTGTTCCGAAAGGATAGGCTAAACATGGTTGGCGGTGGCGTGTTTGTTGCTGTCAGAAGTAGTTTATCTTGTCGCGAAATTGAAGTAGATACTCCCTGTGAGTTAGTATGGGCAGACGTCATTGTTGGCAACCGGAATAAAATAATAATTGGATCCTTTTACCGACCTCACAGTTCACATGATACAGCTGCTGAAAGTTTCAAAGAAAACTTGAGTTTGATTTCAAACACGTACCCGACTCATACGATAATAGTTGGTGGTGACTTTAATTTACCCTCGGCATGTTGGCGGAAATACATGTTTAATTCCGGAGGTACGCATAAAATATCATCCGAAATTGTGCTAAACGCATTCTCTGAAAATTATTTCGAGCAGTTAGTTCATGAGCCCAAGCGAATAGTAAACGGTTATGAAAACACACTTGACCTCTTAGCAACAAATAATCCTGAGTTAATAACGAGCATCAAAACCGATTCAGGGATTAGTGTACACAGAGTTGTAGTAGCGAGGTTGAATATTGTAATCCCCAAATCCTCGAAAAATAAGCGAAAAATATACCTATTAAAAAAAGCAGATAAAAATTCACTTGACGCCTTCCTAAGAGACAATCTCCACTCATTCAAAATTAATAATATAAGTGCAGACCAGATGTGGCTTCAATTCAAAGAAATAGTGTCAGCAGCAATCGAGAGATTTCTACCTAATAAATTAATAAACGACGAAGCTGATCCGCCTTGGTACACGAAACAGGTTAGAACACTGTTGCAGAAATAACGAAACAAACGTGCCAGATTTAAACAGACGCAAAATCCCCAAGATTGGCGATCTTTCACACAAGCTCGAAATTTAGTGCGGACTTCAATGCGAGATGCCTATAACAGTTTCCACAACAAAGCCTTGTCTGAAAACCTGGCAGAAAATCCAAAGAGATTTTGGTCGTATGTGAAGTATGTTAGTGGCAAGAAACAGTCAATGACTTCTCTGCGCGATAACAATGGAGATACTACCGAAGACAGTGCTGCCAAAGCAGAGTTACTAAACATAGCCTTCCGAAATGCCTTCACAGAAGAAGACGGAGTAAATATTCCAGAATTAGAATCGAGAACAGCTGCCAACAAGAGTAACGTAGAAGTAAATATCCTCTGAGTAGTGAAGCAACTTAAATCAACTAATAAAAGCAAGTCTTCTGGTCCAGACTGTATACCAATTAGGTTCCTTTCAGAGTATGCTGATGCATTAGCTCCATACTTAACAATCATATACAACGGTTCACCCGACGAAAGATCCGTGCCCAAAGACTGGAAAGTTGCACAGCTCACACCAATATTCAAGAAAGGTAGTAGGAGTAATCCACTAAATTACAGGCCCATATCGTTAACGTCGATATGCAGCAGGATTTTAGAACATATATTGTGTTCGAACATTATGAATTACCTCGGTCTATTGACACACAGTCAACATGGGTTTAGAAAACATCGTCCCTGTGAAACACAACTAGCTCTTTATTCACATGAAGTGTTGAGTGCTACTGACAAGGGATTTAAGATAGATTCGGTGTTTCTGGATCTCCGCAAGGCTTTTGACACTGTACCACACAAGCGGCTCGTAGTGAAATTGCGTGCTTATGGAATAACGTCTCAGTTATGTGACTGGATTTGTGATTTCCTGTCAGAGAGGTCAGAGTTCGTAGTATCTGACGGAAAGTCATCGAGTAAAACAGAAGTGATTTCTGACGTTCCCCAAGGTAGTGTTATAGGCCCTTTACTGTTCCTTATCTATATAAAGATTTTAGAGACAATCTGAGCAGCCGTCTACTGTTGTTAGCAGATGACGCTGTCGTTTATGGACTAATAAAGTCATAAAAAGATCAAAACAAACTGCAAAACGATTTAGACAAGATATCTGAATGGTGCGAAAAGTTGCAGTTCACCCTAAATAACGAAAAGTGTGAGGTCATCCACGTGAGTGCTAAAAGGAGCTAGTTAAACTTCGGTTACATAATAAATCAGTCTAATCTAAAAGCCGTAAATTAAACTAAATACCTAGGTGCTACAATTACGAACAACTTAAATTGGAAGGAACACATAGAAAATGTTGTGGGAAAGGCTAACCAAAGACTGCGTTTTATTGGCAGCACGCTTAGAAAATGTAACAGACCTACTAAGGAGACTGCCTACACTACGCATGTCCATCCTCTTTCAGAATACTGCTGCTCGGTGTGGGATCCTTACCAGAGAGGACTGACGGAGTACACCGAAAAAGTTCACAGAAAGGCAACACGTTTTGCATTATCGCGAAATATGGGAGAGAGTGTCACTTAAAAGAAAGGCGTTTTTCGTTGAGACGGAATCTTCTCACGAAATTCCAATCACCAACCTTCTCCTCCGAATGCGAAAATATTTTTTTGACATTGACCTACATAGAGAGGAACGATCACCACGATAAAATAAAGGAAATCAGAGCTCGTAGGTGTTCATTCTTTACGCGCGCTATACGAGATTAGAATAATAGAGAATTGTGAAGGTGGTTCGATGAACCCTCTGCCAGGCACTTGAATATAATTTGCAGAGTATCCATGTAGATATAGATGTAGATGTAGATGAATGATGTGGCTGGACCAAGTAAAAATCAGACTTAGGGCTGGTCGTAGCACCCAGGCTATGCAACTAGTTATAAGTGGGAGGGGAAGGCCCCTTGGCAGAAGCACAGACCGATTACTTCATTTCTGGCTACTACGTCATCCGTAAGACGTCTCTCTTGTAGGGAGCCGTTTCTAATTTATTAACACTACAGTCGATAATCTGTTCTGTGCTTTTTGTCTGTTTCATGTTACTATTACTTGTAGACTGTACTATAATTGTAAATGATGAAATAGGTTTTATAACGGTGAAGAAATCCCCCGTTTTTTATTGAACCGTTTTCACATGAGTTCATGTGAATACAATGATTCTACTATAATTAATGTGTGATCCTCCCGGCTGCTTCTGTTTATATAGGAAGAGTTCATAATGTTTGTGTAACCGAAACTAGATCGTTAATTAAGATTATATCCATTAAACTGTTTTAATGGTTCATAAATGAGATTTTCAGACATTAACAATTTGGAAAAAATGGTTCAAATGGCTCTGAGCACTATGGGACTTAACATATGTGGTCATCAGTCCCCTAGAACTCAGAACTACTTAAACCTAACTAACCTAAGGACAACACACACATCCATGCCCGAGGCAGGATTCGAACCTGCGACCGTAGTAGTCGCGCGGTTCCGGACTGAGCGCCTAGAACCGCTAGACCACCGCGGCCGGCAACAATTCGGAAAGGTAGTATCTTTTTTCTCTGTTGCTATAGAAACTTTCAGGGTCTGCATGACACGAAACGAGTCTTGTATTACGCCATACAACCACATGTCAATCTGTTTTTCACGATATGCTACTAATGAGATCAGTACTACAACATTTGAACTTATTGCGCAAAGCTATCCAGATAAGATGACGGACAGAAGTTCAAGAAAACCCTATTTCATTGGGATAGAAGTAGGGCTCAATTACCTACTATGTTGTCCGCACTATAGAAATAAATCGGAAAGAAGAAAGGGGTTGATGAGGTAAATGTCGGGTAAATGAAGCACTGCAGTATAAGGAATTGAAGGTGTAGAATGATTATTGAGGTGAAATTCGATCACTGAAGGGATCCTACAATTGTACAGTGATATGACAGTTTTTGTGAAGTGAATATACACGCATGTCATCATTTGCACAGTAAATAACAAGCGTAAGACAAAAGAACCATTAAAATTACAAGAGAAAGTTAAGGAAATTAAGAATTACCTTAAAGGGGATGACTTAAATTTTTCTTGGAAGCACGGAAATGCGTAGATGACGAAGAAATGAGGGGAAGATAAACAACAATTATGGACGCACGGACTTAAATGACTGAGAAAAACGCTTATGTTACTTTAATGCTCATTTCGTAAAACTGGGTTAGTGATTAAAGCAAAGTACTTCTATTCGGAACTGAAAGTTATGGAACACTGGTTAAGACGTCATGGGAGTCATAATTAGGAAAAGCGGCATTGAATAAATTTTCTTGTAATACGAATATAAATTTAATTGTATAACCTTCTCTGTAAACGGGCATGTTATTGTGTTAACTCTCCAACCAATTACTTCGGCCTTCGTTCTGGTGGCACTCCCTCTTTAACGACGTTGCTGCCGACGAGATGACAATCCTTCTTCTGCTCTACTCAAGGGTTATATGAACTTTAAAAAGAACCAATAGAAAAAAAATTGAAAGCAATGGAGAAAGGATGATACCAGCTAAACTATACGTAATTATACCGTCACTGAAATCCAAATTTTTAAATAATGAGTATTCCTCGTCAGTAAATGAATCCCATCATTAAAAGAGAAAGAAACTGATAATTACAAGGGAAAGACACAAAGCTGAAGGCATAAAATATCTTAATGACAAACGGAAATCTTAGACTCCACAAGCAGCGGAATAAACAAGGCACGGAAAGCCTTTGAGTAAAGTAAATAAAGTACAGTAGGAACGTTACGTCTATTCGATATCGCAGTTATTATATCCAGTGTGTAAAAGGTGCACTAGCGCAACTGGAGATGGAAGCGCCCGATACCCGCTTGAAGAGATTTAGAGACACCACAGGGATCCTGAATCAGGATGAATAGACCTGTATTTGAACTCAGTCAGCCTCGAATACAGATTGAGTAGTTCAGCCAGTGTGCTATCTCATTCAATTTGTGCTGAAAAATAGAGAGACAACGGTTTTCATCAACCTGAAATTTGGTTTGAACACAACGGTGATGTACTGGGCATTGCCCTACTGGAGGTGTATCTCATTGATTTTCTCTGATCTTTGAACAGACTTGCCAAACTAGTTATAAGGATGGGGGGGAGGGGAGGGGTGGAGGGGGGGTCGAGAGACCTAAGCGTAAGTGGACTCAGAACCACGATGCAACTCAGGCATTTTCGCACAGCTATCATTGACAGATGTGAAAGAAACTAAAAATGTCAAATAAAAATTCTGGGACCGATCGGACATCGAAACCAAAACCTTTGCATCCGCTATCTGATACTATACCAATTTTTTTTGTTGTTGACCTCATTTCGTTCGTTATTTTTCTTTGCGTTTGCTCAGGGCCGACGCCACATGACGCACGTTCAAATTCGTCGTTGATCCACTAACTCACTTGTTTTTTTTTTCGTTTTTGTTCTGTTACAGAGGGCAGCTCTCCCTCTGAGCGAGCACGCTGAGCTACCGTGCCGGCTCTCACGGGGCCAAGAACTCATATGAAAGTAAATTAATGCACAGTACAAACAAAAATTGAATCATTGTGGTAATGCCGGTAGGCCGAAAGTAAACGAGAAGTCGGACCGATCATTGTACCTACATTACATATTTCAGTAGTAGAATTTATTGTCTCTCATACTATGTGAATATTTCACTCACATGTTATCTGTGCTGTTGACGAAGCAATACGGTCTTAGCTCAAAGTTTCGCCAGAAATGATATCAGAGTATTTCAATTTTGGCACAACAACACTAAGTCTAGAAGCCATTTAGGAGTTTCCTAGTCCATATTTAAATAGCGTTGGGACATTATTAGGTGCAGAAGCGATGCGGAGTTTACTGGGCGAGAGCTGCGATAAGCACGGCGTGCGCTTTGCAGGCGCCGTGCTCTTGACAGAATGGTGGCCCTTCCTGGCATGCTGGCGATAACGCAATGGAAGGATGGCCGGTCGAGCATCGGAAATGCATACGTCTGTGCTGTCCGGTCAAATACGCGATAGGGGAACACAGTTAACATGTGGGGCATATATTCGGCTTCGAGGCAACTGCACGACTGATGCGTTCACGTAGGCTTTGGGGCACGTTTTAGAGAGACGTTTGTTGTGGCAGCAGCACGTGACATGGTAAACAGCCGATACTGCTATCCAGTTTTTTCCCTCTCACGAACATCATGTTGCACTGAAGACGCGTATAACAATATTTTACTGGCAACAAAGCCGAAGCGTATCCTCATACTCCATTCCTCAGTTTGTCCAGAGGTACTGATGGTTTTAGTTCCCATTCGAGACATAAGCTGAACTCATTTTCTCTTCCTACTATGATGTAGTTCCTTTTCCTTGCTCAATGACCACCAATGAGGTCACTGTATTTTTCAACGCCTTCTATATTAAAAAATACTGCTAAGTTTCTCTCGCCCTCTCTCTCTGTCTCTCTCTCTCTCTTTCTCTTTCTCTGTTTCCTATTCTCCTCCGTTAAAAGTCTGCCCCACTATTCTGGCTGTGTTTGATGTGAACGTGTTTAGACATTTATCAGCATACTTTTGGCATCACACTATATCACGAAATCATTTATGCACGTGAAGGACAGAAGCAGGCCAAGCACTGAACATTATGGGACGCCCAATATAATGTTTCTCCACTCTGGATTTATTATTATTCCCGTAGTACCATCTATTTATGTAACCATTTCTTTACTACTGTTAAGATACGACTCCATCCAAGCAAGGGAAAAGCTTGGAACGTCATTTCATTACGTAAGTCCAACACAGGTACTGTAAAAGTGTTGTTGTCAGAAAAATAGTCAATTTCTTGTATAAGCGACATAGTCAGACCTTTAAGAAAACACTTGAAGGAGGAAGATGGGTCTATAAGTAGCAAGCATTTTTTTGTCGCCACATTCATAAATGGGTGTTACTATCATGTGCATCAGCACTTCATAAAATATACTTTGACGCATCGAATGGTTAGAAACTGTAGTTCAAAGTGGAAACTACCACGTCAGCAAAAGATTTGAGACCCTTGGTTTAAGTGTCTTCATAGCCAGAAGAGTTACTGGTTTTAAGGGACATTGTGATTTTTTGTGATCTCATTTACAGTTTATTTGGGAAAATTGGTGGAATATGCAACGCCTGTTTAAGTAACTAATAGATCTACCTTCGATGGCCCATTTTTTTGCCCGTGTTTTTAGCTACCCCGCCGGCCATAGTGGCCGAGCGGTTCTAGGCGCTACAGTCCGGAACCGTGCGACCGCTACGGTCGCAGGTTCGCATCCTGCCTCGGGCATGGATGTGTGTGGTGTCTTTAGGTTAGCTATGTTTAAGTAGTTCTAAGTTCTAGGGGACTGATGACCTCAGAAGTTAAGTCCCATAGTGCTCAGAGCCATTTGAACCATTTTTTAGCTACCCCTGCTAGAAAAAAAAAACATCGAATTTGAAGGCCGATAACTTGATTGTAACATCATTGGTCTCACAGTTACTACTATATGGGAGTTGAAATAAGTTGCCGTTCCTAGTTAATTCATTTCATTCCTAAGAGTACTGCATTATTGCCTTCGCTTTGTACTTGACATTTGCGTGTTTGGTACAGGGTGGGGGGGGGGGGGGGTGTTATAATATACATTCGCTACTTGAGAGGGCTCTCATGAAAAACGAATGGTGGGAGCAAAATGAAACTTTGTGGAGACACTTGTATGGACAAGCGGAAGAGAAACACATTTTAATTTCCGCTTGAGAGGGTAACAATTTTTAATTACGTACCATGTTTACGTTCCAGATTAAAAATGTTACTCAGTGTGACGACCATCTGCATTCACAACAGCCTGGAACCGCACTACATATTGTTCGCAGCGGGTTTTGAACGGTGGCTCGTGAATTATTCAGCTGTCGTGAGACAGCTTCCGCACGTTGCGTTCAGCATTCTCAGCTAACCAACAGTAATTCCACCAGTTTGTGGCCCAACTGGCCCCCGCCCTTTCCCACAAGCAATTCCCAAATTGGCAGTTAATTCGAACTTGTGAATCATATTCTTCAACTACGGTGCGGATGGAGGACCTCTTCGTATTGCTTTAATGCATCGGTACTCGCGAAGAGCAGCAACACTATTGCTGTTTTGATAAGACAGTGTTACCAGTAAAGCCCTACTACCCTGCCAGACTCATGCTGACTGTCTGCAGTTATTGCAATGTACTCTTATGCCTGCGTTTCATCCATACGTCGTCGTACAAGATCGGCGCCTGAAGGCAAGTCATAACACCTTCACTACAAGGCAAATCCTGGAGCGCACAGTCTGAATATCATTCCTACATAGTTGGGTACCTATACGGTTCCGTCTAAACTGGCTCAAGTAGCAAAACTTTAACTATATCCACCATGTATATGGTTTCTGACTTGTTAAAACACTGTGCAGAATTTTGCATTGAATCTTTTACTGTACCATTGACTCTTGATTAGAGATAGTCCTCTGCGTTAAATAAAGTTATCTCATCCTGATACAAGATACAATGAATCAAACCGCCTTCTAGGTTTCCATTGTAATTGATCGTGGCCTATGGCGAAGGAAAACCTGATTTATAGCCTCTAAGAATGTTTTTAGGAGGCAAGTTTAGCGTCTGCAGTATGTCCCTGACAAACTTCAACCCATTTGTCATCCTATACATTCTATCTGAATGGTGTAAATGAAGCATCATTTATGATTTTGTGAAATTGTACTTTTTCCTTCTTTGCTAAATCAAGTTGAGGAAGAGGATACGTGGCTACCATTTGATAATAATGTCCAGATGAACCATTTATTATGATGCTCATATCTATTTTCTGAAAGACAGATGAATTTAGATACATGTCATCAGTAGCTGTTACACGACATCCAGTTTTTTTGGGGATGTTACCGTGGGAACAAACCAACGATGGAGTGTCCTCGATCAGAACCATACGATATGAAATCAGTGTTGAAATCTCCATTGTACGATAACTTCCGAGTTATTTACACCAAGTTTTACTGTTAGCTAATTTGTTAATAAAGTTTAAAACGTTCGCTGTTTGGGACGCTTATGCTGTTACAACCACAATCTTTGTATGTTCAGTAGTACGATACTGAAGTACAGCATTCGAGAAGCTGTTAAATGTAACACTCATTTATGCCTATGACCTGAAATTTAACTTTACCTTCCTCTGTATATAGACACTTCCCTATACTTATATTTCGCCAACTTTCATGTGATACTAATTTGTACTTATCTAGGAGCACCTTCTTAATATCTGTCCTTATAGTAAATTAAAGCTGGCGTCTGTGGCCGAGTGGTTCTAGGCGCTTCAGTCCAGAACCGCTCTGCTGCTACGGTCGCAGGTTCGAATCCTGCCACGAGCATGGATGTGTGTGATGTCCTTAGGTTAGTTAGGTTTAAGTAGTTCTAAGTCTAGGGGACTGATGACCTCACATGTTAAGTCCCATAGTGCTTAGAGCCATTTGAACCAGTAAATTAAAAAGGTTTTCAAACAAGGTTTGCGGTTTACCTGAAAAGGAGAGGTTGTAATCAGTATACATTACCAGTTTTGACTTTTGACAGAGAAAAGAAGTCTTTTAACATGAACCTATTCAATAACGGAGTAGTGTTCTGTTAGCAATAGACAGATACAGGATGGGAATTAACAGTAAAGATAGGAAAGCAAATGGACGACTCAGGAAATTGACTGGAGTGGAATGTATCATTATGACATTTGGGCAGGAGAATAGGTAAGAAGTAAGTCAACGAAGTTACAAGCCGGATCCCAAGAAATCAGGAAGGGTACAGTTAACGACCTAATAGATGGTGCTTAGATGGAGTTAGAAACCATACTGGAAAACACGGATGCATGTAAGTGAAGAAAACTGGAAAACTCTGGAGGTGGTCTTTAGCCAACAGTAAATGTTCAGTGACTGACAATGGTGGTGGTGATTATGTAATAAATAAAATCAATACAACATAAACAACGAAACAGCATTAAAGTTGATTACTTAAATAGCACAGTAATAAGAGACACAAAGACATACGCATGTACCTGCCGACACACGCGCACTCGCTCGCGTACGCACACACATACACACACACACACACACACACACACACACACAGGAGCGCCTGCGCGCACTCTCTCTCTCTTTCTCTCTCACTAATTAATCTCTCTCTCCTCTTTCGGCCGACTATCCTGTTTTACGGAAAAAACTCCAGTAACCAACAGAGAAAGTTGTGAAACAAGCATCAGGGGAGAACATAAATGTATCTAACAGCATCAAAAGGTTGCTTTCAAATGTATTTAACTTGCTGATGTTGCATAACACAGCGTATAGCGAGAATAACAGGCTTTCCCGGCCTACGAAGTGTAAGTTGCTTAGTACGAAATCGTTCGAAAAATAGCCGACAAGGCTTAAAATAATGCTTCGAAAGAACCGTTCTAACAATATTTGCAATGAATACGCCACATAAAGTTGATTATCACTGCATATATTTCTAAGCGCTAATTAGACTTAAAAATGAACAAGAAACGTAAAATAGCAGTGAGTAAGACAAATATTTCATTCTATTGCATTTGGTGGACCTTTAAACTTCTGCAGAGTTATTTAAATCACATACTAGTGAGCAGCAGGCATGGTGAAAGTATTGTGTTACTCAGATTTGACGTAAAAATTTACCAAGAATGTAAAAAAAGTGCGTTTTTTAGCGGAATAGTTAAGATTTGTGTTTACTTAGTTAATTTATTAGTGATTTTAGGACGGAAATAAGACGGATCGTTCATAATGTAAATACCCAAATAAAATTATAGTAATTTTTAAACCAGTCTTACAAAATTCGAATTTAAGAGTTAGTACTTCAGTTTCTTCCGGCGAAGAAAATGGTAGAACAACCTACGGGAATGCAGCCGCTTGACGTCTTCGACAACCGTCGGTATTTCGACGGGTGAATACCCTGCCAGTTTCATCTGTGCCTTGAAAATGACGAAGTGTTCACCTGTCAAAATATGGGCTGTTTTCTCAAAATTCAGCCGCCTGAATTCTTTAAAGTTGTTTGAATAAATGGAAAATGTACAACTACATTCCATTTTATGTATCAACGTTATACAGTGAAATGAATTTAAGACACATTACATCATCGATAAAAAGAAACCGTCGCTTTCCGTTCTGATATGTAGAGGGATTTTTTACTTTAAGTATTATGTAAGAATGGAGATCTTTCACTGTCTTCCTTAATCTGTTTCCCCTGCCTTCGTTACGATATCCTGCTCTGCGTGAATTAAAGAAATCTAATGCGACATTTCAAAAATTCTCAAGAAGGTTAAAAAACGAATATCATATAAAGCAAACTCTTTAACCTACGAAGGTATTAGAAATCACACGAGGCGGAAAATTAAGTAAATCCTCTTGAGAAAGCAATATTAAAATTTGTGCATAAACATCGTTTTCTGATACGTTGGCGGCATTTCGATAGACGTCGTACAACTTCGGTAAATCTCTGAAAGAATTTTAATGTTCATTTTCGTGTGATCCTAAAAATTGTACCAACTCTGTAAATAAACAAAAAAGCTGATGGACAAAAATATAAGAAAAATATATTTGTCCTCGAATATATATTATTAAAACGACTGACTCCTTTGATCTTTGCGGTGGCTTATCTTTGCGTATCGTGCAGCAGAAGCTTGTACATATATTCTCGAGCATGCTGGCAGACACATCATGACTCTCTTCTACTTAAAAAAGTATCGATCACAGACTCGGACTCATAGCGTTTACAGTTGTGTACACACATACCTATCGTCTGAGCAGATTTATTGGTTCAAATGGTTCAAATGGCTCTGAGCACCATGGGACTTAACATCTATGGCCATCAGTCCCATAGAACTTAGAACTGCTTAAACCTAACTAACCTAAGGACAGCACACATTACCCAGTCATCACGAGGCAGAGAAAATCCCTGACCCCGCCGGGAATCGAACCCGGGAACCCGGGCGCGGGAAGCGAGAACGCTACCACACGACCACGAGCTGCGGGCGCAGATTTATTGCGAGATTCTTGCGTTCTCAAGTTGTTGTAGGTCAAAACCAGTATTATAAAAAAAGGATCGAACAATAACATATGACGTTATGCAAATTGCAGCTACACTGATGGAAGAAAAAATCACAGCACCGAGAAGGATTTGTGCGACATAAACGAAAGTTGGTAGACATATTTGTACATCTGAAAGATGATGTCTATTCATATTTCGCTCCGGTCGCTTAATACTGGCGCTAGTAGCGCCACTATGAGGATGGAAATCAGGTTTACTTTAAATACACTCTGTAACGGTCAAGAGCGTTATTTACCGTTGAGATTGGACGTGGTGAGTTGACCTTAGTCAAGAATGCGTTTAAGGCGACAAAGACGCCATAGGACTACGAGAAGCTGGATGTATCTTCCGGAAAACTGCATAAAGATTTGGCAGGAATGTAGCCACTGTACATGATTGCTGGTAGTGGCAGTCAGGAGAATGTGCGGTCGCAAGAAGACCGGGCTCCGTCCAACTGTTGCATATAATATTTTCCATTGTTTCTCTTAATTGCAAAAACTGAACATCAGATCGTTCCTTTGAAAAGGACATGGCTGATATCTCGACCCGCTCTCGTCCAATACACGATTGTGCTCCGTATATTGACCACTATGTCAATGGGATGTTGAAATTCAGTGTCACTTTTTTACCTGCTCATCTTAGTTACTATTATGGAATGGTAATTAACCCACATCTTATATACTTGAGTGCAAATCGGATCATTCTTCCATAACTTTTTGGCATTTTTGCTTTACTAATGGTTTCTAATTGGAGTAATTTGACACATTTGATTTTCAGTACCTGTTTGAATTTTTTCTAGTTTTGTTACTTAAATGTTTATCTTTCATTGTTTTATATTGTACATATTTCGCTAACATAGTTGAGTAAAGTTACTTACTTGTTAAATACTATTGAGCAAACTTATAAATGCACTGTTCTCTAAAGTGAGAAATTTGATGTAATGGACATAAATTATTTACACAAATGTCTTTTGTTTTAGAATGACCGATCCCGGAAGTGTAGTATTGTTCAGGAAGCGGAGGACGAAGACGACATGACATCTTATACTGGCCGTAAAGAGTTAGCTTCATCTCACGGTTCTTAGAATAGATGTGGTTCTCGCTCGTGAGGGAAAACTGAACTTGGCACTGTCAGAACGCTTGGCAGAGTCGGAGCATCGAAAAGGTGGGTTCTCTGCAGGAAATATTGTAGCGCACAAGATGTCAGTTTCCTCCAGCAGTGCCTAAAATTCTGGAGGAGGAATACTCTACGTCGGTGTTCGTGACGATACATCACAGCGACCAGATACACTATGGGCTTCACCGGCAAAGAAGTTTCTTCCTGCAACAACTGAAAATTCGAGCCTGCGATCGTCAGCAGAACTGTCTACAAAACTAACACCTACGTATACCACCAGTAGCAGAAAATGGAAAACGTTAATGAAACAGACAGATCCATTAGTGAAAGCGTCAATAAAAAAAACCAACTTCATTAAGCTCGAGAGAGCCCATTTCTTCCCATGCCCCGTGTCCGTCCACCACATTTTTGATAACAGAATAATCCACCATATCCATACTTATACATACATCCCCTCCAGCTATGGAGCAATCTTAACTGCCGGCCGGGGTGGTCGAGCGGTTCTAGGCGCTACAGTCTGGAACCGCGCGACCGCTACGGTCGCAGGTTCGAATCCTGCCTCGGGCATGGATGTGTGTGATGTCCTTAGGTTAGTTAGGTTTAAGTAGTTCTAAGTTCTAGGGGACTGATGACCTCAGAAGTTAAGTCCCATAGTGCTCAGAGCCATTTGAACCATTTGAACCAATCTTAACTTCCAAAACATAAGGCTCTGCCATCACCTCGTCCATTACGTACTGTTCTGGGGTCACCTCGACTGAATGAAATATTTGAGGAAGGTGTAAGTGTCATCAGAGATATGACGCACCTCAGTCAGACTTCTTGCAACTACACTTCTGGCCATTAAAATTGCTACACCAAGAAGAAATGCAGATGATAAACGGGTATTCATTGGACAAATATATTATACTAGAACTGACATGTGATTACATTTTCACGCAATTTGGATGCATAGATCCTGAGAAATCAGTACCCAGAACAACCACCTCTAGCCGTAATAACGGCCTTGATACGCCTGTTCATTGGGTCAAACAGAGCTTGGATGACGTGTACAGGTACAGCTGCCCATGCAGCTTCAACACGATACCACAGTTCATCAAGAGTAGTGACTGGCGTATTGTGATGAGCCAGTTGCTAGGCCATCTTTGACCAGACGTTTTCAGTTGGTGAGAGATCTGGAGAATGTGCTGGCCAGGGCAGCAGTCGAAAATTTTCTGTATCCAGAAAGGCCCGTACAGGACTTGCAACATGCGGTCGTGCATTATCCTGTTGAAATGTAGGGCTTCTTAGGGATGGAATGAAGGGTAGAGCCACGGGTCGTAATACATCTGAAATGTAACGTCCACTGTTCAAAGTGCCGTCAGTGCGAACAAGAGGTGACCGAGACGTTAACCAATGGCACCCCGTACCATCACGCCGGGTGATACGCCAGTATGGCGATGACGAATACACGCTTCCAATGTGCGTTCACCGCGATGTCGCCAAACACGGATGCGACCATCATGATGCTGTAAACAGAACCTGGATTCATCCGAGAAAATGACGTTTTGCCATTCGTGCACCCAGGTTCGTCGTTGGGTACACCATCGCAGGCGCTCCTGTCTGTGATGCAGCGTCAAGGGTAACCGCAGCCATGGTCTGCTACTGCAAACGTCGTCGAACTGATCGTGCAGATGGTTGTCTTGCAAACGTCCCCATCTGTTGACACAGGGATCGAGACGTGGCTATACGATCCGCTACAGCCATGTGGATAAGATGCCTGTCATCTCGACTGCTAGTGATACGAGGCCGTTGGGATCCAGCACGGCGTCCCGTATTACCCTCCTGAACACACAGATTCCATATTCTGCTAACAGTCATTGGATCTCGACCAACGCGAGCAGCAATGTAGTGATACGATAAACCGCAATCGCGATAGGCTACAATCCGACCTTTATGAAAGTCGGAAACGCGATGGTACGCATTTCTCATCCTTACACGAGGCATCACAACAATGTTTCACCAGGTAACGCCGGTCAACTGCTGTTTGTGTATGAGAAATCGGTTGGAAACTTTCCTCATGTCAGCACGTTTTAGGTGTCGCCACCGGCGCCAACCTTGTGTGAATGCTCTGAAAAGCTAATCTTTTGCATATCACAGCATCTTCTTCCTGTCGGTTAAATTTCGCGTCTGTAGCACGTCATCTTCGTGGTGTAGCAATTTTAATGGCCAGTAGTGTACATCAGTCGTCAGGACTACGAGCAACGCCGAAGGGGATTCCATAAGACACGAACAAAATTGAGCGATTCATCAATTGCCAGTGACGACGATAGTGAGAGTCGCAAGGAACGTGCTTGTAAGATTACTGGTGACGCGAAGCCATTCCAGCAACAGAGGGGAGATGCGCTCGACGACTGCAGTGATTACCAAGATGCGGCCTATACGGAGTGGAATAGTGGTACGGCCCCAGAATCGCGTGCCGATTCCGAAAGGAATTCCGCCATCACTAAAAACGGTAATAATCGAAGTGGAGCGAGCCGGAGACAATGTCGTATGTGGTCCGCAGAGACTTCGTTGAGAGACAGTCAGTCTCTTAATAGTATCACAGAAGTATAGAAGGCAGAATCATCACATTCACTGCCACCGCATCAGTAGGCAGAGTATGCGGTTCCTCTATCTCGCAGCAGAGTGAGAGGTTTTGGGGTTCATCTGCTCCAGCACTGGACTCTGACGCCATCCTGCACAACTCCATTCAAAAAATCATCTCAGCAACCAGTATCCCTTGTGATTTCAGACAGAAGTCCTCTGAAGTCAGGGACCTTCAAAAGTGAGAAGAGTGCAGAAACTAATGAGGAGTCAGATAATAATTTTTCTGTGTTGCATAGGATAATGGGTGGTTTTCTCAACACCTCATGTATGGAATTAGACAGTATCCCTTCAGCCAAATGTCATGGGGAGGGCAAAGAGAATTGTTGCAAATCTGCAACTTCAAAGAATGTAGTAAGAGAGAAATCGAAAACTGACACTGGGAAAAAAGGAAGACTATTGAGTCGCTACTTTCAGGTTCACAAAAAGTTCTGCCTTCTACCTCCGGTACTGTTCGGTCGAAGCAGACTGTACAAAGTCCAGTCGTGTGGGTCGATTTGCCGTGACCGAGTGACATTCTCCGCACCGGCTTCACTCGTCGTATGTGACAAGGAGAGGTGGTGTACTGCTGCAGGCAAAGTACCAACTGGTGGAAGCACCGCCAGATGCAGTGGCACAGCAGCACGTAATGAAGATAATAAGCCTGCTGTTGTTGTGGGAGTGGGTGATATTAAAAAAAATTTAAAAAATACAGAAACACCCTCGGAAAGTCTAGTGACACTTGGTGAAACTTGTCCTGGTATACAAATGTGTCAAGTCCAACTAAGTAATACATCACAATGCTGAAGTCTTCGTTAAAATCGATAGACGAGTATGGCTTTGCTTGTCTTGATAAGCTCAAGCAGCAGCCATTCGCTTTGTCAGCACTGTCCAGAGTAATGTTTATGTAATTAAAGTCTGTCGTACATGACTGACGAGTGCGATTGTGGGATTATTTATTCTGTGTCGGTTGCGACTGACGGCCGAGAGGGAAGACCGCCGTCTTTGGTGTATGGCTGTGGAGCATCTTACTGCACCTGCAGCAGTAATTTCAGCAGCAATTTTCACCACAGTGACACAACGAACTGTTAAAAATCGGTTACTTCAAGGACAGTTTCGAGCCAGACGTCCTGTAGTGTACATTCCACTGATTCCAAACAACCACCATTTGCAACTTCTATGGTGTCAAGTGAGAGCTGATTGGATGGCTGGGTGGAGGTCTATTGTCTTTTCTTATGAAATCTGGTTCTGCCACAGTGCCAGTGATGGCCGTGTGTTGGTGAGGAGGATGCCAGTTAGTGCCGGCAACAAATCTATCTGCATACTAGACACACTGGACCTACGCCTGGAGTTACGGTCTGGGGTACGATTTCGTATGACAGCAGGAACCCTCTCGTGGTTATCCCACGCACCCTGACTGTAAATTTATACGTCAAACAGGTGATTCGATACGTTGTGCTGCCGTTCATAAACAGCATTCAAAGGGGTGTTTTCCAACAGGATAACACTCGACCACATACCGCTATTGTAACCCAGCATGCTCGTCTACAGTGTATCGGCATATTACCTTAGCCTGCTCGAACGTTATATCTGTCTCCAATTGAGCGCAATTGGACACCGTCGAACGCAACTGCAGCGTAATTCGGTACCAACATTAACCGTCCCTGTATTTAGCGACCAAGTGCAGCAGGCATAGAACTCCTTCCCATAAACTGACATCCGACACCTGTACAACACACTGCACGCATGTCTGCATGCTTGCATCCAACATTCTGGCGGTTACACCGCTTAGTAATGAATCAGCATTTCACATTTGCAACGGCTTATCTCGCGCTTACATTAACCTGTAATCTTGCAATGTTAATCACTTAAATATGTTACCAAAACAAATGTATTCCCGAAATTTCGTTACTCTACATTAATTATATTTTATTTTTTTCGTCAATGTATATACAGTGTATTCACTTAGCAATTCCTACGTTTAGTAAGTAGTGGGGGAAATTATATTTATCAGTACAACACCCTCCTCTCGTCAGGCAGTTGGTACTACAAACCACGGTACTGTCAGACAACTGTGAATGTAAAAATTATATCATTAATGGAACTCATTTTCACGAGTTTCGTTACCTTACTAATACCGGCCGCAAACTTTACTATTATACGGTGGAAACTGAATCTCATATAGGTGTCTCATTGGCATTTTAAGCCAAAGGTACACATTTCAGTGCTTCTAGCCTATTCATGTGGCTACAGCGCACCAGACCAAAGACAAAGTGACGTGACGCTGAACGTAATTGTGGATGTAGTCGATGTTACCAAATTCATGTAGTAGAGTAAAATGAAATAATATGACTTGAAATAATGGACATACATGTTATGTGATCAGATCTCACGCGCCTCAGTCAGATCTACGGGGGTTGAACAAAAATAAAGAAACACTGCGAGAAATGCGTGAGTGACCATAATTTCATCTTTGGGATCTCCAGCTCTTGTCCTTTCTTTCTGCGTTTGCAGCTAAATTATAGGTTATAGATTCCGCCTTTTTTGCAAACACACTGTTTCTTCTTTTTACCGAAATATGTTTCAGCACCTCTGTGTCATCATGGGTGGGTTTCTGTTTATTGAAAACTGTAGAAAGTGAACAAATTTTAGGTTGTAACTGATCTAACAAAGTGAGATCTATAGAAAGCTTTCGTTCGTTTTGTTTCTTACCGTGATTTTAAATTATATAGGTTTGTAACTGCGTGGTGTCCTACTCTAATAGCTTGTCATCTGCAAACCAAACGATATAAATGTGAATTTCATCGGCGAGTTGACAAAACCGTAGTTGTTGTTGTTGTTGCGGTCTACAATCCTGAGACTGGTTTGATGCAGCTCTCCGTGCTAGTCTATCCTGTGCAAGCTTCTTCATCTCCCAGTACTTACTGCAACCTACACCCTTCTGAATCTGCTTAGTGTATTCATCTCTTGGTCTCCCTCTAGGATTTTTACCCTCCACGCTCCCCTCCAATGCTATATTTGTGATCCCTTGATGCCTCAGAATATGTCCTACCAACCGGTCCCTACCTCCTCATTAGTTATGTGATCTACCCATCTAATCTTCAGCATTCTCCTGTAGCACCACATTTCGAAAGCTTCTATTCTCTTCTTGTCCAAACTATTTATCGTCCATGTTTCACTTCCATACATGGCTACACTCCATACAAATACTTTCAGAAACGACTTCCAGACACTTAAATCTATACTCGATGTTAAAAAATTTCTCTTCTTCAGAAACATTTTCCTTGCCATTGCCAGTCTATATTTTATATCCTCTTGATTTTTAAAAAGTGTGATTTTGGCGTGTCAAAACATTTTCCATATATATTTGGTACTACTCATGTTTTTTTGTGACAGATCCTTCTTATTTTGCGTTCCGAGGACACTGAAAACACATATTAATGTACTTAGTGTAATTTCT
This sequence comes from Schistocerca serialis cubense, assembly GCF_023864345.2. NCBI lineage: Eukaryota > Metazoa > Arthropoda > Insecta > Orthoptera > Acrididae > Schistocerca > Schistocerca serialis. Next base: position 317,954,675 of record NC_064640.1, on the reverse strand, counting down.
TTCTTTATAAACGCCTCTTTAGTTCGCAAATTGCGGTGAGCACTATATTGTTGTGTTTTCTAACCCCGTCGGCTTTCATTTGTTTCCGAGAGTGTTTGTAGCTTTGAATTTTATTTACTTTTTTCTCTTTCTCTGTGTGTGTAAGCTCTTTTAGTTGTTTGTGTTGCCTTTGCTGTAAAGTTCCTTTAATGTGTTAAATAACGTGCATTTACACAGTGTACTGTTTTTATTTGAAACTTGTTTGCCCTCTGCTGTTGCCTTCTGTATGTGGAAGCTCTCTTCTATTGTCAGTTTGTGGTACAGACTGCGGCTGGAGTTCAGTATTTCTAAATCTGTTGCTATTATAGTTGGGTGGTGGTTATGGGCTATTAGGTGGTCAGCAAATGCGTGGGTGGTGTTACTTTTTCGGGCTCTGAGGTGTTCTGAGTGCCTTGTGTTAAAGATCCTGCATGTTTGTCCTATGTATACAGATTTACAAATGCTGCATGTGAGTTCATATATTCCTGATCTTCTAAATTTATCTCTGGGTTTTTCCTGGTTTCTCCTGTTTTCTGCGTTTTTCCGAGTTGGGTTGTCTGTCCAGTATCCTATTTGAAGTCCCTGTTTCTTCAATATGTTGCCTATTCTGTCGACAATTTTGTTACTGTAGGTGGGTACGTGCCATTTTGTTTTGTGTGTGTGTGTGTGTGTGTGTGTGTGTGTGTGTGTGTGTGTGTGGGTGGGTGTGGGTGTGTGGGTGTGGGTGTGTGGGTGTGTTGTGTCTTGTATTGTCTTGTATGCGGTCATTGCTTGTATGTTGTGTTGATCGGGGTTGTGTAAGGTTCTGTGTGTGTGTTGTTCTTTCATTCCTTTTTTGCTTACAAATTTATTGGTTTAATTTCTCTATCATGTGGGGCTTGTAACCATTTTCCTCTCCTATCTGTTTTATTGTATTGAGCTCCTGTGTGTAATTCTCTTTGCATACGGATGCTTTGTTCAAACTGTGGAGCATGAATCTGAAGCTCGGCTGCTTGTGTGCCATCGAGTGGTTCGACAGATTGTGAATGGTGATGCTCGGTTTCCTGAACATTGTGAAATCATGGATGTTGTTCGTTTTTAGTACGGTGAGGTCCAGAAAATTCAGTGTTTGTCTGTTCCTGTTTCTAACGTGAAGCGAATTTTTGGGTGTAAGTTGTTTATTTCCTTGTGTAGCTGTTCTGTGTGTGTGCGTGGTCCATCAATCAGGCACATTATGTCATCGACGTATCGGCACCAGTATATGACTTTGTATTTTTTTGGTCTTATTTTGTGTGTGTGTAGGTCTTGTTCTGTAGGTTGTTGGCTAGGAGGCCACTTATTGGTGGCCCCATTATCAACCCTTAATGTTGTGAATAAAATTCTATGTTGAACATGAAGTAATTTTGTGCTGTTGTTGTCTTAAGTATGCTTGGTATTTCATTAGTGCGTGAGACTGGTGTGTTCCCTTGTTGTTTTAGTACTTGTTTGGTGATGATAATTGTTTCATTTATCGGAATACAAGTGTTCATTGATGTGATATCGAATGATATAAAGCTTGCTGTGTCTGATATGTCTATGTTCTTGATTCTCTGCACTAGTTCCATTGAGGTTTCTAGGTTTCTGTTGTTTACAAAAGTGTATATGTTCTCTAGTAATTTGTGTGTACATATAGCTAGGTGGTATGATGGAGCATTTATTAAGTCGATGACGGGCCATAAAGGATATATTCTTTGTGCACCTTTGGTAGGGATTTTAGAGTGTGTGACTTTGGATTCTTTGCGTCATTCCTTTTATCTAGCCTTTTGATAATGTATTTTTGATGAGTTTTAGCGTTTCTTGGATGTTTCTGTGATACCTTAGTGATGGGTCACTGGTCAGTTTGGTGATGATGTACTTCAGAAAAATGTGTTATCTTTTTTGCAGTGAACATACAGTGTGCAGTGGGACGATCACTCTGTTGTAGAAATAATTCAAAAGCCAAGACCGCTTAAATACTGTTTACTGGATAACCGGTTTAAACATACTAAAGGTGCCACCATCGGATCTGAATGTAGCTTTACATTTACAAACCATTTGGATATAACGATACATCAGCTGGCCTGCCTCATGTATCGTTATATCCAAATGGTTTACAGGCTTTTGAATCATTTCTAATGTTTTATCTATGTATTTTTAATTCATAATCACCGTGATGTTCCCTTTGTCTGTCCTTGTTAGTATGTCACATCAATGTTCACTTGTATTCGTAGAGACTATCCAAGCCTGCAGGTTGTGATTTTGTATTTGGCCACAAACGGCAACTGTACAATGTCCTTAGTACGTTGCAAGTGACAGTTGCGGTCAGGACAGTGTTCTGTGTAGCTGTGAGTGCACTATGTCGTAGCCAGGTGAATTCGAACATGAGTAAATTGTTGCTGCTCGTATGCTGGATGCTTCCATAGCTGAGGTAGCCTAATTGTTTGGTGTTTCGAGAGGTACCTGTCGTAGATTTATACCGCTTACAGGGAAAGAGGAAGAACATCATCCGCTAAGACACAACGTGGATTAAAGTACGTATTGAGTGATAGTGACAGATGGTCACTGAAGATGATTCTGATGGGAAATAAGAGGGCCGGCAGCGGTGGCCGTGCGGTTCTAGGCGCTTCAGTCCGGAACCGCGTGACTGCTACGGTCGCAGGTTCGAATCCTGCCTCGGGCATGGATGTGTGTGATGTGCTTACGTTAGTTAGGTTTAATTAGTTCTAAGTTCTAGGGGACTGATGACCTCAGATGTTAAGTCCCATAGTTCTCAGAGCCATTTGAACCATTTGAAATAAGATGAAAAAGTCACTGCAGAACTGACTGTTGCACTCGTTAATCCTGGCAGCACCAAAAGAACACGAAGAGTGATCCATAAGGAGGGAACTTTAGTGCTAGCTGGAATTCCAAATCTACACTCCTGGAAATTGAAATAAGAACACCGTGAATTCATTGTCCCAGGAAGGGGAAACTTTATTGACACATTCCTGGGGTCAGATACATCACATGATCACACTGATAGAACCACAGGCACATAGACACAGGCAACAGAGCATGCACAATGTCGGCACTAGTACAGTGTATATCCACCTTTCGCAGCAATGCAGGCTGCTATTCTCCCATGGAGACGATCGTAGAGATGCTGGATGTAGTCCTGTGGAACGGCTTGCCATGCCATTTCCACCTGGCGCCTCAGTTGGACCAGCGTTCGTGCTGGACGTGCAGACCGCGTGAGACGACGCTTCATCCAGTCCCAAACATGCTCAATGGGGGACAGATCCGGAGATCTTGCTGGCCAGGGTAGTTGACTTACACCTTCTAGAGCACGTTGGGTGGCACGGGATACATGCGGACGTGCATTGTCCTGTTGGAGCAGCAAGTTCCCTTGCCCGTCTAGGAATGGTAGAACGATGGTTTCGATGACGGTTTGGATGTACTGTGCACTATTCAGTGTCCCCTCGACGATCACCAGTGGTGTACGGCCAGTGTAGGAGATCGCTCCCCACACCATGATGCCGGGTGTTGGCCCTGTGTGCCTCGGTCGTATGCAGTCCTGATTGTGGCGCTCACCTGCACGGCGCCAAACACGCATACGACCATCATTGGCACCAAGGCAGAAGCGAATCTCATCGCTGAAGACGACACGTCTCCATTCGTCCCTCCATTCACGCCTGTCGCGACACCACTGGAGGCGGGCTGCACGATATTGGGGCGTGAGCGGAAGACGGCCTAACGGTGTGCGGGACCTTAGCCCAGCTTCATGGAGACGGTTGCGAATGGTCCTCGCCGATACCCCAGGAGCAACAGTGTCCCTAATTTGCTGGGAAGTGGCGGTGCGGTCCCCTATGGCACTGCGTAGGATCCTACGGTCTTGGCGTGCATCCGTGCGTTGCTGCGGTCCGGTCCCAGGTCGACGGGCACGTGCACCTTCCGCCGACCACTGGCGACAACATCGATGTACTGTGGAGACCTCACGCCCCACGTGTTGAGCAATTCGGCGGTACGTCCACCCGGCCTCCCGCATGCCCACTATACGCCCTCGCTCAAAGTCCGTCAACTGCACATACGGTTCACGTCCACGCTGTCGCGGCATGCTACCAGTGTTAAAGACTGCGATGGAGCTCCGTATGCCACGGCAAACTGGCTGACACTGACGTTGGCGGTGCACAAATGCTGCGCAGCTAGCGCCATTCGACGGCCAACACCGCGGTTCCTGGTGTGTCCGCTGTGCCGTGCGTGTGATCATTGCTTGTACAGCCCTCTCGCAGTGTCCGGAGCAAGTATGGTGGGTCTGACACACCGGTGTCAATGTGTTCTTTTTTCCATTTCCAGGAGTGTACTTATCAGTGATGTAAATGACCGAAACAGCAAAACGTGTTGCCGAACCCTTAAAACATGGACTATGGAGCAATAGAAGAAAGTCATTTTGTCGGAGGAGTCGTGTTTCACACTAATTCTAACTTCTGCCTGTGTTTACAGCTCAAGAGTGAAACACGGTCGGGTTCGGTGACGAATTGGACGACCATGTAGTAGTATTTTATGGCCTCGGTGGTACTCGGCATAGCAAATGGTTCAAATGGCTTTGAGCACTATGGGACTTAACTGCTTAGGTCATCAGTCCCTTAGAACTTAGAACTACTTAAACCTAACTAACCTAAGGACATCACACACATCCATGCCCGACGCAGGATTCGAACCTGCGACCGTAGCGGTCCCGCGGCTCCAGACTGTAGCGCCTAGAACCGCACGGCCACACGGGCCGGCTCGGTATAGCAGCATTACTGCCAAGATTGTGTGACCGTTTTGGCTGATTAGGTCCACCCATGGTACAATGTTTGTTCCCCAATGGTGATCATGTGTTCCAAGACAGCTCACATCATCCAGGACTAGTTTTGTGAGCACGAAGAGGAAATTGGTGCACCTCCCCTGGGCACGACAGTTCCCAGATCCCAACAACATTGAGTCTTTTTGGCCTACTTTGGAGAGAATGGTGAACTATCACTACCCACCTCCCTCATCGTTGCCTGAACTTGCCACTAGTTTGCTGGAATAATGATATGAAATTCCCTCTAAAACCATACAGGACCAGTATTTATCAACTGCGAGATAACTGGAAGCTGTTTTCAATGCCAACGATTTTCCTACACCGTATTAGGCATGGTAATGTGTTGTGTTTTTGTGTTTTTTTTCTGCCTCCTTGTAACTGTCCACGTGCTGACATGGAACTCAGAGCCTATAGGTACATGAAATTCGTGCCTGTACCGAGCGTCTTAGTCAAAAGCCTATGCTATATCTCCGTTGATTAATTTGGATAAACGAAGTTTTGTTTATGTTCTTCACCGGTGGCCTTGAGTCTCTGGAATACAAGGTGATTGGTTACTTAGGGCAGCTAGTGATAGTAGCGATTTATTCTTGAGTTGATTTCGCAGTCGTTCTTATGGTTACTCGACATTTTCAATGATGAACTAGTTTTTGTTATCTATTCTGGACGTTTGTTCACATTATGAGTTTAAACAAATCCAGCAACTGTTTACCCACACTATTTTCTGATAATACAACTGAAAGTTATTTGGTAGCGACATAGCGTGTGAACACAAGGATCTTATATAACTTAACACAAACCGCGAAACAGCAACTTATTTACAAGTGAAGTTCCTGCTTCACAACTTATTCAGCAAATATTACAGCTCACAACTGATGTAAACGACGGAGTGAAATAACTCTCTGTGTCGATTTGATCTATACACTTTATTGTGGGGTGATCGAAATAAGAAAACTTGTTAAACAGGCGAAACACTTTCCTCTATGTAGACAGACATTTCTCGTTATTTGTTAGAGAAGCCCTTCTTGACTTCTGCAACTGTGATGAAGGTTATTTATGTAAACTTGTCAAATTTCGCCGCGCGGTATTAGCCGAGCGGTCTTAGGCGCTGCAGTCATGGACTGTGCGGCTGGTCCCGGCGGAGGTTCGAGTCCTCGCTCGGGCATGGGTGTGTGTGTTTGTCCTTAGGATAATTTAGGTTAAGTAGTGTGTAAGCTTAGGGACCGATGACCTTAGCATTTAAGTCCCATAAGATTTCACACACATTTTTTTCTTGTCAAATTTCTCGAAGCAGGTATTGTGGAACATTTTCGACATGTTGAAAGTGCCATTTTCATATGAATATTGTCTTACCTTGTCTCCCAGGTGTGTTAAAAGTATCCTCGCATAATCCACAAAATATTCTATAATTGCAGGATTTGTCCATCCACCTATGTCTTGCAAAGGAGTCGGGAGGTCCCAGTGGTACATGGTCACCTGAAATTGAAGTTAACTCAAGTTAATATAATGGAAATCCATAGTACGTAAGTCCTAAAAGAACTGAGCGCTGCGCGGAGCGGCCGCGCGGTTAGAGGCGTCATGTCACGGATTGTGCGGCCACTCCCGCCGGAGGTTCGAGTCCTCCCTCGGACATAGGTGTGTGTGTTATTCTTAGTATAAGTTAGTTTAAGTAGTGTGTAAGTCTATAGACCGAAGACCTCAGCAGTTTGGTCCCTTGGGAATTCACACACATTTGAACATTTGAACTGAGTACTGGCAACTGAAAAATGTGAGAAATGGAAACATTCAATGAAAATATTCTGTTAGAGGATATTTTAGTGCATCTGAGTTAAAACGTACTTAAAGCGTAAGAAAGTGGTGCTATTAGCATGTTGTAGCATTCTTTATTTAACATAAATTATATTAATTCGTGCCATTATTTTTACTTCCGTGCAAGTTACCACGAAAGATTTCGAATATTTTCAGTGTCCGTAGTTGACAAACTAAGAGCAATAGTTGTGTAGCTCTGTTTTCCTGAACTAAGAGATGTAAATTGTTCAGAAGAGAAAGCAAGTTTGAAACATTAATAATTTTAATATCCGGATTTCGGTAGTTTTAAGACAGATGTCCCAATGGGAAGCCCATTAACGTTATTTGTTTGTTTACTACTATTGTGAAAAGTTATCAATTAAGAATTTTTGTAGCCTGGACAATTGTGTCGTGATATATAGTGTCCCTTATTATTTAATATCTTTTAAATTATTATTAAAATAAGAGATACTTTCATATTACGTGAATATCACGGCATCCTATCATAATTGCCATTATATTATGCCATGTCGTATCGGAGGGAGTAGTAGTAGTAGTGGAAGAAGCTCGCAGCCTGACGTGATAACATTTAAGAAGGTGTATCGAAGTTACAAATGAACTTCATAAGGTCGGGAAAAACGTAAAAATGTGAATTTAGTAACATTATGATATATGAAGTGGATTTACACTTGGTGAATATCTATTATCATTAGCAACTTGTGACAAATGAAAATTTGTGCCAGACCGGGACTCGATCCCTTATTTCCCACCTCCCATGTGCTGTCTCATTAACCTCTATTTTTTTTTTTTTTTTTGTACAGTGCCGCAGAACAGTTCAGTAATGAGCAAAAGACTAAGAAAATATCTTTTCCGCAATATTTAAAGAGTTACTAGCTACAGGTAACTGACAAAACTGAATTTAATAATTCCATTAACAGTGTAACATTTTTTACTCAGTGTGCCAGCATACAACAGGTTCAAGAGAACCTGTGCGACTTCATCAAGATAAAAAATAGCAATAATTAACATAGGAACTCCCTCCTGGCGAAACAAAACAAAATGGCGACCACATGCCAACGAGAGATGAGTAGATTCACATTGATCGTGAAGTCCCAGCAGGTGAGAGTCGGGTACGTCTTCTCGAAAAAAATTGAGAAACCTATAACATGGGTTAAGTTGCGTAAAAAGCACCAAACAAGAATTTAGCTTCTCATACCCGGGAAACCCCTGCTGCGGGGAGGGTCCATGAAAACATTGCCCAAAAAATTGGTATAATACTGACGATATGCTGAATGGCACATTAAAGAGGTATGATGATCTTCGAGAAACGCGCAAAAAACAATGACACTCTTGCTGCCGTCTAGAAACAAATAATGAACTGAGAGACTTTTGATCAATTTTACAGCATTTGTTTTCGTGCACGGAAATAAAGTTTCATCCGGGAACAGAAACGACTGCAGTACAACAGCGTGCAGAGCAACACGTAGGAGAAAAGCAAGTACTTTCCTTATGAACAGCCATACATCTTCAGTAGGTTCACACACCAGACGATGTTCATCTGTGTCAAGCATGTGTTTCTAAGGGCAAAGCGGAGTGTGTGCCATGCTAATGACATGCAGCAAGAGGCGCGTCATGTGTTTCTCATTGGCAATCAGATACCAGGTTATACGAGCCTCCGTGATGAGGAAGACATGGTGTCGAAACACCACACCACCGGCCAAGAGGTGTTGGTGTCTCCACTTTGTTCCGGTTGAGACCCCTCATCATTAGGTTATAAACACCACATACCATAGGAGTCCTGGTACGAGGCAAGTCTGCATGGACATAACTGTATTCGATGAAAAATTTCTTGATATACGAGAGGGAAGTAGAAATACGCGCTGTTGCAACGGTGCGAAAGAGGTGCAAGTTCATCATCAGCGCTCCCGAAAAACCGGTCGAATGGTGGGTTTACTACTTAATCATCATGCAGACATAGAAGGTAGCCGCTCTAACACATACGTTGACAAGACCAAGGCCACCTTCCCGAGGGGGAAGAGTAAGTGTGCCATAACGAACTTTAAAAATAAGACCCGTGCGCCAGCAGCCTGTTAAACATCGCCTTCGGTATTGGTAATACGTCAACCAAATGCGGTGTCCTTGACCCCAGATGAGAGATGACAAAATCAATCTATTGTACGATGTCCAAACTCACAGCAGAGCCATGTGGATCTCTTCATTAAAATTGCTACACCAAGAAGAAATGCAGATGATAAATGGGTATTCATTGCACAAATATACTATACTAGAACCAACATGTGATTACACTTTCACGCAATTTGGGTTCATGGGTCCTGAGAAATCAGTACCCAGAACAACCACCTCTGGCCGTAATAACCGCGTTGATACACCTGGGCATTGAGGCAAACACAGCTTGGATGACGTGTACAGGTACAGCTGCCCATGCAGCTTCAACACGATACCACAGTTCATCAAGAGTAGTGACTGGCGTATTGTGACGAGCCAGTTACTCGGCCACCATTGACCAGACGTTTTCAGTTGGTGAGAGATCTGGAGAATGTGCTGGCCAGGGCAGCAGTCGAACATTTTCTGTATCCAGAAAGGCCAGTACAGGACCTGCAACATACGGTCGTGCATTATCCTGCTGAAATGTAGGGTTTCGCAGGGATCGAATGAAGGGTAGAGGCACGGGTCGTAACACATGTGAAATGTAACGTCCACTGTTCAAAGTGCCGTCAATGCGACCAAGAGGTGACCGAGACGTGTAACTAGTGGCACTCCATACCATCACACCGCGTGATACGTCAGTATGGCGATGACGAATACACGCTTCCAACGTGCGATCACCGCGATGTCGCCAAACACGGATGTGACCATCATGATGCTGTAAACAGAACCTGGATTCATCCGAAAAAATGACATTTTGCCATTAGTGCAACCAGGTTCATCGTTGAGTACACCATCGCAGGCGCTCCTGTCTGTGATGCAGCGTCAAGGGTAACCGCAGCCATGGCCTCCGAGCTGATAGCCCATGCTACTGCAAACGTCATCGAACTGTTCGTGCAGATGGTTGTTGTCTTGCAAACGTCCCCATCTGTTGACACAGGGATCGAGACGTGGCTGCACGATCCGTTACAACCATGCGGATAAGATGCCTGTCATCTCGACTGCTAGTGATACGAGGCCGTTGGGATCCAGCACGGCGTTCCGTATTACCCTCCTGAACCGACGGATTCCATATTCTGCCAACAGTCATTGGATCTCGACCGACGCGAGCAGCAATGTCGCGATACGATAAACCGCAATCGCGATGGGCTACAATCCGACCTTTATCAAAGTCGGAAACGTGACGGTACGCATTTCTCCTCCTTACACGAGGCATCACAAGAACGTTTCACCAGGCAACGCCGGTAAACCGCTGTTTGTGTACGAGAAATCGGTTGGAAACTTTCGTCATGTCAGAACGTTGTAGGTGTCGCCACCGGCGCCAACTTTGTGTGAATGCTCTGAAAAGCTAATCATTTGCATATCACGGCATCTTCCTCCTGTCGGTTAAATTTAGCGTCTGTAGCACGCCACCTTCGTGGTGTAGAAATTTTAATGGCCAGTAGTGTAGTTAGCTGGCGTTGCTATCTGTACGTCGAGCATGAAGTTAATTCCCAAGGACTTAAGCGTGTGCATCGGACGCAGCAGAACCGCAATCACTCCCGGAAGACCCTTTTCGATGTTCAAGGCACCAGACTTCGTAAAATTCATACTGCTGCTTGCAGCAGTTCGATATCGAGTGAGCCATTCCAACACCACACGCACTTCTGACCCAAAAATGCCAAGTCATCCACGTACGCACGACAGATAAATGTATGGCTTCTCATCGCGTTCCAAGGTAATGGGCTCCGCAATTCGTATAATAGTGGCTCAAGAGTAATGGCAAAAATAATAATCGACAATGGACACATCTGTCGGACCGATCACGAAATAATAATGGGGCCCGCTGAAAGGCCATTGATCAGTACCTACGATCAGTCACCTCGTAGAAGTCGAATGATGATGTGTGTAATGTCTTGGGGGAAGGCCATCCGTCGCATCACTTCCGCAAAATAGTCATGGCTCACCCTATCAAACACGTGGTCCAAGTCCACCGACATTCGAAAGCTGCAAGTTGGTGCTAGTGCAATAACATCACGATAGTGACTGAGCACTGTCTATATGTTACTGTCTCCACCAAGGCACATTTCATCCACAGATACAACTTGAGGCAGGACGCGTTTGAGATGGGCTGCGAGGACCCGTGTGAAAATCTTGATATTACAATTAAGCTTCGGCAACGGCGGGTAATTCTCAATCCCCGATACCCAGACAGCTAGGGGAAACGGCCGGTAATGCTTAACTTCCGACACTTGGACAGCTAAGGGACCAGAATAATCAGTTCCTCAACAAAGGCAGGAGGGAGTGGAACGTCAGGAGGCATAAGTTACTGGTACATAGCAATCCAAGGAGGATCTGTAATGTCGTGAAAGATGCGATAAAACTCCAACGGGAAAGCGTCTGGGCCTAGGGATTTGTTTATCGCTCCCTTATGGAGAGCGTCGTCGAAGTCATCAGCTATAACTCCAGCCGTAAGGATCTCCACAGCAACTCTTTCAACAACACCAAAAACGGGTGGAGGACTTCAGAGGACTTCGTCCATTTCTTTATAGAACTGTTGATAGTAGTCCACAAAGCCGCTCACAGTATCCTTCTGAGACGTCAATCGGCGACCAAATGGCATGCCAAGAGCATGCGTCAGTACTCTCTGACACCACCGCCTCGCTCTGACAATGTGGTGCATTGATGGGGATTCTCCACGGATCCGATCCTGACATCTTCCATGAATCATTGCTCCCTGAAGACGGCAACCTGTAAGCGGAAAAATCTTCGTGTTTACCCTCTCAATTTGAATCTGTCCATCGAGAGACTGGGCTTGGCCAGAGAGCTTCCGGAACAGTGTGAAATAAAATTCCAACATATTTCGATGCCAATACATGTTGTTGCTACCACATTGTATCATCGTGTGACGCAAATCAGGCTTAGCACTTACAAGCCACCACCTGAGGGCTGAAGGGTACGTTGGAAGGCTTCTTTCACAGATGGATCATGTCGCCTCTATTAACTGCCTACACTCCGGATCCTGGAGATTTGCAACTTTTCAACTTCTAAGTGCTTCGACCGCGCCCGAATCTCTGCCAATGGAGAGAGACGGTGCATATGTACCCGATACCGTCAGAGAAGGCCATAGGCCACAACTCAGCGCAAATTGTCGCAGCCATGAAACCATAGGGAACAAAGACAATATCAAGGCGACTTGCCGAATGGCTCGTAACATACGTATATCCACTTAGATTACCTTGCACACAATTCTACGTATCAACGAGATTCAAATCTAGCACCAGTAGATGTAGTTCCTGGCAAAGGGGTAAACTGAGAAAACTGATCCTTCTGGAAAATCACGCAGCTGAAGTCTCCACCAAGAGTAAAATGGTCGTAGCGGCTTGCCAACAAAGGCGCCATCCCTTCCGAGTAAAACTACGACAGTTCCATTGCTTTTCCGAGCCAGTAGCAGCGTAAATATTGATGGTCCGGACACCATGGAAGGTCTCCACGAGACCCCTGGGTGATAGCAGGTAAAACACATCTTCAACCACGATTCCTTCCCGTAGGAATATCATCGTCCCACTACCACTGTCATCACATGGAGGAACATCGACATCGTATCCATGAAAAGCTGGGAACTTGTTGAGGCGAACTTCTTGCAAGGGGCAATATCGATGTCCGACACCTGCAATATTTCGCGGAGCAAGTGAAGTTTTTCCAGCATCCCGATCGTGTTGATATCTACTAATCCTGTAAGTCTGACACGGGACAGAGTCACATGGACGCTCATTAATACAGGAGGACTAGCAGTCCCCGTAAGTGCCTCTCCAACAGACAGCATGACTCCATCCGAATCCTCAGTCGAATAACAGTTATGGGTTGCTGCTGCAGCAACCACAGTTACTTCAACGTACATTGATTCATCTTCAGCATCTTCGGACCAAGCAGTACTGTGTGGACTCAGATCGTCCAGCTCAGCCTCTGTAGCCAACGAGGGTGACAGTGTTGCGTCGGAGGAAGAATGGCGATGGCCCGATTGCTATCCATCTATGAGAGGCACGGCGCTAGGTGAGTGCGTTGATTACTCTGTATCTGATGGGAGAAGGGCTCCATGTTCTGCCACAGAATCCAACGGAAGCAGGTCTTGCCAGAGAGGATCACTATCGCCCATAGATTGTGGTAGGCACGTGCCTGACAGAGGAAGCCGATGTTTCTTACGTGTGTTTGGCGACCGTATTTCAAGCATGTGTGGTTCAGTATTTGAAGATGCCAGAAGGTCCTGATGGTCTGGCATGAAGGCAGCAGTAGGCACGACCAGGCAGTCGATGTCTATCCCCTGCTGAAGCCACCTCGCCGCATGTCAACACAGGGGGAGCAGGATCGGGAACAGGCATAAACGACGTCCGCTCCTCATCTCTCAGCTGTATAGTCGTAGTCAGCAAAGGTTCAGGAGTGGGTAGCGGCGCAGGCAGTGGGCTAGGATCATTCTGGAGAATCTCGACATACGTCAGCTGAAGTGTCGTCGGTGTATTTGAAACCATTGTATACCCAAGTGGCAACTGCATTCTCTGCCGAATCCACTCTGAGCGAACATGTCCTTCTAGCCCACAGCCAGAGCACGTTTTCGGCTGGCCATCATAGATCACAATGGTGTGGCATCCGCCAAGATATGAAATAGGACGGAATGTGTTTGGTCAATACAGACCTGCCATACTCCATTGAGAACTGAGAGTGTGATAAAAGCTCGCCCACTTCTCGGCCGTATGGCTTGTCACCTTCCCGTACATGTGGAGCGCCAAAATCACCATCTTCGAAGCTACTTTAAATGGGAGTTCAAAAACACGTATCGTCTGCAGTCCAAGTCCTGTATGGTCTACAGACACGTCACCAATATTCCCATCTGAAATGTTTTGCACGAAGATGGCTGAAGCACATAAAAACCCTCAGTGCCAACTCTGCGGCAAGGCTGTAAACAAGACGTCCATGCCGCCGCCCTACCAAAGGGAGACTGTGATCACTTCGCCTATTCGAGCACGCCCCCAGTGCTTGTTCAAACCTTCATATGAAACGCTGTCAAAATCCAAATGCAAGCAAGGAAGACAAATGTTATTCTGTATCATCATTTTAGCCCCGCCAGACGTGACTATATCATTAATGGCAAAAGAGTCTATGTTTTAGCGGTAACTGCATTTATTACAATAAAAAGTCCTTCAGGTATTAATGCATGGATTCAATATGGACACCATGTTTCTAACATTGACAACTTGCAGATATTACATATCACTAACAAAGGCAAGAAAATGGACCTCTTAGAGGAACTAGAAATATATATTCACACACTCAGTTCACCCCAACACATTCTAAATGAGCAGCTGAAACCAACAACCAAACAATTTCTAAATAATTTCCGTGGGCTGTTCACAGAAAGCAGACACAAAATGGACCCCTAAAAGTCACAACTCAGCACAAAAAAACAACTACCTATTTAAGATATCGGTATAAAACTGCATAAATATAGGATGGAGAAAAACTATGTCACGAAATTTTAACCCTGGATAATTGATGCCAATAGGACCCAAAATTACTAATGTTGCGTCGGCCAACAACGCACAATTTTTATACTACGGAAACTAGGTGCCATGCGTTCCGATTGGCCACGGTATTGGCCTGTTGCCGAATGCTCTGAACAGCGCATCACCGCAAGTGCTTTGCCTGCCGGAGATCGCGATGTATCTAAGGCAGCCCGCAAGCTCGGTGGTAACGCGCCAGCCTTCCACTCTGGGGCGAATCCACCAGTGTCCCGACATATACATTGTAGTTGTATGATAAGACGTACCGGGACCAAACCCTTTAACAGCTGTTAGTTCGCTACAGAAAGCCTTTTACAAATTGTGTCGGCCCTGAAAAGGGCATTTTTGGAAGCTAGGACATTGTTTATTTAAAGCAGGTGTTCGAACTGGCGACCCTCTGACGCGAGACAAACTTGGTAACGTCAAACGTTGTTTTGCCGAAATCTTTCAAAGACTCCTGTCTGTTGCCGTGATGTGAGTGTCGGCATGTTGAATGCGGTCCATTAATTCCTCTTCGTTTCTATGTGGTTCGCGTCCGGGTTGGTGAACTACATCTACATCTAAATCTTCATCTACATCTATACTCCGCAAGCCACCCAACGGTGTGTGGCGGAGGGCACTTTACGTGCCACTGTCATTACCTCCTTTTCCGGTTCCAGTCGCTTATGGTTCGCGGGAAGAACGACTGCCGGAAAGCGTCCGTGCGCGCTCGAATCTCTCTAATTTTACATTCGTGACCTCCTCGGGAGGTGTAAGTAGGGGGAAGCAATATATTCGATACCTCATCCAGAAACGCACCCTCTCGAAACCTGGACAGCAAGCTATACCACTATGCAGAGCGCCTCTCTTGTAGAGTCTGCCACTGGAGTTTGCTAAACATGTCCGTAACGCTATCACGCTTACCAAATAATCCTGTGACGAAACGCGCCGCTCTTCTTTGGATCTTCTCTACCTCCTCCGTCAACCCGATCTGGTACGGATCCCACACTGATGAGCAATTTTCAAGTATAGGCCGAACGAGTGTTTTGTAAGCCACCTCCTTTGTTGATGGACTACATTTTCTAAGGACTCTCCCAATGAATCTCAACCTGGTACCCGCCTTACCAACAATTAATTTTATATGATCATTCTACTTCAAATCGTTCCGCACGCATACTCCCAGATATTTTACAGAAGTAACTGCTACCAATGTTTGTTCCGCTATCATATAATCATACATTAAAGGATCCTTCTTTCTATGTATTCGCAATACATTACATTTGTCTATGTTAAGGGTCAGTTGCCACTCCCTGCACCAAGTGCCTATCCGCCGCAGATCTTCCTGCATTTCGCTACAATTTTCTAATGCTGCAACTTCTCTGTATACTACAGCAACATCCGCGAAAAGCCGCATGGAACTTCCGACACTATCTACTAGGTCATTTATATATATTGCGAAAAGTAATGGACCCATAACACTCCCCTGTGGCACGCCAGAGGTTACTTTAACGTCTATAGACGTCTCTCCATTGAGAACAACATGCTGTGTTCTGTTTGCTAAAAACTCTTCAATCCAGCCACACAGCTGGTCTGATATTCCGTAGGATCTTACTTTGTTTATCAGGCGACAGTGCGGAACTGTATCGAACGCCTTCCGGAAGTCAAGGAAAATGGCATCTGCCTGGGAGCCTGTATCTAATATTTTCTGGGTCCCATGAACAAATAAAGCGATTTGGGTCTCACACGATCGCTGTTTCCGGAATCCATGTTGATTCCTACAGAGTAGATTCTGGGTTTCCAAAAACGACATGATACTCGAGCAAAAAACATGTTCTAAAATTCTACAACAGATCGACGTCAGAGATATAGATCTATAGTTTTGCGCATCTGCTCGACGACCCTTCTTGAAGACTGGGACTACCTGTGCTCTTTTCCAATCATTTGGAATCTTCCGTTCCTCTAGAGACTTGCGGTACACGGCTGTTAGAAGGGGGGCAAGTTCTTTCGCGTACTCTGTGTAGTACCTCTTGTAGGTGCTTCCTCGAAGCGCTCGAGAACAGTCTCTTCAAATGCAGCATCCTGTCATGTTCGAGGTCTTCCAGCATCACCATGACATCCCGCTAACGAGCCTGTTTCGCTAAGTCACCGCGGAATTGCTGTAAACGTTTGCGGGTGTGGGTGATGCCATGCTGGGTACCGTTCCTCATACAACCGTCGAGCTTCATGCTCATTACCATCGGTTAATCCATAAACAAAAACCATATCTCGTTGTTCTTCGAGCGAATACTGTGCCGCAATGCTTACTGTATGACTAAATCGCAGGTGACGTGTTTGTGCTCCGAAGCAGTGACGGAACGACGCACGTTTGTATGTGTGAACCGGCAACCATAGCGCTGCCCATCAACCGACGAACGGCAGCAGGGCAATTCCACGGCCAATCGGAGTGCGTGGCGCCAAGTTTCCGTAGTTTAATAATGCTGTGTTGTCGACCTACACAACATTAGTAATTTTAGTTCCTACTGGCATCAGCTATCCACGGTTAAAATTTCGTGACACGATTTTTCTCCACCCTGTATAAACTGTTCAAATAAATGGCTCTGAGCACTATGCGACTTAACTTTTGAGGTCATCAGTCGCCTAGAACACATCCATGCCCGAGGCAGAATTCGAACCTGCGACCCTAGCGGTCGCTCGGTTCCAGACCGTAGCGCCTAGAACCGCTCGGCCACTACGGCCGGCTGTTATTAACATGTTGCATTTTGCACATCCTACGCACCAGTCAAACAAATCAGTAACAGGTTGCAGTGTACGTGCTTGAGCATTGCCCAGCAAAATGATGGTCAGGTCCTGCAGAAAGTGTCATCACTTGTGTTTCTAAGCTGGTCGTAGGTTGTGTTCCAAAAGTGAACGGCATAGAGACAGAAGTGATGACACTTTCTGCAGGACCTGACCATCATTTTGCAGGACAATGCTCAATCACGTACAGTGCAAGCTGTCACTGATTTGTTTGACTGATGGGGCTGCTAAGTGCTATACCACCTACTGCACTCCCCTGACTTAAGCCTTCGTGAGTTCTACTCGATTTCTAAACCGAAGGAAACACTTCACGGCATTCGCATCAGAACTGCTACAAATTCATCGGGCAATAGACCGAGCCGCTCGAACTGTCAACACAACTGTCACTGCTAAGAACATCCTACGACTATCACATCGCTGGCAACGGGTTATACACAACGCTGGTGACTACTCTGAAGGTCAGTAAAACTTTGAAACATGTGTCTATTTTGTAAGAACTGTAAATAAATAGTTGCCACTACTAAAGTTCGAAGCCTCGTATGAGCGTGGTACAGGGCGGTACAGTTTACGCACCCACTGGTACAATTAGGAAACTAGATTCCTAATTTGTACTACTTGAAGCTGTTTAGAAAATTAAGCGCGTTATGTTTATTTTTCTCATAATTTCCATTCTTTAAGTCAGATAACAAGAACAACATTCTGCAGTTCAGGATAGCCGGCCGCGTTGGCCGTGCGTTTGTAGGCGCTTCAGTCCGGAACCGCGGGACTGCTACGGTTGCAGGTTCGAATCCTGTCTCGGGCATGGGTGTGTGTGATGTCCTTAGGTTAGTTAGGTTTAAGTAGTTCTAAGATCTAGGGGACTCATGGCCTAAGATGTTGAGTCCCATAGTGCTCAGAACAATTTGAACCATTTTAGTTCAGGATAGCATTGTTTAAACAATTTTTTACCTTACTATTTAGGCTGTAAAAAGTAACATCTCAAAAGTGGTTCAATTTAGGCAGCTTTCCTCCTCATCTTGTATATCGCTGAGCGAGAAGGTGCAGTGGATAAGGCAGTGTACTCGTGTTCTGGAAGAGTAGGATTCGTCTACAAGTCCACTAATTCTGTTTTACATTCAATCACTTCAGACAAATGTCGGAGTGGATCCTTCAATAAAACTATGACCAACGCCTTTCCACATATATCTGAAAATAAGATGGTGCTCTATCCTTAATTATAATGGATATCCATCTGATGCTATAATCACAGGGACAAATCTTCCGTGTCACGACCCATTATGCACGTCGTTGTTCGTCTCGATGAAATTATTCCTTCCACTACAATTTACGTCATGGATGAGGCTACAGTACACAGTCGTAGATGCTTTTTGCTCGCAGTTACGTTCTTCAGGGGAAACTGAGGAGTTGCATTGATTATTGGTATTTCATAAGAGGTCTTCAGTCTCTCGAAGCAACCTGCGTCTCCATGAGGTGCTGCTCTGATACTGAACGAATTTACCCAGGAAATATTAAAAATATAAGTAAGACCGTTATAATTCGCTTAGGTTATCTATAAATTACTGGGAACAAATTGTTCTTGTTTTTGGATTTTCTCTTGAATTTCAAGGAATCATTTGGCGATTTTACACTGCGTGACAAAAACAGCGAAGCACCTAGAAGAAAGGGTGGGATGTTAATGTTGCTTTGTGAACGTACACACCGTCGGCAGGTGTATGAATAATTAGTGTTGCAATTCTCTGTGAGAGGTAGATAGGCTACCAGAGCGCATTAGACTTGTTCATGTTTAATGTTGTTGCCAAGCTTGGCATGGTATATAAGAGGCGTGAAGAGCGTCAGACCTTGAATCGTCACTGTGAGACAGCTTTGTCAGCAATATATATATATATATATATATATATATATATATATATATATATATATATATATATATATATGGTTCAAACGGCTCTGAGCACTATGGGACTCAACATCTGAGGTCATCAGTCTCCTAGAACTTAGAACTACTTAAACCTAACTAACCTAAGGACATCACACACATCCATGCCCGAGGCAGGATTCGAACCTGCGACCGTAGCGGTCGCGCGGTTCCAAACTGTAGCGCCTAGAACCGCTTGGCCACACCGGCCGGCCATTGTCAGCACCTGAGCGAGTTTGAAAGGGACCTCATTGTGGATCTCAACTGGGCTGGTTGGTCGAATCGTGTAATATCCAGATTTTTGGGGCATTCGGATATGACAGTGATGCATCGTAAAGGTTCTGGTCGACCACGTCTGACCACCACAATGGAGGATCATTATATTGTGTACCAAGTACATCGTAACTTCTTTACAACTCCGCCTGCCATCTGAGAACAAGTATTGGAACACCTGAAATATCCTGAGTCATCCCGCACCATTGCGCGGTGTCTAGCAGCAGCCGGACTAGGGAATCCCACACGCAAGCTGCCGTTAACCAAAACGCAAACGGCTGCATTTGGAGTGCTGCCTCGACCGGGAAGCATGGACTACTTGTAAATGGCGTTGCTTTTTGTTCAGCGATGAATCATGCTTCTACACTATCCCAGATGACCATCGTCGGCGTATATGGCAGCTACATTGGGAGAAGTCCCATTCTTCCAATGTTTTGGAAAGGCGCAGTGATGTTACTCCTGGCGTCGTGATTTGTGGAGCCACTTGGTATGACTTCGTTACGGCTAGTTGTGATTGAGAGGAATCCGACGGCACGAAGTTACGTCACGGACAGACTGAGCGCTCATGTGTTACCTCTCATGCGACATGCGTGGTGCCATTTTTCAACAAGACAGTACGCGTCCACACTTGGTACGTACGTATATGAACTGTGTCTGTAGTGGTGACGTACTCCAACAGTCAGTCAGATTACCAAATCCGTCCGCAATAGAACATGTGTGGGACGAGCTCAGAAGTCATCTCTGTCCCAGTGCCAATATTCAGTGTATTAACGACCAGTAACAACAACTATAAGCCAGTTTGCCTCAGGAGAGGGTAAAAAGGCTTTATAACATCCTCCCCAACAGGTTCAGTGCACGCATCTAGGCCAGATGGGGTGCAACGTCATAATGACACATAGGTTCGTCACTTAAACATCATATATCCTTCAAACCTGTGAAATTTCATTCAGTTTCCGCCTCGCCTTCTGGACGTTTCACATTTTGTCAGGCAGTACATACCGATACCGAAATGCGCAAACAACTCGAACGTTGTACTTTGCAAAACTTTTCTATGAGATAACCATTATTAATATTTACGAATACATGTTCACTTTTCTTACGTAATAGAGATAAGTAATTTCAGTATTGAGCATTGTAAGTCTGTAGAGGTATGAGGCCAGTATACCGTAATTTCATTTTATTGTATAACATGTAAGGCTAACACCCTGCGTAATATAAAGATGAGTCTGTGTTTAGAAAAAACGATGGTGGTAGTTACCTATCCTCTCAAACCAAGAGTTTCGAGACTGGATCAGGAAAAATTCATAAAAAAGTTAAGATGGTGGTTTTAATGTTTCAGGTGTTCTACGTAGTTTCCCCCACTTGAGTAAATTGCACAGAATGTTCATACAACTACGTGAAACCTGTCAGAAAGCTCCTCTTTTGGCATGTTGTTCAACTCGCACGTCATACTGGCTTCGGTGTCCGTAATGTAGTAAGATCGTTGACCCTTAATGTGAATTTCTGCACTTTGCCATTTTGCGGTAGGTTCGTATTAGCAACACCAAGTTCTGGAGGATGTTCAGAGCATTTGTATTATAGATGTTGCACCTTTTGCGATTTGTGATCCAACAACCTTGCCACACTACGGTCGCACATCCACTACGTAACACTGCATGGTCACGCCGCTGTGACTACGTTGACGTCGCTTGTAATCCAGGAATAAAACCCGTGACAGGACGTTTTGGACGGATTGTGAATGTTTGATAAAATGAGTAGCCCATCCAAGTTTTCATCATTTGTTTCCCTCCGTACGAATTATATTACTGTTTGAAATTTAGTTGATTGAAACGTGGATGTGAAATATACACTACTGGCCATTAAAACTGCTACACCAAGAAGAAATGCAAATGATGAACGGGTATTCATTGGACAAATATATTATACAAGAACTGACATGTGATTACATTTTCACGCAATTTGGGTGCATAGATCTTGAGAAATCAGTACCCAGAACAACCACCTCTGGCCGTAATAACGGCCTTGATACGCCTGGGCGTTGAGTCAAACAGAGCTTGGATGGCATGTACAGATACAGCTGCCCATGCAGCTTCAACACGATACCACAGTTCATCAAGCGTATTGTGACGAACCAGTTGATCGACCACCATTGACCAGACGTTTTCAATTGGTGAGAGATCTGGAGAATGTGCTGGCCAGGACAGCAGTCGAACATTTTCTGTATCCAGAAAGTCCCGTACAGGACCTGCAACATGCGGTCGTGCATTATCCTGCTGAAATGTAGGGTTCCTCTATGATCGAATCAAGGGTAGAGCCACGGGTCGTAACACATCTGAAATGTATCGTCCACTGTTCAGAGTGCCGTCAGTGTGAACAAGAGGTGACCGAGACGTGCAACCAATGGCACCCCATACAATCACGCCGGGTGATACGCCGGTATGACGATGACGAATACACGCTTCCAATGTGCGTTCACCGCGATGTCGCCAAACACGGATGCGACCATCATGATGCTGTAAACAGAACCTGGATTCGTCCGAAAAAATGACGTTTTGCCATTCGTGCATCTAGGTTCATCGTTGAGTACACCATCGCAGGCGCTCCTGTCTGTGATGCAGCGTCAAGGGTAACCGCAGCCATGGTCTCCGAGCTGATACTCCATGCTTCTGCAAACGTCGTCGAACTCTTCGTGCAGATGGTTGTTGTCTTGCAAACGTCCCCATCTGTTGACTCAGGGATCGAGACGTGTGTGCACGATCCATTACAGCCATGCGGATAAGATGCCTGTCATCTCGACTGCTAGTGATACGAGGCCTTTGGGATTCAACACGGCGTTCCGTATTACCCTCCTGAACCCACCGATTCCATATTCTGCTAATAGTCATTGGATCTCGACCAACGCGGGCAGCAATGTCGCGAAACGATAAACCGCAATCGCGATAGGCTACAATCCGACGTTTATCAAAGTGGGAAACGTGATGGTACGTATTTCTTCTCCTTACACGAGGCATCACAACAACGTTTCACCAGGCAACGCCGGTCAACTGCTGTTTGTGTATGAGAAATGGGTTGGAAACTTTCCTCATGTCAGCACGTTGTAGGTATCACCACCGGCGCCAACATTGTGTGAATGCTCTGAGAAGCTAATCATGAGTATATCGCAGCATTTCTTCCTGTCGGTTAAATTTCGCGTTTGTAGCAGCTCATCTTCGTGGTGTAGCAATTTTAATGGCCAGTAGTGTATCATGTAACGATTGCTGTGACTATAGAATAGTTCAAAACTGCAGAAAGTCAGTTTACACTTATTTCTTCTCGTTAGATAACCAATTGTTTAAATAGTAATTTTTCTGATTAATATCCATAATCTCTCATTGAGTGGCTACATAATTTTCGAATATCAGTTGGGCGAATCTGAACAGCTCCAAATTCTACATAAAGCAAAAATTTTAGTTACATTGCAACTGTTACAGAGTTGTTGATGTGGAAACTACGCTCATATATACTGTCACGAAAGCTTTGCTAATGAAATGAGTTTCAGAGCTGAGCAGTTAATTCTGTAGGGCCACGTTTTTGTGCTGTTACCAAAGAAAAAAAAAGCATTATATAATCGCAAGAGTTGAATAAAAAAATGCTACCAAAAATAAACATTTAATCGCGAACAAAAGAACAATTCAAGTGAAAAGTCCTTAAGATGTTAGACAATATAAGCTATAAAATGAAAAATTATCATCGTCAGCTAGATTTTGAGTTTGTTAGTGGATCTTGGAGGACACCACTGAGTGTTGAAATATTTTACACATGACGAAGCTGCAAGTACGAAAACTGTAGTTATGCAGCTTCTTAGAGATATTGGCATTTTTCAGTTAGTCGTTAAGAAAACCCTCCAAATTATGTTGTAAATATTTCCAGGGAAAGATAGCGAAAGCTCAAATGCACCCTAAACTACTTAAATAAATAGATATCATAGAATGCCGAAAAGTATATAGAAAAAGTTAGTGAAACTAGGAAGGGTGTAGAGTGATGCACGGATTTGTATACATCGTTCTTTGCCAGTACGTTATCGTAATAAAATCTGAAGAAAATCACACAAGAATTCAGGAGGCACTGAATGCGTAGTATTCTTAGATGTTATTCATCAGCCATCGTCAAAACATGAAGGCAGGCACAATGTTTCACTAATGCGGTTGCGAGACTGTCACATTACGAGTATGTTGCTGAATTTACAGCTGGATTCTAAAGTACTTCATCAGGGTCATCCAATGTGGAGGCGGCACGTGTCGATAATGTAATACAGCAACGCCTTGTATCTTTGCCGCATATCGGAAAGGGAGGATCTCTCGCGTGAACTTGAGTAAATGCTACTGTTGCTACAGCTACTTGCCTCTGGAGTGTACTAATAAAAAAGAATGGACAAAGATACTGCTGACCTTATGAAATTAAAAACCCTTTAATCACACTGTTGCACCACCGTTTCAGTATCACACATCGTCGTTGTGCTATACCTACTAAGTAACATAGTTTGAAACATAAAGTATTTGATGGGAACGATGCATTCTTGTTGTATTTGTATTCTGTGGTACGTTCTGCAATTGGATCATGTTTCATCACGCTCAGCATATCAATCTTCGTGTTACTTTTGTGATTATTCCGTGATGCGTTTAACTTACTATACTGTACGAGTAATACTATGTCAGTCACTAGCAACCGAGTGACGTTGACACTTAACAGTAGCCGGAGAGTGCAGCGGAAGCCTTGGTGGCGTCACCAACCATGAAGGAGAACGAAACGTGAGACAGCAGCTATACGTATGGAAACACTTTGCCGAAAAAAAAGTTAGCACTCCCTTTTAGAGGTTTACAATTCACTTAAGATTTACTGTCGCAACAGTGCATATGGAGTATATGAAACGATTACAGATCGATAATACAAGCGGTTCTGAGGTGTAACGCTCATATTAATCCGTGGTGTAGCTTCCACGGGCAGCAATGCAGGCGCTGACTGTGGGATACGTTATTTCACGCCTGCTCGACCTGTTCCCCTAGAACTGTAAGAGATGTTGGTTTACGTGTTGCACGAATCACTTCTCTTTCCATAATATCGCAGAAGCGCTCGATTGGAGACGAGTCCGAAGACTGTGCTGGCCGAGGAAGCTGCTGCAAGTGTTGCAGAACATAATGAGTTTCACGGTCAGTGTATTGGCGAGCATTGTCCTGTTGGAACAACACATCACCTTTCTGTTGCGAGTACGGCAAAAGAACGGGTCTAAGAACATTCTGCACGTACCGAGCGTGGTTACCGTCCACTCCAGAAAAAACAAAGGCTAACGAGAGTTGTAGCTTATCGCACCCCAGACCATAAGGCCTGTGGTGCGGCCAGTGTGTCTTGGACGAATGCATTCTACGAGACAGCACTCGCCAGGTCTACGTCGTAGACGCAGACGACATCACATGCGTGTACGCAGGATCTACTTTCATTGCTGAACACAACGGTGCGCCATTCCATCTTCCAAGTGATCCTCTGACGGCACCAGTCGAGGCGTGCAGGTCGATGCTGTGGCGTGAGTGGAAGGCGGGCTACAGGTGTGCGTGCCCGTAGTCCCACTGCTAACAACCGGTTCACAACAGCTCACGTTGATACATCTGGGGTCATAAGCCCTTTTATCTGTGCTGTGGTAGCTACATGATCTGTCACTGCTGGCCTTACAATA
This sequence comes from Schistocerca serialis cubense, assembly GCF_023864345.2. NCBI lineage: Eukaryota > Metazoa > Arthropoda > Insecta > Orthoptera > Acrididae > Schistocerca > Schistocerca serialis. Next base: position 317,929,680 of record NC_064640.1, on the reverse strand, counting down.
TGACGATCTTTGCGGACGTCTGTGCTGTATGGACGGCCAGAAGCTCATATACAGGTGTGAAAACGTTCATGCGACCACTGTTGCCAGCATCGCTGCCCAACTGATGTACCACGTCCAACTTGTGTGATAATTTTCCGAAAGGACTATCCCGTCGCTCGGAAGGCCACAATTTGACCCCTTTCAGACTGGCTCAGTTGGCTGTAGAAAGCACACATGCGTCTCTGTGGCACGATTGCCTGCTTGCTTCACACATTTGCACCACACTGAACCTTCTGCCTCAGGCATGGGTATGTGTGTTTGTCCATAGGATAATTTAGGTTAAGTAGTGTGTAAGCTTAGGGACTGATGACCTTAGCAGTTAAGTCCCATAAGATTTCACACCCATTTTTGAACCTTTTGGCTATGAGCATTCCCTATTGAAGAGTGGACACAGATGGCGCTCTGGTAGCTATGCCACTACACTGTCTGTTGGCGGATAACGTTTAAACCATTATCAGTACATCTAATATCCTTTAGTATCTCCCAGGTAACATATGTCGTCATCGGATCAAAATAGACGTCGGCTTTTCAGGTGCTTTTTTTTTCCTTTTTCTTTCTGCTGGCAATGTACAAACACACAGTTAGGTAATGAAATCATGGACCCGAAAAATGCTATGAACAATACCAGTGGTACATGTTGTTGTGTAAGCTAGCAACACGTTTGATTTCCTTCTGCTACATCGTTGAAAGGCGTTCGTGGAGAAATTTGATTTTAATTAGTTTTTCGGAAAGGAATGCCTACTGTGCGCGGGTTTCGTTTTGAATTTATGTGCAGATATTAAAGGAGAAACGTGAACACTGATCATCAATAAGACACGATGACGGGCGAGTGTCTTTACTTGCGCTGGAGAAGTCATTTACACTTTATCGTAGCGGTTTAGGGATCCTGTGGGATCTACAGAAGAAGAGTTCTGGAGGACAATGGTGTCATGCCGGAACAAGAGAAAAGCTTGTCATGAAATCTGTTATTCACTTACTTACCTCTCTCTCTGTCTCTCACTTGCAGAGTTGTAATGAGTTATGTTGAGATTTTAAATAACAGTTCTGTTTAGTCGATGTAATAAAAGTCTACGAGAAACGTTAAAGTACAGAAGAACTCACGAAAACGTGTTTACTTGATTTCGTCGCTAGTTGACAGAGAATACGAACTCCCTTACAGCCATCGACCTGCTGCGGTTGTAACGAAGTCCTGTAGGATAATTAGTGGCACTGCATAGCAGGAACACTGCATCAAGAATCGACGAAAAGGCGACCGTAAGAAGATATTCAAGGTAATGACATTTCTACTAACGTCAAAGTGGCGTATCGTTTGGTGGAATAGGTACCCTCATGTGTGCTAACTACAGCCGAGACAGTACCATTCCACTACACGCAGGATTTGTATGAAGGTGTTATCAAACATTTTGGAGAGAAATTCAGCCTTATGTAAGACACGATTTGATTAGTTTTTTTGCCGAAACATGTTAGTGACTTCTGTACTATCTTTGGTAGGTTTTTACTTATTTTCTTTCCAACATGACACTATAATTTACGTATGTTGGCAGTCTTATATCCACCATGAATTCCTCGGCTTTGTCATGGTTTTTTGATGCTGTGGCCTTGATTACCAAATTTATTGCCCGTTAAAACATCTGTTTGTTTTGCTATTGTCTTCTATAGCCATTACACGCACATCAGATATAGTTTATCAGCAGGAGACAAGGCTTCTACCTCCATTCCACGTGTTGTTATAATGGTGGCAGGAACCCTACGTTTTGCTGATGAAATACATCAGACGCGTGTGTAACAGCTAAAGCCGACAATAGCAAAACAAACATCTGCTTTACCACGTTATAAATAGGGGAAACGAGGCCACGGCACCAAAAAACCATGACAAGCTGTGGAATGTTGGTGGAAAGGAAACTACCGACATGCATAAATGATAGCGTCATGTACGGAAGAAAATAATTAAAAAACCACTGAAGATAGCATAGAAAGGGCTGAAACATGTTTAGGTAAAACAACAATAATTAAAGAGTGTCTTCAATAGCGCAGGATTTTTCTTCAATTTTTCTTAGCAAGCCATGGAAGTAAGAGGAGCTACAACATATAAGACATGATCGTCTCAAATACATTCTAAGACAAAAAAGTAAAGAAAAATAAATAAATAAAAGCGATGCACGACTATGGAATTATCCGATTGGGACGTACATGTACAGACAAATAAATAATTACAATTAAAAGAAAATGGATGCTTTATTCAAAAGAAAGAGCAAGTCAATAACGCGTAGGTCCACTTATGCAAGCCGTTATTCGGCTTGGCATTGAGTGATAGAGCTATTGGATGTCTTCCAGAGGGATATCGTGCCAAATTCTGTCCAATTGGTGCTTTAGATAGTCAAAATTCCGAGCTGGTTGGAGGGCCCTGCCCATAATGCTCCAAACTTTCTCAACTGGGGAGGGATCTAGCGACCTTTGTGGCCAAGTTAGGGTTTAGAAAGCACGATGACAAGCAGTAGAATCTCTCTCCTTGCGCGGGCGGGCATTATCTTGCTGAAATGTAAGCCCAGAGTAGCTTTCCATGAAGGGCAACAAAACGTGGCGTAGAATATCGTAGATGCACCGCTATGCTGCAAGCGTCCCGTGGATGAAAACCAAGGGGGTCCTGCTATGAAAAGAAATGGCACCTCTGATCGTCATTCCTGGTCGGCTGGTAGTGTGGTGGGCAGCAGTCAGGTTAGTATCCCACCGCCATCCAAGGCGTCTACAGACGCATCTTCGGCCTTAAATCTCATTGACTGGAGTAGAACTGTCTTGAGCGATGAGTCCCGCTTCGAACTCAGCCCCGGTGACCAGCCAAAACGTCTGGAGACGCCCCGGAGTGCCGTGAGATACCAACCTTACTGTCACCCATCCACCATGTTTGATGTGCCGTCTATTCTATCTGAGAGGCACAAACAGATTTACTTTACCTCTGGTAACCTCAAGAGAAAGACGTTATAATCCGTATTAAACATCACGTTCCTTCATTCCCAACTGGACAGAGCCGGTTTACTTTGGGAAATAACACAGGCGGAGGTCATGGTAAACAGAAATACTGTCGCCAGTAAACTTACTTACATTAGAAAATTTTAGTTTATTTGATGAACCGATAGCCATTTGAAGTAACAGGGCTCTTATTTTACTTGTACTTGATTGAACTAGAGACGTTGAAAAATTTGGTGCTGGACTGTGATTCGAATTCGTATCTCCTCTTTCGAGGATCTGAATCTCTCGGAACAATATAGTTCAATCATTTCGTTCCTTTTTCCAAGACTGCAATCTGCTCTAGGTCTCCTCCAAAGGTCCGATTCCTGATCCGTACAAAAATATTCATAATTTCTTTTCAAGCCCTATCACGTACACACCGGCCTGCTGGTGAAAATTAGTGTGCATTTTTAATGTCTGTTCATGTGTTGCTAACAATTTCTGGTCAAACACCCACACATCTTACTGTTGGTGAGTAAGCAATTCATACTTAAGCTATATTCGTGGACGATAAAGAAGAACGATAGGAATGCGGTTCGATTGTCGCTCAGGCACAAAAATTTGTATCCTTATTTTAGATTCAGATACCTAGCAGCTGGTAAGAAAAATCGATACATAACATTTGATTTTACTTAGTTAACAATCTGATTACGTGTTGGGTTCGCATCTGTCATAGAACTTCACATCATGCGCTTCATCTTTAAATGCATATACCCTTCGTTACCTCTGAATGGAGGTATATCAGACATCCTCCGTGGTTAGTTAACAGGGATGAAAGGGCCTTGATAGGAGTCCCGGTCGATTACAAAAACTGTCGTCTTTCATCTTCAAGTTTAGATTTGGTTACTGTTATTGGCGAAAATTTCCGTAATTCATGACTTTTCACGGGAGGTCAGCAATATGATATGATTAGATTAGATTAATACTTGTTCCATAGATCATGAATACGACATTTCGTAATGATGTGGAACTTGTCATTTCAATGAAAGATTTCTTTACATACCGGTGTTCAATTTCTTTACAATAATTTTTTACCCTCTCACTCATTCTTTTTTATTTCTCTCTCTCTCTCTCTCTCTCTCTCTCTCTCTCTCTCTCTCTCACACACACACACACACACACACACACACATTCATTTTTATTTTTATTTGTTTGGTGTGCTCGACTATCGGCGAGGCACGAACATGTCCGTGAATGAGTTTCTTAGTTTTGAGTACAGTTACGAAAGAAATATAGAAACAACTATGAGAGATACTGATTTATGATGCTTAGTTTGCAGTCAGTTCTGAGTATTATTAGTAACTACGCTCCAGTCCCTAAACCTAGTTACAGAAATGCGTATCAGACGCATTACGTATTCCAGGCCGTGGAAGCCGCGTCTTTGAGACGCCAGCTATGGGCACTCCCCAGCCCGCTGTAGGATCACATCGGTTCGTCTTCTTCCTGCTGGTACTGTAACTGAGATTTGGCAACAGGGGAAGGTATATTTGGCAACTCTGTGAGCGACGAGTTACTTCCTGGTGTGCACGGAATTAAGCCTCAAAGTTCAGTTAATTTTTCCTGTCATTTTCATTGAATAATCTGAGTTAGTATCGCTTGAAGTGTAAAAAAAGATTGTAAAAAAATGGCTCTGAGCACTATGGGACTTGACTACTGCTGTGGCCATCAGTCCCCTAGAACTTAGAACTACTTAAACCTAACTAATCTAAGGACATCACACACATCCATGCCCGAGGCAGGATTCGAATCTGCGACCATAGAGGTCACGCGGCGTCAGACTGTAGCGCCTAGAACTGCACGGCCACTCCGGCTGGCAAAAGATTGTAAATTCACGGTTTTCAGCCCAGGAAAGTCGTTGCACGTGGAAACCAACCGCAACTAATCTCGTGCTTTAAATAGCAGTTTACGAGTTCTAGCCACTACTGAATTCGTAAGAGGAAGGCACAAAATATACTTCTTCGCTAGCTCTGTGGTGACGTGCTGACCTATAAAATAGCGTATGTTATGGTTCGCGGTTTCAGTCACGCTGACTGCATCATTTTTTATCTCTTCTGTGAAAGAGCTACAAGCAGTCAGATCAAACATCGATAAGGAAATCGCGAGAAAATACTTTCAGCTCATACTGCAATGGTGAAAAACTTATAATGCTGCACAACAGGTAACGACTCTTTCCGCTGCTGACAAGCAAATTTGGGGTTTCTAGGAATACATAATTTTATTTATGAAATGCCACATTTGCATACCTGTTGAGTATGACACAGCATACCAATTAAACACAGACCCAATCGAAATCTAGGTGAGTAGTATTTTACTAATTCGTGCCGATAGAGGCACGCTTGTGTACAGATACTCAGTTTTATTAAAACAGACTTTCGTCGTAAGGTTATCGTGGGTAGTTCTATTTCATTTCTTGTAATACAGTGCACAGTTTTCGTAAGGTTTCTCTTAGTGTTGTTAAAACAATACTAAACATGAGAGAGAAATTAATCATCAACAATATACGTGAATTCTCTGATGTTATCTATAACAATCTGACAATGCACATGCAGTTTATTGACTACATGCATGCAGAAAACTTGTTCTGAGTTAAAGCTGTCAAACAATGTTTGAAGAAGAATAAAATGGTACTACCAGACGACAGCTAATGTAGAAAATACTTTTCTCGCTATTTTGGCACGATGCGCTCTCCCCATACATAATACAAAAGCTTCGAGATGCATCTGCTGCCTGGCCATCTATTAAGCCTGAAAAGAACAAAATGTCGCAGATGTTAGCTCTTTTTCCACATGCGGCTGTTTAGGGTTGAAAAGTGAAGGGAACTATTTTCAAAGTTCCAGTAAATAGATTACTTCAGCAGACAGCAGAATTGCATTTTTAAAAATGTAGCAGCGAATGTAATAGAACTCGCGATGTCAATAGGACTAGCTGTCAATCCTGCCTCGGGCATGGATGTGTGTGATGTCCTTAGGTTGGTTAGGTTTAAGTAGTTCTAAGTTCTAGGGGACTGATGACCACAGATGTTTAGTGCCATAGTGCTCAGAGCCATTTGAACCATTTTTTTTTACTAGCTGTCATGTGGCTACAGCAACTCCTGAAGTCAATAACAGTTCCTCCAGAACTTGCGCATTCCACAGCGCTGTGAGATACTGCATATGGCCGGATCTAGACTTCTGAGAGACAGACAGTTACAGCTTTTCTTTTTCATTGCACGACGTTTTCAACAAACAGATAGCGCAATAGAGTAGCTCAAATGGAAAGGAACACATCCTATTTAAACAACTGCATCCTACACTGTTGGCAGTTCTGTGTAGGTGGCAGTTAGGTGATTTTATTTTTGTGATTACAAAATAGAGTCGAATGTATGCACGGGGTAGCCGAGGCAACTAGTTCATGACGATTCCGTCAACCAAGTAAATGAATGTACTGAACATGCTGAAAATCACTACAGGGAGCCTGTGTGCCAGAATTCTTATCGAATATGCCGCAATGGTGTTATGATAGGAAAACGAGACTCACAGAAGAGAATTTGGTGGTCTGTTGGATTGATGATAGGTTTCTGTGATGGTGGTCTGGGTTCTATTACAACTCCTGCCGATGATTTTTAATAGGGAGAGACAGATTCTATTCTCTTCTGGCTACGCCAAGTGAAGAAGGTATAATGACATTGTGGTCTGAAATTCACATTAAACATGATATTCCTTCTCTACCAAGTAGACGTTAGGTTGAACCACAATAAAGTCAGGAGTGGCGAAATGTGGGAACTCTATCATCGTTAATCTTTCTCATACCAGGTAGCTATTTCTTGTGACGAAACAAACGCTATGTAGGGTCACAGGACACTTATTCCATCATTTATTTCAGCTTCTGTATGTCGATGAAATTGGTTCTGAAAGTGGAATACAATTCAGACCGCCCTTAACGCGGAATTTGTTTCCTTTGTGACAATACAGCTCAACTACATTTTGTTGTTTTTTCAAAACTGCAGATTCCTCAACATCTCCATATATTGAGCGTGAATGGCTTCGAATCGTGGCCCGGCACTAAAGTTTTCATTTTGTATTATCGAGCTCTAGCATGAGAACACCTGTCCGCTAGTGTATAATAATTTTGATTTTTAATGCATTTCATTCACTATCAACACTAACTACACTCCTGGAAATTGAAATAAGAACACCGTGAATTCATTGTCCCAGGAAGGGGAAACTTTATTGACACATTCCTGGAGTCAGATACATCACATGATCACACTGACAGAACCACAGGCACATAGACACAGGCAACAGAGCATGCACAATGTCGGCACTAGTACAGTGTATATCCACCTTTCGCAGCAATGCAGACTGCTATTCTCCCATGGAGACGATCGTAGAGATGCTGGATGTAGTCCTGTGGAACGGCTTGCCATGCCATTTCCACCTGGCGCCTCAGTTGGACCAGCGTTCGTGCTGGACGTGCAGACCGCGTGAGACGACGCTTCATCCAGTCCCAAACATGCTCAATGGGGGACAGATCCGGAGATCTTGCTGGCCAGGGTAGTTGACTTACACCTTCTAGAGCACTTTGGGTGGCACTGGATACATGCGGACGTGCATTGTCCTGTTTTAACAGCAAGTTCCCTTGCCGGTCTAGGAATGGTAGAACGATGGGTTCGATGACGGTTTGGATGTACCGTGCACTATTCAGTATCCCCTCGACGATTACCAGTGGTGTACGGCCAGTGTAGGAGATCGCTCCCCACACCATGATGCCGGGTGTTGGCCCTGTGTGCCTCGGTCGTATGCAGTCCTGATTGTGGCGCTCACCTGCACGGCGCCAAACACGCATGCAACCATCATTGGCACCAAGGCAGAAGCGACTCTCATCGCTGACGACGACACATCTCCATTCGTCCCTCTATTCACGCCTGTCGCGACACCACTGGAGGCGGGCTGCACGATGTTGGGGCGTGAGCGGAAGACGGCCTAACGGTGTGCGGGACCGTAGCCAAGCTTCATGGAGACGGTTGCGAATGGTCCTCGCCGATACCCCAGGAGCAACAGTGTCCCTAATTTGCTAGGAAGTGGCGGTGCGGTCCCCTACGGCACTGCGTAGGATCCTACGGTCTTGGCGTGCATCCGTGCGTCGCTGCGGTCCGGTCCCAGGTCGACGGGCACGTGCACCTTCCGCCGACCACTGGCGACAACATCGATGTACTGTGGAGACCTCACGCCCCACGTGTTGAGCAATTCGGCGGTACGTCCACCCGGCCTCCCGCATGCGCACTATACGCCCTCGCTCAAAGTCCGTCAACTGCACATACGGTTCACGTCCACGCTGTCGCGGCATGCTACCAGTGTTAAAGACTGCGATGGAGCTCCGTATGCCACAGCAAACTGGCTGACACTGACGGCGGCGGTGCACAAATGCTGCGCAGCTAGCGCCATTCGACGGCAAACACCGCGGTTCCTGGTGTGTCCGCTGTGCCGTGCGTGTGATCATTGCTTGTACAACCCTCTCGCAGTGTCCGGAGCAAGTATGGTGGGTCTGACACACCGGTGTCAATGTGTTCTTTTTTCCATTTCGAGGAGTGTATATCTGACGTTTTTGACTCCCAGTGAGATACAGAACTAATTGAGAGATTACTGTAATTTCAAGGATGTTATTTTGAGCTGCTGGTGGAGAAAAATTCGGTAGCTGACATCTCTTTGTGTGTAGTCAACAACGATATGTGTGGGGTTCGATTCGCTTTCAGCTCTGAACTCTTCGTCATATTATTTCTAGTTCAAACATGGTCACATGTAGCATATGTAGCGTTCGTTTTCTTTAGAATATAACAGCGATAGATGCCGGGTCGTTGTCCCGAGAAGGAAAAAAAATAATGTTTCGTCTCGTCATTTCAGTTATAACGTCTAGCTACTGCCGAGAATATCCGATATGTCACAGTTGATTGTGCTTCGATAACAATCCGATTACGTTCTGGGTTCGAATCCCTGTCCAACACAAAGCTTTACCTCACGGCATTTCAAGTAAGTTACTTGTGAAGAAGCAATATTTAACATCTCTCGTAGTTCGTTAACAGGGTCAATAAATGCTGGGTAGGAATTCGTGTCCGTTAAAAATGGTTACGTTATGTAGTTCAAACTTTATATTTGCTAACTGATACGGTCTAAAATCGAGGTATATCACTCTCTATATGCCTAGTCAGGAATGACTGTTAGTTTCCCTCAGTCACGAAATCTTAGTCTGCATGACCTGAGTTTGAATCCATATGTAGAGCGAGGCGCTTCGTCGTGTCATTTGATGTTCATACATATTGTCAACTAGCTGCTCGTGAAAAACTTAAATTTTTAATGTCATTTTGTGTTAAATAACAAGTATGGGATGTTACTTTGAAGAGAAAATCATGAATACGATGAACTTACTACGTGCATTACCTGTCTTACATAATAATGAGAGTGGTAACATTTCAGGTATGTCATTTATTGCAATAAATGTGAGCTTACAAGCCTTAAGGACAGTCTTATCTGTGATAAGGTGTTCCCTGATATTTGTAGTATCGTGGTATTACTTACATCTTGAGTTATTGCGATACAGAGCAGAGTTTTCTAGTGGTGACTTGTTGGAAACATTTTCAATAGTCAAACGACTGTACCAAGGAGCGATTAGAGGACCTGCTAGACAGCTGCGTTATGTGGGTTGCATGCGAATCAGGCGAAATGCAATTCAAGTTGTTCGGATACTTCTGAGCACGACTATACATTGTGGTGAACTCAAACCCTACTACTCGGTAAAGGAAGTGTAAATAAATGTTACGTGATGCACTGTTGCCACGAATGAGGTATAGAAAAATATGGAAGAGCTGGCCCTGGATGTAGTCTATATCCACGAATCGTGTAACAGAAAAGATAAAAGATAAATTTTGTAGTACCATTTCTAGAAGCCCAGTTAGAAATGACAAAATCCCTTTCAAAATTGTTAAAGAAAAAATCTATCACTAATTGATAACGGTTGCAATAAAGACGAGAGATGTTACAATGCTAGAAGGGTTGTAGGACTGTGCCAAACATCAGCTATAAATATTATACTACTCGTTGGCTATACAGAAGGGGATAACAAAGAACAACGGAGATGTAGGAGGTAGATGAACTCATCAAATAAGGTGTCACCAACAAAAGTACAATTAGCACACACGAAGTTCGGATTGCAATAAAATCATTAAAGAGTGACAGAGCTTCCGGCCCAATTTTGATCAGTTCAGAGACGCTGCAAGATACGCGCGTGTCAGTGCTGTTAGTACCAGCACTTGTTATGAGTGTCTGGCGCAGGGAGGGCGCTTGATTGGTGGAAAACCGCTAATGCAGTAATATCCGAAGTCCTAGAAGAGAGACTGTTTCTTTGTTATATATCACCTACCGATATGCCTTTGTAATGTTTTGGCTAAGGTCCAAGAAAGACTCCTTTGTGCACCGCCACGTACCCATAAAGAGACGACATGACTTAATTAAATTGAGTATGGTTTCAGAAAGGAAAGATCTATCGAAGATGAAATAAACTGGGTGGTAGAACCACTGGCAACTGTAATGTTTCGCTAAAAAGTAGGACCGATGATCAACATCTAAGGAACTTTCGATAACTGGTAATGGTTCTCCCTTTTTACCAGGCTCTGGGAACCTAGAGTTTGAGATATCCATAGCTGAGTATTCAAGATTAGTGCATAAACTGGAAAACACGATGGTCCATCCTGGAAATATCGAATAAACATCACAAAGGAACGTCGACAGAGATCCATGTGTGGACCGTAACTTCTGGAACATAGTGATGGAATCCCTTCTTGAACAACTGGGTACTTTGGAGAAGATCAGACTTTTAAAAACCACAAAGTCACTCTCTGATGATCCAAATTATGCAGTGTTAGGTAGCCAGTATCTCGACAGTTAAGTATGGGTCATCAACCGACACTCTGAGATAGTATGATGAAGCAATCCTGACGGCTATAGTTTGATACAGAACCAGTGTATATCAACATAAACTGAGGAAGAGGGACCTGTAAAGATCCTCAGGAGAATGCAGAAGGGAATACTTTTCGATCAACGTCCAAGACGACAGATATATTGTTCATCTGGCCGTGTGGGATCGTACATTTACGTTACATGCCTTGATTCAGTAATTGGTTAGTCTGCAACACGACAAATACAGACAGTGCGACGACGTCTGGAGCAGCCGGGACTGCCAGAACGGCGACCATTGTTGCGGCATCCCTTGATACAACTCGGAGCACAGGAGTGGCAACCAATTTGTCTTTGTAGGCGAGTACTGGTTCTGCGAAAACCATCACATCACGATGGAGGTATATGTGTGTACAGGATCCGAAGGATACGAACATAACCAGATTGCATTCATCGTCATACGGAGCCAGCACCTGGCGTGATCGTATGGGGATGCCACTGGGTACACAATACGATAATCTCTGGTTCGTATAGCTTATAATTTAGACAGCAGTCACTACATACCACATGTTTTAACGCTGGCCCCTGTGCCCAGCGTTCAACAATATAACGCAAATCCGCATTTATCCCACACTGTTTTGACCTGCCTCGATAAGGAGGGTTTTCGACGGTTCCCCTGTCCAGCACGTTCTCACGATCTCTCTCGTACTGAAAACATTTGGTCGTGATTTGCCGAGAGACTGGCACGTCATCGCTACTGCTATAGATGACCTGTGACATAGACAACGGTAGGCCGTTCAATGCTGCCATCCGAGCTCAGTTCGACTCTGTGCCTAGCCGAATTCTAGCCCGAGATGGCAGCTCTATGTGCCTAGTTTCACACCGTGTACACCCTTCAATCACCTAAAAATTTAGTCTTTCTTCTTACAGTACTCCTTACTAGCGATAGGTAAAGTTTCGTTATCTACTATCCATCCTGGTGTATAAATAGGGCCAAAAACGCAAGTTACACAAATTCTGTGTCGTCATATACATCGACCCTTGCTGGAATTACTACATAAAACAAACAGATGCGACAGTGAGATTTCTAGGAAGAACCTTAAGTAAATGTAACCCATACGCGAGAGTAGTGGCTTACAACGCGCTTGTTCGACCGATTCTTGAGTATTGCTCATCAACCTGGGACATTTACCAGGTATGAATGGTAGAAGAGATAGACTAGATCCTACCAAGAGCACCGCGTTTCTTCTTGGGATCGTTTGCTTGGCATTAGAGCGTTATAGAGATGCTCACCAAATCCAATGGCAGAGGTGTTCTGCATCAACCGAAATTTCGGGAGGGTACTTTCAGGGAAGAGTCGGACAACAGTTAATTCCTGCCATATACGTCTCGTAATATGACCACCACTAGAAAATGCGAGAAATTAGAGCCAATTCAGAGGCTTATCGACAATCATTCTGCCCGCTCGCCATTCGAGAGTGAAACCAGAAAGTGGGATCTGTTAGTGGTAACAGAAGTACCCTCCGCCACACATTATCAGGTGAATTCAGGAGTACTGGTGTAGATGTAGATGTAATGCTAATCTGCAAGAACAAGACGTACAGGAGTTAGAAGCGTTTTTCGTCGACTCCATTCGAACAGGCCCAATGAATACAGTTCTTTCCAACCGCAAAATAAATATTTGGGATATGCATTAAGCAAATGGAGGGTTCTGCCTAGTGCACAGCACGTTAACGCCATAGGAAAATTGCCAGCTCCCAAAAAATTGAGATAACTGAGTTAGTTTCTGGATAAGGTTACACACTGCGGCAAATTACTCCCTATTTGGACCACAGTGTTTACCCACTGAATCAACGAGGAATGAAAGCCATCAACTTCGTATGGACTACAAACTGCCAGAAGGCTTGTGCGCCGTTCAAATCTGTACATACCTACTACGAGCAGCGACATTTGCTCCGGGGGGAGCGGGGTGGGAAACAGTCACACTTGTGACACACGCGTCACAATATTACACTGGCCAACGCCAATCACACAAAAATTATTCGGAACAGACCAACTAATTGTTTATGTCTCCAAGACATCAGCAGTGAGACAATTCAATTACTCCACAACCAAGAAGAAGAAACTGGCCATCGTTTATGGATCAAAAAGTTTTACGTTAACTTTTGCAGCATGAAATTCCAGTTGATCACGGACCATAAGCCCCTGATTGCACTGTTTAGCACGCGCCTCAAGTTCTCAGAAATACCGAAGCAACGTTTGCAGCAATGGGCGCCATTCCTAAGCAATTACAATTACGAGATACATTACCTTCGCTCTGCTCAACAGTACAACGCCGAATGCCCTCACCCCATGGACTCAGATACTTACTTTGATCAGCAGGAAGGAGTTTTGTTTAGATTGATGACACCATGAAAGAAGTGGGCGAAGTTTCAAAAATGGTTCAAATGACTCTGAGCACTATGGGACTTAACATCTGAGGTCATCAGTCCCCTGGAACTTAGAACTACTTAAACCTAACTAACCTAAGGACATCACACACATCCATGCCCGAGGCAGGATTCGAACCTGCGACCGTAGTGGTCGCGCGGTTCCAGACCGTAGCGCCTAGAGCCGCTCGGCCACTCCGGCCCGGTTAGGCGAAGTTTTGTGACATCCTGTGAGCTAGTTCACACCACATAAATCTATCCACTACAATGCCATGTACTATTGTCGATACAGAAAGGGTTCCTGGAGCACCTGTTTAAAACAACGGATTCTGTTTTTTTTAGCACAAACTGATTCCTGTGCCATCATTTGAACTCCAGGGATAACACTCACCTGTGGGCACCTACAAAGCCGTATCCAGGGTTATCTTTCTTCTCGCACTCCCATCTCATATACTCCGGTTACTCCAATAACCACACAAAGGCGTTAGATCAGCGTCAAATTTTCTGGCTACATTTAGACGCCGTGAGTGAGCATGTGCTCTGCTTTTAAAATATCTGTGCCCAGAATCAGGCAGCACCAATACAGCATTGTTATCCACGACCAAAGCCACAGTTCTCTTAGAGGTCAATGCTTATTGACATTACCAGACCGCTCCAGGGTACAATGTCGCTGTTGGTAGTGGAGACATTCTTAAGTTTCTCTTATGGGACCTGAAAGACAACGACGACCTTACGACGTACGATCTAACCGTCTCCATCATTTTTGCTGTTGAAGGACCGCCACATATTGTTCCGTGAGGATACAACATTCCGCCACTCAAGTCATTTGCGTTAATGGTATATTGCAGCGTAATAGTCCGCATGCTTAGTTGCTGGGGTAACGTGCTTGCCTCCCATGCAGCGGCCCCCGGCTCGATTCTCGGCCGGTTTGGAGATTTCCTCCGCCCGCAGACTGGGTGTTGTGTTGTCCTCATCACCATTTCGTCCTCATCACCGGCACGCAAGTCTCCTAATGTGGCGTCGACTGATATAAGACTTGCACTCGGCGGCCGAACTTCCCCGGATGGGGCCTCCCGGACAAGAATACCATACGCTCGTTTCATTTTTTGCAGCGTAATAGCATCCAACACTTGATTAGCGCAACTGAATAGTGCTTGTGTATTTGCAGAAATACTAAAAATGGTTAACTGCAATCCCCCACCTGACCGCCACGATTCGTACATAATGCTTCACCCCATAGGATACTATTAGTGTCACAATGGTTGGAGGAATACTCCACGGACATAAAAGTGGTTTTGTGGCCCCAGATCTTCCCTTACCTCCATCGTAATGAGAACATCTGGGACATCATTGAACGAGAATTGTGCACCTTTGGCATAGCTCTGAAATTACTCCGTGGGATGAGGAGCTACGGTTGAATGCTCATGGATTTGAATGGGTCACTAGGGTATCGCAGACTTTAAGGTCATCAGAGATCAAGAATAGACTATAGCTGGACAAGAATGAGAATGGATAACAGCAGTGGCATTTTCAGAGGAAACATTCCATCAGTCATAAGAAATATAAGTAGTTAACGGAAACTTAAATTACATTGTTAGATGGCGGTTTAAATACCACTCCTCATGCATCCTTATTCAAATCCGTTAATCACAGGAAGAGACTAGAGTTGGGAAGGAAAAATGGGAAAAGAAATTAAGGTGCATTTAACCACACTTACATCGCTCGTCAAATATTTTATTCCTATGTATATATAACAAGAGCCTTTATAGAGGTATTTCAAAATTGGAATGGGTTACTGACCAAAATATTTGACGTATACTCGCAATGCGCAACCACTCCCAATAACATTAAATGAATGCCCCAAAGGTGTACATGAGCAAACCGTAAATATAATGATACTTACTTTACTCTCTGCAGTTAAGTGAAGAGTTGCTATAATATAAAATGTTATAGCAAAACACAAAAACGTGAAATTTCTTCAAATACTAATTAGCATGTGTAGTAAGATAGTAACTATTCCTTTGTCGAGTTTATGTGAAGCAATGTGTAAAATAATTTTTCCTTTATAAATTCTCGGCGGTAAGTATTTGCTAAAGTTAAGAAAACTCTATACTGTTCGGAACTTCCTGTTAGTGCACTGTATTTATTTTTTCGTTTATGACAAATTCTAGAAAAATGTTAGGATCCTGAAGCAAGTCGATTATTTAGAAGCTCAGTCAGCGGTTTTCACATAAAACGTTAGAAATTCTCTGTCGTAACTTCTTTACTTGACTTAACGGTAGTGCTTGTTTGATCCAAAAAAGACCTAATTCTGTTTTTTTCCAGATAAAATGGTAGAATAGTAATGCACAGTAGAAGGAATTACGGACCAATAACAGACTTTGTGGAATTATTCTGTAATTTCTCCCCATGTAGACGACTTCCAGTTGCTCTTTTAATTACGTGAATTCTTTAGTTTGTAATAAAACGGAGGAAAGAAAATTTTGTCCTGTCTTCTGGATCACAGATGATAATTTTTTTACCCCGTTTGGGGTCAAGTAGTTAACGTTGTTTGGTAATAAGTTGTAAACTTTAGACGTTATTGAGATCACGCTTGATAAGGGCTGTCGAAGATAACAAGCACTTCGATGTCCGGTTGAGTTGAAATGTGTTGCTGATCACGTGATTCCGTTCACAGTGTCAACAGTGTTTTACAGAATGTGACGTAGCCCGCAGAAAATAAAGAAATGCTGTAAATTGACACGCGATAGTATCCATAAGTACACTGATGGAAAAAAATCGAAACACCAAAAATACAGGGTGGCGCCCGAAATGTGTTGCCAATTGTTTCTTTCACAATTTACGACGCACGTTAGACATATCGCTGGGATCTCTACAGCAGTACCAGCAGAGCTTGGAAAAACAAATGAGTTACGAAATGACGTGTAATTCACGATACTACCACTAGGAAACTATTAAGCAGCAATGGCTGACAATGGAAGACTGACGACACAGCAACGATCGGCAATTGTGTTACTTTTTCATGAAACGAAAAGCCTTGTTGTGACTTCGACAACAGTTTAACACACGATGGGTCCCTTGCAAGAAGACCATCCACAGGTTTACGATAAATTTGTACAGGAAGGAACAGTATTGGAAGCGAAGCGACCTCGGCCTAAGCCTGTTTCTTCGCCGGAGAATATTGAAGCGGTACGAGTTGCTGTACAGAGACGTCCCAGGAAATCGTGTAGAAAGGGATCAGTGCAACTGGGAATATCCAGACGCTCCGTCAACGCATTCTTAAAAGTGACCTCCATATGTACCCATACAAGATGACCTGTGCACAGGAGCTCACTGAAGAACACAAGCAGCAAAGACTACTGTTTGCTCAGTGGGCGGAGGATAGGGAAGAAACTCTCAACAATGTTTGGTTTTCAGACGAGGCGCATTTTTACTTGGTGTGATTAACAAGCAAAATGTACGCTTTTGGGCCACTGAAAACCCACAAGTGCTTCATGAACGACAACATTATGCTCCGAGAATTACAGCGTGGGCAGCAATTTCCAGTCACGGATTTGTTGGACCCTTTTTCTTTGAAGAAACTGTGAACAGCGAGCGTTATTTGAGCATGCTTCGCAATAGCTTCATTCCACTGCTTCTTGCTACTGGCTTGCCCTTCAACACGCAGTGGTTCATGCAAGATGGAGCAAGGCCACATACTGCAAACACTGTGTTGGAGTTTTTACTCGAGCATTTCGACATGCGGATCATTTCACTCAGGTTTCCAGGTCGCTTCAGTGACGGACAAAATTGGCCCCCCAATAGTCCAGACCTCAATCCATGTGACTTTTTTCTTTGGGGGTACCTAAAGGAAAAAAATTTCCTGAAACGTCCACGTGATTTAATGGAGCTCAGAAGACTTATTCTTCAAGCTTGCAGTGAAATTACGGAAGGCCTGTGCCGTAGGGTAATCACTAACTTCAGTGTTCGTTTGAAGGAAAATAGGAAACGAATTGTTGGACATATTGAGCATGTGCTGAGTTAGAACAAATCTCATGGACGGCTCTTCATTGTAGTGTATGTTCCTCTCAGATTGTATTGACAATAAAGTTTATATTCAAAAACAAAATGGTAACACATTTCGTGCGCCACTCTGTAATTAATGCAGAGTTATGAGGTTTCAGGAATACAGTTGTCCAGGTAACATATTTAAGCGACTAAGATCACAAGATCAGAGTTTAATGTATCCATTGGAAATGTGAAATACTGGCACATTAATACCCGGTGTAGCCGCCAGAATTGAAGCATGCAAACATGCATGTATGTACAGGTACCGGACGTCAGACAGCGCAATGGATATCCATGCCTGTGTCACTTGGTCGGTCAATGCACGGACGGTTGATGCTGTTTTTGGAAGACGCTGGAGTTGTCGTCCGATGATGTCCCCTATGCGCTCTATTGGACACAGATATGGCGATCCAGAAGGCGAAGGAAACGTGTGGACACTCTGTAGAGCACGTTGGGTTACAACAGTGATACGTGAGCGACCGTTGCTCCGTTGCAACACACCCTCTGGAATGTTGTTAATGAATAACAGCACAATACGTCGAATCACCAGACTAACGTACAAATTTGCAGTCAGGGTGCGTGGGATAACCATGGGAGTACTCTAGTACGAGTACGAAATGGCATCCCAGACCATAACTCCATGTATAGGTCCGGTGTGTGTAGCATGCACACAGGTTGGTTGCAGGCCCTTAACTGGCATCCTCCGTAGCAACACACGACCATCACTGTCAACAAGGAAGTACCAGCTTTAATCAGAATACACAACACACTTCCACCCTACCCTCATCAGCTCTCACTTGACTTCACTGAAGCCGCAAGTGGGCCGTGGTTTGGGGTCAGCGTGTAACATCACAATCGATTGTGAGCAATCGGCACAGTGCAACTTTATTTAAGAAGCGTTTACTCGTTACTAGTTAAATTCTTTGGATCATTGGAGGGAGGTGGTACTTTATGATGTATAAATTGTTTAATGTAATAATGGAATTTTATTAAATGTTTGTTTATGTATGAGAAACTGCAATGTAAAAACTAGTTCATACTTAGGGATTCTGTATTGTATAATATAAAAGACATAGTGATTCTCTCGGCTACGGAAGCGCTTTGGCGCGCTAAGAAAAGGTGGAAGTGGCGGTCAGGCTGAGCGGAAGCGAGAGAGCACAATAGGAGTCAGTAGCCAGTAGTTGTGGAGTCAACACCGCAGGTGCCGAGTGAGGCTTTCGGTATCATAATCTATGATAGAACGGCCGCGGGTGTGGTTACTGCTGTAAAGTAGCGCTCTCGCATTGGGAATGGCTCTAAAATTAATATTTACGTCGCCAAGAAGAAATGTAATAGAGCAATAATCTGCTAGAGGAGAGACCAGGTAGCCACCACGTGCTCGCCACCGCTATGGCGCCACTGATCCAACAACCTCAGGAGGCTAGAACTGTATATCAGTATGAACCAGTGTGTTTGTGTGTGTTTAATTTTGCAATAGTAATCCAAGTGTTGCAAAAAGTGGTATCTGAATCACGAAATTTTCCCCTTCAATCAACGAAGCAGGGTCCTTTCCTCAAAATACTTAAGTCCGAGTATCCTGTTTGTGGAAGACTTATACTAATCTATTTTATTTTACGTTGAATTTATGAAAAGAACCAATTTACTTTGAATAGCTTCTAATTTACCAGTGTCATTGCTTAATGTGTAGGAACATTAAGATTTTCAGTTAAAAATTCTTACTTCACGAGTATTATAAGGGGCACATAATATTTTTCTGATGAAAAGTGTTTTAATTTGCTATGAAATACTTCAAAATAAAAGCACCAAATGGTTAGTACCCATGAATTTAAATGTGATTGGTTAAAATCACTTGCTTCACAAGTGATGAAAGAGACAGAAAAATTTGAAACCTTTTGAATATTTGCTTTAATTTGAACTTTATTGCCAACCTAGATAAAAATATTGCGAGTGTATATTGTTTTCAAGTTTTGAGGACTAAATGATCTTAAGAGGGGTTGTAGTTCGGCATTTATTATAATGTAAGGATTTTCTGTAAAGTGTGCTTATTTGTGGATAAAGAAGTGGTCAGCTTGTAGGCTTCCACTATAATATTTAATAACAGAAAAAGTCATACTGAAAGCCGGTTTCTGTTAATGAACCTAAAATATTGCAAAGTGTAATGCATATGAAATGTGAGTATTGTGAATTTTATTGTATTTGTGGTATTTATAAGTGTTTTAACCTAAATTGAACTCCGGTCAGATCCTATATAGTCTCGTGTTAGTCTTTGAGAATATTTTTTTGTGCTGAGTTATTTAAAGACTGATGTAGTGATTGTAGTCAGCATGGAAAAAGTCTATATTTTGTTTCTGGGAATGCTAGTCTATGCAGTTGAGTGCTACTGCTACCCACTGTGTAGTTTCGTCTGGTTATTGTAGGTGTTCATTGCACTTTTCTGAGAAAGAGTATATGTAACAGTTCACTGTGTCACTGCGGTGCCAACTGCTAGTCAAATTGTTGCTGCAGTTGCAGTACGATGCTCCAGATCGACATTTACATCTACATCCATACTCCGCAAGCCACCTGACGGTGTGTGGCTGAGGGTACTTTGAGTACCTCTATTGGTTCTCCATTCTATTCCAGTCTCGTGTTGTTCTTGGAAAGAAATATTGTCTGTATGCCTCTGTGTGGGCTCTAATCTCTCTGATTTTATCCTCATGGTCTCTTCGCGAGATATGCGTAGGAGGGAGCAATATACTGCTTGACTCCTCGGTGAAGCTATGTTCTCGAAACTTCAACAAAAGCCCGTACCGAGCTACTGAGCGTCTCTCCTGCAGAGTCTTCCACTGGAGTTTATCTGTCATCTCCGTAACGCTTTCGCGATTACTAAATGATCCTATAACGAAGCACGCTGCTCTCCGTTGGATCTTCTCTATCTCTTCTATCAACCCTATCTGGTACGGATCCCACACTGCTGAGCAATATTCAAGCAGTGGGCGAAAAAGTGTACTGTAACCTATTTCCTTTGTTTTCGGATTGCAATTCCTTAGGATTCTTCCAATGAATCTCAGTCTGGCATCTGCTTTACCGAAGATCAACTTTATGTGATCATTCCATTTAAAATCACTCCTAATGCCTACTCCCAGATAATTTATGGAATTAACTGATTCCAGTTGCTGACCTGCTGTACTGTAGCTAAATGATAAGGGATCTTTCTTTCTATGTATTCGCAGCACATTACACTTGTCTACATTGAGATACAATAGCCATTCCCTGCACCATGCGTCAATTCGTTGAAGATCCTCCTGTATTTCAGTACAATTTTCCATTGTTACAACTTCTCGATATACCACAGCATCATCCGCAAAAAGCCTCAGTGAACTTCCGATGTTATCCACAAGGTCATTTATGTATATTGTGAATAGCAACGGTCCTACGACACTCCCCTGCGGTACACCTGAAGTTACTCTTACTTCGGAAGACTTCTCTCCATTGAGAATGACATGCTGCGTTCTGTTATCTAGGAACTGTTCAATCCAATCACGCAATTGGTCTGATAGTCCATATGCTCTTACTTTGTTCATTAAACGACTGTGGGAAACTGTATCGAACGGCTTGCAGAAGTCAAGAAACACGGCATCTACCTGGGAACCCGTGTCTATGGCCCTCTGAGTCTCGTGGACGAATAGCGCGACCTGGGTTTCACACGACCGTCTTTTTCAAAACCCATGCTGAGTCCTACAGAGTAGATTTCTAGTCTCCAGAAAAGTCACTACACTCGAACATAATACGTGTTCCAAGATTCTACAACTGGTCGGCGTTAGAGATATAGGTCTATAGTTCTGCACATCTGTTCAACGTCCCTTCTAATCCCGTGGAACGCTACGCTCTTCTAGATTCTAGAGATCTAGAGTACACCACTGCAAGAAGGGAGGCAAGTTCCTTCGCGTACTCTGTGTAAAATCGAACTGGTATCCCATCAGGTCCAGCGGCCTTTCCTCTTTTGAGCGATTTTAATTGTTTTTCTATCCCTCTGTCATCTATTTCGATATCTACCATTTTGTCATCTGTGCGACAATCTAGAGAAGGAACTACAGTGCAGTCTTCCTCTGTGAAACAGCTTTGGAAAAAGACATTTAGTATTTCGGCCCTTGATCTGTCATCCTCTGTTTTAGTACCATTTTGGTCACAGAGTGTCTGGACATTTTGTTTTGATCCACCTACCGCTTTGACATAAGACCAAAATTTCTACACGACGAACACGATGGTCTTCCCTTTCGGTTGTGCCACGTGGACCTCTGAAGCCCGGTCTCCTTGCGGCCGTACATTCTCGTGACCACCGTTGCCAGCAATCATATAAAGTGGCTACATTACTACCAAATCGTTATGCAATGTCGCAGATGAAACATCCAGTATCTCGTAGCCCTATTACACTGCCTCGTTCAAACTCACTGAGGTTCTATGGCGTCGACGTCGCTTTAGAGGCATTCTTGGCTAACAACTCGCGACGTCCAATCTGAAAGGTACGTAACGCTCACGACCGTGAATGTGTATTTAAAGCAAACCTGATCCGCATCCTCATAATGGCGCTAGTAGCACCAAGGGTGCGTAATTTGAACATCCATTAACTTTCAGATGCAGAAACACGCCTATCAACTATAGTTTTGTCGCACAATTTCTTCTTGGTGTTGCGATTCTTTTTCCGTCATTGTATTTTTTACAGTATCATATACGATACTCTATCTTGTGTAAGACCCTTCATCTTAAAGTAACTACTGCAATCTACATCCTTCTGAATATGCTTACTGTATTCATATCTTGGTCTCTTTCTACGATTTTTACCCCTATCCCCTCACCCACGATTCCCTCGAGTACTATTGCTGATCTCTTGATGTCCCAGAATATGTTCTACCAACCGATCCCTTCTTATAGTGAGGTTGTGCCACAAATTTCTTTTCTCTCCAGTCCTGTTCAGTACCTCCTCATCAGTTATCTACCCATTTAGTCTTCACCATTTTTCTGTAGCACCATATTTCAAAAGCTTCTATTCTCTTCTTGTCTGCCGGCCGGTGTAGCCGTGCGGTTCTAGGCGCTTCAGTCTGGAACAGCGTGACCGCTACGGTCGCAGGTTCGAATCCTGCCACAGGCATGGATGTGTGTGATGTCCTTAGGTTAGTTAGGTTTAAGTAGTTCTAAGTTCTAGGGGACTGATGACCACAGATGTTAAGTCCCATAGTGCTCAGAGCCATTTGAACCATTTTTTTCTTGTTGTCTAATCTGTCTATCGTCCAGGTTTCACTTTCATACATGGCTACAGTCCAGACAATTGTTTTCAGAAAAGTCTTCCTAAAAATTAAAGCTATACGCGATGTTAACAAATTGCTCTTCTCCAGAAATACGGAATCGGATTTTGGGTTAAAAAATCGAATTTTTTTTTATTGGCGTATTATATTCTGCCATGTTTCCTCTTTAAAATGACGTATCATACATAGCTCTACTACAATTATAACTATTTTATTTTTATATATTTGTGAGATCGGGTATTGCGCTTTAGTTATACACGTCTCTCGTGGCTGACCATGAACTTTTTGGCAGTACCTTTAAAGTGACATGAATTCAAATATCCCGGTTTCCAGCGACTATTTATACACTAGTTGCCCGAAAATGTTTCTCTCTGGTTTCCTCAAGTTACTGTTTGACTTTGTGGCGGGACTGTTTTGTAAACAGTGTGATATAAGTAAGTAGTTGTTGTTGAGTTATTTCGTATTTAGTGCTTCATTTTTCGCAGTGAAAATGCCTAGAGCTAAAGCAAAAGTATTTAAAAAGCGTGTGAACTGGCAAAAGAAAAGAAATAATGATTCATTAGCAAAGCAAAGCAGTTCATCATCATCACTGTTGGAAAATGTGAATCCACTTATTACTGATTTGCCGAACGAACTTACACCAAATGAAAACAGTGCTTCTCATAAAAAACTAAGAGATTTGGAAGAGAAATATAATTTACTTGATAGAGGGAATGAAGTTTTTGAACTCATTGATACGAATATATAGTTTGTGCTGCAAAAAATGTCATGGAAACGTTTCTCTGAAAGTAGAATCCCATGTTGGCCTGGCTGCCCAGTTTAATTTAATATGCAGTGTTTGTAAATACAGCTGTAAGTTTCCAAGTTCGGTTTCAGTAACTGTAAATAATGGATACAAGAAAACTGAACTTTATAGTGTAAATATTAGGTTAGTTTATGGATTGCGAGCAATTGGTAAGGGCAAAGCAGCTGGTGATATGCTATGTGGTGTTCTAAATCTTCCAAGTGCACCTTCAAAGTTTGAAGCTTACAATTATGTACTAGGATCTGCAGTTGAAGATGTAGCACAGAAGTCAATGCAGGTTGCTGTGGAAGAAGCAGTGGAAGAAAATGACGGCAGTCGTGACCTCACAGTGGCGTTTGATGGCACGTGGCAGAAAAGGGGCCACACCTCCAACAATGGTGTTGTAACAGCAACTAGTGTTGATACTGGCAAGGTTATTGATGTTGCAATAATGTCTAAATACTGTAGGTGCACAGGCAGGCTGAAAAATGAACACAGTGATGACTGTATTGCTAATTATTATGGTAGTAGTGGTGGCATGGAGGTTGCTGGGGTGAAGAAAATTTTTCATCGCTCTTCACAGTGGTATAATGTTCGCTATGTCAAATATCTGGGAGATGGTGACTCTAAAGCATTCAAAGAAGTTTTGGAAAGCAAACCATATGGGAACAGTGTAAATATAAGCAAACTTGAATGTATAGGACATGTGCAGAAGAGAATGGGTGCCAGGCTGAGAAGGTTAAAATCAGTTATGAAAGGGAAAGAACTAGATGATGGGAAAACCTTGGATGGCAGAGGAAGATTGACTGATTCCATAATAGACCACATTCAGAACTGCTATGGCCTTGCAATCAGGCAAAATACAGGCAATCTTGAAGAAATGAGGAGAGCTATATGGGCTTTATATTTCCACACCGCATCCACGGATGAGCATCCACAACATGGTTTGTGCCCCAAAGGTGAAAACAGCTGGTGTAAATACAATAGGGGACTAACAACAGGAGAGAAATACATTCACCACCACAGTCTACCATCAGCCATCATGGCAGAAATAAAGCCCATTTTCAGAGATCTGGCTGACAGAAGTCTTCTGATGAAATGTCTTCACGGAAAAACGCAGAACCCCAACGAGTGCTTGAATAGTGTGATATGGCATCGTCTCCCAAAAACAGTGTTTGTCGGAATTAATACACTACATTTTGGTGTGTATGATGCTGTGGCAACCTTCAATCTTGGAAATATAACTAAATGCCAGGTCCTTCAAAAGTTGGGTATGTGTGTTGGTTCCCGTACGGTACGTGCTATGTTCTTTTTAGATCAGCACAGACTAAGGCATGCTGATAATATAATCAAGACATTAGTGAAAAAAGCAAGACAGGTGCAGAGGGGTGCCAAAAGAAGACTTGAAGATGATTATGAAGACTGTGAAGGGGGTATTAGCTACGGATCAGGAATGTTTTAATCTTCTTTCTCCGTTTCCCGTAAGTTTACTTTTTACTTCATCTAGGAACATTATCTCAGGTACTGGTCAACCTAGAAGTCTGAAATTTTTATGACGTAGTGACATAGGTCCCTATTACATACTGAAACAACGATTTTTTAATTACTTGATTTACAAAAGACTTAGGGGTGATAGTCTAGTAAAAAGCGATGGAAAAAATATACTTAAAAATAAATGTACAATATCTCTGTAAGAAAATACTTTGACAATAAACTGTTGTTTCAGTATTGTTGTAACATATGAATGCACATACAGTAAAATTTTTACCTCTCTGTCTCCAGTAGTTTGTGAGAAAATGTTCCCTATAGTAGGCATATATTAACATTGCGGGGATAGGTGATTCCGTATCCCCTTAACAAATTGCTCTTCTCCAGAAATGCTTTCCCGGCCATTACCAGTCTACATTTCATATCCTCTCTACTTCGACCATCTTACTACTTTGTCTCATTTCCTAATCTAATTTCCTCAGCATCACCTGATTTATTTCGACTACATTCAATTATCCTCGTTTTGCATTTGTTGATTTTCTTCTCATATCTTCAAAAAAATGTTCAAATGTGTGTGAAATCTTATGGAACTTAACTGCTACGGGCATCAATCCCTAAGCTTACACACTACTTAACCTAAATTATCCTAAGGACAAATACACACACCCATGCCTGAGGGAGGACTCGAACCTCCGCCGGGACCAGCCGCACAGTCCTTGACTGCAGCGCCTTAGACCGCTCGGCTAATCCCGCGCGGCTCATATCATCCTTTCAAGACCTTTTCCACGCCATTCAGCCACTCTTCCCAGTCCTTTGCTGTCTCAGAGGATTACAATGTCATTGGCAAACCTCAAAGTTTGTAGTATTTCTCCCTGAACATTAATTCCTACTTCAGTTCTTTTGTTTCCTTTACTGATTGCTCAATGTACAGATTGAAAACATCGGGGGTAGGCTACAACCCTGTCTCACTCCCTTCTCAACCACTGCTTTCCTTTCGTGCCCCTCGACTCTTATAACAGCCATCTGGTTTCTGTACAAATTGTAAATAGCCTTTTACTCCCTGTGTTTTAGAATTAGTGTTAGTATTTTGCAACCGTAACTTATTAAACTGATATTTCGGTAGTTTTCACACATGTCAGCACCTGCTTTCTTTGGAACTGGAGTTATTATATTCTTCTTGAAGTTTGAGGGTATTTCGCCTGTCTCATACATCTTGCTCACCAGATGGAGGAGTTCTCACGTGGCTGGCTCTCCCAAGGCTATCAGTAGTACTAATGGATTGTTGTTTACTCCTGGGGCCTTGTTCCATCTTAGATATTTCAGAGCTTTATCAAAGTCTTTTCGCAGTATCAAATCTCCCTCTCAGCGTCACCTACGTTCTCTTGCATTTCCATAATATTGCCCTCAAGTGCGTCTCCGTTATTTAGACCCTCTATATAATCCTTCCACATTTCTGCTTTCCCTTCTTTGCCTGGGACTGGTTTTGCATCTGAGTTCTTGATATTCGTGCATGTGGTTCTCTTTTCTCCCAAGGTCTCTTTAATTTTGCTATAGGCGGCATCTGTCTTTCCCCTAGTGATATATGCTTCTCAACCCTTACAGAATATATTACCTCAAATATGAGTGTGTACCACAAATGCAATAAAGAACGGCAAAGAGATATGTACGCAACACGAGTTTAGAGCAGCCTGAAGGCCACCTAACTAAGGTATAGAAATAAAGCATTTATTTGTTGCTAATAGATCAGACAACTACACACAAAGACTTTTTATAATTAGTATACAGTGTTGACAGGCTGCAACAATTTCTCAATATTCCAGAATGTCGTTAATGAAGCACATGAAATGCATACGGGTTCGATCTACAGGTACATCACAAGGCTGATAATGGCCTCGTACGCCAAGGTCCTGTTAAGTAAATAAATTAATAATACAGAACATCCATAGTTTCATACTTCCCATTTATAATAATAAAGTTATTCTGCGAAGCAGCAACGGAAGAATTTATTACCTTGAATTATCTTTTCCTCTCTGGCTTAATTAACACGTACGACACTCAGCGAGATTAGCAACGTGCTAACTCACTGCGTATCGTATTTTTTTTCGCTGGAAGGAGTATGAAAGTATTAGAGAAAAAGCCACACTCAGAAAGTATAAACTTTTTTCAGTTCCATTGCATTAATATGGTACACGAGTGCACAGCTTGCCTTGGAGTACTGAATGGTCTCCGCAAATGAATTGGAGAGAAACGTAGTCAGAGCAAAACGTCGACCATCGTTTTTATCAAGATGCTTCTTAGGGATACAGCATTTACGAATTAAATGAATCGCATATGAACCGCATTACTCACGAGATACCTTCTGTGGAGTACTTGAGTTAGATCTGGAACTTACCGAACGTTCAGGGAAAGGGTGACTCTAACATATGACTGTGATTAAAGTATCAACGATACTTTCCATCAGAAGAAAGAACCTACACGCAGCTTCATCCACAGCTGGAAGGAGTGATGAAGTAACTTCTCCCAAAGGAAATGAACGGCGCTAGGGGCGCAGATTGTCACCTAGTCCATCATGAACACATAGGAGGTTAGAGTGTAACGTCCTACTGCAAAGACGTCAACTCGTGCTTACTTGGGCTGTAATAGGGATGCAAATATTACTTAGTATTGTTGAAAAAACCATCCTGAAACTTATCTTAAGACATCGAGGAAAACGACGGATGGGAGGAAGAGGATATCAAAAGTGAATCTAGTGCGCTATCTTAGCCATCACGTCACTTTGCTCGGTATGATCTCTTAGAATAACATTGTTTATTCAAATTATTTCATCCTGGATTACGTTGGGAAGGATATTCAGACAATGAAAAGGGAAATACTTTTCAGAAAATTACTGATAAACTTTCTACCTGCAGCTGCTGCTTTTAATAATATTTGTCTCATATGATAATAAGTTTTTAGCTTGATACGTATGAGTTGCAGCAAAAAATTCTGTTTTCGATAGCAACAATAATTTTTCATAAGCAACCTGAATCTTTACTTTTTACAATTTTTATAAAATGCACAAGCATTTATTCCGAACTTTGAAAGTTTCCGGAAGAAACAAAAAATATTTAAATTCGAGGTAACTGAAATTAGCGGAGCAGCAGACATTCAAGTGGAAAGGAAGCAAAAACATAGTTGCTGAAAAAGTGTTTAGAATAATTAATGTTGTTTAAATACAATCGGTGATGAAATACCGATAAAACCAGTGCGAAATGGGCTAAATGCATTTATCGAGTTATCTGTAGACAAGGGTTGGTGAGAACACAACGTTATTACTTGAGTCAGAAAATAGAAAGAGGCCGAAACACCTTAACAGAACACGAGAGAGAGATTGAAAAAGATAAGAGAACAGGGGAAAAGCAAATTAATCTCTTAAGAGAAAGTTTTCCTCAGTGCATAAGAAGAGGAGTGCAATGTATTGAATCCCCTGTTACTTCTTTCTTTTGACTTCATCGCACTCATAAGGGAAGCGGAATTCCGCTCGGTTTAATATGGGTGTAATGATAAATGTATGAGGTCATTAGGCGCAGGGAGCGGTGACTGCCTTGTTGGAATTCTGGTCGCAAAGACGTATTAATTATATGACTGCTAAAACAACTCAGATAAGTGAAATTAATGAAAGACATGATAGGCATTATGTGGCTGCCTATTACATGCAAGATATCTACCGTATAAACGTTTTGTAACGACTACTAACTTTTATGTGACTTACCATTGGCTGGATGTCGTTCTCCAAAAGTTCGGCTATAAGTTTTCTGTAATAATCGATTCCTTTTTGGTTGATTGAAGTTATTGTTCCATTTGGAAGTATCCTTGACCATGAGATGGAGAAGCGATACATCTTTGCCTAGAAACAAAAATAATAATTATAACGCATATGGGGTTGTAACGGTCGGCTGCAAATATTGTTCATTTCATACGTTCCTTCAGCCAATTTCTTTGTCCTTTAATTTGTGAATTAATTCGTATATATCTTAGATTCTACATATGTTGCTAACAAGAACACAGTAAAACGTCGGACACTATAGGGGCCATATACTTCTACCCCAGATATTTTTCTGCGAATGGATGTTTTTCGCGACATACTAATGCAGCGGATGCCTTCTGGTTTCCAACCGCGTAATATCGCTCTACGTGTGGTCATGACGTTTCGGGCCATGTTACGTGCCGAGAAATTCAAGATAATTTCACTTCAGCACTTTCATTTTTTGCTCGTTATTAATAAGAATCCACGTCTTCTGTACCTAAGGCTTCACCATTACGTACAAGTGGTTCGTAATTTGTTATTCGTAATAGCCTCATTCGATATAAAGCGTGTAGTGCAAACTGAAAGTACGGCGCTTTGTACAATTTGGAACAGAAATTTCACGTAAACGCAGCGCTGTGCCTCATCTGGGATAAAAGAGTTTTTAAAATGTTTAGCACACATAACAGCAATTTTACTGGCTTGCGGTTCACATTATCGTTCATCGCCCTTAGCTATTTAAACCTTCTTTTAAATGTCCACTCAACGGTTAACGTATCACAGGAAAGATTAAAGCCACCGAGCGAGGTGGTGCAGTGGTTAGAACACTCGACTCGCATTCGGGAGGACGACGGTTCAAACCCGTGTCCGACTGGTCTTAATTAAGTTTTCTGTGAGGTCTCTAAATCGCATCAGGCAAATCCCGGGATGGTTCCTCTGAAAGGGCACAGCCGACTTCCTTCCCCAGCCTTCCCTGATCCTGATGGGATCGACGACCTCGCAATTTGGTTCCCTCCTCCAAAACCAACCATGATACTTTACAACTGATAATTTGCTAAATTGTAAATCCGTTTTCACAATTTTTGATGCTAATTAGAGGCCATAGAGTAAATTTGTTGCAGTTTCACGTTGTATAAGGAGCAGTTAAATGAAACGAGACAGATGGAAAAAGTAAGTAAACTGTTAATTATTTCAAAAGTAATCGCCATTAATGTCAATATATATACCCTACTGTATTACAAAACGGCCAATGCCTTCAAGGAAAAAGATTTGCAATTACCAGCCATAGTTGTACGCAGGCCTGCACCTCTTCTTCCGAAATAAGTCGCCGACCGCGAATGTCTTTGTTCAGTGCCCCAAAACGATGGAAATCGCATGGCGAGAGATTGGAACTGTATAGAGGTTGTGTAAGGGCTTCCCAGCGAAATTTCTGAATCGTTGTCAAAACAGCAGCCACCCTTCTTGTTTGAGTGCAAGGATCCGTGCTCATTGACATCCTGGAACACGGTGCCACAACTTACGCGCAGTGTTAC
Source organism: Schistocerca serialis cubense (assembly GCF_023864345.2). NCBI lineage: Eukaryota > Metazoa > Arthropoda > Insecta > Orthoptera > Acrididae > Schistocerca > Schistocerca serialis. Next base: position 317,899,364 of record NC_064640.1, on the reverse strand, counting down.
GTGGACACTTTGCAAAAACTGAATTTCACATTCAAGTCCACACGCTGAGGAATGTTGACGGATGGGATTATTTGGTGCAAGATAATGCCCTACCACATGTTCTCAGGGAGTTTCGACTACGCTGCAGACATTTTGCTGGAAGGTCTTTATAGGTCTTCCACATAGTCCCTATCTCTCCCCATACGACTTCGATAGTTTTAGAGAACTGAAGAAAGACATTAGTGGCAGTCCATTTGCTTCTGACAAAGGGGTCACGCCTGTGTTCAATCACTGATCCGTAGGCAACAGCAAACATTTCTCCATGAAGACAGTGAGCGTCTCCTCTCACAGTGGGATAAATGTATCAACAGCTATGGCGATTACTTTTGAAATAGTAAACAGTTTACTTACACTCCAGGCCATTAAAATTACTACACCACGAAGAGGACGTGCTACAGACGCGAAATTCAACCGACAGGAAGAAGATGCTGTGATATGCACATGATTAGCTTCTCAGAGCATTCACACAAGGTTGGCGCCGGTGGCGACACCTACAACGTGCTGACATGAGGAAAGTTTCCAACCGATTTCTCATACACAAACAGCAGTTGACCGGCGCTGCCTGGTGAAACGTTGTTGTGATGCCTCGTGTAAGGAGGAGGAATGCGTACCATCACGTTTCCAACTTTGATAAAGGTCGGGTTATAGCCTATCGCGATTGCGGTTTATCGTATCGCGACATTGCTGCTCGCGTTGATCGAGATCCAATGACTATTAGCAGAATATGGACTTTCAGCTCGGAGACCATGGCTGCAGTTACATTTTTTCGGATGAATCCAGTTTCTGTTTACAGCATCATGATGGTCGCATCCGCGTTTGGCGACCTCGCGGTGAACGCACATTGGTAACGTGTATTCGTCATCGCCATACTGGCGTATCACCCGGCGTGATGGTGTGGGGTGCCATTGGTTACACGTCTCTGTTACCTCTTGTTCGTATTGACGGCATTTTGAACAGTGGACGTTACATTTCAGATGTATTACGACCCGTGGCTCTACCCTTCATTCGATCCCTGCGAAACCCTACATTTCAGCAGGATAATGAACGACCGCATGTTGCAGGTCCTGTACCGGCCTTTCTGGACACAGAAAATGTTCGACTGCTGTCCTGCCAGCACATTCTCCGGATATCTCACCAAATGAAAACGTCTGGTCAATGGTGGCCGAGCAACTGGCTCGTCACAACACGCCAGTCACTACTCTTGATGAACTGTGGTATCGTGTTGAAGCCTCATGGGCAGCTGTACCTGTACACGCCATCCAAGCTCTGTTTGACTCAATGCCCAGGCGTATCAAGGCCGTTATTACGGTCAGAGGTGGTTGTTCTGGGCACGGATTTCTCAGGATCTGTGCACCCAAACCGCGTGAAAATGTAATCACATGTCAGTTCTAGTATAATATATTTCTCCAATGAATACCCTTTTATCATCTGCATTTCTTCTTGGTGTAACAATTTTAATGGCCAGTAGTGTACTTTTTCTCATCTGTCTCGTTATCATTTGACTCTTCATTGTACCGGTATCTGCTGTCGCCGAATGAGGGTCGCAGTTTATAAGACATTCCATTTCCTCGTTGACGCCGTCCGCAGCTTGTGGTCTAGTGGCTAGACCTCTGAATCAAGGGGTCCCAGGTTCGATTTCAGGCCAGGTTGGGGATTTTCTCTGCCCGAGGAGTGGGTGTTTGTGTTGTCCTCATCATTTTATCATCATTCGTGACAGTGGCTAGATTGGACTGTCTACAGAGAAATGGGCTGTGAAAAATTGGGACTTCGTACTGGCGCTGATGACCGCGCAGTTGAGCACACCATAAACATACATCATCATCATCATTGTCACCGGTACAGCGATCAGTGTAAGGTTTGCGATAAAAATTCAGTCTTGGTTGCGAAGGTTTTTATTTTCAAATTTCAGTTATGCGTTTCGCCTGTGGTAGGCATTTTGTGATTATCTACAACGCAAATAAATCCAAAAATAGTTATAAGGTTGCGTCCTGATCTCATCTTGTGCAAAAACTTACTCTACCCGAAAAGATATATGCAAACTTACGGAAACTGGAATTTGGAAAATTCGTCGTAACTGCTGAGGTCATCGGCGCGTAAGCTTTACGCACTACTTACTTTAACCTACACTAAGGACAACACACACACCCATGCCCGAGGGTGGACTTGAACCTTCGACGGGGGTAGCCGCGCGAACCGTGACAAGGCGCCCTGGACCGTGACAAGGCGCGGCACAAAACCGGTCACGGTGCAGGCCGTACATTAAATGATTGCAGGAAGCGTATACATCGGTAAAATGCGATTGGGGTATCAGAAAGTTGAAAATCCCCAATGCCTATCTTGTGCGATCTTGAAAAGAAAGGGCCAGAAAGATGAAAAACTGCAGTGATAAATTTTAAGGTTTGATAAACTGGAAGAGATAATTATATTTGAATAGGGCGGCTTAGGAGACCGGGAAAATAAATACCGAAAAATCCTTTAATTACTTTACTCTTCGCCGTGCATATAGGACGCCGCGCAAGTTAGGAACAGGCGCAAAGCAGAGCTTCATGTAGCGGGAGCACATCTATGTGCGGCCCCGCTGACAAACATAGAATGCGGAAAAATATAGTAATCGGGCCGCGAGTGGAAGTAGTGCTGTAGAATCAGTCAGATGGCGTTGGCTGGTCTTTACATTGCCCATTGCATTCATATACAGAACGTAACTAAAGTTATAAATCACGACAGTTCCTAGGCAACATGTCTTATGACCTAGCCAACCTGTTCTGGCGTACAGATGTGCCTATAGCTTTCGATGATGGTATCAATTTACGACATCAACTTCATAATGAACAGGCACAGACAAGTATTGATGATAAGTCGGGACATTAGACATTAGAATATACCCAGTGCAGCGCTGAATATGTTAGAAAAACGGGAAGTATATTTAAAACCACGATTCAGGAACGCCTTCTCACAAAAAGGCTGCAGATAAAACAACACTCATCATCAGCAGAACACTTAAGTGCATCTGGCCATTGCTGCCTACTATCAATAATTTGCAAATGTTTCATTTTGCCCATAAGAGACGGAAACTCGATTTACTTGAGGAATTTGCGATCGCTAAATGCACGTTTTGGTGCTGATGGCCTCCTGAATGGTCAGCCGATCATCAAAAAACAATCATTTTTTGATATGATGATGTTCCTTCTTAAAGAAATTTAGATTCATTTCTGTGAAGTACGCTGGTATCTCTTTTCTTATTTTTTTGAGTCCTTTATCTTTAAAGCAGAATTTAACTCTCATTTTTTTTTTTATTTATGATGATCTTTTCATAAGGTATATATCGAACAGATGCCGGTTAACTTAACTCTTATTTTTTGGGCTGTCATTTTAGAAATTATGAACACCGGGTTTTATAAGGCAATTTATGTAGTGTATATTAATTCGGTCCTGCACAGTGATAATGTATAGACTAGCCAGTGTCACCTGTCTGATTCTACAACACTACTTGCACTCGAGGTCCGATTCCCATACTTTTCCTCATTCTTTTTTTGTCAGCCGGGCTATTCATACATGTTGTGCTCCCGATCTTTTAACCTGGGCTGTGCATCTGTTTCTAACTTGTGCGGCGTCCTGAACGCATCGCAAAGAGTAAGATAATTAAAGGATTTTTCAGTACTGATTTTCACAATCTCCTAAGCCGCCCTTTTCAAAACTAATTGTATCTTCGAGTTTATCAAGCCTTAAATTTTTTCCACAGCATTTTTCCATCGTTCCGGTTCTTTTCGGGAACGCACTTTACAGGGTTGGGAATTTTAAACTTCCCAATCGCATTCTGCCGATGTATTCGCTTCGTGTAATAATTTTATGGATGGCATGTGTCGTGACCAGTTTATGTAAGGTGGCATAATAACTTTTCCCGTTGACTAAGTTTTTTCAAAGGATGCTATCAGAACGCTTCCTCATGCCTAGCCGGCCGCGGTGGCCGTGCGGTTCTCGGCGCTGCAGTCTGAAACCGCGGGACTGCTACGGTCGCAGATTCGAATCCTGCCTCGGGCATGGATGTGTGTGATGTCCTTAGGTTAGTTAGGTTTAAGTAGTTCTAAGTTCTAGGGGACTGATGACCTGAGATGTTAAGTCCCATAGTGCTCAGAGCCATTTGAACCATTTGAACCTCATACCTACTTTTGCAATTTTTGCATTGTAGATAATCAGGAGATGCCTACCACAGGCGAGACGCATCACTGAAATTTGATAATAAAAACCTCAACCAAGACCGTATTTTTATCTTAGGTATTATAGTTTTCCGGTTTTGGAAGTAGGAAGGTCAATATTTGACGGATGTAATGTACCCTGAAATTTCTCTATAATATCTGGATTATAGATTGACCAAGAGAAATGATGGCGTCGACGGAGCCATTACAACCATTTGTTAGCTTTGCCCATGCTTGCATGGAGAGCTGAAGTGTTTCTGAATGTAGATAACAGTAATGGAGAATTTTTGTCGCGTGATCCGCAGAGCGGTGGCGTCGTCATGTCAAAACTGCCCGAAACGTTGCTACAAGACGACGCCACTGCTCGGCTGTTCACCCGAGAAAATTTCATCACTGGAATACACCGAGAAAGCCTGCAGTCACATAAATCACACACAAAATACACTGAAATTAAAAGTGAAAACACAGTTCGGGTCTTTACTAAAATCTGAGAAACTAAACAAGGAAGACACCACCAACTTATTTCATAGCATAAATAAATCTTAACTTGCATTTCTACTTTGCTTATAGAAGTGTTTCAAAACAGATCAAAGTGCAGAAGTGGCCAGTGGCGTGGCATGTTCTGTGTGGCAAAGCTTCATCACGATATATGTCTGACGGATTTATGAGGGATGCTAATGGGGCAGAACGTGATCCCAACCGTCGTATGACGCAGTATGCCCAAACACAGCTATTACGAACGGACAGTAGATCGAAAAAGGCTACGCACAGCTAAGAACCATTTTTTTACCGCATCTTTCCTAATAAGACTTGGTGCTCTAAATTTATGGCGTGGAGGGGATTCTTACCATCAATGTGATGCGTCGTTACTTATTACAAATTATGACAACCTGGAAGATGTCATTTGAATTGGGCGCAACAGTATATGGTTTCTCTACGACAATCTTAGAAAGAAATTGAGTGAAAATCTTAGACTAGCGAACTTGTCACGCCCTCTCTATGGCTTCCAGGGTTAACATCAGGAAGTCGCCTTATAAGGAGGTAATTAACGCTTCTTGTTACGCTACAGTTCTTGTCAAAACCACCATGTACCATAATCAGACTCCATTATATTAATAACCCCGGCCAATCCAAATCAGTTCCCAGTTAGAAATGAAATTAAAGTATGGTTAAGGTTAACACCAATTAGTGCTACATATAAATACCAAATTTCCATATTAATTACTCATTCCGGAGGAATTTTTAAATGTGTAGTTGGGAATCTCGCCGACTACATGTTGAGGTGAGGCCACAGAACATGGGGAGAGTGAGTCAGTGTTCGGCCATTAGAGGGGCCACAGTCCTCTTCCAAGGACTGACACCGTCACTATGGCAGGGGAAGGAGAAGCCAGATAGGATCCGGGAGTAGTACATTGCATGCGGCCTAAGTTCTGCTGGAGAGGCGCCGTCTGTTTTTGCGACCTAAACGACGGAAAGCTATTGCGTAGTGTTTTTAACACGGGGAGTCCACTGGCTTCAAATAGATGCATTGTGAGATGAAAATGATGGGGATTGCAGTATTGGTCTGTCCTATCCCCTTCCTGAAGCACATATTCTGGGAAACTCTAGGCCCACGATGGTGAGACGGTAAGATCTTTAAAGTGGAGTTAGAGACGAGGCCATCCGGCTGTTTTGCGCTTAAGAACACGGCACCCACATCCGCAGGCTGGCGCCAAGCTAACTGAATTGTTGTTGACACTGCTAAGAAATAGTAAGAGCAGCTACCATTGGATAATGTAAATCGCTTGTGTATACATGGAGACGGCCTAGTTGGCTGAAACGCGAAACAAGACAGATGATGAGAGTCAGACGTTGCCTGTTTCTGTGCTGCAGCACAAAAAAACCTCCATAGTTGGTTAATTATATTAAAATCTGGTATGTAAGGGAGTCAGTTGCATTGTTAGAATGGATCTGATTGGTCTCCACTCGGAAGAATCACTGTCATTGATGAGCAAAATCATGAACAAGGCTTAAAGGGATGGAGTAAAAACTATGCTTGTGGCTAGGAGTGCTCTGCAGAAATTTCTTCCATCCGAGACTCGCCAAAAATGCTCAAATGTGTGTGAAATCTTATGGGACTTCACTGCTAAGGTCATCAGTCCCTAAGCTTACACACTACTTAACCTAAATTATCCTAAGGACAAACACACACATCCATGCCCGAGGCAGGACTCGAACCTCCGCCGGGACCAGCCGCGAGACTCGCCAGGGAACGTTACAATCGAGAGAGGGATTTCTATCTTGAATTTGAGGGAGAGGAGCCTTCGGTGCAGGCCGTAAGATTTAGAGCCTTCAGCCACCACAGCGGCCACTCGTGGGTACCGATAACTCTAAGTATGGTGAGGAATTGCAGCGTTCACAAACCGAGCTTTAGAACGTACACGAAGATTTCAGACTGGCGTTACGGTTTTCACATTTTAAATGCAAGTAAGTTTATTAGCTCTCCCGACCTCAACATGTATTCATTCAAGATACTGGGTGCCTGCATGATTCTTTCTGTAGTTATTTTTTCCCTCTCTGATTAACATTCGGCAGTCACTGTGCAACTTCTGTAATCTTAATTATTCCCCAAAATGTTGTGTTGTGGTCACCTCAAACACGTTACCCGATCTTCGCCAAGGAGCTGTTATTTTAATTCCATTAAAATATATGTTAATACTTAATGAACGTAACAGTTTCCTGTCTTTGTGCACTTGTAGTTAGCTTGGAGTCTACAGTGAATTGTAATAACAGGGATTTTACACTTGGTTAATTCAGTAATTTCAAAAATGGTTCAAATGGCTCTGAGCACTATGGGACTTAACATCTGAGGTCATCAGTCCCCTAGAGCGTAGAACTAATTAAACCTAACTGACCTGAGGACATCACACACATCCATGCCCGAGGCAGGATTCGAACCTGCGACCATAGCGGTCGCGCGGTTCTTGACTGAAGCGCCTAGAACAGCTCGGCCACCCCGGGCGGCTATTCAGTAATTTGATGAACTTCCTATTTTTATCATCTTGTAAGTCACACCACACATGTTCCACGTATATTAGGGCCATCCCTATTTAATAAATTAAATTCATTATGTTATTCGTTGTGCAACAACTGGAATTAAATTTACGTGACGTACGCTCATAGGTAGCACACCGCGCCTAGTACACGTCCACCGCGGCGCACGGGGGCCACAGCACAGTTGCGACACCTGAGGATGGGCTTATGAGAGCTCGAAACAGGTCGTGATGACAAAAGAAATTTGCAACTGAAGCGGTATTTTCATCCTCTGATACGGAGAGAGTTATGTTTATCGGTAAAGATCTTCCTGACATCCGCAGGGGTATGTCGATGGTCCAGCCGAAACTTCACAACTTGTCTGCCATTCCCAGTGATCAGAGCAGTTTCTTGGCTCCAGCGTTATTATTACTGACTGACTTGAGCACTTTCTGATTTCAGTCTCTGAAATTCTCCGAACCGCTTTCACAATCATAAACGGCCAGGTTGCTTCATCATAGCTTAAATATTACGTTGTATGAAACATTTAAAACGTGGGGAAGAGTTTCGCTGGCTTCCAAGCCAGTGGAAATTCATAGCCTTACTTCGATATTTCTAAACACTGGCCACTTAAATCAGGAGCTACTACTCTCGTCCGCTTGTCCCTTCATTTCGATATTTGTGACAACTGCAGTACGAAATTCATTTTTTTTTCAAATGGGGATAAGTTAGCCTATACAGATTTACAAACACAGCACGAGATTTACAAGTATTGCGAGTTCAGTCCTGTCATTACTTTTAGATCAGACAAATGAGGATGTGATTTCAAACGTGCTTCATCCAGCAGCTGTGTTCTGTTCCTTTCAAACTAATCACTAACCATGTGGCTAATGCATGCGCTTCTTATAACTCTTGAGTTTCCAGGTGTATCGACGGCATCCGACATCTACATCTACATCTACATTTATACTCCGCAAGCCACCCAACGGTGTGTGGCGGAGGGCACTTTACGTCCCACTGTCATTACCTCCCCTTCCTGTTCCAGTCGCGTATGGTTCGCGGGAAGAACGACTGTCTGAAAGCCTCCGTGCGCGCTCTAATCTCTCTAATTTTACTTTCGTGATCTCCTCGGGAGGTATAAGTAGGGGGAAGCAATATATTCGATACCTCATCCAGAAACGCACCCTCTCGAAACCTGGCGAGCAATCTACACCGCGATGCAGAGCGCCTCTCTTGCAGAGTCTGCCACTTGAGTTTATTAAATATCTCCGTAACGCTATCACGCTTACCAAATAACCCTGTGACGAAACGCACCGCTCTTCTTTGGATCTTCTCTATCTCCTCCGTCAAACCGATCTGGTACGGATCCCACACTGATAAGCAATACTCAAGTATAGGTCGAACGAGTGTTTTGTAAGCCACCTCCTTTCTTGATGGACTACATTTTCTAAGCACTCTCCCAATGAATCTCAACCTGGTACCCGCCTTACCAACAATTAATTTTATATGATCATTCCACTTCAAATCGTTCCGCACGCATACTCCCAGATATTTTACAGAAGTAACTGCTACCAGTGTTTGTTCCGCTATCATATAATCATACAATAAAGGATCCTTCTTTCTATGTATTCGCAATACATTACATTTGTCTATGTTAAGGGACAGTTGCCACTCCCTGCACCAAGTGCCTATCCGCTGCAGATTTTCCTGCATTTCGCTACAATTTTCTAATGCTGCAACTTCTCTGTATACTACAGCATCATCCGCGAAAAGCCGCATGGAACTTCCGACACTATCTACTAGGTCATTTATGTATATTGTGAAAAGCAATGGTCCCATAACACTTCCCCGTGGCACGCCAGAGGTTACTTTAACGTCTGTAGACGTCTCTCCATTGATAACAACATGCTGTGTTCTGTTTGCTAAAAACTCTTCAATCCAGCTACACAGCTGGTCTGATATTACGTAGGCTCTTACTTTGTTTATCAGGCGACAGTGCGGAACTGTATCGAACGCCTTCCGGAAGTCAAGAAAAACAGCATCTACCTGGGAGCCTGTATCTAATATTTTCTGGGTCTCATGAACAAATAAAGCGAGTTGGGTCTCACACGATCGCTGTTTCCGGAATCCATGTTGATTCCTACATAGTAGATTCTGGGTTTCCAAAAACGACATGATACTCGAGCAAAAAACATGTTCTAAAATTCTACAACAGATCGACGTCAGGGATATAGGTCTATAGTTTTGCGCATCTGCTCGACGACCCTTCTTGAAGACTGGGACTACCTGTCCTCTTTTCCAATCATTTGGAACCCTCCGTTCCTCTAGAGACTTGCGGTACACGGCTGTTAGAAGGGGGGCCAATTCTTTCGCGTACTCTGTGTAAAATCGAATTGGTATCCCGTCAGGTCCAGTGGACTTTCCTCTGTTGAGTGATTCCAGTTGCTTTTCTATTCCTTTGACACTTATTTCGATGTCAGCCATTTTTTCGTTTGTGCGAGGATTTAGAGAAGGAACTGCAGTGCGGTCCTCCTCTGTGAAACAGCTATGGAAAAAGGTGTTTAGTATTTCAGCTTTACGCGTCTCATCCTCTGTTTCAATGCTATCATCATCCCGGAGTGTCTGGATATGCTGTTTCGAGCCACTTACTGATTTAACGTCAGAACTTCCTAGGATTTTCTGTCAAGTCGGAACATAGAATTTTACTTTCGAATTCACTGAACGCTTCACGCATAGCCCTCCTTACGCTAACTTTGACATCTTTTAGCTTCTGTTTGTCTGAGAGGTTTTGGCTGCGTTTAAACTTGGAGTGAAGCTCTCTTTGCTTTCGTAGTAGTTTCCTAACTTTGTTGTTGTACCACGGTGGGTTTTTCCCGTCCCTCACAGTTTTACTCGGCACGTACCTGTCTAAAACGCATTTTACGATTGCCTTGAACTTTTTCCATAAACACTCAACATTGTCAGTGTCGGAACAGAAATTTTCGTTTTGATCTGTTAGGTCGTCTGAAATCTGCCTTCTATTACTCTTTCTAAACAGATAAACCTTTCTTCCTTTTTTTATATTCCTATTAACTTCCATATTCAGGGATGCTGCAACGGCCTTATGATCACTGATTCCCTGTTCTGCACTTAAAGAGTCGAAAAGTTCGGGTCTGTTTGTTATCAGTAGGTTCAAGATGTTATCTCCATGAGTCGGTTCTCTGTTTAATTGCTCGAGGTAATTTTCGGATAGTGCACTCAGTATAATGTCACTCGATGCTCTGTCCCTACCACCCGTCCTAAACATCTGAGTGCCCCAGTCTATATCTGGTAAATTGAAATCTCCACCTAAGACTATAACATGCTGAGAAAATTTATGTGAAATGTATTCCAAATTTTCTCTCAGTTGTTCTGCCACTAATGCTGCTGATTCGGGAGGTCGGTAAAATGAGCCAATTATTAACCTAGCTCGGTTGTTGAGTGTAACCTCCACGCATAATAATTCACAAGAACTATCCACTTCTTCTTCACTACAGGATAAACTACTACTAACAGCGACGAACACTCCACCACCGGTTACATGCAATCTATCCTTTCTAAATACCGTCTGTACCTTTGTAAAAATTTCGGCAGAATTGATCTCTGGCTTAAGCCAGCTTTCTGTACCTATAACGATTTCAGCTTCGGTGCTTTCTATCAGCGCTTGAAGTTCTGATACTTTACCAACGCAGCTTCGACAGTTGACAATTACAATACCGATTGCTGCTTGGTCCCCGCATGTCCTGACTTTGCCCCGCGCCCGTTGAGGCTGTTGCCCTTTCTGTACTTGCCCAAGGCTATCTAACCTAAAAAAAACCCCAGCCCACGCCACACAACCCCTGCTACCCGTGTAGCCGCTTGTTGCGTGTAGTGGACCCCTGACCTATCCAGCGGAACCCGAAACCCCACCAACCTATGGCGCAAGTCGAGGAATCTGCAGCCCACACGGTCGCAGAACCGTCTCAGCCTCTGATTCAGACCCTCCACTCGGCTCTGTACCAAAGGTCCGCAGTCAGTCCTGTCGACGATGCTGCAGATGGTGAGCTCTGCTTTCATCCCGCTAGCGAGACTGGCAGTCTTCACCAAATCAGATAGCCGCCGGAAGCCAGAGAGGATTTCCTCCGATCCATAGCGACACACATCATTGGTGCCGACATGAGCGACCACCTGCAGATGGGTGCACCCTGTACCCTTCATGGCATCCGGAAGGACCCTTTCCACATCTGGAATGACTCCCCCCGGTATGCACACGGAGTGCACATTGGTTTTCTTCCCCTCTCTTGCTGCCATTTCCCTAAGGGGCCCCATTACGCGCCTGACGTTGGAGCTCCCAATTACCAGTAAGCCCACCCTCTGCAACTGCCCGGATCTTGCAGACTGAGGGGCAACCTCTGGAACAGGACAAGCAGCCATGTCAGGCCGAAGATCAGTATCAGCCTGAGACAGAGCCTGAAACCGGTTCGTCAGACAAACTGGAGAGGCCTTCCGTTCGGCCCTCCGGAATGTCTTTCGCCCCCTGCCACACCTTGAGACGACCTCCCACTCTACCACAGGTGAGCGATCAGCCTCAATGTGGGCTGTATACCGGGCAACCACAGTCGTAGTCCGATCGGGGGATGCGTGGGACGAGCTGGCCGTCCCCGACAAACCCCCATCCGGACCCCCACAGTGATGCCCATTGGCAACAGCCTCAAGCTGTGTGACCGAAGCCAACACTGCCTGAAGCTGAGAGCGAAGGGATGCCAACTCAGCCTGCATCCGAACACAGCAGTTGCAGTCCCTATCCATGCTAAAAAACTGTTTTGCAAAGAACGTCTGAACTAATCTACAGAGAACGCAAACAAATCGACAAAATTTAAACGGTTATTAAAATACAAGATTGCCTAGTAAATGCAGTAATGCTGCTACTTGCGCACTGCTGACACTGCTCGGCGGCGGAAGGAGACTACGCGAATTTACACTATTCAGGTACTAAAGCGTGATGCTACAACTCTCAAATACTATAATACGCCCGAAATTTATGAATTAAATAATGCAAGTACCAAAACACGCAAAGAAATTAAGAATTAAACTATGTAACAAATGAGTGAGCTAGGAGTATACGACTTGCTGCTGCAGCTGCTTATCCAACGGCGGCAGGGAGCACACTAACTGTGACCAACCGACACTGGCCGTTCAAAACAAAAACAGAAGACAAACGACTACGCGAATTTACACTATTCAGCTACTAAAACGCGATGCTACAACTCTCAAATACTATAATACGCCCGAAATTTATGAATTAAACAATGCAAGTACCAAAAACACGCAAAGAAATTAAGAATTAAACTATGTAACAAATGAGTGAGCTAGGAGTATACGACTTGCTGCTGCAGCTGCTTATCCAACGGTGGCAGGGAGCACACTGACTCCTTCGGCTTCTTCGGACAGTTAGGCATTAGTTTTACTGTCTTTGAACAGTGAAGAATACGATAAAAAGGATGGTAGCATCTACAGGTAAAGTTTGTACGCAACATCTTGTAAGAAACCGGCATTTCATTGAAACGATTTCACAGATTCTTTGACTACAAATGTATACAGCATTTATTTTCCTGTAACTTGTACAAACAGATAAAGCTCAAGGATACATAAGGAAGGGAGGAGTAAATGATGTTATATTCACACTAAGGTGACAGAAGTCATGGTATGCCTCTTTAATATCGTGTCAGATCTCCTTCCGCCTGATTAGTGCATCAACTAGACGTGGCGTGGACTCACTAAGTCGTTGGAACTCCTCTGCAAACATATTGAGCCATGGTGTCTCTATAGCCGTCCATAATTTCGAAAGTGATGCCGGTACAGGATTTTGTGCAAGAACTGATCTCTCGATTAAGTCTCATAAATGTTCGAACTGATATGGTCATGATCCCATTAGAGGCGCCGCACGCGATGTTGTGCTGTTAGCAAAGGCACTCGCTTCGGTCGTCTGCTGCCATAACCCATTAAGGCCAAATTTCGCCAAACTGTTTTACTGTATACGTTCGTCGTACGTCGTACATTAATCTCTGAGATTATTTCAGCCAGTGATGCTTTTCCGTTAGGAGTGACACCTCTACGCGAACACCGCTGTTCTCCGTCGTTAAGTGAAGGCCACCTGCCACTGCTTTGTCCGAGGTGAGAGGTAATGCTTAAAATTTGGTATTCTCGGCAAACTCTTGACAATGTTAATCTCGTAATGTTGAATTCCCTAACGATTTCCGAAATAATATATACGATTCGTTTAGCACCAACTACCATTCCATATTGAAATTCGGTTAACTCCCGTCCTGCGGCGCTAATTACGTCGCAAACCTTTTCACATGAATCACTTGAGTAAAATGACCGATCAGCCAGTGCACTGCCCTTTTATATATTGTGTACGTGAGACTACCGCCATCTGTATGTGTGCATAATGCTATCCCATGAATTTTTTTTCACTTCCGTGTAGTGTCGGAAAGAAAAAGTACACTGTATGCATTTGGTAATAACATAGGTGCACATCAGAGCTTACAGGTAGATAATAGTCGTATCTAGAGAACGCTATTATGTTACATACTTTCAGGGATGATGGTGAAGGTTAAATGTATCAATTTGAAGTAAGTGTGCTACGGTCGCAGGTTCGAATCCTGCCTCGGGCATGGATGTGTGTGATGTCCTTAGGTTAGTTAGGTTTAAGTAGTTCTAAGTTCTAGGGGACTGATGACCACAGCAGTTGAGTCCCATAGTGCTCAGAGCCATTTGAACCATTTTTTTGAAGTAAGGGACCCTGGCCCTGAAACGACGTAGTCGAAAGCTACAATCGAAAATCGTTCTGTTACCTTTGTCAGTGGAATACATGTACCGATACCGTTGTTGCTAAGATGGTAGGGTAGGCAACTTTCATATCCTGTAGTATGGCCCAAAAAAAGACAAAACGAACAAAGTGTATATGTCGTAAATATAGGACGTGGTAATGTCATCATTATGAGTGTAGGTGATTTCAACCTAGTGTTGTTGTTGTTGTTGTTGTTGTTGTTGTTGTTGTCGTCGTAGTCGCCGTCGTCACCGTTGTTGGATTGGTGAGATAACAATGTGGTCGTGGACGTTGTGCAGCTCTGTCGCAGACTGAAAACTCTGTATCTACCGGAGTGCATTTTCCAGTGATAGTTTGGTTTACGAAAGAGATCTTTACTCATGCAGTGAAAGAATACATGCTACTCACAGTGAGGTGACAAAAGTCATGGGATACCTCTTAATATCGTGTCGGAACTCCTTTTGCCCGGAGTAGTTCAGTAGCCCGTCGTGGCATCGGCTCAACAAGTAGTTGGAAATCGCTTGCAGAAATATCGAGCCATGCTGTCTCTATTGCAGTCCATGATTCTGAGTGTTGCTGGTGTAGGATTGCTTGGTTTGTTTGAGGGAGCTCCCCAAACAGCGAGGTAATCGATCTCATCGGGATAGGGAAGGATGGGGAAGGAAGTCGGCCGTACCCATTCAAAGGAACCTTCCCGGCATTTGCCTGAAGCGATTTAGGGAAATCACAGAAAACCTAAATCAGGATGGCCGGATGCGGGTTTGAGCTGTCGTCGTCCCGAATGCGAATCCAGTGTGCTAACCACTGCGCCACCTCGCTCGATTCCGGTGCAGGATTTTGTGCACGAACTGACCTTCCGATTATGTCCCATAAATGTTCAGTGGGACTCATGTCGGACGATCTGTATGACCAAATCATTCGATCGAATTGTCCATAATGTTCTTCAAACCAATCGTGAACAATTGTGGCCCGGTGCCATTGCTCATTGTAAACCATAAAAATTCCATTGTTGTTTTCTCCTAGTAACCGAACATAACCATTTCCAGTCAATGATCGGTTCAGTTGGACCAGAGGACCCAGCCCTATCTACGTAAATATAGCCACACCATTATGGAATCACCACCATCTTGCACAGTGCCTCTTTGTTGACAACTTGGGTCCATGCCCTCGTGAGGCCTGCACCACACTCGAGCACTACCATCAGTTCTTACCCACTGAAATCAGGATTCATCTGACCAGGCCACGGTTTTCCAATGGTGTAGGGTCCAACCGATATGATCACGCAGCCAGGAGATGCGCTGCAGACGACGGCGTGCGATTGACGAAGGCACTTGCCTCGACCGTCTGCTGCCATAGCCCATTAACGCCGAACTTCGAAGCACTTTCCTAACCGATACGTTCGTCGTAATTCCCACATTAGTTTTGCGGTTATTTCACACAGTATTGCTTGTCAGTTAACACTGACAACTCTA
Source organism: Schistocerca serialis cubense (assembly GCF_023864345.2). NCBI lineage: Eukaryota > Metazoa > Arthropoda > Insecta > Orthoptera > Acrididae > Schistocerca > Schistocerca serialis. The sequence goes on along the minus strand of NC_064640.1, from coordinate 317,883,819 downwards.
GGCAATCGCCGCTGCTCTCGGTCGTTAAATGAAGGCGCTTGATCACTGTATTGTCCTCGCAGTAGAAGAGATGTGTTTCACAGTATCGAAGGTGAACAAGTGCTCAAAGCTATTAAGGTATGAATTTTAGAGTCCGTATTTAAGGGAGAATTCTTTCTTTCTTGGTCCATAGTACCACGTCTGAAAGTTGCCTACCCTACAATAATAGCAACAACACTACCGACAAATGTATTACAGTGTTGGAAGTCAGCACAACTTTCGCTTATAAATTTCGAAACTGTCGTTACTACCTCAAGTTGATATTTTTACCCTTCTACATAATCCCTGGAAGTTTGTCACATCATCACAATGAGACGTAAAGCTTGACGTTTGATATTCCTGAGAAACTCTTGATACTGTGGATCTCGGAATATTGATTTCCTTAACGATTTCCGAAATGGAATGTCCCATGCGTGTAGCTCCAACTACCATTCCACATTCAATTTCTATTAATCTTCGCCGGTCGAGGTGGCCGAGCGTTTCTAGGCGCTACAGTCTGGAACCGCGCGACCGCTACGGTCGCAGGTTCGAATCCTGCCTCGGGCATGGATGTGTGTGATGTCCTTAGGATAGTTAGGTTTAACTAGTTCTAAGTTGTAGGGGACTGATGACCTCAGAAGTTAAGTCGCATAGTGTTCAGAGCCATTTGAACCATTTTTGTTGATCTCCGTCGTGCGTCCAAAACTATGTGGAAAACGTTTTCGCATGAATCACTTGAGTACAAATGACAGATCCGTCAATACAATTCCCTTTTATACGAAGTGTACGCCGTACAACCGCCATCTGTATGTTTGCATATTACTACCTCATGACTTTTATCACCTCAGTGTAATTTATGAACAGTCCAAACCGAATACACCAAGAGTTCATTACTTCACCACCGCGATCGGTACTCTGTCAGATACTAAGACGATGTTATACATCTCGTTTTATTTTATGTCCAACACTAGATCCGATTTCACAAATAGCAGTAACCCCAAGATACTTATTCGTCGCCTGTTTATTTTCTCTAAGAACATATTACTCGTAAAGAGTTATGCGCACATTTATAGTGCTCAAATGCATCCTATGGTAAAAATGTTGTTATCTAACAAGGACGAACTCTCCCAAGATAACAATACCGCTGTTAATGACCATATTCAACCGTTGCGTAGTGAGTACTCTAATGGAAAATGTTCTACCTATCCAAACTTTTTCCCTCTATCCACAATCTATTATCATTGATTGAGCAAATAATTCAGTGGAGAGATACCCCCCTTTTCCCATAATTGGTGGCGGAGATAGCTGCTGCATTACATGATGCAGAATTCATGTAAAACAATTATTGTTGTAGGTATTTATTTCACGACGATTGTAGGTCCAAATCTTTATTAAGATAATCCATCAACACTTCTATGCAGATGTGCTGTCATAGACATTGAATCAATGGGGAATGCAAACCGAATACACCAAGAGTTCATTACTTTCACTTCTTTTACCAAAACGTAAATTCATGTCATGCTACGCTCCTTGTTCCACCACATTTCAGCTCAGCAGTACCAGCAGCAATAATTGGCTCTTATTTTCTTGAAAATGTGAAAATACAAATACCTTTATGGCAAGAGTTGAGGGTGAAAGTTAAGTCAAAACATTATATTGTCCGTATTGCAAGTTTTTCCTCATAATGAGAAATTGCTTACGCATCTTAAAACTCTTATTAACAGGATTTGCTAAAAGAAAGAGGAACCCACACTTATATTTTTCCTGAAAGCATGTATACTTTTAGAGCACCAAAAATGGAGGATGACGGCGATCAGTTTTTCGAATAAACGAACGCTGCTTCAAAAATTAAGTTTAGTTTTATGAGGTAAGGAGTCGAACTTTTAACAAATGTGAGAAAATATTTAATAAAGCAAAAACTACGAATAATTTAAGTGAAGTGACAAAGGACACAGAAGCAGCTGCTTGCGAGGCTATATTAAGCTATGAGAATGTCGTAAATGGAACAGAGGACAATTTAAATGAAAGCGGGAGGAATTAATGAGCGAGGCAGTTTCAAGTGAAAATGAATGAGACAGTAATTTAAATGAGAGCGAAGGGGTGAGAAAGCTGACACGAATGAAATAATTATAGGGAAGAGAGCCGGGTGTGGCTGACACAACCAATACAGCAGTTCAGGTGCCACACTATTTCAGAGTGGATAATCGTGTTTTAATGGGGCCATCTAGCCACAGCTGCAGCCTGTGATCATCTTCGCCATTCGACTTGTAATGAAAATGGTAGCTTCTGCATGAAGGTTGTCAAAAACTTTGCGAACAATGAAAGATATTGCATTATACACTACTGGTATGGCGTGTACAGGTACAGTTGCAAATGCAAATTCAACACGATACCACAGTTCATCAAGAGTAGTGACTGGCATATTGTGACGAGCCAGTTGCTCGGCCACCATTGACCAGACATTTTCAGTTAGTGAGAGATCTGGAGAATGTGCTGGCCACGGCAGCAATCGAACATTTTCTGTATCCAGAAAGGCCTGTACAGGACCTGCAACATGCGGTCGTGCATTATACTGCTGAAACGTAGGGTTTCGCAGGGATCGAATGAAAGGTAGAGCCACGGGTCGTAATACATCTGAAATGTAGCGTCCACTGTTCAAAGTGCCGTCAATGCGAACAAGAGGTGACCGAGACGTGTAACCAATGCACCCCATACCAACACGCCGGGTGATACACCAGTATGGCGATGACGAATACACGCTTCCAATGTGCGTTCACCGCGAGGTCGCCAAACACGGATGCGACCATCATGATGCTGTAAACAGAACCTGGATTCATCCGAAAAAAGGTAACCGCAGCCATGGTCTCCGAGCTGATAGTCCATGCTGCTGCAAACGTCGTCGAACTGTTCGTGCAGATGGTGGTTGTCTTGCAAATATCCCCATCTGTTGACTCAGGGATCGAGACGTGGCTGCACGATCCGTTACAGCCATGCGTATAAGATGCCTGTCATCTCGATTGCTAGTGTTACGAGGCCGCTGGGATCCAGCACGGCGCTCCGTATTACCCTCCTGAACCCACCGTTTCCATATTCTGCTAACAGTCATTGGATCTCGACCAACGCGAGCAGCAATGTCGCGATACGATAAACCGCAATCACGATAGGCTACAATCCGACCTTTATCAAAGTCGGAAAGGTACGCGTTTCTCCTCCTTACACGAGGCATCACAACAACGTTTCAACAGGCAACGCCGGTCAACTGCTGTTTGTGTAAGAGAAATCGGTTGGAAACTTTCCTCATGTCAGCACGTTGTAGGTATCGCCACCGGCGCCAACCTTGTGTGAATGCTCTGAAAAGCTAATCATTTGCATATCACAGCATCTTCTTCCTGTCGGTTAAATTTCGCTTCTGCAGCACGTCATCTTCGTGGTGTAGCAATTTTAATGTCCAGTAGTGTATTACGAGGTGCGCTAAATAAGTAACGCAACACATTTTTTTCTGAAAGCAGGTTGGTATGACACAGAATTCCAATATACCATATTATTCCCCACACCCTGTTTTCCAACATGATCTCGGTTCAATGCGACAGTGTTATGCCACCCTACTGATAGGGCCTGTATGCTCGGGTGATACTACTCTACCCCGACGTCGGATCCAACGCCTTACAGCATCAATAACCTCCCCATTATCCACCATACTGCTTCCCGCGGAGTATAATCTTCATTGGGCCAGACAGATGATTGTACCGGCTGAGGGCGCGGTTTGAAATTTTCCTTCGGAGGAGAGGTGGTGTGGCGCCACTCCACGGATTGGCGTTTTGTTTCCGGTTCGAAGTGACGAAGCCATGTATCATCGCCCGTGACGATGTTCGACAAAAAATTGTCACTCTCACGATAGTAAAGCGCAAGCAATTCCGCACAGACGATCCTTCATGTTTTTCTGTTAGGCGTCGAGGAATCTAGCGGTCAACTAATGGACTAATGTGTCAGCACTATCAACAGAGACTTCTAGTTGTGCAGCGAGGTGTTTGACTGTGATCCTTCGCTCACATTGTATGTGAGTGTGTCCGCACGTTCCAACACTGCAGGCGTCGCAGCTGTGTGCGGCCGGCCGGTTGGCGGGAGATCAGAGAGGCTCGCCCCACCTAGTTTCGCTGACGACAGACGCTTCGCCCAACGACACACGGTGCTTGTTTTCACTGACAGGTCTCCGCAGACATTCTGCATGAGCCTATTAATATCTGCGATACTCTGGTTTTCGACCAAAAGAAACTCATTGACAGCTCTCTGCTTGGAACGCACCTCCATTATATATACGATTCTGAAGGCTACGTATAGCGCTACCACCAACTGGAACTTGATGAAACTGTAGGCGCTGAAGCGGGAATATTCCATGCTGTCGCACAGCAAATTCTGGATTTTGTCATGCGAAATAGGCTGAGAAAAAAATGTTTGCATTACTTGTTGAACCCACTCGTAGATGTCTCTCACAGACAGGGAGTGGTATTAAAATTTAAGTCAGTATCAGTTAAAATTTTCTCGAATTAATGATGATAGGAGTTGAGAAGATATCAAATTACTTTCAAAATAATATAGAAGTCGCACCGACGTTTTTTTTTGTGGACGTTTTTCCTTTTTTTCAGAAGAGCAAGGATACAACGAAGACGGACTGGGGCGGAGGAGGAGTGGCGTCAAGAAGGGCATCCGGCTACCCTCCACAGCTAACACAGTCAAATCAGGATTGACATGCCAACATCGTGAAGAGACAGAACAAGGCTGGGAAAAAGAAGCTGACATATTCACTTCACAGCTGTCTCCAATAGATTGCTTCGATATCACGTCAAACCTCGCGTGACATGCCGTATGTAGCCACAAGCTTTCCGTCATAGGCGGCACATCTTTGAAAGACGCAACCCCTTTGTGTTACTTTTGACCACTTAGCATATACGAGGATCACTTCAAAAGAAATGCACACTATTTTTGTAAAAATACAGTTTTCATTGTGCATGTGTGGAAGTTTTACAATGTGTAGATACATCCTTCCCGCTTGTTTTCAAACTTAGTTCAACCTGTTCCCGAGAGTGGCGCCGTCACAGCATGTCTTCAAGATGGCTACTACACTTGACGTTCGTCAGAAGCAACGTGTTGTCATAGAATTCCTGTGCTGCGAAAACGAGACAGTGGGAAACATCCACAAGTGGTTGAAAAAGGTGTATGGAGATGCTGCTGTCGATCGCAGTACAGCTAGTCGGTGGGCAAGCAGGTTACGTGACGAAAGCGGGCACGGCAATATTGAGGATTGTCCTCGCAGCGGCAGGCCTCGTACTGCACACATTCAAGATAATGTGCAGAGAGTTGACGAATTGGTGACTGCTGACAGACGTATCACAGTGAACGAATTGTCATGCTACGTTGGGCTAGGGGAAGGAAGTGTCTGCAGAATACTGAAAGTGTTGGCGTTAAAAAAGGTTTGTGCCAGGTGGGTTCCCAGGATATTGACAGTGGCTCACAAAGAAACAAGAAAAAGGGTATGCAGCGAACTTTTGGAACAGTACGAGAATGGTGGAGACGAATTTCTAGGAAGAATTGTGACAGGTGATGAAACATGGCTCCATCATTTTTAACCAGAGACGAAGATGCAATCAATGGAGTGTCATTATGCAAATTCACCCAAGAAAAAAAAATTCAAAACCACACCTTCTGCTGGAAAAGTTATGGCTACGGTGTCTACGGTGTTTTTCGATTCCGAAGGACTCCTGCTTGTGGACATCATGCCAAGTGGAACCACCATAAACTCTGATGCATATGTGACAACACTGAAGAAACTTCATGCTCGACTGAGTCGTGTTCGACTACATCGGCAAAAGCAGGATGTTTTGCTGTTGCACGTCAATGAACGGCCACATGTCAGTCAAAAAACCATGGAAGCGATCACAAAACTCTGATGGACAACGCTGAAACACCCGCCTTACAGTCCTGACCTGGTTCCATGTGACTATCACCTCTTTGGGAAACTGAAAGACTCTCTCCGTGGAACAAGGTTTGAAGATGATGACTCCCTTGTTCACGCTGCCAAACAGTGGCTCCAACAGGTTGGTCTAGAATTTTACCGTGCGGGTATACCGGCGCTGGTTCCAAGAAGGCGTAAGGCAGTTGAATGGTTCAAATGGCTCTGAGCACTATGGGACTTAACATCTTAGGTCATCAGTCCCCTAGAAACTAACTAACCTAAGGACATCACAAACATCCATGCCCGAGGCGGTATTCGAACCTGCGACCGTAGCAGTCCCGTGGTTCCGGACTGTAGCGCCTAGAACCGCACGGCCACCGCGGCCGGCTTAAGGCAGTTGAGAGGGATGGAAATTATGTGGAGAAATGAAAATATTGTTCCTAAAGGATGTATCTACACAGTGTAAAACATTGAAACATGTTGAATAAAAGATAGATTAAAAAAATAGTGTGCATTTCTTTTGGAGTGACCCTTGTATTTATCGTTCAAGTTGTCTGTACTGTAGAATTCTTGCCAAGCTTGCCATTCGCAATCGGCTTTAAATATCTGCTCTGCAAGTGGAATTATATCTCTAATATTTTATTAACTACTTTGAGATATGACGGTGCCTCCATTCCAAAAAAATGGTTCAAATGGCTCTGAGCACTATGCGACTTAACTTCTGATGTCATCAGTCGCCTAGAACTTAGAACTAATTAAACCTTACTAACCTAAGGACATCACACACATCCATGCCCGAGGCAGGATTTGAACCTGTGACCGTAGCGGTCGCTCGGCTCCAGACTGTAGCGCCTAGAACCCCACGGCCACTACAGCCGGCCCTTCATTCGATACGGTATTACGAGAGACTGCTGCCACCGAATTTTGTGTGTGAAAAATCTTATAGCCTTTTCAATAAAACAAACTTTGTTAACATTATGCATCCTTACTGTTCGACCGAGCGAGGTGGCGCAGTGGTTAGCCCACTGGACTCGCATTCGGGAGGACGACGGTTCAATCCCGTCTCCGGCCATCCTGACTTAGGTTTTCCGTGATTTCCCTAAATCGCTTCAGGCAAATGCCGGGATGGTTCCTTTGAAAGGGCACGGCCGATTTCCTTCCCCATCCTTCCCTCACCCGAGCTTGCGCTCCGTCTCTAATGACCTCGTTGTCGACGGGACGTTAAACACTAATATCCTCCTCCTCCTCCTTACTGTTCATGTCTACATACACTCTATGAAAAAATACGACTCACTACGAAGGAATTATCCGAATGGAACGGAAATTGATAGATGTAACGAACATGTACAGACCAACAAATGACTATAATTTCAGAAAAATTGGTGATTTAATCGAGAGAAAGAGGTTCACAAATTGAGCAAGTTAATAACGCGTTGGTCCTTCTCTGGTCGCCTGCAAGCAGTTATTCGTCTTGGCATTGATTGATAGCGTTGTTGGATATCTTACTGAGTGATATCGTGCCCAATTCTGTACAACTGGCGCGTTGGAGCGTCAAAATCCCGAGCTGGTGGGAGGGCCCTGCCAAGAATGCTCCAAACCTTTCCTATTGGGGAGAGATCCAGAGATCTTGCTGGCCATGGTAGAGTTTGGCAAACACGAATTCAACCGGCAGAAACTGCCGCCGTGTGCGGGCGGGTATTATCTTGCTGAAATGTAAGTCCACAAAGGCTTGCCACGAAGGGCAAAAAAACGGGGCATAGAATATCGTCGACTTACTGCTGTGCTGTAAGGGTGTCTAAGATGACAACCAAATGGGTCCTGGTATGAAAAGAAATACCACCTCAGACCATCACACCTGGTTGCTGGGCTATATGGCGGGCTACAGTCAGGATGGCATCCCACCGCAGTCCGAAGGGTCTCCTTGCATATTTATGGCCAGTAATCTTATTGGCTGCAGTGGAATTGTCTTTAGTGATGAGTCCAGTTTCGAACTGAGCCCCAATTACAGGCGAGGACGTGTCTGCAGACGCCCCAGACAGCTGTGGGGTACCAAAATCACTCTCGCCTGCCATACGGCCCAACAATCAGGAGTGACGGTCTGGGATGTCATCACATTTCATAGCAAGACCCATATGGTTATGATCCGCGGCGCCCTTACAGCACAGACGATATTCTCCACCCTGTTTTGTTAACCTTCGTGGCAAGCCATCCTAAACTTACATTTCAGCATCATAATGACCACGCACACACTGCGAGAGTTTCTACTTCTTGTCTTCGTGCTTACCGAATCCAGCCTTGGTCAGCAAGGTATTCAAATCTCTTCCCAATTGAGTACATTTGGAGCATCGTGGGTAGAGCCCTTCAACCAGCTCGGGATTTAGACGACCTAACCCGTCAATTTGGCAGACTTTGCATGATATCCCACAGGAGGACAATCAACAACTCTGTCAATCAATGCAAAATCTAATAAACGCTTGCATAAGGGTGAGAGGTGGACCAACATATTACTGGCTTGCACAGTTTGTGATGCGTTTTGTCTTCAATGAATCATCTAGTATTTCTGAATTTGTAATCATTTGTTTCTCTCTATATGTGTATCACATTCACCGCTTTCCGTTCCATTCGGATAATTCCTTCGTGATGCGTCTTTCTTTTTAGTCTTAGAGCGTATTTATTTCTTTTCTCAACATGGTCAGCTTGGGGTGACCACAATTCTCCTAATGAGAGACAAGTATCTTAATAACATCACTGTAGATTCACTGACTTTGTTGACAGAGCCACAACCTCTCCTCAGCTTGCACAGCTTCATCACTATCAAATCAAAGTCGTCGAAGACATTCTTTAAGTTTTGGAAACAGATGAAAATGGGATGGGCCAAAGTCGAGACTGTATGGAGGGTGATCGATGACAGTGAACTCAAGGCGTCAGATGGTTGCACATGTCGCAGCGCTCGTGTGTGGGCAGGCATTGTCTCGATAAAGGGGAGGGTGTTCCATGTGTGGATTAAGTCTTCTAATTCGAAACTTGATTATAGCACATTGTTTCTGATGCACAGACATAGTTACCTTACATGCATAAATGTTATACGCTATAATTCGGAGCCGTCTCGCATCCAGAGGGTTGCACCTTGCGCCAGCGAAGCGAGAAAGTCGATCGAATAATATGCGTGACATGTGTAATACCTCAACCGATCTTGAGAAGAGAATAAAAATTTCGGAGGCATGATTTAATTGAGAGAAAGAGCTTCACAAATTGAGCAAGCCAATAACACATTGGTTCTTCTCTGGTCCCTATGCAAGTAGTTATTCATCTGTGGATCATTATCAGACAGGCCGTTACTAATTTTTCTCTCACAGTATCCACAGCCCGCCCGGCTAGCCGCGCGGTCTAATGCACTGCTTCCCGTGGGGGAAGGCGTGCCAGTCCTCGGCACTAATCCGCCAGGTGGATTAGTGTCGAAGTCCGGTGTGCCTCAGTTACACTATGTCGGCGAGTGTTGCGCCAACACTGGTTCCACGTAAATGCACACCATAATTACCCTACCACGCAAACATCAGGGGTTGGGTTACACTCGTCTGGTGTCAGACATTTTCCGGTTTTCGGGGGGGAGGGGGGAGGTCCACGGGGGGCCGAACCGCACAATAACCCTGGCTTCGGTGTGGGACGGCGGTGTGGTGGGGTGAGTGGACTGCTGTAGCCTGTTGTGGGGTTGTGAACCACTAAGGGCTACGGCGGGGGACGAAGCCTCTCCATCGTTTCTAGGTCCCCGGTTCCATACAATACAATACCCATCATCTAGAGAAAAATATATAAACGTATTTTCTGTGCTTGTATCTTGATTTTCGCGAAACAGCACCACAGAGCAAAATGTCTGTAGCAGGTGGTAGGATTCAGCTAAATCAATTAGCATTCTTTTCTCTGAAGACTCGGGCAGAAGGTTTATACAGAAATCCCCACACAAAATTAACTTGATGTCTTTGTTATGGACAGAGCCTTCTGTAGCGTCCAGTTTGATGAAAACTTGTTGTCTGAACTAATAGCTTTGTAGAGGCCTGCACTTAGAAGTTTTTCCTCGACAGTCCATACTCTTTTATACAGTCTTAACACATTTAGCTTGTACAATGTTTCACTTTGACACAGCTTTTGAATGTAACATTAAATTTGTTATGTAAATGGCCATTACTCCTGTCTCCAACCTACTATCTGCAACGAAGTCCTTGCATAGAAATCTGACAACATGTACCACTTATAATTTAGCCATAGTATTTATTCACTACGTAAATGATGCTCCGAGATACGAATAATGTCAGAATTAATTAATCTGAATGACCTGCAGTATCTGATGAAATGAACTCGACTGACACCGACTGAAACTTGCAGTACATCGTATCAGGAACAAAACTCACGCACTGGGTGACCTCAGGATAGCCCGTGTCGACTAGTGGGACAGTCTTGGGCAGAAACGACTCAGCCATATTGTGGAGAGCATGTCAAGTAGAGCCGAAGAAATTTACATTACACAGGGTGAAGATACACAGTACTCAGTGTAAATCATCAGCAGGTGTCTATGTGAAGCTTCTGAAAATATGTGGTCTTAGTAACAGACTGTGTTTATACCATTAGTGCTAATCAAGGAGCCAGTTTTCCGGAGACGGAGGTTTCGCGCTTCAGCTAGTTTTCAACTTCCTTTGGGTGGTTAGGAAGTGCGGGAAGTTCAGATAGGTGGCTCGAACTGATTGCTTTCTATTCCCAATCAAATGTTTAGGTATGTTTACATAAAAAAAATCTCGGAAATTTCCGTCCAAGGTGGCCGAGCGGTTCTAGGCGCTTCAGTCTGGAACCGCGGAAGCGCTACGGTCGCAGGTTCGAATCCTGCCTCTGGCATGGATGTGTGTTATGTCCTTCGCTTGGTTAGGTTTAAGTAGTTCTAAGTTCTAGGGGACTGATGACCTCAGAAGTTAAGTCCCATAGTGCTCAGAGCCATTTGAACCAATCTCGGAAATCATTGTGTTTGTGAACTAGGGGACGTTAGAAATGCAGACCAGAGAGACGTTGTTTAAAATCTATTACTCTTTCTTCAATGTATGGGGCAAAGAGTCCAAATTTGTAATAACGAACTATAAACAAAACTTATTTTTTATTGATAAGACATAAGCGGACTTTATTTCTAAGAACGTTCGAAGGGTAAGAAATGTTTGAAGACAAAGACTGAATTTAAAGTTACAGGAAAGGAGGAGAAATGGATTAAGAACAACGAAATACGTGTATGTATTGGTTCTTGGTAACTTTATTAAAACAAGTGATTGTGCTGACAAACTAGCAGCGACTGATTATTATCATTGCCTCCCGACACAAAAATTTTGGTCTTTGATTTCTAAAGAAACAGCAACGCATATAACATATTATCTTCGTTATAGTAAAGCTGTCCTCATCCTGAAGATTGGAGTGGGTACTGCAGTGCTTTACTATTATAGATATGGTCTTAATTAAAGTGATATTCCCTTCACTTTCCCCGATCTCTGAACTGACCTGCTCAGCCAAAATAATAGGTGTACCTACAGTTTAATGTGAATTCCATAACACGGTGAAATATGGAATTTTTTTACATTAATATATCTAACGATGAAAGAAGAGACAAGTAAGTGAAAAATTCGTTGGGAATCAAACCCTCGATGGTTGCAGGTGATCTCTGGGACTTACTCAATGAAACACTTATAGACTCCATTATGATAATAAGTATAAGAACCGCCGCTCTGGCCACAGACCGCCCAACGGGGACGACCCACCGCCGTGTCATCCTCTGCCAGTGCGTCTTGGATGCCTTATGAAGTTTTGGGGTCAGCACAGCGCTCTCCCAGCTATTGTCGCTTCGTCGGAGTTGATACCGCAACTATTCAGTCAAGCAGCTCCTCAAATGGCGTCAAGAGACTAAGTGTTTCCCGTTCCAGTCTTTTTAGCAGGGAAACATCACTGACAGTACCGAGAATCGTACTGCCTTGCCGCAGTGGGTACACCAGTTCCCATGAGATTACCGAAGTTAAGCGCTGTCGGGCGTGGTCGGCACTTGGATGGGTGACCATCAAGGCCGTCATGCGCTGTTTCCCTTTTTCGGTGTACACTCAGCCTCGTGATGCCAGTTGAGGAGCTACTCGACTGAATAGTAGCGGCTTCGGTCACGAATACCATCATAACGACCGGGAAATCGGTGTGCTGACCCCACGCTCCTCCTCCAGCATCCTCCTCTGAGGATGACACGGCGGTCGGATGGTCCCGGTAGGCCACTCGTGGCCTGAAGACGGAGTTACAACAGTAACAATATTCTCAAAGAAATTCATTCTGAGTGACATGTAAAGCATATCACAACACACAGTATGGAAGTACATTCACTCTTTGCGTCAGATGAGCGCATCGTATGTTTTCTCATGGCGTGCTACTGCAGTACCAGTTATACGCGCTCTGAGCGCACTAGTCGGTCATTCGCATCTTATGGTTTATTATACTCCGGTAAGTATCGTTCGACACGTTCACCTCGTACTAAGGCAGTACCAGAGGGAGCGCACCATCCGTAAACTCCTAACTTCTCTGCAATTAACCGAATTCGCTGCCCTAGCCACTGTGTCTAGAAAGCTCTCTGAGAAACCCATTTTGCGATAATCTGTCACCGCAGCTTTAAATTCCCTGGGAGAACTAATACTTTAACGGTGAAATATTATGTATGAACGAGGTAAAAGTCCAGAGAAATTAACATAATAGTGAATTTGTGATAATTACAGTCACGAATAATATTTAAATGCAGACGTAGTCAATGAAAAAATAATCATGAAAATTAGTTCAGTTCCTAAGAGACACTCGATGAGTAACTGGATGTTAACCCTGGCCGTACATAAATATAACGCACTGCGCGTAAACATATGAAGAATTTAACTACTATCGATTATACTATTGGTGCCAAAAAACTGGAAACAGGAAGTACCGTAAAATACTTCGGAATAACAATCCAAAGCGGCCAAAAATGGAATGGTCACACAAAGGGAATTAAAGCAGAACTGCAAGACTCGTAAGGAAATCTGTTTTATCCAGTAAGTAAGTGGCTTCGAAAACAATTTGTTTGACTCATTCCAGAGTATTGCTCATCAGTCTTGCGCAATTACCAGCTTGGATTAGTACAAGATATAGAAGAGTTATAACGAAGACCGCTATCGTTTACTCGGTGCGAAAACATTACAAAGATTTTCAGTAAACTTCAGTGACAGACGGTACAAGAAAGGCTTTGTTCCTCATGGAGAAGTTTGCCATTGAAATTTCGTGACAGAACGTTGTGGAAAGAGTCTAGTGAGATCACCAGATACGTCTCACAAAATGATCGCAACGAGAAAATCTGAGAAATTGGAGTTAATACGGAGTTTTAAAACACAATCATTCTTCCAATGCTCCGTTCTCTAGCGGACTACCCTCCTCTCTCCGGAATGTAAATGTACATATACAGATTTAGATACACAGAGGCACACTGCTTGGCAATTGCTGAGGAACAGCTGACACTTGGTATACTCGTATATCACCGGCCAGTTGCTCCGGAACAATCGACCAATGATACGAAAAGAAAATGTAGAGGGCGGGATGCGTTGACTGCAGTGAAGCCTGTCCACGGACACTCTATATGCATTCGCTCGTGACTAACAGGGAAGTTAGTCCCTGTCTCTAATGAACTCGCAGCCTGATACCGTGTCTCGTCGTCATGATTGAGACAATCCACCGATTCTCTGAATCCCTCCGGTTGATGTGAAATCCACCGCCCCCCTCCCCTCCCCTCTCCAATCCCGTAACCAATAGGGAAGCTAGTGCTCTGTCTGAAAAGATGTCGCTGACAAAGAGTGAAACAATAAACTTCTTTTTCTTCATAAGCAGTGTTCTTTTTTTGCGTCACCGCTGAGACGTTGAGCGTATTTTTTGTCGTGTAGCGCGGCGATAAGATACCGCACTCGTTAGCTTAACAAGATGCTTTTGAATGGGAAATGACTTCAGTGTGTCTGGTTTCTTTTATTCGAATAGAAAATGACATACAAATCTAGTCACACGTAACACATACACTCCTGGAAATTGAAATAAGAACACCGTGAATTCATTGTCCCAGGAAGGGGAAACTTTATTGACACATTCCTGGGGTCAGATACATCACATGATCACACTGACAGAACCACAGGCACATAGACACAGGCAACGGAGCATGCACAATGTCGGCACTAGTACAGTGTATATCAACCTTTCGCAGCAATGCAGGCTGCTATTCTCCCATGGAGACGATCGTAGAGATGCTGGATGTAGTCCTGTGGAACGGCTTGCCATGCCATTTCTACCTGGCGCCTCAGTTGGACCAGCGTTCGTGCTGGACGTGCAGACCGCGTGAGACGACGCTTCATCCAGTCCCAAACATGCTCAATGGGGGACAGATCCGGAGATCTTGCTGGCCAGGGTAGTTGACTTACACCTTCTAGAGCACGTTGGGTGGCACGGGATACATGCGGACGTGCATTGTCCTGTTGGAACAGCAAGTTCCCTTGCCGGTCTAGGAATGGTAGAACGATGGGTTCGATGACGGTTTGGATGTACCGTGCACTATTCAGTGTCCCCTCGACGATCACCAGTCGTGTACGGCCAGTGTAGGAGATCGCTCCCCACACCATGATGCCGGGTGTTGGCCCTGTGTGCCTCGGTCGTATGCAGTCCTGATTGTGGCGCTCACCTGTACGGCGCCAAACACGCATACGACCATCATTGGCACCAAGGCAGAAGCGACTCTCATCGCTGAAGAAGACACGTCTCCATTCGTCCCTCCATTCACGCCTGTCGCGACACCACTGGGGGCGGGCTGCACGATGTTGGGGCGTGAGCGGAAGACGGCCTAACGGTGTGCGGGACCGTAGCCCAGCTTCATGGAGACGGTTGCGAATGGTCCTCGCCGATACTCCAGGAGCAACAGTGTCCCTAATTTGCTGGGAAGTGGCGGTGCGGTCACCTACGGCACTGCGTAGGATCCTACGGTCTTGGCGTGCATCCGTGCGTCGCTGCGGTCCGATCCCAGGTCGACGGGCACGTGCACCTTCCGCCGACCACTGGCCACAACATCGATGTACTGTGGAGACCTCACGCCCCACGTGTTGAGCAATTCGGCAGTACGTCCACCCGGCCTCCCGCATGCCCACTATACGCCCTCGCTCAAAGTCCGTCAACTGCACATACGGTTCACGTCCACGCTGTCGCGGCATGCTACTAGTGTTAAAGACTGCGATGGAGCTCCGTATGCCACGGCAAACTGGCTGACACTGACGGCGGCGGTGCACAAATGCTGCGCAGCTAGCGCCATTCGACGGCCAACACCGCGGTTCCTGGTGTGTCCGCTGTGCCGTGCGTGTGATCATTGCTTGTACAGCCCTCTCGCAGTGTCCTGAGCAAGTATGGTGGGTCTGACACACCGGTGTTAATGTGTTCTTTTTTCCATTTCCAGGAGTGTATAATTAAATGGCTCTGAGCACTATGGGACTTAACATCTATGGTCATCAGTCCCCTAGAACTTAGAACTACTTAAACTTGACTAACCTAAGGACAGCACACAACACCCAGTCATCACGAGGCAGAGAAAATCCCTTACCCCGCCGGGAATCGAACCCGGGAACCCGGGCACATATAATTAAAGGTCTCTTTAAGGAATGTACTGTACATATGTTACTGAAGATCGGAAAATAACGTGCTCTTTATAGGAACCGTTCGGTATTATTTTACAAATGAAACAAATGTTGTCCCTGTGTTAAGAGACCTGTACTATTGTTTATGTTAAATAGTGAGATCCTTTCCAATATGCATACCTAATGTTAGATTTTCGGGTCTCCAGCAAACAGAAGTCTACAAAAACATGGTAGAACTGTTCGATTCTGTGATTTGTAAATAGTGTATACTGACCTTTAGAGGACGTGTAACAACTTCCCGCTAAACTGCACGGAGCTAGGTGGCCAGTGGTGAGGACACTGTACTCGCATTGGGGAGGATGCCGATTGAGTACCCTGTCTGGCCATCTAGATATACGGATTCTGTGGGGTCTGTAAATCTCTTACGGCAAATTCTGGGATATTTTCTTTGAAAATGACATGCTCAATCTTTTTCCGGAGTCCGATCTTGAGCTACGTTCCCGATTACTTAGTCATCGACGGGAAATAAACACCAATTTTTCCTGCCTTCACACCAACAAATTTAATTTAGGTCTTAAGTTCATCAGTGCTTACCAAAGACATAATTACTGGAACATCATATCCCACATACACTGCCTGACAAAAGGAGCGAATCACTAAGAAGAAGTGATCGGATTTCATTGTACCTTTGTATATGTCCACATACGTAGGTGATTAGAGTTACAGTTTTCTGTGACAGGTAGAACGCCCATTACATTGCGTTTGTTTGTGTTTAGTGTTATTATCAATCATGCTATGGTAGATTAGAGTTACAGTTTTCTGTGACAGGTAGAACGCCCATTACATTGCGTTTGTTTGTGTTTAGTGTTATTATCAATCATGCTATGGTATATACGAAGCTTGAACAGCGTCAGATGTCGTGTGTTCACAGTGATGCGTACTCGTGGAAGACAGCATTATTAGCAGCTGCCACACAGTGATTCGTACCCACGGAAGACAGTGTTACTTGCAGCTGCCAGAGTTTTAAAGGTCCATTTGGGCCACTGGTCGAACCGCGCAATATCCAGATTTGTGGGGTATTTGAAAGCAAACGTTAAATCACGCGTGACCTTCCCCCCCCCCCCCCCCCCCCCCCTCCCTCCTCTTACCGCCACACCTCTACCGTCCTAGCAGCCGCTGTGGGAAGTGACGTGAAAGAGATGTGGCATTCGATGTGATATTCGGCGTATTGCTTTCGTGGCGTTTTGCTTTTTTGTACAATAATATACAGTATGCCTTTCCAAGGGAACGTCAGCCTTCGTACGAATTATTTTAATCAAATGTCAATTAATGACAGGTTGACAGTAAAATCCTACAGGACAGCATAAGGTTGATAATAATAATACCGATGGTGTAACGTGGCCGTATGAATAAAGACGTCCTTTACGGTGCCAAATATACGAATTTCGCGTCCAGATGCCTGCTAATATTTTTTTTCATTTTCGCCTTTTGTAACAGATTCTGGGACTAACAATCACATTCTATTCGTCCCTGTGCGAAGCTAACATGTAATATTTGGTGATTTCCGTATTTGCACTTGCACGCAATTTTAGTTATATAGCGCATTAAAGATCTCTCCAAACCTTGTGATTTTTTTAGTACGGTTTGTTCTGCTAAAGTGTCGGGAAATACACGTAAACGTGAAATGTGTGGAGGTAGTGCACTGAGCATAAAATTAGTCAGATCTTAATAGTGAACGTATGTAGGGTGGCACTTTTTGCTGGCTTCTCATTACAGCTGAGGAGGAAATTTAAAAGCAGAACTCTAATTACTTGCGACCAACGTAACCTGAAGAAAGACAAGAATTAACACGAGGTTTATTAGCAGCTGCAGAAATTGACGATAGTGATTGGGTTGCATTTCCGTAGCTGTACATGAGATTGTTTCTAATGCCTGCAGTGACATATACTAAGCAATTCAAGGATTTTATTAAAATAACTTTATATCAGGAAGATGATGTCAATAAAATATTGTTAATAAAATGTGAAAGAGACATACGACCTGTCACATAGTTTATTAGCAACTGCAGAAATTAACGATAGTGATTGGGTTGCATTTCAGTAGCTGTACATGAGATTGTTTCTAATGCCTGCAGTGACATATACGAAGCAATTCAATGATTTTGTTAACGAAAGAGAAATACGACCTGTCACATAGGTTATGGGATAAAATCCGCTGTAGAGTTTGTTTAATACCAAATAGCACGATCCTGGGTAAACCATTATCATTTATCATCAAAAATCTCTAACATTACCATGATACATCAGCTATGTAGGCCTAATTACAGATATCATGAACGTATGTAACGAGAATGATCAGATCTTTCGTATATTTTTTGAGTCTAATCAGCATAATAGATACAGATTCACACGTGTTTACTTTCACGGGAATTTACTGTACTTTTCCTTTTTAATAAAAGCTAATGTACTGTCTGGTGCAAGCTCTATAACGAAATTTATCGTCTTTCTTGCGTCCACAATTGGACCAAATTACTGTGAATGAAATATTTAGGTGTTGTTTTTGCAATTTCCGAGGGATCATTCACCGACTGGACAAGGTGGTGTCTGTGTCTCGCCCAGGTTACTCGAAATGCGTTGCTGGACGCGTTCACGTCATTGTGACGTCATTTCTTTGGATGTGACAGTGACCCGCTGATGGATTGCATCAGAATCTGACGGAAGGCACGCTTATCATCATGGTAGTGGTCGGCTACGTCTGGCCACCACAAGGTAACCCCTCCATTATCTACGGCTGACATCCGAGAAGAAGAAAAGGACGCCCTGTAACATTGTGTGTTAAGCCGCATCACTGGTCGAAGATGAGCAGCAGCCCGACTGGGCTGTCATTAATACCACAACGCAAATGGCTGAGTTCGTAGTGTCGTTGTGACTGATGAGGACGCAAGGACATCATGACACCCCTCCCAACAGCATCAGTGCATGCATCCAGGCCAGAGGGGGTGCAAGGTCATACCGGTAAGTGGGATAACGCTGCCAAGTTCTTTGTAAATTTGACTCGATTTTGTAATCACTGAAATGACATCACATGGCCTCTCGGCTCATTAAGTTTCTTTTTGTTTTCTCCTAACCTCCCGGATGCTCAAATTTTATGCAAGGCAGTGTATGATCTGCCTGTAACCTGCTTGACAGAAGGATCGACACACAAATAGTATTGTCTGTTGTGCTACAGTGTACAGCAGGATATTCCACGACATGTGTGACAAGGAATGGTCTTTCTGGGACAGATGGCAGGAGCGTATTGGAGGATGGTATGCCGTTGATGTCTGTAATTTCTCTGAATTTTTGCACCCTTTCAAAAGTACACGTATTTCGTAGCAGTTAAATTGTGTATACAGGTATGAAATTGATGGAAGGTACACTGTGAGGCCAAAAGAACATGTGAGACCTCACTGAAAGTGCCATTTGAAGGCACGCGAGCTTACGTAAGTGGAGACAGAAATGTGTCAGCATTATTGATTTGCTGTTCTTTCGGAATGACTCAACGGTGATAATTGAGTTCAAATGAGGGTCCACAAGAGATACCCGTGTCCATATCCTTCTGTACAGCAGTTACTGCAGAGTACGAGCGTCAGGAAAACACTAAACTGGAAGCATTAAATTTAATCATTGCTGTTATTGGCTTAAGAAATAAACTATTAGACGATTAAAAAACTCTAAATCATACAGTATGACATGAATTTCAGTTTTATTGTCGACTAAACAGAGATATTCCAACATAACTCACGTATACAAGTCAGTGACAGAGCGGTCAAGCCAAGAGGCGATGTTACTCGCTTATTTTTGTCGTGAACTACCCCAGCATACCCAATATCTGTTACAACTAATTATGAGATCTGCAGAAATGTTTTTGGCAGGTCGTGATTCCAAACAGTTAGTGATGTGGCTATTAACCAACTTCACGTGACGGAAACTTCAATGTTTACTTCGTATTATGTATACGCGTTGCTAGTGGTTATACGTAGTACAGACACAACGTTTTCAAGATGATTCTCCTCTGGAAGAGAATTCACTTTGTCAGGGAGGAATCTACTAGGTCAGAAACTAATGGTATAGACTGAAGGGAATGCTTTATTACGTAACTGCACGTGTCATGATTTATGGACAGCCTTCTGAAAAATCAAGCCACCTGAAGACTAAGAAGGATGAAAAAGACATCGTATTTCGCAGACTAGGAAGGGTACAAACAGCTAATGAATATCATGAGCCAGAGGTCTCAGAAATGGATAATTAAATGAATGTATGTATAAACACCGCCTTCAGTCACAAAAAAAGAACAACTTAATATACTACGACATTCTGGATCCTGTGGATCCAACTTAAAACGCTTCTTTCCTTACAGAATTCACATTTATGGCTTTATTTGGATGCCTGCATCAGAGCAGCTACGTTCATTAATTCCAGAAACACACCGTATTAGCCAGTACTGATGAAAACTACACAAGAATGGGTCGGATGAGTATTTTGAAAGCATCCTGTTTCGTAGATTAATTACGTTTTGTTATAAATCTTTCAATGGCTTTCGTGATATTAAATGCCTTCTAATGACCTTATTTTAATTCGTTTAGTATGTATACGGTCTAACCAATTAATATAAGGCATTTCGGCTATTTGCAACACTCATTAGAGTGCATTTCGTTATGTTGAGCATTAGTCTCCAGTGTTTGTAACAAGCGTTCATCATATGCAGACGTTCCCATATTTCTTAATAATTTTCTAACGGCGCGATCCTCTTGCGCCTTCCGTGAAGAGTCTCAGAGAGCTATAGATATCATGTAATAGCTTATTTATATAAATCAAGAATACCGTCAGTACTTTTATCCTAGTGTAAGACATTTCCGATTCCACTTTCGCTTCTGACAATGTTTTAAATTCGAAAACGATATAGGCAATGTTTGCTTATCAGTTTTCCATGAAGCACATGCTAGGTTCACTAATCTGCAACTGCGGGCTTGCTTAATTTATTAGGTAGTTGCACGGAACTGTAGCGAAGGCCTCCCTGAAGTCAAGAAAATCGTATCACAATGTCACAGTGTACCATGCAATCACCAGTCTTACCAGTCAGGTAAACAACAGAAGAACAAACCACTCGTAAATTTCTATATTTTCTTTTACTGAAAAAAATGTACATTTTCCTAAGTTAACTGTAAATGTGTTACGCGTAACTTGACTACGTGTGTGAAGAAGATAACTGCAGTGAGTCTTACAGTGCTATCACAGCGCATGTTGGTCGTGTACGTTTCAAAGGAATCATTCCGGCTTTTGTTTTAAGGTTCTCATTCCTTATGTAGCACATACGCTGCATTTAACTTTAATTTTTTCTAGCTCAGGAAATACCCTAAGCTCACTGTGCCTGAATGTGGCATGTACTATAGCTTATGTACTTTCCGTGGATGGCTTCTTTCCGTTTTTGCATGTTCCCAGTAGGTGACAGCATCTATTTGAAGAAATCTACTTTTCACAATGTCAGCATGTCTTCGAGAAATAAAGGTAATTTCTATTCTTTTTTGGTAATTTTGGAGTAGAAAGTGTTTAGAATATGCTGAAATGTGTTAATATACCATGTACCGTCGAATAAGCGACTCTTCATTTCATTACAACAATTCATCGAAAATTTTTTTTCGGTGTAGTACCGGGTCTACATTCTCCAAAGACCTGTTCTCTCACATTCCAGTGTCATTGTTTCCATAATTATTAAATGTTTAATATTGAATTTTTTAAGCATTGCACATATCTCAGTTATTTTCTAACATAAATAATATTCACTCTGGACATGTCGTAACATTTTAGAGAATATTTTAATGTTATTTTGTCCCAGAACAATGCATTCACCACCAAGATAAACGTTTCATTCATAAAGCCTACGCTCAGGACTGACGGTGTTAAGCGATTTAGAGAGAGCCTGAACCTTGTTTGCCAGACGTGTATTTAAACTCCATTCTTCCCGAATGTGAAACCAGTCTTTTAACTATTGCCCCATATTATTCGATCTTCATGCGTATTCGTCAGATCCATTTCAAGTGGTATTCCCGAGAAAGTAGAACCAATTCGACAGTTCAGTCTGCTATATATTTTTACAAATAAAAAGAAAATGAAACATTAATATGTATGACAATATACTTCGACCCTGTCTTTGAATTTCCAAATGGCTTCTAACCAGATTATGCATTTATCACATCTGCACTTAAACGTGTCTTACCGTCATCGTTAGGATTGCATTTTGGCGAGCGTAGGAAATGAGTACTGAAGTAGAGATTCTAGTGCAATCAATACTATGCCTTTTACCAAGTGCTCACTCCAACAATACGTTCTAAACAAATTCCGAGACTGAAATTTCTTGTAATAGCAGGAGTAGTTTCCCCCAGTGTAGACAGGTAGTGAGTACATAATGCACAGTACTCCCTCACTGACGTCGCTGTGTATGAACTTGCCTGCCATCTGTGGACTGCTTGGGCCTAAAAATCACAGACTTGCTACGAATATATTGTTGCAGTGAAAAAATGAATAAAACCTGCATGTCAACTTGTCTTACTATTCTTTGTCCCTATTATCGCTCGAACCTATTTGCCGCGTAGCGTAGATCGTAGCTAATCTTTCTCACCACAATTTATGTCGTTTGAAACAGAAGAGTTTATAGTCTATTGATTCGCTTAAACACTTTGATACACTAGAGGTTCGCTAACATTCAGTTATTTACCAAGATCATTTCTCTGTATCAGCTTCAGCACTTCCTAATTATTTTTTCTCTATATTCTCTAATCGACAGTAAATCAGTAAATCGTAATATAAGCAAGAAACGGTCTTCGTTGAACTGACCACACATGGGCATGTTTAGACAACTGAAGCAGCTAAATGAACATAAGGTGTTCCTGTTTAT
Organism: Schistocerca serialis cubense; assembly: GCF_023864345.2. NCBI lineage: Eukaryota > Metazoa > Arthropoda > Insecta > Orthoptera > Acrididae > Schistocerca > Schistocerca serialis. The sequence goes on along the minus strand of NC_064640.1, from coordinate 317,861,238 downwards.
GCCGAGAAAACTCGGAGGCAGAGGTAAGTTTCCAGTTAAAGCATCAATCTTCACCGAACAACTCAGCAAGTCTTGAGAAATTTTGCTGGGTGAAGAGAACAACATTAATTGATTCCGATCTGTACTAAAAAGTAATGACGACAAAAAATGAGGAATGGAATGTTGACTGGACGCTAGGAGAGCTCAGGTGGGAGAACTAAATCTAGTTATAATACTGAGTGAGAGAAATAATAGGACATCAGATGATAAAGAACCTTGGGCATTAACTAGCAAAACAGTGATTACGCTGCCACAAACTACAATCAAGTACGGTTTTATCACTTCCTCCATCGTACCGAGAATAAAAAATAAGCATAGAGTAGAACGTTTGATCAGTCATATGAAACAACGTCCCGGCCGACCGTTAAGGGCATGATGCGAAATCGGAAATATGTGACGGCGTTCTTGTTGGCAGTTTACAATACTAAATTTAATTATGCGACTTCTCGCAGACACATGCCCCTTCACACTCATTTCAGTGTCTGCTCTGTGGCTATGAAATTAAAAATAAATCGAGGCTCACTTTTTCTAAAATCAACCACAAAATGAAAAGTAATGGAGATCTATTTACGATGAGTGGTATTTTACGTCACTGGACAAACTCCAAAGAGAATACTAGCTTGATAGAAAGTTTTTGATTTTAATTTTGAAACTGATAAAGTAATTTGTCATTAACCACTAATACGGCACACTATCACCAATATCAGGGTGTATACTTTACCCCGAGTTCCTTGAGTGCTTTAATATCTTCCTTGTACCGATGATACGAATCACATGCAACATCACCGTTGCTCCCATCCTGTATAACATTAGGTTTTTCGTGTGTTATGCGGTCCCATATATTCTCTCCTTTGCCTGGAAGGAAAATGTGGTTTTGAGTCGACGTCTACTTCTTGGCAAAGTAAAAGCTATGCACTATGCTTAATTTGGTTTCTGAGTGTAATTACCATCCTTATCCCAGGCTCCCTCTACCTGGTAAGAAGCTGTTGCCGCACCAAAGAGGAAGTCTTCAGGGAACGACATGTCTATACCGACCATTAACAGCCAACTGACGCTTGCCGCAGCACGTTACATGGTATATACTTAGCGGAATCGCTTCGGCCTTGGATAGTTAGAGGTGTCCTCAGTGATATAAGCTTCACAGTAAAGGACACATATTTCTCGCTATCTTATCGGGGTTTTTAGTCCCTCACCTGGCTTATTATGCATTCATATTCGCGCCTCTTTTCTGGGTCGGGTGGTGATTTGAAAATTTGTGCAAGTATCGGTCCTTGTGTCGGTTTTCGACACACGCTGTGTCCCAGGCTTTCACCATCCCTTGTGACAAGCACATCAAGAAATCGTGCTTTTTTGTCGTTTTCTACTTCCATGTAGCTGGCCGAGGCGGCCGAGTGGCTCTAGGAGCTTCAGTCCGGAACCGCGCGACTGCTACGGTCGCAGGTTCGAATCCTGCATCGGGCGTGGATGTGTGTGATGTCCTTAGGGTAGTTAGGATTAAGTAGTTCTAAGTTCTAGGGGACTGATGATCAGCTGTTAAGTCCCATAGAGCTGGGAGCCATTTAAACCGTTTTTGAACTACGGTATGGAGGCTGTTCAAGTGTCTTATTAAGTCACCAAGATGTTCCTCTCCATGTCTCCAGACGACGAAGGTATCATCGACGTATCTGTACCACACATTAGGTGAAAATCATCAGACGAACGTTACTAAGTATTCGAATATAGCTATCTTTTACATTTTCGATATACATCCTAGGCGAACAGCGAAATTATGAATTATTTCACGGGAACAATATGTTGTTAGCTTAGAACGAAAAGTACTGGGTTCATGTGTAAGTCAAATTCATTGCTAGGAATGTCGTGACTCCTCCTTATTTTGGTCGCAAATGGATACAGGATGTGCATAATAACAGTAATGAAACAGAGAACTTCAGTGAGCACCGTGATTTTAATAAGTAGAGCATATACGTAATCGTAGTGAGATTAGCTTCTGTCCATAAAATGTAAACGTTGAGCGAACTACTATTATTCCGTTCAATGTAAAATCAGATCAGCGCCCAGTTTTACAGACTTTGAAATTTTCTGCTGCTGTGATATATCGATTGCGTACTAAGTAGAAAGGTGATCATCGCATATTAGCGTCCTTGCGATTCTAAACTGTCGACTATCATTATCACTTCTACTTGCTGGATGAGATGTCTGCAGATCATGGCATAGTCACAAGGTATGCACTGATGAAGCGGCTATTCAAGCAGATCTGCAGGTTCCCTGCAAAAATTTCATTAATATTGTCTTAGATAAAGGAAGAGATTTATCCGCGTTTCAGAAATTGCTGGTTATTATCTTATACGCCAATAGTAGTAGCATAGCTGGGATCCAAAACTTATTGTACCTTTAGAGTGAATGGGTGTCAGTGATTTGGTGACATACGATGAAAACTAATGAAAACCATGGCATGTCTCATGCTATTGGCATCCAACAACTGCATTAAGAAGAGGGATGAAGATCATCCAGCACGATAAAACGGGCCGTATTAGTGTCGTAATAGACAATAGGGCAAGTAGACACGTATAGCTCACAATAGTAAATCGAAACTACTGTGTATTTGTCTCTGACAAGAAGAGAGATTTCTTTCCAATGCTGATGGCTGTATGTCACCTGCAAGTAGAGAAACTAGCTTTCTTTGAGTTGCCTCGGGGTAGCGTCCTCTTAGCAGTCACTTCTTCGGCTTCAGAGGATCGATAGACGTCGAAAACTCTGACGCAAAATACTGGAGAACAATCTTCAGGTTTTCTATACAAAGTAGTGACTGTCTTTATGTTTCAGTTAACGGACAGAATTGGTTTCCCTGGGCAGCCATATTCTGCAACTCTCTAGTGGTGGCTAACGTATACATGCAGCATCTGGAGCGCTGGTGTCAGCTAATGGAACCCTACCTTCTTCCTACACGACGTGGCTGGTACGCTTGTGTTTGCCATATGGAATGGAGCAACTGAATGTGTTACTACACCACCTTATCTTCGTACATCATAGAATAAAGGAAGCAGGAGGGTTATTATTCTTATACATCCACGTCGAGCTGGAACCGATCGTTTTCCCTGCACGTAAAATGTACAGTATGCTTACATAAAACTACTTCTAATTGCGTACTTCAAGTCGCCACCACCCAGTACTGGGGTGCAGCGTATTAATAACTTTTTTATGTGAACGCACGCCCTGTCAGACCAAGTTAACTGTACTGTAATACTTATGGAAGGTGTTCACACCCAATGGGGACTCCAAATGGTACGTAGAGAGTTCATACTGGAGGATCGCACCACTGTAGGCAGTAGATCGAGAAACAGCTCTTTAAACTTGCGAAATGTCCCCTAATATCTCAAGAATGCCGGATACGCCTGGCGTAAGATTTTTATTGCTCCTACCTGACGAGATCATTGACCATCTGAGAAATATGAATGAAGACTTGGACTTACAAAAGAATAAAGTTTATTGCACCACATATGGGTTTAGCAAACAAATACGGCCACTGAAATTTGATCTGTAGAATATGTGTGGTGTCACCGCCAGACACCGCACTTGCTAGGTGGTAGCCTTTAAATCGGCCGCGGTCCATTAGTATACGCCGGACCCGTGTGTCGCCACTGTCAGTGATAGCAGACCGAGCGCCACCATACGGCAGGTCTAGAGAGACTTACTAGCACTCGAACCATTTGTACAGCCGACGTTCATAGCAATGGTTCACTGACAAATACGCTCTCATTTGCCGAGACGATAGTTAGCATAGCCTTCAGCTACATTTGCTACGACCTAGCAAGGCGCCATAGCAGTTGATAATTAATATTATGAAGCATGTACCACAACCAGAGATGTTCTACAATTGTGGATTAAAGTTAAGTATTACATCATCTACGTACTTTATTTGCAATTCTCAAGATATTGTCCTGTTCCAGACCTCACGCCAGTCAGCGTGTAATTAAACGCGTGCATTTCGGCCTCCTCTAGAAAAACAGTGTTGGCTCTACTGCCAACACTACAATATGAGATACGATATGATGAGGCTCAAATTCCGGTTCGCACCGAGCAATTCTGGGACAAAGTTCTAAAACATCCCACAGAAATTAGATTAGCAAAGAACCTCATTGTAGGAGGGGGTACTGAGGTGTGAAGACCAACTCAGCCTGACAGGGGAGCAGGGGCAGTGGGATGCAGGCTCAACGCCAAGGTATTCATCACAGAAGAGACCGTCTAGCTGCCTTCAATCTAAAGTTTTAGAAATTGAGGTCATAATAACAGGCCATGGCCACTGCACTTCAAGCAGTCTGCGACAACTCTCGGGAAAGTGAAAGCAGGACGACATTTTCAAGCGAATCTTCCCAATGCCTCCAATGACAAATCATCCCATACAGAACCGTAGGACGTTCTGTTGTGGGCCGACACTAAATATCTGGGTTCCTACGACCATCTGCGTGAGTGAATCCCGCAGATAATATGCGGATTCGCAGAAATTAGCCAAATACAGGGGAACAGGTCCCTCCATGCAAGCTGCGTGATTGAAGCATTAAGAGCGGCCAGTAACAGACCAAATAAATACGTACGCGCCTGGTCCATGTACAATGCCTGACAAAAGAGTAGACCACCCAGGAAACATCGTTGTATGTCAGTGTAGCTCCGTACAAACCGTGGGCAGGTATGTAATAGATTGCCGGTGTGGCTGAGCGGTTATAGGCGCTACAATCTGGAACCGCGCGACTGCTACGGTCGCAGATTCCAATCCTGCCTCGGGCATGGGTGTGTGATGTTCTTATGTTAGTTAGGTTTAAGTAGTTCTAAGTTTTAGGGTACTGATGACCTCAGACGTTAAGTCCCATAGTGCTCAGAGCCATTTGATCCAGCCATGTAATAGATCACAGGTACAGTTACATTTCTCTGTGATAGGTGGAACGACTGTTCGAGTGTATTACTGTTGTTTGTGTTTGGTGTGGTTATTAAACCTGACGGAGTATATAAGAGGCAGGGACAGCTCCGGATGTTGAGTGATCACTGTGTAGGACACAGATACCGCGTACTCGTGTGAGACAGCGTTAACAGCACCTGACAGAATTTGTAAAAGGCTTCATTGTGGGTCTCTATGTGGCCGGCTGATCTAATCGTGCAGTACCCAGATTGGTGGGGCATTCGGATGTGACAATTGGCCGACTTTAGGCTGCATTGGAACATGAGCTTAGGACTACTTGTCGTCAAGGTTCTGGCCGACGATGTCTACCCATCAAAAGGAAGGACCCGTATTGTGCACCAAGCATGTGGTAACTGCTTCACATCTGCGCCTGTCATCCGAGTACAAGTAACGTACTCCCAGTAACATTCCGTGTCATCCCGCCCCTTTGGTTGGATACTTGTAACAGTCGCACTAGAGAATTACCGTCCCATACGTAGGTTGCCGTTAACACCACAATACGTGCGACTTTATTCGCTGTGGTGCTGTGACTGGAAAGCATGAACTGTTCATGAATGGCGTCGCATTGTATTCAGGATCAATCGCAGATCTGTGCTACCATCGAGCACTTCTTCTAATGGTTTGGAGAGGTACAGCAGTGTTACTCTTGGTGCCATGGTGTTGAGAGCCGTTGGGTATGAATTCAGGTCACGGATGGCGGTGACTGAGGGAACTCTTATAGCACAAGGGTAAGTCACGGACATCCCCCGTTTTTGCGTGTTACCTCTCATGCAACAGTATCGTGCTTCCAGTTTTGAATCAAGCAATGTTTGTATGCTTTAGCAATCGTGGAACGTATCTCTTTAAACTGCCTGTGTGATTTTGAGGTGAAGCTGTGGCCAGCAAGATCCTCAAATCTCAGGCCGACAGAACGTCTGTGGCACCAATTTGGACGTCAGTTCTATCCCTGTGGCAGTATCGAGGATATAAAAGACCAGTTTCATCAGTTGTGGGCCATACAGGCTAGAATGGGTGCAGCGTCATCTACGTATACATCTACATACATACTCCGCAAGCCTCCGTACGATGCGTGGCGGAAGGTACTCTGTACCACTACTGGTCATTTCCTTATCTATACCATTCGCAAAAGGAACGAGAGGAAAACTATTGTATATACGCCACCGTACGAGCCCTAATTTCCCTTATGTTATCTTCATGGTCCTTACGCTAAATGATCGTTGGAGGCAGCAGAATCGTACTGCAGTCAGCTTCAGATGCCGGTGTTCCTCGAAAAGAATGTCGCCTTTTCTCCAGGGATTCCCATTTGAATTCCCGAAGCATCTTTGCAATACTCGTGTGTTGCTCGAACCTACTGGTAACAAACCTAGCAGCCAGTCTCTGAACTGCCTCGACCGAGCGAGGCGGTGCTGTGGTTAGCACACTGGACTCGCATTCGGGAGGACGACGATTCAGCCCTGCGTCTGACCAGGCTGATTTTGGTTTTCCGTGACTTCGCTAAATTGCTTCAGGCAAATGCCGGGATGGTTCCTTCGAAAGGGCACAGCCGACTTCCTTCCCCATCCTTGCCTAATCCGATGGGACCGATGACCTCGCTGTTTGGTCCCCTCCCCCAAATCAACCAACCAACCAATTGCTCTTCCTATCATCTGACCTGGTGCGGACCCCAAACGCTCGGGCATTACTCGGGAATGTATGACTCTAGTGTCCTATATGTGGTCTACTTTACAGGTAAACTACACTTTCCTAAAACTCTCCCAATAAACCGAAGTCGACCATGCGCCTTCCCTAATACTGATGAGTGACTGCATCCTGCAAGTTCTTTGTAAATTTCACTCGATATTTTGATTAATGACCGTTTCTAGGTGCTCCACTTTCCTGTCAGGCAGTTTACATAGATTTGGAATACCTTTCTGTCATTTCAGTAGCACCAGCAGCAACTGAAGGTGAGGTAAGCACCCAAGTACTGTACCTGCAAACACACGTGACTGCATGTCGAAGGATAGGCTTCTAAAACATTCTGCAATTGTTACTGAAAGATCTCACGAAGGTGGAGACAGTATTATGGTTAGTGACGTGTTTTATGGTATTTATTATGAACGTTAATAAACGTAGATGACATTTTTTACGCTTTGGCTAAGAAAATTTCTTCGGATACCACGTTAATCAGTACATGGAGGATACAATATTCAGGAAAGCTAATTTCTCATCATGGAAGACAAATGGGACGATATGCAAGGTAATTTGAGATACTGCATGACGTGGACTAACGTAACAAGATTAAGTCAAGAGTCAAACAGATCTTCTCAGTACTTTTATTTATATGCACTTTTTAGGTTTTTTACGTTTATGATCAAATAGATAAACTGGAATACTGTGAAATCAAGAGATTTGTTACTTCTAACAGTGCATTGCCAACGAAGATTCAAATGTAAATTCCTTCACTTTCAACAATTAACAAACTGATAGCTAAAATTCACTTTGCCATACTCCCTTTTGAGGCGAACTGGTACTTTCCTCTAAAACTTCAGCAGATTTTAAACAATCAGTGTTAGGGCTTGTAACACTATTATCGATTGTGAGTAGCTAGTACAGAGTAATGAAGTGTATATAACTATGGAGTGTTTATTCTTTACGTGTTACGATCTTTGAATTGTTGGAGGTAAATGGAACTTTATGATGTATAATTTGTTTAACTTAACAGTGTGCTTAAATAATGAAACTTTATTAAATATGTCTGTCTGTTAAAAAAAAGTTGTATGTAAATAACTGGTTCATACTTAGGGAAATTATATGATGTGACGTAAAAGGCGTAGGGAATCCCCGCCATTACGGAAGGGGCTTGGCGTGCAAGGTAAGGTAGAAGTGGCGGTCAATCTGGGCGGCAAGCGAGAGAGCACGTTAGGAAGTCAGCGGCCAGCAGTCGCATAGTCAACACCGCAGGTGCCAAGTGAGGCGTTCTGTAACTAAATCTGTAATGGAATGGCCTCGGATGTGGTTTCGGCTGTAAAAGGGTGCTTTCGTATTTGGAAAGGCTCTAAAGATGATGATTACCTTGCCAAGAAAAATTAAATAGAGCTTAAAACCGCCAGAAGGAGACCTGATAGCCGCCACGTGCTTGCCACCAATATTGTGCAACTGCTTCAACAACTTTGGAAACCAGATATGTATGTCAGTATGAACCTGTGTGTTTGTGTGTGCTTTTTCAATAATAATCAATGTCGTAAAATACGTGTTTGAACTTTGAACTACCCTCAACATGATATCAAGTAGGGTCCTATCCTAATAGTGCTACAGACCGAGTATCCTATTTATGAAGAAATTCTAACTTGTTTCCATTTAAATGTGCCTTAGTTTCAGTTTTAAAAGATATAAAAGTTGCTAGTTAAATCATTCGTTTCATAGATAAAGAGAGAGGAACATTATATTAAAGTTATGAAAAGCTTTAATTTACTGTGAATTGCTTTTACTTTGGAAGTGCCAAAGTTTTAGAACTAAAGAGAATAAATATGGTTAGTTAAAATCACTTGCTTCACAAGTGGTGTTATAAGGCACTTAATTTTGATCCTATCCGAAATCTAACTCTAACTTGAAAACATTTTGAAGTTAATTAAGTATATTGCCAGTGCAAATATCCATAAAGCATTGCAAGATAATTAATATCAAGTGGGAGTGGAATCAGTATTGTTGTAATGAAAAGTGTTTCTGTAAGAAGTACATAGTTGATGATAAAGGAAGGAACAGTTTAAGGGCCACCACTTTAATTTATGCCAGCAGGAGGAAGTTAATTTGAATCTGGTTTTTGCTCATAAATCTGAAACATTATCACTGTGGAATCAATATGAAGTGTGTTATTTCAGTTTTATATTATTGCATTTGTGATGTGTATATGGGTATTAGTCAAACTTGAACTCTTGTCAGGTGCTTCTTAGTCTCGTGTTGTCTTTGGGAACAATTCCTGTGCTGAATTAGATAAAGGTTGAGGTGATGATTGTAGTTAACAGGGGTAAAGTCTATTTTACATTTCTGTGACTGCTAACCTATACTGTTGATAATTACTGTTACTCACAGTGTAGTTCGTATGGTTGTTGTAGGTTTCATTGCACTTTACCAAGAAAGAATTTATGAAAGTTACTTTTGCAAGAGTATACACAAATCCACTGAGAATAATGTTTGCACGTTATTATGCCTAACTAGGCTGGCGACCGTTTTTTGTCTCATTTACGTAAATTTTCTCTACTTTCATTATTTTCTGAATTATAGTCTTTCTGCTTTCTACTAACTGCCACCATCAAGATATTCATGTTCGATTCTCTCTATCCGTTAGGTTAGAGCATCGTCAAACAGCAAAATTACTCTCCGGGGATTACGCTTACTGGATTTTAAAGTCATATTTGGCATTACACATTCCGCGATAGCGTTATACTTGGCTTTCCTGTAACAGGACTAGAAGTTCGGTTATTAGGAAACAGGCAGCACGCTCCGCTTATAGCGTTATAAGCTGTAGATAAATACACTCAGCTTCAGCTGAAGTCTCTAGGTGTAGTTATCTGCAACTACAAATTCCCTGATTCCCACTGCTTGAGGTTGTTACTTGTTCAGGTTATAAGTCATAGCAGGAGGCATTATACGAGGCTGTTTTGCCTGAGATTTGTTGCATATTTGTAGCTAAAATTTCAAATGCGAATAGTCCACTGTTAAAATTGAAATAGTTTACTAATATTACTGGTGACCCTTCCATTCTTGGCTAGGCTGCAGGAAAGAGGTCAAGGCTCTCACTGCCTACCTGTTCTGAGGCGAATGTTTTGCTTGTCATATGACGCCAGTATTTTACGTCACTTAATATTACGTTGTGGGAACGAGTCACTGTAACTAATTGCATTTACCGGTGAAGGTGGAAACTGGACGTAAAGTAATATGGGGGAATATTGAAGGGGATTCCAATTACTGAAGCATGCAGATCATCTTTGTAAAATAATGATTGAACCGTGTTGCTTCTGGGACATTTGTATGAACAGCGCCATGAAGCACAATTAACTATAACTAAGCAAAATTGTAAATCACAAATATAGTATAACTGTATATATTACTGGATTAAGTTCTATGTTGACAAGAAGAATCTGAAGTCAGATTTCGCCTATGTAGAGTGCGTTAGTTAAAATGTCGTTCTTTGAGTGAATACAAATATCTGTATAGTGACATTCTGTTTCGAATGAGTAGCACAACAGCCCCAGCATTTAGTTAAGAAAAAAAGATTGTAACAGTATTGTATAATAAACTTCATAATTTAGGTTTGGTGGAATTGGAACATTGAAGTTGCCCCCACCAAGACATATTGTGTCATAGAGGATATAAAATACTGTATAAGAAGTTTTTCTTGATTCAATATACGTTAGTAACGTCGGGAATAATCTTCAGCCAGACACCAAAATGTGAAGGTTAGATTCACATGCACATATCTGATCGACTAAATATGTATAAAGTGCATCATATCAGCAGAAACAGAAAATTATAAGCGATCATACAAAATTTTACGCCATGTTACATCAGAACAAATGTGTATTACGTTGTAAAATTGAGGTTAGAAAGCAAAACGAACTCCAGTTTGAAACAATCGGTAAGTATCAATTGTGTATCTGTGTCATGAAAGACGTTTCTTTACGCATCCTAAGCAAACTTTTGGGAGATGAATGGTGTTTATCTACGAGTGTCTGAGTTAGAACTCCTAAAAATTTTTATTACTATCTCTTGCCATTTAAGTAAGCCTGTGACCCTTCGCACCACGCCAACTTTTGTAGACGATCGATGTCACCAGTTGTGGGACTTGATATAGGTCTCTCACACTTGAGCCGTCTTCAAGTGTAAGCCGGACAACTGTGAGAAAATAGACAGGTGAATTAAAGTGGTCCGTTTTATTGTTAACAAAAAAGAAAATTCATTTAAATATTTGTTACAAAATTAAATTTGATGTAAGTTATAACTTCATAAGCAAGATTATATTTTGAAACAGATAAAATTAAGATGAGTGAAAGCATTGGATGTAATCTACAGAAGGAATGATAACTGCCCAGCATAAAGCAATAAAATTCATAAATGAATAACCTATCTCTGAAAAATGTATTGTTTGTGATGCTGTAAAAATATGGAGTAAACCTAAGAACTAAAATTGTCAAAAAAGATAACCAACATAAACAATGAAGTATGCTGCTGAAAACTTCATCAGTGAAGGTACCAAACAAATATACTTTGTGTTATTATTTGGATAAATCAGTTAAAAGTGAACACTTTGTAAAATCATATCACACAATCGACGAAGCTAATAGAAATATGTAAAGTAATCATGAGATACGAATCATGTAATTTTCATAAAATTTGTCTAATGTTACTGGGCTATTTCGGCCATCCATAAAAATATTGCTAATAATCTACAGATATTTTATAAACATTAAGTAAAGTGTCAAGTGTAGATGTAGATGTAGAAGTGTGTATGAATGAACCCAATTGTTGTTTTCATTTTTACACAAATTAATAATGACCAAACAAAAGTTCAAGTTCCATCATAAAATGAGAAATGTTGACATCCTTTCGGTGTTGTTGATTTAGAATTAGAAAACCGCAAATATCATTCTACTTCCTCTTCTGTTATTTGTACTGTAACGGTCTAGAGGGCACTACAATTTCATTACTGCATCGTGACACGCCGCTACACCGAACACTCGCCTCAGAATAGGTGGCCAGTGAGACTGGATTCCTGATGTGAGGCAGGCATATTGAAGTCCTCACTGCTTTCTTGTAATTTAGCAATGAAAGGAGGGGTCGCCAGAAATATTTGTAAACACCACCCGGGTTACACTCGTCGGGATCGCGGGATCGCGTGGGAACTATGGAAACAGAGAGCATGTCATTACTATCGAATGTCAAAGAGTAAACCGTGTAGCAGGGTGAGTGCGTTAAATACTCGCGGAATTCCTGTCTCCACAGGGCAGCGCTTTACATAAATACAGCCCCTGGTCAAAATTACGCAATGTCATAGGAAGACTTACGTGTAACCCACTGAAAGGGATTACGAGATAGAAAGTATTTCTTACACACTGGATTAGTTGTTAGTCATATGATCTTTGAATCGGGCAGTATGAATCCTCTTTGTTGCATGCTAAGCTGTGTAGGAGAACTATTGTAAGATCGCATGGGTCAAAAGAATTACTTTAGAGCATCGTAAATTCCAGGTTTGGTTTGAAGAACATCCTCACGTAGGGATCGGTTACGACGCCATCCTCAGTCCTAATGGAGCACTTCCGGTAACACCTGTTACGCCCTTACCGAGGGCGGCACGCAACTGGTCTAAGGGAAGCTGTATCTTACTCCTCACCGTCTCGATCTACTACAGGAGAAGCTGGTGTAACGACGACACAGAATTATAGAGAAGAGTGAAAGATCGGAGGTGGCAACCATAGTTATCGCACCTAATAAATGAACAGACAGAGGCAAAGTGTAATGGTTATGTTTTGACAATACGTTGCTGAATTAACCCACACTGGCTGAAGTATTGGACACCTTAGGACAGTGCTGGCATATCACTCCCTTGGAATTAAGGATGGATACGACCGACTAGAAGTAGCATCATAGCATTGGCCTAAAACAGCGTTTATAGTTTCCTTGAGGCCCTGTCAATACCATCGCACGCCCACTGGATTAAAAAATTCCCTGGTGACATTCCTACGTATTTGCTAGATGGTGTATTGGGAGGAATCGAACCTAGGAAACACATAGCCTATCTGGAACACGCCATTGTTTTTCCATGGTCATCGTAGATCACGTAGGAAGATAGTGGAATGTGCTAGATCGACTACAGGCCGCTCATCTCAGCCTGAGGCTGGAGAAATGTCACTCTGACGGAGATTCGAGATTTATGTCACGACATTAGCCACAAAGGAACCGAGTCCGATCTGCTGCTTGTGGACACCGTGAGTAATCTCTTATAGCTTAATACTGTAAAGAGTTGCAATCCTTTCTCGGTGTGGAAAATAACAAATGAAAATTTTGCCCTACTGCGCAAAAATTGCAAGCAATCTCGTCTGCTCCTAGGAGGTGCCAGTTCCACTGGGATGCTCAGTGGGAAAAAAGCTTTCGCATGGCTGACGGAGTTACTAACGTCTAGCCCGATTTTCACATCTGTAGACTATGATAAACCGTTAATCGTATCATACGATGGCAATAATTTTGAAGTTAGGTGTGTGTTTTTGCTGAAGAGTATATTATACAACACAGTCACAAATGTTTCCTGTTCGCTGAACCCAGCTGAAATTAATTGCCACACAACACAGAAGAACATACTGAACGTGGTATACAGAGTAAAGCATTTACGGTGCAATATGTACGGCAGAATAATTGCTAACCATTAAGTTTTGACATTGCTTCTTAATCTCTTAGACCGCACTATAATGCTCACAAGGTAAATGTTATGTCTCAACGAGTTGGAGCATCGGCTATGAAAGGGTATGGCAACCCCGATAGTCTGTCCCGGAAAATATGTTCCTTGCAGCAAGTTGGAGTGAGCGCTGAACTATGGAAGCTTTCGTAGTGCCAGAAGGCCCGGTGTCAACTATTTGCGACTCAGACCCAATCCAGAGCATACGACGAATCCCTTACTAAGAAAACTAAATGGCCAGTGAAATATCGTCCCAGAGAATTTGTGCTGCGAAGTGCTACGTCAGGTGTGTGGTGTTCGTCTGTTCTTCGGGTTCTAGAATTTTAATGCTGAACGAAGAGAATTAAGTATGTTGAACAACGGCCTACGTAAAAAAGAAACTGCGTTTTATTCTGAGAAATCTGGTGATACGAGACAGAAGCCACCATTACAGCTATTACCAGGAGCAGAATAATATACCGAATAATAGGACTAGATACTTGTGGTTTGTTCGCGTGGACTCCTGCACAGAGAAAATTAGTACTGACGGTAGTTGGCCATTTCTTACGATACTGAAAATAGGTCAAACAGTTATGATATCTCAATGGCTATTGAAAATCCAGAACGCCTTACGAATTTGTCACGGACAAGGGTTCGACGTCATGTTGGAAGTAGTGACATTATTGTGTAGGCTTCTGGGATTAATAAAATTGCAGACTAATCCATGCGCCGTGAATGCCATGGTCATAATGAGCGAGTCCGCCGGATCATCAACACATGTGGAGCCAGTACGTAAACGTAATGGCTCTGAGCACTATGGGACTCAACTGCTGAGGTCATTAGTCCCCTAGAACTTAGAACTAGTTAAACCTAACTAACCTAAGGACATCACAAACATCCATGCCCGAGGCAGGATTCGAACCTGCGACCGTAGCGGTCTTGCGGTTCCAGACTGCAGCGCCTTTAACCGCACGGCCACTTCGGCCGGCGTAAACGTAATAACTGGACGAACTTCTACCTCGTACATGGCGTATAAAAACATATTTCAGAAAACTGAGGAATTTACTCTCGACGTCAAAACATTACAAATACCTCAATTGAACATGTGTCCGAAAATCCCTCTTTACGGAGGTATGAAAGCCATCTCAGGAGGGGACTTCCGATTGTGTAATATACATTCAAATGTACATTTCTACTCACTTTCTCGTTTACAGTTAGCCATAGCATTTAGTTTGTTTTGTCTGATTGTGGTTTGTTCTGTTTCAGAGTAAGTTCCATCACAACACATGACAACGATGTATTCAGTGTCTGCAAGAACAGATATCCACTATCTGTACAGCCTAACAGACGGCAATTCGGACGCAGCACGTCAACATTTCGTTGAACGTTACATTTGCAGACAGTTACCTTGTGCAAGAATCTTTGTACAACAACACGAATGCTTGGGGAAGACAGACTTACTTAAGGATAAAATAGCATCTGATGGGAAACCACGTGATGTACGAACGCCAGCGCTTGAATAACGGGTTCTTTGTACAGTGGATGAAACTTCATTAACTGCGGGAACGAAAGGTATTAATCGCATGACGAGCTAGAATATTCTGCATGAAAATATTATATAAGTCTCCTCGTATGATTTTCAATGGTTGCAAGGATTAAATGAGGCGAACTTTGATCCAAGCGAAGAATAACTATCTGTCAGCACATTTACAGGGCAGTATGCCGGGGGTTTCTGCAGATCTTAGCATGTAGGGGAGAGCAAGGCATAGTGGCCATGGCTGCTATGGGGCTGATGGGGGCCAGGGGGCTTTGAGGTACTGGAATCGCGAGGGAAATGTCACAACTTTTCCCCCTGGAGGCACCAGTCGCTACGTGAAGTCTAAGCTGTTTGCTGTGCCGCTCGTCAGAGTTATAATAATTATTGTGGGTTTTACTTATCCTGATGTAACAGAAGTTGTGTGTTTGTGTATTTGTTATGGAGAAGGAATATGACTTACATGTTTTTGGTGAAATTACGTTGGAAGTGTTTTTACCTTGCTAGTTTAGTTATTGAAAATTCGGTCATGCTATTAGGGGATATACGACATTTGTGTATTGGCTGGAGTCTATGCGGGAAAAGTGCCCATCTCGGCACTTTTATGTAGGGGGAAACTGTAAAAGCAGCGGCCAGAAGGCCTCCGCGGCGATACTCACAGCATGTCCTTATAAAAAGTATACCTAGAAGCGGCAAACAAAGAAAGGGAAGACAAAGAAAGTAAAAAGAAGGAAAAGCGGGAAACAGCCGAAGAGAAGAAAGGTAGTAAAGCGAACCCTAAAAAAGCTCTTTTTGACGATAGCATTAAAGACAGAGTGCGTGTACCACGAAGAAACATTTTCAGATTCAAGGCCAGAAGAACAGTGGATTAAGTGCCAATTGTGTTCCGTCTGGGCCCACAAACTCTGTACAGGAGTTGAGTAACACAGTTTCATTTTTATTTGTGAAAAGTCTAAATAATTTAATTCGAATTATGTTTCACAATTATATATATTTAGTTCTTCGTGAAAATAGAATGAAGGCTTTCACGACCGGGTGACATGGCTGTTGATATACTTTCCGGGATGTGAGGTCGTGGTCCAAGATCTTTTCTGCTCCTTTCTGCTTCTCTCCTCATCACGTGTCACCTGAACCACGCCCCCCTTTCTCACAATATATAAGTCGCTCTCAGACACCCGACCAGTCTGTCGGCAAGACTCAGCGGAGCAGCGCCTCTGAGGAAGTCCAGCGCAGTTCTGGACGAAACGTAAGGAGCAGAAAAGTTCTTGGACCACGACCTCACATCCCGGAAAGTATATCAACAGCTTCGTTAAAATAGTTCTTTACCCCTTATTCTGAGGTTAAATCTAAGTGGCCACTTTTAAAAATGGATTGGTTAAAGTACTTAATCTGATACTAAAGCGATAAAGCAACTCCATATTATACTTCAACATTGCCTGACTCTCTCCTATCTTATTCCTTGCTAAGGCTGGCTTTTCACATGATGAGTGTTTCAGTTCTTATGAAAATCACATCTGAACTGATGGAAACCCTCATGAAGTGCCACAAGGCAGACATCAACCTGAACGTGTTGGGAGGAATCATTCTTGATCATTTCACTTCTTTCCGCAACGTCTTACTGGACATTTACTTGATGCTGCACCTCTAGACATCATCCAACGAATGTTGCTCCATCGCACTTTACACGGATAGTTTGCCAGTATCTCGATAACTAGTTTCCGAACAGGTAGACTGGTCGAGGAGGATCCATTGCATGGCTTGCCCGATCACCAGACTTGAATTCAGTGTATTCTTTTCCTTTGGGGACATTTAAGATTCTTGGTGTCCTCAACTCTTGTATCCACTGTCGATGGTCTCAGGAGGCGTGTCCAAACTGGATTTCACCAAATAAAGAGCACACCAGGAGTATTCCACAACGTACGGTGATGAATGGTATGCTGGCTCAGAGGCGAATGGTAGCTGGAGGCGGTCATTTCGAGCAATTTTTGTTTGACTGTCGCTGTACCAAATGATCTACGGCTGGGAAATGCCATCATGCTTGCAATTACGAAAATTATCGCCAGAGGATTAGTTTTCCTCCGTACAGAGGATCAGAAGACTGAAGGCAGATCAAGGACCCAAACATGGTTCTGAAACGCCAACAGGGGCAAATAGGTAAAAGGAATGTGCTTTGTAAATATCTTGTTGGATAATGTATAATATTAAATAATACATATACACCTAAGGGTATAACAAAGAAATTCATGACCGAATTCACAGGTTCATTCCGAATTTTCAAGATGTCGTCTCCAATGAACGTAAAACTACAATTGTCTGCTAGAACTACCATCTAGTACCAGCACGTACCTGACCATATGTGTTACGGTCTTGAGCTGCACCCTACTGAAGTGCAAGATAGCCGTCTAGTTTAGATTACCTCCGCCTGATTTTCTAATGAAGACTGTATTTCTTTTGGTCTTCGTTGCGTATGAGCAAATTTGTCCGATGTACGAAGCTAGTGAGCTGGTACGGGCCGGTTGTGTCCTTGGGTTATGACAATGGTATCTCAATTGCGCGTTATCATCTGAACTTCGCACTGACAACGGTGCAGCGCGCTACCTGCTGTTACGCGTCCTTCCGTAATATTATGTTTAAGGCGACACTTGATTCTTACAGTAGACGAAGAAAGAAAGGAAGATTGGGTTTAACGACCCGTCGACATCCAGGTCATTAGAGACGGAGCACCAAGCTCGCAATGTATCAAGGATGAGGAAGGAAATCGGGCTTCCCTTTAGAAGGAACCATCCCGGCCTTGCCTGGAGCGATTTAGGGAAATCACGGCAACCCTAAATCTGGATGGCTGGACGCGGGATTGATGATGATGATGATGTTTGGTTTTTGGTACGCCCAACTGCGCGGTAAACAGCTCCCGTTCACATTCCCAATCTACACACAGTCCAATCGAGCCACTTTCATGAATGATGACAGAATGATGAGGACATCACAAACATCCAGCCCCCGGGCAGAGAAAATCTCCAGCCCAGCCAGGAATCGAACCCGGGACCCCGTGATCCAGAGGTAGCAACGCTAACCACCAGACCACGAGCTGAGGACGACGCCAGTTTGAACCATCACCCTCGCGAATGCGAGTCCAATGTGCTAAGCACTGTTCTACCTCGCTCGGTCACAGCGTACAAAACTTGTTAGCACTGCGCCGTATCAGGTGATCTCGTATCTGCCTTCTTCTGTTTTTTTTTTTATTTTAAAAAAAAGGACTCGCGCTCTGAATATTGGGTACAAACTTAATTATGAATGTAGATAGTTCAGCTATAGTTTCTGATGAGTGAGTTTGCTAGTATCAAAATATGAGACATAAATGGTGGTTCGAATCCTGCCTCGGGCATGGATGTGTGTGATGTCCTTAGGTTAGTTAGGTTTAAGTAGTTCTAAGTTCTAGGGGACTGATGACCTCAGATGTTAAGTCCCATAGTGCTCAGAACCATTTAAACCATTTAAATGGTGGTATCTTTTGACTGCCTTGACTTAGAAGAATAAAGTCTTTTACACCGTAAAGGGACCGCACACCTTACTATTTGACATAAATTCCAACTTGATTTCGCTACCATTTTCTGAGAGAAGAGGTCTCAACAGACCAGACGGACGGACAGCAAAATGATCCCATAAGAGTTCCGTTTTGGCCAACTGAGACCCGGAACTCCAATAAATTTCTACTTTTGTGTGATAGATACTGGGAAGAATGGTTGAAGTTTTAGGGGACGTATGTTTCCATTTTATTGTTGTTGAGATCAACCCATAATTGACATCACATGTCTGTGAGACAGTTGTCGAACTACCTGGTGAAAATCTCTCTCTCTTTCTGGGGTCGTTTCACCTTGTCTCTCCGTGTACCCCTCAGCTATAGTGCTGACTTCTCGCTGTGGAGTTGGGGTGTTGATCGCACTATTTGGGCTTTAGTCAATCCACAGAAAAATCGTCGTTACGTCTCGCAGGCGTATGATACCAGTTGTGGGATAATTATTTGTCAGACTTGTTTTTCAACATTTGGTGTTCAGTGAGATAACTCTGGTGTTAAATATCATGGTTATTAATCACAGTGTTTCGTAATTTATCTGCATTATACGGAATCTCTACTAGGTCCATCTCACTCTTCAAAACAGTCTGAACAAACTGGTTATTCTCAACGAATTCTGAGAGTAAGTGAAAAAAACTACGAAATGGATTTGGAAGGAATAATTAATGTAGATTTGGGCGACAGTGATACTCATCCAGATTACGTAACAGAAAATGATAAGAATTCAGCAGGAAATAAATGATAGTGACAATGATGGCACAGAGGACATACAAACAGACAAAGATGATCTGAATAAAAGACAGTGATAATGCTGTGATTCCAACTTGTGTGGTGGGAGAAACTGCTTCAAATGGAAAAAGCACAACCACCAACTAACGCCAGAACAAGACAACGTAGCATATAGTTGCAGATTCCTGGTCTGTGACTTAAAGCTAACACCTTGGGTAAAAATCCGATGTTGAACAAATATGTGGTCCATTTTTTACTCAGGGCATTTTATATTAGATTCTGCATAGTAAAGAAGAATAAACTCGGGAAAATAAAAGTACTCTCATAAGACCGTATCTTTTGTACATTATAGCGATGTCCTTGAACTGAAAATTTTTGTAGGCTTACTTCATTCACAGCAATCCCAAAATCTGGCAATGAATCAACAGATAATTTTTTCTCAATGGGTGGAAATTATTTTTCATAGTATTATAAGAAAAAGTTTTCGTTCACATCGACAGCTATTCTGTCTGAGAACTCGTATGACAGAAAAACAAGATGTGGTTGCTGCTTTTTCGAACATTCTTAACAAATTTGTTGTTAACTGTCAGCAGTGCTACTCCCAAGGGTTTACTATGTGTATTGATGAAATGTTAGTGCCTTTCCACGGCCTGTGTAGATTTAGGATGTATCTCCTAAAAAACCCGCGAAATATGGATTAAAGACTGAGTGTATGACAGACAACAGGACCCAGTAATTATATAACGCCTGCACTGCGGCCTCTAAAAAATTCAAAAGTTACCATTGAAATGTGAATTTATCCTTGAAACTTTACATAATTTTTCTTTATGTTTCAGATTCTTGAGGGTTCAAGAAAGACTGGCATAGCACACGATTAATACACAAAAACTTTATTTCTAGATTTTTGAGAAACTTAGGAAAGTCTACTTTTTGGAAATCACTTGCGTATTTTCTTATTGAATATTACTATATTTGTGTTACTTTGCTTTCATGTATTTGGAAACACATATTGTAACTAGCGAAGGTCAATAAACAGTTAATAATTTAGGATAATATTTTATAAATCAATAGTAAACTTCTGGAGTCTGACAGACACCATGATACCAGTTACGTTAAAAATCGTATGATTATTACTGCACGGGGTTTATCTACATTAACCACAAATCTTACGAGTGCGCTATATTTCTCGATTATTGGTCCTCCGAATAATATTACAGGGGCGTCCTTGCAGGCCAGACGATAATTCCACATTGGGCATATAACACCTCTGACGATGTAACATCGACTGTTAGGTGCTATAATCAAGCAAGACATACTTGGTGCCAGTTACCGGATGAAATTATCAGATAGTGGATTCACTCTTAATGGGACTCATTTTCACGCAGCAATTCCAAATTTAAACATACCACTGACCACCTCCTGTCACTGGAAGTGCCCGAATAAACCAAGCTCTGTCACTAATCTACTTTCATGACCAGTCCCTCCACGCTCTAGCGACATTCAGCCTAACCGTCTTAAGGAACACTATTGGCTACAGCATACCAACTTACTAGTTCGGCTGATTATCTCAGAATACAACCAGATTAGCATGGTGCAAGGCCAAAAAAATTCGCGAAACCCACATAGCACGCACGTGACAGGGACTTTCTTCTCTGCTGTAGTTCTCGTTACCCTCATTTCACAACCATTAATTCTACTTCTACCATTAAAAATGGAAAGTGACTCTGACCTTGATCAAGTGTGACTTCCTTTTAACTGTACGGTATATGTTGCATTGCATTTAGGAACTTTCGGATAATTGAACATGTATCAATAATTACAGATTTCTGTAGTTGTATATATACAGTTGGATGTAGCTGTATTGCGTTGATGTACTGGTGGATATCGTGTGGTATGACTCAAGTAGTTGATAGTATAATTGGTATAATGTCAACTTCATCCTGATGCCACATGTCCTTGACTTCCTCAGCCGGTTGGATGTATTTTTCAATTTTTTCTCCTGTTATCTTCTGTATATTTGTTGTATTGGGTATGGATATTTCGATTAGTTGTGTTAATTTCTTTTTATTGGTGAGTATGATGTCAGGTTTGTTATGGGGTGTTGTTTTATCTGTTATAATGGTTCTGTTCCAGTATAATTTGTATTCATCATTGTTGTATGGCAAGTTGTTGATGTATTATTTTTGCTACATTTTCAAGTCTTCTGGAGTATTCTGTATTTGATAGTATTGTACATCCGCTTGTGATGTGATCTACTGTTTCTATTTGTTGTTTGTAAAGTCTGCATTTATCTGTTGTGGTATTGGGATCCTTGCTGTAATATCTGGTGTTTATTGTTTGATCCTGTATTGCAATCATTAATCCTTCCGTCTCACTGTATATATTGCCTTTTGTTAGCCACGTGTTGGATGCGTCTTGATCGATGTGTGGGTGTGTTAGATGATACGGGTGCTTGCCATGTAGTGTTTTCTTTTTCCAATTTACTTTATTCGTATCTGTTGATGTTATGTGACCTAAAGGGTTGTAGAAGTGGTTATGAAATTGCAATGGTGTAGCCGATGTATTTGTATGAGTGATTGCTTTGTGTATTTTGCTAGTTTCTGCTCGTTCTATAAAGAATTTTCTTAAATTGTCTACCTGTCCATAATGTAGGTTTTTTATGTCGATAAATCCCCTTCCTCCTTCCTTTCTGCTTAACGTGAATCTTTCTGTTGCTGAATGTATGTGATGTATTCTATATTTGTGGCATTGTGATCGTGTTAGTGTATTGAGTGCTTCTGGGTCTGTGTTACTCCATTTCACTACTCCAAATGAGTAGGTCAATATTGGTATAGCATAAGTATTTATAGCTTTTTTATATCATTGCTGAATATTTCTGTTATCTTTAGTAATTGGTTGAGTTGTTGATTTGTTGCTGCCAGTAGTTTTAGATCATCCATGTATAGCAAATGTGTGATTTTGTGTTGATATGTTCCAGTAATATTATATCCATAATTTGTATTATTTAGCATATTGGATAATGGGTTCAGAGCGAGGCAGAACCATAGAGGACTTAATGAGTCTCCTTGGTATATTCCACGCTTAATCTGTATTGGCTATGATGTGATATTATTTGAATTTGTTTGGATATTAAGTGTGATTTTCCAATTTTTCATTACTATGTTTAGGAACTGTATCAATTTAGGATCTACTTTGTATATTTCCAATATTTGTAGTAACCATGAGTGGGGTACACTATCAAAAGCTTTTTGGTAATCAATGTATGCGTAGTGTAGCGACCGTTGTTTGGTTTTAGCTTGATATGTCACCTCTGCATCTATTATCAGTTGCTCTTTACATCCTCGTGCTCCTTTGCAGCATTCTTTTTGTTCTTCATTTATAATTTTGTTCTGTGTTGTTTGTGTCTTTAATTTCTGTGTAATGACTGAAGTTAATATTTTGTATATTGTTGGTAGGCATGTTATGGGGCGATATTTTGCTGGGTTTGCTGTGTCTGCTCGATCTTTACGTTTCAGATAAGTTATTCCTCGTGTAAGTGTATCAGGAACTGTGTATGGGTCTGCAATGTAACTGTTAAATAATTTAGTTCGATGTGAATGTATTGAGGTGAACTTCTTTAGCCAGAAATTTGCTATTTTGTCTTTTCCAGGGGCTTTCCAATTGTGCGTAGAATTAATTGCTCGGGTGACTTCATGTTGCAAAATTATCATTTTGGCATTTGTGGTATCATCTTTTATGTGTCTGTTTCTGCTTGTATCTACCGTGCATGTCTGTTATGTTGTACCGGGTTTGACCATATGTTGCTCCAGAAGTGTTCCATGCCTGTTGTGTTTGGTGGATTGTCTATTTTAATGTGTGTGTGTTATCTAGTGTCTGGTAAAATTTCTTTTGGTTTGTGTTGAATGTTTGGTTTTGTTTCCTTCTATTTTCATTTTTATTGTATCTTCTAAGTCGTTTGGCGAATGCTTGTAATTTCTGCTTCTTTTGATCTAATTGCTCTATCGCTTCTTGTTGTGAGATTTTACCTAACCTTTTTCGTTTTTTGTCTGATATTTCATTTCTTATAAATTGTGTTAGCTGTCCGATGTCTTTTCTCAGTTTTTCTATTTTGATCTGTAGCCTGTGTTGCCATGCTGGTTTTGTGGGTTTCTTCTGTGTGTTGGTTGGTTCTGATCTCCGCCTACTGAGTATATTTAGTGTAGTGAGTGCTCCTATATAAACCAGTAGTTGTAACTCTTCCATAGTTGTATTTTCATTTATTTTGTTGTGTATGATTGTGTTGATAGTTGTTATTGTTGTTTCGACTTGTGGGTTATTTGGTGGTCTATGCAAGAATGGTCTAATGTCTGTATTTGTGTCTTTGTATTCTATATATGTCAAGTGAAATTTTTCTTCTAAATCTAACATGTGTGTCACTTAGTGTTCTGTTTGTGCTTGTTCTGGTGGCTGTCTTATGATTTAGTTTTCCTCTGATTGTTTAATTGATGCGTGTTGTTCTTTGTTTGTTTGCTCTGGGATGTTTGAGTCCATTACTGTATTTTCTCCTTCTTCTGATTGCACATTATTGTGTTCCAGTATTTGTTGTACTTGTTGTTTGATGTTTTCTAATTATGACTGGGGTATCCTGTTATTTTTTATTACTACACGGATCTGATCAGCTAGTCGTTGTTCTGTTAAAAATTTTAATTCTGGGTATCTGGTAATAAATGTTGTGTATACTTGTGATCTGTATCCAGTTATGTTGGTTCCTAAGTTTGTTGCTTGGTAATAACAGAACATGAGGTGTCGGTTAACTTCATCTGACCATCTGATCCTCTGTCTTTGTTTTCCTTCTACAGTGGTTGCAGGAAGCATATCCTGCAAAACACCTCTATTTCGATTTAAATCATTTTCCGTGTGGCTAGCAGTGTCGTTACCATTGTGGACGGGTCGTCCCCGACCATGACAGCACTTGTCCAAGGCTTCATTAGTTCTGTCCTGAACCAACTACTCACACTAAAAGGGGAGGGGGGGGGGGGGTTAGCCCTATTAGTGGTTTGTTCTTCTCGTCGCCTTTTACGACTGGCAGAACATACCTAAGTCGGCTACAGACGATTCCGAGTCCTGACATCGCAATATAGACACCCATGGTCGACCGGTAGAGGCAAGGCGGCGCCGGGAACAGATCACAGACAGCGCCGCCCGAGTTCCCCATCCGGCAAACAAGTTGGGCCCGTACGGCGCAGCGCCACGTGGGTCAACCGCGCCTAGTAAAGTCACGTGTTTTCGAACCTTTCGACCCTCGGGACTCCTTAGCGATATCGTTGCCACAATGGCTAGACGGGATTCGACCTTAGAGGCGTTCAGGCCTAATCCCATGGATGGTAGCTTCGCACCACCGGCCGCTCGGCCGAGTGCGTGAACCAAATGTCCGAACCTGCGGTTCCTCTCGTACTGAGCAGGATTACTATCGC
This sequence comes from Schistocerca serialis cubense, assembly GCF_023864345.2. Classification (NCBI taxonomy): domain Eukaryota; kingdom Metazoa; phylum Arthropoda; class Insecta; order Orthoptera; family Acrididae; genus Schistocerca; species Schistocerca serialis. Next base: position 317,836,557 of record NC_064640.1, on the reverse strand, counting down.
AACGACACAGTCATCAGTAGGGTAAAACTAACCTGTCTCACGACGGTTATTATTATTATGAACTATTCAAGTATTACACGTATTCTAATGTTGACTAAATAATGATGTCTTATTGGATGTAAGTTGGGCTTGAACGCTCTAATGTTGCCAGGTGAAACAAACGTATAAATAAATCGGTAAATAAATAAGATAAATCCTTTACCCTACCAACATCGGCCACCTGTTCCGCCATTCTGCTACAGACATGTCCTCCAGATGCCTCTAGCACTCGAAATGTGCCAGCTACAGAACCTGGAGACCATCTCGTTCCATAGGGTGATTGCGTTGCAGGAACGTTAACGTAATGAGCATTGACTCTGCGGCTAGCTTCATGTCAAAGATTACAAATACGAAAAGTCAGTGTGAAGGTATATCGCTCATAGTATTTACATAGCTATCTGTCTTCACTTCAAGCTATCGTTGCAAAACTTGCATTTTGTTCTGTGATCGTACCCGCACAGTTTCTTTAGTGATAATAAATAACCATTCCCCCCATAGACATTAAGAGAACTTATGGCAATCTCAGTTTAACAGTACTCGAAGGTACTGGGCAGCAGTATCTTTTACCATAATTATTGTTCCTCCGTGTTATTTTCTGTGCACTCTCCACTCAGGCCAATTCTTAACCGCGGTGAGAATTTTTTTCTATCAGACAAAAATGTAAGAACGATGTTAAAGTGAAAGCTGATCACATTTTGTTGATCTGTCTAATTTAGAATTCTAAACACTACAATTCAGCTATGTAAGAAATTCGCGCAATTCGCACATTTATGTACATATATGTCAGTTTCCGGAGGATGTGTGATTTCAAGTTTTAGATTCAAATATTTTACTGTTCCTTTCGTTTTCGCTTAATCTTTCAGTGAATGTGTCAATGGTTGTGGGCATCGTCATGTATTTTCGAACATTTGCGAGTGACTCGGAAAATTTGTAGTATATTGTGAATTGTGAACATAATTTGTGCTTTATAGAAACTTAAGGAAACAATATCCTCATTCGAAAACAGTCGTTCCCTAATTTCATCGTGTTTCTACGTGAAAAACGTGTATTTTTGAAAATTTTCAGACGCTTGCAAGTGTTGTGTGTAACGTATTCCGTGGTGATTCGTGAGCTATAAATGTATATTTTGCAAATTTTGGTAGAAATATCTTCTTAGAAAACTGCTTCCCTCTTATTCTAGTTTAGTTACTTAGGTAATTAGTGCAATATTTCGGCTCGCTGCTCACTGATGTGTTTCTTATAAGGTAGTGTTTGAAATTTTACGATCACGACGTAAACTAAGCCCCTTCGAATTGCTCTGTGTTTCTATATTTTGTTTTACGCTACAACTGTCGCATAGTGTTGCATTTAGTTTCCCACTGCAGCATATTGTCGGTATTCGTCTTACATTAACACTGTTTTCGACGTTGTTACACGAGTTTGTTAGTGTGTATAGCTTCGAAAAAAGATAGGAAAACAAAGTTATCTTAGAGAAACCTTTAAATTTTAACAGGTTTTTCTTTCGTTATTTACACAAACCATCTTCTTCGACGTTGTCGCTTCATAACTTAAAGGAAACTGTTAGTACTCGTAGCGTAACAAACTCTGAAATTGAGAGACTGATTTAAGGTTAATTATTTAGTGTTCAGAAAAACTTTGAAACAGTAAGAATGCAGCCCCTCTGTGAATACTGTTCTTGAGCATGGGATAAACTAGTTACTGTTCGTAAGCAGCTGGAAATCGGTCATATTCCTGTCAAGCGTTGGAAGCTGCTTCGAATAGGTGTCTGTGTACGAAATGCCGAGAGACATGTACCAAAGATAACAATGTTACCTCAAGTGCTATCTTCTCCTATGGGTACTAAATGTTCTGCAGGAAGCACAAGACCTATCACCACTCGTCCACTTCACCGTGAATGACGTATCATTTGGTAGGTCTTGAGAACTCGTAGGGGAGGGCAGGAAGGAAGGAGAACTAGGGGTATTATATCCATCTCCTAACCGACAAGTTCGGCGTTCTGTCTTCAATTCAAACTGAATCAAAGCCGATGGGACAAACTTCTCATGTTGAAAACCCTGCAGTGTCCTGTGTAAAGGAGAGGCAAACACAAAAGGTTTGCGGGTCTGTTGATCTTCGGCAAACGTACGGCGGATGATGGTACCTCCTTAGGAAAACGGCAGCAAGGGACAGGAGGGATCATTTTGGGCAGTCTACGTGTATGCCCAGAGGCCTCATTTAACACACTGAAGAAGTTATTCAGACAGCCACAGAGGAAAGAAGATGCAACAGACTTATAATTGCGCCAAGCGTTGGAATGAAGAATGCCGATCGTCTGGGATATTACAGAGAAGGTTGAGAAAACCAGTCTTGCTCATGGAGTTTCAACGTAGATCACAACCTGCAGCATTGTTCCCAGAACAGATCGTGGTTCCCTCGTTGTGAGTGGAGTGGACGGCTTGAACCAGTAACTACGAAGATTGTTGGGCAAGCTAAGCTGCGACTCCCTTAGACTTACGTCATAGGGTTGAGAATTGTAGTGTTTCCCCCAAATTGGGTCAGGTGTGCGCAGCAAATCAGAGGCAAATAGCTGACAGTGTAGGCTGTATGTAAGGTGTCTTTTTTTTTAATAGGGTAGTTTTCTATTTTTCCATCTAACAGTAACTGTACGAGACACAGAAGTACTACGGTAAGATTCAGAGAAATGTCCCTCAGAGAAACGATTAAAATAGCAATTATAATACAAGGTACAGAAAGTTGGCTAAAATAAGCAGTTGACAGCAGTGAAATTTTTTGGGTAAAATAAGTGTGTGTTGAAAGGGTAGGCTAATGGGAAATGGGAGTGATGTATTTGTTGCAGCAGACAAGACACTCATATTCACCGAGGTAATAAATAGAAGCTGCATGCGTGACTGTTTGGACACTACTCATTTTCAAGGGTGGGAAAAAACTTGTAATTTGGTCATTTTGTCGTTCAAGAGATTCATTTCCGAAAGTAAGCGGAAACTTTCAGAGAAAATCTCAGTTCTCTGGTACGAATGTTCCCAAATCATAGTGCCATTATCGGAGGAGACTTCAATCATCCAACAATCAACTGGCATAGTTACAGTTTTGTTAGTGATGGTCGTGACAACACATTGTGCGGAACATAACTCCTCTGAAAACTACCAACAACAGGTACATCAGACCCGACTCAAGAAAGAAATATATTTGACCTAATGACAGCAAATAAACCAGATCTCTTTGAGGATGTCCATATTGAAAAAGTTGTCACGACCATGTGGTAGAAGTATCAACAATGATTAATGAAGTTCAAAAGGAAGCTAAAACAAATAGAAAGATTTACATACCGGTATTCAAAAAGTTAGATAAAGAGATAATTGTGGCATATCTCAAAGATGGCTGTCAAGAGGGCAATGCGAATGCAAGAAGCCTTCAGTGACTAGCGCAGAGAATCTTATCGAAAGATCCCTCTCACAATTCAAAATAATTATAGTCATATATGGACGCTGCAAGAGGCACTGAAGGTAGTGTCCAGACACAGATACTGATATTGAGAGTGACAAAGCAAAGGCAGGAACAATGAACTCCGTTCTCAAATGTTCCTTTATTAAGAAAAATGCTGACATCCTGCCACTGTTTACTTCTTGAGAAACGTATAAAATGGCTAAGATTAAACAAGGATCCAGGACACGATGGGATCCCTGCCAGATTCTACAGGGTGATTCCGTGCTGATGTAAAAAACTTTCAGAGATGATGGAGAATGATAAATTGAGTCCGGGGCTCATGGCCTAGAAACGATCGAGTCGAAATTTATAAGTGAAAATCATTCTGATACCTCTGACGCTGCAATACATGTAGTGGCACTGCTATTGCTACGATTGTAAGGTAGGCAGTTTCCAGAGTTGGTAGCACGGACAATAAAAAAAAGTTACACAGTAAAAATGGGATTTAAAATGCACGCGAACCAAATCTTTTCTACTGCGATCTGTCTGGTTTCTCTATTTTTGGAGGGGGAAGTCTGGACCAAAACATGGCAAAATGTCTCTAAAATACTTAACTCAAGGGCTATGGGACACTTGTTCAGTAGAAACCTGTTTCACAGTAGCAAACATGAACAAATGCTGATAACTCTTAAGGTATGTATCTTAGAACCCGTGTTTACTAGTCATTTTTTCTTGTTTGGGTCCACACTAATACTTCTGAAAGTTTCCTACCCTAAAAACCGTTGCAACAACATACAGGTACATGTATTCAGCTGCCATAGCTATCAGAACGATTTTTGCTTAAACTTTTGACTCTGTCGTTTCTGGACCAGGATCCCTTACCTCAAACAGATACAGTTACCCTCCTCCACGATCTATGAAAGAGTGCAGCGTCATCACAGAATCACCCTGCATGCAGTATTTGCTGCTCAGTTAGCTTCCATTTCGAGCGTAATATACCACAGTTCCCTTGAGCAAAAAAGTCAGCCTAGTTGTTGACAACAAAGACAACAAAAAGCACTAATCACACCTTTTTAAAGAGGGGTAGCAGTGTGATCGACACAACTACCGTCTTTTCTCATTGACGTTCATCTATTGTAGATTCATACACCATTTTCTGAGCTCAGACGGCATAATGAGGTATCTCGAAGTGGTCCTCTTTCACGCCAAAAGCATGGATCCCGAAAATGTCGATCATGCAAAATCCAGTCGGTTATTTTCCCACATGACGTCCTTAAAGCCACAGAGCAATGAACTCTGATATATACGATATTTTCTGACTTCCCCAAAGCATTTGGCTCGGTGCCACCCTGACGTTTATTAAGAAATGTGCTATTATGTTATCACAGAACAAAATTTGTGTCTGGGTGGAAGATTTCTTGGTAGGGAGGACCCAGAATTTATCTTGGTTTGAGGGACATAGGCAGGAGTAAAAACAACTTCAGGTGGGCTGCAGAAGCGTATTTTGGAATTCTTGTTGTTCATGTTGTATATTAATGAACTGGCAGACAGTATTAATTGCAACCTCACTTTTTTTGCAGATGATGTAGTTATCTGCAATGAAATACTTCCTAAAAATACGGCAGAAATCTTGATTCAGATCTGTAGGGTGTCTCAAACCTTTTGGGTCAAACTGAAACAGGTGGTAGTGGGTCCACAACCAATTGTATTGGAACAGGGAACCAATGATTGGCAATGGATCTTTATTGTGTTATGGACATACACAGGCCGGTGGGAGTGGCCGAGCGGTTGTAGGCGCTACAGTCTGGAACCGAGCGACCGCTACGGTCGCAGGTTCGAATTCGAATCCTGCCTCGGGCATGGATGTGTGTGATGTCCTTAGGTTAATTAGGTTTAAGTAGTTCTAAATCTAGGGGACTGATGACGTCAGATGTTAAGTCCCACAGTGCTCTGAGCATTTTTTTTTTTTTTTTTGCCGCGAAGGATGTGTTTTGAACACTGCGGTACACAGCCTTCTTTGATGTTAGTAACAGCGAAGAACTGCAGTGCTGTAGTGTCGAACTTCCTACAGTTTATATTGGTCAGGGATGAGGCCTCCTTCACTCGTGATGGTGATTTCAACAGCAGCAACATGCATGTCTAGAGTGAGGACAATTCCATGCCATCAACATCGGTGGCCACAAGCAATGACTCTACGTCAACGTATCGGAGGGCATTGTCCAAGATCACCTAAAAGCAGGCCGCTGTGGCCGAGCGGTTTTAGGCGCTCAGTCTGGAACTGCGCTACTGCTACGTTCGCGGGTTCGAATCCTGCCTCGGGCATGGGTGTGTGTGATGTCCTTAGATTAGTTAGGGGACTGATGACCTCAGATGTTAAGTCCCATAGTTCTTAGAGCCATTTGAACAATCACCTAAAAAGATCTTATTGGCTGCCTCTCCGTTTGGCTGGCCACCGTTAGCTGACGTTCCTGCGATAGGGTAAAGCTTCCTTCCCCAAATCAACACGGTTTTAGAAAGCACCGCTCTTGCGAAACTCAGCTTGCCTTTTCTCATACGATAGTCTGCCAACTAGGGATGAAGGGTAAGTGGATTACATATTCCTACACTTTCGTGTGGTATTTGGTTCGGTGCCTCACTGCCCACGGTACAAGCATATGGAATAGTTTCCCAGGTTTGTGACGGGCTCGAAGACTTCTTAAGTTACAGAACCCAGTATGTTGTCCTCGAAGGCGAGTGTTCATCACAGACAAGGGTATCGTCAGGAGTGCGTCAGTGAAGTTTGACAGAACCCCCGTTATTTTCAATATGGATAAATGATCTGGCCGCCTGGGTGAGCAGCAATCTACGGTTGTTTGCTGATGATGCTATGGTGTACTGTAAGGTGTCGAAGTTGAGTGACTGTAGGAGGATACAAGATGGCTTAGACAAAATTTGTAGTTGGTGTGATGAATGGCAGCTGGCTATAAACATATAAAAATGTGAGTTAATTCAGATGAGTAGGTGAAACAAACCCATCATTTTCTAATATGGCGATGTAGTGTGCTGCTTGACACCGTTACGTCGATTAAACATCTAGGCATAAAGTTGCAAAGCAATATGAAATGGAATAAGCTTGCAAGGATTGTAGTAGAGAAGACGAATGGTCAACTTCAGCACCGTTCGAGTGTTTGGGATCCGTACCAGGTCGGATTAAAGGAAGTCGTCGAAGGAGTTCAGAGACGGGCTGCTATACTTGTGCCCGCAGCTCGTGGTCGTGCGGTAGCGTTCTCGCTTCCCACGCCCGGGTTCCCGGGTTCGATTCCCGGCGGGGTCAGGGATTTTCTCTGCCTCGTGATGGCTGGGTGTTGTATGATGTCCTTCGGTTAGTTAGGTTTAAGTAGTTCTAAGTTCTAGGGGACTGATGACCATAGATGTTAAGTCCCATAGTGCTCAGAGCCATTTGAACCATTTTTATTGCTAGACTTGTTACCGGTGGGTTCGAACAACACGCAAGTACTACTGAAATGCTTCAGTAGCTCAAATGGGAATCACTGGAGGGAATGACATGTTCTTTTCGAGGACCACTACTGAGAAAATTTAGAAAACCAGGATCTGGGGCTGACTACAGAACGATTTTACAGCCGCCATCGCACATTTTACCTTAATTTGTTGTAAGTTCCTATGGGAGCAAGCGTCTGAGGTCATCGGTCCCTAGACTTACACACTACTTAATCTAACATAAACTACCTTACGCTGAGGACAACATACACCCTCATCCCCGAAGGAAGACACGAACTTCCGACGGGGTGAGGGGGGGGGGGGGGGAATTCGCGAACCATGGCAAGGCGCCTTTGGCCGCGCGGCAGATGAGACAGATCAAGGCTCTTCCGGAGGAGTGTAAACAATCGAAATGACTAGTAGTGATACGGGGTACTCGTCGCCAGGCATCAAACGGCGGCTTACGGAGTATGTATGTAGATGAAGAAGTAAATGTGCTTCTACAGTTTTAGAGAGTGTACCGCTTGCTGTCAGCGAAGGCCGGCCGGAGTGGTCCAGCGGTTCTAGGCGTTTCAGTCTGGAACCGTGTGACCGCTAAGGAAGGTCTCAGGTTCGAATCCTGCCTCGGACATGGATGTGTGTGATGTCCTTAGGTTAGTTAGGTTTAAGTAGTTCTAAATCTATGGGACTGATGACGTCAGATGTTAAGTCGCATAGTGCTCCGAGCCTTTCTTTTTTTTTCTTTTTTTGGCCGCGAAAGGATGTGATTTCAACACTGCGGTGCACAGCCTTGTTTGATGTTAATAACAGCGAACAACTGAAGAAGACGCAGCCTCATCGTCGAATTGGAAGCGGAGGTCCTATCCCATGACCGGCGCGATCGCCGGATGTCACACCTGTGGACTTTCTCTCTGGAGTTACGTCAAGAAGTTGGTGTATGGAACCCCTGTAGAAACGGGTGAAGACGTGCTTGCTCGTTTGCAAGCTGTCTGTCTCCTGGTACAACAGACACTAGGGATCCTTTACAGAGTGTTGCAGAACTTCATGTTCCGTTCCTACATATGCATTGAGACGGGCGGTCGTCACTTTGAACATTCACTAGGAGCTACATTAACGTTATGCGGTGTACGCTGTGAATGTTCGTAACACAATAAACATGAATTTCCGACAATTGATTCCCCATCTTAATGTAGTCGCTTCTGGACTCAGTATCACCTGTTTCATTTCGGCCCAAAATGCTCGAGACACCCTGCAGATAATACTTCAAAGTTTACAATGTACAGAAACGTAAAATTACGCAGTTCAAAAATGAAACAACGTAGTACCCGACGACTACAATAGCAGTGATTTACAATTAGAATCAATCAACTCATGAAAATAACTGAGCATAACAATTTGTAGAGATACGAAATAGAACAATCACTTAGGCTTCGCCGTAGGGGAGGAAGGCGACAGTTTCCTGTTCATTGACATGATGCTGGGGAAATGCAGTTAGTCTACAAAGGAGACTGCTTACAGATCACTTGTGCATCCCGCCTTAAGACATCAACTGTGTGGGTTCCATACCAAAGAGGATTAACAGGGGATTCTAAACATGTACAAAGATGGGTGGTACGAATGGTCGTAGATCTGACGCATTGGAGATTGTCACGGAAATGTTGAAAGCCGTTAATAGGCAAACTCCTAAACAGACACAAATTACACCGCAAAAACCCTGCTTAGAGAATTTCATGACGAAGAGTTAAGTGAAGAATCAAGAGATATTCTCCAGGATTCTATGTATCGTTCTCATAGGAACCACAAAGACAAAGTCAGACTGATCATGAGACGCACAGAAGAATTTAAGAGTCCGCAGCTCGTGGTCGTGCGGTAGCATTCTCGCTTCCCGGCGGGGTCAGGGATTTTCTCTGCCTCGTGATGACTGGGTGTTGTGTGAGGTCCTTAGGTTAGTTAGGTTTAAGTAGTTCTAAGTTCTAGGGGACTGATGACTATGGATGTTAAGTCCCATAGTGCTCAGAGCCATTTGAACCATTTTTTTTTTTTTTGAAGAATTTAAGCAATCATTATTCCTGTGTACTAAAGACGACGAGAGCGAGAAGACACCTTAACATGTGTTACCATGGTAAGTACCATCTACCGTGCAGTTCACAGCGGTTTGCAGAGTATATTAGTAGATGCTGATGTAAAGTAGCGAGCCAAGGAGACCCCTACGTGCCTTCCGTGTGAGCACTATACCGTTACATGCCGCTGTTGCGGGACGTTGCCAGCTGAACCCACGGAAGTCGTTGACACTAATGACGGGGTCCCACAGCCGTTCCTGGAAGTCGCTGACCATCGAATACTGTACATGCTCGCAACTCACAAATATGGCCATCGGTCTACCGAAACAAAGCCGGTGCCGGTGCCTGTTAGCTGAAGTGGCGTCAGTCCATGGACCTGGACGTCTTGCCGTCTATGAATCAGCCACAGCTGTTCTGGTCTTCTACTGAAACTGCAGTAGTCATGGTTGTTTGCTCAACAGGGTCGACTGAACCTGAGGCTCCAAACACCTGAGCTCATCATCGCTGAAGTCGCCGCTGCCGACATACATTGCATCTCAGTTGAAATTGATGCCCAGGATCCGCTGACATATAAACACCATATATCTCACAGGTTGTAGACTAGGGTGGCCATCCTGCCACATCACAACCTATATAATGCGTCACAATACGATAAATGTCGAAGTATTCATATACAGTGCATATAAAAATTGAAATATAAGGGGAATTCAAATGAAAACCGAACACCCGCCACAACGAGACCACCACACGCGTTAAGACATTTACCCCACTGGGAGACGAGATGATCAGCTCATGTTTCGTAGAACACGGTCGGCCGCTGACGGATCCACAACCGCACCTGCTCCTGAACATTCTCGTACGACTGAAATCGACGTCCATGCATGTCTTTCTTCAGGTTGGCAAAGAAATGAAAATCACACGGTGAAATATCTGGGTTGTACGGAGGATGTTGCAGTGTTTCCCAACCAAATCGCTGAAGTGCAGCCTCAATCCGTTTGACAGTATGAGGATGGGCGTTATCCTGCAACAGGATGCTTACTCTGAACGTCGAGTTCCTCGAGCGTTGAACCACAACCACTGCGCAGCGTTATGAAGACACTTTGCAGAAACTGCGAAGCGACAAAGTCGAAAGGCCAGTAATGTTGTCGGACGGAAGCATCGCGAGGCACGATAACGCTCGCCCCCATACTGCCAACAGGACGAAGGATACACTTCAGTGATTTGGTTCGGAACCAGTGTAGTAAGCTCGTATAGACTGAATCTTTCACCGTGTGATTTTCACATTTTTGCTGACCTGAAGTAAGACGTGCATGGACGTCGGTTTCTGTCGGACGAAGAAATGCCGCAGTGGGTGTGGTTGTGGATCCGTCAGAGGCCGACCACGTTCCACAAAAGAGGACTTGATCGTCTCGTCTCCCGGTGGAATTAATGTCTTAACGTGTGAGGTGGTTACTTTCGAATTGAACAATTCCATGGTCCCGTTGCGGCGGGTGTTCGGTTTACGTTTGGCTGCCCCACATACATACTACATGATTTTTGTAGAATTTTCATAGCTGCTCGCGATGTTTCACCTCCGAATTTTTCAGTATGCTTTGCTGGATTCAGTATTTGGGCTTCTCTTAACGTTCTTTCGCACAGCTCATATAACTTCGCAATTTTCTCTACTTATCGCATAGTCATTATAAACTCATTTTTTTCTTCACGCTACGCTTTCTCCTACTAAAAACACTTACTTCTTGATGCACTAATTGTTCTCCCTTTACTGTTGGTGCCGTGAGAATATTTATTTACACGAAGATGATTATTTTATCTTTCAACAGAGAGCAACTTCGATTTAAAGAAAATAAAAACAAATAAAAATACACGATGGTTCCAAAGCCATGTCACGTAGAGCAAATAGGGTGAGCCAGAGCTCCACTGACGAACTGAAGAAGCAGTGGTAGTATGGAACAAAACAAGAGGGCTCTAAAATGCATATCATGGGGGCTACGAGCACTTGCTAATCTTCGCTAATGTGAAACACATCTCATCTATTGAAAAAATTCTCAAAGCTCTGAAGGTACGCAATTTAGAGCCCTTGCTTACTGGACTTTTTTTTCTTGTTTAGCCCATACTGCAACTTCTGAAAGTTTATCAATGGAGTTATGGTTCCCACTACTTGTCCTGTGGGACGTGACTTTGGGAACACCTTGTATACTATCTCGAGACGAGGATAATTTTCGACGAGGGAAGATTTTAGTTGCTTAAGAAAGATGAAATCCTAATGCAATACAGTGATTGAAGAACAATCCAACATCAAGAAAACATTCTACAGAGTGCGATTAAAGTGTTTCCCTGATTAAAAAAGTTGTTTCTAAGGAACAATGCTAGATAAAGCTGTCTGATTACATCTACATCTACATGACTACAGTGCAGTTCATAATTAAGTGCCAGGTAGTGGGTTCATCGAACCACATTCTAGCCATTTCTCTACCGTTCCACTCCCGAACGGCGCACGGGAAAGACGAGCATTTAATCTTTCTGTGTAAACTCTAATTTCTCTAATGTTATCAAGATGATATTTTTTTGCAATCAAAGGGGAAAGCTGGTGACTGAAATCTTACGAGAAGATCCTGTCTCAACGGAAACCCCTTTGTATTAATGATTGCCGCCAAATTCACGTATCATTTCGCGATAATGCAAAACGAACTGCCTTTCTCTGAACCTTTTCGACGTCCTCCGTCAGTCCCACCTGATGCGGATACCACGCTGCACAGAAGAGTAGCTACAAATTTTAGTTTAACCCATGAAGTTTTTTGTGGATATATTTGTACACAGTCCTCGATGTGCAAACTCTTATGCCACGAATAGGAGATGCAGTAGAGTTGGTGGCAGAATAGGTTTTGGCAAAGGCATGGAGAGAAATTGAGAATCGTTTAGACGTTCTAGGGGCAACAAACGGAGCACATGTCGAAATTAATCCATTAAAAAAATTGTGAGTGAAACTACAAACCGCATTGTTCCTTACAAAGAAATTTTTAGTAAATAGGGAAAGACTTTACGGGCACGCTGTACATTTTGTACCGTACCTGCCTATCTGAGGAGGTCCACTATTATTTGCACCGGAGAAAGTGTTTTTTAGCGAATACAAGGTGGAATAAAATTGATTGTGCCCCCCGCCCCCGCCGCTTAAAAGAAGCTGGAACTGTGGTTAGTGCACTGTAATCACATTATGGAGTAACAACATGTTACTTAACTGTATATACAGATTAAATATCAAATCCTATTTTCCACAAGACATATAAAATCGTTCCTGCGAATAACCGCTATTTTCACAGGCGTTGTCGTAGACTGCAGCTGCAACTGTAGTGGGCGACGGAGCCAGCGTAGCATATGATGTTTGACATTGTTGGTCTACAATGCAGAAAAGGTCACCCGTGACAACCTGAACTGAAACCCCATTACTGAAGTTAGCGACACACACATCACTCACACTGCTGCTGTAGCCACAATTACTATCACTGGTTCTACCCACATGGAACCAAAGTAGTGAATCACCTCAATGTCTGCAGAAAAATGTGTTATACATACGTTGTAAGTCACATCAGCGAGGGTTTCCGTCATCGCCAGGGTTGTGTGTCTAACATGACAGCACTAAATGAACTATCTGGGATGTCGTCATGTCTAAGACGGTGTTTGAAACAATTTTTACTCCAGTTTTGGCACGCAGTGTGCTAGCGTACAGCCTGTCTGTACGAAGTCGTTAACAACACAAGCGGATTACGTCTATACTCCCTGCATTGTCACGACGAACAGTCTCGTACATCATAGATATGAGAGCAAATTACTATTGCAGAATACTTTACTTAAATAACGAAGTCAAGGATCTAACCATAATTATTTTCATGGTCTTCTTTCGTAGAAGAACAACAATAGAGACAATATACAGTTACAGAGCCGCACTTTCAAAATACCAAACAATATGCTTTTCATTGAAAACGAGAGTATTCTAATATATATAACATAAGGGGTTATTCCAGTAAACTCTTACTATGACAAATAATCATGAAACATGTACTGACTTTCACAAAGATCTTTTTAAAGAAGAAATATTTGCTTGTATGATGCAGGAAATTGTAGGTTTTTATCCCAAATGCAGTTCATTAATAAGGGACCCACAGCTAATACATACTTTTCGTAGCCTTTTTTAGGTAAGACCAACTCACTAATTAATACATAGGAAACAACGTGCGCAGAGTTCAACATATTATTCTTGAATATTTCATGACTAGTATGACTAAATGAAATGTTGCGGCTGAAATGTACTCGTGATAATATTTTTGTTAGATGGTGACTTCTTAGCAGCAACCACAAAATTAATGCCATCTGACAGACCACAGTACTTATAAGATCTCAAAATTGATAATTGTTTTAAGATAGAGTTCTCGTAAGTGACTGGTTGCTGGAATCATCTCCAGCAGTAAAAAAAAAAGGAATGCTGTTTTACATATTTGTTGTGATTGTGTTACGCAGGATTGCCAAAGAAACATTCAAATTGTTGACTATTTTATATTGAGATGAAATGTGGATGGATGAGCAGAAAAACTACACTTGTACTGAATTCGGCTAATGCTCTCCCACATGGGAAAAATGTGATTTCGAATAGTCTCTGACGTATCTCCAGCTAAAACGCGCTCATTTGGGTTTTAAGGCTGGAGGCTTTGCGGGTCATTCCAACATCGATACTCCTCGATTCCTCTTCAGGGAATGTCTGACTGTTTTCAAATTGTGGCACGGCTGTTATCATGCACGAAGCGGATGACAGGCATCTCTCCTCCTAAATTAAAAGATCGAACGGTTGGCAGCACACATTCTTCTGAAAAGTGAGTGTTTCCCTCTAGTCCATCCTGAATGAAACTTCAAGAAGTTCCCCCACGACTCTCATCCAATTGTAAACAGACAGATTGATTATTAACTGTATGTTACGGCAACAATGCGATTTTGAGACGAGCTACTGTTATGAGGTCTTCATAAAGACAGACTACCATCACATACGAACAAAAAATTTTTGTCGAGCCATAGATTTAAGTACCAGAAGTCTTTGATAGCCGGGAGGTACTGGGAATAAAATGCTGTGAATGCTTGTCGATGGCAACATGTAAAGGTTAGTTTTTTGCAAGCTGGCGAATGTTTGATTACGTTGTGAACCCGTGCATGCCATTCAACAAGACACCCCACTAGTAAACCCTGGCGCTGTAATACGGCGTTTCAGTAACCCACAGGAGTATTAGCCACGTGAACATTGCAGGTCACCAGAAGTTTCAAAGGTTGCTGCAGTGTCAATCATAATTGCATCTGCGTAAGTCTGGATCGAGTTGTTAATCACGAAATTATTCACTAAATCCAGACACAGGTTAAGGTTGTTTTGGGCTTGCAATAGGTCACAGAAGAGCCACTCTTGTACCTTAGCCAGTGCAACGACTAGTCATTTAGAGCTATATCACTTACAGTGCGCAGACACATGATTCGAATTTAGTTCAGTTTTTCAAAGATTCATACTTGAGGAACCCTTTCCAGTCCATGTCAATGATTTTTAAATCTCTGAAAAAATTGGGCAAACTGTGACACTACATAACGCAGTGTATATGTTGTCAGAAGCAGGAGCCCTTCTAGGTCTTATCTTTGATAATGGCGGGCCACGTCCTCTTGTATCCGGCAGTAGTTTTTGAGGTCTGGTCAAGAAATCATAACCAATTTGTCAACTTAGATTTAGCTCTCAAAGCGCTTGTCGGACATGAAGCCCTGAATGCTGCTTTCTGGTTTATATAGCGTAGCAGACGACTTCCCCTCACATGAAGAAATACGGGGTTCTTTTATATACGTCTAAGTATTCTTAGCCTAATTACCACCTATAAACACGGCATCCGATGCTGCAACGAGCATAGCTAGTAGACGGCCTCCCAAAAGATAAATGTAAGAGTTTCGTAAGAACATGTGCGCTACGGTCTATATGGTCCGTGAAGTTTAGAGGAGGTGGGCAACAACACTCTGACCGAGCGAGGCACACTGGAATCGCATTCGGGAGGACGACAGTCAAAACCGGGCACGGCCGATTTCTTTCCCCATCCTTGACACAAATCGAGCTTGTGCTCCTTTTCGAATGACCGACGGAACGTTAAACCCAACCTTCCTTCCTTCAACAACACTCTGCAGTTGCCCCAGCATTTATGTTAAATATATGCTTCATTTATCTACGCTCCAAGAACATGTCTGCGAGGCGAGGTCGCTTGCAAATGATATAACAATCGCTGGATATCTGTGAAACCACCACCACTCAACAGGAAAGTTAAGATAATATTTACCAACTAGTTACTGATACATCAAAATTACTGTGAGCGCCTGCTTGCCCTTTTTCCATCCAGAATATACAAGTACAGTTTACTCAGAAGGCTTGTTGTGGTATTATTTCATAATCTCGAACATGAATTGATGTCAGCTAACAAAAATAGGTTTCATCCTCTGTAAAACAATACATCACCTCTAACTGCTTCAGTGTAGGTTTCTACGTTCAGTGTCTATTGAACGTAAAGAGTAGTAATTACCCACTACATATCATTAATGGAACTCCCACTGTCATTATGTACTGACAGGATAGGTAACTTATTTTTGTGACTGCGATTGTGCCATTAAGAATTTAGTACGATATTTGCTAACATGGAATTAGTATATCAATTGTTTGTCATATCCGGTGATAATTGAGAAATTTTGCTTTCCTTAGCATACGGCTCGAGCAGGTAAACAATTTCTCCTGTCAGCTCCTCAACCGCTTAACGTGATACCATCATTGCTAGTACACTTGGTATGGTATTTAACAGCAAAAGCCTTATTGCTACGGACATTTGAGCTATCCCAAACAATAATGAGCAGATTACTGATATGCACATATACTCTGCCGTGCGTTCTCATCAAGTTCAGATCTGTCTAAATCAAGATATAGCACAGCCTTGTACATTATTTCCTTATAACACCAAAGCGGAGTTGTGCGAGATAAATGAAAACTGGTGGACGTGTTTCTCCGTCTGAAAGATGACGTCTGTTCCAATTTCGCGTCAGTCGCGCTAAAAGCGCCACTGCGAGGATGCAAATCTGGTTCGCTTTAAATACACGCTGTAACGGTCCTAAGAGTTAGTTACCTTTGAGATTGGACGTAGTGAGATGACATTAGTCAAGAATGCCTTTAAGGCGACAAAGACGCTGTTATCAACATCTCACTGCGTTTGAACGAGGTCGTGTAATAGGGCTACGAGAAACTTGATATTACTTCCGCGATTTTGCAGAAAGAGGTGGCAGGAATTATCCATTGTACGTGACTGCTAGCGGCGGTGAACATGGTAAGGTACGATCGCAAGAAGACAGGGTCGCGGACGGCCACATGCCATTACTGAGAGGAGAGACGTCGTGTTCGGCGAATGACTGTAGCTCATCGGACTGCGTCTACAGCTGCAATTCGAGTGGCAATTGGCACCATAGCGACACAACAGCTGTTACAAATCGGTTACAAGGACAGCTCCGAGCCAGACGCCCTGGAGCGTGCATTTCACTGATTCCAAACAACCGCCATTTGCTACTGTAATGGTGTTGAGTGAAAGCGGAGCGGAGGTCTGTTATGTATTCTGATGGAAGCTAGTTCTGCCTAGGTGCCAGTGATGTCTGTGTTTTGGTTAGGAGGTGGCCAGTTGAGAGCCAACAACCAACCTGTCTGTGTGCTATACACACTGGACCTACACATGGAGTTACGAACTGGGATGCGATTTCTTATGACAGCAGGAGCACTCTCGTGGTTATCCCACGAACCCTGACTGCAAAATTGTTCGTTAGTCTGGTGATTCAACGTATTTTACTACCAATCATGAACAGCAATCCAGGAGGTGTTTTCAAACAGAATAACGCTCGCGCACATACTGCTGTTGTAACCCAACATCTTCTACAGACTGTCGATATGTTGCCTCGGCCTCCTCGATCACCATATCTGTCTCCAAGCGGGCATGTATGTGAGTGACATCCTAGGACGACAACGTCAGTGTCATCCACAACCAGCATTAACCGTCCCTGTGTTGATCGAACAAGTGTAACAGGCATGGTACTCAATCACGCAAACTGACATCCGGCACCTGTAAAACACAATGCAAGCACGTTTGCATGCTTGCGTTTAACATTCTGGCGGTTACAACGGTTATTAACGTACCAGAATTTCACATTTTCAATGGGTTTTCTCGTGCTTATATTAACCTGTAATCTTGCTACGTTAGTCACTTAAATATGTCACAAACATATTCCCGAAATTTCACTTCTCTGCGTTAATCATTTCTTGGTGTTGAGACTTTTTTCCTGTCAGTGTAAATAGGCCACCTGATACACAGTCTCATAGAAAGGCGTTCAGATGCCTGAAATATCAGGATTGTTTCTACCGAGTTTACCTTCATTTTCTATTCTATAGCAGCGTATCCGCCTTCAACCAAAGTAGTATCTTCCGACCGTCAATGTTTTTCTTTAGTTGCTTGAATTTCTACTTTCTATATCTTGTCTTTGATGGCTTCTCTTTCAATAGCAGCATCGGCAGACGGAGCGGTTCAACAGACCTAAACGTAATACTTACAGCTTACTGAAGATCCGTAACTGAGGAACAATCGTTATCCCCTGACCAATATCTTTTTTTTTATATTCCTTCAAGAACTAGCACCCTTTCCTGATTCACACTTGGCATGATTAATTCCTTTTTTAGAGCACCATCTTCCACACGACTAGGAACTGATTCGCATGACGCATATTTCACATTTAAAGGTCTCCTATTCTTTCTTCACAGTTGACGACACTTGCCAAAATTGTAGCGACTGTATTATAAATATACTGTTCGTGCGAATATCGCTGTTGTGTTGTTTTGAGAGTCTTATTCGTAAAATAGAGAGAAGGTTTTCGATTCTTTGATGCAAGCTGTGACTGTAAATTCGCTCACTTTATCATCTCTTCAGTACTACATTCATAAAGTAAGGTTGTAACGTGCATCGGTAAACCATGTCTATGATTCAGACTTTGATTCTGAGCCCAATGTTCCCAGTGATGTCAAAGGTATACTTACATTGGACTCTGTCGAGTTATCTGCTATAAAGTAAAAAGCATTGATCAAATATCAAAGCAAGATATACTTTCAAGCATATGGATAAATCATCATTCGAGTTCTACAACATTTTTACTGATGTTCGCTATTATTCCTCACATACTGGAATGATCGTCCTCGTAATTCACAGCAGTTATGCAGTTTTACTGCTATCATTATAATCACTACCATTCGACATACAACCGCAGAAACAGTAGTAAACAGTGTTCAGGATCTTCCAAAATTTAGGGTATGCGCATGTTTGAGAACTGAAACAAGAATAAATACATTCGAGAGACAATCAAGCAAATAGGCTGTTGTAAGGAAAATATATATATCGACGCGTTAACACTCATTGCATATTTTTATTTATGAAATAACCATGAAGCGATGTGCTAGGCAACTCAACTGTTAGTAATGAACAATTTTTTCAGGTAACCATTCTCTGGGAATAACGTGTTATTTCCATGTAGAATAGTCCTGTAGATATATAATTTAAGAGTTAAAGGTTTTAAGTGCAGTTTCACAGTATTCATAACTTCTGAAGAAATGATTATAGATAATCCTTCCAAATTCCATACAAACCTTAACATAATTATAATACTAGATTTAATATAATTTAATTATTATTCATAATAGTTGATTTTGGCACAAAATTTACTTCACGTAAAATATTTGACAAGAAAGCAACATTAACTGTAAACTCAATACCAACTCTTGCTAGTTGCTAGCTTACTGAAGAATTTTTATTTAGGAATTTGTAGTACATATAGCACGAGCAGTATCTTATTTATTATTGATATCATGATTAAGATAACGTACAAATAATTTAATGAAATGTGCATCTCAATAATTGAAGATAATTGGAAATATCTACTGATAAATGAAACGCTACGTAACGTATTTCATACGAGAGAATCCAGTAGATCTTTTGAGTTACCAGTACAGCTATACGAATCATAAATGACAATGTGTTGTGTTGTGAACACAATCTCTAAATAACAGACTACAGCAACGC
Organism: Schistocerca serialis cubense; assembly: GCF_023864345.2. Taxonomy (NCBI): domain Eukaryota; kingdom Metazoa; phylum Arthropoda; class Insecta; order Orthoptera; family Acrididae; genus Schistocerca; species Schistocerca serialis. The sequence goes on along the minus strand of NC_064640.1, from coordinate 317,817,407 downwards.
AAAGTTCATCTGGCGAGAGCAGTGAGTGAACAATTGCGCTTCGCTCCCCCTAGTATCGATCAAACAGCCCCCAATCGTCGCGAGAGGAAACGGGGTTTGCGGAGCTGCGCTGCGCTGCCGAAGACCATGTGCGTGCTTATGTACGGATTTCTGTCGTTCTCTTACAGTGTTGACCTCGTTTTCCAAACTGCTAGCTTCACGCGTCTTGGCGGACTGCTTTTGCATGAACCGTAGAGGTTACTCGAATCAGTTATTAAGCACTACGTTTAAATTACGTAACTTCCCTGATACCACCATCGGTCCGCGGTTTTGTCACCTCCGTAATAACTACAAACTGAGAGATGTCTTAGCAATGGCGTTGATTAAAGTTCGGAGTTCTTATGGTAGATGTATATGAACATACATTTTTATTGAGTAATTGGCTGTCTGTTTAAAATGTTCGTAGGACGAAATATTTAATTATTATTCTCTTTCAGTTGACAGCATTTCTCCCGTGTAAATGAATAAATAAAAACTGCCTCATCTTTGCTATTGGCAAAGAGTGGAATACATCACCTTTGAAATTCCGAGAATTTTGTGAAGAAAAAAGTCCGTTGCCATCCTGAAGAGCACATATTTTTAGGACAAGGTTACGTGCAAGGTTCCAGAGTTATATACTGACGACTTCATTACTGGGTAAGTGCTTCCTTTCTTTTTTTAATCCTGGTTCAACTTGGTTAAATGGCTGCCGCTTTAAATAAACTTTATCGTTTAGGTAAGGTGCAGCTACTCGAGATTTTCTAAAATTTTAATTTTAAATGTATTACCGCATCTCCCGAGAATGTGTAACACTTTCGTACGTAAACTCTGGTTCAATTACTCACATTCAAAGCAGTGATCTCGAGAACTATATTGTGTCTTTATGGATGTTATTTTTGTGCCTTACCTTATCAGTCTGATTTTAGAAGTAATCTAGAATTTGATCGGTTCTAAGCATCATGGAAAATAATCCAATGTCTACAATGGGAACCAGTAAAACCGGTACAGGTTAACAATGCTCCCCGCTGTCAAATAAAAGTTTTCGTCTCAGACCAAACATAAAAGTAGTGCTCCTATTATTTTGTTCATGATTTGAGGACACTGCAGCAGTTTTCACAGATGTCGATGAGTAAGAAAACTGCAGCCGATGTTATTATTTTTGGATGAACAATATATTTTCTGTAACCATGTTCGTCCTTAGGCTCATCATTAGTTGGCAACGAGGACTTCTTGCACAAATTTTTACAATTTTAACTTTATGAAAAGATGTTCTTTATGAGTTACAATATAGACACCAGCTTCTTTGACAGTTTCAATGCGGAACCACGAGCCAGTTATAACTGTTCACCAAAACAATTAGTCACTTTTAATGGTTTAAATTTTTACCCAACAATAAATCATAATTTAAATTTTCACATTAATTATGTTACAGTTCTCCTACTCTATGAAGTTTTCCTTGAAGTTAAGTAGAGTCCCAGTAGGATGTCTCTTCCCGTATCAGAATCTGAGTGACAGGTCTTCGAAATGACATATCTGTTCTTATTTCTTTTGCACTTAGTTCTATAACTCAGTATTATTGATTTTATTAGAACAGTAACTACTTCTACTACTATTATTACTACTTCTTCTACAATTATCTTTAAAGGGTCTTTGATTTGACTTCATTGACATCTAATGCTTATGCTGATGTGTCTGATACTCGTTTTCTGCTCAATTTAATCTGAAGATGACACACACACTTTATTGTAACAGTATTGCAATTATCTTCCCTGTGAATTCGGTACAGGACTGTACATAAAGTCGAGTCCAGAATATTTTACTGCCCTACAACTTTTTTGTATGAAAACTTTCTTTTACTCGTGGTCCTTGTTATGTCATTAAGTAGGTAATGTTTGTTTAGGACATGGCGTGGTGTGTCAATTTTGCACAGTCGCAAAGATCGTTGCACTCATACTTATTCTGTTCATGTATGTATAATACGCTCTTTATCTAGTAATAATTACCTGACTACCGTTATATTTCGTTCGAAATGAGTCATATGAATCTTTCCATTTACATGACGATGAAACTGAACCGTTCTGATTTTTGTGTTTAAGGAATTTTTATCTCTGTTGCCATTCTGAAAATATTAATTTGCATAGGTAAGTTGTTTGGTCGCTGAATGTTTCTTATACTTTTTCGTAATTTTTCTTTGAAAGTAAAAAAATGGCTCTGAGCACTATAGGACTTAACATCTATGGTCATCAATCCCCTAGAACGTAGAACTACTTAAACCTAACTAACCTTAGGACATCACACACATCCATGCCCGAGGCAGGATTCGAACCTGCGACAGTAGCGGTCACGTGGGTCCAGACTGAAGCGCCTAGAACCGCACGGCCACATCGGCGGGCCCTTTAAAGTAAATTCACCCATTTTGTAAGTTCTGAGTCAAAGTACTGGAGGTCTTTTAGTACCGTTAAGACTGTAGTTATGCTGTAAACACAAAATCAGGGTATTCTAGTTACCACAGAAACGAGGTGCGCCAGCGGTCACCTGTCCTCCTAGACACTGGCTCCATAGTCGATTATTGCAGTTAATAGGAACTGTTGGTAGAGCCTAATTATATTAAATGGGAGACGCAACGCCCTTTCTCACATATTACTAACTTTATTTATGACATAATCCCTTATTTTTACTTTGATAACTACTCTGTTTTGGGCTTGAACTGCAAAGTTCAGGTCCAGATACACACGTAACAACGTATTGACCATATTGCTTCGAATTATCACGTAATTTATTTTATTAGTGGATACATTATTATTCTTTCTTTAAGAAACACATAGATCTGAGAGGTGCTACGGACCTCCATGGGTCATACGTGTAATATTTCTGTTCCGTAATGTTTACACAAGTGGCTCTACGAAACAGCCTAAAATTCTGGAGCTCATTCATAATCCTGGTGGTACGTTGTCGTAGTAATTGTAGTAACTGCTATTGACGCTCATGATAGTATTACATAAAGTCATTATAATAACCATATAAACAGTAGTACAACAATCTTATAAAGCCTGTTTCCCACATTCCTCTAAAGAACGAAGGCCATCACAAGGTACAGTACAATTAGTTTATCTTCATCTTTTTCAGACCAGTCAGTAAAATGTCATATACGTATCGTTGAGTGTGAATCTCATGGCTACATGTAGAGTGTTCTGGTATGTTATTAAGGACGAATAAGGCATAGAAGAAAGTGATGGTATGAAACCTGGTGATAGAACGTCACCACTGCCTCTCACGAAAAAATGACCTGAGGTTAAGGATCCTAGCCGACGGATGAGTTACCGCCAACAGTTTCACATCGTGATAGACCACGGTGGAAACAGGAATTAAAATCAGGGCATAGTTTGGTGATAAAGAAATGTACAGTATACCACCATCTTTCTTCTACTAGTAAAGCGGTATTACATCGCTTTGCTTACTGCTCTTGGGTAAGTAGGTGAACTGAGATACGGCGCTATACAGGAAGTCAGACATCCATTTATAAACCTCTTCTCCTTAGACTATGCTCATTTCTTTCTCAGACTGGACATCCATTTGCAATAGACGATAAAATGCAAGTGGCAAACGATTTTGTTACAATGCAGGTGCAGCAGTCCAACACGTGTCATCACAGAAAATAAAAATCTTCAAAAAGAATTACAAAATAAGACGAGATTTTTATAACTAGTTTGAAGGAGACTGCATTGGGAAACATGTCTCTGTGAAGTTGCACCTACAAATACTCATATTACACTGCATTGACTTACGCAGGGTCGCCAGTAACAGTCTGAAAAGCTTGCAATGGTGTTGTAGGGTAGGTTGTGCTGAGAAAAAATTGTTAAAAATTTCGATACGTTGCGCCGTTTCAGATTTAATTATTTTTTAAGTTAATCAGGCCGTTGCGCGTGCAAATTCAAGCTAGCCGCCAGATACAATTAATGTCAGTTGTTCTCATAATGTAGATGATAGTACACGAGACTGCTTAGCATTTGGTTCGGGTTCGATCCTTGCTACCGTCCCATCTCCGATTTTTGTATCGCTCTGCTGTTCGGTTTTAGGAAACCAAAGAAGAACACGTTTGGCTACATTGTCTCTGGCGGGCCCTTTGAATTTCCTAGTGAAACGACCTGATTGGCTAACTTCAGTGCTGATTAGCTCGGAAAAAGGCGTAACCTATCGATTTTTTTCTTAACAATTATTTCTCAGCACTACCTACCATACAACTGCATTATAAGCTTTCCAGACTGCTTCTGACCACCCTGTATAAAGAAAATGAAGAGCACTGTTTTCCAGTGGTATCAAGGGTATACATCAATTGTAAAGTATTTCCCATTGTTGTGTTACGCAAGACTATCCAGTCTTCTTCACCTGTGTAATACTATTACGTTAAGTAGACGTAAGATCTGTAACAAATGCACATTGTTTTGAACTTCATCTATGCATTTGTTATAGCTTCCAAAGTTACATCGTTTTTACAACAGATAAGCCACAAAAGACCATCAGAGTTGTGCGGAAGTCTGTCTTTATTGACTTAAGACTATTTTCAGATCTTTTAAGTCCATTTTTGAATCATCAGCTTAAGTCATACAAGAACGTCGATTACCTGAGAATACTGGACATATCTACAGCATACCCCCCAAGCTCTCTAAAAGTCTGTGGCCGAGGGTAGGTCTGGTACCACTAAACTGATCCGACCTTCACTGATCCACTGGCCAATGGCGTGTGGGAAAAATCATTGTCGGTAAGCCTTTGTATTAGCTCTAGTTTCTCGTCGTAGTCATTAGACGACATGTATAAGGGAGGAAGTATTATTTTGGCTGAATCTTCCCGGAAAGTGCTCACTCTAAATTTCAGCAGTAAACCTCTCGTTGATGTACAACGCCTCTCTTGTAACGTCTGCCACCGGAGTTTGTTGAGGATTTCTGTGCCGCTCTCGCGCCAACTAAATGACCAGTGATGAAACATGCTCCTCTTCGTTGGATCATCTCTGCCTCTTCTATTAGTTCTACCTGCTAGGGATCCCAGATAGATGAACAGTACTTAAGAATCGGTCGATGCAGTACCTTGTATGCCACTTCCTTCGTAGATGAGCTACATTTTCTTAAGATTCTTCCTATGAATCTCAGTCTGGCATCTGATTTTCTTTCTATTTGCTTTACGTAACCATTCCACGTAAGCTCGCTGTGGATAGTTACTCTTAGATATTTTACGATATATGCTGTTTCCAACTGGTTCAAATGGCTCTGAGCACTATGGGACTTCACATCTGAGGTCACCAGTCCCCTAGAACTTAGAACTACTTAAACCTAACTAACCTAAGGACGTCACACACATCCATGCCCGAGGCAGGACTCGAACCTGCGAGCGTAGCGGTCGCGCGGTCCCAGACTGAAGCGCCTATAACCGCTCGGCCACTGCGGCCGGCTGCTGTTTCCAGTAATTTGTCATCAATAGTGTAGTTGTGCAGTAATGAATTCCTTTTCTTATGTATGCGCAATGTGTTATATTTATTTATGATTAGTGTCAGCTGCTAGAGACTGAGCCATTCATGTAGACTATGAGTGCCGCTGAATGAAATACATTATTTACGAAACGACCGGACTGTGTTTCATGCATGTCCCAAACTAGTCATCAGTTAATAAAGACGATCTTATGTGCAACTTTTTCGGTTCTTTACAATTCTTTTTAATCATTTCAAATTGCTGACTTGTTGTCATACAGCATGCTGGAAGTAAGTAAGCATTTTATTGATGATGAGTTCAACAGTTGTTTTTCTGCACAAATATCATTTAAAAACGACAATTTACTATTCATTAAATTAAAAATTTTAGAATGTAACAGTTACATTGAGAAAGTGTCCTTCTTGCTACCTTTCGCATATTAATGAATTATATTGCGATTTATTAGATTAGGATATGAACTTTGGAGTAATAACGGCTGCCTGCAATTTTTTTGCCTTATCAGTCAACGATTCCAGCTTGCATTGTGATTCTGGGTGCTTTTTGTGCATTATGCAGTTGTGTGTAGAAACTTATTTCGTAATCATGACTAAACCTGAAATCCCTCATATGAAATAAAAAATACTCAGTATGGTTTGAAAATGGGCAGAAACTTTCCAAGTGCCGACTATGATATATAAATACAGTGGAGTTTCTGACTAAGACGGGACGAAATTACACTGACAGTGTTAGGAATTTAAGGAGATAACCACGATTATCAATAGAGAGGCAGCCAGGCGCGAAGGTATAAAGAAACACTTTTTTTACGTAACGCGGGGTTACGATCCCCAGACTTTCAGTGTGTCACTTATTTTGATTGGTGTTGGTCGTCTGATGGTAAAGTGTAGTATGTGTGAAGTCAAACATCATTAACACGAGACTGCAATTTTGGTGTCTACTGAAATGTGATTGGAAGAATTCGAGGACAGGCATTCTAAGTATTTCTTCAGAAACAGATTCTAGAAAGTTTAGTGCCTATATAGCTAACAAATTAAGTTACTGTGCTATACGGTAGATGAAGAGATGTATACAGTTATGTGAACTGCTCACGATTGCATTACGAAAGTTACTGCACCGACTTCTATGTCATAGTCTGAGAATGAAATAAATGTTTTGTTTCCTATTGGAATTACAAACAAATTACTGAAAGTTATGGACACAGTTTACTAAAAGTTGCTCCAATAGAGACATGGGAGCACGAATCAGAGTAGTAAATTAAGAAATACACTTTAGATGCAGAATTATATTCCTCTTCTCTGAGTAGACGATACCGTTATAGAAATGGACAATCACCTGTATGTGATGGTGATCCTAGAACAAATTTCTCATTTGTGACAGAATACCGAAGTATCCAAAAGTGCTCACAAGCAAAAGTATTTACGTTATAGGAAGCCGATGAACAAGGAGAACAGAAATCTCGTTCTTCACTCCCGCAGACGGAGAATAATATAATTTGCCTATATTCATCACACAGTCACTATTCTTATTGTGAATAAAGAAAATAAATCACAATCGTGATGGCTAGACGGTGGTCTGAACCTCACTTTTCTCGATCGTAGGCCGCGTCTTACAACTCTGTGCGCTATCCTACTATCTAAGATTAATTCAATCTTCTCTTATGTATCATGTTTTTTCTTTAAAGCTGTTATTTAATGACGTAATCGTTTGAAAATATCTCCGCAATCGACATAATAAAGTAAGCTGTTGGCAGCAGTCTTTCTTTGGTTCCAATTTAACGTGGGAAGGAACACTAAATTCTGCCGACCTTCTCGGCGACTAGGTCACTAACCGATTTAAAGAAAATGCAGCGAACCTAGATGTGGATGGTAAGACCAGGACATGAACCCCACTGCTCCGGAATGTGAGTTGAATGTCTTTACTGATGCAGGTCCTCGCTCGGCCGCAACGTTAAGAACGTGGATTCTTTATCGCATGTCCTTGTTGTACTTCCTTTGTTTTTCTACTTTAAATTCGCTTGTTTCCCTTCTGATTTTCTTTTTTCTTCTCAGAGCTTAAACATGAAAGTATTATCCCCAGGGCCACTTATTTTTATTAGAGGTCCCTTAATCGGACCTCCAGATAGGACGACTGCAGACTGCGGCTTACCAACAAACTTTCTGCTGTGTTTTCTCGTTATCTTGGAGTTTCTTTTAGAAAGTATACAACGATGCCCAGCTCCAGGTCGCGCGTCAGCACAATAATACTTTGCAGTGCTAGTTACCATGAGAAATCCATGATTTCGTTGGTGCAGTTGTTCTCCATTCATCCATATACATCTACATCTACAGTTACATGGCTACTCTGTAAATCACACTTAAGCCCTGGCAGAGGGTTCATTGCACCACCTTCACACTAATTCTCTATTATTCCACTCTCTAACAACGCTATCTTTGCGAGCTCTGATTCCCATAATTTTATTATGATGTTTTTATTACGATGTATCTCTATGTAGGTAGGCGTCAACAAAATATTTTCGCATCCAGAGGAAAAAGTTGGTGATTGAAATTTTGTGAGAAGGTCCCGCCGCAACGAAAAACGCCTTTGTTTTAATGATTTCAACCCCAAACACTGTATCACATCCATGACATTCTCTCCCCTGTTTCTCGACAGTACAAAACGTGCTGCCCTTCTTTGAACTTCCTCTGTGTATCCTTTCTGATAAGGATTCCCCACCGCGCAGCAGTACTCCAAAATAGGACGGACAAGCGTAGTGTAGGTAGTCCCTTTAGTAGATCTGTTGCATTTTCTAAGTGTTCCGCCAATAAAACGCAGTGTTTGGTTTACCTTTCCCCACAACGTCTTCCACTTACCTAGCGACTGGAAAAAGTGCGGGGGGTTCCCATTTTCAAGAAGGGTGGCAGGATGGATGCGATAAAACGTACGATACCACTTTTACAATGTTAGGGTAGTTTTTTACACTCACTAATTACCAAAAGTAGTCCTCGTTGTATTCTGGCTTTAAGAAAATGTAATCTTGAAATCGAATTATTTCCTCTTCAAGTTCAGTCTCAACCCAAGAGAAGAGATTGCTCATTCTGTTTGACATATTTTCCATACCCACTTTATGGAAAGGGTGATCTACTTAAGCTAGAACAGGTTCCATTGCCTTTAAATGTGAAAATCGGTTTTAAAACTCTGCCAAGCTGGCCACATATTTCTTTGCAGCTTTTTGATCCAATGACCTTTGTTGGTCCGACAATTCTGACTGTATTTGACGAAAGTATTCCACATTTAATTTCTGTAACTGTGCGATCCAGAGGTCAAGTTTTTGCATGAAACACCTTATCTAAGACGTAAGAGTTGGGTTTTTCCTTGAAGTTTTTTGTTTAACTCATTTAGTTTGACTGTCATATGTTACAAATGCCAGATCCAACAACCAGTTCAAATCATACAGTTGCGAGTAATGTTATTTTCTTTCACACGCAAAAGATTTTATCGCTTACAGAAGTTATCTAAATCTATTTGGAGCCATACCTCTACTCAGCCATCAAACTGCCGTATGTAATAGTAGCTATCCACACAGGCTAACCAATTCTTATAATAGCACTCTAAACTTTCTTCTCTTTAGTGATTATGAGCGAATGGAATTGAGAGGTTTTGTGACTACACTCAAAACGTGTACCATTTTAAAAATATATACAAAATGCTTGCTGATGAACGATACAAAGATACTTCAAAAAGGAGGGAAAGAGTCGTCGTTCGCAAACAAGGGAACAATCCCTTCGCGTTTGCCTAACATGCAAGACGCTCCATCAATAGTAATAGACGCAAGTTTCTGAAATGACATATCATATTCACAAATGAAGGATATGAATGCATTGTAAGCATCTTATCCTTGTGTAATGTCTTCGAAGGTGAAAATTGTATCCAAGTTTCCTTTTACACTGTAACCCGAAAATATCAGTCTTACAAAAATCATAAATTGAGGTGAATCGATTCAATCTACTGAGTCGTCTAATTACATTGAGAAACACAAGCGGGACTGCCAATCTGTTATCAGGTGAACTTTTATTTTTTCCGACATTAATTCCACTTTTCATGCTATAGTCGGTCTTGACAGAGGCATGTCTCTGATGACTGATATCATCTCCGAATTGCTTTTACATATGAAAAATAAAGACTTACTAGCTGCCAGAAGAGACGTCTTAAAAACTGTGCCATCGTCAAATGATTTTGTATGTTTCAACAGTGCTTCTGATAAACTAAACGGTCTATTGACACACAGTCAACATGGGTTTAGAAAACATCGATCTTGTGAAACACAACTAGCTCTTTATTCACATGAAGTGCTGAGTGCTACTGACAAGGGATTTCAGATCGATTCTGTATTCCTGGATTTCCGGAAGGCTTTTGACAGTGTACCCCACATGCGGCTCGTAGTAAAATTGCGAGCTTACGGAATATCGTTTCAGTTATGTGTCTGGATTTGCAATTTCCTGTCAGAGAGGTCACAGTTCGTAGTAACTGACGGAAAGTCATCGAGTAAAACAGAAGTGATTTCAGGCGTTCCCCAAGGCAGTGTTATAGGCCCTTTGCTGTTCCTTATCTATATAAACGATTTTGGAGACAATCTGAGCAGCCGTCTTCGGTTGTTTGCAGATGACGTTGTCGTTTATCGACTAATAAAGTCATCAGAAGATCAAAACAAACTGCAAAACGATTTTGAAAAAATATCTGAATGGTGCGAAAAGAGGCCGTTGATCCTGAATAACGAAAAGTGTGAGGTCATCCACATGAGTGCTAAAAGAAACTCGTTAAACTTCGGTTACACGATAAATCAGTCTAATCTAAAAGCCGTAAATTCAACTAAATACCTAGGTATTACAATTACGAACAACTTAAATTGGAAAGAACACATAGAAAATGTTGTGGGGAATGCTATCCAAAGGCTGCGTTTTATTGGTAGGACACTTAGAAAATCTAACAGACCTACTAAGGAGACTGCCTACACTACGCTTGTCCGTCCTCTTTTAGAATACTGCTGCGCGGTGTGGGATCCTTACCAGATAGGACTGACGGAGTACATCGAAAATGTTCAAAGAAAGGCAACACGTTTTGTATTATCGCGGAATATGGGAGAGAGTGTCACAGAAATGATACAGGATTTGGGCTGGAAATCATTAAAAGAAAGGTGTTTTTCGTTGCGACGGAATCTTCTCACGAAATTCCAGTCACCAACTTTCTCCTCCGAATCCGAATGTATTTTGTTGACACCGACCTACGTAGGGCGGAACGATCACCACGATAAAATAAGGGAAATTAGAGCTCGTACGGATAGATATAGGTGTTAATTTTTTCCGTTCGCTATACGAGATTGGAGTAATAGAGAATTGTGAAGGTGGTTCCATGAACCCTCTGCCAGGCACTTAAATGTGATTTGGAGAGTATCCATGTAGATGTAGATGTAGATGTAGATATAGAAGGAAATGGTGCTACGTTTGAGGTAAGACCCCTTTGTACAGGCTTTACAAAACACGACTGCTGGTATTGTAATTTACTTTTAAGAATAGAAAGTTTCTTTCTCCTCAACTCACGACCAGAAAACCGTTTTCGATTCGCAGTTTTTGTGAACTGTTCTAAAATAGCGTACAATATTTTCCTTTTTGTGTATAGCTAAAGTAGCATTACATATCAAAATACACATATCTTTACGCATTGTAACAAAAAAACTGTTCTTCCACTCACCATGGAACTGTGTTTAGCTGCACTCGTTTTTCACAAACACGTTAATAAGTCAGAACTGTAACTTGGAGCGTGGACTCCCTAGTTCTGATCGACAGCACTCAGCAGCAGTCGGGACACTTCACATCGCAGTGGTTTGGAGATGTTCTTTGCCAACTGTACAGCATACTACTAGTCGGTGTCGACTGCATTATCGCTGAGATGTGCTGTCGCTGTGGCGTGTATTGTTGGATTTTTTTGATCGAGATTGTTTCGAAAGGCAGTGTCGAGGCGGTTGTTTGGCATGTCAATAAAAAACAATCTCACAAAGAATCGCTTGAGTGCGAAGTCGCAAGTTCAATTTTTAGCAAGGTTCATTTGAAAGTATTGTGTTAACAATTGTGATAGGAGAAATATTAGCTGCTAATGACTCACCATGTGCATCATGAGGGCAACAGGAAACAAGTGTCCGTTAGGTGCAGAGATAAACCTTCTACGGGATGTATGTATTACGCTGCACAAAATGGACATCGTTGACATTAAATAAATGTTCGAAACAAACCATTAACTTGCACCATCAACACCGAATGACAAATGGCGCGCCACAGAGATACAAATGTTCTCACTATCAAGATGGAAGACGAACTCCCTGGGAGCTACAAACCGTGTACGACCCTCAGCTGGCTATCCACTCTTAAAGATATAATGTAGAATCATATTTGTGTAACGGCGTCATGCGACACTGGTTGAATGTGATGGCATGCAACCGAATGCGAAACAGTCTGTCGTGAAGCTTATCACCAAACTGACTATCCTTTAAGACGTAGTTGCAGATAATGCGATATGTTTTATAGGCACAAAAAAAGTCCATAGGATGAATTTGTCCACTGGTCCCAGTTGGTATGAATTGCAGTGTCACACATTTCGGCAGGGATAGTTTGTTCTAAGGGAGTATGATGTTTATACGCAGACCAGGAATCAAGCAAAAGCCAGTTATTCTGATTAGCTTTTGGCCGAAAGTAAAGCTCATACCATAGTTGTAGTTGTCTTACGCCCATTTTTCCACTCTTGCTTGCTGTGACGTAAATATTCCCTACTGCCCTTGTAAGATCACGAACACGAGGAAGAATCGTAGGGGGCAGAGCACCTCCATCTTCTCGCAGCACAATAAATAACTTCCCAGCCAATTTACCATTCAGCTTAACAAGCGACATAACTGTATACAAATGGGTTAATCATGATACAACTCTATTGGTACCTTTATTTTACAGGGTGCCTTTTATACGCATTTCCTTCTAAAATCCCGATTGGTTGGAGTTGAAAACAAATTCCTTACTGTACGATGCGATAAGTTTGTTTATCTCATCTAAAAATTTTCGGGCTGATTCCGCAGTTTGCTGTGCATCGTCAGGTTGACGCTTTGTTTGAAATTTCGTTATCTTACGTCTTACAGTTTTGTAGTACACATCGAAGTTATGCAACCGTCCTGGTGCTTCCCTCGAAACCAGTACATCTATGTCGTGTGCAGTCTGTTGTGCATCACGTAGTAGCTCACTACCAAGAAGTTCTCGTAAATTGTATCGAGCATTCTTGAAACGCACAAACACCTGTTTTTCTAACGAGTGCGCCTTGATCCCCTTGCAAATTCGTAGTTTTTCTGACACACTAAACGGTCGTATTGCTGGGAACTGACTCTAAATCTGTTCACAACTGTATTTTTACTATGCTGCGGAAGGTTTTCCATGTGCATAATTATGTTTAGTGCCAACTCCTTGGACAACGATTGTCCTTTACTACGTTCCATTGCAGTTGAGATTTGTGCGCGTCTGTCCGACAAGAATGATGAACTACAATCCTCGGCACCCGTTACAGTGTGACTTTCGCTTGTCAAGAACTTATCGTATCATTGTACTCCTAGTGTACATTGTCACACAGTCGAGTGGCAGAAACGCTAAAACTTCATCTGACACATCTTTTACACTTTGAAAAATTCCTTGGCTTCCTTTCTCACGAAATGTGCCGGATGACAATTCGCTTTTCCATCGTGCACATCTTATGAATGACTTCCTTCAGGATAACGACATCGCTGGACTAGAGTAGCCAGCATGTTCTCCAGACATGAAACCTATCGAACATGCCTGGGATGGATTGAAAAGGCCTGTTTATGGACGACGTGACCCACCAACCACTCTGAGGGTTCTACGTCGAATCGCCGTTGAGGAGTGGGACAATCTGGACCAAAAGTGCCTTCATGAACTTGTGAATAGCATGCCACGACGAATGCAGGTATGCATCAGTGCAAGAGGACGTGCTACTGGGTATTAGAGGTACCGGCGTGTACAGAAATCTGGAACACCACCTCTGAAGGTCTCGCTGTATTGTGGTACAACATGCAATATATGGTTTTCATGAGCAATAAAAATTGCAGAAATGATGTTTACATTGATTTCTATTCCAGTTTACTGTACAGGTTACGGAACTCTCGTAACCGAGGAGATGGAAAACTGTTTTTTGAAGTGTGTACATCCCCTGTAGGTACAACGCGCGTGTGCACAAATAACTGCCCCTAGCGCAGATCACGACAGAGCACTGGTGGTGAAAACTCGCGGAAACGATAAATTGATACAAGACACAGTTGACACAATTTGATGCCCGAACGAGAGACCGTTGCCTTCTAATGTCAAACTAAACAGGTTTCCAACTGTTACTTAAAGAATAACCCTTATCTTTGTATATAATATTGTCAGATAGCCCAATTTCAATAGCTTGTATCACTACACAGTCCCAATAATGCGACGTAGGAGTAACCACTTGTGTCTCATCCTATAAAATTTATGTCCTTCAGTAAGACAATGCTCCGCAACTGCATATGTTTCTGTCTGGAATAAACGCGTGTGGCGATGGTACTCCACACATCGATACCGGACCGTACGAATCGATTCTCATTTTGGGCTTTCCCGCAATGGTATGGAATTTTGTAGACACTGGGCTTGCTCAAACCCAAATCATCCTTTACTGAGTCCAGCAGCGCTCTAATCTCAGCTGGCGAACGGAATACACTTCTACTATCAAATCTCTTTTAAAATTATTCCTATTTTTGAAGATATGTTTCCCGCGAAAGTTAAGAACGCCACCGATTTCCTTGTGTCTACTGTTGGTTCCCACAAAAGTCCAATCCGTTGAGCATGACAGATCTGATTTTCAGTATAACCATTCTGCATGAACACTACATTTAGATGATCCAGTGCTTGTGTCGAACTACCATCATCTGATATGGCGTAAGCTTTTTTTTTTTTTTTTTTTTTTTTTTTACCAATGTATGTAGGACCCCTTTGTGTCGGGACGTGGATGACAACATGATGCATGATGACATAGGTCCGTATGCGTGGGATTACGATAAACACTGTGTCCTAATGTTTCGTCATCCCTCCTGTAACAAAGACATCTAAAAACGAAAGTCTTCCAAACTTTTCAACTTCCATCGTGAGCTTAAAATTGGGATGCTGACAATTACAGTGATCTAGGAAACTGTCCAGAACATTCCTCCCATATGGCCACACCACAAATATATCGTCAACGTATCTCGGAAGACAAGTTAGTTTTAAAAGTGCTGTGTCCTCAAAACTTCCATAAACTAACTAGGGACAATGATGTATAATGGACTTTCGATGGCCAGGCCGCCATTTTCTTCAAAGTTTTGTTATTAAATAAAAACAATACGTCGACGTCAAAATATGGCGACAAAGTTTTGTTGTTCGTTCGTCCAATTTTTCACCAATTAACTGCGAAGAATTTTCAAAAAGTGACACAACATAAAAACCAGTAAATCCGTGGGACCAAGACAAAAAGACTTCAAATGTTAACTAAAAACGAGAGAATTGGAAATGTAATGTTCGCATTTTTCGACACGGGGACTGAGATTGGGTGCTAAATACGTGGCCAAGTTGTAAGTTGGAGCACCCAAATTGCAAACTATCGGCCGAAGAGGAACGTCTTGCTTGTGTAACTTAGGCAAACCGTATAATCTGAGCGGGACTGCAGCACCACTTCGAAGTTTTTTGTGAACATCATCAGATAATGAACTCTTCTTTAAAGGTGAAATCGTCTTACGCTTTATTCTTTCAGATTGTACGTTTATGGTACGGCCACTTGGCAAGGGTGCTCTGGATCGTTTCCTAGATTATTTTAATTGTCTGCATCCCAATATTAAGTTCACGATAGAAGCTGAAAATGTTGGAAAACTTCTGTTTTAGCCATTTTTAGATGACTTGGTCTACAGGAGGGATGATAGGACATTAGGGCACAGTGTTTTCCGTAGACCCACGTATACGGACCAGCATATTCATGCATCAAGTTGTCATCCATCCTACTGATACAAAGGGGTTCTATGTACACTGGTAAAAAAAGCTTATGCCATCTCAGATGCAGATACTTTTACAAAGAACTGGATCATCTAAAAGCAGTGTTCACGCAGAATTGTTATACCGAAAATCAGATCTGTCATGCCCTACAGATTAGACTTTTGCGGGAACCGATAGAAGACACAAGGAAATCGGTGGTGTTCTTACCGTTCGCGGGAAGAATATCTTCAAAAACGGGAAGAATTTTAGAGAGATTTGATATGAAATTGCATTCCTTCCTCCAGTTAATACTAGAGCGCTGCTGGACTCAGTGGAGGATGACTGGGATTATGGAAGCCCAGTGTCTATAAATTCCCTGTCACTGGGGTGAAGCCTGTATCGGACTAGCGACTCGTACAGTCGGGATCGATGCGTGGAGCACCGTCGCCACACGCGTTTATTTCAGCCTGTATAGTATGCAGTTTCGGAACATTGTCTTACTAAATGACGTAAAATGTAGTACGATGAGAGGCAAGTGGTTGCTCCTGTGTCGCGGTATTGGATTTGTCTAGTTTAAGAAACTATAAAAATTCGCTTATACGACAATAACATAAGCAGAGATAAGGATCTTTAAGTAAGAGTTGGAATTCTTCTTTGTTTGACATTAGAAACCAGCGGTCTTTGTTTCGGTCATCAAAAGGTGTCAAAGGTGTTTCATTTCAGTTTATAATTTCCGCGAATTTTCACCACCGGTGTGCTGTCGTGGTTTGCGCTAGAGAGCAATTATGTTCGCGCACGCGCGGTTTACCTACAGGTGGTGTATAAAAGAGCCGCCGCTACTGTTTGATTTCAGTTCACGAGAGTTGATGTGACGGTTTACTCACCTGAAGATGACAGCGATGTGGAACGCTGAAATATTGTGTCGAGATGACGTTATGTTCCGGCTGTAGACCAAATATGAATATCATCAATTACAACGCCGGGAATGCTTACGGAGCCTCATCAAGAACCTCTACGGCGAGGAGACGTTTGAACATGTAAGGAAGTTTAATAAACCTTGTAAGAAGGAGCGGAAGTTGCTGAGCGCCCACCCTTTCCTGCTAAGATGCCGGAATGAAGGCATAACACCTAAATTGCCAGAACTGTTCATTACATTGGGACAGAAACAGCCAATAACATTAAGAAGTGTGCTGGTTTTGCCTTAGTGTGGTGTGCGTACTGTAAGACCTTCGGTACACACACCATCAGATTATTCGACTATCGCTCTAACGAAGTAGGCGAGTGTCAGAAATATGTCTCTTGGTCTTATCGTGGCGTGTTTATCTTCTGCCGTTAGGTCAGACTATAGAAATGCCACTTGCACGCTTAGAGTAGCAGATTGACGGTGACCAACTTTAAACAGAAGTTGATTAATTTTCACACACATTTATTAAAATAATAAAAAGGATAGACATTACGTAACTTGATTCTGGATGCTGTTTACAATTGACAATCTGAAGTTCCTTTGGTCTTGGTACGTTAATCTTATTCTCACATATCTCTGATACTTGAGAAAGTCTCTATACATTTCTCTTCATGGCTATGTACAGGAATATGATAATCTTAATAGGCGCAGACTGAAACTTGAATATAGGCTGGTACAGACTAATGCAGACTAATGCAGACAAATGCAGACTGACTACGCGGAACTATGTACACAACACTTAGTGAGGGAGCGCTTTTGTTTTACATGCAGACAACTGGAATTCATATCCAAAGATTTATGTGCATTTGGAAGTACCGGTCCGATGTCTGCTGCATCCTGGGAATAGGTTAACAGTTCGTCCTAGGCAATATCAGACTAGGTCCATGCAAACGCCGTCAGTAGGCAATTAGGCAATTTTCGAAGTTTCAACGGCTTTCTCCTCAGTCTACAATAACGGATGATGACAAGTGCCGATGTTGTGATTAATTTCACAAACAAACAACGGGACGATGATATGCTGGAAGTATCAGAAACGGGATTAAATTTACTTACATTTAGCCCCACTTCCCAAGAATGTTCTCATTACTGAATTCATTTCCGCCGCTTGAAAAGGCGGTGTCCAGGTTTCCCGAGGATCCATCAGGTCAAATTAGGCAAGAGGTTTCGCATACGTTGCCTCAGGTGTCACCCCCGAGGAGTAACATCTCCTCGATTGAAACATTGGCGATTCGGTCCTTCAGTGAAGACCAGGATTTAGTAATTCTAGCAGCCGACAATGGCAGTGCTACGATTTTTCGTTCGCGAGACGACTATGTAAGTAAAAAGGATCTTTTACTTGCAGGCTCGCATACCGAACATTACAGAACGATTCAACTGGACGTGTAAAACGTAAGACATTTTCAATTCTGACGAAGTTTCCATTATCTGACGAGTTTCTTAAGAAACTTCGACCTGATGCTGCAGTCTCGCCCAGGTTATACTGTTTGCCTGAGGTATACAAGCAAGGGGTTCTTCTACGGATTATTGTTAGCAATTTGGGTGTTCCTACTTACAACTTGGCCAGGTATTAAGCATCAATTCTCAGCCCCCATGTCGGAAGATGAAAACATCATATTTCCAATTCTCTCGTTTTTATTCAGCATTTGAAGTCCTTGTATCTCGGTCCCACGGATTTGTTCGCTACTTTTACCAGAGTACCTCTTAAACGTTCTTTGCAGTTAATTGGTGAAAAACTGGACGAAGGACCAACTAAACTCTGTCGATGTGATTTCACGTCGACATATTTTTTTTATTGACAAATACTTTGAACAAACTGACGAACTGGCTATGCGGAGTCCATTATACCCCATAGTCGCCAGTTTGTTTGTGGAAGGTGCCACTGAAGCAGGCGTTCTTAAAACCAACTTGTTTCTGGAGATACGTCGACGATACGTTTATGGTATGTGTACAGATTTGACCTTCGCAGAAACCAACAGAACATCCAAACAAATTGGTGGCGTTACTACCTTTCGCGAGAAGCATATCTTCAAAAATAGGAATAATTTTAAAGAGATTTGATATTAAAAGCGTATTCCATCCGCCAGCTAAGACTAGAGAGCTGCTGGGCTCAGTGGAGGATGATAGGGATTGAGGAAGTCCGGTGTCTTACAAAATTCCATATCATTGCGGGAAGGGTATATTGGAGAAACGGTTCGTACGGTCCGGGACCGATGCGTGGAGCACCATCGCGACATGCGTTTATCCCAGACAGAAAAAATATGCGGTTGCGAAATATTGTCTTACTGAAGGACATAAAATGTTGTATGATGAGATACAAGTGGTTGCCCCTGTATCTCGTAATTGGGACTGTGAAGTGATAGAAGCTACTGAAATTGGGCTATCTGACGATATTATAAACAGAGATAAGGATTATCGTTTAAGTATGAGTTGGAACCCTGTTTTGTTTGACATTAAAAAGCAATGGGCTATGTTTCGGTCATCAAAAGGAGTCAACAGTGTTTGATATCAGTTCATCGTTTCTGTGACTTTTCACCACCAGTGCGCTGTCGTCCTTTGCGCTAGAGGGCAGTTATATTCGCACAAGCGCGGCCGACCTACAGGTGATGTATTAAAGGAGTCGCCACTACGGTTTCATTTCAGTTCCACGGAGTTAGTACGACTGCTTACTCATCTGAAAATGGCGGCCAGGTGGACTGCCGAAATATTGTGTCAAGTTGACTTTATGTTCCGGCTGTAGACCCGATATGGATATCATCAATTACAACGCCGGGAATGTTCACAGAGCCACAACCGGAGACAGTGGTGTCAGATTTACCGCCTACGAATACCGCGTGAAACGCTCACTGTCCAAAAACCGATATTTTAAAAAAATATATCATTTCAATAGTTTTAGGACAAACGTTCTGGAAGATCGACTCATAGACCCATGGCGATTGGCGCGTTGATTGCGATCGACGGGTTGAGGACCCGTTTTCTGGTAGAAAGCATCGGAAGCTCTTTAAAACTGTTCGTAGGTGATGATGTTGTCTGTAAGAAAGCAGCAACGCCAGAAGGCAGTATCGATTTACAGAATGACCTGCAGAGGTTTCATGAATGATGCTGGCTCTGACAGTTGACCATGAACGTAAATAAATGTACCATATTGGGCATGCATAGGTAACGAAATCCACTATCGTACAACTTCACTATTGATCTACATCTACATTATTATTCTGCAAGTCACAGCTATGTGCTTAGCATAGCGTGCATCGGATCACCTTTAAGCTACTTGTCTATCGGTACACTCCCAAACAGCGCGCGGGGAAATTGAACTCTTAAATCTTTCCATGCAATCTCTTATTTCTCTTACTTTATTACGATGATTATTTATACCTACGTAAGTGGGCGCCAACAAAATATTTTCACACTATGAGGAGAAAGTTGGTGATTGAAATTTCCTGAGAAGTTTCTGCCACAGCGAAAAATGCCACCCCAATTCGTGCATCATATTCATGGTACTATCTCCCTTGTTTCACGTCAATATAAAACGAACTGCCCTTCTTTGAACATCTTCGATGTCCACCATCAATCCTATCTGATGCTGATCCCACATCGGAAAGCACTACTCGAGAAGCGGTCGGACAAGTGTAGTGTAAGCGTTCTCCTTAGTAGACCTATTACATTTTCTCAGTTTTCTGCAAATACGTCGCAGTATTTGGTTTGCTTTCCCCATAACATTATCTATGTGGTCGTTCTAATTTAAAAACTCTAAGCTCCGTTCGAACAGTCCTCGGGGGAGGCCCAACTGTACCGAGTGACCGACTCAGCCGAAGGTGCCACTGTATGATGATATGGATGGCCATGTGGTCAGCACACCGCTCTCACAGTCGTTGCCAGCTTTCGTAACTGAAGCCGCTACTTCTCAGTCAAGTATCTCCTCAAGTTTCCTCACAAGGGCTGAGTGCACCCTGCTTGCCAACAGCGCTCGGCAGACCTGAACGGTCATCCAGCTAAGTGTGCTAGCCAAGCCTGACAAAGCGTAACTACGGTGATCTGACGTGAACCGGTGTTACCACTGCGGCAAGGCCGTGAAATTATATCTTTACTTACTTTTATCATTTAAACGCTGACCTACATAATTTTCCTTGACAAAGACAACTCAAGCCTAACCTATTCATTTATTACCCAGAATATACAAGCCCAACGCAATCTGACTGCTATACAGTGACAACATGGCATACAGTAATTAACACAAAAGAATGGCCCAGAATTGCAAGAAATCCTAACAATAAACCAGTTCCAAAAAATATGAAATTAAAGAAATATGAAACTACCTCCAACTCTGTTAATTGCCTAAACTCATTTCAGTCACGAAACCAATCTTTTTTTATAAGTCACTTACCTCACAGAGAACTTCATAACACGAACTACAGTAATTACAGCAAGCACAAATTGCTGCCAGCTAAATAAAAAGATTTTAACTACTATAGACTCTAACTACTTGGATGCATATGATTAGTAAAAGAAAGATTTTGTTGAAGAGCAATCAATTTATTTAGAAAATCTTACCTTATTCACGTGACAACAAGTTCCAAAAATTATGTAGTTGTCCATAATTCCACTGCCCAAATACTATCAACAACACAACAACATCCATCATCCAATATTTCCTTGCGTTTCACTTTATAATGTATGTCCTACTAACACAGAGTCTCCACTAAGAAAAAACATGTCCATACACTTCTCTATCGACTCGCTAACTGTTAGTCCGTCCAACCACAGAATCTATTGCCGAGGGTGCACAGCGCTGTCAGCGATATTAACACAGACTACCGCTCTGCTAACATACAAACAGGCTACTTACAGCAGTAGGCGCTCCGGTTCAGGTTATTTGTAATTGTAATGCCTAAGTGTTTAGTTGAGTTTAAAGCCTTTAGATTTGTGGGATTTATCACGTGATTCAAATTTAGCGGTTTCCTTTTAGTACTCATGTAGATGACTTCACACATTTCATTATTTGGAATCAATTGCCACTTTTTGCACCATACAGGTATGGCGTCTAAATAATTTTCCAATTTGTTTTCACCATCTGATGACTTTATGAGAAGGTAAATGACTACATAATCTGTAAAAAGTGTAAGAGGACTGCTCAGATCGTATCCGAACATAGGGCCTATAACACTTCCTTGTTGAACACCAGATATTACTTCTGTTTTACATGATGACTTTCCGTCAGTTATTACGAACTGTGACCTTTCTGACAGGACATTACGAATCCAGTTACACAACTGAGACGATACTCCATAGGCACGCAATTTAATGAGAAGTCGCTTGTGAGGAAAGGTGTCAAAGGTCTTCTGGAAATCTAAAAATATGGAATCACTTTGATGTCCTCTGTCGATAGCACTAATTACTTCGCGAGAATAAAGAAAATTTGTGGTAAGTGCTCACGGGACCAAACTGAAGAGGTCATAGGTCCCTTGGCTTACACACTACTTAATCAAATTTAAACTAACTTACCCTAAGGACAACACACAGGTCCATGCCCGAGAGAGGACGCGGTACTCCGATGGGGGGAGCCGCGCGAACCGTGGCAAGCCCCCCTAGGCCACGCGGATACACCGCGCGGTTGAGAATAAAGAGCTAGTTGCGTTTCACAAGAACGACATTTTGTGACTCCGTTTCGGCTATGTGTCAATAAATTGTTTTCTTCGAGGTGATTCCTAATGTTCGAACATAGTATATGTTCCAAAATCCTACTGAAAATCGACATTAGTGATATTGATCTGTAATGCAACCGATTACTCTGATTTCCTTTCTTGAGAATTAGTGTGACTTCAGATACTTTCCAGTCTTTGGGTACGGAACTTTTTACGAGCGAGCTGTTGTATATGATTGCTAAGTATGGAGCTGCTGTATCAGCATACTCCGAAAGGAACCTACTGGTAAACTCGTACAGTCTGGACTGGATGTCTTTGCCTTTCTTAAGAGTTTCAAGCTGTTCCGCTATACCGAGGTTATCTACTTCTAAGTTACTCATGTTGACAGTTGCTTTTGATTAGAATTAAGGGTATTTACTTCGTCTTTTTTTGTGAAGGAGTTTCGGAAAACTGTGTTTACAAACTCTGCTTCAGTGACACTGTCATCGGTAACATTGCCATTGTTATCACGTAGTGAATATATTGAATGCGCCTTGTCACTGTTTTCTGTCAGCTTTCTAGACAGAGTTTCGCTGTGGAAACTGTTAAAAGCACCCCGTACTGACGTTCACGCTAAATTTCGAGCTACTGTAAAACTTCGCAAATCTTGGGGATTTTGAATTCTTTTATATTTTTCATGTTTTTTCGTCTCTTCTGCAACAGACTTCTGGCCTGTTTTGTGTACCATTGGGAACAGTACCATCCCTTATTAATTTATTTGGTATAAATTTCTCAATTTCGGCTATTTCTTTGAGTGTAAACCACATCAGATTTACACTTATATAATTAGTTTTAAAGGAATAGAGGCTGTGTCTTAGGAAGGTGTCAAGCGAATTTTTATCTGCTTTTCTGAATAGAGGTTTTTTGCGTTTATTTGGAGAGAGACAGTGGTGGGGGGGTTGGATGTTACAGTATACAGCCTAGAATTGTGGTCACTAATTGTTGTATTGGCCATGATGCTCCCTATTTGGTCAGGATTATTTGTTGCTAAGAGGTCAAGTATATTTTCGCAACCATTTACGCTTCGAGTGAGCTCCTGACCTACTTAACAAAAATAATTTTCTGAGGAGGGATTCAGTGCGATTTCGAATGATGTATTATGCCCACCACCGACTTTTAACATATATTTATATATTTTCGCCGACGTATCGGGAGTAGATTGAAATCACCACCAACTTTAATTGTATGAGTGGGATACCTATTTGAAATGACAATCAAGTTTTATTGAACTCTTCAGCACCTTGTAAGGCGTCCGGATTTTACGGACCTTACATGAACTTGATCCATAATGACAGTACAATATAGTATGAGATGCTCAGAAAATAGGAATTATATTATATCAACAAAAGGCAATTGCAGTATTCTTATGTACCGAAAACTAACAAAACAATATCTACCAATATGGACAGGGGCATGAATAAATAAGTTACAGTGCAGCAGAATCTGGAGACGAAGCGAGTAGGTGGTTAATGGTATCGGAAAACCCCACTTAACAAGAGAATGACGAGCTTCAGCGCAGAAAGGGATAATACCAGAACAGTACATTATTCCTTTTAACGTAAATATGACCGGGACCGAGGGTCAGTGGCTGGACAGCTTTAAGAGGGCTAGGCTGCGAGCCGTCAAGAAAGATCAAATTCACCTCTTGAAAGACGGCGATTGACCGAAACCATACTGGGTGACGCAGACATGACACGGTGGGAAGATCCCCATTATATAAAAGCATTCTGAGAACTAAAATTTCTAGATATCTCTTTAGTCTCGTGGTGGACCGAACAAGTGTATGGAAAATAGCGAGGGCACTGAGAGCTTTGCTTTCTGCGAAGTGTGGACGATACACTTCATGTATCGTGGCGACAGATAGCAAAGAGGTAGTTAACTATTCCTGCGGGAATTTTTGTTGGCAAAGAAATTTTGTACGTTGCTCCAACCTTTAGCGAGTGTGCAATTGCCATTATTTCGACTAGGGAAAAATTAATGTTCTAAGGAACGCAGGAAAGTTCAGACTGAGTGAATTCAGTCAAGGCCAGAGTAGGGAATTTGCGTTTCAGATCCAGCACAGAGACAACACCATTGTAGATGCCGCTTGGTAAAGTACCACCGCATATGAGGCCACAGTAAATGTTGAGTCGAGATTTTGCTCACTCCAACTTGTGTACACTTTGGCCATTGAATATCAAAAGCTAGAATACTAACCTGCCCTCACATTGAGTACATGAGAGTTTTTTCATTGGTTCAAAAAGTAAATTTATTCTCCAGCAACTCAGTGCATTGACCAGCTACGACGTTGTAGATGTAAATGAGCTAATGAATTTTTTTTCATATATAGAGATAACCATTTTAATAATCATCAATTAGAATATCCAAGAGTTAAATATTTTGTTATTGAGTGTCAAAAGTAATTGAACATGATTGTTGTGTATTACTTGGCCCCTGAAAGCACAGTTGATAAATGATATGTAGAATAACAAAGGAAATACACTCCTGGAAATTGAAATAAGAACACCGTGAATTCATTGTCCCAGGAAGGGGAAACTTTATTGACACATTCCTGGGGTCAGATACATCACATGATCACACTGACAGAACCACAGGCACATAGACACAGGCAACAGAGCATGCACAATGTCGGCACTAGTACAGTGTATATCCACCTGTCGCAGCAATGCAGGCTGCTATTCTCCCATGGAGACGATCGTAGAGATGCTGGATGTAGTCCTGTGGAACGGCTTGCCATGCCATTTCCACCTGGCGCCTCAGTTGGACCAGCGTTCGTGCTGGACCTGCAGACCGCGTGAGACGACGCTTCATCCAGTCCCAAACATGCTCAATGGGGGACAGATCCGGAGATCTTGCTGGCCAGGGTAGTTGACTTACACCTTCTAGAGCACGTTGGGTGGCACGGGATACATGCGGACGTGCATTGTCCTGTTGGAACAGCAAGTTCCCTTGCCGGTCTAGGAACGGTAGAACGATGGGTTCGATGACGGTTTGGATGTACTGTGCACTATTCAGTGTCCCCTCGACGATCACCAGTGGTGCACGGCCAGTGTAGGTGATCGCTCCCCACACCATGATGCCGGGTGTTGGCCCTGTGTGCCTCGGTCGTATGCAGTCCTGATTGTGGCGCTCACCTGTACGGCGCCAAACACGCATACGACCATCATTGGCACCAAGGCAGAAGCGACTCTCATCGCTGAAGACGACACGTCTCCATTCGTCCCTCCATTCACGCCTGTCGCGACACCACTGGAGGCGGGCTGCACGATGTTGGGGCGTGAGCGGAAGACGGCCTAACGGTGTGCGGGACCGTAGCCCAGCTTCATGGAGACGGTTGCGAATGGTCCTCGCCGATACCCCAGGAGCAACAGTGTCCCTAATTTGCTGGGAAGTGGCGGTGCGGTCCCCTACGGCACTGCGTAGGATCCTACGGTCTTGGCGTGCATCCGTGCGTCGCTGCCGTCCGGTCCCAGGTCGACGGGCACGTGCACCTTCCGCCGACCACTGGCGACAACATCGATGTACTGTGGAGACCTCACGCCCCACGTGTTGAGCAATTCGGCGGTACATCCACCCGGCCTCCCGCATGCCCACTATACGCCCTCGCTCAAAGTCCGTCAACTGCACATACGGTTCACGTCCACGCTGTCGCGGCATGCTACCAGTGTTAAAGACTGCGATGGAGCTCCGTATGCCACGGCAAACTGGCTGACACTGACGGCGGCGGTGCACAAATGTTGCGCAGCTAGCGCCATTCGACGGCCAACACCGCGGTTCCTGGTGTGTCCGCTGTGCCGTGCGTGTGATCATTGCTTGTACAGCCCTCTCGCAGTGTCCGGAGCAAGTATGGTGGGTCTGACACACCGGTGTCAATGTGTTCTTTTTTCCATTTCCAGGAGTGTAGCTGTTTTGTCTTTCTAGAATAGACCCGAAACTTTCACTTTTATTAATTTACGCATTCTAGTTAAGTGATAACAGCATTTCTAATGATTTTTGTTGTGATCCACACCTGATATTAGCTGCCTTCCAGGGCCATATTTACACAGAATGTCTGTTTAACACCCTGGGCTTGAGAAGACAGTTCAGATGTTTTGTCCATTTGCACGCTAAGTGATAAGACAAGTTTGGACACGTTAGTCCACTCACTGTGGAGATACAAAGTGCGGAGAATCTCATAAATGTTGATTCTGCCAGGATGCGAAATTAAAACATTCTGATAGATTGAGGGTTTGTGTTTGATAGTTTTTTTTTTGGTCATCAGTCTACTGACTGGTTTGATGCGGCCCGCCACGAATTCCTTTCCTGTGCTAACCTCTTCATCTCAGAGTAGCACTTGCAACCTACTTCCTCAATTATTTGCTTGACGTATTCCAATCTCTGTCTTCCTCTACAGTTTTTGCCCTCTACAGCTCCCTCTAGTATCGTGGAAGTCATTCCCTCATGTCTTAGCAGATGTCCTATCATCCTATCCCTTCTCCTTATCAGTGTTTTCCACATATTCCTTTCCTCTCCGATTCTGCGTAGAACCTCCTCATTCCTTACCTTATCAGTCCACCTAATTTTCAACATTCGTCTATAGCACCACATCTCAAATGCTTCGATTCTCTTCTGTTCCGGTTTTCCCACAGTCCATGTTTCACTACCATACAATGCTGTACTTTAGACGTACATCCTCAGAAATTTCTTCCTCAAATTAAGGCCGGTATTTGATATTAGTAGCCTTCTCTTGGCCAGAAATGCCTTTTTTGCCATAGCGAGTCTACTTTTGATGTCCTCCTTGCTCCGTCCGTCATTGGTTATTTTACTGCCTAGGTAGCAGAATTCCTTAACTTCATTGACTTCGTGACCATCAATCCTGATGTTAAGTTTCTCTCTGTTCTCATTTCTACTACTTCTCACTACCTTCGTCTTTCTCCGATTTACTCTCAAACCATACTGTGTACTCATTAGACTGTTCATTCCGTTCAGCACATCATTTAATTCTTCTTCACTTTCACTCAGGATAGCAATGTCATCAGCGAATCGTATCATTGATATCCTTTCACCTTGTATTTTAATTCCACTCCTGAACCTTTCTTTTATTTCCATCATTGCTTCCTCGATGTACAGATTGAAGAGTAGGGGCGAAAGGCTACAGCCTTATCTTGCACCCTTCTTAATACGAGCACTTCGTTCTTGATCGTCCACTCTTATTATTCCCACTTGTTTGTTGTACATATTGCATATGACCCGTCTCTCCCTATAGCTTACCCCTACTTTTTTCAGAATCTCGAACAGCTTGCACCATTTTATATTGTCGAACGCTTTTTCCAGGTCGACGAATCCTATGAAAGCGTCTTGATTTTTCTTTAGCCTTGCTTCCATTATTAGCCGTAACGTCAGAATTGCCTCCCTCGTCCCTTTACTTTTCCTAAAGCCAAACTGATCGTCACCTAGCGCATTCTCAATTTTCTTTTCCATTTTTCTGCATATTATTCTTGTAAGCAGCTTCGATGCATGAGCTGTTAAGCTTGTCAGCTCTTGCCGTCTTCGGAATTGTGTGCATGATGCTTTTCCGAAAGTCAGATGGTATATCGCCAGACTCATATATTCTACACACCAACGTGAATAGTCGTTTTGTTGCCACTTCCCCCAATGATTTTAGAAATTCTGATGGAATGTTATCTATCCCTTCTGCCTTATTTGACCGTAAGTCCTCCAAAGCTCTTTTAAATTCCGATTCTAATACTGGATCCCCTATCTCTTCTAAATCGACTCCTGTTTCTTCTTCTATCACATCAGACAAATCTTCACACTCATAGAGGCTTTCAATATATTCTTTCCACCTATATGCTCTCTCCTCTGCATTTAACAGTGGCCGGCCGCCGTGGTCTAGCGGTTCAGGCGCTCAGTCCGGAACCGCGGGACTGCTACGGTCGCAGGTTCGAATCCTGCCTCGGGCATGGATGTGTGTGATGTCCTTAGGTTAGTTAGGTTTAAGTAGTTCTAAGTTCTAGGGGACTGATGACCACAGATGTTATGTCCATAGTGCTCAGAGCCATTTGAACCATTTAACAGTGGAATTCCCGTTGCACTCTTAATGTTACCACCGTTGGTTTTAATGTCACCAAAGGTTGTTTTGACTTTCCTGTATGCTGAGTCTGTCCTTCCGACAATCATATCTTTTTCGATGTCTTCACATTTTTCCTGCAGCCATTTCGTCTTAGCTTCCCTGCACTTCCTATTTATTTCATTCCTCAGCGACTTGTATTTCTGTATTCCTGATTTTCCCGGAACATGTTTGTACTTCCTCCTTTCATCAATCAACTGAAGTATTTCTTCTGTTACCCACGGTTTCTTCGCAGCTACCTTCGTTGTACCTATGTTTTCCTTCCCAACTTCTGTGATGGCCCTTTTTAGAGATGTCCATTCCTCTTAAACTGTACTGCCTACTGCGCTATTCCTTATTGCTGTATCTATAGCGTTAGAGAACTTCAAACGTATCTCGTCATTCCTTAGTACTTCCGTATCCCACTTCTTTGCGTATTGATTCTTCCTGACTAATGTCTTGAACTTCAGCCTACTCTTCATCACTACTATATTGTGATCTGAGTCTATATCTACCTTACAATCCAATATCTGATTTCGGAATCTCTGTCTGACAATGATGTAATCTAATTGAAATCTTCCCGTGTCTCCCGGCCTTTTCCAAGTATACCTACTCCTCTTGTGATTCTTGAACAGGGTATTCGCTATTACTAGCTGAAACTTGTTACAGAACTCAATTAGTCTTTCTCCTCTTTCATTCCTTGTCCCGAGCCCATATTCTCCTGTAACCTGTTCTTCTACCCCTTCCCCTACAACTGCATTCCAGTCGCCCATGACTGTTAGATTTTCGTCCCCCTTTACACACTGCACTACCCTTTCAGTATCCTCATACACTTTCTCTATCTGTTCATCTTCAGCTTGCGACGTCGGCATGTATACTTGGACTGTCGTTGTCGGTGTTGGTCTGCTGTCGATTCTGATTAGAACAACCCGGTCACTGAACTGTTCACAGTAACACACCCCCTGCCCTACCTTCCTATTCATAACGAATCCTACACCTGTTATACCATTTTCTGCTGCTGTTGATATTACACGATACTCATCTGACCAGAAATCCTTGTCTTCCTTCCACTTCACATCACTGACCCTACAGAACACGTGGAAATACCGAATGAGAGCGAAAATGCAACACATGATGTTCAATATGGTCCACAGAATGGACATGAGAACGGCGTTGCTAATGAATCAGACGTTGAGTCTGTAGATAGTGATTTACAGCATGTTGAACCAAACATAATCATATTGGATCACTTAGGCTTGCAATATTCTAAACATACAAGAGAAAAACGAACATCAATTTCAACGGCTGAGATCGGAAGTTTTACGTTCCATCGAAAGTCGAGGTAACGTAGAAAGCGTTAGTGAGGAGTCGCAGACGACGACAGAATCCACTTTAGTATCGGTAGATACTACTGTGAAGACTGCAGAATCAGCAGTTGCAGATAATAAGACAGAAAGGGTACGCGAAATTACGTGTGACGTAATACGGAAAGGCACATGTGGATGCCAGTCCGAAACCGCAAACCGCGAATGGGAAATTAGTCCAAACCAGCATATGCCAGAACATCATTGAAACCGTAGAGAAGAGTGTGGATTGCGACCACTTGTTCAAGAAAGAATAACAGGTCAATAGGGGATACAAAAGTGTGGTCTGCAGCAAGATTGAGTACGTCAAGCACAAAGCGTGACATACGCTTATCAAACTGTAGAGACGCGTTACGCAGCGCCACAACCTGTAGGACGAATACCGACGGGTTACAGTACGACGTCTAACGAGCCAGAATTGCTTACACGTCAATATAAGGAGCCGGTAGCGGGCGTTATTCTGGCCTATTGCGCAATGAGACCTGCAAGTGATTCTGCAGCACGAATGTCACAGAATGAACCAAGCTATACACGACTGTGTATATTTGACGCGAAACAAGGACAGAATTCCTGTCTTCAAAACCCAGGGCGTACATCACAGAGAGAAGAGAGACGTCTGATTATAACCACTTTCTTACAGTGCGGGAAAACCAGCACTATATGGAAGATGCAAATATTCTCCATCCCAGCACATTTATTGACCAATTTAAAATAGAAATACCGACACATTGGCCATTGAAACATAAGTTAGATTTCATTTGTGCATGGACGGAAGTGTTGTTGAAACTATGCAGAAGATAGCAGAAACTTGCGATTCGTATGATTCGTTTAGAGCTGCCTTTAATGCAAGATATTGATCACCCGAGGCTCAAATGACAATAAAATATGGATTATTACAAAAGTCTCATTCGAAAATTCGCGTTAGAAAACAGCAGTCGAATTCTTTGAGAATATGGCTAAAACAAACCAATACTTAAATAACCCATATAGCGACGGAGAATTGATTCAAATATGCAAAACGAAACTGCCAATGAAGTGTCAACAAGCCTTGATAGGACGTGGGGGCGATAATGTAGAAAATTTCAAAGGTGTTTTGAGCGAAGTAGTACTCATGTATGTAAAAGACGCTTATAGACGTCGCGATTCAGGACAGAATAATTTTGAAAGAACACGTAATAATAAAGAGAATAATAATGTAGCGATGGTAGGCCGGTACTGGGATTGAATTCTGGACGAAGTGGGAATAATTACGGAAATGGAAGTAGAGGAAACACTAGACCACAGCGTAATGGATATGGTTTTAATAGTGGTTGGAACAGACGGAATATAGACGAAAATAGGAATGGAAAATGGAGAATTAGGGATAACAGACAGACTGATTTTAATCAGCGATCTCCAGGTCCATGGAGAGAAAGCAGATGGGGAGGTGGTATGAGAACGCAGCCACAGGTAAACACTTCGGGTAATTACCAGAGAAACGAACCACAGATTAAGGTTGAATTACGACCACCAAATCCTGGGAAGCTTTAGGATTGACTGACTTTGCAGGAGTTCAAGCAGATAATATACTTTCTGCAGAAACGGATGACAAGGCGACCACAGCAATAAATAGGTTAAGGTGGGACGAGTCGGAATTGGAAAGAGGAACGACAGAACGATCATCAAGAGTATCCATACAGATGCTACAAATAGGGAGGAAGTCACAACTGAGGTGTTGGGACGAGATAGATTGGACTGACACTGACGATGACGA
Source organism: Schistocerca serialis cubense (assembly GCF_023864345.2). NCBI lineage: Eukaryota > Metazoa > Arthropoda > Insecta > Orthoptera > Acrididae > Schistocerca > Schistocerca serialis. The sequence goes on along the minus strand of NC_064640.1, from coordinate 317,786,025 downwards.
TGAATACCCAACATTACCTAGTAATGAACCATTTGATTATGACGAAGCATTAATGTATACGGTGCAGATGTTTGATTCTGCACAGACGAGAAATGATTTTCAGCAGGATAATACATATCCTACTGTAAGCTGCAAGCTACAATTGATCAAGACGATAGGATTAACCGACAAAATACGGCTAATCCAGGTCATAGAAAAAAGGAGGAAGTACGGATAAGGACACCTGATCAAAAGTTCGACACGCTACAAGATCTACTAAAATCCTTCCACAAAACTTTGAAAGAAAAGCAGAAAGAGTATGAGGCGTTGTGGATAGCGGGAATCGAACAACATCGAGAAGAACAAGGAGATAATGTAGAGGAAAATGACAGGGAAAATATCCCATCTGGATCGGAAAACGAACCAGATTATATAAACGATGTGAACAGTCTGATAAATCAGATTAAAAAATGTACAATTTTGGCACATATGAGGATATAGTACGGCAGTATTAGCGAGACTATGTAATTAGCACACCAGACACAGAAAACAGGGTCGTAATAAATGATGGCAGAGCTGAAAATTTGGATCTGCAATTCTCAGTGGCAGATAAGAAATATGATAAAGAGTCGAATCAGGATTCAAGTACAGACACAATTAATGTAGAATCTGACGAATCCCCAGAATGTAAGTGTGAAGTACTGTCACACTTAAAGAATACTTGCCAGACTCTAAAATCCACAGATGTGTGACGAGGAGACACTTACAGGAAGTAGTAAGGTGTGAAAATAAGGATTTGAAATCTAGATTGGTTACTATAGAAGCTGATCCAGAAGCAGCGAGACTACAGTTGAACAATTAAAAAAAAAAGGAATTACTTCTCCCCAAACTCTAGATGAAGTCCATCAAATGTTGATGGAAAATGACGCAACTATGGATGTCCATAAACATCCAGTTGTGACAGATCAAACAAACATACATCGGTTAAATTACGAATTAATTGAGGACATATTAACGGAGGAAGCAGAAGACAAGAATACTTCAGAGATAAGTGCGATACTTCGTGTAACAGTCAAGGGTATTGTCTTTAATGCAGTAGTAGATAGTGGGAGTGAGTTAATGGCGATATCGTAGCCGTTACTCAATCGTTGCAATGGTAACAATGACTTATTCAAACAGAACAAAGACCCAGAGGTATTAAAGGTCAAACATAGGTGGAAAGACAAGAACTCAGTTGATATTCGTCAGCATTATTTGCTGAATAAAGACGTGCTGTTCTACAGACGCATTGGATAGGAATTCTTGCAGTGATCATACGGCAGTTAGCCATGAAAACAAAAATATAAATGGATCACAGATGATACAGGAGAAGAATGTAGATTTGTTTCAGGTAGCAGCAGATCTCAAGAGGCAGACAGTACGAGCTACAAACATGTAAATATTCAAATATAGGTACAATAATACTAATTATCGAAATCGTGAAAGTAGGTCAGAAAAAAATAAAAGAAAACTAATGGTACGATGAACTAAATAACTAACCTACATATCATCAATCCATGCTCATTCAAGAAGTAAAGGAACCTTTATAAAATAAAGTAACTTAATGCGTAAATGATAATTTTTCTGTAAAGTAATGGAAAAAAACTATTTAAATATTCATTGTATTATTCATGTAAATATTCAGTGTAAACCTCATTGTAAATTTAGATAAAGAAACTTGTAAGTAGTAGCATTAAACAAAAAGTCATGGTAATCAGGTGAAACAGAGAACACAAGCAGCGCCACCGTCACTTCAACCGTGTGATAATAGCAAACTGTCGGTAACAGCTCCGTAGTACAACCGCTTGGAAAAATAAACTCGGAATATTTCTCTCAACTCATAACAACATTACTGGTAATCCTGCAGAATAACATTCACTGAATAACATATCCTATCCCTATGCCCAAGAAGTTGCAAGTTCCAAGAAAGAAGACACGAAGACACAGGAAGTAACGAAGAGAAGACAAGGTCCCAAAATGAGGGCAGAAGACAGCAAGATTCCTTTCTAAATGCTATACCTTAAAACAGTATGAGATTTGGCAGAATCAACAGAAAGCAATATTCAACAAAACCATGACAGTTATTTCATTCTAAATATCAAACGCCAGGATTGTTGTATTGTAAGGGCAGAAGCAGCAGATCGTTCAGCTACGTCAGAACAGATAAGAGTCCTTGTGAGCTGAGACACGAACTATTGCAAAGTGGTTATTAGCAGTGGGTTCACGGGCATGCACACCTGTAGCCCGTCTTCCACTCACTCCACAGATTCAAATTGCACCGCACGACTGGTACTGCCAGAGGATCATTAAGAAGCTGGAATAGGGTGCTGTGCTTCTCAACGATGTGAGCAAATTCTACCTCCACGCAAGTCATGGTCGTTTGCGCTTTCGACTTAGACCTGATGAACACTGCCTTGTAGAATGCATTCTTCCAAAAGGCACCCTGGCACTGCCCCTGGTCTGGTGTGGGTTGCGATGAGGTACAACTCTCATTTACCTTTGGAATTTCTGGAGGGGATGATAAACAGCGCTCAGTACATGCAGAGTATTGCTAGGCACGTTCTTTTGCTACTTTTGCAACAGGAAGGTGATATGTTATTCAAGCAGGATCAGACTCGCCTGTACACTGACCGTGTAACACAACGGGCTCTGCAACATGTGCAGCAACTTCCCTGACAAGCAGTCTCCAGACTTAACTCCAATCGACCACGTGTGGGATGTGATGGGACGAAAAGTGACTCGCCAAACAACAGCTCTTACAGAACTGCGTGAACAAATCGAACAGGCATGGCAAAACGTATCCCATGTCTTTGGCACTATGTCTCCTATTTCATGGTAACACAAAACGAGCTACCCTTCTTTGAACTTTTTAGATGTCATCCATCAGTTCCACCTGATGCGGATCCCACATCACACAGCAACATTCCAGAACAGGGCGGATAAGCTTTGTGTAAGCAGTCTCTCTAGTAGACCTGTTGCAACTTCTAAGTGTTCTGTCAAGGCCGCGCCACTGTCTTCCCTCTCCTGTAGCACAAGCCACCACGGAGTGCGCCAAGTCGATCGTCCAATCCCATTACTTGATTCTTGAGTTAATATTTTTACTTCTAATTCAATAATCATTTAAACCTCGGAGTAGTGCAGTCATACTCCATTATAGAAATTACTATTACACCCTTTAATGTTTCTAAAGTAATACGCATTTAAGAGCAAGTAATTTTATAAATTACAGAGTTATCTCCATCTGCAATAGACACATATCATTTAGAAATTAATCGATTGAGACATAAGTTGAAAACTATTTTGAGTAAATCATTATCTAATGTGTTTCGTACAGCTGTTTCATTATGAGTTCACTTATCTGGGAAATGCACCCTCCTCTTTCTTAACTGAAATGTGTTACAACAACTAGGGGGAGAAATGTGTGTCAAATACGCAGATTTCACTGGAATACGAAACTCGGAAAGTGAAGCCAGTGGTGTTACCTCGACGATTCACTGAGTTATTCATCAGGAAGTGGATATTTCTGTGTGATGAAACCTCTAATTGCTTTTGTTAGTTTTATTCGATGTCATGGACTCTTCAAATCTTCTCTAGAAATGGTAGAATGTTAGTTAAGTGATACCCCTTACCACATAGCATTCAGATGGTTAACCAATGGTAAAATTTTGTCAAACTTCGTTTTCTAGAGAACAGAAGTTTAAATATTTCTGAATGAGAAACTTTGGAAGCCCTGTCAAACAAAGAATGGCTGTGGAAAATACTTTCTTAGTCGCCGTCTGAATAAGCTCAATCAAAAGCTTCAAGGGAAGGACAAGATTATTTATAGCCTTAACGCACATGTTAAGACTATCGGACAACGTCAGGCAGAAAATTTTCTGACACTTCACCAACTGCTGATCGTCGAAGGATGAACATACGAGGGCGTGCTCAAAAGTAATGGCTCCCAATTTTTTGTATGGAAATCCCTAAACCTTTTTAAATAAAAACGCTCATTCACATTCTAGATGTTTATTCTTCATGTCTACATATTTATTTCTTAACACTGCCACCCTGGAAACGAACACATTTCTTCCAATGAGAGACCAGTTTGTTGATACTGTCGCGGTAGAATGTTTGACTATGTTGATGGAAGCACAACCTCATCCTTGCTTACCTATTTTCTTCATTATCAAAGTGAAGTCTTCGAAGATGTTCTTTAAGTTTTGGAAACAGGTTAGAATCGGATAGGGTCAAGTTGCGACCGTATGGAGGATGATCGATGACAGTGAACCCAAGGTGTCGGAATGACAGTGAAGGCATCGGATTGTTGCAGATGTCGCAGCGGTCTTGTGTGGTCTGACATTGACATACTGAAGGAGAAGGTGCTCTATGCGTGGAAGAACTCTTCGAAACTCGATTACAGAATACTATTTCTCACGCACCGCCGCAGTTACGTTACACTCCGCCATTTTACACACTAAAATTCGGAGCCCTTTTCTTGTAAAGTAGATGACGTTCAGGCAGCGCTGCAAACGGAAATCAGTGATCTACAAGCTGAAGATACCGTGAAGGACAAGTTTAAAGATGAAAACTCAGTTCAGTTTTACAAGTTCCTTTCAGAAGAAAATTACACCAAGATAAAGGAGGTTTATTGTCTGTATTTATCACTACCCACAGGTGTGAACAAACATTTTCGTTGCTGGATTTACAAAGCCTTAACACAGGAGTATCCAGAAGACTAACGATGACGGCATATTTTACTCATACAACAGACGAAGCTAGAGCCACAGTTTGAGAAAATTTTGGATTCAAAAGAAAAATTTCTTAATTGTTGCTACTTGTATCAAAGAGTAATAAAGTGTACCTGAAATTCTCCTGAATGTAGTGTTTGTATTGAACATCAGTAAATATCGTTATAATTTTCTTTTTTATCTTCTGAAAAAATAAGTTATCTAGCCTTCACTCAGATTTAAAACTTCATGTGTGGCTTTCATGATCTAATAATCTGGAGACAGTTTGTTTACGGATACACACATCTCAGTAGCTGTGAGTGGACTGGAACTGCCCTCCTCCCGAATGCGTGTCCAGTGTCTGAACCACTGTACCACGGCACACGATAGAAAAGTAGACATATACTCCACTTTCCCTATATTTGATTTTCATCTTCGTTATCAACTGAACTAAGCTTAGTACAACCTATCTTAGTCAGAAGTCGTCGTGTGAGTGTCGTACAAGTGTGACTTGATGCGTAATATAAGCAAATAAATGTCCTAGGCTTGTTTAGCGTCGCAGTGTTTACGCAACCAGTGTATTGACAGCCAGGTTCTCACTGGTCCAGTTCTAAATAGCCAATTGATCCAAGACAGGAATCGGTGTTCGAATATTTCTAAATCCTGATAGTGATCGCAGCGTGGGGTCCAGTTCAGACTGTTGTGGTGCAACTTTTTTCGTGGGGTCATCCAGCTAGTGACGACGTCGTATCACGCTGCTGTGGCAGATGCTGGTAGTATTTTATGGAAGATGTTGCTCCATACTGTCGATCACTCGTGCACTGAAAGTCTAAGTGCTGGTTGGTGTGTTGGGAAAAGAAGGAGCAAGGCGTTGTAGTTTGCCGAGGTGGATTCTCAAAGGATCTCTTCGTTATAGCACGCGAAATTTTGATAGTGTACAGTAACATATCCAGAGGATTATCAGAGCTGCGTAGGATCGATAGTGTATTAAGAGCTCCCTGCTTCCCCTCTCCTCTACCATCCCAGTCTGCAAGGGATGGAACAGCTTGTATGTGTCACCTGCAATACGTGAATTTTCAGACTTACGAAGATGGGTGGCGAGGATATGGCGAGCGTTTGCAGCAGACATAGGAATAACTGTCGTCATGTGCTGTAAGGGCGTCAGAACGTAGCTACTTAAGAAGAAGATTCTCTGTAGACCATCTAAGTGTCTCATGAAACTTCTTGGCAGATTAGAACTGTGTGCCGGACCAACACTCGAACTCGGGACCATTGCCTTTCCATTTCAAGTCACGATGTTAATGTGTCAGGAAGTTTCAGATCAGCGCACACTCCACTGCATAGTGAAAATATCTTTCCTTTAGTGTCTCAAGTTTTCCTTGTGGATCGTAGGTTCAATATATTGTACTCTAATAAGCGATTGATAGATCTGTTCTGTATGTGGGATGTGAAGTACATCCCTAAATGTGTCCTGATGGCGATTTGTCACAACTAGTTGTGTTGCGCAGTGACAGTGGTACAGCCTGTGTGTATAATTGCGGCGGATTTATACATGATGATGATGATGGTGATGATGATGATACTGTTGGTGTGGGCGCACGACAGCAAGGTCTTAAGCGCCCATAATAAAATAGTATGAGACGAGTGTGGATAATTGGTACAAAATTATTAAAAACCGGAACTACAAGCAAAAACGTAAGTAACGCCATAAAAACATTGCCATTCCAACCCACCCGCCTACCCACCCATCCACACACTCAGCTATGTATACTTTGAGACAGACCAACCTATGTAAATTTTGAGACAGAGAACTGAGAGGAAAAATGAAAAAAAAACAGTGGAGAGGATTAAAATACAACGGAGAGCTGTAGCTGGCTGATCACTGAATATACAGGGTTGCAATTCTTATTTCAGGTGACGCCACACTGGGCAATTTTGCGCGTCGGTGATGATCAGATGATGACCAGGACAGCACAACACCCAGTTCACGAGCGGAGAAAATATCATACCCGGCCGGGAATCGAACCCGGACTCGCTGCGTGGTAATCTAACACGATTCCTCTCAGCTGAGCAAGCAGAAGAGAGGGCAGATCCCCACCGAAATCCGCTTCCACCCTCTCATCACAATATAAAATGCACCCAGATAAAACGTGGAGTAGAGTTATTTGAACGCCACAGCCATCATTGACTGTAGTATCGCCCTGCGGGAGTAAAAAGCCATGCATTAGGGGACAGTGCGCAATTCAGAAGTGGGTCATTCACTTCATCCCACATGACTGACCGGCACGAGAACGCCGTGGCTGGGTAGTTGGTTTCACCAAACACAACATATTGTTTCACTGTCACCCAGTCCTCCTCCCACAATTACATGGACCTCTGACGTAGCAGTGAAATGACAGACTGCACGAGAATGACAAATCTTGTCGCAGCATGTTCTCTGCAGACTTCACCGGCGGCTTGGTCGGCTTGTTCTTTTCCTCAGATTCCCATAAGCCCCTGTACCCAGTAGAATAATGCATGCTTTCCCCGCTGCTGAAGGAACTCCAAGTGTTCATGTATTAGCTGAACCATGTTATCGCCGGCCGGGGTGGCCGAGCGGTTCTAGGCGCTACAGTCTGGAACCGTGCGACCGCTACGGTCACAGGTTCGAATCCTGCCTCGGACATGGATGTGTGTGATGTCCTTAGGTTAGTTAGGTTTAAGTAGTTCTAAGTTCTAGGGGACTGATGACCTCAGAAGTTAAGTCCCATAGTGCTCAGATCCATTTGAACCATTTTTGAACCACGTTATCTTCTGGATACATGTGTTCCAATAATTTTAACCTAACAGAGCTTATTTCAAATAAAGCAACACTTATCACAGTCAATAATCGTTCAACACTGAAATAATGATCATCTGAGTGAGGACTTCAACGAAACAGAACATTAACTCACATTCGCGTAAAATTCCAGAATAATCGTTCAACATCGAAATAATTATCGCCTGAATGAGGGCTTCAGTCAAACGAGACAGTATCTCACATTCATGTAAACTTCCAGAAAAATAATAAAACTTCCTTTAGCGCAAAACTAAAGTTAAAGTTTCACAGTTGCGAAGTAACTAAATTATGAGTTCAGATCTCTCTAAGAAATAACCAAAGTAAAGTTTTAAGCTTTCAAACTAAATCGCCTAATATGAAATACTCGAAGTCCACACATTGAAAATATTTTACAGAATTCGCCACCGACACACAGGAATATCTAAAGTTCACACGACTCAATACACAAATAATTTTAACACCCTCGGGAGACGGCTTGCATCCATGCATATATACTCACTATTTCAGATTTCAAACCCGACTGCCATACGAATCAAATGTAAAGTGAGTAATGGGGTATCAGGGCTATGAGGCCAGTTCTGATATAAAATTGAGATCAAATTAATTACCCAAATTATTTAAATTCATCAATTAATTACCACCCACCCCCTGATGATGTCATGGGTTTTCCCCAGCCGGCACGCGGGTCCCCCTCAAGGAACTCCCAGCCTTCCCTATTGTGACATCCAAGATGGCGGCAAGGGAAAAAATGACGGTAAATTCGCTCTGTCTGCGTCGAGCTGCTGGAGTGGGAGGTCCACATCCCTCCCCTCCCCCCTCCCCTTGAAATGATCCATGATGGCTGCCAGGGAAAAAATTACGATAAATTGGCTCAGTCTGCATCGAGCTGCTGGACTGGGAGGTCCACATGTTTCCCGCCCCTCCCCCCTCCCCTTGAAATGACAGGAAATTGAAATTTTGGCGTGAAATTAAAAAAATGGCGGAAAATGCAAATTTATTGGCAGGAATATTAAATTTTACGTGTTCGCGTTGAGGTCCGGAGCCCAACTCACCTAGTTCACAATACCACCACCAAAGGCCGTTGTTTGCCACCCCGACCAGTCGCTGATATAGACTCCTCAGTTTAAAAAATCTGAGACAGGGATGTTGTTGACCATGTTCCTCGAATCTCCCACACGAAATGTAGTTACTTTCGAAGATAGAAGAAATCGCACCATACACGTGTTTTTACATCGGTAAAGTATTGTTACTTATTGTGAAAATCCTGTTCAGCACTACGGCATATGTTATATTTCCTCTAAGTATTCTCTCATCAGGTAGAAAAATCTGATCTTATGTGCCACGTTCTGCATCACAGGACTTGAATATTAAGCTCATCTTTGGCTCACGGCGGAGTGCTAAGAGCATGCTCTATCTCTGTCACAGGATACCTCCTCACTTTCTAACTCGCTTAAAGTAAACAAATGTCTTGTCACATACGAAGTCTCTCAAGGTAACAGCACAGAAAAGTTATAACTATCAGGTTTATACCATATATTACTTTACAAATTCGATAATATGACTGATTATTTTGCGATGACCATTTCTCCCTCTGTAGGTGAGAGAGTGAAATTCCGTTAAAAGATCTCGCCGCAACGAAAAAGCGTCTGACGGCCGCTCCAGCTCTTGAATCACATCCATGGTACTTTCGTCATAGTTTCCACCAGCCTGGTGGCACTTCACAGATATCAAATTGATAGGATAATTAATTAAATTGATCATGAGAGTCCCTCTACATGGCGAGTAATTTTTTTTCCTGCAGTCGGATTACACTCGTCAGGTAACCGTTACAGACGCTGCTGTGACGTCTCTGTAGGCTTCCTGCAGGCTGGATAGTGACTTTCTCTCATACCAAAATGGGTGGAAACTGTCGTCATATAGCTGAAGACATTCAACGCTAATTGCGTTCTGTATCTCGGTGGAAGTAAGTCATTTAGAATTCTTGTATACTGCTCCCGAACTAATCCTGGTGAGACCTGTCTGTCCATGGGGTGAGGGGATTGTAGGATGTTTCACTCTCTTCTTCCCCCCCCCCCCCCCCCCCCAAACACACAACGACTCCGCAACCGCACTGCATGTCAACAGCTGCAACCGGCTCGCGAACCCCCGCCCGCGCTTCAGGGCTGTACCGTTCCCGGCCGACTACCACCCGCTCGCCGTGCCGGACAGTTGTTAATGATTCCAAACTCGTAAAATTTATCCTATCCTTCCCAGTAGGACTGGATGCTTAAATATAGCCGGGGTAAATACCAGTGCGTTGAACAATATGCTTCCCATCATTCCTCCTGCAAATCAAAACGTACTGAGATGTGTTTTAGAAATATCCCAGAAAGGCTGACGCAGTGAGCAATAAGAAAATATCTGTCTACTGACCGGCAGATCCCAAACATGTACGAGTCTACAGATCTAGGTTTCCCTCAGAATACAACCCTATAGACGCGTTTCTATTGGCTCTAGCCAAATTAGTGGGCGGATGCTTCGAGAACTCAAATGGGAATCTATGGAGGAAAGGCGTTGTTCTTTTCGAGGAACGCTATTGAGAACCGGCATTTGAAGGATTCTACTGCCGACAACGTACATTTCGCATAAGCACCACAAAGATAAGATACGTGAAATCAGCACTCATAGAAAGGCATGTAGGTAGTCCTTTTCCGTCGCTCTATTTGCGAGTGGAACAGGAAGGGGACGCTCTGCCTCACGCAGTACGATGACTTGCGAAATAAGAATATAGATATAAATGTAAATTCAGTCAACCTACTAAAATGTCAGTTCGTTTATTTATAGGTACACAAAGCTCACAGAAGAATGTTGTCTCTTATTTACCGAGAAAACAAAAGACGGAGATTCTGCTGCTGATTGTTTCTCTGTAGAAACCTTCGTATTAGCCCCTAATTTTCTCGTTGCAGTCACTTCGCGAGACGTATGTCAGAGTTTGTAATATGTTTGCCCACAATACTTAGAAGAAACGGTAAAGAGCTCACCTCTCAACTCCCCTTTCATCAGAGTATCGCTTACCTATCGTATTCTCACGAATCTTCCCGTCTTTGATATATAGCATTTGAATCCACCTAATTTTGACCAGTAAAAGATATCTCCCCGCTAGTTAGAGACCCCTGCTAATTCTCTCGAAATATCATCACGTTCCGACACCTGTAATTCATTGATATCAAAAGATGGTCCATAAATATCACCCTGCACATGCCCTAATCCCATTTATCGTGTTCATATGATTACCACGCCAGAAATACGACAGTGTAGTGATGACCGAGCCTTCATTGACAGCACAATGTCTCTCTCTCACTTTGTTGTTTTTGTAACATCCAACAGAGTAAGACTACTAACTATAAAAACTTCGCTAGCGTTACCTGGTAAAATACACAATAAGATTTTACCACACCTCTCTCTTCCAATGTATAGAGGAAACAAATACCGTCTGGGTGTTGACATCGACTACATATGGTCGTCCCATTAAATATACATGTATCGATCCAATGGAGCAGGTGAGAAATGATCGAAATCGCTTCTATAGACCAGTGTCAAGTTTCATCAACTGTACTGGAGAAGGACCATATCGACTGTCAGTCACAAGGAGAGGGTTCCTATTCTGTTGTTTCATAAGCAGTTTGATACATTGGTTTTTGCTGTAACACATCAGAGCAGTGTATGACTTCAGCTGTGTACAGAGCGATACATTTTTTTTTCGACGTCTATGTAAGGTGCTACACGCTTCGATTAATTTGCTCTCACAAAAATCTGGACATTGCATGGTGTACACTATGCTGCTCTCACAACACACAGGATGGTTGAAGTGAAAGGCAAAGGCAGTGTTTCTTATTGACAAAAATATGGAAGACATCGCAATATATGCAAACTGGAAGTGATTGCAGCATTATGCAGCGATTCCAAACAGATGTCCAAAGGTAATAACCTCTACGTTTAACGCCATCTTCCACGGTAATGGGGTAGCAGATGTCTCAGTGTTTCGTTTTGAACAAACCAAGAGCGTTGAGTCCTCATATTGCAGTCATGTACACGATCACTCTTTCGATGCTGGTCACCCCAAAAAGTGTTGCTCCTATCAAGGCTCTGTCCATCTCAAGCAAGTGGTGTCAGTCAGTCATTATGTTGTAATCAACAGCGTACCAGTAGACGGATGGGATGGAAAAGACACCATTGATCTCGGGTGATATACTGTAATAAGCGCCACAGTTGACAGTGCGATCAATTTTAGCAATTTTATCAGCTTTTCTGTTATTTCAACCCCATGTTCCCGAATTTCCATATCATTGCTAAACCATTTCTCCACTACTTTGCGGGTACCATATACAAGATTGCGAATGTAAGTAGATGATCATACAGTACGTTCATTCATGGTTGATTCTCGGACATATACACAAAAGTATACCAGGCAGCGTCCTATACAGGTGTAATAAGGTGATCTACATACTTCTAGTAATTCGATCATAGTACGGAATTTACGATTATGACTGACCATCTTCCCCTGTGTAGATGGGATCTCAGAGAATTCTACCAATCATAGAATAAAGTTGAAAGATCTCCCTGCGTTGTGATTGACCAACCTTCCCTGCAACACTGTCGTCGACTTAATTTGCAACTTACCAGAAGTAGGAGGGTACTATACCTGCCACGTTCCACGTCTCATGAAGGAATAGAGCCAGCTGAGTCCAGAACTGTTGTTCATACCCCTTATCAGTGCACAGTAGATATGGGAGTGTTATGGTAATAAAACACATGGTTAAGAAGAAACGTGTGGTTATGCATGTGAAGCTCCAGATGGACTGAGTTTGAAGCCATTTGTGTAAATCGATTGTGCTAACAATTCTGAAGTATTGTTCTAGTGTCAGGGGTCAGTACCAAGAAGGTATTGGCAAGAGACAAATGGGTGTAGAACATGAACACATGAACACATGCACTCCCACGGCAACACGATCCTGCACTTAAAAATGCTATACTGTTTACACCATTTGGTTTTCGAAATATTAGTCATGTGGAGTGCAATGCTATTAATAGTCTAATGCAGGACATACATGTCCACCCTGCAAGTTTTCTATCCCACTGACTATTGTGACAAACATTAAGGTGATAAAACTATACTCATGTTCAGAAAAAACAGAATACCTTGAACGACTGGAGATAGGACTTTCAAATTCACAGCACATGTACATTAGTATGCTCTGCAGAAATGATTAGCATTTCAACCATATCGTTCTGTGGATTTGAGGTCAACAGCAATATCGCGACTCAACACTGCCTATCGATAAAATGTGCCTGCGGCTTTCATTGTCACTATAAACTGAAGGTAATGTATCAGTGTGACTTAAGTAGATGTGCAGGATACCCTGCAGATATACCTGCAAACCATACAGTCGAAACAGTGAGTCTGAAATGGAGGCATTATTGGCATGAGAGAATGTGATGCATCTATCCAGGAAATTTCTGCTCATGTGCCACGAAGCGTTTTGGCAGTGCAATGGGTGGCAGAATGGTTCATGGAAGGCTGTAGAATACGACGAGGTGGGTCAGGACCCACCACCCACCCAAACACCCGGATCACCCCCCCCCCTCTCCCCCCCCCCCCCTAAGAAGATCGACACCTCAAGGACAGATCTGCATTCTCCTTGGATCCAGTTTAACAGTTGAACAATGTAATACATCGTACACTATCGGGGGTGACAGTCCATCGCAGTTTATCAAGGCATGGGCTACGTGTGCGTCGGCTATTTCTCTACCTATCTCTGACGAATGTGCAGAAATAAGTTAGACGGCAATGGTGTATGGAATGACACCACTGTGGACAGGAATGGTATCAGATAGTGTTTTCAGACGAATCCAGATCCTGTGTGTTTGAAAATGATGGCCACATTTTGGTTCACTGCAGACAGGGGGAGCGGCATAACAGTGACTGAATTAGCACAAGATGTACAGTACCACCTCAAGGCCTTGGAGTGTGGGGTGCTATTAGGTACAACCACAAATTGCAGTTGGTGGTTGCCAAGGGCACTGTCACCAATGTGACCTACGTGAATGAGATCCTGTGGCCTGTAGCCATACCTTTTCTGTACAACACCCCCGACGCCATTTTTCAGCAAGATAATGCACGACCACATGCTGTTGCACAAGCACATGTCTTCTTGGTGTCGCAGGATGTCAGCCTTTTGCCCTGGCCCACCAGATCATCGCACTCGTCGCCAATCGAAAACGTGTGGGATATGGTGAAATGACGGGTACAGTTCTGTGACCCAATGTCAATCAATGCAGATGAACTTAGCAACCAGGTGAATGCAACATGGATGGCTATACCACAAGATGACACTCGCACACATGGACCAAGTTATCAGGATCCATGGTGGACCCTCTGCCTAACAGGCAACAGGACATATGCTGAACCGAGATGACTGAAATGCTGATCATTTCTGTGAAACATACTAATGTGCATGTTCTGGTTTTCTGGTTTTTCTAAACATGAGTGTACTTCATCTTACACCAAAGAGAAATATAGATTCTTCATGATACATACACGATATACTTTTCGGAGGTGTATAGCTCCCAATGCTCAAATCTGATTACGGTTGAGAAATTATGGTATGCTCACATCAGTCCTATAAAATGATCACAAGCAATGGAGAATGCATCTTATGAGGAAAAAGACAAATGCATAACAGCGGTATTTCGTACGAGAAATTACACACCATGCTGTACTAACTGCATAACAAGAACAACTGTCTAGCAAATGTACATACACAGGGTTTGCAGTACCTCACAAAGCCCTGCCAGTGACTTAGAAAAGGAGTTCGAAACATTTTACGCAAATCGCTTGTGGTAACACTTCTGAGGTACTGTTCCAGTGTTTGGTGTCCATATCAAGAAGATATAGGGAAGAGATAAATGATGATGGAACATAAACACATTCCAGGTGCTACACGGTTCTGCATGTAAACATGCCATAATGCTAGAGCTATGTTGTTCTTGACCTATTAGTCGTGTGTAATGCAATGCCGGTAATATTCCAATTTAAGAAATATGTTTCCTATGTTTCCTACGTATGACATACATTCTATCTGCAAGTTTCTCTCTGTCAAACTATGGTAACAAACTGTAAGGTGATAAAGCAACTGCCTTGTACACCAAAGAAAACATCGATTCTTTGTAACACAAACGCTACGTAGATTTCTGGAGGTGTGTGATGCCTGCTGTTTACGAAGTTCGAGCCGGGTTACGGCTCGGAAATTACAATATGTAACAGTGTTACCGCAGTATACCACAACCCCTGCTAACCTTTCTCTTCCACACGGAAGTCATGATCCGATGTTAGGCTGTATTGCTCATGTTCACGATAATATTACCGTTGCGCCTTGAAATCAGGTCTCCCGAATGTCTCCTCTCTCCACTATTAAGATATGTACATGTAGCATCAGTTGACTCTACTCCTCCACAACACGCAATTTTATTGATTTTGCTCAGTACTCCATCCGTGGTATTTGTCTCTAATTTTACATATTTTTATTCAGTTTCCACAGTTTTACTAGGTTTCGCGATTTTATATATTTCATTGTATTTCACTCTATTTTTACGTATCTCACATCAATTTCGGTGCTTATACCAGGTTTTCCTCGAATTTTACCAATTTTATGTCATTTTCCATATTGTT
Source organism: Schistocerca serialis cubense (assembly GCF_023864345.2). Taxonomy (NCBI): domain Eukaryota; kingdom Metazoa; phylum Arthropoda; class Insecta; order Orthoptera; family Acrididae; genus Schistocerca; species Schistocerca serialis. The sequence goes on along the minus strand of NC_064640.1, from coordinate 317,770,772 downwards.
TCCAGAGTTTTCCATATGTATATGGTCATATTGCTGACATGCTCATGTGGTGTTCGATTTTATACGACAACATTTGTGCATCGTATACTAAAAATCCTAAGACATCCCCTTTCCCCGATGATCCACTTCCATGCATTTGGGATAGGACGAACAAGAAAAGTGTAGTACCAGTCGCTCACTTCATACCTACATGAAACTGATGTAATATAGAAATGGGCTATTTTGCATACATCTTTGTTCTTCTAGAGGAGGGTACTGAAACAGAATGCACATGTTTCATCACACGTGAGTTGGAATTCATGTGATGACTATGGTTTGGAGATATTTGTTGTTAACGATTGCAGGTAGATAGTGCTCAAAGTCACACACCAAACACGCAGTTGTATACAAGTCGATCACAGGTTATACCACACAACTAATGCACCCTGAGGGAATAATGGGAAAAAATGGTGAAATCCGTAATAAATAACCTGCCGGAACCTGTACCTTTCTCCCTCTCAACCGATCACTCCATCTACTTTCTATCGTCCTTTAACGCATATCCACTCGAATTTAGAGGCAGATGGCTCTCTTTTCTAGGAAACCATCAAGGATGGCAGTCTGTTTGCCTGTATCACTATTACTTCACTAGACATAGTGTACAATGTTGTTAAAAACCCATACACCAACTGTTGGTTAGCTGATACCGCAAGGTTGTGATTGGTGGAGAGTACAGAGAAGCAAATTGTAAATACCTTTTGTTAGGGTTTAAAACACCTAAACAGTCCTGCACAGAGTCAAACACGCAATCAATTTTATATTTGTACATTGGAGGCACCCTAGCTGGTATGCAACATTCTTTAGCTACGTACACTTTATAAAAATTTATGAGGCTATTGCCGAAAACTTTGGGTCACATGTGGACTTGTGATCAGACATGTATAAATTTATTATTCTACATGTGGTGGTCATGCACATTAAACATTTTATTCCAACCGTCTTATCGCTGTCGATGAAACATGACTGTTTCCCTGGTTCCCGGTGTTTCCATGTAAACTTTTTTCGTTTTCGTCTTGCTGTCATATACTCGTTCTCGTGCACAAGAATTGCCCTGCACCAAGCAGAAAACATGCAAGTACTCCCTCAATTTCCCTGCATCACGGCATATTTTCCCTTGATTTATAAGTATTTTCTGTCCAGTGACGAAAATGAAGAATTTACTACGGAGATAATAGTTAAATGAACCACACATCTCCTCCTTTAATATTACATACCTTCCTCTTTCTAATTGTTCTTGACAGTCCACTTGATCGCAGATTTTAACTGCCACAATGTTATCGCAAGACAGATTTGTAATAGGTGTAAGCACATTTACATTCTTCTTGCTAAGTAGTATATCATTTTCGGAGTAATTTATGTTGCCAATGTCAGTAATCAGATTATCCCAGTTCCGCTGTAGTAACCACAATCCTGGATGTGGCATATTGTGGATCCACATCCCACCATCGCTCCAGATATAATACATAGCATATTTACTATTAAAAACAGTCTTGATCACGATTTATTTATCAAGGTGACCGGTTTCGACCACTACTGTGGTCATCTTCAGACCATTGAGTAGGAACCTCTTTCTGTTGGAGAATCACTACTGATCCGCTTTAGAATGTTTACTCTTCTGTCCTTTGTTTTAAAAGGTATTTTAAAATTTTAAAATTATTAAGACTTTTAGCAAATATTTTATCTTTACATTGTAATTGTATTTTACCAAACAAAGTAGTGATTCTCCAACAGAAAGAGGTTCCTACTGAATGGTCTGAAGATGACCACAGTAGTGGCCGAAACCGGTCACCTTGATAAATAAATCGTGATCAAGACTGTTTTTAATAGTAAATATTTATAAGACATTGATCACTGCTGTTCCCATAATGCATTCAAAAGTAATACATAGCAGATTCAAACTCGAACACTAACTCGGGTTCATTGTCAAGCCTCCTTTAATGCTCATAAGATCCAAGATGGTGGCACTTACGCTCAAGTGATTTCTTGTGATACACACTACTTAACTGCTATCCCAGTTGCGATATTTTGTGTGCAGTGTGTCCTTGGCAGGGGTGGACACCACACCCTCATGAGCACCACCCTATCCCACACTGCGTAATCCCGCAATCATGGTCGGGTTCAGTACTACATTACTGCATCTGTCTGTTGCATTGACTTCTGAAATCATGTCCTTGTACAGTATCGTACTTAACTGTACAAATATTGCACCCTGTCCAAAAAACGCGTCCAAGTACAGTGTGTAATACACATTCTGGCTAATGCAATGGCTCTATCCCATACATAAGGATGATACTAGTGAGAATATAGCCTCCATCCCGGCCACAGTCAAACTGCACACAAAATAGCGCAACTGGGCTGGGAGTCAAGTAGTGTGTATGACAGGAAATCACGATACTCTAAAGATCTTGGATCTTTAGAGTATAAAAGGAGGCTTCAGAGCTGTAACTGAGTGCTTGGGCAGCTCAGTGGCAGAGCACTTGCCCGCAAAAGGCAAAGGTCATGACTTCGAGTATTGGCCCGGCACACAGTTTTAATGACCCAGGCGACCATCAAAGGCTGCACCATCCGCTCCTTCCATCTCCATGATTTCTACCTAACCATCTATGGCCATCCTATCCACCTCACTCCTACCTTCAAATACCTTCACCTCACCTTTCACCGCCACCTCACTTGGACTCCCCATCTCCTTACAATCTAACACAAAGTCTACAACAGACTCCACCTCCTGAAACTCCTGTCTGGCCTAATATGGGGACTGCATCCTTCCACCATCCTTCACAACTACAAATCCTTGGGGTCTGACCCATCCTTTGTTATGCCAGCATTGCTTGGATTTCCACCCCTCCCAGGTTCTATAACACCCTCCAAATCCTCGAGCACCACGCACTCTGACTCGCCTTCTGTATCCGCCTTATGGCCCCCATGCACATCCTCTACGACCTCATCCCTTTTCCCCGCCTTCTTCTTTTGCTTGAACACATCCGCACCCTGCATATTGCCTGCTGACTCGATCCCGCCCCCCCACCCCGTGGTGTCCCCCTTCCTCTCAAGCACCAGCCCATTGCTGCACCGTTACTGTTGTGTCCTGCCCTCTCTCCATCTCCACACCCTCCACCTCCTTTCCCAATGCTACTTCCAGCACCTACCGCTCCTGGATGATTAAACTCGCCCTGACGTCTACCCCTCCTACCAACTCTAACCCCACCTTCCTCCTGCCTCCTCCTCAGGGCTCCCTCTTCTCTCCCTCCCTTCTCCTGAGCAGCTTTCCCCCTCCTATAATGCGTCCCTTTCCCGTGCTCTCTTTCAGTGTCTCTGCACTCCCTCCTGCCTTCTCTTCCCTCTTCATCCCCCACACCACCTATCTCCTGTCTCTTGGTACACCCCCTGACCCCCCTATTCCTTTCATCCCACCCCCTCTCCCGCAGCACCTTGCTCTCCTATCCTTTTCCATCCCCTCAGGCCTCTCCCTCGGCAGGTCCCTCCTGGCAGGTCTTATTCTTTGTTGTGTGTGCTTCATTTCTTAAAGTGGTTTAAAGGTGCCTTTGTTCTGGAGTGTTTTAATACTGTGGCTAACTTTTACCCTGTGTGTTTGACGTCAGTGTCTTTTTTGTGCTCTACAAATCACCAAGTGTGTTTTTTAATTTTATGCAGTCTTTTTTAGTTGTGCCCCCATGAACGCCTCCATGTCAGTGTATATTTTCCCTCCATTGTCTCCCCTTACTCTGCTTTTATATCCCCCCTTTTTATCGACTTTATAATTTTCTCCTTTTATTAGCTGTCATGTCTCTCGGCTGAAGTGCGGCGGATTGTGCCGCTGCCAGCCCTCCCCAGCCCATATGGGGCAGGGGAATGATATCGCAATAAAGGAAAAAAAACCGTAGCTGGTAAGTCTTCCACAGTAGTTGAAAGTGTCACCATGGATTTCTACAAAGTGCTAAACGTCCATCAGCTATTAGGAAGGAAGACAAGACCAACAGACGAACACTTCGGTTTGTGGTTACTACAGCGGAACTGGGATAATCTGATTACTGACATTGGTAACATAAATTACACCGAAAATGATATAATACTTAGCAAGAAGAATGTAAATGTGCTTACACCTATTACAAATCTGTCTTGCGATAACATTGTGGCAGTTAAAATCTGCGATCAAGTGGACTGTCAAGAACAATTAGAAAGAGGAAGGTATGTAATATTAAAGGAGGAGATGTGTGGTTCATTTAACTATTATGTCCGTAGTAAATTCTTCATTTTCGTTACTGCGAGATGTGGCGTCATGGCGAAGCTGCCTTTTATCCTACACGAGAACGATAGTCTGACAGAAAGAGGGATATGGGAAAAGACTGGTAAGGATTTCTGCAAACTGTTTAGAGGAAATATAAAAATCCTGTGGTTATACTATATAAAGTGGAATTAGCTGACGTTAAAACGGGTGTTGTAATGGAACAGCTACCTGGAATATTGCAACAGCTACGGGTAGACAACTATTACCTTTGGGATTTGTACATAACGCAAGACTTCGCAGGAATTTTGAACAAAGTGGGGATGTGCGACTAATTAACACGAATCCCATGACTTCTGCATGGAAAGATCGCCAGGGAAACAGCAGTGTGATTGTAGACAACGGTAAGACAGTTGGAATAGACTGCCTAACGTGGTCAAGCTCCAACTGTACAGTAAAGATATATAACAAACTTATATGTCAGATCACAAGTCCGGGAGCGAACAGAGATAGTGTTAACAACATTATAGATTTTATGAGTGTCCAGACATGTTTCTACGGGAAATTTTTAGGTCTCCCTTGGTTAAGCAGCATGGCATTACCAGGATGGAGGCTACAATATACAACTGCAGAATGGGTCGTGTACTCGACCCTGTGCAAGGTCATTTACGTGTAATTAGACATCAACGAACAATAATTACATTGTGCTCCACTTACCCTGCCACCTGCTTCCATGTAGCGTCAGTTAACAGATTAAGTACAGAGTAACTGTTGTGTTGTGTTTGGTAACGTTCTGCAGTTTGTCTACTGGGCTAATAAGAACACCCGAAAATTAACTGGTGTGCAGGTATGTCTTCCAGTCACTCAAGACCGAAAAAAGCTTATAATTTATGCTCTGTTTGCATAGAATTTAAATTATCTATCCATACGCTACATGGAGATTCTGAACTCTGACTGCAACAAAGACAATATGAATATTACATTGAAGTGTTATATTAAAGCAAGAGAAACTAATTTTTCTCAGTCTAGAACATTGGTATATGCAATACCATCCGATATAGATATCGTCTAATTGGGACTGGTTCCTACAAATAATGTTATACCACAAGTCTTAAGAAAAAGAATCAATGTACCAAACAGATTTAAACCATTTCCCATTAAAGAAATTGCTCCTTTAAGTGCAGTTAACGTATTGAGTCTATGTGAAAGAACACTAGAAATGGAGGACCTCGACGTAAATAAAGGAAACTGGGGTATTTGGAGACGAAAAATGCCATAAAGGAAGAATATGAAGAATATAAGGTGCAATTGGAAAAGGATGAAGCTGTTGCACATGTGCAGGTCAGGTTTACATATGGATTTAAACACACTGCATGGAGAAAACTGGCTATGAAGAGGGAATATATAATATTGGCATTTACAGTAAGAAGCAATGGAAACAGTCATGTGTTGGAGTATTGGCCGAAATCAATGGTATCAACAATGTTTGCTACTTTAAGGGATACAGGAAAAATGTGTTTATTAAGCTCTATTTCCATTTGTATCAGCTTAAAAAGCATGGTTGTATTTTATTTAAGTATAGTGAGCTGGACATTGTCATCTAGCAACAGATCAGCCATTTGCCGTGTTTAAAACTGATAGAATAACTACATTTCACTGACACTCGTCTGCAAAAGTTGTAAATTTAAAGTTCTATATAGAAATCCTGCAAGAATGTGGAGCAGAAAAGTTGCCAACATAAATGCAGAAAGATGTGGAATGCTTTAACAATAACATCATGGAGGAGATAAGAAGAAAAATTAAAATCCTCGTATGCTCTCGCTTTGAACAATGGCGGGAAGAAACTGAGCTAATAGTTAAAGCCATAAAACAAGTATTTTCAAGAAGAAAATTCGATATGTATTAGAATTCGAGAATATACTTTGTCTGTATTTGTCAAATTACTGGTTGGAAACAGAAACAGACGATTCAGATTTGGATTTAAGTTATAAATTAGGTTAGTGGACGTAGCTCAGTTTACATGTTTTCACGCCATGACATCACTGAGACTTTGCCACATCTATGGCCACCATCTTGGATCCGCTTTCTTGAATAAACTGGCAACAATGCAGAGTGGGGTGACACCAGCTTTGCCCAGCTACTTACAGTACTTCAGGAATTAATCTATATGTTGCGAGAGGAAGGCAGTAATAGTTGCCTTGGTAAAGATGTAAAGTGTTTTAAGATGAAAGGGAGACGATATGGCCGGCCGGATTGGCCGAGCGGTTCTAGGCGCTACAGTCTGGAACCGCGCGACCGCTACGGTCGCAAATTCGAATCCTGCCTCGGGCAGGATGTGTGTGATGTCTTTAGGTTGGTTAGGTTTAAGTAGTTCTAAGTTCTAGGGGACTGATGCCCTCAGAAGTTAAGTCCCATAGTGCTCAGAGCCAGTTTTTGGAGACGATATGCTTAGCTATAGTTGCAACAACAAGCTGTCGTTCCCATTGATTGGGGTACAACTGGATGCTGAGACAAAAGTTTATAGGAAACGTAGGGGAATCAAAGGTGTCTTAAGAGTTCCAATAAGTGAGTATGTGTAGGAATTTCATGTGCTGGTTCATGATACGGATAGAAGGAGATAGTCAGATACGGAAAGCTAGGCAGAGCCGTTGTAGTTTAGGTTTTAGAGAGAGAATGATGAAACTTGGGGGATTAGAGAGAGAATGATGAAACTTGGGAGGATTGGAGGTCCATGTGCCATGTGTGTGGGTGATGACTGGCTGTATGAGGGAAATATACAGGATGTTCATTTTAATTGAAGATATTGAAATATTTCGAAAACTACACATTGAGTCAAAAAAAGTTGTAGTTCCAGTTTGTTTGTCTCGGAGAGGGATATCCAACGATACCACATTCGACCCGCCACCCCACTCCATGTGTAGGTGGCGGGGGTCGACTTCAGAATCTCCAATGGGAACCCTCATTTCTTATTGCAGATTACGTTTCTAGGACAAAATCTACATACGTTTTGTCTCAAGCATTTTCTTCGTTTCGCAACAGATGGCGCTGCAATCGGAGGAATATAAACGGGCGCACAATCGTGATTTACATGCTACTCAATGGCCCTTGTATATTCAGTGGGACGTGGGAACCCACCTCCATGCTGCAAGTGTAAGACAGGCCGTGTTTCATAACTTCCAATTGGAAATCCCATTCGCAACGTTGTATTCCTCCGCCAATAGAACATGGGACTACTCGATACACTACTGTGTCCGTGGCTCCAGGCGAACCCTACATTATTTTCCAATTAGAGTAACTGTTCAAACGTAGTACCACCAGCTTTAATAAACTTACTGATCCGCTTTTCAAATGACCGTACACAGTATAGAATCATACCTGCAGGAATGTTAGCACAGGCGTTTCTGATGCTGTCGACCATGTCTTCAGGACCTGTTGGCACGTGCTGGTACATCTTTTAAAAATTCCCACAGAAAGAAATTGGGCAACATCAAATCCGGCGACCTAGCGGGCCAGTTAATAGGGTCACCTCTGCCGATCCACCCACAAGTGTAAACACGGTCTAATACCTTCCGTGCTTCAGTTAAGTAATACGCTGGGATACTGTCATCCTTAAACCAAAATAGTACCTTGGCACAGAACGTGGGGGTTATTTGCAGTTTTTGATGTGCCCATTCACAAAACACTAACTAAGTGGATTGAGATTGACGGTACTGAGTTTGAACACGTACGCTAATTGGAAACGTAGAGCAGGGTTCGCCTCTAGCCACGGCCACTGTGGCGCGTCTAGTAGTCTCCAGTTCGATATGTCAAAGGAATGAAATATTGTGAATCTGGTTTCCAATTAGAAGCTATGAAATACTGGCCTGTCGTATCCTCTCAGCATGGAGATGGGATGCCACGTGGCATGGGATATTCAAGGCCCGTTGAGTAGCATGTCGTAAATTACGATTGTGTACACATTTCTATTCCACCGATTACAGCGCCATCTGTGGCGAAATGAAGGAAATGAAGATTATGCTTGAGACAAAACGTATGTAGATTTTGCGGTAGAATAGTAATCTACAGTAAAAATGGAGTTTCCCATTGGAAATTTCAAAGTTGGCCCCTGGCCACCCTCCCACGCATGGGGTGTGGAGGCGGGTCGTGTGTGGTGTCGTTGGATGTCCCCCTCCGAGACAAACAAAATGGCATTATTACTTTTTTAGATCCGATGTGCAGGTTTCGAGATATTTGAATTTATTCACTTAAAATGAAACACCCTGTATGTTAAGAAGGCAGTAAATAAAAGAAATTACGTTCCAATATGTTTTATGGACGTCATTCCATCTAGACATAACTATAAGATAAAAATATCATAGAACTATTACGTAGACGTAGAATCAAGTGTTTTATAGATGTAATGCCTAAAGGAACTCTTGAAAATGGCACAATTGCTGAAACAAGGTTGTCGTGAACACATGTAAACAACAAGAAATAACGTATTTGCAGCTAATTTTGTAAAAGCATGAACAAGATGTCATGTTATTATCTTATGCAAGCTGTGGGCCCAGCAGAGAGGAAGCGGCGTATGTATGGCTACTGATGATGGTATGTAATCCCCATGTCCAGACAATATGAGTAGTTTTAGTCTATTGTGGGCTGTGTATTCGATGGGTAGTAGGAAGGGATTCGAAGTTAGTTTGCAGTTGTGTGTCAGCGTGAAGTATTTCAGTGTTTACGTCAAGTGCATTGAACGTTTGTAAATTCTTCAGTTTAAACATGAGTTTTTTCTTACAGTGACTGTCTGAATTTTTGCAAGATCGATGGTGAAAATAGATGTGATGGACAGCACGGAAGGTGTTTCCACCCGCATATTGAAGTACATCAAAAACGGAACGATTTAATAGTTAACAGCAAGGATCTGTGTTTTTTTTCAGTTGTTTCTATGTTTATTGCACTGGTATTGTGCTTCCACTTCGAATTCCGCAAATGCCAAAGATGGCAGTCAGTGAGAAATTCGCGAAATGTGTTAGAAAATAAATACTAACTGCTGAAATTCTTTGGAATTACGATGATCTACACTTTTTTCTGTGGTTTAATGGAAGTCTGTTAAGAATGTCGCTTTGGTTGAATGCATGAAGAGGGAAAGTCAAATAGTTATGGTTGTAATAAACAGTGTAATTCAGCGTTCTGATTGCGTGAGGGTTTACAGTGTTACTGCGAGAATAATTTTCACTTGCCTCACCGAACCCATTTATTTGGGCAGTGATAATTTTTCTGTGTAACTGAAGGATGCAGCATTTCTTTAGACTGTTTCACGGTTGGTACAAACGATGAGTAGCAGCTTTGACGCTGCGGGTGTGGCACTGACACCCACCCAGTCGAGCCCGAAACTCTGCTTTAATGGCTTCCGCGGTCAAGCGGTTCCCCTTAACCCACAAAAGTTCCCCTCCTCTAGAATTAATGTATGAACTCCAACGGGCCTCCGGACTGAGAACGCTCGCACGAGCCCGGCAGGAACAACGCTACGCTTTCGGCGCTGCGCCCTTGCTGTCTTGTCTGCCTTTGTATCAAAGGGACAGAACTTATTGATACTGAAGCAAACTGAATACTCATCGTGATGTTTTATCTCGTCAAAACAATCGAATGTGTTGTAGGATAGTGGCAGAAAATATGGTAACTAACTACGAAATAACATCCGACTGCTAATATTCAGCAAGCACAGCCAGAAACAAATGTACGCCTGATTATAGCAAAAGAGGACATGATATACTCCTAAAAAAAGGGGAAACGTTTTAGAAGAAATTTACATTTAAGTTGTGCGATAAACTTTCATTTGAATTTGAAACAAACTCTTGTCGTATGTAAAATCGCTAAGCGTCTTTAAGTCTTCCATTCAGTTCGTTATTGACCAGTCTGGTGTGGCAGTTGAAGATAGCCAAACGAAAGCCGAAGTTTTAAATTTCATGTTCAAGAAATCGTTCACACAGGATAATCGTACAAACACACCGCATACCTCGCACAGGGAAACAACTGCTAGATTTGAAAGCAAATAAATCACGAGGTCCGGATGGAATCCTAGTTCGATTTTATAAAGAGAGCTTTATGGACTTGGCTCCTTACCTAGCTTGCATTTATTGTGACCCTCTCGCCCAGCACAAAGTCCCAAGCGACTGGATAAAAGCGCAAGTATGTAGGAAAAGTAAAAGACCAGACCTGCTAAATTACAAACAAATATCCGTAACTTCAGTTTGCTGGAGAATCCTTGAACATATTCTCAGTTCGAATATAATAATAAACTGTCTTGAGACTGAGAAGCATATATCCACAAGTAAGCATGGTTTTAGAAAGCAGCCGGCCGAGGTGGCCGAGCGGTTCTAGGCGCTTCAGTCTGGAACCGCGGAAGCGCTACGGTCGCAGGTTCGAATCCTGCCTCGGGCATTGATGTGTGTAATGCCCTTAGGTTAGTTAGGTTTAAGTAGTTCTAAGTTCTAGGGGACTGATGACCTCAGCTGTTAAGTCCCATAGTGCTCAGAGCCATTTGAACCATTTTTTAGAAAGCATCGCTCGTGAGAAACGCAGATTGTCCTTTTCTCACATGATATACTGATAAGCATGGATGAAGGGGAATAACCAGTTTCCATATTTCTAGGTTTCCGAAAAGCATTTGACACGGCGCCCCATTGCAGGCTATTAACGAAGGTACCAGCGTGTGGAATACATTCACAGATATGTCACTGTCTCGAAGACTTTGTAAATAACAGAATCCAGTATATTTTCCTTGACGGCGAGTGTTCATCAGAGACAAGGGTATCGTCAGGAGTGCCCGAAGGAAGCATGATAGTAGTATTGTTGTTCTCTATATACATAAATGATTTGGTGGAAGGGTGGGCAGCAATCTGCGGTTGTTTGCTGATGATGCCGCAATGTACAGTAGCGTTGAACTGAGTGACTGTAGGAAGATACAGGACGAGTTAGACAAAATTTCCAGTTGGTGTGATGAATGGCAGCTAGCCCTAAATGTCGAAAAATGTAAGTTAATGCGGAAGAGTAGGAAGGTCAAACCTGTAATGTTCGTATACAGTATTATTAGTGTCCTGCTTGACACAGTCAAGTCATTCAAATATTTGGGCGTAACGTTGCAAAGCGATATGACGTGGAACAGCATGTGAGAACTGTGGAGATTTTTAGGAAAGAGTGGTTCACCTGTAAAGGAGACAGCATATAGGACGTTGGGGCGACCTGTTCTTGAGTACTGCTCGAGTGTTTGGGATCCGTACCAGGTCGCATTGAAGGAAGACATCGAAGCAATTCAGAGGCGGCCTGTTAGATTTGTTACCAGTAGATTCTTACACCACGTAAGTGTTACGGAGATGCTTAGGGAACTCAGATGGAAATCCCTAGAGGGAAGTCGACCTTTTTTTGCAGAAACACTACTGAGAAAATTTAGAGAGCCACGATTTGAAACTGACTGTCGAACGGTTCTAGTGTCACCAACATACATTGCCTGTAAGTACCACGAAGATAAGATACGAGAAATTAGGGCTGATACGTAGGCCTACAGACAGTCGTTTCTCCCTCTCTCTATTTGCGAGCGGATCAAGAAAGGAAATGAGAAGTAGTGCAGGAGGATACCTCCAGTCACGGACCGTACGGTCGCTTGCGCAGTTTCTACATAGATGTAGATGTGGAAACAAATCCGGCTGATAGATCAAGTACATTAATACCTGAAACACCAATCCAGTCGAATATGCAAACAGGTATTTGGTTTAAGTAAGGTCATGAAATTAATACCTAAGACACTACCTATCCAAAGCGTCTTTCTACTGAATATGTTTATCTGCTTATTATATAGGGTGGTTCAGCTGTCCTTATCTATGCGTTTTATGCAACCAGCAACAACTTCAAAAACATCGCACGAGATTTTCAAATTCTCTCGCTGGCTTGATGTGAACTATTTGTCTCATAGAAAAAGTGAACAAGATCTTGCAGTAGGAAATTTAATGTAGTTAAATTTTGTACTGAGATACGTTTTCGCTGGAGGCCACGGTTCTGAATTATTCAAGAAAAACGCGTTTGAAGGTCACTTTTGTGAGTTTTTCTTAAACGAGTCGTAAACTACGGCCCCTAGCAAAAACGTATCACAGTACTAAATTTAACTACTATAAAAAGGTCCTGTTCGTTTTTTCTGGACTAGCAGTTTGCACATAGCGAGCGAGAGAATAAGAAAATATTGGCGTGATATTTGAAGGTGTTGTGGGTTGCATAAAAAGCATAGGTAGAAGCAGCTGAATAACCTTGTAGACTATAGATCCCAGTTTTGGAAAACTCGTTGTCTCAGAGTATTATACACTTCGCTTTTACGTGCAAAGAGCTCCCCTTAAGGTCTAGAGTTATAATTTCAAACTAGTTACTACCCTTTGACGCGAAATGACCTGCTTTTCTGCCTGTTGGTCGTATTTTCGGACACGAAATCATACTTCAGTTACGTATTAACAGATAGTAAGTAGTTATAATTCTGTATGGCTCAACGGCCTGGTGCACATCTTTCAAGCGGACTTAAGTTCGGCAACTTGGTAGTCCCTAACGTATCCTAGTAATCCTGACAGGGAAAGAGGCCTAGAGTTTAACGTGAAATCCGAACCACGTGTCGTTCCGGACGAATCTTAAGGTAATCGAGAGATGAAGGCTGTAGGTTAAAGACAGACTGAAATATTATATGGTCCGACCGGGATTCGATCCCACGACCTTTCGGTCGGTTTCCAGGCACGTGCTTTACCACTCCGAGATCAGACAGTAACAAAAACATTCATTGGAGTAATGCCGATTGCAATTGTCAAAAACTGACTCAGTTGCTCTAGAATACTCGTAAAAAATGCAAAATTCATCATACATTCCGTGCAGCTAAGACGTCTGCACTCTCACCTTATGCTTCTGAAGTTCTGGAAAGGTTAAAAAAATACATTGCAGGTATTTATTATGTGTGTTGTTCTGCAGCCTCAGCAAATCGTATGAAATGCATATTGAAGGAAAATTTTATTTGCCGATAGAAACAGTGGCGCTAGTGTCTATCTAAATTTGCACTTTCGTGGTCTGCGCTGTTAAGCTCAACATTGATTGGATAGGAGTCACTGTTTGCTGGTAATGGACACGAATTATGGTGCTTGTACTTTAAAAACAAACTATGTTGCGATGTTGTTAGTTCCCGGAAACAATCTGAACAATTCATACATGATTAGACTTTCTTACAAAGTGATAATTATGCCCATAATTTATTCCAAATTGATGAATTTGATTTGCTGTTGGCCTGTAGCAGTCTTTCGTTGTAGTGATGTGCAGTGAGAATGATAGTAAATCGGAAAACGAGGAAGACACCGATGAATGACTTAGAAATATTCTGAATGCACCAGTTTGCGATGTGAATGTAAGATGACTCTTTCCACATCATTACGATTAACCGTGAAAAATGATCCATGGAACTTGAAACTAACTTCGTCATCTTAGATAATGTGAAACAAATCTTTTCTACTGCGAAGCTGTCTGCTTTCCATATTTTGAGAAGTGGTAGTATGGAGCAAAACAAGGAAAAAAATACTCTAGGTAACATTGACTATAAATTGCGTACCTTAAGAACTATGAGCACTTGTTCATATCCAGTACTGTGAAACACATTTCTTCTGGTGAACATGTGCTAGTAACTGTCAAATTACGAACTTAAGAGCCCATGTTTACTAGACATTTTTGCTTCGAATGATCGTTCCTGCCATACTGCCATCTTTTTTTTAAATCTCATGTTGTTCGTTTTCGTTCGTTCCATCTGCTCGCGGCGGACGTCGTAAGACATCCGTTTAAGTTCGTTGTTGCTCGGTTAACTCAGTTTTTTTTTTTTTTTTTATTACAGAGGGCAGCTATCCCTCTGAGCGCACACGCTGAGCTACCGAGCCGTCGTCCATCTGAGCTACCCAAGCTCGACTCACCACCCGTCCTCACAGCTTTTCTTCCGCCAGTACCTCGACTCCTACTTTCCAAAATTCACAGAAGCTCTCCTGCGAACCTTGCAGAAGTAGCACTCCAGGAAGAAAGGATATTGCGGAGACATGGCTTAGCCACAGCCTGGGGGATGTTTCCAGGATGAGATTTTCATTCTGCAGCGGAGTATGCGCTGATATGAAACTTCCTGGCAGATTAAAACTGTGTGCCGGACCGAGATATCCATTCTTCCAGGAGTGCTAGCTCTGGAAGGTTCGTAGGAGAGCTTCTGTGAAGTTTGGAAAGTAGGAGACGAGGTGCTGGCGGAAGTAAAGCTGTGAGGACGGGGCGTGAGTCGTGATTGGGTAGCTCAGATGGTAGAGCACTTGCCCTCGAAAGGCAAAGGTCCCGAGTTCGAATCTCGGTCTGGCACACAGTTTTAATCTGCCAGGAAGTTTCACGTAGTCACTGGTTTTAAACCTTCAAGGACTCACTACAAAAGTATCTTCAGTTATTTTATGACTTAAACACGTAACAAAGACTGGCATAATTTTAGTGGATTCTTGGTAGAGGCGTGCACAAAGATGTTAATTTCTGCTGTTGATGTGTGCATTTTTGTTTTGTTTTGTAGAATTGCACACGTGAACTCAAATTCGGCTCTTGGAACGTCAGAGAATGGCACTCTCTTTGCGGTAGAATTCAGGAAGTATCTCCAGTTAAGAATCAATTTTAATGTTGTTTATCCTACGTTCCGTACACTCCGACGATTATAGCATGCCATTTTTGCTAGTGAAGGCTGGAAGACTTCTCGATAAGCGTTTCGTGCCTTCCAGCAGCCGTACCAAGTCGGGTAAGCTAGGACTACTATCAACAGCCACGACGCTTTGGAACACAAGGAGCTGTGTACACCTTAGCATGAGCACAAATTTTTAATTTCTTTGAGAGAAGAAACCAGAATATGCCTAAAACATCATGGCACAGTCTGAATAATCAAAAACTAAGTAAATCTGGCCGATATTCATAAAAAATTGATACTGTTATGAATATTGTCTGCATAGTCCTCCGAAAACACAATTCCTACCTTATAACAAACAGCATGTATTCCATGCCATGGACGATACATATTATTATTGTACGGTATGAAAATATGTGAAGCAATAATCCGCGAATAGTGTGAAACAATTGTGCTAAATGGCACTGAAAGTGGTGATTTACAGCAAACCCGTGGGAATAAATATATGAATTAACGGAAGCTGAATTTATTTATATATTGTAAAAAGTGTCTAATTGAAATGCAAGATGGGAGCCAACAAAAACCTGAACGAAGACTGCCAATAACAGCAAAAACTTAAGTAAAATACCGTTGTTGTGGTTGAACCACAGGTAGCGGGAATCAATGGGACACTTGTAAAATAGTTACAGAAGTGATAAAATGAAGAATACTGGCGCGAAATTGGCGAAAATTACTGTCTACGGGGAATGAATACTTAGATATGTAAATGTTACGTAAATCCTAATCCTATGTGTAGCGCCTTATGTACTGAGGACATTTAAAACAGTAGTGATCCGCTCTTCAAATGCGGAATTCAGGATAGGTAGCCCCATCGTTGTTATTTGAGATGATTTCACTACATATTAGCACCAGATTCGACCATTTACTTACCCGTTGATCATTCCCGACAAACACCTAACCCGCCACAGTACATGCTTTCACAAGTACAATGCTATTGTAAATAGTTACATTTTATATACATTCTACCAAGCCATCGAAAGAAGGACTTGCAACAAAATGTGGGCATAACATAATGAATGAATTATAAATTGTTTGAAAAATCGCATTTGGAATCAATTTCATTTCAGCATAACAATGGAAACAATTATTACGACAGTAGCAACCCGCAGAGCAACAGTAAAATCAGAATGGACTAGTAACAAAAAAAAGTCGGAGTAATTCAGAGTGCATACGTGATACGTATCGGGAAGTTTAAGGAAAGTTTGCATCTTAGAAGCTCCCGTCATGCAATCTACTGTCTTCTAAATACGCTACTAATAGCGCAAAAGATACTTACAGTTTATGACAATGCACCGTCCCTGCTCTCGTGTCAGGGTCATTTGTAATTGATGATAGCTGATCGGTAAACATGGACTGAAACACACTTCATGGTTCTTCTTAGCATACTCAATATTCTTACGTCGCATGTTGAATACAAAGTACCATTTTATCATTCCATCGGTTTCTCATTCTTCTCCATCACTTGGGATACATTAAGCAATTTTTCATCCTTGCATGAAGTGCAGGCCTGTCATCGACTGCGGAGATGCATGAGTGTGACGCATACAGAATGAGGCACACCAGACGTAAGGTACTGCGCCGCTGCACCGAACCTCCGCTATATCTCTCGTCAGTCTTTATCGATGCCATATTTTCTCGTGAAGTGATCATTACAACAGAAAACGCATTCTTTGCCTTTAGCAATATACGGGTTTTTCTGACTTCGTTAAAAAGAAAGAATAAAGATTAAAATATACATCCTTCGGAAGCTTTCAAAGCAGTGAGCCCTCTAGCATGGAGGATTGATGAAGAAATCGACTGCAGCCTATGTGGGGGAACATCCGGGTATTCGATTTCTGCGATAGTAAGAAATCTCAAGTGAGAAGAGCTGAACTTAATTTTAACTGTTTCGTCCAAACCCCTGTCTAGCGACTGAGACTTTTTTGTTGATGGCAATATTTTAATACGTTGAACAGTTTTTCTTCTTAGATATTCATTGAGAACTTGTTACAAATAGAGTAGTTTATTAGAAATGTGGACTAAGGAAACAATTTTCCTTTGTTAAAAATATTATTCTCATGTTCGTGAGTAAAAAAAACCCTAAATCGTAATAAATGACAACGATGCGTATCGCAGTCCTTCCTCTCATGAGACCACTTTGTTACTAGTACTCTTGATTTATTTTGACGCAGTTTTGACGCAGTTGAGTTCTGGAATACCTCTCATACGTATTTCAGCCTGTGTAGCAATATTATTTCGTTCCTCTTGATTCTCATATATCTGCATGATGACCTCCTTCACCATTTCAGTTCCCAGGACGTAACAAACGAACAGGAAATATCGTAGTTTTCTATAGGAAGTTTGACGAGTAACTTTTATGGTGGCAGAAATGAAAATTGTCGACCTTCCCTCAGAGACCTTTTTGGAGGGTTTCAAATTCTGAGTTTGTAAGTCAGCCAATGACCTATTATCGCAAAGTTGACAACAGAAATCATGACAGCTACTCTTTATTGGGAACCTGTATTCTAAACTTGGATAGTAAGTAGATTTTACGCAAATGCCACTACGTAAAATAAGAAATATGGGCACCTAAGTATGCCATGGGACGTGCGGTGTACCAGTACGCCTAGTGAAATTTGAGAGTTTTTGTTACTCGCCATCATTTCCCGAATAGTCTAATGTCTGACAGCTAGAAGTTTGCGAAGAAATACTGCCACCTTTAAATTGTGAAACACGTTATAAAATTATAAGGAGCGTCGATGAAGTAATAAATTACTGATTAGGTTCATGATCATCAACATCCGCTCTATAGTATTCCCACTGAAAGTATTCCAGCTGAATGTGGTGAAAAGGTTTTCCCGAAAGGTCTAATAACATTTGATAAAATGAGGAGATTCCCTCCTCCCCTTTCTCGCTCCCTCGCTTTCTCTCTCTCTCTCTTTCTCTCTCTCTATATAGCTATTTATCTATCACGCACACAAACACAAGCAATCATGACACTCAGTATAAAAAGTAAGCTTCGATTACGTCGATTATTAAGACTGCTGTTAAGAATAAGCAAAAATTCGACTAAAATTGTCGATTACAATACTACATGAACTGTGTAACATACTAAAATCTGGAATCTTAGTTAAGTCTGGACTGGTAACAAAATAGTCTCCTACGTAAACTAAAATCGAGAGAGATAGTTCCTCAAGCTTGTTTCTCCCCTCTTATCAACGAATAAGCTGCACTTCGTTAGTATGTGGCCTACGTAAAGGCTTACAATCCACGCGCCATGGAAAGGTGGATCGTTTCGCCGCAGTAGAAACCCACGTGGCAAAGGGCAACGTCATATACACAGGTAGGTTAGTACGTTTTTGTTCCGTCTCTGTGGTTAGAAGGTAGTGCACCATGATTGAATAACGTTGTTTCATTGACTTTAGTTTATTACTAATCTTTCCTTGACACTCTCCCACACAGGTGCTCCTGATCTTCTGACTCTTAACAGCAACACACAGCTTCTCACAACGTGACAGCACATCTCATTACCATGTCTCTCCAACAAGCTTCTTTGGCTGCTGTGGCTCTTCACTTGTTCCGCAGAATCCCAAGGGACATTGGTACCGAGAAGAACATTCACACCTACAAGTCTAAGCTACATTTTCCACTAAAGTGCCTGGCAGAGGGTTCATCGAGCCACCTTTAGAATATTTCTCTACCGTTCCACTCTTTATCAGAGCGTGGGGAAAACGAACACTTAAATCTTTCCGTGCGAGCTCTGACTTTCCTTATTTTATTACGATGATCTTTTCTCCCTATGTATGTGGGGTCAACAGAATATTTTTGCATTAGGAGGAGAAATAAACTATGTGATCAAAAGTATCCGAACACCTGGCTGAAAAAGACTTACAAGTTCATGGCGGCCTCCAACGGTAATGCTGGAATTCAATATGCTGTTGGCATACTCTTAGCCGTGATGACAGCTTCCACTCTCGTAGGTATACGGTCGATCAGATACTGGACGGTTTGTTGGGAAATGGCAGCTCATTCTTCACGGAGTGCTGCACTGAGGAGAGGTATCGATGTTGGTCGGTGAGGTCTGGCACGAAGTCGGCGTCCCAAAACATCCCAGATGTGTCCTATAGGACTTAGCTCAGAAGTCCGTGCAGACCAGTCCATTACAGGGATGTTATTGTCGTGTAACCACTCCGCCACAGGCTGTGCACTATGAACAGGTGCTCGATCGTGTTGAAAGATGCAATCGCCATCCCCGAATTGCTCTTCAACAGTGGCAATCAAGATGGTGCTTAAAACATCAATGTAGGCCTGTGCTGTGATAGTGCCAAGAAAACAAAAAGGGATGCAAGCCCCCTCCACGAAAGACACGACCACACCATAACACCACCGCCTCCGAATTTTGCTGTTGGCAGTACACAAGCTGGTAGATGACGTTCACCGGGTATTCGACATACCCTCACCTTGCCATCTGATCACCACATTGTGTACCGTGATTCGTCACTCCACACAACGTTTTTACACTGTTCAATCGTCCAATGTTTACGCTTCTTACACCAAGTGAGGCGTCGCTTGGCATTTACCGGCGTCATTTGTGGCTTATGAGCAGCCGCTCGACCATGAAATCCAAGTTTTCTCACCTCCCGCCTAACTGTCATAGTACTTGCAGTGAATCCTGATGCAGTTTGGAATTCCTGTGTAATGGTCTAGATAGATGTCTGCCTGTTACACATTACGTTCCTCTTCAACTGTTGGCGGTCTCTGTCAGTGAACAGACGAAGTCGGCCTGTACGCTTATGTGCTGCACGTGTCGCTTCACGTTTCCACTTCACTGTCACATCGAAAACAGTGGACCTAGGGATGTTTAGGAGTGTGGAAATCTCGCGTACAGAGATATGACACAAGTGACACCCATTCACCTGACCACGTTCGAAGTCCATTGAGTTTCGCGGAGCGCCCCATTCTGCTCTCTCACGGTGTCTAATGACTACTGAGGTCGCAGATATTGAGTACCTGGCAGTAGGTGGCAGAACAATGCACCTAATACGAAAAACGTATGTTTTTGGGGGTGTCCGGATACCTTTGATCACATAGTGTACGTTGACTGAGATTTTGTGAAAACATCTCGGCAGAACGAGAAACGTCTTCGTTTTTATCATTGCCACCCCGATTCGCACAATTTATCCATGACATCTTCTTCTCCATTTTGCGATAATACTAACGAACTGCGTTAATCTGAACTTTCTAGATGTCTTCCGTCAATCCCATCTGATTCGGATACCACACCGCGCAGCAATGCTCTAGAATACGGTAGACTACCGTAGTGTAGGCACGCCCTTTAGTGCATTCGTTCCATCTTCTAAGCGTTCTGTCAACAAAATGCAATCTTTAGTCCCCTTTTCCCCCCAACATTATCTATGTGATAGTTCCAGTTCAGATTGTTCGTAATTGTAATTCCTAGGTATTTAGTTGTATTTACAGCCTGAAGATTTGGGTGGTTTATCGTCTAACCGAAATTTAACGGATGGCTTTTGGTAGTCACGTGGATGACGTCACAATTTCCGTTACTTAGTGCCAATTGCACCTTCTGCACCTTACAGATTTTTTGTCTAAAACATTTTATAATTAGTATATATTTTCCGAGATATCTTGTCTCAAACATTTTATAATTGGTATAGATTTTCCGATGAATTCACTAGACAGTAAAAGACAGCATTATCTGCAAATAAGGGAAGTTCACATTGTATCCCAAATCGTTTATACATGGTGTTACAAAAAGGTACGGCCAAACTTTTAGGAAACATTCCTCACACACAAAGAAAGAAAATATGTTATGTGGACATGTGTCCGGAAACGCTTATTTTCCATGTTAGAGCTCATTTTATTACTTCTCTTCAAATCACATTAATCATGGAATGGAAACACACAGCAACTGAACGTACCAGCGTGACTTCAAACAATTTGTAACAGGAAATGTTCAAAATGGCCTCCGTTAGCGAGGATACATGCATCCACTCTCCGAAGCATGGAATCCCTGATGCACTGATGCAGCCCTGGAGAATGGCGTATTATATCACAGCCGTCCACAATACGAGCACGAAGAGTCCCTACACTTGGTACCGGGGTTGCGTAGACAAAAGCTTTCAAATGCCCCCATAAATGAAAGTCAAGAGGGTTGAGGTCAGGAGAGCGTGGAGGCCATGGAATTGGTCCGCCTCTACCAATCCATCGGTCACCGAATCTGTTGTTGAGAAACGTACGAACACTTCGACTGAAATGTGCAGGAGCTCCATCGTGCATGAACCACATGTTGTGTCGTACTTGTAGAGGCACATGTTCTGGCAGCACAGGTAGAGTATCACGTATGAAATCATGATAACGTGCTCCATTGAGAGTAGGTGGAAAAACGAAACTAAAATGAGCTCTAACATGGAAATTAAGCGTTTCCGGACACATGTCCACATAACATCTTTTCTTTATTTGTGTGTGAGGAATGTTTCCTGAAAGTTTGGCCGTACCTTTTTGTAACACCCAGTATAGAATGGGAACAGAAGATGGCCTGTAAAATTTCCTTAAGGGACGCCGTACACCATTTCTGTTTTACTCGATGACTTTCCGTCAGTTGCTACGAACTGTGATCTTTATGACAGGTTATCATGAACCCAGTCGCACGGCTGAAGCGATACTCCATAGGTACGCTTGTGATGAACGGTGTCCAAAGCCTTCTGGAAACATAGAAATGCGGAATCAATTGAAGATTCCCTGTCGAGAGCAGTCACTACTTCATGAGAATAAAGAGCTGACTGTGTTGCATACAAGCTATATTTCCTGAATCCGCGTTCACTGTACGACCGTTGATAAGTTCTTCGTGGTAATCCATAATGTTCGAACACAGCATATGTTCCAAAACCCTACTGATATCGGCGTCTGTTGTATAGGTCTGTAATTCAGCGGATTATCCCCGTTCTCTTTTTGAGTATTAGTGTGATGTGTGCAACTTTCTAGTCTTTAGGTACGGATCTTTCGTCCAGCGAAAGGTGCATATGATTGTTAAATATGGAGCTAATTACAAGGGTTGGACAAACAGTAGTGACAACATTGTTATGATTAACACTAGGCTTTATTGACAGACGTTCACCGTATTACAGGTACATGCCCTCAATACAATCGGCACGTATCTAGGTCACATATGGAAAGCGGCGTGCGTTGTCAGCTCCTCGATCTCTGTCGATGTTTCGCAAGGAATGCAGATGATGTCTTCTCTTGTGTTGTGCCACGAAGAATATCTTCAGTTTGGCGAACGGGTCTAATCACACGCACTACTATAAATGGAAACGGTGATGTTCCTACCGTTCCCCGACATATGCTGGAGCGCCTGCACGGGATCATCGCGTGGCATCGGACATAGTCATGATGGATGATGTGATGCAGTGCCAGAAAAGGCCGTCCAACAGGGAGGCAAGGAACTCAGTTGTATGTTGTCCACGGAGATCTTCTCGAAAGGGGCCAATCTTGAATGACATCCCTGCCACCTCAAAACACTTTCACCCATCTTGCCACCGTACGATATGGCAATGGTGCATCAGCACACGCCTCACGCAGTCCCTGAAAACATTGTTGCCACTTCAGTCTTGAACCACGTATGTTGTTCGTGTTTCCTAAACAGGTGCTTGAACTGATCTGAAGCACTTTCAGACAGTACACACTGCAAATGACTCAAACACAACTGCCACCGTTCACTGGACTAGTTCAACTGCTATAGCTATCACATAATCATAGCGTGTATGTAATTTGTTACACAACCGGCATGGTACGGCAGCGTTGCCACTACTTTTTATCCAACCCTCATATCAGCATACTCTGAAAGAAAACTAATTGGTATAAAATCTGGACAGGAGGCTTTGATTTACTTCTTCAGAAAACCGTACGAAGTCACTTCGATTTGATGGTACTCTCATCGATAATATTACCATCGGTATTGCGCATTTAAGGTATTGATTCAGTTTTGCTGATGATGTACCGTATGTACGGCTAGAATCTCTCTGGATGTTTTGCCAGGCTTCGAGACAAAGTTTCGTTGTGGAAGCTATTAAAAGCATCTCGCATTGAAGTCCACTCTAATTTTCACGAATCTTGGGGATTCTGTGTTCTTTTAAATTCAGCGAGCTTTTTTTGTTACCTCTGCAGCAGTCTTCTGTTCTCTGCACCATGGGGGACGAGTTTGGTCTGTTATTAATTTTTTTAGTATAAGTCTCCCAATTGCTGTCGATGCAATTTCTACGCATTTGAGCGCCATCTGGTCTGCTCTTACATAGTTAGTGCGGAAGGCGTCCAACGAATTGTTATTTGATATTTTAAATAAATTTATTTTACCCTACGTTTACTTTTCGTGGGCTTGGATATTACATTATTTAGTCTCGCTAAAGCGACCTGCTGATCATAATTTTCGGAGAGAGCATCTAATACAGTTGTGGACGATTATTTATGCCTCCACCGGCTTTGAACATGTATTTTCGCCGAGATATCGAGGGTAGATTGAAAACATCATCAGGTACCATTGTAGGATTGGGGTACAATTGGAAATGAGACTCAAGTTTTCTCTGAACTGTTCAGCAACTGTATCATCTGTGTCGTGGCATAGGTAAAAGGAACCAATTATTAATTAATTCCGATTCTCTAGTATAACCTCTATCCATACTAAACTTACAGGAACTATCTACTCCAATCTTAGTACAACATTAATTATTTCTAACAGGGAGAAACGTGCCACCACTCACTGTAATTAGTCTATAGTTTCTGAACACCTCAGTAAAAACTGCGGAAGAACTTACTTCCAGCTTAGCCATCTTTCAGTACCTATAACGATTTCATCTTCTGTGCATTCTGTTAGCGCCTGGAGCTTCCGTTCTTTCCAAACATGTCTACGACAGTTGACAAGTATTATGCCTATGGTTCCTAGGTCTTCCCTCCTGCCATGTTTCATCTGGACCCTTTCGGACTGAAGCACTTTTTGTTTTTCCCAAAAACCCTTTAACAAAAAACAAAAAGAACCTGTTACACTCCAAGTAACATACCCACAGGTGCCCAGTGATACAATCCGAGTATTTTCCGTGGTAAAAAATAGAGGTGACGTCCATTATGTCCGCATCCTTATTGTGAACATTCTTTGAGTCGACAGCTGGAAGTGCTTCTTCGCAGTCGTCGCTGCTTGAGGAAAATGAAACCGTGACCTTTCTTCCTGTAACAAGCTTCTTATTTTTGGTGGATGACGTGTTATTTGGTGCAGAATTAGTTCTCGACTCACTAAGAGACTTTTGTTTTTCCCTACAGTGATAAAAATGTTCCAGTTTTATCTTATATGGGGAACTGGGCAATTCAAGTTTCTCTCCACCTTTGCCTCCGAATTGGTTACGAAACCAATCACTCTAGACCAGCTCTGTTGCTCTCCTTAGGAAATAGCTAGAGGAGATTATCATTTCCAGTAAGGCTCCAGAAATTAATTTCCATATCAATGCTGTGATTAGCATCCTCAGTTTCTAAGTTTACTGTCAACAGTCGTTTCCCTCTTGATCTTCTTTCTTTTACGCTGAAATTGCTTCATTTCCCCCTTCCTCAGTTTTCTAATACAGTCAAGAATTCTTGAACTTGTTACTCTAAGAGTTTTCTTCGCTTTCAGTATTCCTAGTTCTTCATTATGAGCAGCACATCGTACAGCCTGCAGACTTGATGTAGACGACATCTGCCATTTCTTCGTACAAGTGGACACCTTAGACGTGTAACGTATTTAAAAAAAATAATTATGATGTATTAATTTACAAAATGGATATAAAGCAATTGAAAACTGAAGAATAAAGTGCCGTGTGAAAACTATTGCTGATGAAAGTTTCTGGCAGATTAAAACAGTGTACTCAATCTCGGAGCCTTTTCATTATCGGGTACCTTCTCTACCTCGTTTTTTTTCTTTTTGTTATTGCAAGGGGGGTGGTGGGGGGAGGGTTGGGGTCAAAGTGGGCAGGGGACGCAACCCGAGGCTTCGCCATGATTTCCCGTTTTCCCCATTCAGAACTAAGAACGGTTCAGGGCACTGGATTCAAGAGGGTCAAAATGCATCAACAAGAAGTAGGAAAGAATTTTTTTCAATTTTTTGTTTTACTTTTTGTAAAATCGTATATGTAACGTGTATGTATGTGTGTTTCCTATTTTTCGTAACATTACAAATGTGTTACAAATGCTCGTGCTATGGCATGCCTCATAATACCTAGAGGACGGTAAATGAAAGCCGTTCCTCTTCCTCTTCCGCTGACGAACAGGAAGAAAAACATTACGACGATGTCTTGTCGTATCAATGTGGTTACCGTTGGCAGTTTAATCTTAAAAAAAAAAAAAAAAAAAGTTCGTAGTTCTACTTCTGTCATGGATAATCCAGCTGCGAGATGGGTTATAGGAATCTCTCCAGAGGAAGTTGTAGTAATATTGCTGGCACTTGGGGTTCCATACGATTGCACAGTGTCGTTCGTTTAAGTAGTGCCAAAAATCAGGAACTCTCTTCTCACCGTCACTAAACAAGTAGTGGACGGCGTGGCCGCGTAGGCACGTCAACAATTGGTTTTTGCTCTCGGAAAATACACATAATTCGGGAAGAGGAGCGATTATGCAGTTATCTGGTGGAGAGCCACGCATGTAAGGAAAGCCAACATCTGGGGCACCAAACTACAAATATCATTCAGCAATCCCCAGACAAGGCGATGGCCATCGGTATCCATCACTCCACAGGAGACACACAATGGAGGGTCCACAAGCTGAACTTAATGTAGGTGAGACTGGTACACCTGCTTCCCGTTAACTGTTATGTACAAAGCAGATGGAATGTTCATATCAAAAGTGGTGGTGCTGATCTCCTGCCACGTAACACGCCACTCTATAAGGGAGTTTTTCCCTTCAGTCACGTTCGGTGGCCTACAGTTGCAGGGTGGTGTATATCACTAGTGAGGCAAGGCCAGCTTGAGCGCGTTTTGTTAGTGCAGGTTAACTATATCAGAGGCCAGTATGCACTCAGGGACAAACCTATTGTTCTCTTTTGATGGACAGGTTATGACTCCCTTGGGATAATCCTTCCTTTTGATTGACAGGTCCTTAACCTATTGTAAACCCACCCCTCCCCTCCCCCTCTTCCTCCCAACTCCTCAGGAAACCTCCAACCATCCCCCCTCCCCCTCACTGATACAGGTACACTTTCAGGCATGAGTTATTCGAATAGCCACCCCCCACTCTATCAATTTGATTGACTTCTTAATTCAATTTATCAATTAATTAACGCCTCCTCCTCTGGTAAAACCCCTCCTCTCCCTCCTACCGCTCCCCTACCTGGAAATTGATGGCTCCGTGCTGGGGAGGAAGAATCTCATGATAGGAAATTCAATTTCATAGCAGAGGGTATATAGTTTATTTATAAAAAAATCAGCTTGAATGGGTTGGATTTCTCTTGCTCATCATTCTCTGCTGTTTGGGAAGATGCAAACCATGCACCGCCCACTGGACATCACAGAACGCCACCCATACAGGCCTCCCAGAGTTAGGGTGCACCAGCGAGCGCCTGAGAAGCAGCCTGCTCACTTGCAGGTGTCTGTTCGGGCCCCGTGACTGACAGACCTGATGTCATGCTAATTCTCTAACAAAAGCATCCAAGAAATTCCTGTCGAAACATGTGCTCTTTCTCTTTTGTCTTCATATCCTGCTGGGTCTGCACACATCGTTGGTCGGTCGCGCTAAAACCCAGCAAACACCTGTGTAATACTGATGGATGTGGGAACTCTACCCTTTTAAGGCAAATGCCTGTCTGAGAATCGATTCTGCTATGGGCTCTAAACTGCCACAGCCCACCTGGCGCACTTTCTTGTGTTGCATTTCAGGAACTGCTTCCGAGTTATTATATCTGGTGTTATGGAACATTGTCACACACATAACTTCAGAATATCAAGGGAATTAAATGTACCATTACATAAAATGAGAAAGAGAGTGCTTTGGAGATGACGAGAGAATATCTAAACAACTCAAGGAATAACCCCACCGCCACACTTGAACATATACTGTAAAAGAAAACATGGCGACACACTTGTGAAACCATCCTTGAGACACTTCGCGCTTTTGTGGGAAATACAATTGTCTTTGAGCACGATCTTCTTCAGTAACTATTAAATACAATTGGATATGGCTCTAAACGAACGTTCAACAAGATCGCTGCCCAAAATCTTGCGTCAGTTTTGCTATGTATACCGCCACTGACTCTTAAATAAAGATTGCGGCATACTTATGAAATCTCTGTCTTCCTCCACTACTCCAAAACATTTGTGTGCATAAACAAATTAGGTAAAGTGTTTATTTAACACCTCAAAACATTTGCAAGTGTTGCTTTAAACAATTTGTTCCAAATACAGTCGCTCACAAAACACTGTACTGTCTTCTCAGGTGCACCTGGAACGGAAGTACAGTATGGCAAAATGTACTCAGAAAAAAGAGAATACATCGCTAAAATAAATGAGAGCAAACAGACCGCGTCTAAACTCTGAAGATGATCCTGCAAAATATTGTGGCATACACCGTCACAGTCGTTTGCTACATGAGGTACAGTCATAACTGAGAACCTGCAAGGCGGCGGCACATCTGCCCGCGGCCGCAGCTCACCAGAGCGTTGCGCAGACCTGAAGTCAGGGTTTTTCCGACCGGATACACGAGCGCACGAAAACCGCAGCCGGCCAGACCAGCACGAACTTTGTCATGCGAGCTCAGAACAACATTCATCTGCAGGTGGAGTAAAATGTTATACTCCTATTGCCTTCCTGGGTAAAATGGCGGGCGGAGGGTGTGGAGGTTATATAAACCCTCGTCATGGTGCACTCGCTCTCATTCTGCTATGGTCCGGGACTGGGTCAGCTTGACTGTGTTGTTGTCGCTCGTGTGTGCGTGTGTGTGCTATCGGTTTATTTGCAAAAATAAATAAATAAATAAAGCGATCAGCTGCAACAAGCGGCAGTGGCAGTGAGAGTGGCGGCAAACGTCCTTGGGAATTACCAGGTAAGCATATAATTAATTTCATAACATGAGTTCGGATTCCATAGTGTATATTTTCGTACAGTTTCGTAGATCAAATTCACATTTAGGTGTTAATTTTTTTTCTTGTTGTTTCAACATACATACACCAAACCATGGAAGTGCTGAAGGCAGAGGCCCAACAGTGGCAGCAATAAGTTGTATATATATTTTTCATCATTTATGTATTATGTTGTTGCTGCAGATGATTTCGAGGATCAAAATCGATAAACGTTACTTCTTTTTTTTTCATTTCCCTAAGAATTTCGTATTGTTTGAGTGTATATATCCATTCTTTTTTTTTCATCTCCATAGTAATGTGTATAAGTAATTGAATTTCGTCATATATGTAATATGGTGTACATGCTTTATTGTTGTAAATGATTTACTGGCAGATGAAGGAGGAGGACAGGAAGGGGTATGTGCTGGAGATATGCAGGAGCCATTGCAGATCTCATGTGAGTGTATATTCTAAAATATATATATATATTCTGTTTCCTGTAATTTTTGCTTGTGTATGTTCTTTTTATTATTATTAGATCACTATGTTGAAGGTGATGTAAGGGGGAAGAATCGATGGGCCCTCACCAATTCAGGTGAGGGCGAAATGCCACAATGGGTGGAGGAGATGGAGGAAGACATTCGTCGTCGCGAGCAGATGAGCGAGATGCCAAGGAGCCAGAGTGAAATAGGTAATACACACTCACTCTGTTTACAAACAGTCACTTCTCTCTTTCCCTCCAGCAGCAGTGAAACAGGCGCTGTCTAAGATGTTCCACTTATTTTTTTTCTCATTATTCTACAGCGGCTTTGTCAGGAGGATAACTCTCACAATACGGCGTGGCTTGAGTACCGGGGGCGGTGAAGACTATAACATCGAAACGTGCTCCTGTGCGGCGTGCTTCGCCGGCAAGAGCGCCGCTAGTCGCCTCTCGGGAAGCCGCCTCTGCCACCGCCCCCGCCTCAACACCCACCACCCCCGCAGCGGCCGTCACAGCACCGCTCTGGCGTCCATGGACCGCCCTTTCTCAGGCTAGCGGGTCAGGGCTGCAGCAATCAGGCTGCTCACAGCGGCCTGATTCTCCTCCTCCTCCTCCGCCGTCACGTGCTCGCCGATCTCGTGAAGTACAGTACATTCTTCTCAACGTATCACTGCAAGCAATAGTCATAGTACTAATAACAGACATAATCCTGTGGCTAGTGGCAGTTACCTCTCCCGTCCTTTTAGTGAAGGACATCAGGTCAGTTACACCATACTGCAGTTAGAATACTCGGCGATTGGAGGCGCCATTGAAGATTTAATCACATTCACGAGGATCGAAAATCCAGCAGGAGGGTACCGAGACCCTGTTCATTTTCTAAGCGCGTGATTTCCTGACATGGAAAAGGAGCACCTCAAAGTAGTTAATGCTCCTGCGTATTCCACTTTTAAATGCGGTGCAGTGCTCTGCATCGAATTGCAGCATCCCCGAAAGTTTATTTTAGGGGTTGAAGAGAGAAGTCTTCATTATGTTTGGGGAGAAAATGGCGTGGTAACGCGGAGCACGTCAATCGCCGAGTGGTTTCTTAAATTCACCTTGAGTGCTATACTGCCCTAGATGGAAGTGAGAGGGTCAGCTAAAGCGCTCGGTCAAATACTACACCTGGACATCCATACACATGTCTATGATACGGTAAATGGATGGTCTAGCTATATCAAGCTACCTAAAGACATATTTAATAAGCAGGCATGCATTAATGTCGAAAACAGAAAGAATCAGGCTTGTTTTGCATGGTCAATCCTCGCTTGCGAGAGAAATTACACAAAAAACCAGCAGCGCACATATCGATTCGATAGATATCTTGACATTCATAAATGTTATAACTTCGATGGTATCGAATTCGCCGTAAAGATCCAGGAAATACCTAAATTTTAGGTGCAGATTACCGGAATATCGGTTCGTGTTTATGGCCTGGAGAAGAAAAGAAAGTCAAATGAGCAGAACAAGCACACTGTCGTTGGCCCCCTCCATTTCTGAAAAATTGCCGGTGAGTGTGAGTTGCATGTGAACATGCTGCTCTTCTCTGAAGGCGATAATTATCACTATGTTTGGATCAAAGACATGTCCCGCCTTCTCGTCTCCAAGATGAATAAACATAAACATAAACAGCATATTTGCTTAAGGTGCCGCAATTACACTCCTGGAAATGGAAAAAAGAACACATTGACACCGGTGTGTCAGACCCACCATACTTGCTCCGGACACTGCGAGAGGGCTGTACAAGCAATGATCACACGCACGGCACAGCGGACACACCAGGAACCGCGGTGTTGGCCGTCGAATGGCGCTAGCTGCGCAGCATTTGTGCACCGCCGCCGTCAGTGTCAGCCAGTTTGCCGTGGCATACGGAGCTCCATCGCAGTCTTTAACACTGGTAGCATGCCGCGACAGCGTGGACGTGAACCATATGTGCAGTTGACGGACTTTGAGCGAGGGCGTATAGTGGGCATGCGGGAGGCCGGGTGGACGTACCGCCGAATTGCTCAACACGTGGGGCGTGAGGTCTCCACAGCACATCGATGTTGTCGCCAGTGGTCGGCGGAAGGTGCACGTGCCTGTCGACCTGGGACCGGACCGCAGCGACGCACGGATGCACGCCAAGACCGTAGGATCCTACGCAGTGCCGTAGGGGACCGCACCGCCACTTCCCAGCAAATTAGGGACACTGTTGCTCCTGGGGTATCGGCGAGGACCATTCGCAACCGTCTCCATGAAGCTGGGCTACGGTCCCGCACACCGTTAGGCCGTCTTCCGCTCACGCCCCAACATCGTGCAGCCCGCCTCCAGTGGTGTCGCGACAGGCGTGAATGGAGGGACGAATGGAGACGTGTCGTCTTCAGCGATGAGAGTCGCTTCTGCCTTGGTGCCAATGATGGTCGTATGCGTGTTTGGCGCCGTGCAGGTGAGCGCCACAATCAGGACTGCATACGACCGAGGCACACAGGGCCAACACCCAGCATCATGGTGTGGGGAGCGATCTTCTACACTGGCCGTACACCACTGGTGATCGTCGAGGGGACACTGAATAGTGCACGGTACATCCAAACCGTCATCGAACCCATCGTTCTACCATTCCTAGACCGGCAAGGGAACTTGCTCTTCCAACAGGACAATGCACGTCCGCATGTATCCCGTGTCACCCAACGTGCTCTAGAAGGTGTAAGTCAACTACCCTGGCCAGCAAGATCTCCGGATCTGTCCCCCATTGAGCATGTTTGGGACTGGATGAAGCGTCGTCTCACGCGGTCTGCTCGTCCAGCACGAACGCTGGTCCAACTGAGGCGCCAGGTGGAAATGGCATGGCAAGCCGTTCCACAGGACTACATCCAGCATCTCTACGATCGTCTCCATGGGAGAATAGCAGCCTGCATTGCTGCGAAAAGTGGATATACACTGTACTAGGGCCGACATTGTGCATGCTCTGTTGCCTGTGTCTATGTGCCTGTGGTTCTGTCAGTGTGATCATGTGATGTATCTGACCCCAGGAATGTGTCAATAAAGTTTCCCCTTCCTGGGACAATGAATTCACGGTGTTCTTATTTCAATTTCCAGGAGTGTATTTCTCCTCAGACAAGTCATTAGCGGCGCATCTAGTAGATTGTGCTTCCAAGTACCTAGTACGTGTTATTATGCCTACTTGAGAAAACAAATTCACTACCGGTAAGTTTAAAAATGCTCACCATCAGAAGCGATTCCCGTTTGTAGTGTATGCCGACTTTGAATGCCTCCTCACTTCTGTAAGCCGCTGTGAAGGTGAACCCACGACCTTGCATACCATTTTACAGAAAAACACGTACAATATGCGGCAGCGTACCAAATTGTATCGTCCTATGATTCGAGTCTAAACCGCTACAAATCTTACGTCACGGATAATCCTGCGGTTTGGTTGCTCACTGACCTCGATGAGCTTTCACGAGAGATTGATAAGCTTTACAGCGACAACGTTCCCATGACCAAATAGAAGAAGAATGTTGTACAATAACGCGGTTGATTGTCATATTTATGCGGCGCTGTTAGATAGAAAAGCGGAAACTCCGCGTAGGGACCAGTGTCATCTTACGGAAGTGTTCTGTGACGCAGCTCACAATACGTGTAATTTGGAATAACAGCTACCAAGGCACATGCCAACTTTCTTCCATAATTTGAAAGGGTATTTCGCTCACTTTCTAGTTGACCACTTGGCTGATTTCGGTAGGGAGGAAGATCAGGGCAGTGTCCTACCTGAGAGCGCCGAGAAATACATTTCTCCAAACGAATCACGCCAAGAATTACTCTCTGCTTCCTTGATACGCTGTGTTTTATGCAGGTGCCATTTCAGAAACTCGTTGAAACTCTACCTTGGAAGGATGTGCATATCATTCGAGCTGCATTTCCCGACGAGGAAAAGGTTCAATTTGTGACTAGGAATGGGGTTTTCCAATACAATTATATGTATAGTATGGCGAAACTGAACAAAACCTGGCTATCCGACATAACTGCATTCTCCAGCAACCTTAATTGCGATGCCATAACGGATGCAGAGTATGAGCATGCCGCGAATGTTGGGCGGGAATTCAACATCTTGACTTTAGGAGGATTCGCATGGCTTTACATGGGCACAGAAGTGCGCTTACTTGCGGGCGTTTTCAGGAAATTCCGGAGTCTATGCATGCCTACATATTCTCTGAATCCCGCCTTTTATTTCACGACACCAGGGTTGTCTCAGGACGCAATGCTCAAGGAAACGAAGTGCAGTATCGAATTATTGATCGACGCTGACATGTTTCTTTTCTTTTAGCGATAGATCCGGGGGGGACTTTGCCATGTTTCCACAGCCATGCGGAGCCAAATAACTCACAGATGGGTGGCAGGTTCAACGTGTTCCTTGATTCGAATTATACAATTTACCTGGATGTAAATAACTAATACGGGTACGCCATGCAGCAATCACGACCGATTGTTGAGTTTCGATGGGTGCCTGAAGACGAATGCAAGGGATTGGGGGGAAAATCATGGGGGGTATGACAGCTGGTATTGATGTGGGGTATGTGGTGGAGGCAGAACTCACATACCCTACTAGTTTGCATCATGCGCACGCCGATTTGGCGCTGTGTCCAGAACAACTATTTCCGCGGGGAGGCTCCATCCCAAAACTGATGACAACGCTGAGGAATAAGCGGAGATATGTTATTCATTATCGTAATCTGCAGCAGTGTCTCAGTTTTGGGATGGAATTGATTAGAGTCATCCGGGCTCTCTCCTTCAAGCAGTCTCCCTGATTGATTTCAATACAGGACAGAGAGCTTCCGAGACGTGTAGCTTTGGGAAAGATTTTTACAAATTAATGAATAATTCATTAGTGCTTATGGAAATGTAAAGTTACTTTTAAGTTGGACGAGAAATAAATGAATTGTTACCTCACAACCTCTGTGCTCTTTTTTCAACCCTGTTCGCGTTTTGACAGTGTACGGTTTTACCGAGATACTATGTCCGTGGATTTCTTCAAGCACAGGAGATATAATTTTAGATATGTTTGCTACATGTCTTTGGAAGCGGACGTAGCTGTGTGCCTACCTTTCCCATAACCCAATTGTTAGATCGATTATTGCTGCTGCAATGGCAGGTTATCAACATTTAAGTGAGTTTCAACATAATGTTATAGTCGGCGCGCGAGCGATGGAACACAACATCTCCGAGAAGAGGGGATTTTCTCGTTCGACCATTTCGCGAGTGTACGATGAATATCATAAATCCGGTAAAACATCAAATCTCCGACATTGCTGCGTCCAGAAAAAGGTCCTGCAAGAACGGGACCAACGACGACTGAAGAGAATCCTTCAACGTCAAAGAAGTGCAATCCTTCCGCAAATTGCTGCAGATTTCAATGCTGGGCCATCAATAAATGTCAGCGTGCGAAGCATTTATCGAAACATCATCGATATGGACTTTCCGGAACCGAAGGTACATTCGTGAACGCGTGATGACTGCACGACACAAAGCTTTTCGCCTTTTCTGTTCCCAACTGTTGACGACTGGAAACATGTATCCTGGTCGGACGAGTTTCGGTTCAAATTGTATTGAACGGGTGGACGTGTACGGATATGGAGGCATCCTCACGAATCCATGGATCCTGCTTGTCAGCAGGAGACTGTTCAAGCTGGTGGAGGCACTGTAGTGGTGTGGGGCGTGTGGATTTGGAGTGGTATGGGATCCTTGATACGTCTAAATACGACTCTTGCTTGTGGCACATATGTAAGCATCCTGTCTTATCACCTGCGTACATTGATGTCCATTGTGGATTTCGACGGACGTGGGCAATTCCAGCAGGACAATTCGACTCTCCACACGTCCATAATTGCTACAGAGTGGATTTAGGAACACTTTTCTGAGTTTAAACACTTCCACTGGTCACCAGGCTCCCGAGACATGAACATTACTGAGCATATCTTGGAAGCCTTGCAACGTGCTGTTCAGAAGAGATCTCCACCCCCTCTTACTCTTACGGGCAGCCCTGAAGGATTCATGGTGTCAGTTCCCTCCAGCTCTACTTCAGAACTTAGTCGAGTCCATGCCACATCGTGATGCGGCACTTCTGCGTCTTAGCGGGGGCCCTACACGATATTAGGCAGGTGTACCAGTTTCTTTGGCTCTTCAGGGTAGAACTACAGCATAGGCTGCAGTGTGTTCCGGAATACTTGTCTAAGACTCAAATTCAATTCGTACATGTATAGGTCCAGAATTAATCATCTCGTTCTGTTTCGAGCAGTCTGTTACAGTGATCGGTGATAGCTCCTTGAATTTCCGTGGAGTGAGTTTCATTGTAAGAAGCACGAAACCTCGCATACATGTCATATGCTAGACTGTATACATTTCCATCCCACTGCAGGTGTAAATTGTCATAAGGGTGGAATTCTAAATACAGTTAGACTCTGGCATTAGTTAACTTGCAGTTGTCGAATGCAGTGGAATCATTTGCTATATTCCCCCTACCATCAGTCTGAAACGCAAGTATGATTAATCTAGGCGTTTCTAGATGCGAAGAGGTTTTAATAGCCCATGTTTGTCTGCTTCCAGTTGGTATTACTGTGTACTGGAAAACCTTGCAATAGCGAAATTTTAGTGTTAGATGTGTACCGGAATTCAGAAATTTTACAAGCTTCAAACGCTCCTCGTCTGATACCCTGATATGAGGCATTTTCCGTATTATCTTGCTGATTGTAATCACATTCTCCTCTTCAGCTGCTTGAATGTATGAGTCATGCATGCAGTAAATCGTTTGTGATCTACTACTGTTCTATAGGTCGGATCGTCCATGAACCATCCCGCATTTTCTAAACCCTTGAAATCCACGGGTAATGCAGAGACGTATATTTTAAGAGTTGATGGTATGCCGACATCTCGTATACGGTCGATCTCAGACCCATGGAGTTCATAGTGTATCTCTTGAAACAAGAATGCTAAAGCGTTACGTTTAAGCTTTGATCCCACTGTAGCGCTACCGTCGTTTTTTTTAATTATTATTAATCGCTACAAATGTATGAAACTCTCGCATGGAAGTGTCAACACGTCTTGGTGCTGGATGACAATCCTAATTTCATTATTCTTGTTAAATGTGGTTGAAGCGTAAAGTTTATGCGAGAAGTATTCCTGACGTATAATTCGCTCATCATACTCTACTTGATTGGTTACATTGAGTGAGGACGTCATTGCATGTTTGCAAGCCAACTGATTCAAGAAACTCGTAGTTCGTTAGTGTTATCACTTTGCAGTTCGGCAGCGAAGTGACGTGCTGTGGACTGCGTGCACTTGTTTCATACCGTAAGCCCATCCTGCCTTAGACGTAATTGTACAATGATTTCCTCACCACGAAAATCAGCAAGTTGATTATTGTGGTCCACAATATGAAACTCCAAATAGTACAATGTCTGAACTGTCAATGGAAGGTATATTCCATTGGTGGAAGTCTCAAGAATATTACACCCTGTTGCAACGGAGGGGAAGAACCCGTAAATAGTATGAATCAGACTGTCGTTGAGACAGGAGTTCGTTGCAATGTTATACTCGACTCGGACAGTGCTGACAGGCAGTATGTCTACAGGCTGATGTGACTTGTAAAATTTACTGAGACCCTTCCTCAAAACCTGTCCTTCTGTGAAACCCAGTAGGCATACTGTTGAGCCTTTGTGGTTAAAGTCAATCGTTGCCTTCACAGTCCTTATTTCAGATTCAAGTGTGTTGGTATTTGCACGTAACTCAATACCTTTTCCAAACTGCTTTAAGACGTCGTTTAAATCGTCGATATCGTATGCGCAAGATTCTATTTCCACAATGTCTTTTTCACCATTAACATCCAGATGCAGCTTTTTGTGAGTCTAGGCTATATTTGGGATCTTGTTGTACGTCTCGAGTCCAATAAATTCAGTACTCCAATCACCAGTAGTCACATAAATTGGTGGGAAGTAATTTGCACGTAATACAGATGAACGTTCTTTTGAAGTCAAAATGTACAAAATTGCACCTGAACGTCAACTGATGAAGGAATGTTCAAAGCTCCTTCTTATATACTCTTCTTCGTCTATGTAAACGTCAAGAGAAACATGATGCGTAGATGTTCGCAGAGGTGTGTATTAAAATCCTGATAGCGCAGAAAATTGCAGAACCCAGGTCTTCTGACAGTGAAGTATCGTTGTAATTATTCTGGAGGTTGCAGGTTACCAAATGAGTCGAAATAGTAGACGGTATCTGCATTTTTCATAGCGTATGAAACCCTGTGGGTGCTGGGATCTCCAGCAACATCTGAATTCACAATACCACATTCACCACGTTTCCACATAGTCTTCGGTAATGTATCCCCCATAAGCATACCACGGTATCTTCGAATGTTGATTTTTTTTCTAACAAGCTTAAGAAGATCAGTATTTGTGAGTGGCCCATCTGGTAGAACTGTTAATGGGCTTTTTTTTTAAATTTATGGATACACCAAATCCTTTCCTGTATGGTTTCATGTATAGTTCTTTTCCGATGCCTACTGCTTCCATCAGGCAGTTATGTCTTCTTGGCTCTTCTAACTGCCCTTGGGGTTTTTTAGGGTTATTGACTGTTCTGGCAATAGCCACAGCACCACCAGCCAGTGAACCCACCACTAAGAGAGCGGAGAGGACTGGGATTAGGAGTGGAAGAAAACCACCAGACGTCTTGGGTACTGGTGGGACTCGAAATGCTTTAACCGATCTTCTTCTTCTTCCCGCACCCTTCTGCTTCAGAGTATTTTTAGCTGCATACATCGCTATCAGGATACAGTTTTTTACCCTGCCCTTCTTCTTCTTCAACGTTGTCTTCCTCTTCTTTTTCTTCTTCTTCAGTGCATGACGTGCAGCATTCATAAATCGCTTGAAACTCACCACTCCTAAACCCAACTTAATTTTTCCACGCATGGTTTTATGAACTACAAATGCTGCAGTGCGTTGACCTTTACCAATATCCTTTCTTCTGCGTAGCGCCTTGGCTTTATCATCTAAAATCCTATCGGAAATGTGACGACTTGGGATATCTTTACATGCAGCGTATGCAATTTCGTGGTCCATATACGCTTCGTCCAGCAGATTAACCCCCTTATCACCTCGAACCAAGCGTTTCTGTAGCTTTGTTAGCTCCATAGTTGTTGTATCCTGTAATGTGTAATTCCACTGGCAGTTTGTCTAGAATACCACCACCTCCCATAATGCGTCTTCTAGCACGCATGTTATACTACTGTGCCGGTTGTGCTCTATGCATCCCATTGCATAGAAAATCATCAGCGTCAATCCAGCTGTTGTGTGGTGCAGGGAAACGAAGCTATTTAACTGGTACTTTATTTCCCCGACGTCTTATGACTCTCACCACGAGAAACATATCCGGTTTAGAGCACTTCTGCATTTCCTCGGTGCAGAAGCAACCTTCAATTTCTTCACCTTCGCTATCGTTCAGGATGTAAGTTCTAGGATTTGTTGACAAACTGCCTATTGGCTTCTGTCTCGGGTTCTTCGGCCGACGTTCATCTAATGATTTTTTTGACGTTTCGCCAGCACGAGTGGCTGGCATTGTCAAAGCTTCACCCTCCATTGCCGGTGGTGAACTGGAGCCGAGCTCGCGGCCGCAGACTATATGTACCTGGCGCGCCAACGTCCGAGGGCTTCTCCGCCGTCATTTCCGGTGCGGTTCTCCTCTTGCTACCTGTGACGGTCGTTCGCTGCAGTACGGGAAGCCAGAATCCGTTTACCTTAAGGCTTTCCTCTTTCTTGTCCAAACTGTTCGCGTGTTTTTGTATTTCTACAGCTTCTCTGAACAAGCGCGTGTGATAGTGCTTCTCCACAGCCAGAACTTGCACGTCGGCGAATTTTATTACGTGGTCGGTCTCATTCAGTGCGTGCTCTGCCACGGCCGATTTCTCCACCTGCCCCAACCTGCAATGTCGCTTATGCTCTTTGATCCTGGTGTTAATTAATCGTCCAGTCATTCCGACATAAACTTTTCCGCGTGCGCATGGTATACGGTATATTCCCGACATTGCAAGTGGGTTTCTTTTCTCCTTCGCCGATCTAAGACACTCTTTGATCTTCCTTGTCGGGTTGAAAATCGTCTTTACGCCATGTTTGCGCAATATACGGCCGATTCTGTCAGTAACTCTGGGAATGTATGGCAGAAAGGCCGTACTCGACATTTCTTTTTCTGGTTCCTTACTTCGCCGAGTCTTTGGCTCTGTTACACTTCTAATGTAATTTGTGGAGTACCCATTGCTCCTCAGAACAGTTTCCAGGTGTTGCATTTCTCGTTTGAGGTGTTGCGGCTCACATATTCGTCCTGCTCTCGTTACGAGCGTACTAATCATGCCTCTTTTCTGGCTCGGGTGGCGGTTTGACAGTTTGTGCAGATATCGGTCCGTGTGTGTCGGTTTTCGATACACGCTGTGTCCCAGGTTTTCGCCGTCCCTTGTGACCAGCACATCTAGAAATGGCAGTTTCTTGTCCTTTTCTACTTCCATGGTAAATGTTATGTTGGCATGGAGGCTGTTCAAGAGTCTTAGGAAGTCACCGAGCTGTTCTTCACCATGGCTCCACACCACGAAAGTATCATCGACGTACCTGTACCACACCTTAGGTTTGCAAGTCGCCGTGTCCAGTGCCTGTGCTTCGAATTGTTCCATGAAGAAGTTGGCCACCACTGGACTGAGAGGACTACCCATGGTGACGCCTTCCAGCTGTTCGTAAAAATCGCCATTCCACGTGAAATAGCTCGTGGTGAGACATGCATGGAAGAGCTTTTTGATGTCTTGCGGGAACACGGAACTGATGTGCTCCAGAGCGTCACTGAGTGGCACTTTCGTAAATAACTAAACAACATCAAAGCTGACCACGATGTCGTTTGGTGCAAGTTTCAGTTTCTTCAGCTTCTCAATGAAATGTCCTGAGTCCTTAATGTGTGTATCGGTCTTCCCCACGTGTGGCTGGAGCAGAGAGGCCAAGTGTCTTGCCAGTTTGTACGTTGGTGAGCCAGGAGCGCTAACGATAGGTCTCAGTGGAACGTTGTTCTTATGGATCTTGGGTAATCCATACAGCTGAGGTGGTAGGACTTCTGTGTTGCGCAGGTTTCTCTGTATGTCCGCCGGCAGAGAAGACGCCTTGATTAATCGATTCGTATTCCGTGTGATACGCTGCGTCGGATCTGCGTTTAGTTTTCGGTACGTCGTCGGATCTAATAGGTCTCGGATCTTTTGCTCATAATCCTCGGTCTTCATTACAACGGTCGCATTCCCCTTATCGGCAGGCAGTACCAATATACTCTTGTCGGCGTTGAGATTCTTAATGGCTTGTACCTCTTCTTTCTTCAGGTTGCAAGCTGGTGGTTTTGCTCGGCGCAGTATCCTGGCTGTTTCAGTGCGTATTTCCTCTGCCCTTTCACAAGGAAGGGTCCGAATGGCTGCTTCGGTGTTGGCAATGATGTCCTCCATAGGTATAGTTCTCGGGATGATAGCGAAATTCCCTCCTTTTTGAAGAACAGACACTTCCTCTTCACTCAATTGTCGTTCAGTGAGGTTGACCACTGTGTGTGACATGTCGGGAATCGCGTTGTCGGTCTTCTTCCGGCATCTCTCAAACTTTTTCTTCTGCCGCTCGGTGCAGCGCTCGAGTTCGTTCTGCATGCTCCTGTGAGTGATGTTGTCGATCTTGTCCCCGTCTTCTCTATGCATTCTGCTACTTAGTTTTTGCCAAGTCTCTCTGTGTTGTATGTATTCGCTCACGTATATTGCGCAAACATGGAGTAAAGACGATTTTGAAACCGACAAGGAAGATCAAAGAGTGTCTTAGATCGGCGAAGGAGAAAAGAGACCCACTTGCAATGTCGGGAATATACCGTATACCATGCACATGCGGAAAAGTTTATGTCGGAATGACTGGACGATCAATTAACACCAGGATCAAAGAGCATAAGCAACATTGCAGGTTGGGGCAGTTGGAGAAATCGGCCGTGGCAGAGCACGCACTGAATGAGACCGACCACGTAATAAAATTCGCCGACACGGAAGTTCTGGCTGTGGAGAAGCACTATCACACGCGCTTCTTCAGAGAAGCTGTAGATATACAAAAACACGCGAACAGTTTGAACAAGAAAGAGGAAAGCCTTAAGGTAAACGGATTCTGGCTTCCCGTACTGCAGCGAACGACCGTCACAGGTAGCAAGAGGAGAACCGCACCGGAAATGACGGCGGAGAAGCCCTCGGACGTTGGCGCGCCAGGTACATATAGTCTGCGGCCGCGAGCTCGGCTCCAGTTCATCACCGGCAATGGAGGGTGAAGCTTTGACAATGCCAGCCACTCGTGCAGGCGAAATGTGAGAAAAATCATTAGTTGAACGTAGGCCGAAGAACCCGAGACAGAAGCCAATAGGCAGTTTGTCAACAAGTGGCCACGAAAGCCTTAACAATTTTGTACTAGGATTTGTTCTTCGCACTTTGTAAACTGTAAATATCTGTGTTGACTGGTTCGTTAGGTATGATTTCTCAAATTCCGCCTTGTGTTTTGAGATACATACCTAATTACCTACATTAAATTTCTGTTTACGTGGATCTAACATTTTAATGCGATAGTACACCATATCCGTGAGTCCATTATCACTAACTTCGATTGGTCTCATTTTTATTGTGCTATGTTTGGTTCGATTATACTGAGCGATTTGGTTGAGAGGATATCTGCCCGTTTGTATGAGCCGCGAAGATTAAAAAGCATCCACATTTGACCTTTTATTTTTCTGTTCAGACGTTCCATGATACTCGCTTTCAGGTGGGTGAATGTTGAATAGTCATGTATTCCATACCGCTGCATCACGGTCTTGGAATACCTGTTGTAAAACTCTCCACCATGATCGGTGCGGTGGTTGTCCGGGCATCGATTCGTTCCCGTATCCAGAAAACGCTTAAACACATCCGCGACATTTCTCCCCGTTTTTCTTTGAGTATATAATGCCCAGGCAAATTTAGAGTATGTATCAATAACCATTAAAATATATTTGAAACAATTATTCTCATGTGAATATTCTCTCATATCTACAAGATCAGCCTGCCATAAGTCATCCAAACCTTTTTATCGTAACATGCCTACGAGGGTATATTTTGCAAGCTGATTTGTGCAGTTGCGAACTACTGTCTCCATACTTATTCGATGATGCCTCCCTCTTTATGCTTAGAGATTACTGAAACAACCTCATTAGAACGAGGTGTATAACCTGCGGCAACCGAGGCCATAAGCAAACGTAGTCGATCTATTAGCTCGTTAACGTCGTCATTATATATATACTGCGGGATTCGATTGTTCGCTGCTTTATACCCAATGTCAGTACCATCGACACTGCTGCTGCTTCTGTTGCAGCTGTTTCCAGAATCAAATATTGGTTTTATAATGGT
Organism: Schistocerca serialis cubense; assembly: GCF_023864345.2. Lineage (NCBI taxonomy): Eukaryota > Metazoa > Arthropoda > Insecta > Orthoptera > Acrididae > Schistocerca > Schistocerca serialis. Next base: position 317,728,752 of record NC_064640.1, on the reverse strand, counting down.
TTTATATTTCTTGTTGCTCAGGCTTTTTGCGATCTTATGTACATCAGTCAAATGCAGTATTTCACAGTACATTTTCCCATCATTAACTGAATAATTTATGGGCTTTTTCCTGAGTCTTAGGAAAATAAGATTAATTAAGCCTCGTTTTATCTCAAACCGACTATGACCAATCTGTATTGAGTCATCAGTTACATTTACAGGCTGCGTACCCAGCATGTACAGTTGTGGGGCGGCAGGTGGGTTTAATTGTTATAAAATGTAGAATGTAATGTAGAAAAGATGCATGTAGGCGTTCTACACTTCCATTCACAAGGGTAGAGGAGGGGAAGTTGCTATGGAGTGCGTCTTTCACGTTCACTCTAAATTACATGGGGAAAGGGGAGGGGTCACTGTGAGTTGTGTCCAAGTCACTCCACGCTTTCACGCAGCTACCAGGCTGCCATTATCTGGTTTGTCCTGTAGAACAAACAAAAAGAGTGCCTCGGACTCTGTTCACTTAATATCTAAGGGTGGGTCACAGTGAAATGGGGACATATACATTTTATCTTTCAATATGTTACTGGAACAAAGTTAACAGAACTTTTTCAATTTTACTCTCGCGGTTACTTAACTGTCATAAAATCGGTAAACAAATGGCTCAAAACGCCGTTAGTCACGTACTAGAGAAAATTTATGCTCAAGGCATACAATCCTAAATCCTATTTAATTTCAATTTATTGCCGGCCGCGGTGGTATAGCGGTTCTAGGCGCTCAGTCCGGAACCGCGCGACTGCTACGATCGCAGGTTCGAATCCTGCCTCGGGCATGGATGTGTGTGATCTCCTTAGGTTAGTTAGGTTTAATTAGTTCTGAGTTCTAGGCGACCGATGACCTCAGCAGTTAAGTCGCATAGTGCTCAGAGCCATTTGAACCATTTTGAATTTCAATTTATTATTTCTGGGCCGGAACACTGAACCAATGCTCGGTACATTCCTGACAAATCTGTATTTTATTTACTTAGCTAACTCATCTTCGATTACCTTATTCTTAGAGATAGTATGAGTATATTTGATTAGTAGTTGTCTTCTCAGCTTCTTTTTACATGTGAGTAACTTGTGGTAATAGTACAGTTCTGAGTGCTCAAAACACACTACGTTTAGTTGACTACTAAATCCACTTATTGGTCCTCTGCTGCTGTGTCAATTCCACATATGCAATTATGTACTTACTTCATCGAAGTGTATTTATGCTGGGCTATAAACAATGTTTCACATCTGCCATTATGTTACTCAATTATGTTGCTAGTGTATGTACTTATTTAAAACTCACTCTATTAACATTTAACGCATAGGATAGCACATTTATTTCGTATCTATAGTGTATTGCAGCTGATCAGTTTGCTCACGTGGCAATCCATTTCCACTCGATCGGACGCTGAAACCACAGGTAGTCTCTCTCGACCTACCACTAAAGTGCATTAAGTAATTATGGACGAGCGTAATTCTAAATTACTTAAACCTATAGGACACCATGAGCTACTCTGTCTCATCTAACATAAGGGTACCTATGGTCGCATTCACGCCTCCAACTCATAACATCAATTCGTGTAGGTGTGTCCTGTCACACACTACACCAAATAACGGCCAGCTCCAACCTTATAAATACTTCAGGGACGTGTCCTTCACGTCTCAACCACAAACACTGTTCAATTCTATCACACTGCCATTCCTTGCTACACAAGGTGAGTTCATTTTTACAACTTATCTGCATATTTTTCATAACACTAAGCAATCTCTTTTACTATTAATTAGTTAGCTCTTCAGCATACAATAGGTTTCACTGCCACTTCAGATCCTGCTTGTACAGGAATTTGTATATTTTTTTAAATCACTGTTGGTGGACCATTTCCAATAAAACAACAACTTTGTACTTATAATATTACCAGGGTTCTATACATATTTGTTACTCAAATACCTTTGTATCTTAATTACATCATACTTCTCTGTTGTTTATGTCACTGTTAGGTTTGTCACATTAGGTATTTTCTTCACTAATCGGTGGATAGAATGGTTACAGAACTCATGGCTTGATGGCCATGACGGAAAATTTAATGTGTTGGAAAGAAGAGGTCGAAACTTTGGTGGATAGGAAAGATGAAGATAGAGTGAAATCTGAAATGGGAAAGAAGATCTCACACAGCTGTGACTGCACAGCTGTCACACTGTGTAGAGGTTATAGAATAACCTCCTCCCTACAGAATTCATTCACTACTTATGAACTTCTTTAGGTCGATCACGTTCCTGAGGCCTAATAGCTTTTTACTCTTAGGGTACTCTAGCCTATATGCATTGGCATGTGGTTTTCCTATGATCCTGAAAGGTCCTTGGCATTTACTAAGATTAACACCTTCGTCCCAATATCTCCTATTTTTCAGAACTCGTATAGGCAGCTCCCAAGTTTCATCATTAGTTACTACATGTTTATCAATAAAAGGTACCGTAATTACTCCGGTTATTGGCAAGACCATTTTTAACTGGCTTCTTTCAAAGTCAACAACACTCTGATATTCAGACAAGAAATCTATGCCAATTAAAACCTCAATACTGAGATTATTTACAATTAAGCATGGATGATCAATTAAATTACCATTAATGTTAAAGGGAAGCAAAGCTTCTTGTTTTACCGTTTTTGACACCTTGCCAGTAGCACCAATTATTCTTAGTCCTGATACCCTCAATACTGTAAGCTTGTCTTTACCAGGTAATACATCAAAGAAATAATGAGATATCGCACTCACCTCACTTCCACTGTCTAAGAGGCAACGTACATTGATACCCAACATATTCACTATTATTATAGGGTGGCTTATTCTAGTTTGTACAGGTGGTTCCTCAAACTCATCCAATAGTTCCTTTTGGATTTGTCTTCAACTAAAGTGATCGATATCTGTCTTCATTACATTTAGGTCAAAGTGTGTAGGGGTTTCCTGAATTACATTTTCAGCTGCCTTTTCCAGTCGGTCTATTAATTTCAAATCGTAACACCGCACGACTTCATTACATTTAGTTTGCTGAACATGACCCAAATTACTGTAGTCTGAGCGATTCTGCGCCTCCAGACCGGGCATAACACTAGTTACAGCTAAACCACTTTCACTATTATCGTCGGGTTCCCTCTCAAGTGACAACTGGTCACAGTTACTGCGTTCATCGACCCCCAACAGGCTATCCTCTACATTCTCACTTACCTCCTGTCCTAAGTCTATTAGTACAGTATCAACATCCTGCACAGGCACTTTAGATAAGAGCACATCATCCTCATCGTAAATATAAGCATGAATTTCTTCTGCTTCTTCATCTGTCAATTCAGTATTTTGTAGCTCTTCCCTACTGTTACACTGCTGCGCCTTCTCTTTCTCTTCCCATTTAGAAATCGTCTCTAATACTGTATCTATCAAATACTGTGAGTGATCTAATATTTCTGCTGTATCCTTAGATGCTACCGACCCCTCATCCACATGTTCAGTCTGAGTATTTTGATCTGTCTTACCAATTACTGTAATTACTGGCTTAGGAAAAGTAACCGCCTGGTGAGCGCCAGTGTCCTCATAGACGGGAACTAGTTTTCCTGCCTCGGCCTACTACTGTTTCCTTTATTCCCATTACAGTTAACTGGCACAGCATTGCTTTCCGCACTGTTGTTTACCTGCATAATTTTGTTCGGCACAAAATTACTATCGTTTGGATGCCATTGTTGGTTCTGATAATTATTTCTCCAATTCCTACCTCTCTTAGGATGGCGAACACCTACTGTTCTGATGTTTACATTGCCATTCTGCTCGTTCTTAAAATTACTACTAGTGTTATTAGCATTTCTGTTATTACGTGCTTGCTCCTCATTGGCAGCAACACGCTATACACGTTCCAAATATTCAATGAAACGATCCCGACTGTCTCTAGGGGCAGATATAATTCTAGTTTGCCAATACCATGGCAGTTTGGCTTCAAGACCTAGTATCATTTCAGGTTTTAGCTTTTCGGCCAAATGTGACAAACATGAGAGCCATGACCTAGCAAACTCTTTAATAGATTCCTTGCCTGCATTGAAGCGTTTTCCACTCCAAAATTCTCTCAACACTTCATTGTGCTTATTACTAGACCAATACTCATTAATGAAAGCTGTTTTAAATTCCGCTAATGTTTTACACTCCAACATAACATCAGCTGACCCACGCATGGCGTCACCTGCTAAATGGCTTCTAATAAATGAGATTTTCTCTCGTTCAGACCAAGTTGGTGGAATCACATCTTCAAAATCGTTCCAGAAATCTAGCGGGTGGATATTTTTATCTGGATCGAACCGCAAGAACTTCCGACACCCGATAAAAGCGGCGTTTGCAGCTCCAACTTGTTGCATACTACCATTACCAGAAGTTACTGAAGCTAATTTTCTCTCAATGTTAGCAATGTTAGTACTAATATTTTCTACTCTCATTTCAACATTATCTACTCTTTGCACAATATGAGTAGTATCAGTTTTGATTGCATCTACTTCTGCTTGACATATGTTTACTTTTATATTAACATCTTTAAACCTATCTGAGCACAGTTCAGATTCCGCCTCGATCTTTTCTGTTCACTTGTGCTCCAGCTTCGTATCTTCCATTTGGAAGTCTCTGCGAACCTCAGCAACTTCGGATTTTACTGTTTTATACATTTCAGAAAATTGTTGAGCAACCTTTTTCTTAATATCCTCATGATTGCAATCAATTTTATAATTGAAACTGTCCAGATCCTCCTTCAACTTATTGCAACCAGCCTTGAAGGTTCAAATGGTTCAAATGTCTCTGAGCACTATGGGACTTAACTTCTAAGGTCATCAGTTCCCTAGTACTTAGAACTACTTAAACCTAACTAACCTAAGGACATCACACACATCCATGCCTGAGGCAGGATTCGAACCTGTGACCGTAGCAGTCACGCTGTTCCAAACTGTAGCGCCTTTAACCGCGTGGCCACACCGGCCGGCAGCCTTGAAGGTATTGTCCATTACCTCCAATCGTTTATTGAAATTAGTTTGGCTGGCCACAATCTCATACTTTAATTCAGCTGTCATTTTAGCATTACTGGCTGACATTTTTGCATTACTGCTTTTGACCTCAGTTATTTCAGATTTTAATTCAACATTACTGGTAGCTATTGCTTGTAATATAACATTTAAATCAATAGCCCCAGTATCTTTGGGTTGCTCACTAGCTGGCTTTTTATCACACTCAGGTGACGAAAAACTAGCTCCAACACCAGAATCATCAAAACTAAATGAAACTTCTGATTGATCAGTCATATCTAACTTCTCCTTTTTAAACTCTACCATCTCTGATGATTGTTTCATTTTTACTTCATCAGAGAAACTATCATCCAATAAATTAACAATTTCTGATTTCTGCTTTACTACAGGGGTCTCTATTATTGAATCATTGCCTCTTTTCAAACTACTGTCAGGAGACAATACTTCATATTTCACTTTAACATTACTATTTTCATGCATATTTACACTTGAACCGTTGTCTGGATTTACAGTTCCCTCAACAGACATAGGTTCTGATTTAAGTTTAACCTCAGTTTCTTCTGGCGGTTCCATCGCTGACAGTCTTTTAGTGCAGGTTAGTAAAATTTTTAACAGCTTTTCACTTGACTTAGTTCCTTCTGCACGACGTATTGCGTTGCCAGTGCGGCGCACCAGGATTACTGATGCGACGCGGCGCGTTGAACTGCAGACGGCACTTCGACGGCTGCTGTGTGTTTGCGTGGCCCGCAACTGCAGGCGCGGCTCCGATTGCTGAGGTGAGGCGAAACTGGCTTCTCGCGATGCCGGCAGCGCCGCTGGACTCAGTGCCAGCTCCGTCAATCCAGATGCGTTGTTAATCCAATTGCGTCGTCCACATGCACACGTAACACTATCACTGTTCTATTACTCGGTTGCGTGTCGCATTTCACTCCCGAATCCAAGTATTTAAAAATCACTTTCACTTTTACCCAGTTTTTTTCCCCGCCGATTAACCATATGTGGGGCGGCGGGTGGATTTAATTGTTATAAAATGTAGAATGTAATGTAGAAAAGATGCATTTCCCGGCCGATGCACCATATGTGGGGCGGCGGGTGGATGTTTTTGTATTTAAAATGTTCCTACTATTTATTTATTTAATGCTGTTGTTTGCCATTCTCAACACTGGCTCTCTAACTACAATATTGCCAACCAGAAAGTGATTAGCAAAACGTGAAGCCTGAAATTAGAATTCCTAGTGCCCACTTCATCTGAGAAATAAACTTATAGCTACAGCTTATAGCTCTGAGGAATTAGGATATTGTCTGGGATTCATAATCAAAAACGATTCTCTCTAAAATGTTCACTATATTCTGAAAGTCACAGACCAAAAAAGAATCCACCCAATCCAACTACCAGAGCAGTTCAGAGTCTAATGAGCTGATGCAACTATAACTGTTCAGATTAAATGTTTAAGTGAATGCTCGCCATAATTTGATGATAATGTTCATCAAACGCCACGCTAAATAATGGTAGAATGTCTGTCCCGCGGCGGCACATGAAAACACGGCATACGCAAACTGAAGATAGATCATTAATGTCATCCCAGAATTAACACTTCACTCGAAAACGATTTCAAGGTTACGCGTATCCCGAGTAACTTATTACGGCATCCGAGGCTGTTCATAGCAATGATACCGACGCGACGCGACTCCTGGCACAGGTGGTGCGCTAATCAGCATCTGGAGAGAACTGGGGCCGTTCTCTCTCGCGCAGGAGGAGATAGAGAAGATCCAAAGAAGAGCGGCGCGTTTCGTCACAGTGTTATTTGGTAACCGTGATAGCGTTACGGAGATGTTTAATAAACTCAAGTGGCAGACTCTGCAAGAGAGGCGCTCTGCATCGCGGTGTAGCTTGCTCGCCAGATTTCGAGAGGGTGCGTTTCTGGATGAGGTATTGAATATATTGCTTCCCCCTACTTATACCTCCCGAGGAGATGCACGAATGTAAAATTAGAGAGATTAGAGCGCGCACGGAGGCTTTCAGACAGTCGTTCTTCCCGCGAACCATACGCGACTGGAACAGGAAAGGGAGGTAATGACAGTGGCACGTAAAGTGCCCTCCGCCACACACCGTTGGGTGGCTTGCGGAGTGTAAATGTAGATGTAGATGTAGATATATAAAGCCGCGGTGTGGATGGCTAAGGGAACGCCTGATCAAATGCGCTCTCCCGACTAGCCGCTGGGCTAGTAATGCACCACTTTAAGTTATCAAATAAATCATTTCTTCCTTCGCTGATGGCTGGTGAAGCTCTCAATTTAAATGTGCTATCAGCACACAGGTAAGTAATCATAAGAAAAGTCCGACGTGGCTAAGTCAAATATTTTGGGCGACAGAATTAATTTAATTACACTACACGCAGTGGACGAGCTCTGAACGTGCTCTTTGGAGATACACTATCGCTATAGTTTTATAGTTATTCAGTTGAAACTTCTCACATCTTTATGACTATAGCGGATCTCCCTTCTACTTAAATTTAAACGTCCTAGCTTTATTTATTCGCCTACTTAATCTATCTTGCTTCCTTAATTTTTAAGACAAAAACCAGAAAATCATGAATTTCAACTAAAATTTTAATTTGTGAGATCCAGAATACTGTTTCTACTAAATTATTATGCAAAAGGAATCTAAATATAAATTCTTATGTTTCTAGCTCTTTTCTGTTGCGCCAATGATTTTTACAGAAAAACGTCCAAATTTCGAAAATGGTTAAAGTTATTGAACTGATATCCAACACATATTGATTTAGTATTACTCCTGACATGCTAGAAACGTTTCAGGTTATTTACTTGATTTTTAAAGTACTGTGCAACATTTATGACGTCAGAGCTAGTTACAGCGGACTAGGCTGGCACACAATGGAAAGACTGATGTGAATTTTATACGGCGTGAGTTGGCTGCTTCCCTACATAGTCTTTCCCTCCTGACGCCGAATGTTGTAACCACCTGGCCAGGGATGTGACGGATAGTGAATTCGTCATTGGAAACACCAATGTTATCGTGTGGTTTTGTTTTTGTTGATAGATGCCTGAGAGATTCAGTAACCCACTTGATGGTTTCTCTTGGTATTTGCTGTCCATCCAAACCTTAGCAACTGTAATTTCTCTCGAACGACTTTTCACGCCTGAATGATTTTCTGCTTCGTTCACATCTCGTTGTATACTAATCATACATCTCTGCAGCGTGACGCTTTATAGATTCGCACTTCTTCCGCTTATTGTGTGTCTGGTCCCCTTCACAACAACAAGAGCCTGTACATTTATTTTCCCCTCAATAGCCTCGATCTTCTCAGTTAAGTCGGTTACTTTCTTACCGATTTCATTAAGTAACTCATTTAATGCACTGATAATTCTCAGAAGAGTCCTTTAATACGTCTATAGCTTCCTGCGCATACCTTCTACTTTATGCACGATAGCCTGAATTTTCGCAACCATGTACAAGAGAATTTTCTTTATATGTATACCCATTTTCTCGTGTTAAGTCCATGGTCCACGGTGCAGCGTAAGCGTATACTGATGTACTCACCTCTCTTACCAGGCTAATATATATATATATATATAAAGAGACTCTTAGAAGTTTCGTCTGTTCCTACCATCGTTCAGTTTTCTTTTTTTTATCGATAACGAGAAATCCATACTGTGAATGATTCCAGCAATCGGCACCTATCCATACAAAAATCATTGAACGACATGTCAGTTCCTACATGTGCTTGGTAAATGTTTATTGTTTGAAGGCTATAATGAGATTTGCATTATCTCTAACTGTTTCGGGATTTTGGAATGTGTTTGATTTAGACGAAATACATCAGCATTCGTATGACGACCGAAACAGAAATATTTTCGAATTTGGTCTTGGTTTTCCGCAGCAAGGCTGTCAAATATGAATATAGTGTTTGGCTTTACTTTTCCAGGTGGGACGATATCACCGATTTCACTGAATGTCGCGTATGTAACGCCTTTTACGCCGTGCAATATCTCCTGTAATAGCTGATACTTGGGCTGAAAATGTGTTTTTGAAAATACACTAACATGTTCAAATGGGACTCCATCAACATGTGTTAGCAACGTCATGAGGACATTAGTCTTGCCACAATTGGAGGGGCCTACAATAATTGCTCGTATATTATCAGGAAGGAGTATTCCATTCTTCTTCTTCAGGTCTTCTTTTGCACCTTCGCAGGACCAGTCACTGACAACAAAGTCCTGATACTTCACACACCAGGCCATGATTCTGACTATGTCACGGCTTTTATAGAAAAAATGAACGCTTGTAATAATAATAATAATAATAATATATGTAGCCACTACAGCGCAATCATCTTACCGAGTGAGCTACAATACAGGTTGACTGCATTACATCAAGAGCAACAATAAATCAACTGATTCATTTTTTACGCTATTTCCCGAATAACTGTTTCTTGTACGCAGGAAATTCAGCATATTTCTCTCAAATTGATGGGAGTTCCTTTAGCTTCTTCTTTTGACAGTGTATTGATGTACTGTTCTATATCATCTGCATGCGCGCTGTACATACAGAGGTAGTTGACGATGCCTTTTCACGCAGTTTGAACCCAAGGCAGCCCACGGTTCAGTCTTTCCAGCACAAGGGATAGCGCCTTCTGTAGACCAAACAAGTTTGTAACAGTGGAGTGTTGCAGATAAATGGATCAATTTCCAGATCTCAGCATGAGTGTCGCGCCGTCGTACAATGATGTTGTAGAAAGCGTTAGGCCCGAACAGGAAATGTCTGGAGGTGGGGAATACTCAGAGATCATCTGCTCGTTGATGTAATGTTCTGCACGACACAGTTCATGCCATTGCAGCTCGGTAAACTGCACTTTAACACTTCTCGATGCATTTTCAATCTCTGACACAACACGCTAGTCAATGTCCACTGATGCTTCTATACCAATATTTAAGAGCTTTGAACCACTCGCTGTTAAATTAGTAGTTGAAATGAAAAGCAGTAGAGCACTGCGCGAAATCGGCTGCTTGTAATCCACCACATCAACACTTTGTCCTTGCAGTAACACTGGAATGATCTGTGCTGCTGCATACGTTGGAGACCAGCACTGACCCGCACCGTGTGTTGTAGTGCCCCCAGCACAGTTCTTCTCAGGGCGTGGGACTTGCTGGGTGTCTAAATAAATGAGCGGTACAGACAGTAGCAGCTCATTGTCTTGCTCCAGCAAGTGAGCTAAGTGCTCTACAGGATCCCACGGTGCTGCTGCCACTGCTGATCCTGACAGGCCAGAGTCCACTGCAGACACCCCAGAGGTTACTGAAGAGAGAAGAAGAAGAGGAAGAAGAAGAAGAAGGAACAATAAGAATCCACAGACGATGACATAGAGTTGAATAAAGAAAGGGAACTGCTACATGCAGTAATAGTAGCAACGACATGTAATGAATACTTACTTTTACGCTTCTTCTGCGATGGAGAGCAGATGGGGATCTCGACTGCCAGCGACGCTTCATGGTTCTTCTTCTTCCAGTGACATACTGTGACTGAGACTGGTGAGCTATCGCGTTCACCTTATATCCCCTATATCACGATCATGTGACCAGAAATTAATTATTTATTGACTTCAGCAGTATTTCTGGAACGATTCCCAATCAGCCATTCGCCTTGGAAGGACAGAGTTCTCGCGATTGTCGGTATTCCACAGGCGTTTACTGGGTGAACGCTGTTTTGTTTGCGGTTCGGTTCGACTGCAACCGACGACAAGTGCAGGCCCAACAGGACACGAAGAGAAACAGATGTGCTTTGACAGGAATTTCTAGGATGCTTTATTTTTTGAGGGTTAGCATGACATCCGGACTGTCAATCGCGGGGCCCAAGCAGGCACCTGAGCGTGACGTGGCCACTTCTCGGGCTCTCGACGATGCGCCTCGACTCGGGGAAGCCTGTGCGGGTGGCGTTCTGTGCGGTCCAGCAGACGGCACATGCTTCACGATCGAACGAATTTTAAGAGAATAATTATGTGTGATGGGTGTATCATGACGGTATTCCTTGCGTGATCAGAATCGATTTAATTACTTCTTTACAAGACCTGCATCTTCACAAACAACAGAGAATGTTGAGCAGGAGAAATCCAACCCCTGCAAACTGAATTTTATGTAAATAAACAATATACTCTCGGCAATGTAATTGAATTTCCTGTCTGTCTCCAGCACAGAGCTGCCAGTTTCCAGGCAGGGGAGTGGATGCGAGGGAAGGAGGGGTTTGCGAGAGGGGGAGGGGTTCATTAATTGATCAGTTTAATTAAGTAGTCAATCAAACTGATAGAGTGAGAGGTGGCTATTCGAATAATTCAGAGCTGAAAGTGTACCTGTGTCAGTGTGTGGGAGGAGGGAGGGGGGGAGGTTTCAAGTTTTCCTGAGGAGTTGAGAGGAGGAAGGGGAGGGGGAGAGGCGGGGGGCAATCGGTTAAGGACCTGTCAATCAAAAGGAAGGGTTATTTCCAGCGAGCCATAACCTGTCAAACAAAAGAGAACAATAAGTTTAGTCCTGAGTTCATTCTTACCTCTGAAGTAGGCAACCCGTGCTATCGTGCCATTCTTATCCCACTACTTATATCGCTCTTGCCAATGTCAAGCGTGTGGGCAATAGTGCAGTGTGGATGCAACTTAGTTCAAGGAACAATTGACCATAGTAGAAAAAAAAGGCGGTGGGATGTCCAGTAACAGCACCGGTGGAGAGAGAGAGAGATTGACATTAAGGTCTCCTGTATCAGGGTTGTAGCACATATTGGACAACATCGCCACATTGTCATTTGAGAGATTACACATAGTGCCTTCGCTCTGCCCTGAACTTAAAAAAGGCCTAAACCGCCTCTGTCCCTTGGGAATGTGAGGGACTAATAGCGGATCTCAAAAGCATACTCATACTAACAAAGGATCACAAAACTTCCAGCATGCTGCGGATCATAGATGGCGGAATCGGAAGTGTCTGCGCAACACGGAGAATGTGCGACGCCGTGTAGGTGTTGGCATATCGCGTCCATTGCAGAATAGGAGGTGATCAGTTAGCCCTGATCTCTCTACATCTACATCTACATCTACATCTACATCTACATCTACATCCCTACTCCGCAAGCCACATGACGGTGTGTGGCGGAAGGTGCCTTGAGTACCTCTATCGTTTCTCCCTTCTATTCCAGTCTCGTATTGTTCGTGTTCCACAAAAAGCCTCAGTGAACTTCCGATGTTATCCACAAGGTCATTTATATATATTGAGAATAGCAACGGTCCTACGACACTCCCCTACGGCACGCCTGAAATCGCATCGGAACACTTCTCTCCATTGAGAATGACATGCTGCATTCTGTCATCTAGGAACTCTTCAATCCAATCACACAGTTGGTCTGATAGTCCATATGCTCTTACTCTGTTCATTAAACGACTGTGGGGAACTGTATCAAACGCCTTGCGGAAGTAAAGAAACACGGCATTTACCTGGGAACCCGTGTCTATGGCCCTCTGAGTCTCGTGGACGAATAGCGCGAGCTAGGTTTCACACGATCGTCTTTTTCGAAACCCATGCTGATCCCTACAGAGTAGATTTTTAGTCTCCAGAAAAGTCATTATACTCAAACATAATACGTGTTCAAAAATTCTAAAACTGATCGGCCTTAGAGATATAGGTCTATAGTTCTGCACATCTGTTCGACGTCCCTTCTTGAAAACGGGGATGACCTGTGCCCTTTTCCAATCTTTTGGAACGCTATGCTCTTCTAGAGATCTACGGTACACCGCTGCAAGAAGGGGGGAAAGTTCCTTCGCGTACTCTGTGTAAAATCGAAGTGGTATCCCATCAGGTCAGGCGGCCTTTCTTCTTTTGAGCGATTTTAATTATTTTTCTATCCATCTGTCATGTATTTCGATATCTATCATTTTTTCATTTGTGCCACAATCTAAAGAAGGAACTACAGTGCAGTCTTCCTCTGTGAAACAGATTTGGAAAAAGACATTTAGTATTTCGGCCTTTAGTCTGTCATCCTCTGTTTCAGTACCATTTTGATCACAGAGTGTCTGGACATTTTGTTCTGATCCACCTACCGCTTTGACATAAGACCAAAATTTCTTAGGATTTTCTACCAAGTCAGTACATAGGACTTTACTTTCGAATTCGTTGTACGCCTCTCGAATAGCCCTCCTCTCACTACATTTCGCTTCGTGTAATTTTTGTTTGTCTGCAAGGCTTTAGCCATATTTATGTTTGCTGTGAAGTTCCCTTTGCTTCCGTAGCAGTTTCCTAACTCGGTTGTTGTACCACGGTGGCTCTTTTCCATCTCTTACGATCTTGCTTGGCACTTACTCATCTAATGGATATTGTACAATGGTTCTGAACGTTGTCCATTGATCCTCAATACTATCTGTATTTGAGCCAACAACTACTCTGGAATCTGCTTTTTGTCACTTTTGCTAAACTGAAAAATCTTCCTACCTTTTTTAATATTTCTATTTACGGCTGAAATCATCGATGCAGTAGCCGCTTTATGATCGCTGATTCCCTGTTCTGCGTTAACTGTTTCAAATAGTTTGGGTCTGTTTGTCACCAGAAGGTCTAATATGTTATCGTCAAGAGTCGGTTCTCTGTTTAACTGCTCAGGGTAGTTTTCAGATAATGCACTTACAAAAATTTCACTGGATTCTTTGTCCCTGCCATCCGTCATAAACGTTTGAGTCTCCCAGTCTATATCTGGTAAATTAAAATCTCCACCCAAAACTATAACAAGGTCGGGAAATCTACTCAAACTATTTTCTAAATTTTCCTTCAGGTGTTCTGCCACAACAGCTGCTGAGCCAGGGGTCCTATAGAGACATCTAATTACCATGTTTGTGCCAGCTTTAACCGTGACATTCACCCAAATTATGTGACATTTCGGATCTCCGTCAATTTCCTTCGATACTGTTGCACTTTTTATCGCTATAAACACGCCTCCCCCTTCACTGTCCAGCCTGTCTATGTGGTATACATTCCAGTCAGAGTTTAGAATTTCATTACTGTTTACATCTGTTTTCAGCCAACTTCTGTCCCTAGTACTATGTGTGCATTGTGACCGTTTATTAATGAGAGCAGTTATGGGACCTTTCTATAGACGCTCCTGCAGTTTACTATTACCTCATTAATATTGTTATTCCCTGTTGCATTATGCCTGCTGCGTCTCAGGAGGCGTCTTATCGGGCCTAGGAGGGAATTCTCTAACCTAAAAAACCCACATGTGCACTCCACACGTACTCCGCTACCCTTATAGCCGCTTCCTGCGTGTAGAGCACACCTGACCTATTCAGGGGACCCTACATTTCTCCATCCGATAGCGAATGCAGAGAAATTTGAACCCCAGATCTCCGCAGAATCGTCTGAGCCTCTGGTTTAAGCATTCCAATCGGCTCCAAACCAGAGGACCGCGATCGGTTCTGGGAACGACACTACAAATAGTTAGCTCAGATTATACCCTGTGAGCGAGGCTTTCCACCTTCACCAACTCCGCTAACCGCCTGTAAGAACTGAGGATGACCTCTGAACCCAGATGGCAGGAGTCATTGGTGCTGACATGATCAACAATTCACAGTCGGGTACACCCAGTGCTCTCTGTCGCCACCCGTAGGGCCTCCTCCACATCTCGGATGAGACCCCCCGGCAAGTAGACAGAGTGAACACAGGCCCTCTTCCCTGACCTTTCCGCTATTTCCCTAAGGGGCTCCATCACCCGCCTAACATTGGAGCTCCCAATCACTAATAAACCCCTCCCCCCCCCCCCCCCCCATGTGCCTGCTCGGACCTTGCTGAAGGAGCGGCCACATGCCCACTCACAGGCAGAGCGGGCGATGCCACACGGCCAGCCTCCACATTGAGCCTCCGCCTTGTGCAATGCGAACGCTGTTGAACCCGCCACTCCCTTGGGGAGAGAGTGGCCCAACCGCGCCCCGTACCTGTGAAGATGTCTAGACAGCAGGGACCGTGGGTGAAGTATGTAACACCTGGGGTGTACCATGCGACGCACCAGACTTCCCACTGCCGCTACACTCCGAGGCAGCAGCCTGAAGACGGCTGACCGGGGCCATCAGCACGTTCTGCTATTCGCAAACAGTGGCCAGCTCCTCCCGCGTCCGTACACAGCAGTCATACATCCTATCCATCATAATAAATCAACAGTTTACTTTAGAGACTTAAGTGATCAACTTAACTAGACTGCTAATTCACTAAAGGTGGCTGATAGCTGACTAACCTGTGGTTACTAGACACTTCTTGTAGGAAACAATGAAAATGAGCACCAACTGTCTCTGGACTGTATTCAAAACGAACACGAATTATATGGAACACTATTACTACTACTCGAAAATTAAAGCTTCCTAAAAGCACAAACATACGCTAAAAGAAGTGACAAGTAAGAAAAACTCAGTTAGTCCTTAAATTTATGTAGCTTGCTGCACAGGAGATGTGAAGCAGCCAACTCCTTCTGTCTCCATGATTTCTACCCAACCATTTATGGCTGTGCTATCCACCTCACTCCTACCATAAAATACCTTGGCCTCCCCATTGACAGCCATCTCAGCTGGACTACCAATCTCCTTATGATCCAACACAAAGCCCAAGATAGACTCCGCCTCCTGAAACTCCTGTCTGGCCAGACATGGGGACTGCATCCTTCCACATCTACAAATACTTAATCCACTCCATCCTTTGTTATGCCAGAGTCGCTTGGATTTCTACTCCTCCCAGATTCTATAAAGCCCTCCAAATACTGGAACGCCACACATTCCACCTCTCCTTCCCTATCCCTCTTCCATCCCCCACACACATCCTCTACAACCTCATCCCCTTCCCCCACATTCATCTTTCCCTCGGTCACATCTGCACCCTGTACATCATCTGCTGTCTCGATCCCCCCACCCCCTGGTGTCCCCCTTCCTCTCCACCCCCAGTCGATTGCTGGGCCTTTACTGTTGTGTCCAATCCTCTCTCAATCTCCACACCCTTCTTCTCGTTTCCCTCTGCTACTTCACCATAACATCAACCCCTTCTACCAGCTATAACCCCACATTTCTCTCCCTACTCCTCAGAACTCCCTCTCCCCTCCCCTTCCCTTACCCTAGGTGGGCCGGCCGTGGTGGCCGAGCGGTTCTAGGCGCTACAGTCTGGAACCGCGCCACCGCTACGGTCACAGGTTCGAATCCTGCCTTGGGCATGGATGTGTGTGATGTCCTTAGGTTAGTTAGGTTTAAGTAGTTCTAAGTTCTAGGGAACTGATGACCTTAGAAGTTAAGTCCCATAGTGCTCAGAGCCATTTGAACCCCTAGGTGGTTTTCCTCCGTCCTACACCCCCTTCCTTTCCCTTGCGACCCTTCTGTGTCTCTGCACTCCCTCCTGCCTTGTCTTCCCTCTTCATCGCCCACACTGCCCATCATCTGCTTCTTGGTGCACCCCCTTCCCCCCCTCTTTCCTCTTCCTTCCCACCCCCAGCCCTCCCCTCCACTGCACCTTCCTCCCCTCCATTTTCCATCTTCTCTGGCCTCCCATCCCTTGGCAGGTTCCTACCAGTAGCTTTTATTCTTCGTGTGTGCTACATTTACAGAGTTTTTTGTGTCTCGCCCTGTTTTTTATACTGTGGCCGACTTTTAAGTTGTGTTTGACGCCAGTGTAATTTAAGTGCCCCACAATTTGTCAGCTGTGTTCTTCTAACTTTATGTCAACTTTTGAACTGTCCCCCAGTAAATGTCCCCATATTAGTGTCCACTTTAACTTCCATTATTTCCATTTACTATATTTTTACTTCCCCCTTTTTTCCCCTTCTTTATGTATGAGTTCCCCATTTTATATATATTTTTTTCTAAAGCCACTTAACTGAAAAGTGGCGGACTGTACCGCTGGCAGCTCTCCCCTGTCTATATGAGACGGGAGCATGGAATTACAATAAAGCTGGTTGATCACCATAGACCTTCAAAATTCTCTCAAAAACAGGAAGCTATCTTGTTCACCTGCTCATTTACCAGTGTCTCTCCAGGATATGCAGGATGGCAAAACATCTGACCACCCTCCGACAAATCCGTCCAAAGATGTTCCAAGTCCAACTTGTGGATTTCTACATCTACATCTACATTCATTAGTTGCATTGTAGATGTGATGAATTTTGATGTAAGGTCTTTCTAAATATGTGCCATGTAAATACTGGTAAGTCCAAACATTTCTTTGAAGCACATTATATTTTTGCTAAACAGCTTACAAAAGTCATCCACAGTAACAACTGACATTGGATGTGTTTATGCACTGATGCCAACCTACACAAAAACTGAAAATATTGCAGGCCTACACGATTTACTGTAACATCAATTCACACTGAAGTGATGCTTGGAGTCAATCTGAAACATGTTTAAAGATGTCCCTCTGCTCTAAAGTTGAAGTGATTTGAAGTCGCAAGACGAACTATAAATATTATACCGTGGCCAGATTAATTTCTTGTGAAATCCCAACAGTTCGTCCCCATCCGAGGAGGACATTTTCAAGGTGGTTGTAGTTTTTTTGAAGGTCTGATGCACATGTTTACTCGCAGCTAACTAAAGTAGAATTCCTTTTCTGCATGTTTCCACCCATAGACGTGGCGTTAACATGTTTCGATCATTCGAGCGCAGTTTGCTCTTGTTCGTTGCTATCGTCCGCTATTGCTATCACTCTGTAGTGGAAGAGTGGTATACAACATATTCAGCCTGGAATCAAAATATCATTTAGTTTCACACACTGTCCTTCCGAGTAATATTATTGGGGTGTTTTGTAACCTCTGTGGTCTCTCTGTACAGCCTTTCGTAATAGCCACTTGCGTCAACCAAAAAGCTACAATCTCACTGAAGACGTCTTCTGCAGATGGGGACGAAACATTGTATTTCAACAAGATATTTTTCCTACCACTGAATAATAACGCGGAATATTTTAATAAGTACGATATTTTCGACAGCGAAAGTTTATATTTTACAAGGTATAGAAACTTGTTTCATAAAAGAATTACGATGCCTGAAGGCTATCGCTATTTTAATTTATGTTAGCATTCACTTGAAATGGTTCTTCCTGTGCATATTAAATTTATTTGTATGTATATTAATGTGCTAGTAACCATACTAGAGTCCACTATTGTTTTCACAATCCTGTTTTCTATTTTAACGAAACAAATAAATAAACTTTCATACAATTTAAAATGACTTAGGATTGATGAGTTAAGTGCCTATACTTAATGGATTCTTCATTCCAATTTAAAAATTGATCTTAGTTTTTACGAGTCTATAATATTTCTGAAGTTAAAGAGAATTTAACATTATGACTTGTATTTTAGTAATACTAATTCAGCTAATGGGTTTGCGCTACGGTTGTATGTGTCCCCCAGCAGCTGCTGAATAAATGCTGTTTTTCAAAACAATCGTTTAATTGAATTTTAATGTCGCACAACTGCTTGAATTGTTAATGTGTGCTACAGTTTTGACATGAGTAAGTGTCCCATGAAACATATTATCCCATTATGGCTTTTAGCTGTTACAGAACCTCAATACATGGATGCAAAATATGGGATGCTCAAACTCTTTTTAACATTTGAAATATGATTTCTTTCAGAAAGGTTTTATAGTACCTATTGACTAAGCATGCAGTCAGAAAAGTTGTGCAGTTGTTATAAATATGTCTAATTTGTAAGAAAAGCAGGCTGTTGGCTATTAGGTGCCACAATCAATTTTGTTTCGATTATCTTCCTCTGTGTTCAAATGCTATTGCTGTACTCGCTGAAATTTCCTATCTGCATTGAATGTGCTGCGGATAGTTATTTATTTTTTAATAAAATGGCTCTGAGCACTATGCGACTTAACTTCTGAGGTCATCAGTCGCCTAGAACTTAGAACTATTTAAACCTAACTAACCTAAGCACATCACACACATCCATGCCCGAGGCAGGATTCGAAGCTGCGACCGTAGCGGTCACGCGGTTCCAGACTGTAGCGCCTAGAACCACACGGCCTCTCCGGCCGGCTATTTTTTAACGTATATGATACTGAATCCTTGATTATTACTGAACTTTGTATATTTAAACAACATATACTAAATCAGGTCTATGTTTGAGATGGAGAGAGATGCACGCTTGTTTCAGTCCTTTACAAATTTCAGATTAAATAATCTCAATATGCATCCATGTCTGTCAACAGCTGAGTTCCCTTGCTGCTTGTGCCACGTATATGAAATTTAACGTTCTGCGAAATATACCTGCAGCCTCTTTCACCATTCCTGTGAGGCATCTCGTACTCATATATTGGGTATTTTTAATATTGTGCCAGTGGCGGATTCCGTGAAAGCTTACCTGCTTATATTTCATTCCTTTCAGATCTCAGCCTTCCATATGTAATTACTGACAGCACATTAATGTTGAAGGAATTTCTGATTGATTTTTGCCTCTCTCGGGTCATCGCAGAAGTCAGTTAAAAGACTTTAATAATGCTGTTTCAGTGATAAAAGCTGAAAGAAACATCGGTACACAAATTATGATACCATAGCTTCAAAGTGAATCATTTGCGATTCACTGATTTACCTGCTAATTTCGGAAGTTTTGTAATATCACCTATGTTCTGTTTCAGTCTGCGTCATGTGTAATTTTGATTTGAGCAGTATGTTTTTTTCAGTGAAAGTTTAGATTGTATTTCATTCTAAGTACATATTAAAGTACGCAATGTGTTTTACCTGCGTTTGCATGTACAAAGTCATTAGCCGCTTTTAGACGACTATATAAAATGGTACTTCAAAAACCTAACTGACCAGAATGGTGTAAGTGAAAGTAGCGTTTTTTTTATTATACTGGTAAGTAAGATGTTACATAAAAATAACAGTAGGCTACCTATAAAGATATGTGAAATAACATTATATGATTTGAGACTCCATTGGATTTACATTCTTCAAAATTACTTAGGTGAACAGCCCGAGGCATATGGGGCATGTCTTGGCGAAAGATTCATGTATTATATGCAGTTCTGATACACTTATAAGTTCTGAAATCCTGCAGAAAATTGACTAACAGTGTCCGATTCATAATGGTGCCTTATTTACAAAATTTTAAAAAATTTTGAAAATAAAAATAATAACACTGTTTATGAAAATGCGATTGTTGGCTTGTCGAACGATGCTTATTCTGTTATTTGCGTTATATGCAATTCCGTTAAAATAGTAACCTAGGGATTTAAAAATATGACTAACGACAATTCTTCTCAAGTGCTTTCATTTAACTTGCCTACATTTAGACATGTGCGAAAGAACAGACGCCACACATTGATATAATTTAATTGGCCTAGCCGGGGAATAGATCTAACTTTTTCAGTGTGGATGTACAAATACGTCAGACCCACTGTCGGAATCTCAGAGAACGAATATGGAGGAAAGGGACAGGGACTGCACATAGATAGCGCTCAATGCGAATGTGAATCGGCCGTGAGGCGTGCCGAGACAGGTGTGATAACGCTGTGTCCTGGATGTCACAGTGGTTAACACACCTGCCTAGAAAGCAGGACATCCCAGGTTCCAATCGCAGTCCGGTAAACGTTTTCATTCATCACTGCTGATACCACGTAATGTCCCGATGCAGCTGACAGCAGTGAACACCTCCCTCTCCTTTCCTTTCTTGCCTTTTCCACCTTCAATTTACATATAACGTATAACAGCTGCAGATGTCCGAAAGAACAGACAACATCCATGCACATAATTACGCAGTGGAATGAAAGTACTACCGTTAACTCCTGCCTGTCATTACTATAATTATGTATTAAAAACAATTGCATTTCTTGTAAACACTAATTTATGACTGCATTCGATTGCCATTTATAGGTTTAGGTTAATATGTTACCCATTTTCTCCCACTTTCCAAGATCGTACACAAAGATAAATAAATACGAGACTTTTAATGTTTCGCAACTGCCACAATGTGTATTTAAAAAAATACGCCTATATTCCATATTAAACTCAAGAAATATGCACGTGATACAGACCAAGACTACAAGCAAATTTTCCGTGTGTTATGGCACTACCAGGCTACCTTAGATGAGTCTGACATTACAAGATTACAGTACACTTGTAAATAATGGCTGGAAGTCCAAATATGTACACACACACACACACACACACACACACACACACACACACACACACATACATACATACACATGGAAATACTAAATTTTACGCTGTTGTAACACTTCTGCACTAAATGTAACTGGATTTCCTCTCTTGATGCTAGTCAATTGTCAGGATGAGCATTACTGCAATGGCATTTGATTCTAAAGCATTATGTCAGGGTAAAAATACTAAATAAATTAATTTTTCTCTCTTAACAACATGTGGGCAGGGTGGGTTCTTCCTTGGCTCGGGAATGAGGTAGAATGAAACAGCATTTTTACATAAGACAACTTTTATTGAAGGTTTTGTACAACCGTTTGCTTACTGGATGTTCTAGCTCGGAGAGCGGCAACTGTGTCGTTTGCGAAGCCTTCTGCTGCGGCAGCGGTGGCGTCTGATAAAAAAATTAAAAAAAGAAAAAAGAAAGAAAAAAACAATTACCCCCAATCCACCTGTGCTACGTACCACCACCACTGGCACAAAAGTGACATCATAGTATGTTAAGAGAAAATACTCACTAACAGGATGCTGTAAAGGTGTCAGACAGCGTAAGATTATGGTAGACTTGTAAATAATGGTTGGGAAATACGGGTAGAAGCAATGTACACTGAAAAAGATACACAAAATCATAAAATTGTATGTTAAACAGTACTCCCCACTTACGCTGTTTTGATGCACATAACTGGGAGTAACACAGGCATGTCAATACCATATTTATCTGCTGACACAGAGCAAGCGACTTTCAAGTAAAATGTCTCCTCTGTACAGAAATATATATAATGTACATACTAGTACAGGCTATAAAAACATGGGTGACGGCTTATGGAAGTTCCTGTATGACTGTGAGTCGTCCTCCGATAGCCTATGGTAAGGCGACTGCTCGCGATGAGGTAGTTATCTTGTTTCAAGTCATGGTCTGGCACAAATTTTCATTGTCGACATTCCATTATACAGCTGATGATTGTTCATATTTGTAACAGCGAATACATTTCGTGCTTTTTTAATCTATGTCCAAATTATCTAAGTCTCTCTCTGGCCTGTAATTTGATAAGTACAAAGAAAGTTTGTTCTCGAATTCAAATATACAACTAATTTTGTTCCTGTAAAATACCTTTTTTGTAGTTTTAAGACTTAGCTTCATTATTTTCTGCAATTCTTCTGGGTGAAACAGGCCTCATCCTCTTAAGTGTTGTTGGCAAACCTTCTGCTCCACGTTCTTGTGGAATTTTCATAGAGACATTTAAGTTTATAACTTTTACAAATGAGTGCCCATTAAATGTAATTATTCCACGAGTTTTAATCTCTGCAAATAGCAGTTGTGTTTGTAGATGCACAATGACAATTCCAACACGTTTTCATACAATGCAACCATCCTTTTTATCTGGTCCATATGCAAATGGATGTTTATAAAACAAATTCATGCGCCCCTAAATATATTAAACTTCTTTGGATCGACTGATTTCTGCAAGTACTCCTAAAACTGAAAATTCTCCACAGCTGTTTTCAGTAAATGCTGGTAGCTTATATTCTCCAGTTGTTTCTAAATTTTCCATATACGCTGTTTCAAGTAACATGCAAGGCTTGCTTACAGACCTGTGATGGCTTATTCTTCTTCTAACTGCAGAAATAATTCTTTCGTTGTAGCATGTGTTTTCAAAACGTTCTCAGTTTTGTTGCGTCGATGTCTTCCATTTCCAGTTTTCTTTCACATAAACATAAATTTTTAACTGCATTTACAGTGGTAATGTCTCTAATAGTTTAATTCTATGTGACACATTTAATTACTTTCTTAAGATCCGTTTGTTGCGGGAACCAGTCCTAATCTGATGACTGGTGACCTTGTAGATTAGTCTTTTTACCCCACAAACCAACCAACTAACGTAGGTTGATAATACCTATATTAGATGGTGTTGTGGAGAACGATGTCCTAGACTAGAAAAAAATATATTTCTCCTGTTGTAATATAACACTTTACATATTGTTTATGTCATCTGTGTTAATGGTCTCTATGGAGTTTACAGGTAAACAACTGAAACTGCCTAGACGGAGAGAGCATAGTTTATAATCTCTTTTCAGTCTTGAATGTCTGGAAGGTTTATTTGTTCACCAGACAATTTTCACATATTCTTATTGCTCCGACAGACAAACGGAAGAAAACTGTTAAATACCAAACAGCAGCTGTTCGGTAAGTTATTCGTTAATTGACACAACAGAGGAGCGACTGGCTCAGAAAACGGTGAAACACGTTGTCAATACTGTTTATTGGTGTGTATTACACTTATATTGACTTGCACATGTTCAAACACACTATCCACTCTATAGCTGTGTACTGTAGTTTACAAACTGGTAATACCACGTTCTCTCGCGAATGAACACACAAACGTTTCTTGTAGATGCATTTATGGTAACGATATAAAATTAATAAGGGGGTTACCATTTTTTCCAGTTCTGGGCTTGTCATTTCACTTACAAATTTGTTATATGTCTTTGCAATTGGTGGAAGACTGTGCAAGTGTAGTAAACACCAATAAACAGTGTTTACAATATGCTTCACTGTACTCTGAGCCAAGTGATTCTATGTTGTGTCAACTAAAGAATAACTTACAGAACAGTTGCTGTGTGGTATTTAACGGATTCCACAGTTTGCGAATGGAGTAATAAGAATATTCGAAAACTGACTGGTGCTCAACTAAACTTTCTGTACAGTCTGGACTGATGAAAGATTATAAACTTTGATCTATTGGCTATAGTTTTAAATAATTACCTGTAAACTACATGGAGATTCTCAACAAGGACTACAACAAACGTGACATAAGTATAACACATAAGTGATGTATTACAACAGAAAAACATATTTTCTCGATCTTGGTCAATATTCTCCACAGTACCATCAAATATTGATATTAGCAGATTAGAACTGGTTCCATGAAAAACGTTATTCCACGGGTCTTAAGACAAGAAGTAAATGTACTGCATAGAAGTATATCATTTCCCATTAATGACATTACTCATTCAGGTGTAATTAACGATTTATGTGTAAACAAAAGAAAACTGGAAATGTAGTAAATTAAAAAAATTGCCGTATATGGCGAAAACAGTAGCTTTAACGGACGAATAAACGGCTGTTCCATTGTTCCATTTCAAATCGGACGAAAAAGACAAAGTTTACCTCTTCTTTTCTGAAATAATTAATAATTCTTATGTATGTCAATTTCTGTATGAGAGAACAACATTCCTAAAGATATCTTTACACTGTTTCCTTGTTTCAAATCTAAAATCCGGTAAAGTTTGCGATATTTTCCGATTGCAACAAGTTGTCTGCCATATAACTCAAGAACCTTGTATCAGATTTCAGAGAACTACGTTTCATTTTGAAACTGGATGTTTGTTAAGGGAGGTGTATAACAATATTGCAACAATAATTAATACAATATTTAAAAACCTATTATTTGTGTACTGAGCATAAAAACAGTTTTCGTAGAGATTAAACTTACGTACAAGTGAATCTCTTTTTATTTCACATTGATTTAAGTTTGAAGTTTGTGAAGCCTCTTGTCTGAAACATGCAAAAAAGTAATAAATATTGAAATTCATTAGGGACGTAGGTTGCAATGGGATGCTGTGAAACATAAAAAGCAGTCGATCATCGTGATTAATTGGTGTTGCTACTGTTTCTATTTACTTTTTATTTTCTCTGTAGATTTTCGTTGAAGATACCATAAATATTTATAATATTGTTTTTAAACCAAATGCAGAACGTTATGACATAACTATATAATGTTATGGTTTTCAGTTTTATTCGAGAATATTACTTTGAATACCTTCTTGACTATGAGTCTCTGAACCATGTGATTTTATCAAAACACAGTAACTTTGATCTTTAAAAATCCCAGAAGCACTTATTCATCGTAGCTGCAAGTTTGAAAAAGATATTAACTTAACATCTACTATAGATGACACAAAATAGACTAGCAAGCAATGTATGGTTTTCTGGTGTCTGAAGTGAAATGGAACAACCCACATACTGCAATTAGAAGAAGGAGAAGCCATCTCAGGTGTCGAAACGGGACTTACATAGCGCTTTAAACACAGTGTATGGATAATGGATAATTCTGGACACAAATGGAGAATATAACCTGGCAAAAAATCCAAAGCGATTATGGTCGTATGTGAAGTATGTTAGCGGCAAGAAACAATCAATGCCTTCTCTGCACGATACCAACGAAGATACCATCGAAGATAGTGCTTCCAAAGCAGAGTTACTAAACACAGCCTTCCGAAATGCCTTCCCAAAAGAAGACGAAGTAAATATTCCAGGGTTCAAATCGAGAACAGCTGCCAGAATGAGTAACATAGAACTAAGTATCCTTGGAGTAGTGAAGCAACTTGAATCACTTAATAAAAGCAAGTCTTCTGGTCCAGACTGTATACCAATTACGGTCCTTTCGGAGTATGCTGATGCTTTAGCTCCATACTTAACAATCATATGCAACCGTTCGCTCGACGAAAGATCCATACCCAAAGATTGTAAAGTTGCATAGGTCACACAAATATTCAAGAAAGGTAGTAGGAGTAATCTACTAAATTACAGGCCCATATCGTTAACGTCGATATGCAGCAGGATTTAAAACATATATTGTGTTCAAACATTATGAATTACCTCGAAGAAAACGGTCTATTGACACACAGTCAACATGGGTTTAAGAAACATCGTTCCTGTGAAATACAACTAGCTCTTTATTCACATGAAGTGGTGAGTGCTATTGGCAGGGGATTTCAGATCGTTTCCGTATTTTTTGATTTCCAGAAGGCTTCTGACACTGTGCCACACAAGCGGCTCGTAGTGAAATTGTGTGCTTATGGAATATCGTCTCAATTATGTGACTGGATCTGTGAGTTCCTGTCAGAGAGGTAACAGTTCGTAGTAATTGACGGAAAGTCATAGAGTAAAACAGAAGTGGTTTCTGGCGTTACCCAGGGTAGTGTTATAGGCCGTTTGCTTTTCCATATGTATATAAGCGATTTTGGAGACAATCTGAGCAGCCGTCTTCGGTTATTTGCAGATGACGCTGTCGTTTATCGACTAATAAAGTCATCAGAAGATCAAACCAAATTGCAAAACGATATTGAAAAAAATATCCGAATGGTGCGAAAAGTGGCAGTTGACCCTGAATAACGAAAAGTGTGAGTTGATCCACATGAGTGCTAAAAGGAACTTGTTAAACTTCGGTTACACGATAAATCAGTCTAAACTAAAAGCCGTAAATTCAACTAAATACCTTGTAAACATTCTGCGTGGTGTCTGTTTGTTCTATATCGTGTCTCCCTACAACTTTCGCGCAACGACGCTCTGAGCGTGTTTTTTAGGGAATTGACTAGTTTGAACATGGGACCTGTTGCTGGAAAGGAGATTCCAGACCACACATGAAATGTAGAATTCAGAAGAGTTCAGTGAGACTAGCGATGATATAACCAAATACTTAATGATTTCAGCATCAGCTCCACTGCACTCCCTGTAAAAGAATCTTAACACTAACTAAATTTAGTGGAAGGGGTTCAAGGTTTTCCTATTTTTTAGTTATCTGGTAAAATAACGTCGAAAAAGCAGCTAAGTTTACCATTGGAAATTTTATTCTACTCACAAAACATCGTTTATAAATTGCACTGTTGATAAAAGGAAATGTTTTAATACAGGATGGTAAAAACCAACTGCGTTCAACAAAAATGTGAACGAATATTCCCTGAATGGGTTTCCAAGTTCTACAATGGATCGAAGGGTGACCTATGCCATATCACATCTATAATCTAGGTTTAAATTAAGTATCACAAGAGAGAAAACTATCAAAATGGTCTACAGTGACCCTCAATTATCTTTAATTACTTATCTAACTTGTCGTAAATTACAGTGGCTGATGTGGCTTCTCAATAACTATATAACAGAAAAATCATCGCGTTTCAGATTTTTACTTCAAGTGGCAAATGTGAACACCATGAGCTTTAGTTGACGATCGACACTAGTATTACGCAAAAAGGGGATGTAACAGATGAGACTTCTGCAGTTCTGAGTGAAGCTTTATGCGCTGTTATACGGCATCGTGTGCGTTCATTACCTTGTCGGTGTTCGTCAGGGGGCGGCTGGCAGCACAGCTCCGCTCACCTCGCCATCTCCGAAGCAACTCTGTCCTAACTTCTCCTTACTACAATTTACCGAAATTGGTTTAAAAAAAACTATCTGGCTGTGTTTTCATCTGACCAATCAGGGTCTCAATGTTAACCTTAAGCTCCGCCTACAAAAATTCTGTCTATCCAATGAGAAACGTTATACATTTCGTGGTGGGGCAATGTTTTTTTTTAAGTTTGCAACGTAACAGAGACGCGAAAAAGTCTCACGCTAAAACTTGCAGCTGGTGTGGTCCTTTTAGCGTTATCATAAGATCTATACTGTTCTTCTGGAGCGCTGTATCTTTTAACATGGGCTGGGGGGTGGTCCTGACGTAACAGAGACGCGAAAAAGTCTCACGCTAAAAACTTGCGGGTGGTGTCGTCGTAGCGGTTAGCTGGCGACGTGGGTGTCAGTCCCTTATCGTAGGGCCTTCTCGCTTAACACGGTTCTGCTCTCGGCTTCTGTTCTCGTTTCTCCCCACGGAACTGCGTCTGTCTCACGGTGGGAAGGTATGACATGCATTTAGGCATTCTTGTGTTAGTCTGTGGTATTCCATTTTCTCACTCGTTACTCGTATTACTTTGGTTAATTTAATGTCACGATTTATTCGGAGCTATGTGACATACTACTGGATTTGCTTATCATGTCAGGGTTTTCATGGAAGGTGTTGGATTTGCCTGACACCTTACAACCTAGGTATTACAATTACGAACAATTTAAATTGGAAGGAACAAACAGAAAATGTTGTGGGGAAGGCTAACCAAAGACTGCGTTTTATTGGCAGGACACTTAGAAAATGCAACAGACCTACTAAGAAGACTGCCTACACTACGCTTGTCAGTCGACTTTTAGAATACTGTTGCGCGGTATGGGATCCTTACCAGATAGGACTGAGTGAGTACATCGAAAAAGTTGAAAGAAAAGCAGCACGTTTTGTATTATCGTGAAATATGGGAGAGAGTGTCACAGAGATGGATATGCTATTACTTACTTACAAATTCTCTTTATTCTGTCCGAAGGTAATGGTTGAACCCAGATGGTGCTTCATGATGAGGATCCTTCGACTACAGTGTACAGACCTTGAATGATGATACCTATGAAAATTGGACTAGAGAGGGACGTAGGAGTTGGAGAGGGGAGTCTGATTTTCTCGCCACTTTTGAGTCATCCTACTGGCTAGACAGTGTTGTGGGAGGGGAGAGGTGAGGAGGAGGGAGAACTTTTTATTCCGCCATTTTTTTAATCCTATTGGCCTAAGTCACTAGGGGAAGTGCGATGTTCATTTTGGGGCTATAACTGTGACATCGGATGGATGACCTTCATTTTTCTGCCATTTGTATGTCACATACTTGACCTAGAGGCATCGGCAGCGAAAGGATGTGTTTTATCTTGACACATGTTCAGTATCAGGTTACATGCTGACGTTGAATACACCACTCGCGATTGCCCAAGAAGTGGAGGTGGTGACCTGGAGATTAGATCATTATCTGGACTCGTTCTCTCTTGTCCTCACTACTCCCTACGTCCATCACATGTGTCAATGGATTTCCAATTAGCGGTCCGTATCGTTGCCACAGCAGTGTGCAAAAATAACTTCCGCGCGAAGTGTCAGTTTCAGGTAACATAGCTCGATGATTCTTGGACTACATACAGTATACAGGGTACCCCAGGAGGAATGGTCAATATTCAGGGATGTGAATGTAACGATCATTCGAAGCAAAACAGTCCTGTAAACATGAGCTCTAAAGTACATACCTTAAGACCTATGAGCATTTTTTCTCTTCTATTCAACAATATAACTGCATACTTTTCTTGCCGCATCATGTGTCTACAGTGCCACCAGGCGGTATTTGAATTCGCCATAGGTAGTGGTCATAATATTTTGGCTTATCACCGCAGATATTCAACATTTATACAATGGTTATCTATACCGAAAAGGTAAAAGAAGACACGGAGACGTGGAAATGGAAACGTATACAACAAAGGGAACTGCAGCTTTTATTTATTACATGAAAGAGATCAAATAGTTCTAGGTAATCGCTTGATTCCTATTAACAAGATATAGTATGAACAAAATGAATAATGTACACTAAGATTTATTGGGACAGTTCTGTAGTTTTCGTAAGAGGTAGTGGAGAAGGTAGTAGCATCTGATTGTTGGCAGTAGCCACGTGCAAGGCTCGTCCGTGATGGCACTCTCTTTCAAGGTAACGGCAGAAATCTTCTCCCATGGACTGACACGACATTTTTTATGGCACCCTGTACGTGTGATGGGTGTATGTATGTTTCAGCGGGCAGTGTGCATCGGGATTTCAGGTTGTGAAACCTGATACAACCCTTATAATTCTTGAGGATGGTGACAATACGTTCTTTGTAAGGAAAGCTTTCGAAATCCCGTGGCTGGAACTATTCTCAAAATATCCGCGCAACAGTACACTACTAATTTCCTTTTGTGTTACTATTTCTTGAAACCTAATAGGCGGTAAATATCGAAATAATGTGCAAAGCTATGGAAATTAGAATTTTGTGCCGTTCAATTTGTGATAATTATTTTCAAAGCTTATTTTTAAAATCTAATTTTTTATGTTTATTTTGGTAACTTCTTCAACATGCAGTACTACCAAGTTCATTTCTCTGGTTGAAAATACGGAGTGTGGAAAATTCATATGGTAGTTCCTTACCACAAAAATGTGTTCTCATCAGGCCAACATATCTGCTTTAGGGAAATATGATACCCTCTGATTTTATTTCAGTGGTGTGTTTGGTACTCAGCATTTCGGTGCATTCGTAGCGTTGGTGTAGTGTGCCACCAGGAGGGGTGGAGGTTTTAATACGAACACTACATTCAGATGAAAGTTATTTGTGATATTTTTTTGACATCATCATCATTAGTGTTCTTTTTAAATGCAGGTTTCCGCATGGTAAATCTTCATGCTCTCCAGTTTTATGCCATTTTCTTCATGTCTGTGTAATTCCGTTTCCCTTTATGTTGTCTGTCACCTTGTATCCTCTCCTGCCATTCAATCTACGCCAACAAACTAGACGTTCCAAAGCGTCTATTAGGCAGCACATCTGTCTCAACGAATGTCCCATCCAGTTCTTCTTCCTTTCTCTTATAACCTGCAGCAGTCTTCCTCTCTCGCTGACCCTTTCCACTACTCCGCCGTTCCTCACATTCTCAATCCAGCTTATCCTCTCCATCCTCATCTACATCCACATCACAAATTCCTCTGTCCATTTTTCATTCTCTCTCCTCATTCTTCATATTTCTGCCTCATAAAGTGCCACACTCAAAACAAAACTCTTTCTAAGCCTTTTCCTCAGACCTTCATCTAACTTGCCACTTAACAGTCTCCTCTTTTTGTTGAATGCCTCCTTCCCTATATTAGTGCGAGTTTTCACCTCCTGATGACGTCTTAGTTCTTCAGTGACCGTACTTCCAAGGTATTTAAATGCCCTTACTTGGATAGTAATAACTTGTACTGTCTTAATATTTTTCAGTATCCTTTATTTTTGGTATTCGATAAGTAATCCATTAATTAATATGTTCAAAATGTTGCAGAATGGTTTGCTAGTAAGAAAAGTTAGAAATCACGTAATATTAATCATCAGACACGGACTTATTTGTGGGTGATGTTAATTTTAATGTAACTCCTCTCAATGTATAACTAATAATGTTCACCAGTTCGGCGGAGACCATTAACTGCTTTACTTGGAGTAATGGAGGACGCCATGATCGCAGGGATTCCTATGATGCTATGACGAGAAGTACTTGATGCGTAACACGAGCCAGATAATGACAAGCTAGCAGATCTCTAGAGTTCCTTCCGAACTTGTAAAAATGATCTAGTTGTTTTATAGGGACTTCCATTCAGTATGGCAATAGAAAACTCTGCCACTCATTGTTGTGGACTCTTTTCTCGCTGAAATCTAGTCTTTAAACACCAAGCAACAGGATCGCCCGTCTCGGTCTTAGCGGTTTTCTGAAGCAGTCAACGCGTAACATCCCCTTCATGCAGCCAGTGTCAAACACAGTGTTCTCATGCTAGGCGCTACTTTGCCGACAACCTGGCTTTATCAAGGGAACATACCAATGTCATCGTGTAAAATTGTGAATATTGCGGTATTTGAAATTGGACTGTTTGAATGCAGCAGTGATGCTGAATGTGAAAAAGTGGTTTCAGTCAGATGTGCATCTTGTTCTGTCCATTTTGTTCCGACCACTTCATTGAGATCCCACACCTTTACTGTGAAGACTGAATAGTTGTGCTACACTATGAGATCAGTAGAAGAAGTTCATTGTTCAGTTAGCATAATTATTATTTTAAGAAAAGCGAAATATAGCAATAAGTCACGACATTGAAATGTGTGTCTTTTTGATGCTATTATATCGATATTTTGTTTCTTTGTGTTGCTGAAGTCCCTCTATTAGAGCTTACTCAGATGGTCATTCAAATATCTCTCGTCACATTGTATTGTATTGTACTGTATTTTAACCGGGAACCTAGAAACGACGGAGAGGCTCCGTCCCCTCTGAAGTCGCAGTGGTCCACAACCCCACGACGACTATCGCAGTCCACGTCACCCCTCAGCCGCCCCACACCGAACCCAGGGTTATTGCGCGGTTCAGCCTCCGGTGGACCCCCAGGGAACGTCTCACACCAGACGAGTGTAACCCCTATGTTTGCGTGGTAGAGTAATGGTGGTGTCCGCGTACCTGGAGAACTTGTTTGCGCAGCAATCGCCGACATAGTGTAACTGAGGCGGGATAAGGGGAACTAGCCCACATTCACCGAGGCAGATGGAGAACCGCCTATAAACCATCCACAGACTGGCCGGTTCACCAGACCTCGACACAAATCCGCCGAGCGGATTCGTGCCGGGGACGAGACGCTCTTTCCCGCCCGGAAAGCTGTGCGTTAGACCGCACGGCCAACAGGGCGGGCTCTCTCGTGGTAAGATACGTAGTGTTCCATCCGAATGGTTCATACCACTGCTTTTAGCATAAGAAATTTATTACATTGTCGAGCGGTTTTGAGCGTTCTAGGTCACGCACTTTCCTTGTGAGAGCTTTGGAGCTCCGAGGCGTAATAAGGTATCTAGCGTGTAGCGTTACGGTAACCGTTTGCAAGGTGTAAATTAATTTATCATGTTAGTGATCGTAAGACGAATCGCAGGCTTCTAGGCTATAACAACACATCGAGATGCTGCACGGAGCGAGGTGGCACAGTGGTTAGTACACTGGACTCGCATTCGGGAGGACGACGGTTCAATCTCGCATCCGGCCATTCTGATTTAGGTTTCCCGTGATTTCCCTAAATCGCTTCAGGCAAAAGTTGGGTTGGTTCCTTTGAAAGAGCACGGCTGACTTCCTTCCCTAATCCGATGAGACCGATAACCTAACTGTTTGGTCTCTTCCGCAAAATCAAATCAAAACATCTGAAATGCTGCCGTCTACTATATAGGTAACACGCCAGCATGTAATACTACAATTTCTAAAACTCCTATCTTGCGCATGTCAGCGCTACAGTGCCTTTCGAAGTATCAAGAAATGTTATTTTGAAAACTTCTTTTAATTGATGGTTCAAATGGCTCTGAGCACTATGGGACTTAACATCCCCTAGAACTTAGAACTACTTAAACCTAACTAACCTAAGGACAGCACACAACACCCAGTCATCACGAGGCAGAGAAAATCACTGACCCCGCCGGGAATCTAACCCGGGAACCCGGGTGTGTGAAGCGAGAACGATACCGCACGACCACGAGCTGCGGACTTTTAATTGATGTTTTTGTTCACCAGTGTAACCTTATAACTAATATTAGTACAGTCTTTTTCTCTGATTTCAGTTCAGATGTTTTCGTTTTGGTTAAGTATATGTAAATGTGCGTAATACATTTGAATAATCTAGTCCAATTTAGACTCATTCCTGTGTTATAACTGTTCACCAGCATCACTATGATTAATCTTGTTAATGAATGAACTTAGCAGCTCTTGTAAGGAACCTCGACTGTGATGCTTCCAAGGCTGCACCAAAGGGGATTCTTTCGTTGGATTTCCTTTGTGAGAGAAATTAGAGGACTCGTCATAGGAACCAACAAAAAACAACAAAACTTTCATAGGGGAAACTGAAACATTTTAGTTTGTTCTACCTTCTGTGAGTGTTTTCCGTAAGTATTCCTTTCCAAGATAATTTTCTGAATGACGTCCTTTCCATGAAGCTTCATGTCTTTACTTCATTATTGAATCTTCATTTCGTGCAAAAATTTTAAATCTTCAAGACTCCCATTGTAATGTTGTGTACCACAGATTATGACAGGAAAAAGACAACATTTATATCTACTATTTCTGAAACTACTGTTTTTTGCTACTGATAACTTCACACAGAAGTAAATATTTTACTTACACACACACACACACACACACATTTGTTACTCAACATTGTAGCGCACTTCCAATAACCGGAATGTAGAGTTTCAAGTGCAACCATTCATCTGATATGTACAATATTAATAACATTAATGTACGTCAGACTACGGAATAAGGTAAATGGAAGAGTAGAAATTTGTGTGTGTGTGTGTGTGTGTGTGTGTGTGTGCGCGCGCGCGTGCGTGTGTGTCTCTGCTGATAAACTGGACAACAGGCACAGTAGGATAAGCCTTATTTATCGCTATGAGATGTAACTGTGCTCGCTTGCCTCACATTGATTTTGGGTCAGGATAACTGCCTGCAGGAGATGCCTTGCAGTGGACCTACTAAGACAAAAGTTTGTACTATTTTCAGCTCTTTCTGCTCAATGGCTCGTAAAAATGCGTCTCATGAAGACCTCGATATGGATCAAATGGCGGAGGCGGAGCTCACTCGGCTGCAGAGGCAATATCGCATTATGGAAGGCGACCGCGAAGCCTACTCCCAGGAAACGAGATTGCTGCTGCAGAAGCAGAGGTACGTCGTCACGTTTAGCACTTATACCTTAGCAAGAGATAACGACTACAGATGCTTAGGGAGGCTTGCCGTCTTAACTGAATACTCTATCACGTTGCTTTTCTTTCCTGTATTTGTAGTAATCATACATCTGCACAGTGGCGCTTGTTGAATACTGCTTATTTAATTTTAGTGCATTGTCGTAGTCTGTCATAATTTTTCATTTAACTTGCTACGCTAAGTATTTAATGAATAATCTTTCATTTTGCTTCTAGCTATTTTGATTTTGGTACCTGAACCCATCCAAGTGTATGTATGTACGTAAGTTCCAAATTTCCTCGTGAATCATGGGATCGATTTCATTCAAACTCGATACACATATGACTTACTGCCTGCAAAGAACCGCTGGGGGCGGGGGTATGAACCACCTACCTCGCAAAGGAATAGAGGTGGGGGTTAAAATCAGTAAAGAAACAAATTTATCGCTTACTACATTTTTGGTGTTTATGCTGTAAAACTGTCCCTTCAGGCATGACGTGTTAATTTATTACTTCTTTACTACTGACTCTGTTCGCAACACGTGTTGCAGACAGTATTCACACATACCACTGAATATACCTGAAAAAATATATGACTGCACGACACATGCTGTAGTTCAGGAAGAGGCCCACGAGAAAGACAGGCTGTGTCATGTATACCATAGCACGTGGCACTCCAGGTCTTACGAGTGCCAGCAGCCGTCTCCGGTGAGTAGTGAGTAACTATTTCAGAAGAGTTTAATAATTAGTGACTACGCGTGTAATGCATTCAAGCTCTGGGTAGCACACGGCAAAGTTAAGACCTTTAGTGAGTACCTTCTCAATTGCATATTGATTTCCCGTGGACCCTGCACAAAGCCAAACCTTCTAGTAGCGCTGCAGACAAACCGCCTAGGCTGACTTTCGTTTGGAGCTCGTACTTCTCGTGGGCCCCGGTTCAGGAGATATGACCTCAAAAACACTGAGTGCGTGAAAAACTGCCGCATCACGCATAACTTTTTAATTTATTACATATTTACTACTAACTCTATGCGAAACACACTTCGTATACAGTATGCACATATATCATGCGATTAACCTGCAAAATTATGTCATTGTACAACATGTAGCTCAGGAGATATGTCATAAACTTCCAGGCTGTGTGGGAAAGAAACTGCAGGGCTAAATTCGTTAGAGTTATAGGTGGTATATATGTACAAATATGAGTGCGATACGTTAAATATATGTGCTTCTATGGCCAAATCCATGGATAAAAGCTTCTCCTAAACCCTTGAACCGATTCCAACCAAACTTCGTACACAATTACTTACTTTCTAGAAAAAAATACTGTGGGATTGGGGGGGAGGGAGGGAGTAAGAACCAGCACCCTCCTGTTTGGGGGGGATGATAGTGTGGAGACGGTAGGAGAGGAAGAAATGGACATACAATGAGGTGGAAAGAGGAAATCGACACTCACAGAAGGGAGGAGGAGATGGATAGAGTGAGAGGGAACGAGAAATTTACAATGAAAGGGAAGAGGGGCAGATGGATAAGTTGAGGAGGGAGGAGGAGATGGACAGAGAAAGGAAAGAAGAGGAGATAGGCACAGAGAGGGATGGGGAGGAGCAGATGTACAGCGAGAGGGGGAGGAATAGGTAGACAGGGAGAGGGGTAGGACGAGGCGGGCGGATAGATGGTCAGAAGGAGATGGACAGGGAGAGGGGGCAGGGGGGATGGAGAGGGGACAGGAGGACAGGGACAGAAAGACAAGAAAGGAGTAGGTGGAAAGGAGAGAAGGCGAAGAAAGAGGTGGACTAACAGATCACGCAGCTGAGCAACACGGGTACTCAGCTGCTAGTATGATAAATGCGAACACTGTGTAGTAGCCAGAAATACAGAAACAGAGTAACAAATCTAGAACACGAACTTGCCATCTGCTTCTAAAAGTGAAGGCCATAAATTGGTTGTCCGGTTATTCGGCTAATGTTGCCAGTATCACAAGGAGTCGAATAACAGCAAAGTGGAGTGATTCAGAGACATCAGATCAGACAAAATAAGGGATGGGAGTATATTCCCGATATTAAAAGTTAGTAAATGTTTACACTTAAACCTACACATATCTTCATTAACTAAACGAAATTCCGCCCCAACAGGCCATGAAGGCCAAACGGTACCGACTGACCGCCGCGTCATTATGAGCCCACAGTCGTCACTAGATGCGGGTATGAAAGGGCATGTGGTCAGCACACCGCTCTCCCGGCCATATGTCAGTTAACAAGATCAGAACCGCTACTTGTCAAGTAAGTAGCTCCACAGTTTGCCTCACAAGGGCTGAGTGCACCCCGCTGACCAACAGCGCTCGGTAGACCGGATGGTCACCCACCCATGTGCTAGCCCAGCCCGACAGCGCTTAACTTCGGTTGTCTGACGGGAACCGGTGTTACCACTGCCGCAAGGCCGTTAGCTACACGTATCTTCATTGGATTTACTTGTTTATTTATTTTTTATTAGCATTCCAACTTGGTCCAAGAAAGATCGCTTATTGCTGACAGCTGCTTGTCATTTGTCCTTTTCCTTTTTACCAAGTCTACTCTTCATTCTCTCTCTCGCTCTCTCTCTCTCTCTCTCTCTCTCACACACACACACACACACACACACACACACACACACACACACACACACACATTCACATACATACATACACACTGCGTTAACAGCTGCGTCGTGATAAGTTGGTATATATACATATATATATATATATATATATATATATATATATATATATATATATATATATATAAAACATTGTCCTTAGGTCGTCGCTTTGAATTATAGCACACCTTATAATTCGTGTCAAATCTCTAAATATTACTGAAGAATGATTACTGATAACAAAATTATTAGTGAAAGTATTGGATAGCTGGCTTGTGTTTCCTGATGATAAATGTATTCTTAAACGTTAAACTGTTTTCAGTGAAAAAAAAAATGCTTTACTGTCAAATGTAGTCCCGCGCCCGGGTTCCCCGGTTCGATTCCCGGCGGGGTCAGGGATTTTCTCTGCCTCGTGATGACTGGGTGTTGTGTGATGTCCTTAGGTTAGTTCGGTTTAAGTAGTTCTAAGTTTTAGGGGACTGATGACCATAGATGTTAAGTCCCATAGTGCTCAGAGCCATTTGAAGCATTTTTTTTGTCAGATGTAGCGCCATCTGAGACAGATTGTAATTTTCTGGTCATCTTTCTTTATCTACTTCCGTACGACTGCACTGCTGCGAAGGTAAAATGAGAACACTAACATACAAAATATTTAATAACAAAGAGTCGATGCCCAAGACACTGGAATCGTTGGATCTACATACTGGTATGTTCCTAGGGAATCGGCGATTCTTGCATCCCCAATTGAAATAATTATCAATAAACGTTTTTTATTGTAATTCCAGTTATTTTAAGTAAATATTAATGCTATTCCTATTAGTGCAAATAGTAGTTGAAATTTTGAGTGAGTAACTACCGTCCTCTCCACTGCAATCGCCAAAAGAAAAGTCAGTCTTATTGAAATTTCGAGCTTTAAAGGAATTCGGTATATCTTCTGTCCACCTTGCAGCTAATCTCCTTGATCCAGTAATACAGGGTCTTAACCTGAAGCCTATCGGGGTGCCCGATGCAGTAAGGTTTGTGTCACGGCAAAGAACACTGGACTAAATGTTACCTAGGCTAGAGAGTGCTTGATTGATTCAGGGACAAACAAAGAATTTAGTCCATGCAATTGGTGTAGGAAAGAGTGGCTCCTCACCTGCAGGAAGATAGAAATCGCTGTGTAAATCTTTTTTTGTGTTGGGGACGTTTAAGAGGAACTTGTGAATTGGAGGAAGTTGAAATAAAAATTCTGGGCGTGCCAGTCACATCAGCTGCTACAGAGCATTTCTTCAGCGCTTTTGGGTGGATCCACATGAAAGGAAAAAGGAACAGATTCACATCGGGCACAGCTCTCCTATGACGAAGTTGATAAATGGAACAGGTACACGATCTAAGCCTGTTGATCCCCCCCCCCCCCCCCCCGAAAAAAAACCATAATGAACTGTCCAACAAAAAGAAAATGGAAGGGAACCCAGTAGTTAGCGAGATATCAGAGTCAGGAGAATGTGAGGCAGAGTCGAAACTTCACGATTCTTCTTCAGCTTGTGAAGATCAAGAAACTGACTGAGAATAATGTTTTAAATGATTTTGCAGCACCATAGTACAAGTAAAATACTACCTACAGGCTAGCTACTTGATGTAAATTACACTTTATTTCAAAAATTATTTTTAACTTAAGTGTTACTTTCTTTTTTTAGTATGTAGTACCCCAAGAGCTGACCTCATCAAAGAAGTAAAAATTTATGCTTATAGTCCTCTTTGTTTCCCATAATAACTCTCCCATAGTTCTGAAGCAGCTTTTTCAGCTTGACAAACCAACCACTAAACAAGCATTGTTGCAAAACACCGTTTCCAATAGAAAATATCAGCTTAAATTTTTTGTATAAGTGCCACTTATCGACTAATCTTTAAAATGCATTAATTCTAGGGTATTTGTGAATTTTGGGACTTTTCCCATGCTTTTACCCGGGGCATTTGAACCAGTTTATAAATGCCGAGGCATTTTACCCCAATAGATTCTCATTGCAGCAAGTTGTTGTTGTATGTTATTCAGTGAAATAAAACCACATTTTCACCGACTTCACATTATACGAGGGCGTGCTGAAAAGTAATGCATCCAAACTTCGTTATTCTGTTCTCAATATCGGTTGAGGTGCTACATCGCATGCATATTACTCTTTCGACTTTCCCACTTCGCTGAGGCAACTTGCAACCCTGCACCGTTAGAGCACTCCGACCGTGGCGTGTAACATAACGGTGTGTAACGTAAGTATGTCAGTGCGTGGGAAACAGCCTGCTATAAACTCTCAGAAAACTGAAAGCACGAATACGAAGAGTTCGTCCAAACATGGACTTTCGTTACAATGCCAGACCAAACACGAACGCTGCGACATCTGCAACATCCCACACTTTGGATTTACGCCATAGATTACCCTCCATACAGTCCCGACTCGGCCTCATCCGTTTTTCAGCTGTTTCCAAAACTGAAAGAGCACCTTCGGGGGGATTCACTTTGATACTGATGAAGCGGTGAAAGCAGAGATAAATTAGTGGTTCCATCAACATAGACAACCATGCTATAGTGCCTGTATGAACAAACGGGTCTCTCATTGGGATCATTGTGTTCGTCGTCAGGGTAACTATTTTGAGAAACAAATGGCCAGAGATGAAGAATAAAGATTTAGAATGTTATTAAAGTTCTTTTTAATT
Source organism: Schistocerca serialis cubense (assembly GCF_023864345.2). Classification (NCBI taxonomy): domain Eukaryota; kingdom Metazoa; phylum Arthropoda; class Insecta; order Orthoptera; family Acrididae; genus Schistocerca; species Schistocerca serialis. The sequence continues at coordinate 317,689,091 of NC_064640.1, read as the reverse complement.
TAAAAACTTTAAGAATTTCCCCATAAAGGAATTGGGAGGCATTAATTTTCAGCACCCTGTCTTATAATCCGTGCCATTTACTTTAATAATATGACAAGAATGTAGTGAGAGATTTGTCCTTAAATACTGGGTAGAGATTCACGTATTTATGTTAGAGTAAACCCTTAACTGAATGAGCTTTACGCACATATTCAATCGAAAAACTTGAAAGTATACACGGAAATACCCGGTGACAGCTGAAATATGGTTCCGCTACAGATGCAGTGTTTTTCCTATGACAGAAGAAGATTGATGGAAGAAAGGGAGATTGTGTTTAACGTCCCGCAGACATTGAGATAATTAGAGGAGCACAAGTACGGATTGCGTCAATGATGGAGAAGGAAATCGGCGCTGCCGTTTCAAAGGAACCATAATTGAATGACTTACTCTGGAAACATCCTATAGTTTCACGATATAGTAATTTATAGGGAACAGGTGTTTTGCAAGTATAACGAGCCAATTATGAGCACTGAAGGGGTCCCTCATTATGGTTCGTAACCTTTGATGGATGTCAGTATTCGATGAGGCAGTCTCATTCGGGTCCTTATCATACGCCTTTAGGCTTCTAATACTTTACACTTCACAGCGGTTGAGCCAAACCGCCATCCACCATCTTCAAAGAACAGTAACTAAGGATTTTCAATTACCTTGCTTCTCCCACAGGGACAGTTGAAAAAGCATTGCACTTTGCTGCGTCGATTTTCAAACCATCTCTCGCAAAAGCATACAGCAAATGCAGTTGCAAGCGCTGGCTGCTGGGCCATAGAAATTTATGGCAGTATGACAGATCAGTCTGCTAACCCGAGAAGCTCATAACCGCTTACCTTTCTGAGGCAGAATAAAAATAGTAAGAGAGAGATTCTGTGGTTTCATTAATTACTGCATTAAAAATCAATAAACTGAGAGGGTAGGGGAGGTGGATAGGTGGTCAGGGCGGGAAAATCGGCCATTATAATTTTTGCTCTGGACAGTATTTATGCCTGCCGAGAAGAGGACAGACTAATTCTAATTTACATCTCTAGTTTTTTAGTGAGGTTGATAGAGGAAGCCTGTTATGTTATTTTTTGGTAAAAACTCTTCTGATTTTTAACTGTGTAATGTAAGGAAAGTCTTTTATATTTTTCTCGGTATCTCACTTATACTTAGACTAATACTTTTCCACCGCATCAAAGTTCGAACAACCACTTTTGGCCTACAAATACAGTTCTTTGTCGTTTATCGGTTTGTAAGGTACCCACGTGAACCACTAATGCCTATATGGTGTGCACTCAGGAAAAGTGGTCCCACTACTCGTCGGGAAATGCGGAAAAGGAGTTTGTCCCAGCAAGAGTTATGACTTCCATGTAGCACGCGTAGTACTAACGATAAGATCGACTCCCAAGTCATTTTATATAGAGAGATATCATCTGACATTATATCCCACTGTGACGATTTTGAATTCATTAAAGGACTATTTAAAACGGCCGCTGTTCTGTCATATTTGACCTAATACAAAAATACGGTTGAAAACTGTTGCTTAGTACTGTTTCAGGCACTAGGGCATCAAGATGCCCAGAAAATGTATACGAAAAACAGACATGACATGCTGTCTGAGGCTTTCCCGGCGCTGCAACTGCTTGATAGGTTCCCGGGAATTACGCCGGATAATATTGCACAAATCGCAGACATGACATGCTGCTGTGCAATGGCACTGGCCATGTAACACCACCACGCTCCCCCCCCCCCCCCCCCCCCAAGGCAGAGAAAAGTGGCCACTATATAATCCTTTAGAAAAACGCATGTTGTTCCCAAATATATTTTCCTTTGCATCTAAAAGTATGTGTTATGCTACCTTATGACATGTAGCTTCAAAATGTGTAGGCGGCAAGCAAGTGATAGTTCAATTTCCCTTAGAGTGAACATTATACCATACCTTCTCCTATCTCTGTGTGAGTCCATGGCAGATCTTAATCGAGCGGCTAGTTACGCTTCCGGGAGAAAGATATGCACAAAAATGCTACTACAGAACTTGCATACATAAACATCCTGGTGAGTGGCCTAGTACATACATCAAAAGCAGTTTTGCATCACCTCGGTTCCGAGAGTTCCGGAACCTGTACAGAAAACTGGAATAGAGATCAACATAAACATCATTTCCGCCCATTTTATTGCTCGTGAAAACTGGTAGTCCAGATTGCTGTACACACCGATAGCCGGCCGGAGTGGCTGAGCGGCTCTAGGCGCTATAGTCTGGAACCGCGCCACCGCTACGGTCGCAGGTTCGAATCCTTCCTTGGGTATGGATGTGTGTGATGTCCTTAGGTTAGTTAGGTTTAAGTAGTTGTAAGTTCTAGGGGACTGATGACCTCAGAAGTTAAGTCCCATAGTGCTCAGAGCCATTTGAACCATTTTTTACACACCGATACCTCTAATACCCAGTAGCACGTCCTCTTACATTGATGCATGCCTGTATTCGTCGTGGCATACTATCCACAAGTTCATCACGGCACTGTTGATCGAGACTGTCCCACTCCTAAACGGCTATTCGGCGTAGAACCCTCAGTGTGGTTGGTGGGACACGTCATCCATAAACAGCCCTTTTCAATCTATCCCAGGCATGTTCGATAGGGTTCATATCTGGAGAACATGCTGGCCATTCTAGTAGAGCGATGTCGTTATCCTGAAGGAAGTCATTCACAAGATGTGCACAATTGGGGCGCGAATTGTCGTCCACGAACACAAATGCCTCACCAATATGGTGCCGATATAGTTGCATTATCGGTCGCAGGATGGCATTCACGAATCGTACTGCCGTTACGGCGCCTTAGACGACCACCAGCGGCGTAAGTCGGCCCCACATAATGCCACCCCAAAACATCAGGGAACCTTCACCTTTCTGCACTTGCTGGACAGTGTGTCTAATGCGTTCAGAGGGTTTCTTCCAAACACGTCGCCGACGATTGTCTGGTTGAAGGCAAATGCGACACTCAATGGTGAAGAGAACGTGATGCCAATCCTGAGCGGTCCATTCGGCATGTTACTGGGCCCATCTGTACAACGCTGCATGGTGTCGAGGTTGCAAAGATGGACCTCACCGTGGACGTCGGGAGTGATGTTGTGCATCAAGCAGCCTATTGGACACAGTTTGAATCGTAACACGTCGTCCTGTGGCTGCACGAAAAGCATTATTCAATATGGTGGCATTGCTAGCAGGGTTGCTCCGAGCCATAATCCGTAGGTAGCGGTCATCCCCTGCAGCAGTAGCCCTTTGCGAGCTGAGCGAGGAATGTCATCGATAGCTCCTGTCTCTCTGTATATCCTCCATATCCGAACAACATCGCTTTGGTTCACTCCGAGACTCCTGGACACTTTCCTTGTTGAGAGCCCTTCCTGACACAAAGTAACAATGTGGACGTGATCGAACCGCGGTATTGACCGTCTAGGCATGGTTGAATTACAGACAACACGAGCCGTGTACCTCCTTTCTGGTGGAATGACTGGAACTGATCGGCTGTCGGACCTCCTCCGCCTACTAGGCGCTGCTCATGCATGGTTGTTTATATATTTGGGCGGTTTTAGTGACATCTCTGAACAGTCAAAGGGACTGTGTCTGTGATACAATATCCACAGTCAATGTCTATCTTCATGAGTTCTGGGAACCAGGGTGGTGCTAAACTTTTTTTGATGTGTGTACATGGCATCTGACAACCACTGCTTAGTAACATATTGTGTCATGGTAGTACGCCACAACGAATAGCCACAAAGGATTTTATATTTCGTAGTAGGTAGCTACAAACAAGGGTAAATAAATGTTCTATCTCTAATTAGCACTTGAGCTGTTGTAAACGTGCGTCAAATCTAGATAAGAGGAGTCCCGTAGCCAAGACATTGCGGAGATGTGTCAGCATTACGTATGACACACTTAATAGTTAATAATGGTAATTGAAGTATAGCTGGGTGACGGAAGGAAACAGTTTGATTATACAGCCAAGTCTTCCGCCAAAATCATAACTGCGTTATAAAATTTAAATTTTAAGCATTGTATCTAATGGAACAGCGACGACCATGTATAGAGCAATATTTGACGGCCCAGTTAGCATTTCATTGCTGGTTCGTAGCCGTTTTCTGCATCTACTGCATCTCTGAACATAGTGTGTCCTACTGGATCTTAGAGATGAGTGTGCCTGATTATAAGGTTTTGGATCAACGTTGGTGCAGTTTTCGTTCGTGGCCTCTAAAGGGGCCCAGCATTATTTTAGATTTGAAAATTTTTTCCTCATCTGGTCTGATTCCATTAGTGTCCTACTAGCACTGGAGAAAATGTATCCAGCAGAGAAAATTATTTTAAATGTATTGCACACCCTTCTTATTATTCAGAAGGAAGGGTAACGTGTTTCATTCTGTAGCGTACCAAGGAATGTCGGAAATTGGAGAAACGAGCAAGCGAACAAAGTACCCATGGGTACATGCAGGAAATACAATTTGACACAGCGGGCCATTCCCCTACAGCATTTGGATCAGAGACGTGCGACTGTAAGAGAAGCATTGGTCGTGACACGTGACCAAGCTATTGGTCTGACTGCAGATAGAGTGCAGCCTTTATTCGCCACGGTGGTGGCCACATCTCCTCAGCCGCCTTTTTATCGTGGGAAAGGTGCCCGGTATTCATTTGAAAGTAGGCTGTGTTGACCTGCGGCCGTCATGGAGGGCCTGAAACGAGAAAAAATCGCACCCCTAATCCAAGATTGAACCAGGACCTTCCAGGACCGTAGCCTGGTGTTCTACTAGCTGGACCACCACGGCCACTAATGTCTAGCTGTGGGGAACAATAAACAGGGGTCGGTGGAGCAACTGACCATGGTGTACCTCATACCAGTTACCCAGTCACTCCGACTGGATGAAATAACCCTGGCACGTCTCCGAATAGGGTATAGTCGGCTTGAAACTCTCCCGAGAGCATCGCTCGGCCTGTGATGGCTGTGGCGTACAAATCACTGTACGTCACGTTTCAACTGAACACCACTAAGCTTTTTGTTTGGAAATTTCAGTGTGGTTTAGAATAGCTGCTTTATTTGTTTTATCCCAGCGATCAGCCTTCCACAGCAATCTCCCATACAATTTTAATCCTTTTATCTGAGTAGTTGCGTGATTTTCGTATTTGGCTCTGTGTGTGTGTGTGTGTGTGTGTGTGTGTGTGCGTGCGTGCGAACTAGAGCATTAGCACATCTTTACGGCATGTTTACATTTTAATTACAGTTTTTTTTCTTACTCCGCCGCTGTAGTCTCATAAAATTTTGGTACGAGCACTATAGGCTTTGCTGTCGTGCATGCATGCAACCACATCATATGAAGTTACCTCGACTGACTACTAAACATTCGCCTCTTTCTTCCTGCTCGTAATTTACTCAGCTGACAAATGTGGTACAAGCGAATGTATATACAAGTACGGCGCCACAGACTGATGATTTACACAAACTTGAAGAGTATGTGCGAAGTTCTGCATGAAGGAATATGTCACCATTGCTTATGCTTGTAGAACGAGTTTCGGTTCGGCTTTATAAACCTTAAAAACAACGTTGAGATAACATTTCGTATTTATTCAAAACATTCGTGGAAGAAGAGGCAAACATAATACAATACAATTTCAGAACAGTCGAAGAAACAGTTTTTCGTTTGGATTCAAACAAACGAAGTTTTTACGCGGAGACTAATGCAGCAAACATTGATATAAACTCAGTTTTAATACAAAGCTTTCGGAAACAGTAAAGTTAGACATTTTAAATATAATGACCCTTCGACATGACTAGAATCATGGACACACATTCATATTACAAGGCAGAACCTGTCTACAGTTGCTTCATATCACTTAAGGTAAATGCGGGGATGATTCCTTTATAAAGGACACTGCACATTATCTACTTCGTCTTTCTCCATCGAGAGTTAGAGCTCCTTCTCTAATCACATAGTCGTTCAAAAATGGTTCAAATGGCTCTGAGCACTATGGGACTCAACTGCTGAGGTCATTAGTCCCCTAGAACTTAGAACTAGTTAAACCTAACTAACCTAAGGACATCACAAACATCCATGCCCGAGGCAGTATTCGAACCTGCGACCGTAGCGGTCTTGCGGTTCCAGACTCCAGTGCCTTTAACCGCACGGCCACCACATAGTCGTCACAGAGCGTTAAACCCCAATGACTCATGCCCTACAGAGGTGCACCTTCAAAACTGAGAATTACTTTCTAAAGTGTATTTATAAAGAAAGGCGTATAAGAGTGTAACATTTCGTCCACATAATTAGAGATGCGGCACCACATTAGTTCTACTGCAAAGAGAAATCGGTCGTGGCTTTAGTGAAGGAAAAATTTCGGAATGCGCCTAAAAAGGTTTAGATTAATCAGTTAAACCCAAATCGTAATGACGTAATATGAATTTGAGTTCACTGTCTGTGAATAAGAGATAAGTGTCGTAAGAAGTGCACCACACCGATCGCTCTGCCAAGACAGGTGTGGTAGGAAAGATATTGGTAAAAGAGAATGAGTGATAAAGGGATATCGTTCGAAGAGCGACAGGTGATAATTTTACTAGTGTGGAAAGGAGTACTGAATCCTCGCTGGGTACAGCCCAGCTATTATATCCAAAAATCTGTATGCATTTACAGATTTCGCATTACCTTTCAGTCGACGCCAGCTCACTTGCTGAGTATGACATACACAGAACTGCATTCATAATGATTTATTCACGAGGCTCATACAAACAATATAGAATTTCGGGGATTTTGATAGACTGGCATATGAGGTTCTATCTTTGTGTACGCATAGTAATTGTAATCCCCACTATTTTTGTACCGTATCTTTGCTTAAAGCAGCATAGATTAGATTAAAACAAAGCCTGTATTACTGGGTAATCTCCCCAGAAATATTTATATGAAATGACTGCATACGTCTGATTTAGATTTCATATAATGTAATAACAATAAACACGAAGTAGTGTACCCATCCATCCAATGATTTCCTTTAACAGGAATATGATAGCAGCACTGGAGAAGGAAAAACAGGAGTTGCTTCAGAATCTACGACTTTCGAAATCAACGCTGAATGAAATGAGGGACAACAAACTAAAAGCTAATATAGCACAGCTGATTGCAGAGGGCGACAGATACGAAGCAGAAATGAAAACAGAAAAGGAACAGGTAGGACATTTTCATTTTTGGAGGATCTGTCTAACTGTTATCTTTATCTTTTAATTATGTTTATCTCAAATGTAAGTGTTTTTAGCATGTTATGTTGCATCAGGTAGATATTTTCATTATGAGTCCTGATACGAATATCACTGAGGGTGACAATTACTTCTGATTAAAATCCATTGAGCTGCAGGATAGAATATGATGAACTCATATCGTTCCACCAATGTTTGCACTGGTGCCAAAGAAACAGGACAAAGCAGCGATAGGTTGCTTACAGACCTACACTAATGTGCACAACGAAGGTATTCCATTTGAAGTAGTGTACCTGTCATGAATTCCAAAAAATTTGATTACCTTATTACCCATTAATTTTAGTACCTGTGGATCTTTTATGAGGTTTTACAGATTATTAAATTTATTATGGACTCTTGAGAAGTATTCATTTATTTATTACTATTATAAAGTTAACGACTTTGTATCCGCGGTTAAAAGACTTTTTTAAAAACAATATTAAGTCTCGCGTTTTCTCCTTGTGTATATTTGGTGTAGGTCTGGTTTTTAGTGGGCTCAGGACACACTAGTGGATTGCCCATTTCGTGTATAGCACAGTTTAGTATGAATGTCCAAGCTTTAGATTATCGGTAAATGTAATATGTAATAAGAGATTATTATAACAAGAAATGAAAAATTTGTTGCAATAAATATTAAAAATAAATTCAAAAAGAGACAAGTTCTAAAACAAATAAAAGTAACTTTAAAATTCTGTTTTTGGATCAATACGTCTACTTCTTCAAACGGGGTTAGAATGAGAGATTATGATGAAGATTATGATGATAGGGCTTGGTGTACATTAGTCACTGAATACGGAATTAGACCACAGCATGGGGCCACTGTACCTCTAGGTTAATTGTCACAAACTTTAGGGTCTTAGTAAATGTATCAATTACCCAACATAACTCTGTTTCTGAAACAATAAAGTTTATTTTTATCTGATAAAAAAATAGTTCAAACAAATGTTAAGTGCTCCAGAAAGCCCTCTCTACTTGCTCTATATAAAATATATTCTAAATGAAATGGTCATCACCAGTTTTTAAAATGTGACTTTTCAATCCTCTGCAAATACTCCTAAACACTGTACATAGCAAATTACGCATGAGAGCAAAGCAGAGGTGTAGCCAAGTCCAGATTTCGAACGTTAGAAATAATGAGAGACTGGCAAGGCTGGTGCAAAACGGTTCAGTAATATTTCATATGAAATCTAAACATACAAACAGGGCTGTAACTGGATTTATAACGATCTAATTCGGCGATCGTGTTGCCCTGGCATTTAACTAGATAAGCTCCATCTATTTCACACACTTGTTTTTCGGTTGAAGTGGGCGGAATTGGTTCGACCTGAACGAGTCACTATGTGTACAGCATCTTTGCTGGTCGTAAAATCCATATCAGTAGCACTGTCAAGTGGGAATATAAGACTCGTCACCCACTTAACAGGCACTTTGCGCCGGTTATGTCTGTGACACGGCCTACACCAACAGTGTATAGGATAGAGAAGTCCAGTTATTACAGTAAAGGCATCAGGAGATCACGACAGGCCTAAGGGTGTCGGGCCTGGGGCTCTGTACGTCCGCCCTTATCGGCTTCATATCAGGGGTTGCCTTAGTGAGGATGCGCCCATGTCTGTTTGTGGCCAGCTGACATGAGAACTAATTCCATAGGGTCCAATACCCGATCATAAGAACCTTAATTTAGCACTATGCTCAGGAACCATGGCGAGGGTGGAGTTCGTGTCACGTGAAGTGGGAGGCTGGGACGAAGGAGCTAGCCTATGTCAACTGGTATACTGAGGAATAGGCAGAGGTGGTCGTGTCTCGTAGTAGAATGAGGACAGTGTTGGAGTTGCTAGTGCGATATATTCCATGCGACCATCATTCCGAATATTTGACGAACTGTTTCTGACATCTCCTTGGGTCCATGCTGCACAGCGTAATGCAGTAGCAAACAGGATAACTTAGGATGGCGTACAGGCTCTGGACTGCTATGCTATATGCAGGAATATGCAGTATATGTGACTATGCCGCAGTTACATCGGGTTGCAGCTGTTGACTAGTTAGAATAGTAGGTAGCAATGAAATTTATCTGGGCTTCTTCCTTCATAGTTTCCCACATCTCTGTAATCAACTGCACTTTGTCCGTTCCACCTCAAAAGTGGACAGCAGTTGGAATGGTGCAGTGCTCAGGTGCTTAATACCATCATGCGATCAGAATTGTTTAAAAACAGATGGAATGAATCATAGACCATTACGTGATAATATGGTGTGAGGACCTTCCTGAAAAACATAAATAACTGAGAGGGCCGAGATCGAAGCCTTTGTTGTGGTTCTAGCCTGTGGGTCACACATGAGAAGTTGGAGAGAGTATATAGCACAAACAGAACATTGCTCTTTAACTTGTAGAGTATTTTCAGTGCGCATATACTCTCAGGAATGATGAGTAGATATTACCTGATTCCGTGTGCTAGGAACACAGGTACAGAAGGGATTTTCAGTGTCAGCCTTTACAACTAACCTATAAACATGAAGCTGAACCATCGCCTTAATGCAGAACAACACCTAGAGCGTTTGGTGGGGCAACTGGAGCATACATGGCCAATACATGACTGAAATAACTACCGTTCATTCTACTTCTTCCATTGTCTGGAATAGTACGCTTCTCCTTGCACTCATGTGATAGAGCAAGGAAAAATACTCATAGAAGCCAGAGTCCAATGTCTACTGTTTTAGACAGACGCTGCAGCTACACGATGAAGATATGGGTTTTGTTGTGTGATTTGGGGTATTTCATGGAATGTGATGGGCAATTCGTCCCACACTAGGCACCTAAAGAAGTCCACTTGAAAACATACAGCTGTCTGCTGATCGAAGACAGCTTCTATACTCATACAGAGGACAATGTCGTGCGCATGTTGAGCAGTGGAATGATAGTGGATATCAGGTGGTAACTACTGAGTTACAGGGCCTACTGCCGGAGAACGTAACACTGTCTCTTCGGGGATGGGGGTTCGACTAGGATCCAAACAATGAAACCAGGGGCTTATTGTCGATCATTAAAAGAAACTGCATACTTTAGAGGTACATAAGAAATTTCATAAACAATGGCCAAAGCGTCCTCATCAATTTGAATATGGATGGCACCGCCGATAGTACTTTGGAGGCATGCACAGGTCGTTGGTTTATGGTATTAAGATTTTTGAGGGACGCAACCACGTATTATATACGTAAAATAACCTTGAAATAATGGAGATTTTTTAATTTTTTATCAGATTAGCAGTTTCATCGAGATGTCTGCTGTCAGTGTAAGACTCAATGTATTTAATGTATGCTTCATATACTAAATTCTATATAAAGGAAACTGCAGTCATTGACTCGGCAGAGGAGATCTTTCGACCGAAGCTCTGGCTGTAGGTTTTCACATTCTTGCTCCAACGTAGCCCCAGAAGCTGTAATAGCATTGGAGTGATTTTCACACTTTGATATCCCTTGAATGAGTTGTTCTAAGTATTTCTGAAAAAATTGTGAGTGTACTTGCGATTCCCAATTGTTACGTCTTTGTTATACAACTGAGAAATTAAAAAATGGCTGTGGCTGAAATTTGAATTACTCGTCATCTTATGAAGGAGCTAATGACATTATGGGGCGTATAAATCTGCTCTTAAAAGTAAACAGTACTTCTAATTGTGAGTTTAGTGGTGGAATTAACAACTTTTTAACACTTAACACTAGGCACTTTCTAAAAACACGCAAGAAAACTGTTCTGCGTCATTCTAAGGATCTCATTTCGTCATGTGGAGACAAGAACGACAAGAAGTTAAATATCGGTAGATGTAGCATAATGTATTCGCAGCTCAGAGGCGTAGTAGGCGATCTGGTAAATAGCTGCCTGGCTTCAAGGTTTGGTTCGTATCTGACTTCGTGCAATAATATTTGTGTTAATTGGTTAATTTGTTTGATCTGAAGAAATCGCGAAATTAATAGGAAGAAAAGTGACGGATTTTACTAAGATATTTTCGGCTCTCAGAGGGACACAGCATGTGTTTTTTTTTTACCATTTAATACCCCGTCCAAAAGCCTGTGTGAGGAAGTGAGTCTCTGAGACGGGTAATAAATATCGTATTTTCTGCCTTATCCTCCCATCCAGCTATGGCGACGTCCCAAAGGTAATCACGGGGTCTCGGTTCAGGATTAGCGCAGTTTTCTCGCATGGTCTGTTTCATCTTCGCCTATACGTTTTCAATAGGGTTTAGGTATGATGCAAGATGAGGCCAGTCGAGAAGAGAAATCTCATTCTGTTCTGCAAACCACTCCTACATCATCGCTGACATGGATGTAGGAGATTTGTTCTACCGGAAACAGATCTGTCCCTCATGCCATAGACAGGTGGCCACTGCGATATGGTACACGGGTGTAACTGGAGTCGAAACGGGCACCTTGCTGTCTGTGAACTAGTACCGGACCATCACTCGCTGAAGACATCAGTTCGTCGGAAGATATCACTTTCCGTGAGTACCGACTGACACAGTCCTCGGCAGACGCTAATCGGTAGAGCCGATGATCATCACGGAGCCTCTCACTGATGGCCTCGTATTTTCTAAGTAGCCCGGTCTTCCGAAACCGGCATCGAACCGTATCCACCGATAAGGGAAACACAGTAGTATGTTCCAACTGCACCGCGATTAAAAAAAGAATTTAACCGTGACGTGTTGACAAAGTCATTATCCTGGACAGGTGTTGTAAGATGCCAAAGTTCAGTTCCCACACGCCTAATGGATTTTCCAGTATCTCGATAACGTCTTATCCATCATCGCGCAGGGCGCTCAGGAACGCCTCACCGTGCCCCGGCCGCAGACGCCGTCAAATTTTCTCCTCCACAAGAGCAATGACGCGGTCACGATTTAGACGATGAGGCACGGCACATGAATAATGTGACTCGACTGAAAGAAGTGATGTGGTGCAGGTATTTGACCTTGCTCGTGTACTGCCATAGGCTTTTATAGAATGAACTGTGCAAAAATAGCTCGCAGCGACAGGCTGTCAGTTGTTACCTTGTAATATCAATGAAACAGAGTGAATAGTACCGGCGTAATATGTCAGACAGAAGTAGTAAATTTAAGTTACTAAGTCCATGGAGATCTTTCTCCACCAGAAGTAACCATTACTGATTTATAGCCAAAATTTCATCTCGTCTTCTGTGGGAAATGAGTTGCGTGTCATCTAAATGTGTTTCATACAATACGACTTCACTGCAGGGCTTCATAGACAACACATTTTTGAACCAGAAGAATGTGTCTCTCGTGGCGGAAGAACAGAGATTTACACGGATTCGAGCATGAGACACTTTACATCCAAATCCTGTATGTCGTTTATTCTGCTACGGTGACAATATACTAATTTAAATCTATTCATTATATTACATTTTCAGAATAGATTATGTGCCTTTTTGGAACAGATATGGAATACTGCCAGGATCAGTTTCCTGTAATTTTTGAGGTAATATTTTCTCGTCTGAATGTTTCCATGGTAAACAGAAAAAGATGGGATGTTGCACTTCGTTCACGTCAATGCTGTACCGAACTTTAACTCTGGGTGCGATCTTCGCAGACCAACTTTTCTGGCCGCGCTGGGTACCCATGCGGTCTATGGCGCCTTGTCACGGTCCGGGCGACTGCTCCCGTAGGAGGTTCGAGTCCTCCCTCGGGCATGGGTGTGTGTGTTGTCCTTAGTGTAAGTTAGTTTAAGTTAGATTAGGTAGTGTGTAGGCTTAGAGACCGATGACCTTAGCAGTTGGGTCTCATAAGCCCTTGAGGCGTAGCGCCATATACCGATCCTGCCATGGAGGCGGTTAAGTGGGAGATGTGTCTCAGAGCTGGATAGTGACGTAGTTTATGTATCAGCCGATAGAGGACAGTATTGGATGGGGTACTGTGACTTAGTTTCGATTGTGCCCACTAGAGTGCACTAAAGTAAGAGAAGGTTTTTCATAAACTGTTGTAGTATTTTCATAAAGTGTTATGATGTCTTTTTGTGTACGTAAAATGTTATAAATGTGTTTTAGCAGTATGAATGATGCGTGAGTGTCGTTTAAGGTTAATATGAAGATAATTGTTTAACGAGTTATATAGTGGGATTTAGTGTGGGAACATTTCGAAGAAGTATGTATGTCGACAAAGGGGATTTTTGTAGAATAGATATGTAAAGTAAGTTTATGGTAAAGGGAAAGTTAATTCAGGTATAAATAACAATAGTAAATAACTTTAAGCATAAGCAAAACTTCAGCATATTAGATAATTACGTCGGTAAAGGGTGCAGTCGTTAGGGTTACTATTTTGTGATTGGTTATTGATGAAAAGCGCGGACTGACGCGGGAGAACGTTGTTTTGCTATTGGCTGTTGAGTAAACTGACCAAAGGTAAAGCAATATTCTTCGCGCGCCTTTCTCTGCTGGTAGAGGAGGCTTACGAGTGTTCTAGAGAGGAGTCGGAGCCTAGCCATGAAACAGTTCGGACGTGTGTATTAGTAGTTCCGATGGAAATGATAAGTTGCCGGATCTAGCAGTGCTTCATACATCAGAAGTGTTGTAAAGTGACGGCATAATTATTACGACGGGTGTGTAGAAATTTCGGAATTCTTAAGTGAATTTTGTGACGAGAAAAGACATTCTGCGTGGCGTATTGAGCAGGCCGGTGGCTAAAAACTGTGACTGCATTAGGTACCGACAGACTTAATATTTGCCGAACATTCTCAGTCAAAAACAATCCGTATTTTTGTAGCTATTACCTTTTCGGGAAATGCAACACCATAAACTTGCTAACGTGAGTGAAAGGGATTATGAGTGACTGTGTTGGGACTAGCACGGGCTTGGTAGTGATCCTTGTTCACCTAAGTTTCAGAATATATTAATTAAGGACAAAATTTCCAACCTTTCATTTCATGTGAAAACTTTCTCCCGAAACGTAGATTAGTGACTCTAATTGCAGCGTGGTTCACGTCGAAGTACAGTAGGTTTCGCTCGGCTTCCCTACTGATGATCTGCTGAGACAATGTTCACAGGTAGGTGCAGGTTCGTCGTAAAGGGGCGGAAGGAACCGCGCCGCCGCAACCTTCCCACAAATTTCCAGTTTTCCAACTTTTCTGCTGGTAAGTGTACTTGCACATCTCAGTCGACACACGTTTAATACGAGTTTATCTTGCGTGCTATTTCCACAGACAGTTCTTAATATGGAACTGCTACGTCCGTGTTGGAGAAGTAGTAACAGTAAATCCCGGGTAATTTTGACTGAAAATCTTCTGGACACGGAGTAGGACATAGATGTGTATTAGTGCATTAAATGTTCCTTTGATGTGGGCGCAAAGTTGCGCCATCTTAAGTGGGAGCCATTCGAGCACCCGCTCTACAGTCCTGATATGTCCCCATGCTATTATCACTCCTTCAGTCCCTTAAAAGTGGCCTTGCAAGGTCGACGATTCCTGTGGGACGAGGAAGTGCGGCACCGAGTTAAGGACTTATTCGGTCAGCAGGACACGATGTTTTACCAAACGGGTATCTTCTATCTGGTGCGTAGGTGGGATGATTGTGTCAATGCTCACTGAGATTTTTCCTTATTGGCATACCGATTTTGGACTGTACGGCCTTCGAACGGAAACTTTTTGCTCGCCCATTATACTTGCACAGAATTTCACGCCCGCGCACGGGAACGCAGTTTCGAATGATTCGTAGGCTTCCCGTACCGGAAGGGTAACCTCGCTGATCGCGAAGGATCTGCTCCAGAGGGCCTGCGGCTTCCCAACGCTACAGCACTGGAGCTGATGCCCGACTGCTCGATTTCACGAGCTTCAAACTATACAACAAAATTATTTAACATGAGGTCTCTCAGCCAATTTAAATGTGGTGCAGTATGTAGGTGTTGTCACTGAGCCTTCCTGCTTCCACTTACAGTGCGTTTATATGGTGTTGCTCCCTGCAAGGACTTCTAGAAGTTTCTTTGTAACGGGTGTTGGAAAACAGAGGCCGTCATGGGAAAAACACTCAATCTTGAGTAGGCCTTATACACACAGGCCACTAACCATTTATGAGGATTAGGGAAACTCTGCGTCGAACAAAATCCTCTTCTCCAAATACCAGAAAATGGTCATTTAGTGTACAGAATTGAGACAGGACAAGCACACAGATGCGGTAAGAAAATGATACGCTACCAGTAATTTTTAGTTCTCTAAGTCGTAATCGAAAACATGGTGCACCGGTGACACTACTTTAAACGATTTTCCTTTGAGGCAACACCGTGGGTCTGAACTTCATGGTGGGGGGCAAGACGAATCCCAACGTCTATGATAAACAACTCCACTTATGACACATTACACTAGTTACAAAGGCCAGTATACTTTATAGATGAGACCCTGGAAGTAACAAGCCGTGATAACTACGACTGATGGACAGTTTTAGCACACTGGCAAAATATAAATCGATCTGCACAACATGAATTACCTAACCATAATGTTCACCATTAATATCGTTGCATATGACATAATTAAATCCACGCAGAAATGCCGCCAAATGTGCTGACCCCGTTATGGAAGCCTACGGGATGAAGCGTGTTCATTTGTGAACCCAGAGCTCTCTGAGCCGGGTGTGGTTAGCAGCCATGGCAGTCAGTGGCCGCGGATCGGAGTGAACTGATATGTGGCGAGGGAACCTCTCAATTTCACTCGACGAAAGATCAGTACCCAAAGACTGGAAAGTTGCACAGGTCACACCAATATTCAAGAAAGGTAGTATGATTAATCCAGTAAATTACAGGCCCATATCGTTAACGTCGATATGCAGCAGGATTTTAGAACATATATTGTGTTCGAACATTGTGAATTATCTCGAAGAAAACGGTCTATTGACACACAGTAAACATGGGTTTAGAAAACATCGTTCCTGTGAAACACAACTAGCTCTTAATTCACATGAAGTGTTGAGTGCTATTGACAAGGGATTTCAGATCGATTCCGTATTTCTGGATTTCCGGAAGGCTTTTGATACTGTACCACACAAGCGGCTCGTAGTGAAATTGCGTGCTTATGGAATATCATCTCAGTTATATGACTGGATTTGTGACTTCCTGTGAGAGAGGTCACAGTTCGTAGTAATTGACGAAAGTCATCGAGTAAAACAGAAATGATTTCTGGCGTTCCCCAAGGTAGTGTTATAGACCCTTTACTTTTCCTTATCTATATAAACGATTTGGGAGACAATCTGAGTAGCCGTCTTCGGTTGTTTGCAGATGACGCTGTCGTTTATCGACTAATAAAGTCATCAGAAGATCAAAATAAATTGTAAAACAATTTTGCAAAAATATCTGAATGGTGCGAAAAGTGGCAGTTGAAACTGAATAACGAAAAGTGTGAGGTCATCCATGTGAGTGCTAAAAGGAACTCGTTGAACTTCGGTTACACGACAAATCATTCTAATCTAAAGGCCGTAAATTCAACTAAATACCTAGGAATTACAATTACGAACAACTTGAATTAGAAGGAACACACAGAAAATGTTGTGGGGGAAGGCTAACCAAATACTGCGTTTTATTAGCAGGACACTTAGAAAATGTAACAGACCTACTAAGGAGACTGCCCACACTACACTTGTCCGTCCTCTTTTAGAATACTGCTGCGCGGTGTGGGATCCTTACCAGATAGGACTGACTGAGTACATCGAAAAAGTTGAAAGAAAGGCAGCACGTTTTGTATTATCGCGGAATATGGGGGATAGTGTCACAGAAATGATACAGGATTTGGGCTGGAAATCGTTAAAAGAAAGGCGTTTTTCGTTGCGACGGAATCTTCTCACGAAATGCCAATCACCAAATCTCCCCTCCGAATGAGAAAATATTTTGTTGACACCGACCTACATAGGGAGGAACGATCACCATGATAAAATAAGGGAAATCAGAGCTTGTACGGAAATATATAGGTGTTCATTCTTTCCGCGCGGTGGATTGAATAATAGATTGGAATAATAGAGAATTGTGAAGGTGGTTCGATGAACCCTTTGCAAAGCACTTAAATGTGATTTGGAGAGTATCCATGTAGATGTAGATGTAGATGTAGATGTAGAAAGCATCTTACGCCTACGTCACTTGAATCGTTTTCGTCAGCTGCATCTTGAACGTCTTGACTAACTGCTCCACCTCAAACTTTATGTCGGGTGGAATGGTGTGATCTTCAATGCTGAATACCAATAGGCTGCCAAAATAGATCTAATACTTTATTATTATAGTCGACCATTTTCCGCTGCCGGGCTTAGAACAAAGGCGAGTCCTGACGCCAGAATATATCCACGTTGATAAATGACATTGCTGCGTTCGTGTTAGGCATTCCATTGCGGGGAGTGGTACGTGCTAAGCTTGCAGTGGTTCTCTGGACGCGGTTTACGTGACGTTACTGTTGTGAATGAAATAGTACAAGGCTGCAGGCAGTGTCACCGAAGGGGTGCCCGTTGGTTTCCGACGACAGCGAACGACGGCAGCGAGGTCATCGATCCCACCGGATTAGGGAACGATGGGGAAGGAAATCGGCAGTGCCCTTTTAAAGGAACCATCCAGGAATTTACCTGAAGTGATTTAGGGAAATCACGGAAAACCTAAATCAGAATGGCTGAACGCGAGTTTGAACCGACGTCTTCCCGAATGCAAGTCTAGTGTGCTAACCAGTCCACCGCCTCGTCCGGTGTTGCTTAGTTTGTTGATTCCGGGGAGGAAACCAAACAGCGAGGTCATCGGTCCCATCGGATTAGGGAAGGATGTCGGCTGTGCCCTTTCAAAGAAACTATCCCGGCATTTGCCTGAAGCGATGTGGGTAAATCACGGAAAACCTAAATCAGGGTGGCTGGACACGGGTTTGAACCGTCAGCCAGGTGTTTCTTTGTGTCTGATGGTGAGAATGAGAGGATGCCGCACTGCTATAAACTAGACTGAATTATAAGGTTTGCTACTTCTGTGTTATCATAGAACGCCTGTTGCGTGAACGATGCTATTTCAAACGGTTTCACGATGTGGGCAACGTTGTGGAGCGTTATGTCTGAAAGGCGAGAATTTTGGACCGAATGCCAAGGTCGGGAGACGAACCTTGTGGTAAGTGATTCCGGGTAAGACATCTTATACTCATTCCACAGAGCTACTGTAAGTTGGCAGTCCATGATACAAATGCTTGAACAAGTGTTTTAACAGAGTGGTTGAAATGTCGTCGAGCTTCCATAGTGGTGGGTCAACAAATCACAAGTATCACTGAACGCATTTCTGCTAGAATCGGAGACTAGCTGTAGTTCCTTGATCACTTTGTATAACTGACGACATTCTGACAGTAAAATACCATTCTTGGAAACAGGAATAACAACCCCTCAACCTCAAAATAAAGAAAGGACCGGATTAATATAGAGTGGAAATCAACAGGAGGCTATGTGCACAAAAAAACTGACTCCGAGTTATGTTTTGCTTTGACAAAAATATTTTAATGAGAAAACCTCAACAATATTTTTTATTGATTGTCTACGGTAAGACTCACACAACTATTGCAAATCTACGTTTTCATCCTTTCATCAATAAAAATAAATATTTTATTCTGAAAAACACAGAACATGCTAAATGCCATGCAGGTATCAGCAAAAACGAGGTACGTCCCAGTGAGAGCCTATGATTAACTTATTTTTAATCCTTCTTTTAAATTTATAGAGCACAAAACAATTCTAATTGATAAACTATTCGAAAAATGTTCTACTAGCTATTTTTAAATACTACAGCAACTATTGTGGACCCTTTTTCTTTTCGACCGATAAGTTGTTTTTTCATTGTTGTAACGGTAAAACGAACTTCTTTATTATGTCAGTAGTAATCCCTTTGTTGAAAATCTTGTAAATTCTTCAGTCTTCGAGTTCGTTAAACATTGATCTCCTCTTGACGACACCAGGTGCAATTACTTTTCGGTCGAATTCAACTAAATTAGGTAATTTTTATTTTCGATGAGTTAATAGTGTATCGGATGCTTTTTGTAAATAAAAAAGTCATGCAGTCGGAGCATAGTAACCAAAAATGGAGTGTTAGGTGTCGCATTCTCCTTATATTCTATAAGGTCCTTAGGTATTCGACGCACTGACACTATTCCAGCACAATGGACATGAATGGACACAGGTGATCAGACAGAATGCTTACGTATGTATCACCAGTCAGAGTTGTATCTAGAATTATCAGTGGTCTCATATCACTCCAACTGCACACGCCCCGCACCATTACAGAGCCTCCACCAGTTTGAACAGTCCCCTACTGACATGCAGGGTCCATGGTTTCCTGAGGTTGTTTCCATACCCGTAGGCGTTCATCCGCTAGATGCAATTTGAAACGAGACTCGTTTGACCAGGCAACATCTTTCCAGTCGTCAGCAGTCCAATAACGGGCCCAGGCAAGGCGTAAAGCTTTGCGTCGTGCAGTCATCAATGGTACACGAGTGGGACTTCGGCTCAGAAAGCCCATATCGATAATGTTTCGTTGAATGGTTCGCACGCTCACACTTGTTGATTGAAATCTGCAGCAACTTGCGGAAGGTTGGCACTTCTGCCACGCTGAACGATTATCTTCAGTCCCCGTCGGTCCCGCTCTTGAAGGATCTTTTTCCGGCCGCAGCGATATTGGAGACTTGATGTTTTACCGGATTCGTGATATTCACGATACACTCGTGAAATGGTCGTACGGGAAAATACCCACTTCATCGCTACCTCGGAGATGCTGTGTCCCATCGCTCGTGCGCCGAATGTAACACCACGTTCAGACTCACTTAAATCTTGATAACCTGCCATTTTGGTAGCAGTAACCGATCTAACATCTGCGGCAGACACTTGTTGAATTATATAGGTGTTGCCGACCGCAGCGCCGTATTCTACCTGTTTTCATATCTCTGAATTTGAATACGCATGCCTGTGCCAGTTTCTTTAGCGCTTCAGTATATATGCACTACTGGAAATGATTGTAGCGCTTCGCCCGGTTTTCAGGTTGTTGGATTTTCCCTGTCGGGGGACTGGGTGTTTGTGTTACCCTCCTCGTTCCATCATCATTCATGAAAGTGACTGGATTGAGAATATGTAAGGGCGCTGATTACTGCACAGCTGAGCGCCCCACAAACCTAACATCATCATCATCAACAGCTTGTTGGCAAAGGCACTTAGCTTGGTTTATCGGGTATAACCCAAAGAAAACTTTTTTTCGCTTAGTCCGTTTTTGATTTCCACTTTATGTGTATCTCAAGCTTCTTTAGACTTACTGAAGGTATCGAATGAGATAAGTGGAAGAATCACTTGTCGCAATAACCCTGTTGCTGTTTCTGCTGTTCCGTTTGTTGCAATAATAGCTGTTCAAGCTACTGCTGCTGCTCTTTTTGCAGTTTTAATTGCTGCTGCTACAAATTGAAAAATCGTTTGCCCATATTACACACAGATCACAGGCCTCGTCGCCCACTTTCGTAGACTCGGTTCAAAAAACTCAGTGTGCAGAGCACGGATACCCGAGAGCGTGGCAGAAATGCAACCCATTTCAAATCACGAACTTTCAAATGAAGTATCAGAATTCCATGGCTGTTGTGAGCCAGAGCAAACAGTGCAATTTAATGTGAAATCCAAATACACCAGCAGGATCGTTATCAGCAGACAGTTACGGCGCGAACCATTAAGTTTCATAAGGAGATGCAATTTGATCTGGCCAGCGAGGTGTCCATTTCACGCCTCTGTTCTCATATCGACGGTCGAATAGGATAGTACCTGGCCGGCGCGATGCGCCTACAGTGTCTGCCGGCTGTGGAGTACATATCAGTATTGCCGTGCGGCGGAATACAAGAGGGGATATAGGGCTTTAGCGCCATAATAGCACATTTGTTTGAGACGAATTCACTGGTATAACGCATTTGTAGGGCTGACAAGAATTTGTGCAGTAAAAGACCACTAATATATGAATATTTGTTCTGTTTTTGCGCCATTGGCGTGCCACATTACCCGGAAATTCACGTCACGCTTTAAAGCTGCTAGGGCAGTTTACTCATGCAATTAGTAATGTTAATGTGACTCTAGACATTGAACTGTTCTGCAATCAAGAATCTGACTTTTGCGTAAGCTCGCGAAGCCTGAAGTTGTTCTTACGTATTAGAATTATGTGTAAATAACGGACAAGTGGCAAGGGTGTTAACATATTGGTCCGGCCGGTGTGGCCGAGCGGTTCTAGGCGCTTCAGTTTGGAACCGCGCGACCGCTACGGTCGCAGGTTCGAATCCTGCCGCGGGCATGGATGTGTGTGATGTCCTTAGGTTAGTTAGGTTTAAGTAGTTCTAAGCTCTAGGGGACTGATGACCTCAGATGTTAAGTCCCATAGTGCTCAGAGCCATTTGAACCATTTTAAATATATAGAAGTACACAGTGCTAATCTACGGGCCCCTTCAGTTGGTGTATTTTCTCGTAAAAACTGAAAACACAGTACTTTCGACTTACCTAGAGCTATCTGTGATACTTCTCTTGAAACGCGAAGATTTGAAAAATATTCCTGTAGATGACAGCATCGAAGTGTGTACCGTCAAACTCGTAACGTGATGGAATTTCGAGAGAACTGGATGTTAAAATTCCACTTATTTCAAAGAACCCACTCCAAGAATCCACGTGCATGTGACCATTGAACTATGTACTTAGCATGCTGATAGTGTTGTCACTCAGCTCTGTGTGAGTAATGACGATGGTGATTCGATTTCGTGTAAGAAATACGAATCTGCTGTTTAGGACAAAAACGTTTTCCTTCCACCGTGAAAGATCAGCCCTTACTCTCTTCCTTAACTATTCTGCCAGCTCCTACAACTGGGTGGGCTCTGTTTCTCAGTCATGGATTTAAAAAAATGTTCCACGAAAACAACGGACTATTATTTCCCCTTTCTGCAGCCACTGCCACCATCACCTTGCTTAAAAGAATTACACCTAAGCCCATGCCAGTCGTGGAAATACTGCAGTTTAGTAAAATTTCTTGAATTTGAAATTGTTTAGGAATTCTATCACAGCCCTTGCAAAACAACGAGTCCTGACACGAATGAAACAATACTTTGAGTTTGTTAGTGAAGATACGTGTTGAATCCACTTCGTTTAGAAAGCACAATTTTATCAGCGTCGCTATGCAGCAACACAACGCGCAACACGTTTCGTAATTGACAGAGATTTACGAAAGAGAAATACTAGTCAAACCGACGTACACGTAGCTCTGTAATTAGTCGTTTCATATTTGAGAAATGTTCCTGTTGTAGCTGCATTGATTTTAAAGTTTAAAATCTGCTTTACGTTACTAATATCTGCCATTTGAAAAGAAGAGTTTCATTTTGTAACTTAAAAGTTATTTCTAGAAAAAAGTTTCAGTACTGTTAGTTTAGGTAGTTTTAACGTTGTCTATAATTACTATTTGGCGCCATTGTGAGCACATTCATACGATTTCGTCTGCACGTATTCATGCTGCCTGGAGAGCTGGGAATCATAAAATATTTCTTGCGGGTACACGATGTTTGTTATGTTCCGATACAGACAAGTAAATGCAAGAAAAGCAGGACATCTCAGCAAAATTAGTATCTTGAATATGACATATAGGAAGCTTTTCGTAAGAACAAGCTATTTCCATAATTTACTGACATATATTTGGTTTGTCTTTTGTGCACAGTTTGAGCAAGAGGACATACGGCTATTTCCGCTGCGAGGGTCCAACGAGTAGTTTGTAATTGGCGTATAACTACAAAATATATAACACTGAATCAGGTTGCCCTTGCTGAATCTAACTCTTGTTGTGTTAGCAGAAGTTTGTTGCAAAGATATTTTCAAGAGGGAAAGCCTCCCGAAAAGTGCAAGAAATGTGCGAAACTTGGCTTCAGATGCATATGAAGCCCCATGGAGTCTTGAATTACCTACACACACACTGATGTAGATAGATAGAATAGGTCTGTCGTGAGATACGTTGTACTGGGAATTGCAGGACCATGGTGATAAAAGAATAGGTAAGCATTACAAGTAACTAGTTGAAGATCAAGTCTACGAAGGACAAAAAACAGCCAAAGAAGGTTTCGCAAGCGCTGTGGGAAAACAGCAGAGAAGGTAATGAAGTAATAAAGGAGTGTGAAAGATAATCGGTCTTCCTGAATGTACACCTTTGTTTTTGAGTCATGTCTTCTGACTGGTTTGATGTGGCCCGCCACGAATTCCTCTCCTCTGCCAATCTCTTCATTTCAACTATTTGCTGGATGTATTCCAATCTCTGTCATCGTTTACAGATTTTCCCTCTACAATTCCCTCTAGTACCATGGGAATCATTCCCTGATGTCTTAACAGATGCGCTATCAACCTGCCCCTTCTCCTTGTCAGTGTTTCCACATATTCCTTTCCTCTCCGATTCCGCGTACAACCTCCTCATTCCTCACCTTATCAGTCTACCTAATTTTCAACATTCGTTTGTAGCACCACATTTAAAATGCTTCCATTCTCTTCTATTCCGGTTTTCCAACAGTCCATGTTTCACAACCACACAACGCTGTGCTCCAAACATACGTTCTCAGAAACTTCTTCCTCAAATTAAGGCCTATGTTTGATACTAGTAGATCTATATTTGTCTGGAATGCTCTTTTTGCCAGTGCTATCTGATTTTGTTGTCCGCCTCGCTCCGTCCGTCATCAGTTACGTTGATGTCTAGATAGTAGAATCCCTTAACTTCATCTACTTCATGACCATCAATCCTGATGTTATGTTTTTCTCTGTTCTCATTTCTGCTAATTCTCATTACTTTCGTCTTTCTTCGATTTACTCTCAATCCATATTCTGTACTAATTAGACTGTTCATTCCATTCAGCAGATCATGTAATTCTTCTTCACTTTCAATCAGGATAGCAATGTCATCAGCGAATCGTATCACTGATATCCTTTCAACTTGAATTTTTATTCCACTGCAGAACCTTTATTTCCATCATTTCTTCTTCGATGTACAGATTTAAGAGTAGTGGCGAAAGACTAAATCCTTGTCTTACACCCTATTTCATCAGACCACATCGTTCTTGGTCGTACACTCTGATTATTCCATATTGGCTCTTGAACATATTGTATATTACCCGTCTCTCCCTATAGCTTACCCCTATTTTTCTCAGAATTGCGAACATCTTGCACCATTTTGCACTGTAGAACACTTTTTCCAAGTCGATAAATCCGATGAACGTGTCTTGATTTTTCTTTAGTCTTGCTTCCGTTATCAACCGCAACATCGGAACTGCCTCTCTGATGCCTTTACCTTACAAAAGCCAAACTGATCGTCATCTAACACAGCCTCAATTTTCTTTTCCATTCTTCTGTATATTATTCTTGTCAGCAACTTGAATGCATGAGTTGTTGAGCTGATTGTGCGATAAATCCCGCACTTGTCAGCTCTTGAAGTCTTTGGAATTGTGTGAATGATATTTTTCCGAAAGTCAGATGATACGTCGCCAGACTTATACATTCTGCACACTAACGTCAATAGTCGTTTTGTTGACACTTAAGGCAACGATTTTAGAAATTCTGAAGGAGTTTTATCTACTCCTTCTGTCTTATTTGTTCTTAGGTCCTCCAAAGCTCTTGAAAGTCTGATTCTAATACTAGGCCCCCTATATCTTCTAAATCAACGCCTGTTTCTTCCACTATCACATCGGACGAATGTACTCTTTCCAACTATCCGCTCTCTCCTCTGCATTTAACAGTGGAATTCGTGTCTCAGTTTTAATGTTAACACCCTTGCTTTTAGTTTCACCGAAGGTTGTTTTGACTTTCCTATATGCTGAGTCACTCCTTCCGGCAATTGTTTCTTTTTCGATTTCTTCACTACGAAACAGAATTAAAGGATCACTTATTTCGAAAATCTGCAACTGTCTCAAATTGCGACGAATAAATATTAAACTTGTCTCAAAGGTTCCTGCAATATTCCGCTGTAACAGTACAAAAAAAAGACAACAGCTCAGAAGTTCATGTGACGTGTAAAGGGGGTTAATGATGTCACACTGGTTCCAAATTCCACAAAAAACACTGGTTCCAAATTCCACAAAAATTCTACCCTACACAAGTCCCTCGATGGGAAGGTCGTCACACCCCGTCTTACCCATATTTCATCCCTTCTTTTGACGCCCCTGCGATGGAGGCCAGAACCACGAAACCCAGCGTTGAAACAACGCAATTTCCTTATAAGTAGCCGAGGAAAACATTTCAGGCAAACCTCTGCTCAGAAACGACACTAAAAGACCTTAGGGGGTGACGTAAAGGACGTCAATGAAACCATCCCTTTACTTGGGAATTGATTCTTACACATTTAGCGATCGAAAACGGAAGTTTGCAGTGTCATGAGCAACAGGAAGACGTTCTTGATAATCTTTGATACTTTTGACATCTCCCTGACGTTTCAATCCTTCTTTGAGAACATCCTGGACTAACAGCGCTACTGAATATGATATTGTCCTTTTGGAGTGCAGTGCGTTTGCTCTGGTATTTTAGGATGGAACCAATAGTAACCGTTCTAAGCCAACAGCTGTGGCCGAGCGGTTCTAGGCGCTTCAGTGCGGAACCACGCTGCTGCTGCAGTCGTAGGTTCGAAACCTGCCTCGGGCATGGATGTGTGTGATGTCCTTAGGTTAGTTAGGTTTATCTGGTTCTAAGTCTAAGGGACTGATGACCTCAGATATTAAGTCCCATAGTGATTAGAGCCATTTGAACTATTTGATCCGTTCTAAACCATTCGACGAAATGTGAACGTGATCTGAAACAACAAAGGGTTCTTATGCTTTTTCAGTGCTGCTGTTTCACATCCTCCTGTAGCTTGTACACAGAGTGGTGCGACATTGACACACATGTGAATGAAATGGCGAAGAGTCCCGCTAAGACCCACAGTTCCGCAACAATCTAGGAGACACGGGTCGACATTTACTGAGATTTTAAAAATGTGCCTCTGCAGAGAAAACCTTGGAAGCAGTGTTAGGCACCTGAAGGAAGACAACTGGTACTGGAAATGTGTCTAGTGGTTGCCTACCTGCAGGCATAAATGTGGGCATATGACACCAAAGTTATTGCCAAACTGGGCATCTTAGTGGTACACTTTGCAATTTTATTCACACATGTGTCAATGTTGCACCACTCTCTGATGACGAAACAGAAGAGTGTGGAACCGAAGCACTGGAAAATCATAAAACCCATTTGACGCTCCGGATCACGTTCAATTACGTCGAATGGTTTTAAACTGTCCCAAGTGAACCTACCTTCTACCTCACTGCAAAAAATGTGGTCGCATTGCACTCCAAAGAGATGAGATCACATTAAATGGGTTGCTAGCCCGTGACGTCCTTAGAGAAAAGTCGAAGCATCAGGGAGATGTCAGCAGTACAAAGATTGTCAAGAACGTCCCCCTTTTGCTCTTTGCACTGCGAACTGTGGTTTTCGACTGCGAATTGTGTGGGAATCAACGTCCCAAGGAATGGAAAAGTTTCATTGCCGCCCTTTATGGCATCCCCTGAAGCCTTTTCTGACCAAAAATGTGTATGAAATATTTTCCTCGGCTACTAATAAGGGAACTGCGTGATTTAAACGGTGGGAGTCGTGGTTCTGACCTCCATAACAGAGGCGTCGAAAGGAAGGGTATAATGTGGATAAGAGGTGCTATGGCGACCATCTTTGCGGTGGCGTTGGTCAGAATTGTGGTGGAATTTGTTGCAAATGTGACATTACTGACCCACTTTACACGTCACATGAACTTCGGAGTTGTGACCTTGCTGTTTGAAGCGCCGTCGAGCACGAGTTGACGTCGCGGAGCGCCACGGTTTCGCACCATTACAGTAAACGTTTGTAGGCAACATTAAGCCAATTTTCAAACTTAGCCGTCGCAATGGGAGACAATTATATGGTTTCAAAATCTGATCCTTTAATTCTGTTGAGCAGTGTACTTTGTGCCAGTGGTTTTGAATTTTCCACTACAATTGCCACTACCTAAATATCCAAATACAGGATGTCTTTTAGGGAAAAGACACCATTTACTCGTGAAAATAGTGAGAGAGAATCCCGCTAAGACGTTGCCACAAAAGTGGGCAAAGTGATTTACATTCTACGTAGAGACGTCGAAGAGAATGGAGTATGGTTCAAATGGCTCTGAGCACTATGGGACTTAACATCTGAGATCATCAGTCCCCTAGAGCTTAGAACTACTTAAACCTAACTAACCTAAGGACATAACACACATCCATGACCGAGGCACGATTCGAACCTGCGACCGTAGCGGTCACGCGGTTCCAGACGGAGAATGGAGTATTAGAGGTTAATGGGATAGCTGAGTATAGGAGTAATGGATCTCTGTGTTCTGTAAAACAGTATTGACACGTGACGGTATAGGGGGAAGATCAAAGAAAACAAAGAAAATGTGAAAAAAGTTCTTAAACTGTATATTGCTTCAAAAGTAATCGCCATAAGTGTTAATACATGTATGCGACAGTGAGACAAGGTACTCAGTGCCTTCACGGTAAAATGTTTGCGATTGCCTGTAGAGCCAAGACTGTACCTAGGCGTGCTCCTTTTCGTCGAAGCAAATTGACAGCCACAAATGTCCTTCTTCATGTCTCGAAAAATATGCAAATCTCATGGAGAGAGATGGGAACTGATTGTCACAGAATATGACGGTGTCTTAGATTTTCATTACTGCCTCGGTTGAAATCAGCAAGGTTTCAGTTACCAAGCTGAGTCTGGGGTTTCACACTACGTGTACAGGCTCTCACATGCGAGATAGATGATGATGCTGCTTAGGCACTGTTAACTTATATTATACAGTGTGACAGATTTCAAACGAAGACTGGCCAATAACAGATATTTCAAAGTAGACAGTCGAGATTGTGTTACCTATATGGATTTAAAGAAGCACATCTCTTCGCATTTTGACACCTAATGTTAGAATGTGTTATTAATCTTGGAAGGGCAGTCGCGCAAGTGCGCTTTTTCTCGACTAATGGAAAACCTACAAGGCTAATTTCCATTGGCAGTTATTGCAACCTTCCGCCCCACATATTGAAGCGGCTTGCGGAGTGTAGATGTACTTACCGATCTGGAAGAAAATCGTGTGCAGACATTAATAGAGGTCTCGACCTATGTGAAATAAACATAAGAACATACAGCCAAACTTCAGTACATTCCCTTACGTGCAAAGGTTATGTCAGCAGTCACGTAACAGCAATAAACCTCTCGAAACCGGTACCGAACCGGAGAGTGATAACCAGCAGAAAATCGCGGCTCGTGGATGAAATGAGAAAAGAGCTGTAATGATAAACGAAAACGCGATGCAGAGGGTGTAAGAAATATCACTGAAAGAGCGCGAAATTACGGTTTCTGAAATCAAAGGTATGAGAGGCACCACAAAATGAAATTTAGCTTATTTGTCTATTGAGAGCGCGGCCCTTTCCCACAAACAACGAATTCCACTAGTACAATGGCTTGAATATCTGTCATGCTCACAAGACATTGTCCGACAACATACAGACCGCGAGAAGACACAGAGGATGAAGGACGTGAAAGGTAATTACGTCGTTTCTGGAACTCCTGTAAGTTCGACTGCAAACCAAATAAAGACAGAGAGGATGTGGAATGGAATGTTATCAACATTCGCAACGGCGAGTTTAAAATGATGTATTTTCGGTATCGATGGCAATGCAAAATTGTATTTTGGCAGAGTATGCAGAGTGAACACGCATTCCACATGCAACAAACCAATATCATTGCTACTTTCGTTGAATTGAGTCTTCTACAAAAATAATACACTTTCAGGAACATATTCCTAATATTCATGATATTATAAAGAGGTATCAAATCCAGATCGCCCAAAATACTGGACGTGCTGAGGTATAATGTTATTCAATCAGTTTCAAGACGGCCAGAGCCGTTCTGTAAGACAGGGATTTCGCTTTGCTGGACTTCGAACGAGGCATCACCTTTACGAGTCTGGGCATTAAATTTGTAAGGTTTGCGCTCTCTCTGGAGGCGACTCTAAACAAGAGAGGCGAGATCCCTTCACATCGGGAATCACGAAATCGATCTCCCTCCTTCAGGGTTCGGACATCATAGCCGGCGACTTCCATCCCTTGTTGCAAAAATTAGAACAGGCATCAGATTTCAATTGTGTCAGTGAACTGCAAGCATTAGTCCAAAAATGCCGCATGATAGATGTAGATGATCGTATCTCGATAAGGTAGGTTATTCATTTATGAGAACTGCAGCACAGACTCGCATCAGTAAGCTTTTTGTTTCATAATCCCTGTATGATCGTAGGTACGCAGCAGAGATCTGGTCGACCGCCCTCAACCGTCAACTCGGCGTATCATCTAAACTTAGAACCTTTTAAGCAAAACTAAGTACAAGAAGCTAATGGAAACTTCAATGCAATATGCTGCTGGATCCAGAATTGTGATCTTTGGTAGCGCAGATCTGGTACAGAGTGTAAAACAAACTCGTGCAATTTTTCTCGGATGCCAGTAGTGGTCAAAGCAGCCAAGGTAGCCTTAATAGCATGTCTAAGGTCACACGTGAGGGCAAAATTAATTTACAAAGGCATCCACTAGAATTTTATTTCTTAGCATTACGTCGATCATATATCGCACCTGCTGAAATACCGGACAACGTGGCATCAATGTGCCGGAATATAGCTAGAAAACTCAAAGTGACACAAAATTAGAGCGAAGAACACCACACACACATTGAAACATGTTGGGATTCCATAAAGCCATGTGCAGGAGCTGAGACGAAGGCACGTAACAGAGTGCTACTAGTCAATACGTTGCGCATTTTAGCATGAAACAAACCATAAACGAATATTTCATAAGTTGGTACTATACCGAATTTAGTGACTATATTGATCTGAAGGAGTGATTCGAAGAGACAGGGTTCGTATGTGTGATTATACATATGCAAAGCATCGAGCTATATATCTTTTCTAGAAAAGAGTTTCTCTGTGTCCTCAAATGGGATCTGCGACATTAGGTAGCAGAATAAAACCTACCTGAGATTTACTCCTAATTTTAGCACTTGCCGACTAAGACAGTGAAGGGCATATATAATCCTGCAATGCACAGTGTCCTTCTTTATTCCATTTTGTTCGTATAAATTTTTAAATAGCACCATAGGAGTCAAGTTTGCTTATCTACTGCTGCGAACCTGTTGGTCCGTGTGCAGTAATTTTTGAGTGGATTCTTCCTTGGGACGGACAAATGTTGTGGCCTTTCGTTTGCTAAGTAGTGGAGTATTTATCTGGCGGCCTCGACTACAAGTTTAGTTTTTATCGGGAAATTTCTTGTTTTGATGCATTGTCTTGCATTTGTCTACATTTAAAGACAGCTCACATTTCTGACATTCATACACTCAGTGAAAATTTTTGTAAGTCTTTCTGAATTTCTTTACGTTCTTTTTATGGCGTCATCGACGACCATTTCGTTATCTTGTCAACAGTTGACATATTGAGAAATGGGCTTCATTACAATACCGAGGGAGTGCCTAAAGGTAATGTCTGCAAATTTTTTATGTGAAAACTTTCAAAGCTTTCTAAGAAAACAAGCGTTATTAACATACTACAGCTTTATTCTTCATGTCTGCATAGTGCTAACCCCTTGCCGCTAGAGGGCTCCAAACTGTAGCGTGTAACATTGCGGTGTGTAACGTAACCATGTCGGCGCGTGAGAAACAAGAGTGCTGTAATCGAGTTTCGAATTTGAAGGGTTCCTACGGTTCCGACTTGGCCCCATCGATTTTCATCTGTTTCCAAAACTTAAAGAACATTTCCGAGAACTTAAATTTAGTACTCATCAAGAGCTGTAAGCAGAGTTGAGGTTGTGACTCTGTCAACAAATAAATACACTGTCCAGTGACGGTATCAACAAATCGAACTCTCGTTGGGAGAAATGTGTTCGTCGCCAGTCGACTATGTTGATAAATAAATACGAATACATGAAGAATGACGATGCAGAATTTTAACAACGTTCGTTTTGTTCAGAAAGCCTTAAGACTTTTCACACAAAAAATTGGGAGACGTTACTTTTCACCGCGCTCTCGTATAAGGCTTATAATTTAAACAGCAACCAGCGGCAAATATTGTTTAAGAAAGTTAATCTGACTCAAATAGCTTACCTTTCTTTTCTGCCGGGTCTAGTTTTGAGTTCGTTACTGATGCACCATGAGGAAAGAAAGGAAATCTGTAAGAAGCCATCTGAAGATGTATTTGTATAAATCCGAAACCAGTAATCGTTCGAGTTACATAAGTTTTTTTAAACCTTTCTCGTGGCTTGTTGCAGCTTAAATTATAAACTTTGTAACCCTTTTGTTTCTGTAGAACGTTGGGAGGCCAATTGAACGTACTGGGTTCTATTACTAACATATTCTTCGAGGCAGTCACATTCACTGGTGTTAAAGCAGCAAACGGAATTTTTTTAAGGTTACATTTATTTTGCCACAAAACAGTATAAACATGCGATAGTAAAGTAGAAATAATGTAAGGAATACATAATGTAAACGAACTCCAACATGCATAACAGGACACAAAAATGCTTTTCGTTGCTTCCAACTTAACGGATTTGCACACACATTGAGACAGCTGGTTAACACACTGAGTATGGGGTGTGACCACCTATGACAGCAATACAGATCTGGAAACGACGGAGTATGTTTTGGATGATTTCATCAATCTCATATTGAGGCAATAACGCCCATTCTTCCTGCAGAGCTGCTCGCAAGTCTTGGAGAGTGGTTGGTGGATGCTGACGTGTTGCAACCAGTCTCCCTAGTGCTTCACAGACATGCTCTATGAGATTCATATCGGAAGAGCGAGCAGGCCACGCCATCCGTGCAATATCATCCGTCTCCAAAACGACATGAGCCACTTGCAAGGTGGAGCGTTATCATCCATCACTACGACGTCTGGGCCCACAGCATCTCGCAGCAACCGCACATGTAGTCCCAAGATCTCTTGACGATACCTAGCAGCAGTCAATTCCATCTCAAGAAGAGATGTTTGAGTGGTCAACATAATCCCTGCCCACACTATTAGGGA
The DNA here is from genome assembly GCF_023864345.2 of Schistocerca serialis cubense. NCBI lineage: Eukaryota > Metazoa > Arthropoda > Insecta > Orthoptera > Acrididae > Schistocerca > Schistocerca serialis. The sequence goes on along the minus strand of NC_064640.1, from coordinate 317,656,729 downwards.
TTCTCCGCGACTTTGGTTTCTTTCCATAATATTTGGATCCCGAAATTGAGTTCCACGTTCCCTCCAGATGCAAGTCCGCTGAGAATCACTCTCCGGACGAAATCGGGACTACGAGAAGAACATTGGCCCACTGTTCGATCATCCAAGAGGCTTGTTGACTACTCTAGACATTCTTCCTACACTCTCCACCGCAGACAGAGCGGTTGGCGTCTTCTCTCTGCCAGGCTGCACCATCTGTGACTGCGTGGGTATGGGACTAACCAGGAAACACTACCCCATTTGACAGGTGCCCTGACGTCATCATTGGCGTGGTTGTCCGTTGCCATCTTCCATGCGGAACGTGATCTTACGGACATCTGTTGACAGTTTGTATAATTATATCGTGAATAAAACACAGGACGTGGGATAGCAGTTTGTTGCTTTAATTTTGGACACCAGCGTATTTGCGAAGGTACTCATTATGACCTTAATTTTTTCAGTCGTAGACGAAGTGGAACAGTATGGAATGCCTTTCTGAAACCTAGGAAGATGGAATCTACCAGTTCAGCTGTCTTTATTGTTGGCAAGTTGTTGTATGTGACAAAAGCAAGGTGCGTTGCTGTATTTGTGATGATTCTTTGGGCTACTATTGTTTTCCTCTAGGAATGCCATAATGTTTGACCTTAGAATGTGCTCAAAAAAACTAAAATAAACTCCTCCCGGACAGGCCATAAAGGCCTAACGGTACCGACCAGCCGCCGTGTCATCCTCAGCCCACAGGTGTCACTGGTTACGGATATGGAGGGGCATGTGGTCAGCACACTGCTCTCCCGGCCGTATGTCAGTTTCCGAGACGAGAGCCGCTACTTCTCAGTTAAGTAGTTCCTCAGTTTGCCTCACAAGGGCTGAGTGCACCCCGCTTGTCAACAGCGCTCGGCAGACTGGATGGTCACCAATCAAATGCTAGCCCAGCCCGACAGCACTTCGATGATCTGACGGGAACCGGTGTTACCACTGCGGCAAGGCCGTTGGCTTAGAATGTGCTCTAGAGTCCTGCAACAGACTACCGTTAGCGGTACTGGTCTGCAATTCTGTGCATCTGATCTTTTACCAATTTTTGTAAACAGTTGTGAACTGCTCTCTTTTTCCAGTCACTTACGACTGTTCGCTGTACAAGAGATTCTTAATAAATATGCGCTACGGAAGGTGTTCAGTCATAGCTTACCTATACATATTATAAGTTTCCCATCCTCGTTTTGCTGTGCATGTCAAGGCTAATCTCAGGAATTAATGATACAGTTTCCACTCATAATTAGACTTATTAACGATGATGATTTGTATATATGTTTTATTACGCCTACGCCAAACAAGTCGTCTAACCGTAGACAGTTAGTGTTACCTGTGCGAAGCCGAGGCAGGAAGCAAGTGTGTGTGTGTGTGTGTGGGGTGGGGGGGATTGGGGGGGGGGGGGGGATTTGCTATTAGAGCGCTTCAGCCGCGTCATTAATCCGCGTGAATAGCACCGGTATACATCACTTGTTATGCACGCGGAAACACTGACTAGGTATCACTCGGCGCTCTCTCAATGAGTGACATTCAACAGCTGCGTGGCACTGCCATGCGGGTGAGAAACATAGACGCTATTTATACAGCTTCTACACAACGTATCGGCACTAACAGGCCCAGCAAGCGTTTAAATGCATTTAGAATCAGAATTTCTTTTTAGCTGTAGATTTTCCATGTTTACTGTGGAAATGGTGTGTGATGCCTTCCTGAGATTAATTAAGTGTTACCACAATATAACGAAAATGAAAGAGATAACCGAATACTGAATTTAATTGAAGGCCATTGTTTCAGTTGTGGAACTTTATATTTCCGTGAAATAATAGCTAATATATTAATGCTCGCTTTCAGTCAACATTTAAAACCGCAGTGACATTTAGACATAAAGTATTTTGAACAGAACAAATTAAAAAGGTGTACGTTGAAAGTGTGACAACAGACTATAATTGTCAACTTTGTTTATAATTAACTAAAAACTTCAATTCAGCTTCACAGTAGGCTTTCGTGAGTAAATCGAGTGAGTAAACAAGTAGGACTCGTTACATTTGATGATATTAACAGAAGGAGAAATTAAGTATAAGGTGTAGTGATAAAAAAGATGGGTCTTATGCGAATACATTTCTTTCTGCATAATTATTCCAAGAAGTAGGTCATTCAAACAAATTTTTTCCCAAATAATTTCTCTGTAAATTAAATAACGAATTACATATAATGCGACTGTATTTTCTTTGTTTCCTTCTTGTACAGAATTAGTATTTATTCTCTTTGCCCAGTGCAGTTCCTGTTTTATAAATAACTTGTTAATGGTTTGCCCAGAAATGTGCCTTTGTGACTCAGTTGCTTAAGTTCTATACTTCCAAACTTAGACTTAGGTTTCGATTACTGGTTGGTCCCACGATTTTCTCTGCTCTTATCACTTCTTTCCCCAACAACAATCACAATTCTGCCAAGTCAAGTTGCATCATATTTCGGAGTACGTCTTGAAATGTAGATCCCCTTCTAACTGGCTGTATCTGTTCACACGTGAGAGGAAGTTCAAATGGTTCAAATGGCTCTGAGCACTATGGGACTTAACATCTATGGTCATCAGTCCCCTAGAACTTAGAACTACTTAAACCTAACTAACCTAAGGACAGCACGCAACACCCAGTCATCACGAGGCAGAGAGAATCCCTGACCCCGCCGGGAATCGAACCCGGGAACCCGGGCGTGGGAAGCGAGAACGCTACCGCACAACCACGAGCTGCGGACTGAGAGGAAGTCAAGGGCACACCACCATGTCTGGCAAAGCACTGCAGTTATGAAATTATTCTTCAAATTGAGTACAGCTTTACTTGAGTTACAGCTGAACTAAGGAAACAAAAATGCTTATGGGCAGACGGCCTCAGTAGTTTGGGCCATGATGCATTAGGCAACCGCAATGTTAAGCAGACATTTAGTCAGCCAGCTGACAGTCAGTCGTGACCGATCAGCAGAGCGAGATGGACGTTGAATATGCTACACCTTTTTTCTCATAACAAACGTAATTGACCATAATTACAAAAATTGTTTTTCCATCGTTTTACTTGCTTCATGCACTGCTGATTGTAAGTTCACTTCATAAATGTTGTAGCATACAAAAAATATAGAGACTCATCTATTTTTATGCAATCAATTTTGCATGAAAATCTCATTATTAAAAATTTTCAAATATCGGAGAAAGCTCCCTATTTAACAAGGGAGTGCCGATCACATGCGTCATTGTCGGAGACAAGGCAATTGGCATATCTGAAAGTTGAATGATTCCTTTTGGAGGAAAGAGTTTAACAAACAATAAAAGAACCTTTAAAAACCGACTGTCTCGGACTAGGCAGTTTATAGAATACAAACTTGCAAATAAATGAAGAACGGAGAATTGGCGCAACAAATGCATGCTGTCTTTTACAAAATAATGTGTCAGACGGAGATGTTTCTAAATATGAAGACAGGCTGTACGTCCTTCTAGGAATGGAAATTCCCCCAGGTTCTACAAGCTGCCGAAAGTCATCACGAATTTTTTTCAGGACGTTAAGAAGGTCTGGTTGCTTTCGATAAGAGCATGGACACTGAAGGCGGCCACATAAATTCTTCACAAGACAACTTACTCACAACTATCAGTGTGGAGCTAGGTGGCTGTCGCAGCGCCTACTGCGCTACAGCCCAACTACACTGCCGACCCCACCTCCTTCATGTGTCTCTGCACCTACCAATGCGACTCATCTTCCCACAGCTAACATGGCGCAAGAACTCTATGTAAGCAGCCAACGATGAGAATGCAGCCCATAAAAACTCTCAGTCTTCAACACCTTTCTTAGATTGCTGACACAATCACACAGCACGTCTCCTTAGTACAATTACGCAATTCGTGGCTGTAGTGCTACAAAATGAATGAACCAAGCAAGAACTCGGTGGTTCCTGACGATTAACATCACCAGACTTTTAATTTAGTCTTCTAATACTTTTATGGAATGTTGCTGGACGTCCACGGTCATCCAAAGTATTTAAGAAATATTTCTGAGTGAGTTTTCCGAGCAGCACGGGATTAGCCGAGCGGTCTGGGGGCCCTGCAGTCATGGGCTGTGCGGCTGGTCCCGGCGGAGGTTCGAGTCCTCCCTCGGGCATGGGTGTGTATGTTTGTCCTTAGGATAGTTTGGGTTAAGTAGTATGTAAGCTTAGGGACTGATGATCTTAGCGGTTAAGTCCCATAAGATTTCACACACATTTGTACATTTTTTTGAGTTTTCCGATAGAATATGGAATAGATTTTCGATCCGACATCTGTCTGTGCAGTTAAGTAGAGCTTTGAGATTCAAACATTTTGGAAGAGAGACTGTGTTCGAGTATACAAAAGTGTTCGTAATATTGCAGCATACTTGCAACTTGTGTATCGTGAAAGTGTCAAAAGACGACTGTAAGATAAGAGCCAAAGAATTGTGAAAGAAATCGGGTCACATGTTTAGAATGATATTGTGACGTAAAACGATGTTAAGAATGTGATTTGAGAAGTGAAATTAAAGTGATATCACAACGAACTATTTGCCAAAAACTACACCGGAATTGATGAGTTCTCAATTTCTGCCGAAGAAGATTATGAGCTGAAAGTCATACAAAGAAGTCATGATTAAAAACGAATTCAGAAGTGCACTGCATGTGCAGAACGTATTTTCTTTAGTGTCACAACGGTAAATCTCCGTAAATCAAATAAAGTTTCTGATGAGACTTTTCAAAAAAGGAGTTGTTCTGAAAAGTAATTTAAAGAGAACGAAAAGTACATTCGTTTAATAACTGACAAAGAATTGGAGCTACAAATGCAACTGTATTTCAGTTTTATCTTTTAACTTAAAGATTTTTTATTCACAGATGACGAATAAGCTTTTTTATTCATGTAATATTTGTTATTCACGAATAAAGAATAGTGATTTATATCTGTACTTGTTATCAGTCATTCGCATAAAGTTCACCCAAGTCTGGTGCTAAGTGAAGCGCATCGCGCATATCCACACTGTAAATGGCCGGCGGCGGTGGCCGAGCGCTGCTAGGCCCTTAAGTCCGAAACTGCGCGACTGCTACGGTCGCAGGTTCGAATCCTGCCCCGGGCATGGATGTGTGTGATGTCCTTAGGTTAGTTAGGTTGAAGTAGTTCTAACTTTTAGGGGACTGATGACCTCAGAAGTTAAGTCCCATAGTGCTCAGAGCCATTATTTTAACACTGTAAATTCGCAAGTGAGAGCAGGCGTGTGAAATCTAGTGGCTCACACGGCTGTGCCAGCCGCGTGTACATAAGCTCACACTGCTGTCGTAAGCATCGGTAACCTCCGACAACTTCAGCCAACGTTCGAGAAGCGAAGTAGCTCTCTCACTCTCACACCGCAGGAGCATGTGGGCCACGCGGAAAGGCTAAGAGGTTGCACGGATCTAGTTGCTACTACAATGTAAAATCTAACTGGAATCCTGCCAGGGCCTGGAGCCTTGTTCGCTTTAATTGGTCTTAATTTTTTTTCTCTAGCGATTGTGCTTTTATCAGTATCTCTCATTTGTGATTCTGTGGCAAGGTAAAAATTGGCACGGTAGTACCCGCATGTGTGAAGATTTAAATGCAAATTTTGATATTTCTATTTTCTGTCTGCTGTTCTCAGTTTCAACACCAGACGGATCCATAAGGTACTGAACTGAAGGTTTGGATTCGGTTCCTGGGTTTACATTTGCCCAAAATTTCGAAGGACTTTCTGAGAGATTTTTCGTAGTGTTGGCAGAAGAGCCAACACTGTTTCTCTAGAGGAGGCCGAAATGCACGCGTTTAATTACACGCTGACTGGCGTGAGGTCTGGAACAGGACAATATCTTGAGAATTGCAAATAAAGTACGTAGTTGATATAATAATGGCTCTGAGCACTATGGGACTTAACATCTATGGTCATCAGTCCCCTAGAACTTAGAACTACTTAAACCTAACTAACCTAAGGACAGCACACAACACCCAACCATCACGAGGCAGAGAAAATCCCTGACCCCGCCGGGAATCGAACCCGGGAACCCGGGCGTGGGAAGCGAGAACGCTACCGCACGACCACGAGATGCGGGCGTTGATATAATACTTAACTTTAATCCACAATTGTAGAACATCTCTCGTTACGGTAAATGCTTCATAATATTAATTATCAATTGAATACGGCGCGCCGGCTGCTGGTGGCCGAGCGGCTCTGGCGCTACAGTCTGGAACCGCGCGACCGCTACGGACGCAGGTTCGAATCCTGCCTCGGGCATGGATGTGTGTGTTGTCCTTAGGTTAGTTAGGTTTAAGTCGTTCTAAGTTCTAGGGGACTTATGACCTCATCAGTTGAGTCCCATAGTGCTCAGAGCCATTTGAACCATTTTTTGAATACGGCGCCTTGCTAGGATCAGCTACATCTACATTTATTCTCCGCAAGCCACCCAACGGTGTGTGGCAGAGGGCACTTTACGTGCCACTGTCATTACCTCCCTTTTCTGTTCCAGTCGCGTATGGTTCGCGGGAAGAACGACTGTCTGAAAGCCTCCGTGCGCGCTCGAATCTCTCTAATTTTACATTCGTGATCTCCTCGGGAGGTATAAGTAGGGGGAAGCAATATATTCGATACCTCATCCAGAAACGCACCCTCTCGAAACCTGTCGAGCAAGCTAGACCGCGATGCAGAGCGCCTCTCTTGCAGAGTCAGCCAACTGAGTTTGTTAAACATCTCCGTAACGCTATCACGGTTACCAAATAACCCTGTGACGAAACGAGCCGCTCTTCTTTGGATCTTCTCTATCTCCTCCGTCAACCAGATCTGGTACGGATCCCACACTGATGAGCAATACTCAAGTATAGGTCGAACGAGTGTTTTGTAAGCCACCCCCTTTGTTGATGGACTACATTTTCTAAGGACTCTCCCAATGAATCTCAACCTGGTACCCTCCTTACCAACAATTAATTTTATATGATCATTCCACTTCAAATCGTTCCGCACGCATACTCCCAGATATTTTACAGAAGTTACTGCTACCAGTGTTTGTTCCGCTATCATATACTCATACAATAAATGATCCTTCTTTCTATGTATTCGCAATACATTACATTTATCTATGTTAAGGGTCAGTTGCCACTCCCTGCACCAAGTGCCTATCCGCTACAGATCTTCCTGCATTTCGCTACAATTTTCTAATGCTGCAACTTCTCTGTATACTACAGCATCATCCGCGAAAAGCCGCATTGGACTTCCAACACTATCTACTAGGTCATTTATATATATTGTGAAAAGCAGTGGTCCCATAACACTCCCCTGTGGCACGCCAGAGGTTACTTTAACGTCTGTAGACGTCTCTCCATTGACAACAACATGCTGTGTTCTGTTTGCTAAAAACTCTTCAATCCAGCCACACAGCTGGTCTAATATTCCGTAGGCTCTTACTTTGTTTATCACAGCGACAGTGCGGAACTGTATCGAACGCCTTCCGGAAGTCAAGAAAAATAGCATCTACCTGGGAGCCTGTATCTAATATTTTCTGGGTCTCATGAACAAATAAAGTAAGTTGGGTCTCACACGATCGCTGTTTCCGGAATCCATGTTGATTCCTACATAGTAGATTCTGGGTTTCCAAAAACGACATGATACTCGAGCAAAAAACATGTTCTAAAATTCTACAACACATCGACGTCAGAGATATATGTCTATAGTTTTGCGCATCTGCTCGACGACCCTTCTTGAAGACTGGGACTACCTGTGCTCTTTTCCAATCATTTGGAACCTTCTGTTCCTCTAGAGACTTGCGGTACACGGCTGTTAGAAGGGGGCAAGTTCTTTCGCGTACTCTGTGTAGAATCGAATTGGTATCCCGTCAGGTCCAGCGGACTTTCCTCTGTTGAGTGATTCCAGTTGCTTTTCTATTCCTTGGACACTTATTTCGATGTCAGCCATTTTCTCGTTTGTGCGAGGATTTAGAGAAGGAACTGCAGTGCGGTCTTCCTTTGTGAAACAGCTTTGGAAAAAGGTGTTTAGTATTTCAGCTTTACGCGTGTCATCTTCTGTTTCAATACCATCATCATCCCGGAGTGTCTGGATATGCTGTTTCGAGCCACTTACTGATTTAACGTAAGACCAGAACTTCCTAGGATTTTCTGTCAAGTCGGTACATAGAATTTTACTTTCGAATTCACTGAACGCTTCACGCATAGCCCTCCTTACGCTAACTTTGACATCGTTTAGCTTCTGTTTGTCTGAGAGGTTTTGGCTGCGTTTAAACTTAGAGTGAAGCTCTCTTTGCTTTCGCAGCAGTTTCCTAACTTTGTTGTTGTACCACGGAGGGTTTTTCCCGTCCCTCACAGTTTTACTCGGCACGTACGTGTCTAAAACGCATTTTACGATTGCCTTGAACTTTTTCCATAAACACTCAACATTGTCAGTGTCGGAACAGAAATTTTCCTTTTGATCTGTTAGGTAGTCTGAAATATGCCTTCTGTTACTCTTGCTAAACAGATAAACCTTCCTCCCTTTTTTTTATATTCCTACTAACTTCCATATTCAGGGATGCTGCAACGGCCTTATGATCACTGATTCCCTGTTCTGTACATACAGAATCGAAAAGTTCGGGTCTGTTTGTTATCAGTAGGTCCAAGATGTTATCTCCACGAGTCGGTTCTCTGTTTAATTGCTCGAGGTAATTTTCGGATAGTGCACTCAGTATAATGTCACTCGATGCTCTGTCCCTACCACCCGTCCTAAACATCTGAGTGTCCCAGTCTATATCTGGTAAATTGAAATCTCCACCTAAGACTATAACATGCTGAGAAAATTTATGTGAAATCTATTCCAAATTTTTTCTCAGTTGTTCTGCCACTAATGCTGCTGAGTCGGGAGGTCGGTAAAAGGAGCCAATTACTAACCTAGCTCGGTTGTTGAGTGTAACCTCCACCCATAATAATTCACAGGAACTATCCACTTCTACTGAAGGCTATGCTAACTATCGTCTCTGCAAATGAGAGCGTATTTGTCAGTGAACCATTGCTATGAACGTCGGCTGTACAACTGGGGCGATTGCCAGGACGTCTCTCTAGACCTGCCGTGTGGTGGCGCTCGGTCTGCAATTACTGACAGTGGCGACACGCAGGTCCGACGTATACTAGCGGACCGCGGCCGATTTAAAAGCTACCACCTAGCAAGTGTGGTGTCTGGCGGTGACACCACATTTTTCACCAAGGTTACACTATAGAAATCATTATAGGCCTTCCATAAAAGTTGTATATAATTAAAATGCAGCTACTCACAGAGGTTCTGTGTGAGCCACGTATTGTAGTATGTCAGAGAAACTTGGTACATTTCTAATGTACTAGTGGGGAACTGATTTACACTGGGAAAAAATAGTTCCAATCTTGGCCACCAGGTGCAAATCTAGCGCCGTACAGCGTCTCATCGACATCTCCGGTGCTCATATTGAACGAACTGGGTAAATGGTTGTTAATAATAAAAACAACATTATGCCTTTCTCACCTGTTTTACCCTTTCTGCCTTTCGTAATCCATTACACATGGAAACATTTCCATACGCCTTTCTTGCATTCACAGCGTTTGATTCGCACCTGCTGCCCAAAATTGGAACTGATTTTTTCCAGCGCAAATCGGATCCGCATCAACGCCTTAGAATATCCACCAGGTTTCGATGCCATACGATAATTACAGCCCACAATAGACCTCTGTGAGTATTTGCATTTTAATTACAGCCACCCGATATTTACTGCCTAATGGATGAATAAATTGCTAGTTAGTTTTCTCTGGGGCCAGGTAGATTTTCAGTCTCAGTCATTTGCCATTTTTTGAATTTTATGCGTTCTTAACATAGAATGATGTGTAACTGTCCGTATTCGTGTGTTTTTATGCCGCCCTACCTGTTACACTGACACCATCAAAGTGAATTACGTTGGGTCGAACGGATTGCGTGATCTGTCAAAAAGTCTTTAAAATATTGTCGGTGCTCCAGCTACACCAAAAGGCAGGCCTTTACAGCGACATTGGTCGAATGGTGTCTTCGTCACCATTACGTTTTCCAGAGTTCTGCCGAGTAGTATGTACAGGTATGTGGAGGGCAAATCTGTTTTTCGGAAACACTCACCGTAGCTAGATTCGCTAATAATTCCCAACTCAAAACGACAGGCTAGATATCAGTGATTCATTGTACACTTCTTGTGGGCTACAAGAGCCCACAAAACCAAAGATACCTGTCTATTTTTCGAATAAAACCTAGGGTCGTTGGCCACTGGCTGTATGAGACGAATTCATCGTGTGACATTATGTCTGTACAGCCGAAACGGAGAGCGGGCTCGGGGTTGCAGACTCCGGTAAAGAACAGTATGCAGCTGGCCCCATAGTATTTGAAAGATTCGTATTAAGAACGAGTTGACGGAAGCGTTTGCTAAACTCAGTGCTCAACAGTCATCCAGCCAGGTAATTATGGAGACTGCATCCGAGGTAGCAGAAGTGGCGTGTATTCGAATAAGAAGTCACGGAAGGAAGCATCGGATTAAGAAAGCAGATGTAATATTTAGAAGCTCTCTTCAAGGCCCTTCTCGTGATATAAATTCCCAGCCTTTGCTGTTTTTAATTTGCACGGCACACGCATGCAAGACTTGCAAAATTTTCAAATATTTGTAAATTGATTTAAATTTAAAGAAAGATACATCATACGAGGATTCATATAACAGCCATTTGGGGGGAGTGCATTCCTTCTACAATACTTCAGTACAAATATTACACGCACCCACACACATCTCTTAAAGACCTTACAGTGCATCTGTTTGCTATAAACAATTTGGAGCACAATTTAATCATCACAATGCAAAGAAGCAACAGCACATAGTAGGAGTAAGGCAGTTATATAATAACGTATTCAGATATTCTATGTTTCTTGAAGTCATTATTAAATGTTTCGCGCCAAATTTACCCTTTAAACGATCAGCGTCATTCGGAAACGATACACAATAAGCAACAACAAACTGATCCTCTGAAAACAGCAGTCAGTAATAGTGTGAATTTATATGCCACACCTAATCGTTATAGTATTGGTTTTTCCATTTTCCGTCATATGAGTATCGGGCATAATTTCGAATATTTATAATTTTCGATAGCTATTTTAAATGTAAAATTATTACCGGTGCCGCGCGGGATTAGCCGAGCGGTCTGGGGGCGCTGCAGTCATGGACTGTGCGGCTGGTCCCGGCGGAGGTTCGAGTCCTCCCTCGGGCATGGGTATGAGTGTTTGTCCTTAGGCTAATTTAGGTTAAGTAGTGTGTAAGCTTAGGGACTGACGACCTTAGCAGTTAACTCCTATAAGATTTCACACACATTTGAACATTTTATTACCGATGTATATTTCTTCATCGGCGCTTCAGTGCATATTCAAGAATACGATTAACATGTTTCTAGTTTAATTTAATTAAATAATTATTAACAGAATGACATGCAATGAGATGAATCCATTAGCACGTGAAATGTTGGGGGGACGCTTCAAACGGCCTCGAAAAAAGCAGACCGTTAGGGTTACAGGTGGACTAGGGTCGCTGTATATGTCTGACGTGCTTTGTTAGTAGCAGCGATACGGCTGCTAGTTTTGTGATAGACTATTTTGCAGGAAGATTTGATACTGAAATTATCTGAATAACTCTGAACATTTATTAATGTATGAGTATGAACAATTCGTAGGCGTTTCTAGGTGAAACTCGATCTGCTCACAGTTGAGTGTTCTAAAATCATTGAGTACTGACTGATTCTTGCAACTTCAGTTAGAGCTATCTGTAAATGAGTAACCGAGATAAAATACGTAAAGCTTTGTATGTGAAAGTTATTTTCAGCATATTACTTGCACTAAAGAACTTTGCTGTGCCGGCCGACGTGGCCGAATGGTTCTAGGCGCGTCAGTATGGAACCGCGCGACCGCTACGGTCGCAGGTTCGAATCATGCCTCGGATATGGATGTGTGCGATGTCCTTAGGTTAGTTAGGTTTAAGTAGTTCTAAGTTCTAGGGGACTGATGACCTCAGACGTTAAGTCCCGTAGTGCTCAGAGCCATTTGAACCATTTTTGAACTTTGCTGTAAATTTTAAATGTTAATCTCTCAAGTTTAGCCACAAAATATATCGTGTTTGTGTGGGCGACCCTAAGAAAGAGAGCTAGATAAAGTTATTTTAGCAGACTCCCCATTGTCTTCACGACTTTGCAAAAACGTGTGAAAATAAAGTAAGCGATGAGGTACTACATCTGCAGTGTATAGAAGACTTATTTTACGGTTCATTTTAATGTGTACGTTGTGGGACGACCAGGACAAAACTTTGACACTGCTGCGAGTTTGAATGTTATGTGAACTTTCGGAAATTAAATATCGGAGTGTGACATGCGTAGAGAGCCTATACGATGGAGTCTTACCCACATGTGGCAAAGATCCTCAAGCGTGTCTGGACCCACCTCAGACTGTAATCTGTCACGAAATCATTCTTTACAATTTTATCTACTTTTAATGCGTCTTTATTTTGACCGATGAACTATATTCAATAGATACCTTCGGCTTATTCCAGTGTTACATCAAAATATATGTAGTCACACTAAATGGAAAATTATCTTTTTATATAGAGCTGTGAACTGCATAGCTACAAATAGTGTTGGTTTTCTTTAACCTCTCTTCAGTATCAACTAAATCTCTCTTGCAAGATCAACAAGCTGAATTTCACTTTAACAGATTTGTTCTTGTCGCCAAATAAACCCGCCAGGTTCGCCGAGAGCGCTAATGTGCTGCTTCCTGGACTCGGGTAGGCGCGCCGGCCCCGGATCGAATACGCCCGACGGATTAACGACGAGGGCCGGTTTGCAGGCCATCCTGGATGTGGTTTTTAGGCGGTTTTCCACATCCCTCTAGGTGAATACCGGGCTGGTCCCCACGTCCCGTCTCATTTACACGACTCACAGACATTTGAAACACATCCGCGCCTTTCCATGATTTACGCTAGACGCAGACAGATGGGGTACTCTGATTCCGTCCTCGGGGGTACGGGGTGGCGACAGAAAGAGCATCCGGCCACCCCTTCAAATTAACATGCCAAATCCGATTTAACCACACCCACCCCGCGAAAAATGCGGGACAAAGGCGCAAGCGATAGATAGAATAGATAGTTTTTCAACATATATATACTGTTTTTAAATGACGCTAACCAGTAAAATCTCCTGTAAGAATATGCTCATTTTATTTTATACACTCTATATACAGGGTGTTTCACAGTTCATGTTACACACTTCTAGAAGCTGTAGAGGGGAATTAGTAGACAAAGGTTTTTTACATGGGAACCCATGTGCAGGATCGTCATCCAACGACGCTACAGATGGTTAAAGTTATAAGTGCCGGCGCCTATAAATGTATGTACATGCAGGGTGATTCCGCGATGATATTACAAACTTTCTACGATGGTAGAGAAGGATAAACGTATCAGCTTGAGATAATGGTCTATGTACCGCAAAAGATAGAGTCGAAAGTTATACGCGAAAATCGTTCTGATACCTCTGACAGTGGAATACATATACTGGTACTGTTGTTGCTAAAATTGTGTGTTAGGCAAATTTCAGAGATGGTAGTATGGATCAAAACGATGAAGAAGTCCAGTAAATATGGGTTCTAAAACGCATACCTAAGGAGCTAAGAGCACTTGTTCATCTTCGTTACTGCAAAACACATCTCTTCTGTTTGAGAACGGTATACCTTCATTTATATCAATTGTAGGCTTAGGGAAAGTTTTTGACTACGCTGACTGGAAGCACACTATTTCAAATTCTGTGGATATCAGGGATAAAAAGAAAAGGAGAGAAAGGTTATTTACAACTTGTACAAAAACCAGACTGCAGTTATAAGAGTCGAAGGACATGAAAAGGAAGCTTTTTTTTCTTTTTGTGTGGGCACTACGGCCTCGATAAATTTGAAGAAAGACATCATTCCACCGCGATGTTTTTAAGAATCATACTTCATTAAGCACTAATGGCTTTGGGCATAACACATTTTCAAGTGCTTCTATAAAAAATATGGCTTCATCGTCGTCGTCGTGCTATATAAAAATCGCGTGCCATGTGCAATTGTGCGTAGCACGGTCAACAAAGTAACCAACTCGTGATGCGTAGCTACAAAGTACAATATTTCATTCTGGAGTGAGACAATGCCGTAACTAATCCCCAATATCATAAAATCCATACATTGAACAAGCAGCAAACGAAAGGAGAAGAAATAAAAACTTAAAGAATGAAATTTTCTTTCTTCAGCGGAATGTGCGCTGATGCGAAACTTCCTGGCAGACTAAAACTGTGAATCGGATCATGACTCGAGCTAGCAACCTTTCCCTTCTACGGGCATGTCCTCTTGGAAGGCACGAGACGAGGTACAGGCGGAAGTAAAGCTATGAGGACCGGCAATGAGTCCTGCTCGGGGTAGCTCTGTCAGTAGAGCCCCAGAGTTTGAGATTCAGTGCGGCACACTGTTTAAATATGCCAGGAAGTTTCGAAAACCTGAAGGTTTTCCAATGACATTGTAATTCATTCAGAGTCGCAAACAGTAGTTGAATGGAATGAGATGGACAGTGTGTTGAAAAAGAGCTTGTCAGATGATTATCAAGAAAAGTAAAGCAATTGCAATGGTATGTAACCGAATGTGATCAGGTTATCCTGTGGTCATTGGATTGAAAAAAGATGGGGATCAAAGGAAGTTACAAAGCGTAAAATAGGTAGGATATAAAAAATTCAAAATAGCATTAGAACGAGAAAATTTTCCCAACAAACAAAATAAACATATTACCGTCGAATACAAATGCAATCTTATGAAATTTTGTGTCAGGAGTGCATCCTTGTACGGAAATGAAACGTGAATGACAAACAGTGTGGACGAAGAGCGAAGAGACGCTTTTGAAATATAGTGCTAAAGACGAATTCTGAAGCTAAATTTGGAAGGTAGTCTTTGGTTGTGTGTAGGTATCCCTAAGTGGCCGCAAATTAAGACCAGAGTGAAGCTCTGATACGTACCACACTCATAAGAGGGCTCATCAAATACACGCAAGGAAAGACGCTGTATTAATTTGGCACAATGCAACCAGTATTGAGCCGGCAAAATTTTACGTAAATTTAATTAAGAGACTGATTAGTATTTCCCCTCCAAAATAATGACGGTAGGAATGGAAGGAAATTGAGTATTTCATCAGAGAAATTCTGACCTAGAGTACTTAAATGTCATTTATTGACTCAAAGACAAAATTGAGAATGAAATTCAAATATGAGCTGTATGAGAATCAAAAACTCCATGAGATACTGACAAATTTACAGACAAAAAATAAATACAGGCGCTGCAAAATTCAGTAAGGGAGCTATCTGAGTAAACTGGGGTGAGACACCTATATATGACTGGGGCTGCAATAAGCTGCAAATTAATTGTAATTGAAGCAAATGTGTCAGTGATCGAACACTTCGCCGGCCTATTGCCAATGATAGGAAATTGGTGCTAAGAGCATCTGCTGTGAAGAAAAGGCTACTGCGTTGGGACGTGAAATCGATTAACGGATTCTCTGTTAGCCGGAGCAGCGTATATTACCAGAAACAGCAAATTTCGGTGTGTAGACGACGGTTGCGATTGGTGGCCAGGTGTGCTGCAATGCGGTTTATAGCATCCGATGTAGAGAGCTCCGAACAGCCGGCCGGAGTGGCCGTGCAGTTCTAGGCGCTACAGTCTGGAACCGAGCGACCGCTACAGTCGCAGGTTCGAATCCTGCCTCGGGCATGGATGTGTATGATGTCCTTAGGTTAGTTAGGTTTAATTAGTTCTATGTTCTAGGTGACTGACGACCTCAGAAGTTAAGTCGCATAGTGCTCAGAGCCATTTGAACCAAGCTCCGAACACGAAATTCTATTTATCCGTGTGACTGGACAGGTAAGACTCTAACAAAATGCCTTCTGTAAAAATACGGAAGAGCAGGTAACGATCTACTCCTACGACGATCAGGACAGCTTTCCTGTGTTTTCTTCACCACATCGCCACCAGAGCTTCTGCTCCGTTGCGCTAGTGATCAGGCAGTTACAATCCAGCAACAATTTTTCTGGCAATTACGGCTGGTAAACAAAAAGGGAAAGTCTCGCACTACACAGTTACCTCACCGTAGCCGCTAATGGCAGTTCTTCCCACCAATCTCCACGACGGCCATAATCATGAGCTAACGTGAGCCAGGTCTCGAATCACAGCCTCTGCGAGATATCTGTCTGGAAAGCTCTGCGACGTGGGACACCAACGGACTATGCTAATTACAGCGCCTACGTGAGGTGCCACAGTAGCGCACCTCCTCCGTCGAAAAGGAAGCCTGCTTCCGCAAAGCCCCAGCAGACGATGTCATATGCCACAGTGTCTGTCCGTCCTCTCTTTCAAAACACGCCTTTTTGGACAACAGCGTTCACGGTGTCCAGGGCGTCCGTTAGCTGCCGATTCCTAACATCAGAAGGCGGAGTCGCGTTGTAACGTCTTAGGCACCTGTCCTACGCCCAGTAACCTTGCCCGCCCCCAGTGGATTCACCACTGCCAGCCCGGCTATTGTGTAGGCAGGCCATATGTAGGAATCCACCAGCTTTCTCCTCTCTCTAACCACGCTCAAAGCTGGCAGGTGAAACCTCCACAGCGGTTGCAGCTTGAAGAAGAAATGATTTTTTTTTAAAGATATCAGTCACCCAAGCAAACCATTTCCCATAAATGCCCGTACAGAGCACCCGAGCACTGATTTGCATAACGAAGTGTGTCCATCCCATATCAAAGGCAATTGGCATACGAAGGTTGGGACTTAAATAGTGGCAACACTGCTGTGGACACCCTATGTAATGGAATCTATTATTGTCGCTTATAGCACCCGTTGTTGACATACCTACCTTACCTACGAGCAAATGGACTCGCCCTTTCCACGTCACCGAGGGAGACACACAGTCACTTGTGAGCGAGCGGTCTAACGTAACGGTGTCACTATGTTATCGAAACAGGAACAGGAACAGGAACAACGGAGTTGGGTCAAGATTGAATGTGCCAGAGGTTGTACATCACGACACTCCCTTCAAGGTCTTCAAGAGGCGTGCGAAGAATCGGAATTGCCGCACAGAACAGTGGCATATTGGGTAAAAGCCTTCAACGAAGGTCGGTAAACTGTAGCAGACATATCTCGGGCAGGTCATCCTAGCGTCTCTGAAGAGGAAGTACAAACTGTTGCCACGTTAGTGGACAGTGATTGACGCCATACGTTTCGTAAGCTCGCCCACGAAACCGGATTAGCACATACGACTGCGCTTCGCATACTGAAGGAACATCTGGGCATGCGAAAAATTGCATCACGGTGGGTTCCCCATGACTTGACGGAAATGCAGAAATGGATGCGTTACGACGCTGTTCAGACGCACTTGGAGCGCTATGAGCGCGAAGGAGAGGCTTTCTTACGACGTATGGTAACACTGAATGAGACATGGGCCACATGGTACGAGCCAAAACTGAAACGTCAATCTAACGAATGGCGTCATTATGGGTCGCCACGGGAGCCGAAAGTGCTTCAGAGCCCCAGTATGGTAAAAGTTATGGTGATTCTATGGTACGACTGTGAAGGTGTTATCCTAATGCATTACGTTCCGCCGGCCGCGGTGGCCGAGCAGTTCTAGGCGCTCAGCCCGGAACCGCGCGACTGCTACGGTTGCAGGATCGAATCCTGCCTCGGCCATGGATGTATGTGCTGTTCTTAGGTTAGCTAGGTTTAAGTAGTTCTAAGTTCTAGGGGACTGATGACCTCAGATGTTAAGTCCCACAGTGCTCAAAGCCATTTGAACCATTTGAACCATTACGTTCCTCCACGGCAGACCCTCAATGCACAGTATTACTGTTTGTTTTTGGAGCACCACCTGCGACCAGCTTTGCGAAAGAAGCGGCTACACTTTCTGTGCAACCCACCCATCATTTTTCACGACAAAGTGCGGGCGCATACAGCGCAAGATGTTGCTACTATGTTCCGTCGATGGGACTGGGAAGCACTGTACCATCCACCATACTCCCCGCACTTAAGTCCTTTTGACTTTGATTTGATTCCGAAGATAAAAGAACCATTTCGTGGCATTCGCTTCAGAACTGTTCCAGAGATTCGACAGTCAGTAGACCGCTCCATTCGCACCATCAACAGAACAGGCTCTGCTAACGGTGTACTACGACTTCCACATCGCTGGCAACGGTTTCTACACAACGCTGGTGACTACTTTGAAGGACAGTAACAGGTGCAAACATGTAACTCTTTTTTATCGGTTGTGAATAAATAGTTGCCACTATTTAAGTTACAACCCTCGTATACGCAGAATCAAGCATAATAATGGAAGATGGACTGGAGTGATGGGTATTACTACCATGTGTGGGAGTGTCAGAAAGCCTGCCATCTTACAAGATGGCATAGAATAACTAATGAAGAGACAGTGAATCGAATTAGGAGTAAACGGAAAATCTGGCACAATTTGAATAATAACTGAAATCGGTTCATAAGACAAAACACGAGGCATCAAGAAAACGTCAATATGTTTATGGAAGGAAGTTTATGGGGTAAAAACTGTCGATGGAGACAAAGGTTTGATCACAAGAAGCAGGTTCAGATGGATGTAGGTTGCAGTAGCTATGCGGAGGTGAAGAGCACAAACTAGCGTGGAGAGCCGCATGTGACTATCCCGCACACAATACTCAGTCTTACTGAGTGCTAGTGCTTCAGTTCTTGTCTATCTTAATTTAAAGTGACGAAAAACTCACATACTTCCAGCGTAACTGAAGTATCAGTTGCTGCAGTGGTCCCCCATTGTCCGTCCTAATGAATTAAGAGATACGTGTCCTTCACTGAAAGTCACTGAATGGTTCGTGTTGTAGTTCTTGAGTATCCGTTATTGAGTGAATACTGCCAATATACGTTGCTTCCAATGGTTTCCGACGGTATGAAATTAAAGAACGGAAGGAGGGATGAGAGAAGTCGACGCTGCAGTTTTAATTAGTAACTACGCTTATATTCTTTATAGGACCTGTTAGAACACAAAGGACCTCTCAGAATTACAGTGACATTAGTATTAGTGATAGTAGTGGTAGTATTAGTAATATCAGTAATTTCGCCGGCAATAATGGGACTAAACTGTGCTTGATAACGATACAACAGTAACTGAGACACGTTAAATAGCCCGTTCTCATATTTTAAACATAGTTGACAGTACTTCTGCGACAGAGAATTACACTACATTGTGAACATTGAATGGTACCGGAGAAAAACACTACGTCGTGTGACTCTATTAAGAATACAGTATGGGGCTAATAAAAGTTGCCTGGAGGACAGAGTTCCAGGTTACACAGAAACACAGCAGAGGGAAGGAACTATAACACTAACCTTACTATAGCAGATGTTTAAAGTGGCGACCGTTCATGTCTTAGCACTTTTGGGTCCTGGTCAGCAAGTTGCTGAGGGTGGATCGAGGCTGGCCTGCTGGAATCGCTGCAGTCTCATCCGAAATGTTCTGCAGCAGTTCATGAAGACTATGAGGGCTGTTGTGATACACCTCAGTCTGAAGGGTTCCCCGCACAAAGTAATGGCTCACTGACAGATCAAGTGACCTTGGTGGCAGCCGGCCGGGGTGGCCGAGCGGTTCTAGGCGCTACAGTCTGGAACTGCACGACCGCTACGTTCACAGGTTCGAATCTTGCCTCGGGCATGGATGTGTGTGATGTTCTTAGGTTAGTTAGGTTTAAGTAGTTCTAAGTTCTAGGGGACTGATGACCTCAGCAGTTAAGTCCCATAGTGCTCAGAGCCATTTGAACCATTTGACCTTGGTGGCCAGCCAGGGCCGTGACCTGACTGACCTCTGCCAACAACTCCGGCAGGCATGAAGATTGTATAAATGTACTCCATGGTTCGGCCGGCTGTATGGGCAGTTGCTCCATCCTGTTGGAAGTAGCTGTAGATCTTTTCCTCCTCGCATAATGCTGCCACAAATTCACGTCCAATCGTGTCGACTCGTGCTGGCAACTTTTATTTGCCCCACCCTGTATTATGGTAATAGGAATAGTGACTCAGCAGAATTTAAAATGTGTAACCATTGGTTAGTTAATTTATTACTCTAAATTGAAACTGTTTTCATTTTTTTCGTTTGAAAGGTTGCATATAGTTAGTTAATGAAGTAAAAATTTATTCAATAGGATATTTGACTGTTTACTGGTAACTGTCTTAAGTGATTCATTATGTCATTTTATGCTTCTAACTTGCTGTTTTCCTCTTGAATTACAATATCATTTTATAAAAACGGAACTGAAATTCAAATAATTTGAAAGCCCACTAAAACTCTCCATTCGAGTCATGTGATGCTCGTGACGTCACAAGCTAGCTCCGTGCTACTATTGTCATAATGCTAATGCACAGTGACGTCTTGCTTCGGAATTTACAATTCGGAAAATGGAATACAGATGGTGTGTAGTACTATATTGTACAAATGTATCAATAAAAACTCGCAAAAAACTCTTTTTCAGTGTTCCAAAGAATGATAAGACGCGTGAAATGTAGTTGTACTATACTGGCGAATTGCCACCACATTCCGTAACTTAATTACAAATGTTTTGCGCTGTGAAGTTAACATTAATTTCCCTCCGAGGTATACTTTACCACTCTTACAAGGATGGATAGCGTCATTAAACGAAACTAAACTCTCAGTGAAAATTGTCGTACTAACCGTCTTTAGATTGTTTACTCGGTAGCTCAGTTGTTAGAGCGGTAGAATCTTGAATACTATCAGATGTCCCTAGGTCGCTGGTTCGAAACTACCCCGCAATACAATTTCAACTTATTTGTAAAAAAGCTCAACAGTCCTCTCATATTAAAACTAAGTCATAATTACAAAACTTTATCACACCAATCAGAAACAGAATTATCGTGTTTTCGTTGCTGTTTACATGCACTCACATTCGAAATCACTGTTCAAACACGTCAGTTCAAAAAGATATTTTCTAGTTAATCTTTTTACTTTATTAGATCCAAAGTTTTGTTTTTAATTTTTATGATCGTTCTGTTCGTTTGAAGTTTTATAATCTTAAATAAACGTAATCTAAGTCTGTTTCATACACTGACGATAGATTACGGGGTCAAACATCACAGCCCTTACGTTGGTGTTACCTGCATATTGTACACGCTTTATATCTCCCCAAATAGAAAACCTCCTCATCCTACACGTAGTTGTAGTGTTGGCGTATGGTGATATCTTCACAACTAGTAATTCTTTCCAAAAGACTGAACTGTTTTTCGCTAAGTTAATGGATTTATCTTCTGTTTTCCATTCCTCAGACTAAGATCAATGGGAAGGAATATATACTATGTGATCAAAAGTATACGGACACCTGGCTGAAAATGCCTTACAAGTTCGTGACGCCCTCCATCGGTACTAATGCAATTCAATATGGTGTTGGCTCACCCATAGCCTTGATGACAGTTTCCACTCTCGAAGGCATACGTTCAATCATGTGCTGGAAGGTTTCTTGGGGAATGGCAGCCCATTCTTCACGGAGTGCTCCACTGAGGAGAGGTATCGATGTTGGTCGGTAAGGCCTGGCACAAAGCTAGCGTTCCAAAACATCCCAAAGGTGTTCTGTAGGTTTCAGGTCAGACTTTGTGCAGGCCAGTTCATTACAGGGATGTTACTGTCGTGTAACCACTCCGCCACAGGCAGTGCATTATGAACAGGTGCTCAATCGTGCTGAAAGACGCAGTGTTCTTCAACAGTGGGAGGAAAGAAGGTGCTTAAAACATACGTATAGGCCTGTGGTGTGATAGTGCCACGCAAAACAACAAGGGGTGCAAGCCCCTTCCATGAAAAACACGACCACACCATGACAGCACCGCCTCTGAATTTTACTGTTGGCAATACACACGCTGTTAGATGACGTTCACCGGGCGTTCTCCGTACCCACACCCTGCCATCGGATCGCCACATTGTGTACTGTGATTCGTCACTCCACACAACGTTTCTCCACAGTTCAATCGTCCGATTTTTACGCTCCTTACGGCAAGGGAGGAGTCGTTTGGCATTTATCGGCGTGATGTGTGGCTTATGAGCAGCCGCTCGACCATGAAATCTAAGTTTTCTCACTTTCCGCTTATCTGTCATAGTACTTGCAGTGGATCCTGATGCAGTTTGGAATTCCTGTGTGATTGTCGGGATAGGTGTCCGCCTATTAAACATTACGACCCTCTTCAACTGTCGGCGGTCTCTGTCAGTCAACAAACGAGGTCGACTTGTACTCTTTTGTGCTGTACGTATCCCTTCACGTTTCCACTTCACTATCACATCGGAAACAGTGGACCTAAGGATGTTTAGGCGTGTGGAAATATCGCGTGCAAACGTATGACACAAGTGACACCCAATAACCTGACCACGATCGATGTCCGTGAGTTCCGCGGAGCGCCCCATTCTGCTCTCTCACGATGTCTAATGACTACTGAGGTCGCTGATATGGAGTACCTGGCAGTAGGTGGCAGCACAATGCACCTAAAATGAAAAACTTATGTTTTTGGGGGTGTCCGGATACTTTTGATCACATAGTGTATAACACTTTTGACCACCGAAACAACTGCTACAATCAGTTGTTGCCAATGCTATTTTCGTATTTCGTGTAAAAGTTTTGAAAATAAATGATTCTTACAGGATTTGAACACGTGACTTCTTCGTTGTGACTTCTTCGTTCTCTTTTTTTCCCAAGGGATCAGCTCAGAGGTTGGCGGAGGCAGGGTGGGCAGGGGTCACAACCCGAGGAATGATTACAATGTTTCCTCCCTCTCTTCTCTGCGGACGTGGTCCAAGGGATGAAATGGTTTATTTATTTTTTATTTTTAAATTTTTATTTTAGTTTTTTTGTGGTTATTGATTTTTCTGTCTTTTACAATTGCAAAATACAACATACAAAAATCGAAGGTGCCATTCAACACAGCCAAACGT
Organism: Schistocerca serialis cubense; assembly: GCF_023864345.2. NCBI lineage: Eukaryota > Metazoa > Arthropoda > Insecta > Orthoptera > Acrididae > Schistocerca > Schistocerca serialis. The sequence goes on along the minus strand of NC_064640.1, from coordinate 317,633,640 downwards.
AAAATCGGCTCCCAACGCCGTCTAGGTTTAAACAGTTCAATAACAAAAGGAAAACGGGATCCGGCAACGGCCTAGTTGGCACGTATCCAGGTCGACTTTTCTCTTCCTTAAAAACTATAAGTACATCAGGCTTGAACGTAAGTTCCTGAACGATGAGCTATCTCCTCTGTTCTCTTCTCTAGCTGGAGTGTCCGCAAATAACGAATCCAAGTAATTGGAAATATATGTTTTACATTTCACGTGACGCCGCAAGAACACATGTTACTCTTGCAGTATGTTCCACAAGTCTATGATGTTCTTGTCATCCGTGCGGTACAGATAATACGTCACCATCCCCTTTATCCAGTTTACGGTGTTTGTCCTGGCGGTGGGAAAGTATAGTTTTCCTAGGAACAGTAGGTAGTCAGCTTTGATCGCCGTGTGCACCGTACGCAGTAAAAGGGCCAGCAGTTTCCTCGTTAGAAACCGACAGTCAACTGCTTTGGTACAGACCAAACGATGATCGTCGGAGACGACGACCGCGCAGTGGGCGCATATCGACCTGTCGACCAGGTGAACAGAGTGCAGTCATTGACAGTTCGGGAATTTGCTGTTCACCAGTACATACCACAACCCACGTGCCTCTGTAGGGAGAGAGAGAAGGTGAACTGCTCTCCATATTCTTTGCCGCTGTATCACCGGGTACTTCTGTTCGACCACACTGCTGAAGGAAGCTTCGATATACGTCTTTCATTGTGGGCAGCCCGGTCTCCGGCACACTGTCCTGAACGTAACTGTAATCGACGAAAAAGTCCCGAAGATGTGCGAGCGATGCCGTGATGTTGCCAAAATTGACTAGTGGACGAAGTGAATGGGGGGGCCACTTAGTTGATCACAGCGCCCATTAAGGTGACGTGCTCGGTTCTCCAATATCGTTGCGTCGTACTAAGGAATAACGCACGCACCCTGTTCCTCACGTTTACAAGTCCGATGCCTCCTCCTTTCGGTGCAGCGTCACGGTACCGTAGCGGGTTTTGAGGAGGAGGTCATCAATCACGTAATGTCCGTAGGCCGACTGAAGTCTTGACGTGACCTTGGTGGGCAACGGCAGTATGCGTGCCAAATAGACGTTGGCATAATGTGCCCACTGGAACATATCTGTGGCGCCCAGTGTGTTTTGTACTAATGCGCGAATCTGTCGCAGTGGCGATCGATAATTATCCGCTGCTGTACGTCGTATCTTTCCATTGAACACCACTCTCAAACACTTGAGAGTGGGGACCTGTCCCTGGTGGCAGCCCTCTGCCCATTTCCATACATCGGGTGTTTCGTAAGTTAATGACACTACTCCTCACCGTTCCATACTGCTGAAGCCATTCCACTGCCGCCTGGATTTCCCCTCCTGACTTGATCAAAAGAACGACGTCGCTGGCGTATGCATGGCGTTGGGAAGAAGCAGTCCGTAGTCGGACGCCTTCAAGGCACCGTCGAAGGTCCTGTAATGCAGCTGCAAGATCGACTCCAAATGAGATGGCCGAAAGGGGGCAAGCTTGAGCGCTCGATCGTGATAGGTTCTGAGCTAAAACCGTTCACAAAGACTCTCTAGTGCGTGCCATCAATCAACCTCAAGATCGTGTCTACAAACGTAAGGGGGACCTCGGGCCGCAGAACGCAGTTAAAGTCGCCGGCGGCAATATAATTCTCCTGACGTCATCTCAATAGCGGTGATACTTCCTCCGTGTAAAACGTTGTGCGTTCGTGTCTCTTCGTCGAGACAGACGGTGCGTAAACATTCACCAAGGGGACATCCCCTGCAGTCAGGGCAACACTACGGGTCGATGGCAAGTATTTCACATCTTCCACCACTATTCCTTCTTGTAACAGTATGGCTATGCTACCGTTACTGTCGTAACCTATTAAACAACAGACGTCATAACCGTAAAATTCAACTGAGGCATCGTTTCGTAGCTCCTGCATAAAACCTATGTCGACGACCACTGTCCACAGCATGTCTTGTAGCATTTGGATTTTTACCGGGGTGTAAAGACCATTGATGTTAACTGTACCAAAACGGTAGAAGTGTGACATCGTACCTACTGTACACTGCTAGGAAGTCACGCACCAACGAATCGGCAGCCTACGGAGCATTTTTCCTACACTGGGACCACACGGCACCGCCTCATTGGCCACCATGGACAAGGTTCCCTCCCGAATCGTTGTCGGTGGGCGCCACTTTGATCCATTTCTTGTGCCCAGTCTCCTAATGAATTGATGAGGATTCTCTCTGTTGACGGGCATTCACCTGCAAGAGAGGACATCATCCTGTTTCATAATTGTATCCATCGCGTCTCGCTGATGTGGCGGCTCCTCCACGGTCTGTAGAACAGACACTCTGGGTGTGACGTCGTCCTGGCCAGTCGGTGGAAACGAATCATGATCGTTCCCACTATCTTGTTCATGACCTCGGTTGTGCTGCTCGTCTTCTGTGGTCAGCCACCGCTTCTTTCGCTTCTTCGACCGCTGTTTTCGTAATGGAGCCTCCACGTGTGCTGAGGGATGCTGTTCATTGCGATCTTCTTGCGGATCCGCTTCGTATCTGAAGATGGGTCCGACTGGAGCGTGGAAGGACCGTGGCTCCGCAGCTATTGCATGGCGTCTGGCTGATAGTGTGACAAGGTCATTTGCGTCGTCACTGACGTGGTATCGGGGGCGATACTCTTAGACTCTACGAGCAACAGCCTGTGATGCGCCTCGCCCACGTCGTTCCGTAGCGTTTCCACGTACGTAACAGGCAGCGACCTCACCTGCTGTGGCAGGTGCTGGGTGTCCCGAGGTAACTGTGAAGACGTCGCTGAAGACAGTCAGTTCGGACATGGCCTTCGTGCCCGGAGCCAGAGCAGGTTTTCGGTTGACCATCGTTTATAGCGATGGCTCGACAGCCATCCATTGTCAAGTAAGATGGTATGTGCTTCCGGAGTTCAATTCTTATTTGGCGCACTCCATTGAGTACGAGATACGTCTCGAAGCTGGTCCATTTCACCGCAGCATGATTAAGGATCGTGCCATAGGGGCGAAACACGGCAACAACCATGTTCGCAGTAACTTCCAACGGAAGTTCGAATACACGTACAATTTTAACTTCGAGACCGGCATGATCAACAGAAACCACACCCACGTTCCCGTCGGAGTGGCAAAAACGGTAACCGTCGGTGGCTCGACGAATGAGTCTGCGCACGCTGCCTTTTCTATGAGCTTTACGTATACGACGCTGGCCACTATGGATAGGTGGATTCTTATGAGCTCCTGCTGATCTAGTTTCACCACTTCGAGGAACGAAACGTTTGATTTCGTGTGTTTTTAGTCTTGTGTATTGTGCGTCTAACGTCAACTTGATAGTCGCCTTCCGGTAAGAAAGAGGTATCGTGATCTGTAATAATCAATGCACCGCTATGCGAAGCCTCGCAGATGTTAAAAAAGCTAGCGCTAACCGGGGCGCGGCCGGCGCGCTAGGCACATCCAAGCCGCTAGAACGTCAAAGGCGGACTGATCTCAGTCAAATGCACTATGTATTGCACCACCGAGCGCCTGCTTCATGTAGTATCTGAGTGTCGTCTACATAGGAAATAAGCACAAAGATTTGTCAAGAATAATTTTATTGTACTCTGAGTCGTAACTCATGACAGATAGTCGACAATGTACGCACCCATTTTTAAAAGTTCTATAATTCCTTAGTTTTGAGCGAGTTTATTGATGTTGCAGGAAGCACGGACAGGAATGTCCGTCGTCGCACATGTCGCCACTCTAAATCGGTGGAGCATAAATGCATCAAATTTCTCATGGTTTCGCTATCAGCTCCGGCCGCGGTGGCCGAGCGGTTCTAGGCGCTTCAGTCCTGAACCGCGCGACTGCTACTGCCCGAGACAGGATTCGAACCTGAGACCGTAGCAGTGGGGTTCCTACTCTTAGACATGTGCTGGTTTTATTATGTGCTGATAAAGAGAGCATACTATGACACCGATGGCTTCCATGTGGTAGGTAGTTTTGTGACGAAAAATAATAATCTTGGCTCTCATTTACATGATATTTTCCTATGTTTATAATTTTATGACTTTTCCCTTAATACGTACGAACCAGCTAGAGTAAAGTCACAGGCTTTCGGTTTTACCAGATTTAATGCTCTCAGTTAATGAATTATGTAGCTTTAACTCGTGAGACAGCATCTATCTCACCACTTCGATAGAAACAGTGCTGTGTTGTTGTACCCGAGCCAGTCGAAATAGTTATTGATCTCCATTCCACATAAAAAATGATATGTTTTGTTGAGTGGTACTTAAGTAAATAAATTAGTGAAATCAAAGTGAACTAGAAATTCGAATATAAATGGAAAACTTGGTTTAGTTTAGAGAGTTACATACTGGCATTCAGCGGGCAGAACAGCAAAACAGAAGAGACAATGACCGTGAAGTCAGCAAGTTCCACATAAGCGGGCGCTGTCGATTCAGCTGTCAGGGCATCGCCCGACCGGCTCACGTGTTTCTCAGTTATCGCATGTGAGCAAAGGCCCTCGCCTACATTCCAAGAGCCAATGACCGACGTTAAGAAGATTCTTCGAGAAGCTTTTCAACGTGACGGAAGAGGCAATGACCGGCTCACGTGTTTCTCAGTCGTCACATGCGATCAGAGGCCCCCGCCTACATTCCAAGAGCCAATGACCCAGGTCAAGAAGATTCTTCGAGAAGCTTTTCAACGTTACAGAAGAGGCAATGGCCGTGAAGTCGTTCACCTGCAGTTAACTGAAGTGAATAAATACGCGAGACGCGGTGGGCCCGACAGATGAAGACAGATGAAGACAGATGAAGACGGGGACAAAGACGAAGATGAAGACAGGGACGAAGACGAAGACGGAGACGGGGACGGAGACGAAGACGAGAGACGAAGGAAGAAAAGAAGGGTAGCAGTAGTTTTCAGTCAGTTTCGGTGCTGAAGACCGTCATGCAAGAAGAGACTGCATCATGCACAGACGCACCAAGTCCGCCACTGTAATGGAATAGCAAGCAGCAGCCGCGGCGCCAGGAGACAGAAGTTAAAAGGTATTTGAAGTCTGATTTTTACGTACCCGGGTGACTTGTGAGGATGGGAAGGAGACGGCCTCACATCAGCGGTCACCTGTGAGCTGGGATGAAGATCTGACAGCCAAAGACTGGCAAGCGGGAGTCCGTGGTTCGAGTCCACGACACCGGCCTTCCGCACCGCTCTGCTGGCCGACGCACAACACACGCGGCCGCTTAGAGAAGAGAAACACTGGGACGCCACACCCAAGGTATCATCCGATGCATGACTTCGCTCGCAATAATTAAACCGGCCACCTCACGCTGCGCGTCTCCAGTCAGCTGGGCGAGACGGCGACACGAGATTCACACCGCTACGCGTAATCAGACGCCGCCGCCGTCGCCGCCGCCGCCGCTGCTGCAGCAGAAGACTTCACAAACGACACAGCTGCCGCTCTCCGAAGCAGAACATCCCGTAAGATACAGTTGTACAAATCTTCAATAAAAGTTATCTTATGTAAAAATGATGTTTCATTCGACGTCATACCCGAGCCAAGGAAGAACCCACCCTGCCCACATGTTATTAAGAGAGAGAAGTTAATTTATTTAATATTTTCACCCTGACAGAATGCTTTAGAATGCTCATCCTGACAATTGACGGCATCAAAAGAGAAAACCCAGTTACATTGAGTGACAGAAGTGTCACATTTAGTAACACAACTGTTACATTTGGTGTCAGAGAAAAAACCCTTGGCTCAATATGAGGTGTGAATGACAGTCACTAAAGGTCCACAGTTAGTATTTTTTAATGTGTGAAGGGATAGAGGTTTGCATAGCAGTCGTAATATTTTCTTTATTTAGGAGTTTGTTCTCTCTCATAATTTTAAGAGTTTGTCGAAAATATTTAAACATCCTTTTCATTCAGTGTAGTAAGATTGTGTAACTAATAGTTTGTAAAATGATGACAATAAATCGTACAAAGTCAGAGTCAGCACCACAAGCGGTTTCTACTGATGAAGCTATTCAGATCTTAGTTAATCAGATAGCAGAGCTTAAAAACGATAACAATGCATTATTTAAACAGTTGAGCGAGGTTATGCAAACCAGTTCAATCCCTCCTACCCTAGATTCCTCAGCAGCAGTCTTAGTAACTCCTTTTTCAGGTAAACCTGGCGAGGACATAACAGCCTTTTTTGATGATTTAGTAGCAGCTGCAAAGTTAGGATCATGGTCAGATGAACAGCTCTTACAAATGACAAAGTTAAGATTGACAGGAGAGGCTAAAGCACACGTCTTATACCATGAAGAATTACGGAATGCTCCAACATTTGAGGAATTGAAGAAAGGATTGCTTAAACGTTTTCAAAAACAGAACAGCTGTAGATTTTATAGGGAAAAATTAAACACTATCACTCAGAGGCAAAACGAGTCGTTAGAAAGCTTCGTAGATAGGATTAGAAAAGTTGATATTAACACCTATCAGTTGACAACTAGTGATGAAGCAAATAAGGTTATTTTACAAGAGGCAGAAGATAGAGCTCTGGATACATTTTTACGTGGGTTACCTCCTGAAACGTCCCGTCGTGTCAGGGCCGAGTTTCCTAAAAATTTAGCAGAAGCTGTATCTGTGGTGACAGCTTTTGAAGAAATTGACATTGCCACCAGATACAAGGAGAAGCGAAATATATTTTCAGCAGGAGTACGATGTTTTAGGTGCGATCGACACGGACATATAGCAAAAAACTGCAGACAACCTCAATGCACTAATTGTCAAAGAATAGGTCACACATTCAAGGAATGCAGGTCTAAGAAAGTTTTTGGAAATAGAAATCAGTTAAACTCAAACGGGAATGTCGGAGCCGCCGCCAGGCGTTCCCAATAAAATTTCATGCCATTAAGGCGAATGTGAAGGCGGAATGCTGGTTATCTGCTACCATACAGGATAAAGAGGCAAGGATACTGGTGGATACAGGCGCAAACGTATCAATAGTGAGTAATGAATGTATTGGAGAAAAGAAATATGACCCTCCAAGGTATAGATTGAGTGGTAAGTCATTAGGATGTACATCATTGATTTTCTATATTCACGGTGTACAATTTCAAGAAGATGTAGAAGTGGTAACAAAGGTAACTGACGGGTACGACGCGATCCTAGGGTTGGATTTCCTGAATAAACATCACGCTAAAATCGACCTCAGACAGCAAACTGTAGAACTTAGCGGAATAGTGTTTCGGCTAGGTGACACCGCTGCAAAGGGCCCTCTGCCGCAAGATTTCCCCAATCGGAAGGCGAAATCAACTATACTGCGAGTAACGTCCTTGAAGGTTGATTCGCGGGATCAGATACCATCTGGCTCAGGAAAACTTCTCTGGATGACCGTTGACCACGAAGTACCTACAGATACAGTGTGTCTAATAGAGCCTTTAGAGGAAAATGAGGAATTAGATGTATCACATTGTTTTGTACGTAGGAGTGTTGTACGGGTTCAAGACGTTGAGGGAGAAAGAAAAGTACCGGTACATATTGACAATTTCGGAGTGGAGGACAAAGAGTTGCATAAGGGAATATTAGTGGCTACAGTCAGTACTTTTGAAGAAGAAGATTTCATTTGGTCAGATATTACTGATGGTCAGAAACCAGACGCCTATAAAACCGCATTGCGCCAGAAGATTGAACATTTGAAAGGAAAGGATAGAGACACGATAGAAGCAGTTTTAGTTGAGTTCCAAGATTTATTTAATGCAGAAGGTCCATTGCCAGCAACAGACATCACACAGCATAGGATCCCAACAGGAAATAGCCCCCCAGTTTATAGGAAGCCTTATAGAGTTGCGCATCACTTACAGCCAGTACTGGATGGTACATATTGACAATTTCGGAGTGGAATTTATAGAACAGCATCTAAAAGATGGAATTATAGAATATTCTGATTCGCCTTATAATTCAAATATCGTAATTATTCCAAAGAAGTCTCCCGACGGTACGAAACGATATAGATTTTGTTGTGACTACAGACACCTTAACAAACAAACTATCTCAGATGTTTATCCTCTTCCCAACATTACAGATATCATTGACAGTTTGGGTAACAGTAAATACTTTTCAACAGTCGATTTACGTAGCGGATATCATCAATTGGAAGTTGCACCTGAAGATAGGCATAAAACAGCATTTTCTACCCCTGGAGGCCATTGGCAATTTAAAAGAATGCCTTTCGGTTTGAAAAATGCACCAGCAACTTTTCAAAGACTACTCGATGGAGTATTGCGAGGACTCAAAACTCAGCAATGTTGTGTATATCTAGACGATATTATTGTATTCTCCAGAGACATTAATGAACATGCTGTGCGTCTGTGTAATGTTTTTCAGAGACTTAGAAAAGCTAAATTAACATTAAATATGGAAAAATGTAGTTCTGCATTGACAAGGTTACATACCTAGGGCATGTCATTAGTGAAAAAGGAATTAAAACAGACCCTCGATTAATTTCGGAAGTTAAGGATTTCCCAACACCACAACGCGTTAAGGAAGTACAAAGTTTCATTGGTATCGCATCGTATTACCGAAAATATGTTCAAAATTTTGCTGAAATTGCCCGATCCTTAACCCAATTATTGAAAAAGGGTGCAAAATTTCATTCGTCTGAAGAATGTGAATCAGCATTTCAAACCCTTAAAGATAAGTTAACACACGGTCCAGTATTAGCCTACCCAGATTATAACAAAGAATTTATTTTATCCTGTGATGCAAGTGGTCATTCAGTAGGAGTTGTTTTGAGTCAGAATATTAATGGCGCGGAACACCCCATAGCCTACGCTTCGAGACAACTAACAACGGCCGAAAGAAATTATTCCACAACGGAGAAAGAATTGTTAAGTGTTGAAACTTCCTGGCAGATTAAAACTGTGTGCCCGACCGAGACTCGAACTCGGGACCTTTGCCTTTCGCGGGCAAGTGCTCTACCATCTGAGCTACCGAAGCACGACTCACGCCCGGCACTCACAGCTTTACTTCTGCCAGTATCTCGTCTCCTACCTTCCAAACTTTACAGAAGCTCTCCTGCGAACCTTGCAGAACTAGCACTCCTGAAAGAAAGGATATAGCGGAGACATGGCTTAGCCACAGCCTGGGGGATGTTTCCAGAATGAGATTTTCACTTTGCAGTGGAGTGTGCGCTGATATGAAACTTGCTGGCAGATTAAAACTGTGTGCCCGACCGAGACTCGAACTCGGGACCTTTGCCTTTCGCGGGCAAGTGCTCTACCATCTGAGCTACCGAAGCACGACTCACGCCCGGCACTCACAGCTTTACTTCTGCCAGTATCTCTTCTCCTACCTTCCAAACTTTACAGAAGCTCTCCTGCGAACCTTGCAGAACTAGCACTCCTGAAAGAAAGGATATAGCGGAGACATGGCTTAGCCACAGCCTGGGGGATGTTTCCAGAATGAGATTTTCACTCTGCAGCGAAGTGTGCGCTGATATGAAACTTCCTGGCAGATTAAAACTGTGTGCCCGACCGAGACTCGAACTCGGGACCTTTGCCTATCGCGGGCAAGTGCTCTACCATCTTTTTTTTTTTTTTTTTTTTAATGAAATGCATCCCCTGCAAAAACAAAAACAAAAAAAAATCATTGTAAAACAAATCACAAATGTAAAGGAACAGGGATACAGGGGTGTTATTTTTATGTATTTATTTATTTATTTTTCATAAAGATCACTCTGTTAAAAGGAACACGTAGATCATTTCGTGGTATAGGTTGTGCATTATATATGGAGCGGTGAGAGAAACGTGAGGTTCATTATCAGCTGTCAAATGTGCACACCGACTGCACCCGGCACCTCCCAACTGCGTGGGGGGTCGAGGATGACTGCCTGAAGATAATTGGCAAAGGTTTTCCGATAGTGAGACCATCTATGAACCTCATTGTGGGCTTGCTGCAAGAAATACCAAAAGTCGAGTCGCGACTTGGCAGCATCCCCATAGAGGTACGCGATCGTCCAACCTTTGACCCAGATGATCGAGTGTGATTTAGTCGCCGGAAAGTAGTCACTCTTCGGATGTAAGAAGGAAGCAGGTGTAATATGTTGCGGGGTCACACGGAGGTAGCAAGCCACCATCTGTCTTCCTAGGAGCCATACCTCCTCCACCGCGATACAAGTTAAGCGGTGATGGTCGTCATCCACTTGGCGACATTTCGGGCACAGTGGAGTGTCCACTAGTCCAATTGCATGGAGTCGGTGGTTGGTGTTGAACTTACCACAGGTGACAGAGAACCACAGTGCCCGAACGAAGGTAGGAAGGAATGTTTGGTGCACATGTCTCCAAATCTTCGGCCAATGCAACTTGGGGTGTTTGAGTTCAATGACATTACGACTTATCCGTCGTAGCAGCCAAACATAAAAATCCTTCGCGCATGGTAGTCTCGTGCGCGGAAGCTCGTCTCTGATATAACTAAGTTCCACGATAAATGTTGATACATGCGCAAAATGTGACGTAATGTTGCCCACCGCCACCGGAGGTGTGAGGGACGCTGGAACTAGGAGATCCAGTAGGCGGGATGTAAGGGAATCACGCCCGCTACGCCATTGCTTGTACATCGTAGCTAGAAGGAGCGCCGTCGCTCGGCAGTGAACATTTGTAAGTCCGAGTCCCCCCTTGTCCGTAGGGAGCGTGAGCGTTGCGTATCGCACCTTGAGGGGCGATCCAATCATCACAAAATAGCCTAGTGCTGATTGAAGTCGACGTCCGAGCGTGAGTGGTAGGGGCAGGATCTGCGAAATATGCACCATTCGAGAAACCACATATGTGTTCAGATATTCGACTCGTTGCAAAGGATCAAGGCGCCGTAGGAGATGTTGTCGGACCATGGTACGTGTTGTCTGTAAAATACGTCGGTAGTTAACTGTCGCAGTATGTTTTACAGATGAGGTAAAGTCTATGCCGAGATAGCGGAATCGTTGCACATAAGGAAACGGACTGATTTCTTCCGGCGTAAGGCCCCTTCCAACCGGCATTGCTGCCGATTTGTTCATGTTCACTGCACTACCCGCCGTCACACTGTGGTCCAACAACAGTTCAAGGACCGTCTTCACCTCTTCCTCAGAACGAACGAGCAGCAGGAGGTCATCCGCATAGGCACGACATTTGAAGGTGTAGCCCCGCAGTTCCATCCCAGAAAGAGAATTTGTTAGCCTCCCAATTAATGGTTCCAACGCTATCGCGAACAGCAGCATCGAAAGAGGGCAGCCCTGGCGAATGGATCGTCGAATTTGAATGGGCCCTGCTATACGCCCATTAACCTGTACCAAGGATTGTGCGCCCCCATAAATCCTTCTAATGAGACCAGTAAAACGGTCTGGAAATCCCATTTGTTCCAGTACAGCGTACAGATAGTTGTGGCGCACCTTATCAAAAGCACTGTCAAAATCAACCGCCACCATCGCCGCTTTAAGCCGGCACTCCTCCGCTAGCGCTATCACATCACGGCATTCGGCAGTAGCTGTTTGCACATTCACCGATCCACCCGGTGTCGTCTGTTCTGGAGAGAGAACGCTACGAATTAACATACGACATCGGGACGCTAGCAACCGTGCAAAGATCTTATAGTCGGCATTAAGCAGGGTGATGGGGCGATAATGTGTGACCGTAATTCCTGGCTTCGGTTTATGTACCGGCACCAAGAGGCCTTCCATAAAAGCCGGTGGAATAGGCGCATCGGAATTTAACATCTCGTTGTACATTTCTGTCCATCGCGGTGCCATTTCGTTGCGAAATTCTCGATAAAATTCAGCAGGAAGTCCATCAATGCCTGGGGACCGATTCAACGCACCCTTTGCGATCGCATCATGTACTTCCTCACAGCTAATGGCTTCCAGTAAGGTTCCCGCGGCTTCCACCGTCAGTGTACGGGAGACGTACGTGGCTATACGGTCGAGGTCATCGACAGGGGCTGCTTCTTCCCGATAGATGTGTTGGTAATGGTCGACGAATGCAGAGACAATGTCCGCTTGACGCGTCACTCTTCGGTCTTCGCGGGTAATTAATTCCTGTACCAAAACGCGTCGTCGGTGTTTTCGTTCATTCACGACGTGGTGCATGGAAGGAATCTCGTGCATTATCGTATCGTGACATCTGGCGCGCACCATGGTTCCCTGAAGATGTTTCCGAGCTAAAGCCACTAGTTTAGCTTTTATCCTTTTGCGTTCGATCCAGACGTCCTGTCCCGGTGGACCATCGTCCAGGTCGCGCAGTGCTGCAAAATAAAAGTCGGTCGTACGGCGGCGCCATTCTGCCATCTCCCTGCTATATGAGATGAACGTACGGCGAAGCGCCGGTTTAGCACAAGTCAGCCACCAATCAAGCTTCGTCGCATACCTTCCAACCCTTCGCTCGCACATCGTCCATGTCTCAAGGATCCGGTGACGGCATTCAGGATCATGTAGATGTTGAATGTTTAATTTCCACGGGGCCTTACTGTTCCACACCTCTCTACGGGGAAGAAGCACCGTACAGATGTAAGCGCTGTGATCTGAAAATGCCAATGGCCAGCGTTCCGCGTCCTGGACATCATTTGCATGAGCCCGCGAGATATAAATGCGATCTAACCTGCTCGCCGAATGACTGGTCACATAGGTGTATCCCGGTGCATCTCCATGTCGTAATTCCCACGTGTCACTAAGTGCAAGGTCGTTGACAACGATTCGCAACTCCTGGCTGATGTTTGCTTGCGGCCATTGGTCTTTCTGACTGAGAACACAGTTGAAATCTCCACCAATTATTACACATTCATAACGTCCATGGAAAAGTGGGGCAATGTCTTCTGCATAAAATCGTGCCCTTTCCCGCCGCCGATTGTTTCCCGACGGTGCATAAAGATTGATGATGCGTGTCCCAAACGTCGTGAAAGCCATTCCCCTGGCCGACGGAAGGTAACACACGTTTTCCACTGGGAAGCCATCTCGCACGTAAACTGCCACCCCACTCCCATTGTGATCTCCATGTGACGAATAGGATTGGTAGCCTGCGATGTATGGGAGTGCAGCTATGTGGACTTCCTGCAGCAAAGCAATATCCACATCAGATGCCCAAACCGTTTCCTTCAATAGGTGTATTTTGGCCGGTGAACGCACGTCATTGATATTTAATGTCGCAATACGGTTCGCATGGCGTTGAATCCCACTCTGTCGAGGCGCAACAACATCTCCCTGCACCGGCGCCGGGGGCTGAGTTAGAAGACGTTCTCTCGCCCCTCTTCCTTCACCTTCAGCAATTATTAGGCTGTCTTCGTGAGTGCCGGCTGCCTCTGTATGACGTCCGGCGCCTCCTCAATATCGTCATACAATCCGCCGTTGCATACAGATCGACCTGAGGTGTCCCTCCTGGCCACAGCCAGAACATGTACGTGGTTGACCATCGTAAATCACCACCGCCCGACAACCACCAATTGTCAGATAGGACGGTACATGTTTCTGAAGATCAATAGTGATCTGTCGCACTCCGTTAAGAACAGGGTACGTGGCGAATTGTGTCCAGCGTTCTGCTGTGTGACCGTGTACCGTGCCGTATGGCTTAAAAGCCTCGATAACTTCGTCAGCCGGGAGCTCAAATGGCAGCTCAAACACACGTATTGTCCGTACACCCAGACCAGCATGTTCTACAGTTACCGTGCCGACATTCCCGTCACTATGGCAAAATCGGAGACCTGCTTTTGTCGCCTGTAGAATTCTCTCACACGCCGCGTCATTTACCATCTTAACATACACCGTGGGACTAACGATGGACAGTTGAATTCCAACAATATCGTTTGGCGGTATCTTGACGTCCTCTCGAATGAATCGTTCCACTGCTAAAGCCTTTGGTCGTTCGTAGTCTTTGCAGAAATTGAACCGTAATGTAGTTTTCCTGTACTTGTTCGCCATGATCGTTGTTACTAGCTCGCGCGCAGACTAAGTCCACAAGTAAACAAACACTCGCACGCGCCGCACAGGCGGAAGTATCGGACCTCCGCTTCGCACGGCCGCTAGCGCCGAACTGCCCCTGAGCTACCGAAGCACGACTCACGCCCGGCACTCACAGCATTACTTCTGCCAGTATCTCGTCTCCTACCTTCCAACTTTACAGACGCTCTCCTGCGAACCTTGCAGAACCTTGCAGAACCTTGTTAAGTGTTATTTATGGTATCAAATACTTTAAATGCCACTTGTATGGTAGAAAATTCAAGGTTATTACAGACCACGCAGCTTTAAAATGTTTGCTTGGATTAAAGGATCCATCTAGTCGTCTTACCCGTTGGGCCCTATGTCTTTCCGAAATGGATTTCGAAGTTATCCATATACCAGGCAAAAAACACACGAATACAGATTGCCTAAGTCGGAAAATAGCACTTTTGGAAGCAACAGGCCGAGATACTGAGGACTGGAGAAAGGCACAAGATGAGGATACAGAATGTAAAAAATACGCAACTCAAAAACAATTTCGCTTTGAAGATGGTGTATTATGCCGTAAAACAAAACTTGGACCGCGAATTGTTGTTCCCCAACACCTTAGACAAGAAATAATGGCAGAGGCCCACGATCATATCCTTGCAGGACACGGTGGACAGCGGACAACCGAAAGACGAGTAGCAGAGCGATTTTGGTGGCAAACCAGAAAGCAGGATGTTGCGCAGTACGTTCGTAATTGCATTGCGTGCGCACAACGAGCTGAACTTTCTCGTTCAAAAATACCCTTACAGAGGCTCCCCGAGGCTACATGTCCATTTCAAATCTGTGGACTGGATCTCTACGGGCCATTTCATAAAACACCTGCTGGTAATAAGTATGTTCTTACAATTATAGATCACTTTTCACGCTATCTAGCTATGGTGAGTCTCCCAGATCAGCAAGCACATACAGTTGCCCAAGCTTTAGTTAACAACTGGATACTTAAATTTGGAGTACCTGAAGCTATTATCACAGATCAGGGATCTAATTTTATGTCTGAATTAATGAAACAGCTATGCCACTTATTAAAACTACGCAAATTACGCACAACTCCGTTACACCCTCAGTGCAACGGGCGCACAGAAAGAGTTCATCGGACAATTGGCAAGATGCTTAGTTATTATACTAACGAACAACATTCTAATTGGGATACGTATTCACCAATAATCGTGTCGGTATACAACGCCAAAACGCATGAAGCAACTGGCATGTCACCTTATGAAGTGGTCTATGGGAGAAAAATGCCGTCCCCTTTTGATGTAATCAGGCAGAAAAACGGAAAAGTTGGAGAAACAGTAAGAGATTTCAGTCGAATGATGAAGGATGTATGGAAAAAGGTTAAAAAATCTAATACAAAGGCTTTGGAACGACAGGAAAGATTAGGTAATACCCAAGCTAAATATCCAAATTACAAAATCGGTCAGTGGGTAATGCTTTCAACTCCATATATTGCGAGAGGAAAAACGAAGAAATTTGTAACAAACTACAGAGGTCCTTATCAAATTATTGAGATCACGTCACCAGTCAACGTTAAATTGCAACTGCCCACACGAACTACCATTGTCCATGCAAGTCGTTTAAAACCTTTTAAGGGGGCTCCAGATGTAATTCCTTCAACAATAGTATCTGCTTTTCCGAAGGGTGGAGGAAGTTCCAGAAGAGGAAGAAGAGTGGCCACGCCGGCACAACATACAGACTTGGCACCATACAATCTTCGACCAAGAGTGCGAATGTCCTAGTGGAATCTTAGTAGACTGTGGATAATATACAAATGTGAATGATTACTAAATGATAATGGTTTATTATTAAAAAAAAAGTTGAACGTAGAAACAGGTAGATCTTGCAGTTAACAATGTATTCCTTCTTTTCTTTGTTTTCGTTTTTACTAGGTTCGTAGGTCTATAACCATGTTTGCTTTTTTCAGAAAACGCCATGCAAGTATTTCCTACACAAAACCTATCCTACCTCAATGACTCCCTTGACAGTTCCCTTCTGAAGTCATAAACTCACAGCAAGGCAAAATTGATGCCAATGTTATGATGCAACATGTCTTAAAATTAAAAGGTGAACGCAAAACTAAAATTATAATGCTAGGAACGGGTATATCTGGAACCTTTGTGTTGGTGTTTCTGCTTTGTACCGTTTTCGTTTATTTAAGACGAAAAAATAAGCCAAATAATAATATACCACTTCATCAAATCCCTGTTAACTGTATACCACACTCTTAACTGGTGTACTTCAGTAGTTACTTTTGAGCATTAGTGTATTAATTTTGTTTATTGTACTTCATTCTTTATTAAACAGTCTCTTGTTAACGTAAACAATACTATAGAATAGATATTCTTGCATTAGTATAGGGTAGATTAAACAGCTGTTGCTCTGTAATTTTCTATGTGCAAAATCTATTTTTTGTTTATTCATTGTCATCAAGATTTGTTACACTTATTACAACCATTTATGTAAGAACTATGTGATTCCTGACCGTACAGTGCTTTTGTAAAGTGATAAAGTATTTTCCACATACTTAATGTGAAGCGTGTGTAATCTTCTAAGTCGAGAGTTTTCAGTGCTTGTGCTTTTTCCGTGTGAAGAGTGGAGGAATGTTGAGTGGTAAATTCGAGGGCGAATTTCTCTGAAGGGTGGAGGAATGTTGAGTGGTACTTAAGTAAATAAATTAGTGAAATCAAAGTGAACTAGAAATTATAATATAAATGGAAAACTTGGTTTAGTTTAGAGAGTTACATACTGGCATTCAGCGGGCAGAACAGCAAAACAGAAGAGACAATGACCGTGAAGTCAGCAAGTTCCACATAAGCGGGCGCTGTCGATTCAGCCGTCAGGGCATCGCCTGACCGGCTCACGTGTTTCTCAGTTGTCGCATGTGAGCAAAGGCCCTCGCCTACATTCCAAGAGCCAATGACCGACGTTAAGAAGATTCTTCGAGAAGCTTTTCAACGTGACGGAAGAGGCAATGACCGGCTCACGTGTTTCTCAGTCGTCACATGCGATCAGAGGCCCCTGCCTACATTCCAAGAGCCAATGACCCAGGTCAAGAAGATTCTTCGAGAAGCTTTTCAACGTGACAGAAGAGGCAATGGCCGTGAAGTCGTTCACCTGCAGTTAACTGAAGTGAATAAATACGCGAGACGCGGTGGGCCCGACAGATGAAGACGGGGACGAAGGCGAAGATGAAGACGGGGACGAAGACGAAGACGGAGACGTGGACGGAGACGAAGACGAGAGACGAAGGAAGAAAAGAAGAGTAGCAGTAGTTTTCAGTCAGTTTCGGTGCTGAAGACCGTCATGCAAGAAGAGACTGCATCATGCACAGACGCACCAAGTCCGCCACTGTAATGGAATAGCAAGCAGCAGCCGCGGCGCCAGGAGACAGAAGTTAAAAGGTATTTGAAGTCTGATTTTTACGTACCCGGGTGACTTGTGAGGATGGGAAGGAGATGGCCTCACATCAGCAGTCACCTGTGAGCTGGAATGAAGATCTGACAGCCTAAGACTGGCAAGCGGGAGTCCGTGGTTCGAGTCCACGACACCGGCCTTCAGCACCGCTCTGCTGGCCGACGCACAACACACGCGGCCGCTTAGAGAAGAGAAACACTGGGACGCCACACCCAAGGTATCATCCGATGCATGACTTCGCTCGCAATAATTAAACCGGCCACCTCACGCTGCGCGTCTCCAGTCAGCTGGGCGAGACGGCGACACGAGATTCACACCGCTACGCGTAATCAGACGCCGCCGCCGTCGCCGCCGCCGCCGCTGCCGCAGCAGAAGACTTCACAAACGACACAGCTGCCGCTCTCCGAAGCAGAACATCCCGTAAGATACAGTTGTACAAATCTTCAATAAAAGTTATCTTATGTAAAAATGATGTTTCATTCGACGTCATACCCGAGCCAAGGAAGAACCCACCCTGCCCACATGTTATTAAGAGAGAGAAGTTAATTTATTTAATATTTTCACCCTGACAGAATGCTTTAGAATGCTCATCCTGACAATTGACAGCATCAAAAGAGAAAACCCAGTTACATTGAGTGACAGAAGTGTCACATTTAGTAACACAACGGTTACAGTTTATGTATTTTATGTAATTTTAGCTTCCCGCATGACTACTCGGTTCTGATACTTCAGTTGGTCAGTAATTTGCGTAGCAACATATCATTTCGAGCATTAAAAATGTGAAATGCAGTTCTGTCGCTTCGATTTCATATATGCTTGTAAATCGTACTGCGCGTGGTCTCTTTATTGGCAGTAAAGGATCTATTTACCGACAGCTGTGTCAACGCCGTGCTGCAATTGAGACACCGATTTCTGTCAGTTGAGCATCGTCGACTTTGCTACACTCAGCGATGTTCTTGATGTTTTGGTGACTTTTTCGAAAAACCGTGAGTGAAATAACTGGAAAAGCTTGTAGAAATTTTACGTTGCTATGCACTTTCGACAGAAATGCACAAAGGACAACAGGATTCGGAATCCGTACTTGGATGCGAGATGTTTTGTGTTTGCCACGAGACGAATTAGTAGGAATGCAGTCAGACTTCTGCCTTTATTCGTGTTTTCTCAAGTGGGATCGTAGTCGGACAAATCCGTTTTTGGTGCAGTTTTGATATAAAATTGAATCCAATTGGCATTCAAATTAATCAGTTGATCAATTAATTACCACCACTTTCCACTCCTTGGTAACGTCATTGGCTTTCCCCAGTCAGCACGTGGGTCCCCCTCAGGGAAATCCTAGCATCCTCCCCTCCCCCTCTCCCAACCCTCCCCCCCCCCTAACATAACGGAACCCAAGATGGCGGACTGGGGAAAATGGTGGGAAATTCAAATTTTGCGCTCATCTTGAGGTCCAGAGAGCAACTGAGCTAGTTCACAACACCACCACCAGAGGGAACTGTTTGCCCTCCCCACCTGTACCACTACACCTCCGCCGCTACCCCAAACCCCTCCCTCCTCCACTTGTAAGGTAGCTTCAGTCTGTGCTGAACTCCCTGAGAGGATGGACATAAGTGTTTACTTCATACTATGTGTTCAATGAATGAGATGTCTTTGCTTGAGAAGGAATAGCTTAATGGGTATATTAGGTGTAATTGTGTATCTGAGGATTGTGTCCATCTGCACAATGCTTGGAAAGCGATGATAATTAAGGAGCATATGAAGAACATGAATACACTTCATCAAATAATAAAGGTGACGTGGTATATGGATGAGCTACACGGCGCAATTTATGCTGATAAATGCATGTGCTGGACTGTAGATCATTCAAGAAGAGTCCAGTCAGTCTTCGAAGTTCAAGAGGCAAAATGTTCAACCACTCTGGTGCAAACATCCATGAGTAAAATTGAGGAAATGCTGGTGATGAGCAGGGATGATTTTAATAAGTGTACTACACGCAAGAACAGAGCTGAAGACTGCAGCTGTAGCCTCCTACACAATGGGTGGAAAGGAAAGATAGTGGACACATAGGGCGAATATCTTTAGACAAATAATGGCAATGCAGTGAGGTTGGGTGAAAATGGATTTCAGAACTCACACAGATAGATGCTTGTGCTCAAACTGCCTACCTTTTCTGAAATTGCCAGAGGTGTTTGGGCCCCTAGTGAGTTAGTTTATAACATCACCATCAGACAGCGCTGTCATCCACCTTTACTAGATCCCTCAGGGGCCAATAGGAATGCAGGAATGCTGTCTCCAGTCATGTGAACACTGCGTCGGCTATAAAGGGCAGATGCAGCAGCTCGCCACTCTCAGTCAGCCTCTGGAAGAAGATGAACCATGAAGAATTACCACGAGCAGTCGAGATCATGCAGCACACCACAGCAACGGAATGGGAAGAACTGTCCTGCAATTCCATTTTTTTCCTTTATTCCACTCCATTTTCTTTGTCTGTGTTGATGCTTATTGCTTCTCGTTCTCTGTTCAGTCGTGACCTCTTATGTGTCCAGACCAGTAGCAGCAATGACCACTGACTTGTCAGGGCCTCCAGTGTGTCACAACAAATATCAGCATCAGTACTGTGGGATCCTGATAACGGGTATGTGTAGTGGTATCTTACAAAGAAAATTGCAAGCGTTGTGAGTTGCACTGGATAACTTCTCCGTAAGATGACTACGATCTGTACGGGGAGTTTCAGTTTTTCTATGTAACGACAACTCACAAATACGACAGTTAACTGCATCATTGAATACTTTTATATCCTCCTCCGATTCGGTGATGCTGATGTTGGTGCTGTAAAGCCTTTCAACATCCCATGAGAATTTGTCAAGCTCAGTGACCAACCAAACTGCAGGACTATCCCCGACATAAGATTCATAGAGGTTAAGATTTGAATTAGATGAGCATACAAGTTGGTATGCTGCCGCATACGGAACGTGTTTTTAAGTGAAGGTGGTATGTGAGGCTATGGATACCCTCACAGCGAGTGATAGGGGCAAGGAGACACTTGAATTCATGGTATACAACAAATGGGCCTCGTTCCTGGTGGTGAGCATTCATGAATTTAATGAACTTGTTTACTTCTGTAGGCATAACAACACGTGCTAGTTCCTTGGATTCAGAGTCCTTTAGGTGCCCTTTAAATACTTTTCTTCCAAAAAGATATTTAGACGGCAGAAGCAAGAATGCTGTTTATGTACATGTTTACTCAATTAAAATGAAAGGAGATAGGACGTATCTTTTCACCTTCAGAGAAGAGCAATAAAGGTCACGCTCACATGCATATGTCGGAAAATGGCGTGGTCCAACTACAGTATGCTTGTTCTACTTCTATTTCTGTCACCATCATCATCAGCTTCATTTGTCTTGCATTTCTGCTTCTTTTTCCATAAATTTGAGCCGATATTGCGGGATTTTGCGCCTCAAATTTAGGTATGTTCTAAATCCGTACAGGGAACATATACGAATGTTAAGGTCCATTCCGTATCTAGAGGTGTGCTCTGGATTCTGTTTAATTTTTCTTTCACAAGCCAGGAATGACCATGCAAAAACAGTCTGATCCTTTT
The DNA here is from genome assembly GCF_023864345.2 of Schistocerca serialis cubense. NCBI lineage: Eukaryota > Metazoa > Arthropoda > Insecta > Orthoptera > Acrididae > Schistocerca > Schistocerca serialis. The sequence continues at coordinate 317,612,616 of NC_064640.1, read as the reverse complement.
CATTTTGGACAGTAATACACGATGTAGGTAGTGATCTGGTAACGATAGCTACTCAAAGTGGTGGCACTAATGTGCACTTTCTCCAACTGTTTCAATGTCATGATTGACCTCTTAATGCTGCTATTAGGCCTGTTAACATGGGACTGGAGAAGGCACTGTTAGCTCACGTTACAGTGGTGCCCATTTGTTGAATCTATCAATAGATCGGATTTAACTTGGTATGGCCCTCACCTCAATGGGTATGGGAAGGGGTGGCTGGCAAAGCTTATAGGTGACAATGAGTGGGCGTTGGTGGGATCACTCATGGAAAAATTCCCGTAGTAGTTAGTGTTAGAGCTGCACATTTTTAAGATTGAAGTCAGCTGATGGGAACCCCTGATTAAAGGAAGTTCCTCTAACAAAGGAATCACCTTTAAAGGAGGTCATGTGTCCAAGTAGTGAAGAAATTAGAATATTTCATCAAAATGTAAGAGGTATTAGAGATAAAGTTAGTGAACTGCTTATAGAGGTTGACTCTGACATTACTGGTATATCGGAGGACCACTTAAATAATTTGAAACTTCAGAGGCTTCGTTTACCAGGATACAGATTAGATGGCTGTTTTTCAAAGGGTTCTTTGCTGAGTGGGGTAGTGGCCATGTACATAACAAACAGTATTCCATTTGAGTCTGTGGATGTATCACGATACTGCACTGAACACGCTACGGTCGCAGGTTCGAATCCTGCCTCGGGTATGGATGTTTGTGATGTCCTTAGGTTAGTTGGGTTTAAGTAGTTCTAAGTTCTAGGGGACTGATGACCACAGCAGTTAAGTCCCATTGTGCTCTGAGCCATTTTGCACTGAACAGGTATTTGAATGTCGTGCAGGGGCAGTTGAATTTAGTGAAACTAAACTTCAAATTGCTAGTATCTATAGGTTTTCTAACTCTGACTTCAGAGCATTACTGCTAAAGCTAGAGAGGGTTCTTGGTACCAACAGCATTGACAATATTTTTATTCATTCTTCATTGCTAGATGTGCACTGTGTTAGTAAAAAGGAGAATGGACTTACAGACTATGATGAACAAATTTTAACACTAAAGTTTTTTGTACTCAAAAAGTGTTATATATAATTTCAAACTATATAGAAAAGCTAATCCAATTCCAATAGAGATTTTTTCAAACCTCATTAAGGAACAAGAGTGGCAGGATGCTTATGGTACCGATAAAATAGATGATAAATATAATGCTTCCTTAACATATTTCTCATGCTCTTTGGAAGTGGCTTTCCATTAGAATGTTCTAAACAGGGTACTACCAGTAAACGGCAACGTGGGTGTCTAACGAGTGGGATAAGGATGTAATGTAGAACAAAGTGGGAACTATATCAGAATGTTAGAAGTAGTCGCAATCGAGCTACAGGAGCCCATTAAAAACGGAATTGTAAGCTACTTAAAAATGTTCTTAGGAAGGCAAAGCATATGAGTTACGCAAACAGAATAGCTACTTCACAGGATAAAATTAAAACTATATGGTCGTAAGGGGAGTGTCCAGTCAACAGCACAATGTCGACGATATAAAGTCAGTTTGAAGTAGAAATGTTTCGGTTACTGTTAAGTCAGATATATGTAGAGTATTTAACAACCACTTTCTGAGCAATGCTAGTGAATTAAATAAAGACATAGTTTCTACAGGGAATAATACAACTATATTGGAAAATACGTCCAAAATACTGAGACTGAGTCAATAATTAACTCACTGAAGACTAAGGACTCTCATGAATATGATGGAGAAGTTAGCAGAGTCTTAAAGTACTGTGCTGCACATGTTACCCCTCTACTTAGCCACATTTGTAATTTTTCTTTAAGAATGGTCAGTTTGCTGAATGATTAAAGTACTCAGTGGTAAAGCCACTTTATAAAAAGGGAGAGAGGGATAATGTAGATAATTTAGACCTATTTCTGTGCCAACAGTGTTTGCTAAAGTTATTGAAAACGCTGTGTATGTAAATATAATTGATAATTTTATTTCACATAATATGCTATCAAATGTACAGTTCGGTTTTGGAAGTGGTTTTATAACTGAAAATGCTACATTCTCTTTTCTCTGTGAGGCACTGAATGGATTAAACAAAAGGTTTTGACCGTTAAGCATCTTTTTTGATTTAACTAAGGCGTTTAATTGTGTTGATCACAAAATATTGCTTCAGAAGTTGGACCATTATGGAATACGGGGAGTAGCTCACAATTGGTTCATCTCTTACTTTAATATCAGACCGCAAAAGGCCACTCTCCACAGCGCTGAGACTGGCTGTGACGTGGGGTGTAAGTTGCTGAGGCCACTCCTATTCCTTATCGATATAAATGATATGCCCTCTAGTATTACAGGTGATTCTAAAATATTTCAGTTTTCTGGTGACACTATCTTGGTAGTAAAGAATGTTGTGTGCAACGTTGGCACTGTTTCAAATTGTGCAGTTCAATACATAAGTTCATGGCTTGTAGGAAATAAACTTACGCTAAATTACAGTAAGAGTCAGTTTTTACAGTTTCTAACACACAACTCAACAGAACCAGACGTTTTAATTTCACAGAATCGGCATGTGACTAGTAAAAATGAACAGTTCAAATTTCAAGGTGTTCAGATAAATAGTAAACTGTCATGGAAAGCCCACGTTCAGTATCTTGTTCAAAGACCTAATGCTGCCACTTTTACTATTCGAACAGTATCTGAAGTAAGTGATAGTTCGACACGAAAAGTGGTTTACAGTGCTTATTTTCATTCACTTATGACGTATGGTATTATATTTTGGTGAAACTCTTCCCATTTTCAAAAGATATTTTTGGCTCAGAAATGAGCGGTTCGGGCAGTAAGTGGTGTAAGTTCACGAACCTCTTGTCGACCCCTGTTCATTAGTCTGGCTTTTCAATACAATTCACTCAATACAAATATTCTTTACTGTCATTTCTTTTTAACAATATCAGCTTATTCTAATGAATTACCAGCATTCACTCAGTTAATACTAAGCAGAAATCCAATCTGCATTTGCATCGCACTTCCTTGACTCTTGTGCAGAAAGGTGTGAAGTATACCACTGCATTCGTTCTCAATAAGCTACCACAAGTATTCAAAAGTCTTAACGCTTTCAGGTAGAAACTGAAGAGTTTCCTCATGGGTCATTCCTTCCCTTCTGTCGAGGAGTCACTTGAAAAATTAAGCTGATTTCTGTGTTGTATTGTTGATTGCATTTACATAAACTTATATCTTGCCTTTTTAGGTTCGTAAAGATTATATTTTATCTGTTATTACTTTTATGTTGTAATTTCATGCAGTGACACTTTCCATGACCATGGAGATTTGCTCGTGTTTTGTCCTACAGAAGTAGACGTGTAAAATTAAAAAAATAAAACAAATAAACAAATGAAATAGAAAAACATGTGTTCTTATCACCTATATCCTTAGGGAGCTTGATGTAACTGGATCCTCCATTTAACAGATCATAGGCATGAATATAGATGTCGAGGTATGGTACTTGGCTGAGTGGTTCAGCTAACTCTCTTACTTCCATCAAGTAAATCCGGGACAGTTTAACACCCAAGGTGGATTCACGATACCACTCGGCGATTGAAATGCCCCGAGATATAACGCCGTTATCACCCCAGACGTAGTGCGTGCTTTTCTCTTCAGCAGCATCCTGCTGTTTGGGAGGGTGAGTCAACTCGCAGCAGAGTACTGCATTACATTTAATGGCATTAAACCTCGAATAATCTAGTGCTTTGAGGATCTCCTTCTCCAGCACCAGGAGGTATGCTTCAAAAAACCTGACTAGGTCCTGACACCCCCCAACCGTATTCTCAAGTCTAGTGAAAGAGATACGCCCCTTGAAGGCGCTAGCAACCACCGAGTATTCTAGAGTATTCTACTGATCTGATGTCCTTTATTATCAGGATGGGACAGAGCACTACCGCTAACTACAGGTTCATTATAATTAACACTGTCATTAATACTGTGTCTAGGAGATGATGCCGACGACTGCACCCACCCAGTGGATGATGGTGTAGGGGAGGAGATGCCTGCTGGAGTGAGGAGTATGCGCCGAAGCCCGTATACCTTTCATTGCCGGCGAGGGTGAACAGTCAGATCAGAGTAGGAGGAGGTGGTGGTGATGAGGTCCAGTGGTGGCACACAGGTTGCAGTGATGGTGTACAGCGAAGCTGCTGCCGATGCATGCTGGAGCCTTCTTCACTGCCAGTCTGCAGGATGGGACACCGCTGTTGTTCTTCTTCCTTCGACTGAACTATCCACAGACGTTACAGGATATGCGATGGTGCGGTGGCCGACGCTGCAGCGGCCACAGCTGAGTCCGCTGTCTCTCGCACAGCCAGGAGCAGTGCTTTGCACATCGGTGCTTGTCACTCGGGCACGTGTTTCATTCCTGACCCCATAACCACCACCCTAGGCACCTGTGCCACAGGTAGCTGTTGTGGTGATGGTGGTGGCTGTGGTGCCTCTGTAACATACGAATAACGAATAAAATTGAGTACAGCACTCAAACCCTTTTAAAAAATATTGCTGTAAACAAATAACATTTCAGAATAATAATTATATGCTGTAGCGACCATGATTGCATAATAGTTACCTTTTACACTCTTGGTCAAAGGATCGAGCCGTTCAGTCAGGCTTTCCGATAGTTCTCTCAGCTATTCCTTCTCCACGCAATCCATTATTTCCTCCTCCTTATCCAAAAGGGGGAAATGGCACTGCCTTCCAGCTTCCTCAGCATCTCATGCGCCCATCCAGTATTTCACACTCACCTTGAAACCATCCATCCAGCTCACTGATGCTGCCTACAACAACATCAATAAGATATTGAACATAATTATTTCTTAAAAATGTTAGAGTCATACTCAGAAATTCTTACTGGAAATCGTATTCATTAGGTCACTGAAATATAAACAGAAAATCATATTCTTTAGTTCATCGAAATTACTGTTATGTAAAACACACACACACACACACACACACACACACACACACACACACACACACACAGACACACACACTGAATTTTAAAATCGTATTCTGCTATTAACAAGACTGAACCGATGGCTCCTGACTTTGGTCTTGAACACATACTGCTACTTCATCGTTCATAGAAACACCTAGCAAAGCAAAGAATACGTTTCAGACAACTGAATGCAACATGTTATGAAAAATAAATGTATATACATTCCGCAGCCCTCATCATTACAACCACAATGCATTAGGAGACTTACTTTCTTGCTGAGTTGACTCAATTATTTATGGAGGCTGTTGCTGCAATAATCTCTCAGCCTCCAGCTGCCGGTCTAGATCGGCCAACATCTTGGGGATGAAGGCTGAAATGACAAGAAACAAAAAGAAGGACTGTAATACCCACCACAGAATAAAAATTCGTCACACACTAAATTGCAACGGTAAACCATTCAAAATTTCGCTAGTATGGAGGTATGCCAATACCAGCTACCTAAAGAGTTTCTGTGAGAGAGACTAAAATTACGGGGCACACAGGTACATTGAATAAACTTACATGGCAGGGTGTTGTGACGAGGGCGTTTGTTGCTACCACTGCTGATACTGTCGTTTGAAATAGAGTGCTTCATTTTTCCCAAAAAAACTGATGCTAGAACACACAAGGAAACACACAGGAGAGCTGAAGATTGCAGAATGAGAGCGACTGTACCACGACAAGTGTTTATATAACCTCTATCATCTCAACCCACCACTTCATCCAGGAAGCGATTAGGAGTACAGCATTTCTTCCCACCTGCTGATGAATGCTGGTCTGAGCACACAGATCGAGTTCGTACTCGTCTGATGGCCACGGATTTCGTGCACTTTTATATATTCGTTTTGGCGCCTTCTGGAAATACCCACTTGTTCCAGTGATCCTTTCTTCGTGCTGCACGCGCTCATCGATCCGGCCAGAGAGCTGCTAGCCAGTTCACTCTGTGGCGAGGTGCAGCCGCTGACGGACGCATTCATTCATGTGTCCCGGGTTACGACAGTGCCCCGTGTAACAGGTTTTTAAGTGATGTAGGATCGTCTTTAGAGTTTCGACGCGATGTATTTGCGCTCATTAACTTTAGAGAAAATGTTTAAACCATATTTCCACGCGATGTAGGATTGTCTTAAAAGTTTCAATGCGATGTAGTCATCCTCATATATTTTAGTTTCGGTTTATAAACAATATTCCCGTGCTATGTATTTTCGATTGTATTTGAGTTCATTTACTTTTACGCTTTGTATTTTCGTTCCACGTGTACCAAAGAAGACAGCGATGCACGCGAGTGGCGACAAAAAAATGGTCAAATGGCTCTGAGCACTATGGGACTTAGCTTCTAAGGTCATCAGTCCCCTAGAACTTAGAACTACTTAAACCTAACTATCCTAAGGACATCACACACATCCATGCCCGAGGCAGGATTCTAACCTGCGACCGTAGCGGTCGCGCGGTTCCAGACTGTAGCGCCTTTACCCGCTTGGCCACCCCGGCGGGCGAGTGGCGACAGGTAGTGGCTTCTGGAACTAAATACTTGAGAGGGCCGCCATGCATTCCAAGGCGTTATGCCATGGCTAGGTGTACTGCGACTTCCAGCACAGGTATATAATTTTGTACAATTTACAATATTCCATAAACAATATCCCCACAAATCGTTTAAATATTCTAAGCCACATTTAGTTGAAATCTTTTTAGTCAGCCTGCTACTAGTTGTGAATTTTCGTGTGTGTGTGTGTGTGTGGAACAATATCCTGCATGACCAATACAGTTGCATATTTTTTAAACACCAGCGACAATTTCGAAGTGTATTAGATATAAATAAACATTATCTATGCAAATTGTTTAATAGATTATAACTGACACTAAATTAGCTTACTGTCGTGACTTCCTCCCAGTCCTGCAGCTCGATACAGACTGCGCGAATTTCCCGCCATTTAAGTCATGGGAGGGGGAGGGGGAGGGGAGGGACCTGGGAGGTCCGTTAGGGGGACCCACGTTCGGGCTGGTGAAAACTCGTGGCGTCATTAGGGGGTGTGAGTGGGCGTAATTAAGTGATCAATTAATTAATTTGCTAATTAATTTAATACTAGAAGTGCACCATAAACGGCTTTATCCTACCACCCACGATATCTGAGAATCGATAATGTCGGAAAATGAAGGAATCCGAAAATTCAAGTACAATGACGGCAACAATCGCGATGTTATTGTGCAACACTCAGGTTAATGCATTCGAACTGTGCGAGTTTTAACTTACCTTTCAGATGTTTGAACCAGGAGACAGCTAACGCTTTACGTTCGTACGGAGTTGTTCTTTGTATACCAAATGAAAAATTGTCCGTTGTATACGTCTATCGAGCAGACAATGGCGTTCGGTTTGTTCGAAATGATTTACTTAAGCACATCGCATCGTACTTGTTCATCGGGCGGGCCGTGCATATCATATGGTGGACAACTGCATACATGTGGAATCTGTAACTCGATGGGCCACCTTCAGAATGACTATTCCAGTAAAGAGGGGGGGGGGGCGGGGTTGAGGGGTGGGTGCCCTGTCCAATTGCTAACGGAAAGTTCGACTGCCGACAGAACTACGTCACAACCTTTCATGAGTGACATAGCCCAAGGAATTGTGGCAATTTCTTCAGAACCACCGCACGATCAGCTTCGAAACACGTTCAGATTTCGTCGAATGGTTTTGAATGGTGCCTAGTGGGTCCAAACCGCACACATGTGCAAAAATTGCGGTCGCGCTCCGTACCAAGGGCGTGCAATCACGTTCAGTGAGGATGTAGCCCCACAGTATTCTTAGAGAAACGTCAGAGTGTGTTAGCAGCTTCAAAGGTTGTCAAGAACATCTTTCTGTTCCTCTGCGGACTGCAAACAGTCGTTTTCGACCGTCAAGTGTTTGGGTATCAACGCCCCAGAGAAAGAGGTGCTTTCATTGACACCATTTCTGCCACTCCCTGAGGCCTTTGAGTGTTGATTCTAAGTGGCCGTGTGTCTGAAATGTTTCCCTCAGCCACCTGTAAGAAAACCATCTGATTTCAACGCAGGGTGTCGCTATTCTGATCCCCATCTCAGTGACGTCAAAAGAAGGGGTGAAATGTGGATAAGACGGGATGTGGAGAGCTCTTTATCCTGTGAAACGTCCACGGTGGTGTTTGGCAGAATTGTGCTGATATCTGGTGCCAACGTGACATCATTAATTCAACTTACAGCTCGCATGAACTTCAGAGCTGTGGCCTTTTTTCGCATGTGTCAACACCTTGTTGTCTGAAGGGTCACCGAGCCTGTGGTTGACGTCACAGAGCGCCATGCTTTTCACCATTACAGTGGAAGGATGCAGGCACCTTTGAGTCAAATTTAAGACTTATACATTGATTTAGAGAGAATTACCGGGTTTCGAAGAATTCATCCTTTAATTCTGTTGCTCACTGTAGATTCTTCTAGAAACTGGAAGTGGTGAAGCGTCTAGAAAGTGAGTGAGGAATTCAAAGGGCCACATAACCTATGGAACACATTTGTTTTGATGGGTTTCTATAAGTAAAGTTAAGCTACTCACATAGATCCTGTGTGGGCTGAAATTATAGTATGTCAGCAAAAATTGGTACATATGCTAATGCATTAATGGGGAAAAACTGATTTAAGCTGGAAAAAAATAGTTGAAATTTAGGCCATAAGGTGTAAATCTGGGGCTGTGCAGAACATCGTTGAAGTTTCCGTTGTCATATTGAACAAATTGTGTAAGCAGTGGTTAGTAGTAAAATCAACGTTATGTCTTTCACACTTGTTTCACCTTTCCTGACGAAGCCTGTTCCTAATCCATTACATACGGAAATTTTTCTATGTCTTTCTTGCATTTACGCCGGCCCGTGTGGCCGAGCGGTTCTAGGCGCTACAGTTTGGGACCGAGCGACCGCTACGGTCTCAGGTCCGAATCCTGCCTCGGGCATGGATGTGTGTGATGTCCTTAGATTAGTTAGGTTTAAGTAGTTCTAAGTTCTAGGGGACTGATGACCTCAGAAGTTAAGTCCCATAGTCCTCAGAGCCATTTGAACCATTTTGAATCTTGCATTTACAGCGCCAGATTTTCACATGGTGGTCAAAATTGGAACTAAGTTTTTTTCCAGCGTAAATCAGTTCCGCATTAACGCATTAGAATATCTGCCATATTTTGCGGCCATATAATAATTACAGCGCACAATGGGGCTTTGTCAGTAGCTGCACATTAACTATAATCCTCTGGTACACAGTTACCCCCCTGTTTGTCAATTAAAATTAAACAGAATTTATAGCAAAACTGAAACTGTAAATGCTGGGATCGGATTTTATTCGAAAATTGTTGATTTATAACATGAAATAGAGGTTTGCTGTAGTAAAAAAAAAAGAAATTCATACTGTTGTAGAAAACGCAAAAGTAAGAAAAAAGAAAAAATCAAACATCGCCTCAGTACTTCGTTCAGCTTGTATAAAACATGGTGTTGTTACTTATAAATAATAATACCAGGAAATTATCGCCATTGATCATAAAGAAGAAAATTCTATTGAGTATAAAATAACAACAATAATTATATAGGTATTTTGTGTTTGTTCTAGTAACTGTATTTGTATCAAAAGTAACATGAAAGTGCAGCAGTGATGTGGTCAAATAACTTATATTACTTATAAAATGCAATTCATATTTTCTAAGGATATAAAATACGCAATGGAATCACATTGAACGATGGGCGCTTCTAATTATGTGCGAAACAAACAAAAAGCAAACGAAAGTCGTCAGTTTCCTATTTATCTCTTACACAAACATATAAATTTCTTTTTCACAATTTCTACTAATGCCTTCCGTAATCCTACCATTTACTACGTCACTTACGTACTATATCAAAACTACCGAACCGTAGTTTTGATAGATCGCAACTGTACACACTGTTGATGGTGTTCCATCCGCTGGATGGAGACATTGAGCTCGGCTGCCACCTTGTTGCTCTTCGAGTGGAGTCGGCTATATGACGGCACTGGGCTTCACCCTTCTCTTTTTTGATCGTCATCCAACACATACGTGACAGCAGGACAGGAAACACACACACACACACACACACACAGACACACACACACACACACACATTCAAGTCACTTACAGTTATCAGTTACACTTCAACCACACACAACATTCACATTTCTCGAAGGAAAGGTGCCTGCGGATAAACGTCATTCGACTTTACTTTTACCGACAACTGTAGATTGAAATTATCCATTGGTTCATTGCAATCAATTGTTATGATATAGACGGACTACATTGAAACTTCCCGAACTAGGGGCCTTTGTCTTACGCGGGCATGTACTCTACCAGCTGAGTTACCCAAGCACGACTCCCGACCATTGATCACAGCTGTAATTCCGACAGTGCCCCGTCTCTTACCTTCCAAACTTCACAGAAGCTCTCTTGCGAACCTAGCAAGGCTAGCACTCCTAGAAGAAAGGATTTTGCGGAGACATGGCTTACGCAAAGCCTGGGGGATGTTTCCAGAATGAAATGTTCACTCTGTAGCAGAGTGTGTGCTAATGTGAAACTTCTTAGAAGATAAAACTGTGCATTTGCCCGCGAAAGGCGAAGGTCTCTTGTTCGAGTCTCGGTCCGGCACACAATTTGAATCTGCCAGGAAGTTTCATATCAGCGCCCGCTCCACTACAAAGGATAATTGCATTCACGAACTACATTATTTCGATTGTTGAGTTATGTAGAACACATCACATTAACAAAGTTAATTTAACAACAAAATTGGGAAAGTAATTAGTTAATCTGAGAAAATTTTGCCTGAGGAGTAATCAGTTACTCTTTTTGCAGCTGTCAGAAATGCTGTTACAAATAAACAAAATTGAGAAAGAAGTCGCCTCACTACGTGTAAAGGAGGCAACGGACAACAAAAACAGCCATCAGAACATTCTGCCACAGCAGATGAGCACCCTCGAGAACAGGCTGGATGTGGTAAGTACTTACAGTAATATTTCACTGAATCCAAGAACTAGTTTCAAGTTTGATACTTTTTCTATGTCTGTAATATCAAAGCTCAAGTGGCGGATTATAATTTCCCGTCGAAGGCTAACTAAATTCTTCTCTTACTTCTCCAACGTATGTCATCGTGATAGTGAATTAACTTCCATCGCGTCAGATGCACCATGATGATCTAATTAGGGATAGTGAAAACTTAAAACTTATACCGAATGTAATGTCACGGGCTCCGCCACGAGAAGGGATAAGTGTAGACACGATAATAACATCTAACAAGTACTTTTACATGCAACAGCTTCTTCTTCTTCTTCATCGTCGCCTTGTCCCATGTCACGTAGGATCGGCGTTGCTCTTCTGGCTCCTTCTCCTCCATAGTTCTCTTTCTATTGCCTCTTCCTTCTTCCATCCTTTCTCCCTTAGGTCCCCGGATATCTTATCCTTCCACCTCATCTTCGGTCTTCCTCTCCTTCTCGCTCCTTCAATCTTTATATCTTCAACTCTGTTTCCGATATACTCTTCCCCTTTTCTCTGTAAGTGTCCGTACCACCTTAGTCTGCTCTCTTGTATCTTTTTCCCCATGGGTCCCACTTTCACAGCTCCTCTAACAAATTCATTTCTAATTCTGTCCTTCCTTGTTACCCCACACATCCACCTCAGCAGCCTCCTTTCCGCCACTTCCATCTTCCGTTTCTGGGATACTGCGATTGGCCATGTCTCTGCCCCGTATATCATAGCAGGCCTTACCACCGACTTGTACACTTTCCCTTTCAACCCAATGCTCACCTTTTTGTCACACAACACTCCACTCATTTTCCTCCAGTTGTTCCAACCACAATGTATTCGGTGTTGTATCTCTCTTTCCAGTCCTCCGTCCCTCTGTATGTACGACCCCAGGTATTTAAATTTGCAGACCGATTTCAGTTCGTCATCCTGGATCTTAGAATACCTCATCCGCACATCCTTCAGTGCTAAATATTCTTACTTTGTCCTGCTAATTTTTATCCCTCTTTCTTCTAGTGCCTTCCTCCAATCCTCCAGCTTTTCCTCAAGTCTGTCGATGCTCTGCTCACAAAGAACCACATCATCCGCAAACATCATATTCCACGGCGCTTCCTTCTTCACATCTTTCACCAGCACATCCATAATCAGGTCAAAGACGTCGGGACTAAGCGCAGACCCTTGATGTAACCATACTTTTACTGGAAACTCCTTTGTCATGCCCACACTACTTCTCACCTGTGTCATTGCTCCTCTGTACATTTCCTTCACTAACCTCACATACTTCTCTGGCACGCACTGCTCCCTCATGCTTCTCCATATTTCGTCCCTCGGGGCTCTGTCATATGCTTTCTGCAAACCAATGAAAGCCATATGTAGATCGACTTGTAGCTCCCCGTGTCTCTCCACTATCTGCCTTAAAGCATGTACTGCATCAGTCGTTCCTCTTCCAGGCATGAACCCAAACTGTTCTTCACACACCACAGTCTCCTTGCGTAATCTTGCTTCTATAACTCTTTCCCAAATTTTCAATGTGTGTGTCTTCAGTTTAATACCTCTATAGTTACTGCAGTCCTGCACATCACCTTTCCCCTTAAATACTGGGATCAGTACACTAGTTCTCCACTCGTTTGGCATCTCCTCCTGTCGCCAAATCTTCTTCGTTAAATACCAAAGGAGCTCAGCTCCCTTTTTACCGAGACACTTCCATACCTCAACGGGGATCTGGTCTGGGCCAACTGCCTTCCCATTTTTCATCTTTTCAACTGCCCGTTCGACTTCATCTCTACTTATATCCATCGTTAATCCTTCGTTTGCCCCTCCTTCCTCAGCTTTCATTCTTACATTTTCTTCATTTATTTGTAACAGCTAAATTTGAATAATGTAAATAAGAGTGGGGCAACAGTTTTGCTGTTGTGTAATCTGAATTCCATGAATGAAACCTTTTACACTCTCCGAAAAAAAACAGTTTTCTCATTCATAAAAAATTTGACAAAGTTTTTACAGGATGTATAACAACGGTTGTAGTTTCAGCTGAACTTTGTGCTGTCTGATGTAGCGTTAGTGCCGAAACACTGTTTATCATAATTTTTTCATTTGTAACTATTTGTTATTATTGGACGTGCGTGCTATGTAATGGGATGAAACGAATCATTACTATAGTTTATGTTCGTGAAATTAGCAACAGATGTGATTTTTTACAGGGAAGTCTGTAAAATGCTTTATTATGACTAGGTGGGAGGAACTAGTTTGAGAGTTAGGTGCAGAAGAATAACTACAATCCTGTTCAGAAAAGACAGAACACCTTGAACAACTAGAGATAGTACGTTCGTACTCACAGGACATGTACATTAGTATGCTCTGCAGAAATGATTAGCATTTGAACCATGTCGGCCAGCGTGTTTTAGGTCAACATCGATATTGCGGCGCAACACCACCTACCGGTAAAACGTGCCTACGGGCCTCGTTTCGCTCTAAACCAAAGGCAGTGGACCAGTATGACTTGAGCAGGCGTGCAGGATGCTTTGGAGACGTGTGCGCGAACGTACTGTCAAATAAGTGACTTTGAAAGAGGGCCCATTATTGTCATCAGAGAATGTGATGCATCCATCCGGGAAGTTGCTGCTCGTGTGGGACGAAGTGTTTCGATAGTGCAACGGGTGTGTGCAGAATGGTTCGCGGTCGGCTGTAGAACACAACGGGATAGGTCAAGTCGCACCACCCAGACCATCCCCCGAGAAGATCGACGCCTCATCCTAATGGTATTGCTGGACAGATCTGAGTCCATCTCGGCTGCGGGGCAAAAGTGGAATAGTAGAACACATCGTACACTATCAGGGGTGGCAATCCGTGGCCGTTTATCGCGGTATGAGTTACGTGCGCTTCGTCCACTTCTTTGCCTACCTATGACGAATGTGCAGAAACGTGCTAGACGGTAATGGTGGATAGAACGACGTCACCAGAGACAGGAATGGTATCAGATAGGAGTTTTCGGACGAATCCAAGTTCTGTTTGTTTGAAAACGATGGCCAAATTTTGGTTCGCTGTAGACAAGGGAGTGGCATCACAGTGACTGCATTTGCAACAAGACATACGATGTCAACTCCGGGACAACTCAGGCCAATCACAGATGGTCTGTGTCCACGGCACTGTGACGTGTGACCTACGTGAATGACATCCCACTATCTGTAGCCATACCATTTCTGCGCAACACCCCAGATGCCATTTTTCAGCAAGACAATACCCGACCACATTTTGCCGCACGAACTCGTGTCTTGTTGTCACAGGATGTCAGCCTTTTTCCCTGGCCAGTCAGATCACCAGATTTGGCACCAAACCAATTGTGTGATACATAGTAAAACAACGGGTACAGTGCCAATTCCAACCACTATAGATGAACTTTGGAGATAGGTGAATGCAGCATGGACGCTATCACAGGACTACATTCACACGTTATACGCGTCGATGCAATCATGCGTGGATCAAATTATCAGGGCCCGTAGCTGACGCTGTGCCTACAAGGCAACAGGACACATGCTGAACCGAGGTTAGCTGCTGATACAACGTGCTCTGGAAAGTTGAATCTGCAAAGGAAAGATCTTACATTTACAGGTAAAAGACCATTGCTATAGGTATCGCACGAAGACATCTACTGCTGCATAATTTGAAAATCACATGACGTATAGGGGCGTTCAATAAGTAATACAACACATTTTTTTCCGAAAGCATGTTCATTTTATTCTGGAATCCAATACACCATATTATTCCCCATTCTTTTGGCAACAGAACCTTGTTTCTAAACATAATCTCCGTTCAATGCGATAACCCTACGTCACCTTACTGGCAGAACCTGTATGCCCGCATGGTAGTACTCTACAAGTCGACGCCGGAGCCAACGTCTTGCTGCGTCAATAACCTCCCATTATTTACGTACTGCTTCCCGCGGAGTGCATCCTACATTGGGCCAGACAGATGGAAGTCGGAAGGTGCGAGATCTGGACTGTAGAGCGGATGAGGAAGCACACTCCGACGAAGTTTTGTGAACTTCTCTCGGGTGCGCAGACTTGTGTGAGGCCATGCATTGTCATGGAGAAGGAGAAGTTCGTTTCCATTTTCGTGGTCACGAACACGCTGAAGTTGTTTTTTCCGTTTCGTGACGGTAGCACAATACACTTCAGAATTGATCGTTGCGCCATGAGGGAGGTTCAAATGGCTCTGAGCACTATGGGACTTAACTTTTAAGGTCATCAGTCCCCTAGAACTTAGAACTACGTAAACCTAACTAACCTAAGGACGTCACACACATCCATGCCCGAGGCAGGATTCGAACCTGCGACCGTAGCGGACGCGCGGTTCCAGACTGTAGCGTCTAGAACCGCTCGGCCACCCCGGCCGGCCATGAGGGAGGACAGCAAACAGAATAAAATAACTTCTTCAGGGTCTCAGAAGACAGTCACTAGGACTTTACTAGCTGATGGTGTGGCTTTGAATTTTTTTCTTCTGAGGCGTGGTGGTGTGGTACCACTCCATATATTGCCGTCTTGTCTCCGGTTCGAAATGATAAACAAATGTTTCATTTCCTGTGACGATTTGAGGTAAAGAAGTGTCACGAACGCCTGGTAACACGCAAGCAATTCCGCACAGGAGGTCTTTCGTTGGTCTTTACGTTCCTCTGTTAGGTGGCGAGAGACCCAGTGAGTACTCCAATTGGTGGACGAGAGCGTCAGTACTACCAACAGAAACGTCCAGTTGGGCAGCGAACCGTTTAATTGTGATTCGTTGATCGCGTCGAGTGAGAGTATACGCACGTTCCAACACTGCAGGAGGCACAGCTGTGTGCGGCTAGCCGCCACGCATGAGATCGGACAGGTTTGCGCGACCTTGTTGTTATGACGACAAATGCCTCTCTCAACGACTCGCTTGCTTTTGTTCTGTGCCAGGTATCCGTAGACATTTAGCAAGTGCCTATGAATATCTGCAATGCTCTGGTTTTCCGTTAAAGGAAACTCAATGACAGCTCTCTGCTTGGAACGCACCTCCATTGCAGATGCCATTTCGAAGACTACGATTAGCGCCGCCGCCATATTAAACTTCATAGAACTATAGGGACTGAAACGGTGTCCCACATCAAATTCCGCATTTTTTTTCAACCAAAACTGGCCGATGAAAACAATGTGTTGCATTACTTACTGTACGCCCCTCGTAAATTCATGTAAGTGCAGCGCAAGTGAGGGAGCCAGCAACCATCTCACCGTAATCCAGAACAAGAACGGTTGAATATGCCCAATTCACTATCGTAAGGCAAGCGTCTACACTATGTGACGGAATTAGTTCGTCGACATCATAGGCGGAAACAGAAGGCAATTTATAAGGAAAGATCTGTGCATGAACTACACATAAAGCCCAAAAACTTAAGTCCTGCAACTTGATTGAGGGAAAAACCTGTGTAGTTCGCAATTTGATTGTTTCACGCATTACTAGAATAGAAATCAATGAGACAGCAGCTAGGATTTTTATTTGGGTGTTCTTAGTGAGACTAAATTTTGCTCCACTGTTTATCATGTGATAAATGTAACGCAGTGATGTAATAGTTATTGATCTGCTGTGAATTGTATAAGCAATGTATATGAAAAAAGATAGTAAAGTTTAATGTTTTTGCCGGTAAAGTAATTTTAAGTGAAAAAACACAAGAACGTAGAGTGCTTTTTATTTATCTCCACGACGCGCTTCAAAGGTTTAAACCTCCATCATCATGTGGATTTACGTTTGATAGCATGACATTTGTGTGTGTTACGTTACGAATTTTTGAAGGAACGTATGGCACTGTCTAGTGGAGAAACAAAACACTATTTCAGAACATGGTTTTGAGTTTCTTTTCATAAAAAATTTAACGTATATCTAACGGTAAACATAAAATAAGTAAAATAGAGTACCTCCAGTGGTCACAGGTTCCTTTCACTGTCGTAACAAATCACATGTACACTGTCATATTCTGTAAACAAATATGGCGTCTGGTAACATTTGAGTGCAAGGATCGTATAGCAGAAGGGGAAACGTTATCAAAAAAGTACACAGAATATACGTCATGACAACATTTTTACAGAATACATTTTAAAGGATTTGGAGGTGTTTGTTTTGAGGTGTCGAATACACCACACAGGCAGATCATTTGAGATAAAATTCAAAGAACACGTGGCAGAACTAAAAAAGAAAAAATGCCACACATCAGCAATAGCCACTCACCTGCATGAAACAAAACACCACATTAACAACACAAGTTTCAGCATCCTACACATTAAACCAAAAGGCAGAAAACTAGACATCCTTGAAACAAAAATAATGATTCACATGGCTCTAAGCACTATGGGACTTAACTTCTGAGGTCATCAGTCCCCTAGACTTAGAACTACTTAAACCTAACTAACCTAAGGACATCACACACATCCATGCTCGAGGCAGGATTCGAACCTGCGACCGTAGTAGCAGAGCGGTTCCAGACTGAAGCGCGTAGAAGCGCTTGGCCACAACGGCTACCAATCCTTGGAACACTCCAAATATACAAACACCAAACAAAACGGCCTGAATCCATGTTAAATGACAAAAATGACAATGTTTATAATAACAGTATTATCTCTGTTTTCAGCAACTGCCACCGTCAATAAATTGCAATATGCAATACACACACACACACACACACACACACACACACACACACACACACACACACACATACACACACATACACCTTAATATTTAGCATAAATATTTAGTTATGTTATCATGACTGTCGCATAGTGTACATGAGATTGACCTCATTTACAGATGTATCATCACCCCAATAGCTTGTACCCCTTGTCAGCTTCAAGCTATATGTACAACTACTGGCACAAATTGAACCTCCATCTGCATATTTTAAAGCATTAACCAATGCATTACCCCAACTTTTAGGCAGTCATTACATGTAACAGATATGATCTTCAGGCCCCTTGCATTGTAAAGGCTGTTCTCATACAATCACTGTTTAAATCCTCTCTCTCCCTCTCACTTTCTCTTTCTCGTCCTGTCCCTCTGCCTGCAGCCTTTCATATCCATCTATGAATCACAACCAAAAATTGTTATTTGTGTGTAATTTTAATACTGTAGCCAATATTATTATTGTATTTAAAGTTTGTAACGTTTCACTTGATTGTATTAACGAATATGAAGTTTAAGCTATTTTAACTTGTCAAAATCGGATTTATGTACCACCTGAAATATTTATTCCAGCGGATGTATTCGACAACTCAAAACAAACACCGCCAAATCCTTTAAAATGTATTCTGTAACAATGTTGTTATGATATTCTGTGTACTTTTTTGATAACGTTTCCCCTTCTGCTATACGATCCTTGCACTCAAATGTTACCAGACGCCATATTTGTTTACAGAATATGACAGTGTACGTGTGATTTGTTACGACAGTGAAAGGAACCTGTGACCACTGGAGGTACTCTATTTTACTTATTTTATGTTTACCGTTAGATATACGTTAAATTTTTTATGAAAAGAAACTCAAAACCATGTTATGAAACAGTGTTTTGTTTCTTTACTAGAGAGTACTACAAGTTCCTCCAAAAAATCGTAACACAACACGCACAAATGTCATACTAACAAATATAAATCCACCTGATGACGGAGGTTCAAACCTTTGAAACGCGTTGTGGAGATAAATAAACAGTGACTGGTAACAGTAAATTTGTTATTTCATTTAATGTCAATAACAAGCACAGTAGCCTAACCTAAAATGTTCGCATTTAAAGCGTAGAGTGTGTGCAAAGTGATTCTTTGTCAGCCGACCACTAGGCCTTGCTAACAAACTCTCCCCCGAAGATTCTCTATTGGCTCAATCCCGTCACACCTTGTACGACTTGCTAAGACATAACTTAATTTACCACCCAAAGATGTACTACCCCAGCAGATGGATAAGTCACTACAGACCTTTGAGACAGGCTAGTGCATATCGACTTGCTCGCGAACTCGCGGCTTGAAATGTGTGTCAATAGACGCCTTTCAACATCCTATGTTACATGTCACTCACATGACGACAACAGTGCCACATTTTTCATCTTACCTATTTTTTCTGTCAATCGTGTGATATATCTTATATATCTGTGCAGCAACAATTCAAAAAATAAACCTGAAGTTAGTGTAATTACATGCACGTGCAGGAACTAGAATTTTCTGAGCAGCGACATTTCTACTTAATACTGAAAAATAACTTGGTAGCGATGTATTATTTTGTGAATATGCGATGTATCGTACTGACGATTACGTACAACACACACTACACAAGAGAATTTCTGTATGACCAACGTAAATTCTAAACTGACGTGGTTAAGAATACTTCGGCTATGCAAATCAAGTGAGAAGGTCTAAATATTTATCGGGAATAAGCATCTGCTAAACCGTTAGTTAATGACAGTGGGACATACGAACAAATCATTTTTTATTTTCCAAATTATTATTGAAGAAATGAAACAAACATAACTCTGAAATCAGATCACTGTTTGGTTTACAGAGTACACGACGATTTCTTGTGTTTTAGCGGAAACTGCTGAATTCCCCGTGAAGATCCTGTTACGTTTTGCTTTCTTTAGGTATCATGTGTGTACTTAATTACGATATTATGCTTCATAAAATACAAGATATGACATGTCATTCATCATGACGTTGAACGTTACAATTCGGAGAAAGTTTGTACGAATTCCATACAGCGGAACGTTAATTTCATGCAACACAGAAAGCTATGAGCGAAAGGAAGACAAATGATGCGGTACGAAATATATAAGCAGAACAGGAACGAAAAGGGGATCATTCTAGCGACATTAAGCGACTTGGACAAAGGCAAGTGTAGAATTGTAAAAGTGCCGTCGGCTACCGTAGAAGACTATAAGTAAGCGTAGACTTCTTGCCTTGGTCAGTTAAGGCTTTACTAGGTTCAACTGAAAACCGGAATCAGTGAACCGTCTACAACCTGAGTGAGGATGTATATGAAGGGCCAGGTAACATACGGAACGTTTTTGTTCTACAAAGTTTTCTTCCTGTCTGTCACTTAGAATAAACAGAATTTATGACAAAACTGTAACTGTCAACGATTAATTCATGTTTTATTCCAAAATTGTTGATCTTATGAAACTTCCCCTTTGAACAATTATTACTGACTGTGCTTAAACTGACACACAATATTTTTAGCGCAACGCAATCTGACTTTCAAAAATCCCTGCAAAAGAATGGCCCTGAGTAACATTAAACTATACCTTTCAGAAATCACTTACCTCACAAAAACCTTCATTACTCGAACTACTGCAGTACAGCGAGCGCCACTACTGCCAGCTAAATAAAAGATTCAAACTACTGAAGGCACTAACTACTGATAGGGATAGTTAGCAAATGAAAGATATTAATAGAGAACAAACAATGTATTTACCTTGATAGTCATAATATATATAGCAGTTCATGACAAATTACCAAACTCCGCCATCTCTCTCCCCACATCCACCACTGCTGGAGGCTCACCTCCAACTGCGCAACGCTACGCGCTGTTCACATCCAGCTGCCGCTGCCTAGCACTACAATGGCAGACAACAATGCAAACTAGCCACAGACTGCACACAGCACAGCCAGTGATTCTCACACAGAGTGCTACGTGGCATTACCAATAAGAAAACCTAAACAGCCTACTTACATAGCCCCCATGCTCCCCACAAAAAATTTTACAAATTGTTTTGGGCAGTGGCCAATAATGATTTGATAAAATTTTTCATAATTACAATAACAAAGATATCAAATGCACACACTTATTGATACAATGTTGGTCAAAAGCTAAACTTTCTCACAGTCCATAAAGACAGTCCTAATCGTTCATCACAGTAAAGTAGCAGTGTTTTTCTCAAAGTCTGAGCAGTAAAAGAAAATGCACACCGAAGTAGTGGATTTCCATGCAATCTTGAAGAAGTAGTGTTGTCCTTCCAACGGAAAGACAGTGCTGGATCTTGACATGCAGACATGTATTGGTCCACAACAGAGCAAACCCACAGCAGAGTCATTCGACGTTTTGAAGAATATTGGTAGGTAGGTCATCACAGAGCAGACCCATTGTAGTCCTGGTAGAGATTACGGTATTGGTGGGCCACCAGAGGTGCAGACCCACTGCAGTCCTTGTAGAAATAATGGTACTGGTGAGTCAGCAAAGGTGTAGACCCACTGTAGTCCTTGTAGAAATAATGGCATTGGTGGGTCATCAAACATGCAGACCCACTGTAGTCCTTGTAGAGATGGCCAGCACCCATCTGTTGTGACTGTGCAGGTGCACAATCACCATTGAAGAGTCTTGCGGATAATATAGCAAGTCCATAACCACCACTTGTGCACTCACAAGGTTTTTGGAATTGTCCTTAGAACCAGCAATGCTGTTATCCAGTCCCTTGCAGAATTATTAACACACGTGCAAACACTAACAGTCCCTACTTCTCACATATTGTCCATATACTATGACCAACAGAAACGTGTGCAGTGAAATGTAACTTACAAGTTACTTAATTTGATAAACTGGTGTCAATTACAATTTTATAACATAAAAATACAATTACAAAGGTACAAAATACATCATTAAAGAACATAACAATACAGATAACATTTGTAGTAATACAGGCTTTACAAAAGAATCGAAATAACATATACAACAGTGTTACAGGAATTATGACATAAGTACATACATAAAAGATCAGAATAACTTTTGAAACATCAACTTCACACATGAACATTAAAACAAAACGGAATAAATAATGTCTAAGCATATTTACAAAGAAAATAACGTATTATAAATGCAAATTATATTTGAGGCTAACAGTATTCCTCATCATAGTGAATGTAGCTTAGTATTAGAAAAATTCTACAATGTAAGTCTTATCAGATAAACATATAAATACAGGAAAAACATAAATACCCAAGGGTACACAAACATATAGCGGAATAATACAAGGAAAGGACAGGGTTTGTTTCACTGCAGTATTTTGCAAACAAAACTTTCTTTACTTCTCGGAGATCTCCCTTCGTTCTTCATTATTTACAAAAGTCCTATCTATACCTGCTTTCTGTACTTTTCTCGTATAGCCTCACAGTACATTTCTTCAAATTCATCGCAACTCATTCTCTTATAGGCTACCCCCTCTTAAGCTAACTTAAATCTACTGAGCTCAGATGCTGAACTAAGGGACGAGGCAATGCAGCAGCACAAAACAATTAACACAAACATCAATGACAAAAAATTCAAACTGGCAAAGCAATTGCAACATTACCACTAATATAAGGCACTGTGCAGCAAACAAGAAAAATAAATGCGTAGTAACTGGCTTAACAGCGTAATACAAAGTCAAATTCAGTAACATTATGCGTGGCAAACAGCAGCAGCAAATAAATAAAACATATATCTAAACATGACATAGCTCAAGCAGAAAAAATATTACACTAAAATTGGCCATGTCTAATACCTATGTCACATCTTAACACTAGAGTGATGCATCACAATTTATTCTACAAAAGAAATTACCAAGTCATTAAAAATAGTATTTATACAATTCCTGTGAAGGGAAATGTCTATTTGTGATCTCTTTTCTAAGAAAGTTTATCAGAAACGTATTCTTTACTGGGTCTGTAGACAGAAAATAGTGATATGAGTACATCTATTAAATTTTATAATAAGCAGTGCTGCAGTGCAGCTAGAAACTAGATATTAAAGAAAATGAGCAAATATGTACAAAGGAAGGCATGAAACATCATTCATTAGCCATATGGCATTTCATAAGTAGTAAAAAATTCTCTCAACTAGCAAGACAATAGACATAATCAGGTGTATAGACATAAAATATTTCTCGTCATTTCATTAGACATTTCAGTAAATATAATAAATTAAGAGCGCCACAGTGTTATCATATGTTTTCAAGTTTGAGCGTGTCGTATTTGCGATGCTTTCGACAAAGGAATGTCAATAGCGAGGTTAATGGTCTCTCTCTTTTTTTCTCCGCCTAATGGCTTTTTCTCCAGGCAGGTGGCACAGCTGGGTGTCCACGACGCATTACGTGAAGGTCACTTAACTTTTTTACCGAAATATTTACGACAGCAGTGACAGTCTCACCTAAAAAAATTTCACAGGTCGAGAATTTGCGTTACAAATGTGTAGAAACAAAATCCTATAAATATAACAGTGTTCAAAAAGTTTTCGTCGGCATTGTGATAGATTCACTCTTAAAGTACGATTCTAGGTTTCCAACATCCTTTTCATAAATCAGAGTCCCTAACCACTACTCATTATTCCTTACCTTATTACATATATACATATTTGTCGACACTTCTTCAATATTTCATCATAATAAATATATAGCATAATCAAATTCCTCATATAGCATCAGCTTATTGATCATAAACATACCTCAACAGCATAATACACATAGTCATCGTAATAATAACATCATAACACCTCAGTCAACTCTCAAAATCGTTGTAGCTTCCTCCAATAATTTCAAAACCTAAAAAAATTCTCTGCTCATGTCAAAAGTGTCATCTGCCTCAAACGTACTTTAAAAATCGTGATCCCATACCAAATATATCATTCAAAGCTCTCATAATATCACAATGGGTCCGAAAAAATATGAACAGTTCACAAAGTACAGACAAAATACAATTTCTTAAGTGTGAAGTAATCCAAGTCTGTAACTGTGTAAACATGTGTCACTGACGTAGTAAAAAAGTTTGTATCTCTCAGTTAAATGATCAGATAGCTGTGTAATTCTGTGTTAGAGAAACATGGTACCGATGTGTAAAATTGTATAAGCAAATACCATATTAGCTAGGGCTCCTTGTGCTTGCTAAACACATGGTACACAAAGTAGGCATGTACCCCCCTGAGGATTAATTTAATTATACCCTCAGCTGTTACAGGTTACAGCAATGGAATGAAATCTATCACGGAAAACTTTCTTTGTAATTCAAAAATTTTTAAAAATAAATGTTTTAAGTACAAAATTAATCACTGAAATGCGTGTCCTGTAGCGCTAAACTGTGCGGCTTGTTGTAAGATAATCTCTGTGGAAGTGTCGTAGTTATCGTCCTCTGAAAGCTAAGTTCCGCAAAAGTCAATGTACTTACCTCATGATAAACAAAAGTGAAATGCTTTGCGTATAGATGTCTTAGTTATTACGCTTATTGTTGTGATGAAGAAATTACTGTGTTGTAACGTATTGTTGTACTACGAAGAAGGCTGTCTCATTGTAGCTATACCACAAAAGTTACTACTAAAACATGTTTTACTTTACAGAAGAATTCAGAAAAACTGTGCAGATATGAAACAGAAACACCGCAAAAGCAACATTGTAAATTGTCACTCATTAGTAGCGTCATGATAAAATCGTGTAGCTGTCACATAAACTAACCACTGTCTCATCTGGTATCTCACAGAAAGTACCTTAAATCCAGAATGTATTTTCAAATAAACCAAAATGTTGCATTAAAATCTCATTAGCAGTACTGGTAAATGTTCTAAGTATGTAAGCCTTATAATCATTACGTAATCGTGCAACTAACACGCAAGAATGTACACACACAATGACACTGTGACGTCTGTTCACTATAACAATGCATTCGCAATTTCTGTTTAAATAAGTTCTCTTGGTTCTTGATTGGATATTTAAGTTCAAACATTGTTGCATGTTAACAGATTCTAAGTCTGACAAAGCATACTAGAAATGTGAAGTGAAAAATTTTGTGGCAAAGACAAAGTTAAAAAGCAGATTATCTTTCAATAAACGGTTTTACATGTGAAATGTGGTGTAAACCTTTACTCTTCCTAGTACACAGAGTTTCAACGTCAACGCAATTATCATGATGTATACATCGGTAAAGAATGCTAAAATTTTTCTCAAGGCTAGCGTCTTATGTTATTTTTCTCGGAGCCAGCGGGCGCACGCGGCTGCCTGCTGTGCGAGTCATTGTCTGTCTATTTGTTGGCGCGCGCCATTATTGGGATTAGGAGACCGAACTTCTACAAATTCGCCTTGCCGAGAGGGCCCAGCTCTGTTAGAATCCCGCCAGTTCTGATGAAATTCAGGTCTATCGTTTTGTCGGTAGTTCCTGTAGTTTCTTTCTTGTCGGTTAAGTGGTGGAGAATTTCTCCCTGAATTATCACTGCACGCGGACCGTTGCGTCTGAAGTTATTCTGTCTCCCTTGATAATAATAGTTCTGGTTGCCATATTGTCTGTTTCTGTGATTGTCTCTGTCATATTCATTGCTACGGAAATGCGATCTTTCTCTGTAACTATTATTCTGCCAGCGGTTGTCAAAAGGGTGGTGTCTGTTTTGGTCACGATTTGTGTTGTGAGAATAGCCTTGTCGTGTCCAGTTATTATTGCTTTCATCGCGGAATTGTGACAGATGTGACCTGTAATTGTTGTTTGCCTGTTTTCGCATCCCGCGACTGTCAGTGTCAATTTCTAATTCTTGTAAGAGTCCCTGAAAAGCTTCAATGTCGTCTTTGCAACGTCCTGCCGAAATAATATGTCGTAAATGTTCAGGTAATTTGATTAAGCAAATGCGGATGAGTTCTGAGGGGCTGTATGGGTTTGAAAGATACTGATTCTTATGCAACATGTCTTCAAAATATTTCATAAGACTGAAAAATTCAGATTGTTCGAAACGTTTCATCATTATGATGCTATGTTTTACTCGGTCTTGTGTAGTTTGAGACCAATATGCAGAGAGGAAGGCATGATAAAAATCTCCTTCACTGTGACAATCGTGAATGACCGATCGCATTCTTACAGCTGGTTCATTCTCTAAGTAGCCACACATAAATTCTAACCTGTGCTCCAATGACCAGTTGGGAGGAAAACAATGAGAGAATTGATGGAGCCATGCTTGTGGATGAATGTCATTGCCAGAATTCTTAAATGTTTTGAATTTACGTGTAGTAATGAACAGCTTATAGTCAAAATCATCATGTCGGCGAGTCGCATATCGGTCATTGTTAGGTCGTGTCAGCCGTTCCATCTCAAAATTGGGTGCACATTGCCAATTTCTTTCATAACTTCCGAAATGCCCTGTGTTATTATTTTGCGGCTTTTCCGTATTTGTAAGTCCCTCTTCCCGTGTTGGAGCGCGAGTGTCCGCTGAAATACGTAATTGTTGTATTAGCTGTGTCAGCTGATCTTGTACTTCCCGGATTTCTCTTTGGTGTTGCATATTAATTTGATTCAGATTTTGTTTCAGTTTCCTAATTTGTTCGCTCCCTTCTGTGTCATTAAAGACTGCCGGTTTTGTGTCATTCAGATTATCATCTACCTTCGTAGATAAATTAGTGAATTGATCCGAAAGTTTGGCTACTTTCTCCGATAGTGTACTTATTTCCTCAGTGTGTTTTTCTGAACCACGTTTCAGAGTTTCCATTTGTGTTGAAATCGAATCTACTCTGTCCTTTAAGTTTTCCTGAGTTTTTGCAAGTTCCGTAACCGAATCGGTAGATGCAACTGAGTCAAATTTAGCTTGCAGGGTCTCATGATTTTCATGAACAATAGTTTGCAGTTCTTTTATGGCTGCTTCGTGATTCTGTAATGCATTTTCATGCCGCGAAAAAATAGGTTGAAAATGCTCACAAATTTGAGTTTTTACGTCATTACAGACTTTTTGACATTTCGATTCAATGTTATGTAACTCAGTAGTTAAATCTTCACGTGTTTGTTCAAGAGTTTGTTCCAATGAGTCTAGCTTTTGAAGCTGTTGCTGTGTTTGTCTCTGATTTTGTTCCATCGTGTCTAACCTTTGAAGATTTTGTTCCATTGTGTCTAACTTTTGAAGATTTTGTCCCATTTGCTTCTGATTTCGTTCAAGCGTTGTGTCTAACTTTTGTAGCCTTTGTCCCATTTGTTGCATTAACTGTAATAACAATGCACTGGTGTCTGAAACATGTTCCACAGTGCTTTTCGGCAGTGAAGTTGCACCGGCAACATTTACATTTTGACAAGCAGAAAATGTGTCTTGACTTATTTGTGAAAACGGTGAGGAACCAAAACCTAAATCTACAGTATTTGCAAAATTGTGTCCTGTCATTTCGGATTCCTGAGGCGAGCTGTTGCCGAGAGATCGATCGATAATGCTTCCCTGTTCACTAATTGTTTCACTGCCTACGCCATTGTTTGCCGCCCACTCCATTTCCCTATGCACAATTACCAAATTACTACTTTGAACATTAGTTAATTCATTACACGGTGGCGCTAACACACTGCTTTTGTCTTCGCTGTCATTTCTCAGTTTACTTTGGAGCTTAGTGTTACGTTTTTCACATGCCATTATTCTCACGATATTTCACATGATAACACAGGAAAGCACAATTTGAAGAGCAAAAATAAGAGAACACATTAACATAGCACTGAAAATAATATCTCGTTAATTGCAAGCGCAGCTGCGAAATACTTGGTGCAAATCTACATGCATGCCACAACTGTTTTACTGTAGAACAATGAAAAACTACAACTACAAAGGAAATTCTCTCTATAATTATGGGCTAGCAATAAACAAAAGCTACACTAATTTCACAAACTACAAGAAAAAATCAGAAGATTCCAGTGAGATATCCTGGCAGGGTCGCCATATGAAACTTCCCCTTTGAACAATTATTACTGACTGTGCTTAAACTGACACACAATATTTTTAGCGCAATGCAATCTGACTTTCAAAAATCCCTGAAAAGAATGGCCCTGAGTAACATTAAACTATACCTTTCAGAAATCACTTACCTCACAAAAACCTTCATTACTCGAACGACTGCAGTACAGCGAGCACCACTACTGCCAGCTAAATAAAAGATTCAAACTACGGAAGGCACTAACTACTGGTAGGGATAGTTAGCAAATGAAAGATATTAATAGAGAACAAACAATGTATTTGCCTTGATAGTCATAATATATATAGCAGTTCATGACAAATTACAAAACTCCGCCATCTCTCTCCCCACATCCACCACTGCTGGCGGCTCACCTCCAACTGCGCAACGCTACGCGTTGTTCACATCCAGCTGCCGCTGCCTAACACTACAATGGCAGACAACAATGCAAACTAGCCACAGACTGCACACAGCACAGCCAGTGATTCTCACACAGAGTGCTACGTGGCATTACCAATAAGAAAACCTAAACAGCCTACTTACAATCTGTAACATGAAAGAGAGCTATATTGTAGTAAAAATAAAGAAAAAAATACAGATTTGTCACATAGGGCTAGAAAAAGCAGTTTATTCAACAAAAACGTAAAATAAAAAGCAGCAAATCAAAATATAGAAAAAGTCGCTTCAGTATTTCACCGAACTTGTAAAAAAAAAATGTTTCTGTTATTCATAAGCAAATTTTGCATCTATTAATAATAACAGAAAACTCTTGCCTTTGGTCATGGTGAAGAACATTCTATTGAGTACAAAAAACCACAACAATTATATTCTTCCAGAATGAGATTTTCACTCTGCAGCGGAGTGTGCGCTGATGCGAAACTTCCTGGCAGATTAAAACTGTGTGCCCGACCCAGACTCTAACTCGGGACCTTTGCCTTTCACGGGCAAGTGCTCTACCATCTGAGCTACCGAAGCACGACTCAGGCCCGCTACTCACAGCTTTACTTCTCCCAGCATCTCGTCTCCTACCTTCCAGACTTTACAGAAGCTCTCTTGTTGTTTGTGTGTGTGAACTGTACTTGGTTACATAGAAACGCAAAGTTATGCAATCAACTAATTTTTATCGCCTATAAAACGCTAATTACAATCTGTAACGATATAAAATACGCAATGGACTAACACTGAATAACGTGCGGCTCTAATTACGTGCAAAACGAACAACCAAACAAACAAAAAACAAAAATAATTTGTCGGCTCCCTGTTTCTCTCTTACAAATTCATTTGTTTCTTTCCCTACCAATTCTACCAGTGCTGGCAGTAGTCCCATCATTTACTGCGTCATTTATGTTGTGTACCAGACCTACACTGAATAACGTGCGTCTCTAATTACGTGCAAAACGAACAACCAAACAAACAAAAAACAAAAATAATTTGTCGGCTCCCTGTTTCTCTCTTACAAATTCATTTGTTTCTTTCCCTACCAATTCTACCAGTGCTGGCAGTAATCCCACCATTTACTGCGTCATTTATGTTGTGTACCAGACCTACTGAATCGTAGTTTTGGTTGAGCGTAACTCTAAAAACATGACATGGCCTGTCGCCAGGGAGCGGACATTTCTGAAACGGCGAAGTTGGCTGGCTGTTCGCATGATACCGTCTTGAGCATCTATGAACAGCAGTTGAAGGACGGTAAAAAGCACGTGTAGGCGAAAACAGAACATGGTGACTGGCCCACTGTGTAAAGCAGGATGGGCCAATGTGCACCGCTTAACTGATGCAAGCGAGTGGGAGCAGGATTATAAAACGGATGATATCCATCTTGACTTCCGCGGACCTGTGGTATTAATCGAATGACCCAAGACAGAAGTGGAACATGTG
This sequence comes from Schistocerca serialis cubense, assembly GCF_023864345.2. NCBI lineage: Eukaryota > Metazoa > Arthropoda > Insecta > Orthoptera > Acrididae > Schistocerca > Schistocerca serialis. The sequence continues at coordinate 317,583,030 of NC_064640.1, read as the reverse complement.
AACATTATTGCGAACCATCTGCATCGCTTCATCCTTGATGTCTTCCCAGACAGCGATGGTTTCTTCAGGAGGGTTACTGTCCGTGTCACAAGGACAGAATCGTGCTAGAATCGTTTAAGGAACAAGACAGTGAATTAACTTCGATGTCTTGGCCACCAAGTTTGCCTGATCTGTGGGCCGATGGAGCACACTAGGAACGCAATCAGCTCCACGCCCACAAACCATCGGTCCGTAATTTACAAGAATTTCGTGACTGTACTTCACGTAAAGAGTTTGAAAATAATTTCAGATACTGATAGATCTCTTCAGCGGATTTCCACTCAGTGGACTTATAGCCAAAACTGCAGTGAACTGTCTCGTCGACCTATTTCTCTCTTCCTGGGAGAAACCTACCGTATAAAGATTTCTCCTTTCAAATTATGATCCTACATGACGTATATATTATTAATTATTATTCGATTATGAATTTCATCTCAATATAAATACTCCACAAGCCTCTGTACAGAGCATAAGGATTGTACATCTTTCTTTCGCATTTTATTGGCGTATCGAGCGACGGACAAATGCCTGTCTGTATGGTACTGTACGAGACCTATTCTCATGAACTCTACGCGAGATACGTGTTAGTGGAAGCGCAATGGTCCCTCAGTCGACGTCACCCTCTTTTTGCCAAGCATTCCCATTCAAGTTTCCTGAGCATATCTGTCACAGTTTCGTATGGGCTATACCGATCGGTTAGGTTTCTAGAAGCGCATCTCTGAATTCGTTATATGTCTGTTGTCATGCCTACATGATAAGGACTCCGAACACTGTAAGAAAGAATCCGTTGTTGGTATTCCACCTTTTGTTCAAAAATGGGTCTGAGCACTATGGGACTTAACTTCTGAGGTCATCAGTCCCCTAGAACTTAGAACTATTTTTTTTTTTCTACCGCTTTTTTTTTTTTTTTTTTTTTTTTTTTATCAGGTAGTGGGCTGGAGGAGGCAAGGTGGGCAGGGGTCGCGACCCGAGGCCTGTCCACGATGTCTCCCCCCTCCCATCCTGGGGATGTGAAGTGGTACAAAGGATGCAGTTGGTGTATTATTGTGATTTTTTTTTAATTTTATTTATTCATTTATTTATTTTGAATTTTTCTTTTAAAATTTTTTTGGTTTTTTGTTTTTTTTTTGTTTTTTTTTTAAATTTTTTTTTTTTTAACAGTAAGGAACTGAAAACTAGTAAGTGCACTCTTTGCGTCGAGTTGGGGACGCACATAACTAAAACCATGCTAATAGTTGTAGAAAAAGGCATAAAGAAAGAGAACAAACTGCGGGGCGAAGGAAACCATGAAACAAAACTGAAGGGTGGAATCCATACCACCATTAACCAGTGCTACATCTTGCACCGGATGGGGAAACTAAAACTGCGAAGACCTTTTCGCACCGGGGACAAAAAGAGGAAATGGGGCAAATACTGCTACAGAGTGTGAGGGTTCACAACGAAACTCTCCATCTGCTGTATCATCCAGGTATGACTTCTCGTAATGATGAAAGTAGATCCCACGTCGTACCGTGTAGTGTTCTATCATCGTATTGTAATTTTAGCTTCTCTTACCCGTGATGTTCCAGCTACGTGGAGGGTCGTGGAACGCACTCCACAAAAAATTGGAAAAATATTGTCGATACTTAGGGTTACGGAGGATCTTGCAATGTCGTTCCTGCAAATAGTTCCAAAAGTCTAAAGTGTCCTTAGTGCCGTCTTGAAACAAATAATGCACTGCATGTCCACGAAGCCACGTCATTGCATTAGTTTTAGTGCGTGGGTAATACGTTTCATCCGGGAATAAGATAGTCTTGGGGTCAATATGATTCGGCGTTACCCGAAGGAAGTATGCTGACATTTGCCTCACTAAGTGCCACACTGCCGTAGACTCGCCACAGCTAAGACGGTGTTCATCGTCGTCTTGAACGCCACAGTACGTGCACGTGGGTGAGTCCACCATGTGGATCGCATGTAGCCTTGATCTGGTCACCTGCTTACCGTTGACAGTGATATACCACATCGACGTGACGTCAGTGTCCAGTGTTACGTGGTGAATTGTCCTCCACACTACTCGCCAGTTGACGTTCGGGTGCTTCCTCTCCACGACGTTATCGGGTCGTCCACGTTGTAGGACCCTATAAACCGTCTTTGTCGTCGCCAATTGAGTCGCTGGTAAGGCAAGTCGAACGTAACTGAGTTCGAGGTAAAAGACACCGATGTAGAAGAGCGAGGAGGGGACGTGGTGTATCGGCACAGGCGGCAACAGGGAGGGCGGTGCTAGTTCTTCTATTAACAAACTGGTCAGACTGTCCGGACGGCGGTGCCGTAGTTTGACTAATGTGCTCACAAATAGGGCGACCGCTCCGTCATAAACGTGATAAAGGCCAAGCCCTCCCCCATCCGGAGGAAGGGTGAGAGTCTCATATTTGATCTTGAAAAGCATTCCTGAACTCACGAAGGACCCAAAAGCCGCATGTATACGGCGTGCTAACATCACCGGTATAGGTAATATCTGGGCGATGTGCGGAATGCGTGACGCTAAATGTGAGTTAACGTACTGGGTCCGTTGGACGATGTCCAGGGCTCGTAGGCGGTTGTTGGCAATTCCAGTCCGAACATTCCGTAAAAGCCGTCGAAAGTTGTGAGCAGCGGTCCGTCGTATATCGTCTGTAAAGTCAATGCCGAGACATTTCAAACTATCTCTGAGCTGTAAGGGGGTGACACTGTTCTCAGACAATCCGACCCCGATGTTCATCGCCACCGATTTTGCGACGTTGATACGACTACCAGCGGCCATACCATATTTCGTTATCCAATTTAGTGCGCTAGCGGTGTCGTCACCGTGGCGGATGACAATCACCAGGTCGTCAGCGTACGCTTTACACCGGAAAGTGTGGCCTCGTAACGTCATACCCGTTAGTCGTTGGCGCAGGCCGCAGAGGAGAGGTTCCATGGCCACAGCGTAAAGTAAAGTGGACAGAGGGCACCCTTGGCGTATCGATCGAGAAATGGTGAGGGGCTGCGAAGGTCGGCCGTTGACGATCACCTTGGACGTCGCGCCACGGAGGAGTCGCATGACGACAGTGACGAATGGCTGTGGGTACAGCATATGTTGGAGGACCGCTTCCAAATAGTTGTGGTCCACTCGGTCGAAAGCTTGACTAAAATCGATTGCCGCCAGTGCACCCTTCAGACGACATGCCCTCGCCAGTGAGATCAAGTCACGATATTCACTGAGTGCTGTTTGAATATTATTGTCGCCTCCTAATGACGTTTGATCGGGTGAGATAACATTTCGTAGGGTCTGGTGTATCCGCGCCGCCAACAGTCGAGAAAAGATCTTAAAGTCGCAGTTCAATAGCGTCAACGGGCGGTAGTCCTGCAGTCGTGAGCCACCGGACGGTTTGTGAATAGGAATAATCATTCCTTCCACAAGGGCCGCAGGGAGCGGCACGTCCGGGGATAGGAGTTCGCGACAGATGTCCGTCCATCGGGAGGCTAATAAATATTGAAAAGTCCGGTAAAATTCCAAGGGGAGGCCATCAGGACCCGGAGACTTGTTGACAGCACCTTTTCGAAAGGCGTCGATCACTTCTTCTTCTGTAATTTCTTCCATCAAGGCCGCTTCCATTGCCGGGGTGACGGTGCCGTAATTCGTCTGAGAGACGTCCTCCAGTGCTGTCGGATCAGGGGTCTGAGCGGAATAGAGTTGGGAGTAATGATTGTAGAACGCTGTGTTTATGTCGTGTTGCGTGGTGAGGCGATGACCGTCCTCCGTGTCGATGAAGCGTATCAGCGCTCGTTGGCGTCGTTTACGTTCACGAAGGACGTGGAACATTGACGGGCGTTCGCTCGGTATCCGATCCTGCGTCCTCGAGCGGATGACTACCCCCTCTAGGTGGCGTCGCATATGAGCGAGGATCTGAGCCTTAGCACGGTGGACCGCCGTTTGTCGTTCCGGAGACGGCGCCATAGCATCGCAGTCGCGCAGGACCCGGAAGTAAAAGTCGAGTGTATGTCTTCGCCAGGTAGCGTGGTCACGACCGTATGTTATCAACGTTCGCCTCAGTGCCGGTTTGGCGCAGTCCAACCACCAGCGGATCGTTGTGGGATATGCACGGAGGCGATTTTCACACGAATGCCACGTATCCTCAACGGCTTGGCGGCAATCCGGGTACGACAGGTGAGCGATGTTTAATTTCCACGGGCTGCGGCTTCTCCACACTTGTTGCCGCTGCAGGGTGACGGCACAAATGTAAGCTGAGTGGTCCGAGAATGCTGCAGGCCACAGTTCCGCATCCTGTGTTCCAGCGGCGAGAGAGCGTGAGACATAAATCCGATCGATACGACTGGAAGAGTGACTTGTGAAGTGCGTGAATCCCGGTCGGTGGCCGTGAAGATGTTCCCAAGTGTCCACCATCTGCAGGTCTCGAATTAGCGTCCCGAGTTCCGGGCACGGATTATGTCGTGGGAGTTGATCTCTGGGCGCCAGTACGCAATTGTAGTCACCTCCAAACACCAGATGGTCGTGGCGGCCTTGGAAGAGCGGGGCGACGTCTTCCGCAAAGAATCGTGAACGTTCGCGACGTTTGTCCGTCCCGGAAGGTGCGTAGATATTGATAAGGCGGACCCCCAGTACTGTGAGTGCCATTCCTCTTGCCCCAGGCAGAAACAGGATATCGTCCGCCACTATCCCTTCCCGAAGAAGTACAGCGACACCGCTGCCTGTTGGGGAAGCTGGAGAGACGCAAGCATCGTAACCGTACATGCCTGGGAAGTCGTCGACGTACACTTCCTGGAGAAGGGCGATGTCGATGGAAGCAGAGTTCAACATATCCTGAAGCAAGGATAACTTAGCGCGCGTCCGTATAGTGTTAATGTTTATAGTTGCAACGCGATAAGTTTGAGGTCTATCCACAGCATCCGTGTTGGCCATCAATACCCTGGTAAGGCTGTCTCGTCACTGTAACTGACGGCGGGAAAGGATCAACACTGGTGGGGTAAATTTCCCCCCGTGTCGTCCGACACGATGGGCAAGGAGTGTTCCTCACAGTCGTCCGCCCAGTCGCCGTGAAACACCATCGGCTGTTGGTGGCTGTTAGTGGCTGCTGCGGCACTCGGCGCTGACTCCATCGGCTCTGCTGGCTGGGAATCGGCAGCGGATGTCTGCTTGTGATCCTGCTGTGCTGTGGGGTCTGAGGGGCTGAAGCCGTCACCACGGCGATCTGTTGAGTTTGAAGTTACAGCGGCCTCTGTACCGCCGGTACCGTCGTCGGAATTTCCACAGTCCATGTCAGACGATCGCTGCAAACACTCGTCCGATGGAGCACGCCGCCGTCTCTTGTGTTTTCGCGGGGAACGCTGTTTACGGACGTGTGTTTCAGTATCTGAATGTGGGTGGATTTCGTCAGCTGCTCCGGTGTCTGGAAGAAAAGCCGCTGTCGGCACAACCCGTGGGTCAATGTCCATTCTGGCATCCACGCCTTCTTGCAAGGTCGATCGGTGATTATCTTCAGGTGGGGGCGCCGTTGTAGAGGCCGGATCCTGTACTGCAGAAGCCATTTGGGTCTCTCCATCGGGGGCGGCTATCGGACGACTGTCGTCAGCATCGGAAAGAGTTGCTGCCCGTGTAACTTCGGCGTAATTGAGAGGAAGGGTCGTCACCGTAGAAGGAGTCATAGATTCACCTGTCGGGATTTGAGTAAGCCGTCGTCGGAGACAATCCGACCGGACGTGCCCTTCTTGGCCACAACCAGAACAAGTGCGTGGCTGACCGTCATACATAATGATCGCCCTACATCCGCCGATGACAAGATATGACGGAACATGTTTGGTCAGTTCAATTTTAATCTGTCGTACCCCGTTAAGAACGGGGTACGTTGTAAAGGAGGTCCATTTTTCGGCCATATGGCTGATCACTCTGCCGTAGGGCTGGAAAGCCGCGGTGACTACGTCCGGTGGTACTTCGAAAGGGAGTTCGAAGACGCGTATCGTACGGAGGCCAAGCCCCGCGTGATCGATAGAGACCGCCCCAATATGTCCATCAGAATGTTTGAATTTAAGATCGTTCGCATGTGCGCTCACGATTCTGTTGCACACCTCGTCACTTACTAGCTTGACGTAGACAACACTGCTCGTGATAGAGAGATGGATACCAATTATGTCTCGCGGGTCAATTTTAACGTCGTCACGTAGAAAACGTTCCACTTCAAAAGCTCGCGGTCGTGCATGATCGGTTTGAAAACTGATCTTGATGGTGGTTTGTCTGTATGAATGTGCCATGTTGCGTCGGTAGTGATGGACTCTAAACTAGCGGCGACGAAGTAGTAAACAACTACGGGCACTCGCGACCGCGCGGACGGGACGTAAACAAGACGTCCTCGCCGCAGGGCTGCGGAAAGCAGACTGCCGCTAGACCACGTTTAAACGTAACTAACCTAAGGACATCACACACAACCATGCCCGAGGCAGGATTCGAACCTGCGAACGTAGCGGTCACGCGGTTCCAAACTGAAGCGCTTAGAACCGCACGGCCACACAGGCCGGCCCACCTTCTGTCAATTCGAATTTATTATTACCATTATTTAAGAATTCGTAGAATTGAGAGGTTGTAGTGCGCTAGGTCGCATACTAACGGGTATTCTCAGTGAATGCATCCACCAGAGAAAGCGGGTTCTTTTGCCTAAATAATCCTTTAGTAATTGACTCGGTGAAAAGCACACGTATCAGTTCATTAGAGCCGTACAATTTTATAGGTTTAAGCTCATCATATTAACATGTTTCTGATGTTGGCATGTGTAACAAACCTTTATAATTTTGCCGGTTCTCTTCGCTCGCGCCTAATGCTACCATTCCATCCCGATAGTTTGATAGGATTTCGCGATACAGCATTACCTGAAACGACAGTTATACCTTCTTATCATATCTTGTAAAGCCTCCTGGATCTAAATTTTCCATTTCCGGCTAGCGCCCAGCCCTGGTAGCTGAGTGGTCAGCATGTCGGAGTGTCATACCTAACGGCCCGGGTTCGATTCCCGGCGTGGTCGGAGATTTTCTCCGCTCAGGGACTGGGTGTTGTTTTGTTCTTATTTTCATCATTTCATCCACATCGGCACGCAAGTCGCCGAAGTGGCGTCAACTCGAAAGACTTGCACCAGGCGAACGGTCTACCCGACAGGAGGTCCTAATCACAGGGCATTTCAATTTCCATCTCCGGCTAGTACACTCCATGTAAGGAATGTTCCTTCTCCGCTTTGGCAATAATGTGCAGTAAGTGACATTAGGACAGAGTTGTAACATATGAACTGTTGTGGATGACGTCTATGGCTCTACATTATCTGGGATGTAGCATTTATACATTAATAATTCCTTTCACGTGACTGTTGCTAAAACGTCTAGTAGCATAGTATCAACAATGCCATTGATACATCACCGCTGTAAACACAGGCCATCTAAGACGTCCTGCTTCAGATGGCTACTGAACCAGTAGAAAATTAACGAGTGGCGTTCAATAAGTAATTATTTTCTGAAAGCAACTTTTTTCAGGTTTCAATACACCATATTATTCCCCACTTCTTTGGCTACAAAATCCTGTTTTTCTACATAATCTTCATTCAGTGCGACAGTCTTTCGCCATCTTAGCATGCCAGTATGGTAGCATTCAACTGGGCGACGTCGGAGATAACGTCTTCCTGCACCAATAAACTCCCCATCATCCACGTACTACTTCCAGCGAAGTGCATCCTTCATTAGGCCGAACAAATGGAAACCGGAAGGTGCTAGGCTTGGGTGAGGCCTTGTGTTATCATGGAGAAGGAGAAGTTGGATTGCATATTTGTGGCGACGAACAAGCTGAAGTCGTTTCTTTAGTTTCTTGTGGGTAACGCAATGAATTTCCAGATTGATCATTGTACCATAAGGGAGGACATCAAACAGAATAAGTCCGTCAGAGTCCCAGAAGGTCGTCGCCATGACTTTAGAGGCTCAGGTGCATCTTTGACCTTTTTCTTCCGAGAAGAAGTGGTATGGTGCCACTCCATGGATCGCAGTTTTGTTTCCTGTTCGAGGTGATGAACCCTGTTTCATCGCCTGTGACAACGATCGACAAAAAATTGTCACGATCAGCCTCGTAACGTGCAAGAAATTCCGCACAGACGGTCCTTCGTTGCTCTTTATGGTCCTCGGTTATACGGAGAAGAATCCAGAGGGCACACTCCCTTGAGTGCCCCAACTGATGAATGAGTGCGTCAGCACTACCTACAGACGTCTTGTTGTGCAACGTGGTATATGTTTATGTTCCGTCGATCACATGGAATGAGAGTGTCTGCACGTTACAACAGGGCAGAAGTCATAGCTGCGTGCGGCCTGCCAGCAGGAATGGGATCATACAGGTATGCTCGACCTTGTTGCAATGATGACAGACGCCTCGCCCAACAGCTCAACGTGCTTTTGTTGACTGCCAGGTTTTCGTAGACATTCACCGAGTAACTAAGAGTATTTGCGATGATCTGGTTTTCCGCCAAAAGAAACTCAATAACATTCTCTGCTTGAAACGCACCTGCTTTACAGATGCCATTTTGAAGGCTACTTCTAGCGCTGCCAACTATCGGAACTTAGTGAAACTATAGGGGCTGAAGCGGTAATATTTTGAAATATTGAAATTCTGACGAATATTATGAATATCTAAAGCCGTTGATAGGAGTGCATCATGTCTCTCTTACTTCAATGTAAGCGGCACCTCGTCTCTGCATCTTGTAATTTCAGGTGATACATCGCTACTACTGGCATGTTTCTTTCTTCAACTATTTACTGCAGGCAAACTCTAGTGCTGAATATAGTTGCACCATAATTGTGATTCTGCAATATGGGATGTACCTGACACAGAAATTTCTCAAACATTTATTTAGTTTTCTTGCACTTGGTCTGTAAAATATCATTTATGACCTTGCCATTGAATCATCCTCTATGCTGTTGTGGACGCTACATCTACATGTACATCTATACTCCGCAAGCCACCTGGCGGTGTGTGGCGGAGGGTACCTTGAGTACCTCTATCGGTTCTCCCTTCTCTTCCAGTCTCGTTTTGTTCGTGTAAATAAAGATTGTCGGTATGCCTCCGTGTGGGCTCTAATCTCTCTGATTTTATCCTCATGGTCTCTTTGCGAGATATACGTAGGAGAGAGCAATATACTGCTTGACTTCTCGGTGGGAAGGTATGTTCACGGAACTTCAACAAAAGCCCGTACCGAGCTACTGAGCGTCTCTCTTGCAGAGCCTTCCTATGGAGTCTATCAATCATCTCCGTAACGCTTTCGCGATTCCTAAATGATCCTGTAGCGAAGCGCGCTGCTCTCCGTTGGATCTTCTCTATTTGTTCTATCAACCGTATCTGGTACGGATCCCACACCGGTGAGCAGTATTCAAGCAGTGTGCGAACAAGTGTACTGTAACCTATTTCCTTTGTTTTCGGATTGCATTTCCTTAGGATTCTACCAATGAATCTCAGTCTGGCATCTGCTTTACCGACGATTAATTTTATATGGTTATTCCATTTTAAATCACTCCTAATGCCTACTCCCAGATAATTTATGGAATTAACTGCTTCCAGTTGCTGACTTGCTATATTGTAGCTAAATGATAAAGGATCTTTCTTTCTATGTATTCGCAGCACATTACACTTGTCTACACTGAAATTCAATTGCCATTCCCTGCACCACGCGTCAATTCGTTGCAGATCCTCCTGCATTTCAGTACAATTTTCCATTGTTAAAACCTCTCGATATACTACAGCATCATCCGCAAAAAGTCTCAGTGAACTTCCAATGTTATCCAAAAGGTCATTTATTATATTGTGAATAGCAACGATTCTACAACATTCCCCTGCGGCACACCTGATACCACAATTAGTTCGGAAGACTTCTCTCCATTGAAAATGACGTGCTGCGTTCTGTTATATAGGAACTCTTAAATCCAATCACACAATTGGTCTGATAGTCCATATGCTCTTACTTTGTTGTTTAAAAGGCTGTGAGGGACTGTATCAAACGCCTTGCGGAAGTCAAGAAACACGGCATCCACCTGAGAACCCGTGTCTATGGCCCTCTGAGTCTCGTGGACGAATAGCGCGAGCTGGGTTTCACACGATCGTCTTTTTCGACACGAATGCTGATTCCTACAGAGTATATTTCTAATATCCATAAAAGTCATTATACTCGAACATAATACGTATTCCAACATTCTACAACTGATAGACGTTAGAGATATAGGTCTATAGTTCTGCACATCTGTTCGACGTCCCTTCTTGAAAACAGGACTCGATATGTTCTGCCTGGAGTCGATGAGTTAATCGTTTTGCAACCAACTTCATCGATTTTGGATTAAGGTATATTGACTTTTCAAAGATTGCATGTGTTTTCCAGAACTTGCTGGAAATAAGAGTATGACAAGTCCGGGCAGGAAACAGCACTATGCAGAGAAATGCTATTAGGGGGAGCAGAAAGTGCCCAAATTTTAGCTCGGAAGCTGATTGTCTGATGCGTGAGTGTAAAAGCAATTTCGTGGAGTTTTGGGAGCTCGCGAGGTAGGATGTCGACTGGCCACTGTCTTGGATGTAGAAGGCAATTTAGTTACCCTTCGGGGCAGTGGTGCGGTTCTGAAGTGCTTAACATTAATTCTGAAGCCGGGACTTAGCGATCGTTCATGATAGCAAAAGATGATTTCTCAATATAGTAGTTCTTCAAGAATTTGAAGAGCTTTCCAGTGGCGGACATGGTGGCCGAGCAGTTCTAGGCGCTTCAGTCCGGAACCGCGCGACTGCTACGGTCGCAGGTTCGAATCCTGCCCCGGACATGGATATGTGTGATGTCCTAGGTTAGTTAGGTTTCAGTAGTTTTAAGTTCTAGGGGACTGATGAACTCAGACGTTAAGTCCTATAGTGCTCAGAGCCATTTGAACCATTTTTAGCTTTCCCGTGTGGATGCGTGGAAGTCTGCTTAGCCACTTTTACAGTTTTCGAGTCGTTTGTTGCAGTTCACTGAGCGTACACGTGCTCTATAAGAAGATGCATTGTAACAAAGCGCGGAGCCATTAGCTAGCGGGAGGTAGTGTTTAACAAGAAAACCAAGCTTGGCCGGAGTTTAATTGAAGCCCATAAATTAAATTTTTGTGTGGAAACTTGAAGTGTGCTATGCTTGTGTGACGTAGGATGTATTAACTTATGCTGTCTACTATTGGCGAAGATTATCTGTAGAATTTACGAGGAACCAGTGTGTAGCTGTTGGTGGTACACGTTATCCAATTCATTGGTCAAATCTGAATACAGTTCTATACCTCGGGTTTTTGAACAACGACAGGTGTGTGTGTGAAATGTTATGGGACTTAACTGCTAAGGTCATCAGTCCCTAAGCTTACACACTACTTAACCTAAATTATCCTAAGGGCAAACACACACACCCATGCCCGAGGGAGGACTCGAACCTCCGCCGGGACCAACCGCACACCAACGATAAGTCTTGCGAGTCGAAGCTAATCTAGTGGCCCTTAATTACACTGGTTGTAACACTTTATCAGTGCAGAGCAATGATTCGGATCTTGCAACTAATGTTTCGTAGTTAGTCCGTCCCGTCAGAGGCGCACTCGACTAGGGTACCCCAACAAGTCGGCGGTCGCAGAGCACTGTTTGCCCGAAAATCACGAAACAGACTACCTACATACCAGGGTCTTGGCACACACATCTAAATACTGGGACAGCGTCGTTAGAGAGGCTACCGAAATTCGTACCAGGGACGGATTCATCAACAGAGATTGCGGCTACAACCTCAGCAGGGCATGAGAACCAGCATTGAGTCTAATTAAAAAGACGGTCAGCAAAGGAAACGAACGGGCGACTATGGCGGACGAGGCAGTTACACCAACGCCACCACAGACGCCGACGCCAGCGTCTCAGCGATCACTGACGCGCTGGCGCGGACCGCGGAGAGAACGCCTCGCGAGGGGAGGGGATTTAAGACGGCCGCCCGCCCCCAGGAGGTCAGTTCGTCAGCGCACCTGACGATGGCGGCATGTCTGATCGCCGAAATATTGTGCCCGTTAGACACTATCGACCAGTGGACTGTTCGAGCAAGAAATACGCCGGGAGAAACTGAAGAATCACAGATCTGTAAATGACCTTTCTTGGTAATCGCTTCATTTGCACTTTTTCTCCTATACTTTAATTGTATGTTACCTTCTGGTGAAACCTCTTTTTGTTGACGTTGAGTTTCGTTCGATATGGTCTCTACAGACTTCCTGGTTTCCGAAAATCGATCAAGGCAAATGCTTCCTTCCACCAATCTCATACTTTCTTTATTCGAGCTGCTGCTGCGTCTCTAACGATCCCATCGTCAGGCGGGATGTTAAATAATAATATTCGTTTTTCAGTATGTCCTTAATAATGTCGAAACACTGTATGTATCTTTCGAATCGTGCACGACACAATTTAGCACCGATTATGAACGTCATATGATTTAATTTCATTTGGTTAAATCCAAATCCCATATCGAATGGCGTAAGTTACAATTTCCCCAGAGATTTGTATTAGGATATTGGATTGCATGTTGTTGTTAAAAGGAGCAGTGTTTATTTATTTTGAAGGATTGTTCAAACGTATGGCATCCAAATGTTCTTTGAATATTGGACAGACTGGGAGAAACTTTAAGATTCGATTCAAAGAACATTTAGATGCCATACGTTTGAACAATCCTTGACACTCTCCGTAAACATGGAGTAAACAACAGTCTAGGCCACATCCAAATATTGCATCATACTGAGAAAGGTAGCCTCATTAATCTACTTGAAGAGATAGAAATACATACACATAAAAGCAAATCACCAGAACATATCCTCAATGAATAGACAGAGCTTGCCAACGCAACCTTTCTACAAAATTTCACTCTCCTGTTTTCTTGTTTAAAACACAAATAAACACTAGTTTTTTTAACAACAAGATGCAATCAATAATACAAACAAAATATTACATCATAATATAGCTGCATGCTCAGACACACATTACTGGAACCGTAAAACAAATTTTTTAAAAAATTATACAGTGCCATATAAGTAACATCCACACAAACTAGTTACTACATTTTCCGAATTTATTTTTAATTGCTGCTCACTGAATATTGTATGCTCACAAAGTAACGTTTATTCTTTGTAATCTAAATGCTTGTAATGTTACCTTGATTCTTTGTAAAAAAATTCCACTGTCAAGTCAAACAATGTATATATTGTAATACATGAAGTTCTTAGTCACTGTTTTACACCAAAATATAGCAGCCTGCTCAGTCAAATATAATTGCAACTGTAAAATTCAAAATTTCAGTGCGCCATTCTATGTTAATACTATATCTATTCTCGTATTATTCATTTTATCTCACCTCTATGTTGTTCCCTGTATATAGCACAGTATTTACACAATACCATGTAAGTAGCATTCACACAACTTTGTGTCAACTTCACATGTGGCAAATACTTTTTGGTGTGTGTGTGTGTGGTGTGTGTGTGTGTGTGTGTGTGTGTGTGTGTGTGTATGTGTGTGTGTTTGTGTGTGTGTTGCTTTGCACAATATGGTGATATGCAAATCATATAAGTGCTTCATATACTTTCCAATATTTCAAAAATACAATCCTTACACTATGCAACAAAATTTTGCGGAATTTTCGATGTAAGTACCATAACCACTTAACCTCACATGTTTGCTTACTCTGTATTACATCGTTTGGAGGTTAGTTATGTTCACATAGGGTGCTTCTAACATTGTTTTCTACCTTATAGCACCATCACATCAAGAATATTTCGCTACAGCGGGAGAATAAAAATCGAAAACTGACGATTATGTAAAGGGCATCTTGTGAATCTTGTGACCAGCCTTCTGATGATGAACTTGTCAGTTCGAAATCGGTTTTGGAGCTATTTAGTTAAATAAATAGCATGGTTAATAGTGCCTGGTTGCTGTCTTCTTCTTTGCAAGAATCAACCTACATTAATTGTACACAGCCACGGTCTCACCATGTCAGTTTTAGGCAAAATACGACTATTATACTCTTCAAAATGTCACCTGCTTGTCTCAAAATCGTGATTGAACGGGTTGACCATTAGAGCAGTTAAATTACTGGTACTGGAATTAAAATTCTGAGCAAATCAATTGCAAATATTCGTCACTTTAAAACTGTGAGTTAAATGTTTAGTTTCACATTCAAATGCATTGAGCAGATCGTGCTTTGAGGTGCCCATGCCAACAGTGGTTATGAGTATGATATGCTGCTTACTTTCACCAATATGAAATATTGCTGCCTGGCCTCCTCCCCTCTAAAGTGAGCCAAGTTACTGTCAGTACCATCAGTGCGGTATGTACCAACGTTTCCAGATCCTGATCTGACCATTGGATGGGACAGTAAGGAAATTAATTTTGAAACATGACAAGTGTTTACTTACATCCTTTTGTTTCCCATACTACAGGATTCAGAATACGAACTTGTATGTTGGCAAATTTCTTATGGTAATGGCAATTACACTAGTATTATATTCTATGATTACATTTGTGGGCAGTGGTTACCAGGAAGGCTTGGAATCACTGCTTTAAATGGCTGGTGGTGACTTAGTTTTTCTGTTTGCCACAAGTTGTTTTGGTTCATTTTGTCATCCATATTTAATTACTAATATAAGATAGGCTTACATGTTCTCAGAAAATATCATGTTCATAGGGGAACAGTTATTTTAATACGGCCAGTTAACCCCCCCCCCCCCTCAATGCAATAGGATAAGGAAGTAGTACTTGTCATACTTCCTCTGGTTACAAGTTAGTGCAGTGTAAGACACTGTTTACTTGAAATATATGTTTCCTTTTGAGGATAGTTATTTTAATTCACCCACAACCTGTTAACTGCCAGGGCACAACGAATCCCTGTAGGTGCTTTCTTTTTTCAGTATGCTTTGTGCACTGAATGTAACTACTCCACTTTCTGCTGGACATGTAGATGGAGTGTACATTCTTTTTGGTTGCTTTACCAAAAAAAAAAAAAAAAAAAAAAAAAAACAAAGCTACATAGACATCTCAAATGCTGTGAAGAATTACTGCTGACAAAATTACACCAGTTATCAAACGTGTAACAGTCCTGGGCTCACTTAAGGGAATCTAACTAAACATGTGTAACGAAGCTCTCCGAAAGGACATAATTGATTTAAAGGTATAAAATTCTTGTATGTACACATGCACTCAGTGAGTGCTATTAGAGATACAGGAAGTCCTTTCCGTTCTCGCTCCCACTAAAGCCTTAGCGGAAGCGGCAGACTGGAGGCTGAAAGGGTTACTGTTCCGCTGGAGCCTCGCGAGTAAAGACTGATATGTCGGCAGTCCAATGATGGAGACATCTGACTTATTTAGCGCATGAATTTCAATTACTTTAATTCAGCTCCTATGGTAGTCGGGAGTAATCATGCTAGTTATCGTGAGATAGTTTTTCAGTAAGTATATTTCGTATTTAAGTGAACTGGGCCCGGATTGTAGGGCATAAGAAAAAGACTTTGGTTTCCCAGACAGGTGGTGCAGCGGATTCATTCTCAGTGAATAGCATAAATTTAGTAAAGGGTATTACGAAAGGCGTGAAACTGAATGTTAGATTGTTCATGAATTTATTTATTTTTAACTTGAACGTCGCTTGGTATGCGTAGCTAAACTACCACGTGGTCGATAGCGGAGTCTAAGCCCATTCTTTGTTAACCTATGGTAAATGTGTGCACTTGGATATTGTATGAAATGCGTTCCCAATTTCTAGTGATTTTTTCTGTTGTAAATCGATGGCTTTCACTGTGGAAATTTTGGTTTCTCAACCACGTGTGAGCAGAGTAAAGTATATTTCAGCTTTAAAATCAATCATTAGACTGCTTTCAATCTGCAGTGTGGAATTGGTATCTGTTTAGCCGAGTTATTTTGTGATTCAGGAATGGAGTACTTCATAGTACCTTCGCTGTTTGTGGAACTTGATGGCATTTAGTTCGTCATTTTGTTAGTTTTCCAATAACTGCTCATGCCTTCAGCGTTCGTGGATCGTTTGTAGGCTTTACTACATTTCTGTAAATTTTGTCGAAGCTATCGATGGAACTTTTCTTTGTATGTATTGTGCCACATGCGGCCACGTATTGATCAGCTCATGTTCTATCTCACGCCCCTAGCCACGATACTCTCTGGTGTGTAGTCATTGTGTTTCGTGACAGTTTTGGTAGTGTTTATTTTGGTGTGTTCATGCGTTGTGGTATTAGCGCGTGTGTAAGCGCTAGATTCGTTTTCTCAGTCCTGTTCTCTTTGGTTTCCAAGCCAACCCAAACTACTGTTCGATTTGGAGCACTGATGTTATTTCCGTAAATCTTCGTGTAAAGTAGAGGACTACACCAACTTATTATTTTGTAAATGCTGCTGTTTTGTCTGTACTCGGTCCACGTTAAAATTGTTTAAATAAACCATTTGGACCACATGTTGAAAGGTAATTCACGACTTCTATGTTGCAATTCCATCCCCTTTTCTCTGGCGTATTTATGGAAGAATGAATTGAAAACCTCATTAATAAATTAGAAGTTCTGCTTTGTCTCCTTGGTTGACCTGTCAGATATAAAAGATAGTTTTCCGTTGCGCTTTCCTTTTAAATGATTATACGATGTAAGCAGTGAGTGGGTCTACAGTTAAACGTTAAAGGAATGGAGCTCTCTTTAAACTGAAATAACCAATTTAATCCATCCTCCATTTGTACATTTTAATAGTAACATACACGTTTCTCGCAGGTTATTTCCGTCCACTACTTGCTTAGCTGCACAGATACTTGTACTGGTAAGGCTACACCTAATCTCTCTCAAGACATGATCTTGCAAAACATCTGATTTCTGCTAGATTCAAGTCGCTAGGGAAGTAGCTGGGAAATATTACATCTCTGAAAATCGTTAATAAATGAAATTATAGAATGATATTACTTATAATAAACCAGGAAAATTTATGGTCTGATGTAGGTTCTAGCTGGCCGCTCTTTATTTATATCAGCAATAAGCACATGAATAAACAAATAAATAACTTTATATCTTCATATTGCTTAGAGTCGAAAGCAACTGAGTTAGAGACAGTTGTTGAGAATACAGATTGTTCCTTCGCGATCCAAATAGAACAATTCCGCGTGTGATATGACTGGAATCTCATCAAGCTTTTAACTGAACTTTGGAATAACATTTGAACATTATGAGAACATGGTGCATGGAACACTGGACCTCCAAGAAAATGTAGGCGCTAGGCTTTCCACGTTCCATTTTCTCAATGGTATGTCTCCTCTTCCACAATTTTAGGAACACAACTGCAACTAGGTTTAAATGTACCAGATCCCTGATTGGAACAACGTGTAGAAGAACCACGTCTCTTCAGTTAAAAATGGACTACAAGAATCGGTGAGCAGTCGTATCATCCAGAACCATCTACTTATTATACGGTAAAAACATAAAAACACTATGGGCATAGGGGGAGTGGTGGGGAATGTCTGTCGTGGCCGCAGCACTCAATAAATCGTGCTTCTCTCCAGGGTCGTGCCTAAAAGCAGGACTCAGGGAGCTCAGTATTTATTGACTGAGTTGTTGTTTGGCGAATCCAGGCTTTCTGATATAGAAGTTGCATAACGCCACAGGGTCTCTAGTACCGTACATTCTGGGCATGTTTCACACACATATGCAGTTTCAGTCCTTGGGTGTGCTGCACCCTGTTGAGGTGATCCACTGGGGGATATGCCACATCCCAGTTGTATAAGGCTTACCCAGCTAAGCGGGACTCTTTCCATGTGGACCGTTATTTACATGGCTTATTATGGGATTTCTGTGAGGCCCACTAGTTATAAAAACCACTCCCAGTCGAGCGGCATGGGGGAAGGCACTACTGAGCTTTCACACCAATCCAAATCTAGGAACATTTTAAGATCAATCTATCTGAGCATTAATTTGATTTTCTGGTCTGTCTTAAACGAAGCGTGGTGCAATAAACTTTATTTAGACATTCAGAAGTACTGTCATCTATTGGTGATAACAAGCAACTGATGCATAAAATAGCGTTGGATTTTATTTCGCATTTGCAAATTTTGTGGAGTAAAATTAAAAGCAAAACTCATCTTTGACATTCACATATTTCCAATTTTTTAATTACATTGCATAAGTGATAGTTGGGTTTTTCCTATTTATGGAGATTATGTTATATACTCGTTCTCATACAGCATAGCAAATGCCTCATAGTTTCCAAAGAAACTTACAGATGTGACACATTCAATGGTTGGAACTCCTCTTCCTCTCGGGAATAAAAACTCCCAGGGCTCCTCCCGGGGTTACAATTCCGATAGACATACGTTTTCAGCCGTCTACGTTATCGCTATCGCCGTCCCCTTTGCCTTTACTGCCAGTCTAAGCTGCCAGTCATCGTTTTGCTTGGAAATACTTGCTATCTGTAATAACGTATGCTGCCAATCGTCATCGTCGCATCCCGACCTCGCCTTCGCCACTTATCATCACCACCCCGCACCTTAACTGTCAGTCTTCACCTGCATCAGCCAGTCAGCGCCGTTTCGTCGTCTGTTTGTCACTGGCGCCGCATCTATACATTTATCGCCGTCACTGCATCCCATCTCAGCGCTGCTTCGGCGGCCACTCACTCCACTCAACACCGCTCATCACTGTCCGCCATCATGGATCATCCCACAACAACTGTCATCTATACCTCTCCTTATACTGCTCCCACAGTCACCACATGGAACACGTCCTCTCATCCGCCCCCCCTCCCACCCCATCCTTACACCTATCTGGCCTTACATATAGTAACCTCTTCCACAGTAACTGTAACTCAAGAATCTCTCTGTGTTTCCAGCTCCCCTTATAATTTCTCTTTCATCCACGACTCATTAGCCACCACACTTACCACCACCGCACATGTAACAGCTCGTCAAGCTACAGTTGTCTCAGATGACATCACCAGCATCGCTTCATCGAGACTCACTGCGCCAAGCAACGTATACCATACTGAAGGACCTGCATCACTCAAAGGTAACACCCAGTAAAGTCACATCCCGCCAGCCCCCGTCCCACACCACCGTTCCCTGAAACCACCATTAAAAAATCAACAAAACGACCAAAAAACTGACGTCAGCCCTACTCCCACACCAAAAATACCAATATCGGATCCTGACGACACCAAATATATGAACACAACTCCTGCCCCTCCAATGTCCTCCCCTGTCATCCACACCTTTGTCCTCTCGAACCCAGACCAAAAATTTCTCAAACCCAAATCCTTCCCCCTCGAGATCAAAAAATACTTAACTAACCTCCACATCCAACCAATCATCCCTAGAAAAGACTCTGTATTGCTTAAGTCCCTCAAACACCACTTCCACATTACCTCCTCTCGAAAATTCCTCACATTACCTTTGGTGCCAATGCCTCCTTAACACCGTTTACCACAATACTATGTACCACACATTCCCAACCTCCCCACCGTACTCCTACTCTTACTGCAATGATCACTAGGGTTGACTTTGAGGTCACTGATGTGTAAGTTGAATCCTAACTGAACATCAACCCGCTTTTTTAAAATCCAAAAAGCCCTTCCTGTCATTAATGATCACTTTGTCCATGTATTTACTGAATCTGTTCCCACCATTGGCCCTATACTTAAAGAGGGTGTTCTGATATACAACCACCGCCACAAGGTTGAACCTTAAAAATCCCATCTTTAGTCCTACCACTGTCAAAAGCGTCTTCGTTATAATGAATACTTAACTGCGGGTTGTAAAAACCCACCTACATGTCCACTGTGCAAAGTCTCCCATTTCCTTAAACAGTCCCCTAGCCTAGATTCCCCTCCTACCTGCAACACCTGCAATGACTTCCACACCACCTATACCGCAAAGTACAATGCCAAGCCTCAACAAACCAAACCAGACCTCACTTTCCCAATCTGTCCCATTGAAACTCCCATTCTTCCCAGCACTTCCCTCCATCCAGCCCCCATTGCTGAAGACAGTATCAAATTCCTATCAATTGTCCTCCAAAATATTCATCCATTCCAAGGTCTGTACACCCATCAACAAAACTCGCTTACTGCTCACTCCGTCTTTCGTCTCAGCACCCAAGCCACCTACTCCCACAACCGGGGAAACTCCCTATTCACCTACCTCGGCACCCCAGTCCAAAGTCCATCCAAATTCACCCACACACGCGACTGTTACTTTCCTTATAATGGCACGACATCACTGCAAAATCTTGTACCACAACTCCTGTTCCTTCCCACCAGTAAACATCTTTTGATGCGTACCCTGTCCCAATACAACGTCCATACCGTTATCCTTAATGAAACGTTCCTCCAACCCTGTCACACCATTCAATCTTCTGCCTGTATCCACGGCACCGATAACCCCCTTCCCCTTGCCAGAGATAGAATGGCAGATTGCCATTGTGACGTTACCTAACAGTTACTGCTGAATGTAGTTGCTATTCCAAACAGCACCCACATACGGGCAAACCTGTTGCTCTTTTACTTGATATCGTTCATACTTTAGGTACTTCGGCTATGCATGGCTCTGCTTAACAAGACTAGCTCAATGTAGTCATAGTGTCGAGCCAGACATGTCTCCTTTCATGCCCTTCAGCTAATTTGCCGCAAATAATGACTTATAGCTGTGATTCTGCAGTCAAATAGTCTATGCACTGGTTAGAATTGTGAGCAAATAAAATAAAAAGATATACAAAATAAAAGTTAAATGAATAATTTAATAAAAAGGTTTATTCTAACATTTGTAGTTGATGTATATGACAGAGAATTATGTTGAATAATGTTTATTTAAGAAAAGACGTTTCAAATGTATGGGGAGTGGTGCTGTGATATTAATTTAAACACAGACAGAAAATACCTCTATCAAATGCAGTCAAGGCACGTTGAGGTTACGTGAATCGTAGCTAAATCCTCAAAAAACTGCGAAGGATACGCAAACACAAAGCTCATTTTGTGATCACAATATACGAAATATTCACCAGCTCGAAAGAGTTCAGAGGTCAACATGATGATTCAAAAATTAACTCTCGTGATGAAAGGCATAGTAATTCATACTCTTCTACTCGCAATGCCATAAATCAAGAGCAAAAAAATTAAAGTCCTACTATGGGGCACATTCAGGCCCCTCGAGATATAAAGTCCCTTCAGGAGTTAAAGTATGGTAGCTGCCAATCACTCCCCAGAATCAGTCATCCAGATAACAGAATCGTACACATTAATCTCGAGAGATCTGCTTTGTTCCAGAACTCATGTAAAAGTCTCTTCCAAAGTGAAAGTCTCACAGTGGTTGTTCACAGCCCAGCGTCTACCACCTATCTGTCTGAATGGCGCACATTACCGCAGGTATGTCTGTCTTCTTCGAGCACTCGACACAAAGTGTCCAACTAGGCTCTCACGAGCTCGTCACCTGAAAATTCCCAGTCTCCAATTGCCTACCGTAGTGTTCTGCTACTATCTGCTTCTCTATTGGCTGAAGCCCATCCTCACCAAAAGTACATCGTCCTTAAGCTCTACAGATATATTTGATTCACTTTAACCACTTTCCTGCACTAAACAAATATATTACAATCATATTTAAACAAGGAAATGCTATAAACTATTTTTAATAGTCATATAATTTACAATAATTACAAATAAAGCTTTGTTCATAAATAAATATGCCACTATTCTCGCGCAGGTGTACTCATGATAAAGGACAACAGATTATCATTATGTATTATTTAAAGAATTATTTATGCCACCTGGATAAAGGCGTCTTTTGGCTCTCTTTTCAATTGTGGTGTCTGCTAACACATATGACTGACTACTTTTAAATTAGCACAGCTTTTTAAAGCACAATCAACATTTAAATAAAGTTGCTGGCAAAATCGGAAACTGTGCATTAAATAAGTATACCAATATGGGAAAGTAAGAGGTACTTAGATCGCACTTATTCCAACAGTACCATTGCCACTGACCTCAACATCCATAGTAGATCAGTAGCAGAGTTCCATTAGTTGTCGGTTTACCGGCTCCCTGTAAGGTAACATTGTTCCCATCCCACACTACACTTGTCCTGAAAGCAACAATAACCACGATGTCATCCTAGCATCTCCCAACCTCCTTGGATGCCTTACTGAAGAAGTCCTCCATACAATTGGAAGTAACCACCAACATGTACTCCTCACCATCTCCTACACCGAACCTTATCCCTGTGCAGCACATCCTTCTCTCCACCCAAGAGTTATCCAAAATAACACCCATACCAACTGGAATGCCTGCCAGGACTTCGTAGCAACCCAGATTGGAAGCAACCACGTAACCTTCCAACAGCCTCTTGATGTACTGCGCGTCATATCCTTCCTGCAGCAGAACTTGTCAGATGCCATATTTACCTACATCCCTACCAAGACCATATATCAGCATCCTCCTCCCCTCCCACCACAAGTCCTACTCTTCCTTCAAGAATATCATCGCATGTACTGCTCCTTCCTTCGAACTTGTAACTGGGACACACTTACATGCCACCAGCAAATACAGAGACTACCCAATCCTCCACAACAACCACCTCATGCTTGATAATCTGAGTAAATCTGACCACATTGTATCCTATCTCCCTCATGTCTTCTCCATCACTGATGATCCTCATATAGATTACTCCAAGTTGCCTACCATCCACAAATGTACTAGCAATACTGTCCAGCCCCTGGTGTTCAGCTTCTAGTACTTGGACAGCATACCACAAATAGAATTGAATACAACAATCACAGCACATGACATAAAACATAAACTTCACAGAAAATGTAACACATACCCTGGTCACTAACACATCACGTATTGCCACCTTATAGACTGCCCCTTCTCCTTTCTTGTTCCCCTTGTGACCCTCAACACCACTATCCTCTCCACAGCTTACTGTCGTCCAGAAACCTACTTTTCCTTAAACCACAGAAACCCCCTACTGCCACATCTGCTTCACCTCAGTGTTCAACAAGAACTTTAAATCCATCCTCTCCCCATGTATCTATCAACATCTGAACCAACACCACCTCCTTCCCACTAACCAATGTGGCTTCTGTCCAACTTTCTCAACTGATGACCAGCTCCAGTTCCTCACCCATCTCCTGTCCCACCAACTCAACACCCCTGAATCCAGTATTTTTGTATCCCTGGACCTAGAGAAAGCTTATAACCATGTATGGCATCCCAGTTTCCATTTCAAAGTCGAGACTTATGCACTTACAGTTCATTATGCCTGCATTATTGCATCCTTCCTCAGTAACCGCCTGTGCTTTGTCACCATTAACGACACCAGTGGCCATACCTTCCATCGCACTGCAGGCATACCCCAAGGCTCTGTCCTCACTCCATTCCTCTATCTTCTCTACACGGATAATATGCCCAAACCACTTTCACCAGTCCACCTCCTTCGGTATGCTGATAACACTGCTTTCTTCACTCTCTGTCATGCACTCCAGAAATCCCAACGATCCCTCTAAATCTACCTCAATCAGTTTACTTCCTGGTGTAACTAATGGCTCCTAAAAAACTGGCAGAAGTAAAGCTGTGAGGACCAGACGTGAGTCATGCTTCGGTAGCTCAGTTGGTAGAGCACTTGCCCACGAAAGGCAAAGGTCCAGAGTTCGAGTCTCGGTCGGGCACACGGTTTTAATCTGCCAGGAAGTTTCATATCAGCACACACTCCGCTGCAGATTGAAAATCTCCTAATGGCTCCTAAAGATCAGCACTTCCAACACCCAACCAATATTTACAAGAAGCACCACCCACACCTCCCACCTTCGTGCCTTATACCTTACCATTTATGACCGTCCTAGACCGGCAACTAACATGGAATCCCACCCACTAACGTTCTAACAGAAAACTCACAATATATAAAACAATTAAAACTAATAACTGGCTGAATTTGGGGATTGAAACCCTCCACACCTAAAACTCTTTGATCTGACCCATCCTTTATGTGAATAATGGATGGATCTTTGCCCCACCAAAGTTCTAGCAGTCCCTCCAGATCTTGGAACGCCATGCTCTCTGGCTCGCATTCTACATCCGTTTATCTTCCCCCACAAGGATCCTTTACCAACACATCAAATTGCCTCCTCTATTCACTCACAATGAACACCTCCAAACAGTCTAAATCATAAGCAACCTTGACTGCAATAATTTTATTGTTTCCCCTCCGATTTCCAATCCTCACTTGCTGGCTCACCTCCACCAACACACCCCACCAGCCCTCCACCTACACACCCTCTACATGCTCTTCCAAAGAAACTTCAACCGTCTCTCCCTCCCAGATTATGAACTCCACGTCAACATTTAGCCATTCTCCCAGCTATAGGTCCACCCTACCAAATCCATCTTATCCCACATTTCCTAACCCCCTTTTTCCCCATCTGCTTTTCTTTCCACTCTCACTTTTCCCAACAACTATTACTGTCACCAATTCCCCTCTCTACTCCACCGCCTCTTCTGTGCCAACAGCCACTGTTGCTCCATCGCTGCTAGGCACCAGTCCTTCATCCTTGTACCACAAAATTCCTACCCTTATCATTGGCCATCTTTCTCCCTTCAGCAACTGACTCCCTACCCCATGGCAGGTCCTTCTAGTTTCCAGTGGCAGGAAGTGCTTCTTTTATATATCAGTGTTTCGGCAACATCTTTTAAATGTGCCCGTATTGTATTTGGTTTTAGGTTTTGATATTACTGATTTTAAGTATCAATGCAACAAATCATCTATTATATATCTAAAAACTTACATTTCACTTTTCACCTTTAACATGTTTTAAGTTCAACGTTAATATATCCACTATCTGTTTCTTGTTCTTCATCTTATTTAATTTTTTACTGTCAAATGGTTGAAGAGCGGGTTGAACCCACTCCCCTACCCATATGGGTTACGAAGGAACGGGGGGTGGGGAGTGGATGAAATAATAATTAAGAAAAAAAATTGCAGTTACGACTGGCAAGACAGTCCTAAAACTTTTTTTGTAGTCAGGGATGACAATGTGTTTTTAATCTGGCGTTCTTTTACACAGTTCAGATGGAGGTTACGTATTTTTAACATGTGTATATTTTGATTGCGTGTTTTACTGCAGAACTAATTTTTTGATAATTAACTAAGGTCGTTGGATTATTTCTGAACACAACCGAGTCGGATTCTCTCGGGATACATTGAGATTTAATTTTGATGGCGGATAAAATAATATTTTCTGATTGGAGGAGACTGGAGGGGTTACCAATCACAGCTGCATAATTGCACCGTCTTAAATGGTTTTTATTTTCCCACTACTGCTACTGGGGTAGGTCTGCCATCTTAAATTTCTCAAATTAATTTTATTTACCGATATTATTTATTTATTAAAACTGCATTTTCATTGGCTGCCTCATTTTAATACCATAATGCAATTGACTGTAGAAGACGAGGACGAGGAAGAGGAGGAGGAGGAGGAAACAAGGGAGAGTGAGAGGGAGAGGGTGGGTGGGAGAGGAAGGGTGGGGAATGGTGGAGGAGGTGTGTTGAATCTCACATGACGATGATGTCATATAGAGGGTTCGTCTTCGCCACTAATGTAAACAAAATAGACCAAAATAAGTAACGTAAACAAAGTGGGATTGATGCTACTGAGGCAAAACTCCTCACACATCTTTGGAAGAACAATCTTAGTACAGCTATAAACTCTCGCTGATGTTGTGTGGACACTCTTCAGTCTTAAGTTGCCTAGAACACCTACATGTTCCCAAAGCTGTTTCGAGTATGCTGCAGAAGTTTCGGTGGGAAGCCTTAACATCGTCCATATCCTCCATACAGTCCCAGTCTCCCCAAACACGATTTCCATATTTTTGGAACCCTGAAGATAGACATTCGTGGCCGTCGATTAGCTTCGTATGTACTTGTAGAACTCTGCATCATCATTCAGTATCCTCTATAACAGGCGCTGTAGCGTTTTCTGCGCTTATTTCAGTCCAAACAGCGTATTCAAACCTTGGTAATGACCAGACTGAAATATATAAGACATATTTGATAGATCCCCCAGCGCTAATAATAACTGATGATACCCCCTTTGCAAATCGATAGTTGAAAATATTAGCAGTCTTTTAGCTTATCCAAAGTTTTCCGTAACATTCGGCCGTGAGTTCATATTCATGACCATGTGCTAATTTAAATATCTACAGTTATAAATATAACGATATTCCTTGGTACCATCTGTGCTATTTTTGGCAAGAGTTATCTTTGGTACACCCCCTCCCCCAAAGGGCTGGTACTTCCTTCTATAATCACATCATGGAACCACTGATTCATAAACACTTGTATTAACAGTTGAAGGTGATGTGCAACTTGGTGTGGTTCCTTGGACACTGTTGATTCACTGGCAGTGGGAATACTGTGTTTCGTTTTATGGATTCTGGCAATTGTCTTGGAGAGTTAAGCAATTTCGCATATTCTTCTAACGTTTTCTTTCATTTTTTCGTATACGCTCTACCACTTTCCTGTAAACAGATACTTCCTACTGCTGTGCAGGTAAACTGAACACAGAACTGAGCGAGTGCACTTAAGTCCCACCTTCTCCATTCAGTGTAAAATGATTCTTGTCAAAATTTCTTACTCTGTGTGATTCTGGACATGTTACGGACGCATAATCAACAAAAATTTGCATATTCTTCCTCTTACAGACCAACTCATACCGTAATTTGCCACTTGTTAGCCACGCGGACTTCCAGTGCTTACGGGGAATGCCGCAAGTGCTCGCAATCTCCCGTTTTCATTTCATGGTGGAACATGAATTCCATATGATGTCTGTCTGCCCACCTCACATGTAAACCTCTGAATAGCCGATCAGCCTATAATTAATAAACCGTGGTTCCCTGCAGTCGTGATGAAGGTTAAGAAGTCAACCACACTAGTAACACTTTACTTCAGTGTTACATAGTACCCTTGTCTCTTTAGATCTTATCATTGTCTGTATTTGTTCCAGGGCCATTGAAGCAGCTACAGCTTCGTTCAATGATTTAAAAAACTCAGTTCAGAGCTTATGGGAAACTTCACCCGTCAAGCTCCGCAGGAATGCGTCTAGCGACCTTTGTTGTGATTCATGTTCGGGCGTTATTAGCGCTTGCATTTTCCGTTAGTTTATAGTTATTGATGAAAATGGTTCAAATGGCTCTGAGCACTATGGGACTTAACTTCTAAGGTCATCAGTCCCCTAGAACTTAGAACTACTTAAACCTAACTAACCTAAGGACATCACACACATCCATGCCCGAGAAAGGATTCGAACCTGCGACCGTAGCGGTCGCGCGGTTCCAGACATAGTTATTGATATTCAGTTTCCTAAACCTAAGCAAGAAATTTTCTAAGGGCTCCCGTTGTCTCTGATATATGCTATTTACATGTAACCGTAGTACCTACGCGTATATTTCCTCCACTGCCGCTTCAACAAAGCCTCACACACATCGCTGAAGGGATGAGCATCCCGCAACTTTTCATGACACAAAGTCGTATGGAAAAGTGATACCTCCGAATTTTTGATGTGAAAACTGTTAAAGCTTTTCAAATAATACAGAATATAGTAACATTACACATCTTTATTCTTCGTATTTACATATTTATTTCTCAACATAGTAACCATGGTATCGAACACATTTCTTATGTGAATGCCTGGTGTCTATCCTTCCTGACATATCTGAAAGAACAGACACCACGTAGAATCTGCAACTGTGACACATTATATGGAAATTGAAGTGAGTCACTGCTGTCAGCTGCAGCAGGACATTACGCGGAATCAGCGGCGGCGAGTGGAAATGTGTACCGGACCAAGATTCGAACCCTAGATGTCCTGCTTACTAGGCAGGTCCGTTACCTGGACCAAAGAGTTAGCGCAATTGCGCGGACTAACTCTGCATGCCTTACGGCCGATCCACATTCCCATCGAGCCTCACCTGTCCGCAGTCCCTGTCCGTTCTACTTCCGTTAACTATTCTGAGGTTCCCACAGGAGGTTGGACGTACTTGTGCATTCGAACTGAAGAAGGTAGATCCATTGGATTCAGGTCCAGAGGAGAAGACACCATGCATTCATATAAGTGGTATGCCTAGCTGGGCAGTGGATCCACCCTCTTCAGTGCGGATGCACAAATACGTCCAATCTCCTGTGGGAACCTCAGAGTAGCGAATGGGAGTAGAATGGACAGGGGCTGCGGATAGGAGGCGCTCGGTGGGAATGTGGGTCGGCCGTGAGGCGTGCGGAGATAGTCGGTGTCCAGGATGGCGCAGTGGCTAACGGACCTGCCTAGTGAGCAGGACATCTTGGGTTCGAATCCTGGTCCGGTACACATTTCCACTCGTCGCCACTGATTCCGCGTAATGCCACGCTGCAGCTGACAGCACTGACTCCCTTCAATTTACATAGAACACAGTTTTCCCAGTGACAGACCAGTTTGTTTATGTCGTCACTGTAGGATGTTTGACTTTGTTTACTGACCCACAACCTCACCTTTCCTTTCACCGCTTCATCACAATCAGAGCTAAATTCTCGAAGGCGTCATTTAAGTTTTGGCAACAGATGAATATCGGATGGGGCCAAATCGGGACTGTATGGAGGATGATCGATGACAGTGAACCCAATGCGTCGGATTGTTGCAGATTTCGCAGCGCTCGTATGTGGTGTGGCAGTCGTGCTGTGGGAGAGGGTGCTCCATGTGTGGATGCACTTTTAGAATTTGCGCTTTCGATTGCAGCACATGGTTCCTCACTCATTGACATAACTAAGTTACACATCCCCATGTTACAAGCATCAATTCTGAGCCCTCTAGCGGCAGAGAGCTGCAACTTGCATCAGCGAAGGGGGAAACTCGACCGATTAGTATGCATGACACGTAATATCTCAACCGACGTTGAGAACAGAATATAAAATCCGGTGACATTACTTTTCAGCACGTCCTCATACACTGATGAACCAAAATAATTATGACCATCTGTTGAATAGTGAGTTGTTCCACTTAAAGAACGAAATACAGCTGAAGTTTGTGCGTGGCATCGATTCCACAAGCCATTGACAGGTTTCTGGAGGTAACAGGTTGCTGATGTCAACGCAAAAGTCACCTAATTTCCACAAATTACGGCTCGGTGGAGTGTATACGCGCAGCTGGCACCCGATAGTGGTCCCGATGTGCTTCATGGGGTTCAGATCAGGCGAATCTGGTGGTCAAGACATTAATGTTAGTTCACTGTCATGCTCCTCAGACAAAGAAAGCACGACTCTGGCCTTGTGACATGAACGGTTATTCTGCCGAAAGATACCATCGCTGTCGGAGAAGTCAATAAACATGAAGAAATGCAGGTAGGTCCCAATAATGTTCACGCAGTCCACAGTTGTAGTAACTCTGTGAGCTACCACAGGTGCCATAGACACCCAGGTAAATTTTCCACACAGCCTGCGTCCATCGAGTGGTGCATGTTTCGAGTAGCCGTTTTCCTGGATGTAATGATTATTTTGGACATGTTATTGAAATTTTTAGAGCTCTTCCAGCTCGGAGCAGTGACAATCCAATGGTGGAAAGATAATTTTTAAATATTATTCCAATAACTACGCCAAATTAGAAATATTTTCAAAGACATTGCGTCAAGGTTCAGGCCATAACTGTGTAAGACGGTGGCAGATAAACACAGCATAAAGCAGGTTTTGGTATTATGCTACCAATCAACAACGAAGTACCGGGAAAATTTAAGGGTTTATTTTGAACCTATTGCAACAACTAGCCCAAAACCTGAGCAAGTAAGTTACCATTTTCGAATATGTGTTACATACCCCGAATCACACTTGAATCACGACAGTTCCCTACGAAATACTGTCAAGCTGTCCTCAAGTTTAATTTAGAAGTAGATGAAATTTCCACCTGACACTGTGTAGACGAGTCACGAATGAATGGATTTCCAGAAAAAAAGTCAGGTACAGGAAAATTTAGTGAGAACAGAGACTACCGGGTTTGGAAGACACTGCATTTAAAATCGTTGAAGATTAGTGGCGGAATGCAAGTTTCATTCTTTTAATAGGATCGCATCGACTTTCCGATCTGTCACTTACCAAAACTGGCCTAACGTTCTGTTTCAGGTGTATTCATTATCAATGAGAGTAAAAAGCTACGAAAGGAAGAAGAAATGGTAAATCCAATTAGTGAGTATAAAACTCAGTTTGTGGTGTTGATAAAGTGAAAAGAGCTGACAGATTTCACGCTGATATAGTAAGATGATCGAAGTAAGAAATGCCTTTATTGACTAACAGCGTTAACTTATAAACGGTTAGTAATTCAACTGAATTAAATCTACTGATCAACGGTTATGAAATCACTGAAGATGTAATGACACAAAATGGTATTAGTGTAAATAGTTTAGACATGCTAGATCTGCAGTATGGTGAATATACTGTAACAATGGAAAACAATACCTGAAAAAGTAAAGAATTTTTATCTAAGGATGACCATTATTAAAGCAAATCCATCTCATAAATATCGGTAGTTAGTAGGACCATAAACCGAGCCAGCGTCTTAGATTGTCTATCAGATAATGTCATCATTTACTATTTAGTGAAACCAAAGTAAGATCAACATGAATTACAGAACCGTTTAGGTGAGACATCTGAAGTCTACGAAAAGTGAAAATTGCACTTCAACAAAAGAAAAGAAAATGAAGTTATCCACGTGAATACTGTTGTGACTTGGCAAGACAGCCAAGTCACTATGAGAGGAAGCCGAAAGGCACGCGTTAAGCTCACGCAGACTGGCGTGAGGTCTGGAACAGTTAAGGGAATTTTTAGTAGCAAATAAAGTACGTAGTTGATGTAATACTTAACTTTAATCCATAAGTGGTGTACATCGCTCTTGACGGTACATTAATAATAAGCTCAATATAAAATGGTAATGGCGCCTTGCTAGGTCGTAGCAAATGACGTAGCTGAAGCCTATGCTAACTATCGTCTCGGCAAATGAGAGCGTAATTTGTCAGAGTAGCATCGCTAGCAAAGTCGGCTGTACAACTGGGGCGAGTGCTAGGAAGTCTCTTTAGACCTGCCGTATGGTGGCGCTCGATGTGCAATCACTGACAGTGGCGACACGCGGGTCCGGCGTATACTAATGGACCGCGGCCGATTTAAAGGCTACCACCTAGCAAGTGTGGTGTCTGGCGGTGACACCACAAATACTAATAGAATTACTTTGAACTCCTATCATACAACTTAGACTTAGGACTAGACAACTAAGACTTAGGAATGATCGTAAAGTAAACGTGTGGGAAATGCCACGGGTACGATAAAAAAAAGTCGGAATGGCAGCTAATAAGGCTGCGGTACTACGCTGGTCCCACAACATTTTAATTCATTCTTAATTACTAGATGTGCATTCTGTTAGCAAAAGGGTGAATGGCCTTTCAGATCATGATGCACAAATTTTAACACTAAAAGGCTTTTGTACTCAAACTATCTATGTAGGAAAGTTGATTCAACAGCAATAGAGAGTTTTCCAAACTTCGTCAAGGAAGAAGAGTGGCAGGATGTTTATAGTACCCATAAAATAGATGGCAAATATAATGCTTTGCTTAACACATTTCTCATGTTCTTTGAGAGCTGCTTTCCATTAGAACATTCTAAACGCAGTACTAGCAGTAAAAGCCAGCCCGGATGGCTGACTAGTGGGATAAGGATATCATGTAAAACAAAGCGGGAATTATATCAAAATGTTAGAAGTAGTCACAATCAGGCTACAGTAGCTCATTACAAACAGTACTGTAAGATGGTTAAAATGTTATAAGGGAGGCAAAGAGTATTTGGTATGCAAGTAGAATAGCTAATTCACAGGATAGAACTAAAACCGTATGGTCAGTTGTGAAGGAAGCGTCTAGTCAGCAGCTCAAGGTCGGCGATATAAAGTCAGTTCGAGGTAAAAATATTTCTGTTACTGATAAATCAGGTATACGTACAGTATTTAACAATCATATTCTCAGTATTGTTGGCGAATTAAAAAAAATTAGTTTCCACAGGGAATCATATAACTCTCTTGGCAAATGCCTTTGCGAGATTGATGTCTGAAATACTCCTCTGTGATATAGACAAGTGGGAGATTGAGTCAATAATTAAATCACTGAAGACTGAGGAATCTCATGGATGTGATGGAGTGCCTAGCAGAATATTAAAGTACTGTGCTGCACATGTTAGCCCTGTATTTAGTGATATTTGTAATTTTTCCTTTAGGTATGGTCCGTTCCATGAACGACTAAAGTACTCAGTAGTAAAGACGCTTTATAAAAAGGGAGGCTGGGATAATGTAGACAATTTTAGACTTATTTCTCTGCCACCAATGATTGCTAAAGTTATTAGAAAAGCTGTATACCGGATAATTGATTATTTTAAGTCACACGATATGCTATTAAATGTACAGTTCGGTTATAGACGTCGTTTAACAACGGAAAATACTATATTCTCTTTTCTCTGTGAGGTACTGGATGGGTTAAACAACGCTAGGCATACTTTTCTGGGTGTTCAGATAGATAGTAAGCTGTCGTGGATAGCCCATGCTCAGGATCTTGTTCAAACACTTCATGCTGCCATTTTTACTGTTCGAACAGTACCTGAAGTGAGTGATCGTTCGACGCGAAAATAAGTCTGCTTTGCTTATTTTCATTCGCTTATGTCGCGTGGTATTATATTTTGGGATAAATCTTCCCATTCTAAAAGGATATTTTTGGCTGAGAAACAGGCGATTCGGGCAATAAGTGGTGGTAAGTTCAGGAACCTCTTGTCGACCCCTGTTCACGAGTCTGGGCTTTTTGACGCTGGCCTCTCAATACGTATATTACTTACAGTCATTTCTTGTTAACAATATTAGCTTACTTCCAAGAATAAGCAGCTTTCACTCAGTTAATATTCGGCATTTTGATCGCCCTTCCTTAACTCTTGTGCAGAAAAGTGTGCAGTATACTGCTGCATCCATTTTCGATAAGCTACCACTAGAATTAAAAAATCTTAGCAGTAATCCACGCGGTTTCAAATCAAAACTGAAGAATTTCCTCATGGGCCACTCCTTCTATTCTGTCGAGGAGTTCCTCGAAAAATTAAGCTAATTCTTGTTGTATTGTTCAAAATAGTTCAAATTGCTCTGAGCACTATGGGACTTAACATCGGAGGTCATCAGTCCCCTAGAACTTAGAACTACTTAAACCTAACTAACCTAAGGACATCAGACACATCCATGCCCTAGGCAGGATTCGAACCTGCGACCGTAGTAGTCGCGCGTTTCCGGACTGAAGCGCCTAGAACCGCTCGGCCACCGCGGCCGGCTTGTTGTATTGTTTACTCCATTTACTTAAAGTTATAGCTTGACTTTTTTCTGGTTCATAAACGTTTTATTTTTAGATGTTATTACTTTTATGTTGTAATTTCATGTACTGACACGTTTCATGACCTTGGAGATTTGCTCTTCGATTTGGTCCTACGGAACTTCACGTGTAAATAAAGAATAAAACTCGGTGCCTCATCGTGCAGGTGATTAGGAAGGACTTAGGGGGAGGAGTAACAACCTCGTAAGAAGACTATGGCTCATCTCGTCCGGGTGACAGCATCCTGTGACGGCCCCGTGCTGAGATTACAGTGAAGACTTCAACAATATTGAAGGCGGGAAGAATGTATCTTGGAACGGTGGAACTAGCGGTAGAAACAACACAAGAAAAAATCCATACTGTAATAAGTGGCAAAGCGGTCGGCTACCGTTCACCGGAGGTGGGGCTGGAAACGTATTCCTCAGAACGAACAACCTTCAGTAGTATTTTTAGAGGACGTGTTCCCCTAACTAAACAAGTGAACAATTTCAAAAAGACATTATTCAGACTGCAGAAGAAGCTGTTCCTCGTAAAAAGACATGGAAACATGGCTGGTGGCATGACGATTGTGTTGGGTTAATTATAAGGAGATGACGAGCTTGGAATATCTGGAACATAAATTAAAATGATAAGAATAGGGGAAATTTTATAGAAGAAAGGAAACGT
Source organism: Schistocerca serialis cubense (assembly GCF_023864345.2). Lineage (NCBI taxonomy): Eukaryota > Metazoa > Arthropoda > Insecta > Orthoptera > Acrididae > Schistocerca > Schistocerca serialis. The sequence goes on along the minus strand of NC_064640.1, from coordinate 317,548,889 downwards.
GCATCAAAAGGTCTCAAAAAGTGCAGAGTACAGCATATGAAAGATCCACTAACGTGGAGTGAGTCATATTTTATGCAGAACAATACAAGATAATTTTATAAAACATTCAAAAGTAGTTAAAAGAAGTACACGCCACCAAGTTAACAGTTTATAGATCCAAAAGCACAGAAGATTGTATATAGTAACACCGAGAACTGCAGAGTACTTCCGGACTACTTCAGAGAATTACACAACTTCGGTCCACAAAAAGAGGAATTTCATTTTCATAACGTAACCCAAATACAAACAGACTCAAAGCCTCCATCACTAGAGGAAGTCAGAGAATCATAAAACAGCTTAAAAAACAAAGCATGAGGAACAAACAATATAGTTGCTGAGTTGTGGAAACACTCTAGTACCAACATTATTCTACGTCTAACAGTAATCATTAATGAAATTTGTACAACAGCTTACGATTAGAGTACCCTTCGGCATTAATACATCCATTGCATAAAGAAGGAAAGAAAACTTACACTAACAATTATAGACGAATCTCCGTGTTGCCGGTAAGATAATAAATCTTGTCCATGGCATTTTTAAAAAGAACTGAAAGAATACCCAACCTACAACTAAGTGCCTATCACGCAGAATTTAGGAAGGGGTGGTCCTCTGCTAAGCAAATTCTAAATCTAAGGAACATACTATAAACGAGAAAAATCAGGAACTTGAAGTATATGGAATCTTCTGTAGATTTTGAAAAGGAATATGAGTCAGTTGATAGAGATGCACTAATCAACATTATAAATGAATTAGGACTTGACAGTAAAGCAACAGAAATAATTAAAGGATTTTGACAAACCTAAGATCGAAAGTAAAATTTATGGGGAAACTGTAAAAAACTTTTGAAATAAAATCAGGAATAAGACAGGGAGGTGGTTTATCACCTCTACTTCCAATTGTGCATTAGAGATGGTAGTGAGAGAATGGGGGAAATCCATCAGTTCTAGAGACGTTCAGCTGGGAAGACACCCAAGAAAAATCATCATAGGTTGTCTAGTTTTTGCAGATGCCATGACATTAATTACTGACTCGTTAAATAGTGCCAAAGAACAAATTGCAGATGTACAGAAAGAAGCAGACTAAAGAGGAGTAAAAATATCATTGGGAAAAAACACATTATGTAACACATATCAATGATGTCCCCAGTCGTAAAATTCAGAACAGTAAAGTTTGTATACCAAATTATTTTAAATACTTAGGAAAATGGATAACAAGGGATACAAAGAAGAGGTATTAATAGAAAATAGAGTACATAAAATGAAAAGGGCATTCCATATGGCAAAAAGACATATCTGCCACTACCATTATTGTTATTACTGTCATTATTATTATTTTTTTTTATTATTATCACTATTAGTGGCAGTAGCTGTTGTAGCACAAGTACTGCCAATATTAACTTCATTACTTCATAGTTGGTATTATTTACTCATATTGTAACTTCAGACACTCAGATAATTTTAATAGCATTTCTCACATTAACATTGCTATTTCTTAGATGACTATTATGTAAAAAAGGTACTGTATGTGTAAACTCTGGTCCGATATAAGAGAGGGCCATCAGGCCCTAGTCAGATCAGGTTAAATGAATAATACGAACATAAAAATAAACAAAATATAACAAAATATCTTTGTCATGGAACACAAAACTAAGCCACTATCAAACAATGTTAAGGCCTATATGCAGGGAAAACATTTAAACTAACAAGATTTGGGGAGCTTGTAAAACTGGCTTATACTGGGATCGAGAAGTAATAGTAATGTAGACTACAAATTACGATCCAACAGAGAGCTACATTCGAAAATGAAAAAAACTAAATGATGTAATGAGGAAAAGAAGAATACAATTTTACGGACACATATACCAAATGCATAAAAAGACTAACCAAGCAGATTTTCAATTTATTAAACAGCTACAAATCAGAACCCACATGGTCCACTGAAATTGACAAAGACATGAAAAACACTGGAATTACAGTGGACGTAATAGATAACAGAACACTTTTTAGAGAAGCGACACAAAATGCATGATTTCACGAAAGAAAATGATAACAAAAGAAAGGACATGAACCGACGAAGAAAAGAAACGACACTGGCAAAGGAAGAAGGAACTCTGGAACGAACTAAAATTAAACACAAAGAAGCAAAATCAAAGATGCGCCGCCGTATCCTCCAAAAGTTTTTATTTGTATAAATAAATAAATAAAGCTGCGGCAGAATCATTTCACGAAACTTCAGTGAACATATTTCTTCTCCGAGTGCAAAAATATATTCATGTCCCCACGTCGAGTGAAATTATCATCACGGAAAAACTAAAGAAATCGGAACTCACACGTAAAGACCCAAGTTTTCACGGTTCCCCACACACTGCTCGAGTTTAGATGATGATGTTCGTTTGTGGGGCGCTCAACATCATGGTCATCCCCCAGTACGACTTACCATTCTTCTCATTTCCAATCTCGACACATCCCGAAATGATGATAAGATGATGAGGACTACACGAAGACTCGGTCCCCGGGCGGAGAAAATCCCCGACCCGGCCGGCAATCGGATCCAGGACCCCGTGATCCACAGGCAGCGGCGCTACCCACTAGACCACGAGCTGCGGACACGAGATTAGAACGTTAGAAATATAGTTTGAAAGTTGAGTCTTGTACCCTCTGCCAAGCGCTTAACTATAAATAGCAGAGTAATGTGTAGATGTAGAAACACAGTACTTCTACACAAAAAATACGTTTCTTTCTCCCGTGTTGTTATGCACAAAATATTTCACAGGTTCTCACGGGTATAGTAAGCGCATATATATTAACAAAAAATTACACGCAGAGTGCCGACAACACAAGAACACACAACACTACACGGAATACCTACCAACGCAGAAAGGAAACAAAGAGAAAATTTGTGGGGCTGCTTGTAGAAAGCAGACAAATGAATACCTCTGAGAGAACTGAGAACGAAGTCATAAATAATCCAGCCGGCTTGCTGCAAGCAGATCACGCCCATGAAATATTCGAAAAAAAAGAAACAGGTGAAGAAGAGCACAAATTACATACAGTGCCCACTGTGAGAGGCAAACATATCTTAAGGAAAGAAAGTAGCAGCCACAGATCGAAGGTAAAGGCCGTATGAAGAAGCTAAGGTTTTAATGTTGCCACGCGAGTCGTATTGTAATTTAATATTATTCACGAATGAGGCCAATACGACCACGCGAGGTACTATCCATTAATGCCGCTTTTTATGGTTGGCCTTCCTTTGTCTCCAAATTTGTTTCATCCTTTCAGGATGAAGTCTCTTTCTTTCATCAGACCAGTTCCATTTCGTTACCCATAAAATATGTCTTCGTTTTTTCATGTCACCATGTATGTCGGTGTGTTCTTCTATTTCCTTATTACTTCTCAGCCTATTAGTTTCTCCATCAGTAGTTTTGGGGCCTAATATTTTCTTTCTTTTCAATTTCTTCAATATCACTCTTTCTGTTTAAAATTAACGTTTCTGATCCTCAAAGACATTCAGGTTTGATTACAGTGCTATAATGCTTAAGTTTACTGGGTTTAGAAAGTGATTTTTTGTTATAAGTGTTTTGTGTTAATCTGAATGCAGTTGCCATTTTTTGACAGCGAACTTCATTTGCAGCTTTTTCCAGACCGTTTTCTTCTATGATTTCTCCCAAGTATACAACTGAGAAACCCTTTTTACCTTTCCATATTTCTTGTTCAGAAACTTTGGCGCTAGTTTGTTGCATGTCATATATTCCGTTTTTCCGAATGATGTTTGTAGTCCTACTTTTTCCGTAACTTCTTTAAGAACTTCAATCTCTTTTTGAGCTATGGTAATATCCCTACTTAAAACTGCAAGATCATCTGCAAAGGTGAGGCAATCTGCTCTAATAATTTTTCTACCAAAGTTGATTGATTGATCTGTGTTTTGACTCTACTCTTGCTGTCACCAGTCTTTATATAAAATGGCTCAGAAATTTCTCCCATGAATTTGATTTTAGAGCTAGTGTTAGAGTTTTATTATCTAGCCCTGTTCCTTTAAAATCTCGAAGAGAGACTCATGATCAACTGAGTCGTATGTCTTTTTAAAATCAAAAAATGCACATACAATTTTGTTACCAGAATACCTTTGGTGCCTAAGGATTAGTTTTAATTTAAGACTTTGTTCCAGACAGGATCTGTTTGGTCTAAAACCTGCTTGATATTCACCAGCTGTAGGTACTAACTGTTCTTGGGCTCGATCAAGTAAACATTGCTAGAGAATTTTATATGTGACCGGGAGAAGAGAGATTCCTCGGTAATTATTAACTTCGGTTCCACCCCTTTTTATGAAATGGATGAATTATGGCAGTTTTCGAGTCCTTAGGTATTTTCTCAGTTTGCCAGATACGTCCCATTACATGAGCGACCTCTTTTATTGTGTTAGGGCCAGCTGATTTTAGTAGTTCTGCAATTCTACCGTCTTCTCCGAATGCTTTATTGCTTTTAAGTCTCTTAATTTGTTTAGTTATTCCGATTTCGCCAGGTGTTAGGTTGGTGTTATTAATTTGCTATGGTTGAAATTTATACGCTGGTTCTGGACAGTTTAATAGATTTTCAAAATAATTAGCAAATTTCTTACAATCTTTGTGGTTGTTAAGAGCCACTCTGTCATTTTCATTTTTGAAGCAAAGACTGAGGATGGTAACCGATTAGTCTTGTTTTGAGTGTTTTATAGAAGTTTCTTATATTGTTCTTTTGGAAGTCTTTTTCAATTTCTAAAAGTTGGGCATTTTCGTAATTTCTCTCTTCGTACAGTTAGAAAGGTGTTGTAAGTGTTTTCAGTTTTGTTACTATTCCAATTTTTGAGTGCCTCATGCCTAGAATTAACTGCTGTTTCAGTATACGCATTCCACCAAGAGTGGTTTTGTTTATTTCGAAGCGGAATTAAATTTTGGGCTGTTTTAAAGAACTTTTCTTTCAGGCTTTGCCAATTGTTGGAATATTTTTTGTCACGTTCGCTTGTTAGAGCCGGGATTATTTTAGCAGTGTCATTTTTTGGGATAACATTTTTTGTTTTGAAGAGGTTTTAAGGTTGAAGTTTTACTTTTATTCACTCGCCAAAATAAATATTAGCCCCTTTCCTAACTTGGACATTTAAAATTCTCTGTAGTTATGGTACAAAATTGCTACATGATCGATTTGAAATTTCCCAATAACTGCGTTGGGTGTCCGGCAAGTTTTTTGTTTAGAAGGATTCTTTTTAAAATGTGTTGACATTATTTTAAGGTTAAATTTCGGCACTTTTCGACAAGTCTTTCGCCACTTTGGTTTGTCCATCTATGCGCAGCAAATCCACCCACCGTTTTCTCATAATTTTTCTCTTTAGCTAATTGAGCATTAAAATCACTCATTAAAATTTTGACATGGGTTGAGGGAATTTTCAAGGTCATGCTTTCTAACGATTCCTAAGCTTCATTTACTTCTCAGGTGTTTTACGGTTATCGTTATTGACGTGCATATGGGCATAAATTAAAGTGTATGCATTATTTGAACATTTAAGGTAAACTGTCATTAGTCTGTTATTAATGAGTTTTACCCCGGTTATTGAATTTAAAATGCCGGCCGCTGTGGTCGAGCTGTTCTAGGTGCTTCAGTTCTGAATATCGCTGCTGCTACGGTCGCAGGCTCGAATCCTGCCTCTGATATGGGTGTGTGTGACGTCCTTTGGTTAGTTAGGTGTAAATAGTTCTACGTCTAGGGAACTGATGACCTCAGATGTTTAGTCTCATAGTGCTCAGAGCCATTTGAACCATTTTTTTGAATTTAAAATATTTCTGGATATTGCAAAAGCAACTCTCAGGTGTGGTGTACTGTCAAGTGTTCCTTCATGAATTTCACTTTTAAAAAGACTATAGTTGCCTAAATTCATGACGTTATTGCGTATTGCGAATACATAGAAAGAAGGATCCTTTATTGTATGATAATATGATAGCGGAACAAACACTGGTAGCAGTTACTTCTGTAAAATATCTGGGAGTATGCGTGCGGAACGATTTGAAGTGGAAGGATCATATAAAATTAATTGTTGGTAAGGCGGGTACCAGGTTGAGATTCATTGGGAGAGTGCCTAGAAAATGTAGTCCATTAACAAAGGAGGTGGCTTACAAAACACTCGTTCGACCTATATTTGAGTATTGCTCATCAGTGTGGGATCCGTACCAGATCGGTTTGACGGAGGAGATAGAGAAGATCCAAAGAAGAGCGGCGCGTTTCGTCACAGGGTTATTTGGTAACCGTGATAGCGTTACGGAGATGTTTAATAAACACAAGTGGCAGACTCTGCAAGAGAGGCGCTCTGCATCGCGGTGTAGATTGCTCGCCAGGTTTCGAGAGGGTGCGTTTTCTGGATGAGGTATAGAATATATTGCTTCCCCCTACTTATACCTCCCGAGGAGATCATGAATGTAAAATTAGAGAGATTAGAGCGCGCACGGAGGCTTTCAGACAGTCGTTCTTCCCGCGAACCATACGCGACTGGAACAGGAAAGGGAGGTAATGACAGTGGCACGTAAAGTGCCCTCCGCCACACACCGTTGGGTGGCTTACGGAGTATAAATGTAGATGTAGATGTAGATATTGTCCGTCATTCTTTTTTCTTGAAGTGCCAACATTTGAATCTTCTCTTCTTTCTACGTAGTTCTCAATTTATGAAGTTTACTTGGTTGCATAAGTGTTTGCGTTTTAAGTGTTGCAAAAACTTTATTTGTTTTAGTTTTAAGCTGATCAGAGGACTCCGACTTCCTCTGTTGAATCACACTGCATTTTAACCTGGCCGCCCAAGAGTCCGAAAGACTAGTTATGCCTGTAATACTGGCGGTGGATTGACCACCTGAGGTAATATTGTGATTATGATGATTACACTGGGATCAGGTGGGGTTTAGTCGACTCACTGAGTGAACTCAAAGTGTTAAGAACGGAAGGGTTAGTTCCAGAACATAAATTTCAGCCGCAGAACTGGTGAACAGCGTTGAACAGTTTGCCGCTTGCTACAACACAGACGCAAAGAGTATTTGGTTTTGTTTTGCCTTGGTCCAGGACTGCTCATTCTGTATTCGCAGCTGTCCACCATATCTGACGGAACGTTCAGTATCCGCCACCTGTGACCCGTCCAATACCCTAGGCAAAGTCGGCTACTTTGACTTTTAGTTACAAAATCTTGAAGCCTGGACGTACTTTAATATCTTAATAACACAATATTAATTTAACCTACATACTTAATCTAACCTACATACTTAATTCCCACAGCTAAATGTATATTTCTATAAGCACTCTTGTTACGGTCTGCTTTAAGGACGGGTGGTGACGTGGATGCGGTAAAGAATACCGAGCGGGCTGCTGGAATTTGGAATAGCGTCAGTGCATAATAACGCGAGGCTTTGTGGTCCGAATACTACCTCTGTTACTGGGTTGGTGCGTGTCTTATTCAAACTGGAAAAACTAGTAATATACATAGGTATATGGTTGCATATCTTTGTCGCTGTGCCAAAGTACTTGGCTTCACTGGATTTAGCTGTCAGGTCTGTCACACCGAAGAGGTGACGTTAGCAACATTAAGCAACACATAAGGCTTATTTTAAACTTTGCTTTCCTATCAGAGTTTAAAATGAGCCTTATGCGTTGCTTAATGTTGCTAACGTCACCACCTCCGTAGCGTAGCGGTAGCGTTACCGCCTACCACACAGGGGGCCGGGATTGGATTCCCGGCAGGGGAGTTGTGTGTCTTTCATCATCATTGACTCGCAAGTCGCAGATGCGGCGTCAACTAAAGAGGACTTGCAATACGACGGCTTGAAGTCCCCCGCATGGGGCCTACCGTCGAACAATGCCATACAATCATTTCCTTTTTTCTCTTTTTTTCTGACACTCTCATCTAAGATTTTCGAAGCCTACTAATTTTTATGATTGGCCTGCGCTAAATCTCCCGAATTTATATTTTAGTGAACTTTAAAAACGCGATATATTAAAAATATTTTTATTTAAATAATTATTTTCTGCTTTTTAGTCTTGCGTGTGTCAAATTTTGCAGTCCATTTCAGACATTTCGACGCGATTACAACAGGGACGTGTGGTAATTTAAGAATTATTTCAGTTTCAATACATTGCTTCCTCACACGAATATCTCACGAAAAGTCCTCGAACGTACAAAATCAGAGAGAATCGATCTCGCACAGGGACTTACCAGCAACCATACTTACCACGAAACATTCGCAAGTGGAACAGGGAAAGAGGGAAATTGCAGTGGTACACAACGTACCTTCCGTCACACACCAGAGACGAAGGCGGCTTAATATTGTATTGTCATCAAGTTATGATCTACGTTGAAAGTTTCAGTTCTCAAACTCGTCGGGAAATGATAGTGGTAAACTATGTACCCTCCACCCCACTCCAGACATGAAACGGAGTTAATGAAAACATTATATGATCGAGAGTCATTGTTGCCCGGGAAACGTCTCCGGGGTGTTCGGCCGCAGGTACCAAGTCTCATTTCAGGTGACGCCACATTGGGCGACTTGGGCGTCGGTGATCATGAGATAATGACAACACAAGGCCAAGTCCAAGGGCGGAGAAAATCTCCAACCCAGCAGAGAATCGAACCCGGGCCCGCTGCATGGCACGGAAGTTAGTTACCACTCACCTAAGCAGGCGGACGGGATGTTTATTTTTCATTGTCATCCAGTTCTAAGCTATGTTGAAAGTTTCAAGTCTAGTTCGTCGAGAGGGTGATTTAATATTAGTTTTATAATTTGTACCGAACAAACATACAAGAATGCAACCTAAAAAGAAGTGTTAAAATAGTACGCACTGTAATACAACACTAAAAGAAAAATAGTGTATCTATTTAGCTAAATTACCGTCTTCATAAAGCCTATGTCTCTATAAAACATCGAACTATAAAACATCTTTACATCAATCAAGTGTCGTCATAACAATATCATTATTCAGGTTGGTTATAATTAAACTTTCGCTGCTTTAGCCAGTGTAGACAGAAAACAGACGTTCTGAGTGTGTGCTGCAGGATTTGATTTCTTAATAACGATGGTGTCATGGCTTGCCGTTAGGCGCCGGTGCTGGTACGGCGACGTAGGGTTGAAACGCAAGCATGAGTGTGCTTTACAACTGCAGTCAGCATGGATCTGGACAAGGTGAACAGGACTTTATTCGTAAAACTACTTTTTCAAAACAACAGCAATAGTGCTGCTACCCTTCGTGAGTATCGTCGCATTGAAGGTATACAGAGAGGTTCTCCTTTCTCACCGGGGATGAAGGACATGATTTGGAAGTCCGAATTAACTGGCCATTTAGGAATTGGTCCTGGGAGAGGCCAACGGCCAATTCTGCCACAAATTGTTGAAGTTACTGTGACCATAGCTGACGATGCTGGACGCAATGTAAGTTCTTCAAGCAATGCAAGATCCGTGTTACGACGGCTGAGCACACTATGATATCTCAAGTGCGGTTACAGGTTGTCGTGAATGCCGACGGTACTCAAATTGAGCAACGTTTGTAACCTGGGACGTAAACGTGTTACAGATTTAACGAATGTTTCCCTCTTCTGTGGAAATTAAAATGTGTTTAGTTTTTTGCCTTATTGATGATGATGTTTAGTTTGTGGGGTGCTCAACTGCGGGGTCATGAGCGCTCGTAGAAAGTCCTAATTTTTACAGAGCAAAATTTTTGTACACAGTCCAGTCTAACCACAGTCACGAATGATGATGTTGAAATGATGATTACAATACAAACACCCAGTCTCCGGGCAGAGAAAATCCCCTACCCGGCCAGGAATCGAACCCGGGACCCCGTGATCCAGAGGCAGTAACGTTAGCCTCTAGAAGAGCACGAGCTGCGGATTAATGACTTATTCTTTAATGCTCTTCCGCATATTCTTACAGATATTTCCACCAATTTTCATTGTCACAAGATCACTCGTTTTTCATGGGTGCCGTCTCAAGTAGCGAAAATTTCATTATAAGCATTCTGAGCATTAAAAACACAAAAAATAATTATTTTCGGAAGGAAATAAAGCATCCAGTGGCGCAGTGTGGTATGTAAACTTTGCAACCGCTAGCTAACGATCTTTGGCCACAAATACAGGTTCATGTTTATCCAAGCAAGAGTCCATCAGTACGCTGGGGCTACCGTCCGTGCTGCTTAGCGTCTTGTCCACACTGTGTCGCAGTTTATCGATCATCCACGGCGGCAATGCTGTACGTCTGTAAATGCTGATACCACTTTAAGTCCATATATAGGTAGAGTATCTCCAACATAAAACAGGAAGTCAAGACAATAAACATATCATCGTGCTAAAGTCCCCATCATCTTAAAATCAATTCTTAATTCAATTACGTAAAACATAGTAAACTGTGGGGCATATTAGACTAAATACTATACATTTGCGTACGATAGTATTGAATACGTATGTTGATCACGGAAGTGAGAGGGGGAGAAGGGGGCAGACAAAAGGGAAGGACTTTCAAATGGTAGAGCACAGCAATCAGTTCCCGTTTTCTTTCAGGTTTTATTAGGTAAAGTTTTCGGCGAGTGCCTAGCCATTATCAATGCACTTTTTCATGGTATCAATGCATGTCCTAATACGTCAGTCCCCTGTTGTTCGCCGGCCGGGGTGGCCGAGGGGTTCTAGGCGCTACAGTCTGGAGCTGCGCGACCGCTACGATCACAGGTTCGAATTCTGCCTCGGGCATGGATATGTGTGATGTCCTTAGGTTAGTTAGGTTTAAGCAGTTCTAAGTTCTAGGAGACTGATGACCATAGATGTTAAGTCCCATAGTGCTCAGAGCCATTTGAACCCTGTTGTCCGGGCTTCTGTCATATAGTCTTCAACGAAATGTGACAGAAGCCCGAACAACAGGGGACTGATGTATTAGGACATGCATTGATACCATGAAACAGCTCCTTGATAACGGCTAGGCACTTGCCAAAATCTACATTTGCCTAATAAAACCTGCAAGAAAAGGACGACTGAATGCTGTGCTCTGTCATTTGAAAGTAATATCACAGTCGTTGAGTGCACCCATATTCCTAATGAAAGGTAACCTGAAAAAGGGAAGGTGCTACGAAACAGCCATACGGGGAGGACAACCTGATAAAACTTTGCATGTGTGGTCAAAGGCCGAAACTTGGGGAGGGGGAATGGAGCTTAATAATTAAGCCAGAAAATTGCTAATCAGGATTGGATCCAGTAAATAAATTGGCGAGGCAACGTATTATCCATTTTGTGAACAGTTCTAGAAATAGTTTTTCCCTCAGCCCTGTTTGATCATCGAATAACTAACCCTCTGTTCTTTTCATGTGACAGTAGATTTTAACTTCCTCAGAGATGGTCGTTAGTTGGCTCTTAGGAACAATATATAAAATTTCAAGATTATTCCTTCAACTTGTAACGTGTGCTTATTTTGAATGTGGTGAGTACTAAAGAGTTTTCTTTAGGTACCACTCCAGTATGTTCATTAAACCTAGTCAGAAAATAGCACTCTGTTTGTCCAGTATAAAAATTATTATACTCCTTCGAGGAGATTCTGTAAACAGCTGAATTTGTACATTTCTGTATACAATCAACGCTACGGGAAAGCGTGTTAAGCAACGTGCTTTTGTTTTTGAAGCCTATCTTAAATTTATTCTTCCGAAAAAACCTTGCGATTTTATTGAAATTCTTCTCATGTAAGTCATGCTTACGTATTTTAAATAGTTTTTAGCACCTGAACCTTGGTTTTTATGTAGGCGTTTGTATCTGTTAGTTTGTGGTCGCCTAGTACCAAAGCCTACTAATGCAGCCTGTCAGAACTGCAGGTCACCTACGAGGCGTGATTACGTCGGCTGGGACCGGTCGATGAGCTGTGACATGGCGTGGATAAGGTGCGATGCAACATCGCCAGGAGGTTAGAGAGTAATACATAGCCACACTGCGTCACTATTCCCTCCGGATGCTGGATTTATTTTGAATAAAATTAATTTGGCGACTTTTATATATAATGCTATTATTATGAAGACACCTGCGCAGTGTACAAATTCATGGTTAGATCGATCTTTTATAGTGGTGCAAACGGTATAAAACGGGCAATGTAAACTTGGCTACATAGTTATGCTATCTGAATTTTAATTTGTATAACATTAGGGACTATGTTATTACGAAATTGCTTAATTTCCTGTTTTTTTAGATATATTTTTATGTGACTCTTTAAGAGGTAAAAAACATGCCACTCTATACGTACAGGATACTTTTATCACTGCTGGCCGGAATTCACATCTATTTCAAGATAAAAATTGATTTTTACTTTTAGTGTTTGAGCCAACGGCCTTGCCGCAGTGGTAACAGCGGTTCCCGTCAGATCACCCAAGTTAAACGCTGTAGGATTCGGCTAGTACTTGGATGGGTGACCATCCGCTCTGCCGAGAGCTGTTGGCAAGCGGGGTGAGGCCAACTGAGGAGCTACTTAATTGAAAAGTAGCGGCTCCGGTCTCGTAAACTGACAAAACGGCCGGGAGAGCGGTGTGCTAACCTCATGCCTCTTCATATCCACATGTACTGACGCCTGTGGGTTGAGGATGACCCGGCGGCCGGTCGGTACCGCAGGACCTTCATGGCCTGTTCAGGCGGAGATTTTAGTTCATTTTTTAGTGTTTGACACACTTACTTGGGTAGCGACTGCGCGCCAGTCGTAAGGGCTACCTACGCACAATATACCATACGTATCCTGTCGTAGAGGGAAACATTTTGGAAATTTCTCTTCCAATGTTGTTCTAACTAAGTCCTAGAACTTTTTGATAGTAGTGTGGTCTGAGGATGGAGCTGTTTACCGAAACCAGTAGCCAATAGATAAATATAGCCTGCCGCGGTGGTCTCGCGGTTCTAGGCGCGCATTCCGGAACCGTGCGACTGCTACGGTCGCAGGTTCGAATCCTGCCTCGGGCATGGATGTGTGTGATGTCCTTAGGTTAGTTAGGTTTAAGTAGTTCTAAGTTCTAGGGGACTGATGACCACAGCTGTTAAGTCCCATAGTGCTCAGAGCCACTTGTACCAGATAAATATAAACAACTGCGACTGTAGACCAAAACATATATTATTTGTGAAGTTTATTGGTTTCTATTCCAACCCACTGTATGTCGACAGTGTGTTCCACATTCTGCTCATTGCTTTTAAGGCTTTCCTTGGTGTCCCTAAACTGCTCCAGGCTTGAAAATCAAACACAATTGATGTTACTGCAAAACACGTGGCTACTTAATTGTAAATTGTGTTTATGGTGTTTACTTCAGTATATGATACAGTATATGATTGTAAATGGTGCTTTGTATTTCCTCGTAAAATATATAGAAACAAAGTTCAGAGATGGAAAAGCGCTGTGACTAGTTCACATTTCTCGTTTTCAACACCATTAGAAATCCCTTGCTGGGTACAGGGATACTCCATTTTTTTTAAAAATTGTAATTAAAAGCTGTTGCTTCGTAACTAACGTTGACTTCATTTACAATTCACTTCGGTTTATGATAAGGTTAGCCAAAGAGTTTTTCTACACAGCCATCTTGAATATTCCGAGATCCCAATGCACATCAGCTCCTTACATCATTTTAAAGTCCAGTAAAAGCAATTGATAATATTGGTTTGTTGGCCCTATCAGTAGTAGGTTAGTGTTATTTCCCACTCGAAACTCTCTCTGCATCTGAGAACATCAGTTCCAGTCTTCCAATGACAGAAATTCCAGAATGGCCGGCCGGAGTGGCCGTGCGGTTCTAGGCGCTACAGTCTGGAGCCGAGCGACCGCTCCGGTCGCAGGTTCGAATCCTGCCACGGGCACGGATGTGTGTGATGTCCTTAGGTTGGTTAGGTTTAATTAGTTCTAAGTTCTAGGCGACTGATGACCTCAGAAGTTAAGTCGCATAGTGCTCAGAGCCATTTGAACCAAGCCAAATTCCGGTTCAAATGGTTCAAATGGCTCTGAGCACTATGGGACTCAACTTCTGAGGTCATTAGTCCCCTAGAACTTAGAACTAGTTAAACCTAACTAACCTAAGGACATCACACACATCCATGCCCGAGGCCGGATTTGAACCTGCGACCGTAGCGGTCTCGCAGTTCCAGACTGCAGCGCCTAGAACCGCACGGCCACTTCGGCCGGCCCAAATCCCGGAACCTGTGCCACTGCCACTGCCTGAGAACAATAATATCACATGCACCCCTCCCACTGAGGAGTTTAAGCTCACGTGACCAAGATAAAAATTAAAAACAATTTGTATTTTGGCATAAATATCGAATATAAGGCACTGACACGAAGCTAATTTTCAAGATGGTTGTAACAACTTTTGTATCCTACTTACGAATATCAGGAAATTTAGAACAAGCTAATATATATACGGTAAAATGGTAGGCTGATGAAGCAGAAGTGCTGGTGGACGTGTGTATTTTCCCTCTTTCATTGTGTAACAAAACTCCGTAACTCCGCTGCTTTGACCAAGTTCAGATAGGTCTTTTAAGGCTTCTAAGTTTCCTCCCGGATATATATGCTTAGACTCAGTACCTGAAGTTTTAACTTCTCGATACTCTTCATGACAGAACATCCCTACATCGCAAGTACATGCAGACAATTCCGAGAACATATCACAGCGATGCAGTACTGTCTCAGAAATTAGAATGAAATGACTAGTCACCTTCATAATAGTATTTCCAACACTGTGATAAAAGTCACTGAAAACATGCACGTGGGGCTGCAACGAACAAAATTACGTCAGTTTACAATCAACTTTTCTATGTTGTAGTTACCTCATAATGTATGCATATGACTCACACCCCACACGTCTGGACACTTCGTGCTAGTTTTGGACTATACAAGTAATGTATAAATCTCTCACTACTTCGACAGCTTCACACATCAAAGAAGCAGTTTTTGCAGCCTGAAACTGTAGGAGGTGATTTTAAAGTATAGGATGTGTGCGTCCATCTCGGGTGACCTGTAGCTTGACATTTTCACTGTTGGCAATGGTGATGTGCGGAAGAAAGTGTAGAATACGTGCAACAAACCAGTTCTATCGCAATCAAAGGGCGCTACTGACATATATAGATAAATATAAAGGGTGAACATTAATAAAACAGAAAAACTGCAGGGACGGGTTCATGACTGGAAAACGAGGAAAACAGGTCCTATTAACATGTGTGCGGAAATTGACGGTGTGCGACAACGAATACGGTACAGAGCTGCATTGCATCCACATCACAACAGAAATTCAAAGCGGCTTCCATTGGATTGCAGGTGATCGGAACAGTAGCGGTTGTCATGCAAGATACACATAATGGTACTTTGGCTTACAGTATGTTGGCGGGCCACTTTCCTGGAGCTTGTACTCGGGTTCGTCTCAATATCCCGTAGAACCCGGTCCTCCAGATCTGGAGGCCGCACAATCTGCCGTCTCCCTGCACGTTCGTTTGTCTGAAACCACCCACAATTACACAAATGCCCAGAAAGGGCTTGAAATGTTGTGTGGCGTGGTTGGTGTCTGTGAGGGTCTCGTTTTTTTTTTGTATTGTATAGCCGTACTGCCTCTCGACCGTTTCCATCTACTTGGCCGTACACAAACATCGTCTCGGCTTATTCCCGACATAAGTGCCGGACCATTCTGCTGCTTACAGTACGCTGCGTCAATCACGCAGCCTGGAGCACAGCGGAAAAAGTCGGTTTGGTTCCAGAGACAAACAAAATAATGTGGAATTTTACTTGCCCATTGGATAGAGCGGTCCAACGTTAGTCTAGTGTGATATTACTTTCAGGGTTATGTCTTAATAGGGACAGTAAACCAGGAGGAATAACCAGTCCTCCAGCAGTTCACTCTACTTGATGTTCACCGTAGGAGGACTAGAGCCTCCGGTACGTAGTCTATCGGGACATTGCAAGTCCTGAGACAGGTGAAATCGGCTAGTCGTACTTCTGTGAATACGAATGTGCCACTGAGATTTGATATTGGTCATCATGTGATGTGGTTTCTCTTCGTCCAATGAGTACTCGTTTACGAGGAAGATACCCTGTAATTCTAAACTTTCACCGAAGTCTCCAATTACTCTGAATGCTGTTGAGACTCCGGTGTGTGTGTGTGTGTGTGTGCGTGTGTGTGTGTGTGTGTGTGTGTGTGTGTGTGTGTGTGTGTTTGTGTGTACTCACATGTGCGCGGGCGTGCTAACGCGCTGCTTGATATACACTTGTAAGCCGCATGCAGATGGGGTCTTTGTGTCATTGTGTTGTAAACTTCACGAAGAGACAACACTCTGCACACAACAGAAGGGAGGACACGTGTGCTTATTCATATTAAGAATAACTTTTTTCTAATACAGATATTACACTTTTCTCTTGTTGGAAAATCTTGAATTTCATTTACACGATATATTCCGATAATGTGTAAGTCACAGATGATAGTGCATGTCATTGTCTGCACTGAATTTATACTGAGACGTGGAAGACTAAAATCCTAACGACATTCCTTATGAAATTTTCTTACACCGCTTCTTGAGCAGGGTTCTTGAACCTATCCTTGACAACATCAGCCGGAATCTTGCTTCACAATACCCAGTGGACCTACTATCTCAAATATTTCTCTAACGCTCAGGTTTTCGACACAGTGTATCTCATATTCAGATTAACCAACAAATGTCGCTTCCTTTCTTTCTCTATAGGCCGAAGAAGCTTAATATTGCGTGAGATGTCTTGGTCTCCTCTTCAACTTCTAAATCGAGGACATGGGGAGCAAATATCTATTTGAAACTTACTGACATAAAAACTGTGTACTAGACCGGGACCTTAACCTGCTGAAGAGCGTAAATTCAGTCTGGAAACAATCCCCCAGGCTGTGGCTAAGCCTTCTCTTCGCAATGTTCTTTCTTCCAGGAATGCTAGTTCGGCATGTTTCGCAGGAGAGCTTCGGCGACGTTTTGAAGGCAGGAAATGAGTGAGGTACTGACGGAAGTAAAGCTATGAGGAAGGTTCGTAAGTCGTGCTCGGTTAACAGTTGGTAGAGCGTTTGCTTGCGATAGGCAGAGGTGTCGGCTCCCATACAGTTTTAAATCAGAGTACCTGCAGAGTGAAAATTGATTCTGGAATACTTTTACTTTCCTGCATATAATTCCTTTGACGCGTATATTTTTTTTCAGACTGTGTTGAATACAGCGTGCTTCATAATTCGTATTACAGGCTTCTGTGAGTAGTCGAGGGGACTTCGTAAATAAAATTTAGACAGGGACACATGTTCGAAAATTTACCGTTTCGATATGAAATAAGATCGGATCACTTCCAAATTTCCTGCTTTATGGCACACACACAAACTGAGAAGAGGGTGCCATGGTCAGTCCCGATTGTAAATGACATCACATACCATTTTCGTCCGACTGCAACAAAGGCTGGGAGAAACTGGTACGTTCGCAAGTTGACTGTGGTGCTACACGGACACGATACGCACTCGACTTTGAAGGGAACGTCCTTCGTAACACAGAAGAGAATCCGACAATGAGTTCCCGTAACATTTCACATGTCATGGACACTTTTTGAACACGCATGTGCCGCGTGGGGTAGCCACGCAGTCTAGGTGCCCTTTGCTATTGTTCGCGAGGCTTCCCCTGTAGGAGGTTCGAGTCCTCCCTCGGACATGTGTGTGTGTGTGTGTGTGTGTGTGTGTGTGTGTGTGTGTGTGTGTGTGTGTGTGTATTCCCAAGATTACGTAGTGTATAAGCCTAGGGACCGATGACCTCAGCAGTTTGGTCCCACAGAAACTTACCACAAATTTCCAAACACGCATGTCAGATCCCATTGTCTACGTTGTGTGCGTACAGTAAAGCGGGACAATTGAAAGTGATCCGTTCTGGAAAGTTATTTTACATCTAAACGGTACATCTGGACGTGGGTTCAAAAAAAAAAAAAGAAAAAAGAAAAAAAAAGAAGGTTCAAATGGCTCTGAACACTATGGGACTTAACATCTGAGGTCATCAGTCCACTAGAACTTAGAACTACATAAACCTAACTAACCTAAGGACATCACACACATCTATGCCCGAGGCAGGATTCGAACCTGAGACCGTAGCTGTCGCGTGGTTCCAAACTGAAGCGCCTAGAACCGCTCGGCCACACCGGTCGGCACATGGGCTCCATGTCAAATCTCTATCTACTGAATCTCCTCCACAACCCAATGAAACTGTTAACCACGCTGTATAATTCGCTATAGCATCATCAGACTGCCGATAAATACTTACAAATTTTGCTCTATTTCGAAAGTTTTGCTGGAAATACATTGCTGCAATGCGGCTGTCGGCGACAGCTTTTCACGCTACAAGTTCCCATGCATCTATGGAATAAAGAACGGCGATTAGTGATACAGGGTTGGACAAAAATTTGAAAACACGGTGATAAATGCATGCTTGAACAATAATGAAAAAGCTAGCCGAGCTTGCATGTTGAGTTGCTGTATTTGACCACGAACGGCACCTGCGCAGTACCCTCAATTACAAGTGTCCGTAGAGGTCAGAGCAGTTTTCGCAATCAATTTGCCCATGAGTCTGCATCGGTCTCGAGATGTATTTTAGCAAACTTAATTTTTGTCGCTTCCGACATTCCTCTCAGAAAACTATATTCACACGCAGCGAGAAAATCAACTAGATGGTATTTTGCATCATTTGCAAAACACTTCGTAGTTCTTGAATTAAACCATGGAATATCTAACACAGTAGTAACCTCATTCGCTGCTTAGTAGTTCAATTCTGCCGTCATGTCTTTAAACTGCTGTTCGTGCTGCACAGCTGCTTTATTTAATCTTGATTCCAAATGTTCTCTATTTTTAAGCACCTCTCTTTCATATTCTGCTACTCTACTTAACAAATTGTCAATAGACTTAGTGGTCAATTCCTCAAGTGTATTTTGCCTCTGCAATCAAATTTTCATTTCGCCACCCAGTTCGTCCTGTATCTTCTCCAACTTGTCCCCGAAATTTTTCTCCACTGTGTCGACGACGCTGGTGTTCACCAGGCCAACTTCTTCAGAAATTTTTCCTTCATCTGCCCTTATAGCTTCTTGTCTTGACAAAATTATCGCTTCTAGATCTGATTTAATTTTCTTCACCTCAACTTTTACTGTTTCTGCTATACTTGTCTCTATTGAACCTATGTCTGTTTTTATTGAACCTGTCTCTGTATCCAAGATCTCCATTTTAGAGTTAAAGTTTGTCAGAATTTCCCTCACCCATGCCATAGAACCACCCGCAATTACATCTCCTTCCTCTGATTTCATACTATCTGCTCCACTAATATCGTCCCTCTCAAGGTACCTATTACAACGTTCAGAGTTTGGACTACGTGGCCCACTGACATTATCGGAACCACACATGCTGGGTGATTGCTTAATTGTTAGAAGCTCCATCACTGACAATGACCATGTGGGTTCACACATATTAACGCTATTGACGCATGTACTTAACTTGTGGGTCATGCTGGCTGCTTCTGCTATATTGCTGCTGCCGAAAGTGTGGATGCTGTCGATGAACTGCCGGCCGCGGTGGTCTAGCGGTTCTAGGCGCGCAGTCCGGAACTGCGCGACTGCTACGGTCGCAGGTTCGAATCCTGCCTCGGGCATGGATGTGTGTGATGTGCTTAGGTTAGTTAGGTTTAAGTAGTTCTAAGTTCTAGGGGACTGATGACCACAGTAGTTAAGTCCCATAGTGCTGAGAGCCATTTGAACCATTTGAATTTTGTCGATGAACTCGAAGTTACCGCCAGTGGCCCGCGTTGCCGTGCCGTGTTACTACGACGCCGTCGAGGTCAGCGCTGTTTGCAGACTCGAACTCAGCGCGCCTCTACATAGTCTCCTGCTTCTTTTTTTAAGCTCAGCGGCTAACTTTCTAACACATAACTTTTGATACCGATTCTGAAGAACGCAACAGGTGCAAAATATTATGCTCAGAGTCCACACACAAACTGCCTATTATGCAATAGATTTGGGACCTGGATCAAAGAATTGCAATTGCAGTTCTAAAGGGATTAGGCTAATATCCCGACTTCGGCAGTGCAAGGCTCTGTCTTAAAAAGGATAGCTCGATATAGTCACAGGGTCGAGCCGCGCACGTCTGCTTTCATGTCCAACAGCCAATTCGCTGCAAATAATAATCTGTAGCTGTGATCCAGCAGTCAAATAGTCTATGAATTGGCTAGAATTGTGAGTTAGTCAAGTACATAAAAATATAAAATAAAAGATAGACAAATAATTGAATAAAGAGGGTTCTATTCTAACGTCTGTAATTGATTAAGACAACAGAAAATTATGCTGAATTATGTTTATTCAAGAAAGAACATCTCAAATAAACGAGGAGTGGTCCTACGATATTCAGTTAAAATACAGACAGGAAATAGCAGTAAAGTTACTTTGATAACGTTACGAGAATGGCAGCAAAATCTCCACACATAAGTCATCAAAGTTTCTCGAAAACTAAGTCCATTGCGTAATCACAATACACGCAATATTCAACAGCTCAAAACAGTTCAGAGTTCTACATCATCATTCACAAATTAACACACACGATACGAACAATAGTAAGTCATACTCTGTCGATTCTCAGTTCCATAAATCAAGGGGCAAAAGCTATCCTACTCTGGAGCACATTCAAACCTTTCGAATTATAAGTGTTGCGCCGCTGTTCAACTCTCATTGGTTGAAGGCCATCCCCCTCAAAAATAAATCGCTCTCAAACACTGTAGACATGATTTGACTCACTTAACCCCTTTCCAGCAGTAAATTAATATATTATAACAATATTTAAAGAAAAGGAATGTTATAAACATTCTGTAACACACAGATAATTCACAATAATTGTAAATAAAGGTTTGTTCATAAATAAATATTCTAGTATTTTTGTGGAAGTGCGCTCACGTTAAATGACAACAGATTGTCGTTAGATACTTTTTAAACAATAATTTATGCAATCTTGACAGAAGAGTCTATTGGTTAACTTTTCAATTGTGGTGTCCACTGCCACACGCGATTGACTACTTTTAATTTAGCACAGTTTTTTAACAGCACTTGCAACCAACATTTGAAAAAAGTTACTGGCAAAATAGTAACCTGTATGCCAAAATGTGAGGTACTGATGCTGTGTTCATATGCTGCGTAAATACAGAGAATAAGATGTTCTGACAAACATTTACATAATGAAAAAGATATAAAAAACGTCGTAAGTCAATAAATAAAGTAGATACAGGTACATAGCTTCCAAGAATGACAGATACAGTGCTATGCTATCATCTGAAATATCGGTTGTTGAAATCGCATGGAGCGATTAAAAGTTTTTAATTCACAGGGACTTTGTGAAAAATGTTTATTCCCTGGTGATATTAACTTCTGTAGTTTTAAAGATATTGAGACACTGTAGTGTCACTGGATGTGCCTCATTTGTCTGAGATCGCAAATGTATTCCGATTGGCATTAATATTTGATGTGAGTCACTATCGAATCTCAAAGAGTTCTGTAATATCGCCATTTTTAAGAAAGTCTGAGACTCAACCATTTCCTGGAGCATATTCTCCACAAAGACAATGCAAGCATCAGCAATCCAAATTCCTAGCTCTGGCGTTTACCCGTTTCCGGCGACACGCTCATTGTCTCTGCACGTGGCTAGCCGCAAACGTTCAACTGCCCGGCCTGGCCGCGTCGCGTCCTGTGACCTGGGCCCGCTAGCGTTCATCCATGCACTAAATTCAGTCTACCTCGAAGGAGTTGTAGCTGGCCCATTAGCTCACCTAGATACGCCTAAAGTTACAGTATCCACCAGATTCCTCAAGTGTCTGGGTCAAACAACTAGAGGAAAGTGTCAACTTTAGTCATAAAGAGCTGAAAAAACTCAGTTTGATGACAGAAATTAACCTCTGTTGTTCCTAGCACCTGTTCTAAATTGTATCGTGAGACATTACCATTAAATGAGCAGCACAGGTTTAGTCATTAAACTTGGCTGTGGATTATCGATGTTAAAAAACCTCAAATATCTTTGAAATATTTCTTTATACAACTGAAATCTATTTTGGTCCTTTTAAATCTTTTACCTGAATAACGTATTTATTCACTGTTTTCTGTTACACATTGTATGCTTTTGCCAGGTAACGGTGAAATTCAATAAGATTCTAGCAGAAAACTCTAAACTACGGGAGGAGATAAACCATCTTCTAAAAGAGAGGAATCACTTCAACAGCCTCTACCAGCAGTTAGTAAGCGAGCTCAACTCTGGAAAGAAGATAATGCTCGATCTCATAGAGCAAGCGTCTCTTGCATATGACCAAAGGTAAGTGAAATGACATTTTAAAGTTAGTGAATCCACTATTGCCTTAATTTTTTCACTTTCATGTCTTTCCGGATATCTCTCTCTCTCTCTCTCTCTCTCTCTCTCTCTCTCTCTCTCTCGCTCTCTCTAGCCAGTATGCAGATCGTAATAATACCTAGAAAGTGTATTTTTTGTGCAAACATCAACTTTTTTTAAAATGGAAGATTGCCTATTGACATTAATGAACTACAGTAGGGTAGATTAAAATGTTCGTAATGTTTGTTGCAGGATTCTAGTGAGAATCGTTTACAAGATATCGTATTTTGAAAAGTTAACTGTGATTAGCTAGAACTCACTATCCGTCGCAGAGTACCTTGTATTTCCGCGCGTGATAGCATCGATAAAATTTGCTAGCTACGTCGTTCTAGGGTTGGTCCCCATACCTTAAGAAAGCTATATTAGCGACGCTCTCTGCCGGAGACCAGCGTAAAAAGCCGACGGCACGTCGCACCAGCAGTCAGTACACTAGCTAAGAAGTCAATTACTACGTGCCATATCAGAACTGTTATGTCGGCTCTTCTATTCTCTTCGTTTTTCTTGTTAATTGCTATGGGAACCCTGCGTCTGCCATATAACTGCTACAGGTTTTCCCTACGGTGCTTTGGTCGCTCTCGAATTCCCCGTGCTAGGCCACTGTTTACGTTGATTGCTCTCGCAGATCCGCTGTTCACATTCGTGAATCCGCACTTTCATCTTTGCATTGTAGTGCATTCTCCTGAAATTGGCTATCTCTAGCTACCTAAGCTTAAATTAAAAATTGTAGAACTGTAGTATTATGACTGAAAGGACTTGAGGCACTAGCAAAGAATTAATCTTAGACACACCAGTTTGTTTATTCAGTCACCACAAAACAAAAGCATAAACTGCTACTTAGGAGTGCTTAGTTTTTGGTCTATTCACTAATAATTATAAGCTCGATTGCATGGAAGTGCATCACCGATGTTCTCAAGGTTAGCTTCATAACTCACAAGAAACTGCTGAATCTGATCCTCTTTTAACAGTGTTCAGTGACTCACTGAAGTATTTCTAAGTGTGAAGCTTCTCCATACAGTTCAGATTCTGAGTTCAGAAGCCAATCAAGTAATGTTAAAGACTCAGAATGCGCATAAAGAATTAATTTCAGTTTATACACTGTAGCTCAAAACTGCTCCAAATCCTCGATTTCACGAACTGCAACTCGCGCCAAAATCATTCAGTCCTGAGGCACCGCTCAGAAATTGACTAAGTTTTGAAGAAACAGGAATTACGCTAAATTAAGCTGACACTTGGGAAACCTGCTTCCCAGACTGACTGAGATTGCTCCTCATGGCACTCACTACATTGAACTACCTGATGTGCTATCGTGCATTTCGTTATGATATTTCCTGTGTCATATGCACTATTGCAGTAGACAATTTTTTTCGACATTTAAATTCTGCAAGTTACATTTAATCTAAATTTACAACAAAGATTCCATTGGCGCGCCGATGCCAGTAACATGTCTGTTATGTCGGGTTTCTAGTTAATATTTAATTTCGGGTTCTCATGTAGCGTAATTTTTAGTGTAATAAAATAAACTCGTTGAAAATTAACGGAAGACAGATATACAGTTTGACATCGCGAAGAGAGTTTTCATTACCATACTTTTGGTGTGTTTCAAATTTAAATACCTCGAGCTAATTGCCCTCAATCAACGTAATTACTATCATGAAGCTTCCAGTGACAGTAATTAGTTCAAAACACATAAATCTATAAATTTTAAGTTGTATTAACAGTATCACGTACTAATCACAAGACATTCCGTTTCATGTGTTCGTGTTTCTTTCCTTTGTTACTTGGAATTAAGTATTAAAATCCATTAACAGTGTACAGCATCGGCCGCCCAAATAAAACCTTGTATTGCAGATGTGTCTATATAATTTGACAGCGTTGGAGTAGAATCACCAGTACCCATCTTACTGATCGCTTTATTCTTTTTTATTTGGAAGATTTCAGTTTTTCTAACAAATTATCCAATTAGATTATAGGTCGATTAGCCATTAGTATCAGAAATTCTAATTTAATATATTCTTTTCTCGTCGCTCACATGATACTAATAGTTAACATCCATACACGTTCTTGATATGGCTGATCTCCCATTAACGTCACTGTTCGACTTGGTAAGCGAGAGGTATGCTAGCAACTAGCACTGCGCACGAGAAATACTGTTCCCAGACAAGTGACCTATTCTTACTTATTCGGCCTGCCGGGTTTCCTGATCACCCTGATCAGTGGCATATCTAGGAGTGTAAGTCTTGAGCACTGTATCCGTCGTGGATGCAGTTTTGTGAGGGGCGAAAGAAAACAGGAAGGACAAAAGGGAAAACGACGAGGAAGGAGTGTGTAGAAGTAACAGGAAGATTCAGAAGAAAAAGAAAACGCAATGGACTAAAGGACACTAAAATTATAACGGGATGGATATGTTGTTGTACGAGGATTGCCCAGAAAGTAATGCACCGCATTCTTTTTCTCATTCTACGAATGCCAATCGTTACGTATGTATTATTTGAAGTCTCCTGACTGAACACGCCGAGTTTTCTTCACTCCCGACAGCTGGAATATCTGCAAGACCGTTTCAAAATGGCGTCTGTAGGTGATGTACGTTACAGGCAATGTGCCGTCATTGGATTTCTCACTTCAGAGAAAGAAACTGTAGGGATTATTCACAAACGCTTATGCAAAGCCTATGGAGGATTTGCTGTCGACAGAAATACAGTGTACGGAGGGTAAGGTCATTAGAAATCGGTTCGGCGGAGCTCCACGATTTGCAGCGGTCGAGGAGACGTTCAAAAATGGTTCAAATGGCTCTGAGCACTATGGGACTTAACATCTGAGGTCATCAATCCCCTAGAACTTAGAACTACTTAAACCTAACTAACGTAAGGACATCACACACATCCATGCCCGAGGCAGGATTCGAACCTGCGACCGTAGTGGTCGCGCAGTTCCAGACTGAAGCGCCTAGAACCGCTCGGCCACGCTAGCTGGCTTGTTTTGGCAGAAAACAGTGTAATAAAGTGACAGTAGCATGTCACACCTGACATGCTGCTGCGAGCTGATGTTATTCGCGAGGACAGACGCATTACGACTCGGCAGTTGGTGGTGCATCTGTCAATGAACAAAGGAAGTTCACACAGTGAAGCACTGGCTCCGCCACCAGGACAAGGATTGGTAGCGACAGGGCATACACGCCTTTTTTTCGCACTGGAGGAAGGCCATAGAACGGAATGGAGATTACGTGGAAAAATAAGATGTGTAGGTAAATCACAATTCTTCCGTGTGTGTAATTCTCGTTATGTTCAATAGAGAACTGTTCAAATGGCTCTGAGCACTATGGGACTTAACATCTATGGTCATCAGTCCCCTAGAACTTAGAACTACTTAAACCTAACTAACCTAAGGACAGCACACAACACCCAGCCATCACGAGGCAGAGAAAATCCCTGACCCCGCCGGGAAATCGAACCCGGGAACCCGGGCGTGGGAAGCGAGAACGCTACCGCACGACCACGAGATGCGGGCAGAGAATTGTTGAAGAAGGAAAAAAAAAAATGCGGTGCATTACTTTCTGGGTAACCCTCGTAGTTGCTGTTGTTGTTCACAGTACTAAAAGTGGTTCGATGCAGCTTTCCATTCCAGTCTGTCCTGTGCAAGCCTCTTCAACACAGCACAGCCACCGCATGCTCCATTCTATAGGTTTGCTTACTGTATTCAAGCTTTGGTCTCCCTCTATAATTTTTACCCTCCAAATTTCCTCCAATTACTAAACTGACAATTTCTTGTGCCTCAGGATGTTTTCTACCGACATATCCATTCTTCAGTCAAGTAATACCAAAAACATCCTATTTCACCAATTCTGTTCAGTAAGGGAGAGTCGTGCCTAGAGGACCGTGCACCTAGGAACATACGTTTTGTGGTCGGTACTTCAGTCTGGTACTGGTTTTAGAATTACATGAAGAAATCCATACTAGAGGCCGCGATCAGCAGTTACAGACATTTTCTACAGTATTCGTTGTTATTTGGCACAAAGCAGTGTTTCCTGCAACACCTGTAAATATTTCGAGTTCTACGTATTCAAGTGCCGTATAATATGCACTCTTAGACAAGAAAACTGCGCACCATGAAGGAATTATCTGAATGGGATGGAAATCGGTAGATGTGATGTGCAGACGAACAACTGATTACAGTTTCAGAAAAATTGGATAATTTATTCAAGAGAAAGAGCTTTACAAATTTAGCAAACCAAAGACGGGTTGGTCCACCTCTGGTTCTTATGCAAACTATTATTCGGCTGGACATTGATTGATAGCGTTATTGGTTATCCTCTTGAGAGATATCATGCCAAATTCTGTCCAATTGGCGCGTTGGGTCGTCAAATCCCGAGCTGGTTAGAGGACACTGTCCATAATGCCCCAAACGTTCGCAGTTGTGGGAGATTGGTATCCCACTGCTGTCTGGGCGTCTCTAGAAGCATCTTCGGCCTGGCTCGGAATGTCATTGACTGGAGTTGTTTTTAGTGATGAGTTTCGCTTAGAATTGAACCCCGTTGAACAGATTGGGATTTGACAATATTACTCGCCAATTAGAATTTGTCACGATATCCCTCAGCGGGACATCCTCTAACTCTATGAACCATTGCCGAGCCGAATAACTGTCTGCGTAAGGGCCAGAGGTGGGGCAACGCGTTAGTGATTTGCTTAATTTGCGAAGCTCTTTCATTTGCATAAATTATCCAGTTTTCATGAAAATGTAGTTGTTTGTTCGCCTGTACATGTACATCACATCTACCGCTTTCCGCCCCATTCGAATGATTCCTTCTTGATGCGTCGTTTTCATCTTTCCTTTGTCACAGAGTGTATTAGTCATTTGGAATATATTGTTAATTCTTCAGTTACAAAATTACATGAAAAATAAAATTCTATATGTTCTTGGAAGCCGGCAGGTGTGGCCAAGCGGTTAAAGGCGCTTCAGTCTGGAACTGCGCGACCGCTACGGTCGCAGGTTCGAATCCTGCCTCGGGCATGGATGTGTGTTATGTCCTTAGGTTAGTTAGGTTTAAGTAGTTCTAAGTTCTAGGGGACTGATGACCTCCGATGTTAAGTCCCATAGTGCTCAGAGCCATTTTTGCTCTTGGAACACCGTAGGAGTGGACGGTTAAGCCATATTTCGTTGGTCGTGCACCATCTTGTACACTGAAACCGAAGAAGGATTTCTACCATGGAACATGTGTACGCTTTTGAATTTCGGTAGAATATTTTTTCCTTGACACGTGATCATGTTGTACCTGGAACATGTTTTAACATTTGGAAACAAACTTTAATTTTCCGAGTAGTTTTCGTAATTTCAGCAAAATAATGCAGCACATAAAAAGTTAATGCCATCATTTAAAAATGTAGTAAGATAATATACTGCGAAAAGCAATACAATACTTTCAAGGACAACGTCATTTTATTCTCAAACCATTGTAAGAGTATGTGATAATTCACACAAAATGAAACATCCATTAAACAGTAAAGGGTGCCCAAACAATCGCATCAGTACACAGTGCACCCCTCCTCTGGCAAAAACGATAGCATCTATTCTCGCATGCAAACGATCACAACTGGCGATCACAGCTGGCGTATATAGACATGTAGTATCCTGCTGAAAAAGCACATCACGTTCCTATCGCAGAAATGGCAGCAGTGGGATAACAGCCTGTGCACTGTAGCGGGCATGGATGTTTTATCCACCAAAAACACCGATCTACTCTCATCATTGTGGACAACAGAGCCATTCCGCCATTCCCACCCTACAGTCAACTCTTTTACGACTCCAGACCAGCAATGCTTAATGGTGTCTGGTGTCAGTGGTAACCAGGGGCTTAATGCTGTAAGCAAACGGTTCCCAATGGCCCATGATGACACAACCGCTGTAACGTATACCCAGAAGTCGTCCCTGGATTAAAATCGACTAAATTCCATTACCGTTGTTTTACTTTAGTTAATGTTTATCTTACAATGTCTTTTCAAGAAACTGTCCATTCCATTCAGCTGCTCTTCCAAGTCCTTTGATGATCACGAGAAACACTGAAGTTTTATTTCTTCTCTGTGACCTGTAATTCCTTTTCCAAAACTCTTCTTTGTTTCCTTTACTGTTTGTTCAGTGTCCCGTTCGAATAACATGAGGGTTAGACTACAAACCTGTCTCACTCTATTCTCAACTACTGTACTTCGACTCGTATAACTGGAGTCTGGTTTCCGTATCAGTTGCGAATAACCTTCCGCTCCCTGCATTTTATTCCTGCTACCTTCAACATTTGAAATAGTGTGTTCTAGGGAACATTGTCAAAACTGCCTCTAAGTCTACAAATGTTATAAACATAGATTTGCCTTTCTTCATCCTGTCTTCTAGGATTTATCGTAGGGTCACTTTAGCCTAGCATATTTCTACGTTTCTCCGGAACTCTACCTTCTCTTTTCCTAGATACGTATCTACTAGTTTCCCACTTTCGTATAAATATTTTGCAACCATGACTTACTAAACCTAGAGTTTGTTAGTGTTCACACCTGTCAGCACCTGCTTTATTTGGAATTGGAATTGATGCAGTCTTATTTGAAGTCTAAGGCTATTTCGCCTGTATCTCATATCTTACATAGATGGTGATATAATTTTGTCTCCTCCGGCTCTCCCAAGGATCTCAGTAATTCTGAGGAAATGTGGTCTACCTTTGGAGCTTTATGCCCATGTACAGTCATGCTCAAAAATATCCGAACGACCTGAATTGAATTTCGCCTGATTCGCATGCAACCCACATAACGCAGCTGTCTAGTATGTCCTCTAATCGCTCCATGGTACAGTCGTTTGACTATTGAAAATATGTCCAACAAGTCACCACTAGAAAACACTGCTCTGTATCGCAATAACTAAAGACGTAAATTAATACTATGATACTACAAATATCAGGGAACACCTTATCACAGGTAAGACTGTCCTAATGGCTTGTAAGCTCACATTTATTACAATAAATGACATACCTGAAATGTTACCACTCTCATTATTACGTCAGATAGGTAATGCACGTAGTAAGTTCGTCGTATTCATGATTTCCTCTTCAGAGTAACATACCGTACTTATTATTTAACACAAAATGACATTAAAAATTTATGTTATTCACGAGCAGTTAGTTGAGAATATGTATGAACTTCAAATGACACGACGAACCGTCTCGTTTTGCATATGGATTCAAACTCAGGTCATGCAGACTAAGCAAGGATTTCGTGACTGACGGAAACTGTCATTCCTGATTAGGCATATAGAGAGTGATATACCTCGATTTTAGACAGTATCAGTTAGCAAATACCAACTACAAGTTACATAACGCAAACATTTTTAACAGACACGAATTCCTATCCAGTACCTATTGTCCCTGTTAACGAACGACGAGAGATGTTAAATATTGCTTCTTAACAAGTAACTTATTTGAAATGCCGTGAGGTAAAGCTTTGTCTTGGACAGGCATTCGAACCCAGAACCTAATAAGATAGACATCGAAGCACAATCAACTGTGACATATCGGATTTTCTGGGCAGTAGGTAGATGTTTTAACTGAAATGACGAGACGAAATATTAATTTTTTCCTTCCCAGGACTCCAACCCAGCACCTATCGCTGTTATATTCTAGGGAAAACGAACATTAAATACGGGTTTGTTGCACCAGCAGTGACATGTGAGCATGTTTGAACTAGAAATAATATGACGAAACGTTCAGTGCTGACTGGGAATAGAGCTCCACACATATCGTTGTTGACTACACACAGAGAGACGTCAGCTACCGAAATTCTCTCCACCGGCAGCTCTCAATAACATCTTGAACTTACAGCGATCTCGCAAATAGTTCTGTGTCTCACAGGGAGTCAAAAACGTCAAATATCTTTAGTGTTGACAACGAATGAAAATACATTAAAAATCGAATTTATTATCCACCAGGAGATAGGTATTCTCAAGCTAGACCTTGATAATACATAATGAAATCTTTAGTGCCGGGCCAGGATTCGATCCCATTCATGCGCAATATGTGGAGATGTTGAGGAATCTGCAGTTTCGAACAAACAACAAATTGTAGCCGCGCTGTATTGTCACGAAGGGATAAAATTCCGCGTTAAGGGCGGTCTGAGTTGCATTCCCAGTTCAGAACCAATTTTATCGACATACAGAAGCTCAGATAAAGATGGAATAAGTGTCCTGTGAGCCTACATAGCTTTTGAATCGTCACTAGAAATAAATAACTAGTATAAGAAAGGTTACTGGTGTTAGTGTTTCTACATGTCGCCACTCCAGACTTTATTATGGCTCAACCTAACGTCTACTTGTTAGAGAAGGAATATCATTTTTAATGTGAAATTCAGACCACAGTGCCATTATATCTTCTCCACCTGGTGTAGCCAGAAGAGAATGGAATCTGTCTCTCCTTATCTAAAATCATTGACCGAAGCTGTAATCGTACCCAGTCCATAGATGTATGAACCCATCATCAGCCCAAAAGACCACCAAATCCTCTTCTAACGGGCTGATTCTTCTATCATAACACCGCTGTACCACACTGGCTGAGAATTCTGACACACAGGCTCCCTGTATCAATTTGCAGCATGTTCAGTAAATTTATTTACTTGGTTGACCGAATCACCATGAACTATCTGCCTCGGCTACCCAGTGCATGCATTCATCATTATTTTGTAATCACCAAAATAAAATCACGAAACTGCGACCAACACAGAACTGCCAACAGTGTAGGATGCAGAAATTAAAATAAGGAGTGTTCCTTTCCACTTGAGCTACACTATTGCGATCGGTTTGTTGAAAACGTCGTGCAGTGCAAAAGAAAAGGTATAGCTGTTTGTCTCTCATAAGTATTGACCTGGTGATAAGCATTATCCCACAGCGCTGTGGAATGCAGAAGTTCTGGGGGAATTGTTGATGACTTCTGGAGCTGTTATAGCTCCGTGTCAGCTAGTGGCGTAATGGTAAGTATCGTGCACGGTAGATAAGGTGTAGTGAGTTCGAGTACTTTCACCGCTGTATTTTTTAAAACGCAATTCTGCTGTCTGCTAAAATTATGAATCTAATGGAACTTGTAACATAATTTCCTTCACTTCTCAATCCAAAATAGTCGTATGTGGAAAAAGGGCTAACTTCTGCGACATTTTGTTCATTTCAGGTTTAATAGACAGCCAGACAGCAGATCCATCTCGAAACTTTTGTATTATGTATGGGTAGTGCGCATCGTGCCAAAATTCGTCGGAAAAGCATTTTCTACATTAGCTGTCGTCTGGTAGTGGCATTTTATTCTTCTTCAAGCCTTGTTTGACACCTTTAACTCAGAACAAGTTTTCTACATGCATGTAATCAATAAACCGCATGTGCATTTTCAGATTGTTATAGATGACATCAGAGAATTCGCATACATCGTAGTTGATAAATTTCTCTCTCATGTTTACTATTGTTTTAACAACATTAAAGGAAACCTTACGAAAATTGTGAACTGTATTATAAAAAATGAAATAAAGCTACCCACGATAACCTTACAACGAAAGACTGTTTTAACAAAACTGAGTATCTGTACACAAACGTACTTCTATCGTCACGAATTGGTAAAATACTACTCACTTAGATTTTGATTGGGTCTGTGTTTAATTAGTATGCTGGGTCATACTCAAGAGGTATGCAAATGTGGCATTTCATAAATACAGTTATGTATTCCTAGAAACCCAAAATTTCCTTGCAGCAGCGGAAGGAGGCGTTACCTGTTGTGCAGCATTGTAAGTTTTTCACCATTTCACAATGAGCCGAAAGTATTTTCTTGCGATTTCCTTATCGATGTTTGATCTGAATGCTTGTAGCTCTTTCACGGAAGGGATAACAACGCTACACTCTGTGAGACTGGAACTGCGAACCATATCAGACGCCTTTTCACAGGTCACCACGTTACCACAGAGCTGGCGAAGAAGTATGTGTCTTAGCTTCCTCTTGCGAGACCAATAGTGGCTAGAACTCGTAAACCGCTATTTGAAGCACGAGATTAGTTGCGATTTCCACGCGGAACGACTTTCCTGCGCTGAAAACCGTAAATTTACAATGTTTTTTTGCACCTCAAGCTATAATAAATCAGATTATTCAATGCAAATGACAGGTAAAATCAAGTGAACTTTGAGGCTTAATTTCGTGCACACCAGGAAGTAACTCGTCGATCACAGAGTTGCCAAACATACATTGCCTTGTTGCCAAATCTCAGTTATAATACCAGCAGGTAGAAGACGAACAGATGTGATCTTACAGCGGGCTGGGAAGTGACCATAGCTCGTGTCTCCAAGTCGCGCCTCCTACGGCCTGGAATACGTAACTAGGTTTAGGGACTGGAGCGTAGTTACTAATAATACTCAGAACTGACTGCAAATTAAGCATCATAAATCAGTAACTCTCATAGTTTTTACATTCCTTTCTTAAGTGTACTCAAAACTAAGAAATTCATTCACAGACGTTTTCGTGCCTCGCCGATAGTCGAGCACAACAAACAAATAAAAAAATAAGAAAAGAATGTGTGTGTGTGTGTGTGTGTGTGTGTGTGTGTGTGTGTGTGTATGTGTGTGTGTGTGTGTGTGTGTGTGTGTGTGTGTGTGTGTGACAGAGATATATATATATATATGTCTCACACACACACCCACCCACACACACATACATACATATATATATATATATATATATATATATATATATATATATATACATATATATATATATATATAAAAATCAAAAATAATGAGAGAGAGAGTAAAAAATTTTAAAGAAATTGAATCATGGTATGTAAAAAATTGTAAAGGAATTTAATCATGGTATGTAATGAAATCTATCATTAAACTGACACGTTCCACATCATTACGAAAAATCGTATTCAAGATCTATGAAACAAGAATTAATCTAATGTAACCTAATCTAATCATATCATATTGATGACTAGCCATGAAGAGTCATGAATTACCGAAGTTTTTGCCAATACCAGTAACCAAATCTAAATTTGAAAATAAAAGACGACAGTTTTTGTAATAATCCGGGACTTCTATCAAGACCCTTTCGTCCCTGTTAACTAACGACGAAAGATGCCTGATATACCTCTATTCTGAAGTAACAAAGTGTTCATGCATTTTAAGATGAAGTGCATGATGTGAAGTTCTGTGACGGAGATACGAACCCTACACGTAATCGGATTGTTAACTAAGTAAAATCAAATGTTACGTATCAGTTTTTCTTACCAGCTGCTAGGAGTTTGACTCTAAAATAAGGATACAAACTTTTGTGCCCAAGCGACAATCGAACTGCTCACCTACCTTGCATCCACGAATATAGCTTAAGTATCAGTTGCTTACTCACCAATAGTAAGATGTGTGCGTGTTTGACCACAAATAACGACACCTATTACGACTGTTGGCAACACATGAACAGACATTAGAAATATACGTTAATTTTCACTAACAGCCCGGTGTGCACGTGATAGGGCTTGAAATGAAATTATGAAAACTTTTTTACTGGATCGGAATTCGGACTCATGCACTTACCTTTGGAGGACACCTAGAGAAGACTGCAGTCTTGAGAAAAGGAACAAAATGATTGAACTATACTGTTCCGAGAGATTCAGATCCTCGAAAGAGGAGATACGAATTCGAATCACAGGCCAGCACCAAATTTTTCAACGTCTCTAGTTCAAGCAAGTACAAGCAAAGTAAGAGCCAAAGTTCCTTTAAATGGCTATCGGTTCATCCAATAAAATAAAATTTTCTAATGTAAGTAAGTCTACTGGCGACTGTATTTCTGTTTACCATGACTTCCGCTATGTCATTTCCTAACGTAAACCAGCTCTGCCCAGTTGGTAATGAACGAACGTGATGTTTAATGTGGATTCTGGATTATAACGTCTTTCTCTTGATGTTACCGGGGGTAAAGTAAATCTGTTTGTGCCTCTTAAAAGTAAATGCCTGAACCCATGTATTGCACCTGTGATAGTTCGTTCCGCCAGACCATTATGGCCACATTTCCCAGCCCCAGGAGTGTGCTGTAACAGGTGATGTGCTTAGCTTACAAAATTAGTCACGGTGAAAAAACGCGAGACTATTAAATGGTTAAGTAGAAGCAAGCTTCTGAAGCGGAGATTATGCTATTCTCATGTCACCAGGATGTAAAGACTCTTC
Source organism: Schistocerca serialis cubense (assembly GCF_023864345.2). Lineage (NCBI taxonomy): Eukaryota > Metazoa > Arthropoda > Insecta > Orthoptera > Acrididae > Schistocerca > Schistocerca serialis. Next base: position 317,514,241 of record NC_064640.1, on the reverse strand, counting down.
TAGTCATCATAGGCTCGATGTGAAGCCATTTTGAAATTTTCACAAATTCAGCAAATTTCTTAGTTCGAGAAAATCCACTGGGAAGTGTGAAGTTACCGAATAATTCGATTATTACCGTCATTATTACTGTTATTTTCTGCATACCGCTGCTGGAACACTGTGCTTGAAGATCATTTGATGCCTTTTGGTCATTATAGAACTAGTTTCCGATGAACAGGTTCTTTCCCTGTCTACGGAATCCTTTTCATGTTAATATCAAACATCAGTAATAACTCGTAGATTACATTAAAACTAAAGTAATTCATGAAGACGTTACTTGATAACAAAAACGCGCTGCCTTTCTTCATTTACTTGCGCCTAGAAATGGCTATCGAGTACTGCCAAACATAAAAACAAGAGATCTTACTGCCTTCCGATATACGTCGCTATCAGTTGTTCCATATGATTTGGTCGACATGACCTGTTTCAAGTTGTGTATGACAGACAATGTTTTAGAAAATCAGTTGTTTTTCTTTGCAATAAACAGAAAGACTTTCATTCTAAGCTATCCAAGTACAAAATTTTCGCAATATTAGTTCAAATTTAATATTCGCTTCTATAATGTAGGAAAGTATTTCACAGTTGCAAAACTCTCAGCCGACTCATTGACCTTACACTTAGTCGCTGACCATAAATTCTAGCTCAGAGTGACACCAGATTAAGTAACCTAATGTAGAGAAGTCTGTTTGCCAGTGCTCTTTCTCACCGGAAAATACGCAGTTCACTCATTGGGCTCCATAAGAACACTGTAACAGTAATTTCAGTGTGTATTCAATGCATACGGATTAGAATCTAGTGGTGCTCTCTTCCACATCTGTATACAATATGCCTGACCTAAACGGGCCCTTTGTCATTACAGGCCCTGGGCAGTGCAACATCATACTGACAACAGTAATGTGCTTATACTGACAACCTATCTGTTCGTTTTACCTGATTTTGTAATAATTTAAATAAAACAACATGACCTTCCAGTGGGAGACATTTCGTTCGCCTTTTCCTTCTGTGAAATTTGTCAGTAAGCTTTTTGCCTTCCATCCAGTGAAATACGGTAGAGTACGGCCAGTAAATGATTCACAAACCACGATTTAGTGCCGTTAAGACGATTTATTTAAACGTCACAAGACTGCACATAAGTGCAATCGATTTCGAGGTGAAAAGTGTTTGTTATCTTACTTTTGTGACAGGTGGGAATAAATGATTTGCAAAGACTTTTTATTGTACTGAAATAATCTTTTGTCACAAAGTAACGAGGTGTTTTATTCGTATCTATTTTGTAGGAAACTGTAATCGTGATGGAAGATTGTACACCTGAATGTTAGACACAACTGGTAGGAGAAAACGCTGCATATTAACCAAACCCCGCGCCTCCTCCCCGTATCTTCCTATGACACGCGCACTGGATTCTCCTCGCATACCGCTACAGAGCTGTTCCTAGCACAGCTGAGAATTGGCAACATTGTCACAAACATTAGGCAACACTGTGACAGGGCAATCAATTCCGCGTATGGTACTGAATTGACTCGCTAGATTCACTTGATATTCCCTTTCCATTTGAATGACTCGTGCTATATAATCCTCATGTAAACTAAGACACTGAGACAGAAAATTCAGTTTTTTGCCTCAAGAAATGCTGTTCTTCGTATAAGTGCCAACTTTTATTATCTTTCACGATGCGTTATGAGGCTGAGCGACCAATACCACGATGAGAGCGGCGTGCAGGCAGCAGTGTGTCCGTAGCCCGGTGGTACCGCCCGTGTCTTGGGTCAGAACGGCCCGATCAGTCGTCAGTTCTAACCGTGGTAGGGACCAGCGTATGCGAGCTTTTTTTTCTGACATGTTTTATGGAGCTGCGGATTCCCAGAAAAAATTCTGTATCGAAGTCGGAAGAAAACCTTTACACATCAACTCCTCTTGGTAGTTCGACTCAGTAAGTTGTGTTAATGGTCATAGATCTTGGCTTTGTGACTGCCAAGCTGCTTCGCAATACCAGCGTCTCTGAAGAAATTCGAATCGACAATCAGCGATACGAATTTCAATATTGTTCTTCACTTAAGACTCACATGCCAGGTTGATAAGTATGAAGGAAATGAGCCTCCTGATTACTATAGGGCCTCTATGCTAAATTTCCACAGTAGCAATTAGGAACTCCCTGCAGACATTTGCTAACAGCGGCTCTAGCAACTTACATTTTCTCTGGGTAGCTTCAAATATGGGCAATTTTGTCGCCTTAAATCCAATTGAATATTTTAAATATCACTTGTCAACAGCGTTCACTGCTCCATTAATTAAGGTATAGACCTCAAAACAAGCAGTTTATCTGAGTAGCTATAAATCAGGTTCTGATAGGTATTGACACAATATTTTGCATCTATTTACCATAGGGAATCAAAGAAAGAAATCAAGCACATTGCACTGCATTTACTCTCTGTGCCTTGACTAACACATATGAATGCATGACAATAATAAATTATTTGAGGAACCTCCCGTGAAAGGAAAAAGAACAGAATGTGACGCTTTAATTGTAGTGCACTGTATCAGAAACAATGAAGTTAATTCTGTGCCACATTGATGTATTGCATTCTAGTATAATAAAATAATCATCAAATAAAAACGGTTTTTTGCCTCTTTTGCTATCAAGAGTGAAACACAAATCGTAGACAGATTTTATGGGTCACCACTCAACAACATTAAATCATTTTACATGGTCGAGAGTGCGGAGTGGAGCAGACATTGTCGGCAAAAGGCGAGACAATGCAGTGCCTCAGCCCCCGCCGGTGGGCAGTAAATGGGTCCCAGAGAACTCAGACGCATGCGGTGTTCAGAGGCAGATGGTCGGCAAAGAAATCTTTCGCTAAAACATTGTTGGGCCAAACTATTATTACCAATGTGACAGAAAGCGAAATCTATTGTAGATTCTCTAGAATTACACTCATAGCTTAAGCACCGAGAGGAAAGGGGCGATAAAAACTTTGTCGACGTGTCCTTTTAGTTACCTGACGTCGTATTAGTTAGTCTCTCGTTTTACCTCAAGACTACGGTCGTAGTCAAGAATAAAGTACTAAGACTGAAGTCAAGACTTCCTCTGGGATGTGCCGCAGTCTACAATGTTGCCATGTCGAGCATATTGCCGGACATAGGATTCTGAGAGGAGCACGACTGTATTGCCCACCTTACGTGACAGACTCGGCGGTCAATTCTTTTGCTGTAAAACTGTATCTACAACACATATTGCACGCTGAAGACCCAGAAGAATTAAAAAACAAAAGTAGTTTATGAGAGCAACGTTAACTATAGCGTTCGAAGAATTCATAGTATTGTATACGTGTGTGTAAATTCCTTCCAATTCCCACCCAAGGAAGACAAGGATACACTGTCTAGCTTCAATATTATAAATTCGCCTCAGTTTGCGGATGAACTCAGAATTAGGTTGATAATCATTTTGAATATTTAGCAGTACTCTACCCATTGGTGTTAAACTCGTTTTCAACCAATGATTCCCACAGTTACAGGAACACTACTTGTGATACCTCATAGACAAAATATTTACGCAGTGCTATCAGACGAAAAGTTCAACCTGACACAAACTGTGGGAAGTTTGTTTTACAACCTTCATACCTTGGCAATGAACTTTTCCCTACTTGAGATGTCTGTGAACGTTGCTGCTTGAGATGATTTAGGACGAAACTAAATTCCTTCAGCTACGACAATGTTTAAAGAAATCGTCTTAACAGCACTAAATCGTGGTTTCTGAATCGTTTACCTGCCGTACTCTGCAGCTGAAAGGCAAAAAGCTTACTGACAAATTTCACAGAAGGAAAAGGGGGACGAAATGTCTCCCACTGAAAGATCATGTTGTTTTATTTAAATGATTACAAAATGAGGTAAAACGAACAGTCAGGTTGTCGTATAATCACATTACTGATGTCAGTATGATTTTGCACTGCCCAGGGCCTGTAATGCCAAAGGGCCCGTTTAGGTCAGGCATATTGTATAGAGAACTGGAAGAGAGAGCACCACTAAATTCCACAATCCGCATGAAATTGCATACACACAGAAATTACTGTTATAGTGTACTATTGGAGCCCAATGAGTGAATTGCATTTTTTTCCGGTGAAAACGAGCACTGGCAAACAGTCTTCGCTACATTAGGTTACTTAAACTGGCGTCACTCTGAGCTAGAATTTATGGTCTGTGACTAAGTATAAGGTCAATGAGTTGGATGCGGGTTTTGCAACTATGAAATACTTTCCTGCATTATAGGAGTGAATATTAAATCTGAACTAATAATGCGAAAATTTCGAACTTGGATAGCTTAGAATGAAAGTCATTCTTTTTATTGCAATGGGAAAGAATTGATTTTCTAAAACATTGTCTGTCATACACAACTTGAATCAGGTCATGTCAAACAAATCATATGGAAGAATTGAGATCGACGTATATCGGAAGGCAGTAAGATCTCTTTGCCTTTTGGCAACGCACACACACACACACACACACACACACACACACACACACACACACACACACACACACACACACATTCTTTTATTTTTATTTGTTTGTTGTGCTCGACTATCGGCAAGGCACGAAAACGTCTGTGAATGAATTTCTTAGTTTCGAGTACACTTACGAAAGAAATATAAAAGCAACTATGAGAGTTAGTGATTTATGATGCTTAGTTTGCAGTCAGTTCTGAGTATTATTAGTAGCTACGCTCCAGTCCCTAAACCTACTTACAGAAATGCGAATCAGACGCATTACGTATTCCAGGCCGTAGGAGCCGCGACTTGGAGACAAGAGCTATGGTCACTTCCCAGCTCGCTGTAAGATCGCATCGGTTCGTCTTCTTCCTGCTGGTATTTTAACTGAGATTTGGCAACAAGGCAATGTATGTTTGGCAACTCTGTGATCGACGAGTTACTTCCCGGTGTGCACGGAATTAAGCCTCAAAGATCATTTGATTTTGCCTGTCATTTCCATTGAATAATCTGAGTTGTTATCGCTTGAGGTGTAAAAAAACATTGTAAATTTACGGTTTTCAGCGCAGGAAAGTCGTTCCGCGTGGAAATCGCAACTAATCTCGTGCTTCAAATAGCGGTTTACGAGTTCTAGCCACTATTGGTCTCGCAAGAGGAAGCTAAGACACATACTTCTTCTCCAGCGCTGTGGTGACGTGCTGACCTGTAAAAAGGTGTCTGATATGGTTCGCAGTTCCAGTCTCACAGAGTGTAGCGTTTTAATCCCTTCTGTGAAAGAGCTACAAGCAGTCAGATCAAACGTCGATAAGGAAACGCAGGAAAATACTTTCGGCTCATAGTGCAATGGTGAAAAACTTACAATGCTGCACAACAGGTAACGCCTCTTTCCGCTGCTGTTAGGAAATTTTGGGTTTCTAGGAATACATAACTTTATTTATGAGATGCCACGTTTCCATACCCTTGAGTATGACACAGCATACCAATTAAACACAGACCTAATCAAAATCTAAGTGAGTAGTATTTTAACAATTCGTGACGATAGAAGTACGCTTTTCTTTTGCACTGCACGAAGTTTTCAACAAACCGATCACAATAGAGTAGCTCAAGTGGAAAGGAACACTTCCTATTTTAATTTCTGCATCCTACCCTGTTGGCAGTTCTGTGTTGGTCGCAGTTTCATGATTATATTTTGGTGATTACAAAATAATGATGAATGCATGCACTGGGTAGCCGAGGCCGCTAGTTCATGGTGATTCGGTCAACCACGTAAATAAATTTACTGAACATGCTGCAAATTGATACAGGGAGCCTGTGTGTCAGAATTCTCAGCCAGTGTGGTACAGCGGTGTTATGATAAAAGAATGAGCTCCTGAGAAGAGGATTTGGTGGTCTGTTGGGCTGATGATGGGTTCATATATCTATGGTCTGGGTTCGATTACAACTTCGGTCAATGGTTTTAGATAGGGAGAGACAGATTCCATTCTCTTCTGGCTACACCAGATGGAGAAGATATAATGGCACTGTGGTCTGAAATTCACATTAAAAATGATATTCCTTCTCTAAGAAGTAGACGTTAGGTTGAGCCATAATAAAGTCTGGAGTGGCGACATGTAGAAACACTAACACCAGTAACCTTTCTTATACTAGTTATTTATTTCTAGTGACGATTCAAAAGCTATGTAGGCTCACAGGACACTTATTCCATCTTTATCTGAGCTTCTGTATGTCGATAAAATTGGTTCTGAACTGGGAATGCAACTCAGACCGCCCTTAACGCGGAATTTGATCCCTTCGTGACAATACAGCTCGGCTACAATTTGTTGTTTGTTCAAAACTGCAGATTCCTCAACATCTCCACATATTGCGCGTGAATGGGTTCGAATCCTGGCCCGGCACTAAAGATTTCATTATGTATTATCAAGCTCTAGCATGAGAACACCTATCTGCTGGTGGATAATAATTTCGATTTTTAATGTATTTTCATTCGTTGTCAACACTAAAGATATTTGACGTTTTTGACTCCCAGTGACACATAGAACTATTTGCGAGATCACTGTAAGTTCAAGATGTTATTGCGAGCTGCCGGTGGAGAAAAATTCGGTAGCTGACGTCTCTTTGTGTGGAGTCAACGACGATATGTGTGGGGCTCTATTCCCAGTCAGCACTGAACTCTTCGTCATATTATTTCTAGTTCAAACATGCTCACATGTCGCTGCTGGTGCAACAAACCCGTATTTAATGTTCGTTTTCCCTAGAATATAACAGCGATAGGTGCCGGGTTGGAGTCCTGGGAAGGAAAAAATTAATGATTCGTCTCGTCATTTCAGTTAAAACATCTAGCTACTGCCCAGAAAATCCGATATGTCACAGTTGATTGTACTTCGATATCTAATTAGGTTCTGGGTTCGTATCCCTGTCCAACACAAAGCTTTACCTCACGGCATTTCAAATAAGTTACTTGTTAAGAAGCAATATTTAACACCTCTCGTAGTTCGTTAACAGGGACAATAGGTGCTGGGTAAGAATTCGTGTCCGTTAAAAATGTTAGCGTTATGTAATTTAAAGTTGGTATTTGCTAACTGATACTGTCTAAAATCGAGGTATATCACTCTCTGTATGCCTAATCAGGAATGACTGTTAGTTTCCGTCAGTCACGAAATCTTTGCTTAGTCTGCATGTGACCTGAGTTTGAATCCATATGCAGAACGAGACGGTTCGTCGTGTCAATTGAAGTTCATCCATATTCGTAACTAGCTGCTAGTGAATAACATAAATTTTTAATGTCATTTTGAGTTAAATAATAAGTACGGTATATTACTTTGAAGAGGAAATCATGACTACGACGAACTTACTACGTGCATTACCTATCTGACGTAATAATGAGAGTGGTAACATTTCAGGTACGTCATTTATTGTAATAAATGTGAGCTTACAAGCCATTAGGACAGTCTCACCTGTGATAAGGTGTTCCCTGATATTTGTAGTATCGTAGTAGTACTTTACATCTTGAGTTATTGCGATACAGAGCAGTGTTTCCTAGTGGTGACTTGTTGGACACATTTTCAATAGTCAAACGACTGTACCAAGGAGCGAATAGAGGACATACTAGACAGCTGCGTTATGTGGGTTGCATGCGAATCAGGCGAAATGCAATTCAGGTCGTTCGGATACTTTTGAGCAGGACTGTACATCTTCCAGTGTTTAGGCAAACTCTGCCGGCAGTACCATATCTCCTGTAACATTTTCACCTACTGCCTCTTCTCTTTCTTCGACATTTTCCTCAAGTGCGTTCCCTTTTATAGACTCTGTATATATTTCTTCTACTGTTCGGCTTTCCATTCATTACTTAATACTGGTTTGCAATCTGAGTTCTTGACATTCTTATAGCCTCTTCTCGTTTCTCAATTGTCTGTTTAATTTTCCTATAGGTGGCATTCCTCGGTTTTGTATTCTTCTACAACCTTGAATTTCTTGCTTCTGCATTATATTGTCTGTTAATCTCATTTTAGACGTCTATATTCCATTTCGCTTGCTTTATATCTGCTGTTTTCATATTTTCTAGTTTCGTTACTTAAATTCAGTCTCTCCTGTGTGATACATGGGTTTCTAATAGGCCTTGTCTTTTTACCTATTTCATACTCTGCTACCTTCACCATTTCATCTCCCAACGCTACTCATTCATTTTCTATTGTATTCTTCTGTTTCCGTACTGTTGCCTAATGATCTCTCTGCAACTCTCAACAACCCCCGGTTCCTTTAATTGATCCAGGTCACAGCACACATCTGCCACTTTAAAAGTCTTACAGCGAAAATTTTGTTTATAAATCTGATCGATCTGAAAACCTTCCAGTGTTCCTAAGTCTTTTCCATTTACACAACCTTCTTTCATGTTCCTTAAACCAATAGTAAAGTGATGGTTAAATTATACTATGTGCAAAATTCTACCAAACGGCTTCCTCATTCATACCTTTCACTCAGTCCATATTCTCCTGTTACTTTTCCTTCTCTTCTGTTCTCTACTACCGAATTCCAGTCACCCATCAGAATAAAATATCCAGCTCCTTTAAGTATTGTACTCCAAAAACTTCCTTTATCTCATGATTCCCTCTCGCTTCATCGTCTGCGGAGCTAGGTGACCGACTGATGTGTACTAATGTGGTGGGCGTTGGTTTCGTGTATATCTGCCGTAAGACAACGCATTCGCTATGCAGCTCATAGTAGCTTACCGCATTCCAATTTTTTTAAATTCATTATTAAGCCTATCCCTACATTGCTCAATTCTGTATTAATAGTCCTGCACTGACCTGACCAGAAATTCTGTTCTTCCTAAGAATTTTTAACATCGTGTAGCCCCGTCAACAACTGGGCTAATTAAACATATAACACGTCAGCGTCAGTTGCAAACTGAGGCTGACGTATTATATGTCTAGTCTTCCTGCCACGAAAGTACACTAATTTACACTATACGTGACATCGGCCTATCCATTTTCTTTTTTAAGTACTCTAACGTACCTATCCAATGAAGAGATCTAGCGTTCCACGCTCCGACACACGGAATACCTGTTTGTTATTCCTGTTAACGAATTCCTCCTGAGCAGTTTCCGCCCAGAGATCCGAGTGGTGGACTATTTTACCTCCGTAACATTTTACCCAAGAGTGTAGCATCATCATTGAGCCTACCAGTAGAGCCGTATGCTCTCGGGAGTAAAAAAAATTGATCATGTTTCGGACTGCTTTCAGCCGTTCACAATACCAGCACAGTAAGAGCATGTTGAATCGTCAATCATCCAAGCTGTTACTCTTACAATTACTGAAAAGATGCTCCCCTTCTTCAGCAACACCGGGTTGGTCTGGCTTCTTCACATTCCTCCTTTATTGTGGGTGAACCTTCCATTCTAATATCTATAGGGAGTAGATAAAAATATGAAAATACCACAGACAACAAATGGTTCAAATGGCTCTGAGCACTATGGCACTTAACATCTGTGGTCATCAGTCCCCTAGAACTTAGAACTACTTAAACCTAACTAACCTAAGGACATCACACACATCCATGCCCGAGGCAGGATTCGAACCTGCGACCGTAGCAGTCGCGCGGTTCCGGACTGAGCGCCTAGAACCGCTAGATCACCGCGGCCGGCCACAGACAACACATTACCACGGTGTAGGAAAACCGCTAACATCCAAAACAACTTCCATTCGTCTCGGAATGGATAAATACAGGTCCTGTATGGTTTTCAAGGGAATCTTATGACATTTTTCAAAATGTTCAAATGCATGTGAAATCTTATTGGACTTAACTGCTAAGGTCATCAGTCCCTAAGCTTACACACTACTTAACCTAAATTATCCTAAGGACAAACACACACACCCATGCCCGAGGGAGGACTCGAACCTCCGCCGGGACCAGTCGCACAGTTATGACATTATTCCTGCAAAACGGTTATAAATTAATGTAGCAATGACGGAGGTGAATAGAGATCACTCACCATCTCTCGAAAAACGACCACTGGTGACTATGGTTCCCAGGGGGCATGTGCACTTCATTCTCGTGTTCACAAAATCAGTCCTGGACGATACTAGCTGTGTGACTAGGTGCGCTGTCATTTTGGAACACAGCATCACCATTGGAGAATAAGTACTGTATCATGGAATCGACCTGACCGTCAGAACGGTCACATAATCCTTGGCAGTAATGTGACCTTGTAGAGTAACCATGGGAATCGTGGAATACCACGATATGGCTGTCCAAACCATCACCGAACCGCCGCCATATTTCACACTTGGCATGTAAACTCGGTCAGAATTTTGAAATAGTGTACAACAAGACTTATCTAACCAAATGACTTTCTTACGTTGCTCCACAGTCTATTTTATGGGCATTTCTGTCGCTGGTGAGTGGGCTTTGAATTCCAGCTCGCCGTGCAACTCGCTGCTGACGGAACTTCCTTCGTGTTGTTTTGGTGCTTCCATGATTCTCTAGCGTGATATACAATTCAGAAGTCATTTTTGCAGTTCTCGTCCTCTTACTTTATCGCCACAGTTCTCTTCACTGATCATCTGTCACGATCACTCAGCACACACTGTCTTCAGTGTTGTGACGTAGCGGATGATGTTTTTCCACTTTTCCTGTATGGATTATAAATCTTAGATATGATGTCTTCTGAAACACCAAACACCTCGTACATATTGGTTACTGAAGCACTCAACATAAGAATACCAACAATGTGCCCAAATCCGATTTCACTTAACTCCGATATAATGCACTTCCGACTACGTACGATTCTGCTCTGACCACGACTGACACAACATACTGAAGATATTGCACCGGTGCCATTCGTGATCAAATACAACTGAGCAACCAGCAGACCTGGATAGGATATGTATTTATGTTCAAGCGTTCCGTGTTTCAATATTTTTGACCAGAAAAATTCTTATATGTCGCTGGGACACGCGAGCCTCCCCACCTCGGCAAGTTTCATGATGTTCATGAAGGGGGGGGGGGGGATGCATATGTATGACAGGAGATCATGACAAGAATCTGAGTAGACTCTTTCCGGTAACAGTTTCGTAAGAGCTGTATTTATCTGGTATGGAGACGCTTAGTACTTGTTTTCTGCTGTTAGATGGAAAATCTTGCTTTATGCAGAGTAATCCAAGGCAAAAAGTGTAAATAATGTTTTTACTCTTATTGTTTTATTATTACGACATTTATCTAAGCAGCAATGAAAAATGAATCATGTTATTTTTACGAACAACTATGGACTGTATGTTGTTTCATACATTACATTCTACGACACAAAAAATAAATACTGAAATCTGGACAGTTTACTTCATTGTAAAGTCATGTTCATCTCAGTAAAGGGATGAAATTGCTGGTCGGCGATAATTATTAAAGAAATATGTTAGATGGTGACGGAAAGGTATCGGTGTGGGGTAATGTGGTTCGTAGAACCGAAGTTTATCGTGGGGCCTAGTTACCTTAGTTATGCCAGTGCCCGAGTCACAGTGACAGCCATGACATACACAACATTGACGGCCAGATTACAAGTGCCACCACTGACATCGGCTCGACGTTTCGTGAATATGCTCGAGATATATCATAGTACTGAAGCTAGCGGAGTGCTATTTTCCACAGATAGGACATCAAAGAGCGGTCAGCTCTGACAATTTTAGTATGCCCGACTACAGCGGGTACCGACAGCAGCGATGGTCAGAGATGATGGAAGTCACTAGCAGGGAGGTGACAGGCGACGATCAGCCGCAAGAGGCAAGACCAGATAGTGATGTGGGCGTTGGTACTATGGCTGGCGGACAGCCTCTGCAATTTTTTGCGTGCTGCCTGAAGCGTCTTGTCAGTCACATCCTAACAATTCTGCTTTATTTTGGGACTATCTGATTTTCCACTATTGGTATACATTGAGTTCACAGCTGGCGACGTTTACTCTGTTTATGGTCTACTCCAAGTAAGGGCTACGTTTAGTGTCCGACGTGCATGATTCAGGTATTTATGCAAGCTCGTGTGCCACCTCATCACGTAACGCGACAGCAGCGTTCTTAGCGTATTAAATTAAAACTATAGCGTCTGTGAAATTATTGTTTATGGGGTAGATGGTGCCTCTTTTCCCGTACCACACGCTAACAAATTGTGGTTAAAAATGCACGTTTTTATAGTACATTCATTTTATGTTCAACCTATCTTCAAAAGATTACTTTGATTTACGTGTCGTGGCATGATTTCTCTGCTTTAGACGGTTTATAATAACTATCTTAAAAACTTCCGTTGCAGAATTCTGCAGCTCCTGGTTGTCTCTCCCACCAATGACCGGATCGAAACCAGGAGCGGGTCGGATCCAGCCCACAGGCCACCGGTTACCCACCCGTGCTTTAGGCATTCCTATCTCGAGTGGACAGAAAATTGGCACGAGGTACCCAACCTACCGTGTGTTTACTGATGCATCGCACTTAGTGAGGGTGCTACTGATCCAAAGTTTCTTGAAATTAGGCTTACAACACACTTTGGGTGTATGTGAGGATCTATACAAGCTGAAAAGTCTGATTGCGACAACAAATAGCCTCCCTGATGGCCAGTAACTCCACCGTGCAGACAGACGATCCAGGCTACAATGCAAACATTTAGTTTGTGTCGTTAGAGGGCCTGAAGAAGTTGTATCCCACACCAGGCTCACCTTTAAAACCATCTGAATAGCTGCAAGCATACTGTGGCCAGTGTTGGGTAACAAAGGGCTCCATTACTCATGATTAATTGGCAAGCAGGACAGCGGACAAGTCATGCAGATTCCGAAATGATCGTGCCGAGCCTCCGGGCCGTCAAAGTCTCCCCTCGGTCAAACTAAGATACATCGCATGCCTTACCCATTATACACACGGACAGCATGCTCACTGATACTACATGCATCTGTTACTTGGTGGAGAAGACGCCTCAGTTTTTCATAATGTGTAGATAAGGACTTTACATCACGGTGCACTAATAACAACTCTGACACATGCTTCCGGGTGGCTTGCAGGTGGGCGTATGGAAAGTTTTCCCCCCAACTGTGGCAAGCGAGAGTGACACAGTTTTCCGCGAAGCAGCACAGCTCAGGGATGATTAAGATTTTGAGTAGTTGAACTGGTTCTAACGTATTATTGGTAAAGTACAGGAGATTATAAATTAAAGATTTTTCTGGTATTACAGACGTATGGAAAACAGAGTAGGAATATTCTTGTAGAGGAAATATTACTGAGGTGGTGACGGCTCTGGAACAATTAACGCTCCATCTTAAACGATGAAACGTAATGACTGTAGTGAACAGTTGAGAGCAGAAGGAAAAAGAGAGTGATGTACAAGGCCAGTGCTGCCAGCAGAGAAAAGTAAACTTAGTAGTTACAACATTGGCGTAGAACTCTACAATTTATGTTGAAGTTGCTATAATGATTCTTCTAACAAGGATATGTCGACGAAGACACCTGAGTAACGTAATAAAAGAAAAAAGTGATAGTCACAGTGCTACTACTGAAAACAGATAGGGTATGTTTTAGGCAAAATTAAAATAGCTACAGGTGCTAGCAGCAACTAAAATTAAGCAATAAGTATAGTAAAGGCTACTGTAATTTGAACAATAGGTGAAGGCACAAGTACGAAGGTAATTACTGTATTAACACAACTGCATAATAATGTTAAGAGTATAGAGAATGTTACACTTGTTTAGTAGCATACTAAAGGAAGCAGTGTTAAGTTTACTGCTTGGCTCGCGTACTGTTACTTAATGTTATTTAGCTGTCATATTTTTGACTGTCTTTTTTCTAGCTGTAATCTTGATAATTACTCTACCATCCTGGATACACAGTCTCTGAATGCCAAAATGGGATGCAGTGTTGACTTAATCTTTAGTTGTTCGCGTGTCATATTTTCTGTTATTGTTAACCCTGTCTTTGCTAAATTTTTCTTCTGGCTAAGAAGCTCCACTCTTTTTCGGTATGGGACAAAATTTACTATAGTTTGTCGAGGTTCGGTAGCACCTTATATCCTTCATCCCGCCCACTGGCTCCTGAGTGCCCGCCTTACTTACTTTCATGCCTAATATTTCATGCGCAGTGTGTATAGGCAATTTGTCTGTATGTTCCACCTCATTCTCTGCTTCGACAAATAGTGTCATGCTATTTCGTCTTTGATACTGGTCCATCCCATCCCATCCTAGGCGAAAATTTTTCTCCCAGATCGCGGGTCTTTTCCTTATAATCAGACACAGCCTTTTTAGAGCACTAATATCTGCAGTTTTACTTACAACTTTTTCACGAATTTTGACTGAGATTGCTGCCGATCCTGTGTCTGTTATAGTGTACGCAATCAGACCGAGTGTAGCTCGGTTGTGGAGCACAGCACTTACCTCGGAGTGGACCAGTTCACCTATGCATGGAATCGAGGCCTCACCTCCCACCACAGGCCTGGCTACGGCACCTCTCGCTGTGCTGCTGCTGGACGTGCTGTTACCAGATTTCTGGTTTACCATTTATTCCTGTGTTGGTATTGGTGGAGTATAGAAAATGTAGTACTACTACGATGAGCACTGCTGGTTACACAGGTTCCACTAGCAATAAACAACGGCGCTTGGTAGAACACCATCTACTTCGACGAACGTTTTCGAGGCGAACTTAACAAACATTACACTACTGCCGCCATCGTATGTTAGAAAGACATAATCAGAAACTATTTCTCATGTTTCAGCTGACGAATTGAACAAATTTTTCTCACACTAGTCGATCCTCATGCTGCAAGGAACTATCGCCTGCAAGAATCCCCCGATCACGTAACTAACCACGACACTTCCCACCTAAACGCGTAACAATAAATACAACAAGGAAAGCATAATGAGAGTCTTTTCTGACCCCTACACAACTATGATGTAACCATAGCCATGACAAACAATATTGCAGATAGCTTAGTAACTGTTTTAAGACATGTTTAGCTCTCGTGACTGGAACATATCCCACGCAATCCTAAGGTCTAAAATCCACTATCATCTTGTGTTTACCAACCATTCAGCATATTATAAGGTGCATCCAAAGCTATGAAACACAGGGTGGTTCAGGGATGATGGAGAAGGGAATACTGACTTGGAATCGATCGGGTTGAAAGTTATAAAGAAAAATCGTTTTGATTCCTGTGGCAGTTCAATACATGTACCGATACTGTTGTTGCTAAGACTGCAGGGTACGAAACTTTCAAAATCAGTGGTATGGATCAAAAGAAGAGAAAAATTCGATTAAATACGGGCTTTAAAATGTGTACCTTAAGAGCTATAGGCACTGCTTCAGTAGAATACCTGTTTTTAACGGTAGGGAAGATGAACAAGTGCTCGTTGCTCTTAAGGTACGCATTTTTGAGCCTCCGTTCTCTAGAATTTTTTTCTTGTTTTAGTTCATACTACCTCCTCTGAAAGCTGCATACCCTACAGTCTTAACAAAAACTGTACCGGTACATGTATTCCACTGTCAGATGTATCAGAACAATTTTCAACGCCGTTGTTTCTGGAACAGGGTCTCCTACCTCAAAGCGATGCATTTACCCTTCTCCATCGTTCCTGAACATTTGAAACATCACGGAATCACCCTCTATATTTTTCAGGACTAGATTACTGAACACTTATACTGATTCAACATATATGTAAAATATCAGTCCAGTTTTCCTAAACGTCTTAGCACAAACACTGCATCAAATAAGATAGCTGATGAACCTTAAATATGCCATGGAAAACGGCGCTGCCCAAATTTTAACACTAGTAGACTTCAGAAAAGCGTTTGGTAACGTCAACTTCGACAAAATGCTGAGAACAATAAGGTAGCTAAAAGATTCGTATAGTACACTGAAGTGGTTTGAAAACTACTTGAAAAACAGACAGCAGTGTGTAGTCTGTGAGAACGAAAAGTCGTTCTGGAAGCATGTTCGTGCAGGAGTGCCACAGATATCAATAATAGATCCATTTTTAATTTCTCTGTATGTCAATTTAATAAATGAACTGAATTTCACAGTCTGGAAATTTATTAACAAATTTGTTTCTAAGTCATTAACCAATGGAACACTGAATACTATTTTTATTATTGGGTTGGAAGTAACACTTTTTACTCAATTCCCAGACTGTAATGACCAGGTCATTCAATATATGGTTCAAATGGCTCTGAGCACTAAGGGACTTAACTGCTGTGGTCATCAGTCCCCTAGAACTTAGAACTACTTAAACCTAACTAACCTAAGGACATCACAAACATCCACGCCCGAGGCAGGATTCGAACCTGCCACCGCAGCGGTCGCGCGGTTCCAGACTGTAGCGCCTAGAACCGCTCGGTCACCCCGGCCGTCCATTCAATATAAGCTTCATGTAGATGATGTCTTGATGATACTAAAATGTAGCGCAAACGACATAGCTGTCCTCGTACAACGATCCTGTTCTATGCATCCCAAAATTATCCTTACCACCAAAACAGAAGAAAATGACTCTCTTAACTATTTAGACCCGACGATCACTAAATCTATCAACAGACATACGTGCAGTATTTATAGAAAACCTACGTGTACCGATAGTATTATTCATGCCAAATCCTGTCACCCACTGCAGTATAAAAGAGCCTTTTCTGATTTCCATGACATACCGACGTATTCGCTTGCCATTAGACAGCAAAGGATACCTAAAGAATTAAGTATGTTAAAAGAAATAGTTCTGGTTATACGATCATACAATAAGATAAAGCGAAAAGAACAAATACTCAAGAGCACAGGAGGCAAGAAATTATAATTAAAATTTGTTTGTATAACAAATTACACAGAAGTTTCTCAACAGCTAGAGAAACAACTGAATAACACAACCGTCAGAAGCGGCTTTCAAGTTAGTAGCACTCTGAAACTGCGGCTGATACGTTACGTAAGAAACGTAATAACGTTTCATATTCTGGCGTTTATAAGATGCATTTCGATAATTGTGAGTAATATTATGTTCGATAGATGACTACAAATTTTAATATTAGGTTTAGGCAACATACACAGCCGTAGAACAAAACTGCATTTGGACAACATGTGACTGAAGACAACAAAGATTACAACATGCAAGTCGAACACATTGCGCTAAAGGGCCGTCTACTGAACGTTCTGGAGGAAGTAGAGATCTACTCGTATAAGAAACGCCACTCGACTAAAGTTATGAATAAATAAAATGAATTTACACCGAACACCTATTTTTCACTGCATGTTATAGTTCTTGAATTTCCTGATAGTTTGACTCTATCCATTTGTCTTTTCTCCTGGCCTTGGGTCTGGCACTGTGCCACCTCGTGATTTCTCAGCCCGTTGTGTCTGTGTCTTTTTTCGTGTTTCAGCACCCTACCTTCATGTTAGCTTCATTGTGTATTACATACCTCGCAGATGCCTATCTGAGAGCAGGCGTTTAAAACTGTAACTAATATTTTACTGTGGAGCTATTTTTAAGCTATAGCTCCTTTTTAGTTAAATTTTTAACTCTTCCCATTTTGGAACATGTATAGTTTTAAACATTATATCTCTGAGTTGCTTACTGTTAGCGATACATAGCGACCAAGTACCCTCAACTGTAACGACAGTTACATCACGAGCCATGAGCGTGCATTGCAAATATTTGATCATGTTTTTGTATTATGTGGCGATGCATTACGTACCCTAATATGGAAAGAGGTGGAAACACTTAATGCATCCAGTAACATTGTCGAACATGATCGCTTTGATGGACCAGTAGTTCCGTTGCGGGGAGGCATAATACTGCATGGGGGTACTGACCTCCAAATCTTTGAACACGGTAAATTCTCCGGTCAATATTACTGTGAAACTGTAATCCTCCCCCATGTCGTCTTTTCAGGGATGCACTCGGCACTGAATTCATGTTTATAGATGACAATGCGCGACCTCATCGAATCGTACAGCCGGAAGAGCTAATGGAACGACAGAATATTTGGCGAATGCACTGGCCAATCCGTTCCCACAAATTAAATTCCATTGAGCACGTGCGGGACACGTTGGGGAGACATATTGCTGCAGTCCACATGCATCGACGACAATCCAGCAGTTGTCAGGCGCACTGTTAGAGGAATGGAACGCCCTACCACAATAACTCCTTATCAACTTGGTGGCCAGCATGAGAGCACGTTGCAGGGCATGCATTGTCGTCGGTGGTGATACATGAAATACTAAGGGGGAGGGAGGGGTTCAGTATAAATTAACGTCAAAAGTGTGTATTAGACTAAGATACCGAATCCTCTAGTACAAGTGAACACCGAATGCTAATTTACAAAATTTTGAGCTGAATAATCGTCAAATGATAAATGGTCCGATAAAATGCCTTCCTCCAATGAATATTGCTGTGGCTAAGGCATTAATATCGACAACGCATTTTCAACAAAAGCTTCTCAGTGTATTCGTCTTGTCAGGAGGCATAATTTTAAATGAATCTGACCTACTAACACGTTCCTATAACTCTGTGTTCTCTCCAAATGTTTTATTACTGGCAGTTAATGAAAATGAGACAAATGAATAATTGGTAAATAAACTGTTTATTAATTCACAAGTAATCGCCATTGCTCTTAATAAATGTATCCTAATGTTTCATGAGACGGTTAGTGCCTTCGTATAAAAATGTTTCGGGGTGCATACGGAACCGTGATTGTACCAAGGCGTGCACATCATTGACCGAAACGAACGTGCGCTGTGACAACAGTAGATGCGAGAGAAGCGATTGACGGGAACTCTAAAGAAGAAAGTGATAAAACAAATGCAGTGAAGAGAGGAGCAAAAATGGAACGAATGACTAGCAAACGGTAAAATAATTTCATTGTTTATTAGGGAGATATAGACAGACATATTAAAATTTTAGGATTAAGTCCTGAGGCTGATAAATATAAGTGCATCAAGTTTTCCTAAAGGGACCAGGTAATTGAATAGTGCATAGATTGGTGGGAGGTCAATCCAGGTGCAAACGACAGCTATAGAGAAGGAGTTTTGAACCATCTGTTTCAATTCTAATTGCACAGAATGTTCGGTTCTCGTGGCGTATTGGAACACATTAAACTGTTAGACATTCGGCACAACGACTGACTGCACTGGTTCACGTTTCACTCCTTGTGCAAACCTTTGGGCGTTATACAGATAAGAGAATGCCTTCCTGCATGAAGCGTCACTATTTTCCGTCGAATTGAGGTAGTCACCCATAGTTACACGCAAGTAGTTCCTATTTTCCCGATACGTTATTGGGAACAGGAGGCAGTTGTTCGCACAGTTCACTTCTAACTACCTTTGACATAATGATATTAGTTGGGAATTCTTCGCATTTACACAGTATAACACAATTGCAGGATCGCTTTTTCGAAACCCCGTAATTATTTCCATTTGTGACGTATAAGCTTCAAATTTGGCTCAAAGCTGCCTACAATCTCCCTCTGTATTGGTACAAGAGCGAGGCGCCCTGTGACGTCACCCTGGAGCTTGGCGATGCTTCAAACAGCATGATGTCGACATATGCAAAGAAAAGGTCTTAGCTCAAAACTTCATGTGAGCTGTATGGTGGGTTAATGATGTTATATTGACACCAAATTTCACCACAATTCTGCCCGACGCCACCGTGGGCATGTCAGAAGATGAGAAGATCATCACAGCCCCTCTTAGCCACATTTAACCCCTTCTCTTTACGTCTCTGCGATAGAGTTGGAGAAACACACAGTTTTCTTATGTGTGGCCAGACACGGTGCAGCTCGGAATCGACATGACAGGAACTTAGAAGGTGATGTAAGGGGCGTCAATGAAACCACCCCTTCCATTAACGCGTTGATTCTCATATATTTAGCGGTCTAAAGCGGCGATTCGTAGTGGGATTAGCAACAGAACGATGTTCTTGGCCATCTTTGACACTGCTGACATCCCACTGATGCTTCTACCCTTCTCTATGACCATCTTGGGAAAGCAACTCAATTATACAATATCACACAGAGCAGAGCGACTGTAATTTTTACTCTGGTGTTCAGTGTGGAACCACCAGGGACCGTTCAAAAGCAAACAAAGAAATCTGAACACGATACGAAGCTGCCAAGGGTGCTTATGCTTTCTCAGCCTTTCTGTTTCACACTCTTCCGCAGTGCGATCACGGAGGGGTGCGACACTGGCACATGCGTGAATGAAATGCCAAAGGTTCCCCCTAAGACACCTTCCCCACCTCCTCCCCTGCCGAAGGTATCTAGAATGACGATACTGTCAGTGGAAACCGCCTATGATTGTTGAGCATTTAAAAATTGTATCTACACAGAGAAAACAGGTGAGAGTCCTGACTGCTTGCTAGTAGGAATGTTGGATCGGAGAGGTGTCAAGTGGATGTCTACTTGCAGGCGTCTAGGACCGTCATCACGTGTTTTCTCTGTAGAGGTACATTTTTAAAGTTGTCAAGAAACTTTGGTCGGTACCAGTGAAGGAGTTGCCGAACTGAGAAGCCTCAGGCGGCTCTTTGTTGTTTTATGTCATACGCCTTCATGACCACATCACAGTAAGGCTCAAAACAGGACGTCTGAAACAGTATAAGGATATTTTGTTGCTTTGAATGGCGTTCATATTTCTTTGAATGGTTTTGAACGGTCCATTTTGGTTCCACACTATACACCAGAACAAAAATTGCGGTCTCAATGCATTACAAAGATGTGTGCTGTCTTGCAATGGTTTTTGTGGCCCACGATATCCTTAGGCGAGTTTTGAAGCACCCGTGGGGTTCCAACAGTGTTACAGACGGTCAGGAACGTAGTCCTGTTGCTCATCGCATTGGGAACTGTTGTTTTAGACCGCGAAATGTGTGGGAGCCAAGGGTAGGTGTGGTTCCATTGACGCCCTTTATGCCACGGCCTGAGGTCTTCTCGTGTTGATTCTGAGCGATGGTGTGTCTAAAATGTATTATTCGGTCACCCATAAGGAAATCTTGTGATTTCAAAGCAGGGCGTTGTGGTTCTGACCTCCATCTTGGAAACGTCAAAGGAAGGTGTAAAATGTGGGTAAGAGTGGATGCGACGATCTTTCCATCGTATTACGTGTCCAAGGTGGCGTTGGGCAGATTTTTGGCGAAATTTAGTGCCAATGCGACATCATTAACCCACCACACTGTTTACACGAACTTTTGAGCTGTGGTCTTTTCTTGGCATATGTCGACATCATCCTGTTTGAAGCATCGCCCAGCACAATGGTGTTATCACAGGGCGCCACGCTTTTCATCATTACAAAGACACATTGTAGGCACCTTTGAGCCAAATTTGAATTGCATATGTCGCAATGAGAAATAATTACGGGGTTCCAAAAAGGTAATCCTTTCATTCTGTTGCGCAGTGTAGTTAGACACCCAGGTTTTCAGCCCACCTTAACAATAAAGACAGGTCGTTATTCATGTGAAAAATTGTAGTATTGGTGTCTTGTGACGTGACCCTAAAATAAAACTGAAGGTTATCGACATTGAAATGAGGACAGGATTCATGTGATGCCACAGACGTGCAATAAGAACATTAATGCTCGAATACAGAGCCCAACTGTATTCCTGAGAAAATTTGTTTCCAGGGCTGCTTTTAATTCCCATAGGCAATACGCCGTATTAAAACTTCCTGGCAGTGCCAGACCGATAGTCGAACCAAGGACGTTTGCCTCTCGTGGGCAAGTGCTCGCTGGTGCCTAGGCTCTCAAACCACTTCAACGTATAATCTGAAAGCTCTAGCTACCACCCTTCTTTGAGTGGTTTGCCAAAGTTGATAGCATCAGTTACTTTGTCGCAGACTGATATTTTCAACACTATTTCCACACTTTAGTCTTTGGCATGTTGCAGTTCATTAGTTACAATAATTACGGCAGTGGTCAATCAGTGGTAATCACGAAACCTGGACAGATATTCGTCACGTAAGTGAACTTAGTTGAGTATGTATTTAGTCAGTCGACTATAAATAATGCATTGTGAAACAAAATTAAAGGATCAATTGTTCAAACCCTCGTGTATGTATTCCACTGCGACGCATAAGTTTGAATGTTGACCAAAGGTGCCTACAACCTTCCTCTGTAATGGTGCAAAAGAATGGCGCCCTGCAACTTCACCCTCTGCCCTGGGGACGCTTCAAATAGCAATGTGACGAGACGTGCGAAAAAACAGCCACAGCTCGGACCTTAATGTGAGCTGTAAGGTGGGTATCTTGTTTGCACCAAATGTAACCACAATTCTGCCGAACGACACCGTGGACGTGCCACACGTTGAGAAGGTCGTCACACCCCCTCCTACCCACATTTCACACCTCCTTTTGACGTAGTTGCGATGGAGGCCGGAACCGCAACATCCAGCGATGAAATTAAGTGGTTCTCTTATGCGTGGCCGAAGAAAATGTCTGAGGCACACTGCCGCACAGAATCGACACGAAAAGGCCTCAGGAGGTGACATAAAGGGCATCAGTTAAATCATCGCTTCCCGCGCGGTGTTGATTCCCACCATTTCGCACCCGGAGATGAACAGTTTCGCAGTGCAGTGAGCAACAGGAAGATGGTCTTGACAACTTTTGACATTGTTGACGCCCCCAGACATTTCAACCCTTCTGTATGCACATTGTCGGGCTATCCGTAACGTGGTTGCAACCCTATGGAGTGCGGATCGACCGCAAGTTTTGCTCTCGTGTTCATGCTGGAAACAACCTCCATTGCTGTGATCAGGGAAGAGTGCAACATAAAAATGTGCGTGAATAAAACGGCAAAGGGCCCCTCTAAGATCCCCCAGTTCGGCAACACCCTCGGAGCCAACCACACACTTTGCTGAGTACGTCAGAAGTGTACCTTCAGAAATTTCGATACCAAATCAGCCCTGAGGGTTATGGAACCTCTTCGACACTCCTTGGGTGGGGTCTGCCCCCCTTCAGGTGCTAGAGCAGCCGCAAAGCTAAATTTATTGGTGTCGTCGTTTCTGACAGGCACATTTGTAACGTGCTCAACAAAGGTGCGTGTGTGGCACCGAGGGTGTCGATGAATTAATGGGTATTGGAGGGAACCTTTGCCGTCTTATTCACACACATGTTAATGTTGCACTACCACCTGCCGCGCGGGATAAGCTGAGCGGTCTGAGGCGCTGCAGTCATGGACTGTGCGGCTGCTCCCGGCGGAGGTTCGAGTCCTCCCTGGGGCATGGGTGTGTGTGTGTGTTTGTCCTTAGGATAATTTAGGTTAAGTAGTGTGTAAGCTTAGGGACTGATGACCTTAGAAGTTAAGTCCCATAAGATTTCACACACATTTTTTTGCACTACCACCTGATTACTCTACAGGATGGTGGGTAAGAGGATGGTTGAAAAAGCGTAAGTATACTTTGCTGCTTCGGATCACGTTTAAATTTCTTCGAATGGTTTTGAACGGTCCCTAGTGTTTCCATCATGTACATGAGAGCAAAAATACCACTTGAGCTGCACTTCAAGGGGATGCGATCACTTTCAATAGGGATGAAGTCCCACAATGTCCTTAGTGAAGTTCTGAAACATTCGACGTTATTAGCAGTGCCAAAGTTTGTTATTGTATCGTTCGGGTAGTCGATTCCTCCGCATAGCATGCAGGCCGTGTGGGCAGCCCCCCTGCCGGGAAGACGTACGTAAACGGCTTTCAACAGTACCGAGATACACTGAGGTGACAAAAGTCATGGGATGTCTCCGAATACCGTGTCGAACCTCCTTTTGGCCGGTATAGAGCAGCAGCTCGACGTGTCGTGGACTCAATTAGTCGTTGGAAGTCCTCTGTAGAAACACTGAGCCATGCTTTCTCTGTATCCATCCATAATTTCAAAAGTGTGGCCGATGTAGGATTCTGTGCACGAACTGACCGCTAGGTTCGATAATATTTATGTCGGGTGATCTGGGTGGCTAAATCGTTCGCTCGAATTGTTCAGAATGTTCTTCAAACCAATCTCTAACTGTTATGGTCTGGTGACATGGCTCGTTATCATCCATAAAAATTACATAGTTGTTTGGGAACATGAAGTCAAAACATAGGCTTTTACAGTCAATGATTGGTTTCATTGGGCCAGAGGACCCAGTCCATTGCATCTAAACACAGCATACACCATTATGAAGCCATCACCAATTTGCGCAATGCCTTGTTAACAACTTGAGTCCACGGCTTCGTGGGGTCTGCGCCACACTCGAACCCTACCATCAGCTCCTACCAACTGAAATTGGGACCTGTCTGATCAGGCCACGCTTGTCCTGTTATCTAGGGTCCAATCGATAAGGTCAAGAGCCCAGGAGAGGAGCTGCAGGCTATGGCATGGTGTTAGCAAAGGCAATCCCACCGGTCGAATGCTGCAATAGCCCACTAACGCCAAATTTCGCCGTACGGTCGTAACGAATACGTTCGCCATACATCTCTCATTTATTTATGCGGTTATTTCACGCAGTGTTACTTGTTTTTAATAGTGCAACTCTACGGAAACGCCGCTGCTGTCGGTCGTTAAGTGAAGACCTTCGACAACTGCATTGTTCGTGGTGAGATGTTAATGGCTGAAATCTGGTGTTCTCGGTTTACTCTTGACACTGAGGATCTCGTAATATTCAATTCCATAACGATTTTCTAAATGTAATGTCGTGCGTCTAGCTCCCACTACCATTCCACGTTCAGAGTCTGTAAATTGCAGTCGTGCGAGCATAATCACGTCGAGCACATCTTTGCATGAATCACATGAGTACAAATGACATCTCCACTGTCCTATACCTTGTGTGAGCCATACAATCGATTTCTGTATATGTGCATACGCTATCCCATGACTTTTATCACTGCAGTGTATTTTCCATATATGCCGACAGACAGTGTGCATGTCGGGGCAGAGAGCGCTGTCGGCAGGGCTCTATTTAGCTACGCTAGGTGACGTGCCCTCGCACCGCCACTCGGATATCCATCCGCGCCCGACGGTTTAGGCTACCACCGGACCGTGCTAAGTCAGTTACACCTCAAGTAGGCAGTACCAGCAGTTCCGTCCGGTGGAATCAACAGTTCAGTTTCAGAGCTACGAGTGGCAGTAAGAATAATTTCATCCTTCGCTCCACCTCGGCAGTTCGTTGTGGTTCTCACCAGCGGCACTTAAGCCATCATACGCCGGCAGCACCGGTCCAGTAACGACATAGCTCTTCGCCCCGCCAACTGCTACGACTCCGGGATTCGTCGTGTAAGCACAACACAGACAACGTCGCAGGACGTAAAGATGTAAAGAAAAAACTGAACTAAAACGCATGATGACTGGTCCTAAACTAAATATTCCAAACCTTGATTCCTCCTTGTAAACGTCACGCAGCTGTCCGTCTGAAGCTGCAGTATATAACAACATACATGTTATTGAAATTACTGACCTACGAAATACGTGAACTGTCCATTCAGTATAATCGGGAATAGCTAACGGCTTTCATTGTCATAAGATAAAAGTTAAAAATGACTGACTCTTTTTATTTTACACAGTACGTATTACTTTCATTTTTAGTAGTGGTAGTAGTAGTTATTGTGCTATTCAGCCGGAAGATTGCTTTGAAACAGCTTTGTACGTTGGTCTGTCTTGTTTAAACCTCTTTATCTCTACATAAATACTTTAGCCTACAACCATCGGAACCTACATTTCGTACTCAAGCTTTGGCCTCCATGAACAACTTTTTTCCTCCACACTCCCGTCCGTTATCAAACTGAAACCCCATGATGTGTCCTATAAGCTGATGCCTTCTTTTAGTCAGATTGTGGCTTAACTTTGTTATTTTCACAATTCGTTTCAGTAAATTTCCACTAATTACTCGATCTACATACCTAATCTTCAGCATTCTTCTGTAGCACGTTTCATAACATTGTTTCTATTTTTTCCTGAGATGTTTATCGTATTAGGGGACTTCAAAAAGTAATTTGCTCGCTATAACCACGGGCAACAAGAGTGGTGAATTGTCAAAGGACAGTACATGTTTTGGGTTTCCTACAGAAACAGTTCTGCTGTGGTACGAACAACAGGCGCATCGCAGTGTGCAAGTGAAATGGCGCGTCAACTGGAAATGTACTACAAAGCTGAATCACGCGGGCAGCACGATTCTTGGGGGGAGAACGTCTAAAGTGCACACAGATTCAAGACGAAATTCGGGCTATATACGGACCAAATGCAATAGCGGCGTCCATCCTTAATGAAATGGTGCCAAAATTTTGCCGTGGCCTCAGAGACGCCGGTGATTCTGATCGGGAAGGAAGACCATCAACATCATCACAGACAACAATGTCGAGGCGGTCGAGGAACTAATTCGCAGCAACTGCAGATTTTCCACCGATGAGGACTCTCGCAACGAGATTCTGGGATTCTCGAATGGCTACGTGACCAAGGAACGTCTTTCTACTTTCGAGGAATTAAACGACGGGTAGACCGTTCCGACGGTTTTTTTACAGAGGCTTTGTGACCATGTTGAAAGATAGTCTCAGGCATCTGTCACTTTGAAGTGTAGTGTAACATTCAATAAACGATCCTTGACCAGCCACAATTAACGTGTTACTTGCATTGTGAATTCCCCTCGTATACCATACATTTTTTGACTCTATAGAACATAGCGAGGTGTTTTTCAATTTACTTCACTGTTGTCACATTGTGGCGTATCTATGATATTATTTGTCTTCCATCTTGCCCAAGGTTTACGAAATTAAGCCAAACGCTGACAACAAGGAAGTCTAGCTGACATGTTAATAGGGTGTTGAAGGGTTGTAGAATCCAAAGCCTGCTTACTCCTCAAGATGAAATTTAGTTAAACAGTGCAGAATCGTCGTGTCCATCCTAGACTCAGATTAAACTTTCGGTCATTGGGGAAAAATTCTCAGTAACCTGGAACCAAATTAATTAAATGTTTACTCGCAGCTACGCAATCCCAGTTGACTAACTTTTCAATATACTGTTTTGTAATCACCAATAGCGTGGAAATTGTATTTGAACTTCCCTTTTAGTAGCAGAGGTAATTTAATAATGTAATTAAATTTATCTGAAACAGTATAGAGTATAGCTAATATATCGCACGATGGGGGACTGTGCTGTTATCTCTCTTTTCTTCGTGCTTTGTGATCAATTGAAAATGTATTTGCGTCTATACAAAGAATCATTAAAACTCTTGGTCGTTGTTGTTCTACTAGTATCGGTTTGTAGACCACTACGGTATTCTTTAGAACTGGAAGAACATACGGGAAACCAGCTTCTGTTATTATATAGTTGTTTACGTTTAATCACATAAAGAACATCGTCTGCTGTGTCCTATCTGTATTGCTGTATTGATTCTGAAAGTTATTGCATATTATAGTTCTTAGATACTTTTTGATACTCTCTACCTTAAGGGAATAATGATCTTCATCACCTGTAAGCATATTCGACTACCACCTTTGAAACAACTGAGGCTCAGATTCAAGTAAACGACCAATGAAGTTAAAAACACCAAGCCCACCTTCTGAAACAGCATTTCATCGTATATACTCTCCCCAGCCAAGTTGTGTACCTGAATTTCATTTTTGAGTCAGAGTTAGGGGTCCTCATCGTAGAGGCTATCAGCGCTATCTTGCTACACATCGTTTCGAAGCAACTGATGGATGTTATGTGGACGTTATTGTTTTAATGTATGTGTACTATATCCCTTGCTACGGAGAACATTGGCTGACTGGTAATAGATATAAATCTCGTTGTTTTGAAAATAAACATAGTGTTACAGTCACTGTTCAGCACTCACAGAAAAACTTTCAAAAATATTGTTGTATTCTAATTCATTTTCTATCATTCATACGTATCACATGAACGAGCGAGGTACCGCAGAGGTTAGCGCACTGGACTCCTTTCCCCTTTTTCTTCAGGGCTCCCTCTCTCCCTCCTCACCTTCCTTTCTCCCTCCCCCATTCTCTCTCTCAATTCTCCCACTATCTCCCCCCCTCCCTGGGCTTCCACACCCGACCCTACCTCTCCCCTCCCATGACCCTTCCTTTCTCCCAGTGGCTTCTTGCCCCCTCGTCCCCCCTGCCTGTCCCCAGCACCCAGTGGCAGGCCCCCCATCTCATCAGTGTGTTCAGTGTGCCGAAAATCGTTGCCAATGTGCTACACTGCTCTCTTCATCTATGTGTTTCAGTGTTTTCTTCGGTGTGCTCCTTCATTCGCATATAAAACTGTTTGTCTACGCTTGTGTACACTGTTGAACTTGCTTGTAAAACCAGTGTCTTCCACGAACGCCTTCATTTCATTTCTCATGTATGTCTCCTGTTTTTACGATTCGTGTATGTTTTTCTATCTCCATGTTTACTATCTGTTTTTCTTTTCGCCAAAGAGCGGCATATGTAGGCCACTGCTGGCCTTACCCGTACGTGGCATGAAATTACAACATAGAGAAGAAAACTGCTATTGCTTTTTAATCCATCACAACACATTTTGGACCTTATGCCTTATCTAGATGTCTGTGTTGATGCAGACATCCCTAGTAATTGTTACCTTGCGGATAAAAGCGTGTGCTGTTGCGAATACCTGTGGATGTCCACAATAGTAAGCGCTTTGTAGATAAAAATTAAGGGACGATGTCAATCTTATTGTGCGCTGTTTTGTCAAATTCTGAAATCTGCGGTCAGTGAACGAGATTACATGAACTGGTACCGCACGTTTGTTGTGACGTTAGCTCAAAATTTATTTATTTACCGAATGGCAATGCATGCACAAAGATTACAAAATTACTACATGTCAGCATTTAAACACAGCTCTTCAGCATAAAATAACGCAAATGACAAGAGTTATAAACAGATATCAAGGTTGTTTTTGTATTTTATCACACCACTCGTCGCTGTCAGTATATCTTCGAAAGTACCGTTATAGACACGTGTGAGACATGTTGATATGACATGAATGTCTCTCGGTCTGGACCACAATCACAAGGTGGTGATGAAGATTTGGCCTACCTGTGGAGAACATCTGCAGATCTTCCATGGCCCGTTCGGATGTTATTCAAGTTAGTCCAAATTGCCCAAGACTGGTCACATTCAAGATTTCTTCTGAAAGCCGGGCAGTTCCAGGCATTGTGGAGGACAATTTTGTTGCCAGCAGTGTTTCCAGTTATTGGTGGCACTGAATTCAGTTTCCGTGAGAGCAATGGCTGAGATAAAATTGAGACATGTTGATCTTCATCTTTTTCGGTCGGGTCTTCAATACTGGAAGGTCGGGGTTATCAGCAAATCTGCTGGTATTCAAGTAGTTGCGCGATCTTCCATCTGATGTCAGGAGGTGGAATGTGGCTCAAGGTAGGTAACCAGTATTTGAGGGTAGATAGTAATGATTCATTAAGAATGTGCATGGCTTTGTTAAGTTGTACGTCTAACGTTTTTTACATATGAATTATAAAGCGAGACCGGTGTACAGTACTTTACTGTTGAGTATCCCGACCTGAGTGCCAGTACTCGAAGAGTATCTGCTAACGCCCATCAACGTGTGCCACACAGTATATGCAGAATGTTGTTAATACTTTTAAGATTAGCAGATGTTCATGTCATGTCACCCTTAAAAGAAGTGTTCTATCTAACGTGATTGCAAGGCGTTTTGGATGCATGTTATGATGAAGTATGTCTCCCTTCAAAATAGACATCAAGGACTCTGGGTATCTGTCTGTTGGACAGATAAAACATGCAACTTCTGTTTTATTTGAGTTTGATTCTAACAATCATTTACGGAAATATTGGCTTAGGATGAGTAGGTAATGGAAATGAGCGTTTGGCGCCATAGGCCGGGAGGCCCCTTGCGGGGCAGGTCCGGCCGCCTTGGTACAGGTCTTATTACATTCGACGCCACACTGGGCGACCTGCACGCTGGATCGTGATGAAATGATGATGAAGACAACACAACATCCAGTCCCTGAGCGGAGAAAATCTCCGACCCAGCCGGGAATCGAACCCAGGCCTCTAGGGCGGCAATCCGTCACACTGACCACTCAGCTATCGGGGCGGACGGATTCATAGGTGAGAATGTAGGATTTCTTCAGTTGCTTCATAGTTTTGTGTTGGGTTCTTAGTGTCCTGACGTCCGCATAGCCGAACTTTCTAAACTCTGTAGCAGGAATGTCAGAGACATACAAATTAAACAAGAGAGGAGTAAGGACAGATATCTATGGTAAGGCGTTATTCGATACTTCCAGAGAGACTGCATAATATGTTGTCAGTTAATTGTTGTCCGTCTGCACGGGACAAGTTGTAATAATTTGTAAAGCAGCCAAAACATGTCATATGCTGCACTTAGAACAAAGAAAGTGTAAGACCTTCTCTTATTATGTACCTTAGCTCGCAAAAATTTACTACAATGCAAATAGTCAGGATGGATAGGGCACTGAAATGAAATATTGCTCTCTTCAGACTTGGATTTATACAAATACAACACGTGCACTCCCAGAATTAGCATAAAGATCAAATTACAAAAAACAAATACGAGACAAAATAACAATGACAGACGATGTTGATGACTGACAAAGTTATTAAAGGGGAAGGGGTGAAGGTAAAACGATGCCTCCCTGAAGGTAGCAGCAACAATGCTTTTTGACTAAATGAGAGGTACTGACCGAGATTGTGAACTGCCAGCTCAATGTCAATACAACATAGGTTGCTTGAAATACAGGACTGCAGTTCACATAGATTCGTTGCAGTGAAGACTAAGTCCTTAGACAAACATTGCTAACAGGCTCGGGCTACCGGTATGCTTACCATGGAACTGCCCAATAGGTAATGTGGAGACTGGCCATAGGCGCACAACTGCAAAACTGCAGGGGTGTGGGAGCTGAGAGGTGATATGTATAACCACTTAACCAAACAATAGGTTAAGGATCTGTGAATCAAAGGAGAACAATAGATTTGCCCCTGAACGGGAACTTGCCCCTGATGTAGGGAACCCGCGCTAACAAAACGCCCTGATTCTCTCTTAGTCCCACTTTTACAGCGTATCTCGGCCGAACGGCCCAGACTGTCCTCTACAGTGGACATCCACTGAATGCCACAAAAATCTCTCCTCTCTTTCCCCCTCTATGCAAAACCCACATTGAGTCGCCAAAAATTGCCCCTTCCAATGGCTAAGCTTCTGACGCAAATTGCGCATACATATAACACCGCACCAAAACTCCTGCCTCCACATCACATAGCGGTATTCTTCCAATGAGAAAATTTGCCGCCAAAATCTATGCTCTCCCCAACTAAAGTTGCCACTAGAGAAATGCGTGTGCATTCCGCCCCGGCGGCCGACAATTATCTCCTTTCTAGACCAATCACAAAGCTTGGCGCCAGTCTGTCGGTTGCACATCAGAGGTGAACAATACCCCTCTGGAATGCAGGCTGCTGGCCATTGTCCTGCTGAAGACTGGACTGCCCTCATGGCCCGACTTTTTGACGAGATGCCATCATCTGTACTCACAAGCACAGCGGTAATGCTTTTGTTGAAGCCCAGACGTTTTCCTGGAAGAGCCTACGGTTGTTTCTTTAACCTCTGCCGCCCTGGCGACATCTCCCTGCCATCCTCGCTGACAAAGAAAATTCTAGTGCCTCTACTATTATTGCTAACGGGAAACAGACTCTGTCATTCCCTGTCATACATGCAACTACTCGTTCTGATGGCTCATTGTGTAGCTGAGATGTCTGCAATACCTCTGCATAATTAAAAAGGGTTGAAAGATGGCATGCCGAAGTGCCGAACTGTTGCCACCTTTCACTAACCCCCCCCCCCCCTCCTTTCACTGGCAGACATTAGTTTTCGCTTAGGAAGTGTCACACTTAGATTACTGTAGTGAGTCAAAAAAAGAGAAAAAAAATTAAATTGCATGAAACCATTCTTATCCATTTTAACTAAAAGGGAAAAATGTGGGGAATGCTTTGTCAATCATCTAAATCTACTGTTATCTAAATATAACCCAACACAGCTACATACGCAAGGAGATCAATCTACTCATCAGTTTCACACTTATTCTCTAAATATGTGGACTGAAAGCCATGTAGGAATCTGCAATGAATTAATTCATGGACCTTCTGATCACAGTAAGTCCTTCCAACAAACATTTTTTGTTAACAATCAGAATTAACATGGGTACACCAACGAGTCCACTCACTTTTTGAGGTCGGTGCTATAATTATTGCAGTACAGTCATATGTATTACGTTTACAAAAATACTGAACCACTTTGACAATGATCTTGAAAAAACCAAATCCATACAAAATTTATCCTTGATTAAATGTTCTTTCATATCTGACACTTTTCGTAACTCCATTCACGCCACATTCACACATGTACTAATATCTTGCAATAAAATAACGAATAATAGGTTACCAAACAGTGCCAAGAACAGTGAGTATTTAATCTGAACATCGTCTGTTTCTGTGTCACATGTGAGAAGGAAATCATTTACGCGATAGGTAAAGGACAAGATTTACATGAGGGACAACATGACTACAACCTAATTAAACAGACTACTCGAAAAAGTGACACCCGTCGATCGCTGTCACATCAACGCCCTAATCATGGAGATAAATGTTACCGACACATGAGGTTTTCGTCACTCATTCATATGACACACAACACTTTTTTTTGTATTCTTCTTACTTCCAGCTGTCAACGTTACTTGCGCCTGGATGTGGTGTCAAAGGGAGACTGCAGCTCTCACTGGCAGAGGCAGGATTATCTGCAGTTGTACCACAGAGTGTGATGCATTCCTAAGTTGTACGAGACATCCTTCCTTCAGACGTGGGAGTTTGCTTGACTGGACCTTGTGGCTCTCAGCGATAGCAGAGCCACACAAGACGTCAGCAAGCAGCGAGGCCGACGACTTGAGAGGCAGCATGGAAGGATCGGCATAGGGGCTCTTTGAGAAGGGTACGACTGAGGGTTGTTATTTTGTAGTGACGTCATTGACCTGTTGTCTGGGAGATTGGTGTTACTTTCAGCTACCAGATGACAGTGAGAAGGAATGACTCCTGTACGAGCAAATAGGCAGCGGAGAGTTGGAATAGTTCTTGAGCTGTAAGCACACCTTACAGTTTGGTAGATGTGTTGATAGTGGTGATCATAAAGAACATAATTATCGACGATAGCAGGGCATTGCTCTCCAAAGAAGAAAATTGGTTATTATGGGAATTCTATTCGTAGCACAGATCCGTGTAACCGTCACAGATTGCCTGAATGATCACTTGCATACACTGTCGCTGTAAGGATGTAATGTTGTGCCTCTCTTCACACAAGTCTAGCTCCTGTTCCTACATTATGCCTTTAGTGGAGGAACCAGTCTACATTAGAGCCCTGCCTTGTTGCTGCTCCCCGCTCACTTTCGTGGTGAAAGGGGTGACGCATGTCTCTCACAACTCTCGCACACGTCAGTCCATCTACCGTTGTCTTAGCAGCAGATAAGGATCTGCCGGTCTGGCACACGGCTGAAGATGTCTCTCAGTATGCCAGCCGGGTAGCACTATGGCCGTCCACACTCCACAAGGGCCGCTTGTTCAAGAGGCCTCTGGGATGCCTGCCTCTCTCTGCTCTCCACGAAACCACGTACCTCACGTCATCAATCTCCCGGGCACTGCCAGGACAAATGTTTTTCATGCTGCATAAGTGATCAGTCTCTTGCAAATCATATAAAGGGCGAATCAAGTACATACTTCCAATATTTAACGCACTTTTAGTTATGCGTTATAGAATTAAAGTAGTGCACTAGTGGAAACCTTTCGCCATACCAATAATAATACTAAAAGTAAAATGTAATGTGGGAGTAACTGTGTGGAGTCAGAGTTAGATAATTGGGTAGTCCTTACTGTGCTGTCTGCTAGCACATTATGGGTCAAAATGACTCCAATCTCACATGTCAATAACCTACCCATCACTGTTGAAACATTAGTGCCTTTACCATGAATAAAAGAAATGCAGTTCCTATTACCAATAAGCATGGCAACTAAGCCTATCATGCACAAATTCAACTAAATGTAATACTAGCTGGGATCGCAACTACGCATGGTTCCTCTCTGTTCACCAGCTCATCGTTGTCTTCCTTGGACAAGCCCAGATGATTGCCTTGGTCCCTCTGTGAACAACAAGATAGAGGACACAAAAAAACATGAAAATCGACATGCCATAATTGGCCTCGAAGAGTCTGGTCCATATTCTACTCCTACCCTTTTCCTTCAGAGCATAGTTATCGACATAGGTCGATGCATCATGTGCCTTGAATTGACTGTCCTGTGGCTACACCGCTGGCATGCCCATTTGTACGTAAGTTGAAAATTTCCTCATCGTGAGTTCCCTCTTCTTTTTCTTACTGAAACTCACAAAGCTATGTTAACCAAATGCTTCACAATTCTAACTCTCTAAGGTAAAATACAGGGATCAGAAACTACAAGCATAACGGTGTTCACTTGTGAAACATAGTTTTAATGTTTCATACCTGTACTATGGACACTCAGCTCACAAAAATTTTATTGTATTTCAAATGGTCAATATGAACAGGGTACTGAAACGAAATATGCTCTTTTCAGACTTAGTTTATTACAAATCCAACACGTGCATTCCCACAAATATCATACAGATCAAATTACAAAAAAATAAACACAAGACAAAATACATGGGGGGTCAAGCTAAAACGATGCATTCCTTAAGGTAATAGCAACAACGCCTTCTGATTATATGTGAGGTAGTGACAGAGATTGTGAACCGCTAGATGAAGGTCAGTACGAGGTAGGTTGCTAGATTGGTTGAAATACAGAGCTGTAGTTCAGATGGACTCGTAGTGAAGACTAAGTCCTCAGATAAGGATTGCTAATAGGCTCAGACTGCCGATATGCTGACCAATGAACAGCCCACCAGGTGATGTGGAGACTGGCCGTAGGTGCGGAGCTGCAAAGGCTGCAGCCGGTGTACCCTCGCTCTGAGATGTGCAGATGATAACAGCTGGCGAGTCGAATGAACCAAGATTGTCCTCTGTGGCAGCTCTCCGCCAGTTTACCGAACATACAACGTAGCTAGGCTGAGGGATGAGACGGAATCCGAGGGATCTGCAACCCCTAAGGGTATATCATAACCAGGCTTCACAGTAATGCAGTAGATAGCAGTGAAGTGTTAGATGCAAATTGTACATTCGTCATACAATGTGACTTTATACATGGGATAGGTTACCTTTAAGACTCTAAAGTGAGCAGCGTCTGATGCTGTAATTGATTTTAATGGCGGGAACTATGAAAGACTTAAGGTTCTGGAGAAGTTAGAGTAAGATTTGGACAGAATACAGCTAAAAGACTGTGGGAACTGGATGAGCTTCGTGTACATGAAGCAGAGTTAGCTCTCAGCAACTGACAAAAGAAGCAAGAAAGAAAAGGAGGAGGCAAGCACTGGGCTGTTGTGACACTGAAGTTGACACAGACAACATACTATGGGACACGGCAATTCTAGTGCATGAAAGAACCGGAAATATAAGTCTGTATAAGAAATTGTAATAAAAAAGTTTTAAACCTTAATATCTCTGAACTATTTTTTCAATAAATGAACCATTTTCTAAAAAAGTACTAATGGTAGAGACATGAAATTTTCACAGGATGCCAAGAGTGAGATTCAACACATATAGAATTAGAATAAATAAAATATCCTGAGTTGTTTTGTTTTGATGTTCATTTATTTACAAAATTCTGTCAAAAAATTGAGTGTTTGGAAAAGAAGATAACATACATACATAACATACAATTTAGTAATAATTCTAGTTCAGTGTATCTAGAAAGGTGCATTCAATAATTATGAAAAATTGTAAGTTGATGTCTTAAAAAGTTTCCAAGATAATGGGTCACAGAATTCGATAATTTGATATTGGCAGCATAGGACATACAACGTCCCCTTAATGCTGGTTTAGTAGTTGACACAGATCTCAGAGTCATGGTGGAAAAACAAAATGTATGGCGGTAGCCATACACTTCTTCCATATGTTACACCAAAAAAAGAAAAAAGAATATATCAGTCATGTTATGAAA
Source organism: Schistocerca serialis cubense (assembly GCF_023864345.2). Classification (NCBI taxonomy): domain Eukaryota; kingdom Metazoa; phylum Arthropoda; class Insecta; order Orthoptera; family Acrididae; genus Schistocerca; species Schistocerca serialis. The sequence goes on along the minus strand of NC_064640.1, from coordinate 317,478,193 downwards.
GAACAACACATTGACCCTATCTTGTGACTGATAGTCTGTGGGATATGTTCATCACTTAGTTTGAGAGACAAAACTTTGCACAGGTCTGAGTAAGCGACTTGGACAATTCACCACCTGCTGCAGTGGACCAATACCAATACGTGTATATTTAATAGGATCACCACATATGCTCAATGACAACATGCAGATGGCATTTGTTTTAGATAACTCCAAAGAGAGGGACACAGTAATATCTTATTGAGTTCCCTACCAGGTGGCCTTATCGAAGTTTTATAGTTCATACTTTACTCCGTTGGATTTTCTAAAAATAATGAGGAGTGTGTGTGTGAGTGTGTGTGTGTATGTGTGTGAGATAGAGAGAGAGAGAGAGAGAGAGAGAGAGAGAGATAGATAGAGAGAGAGAGAGAGAGAGATAGACTGGGCTGCCAATGAAGTCTCTAACGCCATTACACTATCATATTCCTAATGTGGTAATCATAGAAATATGATACAGGAGATCAGGATACGTACTGGGTGATATTTATAGACCTCGTTCAGTATCTATAATTTGTAGGTGTTATACTTCTGAATTCCTTTGCGTAGTCCAGGTATGCTCTGAATGATTGTGAATTTTCTCATGATCGTTAGTGTGGTATTTTTATTGATGTGATAGTTCTCTACCTAGTCAGTGATGGATGGACGGCTAGACACCTAACTATTCTAACAGTGCTGTCTGAACATGATGGGATTTCAAGAGAATTAGCAGATGTCTGCGTCTCGATGGGTCACATCTCTTACTCATGGAAACCATGTGGATTCAAATACTGTACATCGAAGACTGCAAGATTCGTGAAAATACGGCACGCAAGCTGTCTTCTGACGAAAGAGGATTTGAGGGGTGTGCTCTATATCGCTTCTTCAAACTGTTGTGTGTAAACATATTCCAGCCTCTCACATACCTCTCATAGGTGAGTGCAGTGAGAATATTAGGAGTCAATATGAAGATTTTTACCAAGAGTCAATCAGCAGCTGAAGTTGAGTCTTCTGTTTTCTTGATAAAAATATTCAGGCTACCGGCTAGTCTGCTCTTGCATGCAACCGTGGGGAAAAGTCCTAGTGGCGGCCTTTGTGGCGCCATCTGGATAGCTGAATAGTGAACTAACTAGTACGTTGATAGAGCGGCAACTGAAGCTGACATGTGTGTTGCATGAGGAGATTCAGTATCACGAGTGTTTGCGCTGGAAAATCATTCCCCCTTATCTAAACTGATCAGTTGACAGCTGGGCATCCATGGTGGTACTCTCTCTGGCTCCTGAGCATTTGGTGTGGCAGTCATGTGAATACCAGGAGATTTGTGCTTAACTGCCAATGCGATCGATGTTTGTGGCATAGATGTTTCTCCATGGTGAGGTGTGGTCATGAGCCTGGCAGTGGATGCCGCATGGTGTGGCCCAGCAGACAGCTGATGGCATGTGCTTCGTAATCGCGATCGTAATCGTAAACCTTTTTTTGCCAGATATGTTCAGTGGAAACGTCGTGGTGGAGGAGGATGCTTCTGTTATCAAACATCATTGCACAGAAGACCTTGGACATATTTAGCGCTATGATCTGTTAATGGCGGAAATTTAATTACTTGATTTGCATAACATTTGTTTGGGATACTCAAACGCAGAAAATACGTTTTATGATGAAGAAGGGTCATTGTAAGTTGGTAGGAGTGTTTCAAGCGATCTGCACTTGTGTCAAAGAGTAAAGCAACAAACAGAAATTTTGGGAGGTTGCGTTTGTTTTGGCACAAAACAGTGTAATAAAGTGATAGTATAGAAGAAATAGTATATAGAATACAGAACATAAATAACTGCAACATGCATAATGGTAGACAAAAATGTTCTTCGTTTCTTCCGACTTGACAGGTTTACACACACATTCCCACAACTGGTTAATGCGGTCAGTATGGGGTGTGAGCACCTCTGGCAGCAATACAGGCCTGACAATTACAGGCCTGACAAAACGATGGGGCATGCTGTGAATGAAGTCACCGGACTCATGATAAGGCAATAACGACCATCCTCCCTGCAGCACTGCTTGCAAATCTTGGAGAACGGTTGGTGGATGCTGATGTGTTCCAACCTGTGTCCCAAGTGCATCCCAGATGTGCTCTATGGGATACACATCGAGAGAGAGAGCAGGCCACGGCCTGCGTGCAATATGCATGCAGGATGGGGAAATAGTGGTTTGTTGCTTTAATTTTGGACACCAGTGTATTTGACTCCTGTAAACTGGTAAACAATTAATTTGATAGGGTTGTGCAAGTGGACCATTTCCCTTTATTTTTGATATCGAAATTGCGTCAGCTTGCCCTTTATCCCCAACATTAGGCAAGAGGAACACAGTGTTGTGAGGAGAAATGAAAACTTATATCTGTGTGCTTGGAGACCATGGTTCACATACAAACAGGAAGTAGCCACTTGAGAGAGACAGAGACAGGAAGCGACTCTGGAATTTCCTGATCGACAGAATGCCACCACCTGATGCTTTGTTCGGGGCCATGAGATCGAATGTCCGGTTCGTGGTTGATGGTAATTAGTGTCTTGATGTGTAATTAGGACACAAGGCGGTTTTTGACCTCTATGGCGGTGCCTGGATGACAGACACATGGGTGGAGAACCCCAAATAGTGGCTACTACACCCGACTTCATTCCATTCCTCAGTGCTTACAGTTATTAGTCACGGGAAGTGGGGGTGAGGGGAGGGGTGCAGACATGAGCTCTACACATGGGGGAGAGCCCTGTCTCCGGCAAAGTGATTAAATAAAGAATATTTATCAATATATTATCGACAATGGTTTGAATTTCATGTCGTGAGAGCCTTTCTCTTCAGAAAAAAACGGAGTCTTTTTCCCACAATTTTTTTCTGTTAGGGATGTGGATGAAGAGACCGAGGCGTGAGGGAGCGTGACCTACTTTGGCGGTTGCATTGTTCACTAGCTCAGCCAATCCCTGCACACAAAGGTGAGCACCACACAAAAATTTTCCACCAAGACAACACCTTCAGTCTGCGGCAGTATCATTACATAATTAAGACTTGCAGTTACTGTATGTAAGCCCTTCTCGACAAATAAAAGATCCAACCCTGAAAACTGAATTTTGTAATGGAACAGAACATCCTTTGCTCTGTAACTGACGTCGACCTCAACTTCGTATCATGAGATCCTTCCTCTCCACATCTACATCTACATCATACTCCGCAAGCCACCAAATGATGTGAGCTGAGGGTACTTTTGGTACAACTACGTGATCTCTCCAACCCTCTTCCACTTGCCAATAGTGCGTGGGACGAATGATTGTTGGTAAGGCTCTGTATTTGGCTCTAATTTCTCGCATTTTCTCCTCGTGGTCAATATGCGAGGTGTATGTGGGTGGAAGTAATATGTTGTCAGACTCCTGAAAAGTGATCTCCCCAAATTTCAATAGGAAATCTCTCTGTGATGCACAACGTCTCTCTTGTAACGCCTGCCAGTGGAGTTTGTTTAGTATATCCATAACGCTCTCTCGCCAGCTAAAGGATTCCACACAGATAGAGACTTTTTCCTACTAGTTTTCAGATAGGGTGGGAAGAGGGATTGAGGCAGGGAAGGGGAAGGTGGGGGGATTTCCCAGAGGGGGAGGAGTTAATTATTTGGTAGGTTCAATTAATTAATCAATCAATTTGATACCAAAAGTGTGCTTGTATCAGTGAGAGTGATAGGGGAGATATTGGGGATTTCCAAGGGGGTTGGGGAGGGGGCGGGGGATGTGGTTGGGGTTGGGGTTTCTCAGAAGGATGGATTATCCCGACGGTGTAGTAAATCAACCCCCAGGGGAACATAAGTCAATCAGCATAACAGTAGGTTAAGGAAGGGAGTCATTGTCCATAAATGTATGCAACCCTCACAAACAAATTGTCCTCATTCTCTGTTTGCCCTGCTATTCATGGCATGTTTCTTGTTTTGGACTGGACAACTGAGTTGGCACGGTATGTTATAATATTGTATACATATGGTGAATCACTTGAAACTTCCATCTCAGATATTGCAGAAATGAAAAGTGTGTGCAGTTTTCACAGACTGGATTTGTAGTCAGGGGCTCAGAAGCAAATCTCCAGATTTTAATAATATTTAGAGGTGTATTTTTGTGCATACATACACTTCTTTAACCAGAACATTGTCTATTGTCGTCGACAAACTAACAGTAGGGAAAATTAAAATGTCTTTGGTGTTTGTTGCAGAATTCTAGTTCAAGTCGTTTACGGGATATCGTATTTTGAATAGTGCCCATGTTGACACCTGTAGTAGGACATACTAAAGAACAATGCAGTTGCATACTCAAGTTATGTGCATTATGACCAGTAACGAGAAAAGTGACAATTACAGGTTTTGTTCAAAATGACCACCAGCAGCAGCAATACACGCTTCCAGTCTGGTATGAGATGCCTGCTGCACACATACTAGCATTTCAGCGGAGATGTCTTAGCAGACTGCAGTAATATGTCATTAAATATCATCTGGTGTAGCTGGTATGTCCTTATAGTCGGCACCTTGAAATTTCCCCACAGGAAAAATGTACAATCGTCAAATCCATGTAACAGGTTGGTCAAGGTACAGCTTCTCTGTGTTCAATCCAAGGATTTTGAAGCAATTCGTGAAGACGCACTGTAGTACTTCGTGCACTATGGCTGGAAAGGCATCATGTTGGTACCACAGATTCCTCCCACGTCTTCCAGCGTCTGTGGAAGATAATCCGTTAGGGGGCTGCAAAACTTGTGCCCGTTCAGTGTTCCATCTATGAAAAATGGGCCTATGAGCTAATAGTTCACTATTCCACGCTAACACTCCACGGACACAGACGTTCCACCTGGCGAAGCCAACGGGGATTTTGAATAGTCCGGTACTGCATGTTTCAGCGGTTTACCTAACCTGATGGGTAAATGTGGCTTCGTCACTAAACAAGATACACGAGACAGCTGGAGTATCCTGTCTTAATGCCCATGTACAGAATTTAACACAATTCTCATAACCGTGCCATGCAGCCACTTGATGGTGGGAGATGTGATAGGGATGGAATCTATGTCGAAGGAGAATGCATAAGACACTTGTCTGACTCATGCCACTTCCTCGTGGGACTGCGCAGAGGCTAACGTGCTGATCAACAGCAACAGCAACAGCAACAAGAACATTAATTCCCCCTATTCTGTCGTCACTTGTTTCCGTCTGTTACGTTGTCTAGATGTTACACTATCACTTTCACGTAACTAGATGAAGAGATTGATAAATAAATGCCGAGATAGTTGACGTCAATTGAGATATCTTGCCGCATACATTGTACAAGATCGAACTGCATTCTTCCTACATCCTCCACATGCCATTAGTATGTCGGCTTTCTCTGCATTGCTAAACCCCATCGTCCACTCATGACCTACTGCTTGGATTATTGCACACTGACTAGCAAGTCACAGTGCACTCGGGGGACACACACACACTGTAAGCAAACATAACATCATACCCTGCAACTATTCAGTTTGAGTCCGCAGCTCGTGGTCGTGCGGTAGCGTTCTCGCTTCCCACGCCCGGGTTCCCGGGTTCGATTCGCGGCGGGGTCAGGGATTTTCTCTGCCTCGTGATGACTGGGTATTGTGTGATGTCCTTAGGTTAGTTAGGTTTAAGTAGTTCTAAGTTCTAGGGGACTGATGACCATAGATGTTAAGTCCCATATTACTCAGAGCCATTTGAACCATATTCAGTTTGAATAGCAAAAACAAGTGTCGGTGTGGAAACTTTTCAAAATGCGATATCTCGTAAACGATTCGTACTAGAATTCTGCAACAAACGCCACTGTCATTCTAATTTACCTTGCTTTTGGGTTGTTAATGTAAATACGCATTGTTCCAATCAAAAAGTGTATGTTCACACAGAAAAGTATATTTTGTATGCATTCTTACAACCTATTGATTGGCTAAGAATACGAGCCACTGACTACCAATCCATTCTGTGAAAACCGCACTTTCCATATTTTCGGTGCAAATTTTTGATGATTCACTCTGTATATTGGTGTGGACGGTTGTAAGACAATCTATCAAGCCAATAGAAAATAAATGTTGTCCAGTTTCTGTGTGATCACACACACTTTGACTTTGCTTGGAAACCCCTAAAGAGAACGTCCACCTACATATGACTGACACTCTATTTAGCTCCTCAGCACCAGAACTATCACATATATGGAACACAGTCATGATGTGGTTCAAGATACAACCACTGTCATCACCGGTCCACATCAGAAACAGCAATGCACTCTGTATTCGACAAATCATGTGATTCTCCGATTGTGCATTACGAGTCCGGCAGGAACACAATTTGCAGATATGTTTTTTGTCAGGAAGACTTCCATTTACTAGCGAATAGGAAATCTGTGGGAACTCTACAGACAATTGTACCGTTCAATCTTAAATTATCCTTCATCTTCTAGTCATAGCGTAATCGAATACGTCTGTAAACAGAGAAAAATGTATACTGCGACATTCATCCACACCTTTTATCACCCTTCTTTACCGCCTTGCCCCCTGTCTTTCATTTTGCCCATCTCCATACCACTGAAGCACTCATAAGCGATTGTTTACATGCTTCGCAAATATGATGACGCATTTGAGCTTGTTTCATATGCTGTACATCCAGAAGCTAGCCTATATGATTGAGAGCACTTCGTATGCACTGGGCATATTCATATATTGCTATGAAATATCGGTGTTCCTGTCATTCCCAACAGTGACGCATCTTCCATGCTGGTAGATCGTACTAGTCGGCGCATTTGTACAAACCAGTGATTATAAAACCATGCGGCCGGAGTGGCCGAGCGGTTCTAGGCGCAACAGTCTGGGACCACAAGACCGGTACGGTCGCAGGTTCGAATCCTGCTTCGGGTATGGATGTGTGTGGTGTCCTTAGGTTAGTTAGGTTTGAGTAGTTCTAAAATCCAGGGGACTGATGAACTCAGAAGATAAGTCCCATAGTGCTCAGAGCCATTTGAACATAACCATGTGATATAACCGGGAAACTGATTTTCCTTCCTCGATAGCCATTGTAGAAAGTTTTTCAGGCACCAAGCTGGGTCGTGTATTTAAATATTTCTAATATTTTGATAACCTCTGTCATTGACTTCGTTGCTGCCTCGAGATATTCACTGAGGTGACAAAAATCATGGGATAACGATATGCTCATATACAGATGGCATACTGCGTACACAATTAATAAACGGGCAGTACAATGGCGGAACTTTCATTTGGATTCAAGTGAAAAGGTTTCCAGCGTGATTATGGCCGTACGATGGGATTTACGGACTGTGAATGCGAAATGGTATTTGTAGCTAGATGCACGGGAAATTCCATTTCGGAAATCGGTAGGGAAATCTATATTACTATATCCTTAGTGTCAAGAGGTGCCGAGAATACTAAATCTCAGGTATTACTTCTTACCAAGAATAACGCAGCTTGCAATGGCCTTCCTTAACGATCGAGAGCAACGACAATTGCATAGTTTTCACTTTTAACAGCCAAGCAACATCGAGTGCAATAACCGCAGAAATGAATGTGGCACGTACGACGAGTGTATGCTTTTGGACAGTGCGGTTGCGGCAGCAGACGACCGACGCGAGTGCCTTTGCTTACAGCACTACACCACCTGCAGCGCCTCTCCCGGGCTCGTGACCGTGTCGAGTGGACACTAGACGAGTGGAAAACTGTAGCCTGGTCAGATGAGTCCCGATTTCAGATGGTGGGGTTTGAGTGTGGCACAGACACCACGAAGCCATTGGCCCAGATAATCAACGTGACATTGTCTAAGGAACCGATAATTGACTGGAAATGGCTATGTTCGGCTACTTGGAGAGAATCTACAGTTATTCTCTTTACAAGGGCTCAATTACGCCCTCTTCACAGTATATAAAACCTTTGCGAATCTCAGAGGGTTGCCGAAGCTTCAAAAAGCAAATCCGCTCTTGTGTGGCCAGTCATTTCTTTCTTCCTAGTGCTGTCTATTTCCCGTCGCTCCGAATCATGTTCACTTTCGGGCTGGGACGGGTACCCGAATGAGCCGTGGGCCTCGATGGCGCATCGCGGCTCGCGCACTGGTCCGGTACGGTTGAGTAATCTAAGCTTGATTTCAAAAATTATTACCCGAAATTAAATTTCAAACAGAGTTACTCTTTCATGAAAGCCAATCCAAGATGGCGAACAGGGCCAAAAAGATCTGCAAAGTTGTAAACAAAATAAATAAAAAGATCTGTTGTTCTTAAGTAAAGAACTATAACTTCAGACGAAAAATTTGAAGTACCAAAGTTGTAGGGCTTCAGAAGATCTATAGATTGTTTTTTGGATGTATCGGTTGCTTTCTTATGTTTCGAGATGTATCGAAAAACCGCAAAAGATTTCGTTATCATTCACATTCCCATACATGCTATTTACTGTAACTACAGCCTGCGGTAAGTCAAAAAAGTACCTCTTAGAAACATTAGAAAACATTAATTACTTTTCGAGGTATGACGAATTTTTTGAAAAATGGTGCTCTCTATAACTGGCTAGATGTACTCAACGGAAGGCTCTAAAGTAACGGTTTTAGGCTTAGTTACTTCGCACAGAGTTGTTCTACCATGTTATTAACTAATTTTTACGATTTTACTAATTATAAGGATAAAAAAGACTTCGAAAACCTATCACATTCCTTAATAATTATCTCAATGTTTATTTTATCAAAATAACTTTTAAAGAAAGAAATTGCTGACATTATTTCAGGAATTAAAAAAAAATTCTACGGCCTTCTGGAGACGAGATAACTAATTAAGAAAATTTAGTAGACCCAATTAACAATTTACAGTGATGCGCTTGGTGGAGAATAATAGTGAATACATATATTTTCAAGAAAAACTATTAGGATCGGTTTAATTGATTTTTAGTATTACTAACAGAGTGAAAAGTGAATCACGCAAGCGCAGAGTGCGTCAGCTGGAGCGGGCGGTGAAGTGATGGGAACAGGGCCGCTCTTGCTCTGAAAACACTATAAACGGCCCACGCCTGCACGATATTTGATAGAGCAGCTCCATGAACCCGTACAAACATCCTTTTGCACTTACTCTGGCGTAGCTTGACTAGATAAATACGAATATTTTATTTGCTACGTGTAAAAGTCGTGCAAATATAGTTCGTTTACAAAAATTCAGTACAGAAATAGTCTGCGAACTTACTGTTGCACCGACGTTCCGTAATAGATATCTGTTTGAGTACAGATTTGCAGTGGAGTAAAATAATGAAAAATATGTGTAGAGAATCTTTGTGCAGTAATTATTCGTGTAGAATTTATTAGTGGAGAAAATTATGCCTCTGTAGACTATCATTTTTAGGCTCTCTCCGAATCCTAGACCCCTATATTTCAAAAAATTTATACTCACCAACATTTATAAAGGTATCTTGTCGTTTGTAGCGCATGTACTTTTCATTCTCTATATCGAAAATTATTCACAAAACAAATTCAGTTCAGAACTGTAGTTCGCTTGTAGACAGGGTTTAGGTATTGTGTGCTATGCGAAGGGTCTGTCTGGAAGTTTTCTGGTTCTCAGGCAAACAACGGAGCGTGCCGAGACATCGAAGATTATGCAGGTGCCGTTCTGAATGAGTTTTAAAGAGCGAACGCGCGCTAGTTGCTTCCACTCCGCCGATCGTTCCAGCTGACGCTCTTCAAACTTGCACACTTCACTTCATTATTCAATTGCTAATACTAAAAATCAGTGAATCATATCCTAGCATTTTTTCTTGAAAATATAAGTATTCAGTATTATACTCCATCAAGGACGTCGCTATAAAACGGTAATTGCGGCTACTAGATCTTCTTTAATTTATCTAGGCTTCAGAAGGTCATAGAAATTTTTCTTTAATTCTTGAAAAATGTCACAAATTTCTTTCTTTAAAATTGCTAGTAAGAAAGCACGCCCAGTAGACGTGCAAGGTTTTCATGTCATTTTTTGATCCATTCAGTTAATAAAACGGTAAAAATTATTTAATTGCGTAGTAACACAACTCTTTGCGAATGAACTAAGCCTAAAATCGTTACTGTTGGACCATCCTCTGAGATCATGTAGCCAATTATCGGCAATGCCTTTTTTTAAAAAATCGATATATCTCGAAATATAAGTAATACTTTTTAAAATTTTTCAAGTAGGTACTTCTTTTACTTACCTTGGGCTATACTTACAGTAAATAGCAAGTATGGAAACGTGAATGTTAGGAGATTTGTAACATGAGTGTTAACGAGATATCTAGCGTGGATGTTAATGTCATACTTAAAGGTTTATTCGACGTATCTCGAAACGCAAAAAATAAATCTATACTTCCCAAAAAAGCGATCGACAGATCTTTTTAAGCCCCAAAACTTTCTCCTTTAACATTTTTTGATCGGAGCAATAGTTTTTTACTTATTTAAGGAAAACAACTTCTTACAATTTCCTAAACTTTTTTCGTTGTTTTCGCCATCTAGTATGGAGTTTTCTGAAAAAGATACGTTATTTAAAACTTAATTTCCTATACGTTTATACTTTTTTGTTTTCAGTGAATATTTTTGCAAATTTAACATTTGGCCGTCAGTGAATGCTTCTACTAGAGCTCGACTACCCGCGTCGCGGGCAACAGAGCGGAGCGCTTGGCCACAGGCGGTTTCGGCAACGCCACCTAACACGTCTGCGAAAATATCTTACAAAATAAGGACGATAAATAAAGGTCGAAATATACTATTACATCTAGGTCTATAGCACAAATTATGACGAAATCCAGCTACCAGCAATGAATTAGATGCAATTTGTGTTGGCAGAGAGGAGGCCCAGAACAAGCTGCAGGCTCTGAAGGAGCGTGGGCGGCTGGACGTGCTGCTTCACGGCCAGGAGATGCGCGAGCTGCACCGCCGCCTCGACTACGATACCAAACTGCAGGACTTCCTCGCAGTCAAGGCGCAGCGCCGCGTCATGGCCGACCTCGAGGCTAGGGAGGCGCAAAAGAAACGTGAGCAAACTCCACCTATATCCTAAACGTTTCCGGGCAATCTTGCCAGCGGCCGTTGCCAGATGATTCAGAGTAATTAAATGGTTCAAACGGCTCTGAGCAATATGCGACTTAACTTCTGAGGTCATCAGTCGCCTAGAACTTAGAACTAATTAAACCTAACTAACCTAAGGACATCACACACATCCAGGCCCGAGGCAGGATTCGAACCTGCGACCGTAGGGTCAGAGTAATTAGTTCGACAACATCAAACATACCTTCCCCAAAAAAACCCGAAAATAAGTCTTGCTAGCTGTCCTATCTGTCTTCCAACAAAGTTTAACCATTACCATTTTCAACACCCAAGCCCATCTCATTCTCAACCACAAATCAACATTAGTTCGACCTGTTCACAAGTCACACCATTCTCTCCTAAACCAAATACGCGGTCACAGCCAATATTCTCTCTCCTCCTGCCCCGTCGCTTTCTTTGATTCCCACCAACTCCGGAAAACCACTCAACAAACCACTCAACATATCACTCGTAACTTTTTTTTTCCACATCTCATGCAACGAAGTTTTCAGCCTTAACCTCTACTCAGTCACAACTCCATCCACAGGCTGACACACACAGCTCATTTATTCGACCCTCCCCCCCCCCCCCCCCAGACACATAGATACACACCCACACACACACACACACACACACACACACACACACACACACACACACACACACACACACACATCTACACTGAACATCTGCGTCAATCCTATCCACAATGCACATTGCTAGCACATAAATAGATAGCCCTAGTAACATCAACCCCATGTGTCATGGAATAACGCACATCATCAACGTACCATAAAATGTTTCACCATTACTATTATTTATGTTCTGAAAAAAAATCTTGCCAATTTATCTGTGGCTGATGCGTGAAACGTTGGATTGTTGCTTGCCACCCCAGCCAGCGATGAAAAAAAAAAAATTAAGAAAAAATCGCCTACCACTCACACAGTTTTTCTTTAATGAAGTCATTAGTCGAATACATTTTCAGAAGTAAAAACTCACGAACATTCTTCAGCCGTATTGTTAGAAAACAGCTTTTGTCCTGAAAATGGAGTCTTCTCTTCACTGAGTGTGAATGTTTTGTCTTAAGAAGTGACTGTTAAATGTAACCAAGCATAGTGGGTCACTTGACTCGAATCTAGGATGCGTGGAGTTAAGTAACGAGTCATTTCACCCTGTTTTTCGTACTTCCAGAAACCTCTTACTGTGCATGTGATGATAGTTTATTCAACAAGAACATGGGCGATCCCCATCCCCGTCTTGGTACACATGAATTTGTATTTAGTTGAGTCGTCAAACTGTAATTCTGCCTTCCATATTGTCGATTACTATAATGAAAGCAATATAACTGTTCTGATTGTGTTATTCAAATAAATTCTGCCTTTAATTCACAGCAAATTAATTTCAGTCACACACTGTCATATTTCAGGAGTTGTAAATTTACTGTCAGGTGCACTGATGCATCTACACAATACCCAGGTGTTCTCTCACACGTATTTTTGCATCTGATACTGCCAGTGCCTCGTAAGCCGTGCTGATTACTGTATAAAGTAAAAGAGTGGAACGTTGATGGAAGAATGATAGAATTTCAACAGAGAGATGTATTAAAAATTTTGTTTACAATGAAAAGTATCATAATTATTAATTAATTATACGTATTTTTGTTTTCCTGTATCTCCATAGCTTCGTTATGCTACGTTACTGGTATTACTCTGATCAGCGTTCCTCAGTTTTGTATTAAATAATTATTTAAACATTGCGTAATACACTGGTTCGTAGATTTCAGATGTGTGTGAAATCGAGAGAGAAATTTCAAGTGCAATTTGTGAATATATCAAGGTGCCACGATATTTCATTGTGCGACAGTAGAAGTCCAATTCTTTGAGACATGAGATGGAATTAATACGTATTTCCTTGTTAATTAATTCTCTCTTTTATTACTGATTTTGGCTTTATAAATAAAGGGTAGATTACAGTAGGTTTATTGATGGTGGCGAGAGCAAAACACGACATAGGCACATAGCCTGCTTCTCCCGAACAGCCCTAAAGAGAACGCCGGGCCCTACATCCACGTCCAACTACTGCTGATAATCAAAGTTGTCTTTTTGGTATGACCAGAAAATAGTATCCAGAAGTGACTGATGGTCATGGTGACTGACGAAATTGTAGGGACCATCTACTCGCCTGCTGTTCTGACAATGACACTTCAGTAAACATCTGGTTTATAATTAGCTACATCCACACTGCAGCGACTACATTAAAGTGCAATATCAACCTCAATAGTCCAGAAGTTTGTTTAACATGCGTGCCTGCTCATTTTAGCTAACGAAACTTGCTAGTCTAAACAAACTTGCATCAACCTTAGATGTTCCTGAAAGTAAGGTAGTTCTGACAATACTGTACCTTAAGGACGATACTGTACCTTAAGGATGGCACATCAAGATCCATGCCTTGCTTTATCCCTGCATCACCCAAGGGAGTCTATATCCATCCCCTCCCCGGCCCCGACCTACAGCCACAGGCGCATACGCGTTGTTATTATGCCTACGTGGCGTCGCAACACAAACCTAGAAACGTTACTTTGGCCGCTACTGACCGTTATGATTCTGAACTTGTATACTCTATTCGTGAATTATGATGTGTATCATTTATTCATATATTAGCAGTTCTGTCAAAACTCCAGATGTGTGACATACGTCTTCTTCTAAATGAAGACAAAATGAGTCCTTTGCCGACGGGGTATTCAAGCGTAGAGTACATTTCTTGTAATTATTATTTAATTATGTTACTGGAAGGCTATTAAAATATCTAAAATTTTCTGGTGGAAGTTGTGTTATTTTTTCGTCATGAAGCGCACAAATCTGTGGTAATTACGATATATAAATGTCTGCTTAACACAACTGCACCTGTAGACCAAATCCATACTACTGCACTAACATTTGTGCCGCCAAACGGAAAAAAATATAAATCGCTTTGTATAAATAATATTTACTCCCTGCAGAACGTATCCGAAATCCATTCTACCAAATGTCAGTCGACAGACTCTCATAAACGGTACATCATCGACGTCCAGAATCCACAGTAGAAAAAATATTGAGAGACGTTTGGGTAACCGTCGAATACATATACAGTTCTTCAGAAATTTTGCCAATATGGTACAAGTTTCATATGTCTCATATAATACCTTAGACATCTGTCTTTACTTAATGGTAACTTTGAAGAAAAAGTGAAGTTCATGTTATCTAAAACCTGTCAGAATTTGAAGAAGCCGCACCAATCTCAGACGCTTTTCATAGTTGATGAACCATAGAAGGAGACTAAGGTTAAAGCAATTGATAATTTGTACTACCCCGTTGGGATGCGTGCCAGGATAGCTACTTCTATGTTTTACTATGATGGTCGACGGAAATGACAAATATTAATGTGAAAATTAAAATCTCATTCTGTAACTGCCAGATTTATTAAGCTTGCCACATGCAGTGGCAAAACGGAGGTGTAGAAGGATTTTATTTTCTGTTGTGGCGTAACAAGACAGCTACGCCACACTGAAGTAGCCGAAAGGCACGCATAATCTCACTTACGCTAAAGAAAGGTCTGAAACTGGGTACGTAATAAATGGTAACAAGAAAAGTACGTAGCTGCTATAATACTTAACTTTTAATCCATTATTTGTGTACAGCATTCCTTGATGATACAAGTGAGACTCTATCTTAAAATGGTTAATGGCGCCTTGCTAGGTCGTAGCCATGGACTTAGCTGAAGGCTATTCTAGCTGTCTCTCGGCAAATGAGAGAAAGGCTTGTCAGTGTAGTCGCTAGCAATGTCGTCCGTACAACTGGGGCGAGTGCTAGTCCGTATATCGAGACCTGCCTTGTGGTGGCGCTCGGTCTGCGATCACACAGTGGCGACACGTGGGTCCGACATGTACTAATGGACCGCGGCCGATTTAAAGCTACCACCTAGCAAGTGTGGTGTCTGGCGGTGACACCACATTTTTTGCCGTTCCTTTCCAAACGCCTTTCCTGAAAAGAGCCTAAGAAAGTTATCGTCAAAGAGGCACCGTTGACAAGCTCCTCAGCATGAAAATGTGGACGTTTTAGGTAGTGTTGGCAGAAAAAGTTTATGTGGAATTATAGACACTATTTAAAGTCATAGTGAGATGATTCCTCAGGTATCACCTAAACATGACAACATCGAAACACGGCGTTTAGTCTCTTTTCTCAATTTTTGGTACACGAAAGAGGAGTAAAGACAGCAGTACGGCAGACAACTGGGAATAAAGCGACGACGTGCATTCGTTCTTGTTTACAAACAAACTTCTCATTACCCGCGACAAACGCCTTATTTCAAAATAAAATAATGGGAAGACAGAAGGGCCATAGTCTAATGAAACAGCTGCAGGGCTGTAAGCTTCCACCGTTGATCTCCGCTGGCACTGCATGTGAGTCAGCTTTTCCGTTGTTGCTCAAGCTGTATTTGCTTAGTGTTCGTTACATTTGTTTCACGTTTCCTTTTGCTGTCGTAATATATAACTTCGCCAATCACTTATATGAGCAACAAGAAAAAATTATTTTTAACAGTAATTTTCTGCAGCATCTGACAGACAGCATTTTTTCCAAATAAATAAGTGGCTAAAACGGAGAGTATTACTTCACTGAGAACCTGCAAACCAATACTAATGTCTGTAACGATGCAATTAATAATTTTGTAAGAAATTACTGTTTCACTTTCTTTCGTAGGAAGCATGTAACATTCCAAACGCACTGTACAATTTTGTGATGGAAGATGATCATAGATAATAGTATTACAGATAATAGTGTAGTTAAAGAGTTCTTTGTCGTTGAATAGAAGTTGTAAATGTTCTTTCTTCTTGTTCTTCAACATTGTTTTAGGTGGGGAACTTTCTTTGTAGGTCCGTAGCTGACAAAGTATTCATCTGTAAACAGCACTTGCGTAGCATCACTTTCTTGCCTTTATTTCATTTCTTTATATTTCTTTCTTTGCGGCTAGTTTCGGAGTCGCAGCCCTATTCTCAAGATACATAAAGAATAAGTCTCAGAACAAATATAGAACTTTTGGTGAATTATAGTGTAACAGTCCTAAATTGCCGTTAAAGTGTGTAATATACATGATCCAATGACTGTCGGCCGGGATAACAGAGCATGTTGGCTCACTGCTCCCGGGATGCGGGAAGGCGATCAATCCCACCTGGCAGACTGAAGACCAGGACTGATGTGCTGGCCCTCCTAGATGCTATTTCTAGGCGTTTTCCCACATCCCCCCAGGTATATACCGGGCTGGTACCTCCGCCCCGTCTCGGATTTCTGCTACACAAACATTTAGAGAACGTTCTCACACTTGAACAGAAGACCTGCACTAGACACAGCCATGTGGGGTACGTAGTTTCCGTCCCGGGGGGAGTGATGGCGTCGGGAAGGGCTTCCGGCCACCAGATGTTACAAACATTGCTTCAACACATATAACAACACCGCTCTCATAGGGAATCGGAAAAAGACGAAGAAAAAGGTACGCAATCCAGTGACTCACATAGAACTGACAGATATTTTTGTGTATTTCAACGTTTGGCACTGTTTTTAAGCATAAACATGTCATTTATAGTTCAACGGACGGTAGGACAAACTGCGGAATCTGTCGATCACGCCGCTTTCCGTGCTATCCCGTCATATACTGGTGTTAAGCGTGAACATAATTGCATTCATCGAGTTTTACTGTTGCATAAAATACATGTCGACGTGATAAGTTGAGCTTCGAAAAATAAATGTTAATTATACATTTACTTAGATTGTGTCGTTAATTATCATTCTTTCTTGGTAGTTTCAGTACTTTTTAGTGCATCATATTTGCTTTATTCTGAAGCCTAAACTACATTTTATGCTGTGTACGGATTAATGTCCCATTGTATCCCTAAGAAAACCGTCATCAGCCTGAATATTGATTCGAAGACCACGGTACTTTAGTAGGTATGGTTCTGTTGGAGGTGGTATGCCATTGCTTTCCCCTGATCTCTGAACTGACCTATCCAGCCAGTTATAGGGGGATCTGTAATGTGGATTGGTTCAAATGGCTCTGAGAACTATGCGACTTAACTTCTGAGGTCATCAGTCACCTAGAACTTAGAACTAATTAAAGCTAACTAACCTAAGGACATCACACACATCCATGCCCGATGCAGGATTCGAACCTGCGACCGGAGCGGTCGCTCGGCTCCAGACTGTAGCGCCTAGAACCGCACGGCCACTCCGGCCGGCTATAAAGTGGATTCCGAACCACAGTGGAACTCAGTATATTTCACATCAAAAAGCATTGCAAGAGGTGAAAGTAGTGATAAGTATCAGATAAAAATCCTAAGCTTGTCCAGGGATAGAAACCGAAACCTTTGGATTTGTAGTCTATCGCTTTACCTCTTAGCTACCGAGCCACAACGTTCCCATATCCACACATAATAATATTAAAATGGATACATATATGTGTATGTATGTATGATGTTCCGCATCTCCTCCTAAACCACTAGGCCAATTATAAACAAACTTGGTACACGAATCACTTACTGTCTGGAAAGAACAGCTGTGGGGATAAGAAGCACCTGCCTATCGAAGGGGTGGGTGTGAGCTTGGAGGTGAGAAAACAATGTAGTCCATGACGCTCCAATTCCCAAACCTTATTGGTCCGGTATTTGAGAATAAGATCATTTATTGACCTATAAAAACCTTACACTTAATTTCGAAGCCTTAAGAAACTTTTTCGCCCCGACAACCTCACAAAATGATGAAAGAAAAGAAGCTTGTTGCTTACTACATTTTCGCTGTGCATGCAGTAGCACAGCCGCATCAGGTATGACATTTAAATTTATTATTTATTTCCTACTAACCCTATTTGCAACAAATTTCGCAGGCAGTATCCAAATATACCACTGAATATACAGTCCGCCCCCGGTAGCTGAGTGGTCGGAGTGACGGAATGTCAATCATAAGGGCCCAGGTCCGATTCCCGGCGGGGTCAGAGATTTTCTCCGCCGAGGGACTGGGGTGTTGTGTTGTCCTAATCATCATCATTTCATCCCCATCGACGCGCAAGTCGCCGAAGTGGCGTCAAATCGAAAGACTTGCACCAAGCGAACGGTCTGCTCGACGGGAGGCCATAATCACACGAAAAAAAAAAAAAAAAAAAATTGAATGTGCATGGAAAGTTATATATTTGTACAACACATTATTCTAAAGATACGACATCATAAAAATGGAGCTGCGTGCAAACGAAACTGCAAGACGAAGTTCGCTAGAGATGCAGGTGAAACATGTGTACAAATAAATGTGAAATATGTTAAATATATGTGACATGTAAGTTACACTTGCATACTCGGGCAAAGACATGGGTATAAAGCTCCTCCTAAACCACTCGATCGCTTTTAACCAAACTTGGTAGACATATCTGTCCAGAAAGAAGTGATTGCGTCCCCAAAACTAGCCAAAAAGGAAGAAATGTAGCCGGCCGGAGTGGCCGTGCGGTTATAGGCGCTACAGTCCGGAACCGCGTGACCGCTACGTTCGCAGGTTCGAATCCTGCCTCGGGCATGGATGTGTGTGATGTCCTTAGGTTAGTTAGGTTTAAGTAGTTCTAAGTTCTAGGGGACTGATGACCACAGTAGTTAAGTCCCATAGTGCTCAGAGCCTTTTTTGAAGAAATGTAAGTAAATAGAATGAAACTAATAAAATTCAGTGTCATGTCTTGTTTACAGAAATGCAACGAGAGGCGACAGAGAAGATGATCGAGTCATACCACAGTATCCTACAGAAGATCAAGGAGTTTTCCGGTGAGGACGACGTGGACAGGCTAGCTGCACAGTTTCTCAAACAGGAGGAGGAAAACTTCGCTTTGTTTAATTACGTCAATGAGCTGAATAACGAGGTAAGCTTGAAGCTTTCTTTAAGTACTGATTTACTAACAATAACTGTTCCAGTAGTATCTACCTGTGTGCAGTTCATTTATTAACTGGGACGAAGCTGTTATGATGCTTCTCTATATAGAGGGATCTCCCTCAAACTCTTGCATTGACGTTGCTGCATAGAATAAACTATCAGGAATAAAATTTGTCTGAACACAATTAGCTTTCAGTAGGTTACATTGCGTCAACGGTTCAGAATAGTAATATTGCCTCAATTAGCCGAAACTGGTACTCTTATTTTGTGAAATGGAGTATTTGATTTAACTTAATGCCTGTGTAGATATACTCTTTATTTCTTCTCTAATTTCCTGTCTCATCTAAATAAAGTCAGCACTACAACTCTGACGTACCTGAAACATGAAATATGGCGATTATTTTTAAATTTCAGCATTTTCTGTCCTCTTATATTTTCTCACAGAATACAGTTTAATGCAATAACCTCAGACATAGTTACTCGTCATCAGTTCAACAAAACTTCTTGTAACGTATGGAAATTATCGGCACACGAATCTCTCGTGATCTGTAAACGATCAGTGAAATAACAGATTGTTTACGATAAAATAAATGCGAAAATAAACTATTGCTGTATCCGGGTGATAACATAATAAAAATAGAACCACACGGTGTAAGCTAATTGTAACTTTAAGAATATCGTTTCCAATGCAAATTGGAATTGTTACAGTACTTAGTTGGATGTTGTAATTATATACCTTGGCCACAATCAGTTTCTCTTTAATATTTGTAGTACTGAAACTGGGCGAGGGCTTTCCTGAAACACATCCTAGTTTCATGAAGATCATCAAGAAAAGTAAGGCTTACCGACTTTCATGACGTTTATCATATTTGCGCAAAAAT
This sequence comes from Schistocerca serialis cubense, assembly GCF_023864345.2. Taxonomy (NCBI): domain Eukaryota; kingdom Metazoa; phylum Arthropoda; class Insecta; order Orthoptera; family Acrididae; genus Schistocerca; species Schistocerca serialis. The sequence continues at coordinate 317,458,280 of NC_064640.1, read as the reverse complement.
GTTTCATTTATACATTTCCGTGCCAACAATATATCACACTTGCACAAAAAAGAGTGGCGTAAGAGACATTTATTTAGCGATCAGCCTAAATGTCACCTCGTACAATGCACATACTTAAATTTACATCATTCCCGAATTTAAATTCATTTCGAATGTGGAGCGTTTAAAGCCGAACCGAATTCAGTGACACGGTGCCCATTCTGTCGTATTCACTGTTGCTTCTAAATGATACACCGCTGATCCTCGACGTAATCTCATTGAAAGCAGAGTTCCCACAGATGGTGTTTCGTCCGTAGCAATCCGCTAAGTTCTTCGATGACTCGTGTTAACATGTGCTACCCACCTCAATAGCTTGCTCTCAGAGTCGGCATGCACTAATACCCGTTTACTGTCTACCTGGGCGAAGCCAGCGTTTACAATTGTCGCATTACCACCGACGTCAATACACGGCCAGAGAGTTAATACCACCAGGATATTGCACCAATAAGCATTATGATGGTCGAAGATAAATGGGTCATTAGGGGGCTTTGCAGTACATTCAGATACTGTCGGTGCTATTACATGCTCCAGACTCCAGTTACCTCATGATGACTTTTGTATAGACATTATTGTTGAATTGGATGCAGTTTTTCAATGCTATACACAGTATCGGAAAACTAAAACGACACTAGTTTCCTTTTAGCCAGTTTTGCTGTTGCTGTTGCTATTGCAGCTACTTTGTTTTATGGCGCTCGATATTGAGGTCACAAGCGTGCTATACCTGTATGTAGTTTTCTTCTCAATCAAGGCCCAGATAATCTGTACAACACATTTCACGATTTACTTCTGTTCAAATGTTTACCACATTTAGAAAAAAACCTAATAAGCTCCATAAAAGACTCCTATTTAGGTGTGTTAGTCCTTCAAGGCACCCAAGCAATCTTCTGCGTAGTTTGGAATGTATGAGAGAGGTACTAGTGGAAGTAAATCTGTGAGGGTGGGTCGCGAGTCGTGCCCGGATAGCTCAGTTGCTAAGAGTATTGTCCACGAAAGGCAAAGTTCCACATTTATGCCCCGACCTAGCACACAGAATATTCAGTGTCTGAGTATTTGAATTTCCAGTTATATAGATAGATCCCTCTTGAGATCTTCTTGTAGCAAGTGTATTTCATACCTTTCTGTATACAGTACTAATTTTAGCTTCAGCTATGGATAAATAGTATAAATGTGCTGTATCTTTCCTTACTTCATGTTGTTTTCTTAATAGCTGTGAGCAAATAGTTTTGCTCCTTATATACTGAGTACTGCTCGTGGACAAGTCGATGTATTTCGTTCATGTTTCACATCCGGTCTTTGTAAAACAGGTAAGCAAAATAATTCGGTGTAGTAGGTTTCTGTTGTTACTGAGTAGGAGAGCAATGATGATACTCAACTAGTAACATCCTCTTGTCTTTTTCTGCTACAGACGATACTACAGTTCTTATATGTGAGCCGGCTACATTCTTTAACAATTGGCGCATACATTCTACTAGAAAATATACTCTTTAAACCGACATTTACTGGAAATTACAACATTGCAGAAATTTACAAAACTAAGAAAAATTTCATATTCATCTTTGCATGAATGAGATTAATGGTTACAGATACAACATAAACGACGTATTACGTAAATATTATAACACAAGCAATGAAAGGAAACCGCCAACGAACACTTGTAGATAAAGAGGTAATAAGGACGTACATGAGCTTACGATTGACGATAAAACTAAAACATTCCAGCCAGATGCGATGAAATGCAATCTCCGAACCGTGCCTTATGCAAACGATGACTACATGAGAACGCTTGCAGTAAACATCTCACAGTAATGACCTCTTCGGCAGTTACGGCGCATGCTTGAGACCAAACCTGCGTCGGCATAATACAAAGCTAATCAAATGTCAACTATGGTGATTTCTTACGTCCCTGTACGTATGTTGGCGGGATAACTGCTGTGGACGAGTCCCTTACAACATACCGCTTGCCAATCACGAGATGTGTAGCACAGCTCTACTCGTACCGACCTGGGCTCAGCCAAGCATCGCTGCCAGCCGTCAGCGAAAGCCATAATGTTTTGCTGATGAGGACACTCTTCCAAATGTAATGCTTAGTTGTATACATACTATCCAAGTTTACATAGGTCGAATGCCCTTGAACGAAGGTCGCAAAAAAAGTTAATGGTGTAAAGTCTCATTGACGGCGAGATAGTAAGGGGAAAAACGCCCGCCCGGTTGGCCGTGCGGTCTAACGCACGGCTTTCCAGGCGGGAAGGAGCGCCTGGTCCCCGGCACGAATCCGCCCGGTGGAATAGTGTCGAGGCCCGGTGAACCGGCCAGTCTTTGGATGGTTTTTAGGCGGTTTTCCATCTGCTTCGGCGAATGCGGACTGGTTCCCCTTATTCCGCCTCAGTTACACTATGTCTGGGATTGCTGCGCAAACAAGTTCTCCACGTACGCGTACACCACCATTACTCGACCACGCAAACATAGGGGCTACACTCGTCTGGTGTGAGACGATCCCTGGGGGGTCCACCGGGAGCCAAATCGCACAATAACCCTGGGTTCGTTGTGGGACGGCGGAGGGGTGAAGTGGACTGCGGTAGTCGTCGTGGGGTTGTGGACCATTGCAGCTGCGGCGGGGATGGAGTCTCTCCGTCGTTTCTAGGTCCCCGGTTAACATACAATACATACAAGGGGAAAAACTCGAAAAGGCCAAGGATTTTGAAGGAAACGGCCGTATCTTTTTCAAAGGAACCATCCTGACTTTCACTATGGTCATTACAGGGAAGCCGTAAAAAACCGACATTACGGTTGCCGGATAACGATTTAAACCGCACTCCTCTCGAATGTGGTCCCTCATCCCTTGTTCAACCTTAGGTTAAAGAAAAAGAATTCTACCGTCTTAGACTCATGTACATTTAGTATTCTAATTACCATAATTCATTTTATTGGTCAGTAAATGTGAAAATATTGATAGTTACATTCCAGGTTAGTTTACCACATGCGAATGCATTTTTCTGTCAGAAAATTTTAATTTTGTGATTGTGAGATGGCATGCCACCCTGCTCTGGAGGTAATTACAGTACAGTGATATCAGTCAATCATCAGATACAAATCAGTTTAATGCTATAATTATCATCTCCGTTGCCGCGCGAGGTAGCCGCGTGGTCAGCGGCGCCTTGCCACTATTCGCGCGGCTCTCCCCGTCGGTGGTTCGAGTCCTCCCTCGGGCATGGGTGTGTGTGTTGTCCTTAGCGTAAGTTAGTTTAAGCTAGAATAAGTAGTGTGTAAGCCTAGGGACCGACGACGTCAGCAGTTTGGTCCCATAGGAACTTACCACCACCACCACCACCATCTCGGTTGCTAACTCTTGTTACACCACATTATCGCCCAAGCGTGATGTACGTGTGTATGATAGCCATGTTGAAGGTTAATGTGACTGACCAAACATACACGAAAACCCTTAAGCAATGCGGAATCGAACCCTAGATGTCATGAGAGGCGGACGTGGCAGTGTTAAAGGAGGCTGGGAGTACGGAGCTGTCAATAGAGAAGCAGTAACAACAGAAGTGGTTGCTCAGGACAGTTCAGTGACTGCTAACGTGAACTAGTCGCTTGATGTCACCTGAGTACCAAATCCATCACGGACATTTCTCCCCTTCTAAAGTTGTCCAAGGCTACTGTTGTTTCTGTGACTGTGAAGTGGAAACGCGAAGGAACAATCAGAGCTAAACCAAAACCAGTCAGACCTCATGTACTTAGTGCTGCAGAGGGTGGATGCATGATATTAGCGTAAGGAATCACTCGTGAGTTCCAAAGTGCTACCATCAGCGCAGCTAGGACAATGAATGCGCAGGGAGCTAAAAAGGATAGGCTATAGGGTATAATGGTCGAGCAGCTCATCATAAGCCACACATTTGTTTAGTGAATGCTAAGCGACGCTTGAGGCGGTGTACAGAGCGACACCATTGGACACTGGGTGACTGTAGCCTGTGACCGTCCGATGGAAGGGTTTGACGAATGTGAGGAGAACGTTACCTGCCATTACGCAGGAGGTGGCGTTACAGTATGGGTGTGTTTTTTGAAAATAGTGTGTGATCCCCTTAATGCGATTAATAAGACAGTAAATAGGGAAGATATGAACCTGTTTCACAGAATTGTTTGAGGGGGGGGGGGGGGGGTAGGACGTCAATATGGCCGACGTGGAGTAGGAGAGGCACAACAGGACATTTTAATTTCCACTGTCTATACTTTTACAAATAAATTCATAAAACTTCGTCAGCATGACCAGGAAGGGTTCAGGATTCACGCTCATAGCAGTGGAAGTACAAAAATATAACAAAATATATTTTTTTACATGGGAAATTTCATCATTTTTTCACTTATTATTGGCTGCATTTGTTGCTATAGGTACACTTTTCTTCATAAGGAAGGGAGATTCTTCAATGAATTTTGGACAGCATACAAACCATACTTACTGGTGTATGAAACTTTAGAATTTTCCAAATCTATTGAAAACTGTGCTAAAAATTGAGATAATTAATCATAAAATTTGAGTTTTTCCTAAACATGAAGTTTAAAATGCAACAGCTTATTCATTGTTTCATTAATTAAATAAATTCTACGAAAAATTCATCGAAGACTCTCTTACTTGTGAAGAGAAGTGTATCTATAGCAACAAATGCAGCTAACAGTAAGTGAAAAAATGATGAAATTTCACACGTAAAAAAAATTATTTTGATATGATTTTGAACTTACATTGCTATGAGTTTGAATCCTGAATCCTTCCTGGTCGTGTTGACAGTTTCATGAATTTATTTGTAAAAGTATAGTCAGTGGAAATTAAAATGTCGTGTGGCGCCTCTCCTGCTCCAAGTCGGCCAGTTTGACGTCATACCCCCCTTAATGCTTATAGTAGAGGAACAACTCGGAGACGATGATTGTTTATATCAAATGACAATGCACCTTGTCATAAAGCAGCATATATGTGTGAATGGTTTCCTGAAAAGGTCTGACCTGCCCAGAGTCCCGATCTGAACCCAGTGGAAAGATTTTGGGATGAGTTAGGACGTTGCCTTCGCTCCAGACCCCAGTCCCCAACATTCCTACTTTCTCTAGTTTCGAGGGAGAACGGTTTGCCATTTCTCCACAGACATGAAGACAGTTCATGAGCGTCCCAGCGTATTTCAAGCAGACATAAATGCGTAGATTGATCACACTCCATATTAATGCACAATAATTAGTGCCTGGTTACTTATAATCTGATCGTGTATTGTCTTTCTCAGCAAGCATTTAATAGGCCTATATAAGGCAACAAGGTCAGTGTATGTTCGATTTTGTACCAAAATCTTGTGTATGGCACATGTGTATTGAAATGCACGGACTCGTTTCTTGCCTTTATTATTGTTTCAGACACTTATAGCATTGTCTATGATTGTTTCTTGCTGCAGCGGCAAACCATTTTCTTTTCATCGATTTTGAAACTAACGTAGATACTTCTGTACGGGATGTGTGAAGCAACTGCACGATGTTGCGACCAAGGACAATGGAGGGACCGGATTCACCGCCTAATATACGAGGGCTATTCGGAAAGTGAGGAACCATCGGTCGCGAAATGGAAACCACTGTGAAAATCCGACGAGACTTTTCACAGACGTTTTGGGCAGTGCCTCTACTGTGTCTGTCGATCGCATCAAGACGCTCTTTTCAGTTGTAAGCGCACTGTGAGCTGGTAAAGATGCCTAGAGCAACAATGTCTCCCGCCAAGTAGGAGGGCCCGTTGAGAGCCATACGCGAGTGGAACAGGAAAGGGAAGTAATGACAGTGGCACGTAAAGTGCCCTCCGCCACACACCGTTGGGTGGCTTGCACACTATAAATGTAGATGTAGAACACAACTGCCATGCACTTCCTTCTTCATGGCAGTTCTCAGCCGAACTCTGCAGGGGCAGTGTAGACGCTTCTGAAGCCTTTTCGATGAGAAGTGTTCGATCACCCACAACACAGCCCTAATTGGCTCGCCCTGAGCATCGTCTCTATTCACATGAAACGTTGGATACGAAGACAACACTTAGGCGCAGGCTATGCGCTATAGACAGCGTATAGAATTGTCGGAAAGCACAGGCGGCTGCCTTCTATGACGATGGTGTTGGAAATCTGGTATAACGCTCCGACAAATGTCTAAGTCGGAGCGGTGACTATGTGGAGCTGTAAGGTAGGCCTACAGCTAAACGTGCAAAGAAAACTGTTTTGATTTTGACTGTGGTTTCCACTTCGCGACCGATCCTTCCCCACTTTCCGAACAATCCTCGTAGGCGTCGGTATGACTGCAGTCCAGGAGAATGTGTCTAGTAACATTACAGTGGAATCGCACGAAAAGGTTTCTTAGGATAGTGTCTCAAAATATCAAGCGCAGATAAAGTAGGAAGTTAAGGAGATAAATAAGGATTTAATTTTAAAAAATATTCTAGATGTCACTGTTGCGTTGTAGATCTATACCTAATAGAGTTGCCGTCAAGGAATTCGCAGTCTTTGAGCAAATTTCGAAGTATTTCGTTCAGTTGTGGATCGAGAGCAGTGTCTGTTCTTTCTGATATATAAGTAAGTTTCAAAATTGAAACCAGCATAAAATTGCAAAACGATGTGAAGACACTGACGCTTGAAGAAAACATTACATCTCAAATGAAACAAAATGCCGACAAGCAGGGCTGAGACAGGAAGCAGGTAAACAAGGAAATAGAGTATGATCTGGCAAAGAAAGAATTTTGATACATATCGGTGCGCAGCTCTGGGAAAGGTCGTAGCCGCGCTCAGAGACGTACGAGAAACTAGGTAGAAACGTAGCATTATTGCTGCAATTAGAACAATAAACTTTCCGTGGGTCAAAAATTACAGCCATTGTCCATCGATTGTTCAGAATTTGCTGTAAACTACCCTAATACCTTAGGTCTATACCTAATGGCGTCGCTTCCGAATGTGAATAATGGTGTACGCAGGAGGTAGAGTTCGTCACCTTCGTAGTTAATGTGAACGAAATACGCTGTACCCTTTTTCATTGTCTGACCTTTGTCACTCTCAGTACGAGAGACGACTAGCAGAATACGCGGTCATGGAGTAATCACAGCCTTTTGATGTTATTCGAAGAGAGCCTTCTCTAAGCTTTCCTGCAACTTGCGTGCCTTACAGCAATTCAGATGAGTACATCTCTTGTACAACCCAATTTTTTAAGTAGCTGATGTTGTCTGCAAAGGGACACTGCACCATATTTTGTATTCTCACCCAGGGAGATACAACAGCCACTGAAGCAGAATATTCATATTTTGGGGGATGAAATTTCAAAGCCCCGTCGTAACGTTTCCGTTACTTCCTTCCATCATGTAACGCAAGCACCAGGATGATTAATTTAGAAAGGCCAGATCGATTTTACACCCACTGTTCGATATGAGCTAGCATTCCAACCCTACTGTGTCCCAACATTATGCAACACTTTGAAGAAAACTACCTATTGATACATAACCAGCATGGACTCAGAAACACAACTGGCTTGATTCGTACGAAATAATGACGGGGGATATCAAGCTGATTTGATGTTTATAGTAGGCTTTTGCCATCATGTCTCACAAGCAGCTTCTAACTGCATGCGTCTGGAGTATGGTCCCAGCTGTACGTCTGGATTCATGATTTTCTATCAGAAAATTCGCAGCTGATCGGAGGTCAGCTAGTGAGATAAAATATACGGGGTGATTATAATTAAAGTTAAACTTTTAAAACCGCTGTAGAAATGACGCCACTGGCCAGAATGACTTCAAATTGCAACGGAATATTATCGGAGGAGGGGAAAATCCTATGGCAGAAGAAAAATAGATAGTTACAAAATGAAGCAATATATGGCACTGTAAACATCATAATTTAATAGTGGTCGACTGCAAATGACAAGTGAATTATACTACAATGCCTAAGGCGTACGTCTAACGTTAAAGAAACTGTACTACTCAGTGTACATGGGTGTTCAGTTGTGATACTGTTAGTTACGTAAGCCCATCCACCACGGCAAGGTCTTATCACGTCGGATGGGAAAAATCGATTTTTTACTGTACCGAGGCCAAAAACCGTATAAAAAGTATCAATCACGTCGGTTTTTAAGTGTCCTGAGGTCAAAAACCGCATAAATAGCATAAATCAAAATCAAATTGGATTATTAATTTCAGTGTAACTGGCGCAAAACATGTCAAATGTACTGTCCACTGTTTTCTGCAAGAAGTTGAAATCGAGAAACAGCATGTCCCACAACTGAACGAAGTGTTTACGGGGTCACGTTCAGAATGTGTTACGCAATGCGTGCCTTCAGCGCAATTAAGTTTGCAATGGGAACACAACATCTTTCAAATAGCCCCACAACCAGAAGTCACACGCATTAATATCAGGTGATCGGGACGGCCAGGCTGTAGGGAAATGGCGGCTGATAATTCTACCATTTCCGAAATGGCTTTTCAGCAGCTGCTTAACGATATTTTCAGTGTGCAGAGGTGCGCCATCTCGCATAAAAATGATCCCATCTACACATCCACGCTGTTGGAGAGCTGGAATGACGTGGTTGCGAAAAAGACACTCATAGCACTTACCAGTGACGGTACAGGTAACAGGAACGGAAACACCAGTCTCTTCGAAAAAATATGGCCCTGTGATAAATGATGCCGTAAGCCCGCACCACACAGTGACCTTTTCAGGATGAAGTGGTACTGGTTGATTTGCGCGTGGACTTTCCGTTGCCCATATTCGACAATTTTGTGTATTGACGTATCCTGTCAGATGGAAGTGGGTGGGCTTCGTAGCCAAAATCTTCAGAGCCAACTATTTTCCACTTCCATCCGAGCAAGAAATTCTAAAGCAAAGGTCTCTCTTGCTAGCAGGTCAATAGGAAGCAACTCGTGCACATGTGTAATTTTGAATGGATACAAAGAAGGATGTTTCGTAGGATTTTACGCACCGTGCTCTTGGGTATGTCCAACGTTCGGGCAATTCTCATTGCACTGCACGTTTGCACACCACCACTCGTCTCCTCCTGCATTGCTGTGGCCACTGCTTCCACTGACGTCGAATCAATTCGTTTATTCACTCTACCAGGCTGCACACCAAAAGAGCCCGTCTTTTCGAATTACCAAAACATTTTTCCATACCGACGGCAGTCATTGGACCAACGTTGTTTTTCAAGCCCTTCAGTGACCGGAACTTCTGCAGAGCGACGTGTGCCCAGTCATCATTCTTGTAATACAGCTTTATAAGCCGAGCTCGTTCCTGCATTGAGACAGTCATGGCGAACGTCGCTGACGCGAAAGGAGGAAAATCCGTGTACCCGTGCGCATGACAAGTGTTTTCATTTACGTATTCGGACATAAAAAGCGCCATCTGTTAATCAATTTTCACCCTATTTTTTTTGTTCTGCCATACGTTCTTCCCCTTCTCCGATAATATTACGTTGCAATTTGACGTCATTCTGACCAATGGTGTTATTTCTGCAGCGTTTTGACAGTTTAACTTCAATTGTAATCACCCTGTATATCTAGGATATCCGAAAGAAGTGCTACAAATGCTGTGCTTGGTTTACAACATGATTCAGAGACAATTATGAGGAAACGTCTTAGATTGTTCTCGGGTGATGTAGCAATTTGCCTACTAGTACAGTAACTGTAAGATGAAAAGGAATTACAAAATGGTTTGGAAAAGATATTTGCGTGGTGCGAAAAGTGGCTATTGATCCTGAACAATAAAAAGTGTGATATGCGGATTACTTTTGACTTCTTAGAACTAAGTTTGAGACCCAGTGTGATACGTGGAGATTATTTAACTTTTGTGCCCAACGTGATAAAATGGCTCTGAGCGCTATGGGACTTTACTTTTGAGGTCATCAGTCCCCTAGAACGTACAACTACTTCAACCTAACCAACCTATGGACATCACACACACCCTTGCCCGAGGCAGGATTCGAACCTGCCACCGTAGCAGCCGCGCGGTTCAGGACTGAAGCGCCTAGAACCGCTCGGCCACAGCGAACGGCCCCAACGTGATACTGAAATATGGTGTTATTCAGAGCTAACAAACTATAGCTGGTACTTAGATACAACAGGAGTCACCAGCATATAAGCAGTATCTACAAGAATTTAGCACACATGAAGTGTCATTATGTACAGTGAGAAAAGGAATGAACCAAGGACTGAACCCTGGTGGAAACCATAGTGGCTTCTTTGAACTCCAGATGACTCGCTGCCAGTTTTTGAGACAGCTACTGAAACAAAGTATTGTACTCTTTGAAAAATGTTGTTGTTTCATTTTCTTAAGTAATGTAACGGACAGTCAAATGAAAACGAATCGCGTGGGAACAAAGTAGTTAAACTGTTTATTATTTCAAAATTAATGGCCAGAACTGTTAATGCAGTTATCCCACTGTGAGGCAACACGACCAATGCCATCAACAAATAATGTTTGCGGTTGCCTGTCGAACTATGGTTGTACCCTGGCGTACACGTCTTCGCCCAAAGTAAATCAACGGCCCGCCGACAAGACGCCAATGCTGTTTCGAGTATGTTGCGGAAGTTTCGCCGGAAAGCGCTTACACATCCTCCATACAGTCCCTATCTCTCCCTGGACGACTTTTACATTTTAGAGCGCTGAAGAAAGGCATTCGTGGTCGTCGATTTGCTTCGGACGAAGAGGTGCACGCCTGAGTACAATCATGGCTCTGTAGCCAAACTCAGACATTTTTCCTTGCAGACATTGATCGTCTAGTGTCACAGTAGCATAAATGTATTAATATTTATGGCAACTAATTTTGAAATAATGAAATGTTTACTTACCTTTTTGGAAATTTGTGGTAAGGTCTTATGGAACTAAACTGCTGAGGTCTCCGGTCCCTACGCTTACACACTAGTTAATATAACTTAAACTAACTTGCGCTAAGGACAACATACACACACATGCGCAAGGGAGGACTCGAACCTCGGACGGGGGGAGCCGCGAGAACCGCGACAAGACGCCACAGACCGCGATGCTACCCCGCGCGGCTTACTTACCTTTTATCCTCGTGTCTTAGTTTCATTTGACTGTCCCTTAAAAGTCATATGTCGAAACCTACAGTATCTAAAGACTTGACGAAGTTCAGAAATGTTGGATGGTTGCATCACTGCTGTCCATGGCATGCTTGATATCGTCAGTCGCCTTTTTAAATGCACTTTGCTGTGTTATTGTGTTATCGGATATTTATCGTGGACATTATATGTTTTAATATAATCGGTCAACTGCTCGTGAAAAATGAACTCCACAGCTTGATATATTAGAAGTATCTGCCTGTGGCTGAGAATCAGTCGTAGCTTGAGAGCTAATTGCTGTCGAGAATGCGCCTTTTAATTCGTCTGCGTATACTTCAATAACTGCATCAGGTTTTGCTTCTCCAGTACTGAAGTCGAGTAGTATTTTCCACAATAGTGCGTAAAACAAAGGAGAAACGCGTGATTTCGCGATGTGCACGCTTGCTTTTGCTTTGTTTCCTTTACACTAAATAAAATTCAGGAGTTGGGTTTCGCTTGAATTTTCCTGTATGCGGAGAACCGTTGATTCATTATGTGGCGCAGTTCCGTAGCCAGCCATTAAGTGGAGATTTTAGCTGCAGTTCTTTATTTGTGTCTCTCGTGACTGTTACATACTGGTACGATGACACTATCGAGGTCAAGGCTGACCGATAGGATGATACAGCGCCAGGTTTTGATGGTTTACAGGTTGCCTTCTTCAGATAGTCACTGCAACATTTTCAACCACAGTATCTGTGGGAAACATGCATGACATACAGGCATACGTCATATAACGTCAGATATGTTAACTGCACGTCACAGTGTTCAGAAGATCCAGTATGGCCTTCTGTTTCCGGTGTTTCTTGATTTTTAGGCACACAAATACACCGAATACACACGTGGCCGTCGTGAGCAACATTGCCTTGGGCGCCTCATTTCTCGTTGCGATGACGTTCTGAGGTCACCTATGTCGCCAGAATTGACAGATTGTGACTTTTTCTTGTGACGGTATTTCACCGAGCGAAACTATGTTAACAAAACCAAAAGTGTAGTGAACCTGACAGCTGCCGTTAAGGAAGAAGAGGATTTGATTGACCAACAGTTGTCAAGCTGAGTTGTCAGTTACATCTGGCAAAGTTGAAAATTGTATTCGAAAGAATGGCCGCCACTTGGATAACGTAGTTATTCTTAAGAGACTATGTAAACCAAACACCATATGTTAACTTTCAAAGTTGTATAAATATTTTTTTTGTTAAAAATCAGCTTTGGAAACCGTCCAAAAAAAAGGAGAGGAAAAAAGGTATTCTTCCTCTAACCTTGCCACATTGAAACTAACGTAACAAGTAAGTCACAAAGTGCTTTCTATTTGTTTTCATTACTTAACCGCCGGCCGCTGGTGGCCGAGCGGTTCTGGCGCTACAGTCTGGAACCGCGCGACCGCTACGGTCGCAGGTTCGAATTCTGCCTCGGGCATGGATGTGTGTGTTGTCCTTAGGTTAGTTAGGTTTAAGTAGTTCTAAGTTCTAGGGGACTTATGACCTCAGCAGTTGAGTCCCATAGTGCTCAGAGCCATTTTTGAACCATTACTTAACCACTGATTATGGAATGCCTCCGGAATCCCAGCAACTGTTTTCAGCCAAGTTGGCGTACAAAACTGAGACAGAGGCATGCATATGAGGAATGTGAACTGTGCACAAACTTTTCCCCTTGCAGTGTGATATGGATTCACGCCGTTTTCGTACTTAGAAATAGGATCCTCGTCATGGGAGTAAGCGAAGTACTCAGTAGGTGGAATCGTCGACAATACCCGGAAACGAAAAGAGGTATATGAGGAACATTCGTAAATTAATAACAGAAACTTCTACGGCTTTCAACAGTAATTCTTCGGGCAAAGACTGAACTCACGAGACGCAACGGCCGTATGTGTCACTGTCATCCGTGTCTTTGTCATTGCGACGTACAAACAAGATAAGTTGTCAGGAGTCTTACGGTGTTTGTTACAGCGCCACATGTAACCCACTATAGGTTACGAAACAAGAGATTATAAAGTCTTTGGCGTAGGTACTCATTCATATTTTTAACCGTTTCTTCTCCTACCATATTTTCATACATTTTCGCTTCTTCCAAAGGTCTGAAGCTCTGGACATCGAGGGCAGAGTCATTAAGGCTGCATTTCTGATTGCATTGTGTTTAGATTCAAATACGCTTCTTCTGAGAAAAGTGCTGTTAAGTCTAAAAAATGACGCGCATTACTCGACTGTAACGAAATATGGATAACGAGCGCGAGTGTACACAATTAATATGCAGCCCTCGTGGCCTGCTCGTCGCTCGCAATTTCTGGGCTCCTAGCCGGTTTACTGAAACATCACTGTTTTCCTCTGGCGGTCCACCCTTCTCCCCCCCCCCCCCCCTCCCCCTGGCACACACACACACACACACACACACACACACACACACACACACACTCACACAGCATAAATAGCTTTTTATTTATTTTCACCGGAAATTCTGGAAGTGGTATTTTGTTGCATGTAACAGGCTACACAGGTACTTACGATGGAAACTGTGTGACAATAAAAACAGCAATGAAGATAAAACCAATTCAAAGAGTTTCATAGTATTAGTATGAAGGTATTCGTCACTTTTTATTACAGCATTAATAAAATACCATTTCGGATAGTAAATAAACTAGATAATTGCTGATGACAGCAAAAGCGTGCGAAACTCTAGGAGAACACAGCAATTTTTTTTTCTGTAAAAACAACTAGGGCTATATTCCTTTACAAACATATTCCTTATTAAGATGTCTGAGCACAAGGGACTGTACGAACGTCACATACCAGCAAATATCCAAGAAACTATGATTTGTGGATATATTCTAAGCCTTTTATCTGGAGAAAATTGTCTTTAGATACATAACGAGAGTTTCTGAATTTCTCGTACGCCGTCGTTTGAATTACCAACTGATACGAGCGCCCGGATTCGTGGAGTGCTGAAGAAAATTTACATCAAAACTAACTGAGAAAACTGAGCACTGTGACGAACTAAGCATAACGTCTTCTGCAGAAGAGTTCATTTACTACGGAAACTACACACAACGAGTGTTCGTAAGTAATCACCATTCCCGTCCTTAAAAGTAAATACTCATCAAAATTGGATAGGATGGGGGTTTTCTAGCACGCTTGGGACACTTATAAATAAACATCAGAGGAGGATTGTAGTTAGATTGGCGTGGTTTTGGAAATAGAGCATTTTAAGTTTTAGGTTTCCATCATACGCTTTGAAGACATGTGCTTTGACGAAGTAGTTGCCATTTTAGAAATAAATCCAGATCTTGGAATATTTCGTATTTGTGCTTAAGGAACGGCTGGGACTTCTGTGTAAAGAGGAAAGGAAGATAACGGTTTATTGTCCCGTCGACGACGAGGACTTTATTAGCGACGTTCAAGCTTAGATTAGGAAACGGAGAGAAAGAAAATCGGCCATTCCCTTCCAGTGGAGCCATCAAGGTATTTGCTTTAATAGCTTAATGGAAACCAGGAGGTCTTTCGAGACAGAACATATGCTGGGTTTGGAGATGGCTGGTGAAGGAAATTAGCGGCATCTTTCCCAAACATCACACTGTTTAGGTGAACCTAGGTAAATATTTATGTGCATGGCTCTGTGGCCATTGGAACCGCCATTCTCCCAAATGTAAATACGTTGTCCTGCGATTGTGTCACATTGCTCCGTTATTTTAGGTGAAAGGGCGGTGGTTATGCACTATCACTTTGTTAAATGGCACATTCACAACTAACTGATTTATGTTACAAAGATTCCTAACGTTAATAGGTTTTGATATTGTTTATCAGTGAAGGGGACACACAATATAAACGGTGTAAAACTCGAATATACTACGTATCATTTCTCTTTTAGAATTTGTATATGGTTGGTTGATTGTTTCGGGGGAGGAGTCTGTGATCATCGGTCCCATCGTATTAGGGGAGGACGGGGAAGGAAGTCAGTTGTGCCCTTTCACAGGAACCACACCGGCATTTACCTCAAGCAGTTTAGGGAAATCACGGAAAACCTTAATCGGGATGGCTGGACGTGGGTTTGAACCGTCGTCCTCTCGGATCCGAGTGCACTGTGGTAACCACTGCGCCACCTCGCTCTGTAGAATTTGTATTTGGTAACAAATGTAATTAACCTCCAGGGTAACAGTAATTTCTTTTTCATTACTTCAACCCATAAACGCGAGAGTGTGGAATACATTGTGCATAAGGTACGGAAATGGTCAGTTTACTGATCACTGTTACTTTTAAAAACTGTGCAGTCTCGTCTTCACTAAAAATCCGCTAAGTCTATAGCGTGAATTTTCAAACACTCCACGTAATTAAATTGAAAATGGTATTGTGTTTTAAATAAATCGTAGGCGATCTCGTCTATTAGCCTTTTCTCAGTGTAGTTCAGCCTAGAATTTAAGCTATGGCTACAAGTCCTTACAACGATCACTAAATTCATGTGTAACTCGACACCAAAACTCACTTATCACTAACGTTTAGTACAGACACATTTTATATTGTGTTAAAGTTTTATACACACTTCTGAGATAGCTGTATTAGGGAATAAAGGCTAAAAGTAGTATATTAGAAGAGAGAAATTCGCAACAGAGTTATCTAGCTTTGTCACTGATAAATTAAGTAGATTTAGAACGCCAACCACATCGCATATTTTCGAAATTAATTGTTATTTTTGAAGGTTTGCGTAAATAATCAAGTACACTTCAGTAAGTAAAACGTAAGGCAACATGAAATAGTCATGTTGAATCTCTGTACAATTCAATAGTGTCACTGGTAGCCGTTTACCTTATTTTTCGAAACTGCTTGAAGTTAACGAATCATCTCGCATGCCAGGACACGTGATGGGCCAGAAAACCAGGAGAGGCAGATGATGTGTTATTTCGTATCTTATACTGCTTTTCATAATGAGTTCCAATAAGACTGCTAAGTTTAGAATCTTCAGTTTCTAGGAGTAAAATCTCTAATTGGGTTGAAAATGGGTAACTAGACAGCATCTTTCGAGTATTTATGGGGAGAGTGCTGCGTTCCGGCTGTGGATTTACCATATCCCTTCATATGTATTCGTGTAGACAAAATACAGTACCACACACACACACATACACACATATACATACACACACACACAGACACTTGTTAATTAATACACACAAGAGAGTTACAAAGTTTACACTTTAATACACGTAAGAGGATATCAATGGTGAAATACCTGCACTACTATTTTGTTCAGAACAGAAACATCAGATATCTGTCCTTAAGTCTGGGACTGACTGATGCCGTAACACGATAAAGTTATGTTATTTCTTCGGCCGACGAACGCCGTTAATGAGGCATGTAAATGCTTTGTTACAGTTAGAGGCGCTGCAGGACCAAGTGGATGTTCTGAAGACGCGCATAGATGAGCAGAGGGCGCTGAACCGGCAGCGGGCACAACAGCAGCAAGACTGCCTGGCAGATCTGCGGTCGCAGCTGGAGGAGAGGACGAAGGAGGCGCAGGACACGGAGGACGTCCTGAAGGATCGCAATGATGTCCTCAGCAAGGTGCTCGAGGGCATAGAGCGCATATTCTCCCTGGCACACTGTGCGCAGTCACCCGTCTTGCAGCTACTGGGTGAGTTCATCCACATCTACATCTACATCCATACTCCGCAAGCCACCTGACGGTGTTTGGCGGAGGGTACCTTGAGTACCTCTATCGGTTCTCCCTTCTATTCCAGTCTCGTATTGTTCGTGGAAAGTAGGATTGTCGGTATGCCTCTGTGTGGGCTCTAATCTCTCTGATTTTATCCCCATGGTCTCTTCGCGAGATATACGTAGGAGGGAGCAATATACTGCTTGACTCCTCGGTGAAGGTATGTTCTCGAAAATTCAACAAAAGTCCGTACCGAGCTACTGAACGTCTCTCCTGCAGAGTCTTCCACTGGAGTTTATCTATCATCTCCGTAACGCTTTCGCGATTACTGAATGACCCTGTAACGAAGCGCGCTGCTCTCCGTTGGATCTTCTCTATCTCTTTTATCAACCCTATCTGGTACGGATCCCACATTGCTGAGCAGTATTCAAGCAGTGGGCGCACAAGCGTACTGTAACCTACTTCCTTTGTTTTCGGATTGCATTTTCTTAGGATTCTTCCAATGATTCCGTCTGGCATCTGCTTTACCGACGATCAACTTTATATGATCATTCCATTTTAAATCACTCCTAATGCGTACTCCCAGATAATTTATGGAATTAACTGCTTCCAGTTGCTGACCTGCTATATTGTAGCTAAATGATAAGGGATCTTTCTTTCTATGTATTCGCAGCACATTACACTTGTCTACATCGAGATTGAATTGCCATTCCCTGCACCATGCGTCAATTCGCTGCAGATCCTCCTGCATTTCAGTAAAATTTTCCATTGTTACAACCTCTCGATATACTACAGCATCATCCGCAAAAAGCCTCAGTGAACTTCCGATGTCATCCACAAGGTCATTTATGTATATTGTGAATAGCAACGATCCTACGACACTCCCCTGCGGCACACCTGAAATCACTCCTACTTCGTAAGACGTTTCTCCATTGAGAATGACATGCTGCGTTCTGTTATCTAGGAACTCTTCAATCCAATCACACAATTGGTCTGATAGTCCATATGCTCTTACTTTGTTCATTAAACGATTGTGGGGAACTGTATCGAATGGCTTTCGGAAGCCAAGAAACACAGTATCTACCTGGGAACCCGTGTCTATGGCCCTCTGAGTCTCGTGGACGAACAGCGCGAACTGGGTTTCACACGATCGTCTTTCTCGAAACCCATTCTGATTCCTATAGAGTAGATTTCTAGTCTCCAGAAAAGTCATTATACTCGAACATAATACGTGTTCCAAAATTCTACAACTGATCGACGTTAGAGATATAGGTCTATAGTTCTGCACATCTGTTCCACGTCCCTTCTTGAAAACGGGGATGACCTGTGCCCTTTTCCAATCCTTTGGAACGCTACGCTCTTCTAGAGACCTACGGTACACCGCTGCAAGAAGGGGGGCAAGTTCCTTCGCGTACTCTGTGTAAAATCGAACTGGTATCCCATCAGGTCCAGCGGCCTTTCCTCTTTTGAGCGATTTTAATTGTTTCTCTATCCCTCTGTCGTCTATTTCGATATCTACCATTTTGTCATCTGTGCGACAGTCTAGAGAAGGAACTACAGTGCAGTCTTCGTCTGTGAAACAGCTTTGGAAAAAGACATTTAGTATTTCGGCCTTTAGTCTGTCATCCTCTGTTTCAGTACCATTTTGGTCACAGAGTGTCTCGACATTTTGTTTTGTTCCACCTACCGCTTTGACATAAGACCAAATTATCTTAGGATTTTCTGCCAAGTCAGTATATAGAACTTTTCTTTCGAATGCATTGAACGCCTCTCGCATAGCCCTCCTCACACTTGATTTCGCTACGCGTAATTTTAGTTGGTCTGCAAGGCTTTGGCTATGTTTATGTTGGCTGTGAAGTTCCCTTTGCTTCCGCAGCAGTTTTCTAACTCGGTTGTTGTACCGCGGTGGCTCGTTTCCATCTCTTACGATCTTGCTTGGCACATACTCACCTAACATATATTCTAGGACGGTTTTGAACTTTGTCCACTGATCCTCAACACTATCTGCACTTGAAACAAGACTTTTGTGTTGAGCCATCAGGTACTCTGAAATCTGCTTTTTGTCACTTTTGCTAAACAGAAAAATCTTCCTACCTTTTTTAATATTTCTATTTACGGCTGAAATCATCGATGCAGTAACCGCTTTATGATCGCTGATTCGCTGTTCTGCGTTAACTGTTTCAAATAGTTCGGGTCTGTTTGTCACCAGAAGGTCTAATATGTTATCGCCACGAGTCGGTTCTCTGTTTAACTGCTCAAGGTAGTTTTCAGATAAAGCACTTAAAAAAATTTCTCTGGATTCTTTGTCCCTGCCACCCGTTATGAACGTTTGAGTCTCCCAGTCTATATCCGGCAAATTAAAATCTCCACCCAGAACTATAACATGGTGGGGACATATAATTTTCCAAATTATCCTTCAGGTGCTCAGCCACAACAGCTGCTGAGCCAGGGGGCCAATAGAGACATCCAATTACCATGTCTGAGCCTGCTTTAACCGTGACCTTCACCCAAATTATTTCACATTTCGGATCTCCGTCAATTTCCTTCGATACTATTGCACTTCTTATCGCTAGAAACACGCCTCCCCCTTCACTGTCCAGCCTGTCTTTGCGGAGTTGGGTCAGCTGTTCCCCATTCCTGGTCTTTTTTTCTGGAATTAGCATATGTAAATTGACTTCTTCATGCATGTGGAATTAAATTTTTATTTTATTAGAAATAATTTAGTCTCAAGTTTTTCACTTTCATAAAATTCCCAGTATGCCTTTAGCGTCGTTGTTCAATACAGTGCAGTGTTTCCGTCTATACCGCAGAGTGAATATAAGTTATTGGTCGAGTTTCTGAGGCTTGCTTTCACCAGCACTCAGCTTAAATGGGTAATCTTACTAGCGTGGATTAGCGTAAGTCTGAAGTTTTCATGTTGATACTTAATTCCATTTACTATCTAGTAGGATATTTGTACACTGTAGTTCAAAACGGTAGCTTCATTTACCGATTATTGCTGTCGGGTCTATGAGTATCTGTTATTGTAGTTCCAGCAGGATTTATAGACTGCTGGCCACCGTAAATGCAACACCCTGAAGGAAGCATCCGAATCAAGTGAAATTTACACCATGAGTTTGCAGCGATGAGATATGCAACTGATTAGAATTTCAGCGCAGACGCACATCACGCGCGCCTGTGGCGCCACCTCATAGCGCCATTTAAGGCTTGGCGATTTCGACGAGTGTACGTTCGGCACGTGTGTTTACCTTGTGGTTGTTTCACACGACGATCAGTTATGCCTCGTAGAAAACAGCGAACATCTTTTGATCAAGTATCCGAGTTCGACAGAGGAAGGAGAGTGGCTTACCGATATTGTGGATTATCATACAGAGAAATCACTAGTCGTGGTGGACGAAACCAAACAACTGTAATGCGGATATGTGACCGTTGGATGCAGCAGGATACGACGGACCGACGTGGTCGATCGCATTCACCTCGGTGCACCACTGCACGTGCTGGTAGGCAAATTGTGCGTATGGCAGTGACGGATCGCTCAGTGACATCCCGAACCATAGCACTGCACATTGCGTCTGTAACGTATCATCCAGTGTCTGCGCGTACCATTCGACGCCGTTTACAGCAGAGTGGTCTGTCCGCAAGACGTCCATTGCTTCGTCTGCCATTGACGCAGAACCACAGACTTCTCCGTCGCCAATGGTGTGATGACAGACGGATGTGGACGGCAGAATGGAATGACGTTGTCTTTACTGACGAGGCACGCTTGTGTCTGCAGCACCACGATGGTCGGATTCGAGTGTGGAGACACCGTGGAGAGAGGATGCTGGACAGCTGCATTACGCACCGCCACACCGGTCTTGCACCGGGTATTATGGTATGGGGCGGTATTGGATATTACTCTCGCACGCCTCTAGTACGCATTGCCTGTAGTTTAAACAGCCGGCGCTACATATCCGAGGTGCTGGGGCCAGTTGTCCTTCCTTACCTTCAGGGCTCGGCCACAGCCATATTTCAACAGGATAATGCGCGACCACACGTGGCACGCATTGTCCAAAGGTTCTTCGTCAATAACCAGATTGAATTGCTTCCCTGGCCGGCTCGCTCTCCAGATCTTTCGCCAATAGAAAACATGTGGTCCATGGTTGCTCAACGAGTGACCCAGATTACATCCCCAGCTGCCACACCAGATGATCTTTGGCAACGTGTGGAAGCTGCTTGGGCTGCTGTACCCCAGGAACACATCCAACGTCTCTTTGACTCAATGCCGAGACGTGTGGCAGCGGTGATCTCCAACAATGGCGGCTACTCTGGCTACTGATTCCGGCAGGAACCACATGTCGCAGACGTCTGTAAACGTAATCATTTGATACTTGGTCAACATGTTATCTACAAAATAAATTTTGTTGTGCTACCTCTTGTCTTTCTTGGTGTTGCATTTACGGTGGCCAGCAGTGTACTCTAAAGAAAATACTGTCATCATCTTCCATCGTCATCTGGAGATTGTTATTGGTATCCTCCCGATGGATGATAACACACGACCCCACCGAGCTGCCATCGTGGAGGAGTACCTTGAATCAGCAGATATCAGGCAAATGGAGTGGCCTGCCTGTTCTCCAGACCTAAACCCCATCGAGCACGTCTGGGATGCTCTCGGCCGACGTGTCACTGTACGTCTTCAAATCCCCAGGACACTTCGGGAGTTGCGACAGGCACTGGTGCAACAATGGGAGGCTATACCCCAGGAGCTGCTCAAACACCCGATCCAGCGTATGCCAACCCATTGTGCGGCCCGTGTACGTGTGCAGGGTGATCATATCTAATATTGATGTCGGGGTACATGCGCAGGAAACAGTGGCGTTTTGTGGCATTTGTGTTTCGGGACGATTTTCTCAACTTATCACCAATACCGTGGACTTAGAGATCTGTGTCGTGTGTGTTCCCTATGTATCTATGCTATTAGTGCCATTTTTGTGTAGTGCCACTTTGTGTGGCACCACATTCTGCAATTATGCTTGATTTATCAGCATGAGTGTAGAATCTGTATGTAATTCCTGCTCATTCTTGAAAAAAAAGAAAGAAAAAGATCTTGGTTTCTTGATGATATGAACTGTGTCCATACAAGGTCTAGCCTAAGCTTGCGCTAGAAACTGCCCAAAAAATGTTTTGCACCACCAGCATATCTGCGAATGCGTGAGGGCGTAAATCAAAGGGGCGCAATGAAAGCAAGAATAAGTCTTTCTAAGTTAAGAAAAAATAACTTTGATTTGAAATAATAAGAAGCAAATAACCAAAACAAAATCATTTTTTTTATCTTGCTTATTTTTGCATATGCTTGAAAGCAAAATTAACTATTGAGTAACATTTAATGTTTTGATGCTCCATTGCCTGCATTTTAACATGAGTGGATTCTCTTGTTATGCTGTCTCACTCTTCGACGGCAGCCCACCTGAGGTCATTCAAAATGTGACGAAGGACACTACGAGGACGGACTACCAGTCTCAAGCATACTGACATGGGATCATGTAAACTGATACCAATGCGCATTCCATTCGGTTGATTCCTATCACATTGAAGAAGATGTTCAAGAGGTGGGTGGGATGTGTTGGTTCATTATCGTCTTGAAAGACGACCACATTACCGAAATGTTTACTGCCGAACTGGGCAGTCGTTTGGCGGGTCTTATCTCAGTAATGCACAAGTCTCGAACAACCCTCGATAATGACGAGAGGCATCTGACATCCATTTACGGTACATCTACATCTACATCTACGTTTATACTCCGCAAGCCACCCAACGGTGTGTGGCGGAGGGCACTTTACGTGCCACTGTCATTACCTCCCTTTCCTGTTCCAGTCGCGTATGGTTCGCGGGAAGAACGACTGTCTGAAAGCCTCCGTGCGCGCTCTAATCTCTCTAATTTTACATTCGTGATCTCCTCGGGAGGTATAAGTAGGGGGAAGCAATATATTCGATACCTCATCCAGAAACGCATCCTCTCGAAACCTGGCGAGCAATCTACACCGCGATGCAGAGCGCCTCTCTTGCAGAGTCTGCCACTTGAGTTTATTAAACATCTCCGTAACGCTATCACGGTTACCAAATAACCCTGTGACGAAACGCGCCGCTCTTCTTTGGATCTTCTGTATCTCCTCCGTCAAACCGATCTGGTACGGATCCCACACTGATGAGCAATACTCAAGTATAGGTCGAACGAGTGTTTTGTAAGCCACCTCCTTTGTTGATGGACTACATTTTCTACGCACTCTCCCAATGAATCTCAACCTGGTACCCGCCTTACCAACAATTAATTTTATATGATCATTCCACTTCAAATCGTTCCGCACGCATACTCCCAGATATTTTACAGAAGTAACTGCTACCAGTGTTTGTTCCGCTATCATATAATCATGCAATAAAGGATCCTTCTTTCTATGTATTCGCAATACATAACATTTGTCTATGTTAAGGGACAGTTGCCACTCCCTGCACCAAGTGCCTATCCGCTGCAGATCTTCCTGCATTTCGCTACAATTTTCTAATGCTGCAACTTCTCTGTATACTACAGCATCATCCGCGAAAAGCCGCATGGAACTTCCGACACTATCTACTAGGTCATTTATATATATTGTGAAAAGCAATGGTCCCATAACACTCCCCTGTGGCACGCCAAAGGTTACTTTAACGTCTGTAGACGTCTCTCCATTGATAACAACATGCTGTGTTCTGTTTGCTAAAAACTCTTCAATCCAGCCACACAGCTGGTCTGATATTCCGTAGGCTCTTAGTTTGTTTATCAGGCGACAGTGCGGAACTGTATCGAACGCCTTCCGGAAGTCAAGAAAAATAGCATCTACCTGGGAGCCTGTATCTAATATTTTCTGGGTCTCATGAACAAATAAAGCGAGTTGGGTCTCACACGATCGCTGTTTCCGGAATCCATGTTGATTCCTACATAGTAGATTCTGGGTTTCCAAAAACGACATGATACTCGAGCAAAAAACATGTTCTAAAATTCTACAACATATCGACGTCAGAGATATACGTCTATAGTTTTGCGCATCTGCTCGACGACCCTTCTAGAAGACTGGGACTACCTGTGCTCTTTTCCAATCATTTGGAACCCTCCGTTCCTCTAGAGACTTGCGGTACACGGCTGTTAAAAGTGGGGCAAGTTCTTTCGCTTACTCTGTGTAGAATCGAATTGGTATCCCGTCAGGTCCAGTGGACTTTCCTCTATTGAGTGATTCCAGTTGCTTTTCTATTCCTTGGACACTTATTTCGATGTCAGCCATTTTCTCGATTGTGCGAGGATTTAGAGAAGGGACTGCAGTGCGGTCTTCCTCTGTGAAACAGCTTTGGAAAAAGGTGTTTAGTACTTCAGCTTTACGCGTGTCATCATCTCTTTCAATGCCATCATCATCCCGGAGTGTCTGGATATGCTGTTTCGAGCCACTTACTGATTTAACGTAAGACCAGAACTTCCTAGGATTTTCTGTCAAGTCGGTACATAGAATTTTACTTTCGAATTCACTGAACGCTTCTCGCATAGCCCTCCTTACGCTAACTTTGACATCGTTTAGCTTCTGTTTGTCTGAGAGGTTTTGGCTGCGTTTAAGCTTGGAGTGAAGCTCTCTTTGCTTTCGCAGTAGTTTCCTAACTTTGTTGTTGTACCACGGTGGGTTTTTCCCGTCCCTCACAGTTTTACTAGGCACGTACCTGTCTAAAACGCATTTTACGATTGCCTTGAACTTTTTCCATAAACACTCAACATTGTCAGTGTCGGAACAGAAATTTTCGTTTTGATCTGTTAGGTAGTCTGAAATCAGCCTTCTATTACTCTTGCTAATCAGATAAACCATCCTCCCCTTTTTTATATTCCTATTAACTTCCATGTTCAGGGATGCTGCAACGGCCTTGTGATCACTGATGCCCTGTTCTGCACTCAAAGAGTCGAAAAGTTCGGGTCTGTTTGTTATCAGTAGGTACAAGATGTTATCTCCACGAGTCGGTTCTCTGTTTAATTGCTCGAGGTAATTTTCGGATAGTGCACTCAGTATAAGGTCACTAGATGCTCTGTCCCTACCACCCGTCCTAAACATTTGAGTGTCCCAGTCTATATCTGGTAAATTGAAATCTCCACCTAAGACTATAACATGCTGAGAAAATTTATGTGAAATGTATTCCAAATTTTCTCTCAGTTGTTCTGCCACTAATGCTGCTGAGTCGGGAGGTCAGTAAAAGGAGCCAATTATTAACCTAGCTCGGTTGTTGAGTGTAACCTCCACCCATAATAATTCACAGGAACTATCCACTTCTACTTCACTACAGGATAAACTACTACTAACAGCGACGAACACTCCACCACCGGTTGCATGCAATCTATCCTTTCTGAACACCGTCTGTACCTTTGTAAAAATTTCGGCAGAATTTATCTCTGGCTTAAGCCAGCTTTCTGTACCTATAACGATTTCAGCTTCGGTGCTTTCTATCAGCGCTTGAAGTTCTGGTACTTTACCAACGCAGCTTCGACAGTTGACAATTACAGTACCGATTGCTGCTTGGTCCCCGCATGTCCTGACTTTGCCCCGCACCCGTTGAGGCTGTTGCCCTTTCTGTACTTTCCCAAGGCCATCTAACCTAAAAAACCGCCCAGCCCACGCCACACAACCCCTGCTACCCGTGTAGCCGCTTGTTGCATGTACTGGACTCCTGACCTATCCAGCGGAACCCGAAACCCCACCACCCTATGGCGCAAGTCGAGGAATCTGCAGCCCACACGGTCGCAGAACCGTCTCAGCCTCTGATTCAGACCCTCCACTCGGCTCTGTACCAAAGGTCCGCAGTCAGTCCTGTCGACGATGCTGCAGATGGTGAGCTCTGCTGTCATCCCGCTAGCGAGACTGGCAGTCTTCACCAAATCAGATAGCCGCCGGAAGCCAGAGAGGATTTCCTCCGATCCATAGCGACACACATCATTGGTGCCGACATGAGCGACCACCTGCAGATGGGTGCACCCTGTACCCTTCATGGCATCCGGAAGGACCCTTGCCACATCTGGAATGACTCCCCCCGGTATGCACACGGAGTGCACATTGGTTTTCTCCCCCTCTCTTGCTGCCATTTCCCTAAGGGGCCCCATTACGCGCCTGACGTTGGAGCTCCCAACTCCCAGTAAGCCCACCCTCTGCGACCGCCCGGATCTTGCAGACTGAGGGGGCAACCTCTGGAACAGGACAAGCAGCCATGTCAGGCCGAAGATCAGTATCAGCCTGAGACAGAGCCTGAAACCGGTTCGTCAGACAAACTGGAGAGGCCTTCCGTTCAGCCCTCCGGAATGTCTTTCGCTCCCTGCCACATCTTGAGACGACCTCCCACTCTACCACAGGTGAGGGATCAGCCTCAATGCGGGCAGTATCCCGGGCAACCACAGTCGTAGTCCGATCGGGGGATGCGTGGGACGAGCTGGCCGTACCCGACAAACCCCCATCCGGACCCCCACAGTAATGCCCATTGGCAACAGCCTCAAGCTGTGTGACCGACGCCAACACTGCCTGAAGCTGGGAGCGAAGGGATGCCAACTCAGCCTGCATCCGAACACAGCAGTTGCAGTCCCTATCCATGCTAAAACTGTTTTGCAAAGAACGTCTGAACTAATCTACAGATAGCGCAAACAAATCGACAAAATTTAAACGGTTATTAAAATACAAGATTGCCTAGTAAATGCAGTAATGCTGCTACTTGCGCACTGCTGACACTACTCGGCGGCGGAAGGAGACTACGCGAATTTACACTATTCAGGTACTAAAACACGATGCTACAACTCTCAAATACTATAATACGCCCAAAATTTATGAATTAAATAATGCAAGTACCAAAAACACGCAAAGAAATTAAGAATTAAACTATGTAACAAATGAGTGAGCTAGGAGTATACGACTTGCTGCTGCAGCTGCTTATCCAACGGCGGCAGGGAGCACTAGTTCAAAACATGATTGAACCTCTTGCTTACTGAATCCGTGAGGCTATATCTCTCATCATTGCGCTGGTATCCGGCACATTCTTCCACGAAGATCATAAAACAAATTCTGCACACACCGGTAAGGTATACGAGATGGCAGATGTTCAAGTTCAATTCCAGGTGTTCCCTTAACCACCTTGTTAGTGTACTACGGTACTGTGTGTTTTGTACTATTTTTCATAATGGACCCCTAGAGGCCAAATTGTCGTTTGGAGACAGTTGCGTACTAGTTCCACATAACCCTTCCAGTTGCTTCCAAAAAGGCATCAGGTGGTTTTTTATATTTTTCGCGGAGTACGTAGCGATTCCCTGGGAGCAGTGATGAGGAAGATAATGATGATGATGTTTTGTTTGCGGGACGCTCAGCTGCGCCGTTATCAGCGCCCTTACAAAGCCCCTATCTTCACCCAGTCCAATCTCGCTACGTTTACGAATGATGATGAAATGATGAGGACAACACAAACACCCAGTCCCCGCCCAGAGAAAATCCCCTACCCCGCAGGGAATCGTACCCGGCACCCCGTGATCCACAGGCAGCAACAATAGCCATTAGACCACGAGCTGCGGACGGGAGCATTGAGGAATACGTTTTATCACAAAATTCGAATTATTCAGGTCATGAGGATGGTACGAAACTTTTTTGAGCAGTTCACGTTGGACTCCGAATTTATGATTTCGCCGCTGTTCACTTCTGCTTTTACCTAGTTACAAGATTCTAAAACTGTGTTGGTATCAGTATCGCTAATAACTAAGACGGTTCTGGGACCTTACCTTGATGGATCCTCCAAGTAACTAATACCAGATTAGCATTTTTTCTTTCTGATATGCAAGAAGCCTTGTTTTTACCTTCCAGTTATGTGGCTGATACAACCCATCTGTCTGACTGTAGGAAGTACGGGTCTCTTTTAACCTAAATAACCCCAATGCACCCGAAACACATACTCTGCAACCTGAATAACCGTCTACCGTGTGTAAGTCTGACGTACTGAGGAGACGTCCTACAGTGGTCCACCCCACAGCGAAGTTCAAACAATCTGCACCCAAGTTTGTTGCAGAATTTTGTAAGTCTCGTCTTCAAACCACCGGACAGCGATCGGTACTGGGTTCCACGCTGCAAGTAGCGAGTGGTACTTCCAACATTTAACTCTCTCGTTTACCATTTCTCATGCCCATTCATTCGTTGTCATCAATTGCCCTAAAAGCAAAAACTGCTCAGTTGTATCTAAGAAGTGAAGCGAAGTATAGTTCCCTTTTCATTGCCTTTATTCTATATTATTTTAGTTATATTTTAATAGATTTTTATGCGTGTATTTTACCTTCCTCTAGTGAGTCCTTCCATTCACTATTGAAATATACGAGGGTTGTTCGAAAAGTAAGGAACGATCGGTCGAGAATTGGAAACCACAGTGAAAATCAAAACTGTTTTCTTTGCACATTTCGCTATACCTTCCAGGTACTTCTCTACATAGTCGTCGCTGCGACTTAGACATTTGTCGGAGCGTAATATCAAATTTCCAACGCCATCGTCATAGAAGGCAGCCGCCTGTGCTTTCTGATAATTCTCTATGCTGGTCTATAGCGCGTAGCCTATGCCTAAGTGTTGTCTTCGTATCCAGCGTTTCACGTGAATAGAGATGATACTCAGGACGAGCCAATTAGGGCTGTGTTGTGAGTGATCGAACACTTCTCATCGGACACTTCCCATCGTCTTCACTGCCCCTGCAGAGTGTGGCTGAGAATTGCCATGAAGAAGGAAGTGCGTGACAGTTGTGTTAGGTGGGCTGCATTCGTTAAGGTGAAGGCTCTCAGAGGGCCCTCCTACTTGCATCTTTACTCGCTCACAGTGTGCTCACAACTGAAAAGAGTGTCTTGATGCGATTGACGGGCATACTAGAGACACTGCCCAAAATGTCTGTGAAAAGCCTCGTCGGATTTTCACAGTGGTTTCCATTTCGCGACTGATCGTTTCTCACTTTCCGAATAGCCCTCGTATCAGCACTGGAACCGTAGAGTATCATCAGAAAAGTTAAGGAACATCACATGTGTTAAGTAACAGGTATTCCTCTTTCTTTATCCAGATTAAGGATCAGCATATTTCCTCTACAGTTCCTGAGAATGGGTTTACTGGCTTGGATTCTTCTTACCTGATATTTCTTTGAGGTCTGAGCAGCCTAAATCGTAGTGTACAGGAAGCCATATGTTTATCAGTATATCTGCTTTTGAAGCCAGCTATTCATTTTCTTGGTTTCACTCTAATAGGCTGTGCCCTTTTCAAGGGCATCTGCCTGGAGCGATTTGCAGAAATCACGGGAAACCTAAATCAGGACGGCAGGACGAGGAATGTGAACCGTCGTCCTTCCAAAAGCGAGTCTGGTGTGCTAATCATTGTGTCACCTCGGTCGGTAGGTGAAGTGTAAATATCACAGGTGCAGCGTAATAGAAAGTCTGTTCATAAAAGGCAAAAAATTGCAAAAGCTGAGAAGACAACCATGTTTCATCAATTTCAACCGCCGCTAACAACGAAGGGACGAACAGAGGACTTGAGAACTCGTAGCAAGAGACGAACACACCGTAAGTAATTTGAGCGCCCAAATCATCGTGGTAACAATTAATAAGCTATAAATAGGAATCTGTATTGATGTATTAGGTATAAGGTACCTTATTTCAGAAAAGACAACAGAGCAAGCTATATAAATAAAAGCGAAAATGCATCTGATAAAAATTACATTGTTTTGCTGCAGTAAGTATAAGGGGGACCAAAAAGTTTCCGATTGAGATCGTTGCTACGGCATATATGCCACACAGAGCGACTCTGATGCGGGTATATAAGCACCGACATGTAGGTAAGGGGTTTGTCTGGCATTCGAACGGTAACGTTTTGATCGCCGCTGTGTAAGACGCAAAGCCAGTATGAATCGAATAAATCATAATTACATTATTACTCTGTTGAGATCCATCAGAGACCATGGGTTCTTTATACCAAAATAGAAAATATCCCTCCAGAACCTCTGAAATTTGGTTGGTGGTGTTCGTGATCACCATGTATATGTCGCCCTAACCGCAGTGAGTATTACGCTCTGCAATGGATATACGCTGATGGAAAAAATCGCAGTACTAAAAATAATCAACGTAGAGTTATGAAACTTCTGTGGACACACTTGTCTACATAACACTGCAAGATCAGAAACCAATGTAAGTGTGAAATAAACAATCGCACCTGTGAAATGCTGGTACATTAATGAACGGTGTAACCTCCAGAATGTTAATGCAAGCATGCAAACGTGCACGCACTGTGTTCTACAGATGGCGAATGTCGGTTTGTGGGCTAGAGTTCCATGCCTGCTGCAGTTGTTCGGTCAATACAGCGACGGGTAATGCTGTTTGTGGATGACGCTCGACGTACAAATTTGCAGTCAGGGTGAGTGGGGGTACTACGAGAGTGCTCCTGCTATCATACAACATTGCACACCAGACCATAACTCCAGGTGTAGGGCCAGAGTGTCTAACACGCAGACAGGTTGGTTGCAGGCGCTCACCTAGTCTCCTTCTAACCAACAGACAACCATCACTGACACCGAGACAGATACAGCTTTCATCAGAAAACACAACAGACCTACAACCTGCCCTTCAATGATCTCTCGCTTGACACCACTGAGGTCACACACAGATGTGATTTGGCGTCAGTCGAATAGACGCTACGGCCGGCCGTTGGGGCCGAGTAGTTCTAGGCGCTTCAGTCTGGAACCGCGCGACCGCTACGGTTGCAGGTTCGAATCCTGCCTCGGACCTGAATGTGTGTGATGTCTTTAGGTTAGTTAGGTTTAAGAAGTTCTAATTTCTAGGGGACTGACTGTGACGGCACGGTTCCTTCCGTTCCTTTTCGACGTTCCTGCACCTACCTGTGAACATTGTCTCAGTAGATCATCAGTAGGGAAGCCGAGCGAAAACTACTGTACTTCGACGTGAACGAGGCTGCAATTATAGTCACTAATCTACGTTTCGAGAGAAAGTTTTCACACGAAATGAAAGGTTGGAAATTTTGTCTTTAACTATTACATTCTGAAACTTAGGTGAACAAGTATCACCGCCGAGCCCGTGTTAGTCTTAACACAGTCACTCACAATCGATTTTCCTCACGTTAGCAAGTTTATGGTGTTGCATTTCCCGAAAACATAATAGCTACAAAAATACGGATTGTTTTTGACTGAGAACGCTCGCCCAATATTAAGTCCGTCGGTACCTAATGCAGTGACAGTTTTTAGCCACCGACCTGCTCAATACGCCACGCGGAATTTATGTCTTTTCTCGTCACAAAATTCACTTAAAAATTCCGAAATTCCTACACACCCAACGGAATAATTATGTCGTCACTTTACATCACTTTTGATCACTTTTGATGTATGAAACACTGCTAGATCCGGCAACTTATCATTTCCATCTGAACTACTACAACACACGTCCGAACTGTTTCATGGCTAGGCTCCGACTCCTCTCTAGAATACTCTAAGTCTTCTCTACCAGCAGAAAAAGCCGCGCGAAGAATATGGCTTTACCATTGGTCAGTTAACTCAACATCCAATAGCAAAACAACATTCTCCCGCGTCAGTCCGCGCTTTTCATCAATAACCAATCGCAAAATAGTAAACCTAACGACTGCACTTTTTACCGACGTAATTACCTAATATGCTGAAGTCTTGTTTATGCATAAAGTTATTTACTATTGTTATTTATACCTGAATTAACTTTCCCTTTACCATAAACTTACTTTACAAATGTATTCTACAAAAATCCCCTTTGTCCACATACATACTTCTTCGAAATGTTCCCACACTAAATGCTACTACGTAACTCGTGAAACAATTATCTTCATATTAACCTTAACCCACACTCACGCATCATTCATACTGCTAAAACACATTTATAACATTTTACATACACAAAAAGACATAATAACACTGTATAAAAATACTAGACCAGTTTATGAAAAACATTCTATTACTTTAGTGCACTCTAGTGGGCACAATAGAAACTAAATCACAGTCCCCTATCCAATACTGTCCTCTATCGGCTGATACGTAAACTAAGTGCGCGTCCAGTCTCGCGTCACCATCTGTGACTATCCAGCTCTGAGACACATCTCCCACTTAACCGCCTCCAAGGCAGGATCGGTATACGGCGCTACGCCTCATGATGACCTCAGATGTTAAGTCCCATCGTGCTCAGAGCCATTTGAACCATTTGAATAGAAGCTACAGGGCCTCAGGTTCGTAGGTGTCCTTGAAGTAACAGATTTGTAACGGTTATTTGTGGCACAGCGATCCCAACTGTTGTTCAAATTGCTGCTGCAGAGCAGTACGATTCGCCAAAGCCATACACGGCATAAGGTGGTCTTCTCGTCGGTAGTGCCACCTGGCTGTCCGGAGCCCAGTCGTCTTGTGATCGTACATTCAGGTGACCATCACTTCCAGCAATCATGTACACTGCCTATTTTTCTGCCAAGTCTTTCTGCAGTATCGCAGAAGGAACATCCAGCTTCTCATAGCCTATCTCATGACCTCGTTCAAACACAGTAAGGTGTTGATAATGGCGTCTTTTTCACCTTAAAAGCGTTCTTAACTAACGGGAATTCACCACGTCCAATCTCAAAGGTAACTGACTCTCTCGACTGTTGCAGTGTTTATTTAAAGGAAATCTGATTTACATCCTCATAGTGGGCAACTAGCGCCACTCTTGTATGACTGGCTCGAAAACTGACTAGACATCGTCTTTCATATGTAGAAACACGCCTACCATTTTTCGTCTGTGTCGCAGAACTTCTTCTTGGTGTAGCGGTGTTTTTCTGTCAGTGCATTTCCAGTGTAGCTCTGGCAACCTCTTTGCCCGCTGTGCTTTGCGGGCCCCTGTGACTGCTCGCCGGAAGACGCCTTTACATGACCCAGTAATACTGTATCGCTGTCCAACGTAAACTCTAATCCGGCTCTCCAAGCCAACCTACATAATGTACTCACCACACAACTTTATTAAAACGTCAGTATTTCTGTATTTCTGTCCTAGAAGGAGAGGGGTTTGTAGTGACATATCCCACATCACTGCCAATACCCTTGACCTGCAATCAGTGTATACATCTACCTGCGATTTGACTGCAGTGGTGAAGATTTCATTCTCAGCTGAATTTTCATTGCAAGCTACGGCTTACGGATTCTGCCACGAATGTTCGTATGGAAACAATAGTTAAAAATAAATAGACTACAACAGATATTCTGTGTTATGCAGTATGTAGACGAAGAAGCACGCAACAACATAAAAATAAAGAAATACAAAGGTATTCTCTACAACACAATAACGTGAAGAGCAGACAAATGGGAAGAAGTTCAATAAATCTGGACAGAAGAGGCAACAGGACTGTGATGCTGCATCCTGCTGTGTACATATATACTGTGGTGCGGTCGATTCTGAAATACTTCCATATTCTTGTTACAGTGACATTACACCTTGCATTGTTAATTTTCTTGACTGGCTTAAACTTATCACTGAGAACACCTTGGTTAGTGTATGTCTTATTTCAGTCATTGGACTTAGGTATGCATGTAATAATCGGTCCACGGGTGAGAATATCTTATTCGTGGCATTATTATTGTACCATATCAACATAAACCTCTAAAAATAAACTCAAAATATATCTCTTTAAAACAGCAGATAAAAATTCGCTTGATGCCTTTATAAGAGAGAGTCCCCATTCCTTCCAAGCTAAATGGTTCAAATGGCTCTGAGCACTATGGGACTTAACAGCTACGGTCATCAGTCCCCTATAACTTAGAACTACTTAAACCTAACTAACCTAAGGACATCACACAACACCCAGTCATCACGAGGCAGAGAAAATCTCTGACCCCGCCGGTAATCGAACCCGGGAACCCGGGCGCGGGAAGCGAGAACGCTACCGCACGACCACGGGCCGCGGACCTTCCAAGCTAAGTATGTAAATGTAGACCAGATATGGCTGAAATTCAAAGATACAGTATCTACAGCAATAGATAGATTCCTACTGCATAAGTTAATAAGAGACGGGGCTGACCCACCATGGTACACAAAACACGTCAGATCACAGTTGCAGAAGCAACAAGAAAAGCGTGCCAAATTCAGAAGAACGCAAAATCCTCAAGACTGGCTAAGTTTCACGGAATCTCGAAATTTAGTGGGGACGTCAATGCGAGATGCTTTTAATAGTTTCCACCATGAGACATTGTCTCAAAATATGGTAGAAAACCCAAAGAGATTCTGGTCGTATGTAAAGTACGCCAGTGGCAAAAACAGTCAATACGCTCACTGCGCGCACCAGTGGCAAAGACAGTCAATATCGTCACTGCGCGATGGCCATGGAAATGTTACCGATGATGGTGCCACTAAAGCGGAGTTACTAAATACAGTTTTCGTAATTCCTTCGGGAAGGAAGACGAAGTAAATATTCCAGAATTCGAAACCAGAACAGCTGTTAGCATGAGTGACATAAAAGTAGATATCTTAGGTGTTGCGAAATCACTTAAGAAAGGCAAGTCTTCTGGTCCAGATGGTATACCAATCAGGTTCCTTTCAGAGTATGCAGACACAATAGCGACTTTCTTAGCAATCATATACAACCGCTCATATACAACGAAAGGTCTGTTCCTAAAGACTGGAAGGTAGCACAGGTCACACCAATAGAAGTAACCCATTGAATTACAGACCCATATCACTGACCTCAATTTGCAGTAGGATTTTGGAGCGTGTACTGTACTCGAACATCATGAATCACCTAGAAGAAAATGACTTATTGATACATAACCAACACGGATTCAGAAAATATCGTTCCTGTGCAACACAGCTCGCTCTTTATTCCCATTAAGTAATGAGTGCTGTCGACAAGGGATATCAGATTGATTCCATATTCCTAGATTTCCAGAAAGCTTTTGATACCGTTCCCCACAAGTGACTATTAATCAAATGGCGTGCATATGGGGCATAGTCTCAGTTGTGTGACTAGATTATTGATTTCCTCTGAGAGGTCACAGTTCGTAGTGATGGATAGTAAATCATCGAGTAGAATAGAAGTGATATCTGGCGTTCCGCAAGGTGGTCTATTTCCTGATCTACATAAATGATCTGGGTGATAATCTGAGCAGCCCTCTTAGATTGTTTGCAGATGACGCTGTAATTTGCTGTCTAGTAAAATCATCTGACGATCAAATCCAATTACAGAATGATCTAGAGAGTATTTCTGTATGGTGCAAAAAGTGGCAATTGGCACTAAACAAAGAAAAGTGCGGGGTCATGCACATGGGTACTAAAAGAAGTCCGATAAATTTTGGATATACGATAAATCGCACAAATCTAAGGGCTGTCAATTCGACTAAATACCTAGGAATTACAATTACGAGCAACTTAATTTGGAAAGATCACATAGATAATATTGTGCGGAAGGCGAAACAAAGACTGCGCTTTGTTGGCAGAACACGTAGAAGATGCGACAAACCCACTAAAGACACTGCCTACATTACACTTGTCCGTCTTCTGCTGGAATACTGCTGCGCGGTGTGGGATCCTTACCAGATACGATTGACAGAGGACATCGAAAATGTGCAAAGAAGGGCAGCTCGTTTCGTGTTATCGAGCAATAGGGTTGAGAGTGGCACTGAAACGATACGCGAGTTGGGGTGGCAGTCACTGAAACAAAAGCGGTTTGGTTTGCGGCGAGATCTATTTACGAAATTTCTATCACCAACTTTCTCTTCCGAATGCGAAAATATTTTGTTGACAACCACCTACATAGGGAGAAATGATCATCATAATTACATAACAGAAATCAGAGCTCGAACGGAAAGATTTAGGTGTTCCTTTT
Organism: Schistocerca serialis cubense; assembly: GCF_023864345.2. Taxonomy (NCBI): domain Eukaryota; kingdom Metazoa; phylum Arthropoda; class Insecta; order Orthoptera; family Acrididae; genus Schistocerca; species Schistocerca serialis. The sequence goes on along the minus strand of NC_064640.1, from coordinate 317,422,622 downwards.
TACCACGCGCCATTCGAGAGTCGAATAGTAGAGAAGTAGTATGGAAATGGTTCGATGTACCCTCTGACAGGCACTTAAGAGTGCATTGCAGAGTAACCATGTAGATGTAGATAAATAACATGCGACCTTTATAATAAAAGGTTTGGACGGGTGCGTTTAATGAAACATATCTCTTTCACAATACAAACTAATTAAAAATGAATGCATATGTTAATGGAAAACAAGGGGAAAATCTGGTATGTCCTTACCAATGTTAGGTTTATGTGGCCGGATTCTGGATCGTCTTAACCTTTTCTTCAACGTTTGTAATTAAATATAACTATTCTTAGGCGTACAACACAATTTTATCTTTTTTATATAGACTTATTTCTTAACGTATTCGTTGTACTCTTTGGTGCCTTAGCAATTTTTTCTTACAAAGCATTGTTACGTCCCAATGATTTGCACTGGCCTTGCCGAATTGTTGTCTAGCACTACAGGATTCTGTTCTTTAACCCATCGATCGAACCTTTACATAATAGTTGTGATCATACTTACATTCTTACCATAAACTGATTGTTAAGCACAGTTGTGAGACTGGTATAGCGCTTTTATGTTGAACGTGCCTAAAATTCCGAACTTGTTACCTACTCTCGCCTACATTATATACAACCACGAAGAAATATTATATTACACTGAGGTTAGCCACCACCAATGTGGCAACGTAAGTAGATGACTGTTGTATACAGGGTGTTACAAAAAGGTACGGCCAAACTTTCAGGAAACATTCCTCACACACAAATAAAGAAAAGATGTTATGTGGACATGTGTCCGGAAACGCTTAATTTCCATGATAGAGCTCATTTTAGTTTCGTCAGTATGTACTGTACTTCCTCGATTCACCGCCATGATTTCATTCGGGATACTCTACCTGTGATGCTAGAACATGTGCCTTTACAAGTACGACACAACATGTGGTTCATGCACGATGGAGCTCCTGCACATTTCAGTCGAAGTGTTCGTACGGTTCTCAGCAACAGATTCGGTGATCGATGGATTGGTAGAGGCGGACCAATTCCATGGCCTCCACGCTCTCCTAATCTCAACCCTCTCTACTTTCATTTATGGGGGCAGTTGAAAGCTCTTGTCTACGCAACCCCGGTACCAAATGTAGAGACGCTTTGTGCTCGTATTGTGGACGGCTGTGATACAATACGCCATTCTCCAGGGCTGCATCAGCGCATCAGGGATTCCATGCGACGGAGGGTGGATGCATGTATCCTCGCTAACGGAGGACATTTTGAACATTTCCTGTAACAAAGTGTTTGATGTCACGCTGGTACGATCTGTTGCTGTGTGTTTCCATTCCATGATTAATGTGATTTGAAGAGAAGTAATAAAATGATCTGTAACGTGGAAAGTAAGCGTTTCCGGACACATGTCCACATAACATATTTTCTTTCCTTGTGTGTGAGGAATGTTTCCTGAAAGTTTGGCCGTACGTTTTTGTGACACCCTGTATATGTGTCTGTCGTTGCGGTCTTTCAACACTATCCCATTGCTATCCATATGAATTATTTTGTGAAAGACAGACACACACACACACACACACACACACACACACACACACACACACACACACACACACTATACTGCTATCGTTACTGCTACCACTACTACCGTCACACCAACCCACACGGTTTCAGCACTGTACTTGCAGTGACTTAGTACGTTGAGAATGTGAGATGTGCTCATCACGTGATGTGCTGCAATCACTTCGTATCGCTGGCCCCCACAATCAGGCAAAAAACGATGACAACATCCATTCCTATGATTGTAAGAACAACTTAATACTGTAGACACGTACAGACTAACGACAAACACACAAGTGAAATACACTCACTAACACTATTTTTGTTTATCTTCTAGCTAGTATATTTCCACAGACATATTAAAAGTACGTACAGCGTGCACTGATAACGCTAAGAAGAAATCTATCGCTTCAGATGCCAAGAATTAAGCATGCCGATATCTCTGTCCTTATGCTTCTGCTTTCACACGACGTTTCCTCTTTTGTAAAAAACGACATTTCGTTTGCGGAGGCGGGTACAAAAAATAGAAACCTTATATTAAACATTAAAGCAACCTGGTTCAGAGTTAAGTATGTGCTATCGAAATACCTAAAAGCAGCATCTGATGAACAAACGTTCATTTATCGTGACACTGAATGTAAAATGAAAAATAAGGGAAATATGAAGGTACAGATAGGTGTACTTTTCTTTCCCTACATTTCGCGCTAAATGAGCGAGTCCTCTATAAAACTGTCTTTACTCCTGAAAAGAGTATTTCAATCATTTTTTAGTAAAACAGAAGCAAAGTACTGGTCGTTAAACCAAAACAACTGTGTTTAAAAACAGTGTAAGGTCTTTACAATAAAAGTAAAAAAGAAGCAATCCTTATCACCTTTTCGACGTCTAATTGCGCTTCGCTCTTGGCTGATACACGTTTACAACGCTTAGAAGAGACGATACGGACTGGACGAAAAGGGCAGCATTCTGCTTTAGCTCGCTGGACTCTTCTTCCTTTTGAGAGGAGCATTTACTTTTGCTGGGGGGATGCTAGGGACCCTGACGGCATAGGGCAGTACTTGCTTGCAGGTAGCACGCAGCAACTCCCTCAGCTGAACAGATCGTCGTAGATATTATAATTTGCGTCCGTTGCAAACTCTTCCTGCTCATTGAGGAATCTGTCTGGCTCCTTCCGCTTCGTAGTATTAATGTCCAGTTCTTCTAATATGTCTGCTCGTTTACTTTTTTCGTTTTAAAATTTGTAATTTCTTGTCAATGTTACCAGAATTAAATCTTGTTGTACCTATTTAATGCTCCTATTTTTGGTTTTACGTTCAGTTTTGCAGCACATGACCATGTATCCACCAAATTCCGCTTTTTAGAATGATACACATGCATTTAAGAAGCACCTTACTTAGCTCACAAACAGATCTAGTAGAAATATTGTTACTGGCTTTAAGGTTTTAATATAAATATCTTACAATTTGTAGCATCTGAAGATGTCCATTGTGGCCGACACCGGTTAAGATTGTGTCATAAAAAAGTGCTTGTTTAAAGAAATAAACGAAACTTTATTTTAGATAACATCTACTTAAACGAAATATCGTTTTCTTTCGGATACTGTTCCTAGACAGGCTTGTAATGAAGTTAGGGCTTTTCTGGATCTAAAGCTTGAACTACTTAGGAACAATGCTAAAATTCACTTTAACAAGAAATGTTTATGTTTTGGGTAGTTCTTAAATATGCGAGATTCATCATCATCACCACGCTTTTGCCTAAAGACAGGTTTCCACATGGTATCTCTCCAAGCACTGCTGTCTCTGCCACTCTTTTCATGTCTGCATAATTTTCTCTTCCCTTTATGTCGTGTATCATCATGGTCTTCTCCTTCCTTTTAGTCTCCTCCCAGAAGCGTCTGTTAGAAAGCACTGCCGTCTCAACGAATGTACGAACCAATTCTTCTTCCTGTTTGTTATAACATGCAGCAGTCTTCTCCTCTCACGAACCATTCCATTACTCTTTCGTTATTCACTCTTTCCATCCAGCTTATCCTATCCATCCTCCACCACAAAACATTTCAAATGTTTCTAGCATTCTTTTTCATCCTCTCATCCCAGTACCCATGTGTCAGTCCCACTCTCCAGACAAAACACTTGCCAAGCCATTTCTTCAGACTTCTGTTTACTTTGTCACATAACAATCACCTCGTTCTATTGCATGACTCCTTCAATATAGCAATGCAAGTTTCCACCTCCTGATGAAATTTCAAGTCTGCGCTGATCGTACTTTCAAGATATTTAAATGCTCTTACCTCGATAATAATACCTTGCACTATATTAGTGTTTGCCATTCTCCTTCATATGCTGATGTCCATACTCTTTGTTTTTGACACACTCTTTCTCATCCCATATTCCACAGAAGTTTCATTAGGACCTTTTAGCATTTTATTAGGTTGGTGCATAAGTTCATAGCGTTTTCCCATAAGCTTAATAAACACAACAGATACAAGTAAGAGAGACTTCAGTCATCAATAATATATTCTCCTTCATTATTTACAACAGTCTGCCAACACTTTTTCGATTCCGCGAATGTAGGAATCACGTGGTTTTGAGGCGAAGTACTCATCACTCCATGTTCGGAGAACATTTTCATCCGGAAAGGAATTTCCTTGAAGGTTGTTTAATATAGAGCGGAAAAGGTTACAGTCTCAGGGTGCAAAAGCAGGTGAATAAGGTGGGTGCGGAATGACTTCCCAACCCACCTCCTGTGTAGTGCTTTTTGTCAGTCTAGCAGAATGCAGTCAGGCGGTATCATGGAGTGCTATCACTTCCTACAGTCTCGATTGCGTCTGCAAAACGTCTCAGTTGTTAACAATAAATGTCGTCGGTTATGGTTACACCTCGGGGAAGAAATTTGTAGTACACCACACTACCGCCGGCCGTAGTGGCCGAGCGGTTCTAGGCGCTACAGTCTGGAGCCGCGCGACCGCTACGGTCGCCGGTTCGAATCCTGCTTCGGGCGTGGATGTGTGTGATGTCCTTACGTTAGTTAGGTTTAAGTAGTTCTAAGTTCTAGGGGACTGATGATCTCAGAAGTTAAGTCCCATAGTGCTCAGAGCCATTTGAACCATTTTGAACACTACACTACCACTGTTCCATCAGGTGCATAACATTATCTTTTGTGGATGTGGGCAGATCTTTGTACGGGGAGTGCTGCTTTGTTTGGGTTCAACAATTCCCTCCTTTCATTCATGTTAACATAAAGACACCGTTTCCCGTCACCAGTGACAATACAGGATAGGAATGGTCGTGTTAACCAAGAGCCAATTGATGACGAGCAAGCAATGATGCACTATTGTCACCCGCAGATTTTTGTGATTTTTGGCATTGTTCTTGTGGTACCCATACAGCCGATTTTTTAACCTTCCCCATTGCATGCAAATGTCGCATGATGGTGGAATGATCACAGCCATCAAATGTCAAAGTTCTCGAGTACAATGACGTGGATCATGTGGATTAATGCGTCTAAACGGTCTTCAACAAACCTAGAACGTCTCCTTGAGCCGCATGGTCTGAGGCGCCTTGTCACGGCCCGAGCTGCTGCCCTCGTCGGAGGTTCGAGTCCTCCCTCGGGCATGGGTGTGTGTGTTGTCCTTAGCGTAGGTTAATTTAAGTTAGATTACGTAGTGAGTAAGCTTCGGGACCGATGACCTCAGCTGTTTGGTCCCATATGACATTACCACAAATTTCCAAAAATTTTTCTTCCTGAACTTGGAGACACATTAATATCAAAACAATCATCCTTAAAACGAGAAAACCATTTTCTTGCCATGTTATGTCCAGTGGCGTTATCACCATACACGGCGCAAATTTTTCTGGCTGCCTCCTCTGCTGTCATCCGTCTACTGAACACAAACAGAAGAATATATCGGAAATGTTCCAATTCATCCACTTGGCGCTCCATTTTCTAGCGTCTACATCTCCACTGGCTATCTCGAAACGACAAAATGACAATACGTACATTCAGGTAGCAACAGTGAACTGTAAATAAAAACGTGACAATCGATAAATAAACGCATAGCAATCGGACCACCAACATGCGAAACAAAAACAATATGAAATTATGCACCAACCTTTATTTACAGTCCATTTACTTTGCGCCTCTAATACGATGTCTTCAGCCAATCTCATATATTCTATTCTCTTCCTACCACAACATATACATAAAGATAAATATTCGTTCCTAGACTGCTAAGAAAATCCAACGTGAGTGTGAGCTAAGATGGGCAAAAATCTAATTCAAGGAGGCCTACAAGTCACAAGTGTATTTAACCGAAAAAATTATGAGAGGGAACCTATCACTCAGTAATGTGGATTTACCAGTACAGTTTGCTGACGTGTGAAATATGGTTGTGGATTACGGCTGAAAGAAACTAGTTTCAGTTTAGAGGAAACATGAAGAGAAAATTTTTATATTCTAGCCAGAACATAAAGCAAGACGTGAAGTGCAAGAAATCCACCAACTTTTTCAAACATGTTGAACATTTATAGACTAAGGTTTTAAACAGTGACAAAGAAACAGTTTTAAACAAAGATTCACAATATGATGTAAAGAAAAATCAACACAGAGCTACAATTAAAAATACGGTAGCTGAGATTAAGATGGCAGGTGAGGTGGGAAAATAGAGCAGATGTGAACAGTTCATTACAGTAGTCAGAAGCGAAAAGTTCCCACAAAGGCCGCAAAATGTTTCACCAAAAGTAGTCACACAGGATAAGGTTATAGGAAAAGTGAATAACAAACTTTAAGATCAGAAACCTCTTGTTATTAAGGCGGACAAGGGGAACACAGCCGTATTGAGTAATGATAACGACAAAATTGAAAAGACAGAAGTCTTTTAGAACAATAACAATGTAGAAGTTCAAAACGCTAAGAAAGAGGTTCCAGAAGGAACTAAAGAATAAAATGGATAATCTGATTTATGTGTTTTCAGATAAAGATAAATGAGACCTAAAGCTTATGAATCTGTCCTGAGAGCAACTGCATACAGAAAGCAAATCAGTCATGCTGGTAGTTAACAACATAGACAGCCCTACATATAAAATTAATAAGGAGCACAACAAAGTATGTACAGAAAATTTTGTTTACGAAGAATTGTATGATATTACAAACAGTATGTCCTCCAGGAAATAAAAGATATTGAGATACAAGGTGATGCTTTTTTTCTCTTCAATGGATATCGACAACTTTATACAACTTACCCTACTGAAAAAGCCTTTGATACTACAAAAATAAATCTGTTCTGTAATAAACGACTAGGCCAAGCCGAAATTGTAGAACTGACATAAATATGGCAGTTTGTTGCATCGTGTAACTATTTTCTGTTTAACAAGAAATGTTGCAAACCAGGCGACGGACTCGCTGCGTGATACTACTTAGTGCGAACTCAGCAGATATTTTTATTAACCACTTAGAAAAGACTTTTTTAAGGCGAATCTAAAAATTGTTACCAAAATTGTATACAATAAAGGGTACATTGATGACTCAGCTGTTCTTTACAGAGGCAACAAATCGCAAACAGAGAACATGGGTAAAAAATTGTGCAGTATTCATTCTAAGATCAAATTCACGACAGAACGTGAAGTAGAGGGGAAAGTAAATTTTCTAGGTTTGACACTCTATAACAGAAATCACAGATATGCATTTCAAATATTTAGGAAACCGACATGAACAGAAGTGATTATCAACGACCATTCCAATCTTTCGATACGTCGGAGAGGGACATACATTTACTCTATAACACATAGAGTAACACTCTTGCATTATGCCCAGCGGAAGTGAAGAAAGAACTCAGCATATTAAGAGAGGTGCCACTGCAAATGAATATGTTCTGAAGAAAGTAAACACCATATAGGCCTATAACAAAACTGAAAAGAATATAAAGATAAAAAGTAAACTACATGTACAAACAGCATCCAATAGGATCAAGTACGCAACTATGAAATACAAAAGCTAAATACGCTAAAGCGTCAAAGAAACTGTTATAGCCATGAGTATTGAAATACAGCGATATGTAAACAGACAGAATAGGGCGCTTATATAAGACAACGCTTATATAAGACAACAAGCGTTTGGCGCAGTTGTTAGATCGATTACTGCTGCTGCAGTGGAAGGTTATCGAGATTTAAGTGAGTTTGAACGTGATGTTGTAGTCAGCGCACCAGCGATGGGACACAGCATCTCCGAGATAGCGATGAAGCAGGGATTTTCCCTTACGACCATTTCACGTGTGTAACGTGAATATCACGAATCCGCTAAAACATCATATCTCCGACATCGCTGCGGCCAGAAAAAAATCCTGCAAGAACGGGACCATCGACGACTGAAGAGAATCGTTCAACGTGACAGAAATACTTAAATGCAACCCTTCCACAAACTGCTGCAGATTTCAATGCTCGGCCATCAACAAGTGTCGACGTGCGAACCATTCAACCAAACGTCATCGATATGGGCTTTCGGAGCCCAAGGCCCACTCGTGTACCCTTGATGACTGCACGACACAGAACTTTACGTCTCGCCTGGGCCTATCAACACCGACAGGGGACTGTTGATGACTGGAAACATGTTGCCTGGTCGGACGAGTTTCGTTTCAAATCGTATCGAGCGGATGGACGTGTAGGGGCGTGGAGACAACTTCATGAATCCCCTGCGTGTCAGCAGGGGACTGTTCAAGTTGGTGGCGGCTCTATAATGGTGTGGAGATTGTGCAGTTGGAGTGATATGAGACCCCTGATACGTCTAGATACATTTCTGACAGGTGACACGTACGTAAGCATCCTGTCTGATCACCTGTATCCATTCATGTCCATTGTGCATTCCAACGGACTTGGGCAATTCCATCAGGACAACGCGACACCCTACATGTCCAGAATAGCTACGGAATGGCTCCAGGATGGAAGTTAGGAGGATCGGAGGCGCAGTTTATTACTTTGAGATTTATTCCATGTGACTACCATTATGAATAAACCGAATGCCGGAAGGTGATATAACATGAGTGGCATACTACACACATCAAACAAAGTTTTGCATCACCTCGGTTCCGAGATCTACGGAACCTGTACAGGAAATTAGAATAGAGATCAACGTAAATATCATTTTCGCTCTTTTTATTGCTAATGAAGACCACATACTGCATGTTGTACCACCATACAGCGAGACCTTCAGGATTGGAGGTCCAGATTGCTGTGAACACCGGTACTTCTAGTATCCAGTAGCACGTCCTCTTGCGTTGATGCATGCCTATATTCGTCGTGGCATACTATCAACATGTTCATCAAGGCACTGCTGGTCCACATTGTCCCACTCCTCAACGGCGATTCGGCGTAGATCCCTCACAGTGGTTGGTGGGTCACTAAGTCCATCTATCTCACGAGTGATGTTGTTATCCTCGCCAATATGCAGCCGATATGGCTGCACTGTCGGTCGGAGGATGACATTCACGTATCGTACAGACATTACGGCCCCTTCCATGACTTATCGGAAATTTACACCAGCACCGATCCATGCAAGAAATCACTTACCCATGACGATGTGACTGCATCGTGAGTATGATATGCGGTTCTACCGTTGTTCTAAAGTTCCACAGTTCCAATGAGACCTCAAATCTCCCAATCAAAATCACAGCCTCGCATACGCTTTTACTGGCGTATTAAATTGCGGAATAACCTGTTGCTACTCAGCTGGTGTTCCAGACACTCGGAGCAGTGCCTAAGTCATTTGTACTGTAATAGTACGTACTGACCGAATAAAGTTAGATTTTCATCGGAGCGGTCAGGTACGGGTCTGTCCACCATGAAGGATCGACAGCGACTTTCCAGAGGGAAAGCGCCAGCGCCAGAAGGAGCGCTGCCCTCTACTTTATTCGTACCTCTGTCACGATGAGTATTATGTCGTTACTTATTTTATAAACTAATGAAAGAAAATAGCATGTAAGACAGAAGATCGTTTTCTTAAGCCCTGTCCTCAGTTATGCGCTTTAGATTACATGTAAAATATATTTTTCTTGACCTGAAAAGTTAAGAACAAGTGGGCCTATTTTCTCTCGACGCCGATATCTCGCAATATCGCCATCGAAGTTCTACAGGGGGGGTTGGGTGTTCCCCTCGGCATTCACAATCCCTCGCGCTTTCTGATACCGGAACGGTATTACTACGCTGAAATCGTTCTATAAGGTACTAGAAACCAATAATTTCCCCGCGCAACTGCCACTTCCGTCTACATCCGGCCACTTCAACCAGTGCGCCTTCCGGCTCGATATGACTTTTGCCTTCTATACCGATCGTTCGACGTATGCCTGCCCACTGCCTTCCGCATACTCTCGTTTACATTTACTTTGATTAATAACGAAAATATATTAATTCACGTCGCCTTCTGGGTGGCCTGAATTATTTTGGTATAAATTTGGGTAAAGCCCTTACATTATTATTATTATTAAAATTACTGTTGAAGAGTTTAAATAAAATTGCAAAATAGAGTGGAGATATTTATACAGTACTACTAACGTAGTTACTACGTTACAAGGAACACTATTCTGAGTTTAAACACTTCCGCTGGCCACCAGACTCCCCAGACATGAATATTATTGAGCAGATCTGGGATGCCTACAACGTGCTGTTCAGAAGAGATCTCCATCCCTTCGTACTCTTACGGGTTTATGGACAGCCCTGCAGGATTCATGGTGTCAGTTCCCTCCAGCACTACTTCAGACATTAGTCGAGCCCATGCCTCGTCGAGCTGCGGCACTTCGTGCTCGCGGGGGTCCTACACGATATTAAGCAAGTGTACCAGTTTCTTTGGCTCTTCAGTGCATAAGAGAGAACTGAGCACACATTACGGAGAAGAGAGGTTAAAACTGCGTTCAGGAGATCCAGTGATATAAAAACACGACTGCGTCATAAAAATGGTTCAAATGGCTCTGAGCACTGTAGGACTTAACTTCTGAGGTCATCAGTCCCATAGAACTTAGAACTACTTAAACCTAACTAACCTAAAGACATCACACACATCCATGCTCGAGGCACGATTCGAACCTGCGACCGTAGCGGTCATGCGGTTCCATACTATAGCGCCTAGAACCGCTCGGCCACCACGGCCGACGACTGCGTCATAAATTGACAAATAAGAATAATAAATACGGTAAATTTGGAGTCTATAAAATATCATGCCGTGATGAGATTTAAAGAGCACACCTAGTCCATCAATGAGACATCATTAGGCTTGCATGTGCCAAAGGAGGGACTAATATTGGTAACTTTGACGAGCAACTAGAAATTTTACATAAAGTTGAAATAAATTAACGGTTAGATATTTTAGTAGAACTGGAGATTTATACGTATTACGAAACGGAAGGATCCAGACAAACTTCTTAGTGAGCAGAATGAGTCTGCAACAGACGCACATTATACTGTTTACGACAATTTATTCAGCTGACGCAGTCACTGCGTCTTGCATATCTACTCCGGCTGACGATGTGGCCTTCCTGCGACCGAGTGCTGCACGGTCCGCTCCGTTATCTGCTAGCATCTGCCCAGCAAATGAAACACACCTCGCAGCTGGAAGAAGGGTATAGCGAGCTAAAGCAGAATACTGCCCTTGTCTTCCACTCCTTATCGTCTCTTCTAAGTTTATGGGCAGTGGCTAAACGTCTAGCAGCCAGATGTACGGCGCCGAAAACTAACGACTGTATAGATACACAATTTTATAGGGATGACGTCCAGACACCGTTGCAGGAGTTGCATTGTTAGTAGTGTTAGTTTCGTGTCTTACTGTTAGGCGCCGGTAGTGGTACGGCGACGCAGGGTTGAAACACAAACATTAGTGTGCATTGCAGCACCATGCAGTCAACATAAGCCTGGACAAAGTGAGCAGGACTTTACTCGTAAAGCGTTTTTATCACAACAGCAATAGTGGTGCTGCTCTTCGTGAGTATGAACGCATTAAAGGCATACGGAAGATCCCCTTTCCGCACGGAGATTGAAGAACATGATTTGGAATTTCGAATTAATTGGTGACTTGGGAATTGCTCCTTGGAGAGGCTGACATCCAGTTGTGCCACAGATTGTTGAAGAGTTGCTGTTGGTATGGCTGAGAATGTTGGACGCAGTTGTGGACGAAACAAACGCTGTATCACTTGAGAGATACAGAGGCGAGTAGGTGAGTCGGGACGTACCCCAGTTCACTGCTACAAGCTGCACGTCATTATAACGCGCCTTTGCGTAACATGGAAGTATTGCACCATTGTATTGTATTGTATGTTAACCGGGGGCCTAGAAACTACGGAGAGGCTCCGTCCCCGCCGCAGCCGCAATGGTCCACAACCCCACGACGACTACCGCAGTCCACTTCACCCCTCCGCCACCCCACACCGAACCACTCTTTCAGGGCTATTGTGCGGTTTGGCCCCCGGTGGACCCTCCCAGGGAACGACTCACACCAGCCAAGTGTAACCCCTATGTTTGCGTGGTAGAGTAGTTGTGGTGTGCGCTTACGTGTAGAACTTGTTTGCGCAGCAATCTCCAACATAGTGTATCTGAGGCGGAATAAGGAGAACAAGCCCACATTGTAGATGGAAAACAGCCTAAAGACCATTCACAGACTGGTCGGCTAACCGGACCTCGACACAAGATCGCCGGGCGGATTCGTGCCGGGGACCAGGCCCTCCTTTCCAATCCGGAAAGCCGTGCGTTAGACTGCACGGCTAACCGGGCTGGCCATTGCACCATAATCTAACGATGAAATTAAAAGTTAAAGTGGCCCTTCCAAATTAGGTAGTAACCCATACACGTGCTTCAGTATATTATTGATTAAACTGTTAAACATCAGAGTGATGAGATGAATACCTTTCCCTAATACGTCGTTTTAAGAAAAAGTAGGTGGCCCTAAATAATAAAGCTAGAAAGCCAAAAATTCGTGTGAAGCTTCAGTCTGATATATAAGCCCTAACTATGTAACCCCATTAAGTTACCTCTAATAGTTTCCTATAATTTACTGAAAACTAAATTTGGAACAAAAACGTCCTTATTTGTAGTAGATTAAGTATGAGTTATGTTAATGCTGGATTACAGCACGTGATTAAACCCATTAAATATTAGAATTATAACAAGTTTGAAGACTTTGATGTAAATAACAATCACTACAAGGTCTCTTAAAGTCGTAGTGCAGAGGTCATGTTCTACTGTCAGTTCCATTCTAAAAATTCTAGGTGGCAGAGTTTAAACGCAGGCGGGCTAAAACTTTTTCTCTGATTAAAGGCTACTTAACTTCATTCATACTAAAATTCTGAATGTTCTGAATTAATACACAACAGTGTTATAAAATATTATGTGTCCGAGGAAGCAGCCATTTAGATGCTACTATAGAACGGATGACGGTAGGAGTTCCCTTCGGCCGTCCGCTACGCCCATGTATAAATACGGCCTGAAACGCATGTTTTCGGTACAAGTAGTAAGTGAACTCCCGAGGACTGTACACCGCCATGGATATTTTTATTTATATTTCGCGGAAGTTACTGTTTGTGTGCCGCCCGTAATGATAACAAAACCGCGTGGCAAGTGGTGAGATTATCTTCCACTTTTGTGGCGAGCAATTAACTTAGATCATTAGAAGTCAGGATGAAAGAGCATTTATTGGGAAGTTACTGTAGAGGTCACCTCTGAACTACTCATAGAGACATTATTATTATTATTATTATTATTATTATTATTATGAGGAATATTACTAGGTAGTGCGTGTGAAAGTTTATCAGATATATCAGTCAGTTAGGGCTTAAAACTTTCATTGATAACCATAGTTCCTGATCCTGCTGATAAAAGAGAAAGTAGAAACATTTATTTCAGGGAACAAAACAAGAATGTGGACTTGCAGGCTGGAAACCGTGGTATGTTCTCCACCGCTTTCAGGCTGACCACAAAAATAGTTTTCAGGAGCTCGTAAAGACGGTGAACAATATTTCTTATTTCTTATTATTAGCCCGTGGGTCCACAAAGTGTGCGATCATCAAGCAAGCAGTGCACGAGCTGTGTCACAACAGCTGAACTTTCCATGGTCCAATGTTCGAAAAGTGCTGCAAACAAGCTATAATGCGGTTCGCGGCTGTCGTGGATGCAGATGGTCGTCACAATGAGCAACGTTGTTAATCTGGAACGTAAACGTAATAAATATTAACATATGATACCCTGTCACGTGTAAATTAAAAGGTGACTCTTTCAGTTGTTTATTCGTTATTTCTCTTCCACGTGTGCTTACAAATATTTCCGCGAAGTTTCCTTGTCCTACGATCACTTGTTTTTCATGGGGACACTCTCAAGCAGAGAAAGCTTCATTATAACTACCCTGAATATCAAATAGCACTTTTCTTAGGTCGCAAGAAGGCCTGGTAAAAATATTATTACTTGGTTTAACAATTAATATAAGCATTTGATTTTTTTAGCATCTGAAGATAGCGATTATGGCCGCAACCGGTTGTGACTCTGTCATGAAAATGTGATTATTCAAAAAACAAACAAAACTTTAAAATATTGCCTTGTTCTGAGACGTTCTACCTTGTGTGTGACATTTATAACTGATCGATGGTTCCTCATTTCTGAAATCTGTTTCAACATCTTTCTCCTTGGAAATTAACTGATTAATGATTTCCTTCTACTCTGCAGGCGTCATTACATGTTGTTTCGAGTTCTTTACCGCTTATGGATCATCTGACGTCCCATGTAGATTTATACTTCTTTCAAGATTGTTTTATGATTATCAGCGGGCTCGTCTCCCTCGTGATATGGAGATGACGTCTCCCCCCTACCACTGATATGTCTCTCGCTGGCATATCTGCAGGCCGTCGTTACGGCATTAGGGCAGCGCATCTATGTGGCGAACTCGGGTAAGCGACGTTCGTTCCTCATTATCCGCTTTGCTGGTGGTATGGATTCACGCGCCCGGCGGTTTACTTAGTAGCCATCATGCGGACGACCACTCGCTGAGAGCGGGGCAGCAGGCGAGTGGCACTGCAACGCGGCTAAGGAAACACTGACTCTAACCAGATACATCCAAGGTAACGGCTCTAATGGGACGGCAAGCGTTATAATGCATTTAGAATTAGAATGTGTTTTATCTCTCGACTTTTCAAGTCTTCTATGGAGAAATTGTATACTGGACACTGAGCACGATAAATTATAACGAAAATTAAAGCTGTAATCGAATGCAAAATGTTATTGAAAGTCATCGTTTTAGCAGCGGAACCGTAAATTTGCGTGAATGAATGGCTGATGAAATAATGGTCGCATTTAGTCTACAATGGGAAATAGTTTGGACAGAACAAATGAAAAGTATTTACACGTGGCAACTGATTATGAGTATCAACAATGTTTAGAATTAACAAAAATCTTCAATTTAGTTACATAATTGGCCTTGTTAGTTAGTCGAGCAAATGAACTAATAGCACTCGTTAAAGTTGATGACGTTAACTGCACTGACCAGAATGAGGAAGGACGTACAAGGCGAAGTGGAAAGGGAAGCGCATCGCGAATACAAACATCAGTAATTCGCAGCCTGTGTGCGTGTGAGAGCTAGCGTGTGACGTCCATGTGGCCATGGGCAGGCTCAGTCGGCTGTATCATACGACAAGGCAGCGTTAGTCATCTTCGGCAACTTCCGCTAAGCTATGCGAAGTTTATTCGCGCTCTCTTTCTTGCACAGTTCACTTGGGTGCAAATGGTTCAAATGGCTCTGAGCACTATGCGACTCAACTTCTGAGGTCTTCAGTCGCCGAGAACTTAGAACTAATTAAACCTAACTAACCTAAGCACATCACACTCATCCATGCCCGAGGCAGGATTCGAACCTGCGACCGTAACGGTCGCTCGGTTCCAGACTGTAGCGCCCAGAACCGCACGGCCACTCCGGCCGGCTCACTTGGGTGCAGACAACTCGCATGGGCTATGGGCCTGCAGAGTTCTAATGGGCACAGTCGGATGATAAAGGAATACTGTCCAACCATTCGAGCCTAGTATCAGATCCTAATAGAATTTTCCTCTCGCTTCTTCTCCCTGAGGCAAATCCAAAATTCCTACCACCTCACTCGCTTTCCTGTTACCCAACTTCTATGCACCTACCATTACTCATTCCTCAGATGAGTTCTGTAGCTACTCCAGATTACCACATCCTTCTTGAAACATATACGATTACACGAGTGGGCCATCCTTTCACTGTCCTATTGCCATTCGGGTTCATGACAACTGTGCGCGTTGGACACACATCTATATTTTTCCCCTGACCATACCTTTGAATATACAGTATGCTCTTTTTAACTGAAGACACTGAAATATCACGGAAGCTACTCACCGGATCAAAAAAGTTACAAAAGTTACAATTCCAAATTTTTGGTGCGGGGGGGGGGAGGGGGGGGGGGTTGGGGAGGGGGGATATCCTACAACGATACCACAATCGACCCACCACCCTACCACGTGTGGGGGTCGTGGAGGGCAACTTTGATTCTTATTGCAGATTACGATTCTACGGTAAAATCTACATATGTTTTGTAGCAAGGCTTATCTTCGTTTGGCCACAGATGGCGCTGTAATTGGAGGAACAGAAATGGGTACATACTCGTAATTTACGACATTCTACTCAATGGCCCTTGAATATCCAGTGACACGTGGAACCCGACCTCCATGCTACGTGGGTAGGACAGGCCAGTATTTCATAACTCGTAATTGGAAACCCCATCCGCAACGTTGCATTCCTCTAACATATCGAACAGGGGACTACTCGATGGGACACCGTGGCCGTGTAGCGAACTGCGACCAGAGCTTACGTACCGTGCAGACGGATAACATGTAGCGGCTCTAATCATTACAATACTTTCACAGTGTTTATTGCCTGCACATGTATCTATCATTTGGGGAACAGACGTGGGAGTGGACGATGAATGTTGCAGCCACAGAAGAAAATATTGAAATGATCCTGATTTGAGGAGAATGAAGGAGAAATGTTGAGACTGCTTGTATGCTAAGCGTTTTCGAGAGAAAGGTCGCTCTCGTTCGTTCTCTTACAAGGTTGTGAACACTTTTATGTATATCACTGCACAGATAGACAAAAGGAAACGAAGCAAACCTGTCACATGAGCAGCTAATGAAATAGCTGTACTAGCGGCACTGTACCACAATCCACGGATAAGCGTCCGGCAATTACACCGCTAGTCCGATATGTCTGTAGGTAGTTTTATCACAATACTCCATCGTCATAAGTACGACCGTTGGAACTTAAATAGTGGCAACAATTTATCCATAACCGATACAAAAGAGTTACATGTTTGCAACTGTTACTGTCCTTCAAAGTAGTCACCAGCGTCGTGTAGAGCAGCAGAGCCTGTTCTGTTGATGGTGCGAATGGAGTGGTCTACTGCCTGTCGAATCTCTGGAACAGTTCTGAAGCGAATGCCACGAAGTGGTTTCTTCATCTTCGGAATCAAATCAAAGTCACAAGAACTTAAGTCCGGGGGGTATGGTGGATGGTACAGTACTTCATAGTCTCGTCGACCGAACAGAGCAGCCACAGCTTGCGCTGTATGCGACCGCGCATTGTCGTGCAAAATGACGGGTAGGTTGCACAGAAAGTGTCGCCGCCTCTTTCGCAAAACTGGTCTCAGGTGATGCTCCGAAAACCGTGCATTGACGGTATGCATTAGGATAACACCATCACAATCGTACACGAGAATCATCATAACTTTCACCATACTGGGGCTCTGACGCACTCTCGACTTTCGGCGGTGACCCATAATTACGCCATTCGTTGGATTAGCGTTTCAGTCACTTCAGGACTGTTCCAGAGATTCGTGAGGCAGTAGACTGTTCCATTCGCACCATCAACAGAACAGGCTCCGCTAACGGTATACTACGCCTTCCTCATCGCTGGCAACGGGCTCTACACAACGCTGGTGACTACTTTGAAGGACAGTGACAGGTGCAAACACGTAACTCTTTTGTATCGGTTGTCAATAAATAGTTGCCACTGTTTAAGTTCCAACCCTCGTATCATCCATACCCCGTAATCCATGGCCCCTATTTCTATAACTGTGTAGTGTTTCGTGAATGACGACGTGGACAATCCACACTGGTTACGGCAAGTTGACCATCAGCGTCCATGGCTGGTTAAGGTATGGTGTGGTATCTTGGGGAATAAACTCATTTGTTGGTATTTTATCGACGGCACATAGAATGGACAGAGGTGTCCCCATTAATTGGTCTGCAAGGTCGCCGGGTTTACCGTAGACGGATTTTTTTCTGCGGGGATATTTAAGAGATAAGGTGTACCAACAAGTGCTAACAGGCTGTCAAGACATGGTCGACCGCACCATAAACACTTGTGTTGACATTCCCGCAGATATGCTTCTGTTTGAGTACGGTGATTTGAAAAGCGGATCACTAAGTGTATTGAAGTTGCAAATACTAAGTTTGAACACTTACCCCAAGTGAAAAAGTAGAGTAGGGTTCGCCTATAGCCGCCGCCAAAGTGGAGCATCGAGTAGTCTCGTGTTCGATATACCAGAGGAATACAACGTTGCGAATGGCGTTTTGCATCAGACGTTATGAAATACTGGCCTGTCTTATCCTCTCAGCATGGAGGTTGGATCCCACATGCCATTTTATATTCAAGGGCCACTGAGTAGAATGTCGTAAATTACGATTGTGTATCCATTTCTGTTTCTCCCATTACAGCGGTATCTGCGGCGAAACGAAGAAAATGCTTCAGACAAAACGTATGTATATTTTGCCGTAAAATCGTAATTTGCAATAAAAAGCGAGGGTTGCCTATGAAGATTTCAAAGTTGGCCCCCGCTACCCACGCACGGGATGGGGTGGGGGATCGAGTGCGGTATCATTGGATGTTCCCCTCCGAGACATTTTTTGATTCGATGTGTGGTTTTCGAGATATTTCAGTGTCCTCAGTTAAAATGTACATCCTGTATGTTTGACCGTGTTTATAATCCAACTAATGCCCACGGGTCTTTCAGTCAGTTCACCACTGCCAAAAAATAAGTAGAGCGACAGGACACTACTTCCAAACGCATTTACCTGAAGTTCTTTTACCATTACTCAGTATGACCTGTATCGGCATGTAGATTGTTTTTCGACGCGCATTCGACGCTGGTGACTCTAGCACCTTAGTTGGGCCTCTTACCAGTTCATTGTGATGACATTCTGTCGACATATCAGTGGGCTCTCACTCACGTTGAATATCGGCTTTTCCTTCCAAACTAGCTTTTGCACTTGATAATCGATACCTTCTAGCATAACAGATTCCCAGTAACGTAATTCAAGAAGTGCCTGTACTTCTATTCGTGGCCGGCGTCCCCATATCTTTCTCACTGTAGTTTAGTCGTGATGTTTTCTCAACACACGCTTCTGTTTTCGGTCACCTTACCCTTTCGGTGTAACTGTTGTATTGTCCTTCACGTCGGCTGTGGTATGACCATCTCGTTCACACCTTACTGCTGTCTCATTTCTACCCTTCCGTGTACTTGCGGCGACGCAATGCAACTTCGCATGTCGTGATTCCGCCAGTCAGCATTTTGCGTGAGTGACCTATGACCTCTGGCCTTGTTTTGCTGCCACTACAGGTATCTACAGCACCTGTCGTATTGGGCTTCTGATCCTCTACCGTACTGCCCAGTCGTGGAACATTTAGCGACTGCCATACGCACATCGTAAAGTGATTAATTCCACACTATAACGCGCTCAGTATGCGTTCGTCTAAACGGCTAGCAATGATTAAAATTTTGCGGCATACATGACAATCACCTATCGTGACTGTTTTGAGTGCTGCATCATTTTGACGCCCATCTACTCCCCCAGTGCCCTGTATACAAGTAGGATATTTGCCTGGAAATCGATGTACTTAAGGCTTTTTCTTCACCTTTAACTGCGTCTCGCATTCCTGATCTAGCGCCTGCTTATTGATCAGCAACTGGAGTGATACCTTCTGCGATGGTATGGTGTTTTTCTGTCTACTAGAATTTATTCACTTCCACTATGTGATCAAATGTATCCGAACACCCACAAAAACATATGTTTTTCATTAGGTGAATTTTGGTGCCACCTACTGTCAGGTACGCCATATCAGCGACCTCAGTAGTCATTAGACATCGTTAGACAGCAGAATGGGGCACTCTGCGGAACTCACGGACATCGAAAGTGGTCTGGTGATTGGGTGTCACTTGTTTCATACGTCTGTACGTGAGGTTTCCACACTCCTAAACGTCCCTAGGTCCATTGTTTCCGATGTGATAGTGAAGTGTAAACGTGAAGGGAGACGTACAGCTCAAAAGTGTACAGGTCGACCTCGTCTGTTGACTGACAGAGACCACCGACAGTTGAAGAGGGTCGTAATGTGTAATAGCCATACATCCACCCAGACCATCACACAGGAAGTCCAAACTGCATCAAGGTCCACTGCAAGTACTATGACAGCTAGGCCGGAGGTGAGAAAACTTGGATTTCGTGGTCGAGTGGCTGCTCATAAGCCACACATCATACTGGTAGATGTCAAACGATGCCTCACTTGGTGTAAGGAGCGTAAACATTGGACAACTGAACAGTGGAAAAACATTGTGTGGAGTGACGTATCACGGTACAGAATGTGGAGACCTGATGGCCGGGCGTGGGTATGGCGAATGCCCGGTGAACGTCATCTGCCAGCGTGTGTAGTGCCGACAGTAAAATTCGGAGACGGGGTGTTATGGTGTGATCTAGTTTTTCATGGACCCCTTGTCGTTTTGCGTGGCACTATCACATCAAAGGCCTGCATTGATGTTTTAAGCACCTTCTTGCTCCCCACTGCTGAAGAAAAATTCGGGGATGGCGATTGCATCTTTCAACACGATAGAGCACCTGTTCATAATGCACGGCCTATGGCGGAGTGGTTACACGACAATAACATCCCTGTAATGGACTGGCCTGCACATAGTCCTGACCTGAACACTATAGAATACCTTTGGGATGTTTTGGAACGCCGACTTCGTGTCTGGCCTCACCGACCGACATTGATACCTCTCCTCAGTGCGGCACTCCGTGAAGAAAGGGCTGCCATTTTTCGAGAAACTTTGCAGCACCTTATTGAAGTATGCCTGCGAGAGTGGAAGCTGTCATCAAGGCTAAGGGTGGGCCAACATCATACTGAATTCCAACATTACCGATGGAGGGCGCCGTGAACTTGTTAGTCATTTTCAGCTAGGTGTGTGGATACTTTCGATCACATAGTGTATCTCTGTGAGTTTCTTTAGCACCAGATCCTGACCTGGAGCTGCATATAAAACGTAGTTCAACCAGGAAAACCAGTTTAAAACACAGGCTGCATTGTCTGTCAGCACGGTGCATAAAACTTTGCTCACTTCTGCAAATAGGATTCCTTATTTATATTTACATAATCCGCAAGCCACCGAGTAGTGCATGGCGGACGGTAGCTTGTGCTGAAACTAATCATTTTCTTCCCTATTCCACTCGAAAGTGGACCGAGGGAAAAACGACTGTGTATATGCCTTCGTACAAGCCCCAGTTTGTCTCATGGTATCTTCGCGGTCCTTAAAGTAGTGTACCCTGGTGGTTGCAGAACCGTTCTTCAGTGTGCCGGTTCTCTCAATTTTTTCAGTAGTGCCTCGTGAAACAGGTTTGTAAACTCTGGTTTATCTGAGGCTACTAAGTAAAACCAGTTACATTATAAACTGTACGTTCTATGTTGTTATTTTAACAATACACAAACTGCTACCCCATTTTGTCTTAACTCACAGTTCTTGACTTAGAATCATGCACTTGCTAGTAGTTTGTAGCGTCACGTTCATGCACATATCATAATTTAACAATAGCATTCAGAATGCGCATAAAATCACCATCCAGATAACCACAACTTTTGTCCGTCTGCTTAGCTAAGTATTAATGTGTTTGCCTACGATGTAGTGAGTCTGGGTTCGATTTTCGGCCGGGTTGGAGATTTTCTCCGCTCGTGGATTGCGTGTTGTGCTATCATCATCTCATCATCACCGACGAGCAAGTCGCCCATTGTGGCGTCACCTGAACTAAGACTTGCACCTGGTGGCAGAGCTGGCCGAGGTGGCGAGCGGTTCTACGCGCTACAGTCTGGAACCGCGCGACCGCTACGGTCGCAGCTTCGAATCCTGCCTCGGGCATGGATGTGTGTGTTGTCCTTAGGTTAGTTAGGTTTAAGTAGTTCTAAGTTCTAGGGGACTGATGACCTCAGAAGTTAAGTCCCATAGTGCTCAGAGCCATTTGAACCATTTAGTTCAACAGTTGTTATCAGTTTTGATATGCTCGCTCACTAAAATGCAATTCATTGACATTTAGTACTATGAAATTGTCGGAATTATGGTTGCATAGCATGCCACGTAGAATTTTGTAGCCTAGACGTGAGGCAATGCTGATCCTGCGACTTATCTTAGAAGACAGATTAAGCAAAGGAATACCTACGCTTCTAGCATTTGTAGAGTTAGAGGAAGATTTTGACAATGTTGACTGAAATACTCTCTTTGAAATTCTGAAGGTGATAGGGGTCAAATACAGGGAGCGAAAGGCTATTTATAATTTGTACAGAAACCAGATGGCAGTTATAAGAGTCGAGGGCATGAAAGGAAAGCAGTGGTTGGGAAGGTACTGAGACAGGATTGTAGCCTATCCCCGATGTTATTCAATATATATACTGAGCAAGCAGTAAAGGAAATAAAAGAAAAGTTTTCAGTAGGAATTAAAATCCATGGAGAAGAAATAGAAACTTTGAGATTAGCACATGATATTGTAATTCTGTCAGAGACAGCAAAGGACCTGGAAGAGCAGCTGAATGGAATGTTGAAAGGATGATATGAGGTGAACATCTACAAAAGGAAAACGAGGATAATTGAATGTAGTCGAATTAAATCTGGTGATGCTCAAGGAATAAAATTAGGAATTGAGACACTTAAAGTAGTAGATGAGTTTTGCTCTTTGGGAAGCAAAATAACTGATGATGGTCGGTAGTAGAGAAGATATAAAATGTAGACTGGCAATGGCAAGGAAAGCCCTTCTGAAGAAGGGAAATTTGTTAACAACGAACGTAGATTTAAGTGTGAGGAAGTCTTTTCTGAAAGTATTTGTATGGAGTGTATCCATATAGGGAAGTGAAACATGGCCGATAAATATTTCAGACAAGAAGAGAATAGAAGCTTTCGAAATGTGGTGCTACAGAAGAGTGCTGAAGATTAGATGGGTAGATCACGTAACTAAGGAGGAGGTACCTAATAGAATTGGGGAGAAGAGGAATTTGTGGCACAGCCTGTCTAGATAAGGGATCGGTTGGTAGGACATGTTCTGAGGCATCAAGGGATCACAAATTTAGTATTGGAGGGAAGCATGGAGGGAAAAAAACGTAGAGGGAGACCAAGAGATGAATACGCATGCGACCGTGGTTAACGTATACCGTGCGTAGCAAAATGTCGCTCTCCAAATTCGGCGCCGAGGCTACAGCAGTGCGCCACAGGTCACAGATGACAGGGGTGAAAGACGACTGCAGAGACGTCTACGGGCGAATAGCCATGCAACTGTTGAGCAACTGACCGTCCAGATAAACCAAGGGGCTACCACCAGTGACTCCTCAGCGGACGTTGCTCGTACGGACCTCCGCAGTGGGCGCCTTGTGCGTACGACTATGCTGATCGCTCTTCATCGGCAACAAAGTCTGGAATTTGCAAAGCAATACCACCACTGGACGTCCACTGAGGGGTAACAGGTGCACTTTTTGGAAGGATCACGTTTTATGCTCCATCGCACAGATGGCCGTTGGCGTGTACGGCGTGAAACGTTTGAAAGCAAACACCCTGAAACGACCGTGAGAAGGGCCCAGCCAGGAGAGGGGAGCGTTATGGTCTAGGTAATGGCATTCTTGGTGTGATCCCACCGTTCCGGTAGGCACAGTGGATTAACACAAGTATGCCTCTATCCTTGGGGATCAGGTCCATCCCTAGATACAGCTTGTTTTTCCTTGGCACAGTGGCATCTACGAGCAGGACAATGCAACGTGACATACAGCTTCTAGTGTACGCGCGTGGTTCAAAGAGCACCAGGATGAGTTTTTCATACTCCTCTGGCCATCGGAGCCCCCGGATGTAAACACAGGCGAGAATCTGAGTTGGTGAGCAGTTCAAATAAGACTTGAATTTCATTTCATATAGGTACACATACAATTCAAATACGTATTCGTACAATGATACTTCACGGTGATTTCGATCTAGGCTCGACATGTTGAAGAAAATACATGTTTAAATTCGGTGGTAGGCGTAAAACATCATTTCTCTGAAAATTAGTTTCAACTCTTTTTTCAGGAGACCACTCGATGTAAATAGTTGCGAAAACATACTTAACCTCTTAGCGGCACAGAATCCCGAGCATAGAGGCAGCGTTATGTCGGACACAGGGATTAGCAACCATAAGGTCGTTGTAACAAGACTGAACACCTTAACATCCAAAGAAACCAAAACTAACCGGGAAGTACATCTACTTAAAAAAAATCAGATAAAAATTAGCTCGACGGCTTCCTAAGAGACAGCCTCCTTTCCTTCCGAATTAACTACGTAAGAATAGACGAGATATGGCTTTCAGTTCAAAGAAGTAGTATCGACAGCAGTGGAGGGATCTATACCACTTAAATTAATAAGAAACGGACCTGACCCACCATGAAACACAAAACAGGTCACAACACTTTTGCAGGAGCAATGAAGTCAGCGTATCAAATTTGAAAGAAAACAAAATTCTTAATATTAGCGAAGTTTTGCAGAAGCTCGAAATTTAGTGCGAACTTCATGGTAAGATGCTTTTAATAGTTCCACAGCGAAACACTGTCTCGAAATCAGGCGAAAATCCAAAGAGATTCTGGTCGTATGTGAAGTAAACTTGTGAAGACACATAGTCAACACTTCCATTGCGCAATAGCGGTGGTAATGTTACCGGTGACAGTGCCACTAAAGCTGAGTTGCGACAGACGGTCTTCCGAAATTACTTCACCAACGGAGAGGAAGTAAATATTCCAGAATTCGAATCAAGAACTGCTGCCAATAGGAGTAACTTCGAAGAAGATATCCTCGGTTTAGTAAATCACGTTACACCACTTAATAATGGCAAGTCCTCCGTTCCAGACTGTACATCAGATAGAATCCTTTAAGAGAATACTGATATAATAGCTGAGTACTTAGCAATCTTATACGACGGCTCACTCGATGAAAGATCCGCACCTAAGGACTACAAAGTTGTAAAGGTCGCGCCAACACTCAAAAAAGGAAGTAGGAGTAATTCTAAGAATTACAGACCAATTTCACTAATGTCGATTTGCAGTAGGATTTTGGAGCTTATACTGTGTTCAAACGTTATGTATTACCTCAAGGAAAACAATCTCTTGACACAGTACCATGAATTCAAAAAATATCGTTCTTGAGAAACAGAACTAGCTCTTTATTCGTACCAAGTAATGAGTACTTTCGATAGGGGATCTCGAATTTATTCCATATTTCTAGAGATCCAAAAGGCTTTAGAAACCATTCCCCACAAGCGGATCCTAATCAGTTGCGTGCCTAGAGGATATCGTCTCAGTTGTGTGACTGGATTTGTGATATCCTGTCAGAAAGGTCAAAGCTCGTGGTTGCTGGAAGGAAGGAACCAAGTAAAATAGAAGTAATATCTGGTGCTCCCCAAGGAGGTGTTACAGGTCCGCTACTGTTTCATATGCATGTAAATGTTTTAGGACACCATCTAAGCAGCCATCTTAGATTGTTTCCATATGATGCTGTCATTTACAGACTCGTAAAGTCCTCAGGAGATCAAAACCAACTGCTAAATGATTTAGACAAGGTATCTGTGTGATGCGAAAAGTGGCAGTAGAATTCTTCTTGTTTTCGTGGGTAACAGAACGCATTCTTGCATTGGGAATTTGTCATCTATCGCCTCTGTCCTCGCTTGTTGGTTGCAGGCCTCGTCACGTGAGTACACTTTGCCAGATCATTTAAATTACACAAATACCTGTGAATTAATAAAGTGATTTCTCATACGCCAATGTAGACTAAATCTTATATAGCCTTTCAGTATAACAATAGTTAACAGCTGAGCAAGTTTCAGTGTATACTTGAAATAATTTTGAAGACACCTAAAATTAGAAAAAACCGTAAATTATATAACTTCCACTATAAGCGACATCCTGACGCATAATATGTTTTTTTACATACAGCAGAAAATGACTTAAACACATTGGTCTAAATAGTTCATTAGACAGTAGTTTGCTTATAATGTTAAAAGTTACGTAATATTTCAGTTTTCAAGTAGTAATTGCTCTTCCAGATGTTTGACATTATTGTTTTCATTTGTTATGCTGTTACAAAGAGTGATGGCACGAATGCAGTTTGAATGTGACGGTCGAACCTTGAAACTTGTTAGTAATTAATTATGAATGAGCGTATGTACCATACAAGGGTAAGACATGCTTAATGTAAAGTGGCAATTTTAAGATTCATAGAGAACAAATATTTTCTTCTCTATGTAAGACAAGCAGAGTTGATATTATCCGCAGTTTATTTCCTTACGGAAAATACAAAGTTTGGAAACGGATTATAATGAATTCGGAACTGGAAAATAGTCAATGAGACACATTACGAAGCTTATAGGCTGCGGCTATAGTATGCGCCAGCCAATCCGATGAGAGAACGTTTGCCCGTTCCAGATATACGCTGTTCAGTCATGTTATGTGACCACCTATCAAAAGCCTGAATAACCACCTTTTACAGCGCAGGCCGCTGCAAGATGTGCAGGACGAGAGTCTGCGTGGGTCTGGAAGGTACCGACAGGGATGTGGAGCCATGTAGACTGCTAAGTTTCTCGGTTGATGGAGGATCCATTGCACAAACAGCCTTATCGAGGTGGCCACACAGATTCTCGCCTGGGTTTAAATAAGGGGGTTCTGGTGGCCGGAGGAGTATGACAAACTCGTCCTGGTGCTCTTTGAACCACGCGCGTACACTGCAAACTGCATGTCACGTTGCATTGTCCTGCTGGTAGATGACACTGTGCCGAGGAAAAACAAACTGTATCTAGTGGTGGACCTGATCCCCAAGGATAGATGGTCGGTCAGGAGATCGGTAACGAATTATAAATTTATTCCGGTTGCCAAGTAAAATCTCTGCCCATACTCATTCATAAGAACTATCTAGTTAAATCCTAGACTAATATCTATCATACCTAATAGAGGTAAACCTGTGGTAGCCAAATTTTTCCTGAGATTCGAGTAAAACAGAAACTATTTCATTCGGAAAACGGTGAAAATCGTGACGTGAAAGATGCGAAAATAAATCACATCAACGCTTAGATTCGTCTGAGCTATTTCAGTGCACATTCTTACAATAAAAAACACTACTTGTATCTAGGGACCAGCTAGTCTGACTTAATAACCACGGTGCTGTTTTGGAATGCGCTAGATTTTAGTTAGATTACTTCATAATAGTAGTTACAACAATAAAATTTCATGATCGAAATTTACTGTTTATCAGTCTTGAGACTTTAGCTGAAGAATCAATCTACGGTCACTGTTTTGTATCTATAATGATGATTTGCACAAAAACAGGGTTAAGAATTTGACACTCATTTATGTCTTTAAAAAAAATTTCGAGGGTGTGGGCTTCTATATCAGTAAAATAATTTCATACTCACAGATATGTTGGTTGCCTTGCACTGTTACAATAAGTGTTACGTGCTTACCGCAGAGTGGGATAAAAAGCATTTTCAAACGCTAATCTGAGATGGGAATTTCGTCTTTAGAAAGACAAAGCGTTTATTGGTGGCATGCAAAATTACGTAATTTCTCCTGCTACGCGAGCAACAGGTGTCCTCGAGTTGCCGCAATATTCGTTCGGCCAGAAACTTTTATCAGTAATGTCATGCTGTCGATCCATTATTGTGTACTGCTGGCTAACAGTGCCAAACAACTTTACATGACCTAGATTGGAGTACCTGAATAAGCGCCAGAAGCAAATTACTCCCAACACATTCACATTTGTCACTGCATCCCACTGCGAATGGATAAAGGCGCATGACATAGACATTCTGATTTTATATCGTGTAACGAAATCAGGGGCACAGTAAAACATTTAATATTTAGCATTGTGAACAATGATGAGAACTTAAATAGGAAAATGAGAAACATGGCAAGAAAAGGAAAAAATTAACAGCTTTCAAATCTACGATGAAATGGAAAAGAGATCTTTAACTTCAGCGTACTGCGTTTATTAATTTCCCTTCGGACTGCATACCGACAGCTTGTTCTCATTTGACATTATTCCAACAGAATTGTATATGACGTCACTACTTTCTTGAGGAACTGTTGCTTAGTATAATGGGCAGTCAGATGAAAGCGGGACACAGAAAAAATGAAGTAATCTTCTTATTATCTCCATAGTAATCGCCATAAATGTTAATACATTTATTCATCTGTGAGCAAGGCGGTAATTACCTACCTGGAGAAACGCTTGTTGTTAGCATACGGAACTATGATTGTATCCAGGCGTGCAGCTCTTCGACCGAAGCAAATCGGCGCCCACGAATAACTTTCTTCAGGGCTCCAAAACTATTCTCACATTATCAGTGTATTAAGAGTTATGGAGATTACGTTTGAGATAATAACCAGTTTACTTATTATTTTCCGCCTGTCTCGACTTCGTTGGACTGACCCTTAAAATATCATTTGACGCGCTACTTTGGAAATGTTGCTTCCATCACAATTTACAAATAACGTTGAAAATTTCACGGGAACTGAACTCAGTAGAGAGATAATGACTGTATTCTTAGCCTTAGAGGTTTTATCCTGTTTTATGCTAGGGTGCCCCGTATTAAAAGAGATATCAGTTATTGTCAGTATTATTATATTTAAACGATATGTGAAGAACTTCTAAGCTTTAAACGCACACCCTGTCCGTTCTAGATTTGCACGTTTCTTTTCTCGAACTGGCGTTTGTGAGATAAATAATACTGAAACTGTTTCTGTTCGAACTAATTTTGGTTTTTGTCATTTTGAAACCAGAAGAGTGAAATTAGCGCAACTGGATTGTTTCGTAAACACTTACAACTATGACATTTTCAACTTTTTTAGTCCTGTCTTGCTCAGTTGCGTGTAATATTGCGGTATATTGATAATTTTTACTTATGGACCGTCTGACAGCAACTGAATAAAACAAAATTTTAGTGCCATACGCGTTTCGCCTTTATTTTCTGCAAGGCATCATCAGTGGCAGGTTGCGTGGACAATTTCTTACATATTACGCTCCTGTTGCAATTTTGATGTTGTTCTTCTTCTTGTGAATGCCAATTTCCGGTTTTTTCTCCCACATTCCACAGCACTATGCATTGCATTGAAACAAGCGTTCAGTTCATAGTGCTGTGGAATGTGGGGAAAAAACCGCAAATTGGCATTCATAAGAAGAAGAACAACACCAAAATTGCATTTTTGGTGTTGTTCTTGAAACGAGCGTTCAGTTCATAGTGCTGTGGAATGTGGGAAAAAACCGCAAATTGGCATTCATAAGAAGAAGAACAACACCAAACATGCAACAGGAGCGTAATATGTAAGAAATTGTACACGCAACCTGCCACTGATGATGCCTTGCAGAAAATAAAGGCGAAACGCATATGGCACTAAAATTGTGCTTTATTCAGTTGCTGTCAGACGGTCCATAAGTAAAAATTATCAATATACCGTGAACTTACAACTATGTTCCTAGTACGATCGCTAAAGTAATCGTAGCATCAGCAGTTTGTTCCACTCATAGAGAAACTTAGGAGAAACGGAATTCTGCCGAACGAACGAGGAAAAGCACACCTTCCAGCGGTGAATCACACAATTTGGAGGAACGATTTACAACTGGCTAGTTATAAACGTTTTTCGTACCGCTTTCTCAGGATATAGACAATGTTGCAATAATTATAAAAAATACGAGGAATGTAAGCCGCTATTTTCAACGTTAGATTGGTGTTAATAACGTTTTGTACCATGCACGTCGCGGATATATCCTAACTAAACGTATAAAATCCGTTTAGCCAGAAGACTGATTGAGTGGCTCACATGTTAGTCGTAACACATACGAGTAATATACAATTATTTTCTCTGTTGTACTAGCTGTAACGTAACGTATTGTTTTGTTTCTCCGTGTTACAGGTGAGGAGACACGAGTGACGACGCACAATGTTATGCTCTATCTTGGCATAATAGAAAGGTGTTGCAACGATCTGGCTAACAGCTTAAATAATGATCAGGATGCAAACACAGTGTCATGAGCTTCCTTTCACTGTAACTAATGTTTTCTACTACATTCTTCCTAACAATAAAGCCTTATTGAATATCTTCTCTCCTACAGGCATTTGGTGTTTGAAATGCATCAGCGTATCGTTTCACAATACATTACTAGTCGTAAAGCGTGTTACTTTACTATTGTTGAACTGAGAATTCATACGAAAAGTTTATGATAATAAAGTAGTGTCCTGACTAACTTGCAAATGAAGTTGTGTGATAATTACTGAAAAAGTTAAAAACTGAAAACTGCGCTATGTTTCATGTTGTTTTCCTCTAACAGACCGCGTGACTGAGGTACAGGTAAAAAATAAAGTAAATTCCTTTATGGTTTGCAATATTAATTTATTCAGAGGCTCACAGCATGTAATTTTTCAATCAGTGAGAATAATTTGTCATTTTGAATACGTGGAGTTTTTCCTTTCAGCGATCGCAACAGAAAGGGAGGAAACGTGGGTCGGTAAGTAGAGAGCGACGAGCAGCCGACTTCGCCAGCACACTGCCGTTCCGTTTCCCGGCGCGCAAATCACTTCACAGCAGAGAGCCTCTAATGGGATCTCAAAGGCGCTCTTCTTCTGATTCACTGAAGCCACAGGGATTCATTCTACTTCTTTTTATCTTCTTCTTTTTTCCACAACAGGGAATGAAATACACTCCCCGGGGAGGGATATCTTTTCGCGTTTACAGGTACAGAAATTCTCGTTTTCTCTTTAAAAAATCGCGACAAGGTGTAACGTTTCTGGCTTTACAGCCATCATATTCTGCTACAAGAAGCTCTTAGAGCGGTTGAGAAGGCAGCAGGGACAAGATGACATAATTTGGTGTGAGGTACCGATGACAGACGGCTTGCTCGGTACGGTTATCGTGAGAAAGACCGCCTAAATTGTGGTCCTTCTCCGTGACTGGCTGCTGCGTTCCGAAGTTGCCCGCCAAAACAATAATCTTGTTACTAATTTTAGAAAAACTAATGAGCGTATTTACTTGCATTTCATATTAAAGCATCCAAAAATGGCTCTGAGCACTATGGGACTTAACATCTGAGGTCATCAGTCCCCTAGAACGTAGAACTACTTAAACCTAACTAACCTAAGGACATCACACACATCCATGCCCGAGGCAGGATTCGAACCTGCGACCTTAGCGGTCACTCGGTTTCAGACTGAAGCGCCTAGAACCGCTCGGAGCCCGCATCTCGTGGTCGTGCGGTAGCGTTCTCGCTTCCCACGCCCGGGTTCCCGGGTTCGATTCCCGGCGGGGTCAGGGATTTTCTCTGCCTCGTGATGGCTTGGTGTTGTGTGCTGTCCTTAGGTTAGTTAGGTTTAAGTAGTTCTAAGTTCTAGGGGACTGATGACCGTAGCAGTTAAGTCCCATAGTGCTCAGAGCCATTTTTTTGAACCGCTCGGTCACACCGGCCGGCTTTAAAGCATCTCTCAATAGCGTGCTATCATTCCATTATTTCAGAAGTATTACTAACAAGCTGAATAATAAACAACGGCTAAACGAAAAGACAGACGAAGCACTTCGGCAATCTTCGGATCGCACCTAACTTGGATTGCGGGCGAAGTGGTTCGGCTGTAAGATCACTGATGGTTATTTCGACATATAGTTGAGAGCAGTGTGACAGTAATTAGTAAAACACGCAGTTCATTATTTTGTTCAAGAATGGAAATTACTTGCGACTCTAAAGTGGAATGTAACTGTGTAGTTTCTCGTTTTCTGCTAATTAAAAGTGAATGGCATTCCGTATACACAAAAAAATTGAAAGTTTCACTATTCGCGTAATATCAGTTCCTCGCTAAGAGTTTGTTACAGTCTCAAGATAACGGATTCACGACCTACGTGCTGTTTTCTGCTCAAGGGCAACAATTAAATAAGATTGGTGGTTGGTGAACATTTATTATAACTTATGCATTCCACTCAAGGCGGTGGAAGCAAATAGGCACCTCGCATGTACTGCAATATTAGTACAAGTAAGATGAGTGACACATCATCTATGGTAACACAGGGGACGTATGAAGGAGAGAAGTTTTCGAGGGGAGGGTTTTATCACACTCGCGCATTTATCAACATTGCTCTCCCCTTCTCTTTTTTACTTGCCGTAATATTTTGTGCATCACAAGAAATTATCCTAATGATGGATGATGTAGATACTAAATTACTGAAAACAGTTTAAAAATCAAACTAATTTCTGAGCGGAAATAAAACGCACACATCAGCAGGTAGGTCCAATAAAGTCCAGATTCAGGTCCGAAAAAATGCTGGCGCTCAGCTGTTTTTAAAGAAACACACCTAACATATTTTTTTGTGGTTTGTTTAGTCTGAGCAGGTTAGAACCATCTTCTTACAATGGACCCATAGCAGAACGTATGAAACACATAGAAAGTACCATATCTCAAGTTCTAGTTCATCCTTGTGTCTGACTTAAATTTTTCTAAGCATTATAGTAACACTCTCAATGACAGCTATAATTACAACATGAATAATAGTTTTCATGACGGAGATAACAACTGTTGTTATACACTGAAGCGCCAAAGAAACTGGTATAGGCATGCGTATTGAAATACACAGATATGTAAACAGGCAGAATACGGCACTGAGGCCGGCAACACCTACATAAGACATGTCAGCAGGCGACTGTTCAAGCTGGTGGAGGGTCTGTAATGACATGCGGCGAGTGCAGATGGAGTGATATGGGACCCCTGATGGGTCTAGACCAGGGCCGCACAAACACGGAAAACCGTACGAGTGCAAAGCGAGGTGCAGCGAGTGCCTGCACAGTGCATCGGTTCAACTCGGCATATTTCGCCTCAACTCTGCTTGCTAGGTGAGGCCGACGCTGTGCGCTGCCGAATGCGCTGCCAGACGGCTTAGTCAACATTGGAATACGTAAGCGCAAGACAATTACCGGAATAATGGAACCATCTGCTCCAAAAAAAGGGAAAATTGCCGAAAGTCAATTTAAACCGGAATGGGAACTCTCCTACTTTTTTGTGCGTTGTGACGATAAAGCCAAATGTCTAA
The DNA here is from genome assembly GCF_023864345.2 of Schistocerca serialis cubense. Taxonomy (NCBI): domain Eukaryota; kingdom Metazoa; phylum Arthropoda; class Insecta; order Orthoptera; family Acrididae; genus Schistocerca; species Schistocerca serialis. Next base: position 317,389,653 of record NC_064640.1, on the reverse strand, counting down.
TCTGCGGTACACTAATTACGTGTGTCAGAAAATCGTCTACTGAAAGGCACTACAGCAAATTGCATTCAGAAGAGTATAGTGATATAACAGGGGATGCCAGAGAGGAAGAATTACGGAAGTTGCAAACTCTTGCAGAAGAGAATTCTGTATCTACAAACGAGGTTTGTTGCAAGTACTTTAGCATGTATATTTTGGTTAAAGGTCATGCGAAACGAAATAACCTTTGTTTGGATTCATTAGTTTTCGTTTTCGCATAAATTATTTCTAACGTATCTTTTTTACTCTACTTTAAGGTGAAGAAGATGAGGGGTGTTGCGAGAGGACTCTCAGAGCTAGTTACAAAGTTGCTCTACGTTTAGCAAGAGCTGGGAGACCATTTATGGACGGGTCATCAATAAAAAAAAAACATTATGTTGAACGTAGTAGAGACAATGAATCCCACATTACCCGCGTACAGCAGAATACCACTTTCCAGAATGACAATACATCGGAGAATCAACGGCATTGCTGAGAATTTACATGAACAACTGGCAGCCAAAATTGAAAACTTCCTAGCGTACTCCATCGCACTTGATGAGTCCACGGATATTAAATGGTTCAAATGGCTCTGAGCACTATGGGACTTAACATCTATGGTCATCAGTCCCCTAGAACTTAGAACTACTTAAACCTAACTAACCTAAGGACATCACACAACACCCAGCCATCACGAGGCAGAGAAAATCCCTGGCCCCGCCGGGAATCGAACCCGGGAACCCGGGCGTGGGAAGCGAGAACGCTACCGCACGACCACGAGATGCGGGCTCCACGGATATTAACGACACGGCTCAGTTAGCAATATTTTTGCGTGGCGTGGACGACGACCTACATGTAACGGAAGAGCTCCTGGATATGATTTCGTTGAAGGACACTGTTACAGGGGCGGATATTTTAGCAGCTGTTGAAATGGCAGCTGAAGGAATTGGACTCCCTTGGGAAAAGCTGTTTCCCGTAACCACAGACGGGGCACCAGCAATGTGCGGTAAAGCAATAGGGTTTATTGGCCTACTGCGGAAAAAACTTAACATGCCGAATTTACCTTCCGTTCATTGTTTTGCACACCAAGAGGCTCTTTGTGCGAAAATTATCGGTCTTCAAGATGTGATGAAGGTAGTGGTGCGTATCGTGAACTACATTCGTTCTCATGGACTCGCTCATCATCAATTCAAAGAATTTTTGATTTCCTTTGAAGAGGAGTATCCAGATATTCCCTACCACGCTGAGGTGCGCTGGCTGAGCAAAGGGTAAGTGATTTACCGATTTTTTCGACTACGCCACACTGTGGCTCAGTTTTTGGAGAGCAAAGGACGTCCGGAGCCACTTTTTCATGACCCTGAATGGGTAGCTGATTTAGGATTTTTAGCAGACATTATGTCTCTCCTAAATGAGTTAAGTCTGAAACTCCAAAAAGAAAACAATCTCATCAACGATATGATCAGCAAAATAAACGCTTTCCAGTATAAACTGAAGCTCCTCAAAAACAACCTTTCAGAGAAAAATACACAACACTTTCCTGAACTAGGTAAGCGAGATATAAATTGTACCTTTATTAAAACAGCCTGATTATTATAGCCGCTCTAATCAAAACGGTACTATGTTTTTGTTTGACAGCATCTGTGCAGGAAGGAGCACGCTTTGAAAAATACGTCGAGGTGCTACAATCCCTTGAAAATGCGTTTAACGACCGATTCCAGGTAATGTGCCGGTATATGACACACAGCTAAATAAGGGGGATTGCTTTACATATGCAAGTGTAACATTACATTAAAACCAATAGTACACATTACATGTTTATTAAAGTCTATAGCATTTTAGTACGTCGAAACAACGGCTTACATTACTTTCATTTATTAATATTGGCTTTGTTATTATTTCAGGAAATAACCTACCTGCAGCCAATTCTCGATGTTATTGTGAAACCTTTTTCTATGCATATTGAAAGTGCACCTTCAGATTTACATTTCGAACTAATTGATTAGCAAAGCGATGTTCACCGAAATGATGAGTTTTACAATACAAAAGGTTTGCTCCAATTCTACAAGAATTTGCCGCAGGAAGAATTTCCCAAGTTACACAGAGAAGCAGCGAAGATTATTTCTGTTTGGTTCCACTTGTGTATGTACAAGGTATTTTTCTGTTTTGTCTTGTACAAAAACTAGATTGCGTGCGTGTATTTCTAATTGTGATTTAAAAAATTCTCTCAGAATTGCTGTCAGCCAGTCTCTTGTTCCAGATCTTAGTAGCATAATTGCAAATAAAATAAAGAGCACATAGGAAGATACATTTGCGTTGAAGCCAAATTTAAAATTGCTACCATTACAGTTATTATATAAATCTCTTTTGTACCGGTGCACCAAACAAAGCTCTCCACCTAGTGTACATTAGTATTTGGCAATGATGAAGACAAGCTAAGGAAGTGAGAGGCAGCGATGTTGCGCAAAGCCGAGGAGTGGGGGGTCTGCACCGTCGTCAACATAGCGCAGCCGTCTTCTGCACTGTGCGATGCACCGGTGCATGCACCTTGTGCGGCCCTGGTCTAGACTATCACAGGTGACACGTACGTAAGCATCCTGTCTAATCTCCTGCATCCATTCATGTACATTGTGCATTCCGATGGATTTGGGCAATTCCAGCAGGACCATGCGACACCACACAATTCCAGAATTGCTACAGAGGGGCTCCAGGGCGCTCTTCTTAGTTTAAACACTTCCGCTGCTGGCCACTTCTGCGTGCTCGCTGGGGCCCTACACGATATTAAGCATGTGTATCAGTTTCCTTTGCTCTTCAGTGTAGTATTAGTCAAAGAGATCAATAGTAACTGTAATGCTGAAAACCCGAATGGACATAGCACATAATCAACACGACAGAATAGGTAGATGGTTTATTCAAGAGAAAGAGCTTAACGCGCTCTTCTGGCAAAAAAAAAAAAAAGTAAAGTCTTCTGGGGCCAAACTGCTTAGGTCTTCGGTCCCTAAGCTTACAAACTACTTATTCTAACTTAAACTAACTTACGCTATGGACAACAGACACACATGCCCGAGGGAGAACTCGAGCCTCCGACGGGGGTGACCGCGCGGACCGTGACAAGACACCCAAGCCCGCGCGGCTGCTCTTCTATCTCTTGGCCCTTTCGGAATCAATTATTCGGCTTGGCATTGACTGAAATAATTGTTGGAAGTCATTCTGAGGGATGTCGGGCCAAATTCAATCTAGCTGGCGCGTTAGATCGTTAAATGTAATCCCAGGATGGCTTGCCATGAAGGGCAACAAAACAGGTTGTCATCGGGGCTCAGTTCGAAACGGGCTTCAGTACTGAATACAATTCTACTCTAGTCAATGAGATTCCAGGCCCAAGACGTGTCTGGAGACAGTTCGCCGTGGGGTCCGACAACCAGGAGTGGTTATCTAGCGGGCCATTTCTTTTCATAGCAGGACAAGTTTGGTTGTCTTCCGTGCCACCCTTACAGCACAGCGGTTCGTCGACGATATTCTACACCCCGTTTTATTGTACGTCATGGAAAAACACCCTGGGCTTACATTTCAGCAAGATAATGCCCGCTTGCACACGGCGAGAGTTTCTACTGCTTGTCTTTGTTCTTGTTACACCCTACATTGGTCACCGAGGTCGCCGGATCTCGCCCCAATTGAGAACATTTGGAGCATTATGGGCAGTGACGTCCAACTATGTAGGGATTCTAACAAGCTAGCGCGTCAATTGCAGTTAATTTGGCACGATATCCCTCCAGAGAATATCCAGCTTGTATAAGGGCTAGAGGTGGACCAACAACTTATTTACTTGCTCGCTCTCGGGAGCTCTTTCTCTTGAATCAGTGAACCAACTTCTCTACAACTGTAATAATTTTTTGTCTGTACGAGTGCACAACATCTACCGATTTCCGTCCCTTTTGGGTAACTAGTATTCTTTGTCTTGGAGTGTATTGATGACCTCGTTATTTTAAAAACCATGTTAATACCACATTAATACCGCATTAAAAAACCATGACAGAGAAAGTTAAGTTGTAATTGCTGGTTTTGGATACCGCATTAAAAAACCATGACAGAGAAAGTTAAGTTGTAATTGCTGGTTTTGGATATTGTGAAAGAGAAGGCAGACTAAACTTGAGGAAGGCTGTGTGGCTAAGGAAAAAAGTGAATGGGAGTACTTACAGTGAATGGGAGTACTTACAGTGAAGTAGGAGACAAGTTTGCAAATGAGATTACGGTTGTGACAGGAGTTGGATAACCAGCTGTTTTTAAAACTAAGTAGGAGTATAAAGTATCAGTAGTATATGGGTCGGTATGGGAGGAAACCTCCAACATTTTGCGCAAAAGTTGCCGCCTCCCTGAACCCGCATCTTTTTGCGCAAAAGATGGCGGCCACTTTTTTGCGAGCTCCTTTTGGCGAAATGTTGGCGACGTTAAGTAAGGGCTACGGTTGACAACAAACCCGCATCTTTTTGGACAAAAGATGGTGAGCACTGTTTGGCAGTCGCTTTTTTTGCAGAAATTAGGGCGACTTTAAGTAAGGGCGGTGGCTGAGGACAAACCCGGATCTTTTTGACCAAAAGATGGCGAGCACTTTTTGGCGGGCGCTTTTTTTGGGAAACCTTGGCGATTTTAAGTCGGTCGTCCAAACGTTGGTGCCTCTATGGTAGACGCTTTTTTGTGGCGACTTTACGGCGTCCACTTTTTGGCAAGCACTTTTTGGCCATCCCTTTTTCTGGAACGACTGTTTGGGAACCCCTTTTTGTGCGACCACTTTCTTGGGAGCACTTTTTGGCAGCCGCTTTCTGCGACTTCCAATCGGTCCCAGCCAGTCACCGGTGAGCAGCAACTGGTGAGCTGTCTTATATGAAAATTGAATTGCGTTATTTAAATATTTTATGTATGTATGTAATAAAACGGCTAAGAAAGGATATAGATTGAATAATTTTGCTATGCAAGAACTAAAAGATGAAGCGAAAAAAATGGGTTCCAGAGGTTATTCAGATCTGAAAAAGCAGCAACATACTGACCTTATTAATAATTATCAAGTGAATGAAAAACGGCAAGAAGAAGAGAAGAAGAAGAAGAAGAACATATTCAGCCACTGACTGAACAACAGAAACTTATTCAGATGATTAAACAAATGAGTAGATTTTCAAAATTTGAACAATTATACGAATTTTATTTAACAAGTGAAATATACGCTGCAATAATTGCTGATTATATAAAAAAAGAAAATCCATTTAAACGTGCCAGATGGAGATCTATAACAAGATGAGAAAAACTATCTGAATATTTCATGAGAGACTTCCAAGACAAATTAGACTGGACTGAAATATCATGTATCCAAAATATTTGTGAAGATTTTATGAGAAAGTTTCAAGACAGATATCATATAATCAAAAAAGTCTGAAGATATCATGAGAGAATTCCAAGACAGTTTAGACTTGGTTCATATGAAGGGCTTATTTCAATAGTGGTACAAGTCCATTTGTGTTCATTCTGAGATACAGAGTCCTAAAGTTAAAAAACGCTGAAAAATTTGCAGTTGAGATACCAGAAATATTCAAGTATATACAGGGTGGTCCATGGATAGTGGCCAGGCCAAGTATCTCACGAAATAAGCACTAAACGAAAAAACTACGAAGAATGAAACTCGTCTAGCTTGAAGTGGAAAACCAGATGGCACTTTGGTTGGCCTGCAAGATGGCGCCATCTGGTTTCCCCCTTCAAGCTAGACAAGTTTCGTTCTTTGTAGTTTTTTCGTTTGATGCTTGTTTATTGAGATATTTGGCCCGGTCACGATCAATGGACCACCCTGTATATTTGAATTCAAGTATATATACTTGAATATTTCTGGTATCTCAACTGCCGGTTTCTCAGCGCTTTGTATCTCAGAATGAACTAAAATGGACTTGTACCACTAGTGAAAGAAGCCCTTCATATATCAAATAACAAAATGGTGTCTGTACAAAAACCCAGGCGACCATTGTAGGCAAAAGCACCCCTTCCTTCCGCCTCCTTGATTTCTATCTCACCATCTATGGCCGTCCTATCGCCCTCACCCCCACCCTTAAGTAGCTTGGCGTCACCCTTGACCGTCGCCTCTCCTGAACCCCCCATCTCCGGACAATCCAAGCCAAAGCATGCTCCCGACTCCATCTCCTCAAGCTCCTTTCCGGCCGTATTTGGGGTCTGGACCCATCCACCATCCTCCACACCTATAAATCCCTCATCCGCCCTATCCTTTGTTGCGCCCATCCGGCCTGGATCTCCGCCCCCCCCCCTACCTTTTATAAATCCCTACAAATCCTTGAACGTCATGCTCTCCGCCTCGCCTATCGCAACCGTCTCCCCTCCCCCATGCGGATCCTCTACGATCTCATTCCGTTTCCGCACCTCCTCCTTTTCCTTGAAAGGATACAGATCCTGTACACCTCCTGTAAACTCAATCCTCCTCACCCACTTGTCTCGCCCATCCTCTCCCACCCCCGCCCACTGCCGCACCTGTATTCCCACGTCCCACCTGGTCTCCATCTCTCCACCCTCCTTACCCTCTCCCAAGGTGGCCTCCACCAGCTCCCCTTCCCTGATGATGTCCTCCTCCCCTCCATCTACCCCTCCTATCAACTTTGATCCTCCCCCCCCCCCACTTCCTGTGTCCTTTCCTTTAGGCGCCCTCTATCCCTTCTCTCTCCTTTTCCTCCCATCCCCTTTCCTCCACCCCTCTTCCCCCGGGCTTCACCTCTCCCTTCCTCCCTTCCCCCTATCTCCCCTGCCTGTGGCATCTCTGCTCTCCCCTCTCCCTCTCCCACCCGCCCCCCCCCTCCTCCTCGCTTGGCAGGTCCCCGGATTCGTACACGCTCAGTAGACTTTCGCGCGCCGGAGATCATCGCCATCAGTGTCTCGTGTGTGTGCCTTCGTTTTTGTGTTTAGTGTTCTTTCGCCGTCACGCCACCACTGTTCACGTGTGCCGTCGCAGTCATCAGTGTTATGTGCGCCGTGTCAACAAGTGTTAGTGTTTTTTCTCGTCCAGCGTGAACGGCTTCATGTTTATTGTTTTTCGTGTCTACATGTTTTGCCCGCCGTTTTTATTGTCTTATCTGTGCCACCTATATGTCATATCATTGTACCACTCAAGGCTGAAGAGCAGCGTAATATGCTGCTGACAGCCCGCTTTGTATGAGGTGATTAAAATTACAATAAAGAAAAAAAAAAGGTGTCTGTAGATTTCATCAAAGAATCTCAAGATAGAGTAGACTTGGATGAAATATCATATAATCGGGAAATATCTGAGGATTTCATCAGAGAATTCAAAGATAGATTAGACTTGTATGCAATAGCATGGAAGCAGAAAACCTGAAGATTTCATTAGAGAGTTTCAAGACAAATTATAGTGGCTTCACGTATCAAAATATCAAACGCCGTTTGAAGATTTCGTGAGAGAATTCCAAGGCGGATTATACTGGCATCAAATATCATCACATCAAAAACTGTCTGAAAATTTCAATCGAGAATTTAAGTCATTGCATCAAAAAATGTCTGAAGGTCGTAATTTTTATCTGTTTTCCATCTTTCCCTTGGTTGCTCTAAATACGTGGAAGTATGTATGATTTATGCAGCTAAATGTAGGCAACTTGTTTGTTGCCTTGTTGCCATACGCGTTTCACTTCATGTATTTGGGAAGCATCGTCAGTGGCTTGAAATACATGTTTCTTTTTACACAAAAACGTATTATTTGATAGACATAATATGCTGGTATATTACATTTTGCCGCGTTTTTCTCTTAGTTTTTAAGTTAGAAGCAACTTTTGTATCACAAGTTCCGTATTGTGAATGTATCGTTCGATTTTACTTACGATTTCCAGTGCTGTTAACACATGTATGTTTTCCTACCGATGTATTTGTTGGTATTCATATTCCAACTTGCCCGTTTTCTGGCGTTGCTTAAAGACATTTGTCACATCACATGTTACACTTTCACTTCCATTTGGTGAGCCGCGGGAGGAATCCGCGGGGTCTCGGGCATCTTGCCACGGTTCGCGCAGCTCCCTCTGTCGGAGGTTCGAGTCCTCTCTCGCGCATGGGTATGTTGTTGTCCTGAGCGTAAGTTAACTTAAGTTAGAGTAAGTAGTGAGTAAGGCCAGGGACCGTTGACCTCAGCTGTTTGGTCCCTGAGAACTTACACAAATTTCCATTTTTCCATTTGGTGATCAACATATGTGTGTTTTCGGTGTGTAGTGTTTCACTCAAAATTTAACATTCTTTCTAATTTTCTGATTTTTAACTAATCTAAGGTCCTTTTATTTCATATAGTAGTCTACCTTTTAATTGTAATTTAAATTCAAACAATTTGAGCATATCTATAAATTTGTATCATCCCCAAAATTTTAACTTTGAGACTGCTCTGGTTTTCGATTACCTAAGTTATGTTAAATGATGATCGATATGTATGGAAGTTGAGGACACCTTCATTTAATATTATCCTGTCCTTTTTAAATATTTTTCACTTTATCTCTCCATTGAGCATGGAATGACGATTGGCATGCGCCTCGCCTCGTTTCTGCTGAGCATGGAGTGAATGTCGGCAGAGAGAAAGGTTGCCGAAGATCTGAGTGTGTTGTGAATGCGTGGTTGCCTTTGTTCCATTTTTCATGTGCCCGTGGTGACGTTGTATTGGAGATCCGTTTTTGGCAGTATAAAACTTTTCTTCTTCATTCGTCGAATCTTTGTTGGTTCATCGTTGGTCTATTCGTCTCTAGGTATTCATATGAGTAGTCCTATTTCTAGGTATGACATCTGAGGATGTTGCCATGTGGCATAAGGAATATCGGATATTTATACTGCTAAAACAGTTAAATTGGATTCTCTTTGTTAGTTAAATCCAATAATGGTCGTGTACGGAAAGGGATTTGAAAAGGTTTCTTGATCTCTTGTGGTCCACACTCTTTCTTCTTCCAAATCTTCTACATGGTGTCTTCTGTTCTTGGTGCATCTTGCCGTCTTCTCACTTGTGTCTTCGTTCTTTTCTGGACCGTGAATTGGGATTGAAGACGTGTTTAATCTCGTTATCGTTCAATCCGTTCTTATGGTGTCTTCTTTGAAAGTGTTGTGTATTCTTTTATTGTATTCGGTTGTTCATCTAGATAGATTGGACAGCCTTCTATCGTTTTCTTGCTTAGTCCCATGACTATTCAGGGGTTCTTTTGCAGTTGTTGAATTCCGTATGGTCTGATAACAGTTTCAGCTATGCTGCACGTTGAGTTACAGAAACGCGTCTCTTCTTCTTCCTGTAGTGAATTTAAAAACCTGCTCGTGCTTGTTATAATATGTCCGTCTCCGTTCCGGTTCGGTGGACGTCCATCATCTCTCCATTTGCTGCTTTAAACAGTTCGCGATAGAAGTACCAAGTATCTAACACTTTCCCAAAACCATTGTTATAACGCTTGTATGTGGCTTTCGTATGAATAAAGCTCACGTCAGGGTACATCTTGCTTGCATCCAGGATGCGTCGTAGCTCTCCAAACCTTTCCCCAGAGGAGTTATCTTCTTGGACCGTTGCTTCCACCACGGCCTCTTTTTTCGTCATGTCGTAAGGTGACATACCAGGCACTCACACTCGGTGTCCCTGCCTCTCACGCCTAACATCTCTCCTCAGTTATGCCGTCGATCTGGCCGCAATGATGCTGTACCTTGTCTGCTGACTTCATATCTAATACAATGTTTGTCCCTGATCTGATTATCTTACTGCTATTACATCCCTACCTATTCTCTATTTCACATGATATCATTATCTATTTTATTATAACCCTTACCCCCCTAAATTACGCTACAACTTTATAAACATTAAAATTTTAATAAACTTTACAAAAGTTATCATTTACTCTATAAAAATGTTTTTCTTATCACTGTTTTTATTTATTCATCTCTTCTCCCCATTCTACTTGATTTTCTTAATATACAGGTCATGATTTCCCCATCTCTGTCACGATGGATAGTAAGAGTGAAATTGATGGTGATGACGGTTAGTAAGTTAACGAATTACTATTTTTACTACAAGTACTTCATATTATTTTTGAAAACTTCGCGCCTCGACTCCGACTCCCGCGTATTTTTGTCTGCAATCTCTTCTTTTTGGTGTTAGCTGTAACAGAACTTCAAAATATAATATATATCTCTCCTCTTTTCCCTTCCTTTTCAAAAAGTTTCTCAGTTGTTCTATTGCAGTGCTTTAAAGCTTAAAAAGTTTCTTCTCAGTTGCACTTATCCCTTTCTCCTTTTTATCGATAGTGACCTTTTATGTTCCTTCCGTTCCCCTCATACTCTTCCTTATTGAAATCTTTTCTGGGTTTATCTCACTTCCTACTGTTTACCTCCTTCCACGAAATAGCATGTTTCTTGCTTAGCTTAATAATTAAATTATCTTTTCGAATTATTACCTCCTAACCACTTATTATATTTATTTCCCTCATAACTTTTTTTCAGTATCAGTTTGTGGTACCTTCCACAAATCATATATGCTTCACACATTCCCCCAAAATATCTCCTCAATTATTTGTTCACCGTCCTCGACGGAACAAATTAGAAACGACTATCTCCTTCTTATCTAATTCTTAACTTCCTTTCGTCCACAAAAATTACCTTCCTTCTCCTTTACAGTACGTCATTAAGAGAGAATCTACTACTATATCGTCGAACTACCCACATGCTGATCTCTATCTTCCACCTTGCTTTCTACTCTTTCCCTAGAACACATTTCGTTTGTAGAAGAGTTACTTTAGTTGTTACTTCCCTGTCTTTTCTTCACAATATCCTTTTACGATCCTACGAAATTTGTTTTATTTATTTAACTGAGAAAAGTACAAGTTAAAAGTTTTATCTGTGTGTATTTTGTTGTCTTTCATACTCTTTGATTTCTGGACATTTAATACAACTAAACTCTCGTGTGGAGTAATTCTCTTTTCTTTTGCTTACCCTTTATACAATTGCAAATGACTCACATGGTGGAAACCCAATGATTTTCCTGTCCTATATATGTCATCTGCCTTAGGTACCACTGTTGGTGTTATCAGTGGTGCTTTATCCTCTTGGCATGCTATTTCTCTCTCCGTTTCTTATAAATGAGGTACACCGTTTACAATATGGTCATTATCAGTTTTTGTACTACTGTTTATATTCACCGTTAATAGCTCCTGTTCCTCATCACCGGTCGATTCCCAGTCAACTGAATCCCAGCATGTTGATGTTGTAGTGATAACTGATTACGCTCGTGCTGTGTCGGTAGTGGAGGTGACCAATTAACACAAACAGACATCCACAAGAGTGTAACAGATCAATAAGTTTACTGACATATTCACACTGTGTACACTTGTAAAATGAGTTATGCACAGCTTTGAAGTGCTGTAGGTTCTCCTGCGGTGCTGAGTTAAATACCGGCTCTTCGTAATTGAAGAGCAGCTACTCACAAAGGCACATGCTCGAGACAGGATTCGAACCTGCGACCGTAGCAGCAGCGCCGTTCCGGACTGAAGCGCCTAGAGCCGCTCGGTCACAGCGGCCGGCTACTAAGGTATTCCAGAACCAATTATTATAGAATGTTCCAGATTCCTAAAACCACCCCACTTGTTCTAACCTCTATCATCCCACTGCAGATCCCAGGGGTACCGATCGAAAAGCATCCTCCATTTGTGTGAGGTCAGGACATGCTGCCATCGACCTACACATCAGCTTCCATATTAACGCGTTAATATATCTACAAAGTTTCACTGTCATACGATAGTTAAAACACATTGGACCTCCGTGAGTTGTTGCATGTTAATTGTAACTATCACCTACGAAGAGACTAAAGTTCTTGATAGTAACAAATAGGTTTGAACACTGAACACGTATACAAGTCCCTGATTATTAGTACTGATTTGTAGCGTCGTGCTACAACGGTGTACTTGCAGCAGTCTTCCACACTAAAGTTAATAAATCTGTAGATGCTATAAATTCCTGGTGAAGCTCAGGGTTGAAACTGCTTAAAAATACGAGTCGACCAATCAGAGTTGCACGCAGAGACAACTTTTCAATTCCGCGTTCTGTGTTGACGTATATATGTGGCGCCACCCGACGGAGAACAGCAAGCGATGAGATGGCGATTCTCGCCTGGGGCCGCACTGGCGGGAAGTTTGAAAGTGACATATCTTGCGCAGCTGTGAGATGTTCTACGAAAATGCTGTCGATACCTCATACCCCCCTCCCCCTCAAAATTGCGCACCATCGTTGCATAGTGTGTGTGTGTTGTGGCGACGAGGGAAGTTCCGTGCCATGGTGCTGCTGACGGGGTGGCTGTGACGCGATGGCATATGGCGACTACCATGTCGCGTCCCGACATTCGTCTTGCGAAACAATGAGAATATCTGTCCAGAGACCAGAGATAAGATGTACATCCAACGGCACCGATGGCTGCTGCATTGGCACTGCTGAGGACGCAGAAGACTGTACAGCTGGTGCAGGTTCGATATCCGAGACTGCCGTCGCTGCGAATTACAGAAACGAAGTTGGTTTTGGTATCGTCGATGGGTGCTCAGTGCGTCGTGAACACTATAATGAACACGTCCAGACGTCTGTGTGACGATTCCGGATTCTCAGTTATGAGGCTTGTTATAACTTAATAAAAAACTTTTTCCTTCGTGTGAAACTTCGTTGCGAAGTTAGCGGCGGAATCAGGGTGGCGACGGTGAAAGAAATGCAGCAGAGAGCGTCGGTGACGAACATATAAGAGTTCTGAAGCTTCGTGAGCATGTGTAGTGCGATTGATGCTCAGTACCATCAACAAAGTGTCAGTTAGGGGTGAGACCAAAGCCAATTCTGATAGTTGCCGTACCCAGAAACAGATGAGAACATTTATTGTAAACTTTTAAACTTGAGGGTTAGCCCGTTTTTCCACGCATGTCTCCCATTGAGGAGAGAACGGTGCTATTCGGATATTTTGAATTCTATTTTGTTAGCCAAATTGTTAAAATTATGATGGCCGCGCGGGATTAGCCGAGCGGTCTAGGACGCTGTAGTCATGGAGTGTGTGGCTGGTCCCGGCGGAGGTTGGAGCCCTCCCTCGGGCATGGGTGTGTGTGATTGTCTTTAGGATAATTCAGGTTAAGTAGTGTGTAAGCTTAGGGACTGATGACCTTAGCAGTTGGGTCCCATAAGATTTCACACACATTTGAACATTTGAAACTTACAATGAAACAAACTGCGGACCATTGTTTGAAACAGTAGTTTGTGGTAAACTTAAGCAAAAGACAGAAGCGAGTACTTCGACAGTAATAGCGCTAGTAGACGAGTACATTCAAATGACAAAAGGATATTTTCTCTGTACATCAACGATAATGAGACGTCTTATGATCCAGAAAGAACCAAAAAATCAATATGAATGCACTGCCAACGACCATCAGTTAGTGGCCAATTGAAAAATTCGTGGTGGGACACGGCAACGCCGACCAGTGAGGCCGTGCGGTTCTAGGCGCTTCAGTCTAGAACTGCGTGACCGCTACGGTCGCAGGTTCGAATCCTGCCTCGGGCATGGATGTGTGTGATGTCATTAGATTAGTTAAGTTTAAGTAGTTCTAAGTTCTAGGGGACTGATGACCACAGATGTTAAGTCCCATAGTGCTCAGAGCCATTTGAACCATTTGAACACGGCAACGAGCGGCCATTTCTTCTATTTTTTAATCCAGCCTGAGCCATGTACAATGCTGGTGCTCCAGCTGCTTACTTCTGACGATACCCCATTGCCCTCCATGTACTATTTCCTACACCAATTGTTGCACATATGTAGGAATCAGGACTCACATTTGTTCATTACGAGAATGTAATAAAATTACACCGAACTGGACAGAAATGCTGTTGCGCTGTGCGTTGTATCTGCGAACCACTACAATTGAGATTGATTTCGGATTATGCATCCAACCTATCCAATTGTAGTACTTGATCAAACGTGGTGATTAATCTAGTGCAGTAGCCTATGCGAACCGCTGAGAATCAATGGGAAAAGCTTTGCCAATTTGAAGACAAACATCCCATGCGTCGAAATCCGGATCATTTCCCATAGATAAGCGACACATATCTGCACTTGCGTGCTGTGCAATAGAACGATAAGAAATTTCGTAATGGCAACTGGAAACAACTAGCAGCCAACGTTGCAGCTTCTGTGCTGTACAATAAGATATATCCTTTGCGCATGAATAAGAGCAGTCAGCGGCTTATGATCAGTTACAAGAAATAATTTCCTATCCTCCAGCTACTGGTGAAAATTTGTGACACAGTAAAATATGTCTAAATCTTCTTTTCCCAGCTGACTGTAGTTGACTATAGCATTGTTGAACGTCTCCAGAGTGTTCCGTATTGCGAAACTTGCGAGATCAAACTGGCCTTATTCAGTGTGATAATACGTCAACTACAAGCGCTATGTTTATTGTGGAGCGAAACTCAGAAAACATAGGCGACTAATCAATGCATGTTTCCAGTTCTGAAAAGTTTGATTGCCTTCTCCAGTCTATTTAAAAGAAATATTTTTATGCCAGAGGTAATGCAAAGAAGTGGCTATTTGCGGCGCGTCCGCAATGTATTTGATGTAGCATGTTAGTTTGCATAGAAAAGCCTGGAGTTCTCATACGTTTGTAGGTGACGGTAATCTCCGTATGGACTCTAAATGCTTAGTCTAACTATAAGCGCCGAGGGCGTCAATAATCTGTCCCAAATACTCAAATTCAGCATTGAAAAATGAACATTTCTTTAACTACTCTTGAGTCCTGTTGAAGTTAATATTTGGAAAAGAAACTTAAAAAATTTGAGGCACTATTCCGGTGTTTGTCCAGAGACATTGATATCATCTAAATAATTTGAACAGGACAGAACTTTCGACATCCCTTGTTAAAAAAAGGGTTGAAATAACCCTGGTGCAGAGATTCTTCCGAGGGAAAGGTGCTGGTATTGATACAACCCGATGCGCTAGTTAACCACCATAAAATTTTTTGTTTTGTCATCCAGGGAAATTTGAAGAGAAACATAAGAAAAGTCAACTTTTGAAACTAATCGTCCAACTGCTGAGTGATGCATAGGCTCGATAATACGTGGAAGTGGGAAGGAATAAACATCTGTTTTATCGTTAACTATAGTTTGAAAGTATGCCTAAACTCTGAACATCCTGTTCACTTTTCTTGTGATCACAAGAGGGGATGCCCACTGGCTTACAGAAATGGGTTTCGGAACTCTGATTTGTTCTAATCTGCCGAGCTCAGAAGCCAGATTCATCGCGAATGGCGTGAGCTTCTGGATGAGAGCAGTAAAACTTAAGTGTTGCATTGTTCTTGAGCATAATATGCGCGTGAATATTCTTCGCATGCCGTCGAACAAATATCCATAAATTTCATACAACTCATGATTACTGGCATGGGAAAGCTGCATATCAAGAGCATGCACATTGTCCTAAATACACTCCTGGAAATGGAAAAAAGAACACATTGACACCGGTGTGTCAGGCCCACCATACTTGCTCCGGACACTGCGAGAGGGCTGTACAAGCAATGATCACACGCACGGCACAGCGGACACACCAGGAACCGCGGTGTTGGCCGTCGAATGGCGCTAGCTGCGCAGCATTTGTGCACCGCCACCGTCAGTGTCAGCCAGTTTGCCGTGGCATACGGAGCTCCATCGCAGTCTTTAACACTGGTAGCATGCCGCGACAGCGTGGACGTGAACCGTATGTGCAGTTGACGGACTTTGAGCGAGGGCGTATAGTGGGCATGCGGGAGGCCGGGTGGACGTACTGCCGAATTGCTCAACACGTGGGGCGTGAGGTCTCCACAGTACATCGATGTTGTCGCCAGTGGTCGGCGGAAGGTGCAAGTGCCCGTCGACCTGGGACCGGACCGCAGCGACGCACGGATGCACGCCAAGATCGTAGGATCCTACGCAGTGCCGTAGGGGACCACACCGCCACTTCCCAGCAAATTAGGGACACTGTTGCTCCTGGGGTATCGGCGAGGACCATTCGCAACCGTCTCCATGAAGCTGGGCTACGGTCCCGCACACCGTTAGGCCGTCTTCCGCTCACGCCCCAACATCGTGCAACGCGCCTCCAGTGATGTCGCGACAGGCGTGAATGGAGGGACGAATGGAGACGTGTCGTCTTCAGCGATGAGAGTCGCTTCTGCCTTGGTGCCAATGATGGTCGTATGCGTGTTTGGCGCCGTGCAGGTGAGCGCCACAATCAGGACTGCATACGACCGAGGCACACAGGGCCAACACCCGGCATCATGGTGTAGGGAGCGATCTCCTACACTGGCCGTACACCACTGGTGATCGTCGAGGGGACACTGAATAGTGCACGGTACATCCAAACCGTCATCGAACCCATCGTTCTACCATTCCTAGACCGGCAAGGGAACTTGCTGTTCCAACAGGACAATGCACGTCCGCATGTATCCCGTGCCACCCAACGTGCTCTAGAAGGTGTAAGTCAACTACCCTGGCCAGCAAGATCTCCGGATCTGTCCCCCATTGAGCATGTTTGGGACTGGATGAAGCGTCGTCTCACGCGGTCTGCACGTCCAGCACGAACGCTGGTCCAACTGAGGCGGCAGGTGGAAATGGCATGGCAAGCCGTTCCACAGGACTACATCCAGCATCTCTACGATCGTCTCCATGGGAGAATAGCAGCCTGCATTGCTGCGAAAGGTGGATATACACTGTACTAGTGCCGACATTGTGCATGCTCTGTTGCCTGTGTCTATGTGCCTGTGGTTCTGTCAGTGTGATCATGTGATGTATCTGACCCCAGGAATGTGTCAATAAAGTTTCCCCTTCCTGGGACAATGAATTCACGGTGTTCTTATTTCAATTTCCAGGAGTGTATATAACCGATTAAATCAAAAGCATCCATGCCAACGATATTGGGACTAGAACGTGACTAAACCACTGTGAATGGCACTGATGTAGTAAGATTAATTTTATCAACATGACAATTAAATATCTGAGCAAGCTGATTGATTGAAACCGGTAGTAAAACTTGTGGAGTACTTGCAATGAATTTCGTTAAATGTTTAGCTCTCGCTCCCAATATCAGACATAAAGACTTGCTGTTTGGCGCATCAGTAATTATATAATTAAAATAATGAAATTTATAGGAAAATTATGATTTGTAGAAATCATGCAGTCCCTGAAACGATTAACTGGAAGAAAATATTTTTTGATTTTAGTATGTGATTGTGCCTCCTTTCTTTACCTCTAATGTTCATATTCATCTTCTTAACGTAAAGAGTACTGCTATGTTTGATGTAGCAATATCGCACACTTTACGTACGCTGTGTTCAGAAGTTTTCGAAGCAGAGCGCGCCACTTCTGAGGAGGGAGAATCTCCTTTCCAGCTTCACTGGTCGCCCGCCGAATTACGTCGTATTTGAGCTTCAGCACGGAGCGGTGGCGCGCAGCCACGTCGTGGATAAATTGTGTGACTAATTTGCTAGAAAGTATATTTAAGAGTTAAAAGTGTTACGTCAATTCCTAGGAGAAAAGTGTTTGGGTAATTCAGTCACTTCGAGCACAGGCGCGCGTGATTTGTTACGCTACTCTTGGTTTAAACAGTATCGTTTTTTGTTCATCAGTAACATTTTTGGAGAAACATATTGATAGAACGCAAATGAAAAGGCTTCGATGATCTGTTGTTACCTCATTAATGAACATGGAAACGCAACATGGCAATGGTTACTTCAGTACGAATGTGAAACGAGGCTGGGTATGTTAGGCGTTGTTAGGGAAGTGTGTTACGTGCTAAGGGACAATTATAGAAAGTAATTTGAAGTCTACTGCTGTTATTTCAGAGTGATATTTTCCATTTCTCAACTGAACAACTTTAATATTAGAAAAGTATAAGAGACCGTGTTCGTATTAGGCACATGGTCAGGTTTATATCGCAACGGATCGTGTTCTCTGTTTAAGGACTTTGCACTCGAGTCATATAGCCTCAAAATAACTTAAGTAACAGAAAGGAGGAGCTTTACTTCTGTCGCAGAGACAGGACAGTAATTTTACACTGTCACTCTCACGGACGTAGCTGTAGTCGTTGAATACGTCGCACAAAAATAACTTGTCTGGAATCATCATTGTTTTATTTTGGTATTTTGTCCAGGAAGTATTTACATTGATTGACTGTTACGTCGGTTTTTGGTAGAATATTTTATACACTGTGATTGAAACGCACACAACACTGGTGTAATATTACACAATATTTGTTATCTGTTATACGAACCGGTTTTCGACTGTTGCACCATCATCAGGTACAAAGATAAATATGTGGTGCAGACAAATTTTGTTGGATCAAAAACTAAAAACTAGTGCATCTACAGAGTATCTCGATTTCCAGAGATGAAAATGTTAATGTAAGGAATATAATAAGAAGCATTAGTTCAGTTTAAACGCGATGTAAGATTATTTAACTAAGATAAAATATGTGATATTAACTAATGAAGCATAGACAATTTACAACAGTTCTGCATAGGAGAATATAATTGAACAATAAACGTTGGTGGCATATTCCAAAGATATGGCTGAACAAAATAACGTTGTCTTTCATAGGTCCTAAATTATAAACAGATAAGATGTAATAGAAATAATAAGCAGGTGAGTGAAGGAGCTGTGATTATACGAAGTAAATTTTTTTTAACACAACGAGAGAAATCATAGTTACTGAAAATGGGGCATATGAGTAAGAGGGGTAATTTACAACATGGCCTGGATGGAATTATGAGTATATCTGCAGTTAGAAGTGGTATTAGAAAAGTAAGTGTACAGTGTGCGTGCCGCTAGAACTCAGAAACGAGTCCCGGTACGATCAATGTGTGATGGTCCTCTATCCCCCGCCCATGAAGAAGGTTCCAGTTTTTACCATAAGGGCCCAGTTTTGAAGATGTAATGGCTGGGAAGTTTTGCCTTCTAGAAATTTCTAGAACATGCCACAACATTTGAGAGTATTCGAGAACATTCCAGAAAATACTAGGGTATTCTAGAGCATTCCACAACATTCCAGAATGTTTCGGAATGTTCCACAATTTTCCAGGATGTTCTGGAACGTTCGAGAATAGTCTGGAACATTTTGATAAGTTCCACGATTTTTATAAATATCCCGGAGTATCTCAGATCATTGTGGAACATTCCAGAACACTCAGTAATATTGTGAAATGTTTGGAAAATTGTGGACCATTCGAAGCCTGTTTAGTATGTTTCTGGAATTCGCCACTGGTGGAGTTACACATTGATAAAGACCTCTCGTGGGTTCGAACGTCAGTTTGTTATTAGTGAGGAAGGGAGGAACCGAAAAAGTAGTGTAGTGAGTAAATAAAAATAAACAGTGAAGTGTGAGTAGTTGATCTGATACAGTGACTGAATATAAAGCGACAATAAAGTGGGAAAAGTGTGTAAAGTGTACTTAGTGTATCTGATAGAAAATGTTGATTTGATTTAAAGTGTGTGATAAAAGGCAGTGGCGTGGCAGCATTTCAAATAGCAAAAGACAGCGAACAACAAAATACAAACGATGAAATCCTCATGTACCGAATGGGAAGATGCATCAACAGTAACGAAGCAGCGTGGCTAAGTTTTTGGTTTTCCTACATTTGAACGTGAATCAACTGTGCAACATCTAGCAGTACATTTGGAGAACCGACAGAGAGTACGCTTCACAATAGACACCGCCAGAAAAACTGCAAGCGAACCACCTCAGAACACAACATTTACAGCTTTTCATCAACTGTGCCAAACGGATCCATTCGTGGAAATATTCCTATATGTCGACGTCCCTACCTTCTCTCAACGACGAAAAGAAGCAATTCCAGTAGTAGATCGTCCAGGAATCATGAAAACTGGTGAACTATGCCGAGTATACACCGTACATCAGAACAACGCCACATATTTCTATCTCCGGATGTTGCTGCACGAAATACGGATACCAACACGTTTCACAGATCTCTAGACTGTTGACGTTTATCTATGACAGACATATAGGGAAGCATGGAAACGCTTAGGACTTCTGGAAAACGACAACCACTGGGAATTATCAATACGAGAAGCCTCACTCACAGCCTCAGCTGAACAAATGAGAGACATATTCGTCACAATTCTAACAACATGTAACTGATCGACTCCAAAACCGCTATGGGATTCCTTCAAAGAGTATATAAGTTATAACGTACTGTACCAAATCCAACAGGCTTACCCAGAACTGACAGCCTGGGATGCAAGCACCACGAGCAGATGCTATCACTGTGCTAAAATTCGTAATTACAAAGGAAAAAAGCTATAACACAATGAACTTCTTCATTACATTGATCACGACAATCCACTCCTCAATGACGATCAAAAGAAAATTTACAACGTTATCATGGACCGGATCGACAACAACACTTGCGGAATTATTTACTTGGGCGCACTAGGCGGCACCGGGAAAACGTTTCTGATACGTCTATCGCTGGCGAAAATACGTACTAAGCAACACATTGCGCTTACATTGGAACATCCGACACTGCAGCCACACTTATGGAAGGAGGACGAATTGCACATTCTGCCCTACAACTATCGCTGGATATAGCCGAAGAACAATTCCTGGTATGTAAAATCTCAAGAGCTCTGGATGAGGCAAACTGCTAAAGCAGGCTGAGATTGTCTGCTGGGATGCACAATGGCACATAAGAAATCACTCGAAGACATGGACCGAACAATACAAGACTTGCGAGGAAACTCTGAAGTAATGGGAGGAGCTCTACTCGTAGTCTCGGGAGATTTTCGACAAAAACTTCCAGTTATCACGGAGTCAACACCAGCAGACGAGGTCAATGCATGCTTAAGAAAATGACGTCTCTGGCCACATATACGAATACTGCGGCTAACAAAAAATATGAGATCTGAACAATCAAAAGACGAAACAACAGCACATTTTGCTCAGCAACTTTTACTAATAGGATGTGGAACATACCCTACTGACCAGACGACCGGTCTCATTATACTCAACAGTGATTTCTGCAACATATCCACTGGTGAAAACGAATTAATCGACCAACGGCTATTTGAAAGGCCAATTCTGACAATTAAAAATAATACTGTGGGCGATATCAAGTTTAACATTCAAAAGAAAATTTCCAGTGAAGGGAGAATCTACAAATCGATCGACACAATGGTAAACGGCGAAGAAAGTGCGACCTTCCTTACATTATTTCTAAACTCCTTGCAGCCATTACACAGCCTTCGACGTAAAACTGCGTCTCCGATCATACTACGCAGAAATCTCAACTCACCAAAACTATGTAATGGAACAAGGATGATCGTAAAACAGCTATCGAATAACATCATCTAAGTCGAACTTACAACTGGAAAATACAGAGGACACCTCTTATTTATTCCCAGAATACCATTGAGCTCTACTGAACTGCCATTCCAATTTAAAAGACTACAGTTTCCAAACAAATTATCCCACAGTTTTACAGTTAACACAGTTCAACGACAAACTTTAAAATATTGTGCCACCAATCTCAAAGACTCCCGCTTCTCTCACGGTCAACTATAAGTGGCCTGCTCTCGAGCAGGAAATTCGAAAAATGTGTACATATATACCCCGGATGACAAGATGAAAAATTTTATTTATAAACAAGTATTGTCAATAGTTAGAATATGTTTTCAAAATTTTTTTACCTCTTATGCTTTAAAGTTTATCCTTTTATTCCAGCTACCACAAGATCTCATATCAACTGCCTGAGCGATGCCGGGTACTCCAGCTAGTTTTACGTAACCCATTCTTTTCTAAAGCTGGCGTGCTGTCTTACCATTGGACTTAAAATATCCAACATGCGTACGTAAAATGATGTATTTACGTTCCCGGATTTAAGATTTCTGGCTATATCCAGTGAGACTTTCCACCATTTATTACGTTCTTTAGGTGTTAAAGACAGGGTAAAAAAAGAGAGTATACCGATTATTTCCGCATTTTGTGCATTATGGAGCCAATAGGCGAGGAGGATAGCCATTGTTTGATGCTATTTGTTTGATTACGTTTAATTTCACGTGGGAGTTGCCTTCACTCATGGGGATAGATACACTACTGGCCATTAAAACTGCTACACCAAGAAGAAATGCAGAAGATAAACGGGTATTCATTGGACAAATATATTATACTAGAACTGACATGTGATTAAATTTTCACGCAGTTTGGGTGCATAGATCCTGAGAACTCAGTACACAGAACAACCACCTCTGGCCGGAATAACGGCCTTGATACGCCTGGGCATTGAGTCAAACAGAGCTTGACCGGCCGCGGTGGCCGTGCGCTTCTAGGCGCTTCAGTCCGGAACAGCGAGACTGCTACGGTCGCAGGTTCGAGTCCGGCCTCGGGCATGGATGTGTGTGATGTTCTTAGGTTAGTTAGGTTTAAGTAGTTCTAAGTTCTAGGGGACTGATGGCCTCAGATGTTAAGTCCCATAGTACTCAGAGGCATTTGAAACAAACAGAGCTTGGGTGGCGTGTACAGGTACAGCTGCCCATGGAGTTTCCACACGATACCACAGTTCATCAAGAGTAGTGACTGGCGTATTGTGACGACGCAGTTGCTCGGCCACCTTTGACCAGACGTTTTCAGTTGGTGAGAGATCTGGAGAATGTGCTGGCCAGGGCAGCAGTCGAACATTTTCTGTATCCAGGAAGGCCCGTACAGGACCTGCAACATGTGGTCGTGCATTATCCTGTTGAACTGTAGGGTTTCGCAGGGATCGAATAAAGGGTAGAGCCACGGGTCGTAACACATCTGAAATGTAACGTCCACTGTTCAAAGTGCCGTCAATGCGAACAAGAAGTGACCGAGACGTGTAACCAATGGCACCTCATACCAACAGGCCGGGTGATACGCCAGTATGGCGATGACGAATACACGCTTCCAATGTGCATTCAACGCGATGTCGCCAAACACGGATGCGACCATCATGATGCTATAAACAGAACCTGGATTCATCCGAAAAAATGACGTTTTGCCATTCGTGAACCCAGGTTCGTCGTTGAGTACACCATCGCAGGCGCTCCCGTCTGTGATGCAGCGTCATGGGTAACTGCAGCCATGGTCTCCGAGCTGATAGTCCATACTGCTGCAAACGTCATCGAACTGTTCGTGCAGATGGTTGTTGTCTTGCAAACGTCACCATTTGTTGACTCATGGATTGAGACGTGGCTGCACGATCCGTTACAGCCATGCGGGTGAGATACCTGTCATCTCGACTGCTAGTGATACGAGGCCGTTGGGATCCAGCACCGATTCCATATTCTGCTAACAGTCATTGGATCTCGACCAAGGCGAGCAGCAATGTCGCGATACGATAAACCGCAATCGCGATAGGCTACAATCCGACCTTTATCAAAGTCGGAAATGTGATGGTAGCATTTCTCCTCCTTACACGAGGCATCACAACAACGTTTCACCAGGCAACGCTGGTCAACTGCTGTTTGTGTATGAGAAATCGGTTGGAAACTTTCCTCATGTCAGCACGTTGTAGGTGTCACCACCGGCGCCAACCTTAAGTGAATGCTCTGAAAAGATAATCATTTGTATATCGCAGCATTTCTTCCTGTCGGTTAAATTTCGCGTTTGTAGCACCTCATCTTCGTGGTGTAGCAATTTTAATGGCCGGTAGTGTTCAAAATGGCTCTGAGCACTATGGGACTCAACTGCTGAGGTCATTAGTCCCCTAGAACTTAGAACTAGTTAAACCTAACTAACCTAAGGACATCACAAACATCCATGCCCGAGGCAGGATTCGAACCTGCGACCGTAGCGGTCTTGCGGTTCCAGACTGCAGCGCCTTTAACCGCACGGCCACTTCGGCCGGCGCCGGTAGTGTGTTAGGCGATGTATCATTGAGTGAACGGCACTGGGTGTTGGGAATTCGCCGAAGTTACCATATCTATGGTGGTAGGTTTCCCATAAATATTGAAACTATGGGTATTGTTGCTGATGTCGATGGTTGGATCTAAATAATTTATGCAGTTACCCCCAAAAGTCCATTTTGAAATTTATACTGTTGTGTTTAGAAATTATTTGCTTGGGGAATTTTTGAAGTTGTCTGGTAGCAGATGTCCATAAGCACACCACATCACAAAGTACCTGAAAAGTAGGTTTAATTTTCCCTGAAAATTTCAGCAAGGACTGGTCTGAGAGGGATCCCTTAGCTAGACAATCCAACCGTTTGTATATCCTGCCACTGAAACGGAAATAATTTTGTCTGAGACAAGTTTCAGAGCTAACCTTATGTCATCTGTAACAACTTGGTTAACTCCTGATAAAAGTTGGAATATATTACACCAGTGTTGTCTATCTCATTCATAATTCATTAATTACCCTATTAAGCGTCTGCCGCCAGTTCTTTTCGTCAGTACCTTTCCTTCCCCAGGTGAGTAGTGAGAAAACTAAAAGTTTACTAACTATATACATTGGCTCTTTGAAGGTGCATTTTTTTAATCTCTGTGAAATACATGCATAAAGCACGTTACACGCATAAAACGAACGTGACCATGAGAAGCAACGCTGAATAATTTACAGTGTTTCCCACGTCTTTTGACCGTCCGAAATAACTTTTCATCCAGAAAAAAATTTAAAATTTTGTCGAGAAAATGTTGTTTAGCTAACAGGAAGACACCACCGGGCGTGAATGCTTTCCTTGTAACCTCGTTCCTGCGAATATATTAAGCGCAGTACATCTTTTTTGACAAGCAAGTTTGTGTTGGTACAGTTTATATCAACAACGAGAGGTTGTATATTCTACTCTTCTATGGACAGTATCAGTTAAGCACTGCAGTACTTTCAAGCGGGAGGTTCTGCACAGTAAGGCAGTCCTTGATTGAAAAATGCATCCTAAGTGCTTTCTTTTATTGCGGTTGAGGCTAGACGTGATGTTAATCAGGTGGAGGAGGTCTATGAGTAATTTCCATTCGTTTACTATAGACTTTAGCAAGTGGACTAATTACGTTGCCCCAGGAGAGTAAATGTCAGTTTTGTGTTTCGTTTACAATAGCGTCATATTTAAATGAGTGGTATACTGTGATACGTTTTTAAATAAATATTGACAAGAGAAAGTGGTGTACCGAATAAAAAGGACAGAGAGCTGTTTAAGGAAATAAGATATAATAAATGTATTCAAGCTGGTTAATGTCACGTTGGTAGCTAAATTACATTTTATTGATACGTTTTTCATGTTTCATCTCGACAAATATTATTTGGGGTAGTCAGGATAAAGGGGAAATCCCGTGTAGCAATTAATATGTGCATGTTGACTCTCCCTGAAGTTTGAATTAATATAAAGTTCTCGGCTTTCCAACCAAACAAAATCTTCAAAGAAACAGGTCATCTTCTGGCAAGGTATAGAGATATTCTTTTTGATTTTTGTACCACACATTTATTCCTTTGAGAGGAAAAAGCAGGCTAGATGAGTAAGGGCAGACTCCTTCTGGCTAATGTTTGGCGTTACACTTAATGTTTTCAGCATAGTTAGTCACGTAGTTTCTTTGACATTTCAAAAATACTGCGATATGTATGAGTGATAACAATATACTCTTAATTACTGGTTATAGTGAATTAAATACTGAGTAAGAGTAGAAAAATTCTAGTTTTTAAAGCACCCAAAAAATGTAGAGTTGTTAATGTAGGGTGTACAAAATACTAGGTGTAAACAAGTGTACAGTAGAAAAATTAACGAAAACAAATATAGAAATCAACAAATGCACAACAAAAATAAATACACAGTAAACTAGTTAATACAATGATGAATTAAATACGCGATATACAGCTTGCAATAAACAGTGAGAGGCGTGAGCAGCTGAGGGGAAGTAAATTAGCTCACATTCTTTCTTCGTAGTGTGAGGGGTACAGAAATCATCATGATAAGGTTAGATTGTAATTCGAACAAGCAGACACCAAACGCTTACAGTATGATATTACTGAAGCGTACTCAGCCGAATCGTGCAGGGTAAGATGATAAACGAGAAAAAAAGCTAAATCACTGCCTAAATGGCTAATATTAGTTGTGTTAAGAATCGGCAATCCTATACAGTTGTAAATTAGAACAGTACAATGGTAGAGCGGATGACCGTGAAAATGGTTTTGTAAAGAATGGCTGATGCTGGAAAGAGCATAAGTGAAAGGTCAACTACAAAAGATATATTTAAGTTTTTGTTATTTGATGGTCGACAGCATAATTTGAGAATGGGCAAAATAATTCAAAAAATCAAATGTTCAAATGTGTGTGAAATCTTATGGGACTTAACTGCTAAGGTTATCAGTCCCAAAGCTTACACACTACTTAACCGAAATTATCCTAAGGACAAATACACACACCCATGCCCGAGGGAGGACTCGAACCTCCGCTGGGTCCAGCCACATAGTCCACGTCTGCAGTGCCTCAGACCGCTCGGCTAATCCCGCACGGCAGGCAAAATAATTACTTGAAGTGGTGGGAAATGATGGTGTTTATTTGATGTCATACGTACACTATGTGATCAAAAGTATCCGTACACCTGGCTGAAAATGACATACAAGGTCGTGGTGCCCTCCATCGATAATGCTGGAATTCAATATGGTGTTGGCCCACCCTTAGCTTTGATGACAGCTTCCACGCTCGCAGGCATACGTTCAGTCAGGTGCTGGAAGGTTTCTTGGGGAATGACACGAAGTCGGCGTTCCAAAACATCCCAAAGGTGTTCCGTAGGATTCAGGTCAAGACTATGTACAGGCCAGTCCATTACAGGAACCTTATTGTCGTGTAACCACTCCGCCACAGGCCGCGCTCGATCGTGATGAAAGATGCAATCGCCATCCCCGAATTTCTATTGAACAATGGGAAGCAAGAAGGGCTTAAAACATCAATGTAGGCCTGTGCTGTGATAGTGCCACGCAAAACGACAAGGGGTGCAAGCCTCCTCCATGAAAACCACGATCACACCGTAACACCACCGCCTCCGGATTTCACTGTTGGCGCTACACACGCTGGCAGATGACGTTCACCGGGCATTTGCCATACCCACACCCTGCCATCGGATCGCTACATTGTGTATCGTGATTCGTCACTCCACACAACGTTATTCCACTGTTCAATCGTCCAGTGTTTACGCTCCTTACACCAAGCGAGGCGTCGTTTGGCATTTACCGGCGTGATGTATGGCTTAGGAGCAGCCGCTCAACCATGAATTCCAAGTTTTCTCACCTCCGGCATAACTGTCATATTACTTGCAGTGGATCCTGATGCAGTTTGGAATTCCTGTATGATGGTCTGGATAGATGTCTGCCTATTACACATTACGACTCCCTTCAACAGTCGGCGGCCTCTGTCATTCAGCAGACGTGGTCGGCCTGTACGCTTTTGTGCTGCACGTGCCCATTCACGTTTCCACTTCACTATCACATCGGAAACAGTGGACGTAGGGATGTTTAGGAGTGTGGAAATCTCGCGTACAGACGTATAGCACAAGTGACACCCCATCATCTGAGCACGTTCGAAGCCCGTGAGTTCCGCAGAGCGCCTCATTCTGCTCTCTCACGATGTCTAATGACTACTGAGGTCGCTGATATGGAGTACCTGGCAGTAGGTGGCAGCACAATGCACCCAATATGAAAAACGTATGTTTTTGTGGGTGTCCAGATACTTTTGATCACATAGTGTTGATTGCTATTTACACGTGGTCTCGCCGTGAGACTTGGTACTTGAGCCATAATGTCCTCTGTTTCTGAAAAGCGAGAGTGTAACGATCGAATGCAGAGCTATCCAGAAAATTAAGCAGCACAGATTCATTGAAATGCAGTTATTACGACATCCCGGAATCAATGATGCCGGTCTAAACACCGAAACCGTCATCTGAAGTTGGAGCAAAGCCTCAGGAACAACGCTTGGTAATAAAAGTACAAGGGGTGATCAAATCGTTTCCGTTTTCCGGCACAGATGCAGGGTATATGCAACCGAACACTACTGCGATGCGGGTACATAAGCACTGACCTATAGGCAAGGGGGCTTTCGAACAGAAACTGCTGATCTCCCTTACAAAAACAGTTTGATGCCCTGTTGCGCTGCGTTAATTCCCTTAAATTTGAATTGTTTCAGCAGAGTTCATTAATAGGGTGAGTCTTTGTACTTATTGGCCACACTGATTGTAAATTGTAGAGTATCCTCTGCGGAGAAATTACGTGAAGGTAAAAAAAGTCATGGCATACCTCCTAATATCGTGTCGGGTTTCCTTTCACCCGGCGCAGTGCAACAACTTGACGTGACTTGGATTCAACAAGTCATTGGACGTCCCCTGCAGATGAATTGAACTGTGCTGCCGTCATGACCGTCCATAACTGCGAATGTTTGGTGGTGCAGGATTCTGTGCACGAAATGACCTTTCAGTTATGTCCCATAAAGGTTCAATGGGATTCAAGTTGGGCGCTCTGGGCGGCGAAATAATTCTCTCGATTTGTCCTGATTGTTTTTCAAGCAATAGCAAACAAATGTCGCCCGCTGACATGGCCCATTGCTATCCATAAAAAGTCCATCTTTGTTTGGGAACTCGAAGTCAATGAATGGCTGCACACGATCTCCAAGTATCCGACCACAAATATTTCCAGTCAATAACTCTTGTCAGTTAGACCAGTGGACCTAATTCATTCCATGTAAACATATCCCACACCATTACTGAGTCACCGCCAGCTTGCACAGTGCCTTGTTCACAAGTTGAGTTCATGGCTTCGTGGAGTGTGCGCCACATTTGAACCCTACCATCAGCTCTTACCAACTGACGTCGGGATTCATCTGACCAGGTTTTCCAGTCGCCTAAGATCCAACCGATATGGTCACGAGCACATACGATGTCGTACTGTTAACAAAGGTACCCGCGTCGATCGTCTGTTGCCATAGCCCGTTAACGCCAGATTTCGCCTCACTTCTATAACGGATTCGCTCATCGTACGCCCTAAATTGATTTCTGCGGCCGTTTCACGCACTTTTTCCTGTCTGTTAGCACTGACAGCTCTACACAAACGCCGCTGCTCTCGGTCGTTAAGTGAAGGCCGTCGGCTACAGAGTTCTCCGTGATGAAACTTAATGCCTAAAATTTGGTATTCTCGGCACGCTCTTGACACTATGTATCTCGGAATATTGAATTTCCTAACGATTTCCGAAATGAAACGTCCCATGCGCCTAGCTCCAACCGCAATTCCACATTTGCTGCCATAACCACGCTGGAAACCTTTTGACATGAATCATCCTAGTATAAATGAGTCTGTATATGTGCATATCACTATCCCATGGCTTTTGTCACCTCAGTGTACTCACGAATGTGGTGTACGATGCCTATGGTGATGTCATCCTACAACTGTTGGACATTCATTTCCTGAGAGGCGTCAGAAGAGTACTACACACAGAAGTTGAGCGCCTGTGTTCAAATTTTAATCCGACACAGAGTTTTAACGTTGTATAAATGGTCGCGTATCACCATTTCCAGAATAAAAAGATTCAAAGCTGGCGACGCTCTATTATTTTTGCTGCTGCTTTATGAAGTGTAATACCTGACAGTTTGGCAACGATATGAGTTTTACACGGTATAAGTTAAAACACGCACGGCTGCTTTTAGCTCACATTAAAATTGAAGCGTTACCTGACAGAGACCCGTAAAATATGGTCATATTAATCCGACATGCAGTCAGACACAAAATATAATTCCTCTTCTCATGTTTAACAAAAATATGTCGTTACTCTGTAAATGTTTGATACACACTGACTATTCTGGAATGATTTGTTGGTGGACAGAAGATAGAGCGGCTACGGATCAATGGCAACACAGTGGTTCCTCGAACCTTTTAAATCGTTGTAGAAATGTACATGTATTTTGAAAGTGTTAGCAGCAGTAATAGAAGTAGTTGTAGAAATAGCGGAAGTAAATTTTCTCATGAAATAATTTGGAACGACATTTAATATGCAGTTTTGTACAAACAAAAAATGTAATTTGTACATTGAACTTTTTAGCATTGTTAATGGGTTGTAGTTTACCAGGACCTTATTAGGTGACATCTGAAAGCTCATTTGGACAAGTATGGTAGTAGCCTGTAGTGACCTTGCTGAAGAATCTATACAGGCATTCACCTTAGGTGGTTTAAGGAAGTTACATTCACGATAGCTGACTAGGGATTGAATCACACTGCACAATTCAAGACCACTGCTTTTATGTTTCTACATTTATGGCTACTTTATTAAGCAACCAGTTGTTAATAAACTGATTTATAACATCTATTACTAACGGTTTAAGTACAGTAGTGTGTCTCCTAACTAATCAGCACAGCTGGAACCCTTATAGACACACTACTTGGACATTGACTTTGGACTCAGTCATTGTCTTTTTCTAGACCATGATTGACACCATCGATGGCCTTGAACTCATGATGTCATAAATCAATCAATCAACAAAAATTGTAAATTAGAAGCACTATGTCCCCCTCCCTGCCAACTCCCCTCCATTCGTCTACTGCCCGCGTCTCCAGCCAAAGAAAGTGCGGTACTGCTTTTCTCCAGAGCGTTATTAAATAAATCCAACATGGTAGAAATGGCCCAATTGTGTTAATGTGAAATTAAAAGCCCCTCACTCTCATAATTCCAGTCAATCACACTGCAGTGTTAAAATCCAAGTTGATCGAAATCGACCAATTGTGTGTGTTATACTACATGCCTCCTTCTGTTTCCAACGAGCCGGAACTCAGTATTTATAGGATGTTTAAAAACGGTGTCAGATTTCAATACGTCTGACGTACACTTCCCTATCACCAACCAATCTCAGCGTAGTATTGGAAACAGTGCCAAATATGACGCAAAAATTACTAACCATCAGATTAAAGTAAAAGATATTCGTTACTACTGAAAGACATTCACCTCTGACGTAAAAAAACTGTCAAATTACATTATTTATTTACACACATATATATCTCTGACGTAATACAAAACTTACTGCAGGTTCAAACATATCCACCGTATATGTAAGTTCTCGTGCGCACACACATACACTGCATAGTGTTACATCTCTCTTTCTTTTCTCTCCTCCAATCAAAACATTGTATTAAAAGGCAACGGTCAATTACAATGAAGTCCATTTGGGCTGTGATCAGAAGTATCGTAATGACCTGACTTATTTATCAAAGAAATACATCTACAAAGCTAATATCAGAGTCGTTATCTCGAAAATAAATAAAATTATTTACAATCTGTGGTATTATATTAATTCGCAAGCGCAATGAAGCTTCAAATATACACTCCTGGAAATTGAAATAAGAACACCGTGAATTCATTGTCCCAGGAAGGGGAAACTTTATTGACACATTCCTGGGGTCAGATACATCACATGATCACACTGACAGACCCACAGGCACATAGACACAGGCAACAGAGTATGCACAATGTCGGCACTAGTACAGTGTATATCCACCTTTCGCAGCAGTGCAGGCTGCTATTCTCCCATGGAGACGATCGTAGAGATGCTGGATGTAGTCCTGTGGAACGGCTTGCCATGCCATTTCCACCTGCCGCCTCAGTTGGACCAGCGTTCGTGCTGGACGTGCAGACCGCGTGAGACGACGCTTCATCCAGTCCCAAACATGCTCAATGGGGGACAGATCCGGAGATCTTGTTGGCCAGGGTAGTTGACTTACACCTTCTAGAGCACGTTGGGTGGCACGGGATACATGCGGACGTGCATTGTCCTGTTGGAACAGCAAGTTCCCTTGCCGGTCTAGGAATGGTAGAACGATGGGTTCGATGACGGTTTGGATGTACCGTGCACTATTCAGTGTCCCCTCGACGATCACCACTGGTGTACGGCCAGTGTAGGAGATCGCTCCCCACACCATGATGCCGGGTGTTGGCCCTGTGTGCCTCGGTCGTATGCAGTCCTGATTGTGGCGCTCACCTGCACGGCGCCAAACACGCATACGACCATCATTGGCACCAAGGCAGAAGCGACTCTCATCGCTGAAGACGACACGTCTCCATTCGTCCCTCCATTCACGCCTGTCGCGACATCACTGGAGGCGCGTTGCACGATGTTGGGGCGTGAGCGGAAGACGGCCTAACGGTGTGCGGGACCGTAGCCCAGCTTCATGGAGACGGTTGCGAATGGTCCTCGCCGATACCCCAGGAGCAACAGTGTCCCTAATTTGCTGGGAAGTGGCGGTGTGGTCCCCTACGGCACTGCGTAGGATCCTACGATCTTGGCGTGCATCCGTGCGTCGCTGCGGTCCGGTCCCAGGTCGACGGGCACTTGCACCTTCCGCCGACCACTGGCGACAACATCGATGTACTGTGGAGACCTCACGCCCCACGTGTTGAGCAATTCGGCAGTACGTCCACCCGGCCTCCCGCATGCCCACTATACGCCCTCGCTCAAAGTCCGTCAACTGCACATACGGTTCACGTCCACGCTGTCGCGGCATGCTACCAGTGTTAAAGACTGCGATGGAGCTCCGTATGCCACGGCAAACTGGCTGACACTGACGGTGGCGGTGCACAAATGCTGCGCAGCTAGCGCCATTCGACGGCCAACACCGCGGTTCCTGGTGTGTCCGCTGTGCCGTGCGTGTGATCATTGCTTGTACAGCCCTCTCGCAGTGTCCGGAGCAAGTATGGTGGGTCTGACACACCGGTGTCAATGTGTTCTTTTTTCCATTTCCAGGAGTGTATTTTGCAATGTCTAAATGTCTGTATGACTTATTAAAATAGTCATTTCTTGCATAATGGTGCTTCTGATAATAACTTTTAGTTAAGCAGCACTTGTTTACGATTGAAGTTCGACAGGCTTGCCACGCTTGCTAACGCTGTGGATCTTTGAAGTAAATATTTAACAACTTAATAAGTAATTTTAACGTCGCAGTCTGTAATCCATCGAAATAGTCGTCCATATCTCTGAGGAGCATGTCTGATGGACAGTTGAAGTGAACATTTGCTGAACCTTGTCTTTCTCTTATCTGCCAAAACCTGACGAGGCATTTTAGGCAAAGCTGGACTATGGTATGAAATTCAGAATAATATCTCATTTATTTGTATTAAGTAATGCAAGGGAATACATACATACTATTAGTTTACATTTTTACTAAATGAATCTGAGGGGGATTTGAATCTTTAAACACACTGTAGTTGCAGGTGTTTTAATGTTGCGTGCACATTTCCTTCATGAGCTATGGATTGATTGATTACCTCTCTGTGATCTGATTTGCAGTGTGCTGAAAGTAATTTCAAATTGTTGCATCCTTGAGCCCCCGTTCACCAGTTGTAAGTCTAGCGATTGGCGGCTCACGCTACAGATCACACTTTATCAATAATTATAATACAAGGTTACATCACCAGTTACAGTTACATTCTCAGCAAGTACACCAGGTCCTTTCATCCATACATGTATTTTCTCATCATTACTAACTTTACGACAGGAGCGGGTGTCCAGATTGGGTCTTAGCATCTATCCCAGAATGCCAGGTCTTGTAAGCGATGACATCTCGGTCGGCGAATGATTCCAATCCAGGTAGAGAGGCATTCTCACATCGGACGATAGCGACAGTAAACCATCCACTTCCAGTACTCCCTGTGGCAACGTCAAGACTGAAATTAACTCGACATCCACGGAAAAAAATCAGCAGCCAAATGTAACTGCAACTGGTGATGTAACCCTGTACTATAATCACTAATAAAGTGCGATCTGTAGCGTGAGCCGCCAATCGCTAGACGTACATCTGGTGAACGGGGACTCAAGGATGCAACAATTTGAAAACAATCTAAAACATACGCGTTGGCCGCTGAGCGCCTGCGAGGCTGCATGATGCAACCCGCATGGGCCGGCAGCCCGCGGGTACGCGTACTGCTAAAGAGACCACAGCACACGTACGGGATAGCACGCCCGCGTCGGCCCTCGCAGCGGCTAAGTCGGTTATCAGCGCTCTTATGTAATCAAGGTCATGCGCTCAGTATAAAAGCGGCCAACGCAGACCAGCGGAATCATTCCGCTGTGAGCTCTATCTACAACAGCATTTAAGCACTACGCCTCACCGACGTGTGTATCGTCAACGTAGCCATCACATGCCAGTCTACAAACATATAATAAGCCTGGAGAATAAACTTGGCACAAATGGAAATGCACAAAGTGTCATATTGAATTGACCGATTTTTTTCCATGGATGTCGAGTTAATTTCAGTCTTGACGTTGCAACAGGGAGTACTGGAAGTGGATGGTTTACTCTCGCTATCGTCCAATGTGAGAATGCCTCGCTACCTGTATTGGAATCATTCGCCAACCGAGATGTCATCGCTTACAAGACCTGGCATTGTGGGATAGATGCTAAGACTCAATCTAGATCTAGTTACGTATATAGTAATACGCCCTTTACATTGTATACCAGCTCCTGTCGTAAAGTTAGTAATGATGAGAAAATACGTGTATGGATGAAAGGACTTGTTGTACTGGCTGAGAATATAACTGTAACTGGTGATGTAACCCTGTGTTACAATTATTATTAAAGTGTGATCTGTAGCGTGAGCCACCAATCGCTAGACGTACATCTGGTGAACGGGGGCTCAAGAATGCAACAATTTGAAAAAAATCGAAAACATAGTGCAGCGTTGGACGCTGAGCGCCTGCGAGGCTGCATGATGCAACCCGCTTGGGCCGTTCAGCCCGCGGGTACGCGTACTGCTAAAGAGACCACAGCACACGTACGGGATAGCACGCCCGCGTCGGCCCTCGCAGCGGCTAAGTCGGTTATCAGCGCTCTTATGTAATCAAGGTCATGCGCTCAGTATAAAAGCGGCCAACGCAGACCATCGGAATCATTCTCCTGTGAGCTTTATCTGTAACAGCATTGAAGCACTATGCCTTCGCTATCGAGAACTCTCTTCACCCTTAGCTTGTGGCAGTGTGTTGTGCAATGTCCAGTCACGGACGAATGGGTGCGATATTCCTCGATGGTACAATGATTACCGAATGGTATGTGGAGGTTTTGGAAGATTATTTCAACCCCATTATCCAAAGTGTCCCTGATTTCATCAAGTTCATGCAAGATGGAGCTCGACTCCATCGAATTAAAGGAGTGCTTGATGTCCTGGAAGAGCACTTTGGTTCTGGTTCTGGTTCTGGTGTAACCAGAAGCCACTGGCATGGGCCTTGATTGGAGGCTATATTGTCCCAATCTGAACACATGCGACTCCTTTTCGAGGGGCTATATTAAAGACAAGGTATACAGCAATAACCTCAAAACCATTTCTGAGATGAAAACAGCCATTCAGGAGGTCATCGACATCATCAATGTTCCATCACTTCAACGGGTCATGCAGAATTTCGCTATTCGTCTGTGCCACATCATCGCCAAAGATGGAAGGGATATGGAACATGTGATAACCAACATCTCAATATCTATAGTGATGTATACATGTGTTGTTAGTTTTTAACTAATTTTCGTTTCTTTTCATAGTTGAATAATTGTCACCCTGTACTACTGCTATAGCGTGTTATAAAGAATTATTTATTCTCTTCTAATTAGCCTGTAGAAAACACTAGTATTGTAGTATTGCTTATTTCCACCAGTGTAACACACATACATCTCTTTCTATGCTTATGTTCTGGTAGCTGTTTATGCATATGCGAAAAGTATGAAGGAGTATACATTCGCAAAGTTCTTCTCTCTTTCTCTCTTTCTCTCTGTCTCACTCTCTCACTCTCTCTCTATCTCTTACCGCTCCCGTCTCTCTCTCAGTCAAACGAAAAGAAAAAGTTACTAAACGGCTTAGTATTTCAAAAGTAATGCTCATAACTGTTAATACATTTAGCCCATTCTCAGACAATATGGCCAATGCTTTGATAGAAAAGTGTTTGTCGTTTTCTATAGAGCCATGATTGTACCCAGGCTCCTCTTATTCCAAAGAAAGTCGATCGCTGCTGATATTTACTCTGTTGGCTCCAAAAATTTGGAACTGGTCTGATGAGGCGTCATGACTGCATGGGGGCTGTGAAAGTGCTTCCCAGTGATACTTCTCTAGCGTACTTGAAACAACATTGGCAACATATTGGTGGAAACATAAGTTGCCACTATTGTTTGGATTACACTGCAGACGTTTTGCTGGGAAGCCTTTTCACAGCCTCCACACAGTCCCGGTCTGTCCCCACGCCACTTCCATAGTTTTGGAGTCTTGAAGAAAGACGTTTACGGCCATCGATTTGCTTCGGACGAAGAGGTGCATGTCTGGGTACAATCATGGTTCCGTAGCCAACTGGAAACATTTTTCCATGAATGCGTTTATCGTCTCGTCACACAGTTGGACAAATGTATTATCAGTTACAGCAGTTAATTTTGAAATAATAAACAATACATTTATTTTTTCCATATTTCTAGTTTTGATTTGACTGCCCCCTATACACGAGAAGTAAAATGAAGCACCCAGAAGACATGGTCAGATGTGAATGGAACTTTATACAAGTACAGAATTCCTCACAATGATTCATTACAGATGCAGTTCTGTGTTAGACCAGTCACCAGAGTTCATTAGAGTTTTTCGTGTTTTGTGTTCTTACAGTTCCGGTTAGGGACACAAGGGGTGTTAACAGCGTCAGAGATATCTCTGTGAATGACACAGATATGCCGGGTACTCGTATGATGCATCGTTATCAGCACCTGACAGATGTCGAAAGTGGCCTCATTGTGGGTCTCCATTTGGCCTGCTGTCGAACTGTACAATATCCATGTCTGGACATGGCATTGGACGCGACCAGTATTGGACAGCATGGGAACCTGAGGATAGGCATACTCATCATCAAAGTTTCGGTCTACCACATCTGATCATCACAAGATTGGATCACCATATTGTGCGCCAGGTGCACTATAACCCCTTCAGATCTTCCCGGTCACCCGAGAACAAGTAATGGACTCCCCACAACATTCGTCATTAGGCACCATTGGTTGGAGACAAGCAGCAGCCGAACTAAGAACTTATCGTTACAAAAGCACTCTACAGTTAACACCTCAACACAAACGACTGCAGTTGAACTGGTGCCGTGTGAGTAAGGCAGGGTCTGCTGATGGCATCACATTCCTTCAGCGATTTATTTATGTTACAGACTACTCTGGATGACTATTTTCGATGAATATCCCGACGAAATGGACAGAGATCCCATCCTTGCAATGTAATTAGCAGGTGCAGCAGTGTTACACCTGGTGTCACGATTTGGGATACCATCGAGTATGACATCATGTCAAGGCTGGCAGTAATGAGGGAAATCTGATAGAACAAAAGTTCCCTTAGCTGACAGGCGTTACGTTGCTGCTGTACAGCCTGCTTGCAGCCATAGGAGTCTGAGGAGTACAGAAAGGCTTGCAGGCTCCTAAAAATAGGTCAAAGTTTGTGTCTGTGCAGGCACATTTCTAATGTGCTCAACAATGTTGCGTGGATGGCACCGAGGGTGATGCTGAACGAGGGTGGGTGGTGTTTTAGAGGAAGTCTTTGACATTTTATTCATGCATATGTCAATGTTTTTTAACGGTCTTAAGTGGTTCCACGCTGCATAGCACTGCAAAAACTATGGTCACGCTACACTCCAAAGTGGAGGGGTGGTTCGATTGACGCCTTTTGTGCCATCTCCTGATGCCTTTCCGCTTAGTTTATGTGCGGCAGTGTGTCTGAAATGGTTTCTTCAGCCACTCGTAACAAAACCGCGCATTTTCAACGCTGTGCGTCACGGTTCTGACCTCCATCGCAGAGAAGTCAAGAGAAGCTGGGAGAAGTGGCTAAGTGTTCAAACTAATCTCAATACGCTATAGGGTGTGAGAATGCACGCTGGTAATTCCAATGTCACATTTGTGCATAAATGAAGGTGGGTTTCTCAGACAGTAAACAAATTCTGTAACCAGGTAGCTCTTATTTTAAAACTAATGTAATTTAGATAAACTGACTAAACCAGAGGTTGTACAGAGTTTCAGGGAGAGCATAAGGGAACAATTGAAAGGAATGGGGGAAATAAATACAGTAGAAGACGAATGGGTAGCTCTGAGGGATGAAGTAGTGAAGGCAGCAGAGGATCAAGTAGGTAAAAAGACGAGGGCTAGTAGAAATCCTTGGGTAACAGAAGAAATATTGAATTTAATTGATGAAAGGAGAAAATATAAAAATGCAGTAAATGAAGCAGGCAAAAAGGAATACAAACGTCTCAAAAATGAGATCGACAGGAAGTGCAAAATGGCTAAGCAGGCATGGCTAGAGGACAAATGTAAGAATGTGGAGTCTTATCTCACTAGGGGTAAGATAGATACAGCCTACAGGAAAATTAAAGAGACCTTTGGAGAAAAGAGAGCCACTTGTATGAATATCAAGAGCTCAGATGGAAACCCAGTTCTAAGCAAAGAGGGGAAAGCAGAAAGGTGGAAGGAGTATATAGAGGGTCCATACAAGGGCGATGTACTTGAGGACAATATTATGGAAATGGAAGAGGATGTAGATGAAGATGAAATGGGAGATACGATACTGCGTGAAGAGTTTGACACAGCACTGAAAGACCTGAGTCGAAACAAGGCCCTAGGAGTAGACAACATTCCATTAGAACTACTGATGGCCTCGGGAGAGCCAGTCCTGACAAAACTCTACCATCTGGTGAGCAAGATGTAAGAGACAGGCGAAATACCCTCAGACTTCAAGAAGAATATAATAATTCCAATCCCAAAGAAAGCAGGTGTTGACAGATGTGAAAATTACCGAACAATCAGTTTAATAAATCACAGCTGCAAAATACTAAAACGAATTATTTACAGACGAATGGAAAAACTGGTAGAAGCCGACCTCGGGGAAGATCAGTTTGGATTCCGTAGAAATGTTGGAACACGTGAGGCAATACTGACCTTACGACTTATCTTAGAAGAAAGATTAAGGAAAGGCAACCTTACGTTTCTAGCATTTGTAGACTCAGAGAAAGCTTTTGACAATGTTGACTGGAATACTCTCTTTCAAATTCTAAAGGCAGCAGGGGTAAAATACAGGGAGCGAAAGGCTATTTACAATTTGTACAGAAACCAGATGGCAGTTATAAGAGTCGAGGGACATGAAAGAGAATCAGTGGTTGGGAAGGGAGTGAGACAGGGTTGCAGCCTCTCCCCGATGTTATTCAATCTGTATATTGAGCAAGCAGTGAAGGAAACAAAAGAAAAATTCGGAGTAGGTGTTAAAATGCATGGAGAAGAAATAAAAACTTTGAGGTTCGCCGATGACATTGTAATTCCGTCAGAAACAGCAAAGGAATTGGAAGAGCAGTTGAATGGAAGGTACAGTGTCTTGAAAGGAGGATATAAGATGAACATCAACAAAAGCAAAACAAGGATAATGGAATGTAGTCAAATTAAATCGGGTGATGCTGAGGGAATTAGATTAGGAAATAAGACACTTAAAGTAGTAAAGGAGTTTTGCTATTTGGGGAGCAAAATAACTGATGATGCTCGAAGTAGAGAGGATATAAAATGTAGACTGGCAATGGCAAGGAAAGCATTTCTGAAGAAGAGAAATTTGTTAACATCGAGTATAGATTTAAGTGTCAGGAAGTCGTTTCTGAAAGTATTTGTATGGAGTGTAGCCATGTATGGAAGTGAAACATGGACACTAAATAGTTTGGACAAGAAGAGAATAGAAGCTTCCGAAATGTGGTGCAACAGAAAAATGTTGAAGATTAGATGGGTAGATCACGTAACTAATGAGGACGTACTGAATAGGACTGGGGAGAAGAGAAGTTTGTGGCACAACTTGACTAGAAGAAGGGATCGGTTGGTAGGACATGTCCTGAGGCATCAAGGGATCACCAATTTAGTATTGGAGGGCAGCGTGGAGGGTAAAAATCGTAGAGAGAGACCAAGGGATGAATACACTAAGCAGATTCAGAAGGATGTAGGTTGCAGTAGGTACTGGGAGATGAAGGAGCTTGCACAGGATAGATTAGCGTGGAGAGCTGCATCAAACCAGTCTCAGGACTGTAGACCACAACAACAACAACAACAACAATGTAATTTAAACATTAACACTAGAGTTTTATGTCAGTGTCTTTGCCTCTTTCATGCGGATAATATTTAATAAATAATTAAGTGCCTGCATTTTGGGAAATCGCCAGGCCGGTTATCGCTTGGTTACAGTTGTAGCACACAGAACAGTACCGTCACCTAGCTTAGCTCACACTGCATACACAACAGTATTGTGGACCGTCTAGTTACAAGGCGACCGCCCTCTTGCTCTCCATCTAAGAAACGTGATTTCAGTGGACTAGAGATTAATAGGAAACGACAACTTATTACATTTTCCACGATTGTTGCTAAGGGATAAAAAGTTTTAATCGCTTTCAAGATGTCAACCCGTGATTAATGCGTGGTGTTGTGTAGTCTTCGCAAAGCCGTGGAGTGTGGTGACATGTATTGTAAATGCAGGGTGTCAATTATTGAACTACATTAAACGACTGGTAAAGGAATTAAAAACTCTCGCGTGCACACACTTTATTCAACATGTAAACGTTACGGTAGATATTCGGATTTGAGTTATGGCATGTTCGACGTGCCTCCCATTATTGGCGACGATGTGGCACAGACGAATAGCGATCTTCTGCATGACCCACTGAAGTGTCGGAGCATCGATGCTGTTGATGACCTTCTGAATGGCTGCTTTCAGCTCAGCAATGGTTTTGGGATTATTGCTGTACATCTTTCCTTTGATATAGCCCCACAAAAAGGAGTCGCATGTTTTCAGATCCGGAGAATACGGCGGCCAATCGAGGCCTATGCCAGTGGTCTCTCGGTACCTCAGAGCCAGAATGCAGTCCCCAAAGTGCTCCTCCAGGACATCAAACACTCTCCTGCTTCGATGGGATCGAGCTCCATGTTGCATGAACCACATCTTGTCGAAATCAAGGATGAAATCTTCTTCCAAAATCTTCACGTGCCGTTCGGCACTCACCGTGGCATCAGGAATGTCGCACCGTTTATTCCGTGGCAGGGCACTGCACACCACACAGTAACCCGTTGAGGATGAAGAGACTTCTCGATCGCGAAATGCGGATTCTCAGTCTCCCAAATGTGCCACATTTGCCTATTGACGAACCGATCCAAATGAAAGTGTGATTTTTCGGTAAACCAAACCGTACTATTTCCCATTACGCCCAGCGCCCAAGTGTTTAGTTTGAACGTCCTAACGCAAACCGCTCAGAAGTTCTGACGATTTTGTTTCACATATTTCAATAACTGTCACCCTGCATCTACCAGCATGCCAATTTCAGCCCTGTTTGTGAGTGTATAGGTGGAACACTAACCTAGATCAGAATACAGTGTGCTACGTCATAATGCAAAAGTTAATTTAGAATAATGCATTCACTCCCTGAAATAATTTTTATCTTATTAAATGTTCCTTTGAACCTCGTTTTGGTCACATGATGCAAATTATCCAACTAGAAAGGTTGGAATTAATCGTCTCCCCGTATTTAGGTCTGTAGAGACGGAGCCCTGTCTTTCTGCAGAGTATCGTGAAAATGGAAGCACGTGGTACCACGCGGAGATCCTATGAAGCAGTCTAGAAAGTAACGGGAGGCAAATTCCACACGCCCGGAAGGCAATCGAATCCTCACCTGTTCAAGATAAATACGATATTAGCTACTAACGTGATATGATTCTATACGTCTAATTAACACCAGCTGGAGGTCGTAGATACACTGGTAAAATAATTAATATTTGGATATTTATTTACATCAACGTTTATGAAATAGAATCTTATAGGATGAGCTAAATAGCATATCAGTAATAAGTGAGATTGATTACTGAGGGAAGGCTAAGCAGCGGGATAACTGTCATATTTTGCGTTTGGCCGTGACGGAATGTGCAACATCCTACACAGAGTTGGAACTGCACCGGGTATGGACATGTCTGCGTCACCGGATCGACGCCTGCTGCTGTTGGCTGTACTTTTGCCATTGTGTTAGCTTCCATTACCCAGAAACCTAATACGTCTCAAGCTGCAGTTGCTAGAAAGACATATTCATTGGTGTGCTGGGTTGCAAAATGTAATGTTTTCAGACGAGCCTCACATGACCCTATCCTAGAGTGATCATAGTACGCGTGGTAGAAAGTACCATAGTAATTTTTCCAACGTAAAGCTCTCGTCAGAATAGCGTGTGAGTTAACGAGCATTGCGCTCTCATCTAAGTATATGGCCGAAAGAGTCAGCCTACAGGAATCGTGAAGCGAACCCTGTCGTCCAGGACCGCGTGCCACAAAGGGCGCAGATTCTCCACGAGATGGGGAAACTCACAGGCGTCTATTGTCTATTGAGACCTAAGCTCTGTAGTGTGCGAGTGAGACAGACGACAACCTACGTCATAGAGAAACTCCGTAGAAACCATTTGTGGCCCAGTAAATGTAGCAGTGTTAAATATGGCTGACCTAAGATCGGCCATACAGGGAAATATTTATGAAAAATACTTAATTCTATAGTATGTCAGGGAATGAAACCACAGCAATTTTAATCTACCAACTATCATAAAATTTAATTCTGATCCCAATAAAACCTGAATATTTATCATATCAATAATAGTTTAGGATTTACCATAAAAGTGAAATTAAGTTTTGTAACAAAGGCCTGAATGCTAAAACCTGAACGCTTTAGTCGATCTTAACGATCAATATTTCATATAGAAGAGCATCATTAAAATGACAAACATTGTAAATATCGACTCTGTAAATTTATTTTTTTAAAGATATAGTAAATTTATATTATCAGTATTTTCAATTAAGCATCAGATCATCATTTCCTCCACACAAAACACACTGAACGATGACAGCATGACATCTTATTGAATCACTAGGTTATATAATATTTGTTGTTAAGTTTAGTGCATATTAGTTACTTTTGTTCTTTATTTATTTATCAGAAAGCACATTGGTGCAAGACTACTGGCCGTGAAATTCAAAGTTAAAAAGGAAATAGTATTGGTTTTATGTAAACGAATTTAACGTTTATTATGTAATGGATATTATTGTTACTTTATTTAGAACGTGAAGGTGGTCAAGCTTTGATTATTTAAATATGTTAAAATGTAAAATAATGTAGAATTAGCTGTAGCCAATCAGATGGACGGCTTCAGGAACGGGAACTGCCCTAGTCAGTTGAGTGAGGATATGCGGCGCGCGTGAAACGCGGCAGGGGACGGGCAGAGAGTCAGCGCTGGTGCAGACACGA
The DNA here is from genome assembly GCF_023864345.2 of Schistocerca serialis cubense. Taxonomy (NCBI): domain Eukaryota; kingdom Metazoa; phylum Arthropoda; class Insecta; order Orthoptera; family Acrididae; genus Schistocerca; species Schistocerca serialis. The sequence continues at coordinate 317,346,331 of NC_064640.1, read as the reverse complement.
AAGCTGACAGTTCGGCTGGAGACACCAAAGAGAACAGTTCGGATTTTGACGCGAAAGCGGACAGTCGGTCTTTATGCAGCTAGGAAGTGAAACGGCTTAGAAAATTTCGCGTTGTGTGGTATCGCGGGACTTAGTCTCTGAGCGGGGAGCAGCCGCGCGCCTGGTGTGAACTCTAACTTTTCGCGTAGATAATTTGTATTTCGCGATGAGATTGTGAATGATCGAGCTGTGTCAAATGGACATGCGCTCAAGTATAACAGCAACTCTAAATACGAGCACTTTCGCTAATAGTTTGCTTTCCTAATAAACATTATTCTAACCAAATCGCAACTGTGTGGCCTACAAAATTTATGGGTCGTTAATTTAGTTCCCGTTGTTATTATTACTGTTATTATGTGTTACGTTAATTTTGTATTTCGCAAACTTGCCATCAGCCAGAAAATTTAACCAAAGGGTCACAAGTGTCTGATTTAGGGCATGTAACGCGACACGTGCGGTTCAACCGCTAGACGAGTTTGAGCCAAGACATTTCGACGAAGAGAACCGCATGTGAGCCCGAACATCTTTGGGATGTTAGCTCGCAAGCGGAAAAACTACGATCAAGTATACAATAGTATTTAACATGTGTGCGTGACTCTTGTGTACTTAGAGGCATCTGAATAGCAAACACTACATTATGGACGGTTTGGAGCCCAGGGCAGTACCCTCTCCCCCCCCCCCCCTCCCCTTCAGGTAAACCTAGATTCCATATTTCAGCATGAAAATACCCTGTCACAAGCTCAAGTAATATGGAAGCATTTCTCGAAGAACGGCGGGTACCTCTCGTACCTTATTTTCCACGTCCACCTGACTCGTCAGCCATCGAACATGTCTGGTTTATGATTGGTCAGCAACTCATTCGTTACGGAGCGCAAAGTTACTTTTACTGCTTTACGTTCATGCGCACAAATTTGCTGGAGGGAAATACCTGAGTAACATATACGAGCCTTCAATCAGTCTATGCCACAATGCTTGTAGACTCAGAGTGCAATACATGGGGCTTCAGTCAGTATTGTGTTCCCAGTCAGAGCTAATGTGTACATATTTAATGGTAAACCATTTTAGTTTATATGTGGTATACATTGCGCTTCGCTTGAAGTCATACCCGTTCGTGTGGCAATTATCGCCAATCTATAGTACTATAGAAGGTATACTTACGGGAATTCAGCCACGGAGTATTTACAGCGACCACCGATGTATCGGCAGGAGTACACCCCGCCATTTTCAAGGCAAAAACTGCAACGGACCGGCGATGTAGAGGCAAATTTAAAACCTCGGTTCTTGGAGTAATTCAAGAAAAATAATACACACACACTGAACACTAGTGCCACCAAAGATGACCAAAGTCAAAGGTACCGGTAATGAAAGACTACGAACTAGCAAGTGAGGTAACATTGACTCTGTCCCTCTGTTTTTTTGACAAGGAAGAGAGCAGGATTCCAAGCAGAGTTTAAACAAAAGCCTGCATACCTGTTTACAAGGTTGCTCTCTAATTTAATCTCAACAGCCTCTTTAAAAACACTGTCCCAATAGCTGTACGTGCATGCCAATATCCCGGTATTGTTATATAACATAGGGTGACCAGTATTCAATGATCGGCAATAACAGATATACTTGGCTGCTGTAATCGTGTGTGCCGTTTATGTTCAGTACATCGGTCCTCCACGGTCCTGATAGTCTGACTAATATATGCCGTGCCACAGCTACAAGGAATGCGATATACACCCGCCTTACGCAAGCCAAGATCATCATTAACAGAACCCGAAAGGACTCTAATTGTTGATGGACGTCGGAAACCACTTTTCACACCGTATTTCTGTAAAATACGACCGACCTTGTTGGAAGTGCTTCCTACGTAAGGCAAAAAGGCAGCAGACTTATGTGTCGACTCAGTATTATCATGAATCACCCGACGCACAGCTGGTCGATAGCGCAACGCACGTTCAATCTGTCTTTCACTATAACAACGTTGACAAAATGTAGCTTCAAGATACTATACAGGGTGTCTCTCCTAAGAGTCGTCAGGCGCACTTCCTCTGATGTCTCGGCAGATATTCGCAACTTCGTGTCAGCGTCGAGTAGCTGGAGTCAGCCCAAGCAAATAGTGCTCATCACGTCTTACATGAGACGCCCCGTGTCGACGGAAAGCGTCAGTTTGTTTTCCGTCTCGAACAAAATGATTTTTGAAGCGGTATTTCACGTGCCCATTCAATGGAGCTGTCCCAGATTAGTCCAGCCGAACATTAGTTTTATTCATATGTACTAACAGAGACAGTAAAAGTCGAAGAATAACCGGTACTTCAGCAGCGACAGAAATGTCCTGATCCACGCTGACTGCTACCATCAAGCATGCAGCGCTACTGAGTTATTGCTGGGTTGCTATTTATTCTTCGTGTCTTACTGTCATTGTTAATACACATCGTAATTTGGATACCAGATTAGACTAATTTTGGAGCTCTCTATCGGATGGACGCGTAAAATTCTGGTTTAAAAATAATTTTGTTCGTAATGGGATACAGACCAACACTTCCTGTTGACACTGGGCGTCGCACGAATGATGCGACGAACACAAATTTTTTGGTCTGGATCCGGCTACATAGTGCAAAAACAAAATTTCAAATATCTGCGTTACTAACAGAGGAAAAAGTGCTTGACGGCTCTTAGGAGAGATATCCGAGACAAAGAAAAGTTGTAGTTTGATGCTATTGCCAAAAATATCGATAACTTCGCGACCGATTTACTTCAAATCTTTACATGATACTGTAATAGCCGTTTGGACGGACATAGGTTACACATTTGTTAAAAATACATACGGTATATAACTGCATGTACAGTATATAAGTGGGAAAGGTTCGCAACAAAAATCTCGAAAAGGTCTTGACGAAATTACTTCAAATTTTTACACTCTGCACTGATATACTTTCAGAAGAACGGATTTTTCCAGGATAATATTGAGTTATCAGTTGCAAATAAATTTTGTTTTCCTTTACCTGTTTCGACAAGTTAATTTATCATCTTCAGAAGCTTAGTATTGGTTTAGCACATATCAATATCTTCTTCATAGAAGCATAATACCATGGTATGTCCAGAAATGTGTATATTGTATGTGATTATTTTACATACTAATTGACAATTTACAGTAACTCAAACACATCTATGTACCTGTTGTGCTAGCAGCAAGGCAAATTCCAATTTTTATATGATACTCTAATAAACGTTCGTACTGAAATTGATTACATATGTTTTAAATATATGGTATATAAAAACAATATCTATTCTAGATTAAAAATCTAATGTAAATTTAAAAATAAGTCGTTGTTTATCGATGTTACCAAAAATCTCGAATAGTTATTGACCGATTTTCTTAAAATTTATACACGGTACCCGAATAAACATTCAGACGGTCACTGGATACACATTTTTTAAACATATGTCTTACTTAAATATACATAGTCTATATGAAGGGGAAAGGTTTTTAGTAAAAATCTCGGAAACTTCTTGACCGATTTACTTCAAATTTTAACGTGAGATACTGATAAACGTACGGACGGACAGGGTTAAAATTAGTTACAAAAATTTTCGCAAATTTCTTCCCCGATTAACTTCATATTTTCACACGATGGTCTAATAAACGTTCGAATGGACTCAGGCTGTATGTTTTTAGAAAATATATAAGTGATAAGTATCTATCTATACTTGTATATCTGCTATCTATGTGTATCTGTTTATATTTTACCAAAAATCTTGATAAGTGCTTCCCGATTAATTTCGAATTTTTATATTATACTGCAACATACTTTCGAATGGATATAAGCTAGATAATTCCTTGACATTTGTAGTACATAAATGTATATATTATACGTAAAAGGGAAGCATTTTTAGCAAAAATCTCAAAAAGTTCTTTGTCGATTTACTTAAGATTTTTAGATGGTACGTTTGAACAGACACAGGTTACCTATTTATTTAAATATATGTGGTAAATAAATGTATACATAGTATGTAAAGGGGAGAAGTTGTTCGCAAAAATCTTGAAATGTTCTTGACCGTTTTACCTCGATATGTTACACGATACTGGTGTCATACGGATGCATATAGAAATCGTTTTTCCCTAGCTCTGTTTGAGAGTGGAGAAGGAAAGGAAATGAATAGCAGTGGTACGGCGTACCCTCCTCCACGCCTCGTACGCTTGATTGCAGAGTATCTATGTAGATATAGATGTAGATGTCGATGAAGAATCTAAATCACCCGAAACTTTGCAATACTACCCATTCACAGATTATAACTACGAGAAATAGTCATCACTTGAAGCTACTATCCTAACAGGTGCAGCAGCTGGACGGGTCTCTCCTGTATCTCTTATATAAATGATCGCATCAAATTTGAAAATTCATTTTTTGCTTCGTTTAAAGCGGTTAAATTATCGTATGTGAATCGGTGTATTACGAGTGCTATGTCCACACTAATGCTATGCCATGATTGAGGCGTGATACATCGGCAGTTCAAACGCTATCCTTATCTAACACGTGCTCGTAATTACGATGTTAACCCTGTCACCAGGCGTGTTGCATTACTAAATCCAAAAAGTATTTTCCTGCACTGCAGACCTATAACATTGCAAAGCTCCCAGAAGAAGGTATCTTTCAAAACTCACTGCCGAATGATCGTTCCTAGCGACATTATATTATTCACTACATTACACAACATTTGGCCTAGTGTTTAACGTAGTTGGTCCAGCTTAGTTTCCCGGACTATTAAAGTGGATACACAAATAACTGAGTATTGTTATGCATCAGGAAGCCACTTTATTCTTTCGAGGAAGCAGCATCTAATTCTCCCGCACAATTTAAGGCACCTCGGCAAAAGATAGGAAATGAACGCATGCTGTGAAGCACTGAGCTCGGATTACTACCTAAGAAAGAAAGTTGCATACCGTAACAGGCTGGGGGACTGTTGTCCATTTGGGTAATCGGGAAGGTACTTCTAACACCAGGATTATTGGTCCTTTGTTTACTAAGTGTAACTGTTGGTCTCACGTGTCAGTGTTTGATGTGACTGTATGTAAAGAACGCTTCTAGTTTCTAGTATCGCATTTGTGTTGTTGACATCGACATCGAGGAGGAGTGGGATGAAATTCGGAGCTCACTTGAAGGTTACTTATTTCGAATAAAACCTATGAAACCTACGAAACAACCAAGTGAAATCTTCCCTTTAACGGAATTTGACCACCTAATTTCAAAAAATGCCGCGGAACAGCTGAAATTTATCGAAGAGCAATGACGCACAGTCTGGTGACCAGAGATATAACGCCACCAGATTTTCTCTCCTTGCCAATTAAATATGACTGCAGTAGCATACGTGATATAAACATGGGCGTCTGTAGGACATATGACGTCAATGGAAAGCGTATGTTGTGATTTTGTAGGATTAGGCAAAAAGGTTTGATATCCAATAATATGCACTGGATACGTTTTACCGAGCATGTATCGATCAGTTTTTCTAAAATAGAGCACTGCACCTATGTCTCTGAAGCACTAAAGGTAATTCAATGCCGAATACTAGAGAACTGTTGTGGTTCGGTTCTCCAGGCGGGAATGTCCTTGAAGATCAAAGTCGTGAATACAGAGGGAGGGGTGATAAAAGTATGGAAACACCGACAACACAACATATTAAACATATTATTACGACTGATACGCTGTAGGGAAGCCGTTAGCGTTCAGAATGGCTTCCACACGTCTTGGAATGGTTAAATGCAGGCCCTATACGCCTTTCGATGGTCTCTTATAACCTTTTTCCTTCAAAATGGCGGTAAGTTCATGTAACGGTGACGGAGGTGAATGGCAGCATACTCTCCAAATTACGCAACAAATGCACAATAATATTGAGATCTGGTGACAGTGAAGGCCAGGGGAGATGCGACAAGCATCCTCGACCTCACAAAACCAGTCTTGGACAATGTGAGGTGTGTGAACAGAGGCTCTGTCGTCTAGGGACACAGCATCGCCTTTGAGGAGGGGTGGGTACCATGGGAAGGAACTGGCCAGCTACTATGATCACATGATCCTTGATAGTAATGCAACCTTACTGAGTAAACACGGAGCCCATGGAATACCACGATATGACTGTCTAAATCATCACCGAGCCCTTGCCAATTTTCACTCTTGAGACGAAAACTAGAAGATGGGAAAAATGTGCAACAAGGCTCAGCCTACCAAATGACTTTCTTCGATCAATCCACAGTTCATTCTGCACGATGTTTTTCATTTACGAGCATTTGCATCACTGATGATTGTTTCTGCAACTCACCCTGTTTAGGGAGCTAGCTTCGTGTTGTCTTGGTGCTGACTGTGTTCGCGGCTGTGAAATACAATTCTGCAGTGACTTTAGCTGTCGTCCTCTTATTTTTCGTCATAATCTAGTTCAAAGACACTTAAGCTACATTTTCGTCAGCGTTGTGACATAGCGGATGGTCTTTCTCCACTTTCCCTGTATGCGGGATTAATCTTCAATACGTCACCTCTTGAAACACCAAACAGCTCGGCTACCACAGTTACGAAAGCACCCACCATATGAGCACCAACAATTTGCCAACACTCTAATTCACTTAACTGGCCTAATGCATTTACAACTACACAGAACTCTGTTCTGACCACGACTGACACTTACAACGTATTGAGGACATTGCACAGATTCTGTTCGTGGTCAGATACAACAGCGCAACCTGCGGAGTTGGCAAACGTCTGCATTTATGTTCAGGTATACATTTCTCGTAGTCTTTCCTCATGTTGTCCAACCCTTGTATTTGACAGTGAGTTGGGATAAACTGCTGCTGGACTGATATGGGAGCCTGAGTGTGCACAAAATTACGTCGAAAAATAATGCGTTAGATACTAGTAACTCAAAAAATCTACTAAGTTTTCATACACACTAACGTTTGTGAGAATTTAAAACACTGTAGGAACTGTTAAACTATAAATAACTTCAGGGTATAGCAGGAGGAAAAACTGGCCACTCGTAAGCCCAGTAGCGCTCTCTCTTTTGTGGCTGTTGAGATCGAGTTACATAAAGCTCATGCACTAGAGGGTCGTCAAACGAAATAGAGCAGTGACAGAAATTGCCCCTGTGCACTGTCGTCGTTAGAGAGCGCAAATCAGTGTACGAATGAGTTCGCGCCGGCCAAAAAAATCGATGATCCAGAAATGGATTAGCTGTAGCGTCACATTTCGGTTCATACTGGCATTGGTGCTGTGATAGAGGTGCGTGTGGGGAAGCTGTGGTCAGAAAGACTTAACACAGTTTCATCAGCCCCTTCAGTTCAGAAGTTTCTTTATTTTACGCAGAATCATAAAACATAAGTTAAGTTATTGGTAACGCTGATTACAGTGTTTCACATACTTCGTTCATTTTTGTTTTTCATGCTGCTTTTTCTAAATGAACTTTGTAGGAGGTAAATTGCATAATCACCAAGGGACTGTAAACCGTAGAAAAATTAAGAACACATCAAAGGGACACTAAATATCAGCTATACATTTGAACTCTACGGATTCGGCATTTTTTACAGTATGTGCTTCACCAAGTCAAACTTTTCGACAAATCCTTCATTTAAACCAGAAGCAGTTGTATCTCTGTCACTACAGAGTCCTGCCGTGACGTATGTCTATAAGTTATTGCACTGCCTGCTGCATGCCATGAACCGGAGAAACGCGTTCATCACAGTAGCTCGCGACAGGCAGAAATCCACTTGGGTACACAGGATCGTCCGTCAGCTGCAATAATTCCAATAATCCGGGATCAGTGCACACGCTGTAGCTCCTACAGTTATCCTGCTACAGCACTGTTGGCCACTGCCGCAGCTTTGGCTATTGAGCAGACTGTTACCTATCCTTCAGTGTTGCTGATGTGTTTAAATGCCATCACAGATAATGGCTCGTATTTAGTCAAACGCATAGTAATGTTCCACTGCAGTTTAAACCGTGTTTATTGCGCTGTAGGTTGCATCAGAGATGTGTAACGATACATATTGATTTTCCGTGTGAAAAGAGAAATTTAATTACCAGTGGAGCATTTTTTACAGAGGTTTGCTTGTAAATATTGCATCAAACAGTCTGCACAAAGATAAAACCCAGAGGCATGCACACAAAAATATCACCGTCTTTAATCAGTTCGACGTGAGCAAAATGTTAAAATTTAAAGTTAATTACTGCATTACGGATAGAGAAAAAAGATGAGTAAACTGAATAAAAATATTATTTTAGAAGCCGTCTACAGGATTCATTACGTTGCAAATGTGTTTAATGTTAGTATTGTTTCATTACGGTACACACTCTCTGGGTGGGTGTCAGTGGAACTTCTTTATCCTGGCCTTATATCGTATCTTCACGGGGTCATCACGTTAACCTGGATTTGGGAATGCCATTGGCAGTAGCTTCTGAACCAGAATTTGTGTACCCCATCTGTCTGCGTCTAGTATTATCCCACCTGAAAGTGTGAGAACGTTTTCGAAGTGTTTGTGAATCATTCAGCTGAAGCGAGCAGTGGATACCAGCCAAGAATTCACATTTTCGGTTGTGGGAACCTGCCGAAAAACCACATTCAAATATGGTGGATTCGATTCGGAGCTGTGAGCTTTCCGGAAACCTTGAAGCGGCGTTGTAACGCGCAGTCGTTCCGAAAATGAAATTTTTATCGCTATTAATGTTGATTTCACATTCGTCTCGTTTCTGTTATTCTGATTTAATGACACGATTGTTTCATACGTCTATGAGAGTCAATTCCTGAACTGGATTAAACAACTCATTTGCGTTCGATACATTTTCTAGAATAACCTCCAGTCAACATCTACATCTACATATCTACATATATACTCCGCCAGCCACCAGGCGGTGTGTGGCGGCGGGCACTATTCGCGCCAAAGTAATATATCCCCTCCCTCCCCTCCCCCTCCCCCCCTCTGTACCACTCGCGGATCGCGCGAGGGAAAAACTACTGTCTGAACGCCTCAGTATGAGCTCTAATTTCCCTTATCTTTGAATGGTGATCATTGCGCGATTTGAAAGTTGGTGGTAATAATATATGCTCCACATCCTCGGCGAAGATCGGATTTTGAAATTTAGTGAGCAGCCCCTTCCGCTTAGCGCGTCGTCTATCTGCAAGTGTGTCCCACTTCAAACTTTCTATGAGATTTGTAAAGCTCTCGTGATGGCTAAATGTACCAGTCACGAATCTTGCCGCTCTTCTTTGGATCTTCTCAATCACTTGAACCAGACCCAACTGATAAGGGTCCCATACAGACGAACAGTATTCTAAGACCGTACGAACTGAAGTATTGTAAGCAATTTCCTTTGTTGAAGGACTGCATCGCTTCAGGCTTCTACCAATACACCGCAATATAGAGCTCGCCTTACCCGTTACTTGTGTAATCTGATCGTTCAATTTAAGATCAAATGGTTCAAATGCCTCTGAGCACTATGGGACTTAACTGCTGAGGTCATCAGTTCCCTAGAACTTAGAACTACTTAAAACTAACTAACCTAAGGACATCACACACATCCATGCCCGAGGCAGGATTCGAACTTGCGACCGTAGTGGTCGTGCGGTTCCAGACTGTAGCGCCTAGAGCCGCTCGGCCACTCTGGCCGGCCCATTTGAGATCATTTCGAATAGCGACACCCAGATACTTGAAGGATGTTACCGCTTCCAAAGACTGGGCATTTATTTTGTACTCGCACATTAATAGGTATTTTCGCCTTGTTATACGCAGCAGGTTACACTTGCTAATATTCCACACGCGGATCGCGCGAGGGAAAAACGACTGTCTGAACGCCTCAGTACAAGCTCTAATTTCTCTTATCTTTGAATGGTGATCATTGCGAGATTTGAAAGTTGGTGGTAACAATATCTGCTCTACAGCATCGACGAAGATCGGATTTTGGAATTTAGTGAGCAGCCCCTTCTTACCAGTCATTACACCACGCATTTATTTTCTGCAAATCCTCACTGATTTGTTCACAACTTTCGTGTGATACTACTTTCCTGTAGACTACAGCATCATCGGCAAACAGTCTAATGCCGCTGTCAATACCATCAACCAGTTCGTTTAAGTAAATCGTAAAAAGCAGCAGACCTATTGCGCTGCTCTCTGGCACAACTGATGTTACGCTTATTTCTGTGGAAGTCTCCCCATTCAGGACGACATACTGCTCTCTGTCTGTTAGAAAACTTTGTATTCAACCCCATATGTGATCGGATAGACCGTAAGCGAGGACTTTTTGGAGCAAGCGACAGTGCGGAACAGAGTCGAACGCCTTTAGAAAGTCGAGGAATATGGCACCATCCTGGGAGCCGGTATCTAGAGCCTGATGAATATCATGCACACAGAGGGCCAGCTGTGTCTGGAATCACCGCTGTTTCCTAAAACTGTGCTTGTTTCTGCAGATGAGCTCCTCAAAGTCTAGAAAGGTCATTATGTCTGAACACAAAATATGTTCCATGAATCTACAACAAATCGATGTCAGTGATATTGGCCATTAATTATGTGCATACGATTTTCCATCCTTTTTATAGATTGCTATGACCTGTGCCTTCTTCCAGTTCCGTGGAACTTTCCGCTGTTCCAATTGACTCTGATAGATGATGGATAATAATCTTGCTATATTTGTAGTATAGTCAACATAAAATCTTATCTCTGGGGCAGATACCTTCCTGGCGTCTAAGGATCTTAACTGTTTTACAATCCCACATACACTAAACACTGTCAGCCATCCTTACGTTTGTTCTATAACTGAAAGGGGGAATGGTGCTGCAGTCCTCTACCGTAAACGAGTTTTTGAAAGCTAGGTTTAGAATTCCGGCCTTCTGTTTATCATCATCCGTTACATTACCCATACTGTGAGCAAGATAAGGTATTGAATTATTTGTAGCGTTCATAGATGTTATGGTTCAAATGGCTCTGAGCACTACGGGACTTAACATCTATGGTCATCAGTCCCCTAGAACTACTTAAACCTAACTAACCTAAGGACAGCACACAACACCCAGTTATCACGAGGCAGAGAAAATCCCTGAACCCGCCGGGAATCGAACCCGGGAACCCGGGCGTGGGAAGCGAGAACGCTACCGCACGACCACGAGCTGCGGACATAGATGTTATGTACGACCAAAATTTTTTGGGGCTATTTTTAGAATCAGCAGATGAAATATTGCTTTCAAATTTGTTAAAAGAATCTCTCATTGACCTTTTGACAGTTGCTTTCATTTGGCATAATTTCTGTTTGTCAGCGGCGCAGTGATTACGTTTAAAACAACTCTTCAAAATTCCTGTCACTTCAGTTTCCAGTTGTTAAATGTTCAGAAATTTATTTTTAGTCTTTCCTCTGTGTAAAAACGCAACCGTAACAGGTCTTCTTTAGAAAAGGGAATGTAAAGTAGAAAAAAATTGATCGAAGCTGATAAATAGTCTAAGCATATTTCACACATTATAAATATTATGTGGCAAATGAGTCAACTGCTTTATCATCCCAAATTACAACATATAAATAAAATAGTGGAAAAATTAAGATTTTGATACAGCGCTCTTGTTTGTCAAGTAACGCAATCAATAACATGGTTGTGCATCAAATCTACGTTACGAACGTGCCGGCTATGGCTGTTACACGAGGGGCGTTAAGTAAGTAAAGCAGCACATTTTTTTCTGAAAGCAGGTTGGTTTTAATCAGGAGTCCAGTACGCCATATTATTCCCAACTCTTTCGGCTAAAAACCCTATTTTTCAACATAATCTTCGTTCAATGCGTCGGCCTTAGCCATCTTGGTCGACGTCGGAGCAAACGTCTTATTGCATCAATAACCTCTCCATCATTCACGTGCTGCTTCCCGTGGAGTACATCCTTCACTGGACCAAACAAATGGAAGTCAAAAGGTGCGAGATCTGGGCTGTAGGTTGGATCAGGAAGAACAGACCAATTATGTTATGTTAAGTCCTCTCCGGTTCATAGACTTGTGTGAGGCCCTGCGTTGTCATGGAAAAGGAGACGTCCGCATGCATATTTGTGGCAATGAACATGCTGAAGTTAGTTTCATTAGTTTCCTATAGGTAGCACAATATACTTCAGAGTTGATCGTTGCACTATGAGGGAGGATATCAAACAGAATAACCAATTCAGAGTCCTCGAAGAATCATGTCACCCAATTCCATGGATTAGCGTTTTCTTTCCGGTTCTGTGAGATGAGCCCACGTTTCGTGGTCTGTGACGATATTCTACTAAAAAAATGGTCAAGATCAGCCACGTAACGCACAATCATTCCCGCACTGACGGTCCTTCGCTGTTCTTTATAGTCTTCTGTTAGGCGTTGAGGAATACAATAGGCACATAGCTTTGAGCACCCCAAATGGTGGACGAGTTTGTCAGCACTACCAACAGAGACGTCCAGCTGAGCAGTGAGGTGTTTGATTGTGATCCGTCTATCACCTCGAATGAGAGTTTTCTAACGTTCCAACATTGCAGCGGTCACAGCTGTGTGCGGCCGGACAGCACGTGAGAGACGGGACAGGTTTATGCGACCTTATTGCGAAGATGACAGATGCCTCGTCAAACGACATACCGTATTTTCTTTCACTGCCAGGTATCCATGGACATTCTGCTAGTGCCTATGAATATCTGCGATACTCTGGTTTTCCGCCAAAAGGAAGTCAACGACAGCTCTCTGTTAGACGCCATTTTGAAGGCTACGTACAGTGCATCTACCAATCGCAACTTCACGAAACTATAGGAGCTGAAGCGGTAATATTCCACTATGTTCCACAACAAATTCTACATTTATTTCCAATCGGAATTGGCCGATCAAACAAAGAAAACTTGCCTTACTTATTGTCGCCCCTCGCACCTTGGCGTAAATTATGTGTAAACTCCGAAATATCGGTTTCTTGCAGTAAGTGGGGGTTTGCACGAGGAGGCTAAGAAAATAAAATGTAATATATCAATAAACTAACTGTCGGCACCCATTTTTGGTTCTCTGATATGAGTATATGTTACGTTACAAATAAATGCAAAAGAGATACCTCTAACAAATTACTGAAAATAGAAAGTGACATAAATGAAACAAACAGTTTTGACTGCGAATATTTTGCGTCTCACGAGATAATCAGCGTGCATCTGTTATGTGTGAAGACGTCGAAATATAAATACGAACTGAGAAAATGAATTTATGTCCCCGTAAGTAATCGTAGCATGCACGAAGAATATGGAAAAACCTGTTACAACGCAGCTATTGAGGTTAGAAATGTACGTAACTAACAGAAATATAAAACTTCGTAGAGAGATAACAGTTATAAAAAATAATGAAATACAACATTCAGGTATATTTACAAGACATATGAAAGAACGTCTATCAAACTTCGTCTTAGTTACGTCAAGGGTAAGTACAAAAATACTAAAAAAGAAGAAACCTTGCACTACAATATGAAGGGACAGTGATAAAAAACTTGCAAACCACCACCACGTTCGCCAGCCACTCCTCCTCCTCCTACTCCTAATGCTACTACTATATTACCAGATGTGAATATTTCCATGGCGCTAGTCACATGCCAACTCTGAAGGAAATTATGTTCAACAGATATAAAGACTTTACTCGACATCAGCTTATTTCAAATGATGTTACGTTCACAATGCAATGATTGACGATCCTTCGTTGGGATCTTTTGGAATCATTATTCTCGGTATTTTAAAAAATGGTTCAAATGGCTCTGAGCACTATGGGACTTAACAGTTGAGGTCATCATTCCCCTAGAACTTAGAACTACTTAAACCTAACTATCCTAAGGACATCACACACATACATGCCCGAGGCAGGATTCGGTATTTTAGTTCACAGCTATGCACTGCAGAACTCAGAGCTGCAGTGATGAGCCGAAACATTATGACCATCTGTTAATAGCATTTTGGTCCAACTTTCGAACACAATACAGCAGCAGTTCTGCATTGGAATCGATCGACAAGTCATTGGTAACTTGCCGGAGACGTGTGGCACCAGACGTTCAGAACACGAAATTTCCGAAAATTACATACAGGTTGTCAGTGGGTGCGGAGCAAGCACCTGACAGCATCCTAGACCTAGATCCACATCTGTATTTACATACATATTCTGCAAACAACTGTGAAGAGCATACTGAGAGTACTTAGCACGATACCACATGTTACGGTTCCTTCCCGTTCCAATAGTAATTTGTGTGGAGAATGATTGCTTAAACGCTCATTGTGCGCTGTAATTAGTTTAATATTGTCTTCACAATTCGTATGGGAACGACAGTGGTTGTCGAACCTTTGTGAGTCATCCATCTTCAAGCTTTGCAATTTCGGGGTTTTCAGCATTTCTGTTACTCTCTACAATGAGTCATACTATCGTGTGATAATTTGTGCAACTCTTCTTGGCAGTCATTCAATGTGTCCTCTTAATCCTATTTTGCATGGGTTCCACGCACTTTATCGGCAACCTAAGATGGGACGCACAGATCATTCGTAACCAGTCTTCTTTGTAGAGAGCTTAAAGTTTTCCCAGTATCCTGCCAATGAATTGATGTCTACCGCCTGCCTTATCATGACTGAGCTTACATTATTTTTCGATTTCATATGCCTACAAATTATTCTCCCCGGATACCCGAGTGCCTTCCGGGACATGAGGAGACGTGCCGGCCCCAGATCGAATCAGTCTCGTGGATTAACGACGGGAGCTTGTGTTTAGGCTAGCCTGTCCGTGCTTTTAGGTAAATTTACACATTCACCTAGGTACATATTGAGCTAGTCCCCACGTCCCATCGCAGTTACATAGTGCGCAAACACTTTGACCAACGACATGCAATGAACTGTAGTCGCAGACTGAAAAGTACACAGATAACTTCCCAGGGTGCCGGCAGTAGCTTGTAAACTCTCTTTGGGAGTGGCGACCCCACCGTAGTAACAGCGTATAAAAAAACATGGTTTGTTCTCCACGAATGTTGGAGATGCACCATGCCAATCCCGTTCTGGTGTTGGCTGGAAATAGTGTACCGAAAAGGAAAGGAGGATTCTAGCAAATTCTTACACCCAGATGTTTGTACAAGTCAGCTAATTCCAATTGTGATTCACTGATGAAGTTTCATGGAGTGTAAAATTTCCAATATTTATACCAATTTGGAATTATATGTAGCTCTGACTGGATATTTGTGCAGTTTTCTTCAAGTAGTACATCATTATAGTAATTTGCACCAACAGCAAAAAGTCTGAGATTATGACTAAAATTGTCTGTCAGGTCATTAATATACAGTATGAACAACAGGGGTCTCAACACGCTTCTCTGGTGCACGCTGGAAGACACTTCTACTTCTGTCGATGACTTCCCATCAAAGATAACGTACCGCTTCCTCTCCTCTCTCCGAGGAAAGCCTCAATCCATTCATAAATTTTGTTGTTAGATTAGATAAGATGTACTTTTTGTTCCAAACATCCACAGCGTGGAGATCCTCAAGAATGTAGAACATGTCATATAACAAGAATACATACTTACAAAAAATAGATATGCTACTGTTTATGCTACAGCTCTTGATACTCCACATTATGTTACGCTTGATAAAAATCCTTGATGTGCAAGAAGTGGAACACATTTTGGAAGTCAAGAAATACAACATCCACCTGACTGCTTTGATCCATGGCTTTTTAGGATCTCGTGAGCAATGTACTAGCTGTGTTTCGCGTGATCGATATTTTCCGAATCAGTGCTGGTTGGCATGGTGGAGATCATTCTGTTCGAGCCCAGAGTATGTTCTAGGATTCTACAACAGACAGGTATCAATTAGATAGAAGATAGTTGTGGATCTCTTCCTGTTCCCTTTTTGCAGACAGGGGTGACCTGTGCTCTCTTGCAGTCACTGGGCGCCGTTTTTGGTTCTGGATAGTTCTACTTCCCATGTTCTCACTACAGGTGGGTTCCTATCACATTGGGGTGTGTATGACTTGCCATTCCTTTTTAACCCTACCAGAATACCCCTCTCTCTAGCCTGACGAAGGAACTATTAGTTATGGATGCTAAGCTGATTTGCTTGTTTCTATCAGCAATATCGCACGTTACACCTCCTGAAGGCAAATTTTGTCTTTTTGTTCCCAAAGTAGCTAACTATTTCACACACATAAATACAAATATGAACATGACATGTAGATATTAAGCTGGTAGTGGCAGAAGGCTGGTATATATTCAGTATGCTTAAGATAGGAGCAATTTTCACTAATATAGTGTTGTGTCTTTCTTTGTGATCTTGTGAGTCACAGTACACTGGAAGTTAGTTATACTATGGTTACCAAAGACCATTATGTTAAATGTTTTGGGAAGTAAGAATGGGTCTGTGAAGACTTTCGAAGAAGTCTGTTCAAGATGCAAACATTTCATATCTTTGTTTTCTGCTCTTACATGTGCATCTACATCGATACTATACAACTCTATGTAGTGTATGGCGGAGGTACGTTTCATTTTAGCATCCAGTAAGGCTTTTCCCGTTTCACTACCGTGCAGATAAACGGTGTGAATGATTGCTTAAACGCCTCTGTGCGCGCTGTAATTAATGTAATTTATCTTTTCGGTCCCTATGAGAACGATATGTAAGAGATTGTGTTTAATCTGATTCAGATCAGAAGAATTTGGTGGCCACGACGTTTAAGTCAGTTCAGTATCATGCTCCTTCTATTTGTGAAGAATGATTCTGGCCTTGTGATATCAATAGTTATAGCGCTGGAAAAAGCCAAGCTGTAGGGATAGACATAAAGAATGAAGAGATGCAGGTGGACCGCCGTAATGATCATGTAGCCCACAGCTGCCACAGTACCTTCCATTGCTCGTAGAACGGCTACAATGGAAACTCAAGTGAATGTTTCCCACAGCATAATATTGCGCTCATCAGCTTGCGTCCGTGGCGTGGTACATGTTTTGAGCAACCGTTCGCCTGGATGACATTGTCTGGACACGACCATCGACATGGGGTGGCTACAAACGTGATTCATATTGTCGTGTCCTGCCCACTCGTCTCTTATAGGGTGCCTAAAGGATGCTGCTTTCTTGGGTAGCTAAACAACAATTCAAGCAAATCACATTAATGGTTTTTATTACAGTAAAGTGGATTAACAATACTTAACTTTGGGCTGAAAGCAATCGGCGACATGCAAATAATCAGTATCCTTCGCTATATACAATGTTCACGCAAATAAATCACACAAGTTCATATGGATCACAAGTAACGGCTCAATCCTCTCTTCCAGCGTCCAGGTCTACTAGTATGCGTACGCATCTACATCTATATCCATACCCCGCAAGCCACCTGACGGTGTGTGGCGGAGGGTACCTTGAGCACCTCTATCGGTTCTCCCTTCTATTCCAGTCTCATATTGTTCGTGGAAAGAAAGATTGTCGGTATGCCTCTGTGTGGGCTCTAATCTCTCTGATTTTATCCCCATGGTCTCTTCGTAAGATATACGTAGGAGGGAGCAATATACTGCTTGACTCCTGGGTGAAGGTATGTTCTCATAACTTCGACAAAATCCCGTACCGAACTACTGAGCGTCTCTCTTGCAGAGTCTTCCACTGGAGTTTATCTATCATCTCCGTAACGCTTTTTCGATTACTAAATGATCCTGTAACGAAGCGCGCTGCTCTGCGTTGGATCATCTCTATCTCTTCTATCAACCCTATCTGGTACGGATCCCACACCGGTGAGCAGTATTCAAGCAGTGGGCGAACAGGTGTACTGTAACCTACTTCCTTTGTTTTCGGAATGCATTTCCTTAGGATTCTCCCAATGAATCTCAGTTAGCATCTGCTTTACCGACGATTAATTTTATATGGTAATTCCATTTTAAATCACTCCTAATGCCTACTCCCATGTAATTCATGGAATTAACTGTTTCCAGTTGCTGACCTGCTATATTGTAGCTAAATGATAAAAGATTCTTCTTTCTACGTATTCGCTGCACATTACACTTGTCTACACTGAAATTCAATTGCTATTCCCTGCACCATGGGTCAATTCGTTGCAGATCCTACTGCATTTCAGTACAATTTTCCAGTGTTACAGCCTCTCGATATACTACAGCATCATCCGCAAATAGCCTCAGTGAACTTCAGATGTTGTCCACAAAGTCGTTTATAATGTGAATAGCCACGGTCCTACGACACTCCCCTGCAGCACACCTGAAATCCCTCTTACTTCAGAAGACTTCTCTCCATTGAGAATGTCATACACCGTTCTGTTATCTAGGAACTCTTGAATCCAATCACTGCTAGTGCCTCTCTTCTACTATCCGGACGTGGCTGGCAGGAGCGGCGCTTATATTCTCTTCAGATAGAGGCCGCTCTTGTCATGGTGCGGTCCTAGTCAGCTTACAATTGAGCGACGTCGACTCACAGCCATCTCTGCGGTTACTTTCTTGATTTTCGTGTCGGCGCTTGTCGTTACGCCGGAACACGTATGACCAAGCTACACGTGTCCATTGAACCATGGCCCAATCTTCATCATCCCGTGCCCACTGCAGTCGTGACTGACGTTGTGGTTGGGTCAACTTAGAAACAAAGTGATCATTTGCTGCGTAGCCCCATGTTCGCCACCGTGTGCTGAACGATGTGCTCCGAAATACTTGTGCCTCCACCAGCGTTATACTTTATAGGCAGATGCTAAAGATCGCCACCTGTGCTGTTTTACAGAGCGCCCAAGCCTCCCACCTTCACTGTCTGAACAACATGTCGCCTACTTGTGGATTCACCGTCCTTCACTCAGTCTCGGTAGATGCTCACGACAACTGCATGCGAATAGCCGACCAGCTCCGCGGTTTCCAAGATACTCGTTCCGAAGCGCTGGGCCATAACAATCCGCTTTTTGTCAACGTGGCTTACGCCAGTCGGTTTCCCTAATTACGACTAGCATCGTCGCAAAAATAATTCCCCATCCATCTATTTCTCTTTAGATACTCTTCTTAACCTCATATCATGTGCCCGCAGTGAAACCAGATGGCATTCAGTTTCACAGTGTGCAGTTATAATGATACGAGGGTTATTCGGAAAGTAAGTCTGCTCGGTTGGTAAGTGGTTCCGATAGTCGTGATACCAGTTACTTTGGAATAAGGCAGGACATCTCGAACATATTCTGAGTCGTGGTCACCTTTGTGCTCATACGGCAAAGACTACCAAATCCACCGGTTAGTCTCTCAACCGTTAGGGGTAAAACCCAATGGGACTCGGGGCATGTAAGGCTAGCAACCTGCTTCCCTGCAACTTTAAATTTGATGTTGGCAACAATCAGAGCAAAATGCCTCGGACCTTTGGAGGTGACGGAGTCCCACCTCTGACAAACCAGGGACTCCTAAGATACGACTTGGCAAACAAATGGTAATGAGATGGGGAGCTATTAATATCAATGGGGGCTACTCTGGGAAGACGATAGGGCTGGCAGAGGCTGCAAGCAAGATGGAGCTGGACGTTTTAACTGTTAGTGACATTCGGGTAAGGGGTGAGAAAGAAGAGGAAGTGGGAGAATACAAGGTATACCTGTCAGGAGTCAAAGCAGGAATAGCACAATGGGGTGTAGGGCTTTACATCAGGAAAGAAATGGAACCCATCGTAGTTGCAATAAGGTATGTAAACGAATGACTGATGTGGATATATTTGACAGTGTCTAGCAAGAAAATTAGGATTGTGTGAGTATATTCGCATTGTGAAGGGACAGATCAAGATAAGATGGATAGTTTTTATGATGCACTCAGTGATGTAGTTGTTAGAGTAAAGGACAAGGACAGTGTTCTGCTCATGGGTGATTTTAATGCTAGGATTGGAAATCGAACAGAAGGGTATGAAAAGGTTATGGGTAAATTTGGAGAGGATATGGAGGCCAATAGGAACGGGAAACAACTCTTGGATTTCTGTGCCAGTATGGGCTTAGTAATCACAAACTCCTTTTTTAAACATAAGAACATTCACCGGTATACTTGGGAAGGCAGGGGAACCAGATCTGTCATTGAATATATAGTAACAGATCAGGAATTCAGGAAGGCTGTGAGGGACACACGTGTATTCAGGGGATTCTTTGATGACACTGATCATTATTTAATCTACAGTGAAATTGGTATTGTGACGCCGAAAATGCAGGAGGTCAGGTCCACATGTAGGAGGATAAGAGTGGAGAAACTTCAGGATAAGGAAACCAGGCACAAGTACATAACAGTGATCTCAGAAAGGTACCAGTTAGTTGAATGTAGTCAACTACAGTCATTGGAAAAGGAATGGCCAAGTTACAGGAACACAGTACTAGAAGCGGCTAAAGAATGTCTTAGAACAGTAGTGTGTAAAGGTAGGATGAAGCAAACAGTTGGTGGAATGACACAGTCAAGGCAGCCTGTAAAAGGAAAAAGTAGGCGTATCAAAAATGGCTACATACTAGAACTCAGGTAGACAGAGAAAGTTATGTTGAAGAAAGAAACAAAGCCAAACAGATAACTGCAGCATCCAAGAAGAAATCTTGGGAAGACTTTGGAAACAGGTTGGAGACTTTGGGTCAAGCTGCTGAAAAACCATTCTGGAGTGTAATTAGCAGTCTTCGAAAGGGAGGTAAGAAGGAAATGACAAGTATTTTGGACAGGTCAGGAAAACTGCTGGTGCATCCTGTGGATTCCTTGGGCAGATGGAGGGAATATTTTGAAGAGTTGCTCAATATAGGTGAAAATACGATCAGCAATATTTCAGATTTCGATGTACAATGGGATAGGAATGATGATGGA
The DNA here is from genome assembly GCF_023864345.2 of Schistocerca serialis cubense. Lineage (NCBI taxonomy): Eukaryota > Metazoa > Arthropoda > Insecta > Orthoptera > Acrididae > Schistocerca > Schistocerca serialis. The sequence goes on along the minus strand of NC_064640.1, from coordinate 317,325,516 downwards.
AATAGGATCACATTTGAGGAAGTGGAGAAAATGGTCAATAGATTGCAGTGCAATAAAGCAGCTGGGGTGGATGAAATTAAGTCGGCACTCATCAAATACAGTGGAATGTCAGGTCTTAAATGGCTACAGGATAACTGAAATGGCCTGGGAGTCGGGACAGGTCCCATCACACTGGACAAAAGCAGTAATCACACCAATCTTTAAACATGGAAACAGAAAAGATTGTAACAACAACAGAGGTACCTCTCTAACCAGCGTTGTGAGTAAAATCTTCTCAGCTATTGTTGAAAGGAAAGTGCGAGTATTAGTTGAGGACAAATTGGATGAAAATCAGAGTGGGCTTAGGCCTCTTAGAGGCTGTCAGGACTAGATCTTTAGCTTACGGCAAATAATGGAGAAGTGTTATGAGTGGATCAGGAAATTGTATTTATGCTTTATAGATCTAGAAAAGGCATATGACCGTGTTCCTAGGAGGAAGTTATTGTCTCTTCTACGAGATTATGGAATAGGAGGCAAACTTTTGCAAGCAATTAAAGGTCTTTACATGGATAGTCAGGCAGCAGTTAGAGTTGACGGTAAACTGAGTTCATGGTTCAGAGTAGTTTCAAGGGTAAGACAAGGCTGCAACCTGTCTCCACTGTTGTTCATATTATTTATGGATCATATGTTGAAAACAATAGACTGGCTGGGTGAGATTAAGATATGTGAACACAAAATAAGCAGTCTTGCATATGCGGATGACTTAGTTGTGATGGCAGATTCGATTGAAAGTTTGCAAAGTAATATTTCAGAGCTAGATCAGAAATGTAAGGACTATGGTATGAAGATTAGCATCTCCTAAACGAAAGTAATGTCAGTTGGAAAGAGATATAAACGGATTGAGTGCCAAATAGGAGGAACAAAGTTAGACCAGGTGGACGGTTTCAAGTACTTAGGATGCATATTCTCACAGGATGGCTACATAGTCAAAGAAATGGAAGCGAGGTGTAGCAAAGTTAATGCAGTGAGTGCTCAGCTACGATCTACTCTCTTCTGAAAGAAGGAAGTCAGTACCAAGACTAAGTTATCCGTGCACCGTTCAATCTTTCGACCAGCTTTGTTGTATGGGAGCGAAAGCTGGGTGGATTCAGGTTACCTTATCAATAAGGTTGAGGTTACGGATTTGAAAGTAGCTAGGATGATTGCAGGTACTAGTAGATGGGAACAATGGCAGGAGGGTGTCCACAATGAGGAATCAAAGAAAAACTGGGAATGAACTCTATAGATGTAGCAGTCAGGTCGAACAGGCTTAGATGGTGGGGTCATGTTACACGCATGGGAGAAGCAAGGTTACCCAGGAGACTCATGGGTTCAGCAGTAGAGGGTAGGAGGAATCGGGGCAGACCAAGGAGAAGGTACCTGGATTCAGTTAAGAATGATTTTGAAGTAATAGGCTCAACATCAGAAGAGGCACCAATGCTAGCACTGAATTGGGGATCATGGAGGAATTTTATAAGGGGGACTATGCTCTAGACTGAGCGCTGATAGTCATCAGTCAAATGATGATGATGATGATGATGATGATGATGATGATGAGTGAAAATCCAATGAAGCTTTGCACAGATGTGTCAGTCGACTTCTCTAGTATGCCCGCCGATCGAGTCACGTCGCTCTTTTCTGTTCTGAGCCCACAGTGAGCATGAAAAAATGCCAAAAAAATAGTGTGTCACACCAAGTACGAGTGCCTGTTAAGAGATTTAGCCTGATTTCATGAAACCCCCTTAGTGTAACTGTCATGCATTTCCTTCTTCATGACAATTGTCGGCCGCACTCTGCAGGGGCAATGAAGATGCTCTTCCTGAACCGCTGGCTGTGAATACAACATTATGGCAAGGCCAACGAGCTGCAGAACAGCACAGAGGGTATCGGAAAGTCTGAACGACACTACGTTAAATGTCTAAGTCGGAGCGGTGACTATGAAGAGAAGTAGGTGGAAGGTGTACCTAACTGTTGCAAATAAAACATTTTTGATTATCACTGTGGTTCCCATTTTGTGACTGACCGGGCCATACTTTCCAAATAACCCTCGCATTTGTGCTCATCGGTGTAATTCCGTATTAAAATTAGCTATTGGGTTCCCCTACTTCTAAGAATCATGTGGCAAGGGGTGACTGTAACTGTGATAGGCTCCAACATAAACTACTCTTTACAGTAATTTAACTTTTCACGTCCAAGATAAAGGAGCGACAATTGAAATTTCAACATTTTTGGCTATTTCCCCGCTTTTCCCCCATTAAAATTACGTACTGGAATTGATCGCATTAGTAAATCTTTCGACGAAATCACGACAAATGGTAATCATTCGAATCGTGGTTTCACAAAAATTTGGATGTATGAATTTCGGCACAGCGCTTACGTCTATATCTTTTAAGGGCTAGCTATAACAGAGTATGAGCCAGTGTTCTTATGCTGTGAGGTGTCTGCCGGAAACGAGGAAATCCACACAACCCACTGCTATCGACAGGCGCTCGTGGTTCCAGGTACACTGCAAATTGATGAACTGCCAGCGCCACTGCCAACGCTACTGCTGCTGCGCTCTCTGCATACGTCTGATGGACTGCTACGCAGTGACACGGTTGCTAACATCAGCTTGCACAACCGCTCCTCACCTTACTTATGTTTGTTCCTTTTGAAAACATTGTTTCTTATCTTTTGTCCCTTTTGGCATATTTTACATTACTGCTGCTACTTTTAATATGTCAGTACGATTTTCTATGCAACTAAATCATTCTCATTCGTTAAATTCAGAAATTTACAGTTTCAGGACATTTTCGAACATTGAATATATTTTACTAAACTGTAATATTTGGCTAATGCATTAATCTTAATTTTGATTATTCTTTCTCTGAATCTGGTCACACATATATATTTACTTATTAAAAGTCTGTCACCCTTCCTCCCTACAGCGTCGCCAGAGCCAAGATTTGTAAATTTTTCCCATTATTTACATATTTCGCGTCCGATTAATGAGTTCATTATATAATCATACGTCCTATGCGTCGCTGCTCTTTCTGAGGTAAATAGCTAATCTATTCTCCGTGTAAATTCATGTTTATGTTGCGTGTGTTATTACATACCTTTTTATTTATGCACTCTTATAGATATGTGATAAAGATGAAACCGATTATCTATTAAAATTAATCAAAATTTGTTAAAGAATATCAATTACTTAATTTATTTACTAAGTTTGACAATGTACCTAGCACGTCAGGATTCTAGACTCAGAATCATTTGACCCCAGGGTTTGAATCGTTGTGTACGATAGTAGGATTGCTGCACCACAAGTATGTCAGCGTTGTATGCTTCTAAGCGCACATTTCACAGGTAATGTGATGGGTGTTTTCTGAAAGTGCATCTCCCACATGAAAAAACTCTCTTTTCTACTTTATCTAACATCCCGACCAGCGCTCTTGGCTATCCACGCCAGTGACTGTTTCCCGGATGACGCTTGACGTGAAACCTATCCGGCACTTCCGGTATTGTATGTGGCTACGACACATATGTGAGACACATTTTAATGTTCCTATGATGAGTAATGTTCCATCTTCGGCATTCAGTCATGAACTCTAGACAGTGGTAAATTTTACGTTGAAAGCCTACCGGTTTTGTTACTTTTACTTCTGCATGGGCTGAATTATACTGACGTGACTTAATTGTGCATAGAATAGTATATGAAGTTGCCTGACGGTGGACATTAAAGTTTCTATAGTGGCTAACACTCATGCTACTCTCTCTGATTCAATATTTGCTGTTGATAATTATTGAGAGGTGGCCAGAAAACTTATTTACTCAATTACTTATTTACATCTCTAATTAACAACCAAACACAACGGACAATGCAATAGGAGGGGGAAAGCAACCACTATCTCACACTGTCAGTAACCACAGTGGGGCAGTCAACCTGAAACAATCCGAACATCTGCAAAGGCACTAAGCTAATCTGCGGCAAAGTATGCCTGTCCTGTCTGGTATAATTCAACTCATGCCAAACAGGTGGATGTGGCTCTCAACGAAACCTGCATAATTATAACAGGTTGCTAGAAACCCACTCCAGTCGAATGGCTTTACCACCTCGGAGGAATAGCACTACCATCTGTTTGAAGAGAGATAGCTGCGAACAAGGAAAGAAAGGCTGTGGAACAGGAAATTACTCATCCTCTGTATGGACATGAACCGCATCCGCAACGAGCGAAATCAAGGAAGAGTTCCCTTAGGACATCAAAGGAACTTAGAACCACTGCTGAAAAAGCTCGGTTACAACTATGGAGAGCTACGACCTACCTTCCCCCCTGGTTGGAAAAGAGTTGTTGAAGCTTTACCTTCAGGCCGTCCCTGAATAGGCTGAAATCCGGAGTTGGAAGATCAAAAGTTAACCTGGCAAAATGAGGATACACTGATCAAAATGATATTCGGTGTGACTGTGGAGAAGAACAGACAGTCAGGCACATGCTTCGGTGTCGCTTGTGTACACAAGATGACCTTCAACAAGCTACAGAAAATGCACTGGAAATGGCCCAGTTTTGGTCAAAAGTAATTTAATCATAACCGTGTAAAATGTATGTACATGTACAGTCATACTCAAAAGTATCCGAACGACCTGAATTGCATTTCGCCTGATTCGCATGCAACCCACATAACGCAGCTGTCTACCAGGTCCTCTAAGCGCTCCTTGGTACAGTCGTTTGACTATTGAGAATGGTTCCACCAAGTCACCACTAGAAAACACTGCTCTGTATCGCAATAACTCAAGATGTAAAGCAATACTACGATACTACGAATTTCAGGGAACACCTTATCACAGGTAAGACTGTCCGTAAGGCATGTAAGCTCACATTTATTACAATAAATGACACACCTGAAATGTTACCACTCCCATTATTACATCAGATGGGTAATGCACGCAGTAAGTTCGTCGTATTCATGATATCCTCTTCAAACTAACATACCGTGCAAATTATTTAACACAAAATGACATTAAAAATTTAAGTTATTCACGAGCAGCTAGTTGAGAATATGTATGAACTTCAAATGACACGACGAACCGTCTCGTTCTGCATATGGATTCAAACCCAGGTCATGCAGACTAAGCAAAGATTTCGTGACTGACGGAAACTAACGGTTATTCCTGATTAGGCATACAGAGAGTGATATACCTCGATTTTAGAATGTTCTAATTAGCAAATACCAACTTTAAATTACATAACGCCAACATTTTTAACGGACGCGAATTCCGACCCAGTACCCATTATCCCTGTTAACGAACTACGAGAGATGTTAAATATTGCTTCTTAACAAGTAAAGTATTTGAAATTTCGTGAGGTGAAGCTTTGTGTTGGACAGGGATTCGAACCCAGAACCTAATCGGATAGATATCGAAGCACAATCAACTGTGACATATCGGATTTTCTCGGCAGTAGCTAGATGTTTCAACTGAAATGACGAGACGAAACATTAATTTTTTCCTTCCCAGGACTCCAACCAGGCACCTATGGTTGTTATATTCTAAAGAAAACGAACGTTAAAAATGGGATGGCTGCACCAGCAGCGACATGTGAGCGTGTTTGAACTAGAAATAGTAACACGAAGAGTTCAGTGCTGACTGGGAATAGAGCTCCACACATATCGTTGTTGACTACACACAAAGAGATGTCAGCTACCAAATTTTTCTCCACCAGCAGCTCGGAATAACATCTTGAACTTACAGTGATCTCGCAAATAGTTCTGTGTCTCACTGGGAGACAAAAACGTCAAATATTGTTAGTGTTGACAACGAATGAAAATACATTAAAAATCGAAATTATAATCGCCCAGCAGATAGGTGTTCTCATGCTAGATCTTGATAATACATAATGAAATCTTTAGTGCCGGGCCAGGATTCGAACCCATTCACGCGCAATATGTGGAGATGTTGAGGAAGCTGCAGTTTTGAACAAACAACAAATTGTAGCCGAGCTGTATTGTCACGAAGCGAACAAATTCCGCGTTAAGGGCGGTCTGAGTTGCATTCCCAGTTCAGAACCAATTTTATCGACATACAGAAGATCAGATAAAAGATGCAATAAGTGTCCTGTGAGCCTACATAGCGTTTGTTTCGTCACTAGAAGTAAATAACTAGTATAAGAAAGGTTACTGGTGATAGAGTTTCTACATGTCGCCACTCCAGACTTTATTGTGGTTCAACCTAACGTCTACTTGGTAAAGAAGGAATATCATATTTAATGTGAATTTCAGACCACAATGCTGTTCTATCTTCTTCACCTGGTGTAGCCAGAAGAGAATGGAATCTGTCTCCCCCTATCTAAAATCATTGACCGAAGGTGGAATCGAACGCAGACCACAGATCTATGGACCTATCATCAGCCCAACAGACCACCAACTCCTCTTCGGAGTGGCTCATTATTCTATCATAACGCCGTGGTGCCGCACTGGTTGAGAATTGACACACGGGCTCCCTGTATCAATTTGCAGCATGTTCAGTAAATTCAATTACTTGGTTGACCGAATCACCATGAACTAGCTGCCTCGGCTACCCAGTGCATACATTCAGCGTTATTTTGTAATCACCAAAATAAACTCATGTAACTGCCACCAACACAGAACTGTCAACAGTACAGGATGGAAAAATTTTAATAGGAAGTGTTCCTTTCCACTTGAGCTACTCTATTGCGCTATCTGTTTGTTGAAAACATCATGCAGTGCAAAAGAAAAGGTGTAACTGTTTGTCTCTCAGAATTGTAAACCTGGCCACATGCATTATCTCACAGCGCTGTGGAATGCAGAAGTTCTGGAGGGATTGGTTCTCAGTTGTGGAGCTGTTGCATTTCTGTGTCAGCTACTAGCGGAGTGATAAGTGTCGCGCACGGTAGATAAGATGTCGCGAGTTCGAGTACATCCATTGCTATATATTTTAAAACGCAATTCTGCTGCCTGCTAAAGTCATCAATCTAATGGAACTTGTAACATAATTCCCTTCATTTCTCAACCCAATATAGTCGTAGGTGGAAAAAGGGCTACCTTCTGCGACATTTTGTTCATTTAAGGTTTAATAGACAGCCAGACAGTAGATGCATCTGGAAACTTTTGTGTTATGTATGGGTAGAGCGCATCGTGCCAAAATACGTCGGAAAAGTATTTTCTACATTAGCTGTCGTCTGGTAGTGGCATTTTATTCTTCTTCAAACCTTGTTTGAGAGCTTTAACTCACAAGATGTTTTCTACATGCATGTAATCAATAAACTGCATGTGCATTGTCAGACTGTTATAGATAACATCAGAGATATCGCATATATCGATGATGATTAATTTCTCTCTCATGTTTACTATTGTTTTAACAACATTAAAGGAAACATTACGAAAATTGTGAACTGTATTACAAAAAATGAAATAAAACTACCCACGATAACCTAACGACGAAAGTCTGTTTTAATAAAACTGAATATCTGTACAAAAGCGTGCCTCTATTGCCACGAATTCGTAAAATACTACTCACTTCGATTTTGATTGGGTCTGTTTTTAATTGGTATGCTGTGTCATACTGAAGAGGTATGCAAATTTGGCATTTCATAAATAAAATTATGTATTCCTAGAAACCCAAAATTTGCTTGTCAGCAGCGGAAAGAGGCGTTACCTGTTATGCAGCATTGTAAGTTTTTCACCATTGCACTATGAGCCAGAGTATTTTCTTGCGATTTCCTTATCGATGTTTGATCTGACTGCTTGTAGCTCTTTCACAGAAGGGATAAAACCGCTACACTCAGTGAGACTGGAAGTGCGAACCATAACAGGCGCTTTTTCATAGAGTAGCACGTTACCACAGAGCTGGCGAAGAAGTATGTACCATGGCTTCCTCTTACGAGAGCAATAGTGGCTACAACTCGTAAATCGCTTTTTGAAGGACGATATTAGTTGCGATTTCCACGTGCAACGACTTTCCTGTGCTGGAAACCGTAAATTTACAATCTGTGGTTAAACCTCAAGCGATAATAACCTAGATTATTCAATGGAAATGAAAGGTAAAATCAAGTGAACTTTTAGGCGTAATTCCGTGCACACCAGGAAGTAACTCGTCGATCACAGAGTTGCCAAACATACCTTGCGTTGTTGCCAAATCTCAGTTACAATACCAGCAGGAAGAAGACAAACAGATGTGATCTTACAGCGGGTTGGGAAGTGACCATAGCTCGTGTCTCCCAGTCGCGGCTGCTACGGCCTGGAATACGTAATGCGTCTGATTCGCGTTTCTGTAACTAGGTTTAGGGACTGGAGCGTAGTTACTAATAATACTCAGAACTGACTGCAAACTAAGTATCATAAATCAGTAACTCTCATAGTTGTTTTTATATTTCTTTCGTAAGTGTACTCAAAACTAAGAAATTCATTCACAGACGTTTTCGTGCCTCGCCGATAGTCGAGCACAACAAACAAATAAAAATAAAAAAAGAATGTGTGTTGCCAAAAGACAAGAGACTTACTGCCTTCCTATATACGTCACTCTCAGTTCTTCCATATGATTTGGTCGACATGCCCTGTTTCAAGTTGTGTATGACAGACAATGTTTTAAAAAATCAATTATTTTCCTTTGCAATAAACAGAAAGATTTTCAGTCTAAGCTATCCAAGTACAAAATTTTCGCAATATTATTTCAAATTTAATATTCGCTTCTATAATGTAGGAAAGTATTTCGCAGTTGCAAAACTCGCATCCGACTCATTGACCTTACACTTAGTCGCTGCCCATAAATTCTAGCTCAGAGTGACACCAGTTTAAGTAACCTAATGTAGCGAAGACTGTTTGCCAGTGCTCTTTCTCACCGGAAAATACGCAATTTACTCACCGGGCTCCATAAGTACACTGTAACAGTAATTTCTGTGTGCAAGCAATGCATACGAATTAGAATTTAGTGGTGCTCTCTCTTCCACTTCTGTATACAGTATGCCTGACCTAAACGGGCCCATCATTACAGTCCCTGGGCAGTGCAACATCATACTGACAACAGTAATGTGCTTATACTGACAACCTGACTTTTCGTTTTACCTGATTTTGTAATCATTCAAATAAAGCATGACCTTCCAGTGGGAGACATTTCGATCCCCTTTTTCTTGTGTGAAATTTGTCAGTAAGCTTTTTGCATTCCAGCCAGCGAAATGCGGGAGAGTACGGACGGTAAACGATTCACAAACCACGATTTAGTGCCGTTAAGACGATTTATTTAAACACTGTCGTTGCTGAAGGAATTTAGTTTCGTGTTAAATCGTCTCACGCAGCAACGTTCACAGACATCTCAAATAGGAAAAAGCTCATTATCGAGGTACGAACGTTGTAAAACAAACTTCCCACAATTTGTGTCAGGTTGATCTGTTCGTCTGATACCACTGCGAAAGTATTTTGTCTATGAGGTATCACAAGTATTGTTCCTGTAGCTGTGGGAAACATTGGTTGAAAACGAGTTTAACACCAATGGGTACAGTACTGCTAAATATTCAACATGATTATCAACCTAAGTCTGAGTTCATCCGCAAACTGAGGCGAATTTATAATATTGAAGCTAGACTGTGTATCCTTGTCTTCCTTGAGTGGGCATTGGAAGGCGTTTACACACACGTATACAATACTATGAATACTTCGAACGCTATAGTTAACGTTGCTCTCATAAACTACTTTTGTTTTTTAATTCTTCTGGGTCTTCAGCGTGCAATATGTGTTGTAGATACAGTCTTAGAGCAAAAAATTGACCGCCGAGTCTTTCACGTAAGGTGGGCAATATAGTCGTGCTCCTCTAAGAATCCTATGTCCGGCAATATGCTCGTCCTGTCAACATTATACACTACGGCACTTCCCAGAGGAAGTCTTAACTTCAGTCTTAGTAATTTCTTCTTGACTACGACCGTAGTCTTGATGAAAAACGCGAGACTAACTAATACGACGTCTGGTAACTAAAAGCACATGTCGACATAGTCTTTATCGCTCCTTTCCTCTCGATGCTGAAGCTATGAGTGTAATTCAATCGAACCTACAACAGATTTCGCTTTCTGTCACACTGGTAATAATAGTTTGGTCCAACAATGTTCTAGCGAAAGATTTCTTTGCCGACCATCTGCCTCTGAACACCGCATGCATCTGAGTACTCTGGGACTCGTTTACTGCCTACCGGCGGGGGCTGAGGCACTGCATTGTCTCGCCTTCTACCGACAACGTCTGCTCCACTCCGCACTCTCGACCATGTAAAATGCCTTAATGTTGTTGAGTGGTGACCCATAAAATCTGTCTACGATTTGTGTTTCACTCTTGATAGCAAAGAAGGCACAAAACCGTTTTTATTTGATGATTATTTTATTGCACTAGAATGCAATACATCAGTGTGCCACAGAATTAATTTCATTGTTTCTGATGAAGTGCACTACAATTAAAGCGTCACATTCTGTTCCTTTTCCTTTCACGGGAGGTTCCTCTAATAATTTATTATTGTAATGGATTCATATGTGTTAGTCAAGGCACAACGAGTAAATGCAATGTAATATGTTTGGTTTCTTTCTCTGATTCTCTATGGTAAATGGATGCAAAAGATTGTGTCAATACCTATCAGAACCTACTCTATAGCTACTCAGGCAAATGGCTTGTTTTGAGGTCTATATCTTAATTAATGGAGAAGTGAACGCTGTTCAAAAGTGATATTTAAAATATTCAATTGGATCTAAGGCGACAAAATTGCCCATATTTGAAGGTACCCAGAGAAAAAGTAAGTTGCTAGAGCCGCTGTTAGCAAATGTCTGCAGTGAGTTCCTAATTGCTACTGTGGAAATTTAGCTTAGAGGCCCTATAGTAATCAAGAGGTTCATTTCCTTTATACTTACCATCCTGGCATGTGAGTCTTAAGTGAAGAAAAATATTGAAATTCGTATCGCTGATGGTCGATTCGAATTTTTTCAGAGACGCTGGTACTGCGAAGCAGCTTGGCAGTCAGAAAGCCAAGATCTATGACTATTAACACAACTTACTGAGTCGTGCTACCAAGAGGATTTGATGTGTAAAGGTTTTCTTCCGATTTCGATGCAGAATTTTTTCTGGAAATTCGCAGCTCCATGAAATATATCAGAAAAAAAAGCTCGCAACCGCTGGCCTCTATGACGGTTAGAACTGACGACTAATTCAGCCGTTCTGACCCGAGACGCGAGCGGTACCACCGGACTACGGATACACTGCTGCCTGTGCGCCGCTCTCATCATCATATTTGTCGCTCAGCCTCATAACGCATTGTGAAAGATAATAAAAGTTGTCACATATGTGAAGAATAGCATTTCTTTAGGCAAAAAATTGAATTTTCTGTCTCAGTGTCTTAGTTTACATGAGGATTATATAGTACGAGTCATACAAATGGAAAGGGAATATCAAGTGAATTTAGCGAGTCAGTTCAGTACCATACGCGGAAGCGATTGCACTGTCACATTGTTCCGTAATGTTGCCAATTCTGAGCTGTGCTAGGAACAGCTCTGTAACGGTATGCGAGGAGAATCCCGTGCTTGTGTCATAGGAAGATACGGAGAGGAGGCGCGGGGTTTGGTTAATATGCAGCGTTTTCTCCTACCAGTTGTGTCTAACATTCAGGTGTACAATCTTCCATCACGAGTACAGTTTCCTACAAAATAGATACGAATAAAACACTTACCTTGTTACTTTGTGACAAAAGATTATTTCAGTACAATAAAAAGTCTTTGCAAATCACTTATTCCCACCTGTCACAAAAGTAAGATAACAAACACGTTGCACCTCGAAATCGATTGCACCCATGTGCAGTCTTGAGACATTTAAATAAATCGTCTTAACGGCACTAAATCGTGGTTTGTGAATCGTTTACCGGCCGTACTCTCCCGCATTTCGCAGGCTGGAAGGCAAAAAGCTTACTGACAAGTTTCACACAAGGAAAAGGGGATCGAAATGTCTCCCACTGGAAGGTCATGATTTATTTGAATGATTACAAAATCAGGTAAAACGAAAAGTCAGGTTGTCAGTATAAGCACATTACTGTTGTCAGTATGATGTTGCACTGCCCAGGGCCTGTAATGATGGGCCCGTTTAGGTCAGGCATACTGTATACGGAAGTGGAGGAGAGAGCACCACTAAATTCTAATCCGTATGCATTGCATACACACAGAAATTACTGTTACAGTGTACTTATGGAGCCCAGTGAGTGAACTGCGTATTTTCCGGTGAGAAAGAGCACTGGCAAACAGTCTTCCCTACATTAGGTTACTTAATCTGGTGTCACTCTGAGCTAGAATCTATGGTCTGTGACTAAGTGTAAGGTCAATGAGTCGGATGCGGGTTTTGTAACTATGAAATACTTTCCTACGTCTTCTTCCTGCTGGTATTGTAACTGAGATTTGGCAACAAGGCAATGTATGTTTGATAATTCTGTGATCGACGAGTTACTTCCTGGTGTGCACGGAATTAAGCCTAAAAGTTCACTTGATTTTACCTGTCATTTCCATTGAATAATCTAGGTTATTATCGCTTGGGGTTTAACAACAGATTGTAAATTTACGGTTTCCAGCACAGGAAAGTCGTTGCACGTGGAAATCCCAACTAATATCGTCCTTCAAAAAGCGGTTTACGAGTTCTAGCCACTATTGTTCTCGTAAGAGGAAGCCCTGGTACATACTTCTTCGCCAGCCACGTGGTAACGTGCTACTCTATGAAAAAGCGCCTGTTATGGTTCGCACTTCCAGTCTCACTGAGTGTAGCGGTTTTATCCCTTCTGTGAAAGAGCTACAAGCAGTCAGATCAAATATCGATATGGAAATCGCAAGAAAATACTCTGGCTCATAGTGCAATGGTGAAAAACTTACAATGCTGCATAACAGGTAACGCCTCTTTCCGCTGCTGACAAGCAAATTTTGGGTTTCTAGGAATACATAATTTTATTTATGAAATGCCACATTTGCATACCTCTTGAGTATGACACAGCATACAAATTAAACACAAACCCAATCAAAATCTGAGTGAGTAGTATTTTACCAATTCCTGGCGATAGAGGCACGCTTGTGTACAGATACTCAGTTTTATTAAAACAGACTTTCGTCGTTCGGATATCGTGGGTAGTTTTATTTAATCTTTTGTAATATAGTTCACAGTTTTCGTAATGTTTCCTTTAATGTGGTGAAAACAATAGTAAACATGAGAGAGAAATGAATCATCATCGATATATGCGATATCTCTGATGTTATCTATAACATTCCGACAATGCACATGCAGTTTATTGATTACATGCATGTAGAAAACTTCTTGTGAGTTAAAGCTCTCAAACACGGTTTGAAGAAGAATAAAATGCTAATGTAGAAAATACTTTTCCGACATATTTTGGCACGACTCGCTCTACCCATACATAATACAAAGTTTCGATATGCATCTACTGTCTGGCTGTCTATTAAACCTTAAATGAACAAAATGTCGCAGAAGGTAGCCCTTTTTCCACCTACGACTATATTGGGTTGAGAAATGAAGGGAATTATGTTACAAGTTCCATTAGATTGATGACTTTAGCAGGCAGCAGAATTGCGTTTTAAAATATATAGCAATGGATGTACTCGAACTCGCGACATCTTACCTACCGTACGCGACACTTATCACTCCACTAGTAGCTGACACAGAAATGCAACAGCTCCAGAACTGAGAACCTATCCCAGAACTTCTGCGTTCCACAGCGCTGTGAGATAATGCGTGTGGCCGGGTCTACAATTCTGAGAGACAAACAGTTACACCTTTTCTTTTGCACTGCACGATGTTTTCAACAAACAGATAGCGCAATAGAGTAGCTCAAGTGGAAAGGAACACTTCCTATTAAAATTTTTCCATCCTGTACTGTTGACAGTTCTGTGTTGGTGGCAGTTACATGAGTTTATTTTGGTGATTACAAAATAACGCTGAATGTATGCACTGGGTAGCCGAGGCAGCTAGTTCATGGTGATTCGGTCAACCAAGTAATTGAATTTACTGAACATGCTGCAAATTGATACAGGGAGCCCGTGTGTCAATTCTCAACCAGTGCGGCACCACGGCGTTATGATAGAATAATGAGCCACTCCGAAGAGGAGTTGGTGGTCTGTTGGGCTGATGATAGGTCCATAGATCTGTGGTCTGCGTTCGATTCCACCTTCGGTCAATGATTTTAGATAGGGGGAGACAGATTCCATTCTCTTCTGGCTACACCAGGTGAAGAAGATAGAACAGCATTGTGGTCTGAAATTCACATTAAATATGATATTCCTTCTTTACCAAGTAGACGTTAGGTTGAACCACAATAAAGTCTGGAGTGGCGACATGTAGAAACCCTATCACCAGTGACCTTTCTTATACTAGTTATTTACTTCTAGTGACGAAACATACACTATGTAGGCTCACAGGACACTTATTCCATCTTTTATCTGATCTTCTGTATGTGGATAGAATTGGTTCTGAACTGGGAATGGAACTCAGACCGCCTTAACGCGGAATTTGTTCCCTTCGTGACAATACAGCTCGGCTACAATTTGTTGTTTATTCAAAACTGCAGCTTCCTCAACATCTCCATATATTACGCGTGAATGGGTTCGAATCCTGGCCCGGCACTAAAGATTTCATTATGTATTATCAAGATCTAGCATGAGAACACCTATCTGCTGGGCGATTATAATTTCGATTTTTAATGTATTTTCATTCGTTGTCAACACTAACAATATTTGACGTTTTTGATTCCCAGTGAGACACAGAACTATTTGCGAGATCACTGTAAGTTCAAGATGTTATTCCGAGCTGCTGGTGGAGAAAAATTCGGTAGCTGACATCTCTTTGTGTGTAGTCAACAACGATATGTGTGGAGCTCTATTCCCAGTCAGCACTGAACTCTTCCTCATATTATTTCTAGTTCAAACATGCTCACATTTTTAACGTTCGTTTTCTTTAGAATATAACAGCCATAGGTGCCGGGTTGGAGTCCTGGGAAGGAAAAAATTAATGTTTCGTCTCGTCATTTCAGTTGAAACATCTAGCTACTGCCGAGAAAATCCGATATGTCACAGTTGATTGTGCATCGATATCTATCCGATTAGGTTCTGGGTTGGAATCCCTGTCCTACACAAAGCTTTACCTCACGAAATTTCAAATACGTTACTTGTTAAGAAGCAATATTTAACATCTCTCGGAGTTCATTAACAGGGATAATGGGTACTGGGTATGTAATTTAAAGTTGGTATTTGGTAATTGGAACATTCTAAAATCGAGGTATATCACTCTCTGTATGCCTAATCAGGAATAACTGTTAGTTTCCGTCAGTCACGAAATCTTTGCTTAGTCTGCATGACCTGGGTTTGAATCCATATGCAGAACGAGACGGTTCGTCGTGTCATTTGAAGTTCATACATATTCTCAACTAGCTGCTCGTGAATAACTTAAATTTTCAATGTCATTTAGTGTTAAATAATAAGTACGGTATGTTACTTTGAAGAGGAAATCATGAATACAACGAACTTACTACGTGCATTACCCATCTGACGTAATGAGAGTGGTAACATTTCAGGTATGTCATTTATTGTAAGAAATATGAGCTTACAAGCCTTAAGGACAGTCTTACCTGTGATAAGGTGTTCCCTGATATTTGCAGTACCGTAGTATTACTTTACATCTTGTGTTATTGCGATACAGAGCAGTGTTTTCTAGTGGTGACTTGTTGGAACCATTCTCAATAGTCAAACGACTGTACCAAGGAGCGCTTAGAGGACCTGGTAGACAGCTGCGTTATGTGGGTTGCATGCGAATCAGGCGAAATGCAATTCAGGTCGTTCGGATACTTTTGAGTACGACTGTACCTGTATGTCTCTGACACGAGAATAATAATACTCTGACACGAGAATAATAATAATTATCAAGTGGGGTTAGGTGACTGAAATTACTAACGTCAAAAATGATGTTGATTCTCATTAAAGACACTATTTGTTTTGGAACATGGCGTAAATCTGAGTTGAGATGTATAATAAATGAGGTTCAAATGGCTCTGAGCACTATGGGACTCAACTGCTGTGGTCATAAGTCCCCTAGAACTTAGAACTACTTAAACCTAACTAACCTAAGGACAGCACACAACACCCAGCCATCACGAGGCAGAGAAAATCCCTGACCCCGCCGGGAATCGAACCCGGGAACCCGGGCGTGGGAAGCAAGAACGCTACCGCGATGTATAATATATATCAGGCACTGAGGGCGCTGAGAATCTAAACCCAAGCGGCCTCGTACTATATTATGCACAGGATTGGGAGGAAAATTGTGTTACTTCCGGGATTAAGGTGGCTCTCACAGCATCCAAACACTTTCTAATGACTACTGTTTCTAATAATAATCCACACAAAATGGCAACCGGGGGGGGGGGGGGGGGGGAGAGGGGGGACTGAATAACTTTTCTGGGAATAATGAATGCTTAACTTCGAGATATCATAAAAATGGAGAAGCGGACAAAACGTGATAAAATACATATAAATCGTCAATACATCCTATCAAATCCTTCACGCCATCACATGTTTAGCTTACTTCAAATTTTATAAGATCGATCAATTTGCAGTGACTGCACAGCCAACATCACGTGGTCGATGGGAAGTCAGTGCCACAATTACGTACTCACAACGTGGGATCTTGGAAAACCCCTTCTCTGTTACAGACATGCTCTCAGCATTCCGTGCTGAGCGTGGCTTTTTGTGGCTGTAATGTTCGCCAAATGCTGCGACCTGTGCTGAGATACGGTGTTCCGGCTGCTATGAAATACTTAGCACACGATTTTCAGAAAACTATTAGGTGAAAAAAATGATTTTTGCACATTTTAGAGGCTGATATCTTTTCCAGATAAAGAACTCAATTTCTTTTCGTTACTCGTCATTGTTACTGCCATGAATCAGGTTAAGTAAAACACTGTATGAAACTTTAAAGCTTTGTAGATGTAAGAACGCATTGCGTAAACATTGTTTATGGCTGGTTTTCGATTGTACATTGCAGTATATAAAATGTAGATAAGACATCTACATTTTAATTTGTTACGGCGTAAAGTCAGCGCCGGCACTCCAGTCGGGAACGACAGAGACGAGACTGCTGTGAGAAAGGGTCAGCCAGTCGCACACTGACCGTCTTCTCTCCAGGACGATAACACGACAACAGCGTCCCCTAGGTGAAGAGGACATACGCGCCACGCCCGATTGGTGGCAGCCCACTTCGGTAGCAGCTGCAACGTTAGCCGCTTCGTTAGCCGGCGCATCGTAGCCCCTATAATTAGATATCTCTACGTATCACAGACTTATGTTTATCTATTCTGAAGAAGACTGCTTATTTTGTATGTCGCCCTTTGCTTGCGTCACATCTATCAAAGTACTTGTAATCGTCTTGTTGTAATAAAACTCATTAATACGAGTTGTTTGATTGTTTGTCTAGCGAACCAAGTATGCAGGATTCCTAGACACAACATAATTAAAACTGAGAACGGAACAGTATCTCATTTCGTTCTCGAGTTATTGATTTTCGTATCCGACGAACGGTCGGGTGCGACGCTCTATTTCCGTCCCTGCGCATCGGGAATTATGTGGTCGTAACAATCGTCATTTTTCATAAATGCAAATGAATGGACGTAATGAGTCACATATGTTGTATGATAAATATTCAAAACCTTTTTATTCGTCCAGATATGCAAGTAACTCGTCCACAGTAGTGTGAGGTTGTCGGCTGAGGAGGCCTACAGACGTGAATTGCACTGTAGAGGAATCCAAGCAGCGCACGTATACACCTTCACAGCACCTGGCAAACAGGACAGCAGGACACGTATATACGTCCACCGCAGCAGATGTGTTAATAGCAAAACTTAACCTACAACACACGCAAAAAACTGTCCTGAAATTACAAAAAAAAAAAAGTCTCTGAGCACTATGGTACTTAACTTCTAAGGTCATCAGCCCCCTAGAACTTAGAACTACTGAAACCTAACTAACCTAAGGACTAATGGCCGAGGCAGGATTCGAACCTGCGACCGCAGCGTTCGCGCGGATCTAGACTGTAGCGCCTAGAACCGCTCGGCCGTCCCGGCCGGCTCCTGAAGTTACACAAGAACTTCCTCTGCTCATTGACTACGCAGCCATCACCACATGGGTGACTGGAAGTCAGTGGCACAAATAAGTACTCATCACGTTGGATCATTCTTGGAATAATAGTAGCACTTCAGACGCATTACACATAAATCTAACCTTGATTAACTAAGAAAGCAAATTGTCCTCTTTCTATGCAGTTATACTCACATGGGAAAATGGAGACGATGACCAGAAGAGAAAAACAAATAAAACCAAATAATTCCAAATGCATGAATACTTAGATATTTCGTACTATTCACTCGGTTATCGCACTAACGTTAAACCACACATGGAGAGAAAAATCAATTCAGCAAACATGAGATGGCTGGAGGCACTACATGATTAACTTCGTACTGTAGAATTTGGAATGTGCTCCATGCACTCAGTACAGTTATAAGTCCTAGCCACTCAGTTTACTTGGAAGATTATTACAAAATATGGCCATAATATAACCCTGACTAAGACGGAATAGGAAAAGATTGAATTAATTATTTTAATTATGATATACCTCATATTCTGAATTTTACCAAACAGCCTGACAGAGATCTGCACATTCCATCCATCTTCTATGCCTACTGGTAACCGAGTGCCGCCGGCCGGTGTGACCGAGCGGTTCTAGGCGCATCAGTCCGGAACCGCGCTGCTGCTTCGGTCGTAGGTTCGAATCCTGCCTCGGGCATGGGTGTGTGTGATGTCCTTAGGTTAGTTAGGCATAAATAGTTCTAAGTCTAGGGGACACGTGAACATGGAGAGGTGACGTGACCCAGTTCAGAGGAGCTGACTCACGTTAACAGCTCCTGGGATCTGCTTCTGCAGTATTATGGATTCGGTATCATCCAGTACACATCTCGGGCAATTGTCTCTGAGCATGGCTGACGAAGCGTCTCATCACTGCGTCTGCATGATGAAGTGGTGTGGTTCGCATTGTGTCTGAGGCAAAAGAGTCTTATACGGCCATTTTCCGTGTAAATGGTTTGGGGATTGTAGTCCTCATTAAGAGCAAAGTGAATGTGGAGGCATAGCGCTACTGAGTGTGGTAGACCGCCCATAATTATGCCATCAGCTGAGAAAACGCTTCTGCAACCATTTGATAATTGTTGAGAGTCACATGGCTCTCATAAAGAGAAGAAAAGGAATGTAACTTGTGGAGCAGTGCTGCTAAGTATGATAGGCTATCCAAACTTATTGGCAGATGAGAAAATGCGTCTACAACTGCTTGATCATCGGTGACAGGCATGTGGTTTTGATACAAAGGAAATGAATGTCACCTGTGGTACAGTGTCACTTATGACAGTAGCCTGTCCAATGCATTCTATTTACAAAAGAAAGGCTTTAGAGTGGGTCTCAAGATCCCAGTTGTCCATCTTGCATAGCCTGCCAGTGACAGGCTAGTGCACCTGCACCAGCTCCCTGTGGTCGCAGGAGGTTAGGACAAGCAACCCTGAGGTGTTTCAACACACGCCACAACACGTTTCAAAAATCTGTCGACGCCAAGGGAGTGGCTCTTTGGACTTTGCATGATGACCCATTCCAACTGAGGTGGCATTTTGTGTTAGTTGCGTGCAAACTCGAGCGTTTCGAACCCCCAAGAAGTACGTCAGTGGGGAAGCGCGGTATACAGGAGACATGTCTTTGAGGCCGTGTGGCACCTCTATAATTAATCCACTTGTGAATGTGAGAGTTGAGACTGCCGATTCCCTCATGTGGCAGCAGTTTCTGGTGGTCAGCAGTGGATCTGGCCTCCAATGCGGAGTGGCAACCTTCTGCACTGGTCTGCCCATCAAATGTCTGTGGATGATGCATGTCTCTCACGATCATCAGTGAGGGTGTTACACTGGGTTCAGCCATCTGCACAGAACATAACGTAATAATCACTAGCATTGTTTTACGTGTTGCTTTGCATGCTAAAAATTGAGAGAAACAGAAAAAACTGCACTTTCTTGACATTGTATAAACTTAGCAATGTTTTGATAGTTCAAAGGTAACTATCAACTGTGAGAAAAATGCTTACTGACAGTGATGAGTCGTAGTGAAATAAAGATTATTCTTCCCTATGCAGTAGTCCTGACATAACCAGATCTGCCGGCCGCGGTGGTCTAACGGTTCTGGCGCTGCAGTCCGGAACCGCGGGACTGCTACGGTCGCAAGTTCGAATCCTGCCTCGGGCATGGGTGTGTGTGATGTCCTTAGGTTAGTTAGGTTTACGTAGTTCTAAGTTCTAGGGGACTTATGACCTAAGATGTTGAGTCCCATAGTGCTCAGAGCCATTTGAACCACAACCAGATCTATGTACACATACGAAATAACTTCTAAATAAAAAGGAATGAGAAATAAAACTGTAACTCAGTCATCAACATAGGTGTCTTGCCTGTTTAAATTTTAATTCTACTTATGAACCTATACAGCTTTCACACAGTGAACATAAACACAGCCCAGTTGGGTGACACGCATCGTATCTCTAACCAAGAATTATCCCATATTTTAAGTGGCTATGGCAAAAAATGTTCAGCTTTTCTAATTCTGACCCTTCTGTAAGTAAGACATTAGTTACTGATTTACTGACAATGTAAACAAACAGCTTCATTGCAATTCATAGTTTCTAACAACTACCGTTATGTACTAATGTAAGCATTATAATGCACAAACCACTGAAACAAACAACCAAATCATGAAAAAAGAGAGAAAAACAAACATTACAAATAACGCCGCTAAATTTGCTCAAAAATGGAATGCCATGTACTTCTCTTACATAATTCCTTGTCTTTGCTGTCGTTTCTCCTCGCATACGTGTTACAATCTTACTCTCAACTTACTTTGTGGCACTAGTGGAGATACTAAGCTCGTTCAATTACTGGAACTACTAAAAAAGTAGCTGCGAAAAGCTGAAGAAAAATTTTTTTATCTAATTTGTCCATCACACAGTGGACAACAATCAGGACAACAGTAACTTTCTTATACACTCCTGGAAATGGAAAAAAGAACACATTGACACCGGTGTGTCAGACCCACCATACTTGCTCCGGACACTGCGAGAGGGCTGTACAAGCAATGATCACACGCACGGCGCAGCGGACACACCAGGGACCGCGGTGTTGGCCGTCGAATGGCGCTAGCTGCGCAGCATTTGTGCACCGCCGCCGTCAGTGTCAGCCAGTTTGCTGTGGCATACGGAGCTCCATCGCAGTCTTTAACACTGGTAGCATGCCGCGACAGCGTGGACGTGAACCGTATGTGCAGTTGACGGACTTTGAGCGAGGGCGTATAGTGGGCATGCGGGAGGCCGGGTGGACGTACCGCCGAATTGCTCAACACGTGGGGCGTGAGGTCTCCACAGTAGATCGATGTTGTCGCCAGTGGTCGGCGGAAGGTGCACGTGCCCGTCGACCTGGGACCGGACCGCAGCGACGCATGGATGCACGCCAAGACCGTAGGATCCTACGCAGTGCCGTAGGGGACCGCACCGCCACTTCCCAGCAAATTAGGGACACTGTTGCTCCTGGGGTATCGGCGAGGACCATTCGCAACCGTCTCCATGAAGCTGGCCTACGGTCCCGCACACCGTTAGGCCGTCTTCCGCTCACGCCGCAACATCGTGCAGCCCGCCTCCAGTGGTGTCGCGACAGGCGTGAATGGAGGCACGAATGGAGACGTGTCGTCTTCGGCGATGAGAGTCGCTTCTGCCTTGGTGCCAATGATGGTCGTATGCGTGTTTGGCGCCGTGCAGGTGAGCGCCACAATCAGGACTGCATACGACCGAGGCACACAGGGCCAACACCCGGCATCATGGTGTGGGGAGCGATCTCCTACACTGGCCGTACACCACTGGTGATCGTCGAGGGGACACTGAATAGTGCACGGTACATCCAAACCGTCATCGAACCCATCGTTCTACCATTCCTAGACCGGCAAGGGAACTTGCTGTTCCAACAGGACAATGCACGTCCGCATGTATCCCGTGCCACCCAACGTGCTCTAGAAGGTGTAAGTCAACTACCCTGGCCAGCAAGATCTCCGGATCTGTCCCCCATTGAGCATGTTTGGGACTGGATGAAGCGTCGTCTCACGCGGTCTGCACGTCCAGCACGAACGCTGGTCCAACTGAGGCGCCAGGTGGAAATGGCATGGCAAGCCGTTCCACAGGACTACATCCAGCATCTCTACGATCGTCTCCATGGGAGAATAGCAGCCTGCATTGCTGCGATAGGTGGATATACACTGTACTAGTGCCGACATTGTGCATGCTCTGTTGCCTGTGTCTATGTGCCTGTGGTTCTGTCAGTGTGATCATGTGATGTATCTGACCCCAGGAATGTGTCAATTAAGTTTCCCCTTCCTGGGACAATGAATTCACGGTGTTCTTATTTCAATTTCCAGGAGTGTATTAATCCGTTCATTCACATACTTATTCGTCGATACCTCGAATTTCTCTAGTTCTGCCCTCACTTACTCTGAAGTTTATCTTTATTTATTTTGGCACATCCCTCTCTGCAGCAAGTTTGTGGTTCTACTCACTTACTCGTCAATGTTCCTCCATTTTTAAGATATTTCCTCCGTTGGCTCCATTCTCCTCTGCATTGTGGTGCCCACACAGAGTTACTTGGAGAGACTTGCAGACATCAGTCTACATCCTCTAAAGTTTAGATACGGGTGTTGATCACCTTAGTCCCATGTCAGGTATCGTGACGTCCTAATTTTTGAGCATCCTTCGTGTAGGCAAGAAAACTTGTTTACAAATAATACGAATCCAAGCTCATTCTGAGCTCCTAAATAAAAAACACAAAAAATATTCATGCGTCAGTATTATAAGGCCCATGTGCACGTTTATCACTGGACACCAGCGAACCACAAAAAGCCTCTCACACTTATCCCTTCGCTAGGTTTCAAACGCTCATCTGGCATGGATATTAACACAACACAACCTCTCTTCATCTCCCAAACAACGACGACCTAACCCAACTCTTCCTTCAAATGGTTCAAATGGCTCTGAGCGCTATGGGACTTAGCTTCTGAGGTCATCAGTCCCCTAGGACTTAGAACTACGTAAACCTAACTAACTTAAGGACCATACAATGTAAGCTTTCACGGCCGGTATTGTCTTCACTTAGAACTTCCGGGCTGA
Source organism: Schistocerca serialis cubense (assembly GCF_023864345.2). Lineage (NCBI taxonomy): Eukaryota > Metazoa > Arthropoda > Insecta > Orthoptera > Acrididae > Schistocerca > Schistocerca serialis. The sequence continues at coordinate 317,302,233 of NC_064640.1, read as the reverse complement.
TAGGCCGTGGTCGAAGTATAAAACTCTCTCCTGACGTTTCGTCTCCGACTGCGGGAGACATCCTTGTAGGTAAAGCGGCGAACTGCAGTTTGAGTTTTATACTTCGACCACGGCCTATCAGCCCGGAAGTTTTAAGTGGATAACCTAAGGACATCACACACATCCATGCCCGAGGAAGGATTCGAACCTGCGACCGTAGCGGTCGCGCTGTTCCAGACTGAAGCGCTGAAACGCCTAGAACCGCTCGGCCACTCTTCCTTCCATGTAAGGACGTCACAAACTAAGAACATTCGGTACCTGAAGCAAACCTGGATAGAGAAACCCTTATCATTTCGGCAGTGACTTGATTGAAGTACTCTATATCTCCATTTGACTATCCACTCAAGACAACAAAACTATCCTGGTTTTTCACTTCTCTGGTGAAATCCATCAACAAAAGAAGTATTAATTCGGCAAGAAGTCTGCTACAACTAAACACAATGCGTTTTGTCTTTTGATTATACTTCTCAAGAACTCTAAATCTCTTACCACCCTTCTCAGGGAAAAAGTGAGAGCAGAAGATACTCTCCCCCAGTCCACCAAGACTATGATCTCAGGTCGTCAGCAAAACAACAAAAGAAGACACAAATTCACTAGAGAAAACACTAAAACACTGCATTTAATATCTAAGGCTTCCCGATTTAACCAAAGCATAGAACAAAATTTCCATCTTATAAGTCATATAGATTCTTACACACCCAACTTATTTAAAAAAAACAAAAAAACAGGAAGTTCCCTCCCCCTATCGGGGGAGTTTCGCCGCCACCCCGCCTTATAGTAATTTATTTTCCTTTTTCCAGACTTCACGAAAAACGGTTCATTTAACGAAGTTATCTATATGACAGAAAATATTTCTGTGGAAATTCTACTCAGAGAAGGTCAAATGCATGTTTAAGCAAGGTAATTAGTTTATGAGTGCTAAAATTTGTAAGTAAAAAAGTGAAATTTAGTTTAAACCAGACTCTTATTTATATAGATCAATTTTGCTTTATAGTCTTTCACTTTAGATGTATGCAACTTAAATTATTGATATGAAACCATTTTTCATGAACCTTAACAATTACTTTAAAACTAAACAACAATTACTTTTGTTGCAATATATTTACAATCATATGTACAGGATGTAGACAATGAAGATACCACAATATCTATCACATAAATAAATTCTTGTAATTTTTTTTACATAAAACCAATATCTTAATCTTCTGTCAAATCACTGGGAGGCACATTGTTGTGCAATGTAGGTCAGCCTTCATACATCCACACTCTCCTCCGCAGCCTTGAGTGCAGTCGCATGAAATTAGTAGCAGTATTTTGTCTGGAGCAGGTGGTCGTTTCACGTGAATCGGGGAGAGGGATGAGCCCCGGTTTCCGGGATCCAAGTTGTTCCACAGCCATAGCTAGACCTGTAGGTAAGCTAGAGAAGAGTGGAGGCGTCCTACACCAGTAGTGGGTGGCAAACGAGAGAGTATGACAGCATTGTTTGCCTGACCCACAAGTACATTAAAATATTTCAATCGAATGGCGTTTAAGTTATTATCAGGACTCTTTACTGTTTTCTGTAGATATGGAGTATGAATTTCTCTCCTGCTTTTGCAATAGTAGCAGGAGTATAAGCAGGATGGTTGAATATCTGTGCAATATTATGAAGCTGGGGATACCCGTTGAATAGTTGGAAGGCTTGCAGTTTTCCTGTCCCAAACAAGGCTGAAGTGCTGTCGCAACCACTTACTGCATGAAGAAACAGTATTGAATTCTTGCTTTCATGAACGAGTGAGGAGTTACGTGTATCTTTAGAACTGTAACACCTCGTTCTGATGTTACCTTTACCTTCCTTCATCAGGATAATGTCTGTGTTGTCTGGAGTAAGACCGATAAGTAACACAAGAAAATCTAGATCTTGACCCACTCTAATCACTTGCTGGTAAATTCTGAGGTATTTATTGCTTTTGCAACAATTCCAACATCTGCATCGTTAACCGCAATCCTAATTTCAGTATCAAAACTGTCTAGTTTTTGCACAAACTGTGTAACAAACATTTCATTATTGCTGAGGTTACTAAGAAAAACAGACTGTGATTCAACGCATAACGTCTCGTTATTAAAGAAAATATCTCGTGAGATCCTCTTCATCTTTCGCCTTTGGCGTTCGATAGTTTTTATGTTCAGAGAGTGTTTTGAACAATCATCAAGTACAACAGCAACATCATCTTTATAATATCTCTGAATATAGGCTATGAAGGTTTCATAAATGTCACCAAAAGTTCCATTTTCGGGCCATACGACGTGGTGGATAAGAACCCTCCATCTATAACAAAAAACCTCGATTCATTATTGGCAATATTCCTTTCAGGTGCTTGACGGAAAAGATTGTAAAGCGACAACTTTTTTGTTTTCCTCATCAAACCACTGCTGTCAAACAGAGACATTGGTACACTCTATAATTCGTACATGAAGCAATCCTTTAAATCATCAGGTGAATGAAACGTGCACAGTATTCTGTGAAATAACTGAGTTGTATCTACTTCAGTTATATTTTTTTCAAGCCTAACAGTTGACATACACATTGGTCTAGCCATGCTGGATCGCTTAAGCTTCAGAGAACCAAATTTTGGCGAGACAATAACTATTGTTCCAAGAGCTTCTTCACCAACAGACACAGCTTTGTAGTAGTTTACTTCCTGAGGAGCTACAAATCAAGATCCTAATGAATACAATTGCTCGTTATAAGCAAGTGGAATGTGTTGTTTGTGAGGTGACAGGCTTTGGGAGGTGGGTGAAGAGCGCAGTTTCTGTAGTAAAAATCGCGGCAAAGTGGCAGTGGAGAATCTGGCGTGTTTAGATCTAAGATGGGTGTGTGTCAGCCGTCTTGACAGCAGCAGAATCGTCGTGGTGACGGGGAAACTCAACGGCCGGCACGCTGGCTCATGGTGGGCTTTCTCCGGGCCGCTTTTAGCACAGAGCTAAAGTGAATGTATCATGTAGAAATAAATAAAAATTTATCCCAATGTGGCGCAAAGGAGCGTGCAAGCTCATTTTAAAGCATAAAATTAGCCTATTGTGCTCATATAAACGCGCCTCAAGTCGCCCTAGTTGTATCTGAATTATAATAACATTAATATTTTAAGAACTAAGTAAGACTGTAAATTCGACATCTTGGAGACGCTTTGACAAAATTTTACGAACGAGGTGTCAAATGATAAGTCTGAATGAGTAGTATTAAGATATCTATGTAACTTTTTTACATGTTTTAAAAATTCAAATGAGTAGCTGGAATGCAGTTTTCGTGATTAAAAATGCACAATTTTGATAAATAAAAAGTAGGAACTATAAAGATAGCGGTAGTACGGAAAAGTAGACATAAGGATATAGGTAATACAATAATAATATCAGCTACTTATGCATTGAAAGTATTTTAAATAATGAAAAGTTCTATATAAAGACCACATAAATCTTGATAATATGAGAATAAGATCTCATACAGAAATTCTGATGATGAGTCTGAATTCGGCGAAAAATTTCCGTCTGAATAGAAGTGTTACATGCATTTTATAGCCGGTCGAAATGGCCGTGCGGTTCTAGGCGCTGCAGTCTGGAGCCGAGCGACCGCTACGGTCGCAGGTTCGAATCCTGCCTCGGGCATGGCTGTGTGTGTTGTCCTTAGGTTAGTTAGGTTTAATTAGTTCTAGGCGACTGATGACCTCAGAAGTTAAGTCGCATAGTGCTCAGAGCCATTTGAACCATTTTTTGCATTTTATTGTATCTATATTAAGTGTAAAAGTAAATTTTATGTGCAAATAAACTTGATTTGACTTCAGAGTGTTCAAACCGAGGACTTTTAAGGGCAGCCATTTTCTGTGGTGGGGGCAGTCTTTCAGTTGAGTTGAAAGAGGTAGCACGTGTGACTGCCAAAAATCCGTTCACGAATTAGAATATTTTCGGACCTCGAAGTCGCTTGGAACTTGCGATTTTCGGCAGTTGGCTGCTGGTGGACTTTGAAGAATCCTCGGTGGTGCGTTTGTGAGACAGGTAGAAAATTTCGAGCATGAGTTGAGCTTAGAACATTTCCGTACCACGAAGTCGTGTCGAACTTTAACTCTGATCAACCGCTGTGGTACACAGTGATTTCAGCTTACAGTTGGACTTCGGATTGTGTTTAGCTTATTACTATTTTTCGAGAAGTATTCTCCGCTCGGAACTTTTCCATCTTGAGGTTTCAGCTATTTTAAAAGAAACATTAGGTGAATAATCGCTGAATGATTGTGATTAATATTTGAGGGTCACTGTTGAACTAAATCGGTAAATGTCTGAGGTCAATTCAAGAACACTTAACAGTATTTCAATCAAATCTGTCCGGAACAAATTAAAATAAACTCCAGTTAGTTAAAACTGTCTCTAAAAATAATTCCTGCCTGCTAACATATATTTTTATTAACTTGACATTAATTTAAAATTACTGGGGATAGTGCAGCGGATGTGGTTGGCACCACTCAGAGCTAACGTAGCCAATTTAGTTAATAAGTCCAACCCAAGGGGATGCATGCTATATAGGTGCTTGGCTGATAATTGTTATCTTTTTTCGTTTTTTTCGTGCAGCAGCACGTGAAGGTTCGAAGCACCTAGTTTTACTAGATAACTCACTTTGAACTAAAATAATTGTGACCAACAAGTGCAACCAGTGTGTTTCTACCGATTTCGAGCATAAAGAGAAACCGTAGCACGTGGCAAATGGTTTTCTCGACCCAGCGAAGCTCGCAAATGGGTATTTCTCGTCCTTAGTAGGTCGCATGTTGCAACCATAGCTGAGTCCGCTCCCGGTAGCTGAGTGGGAGCAGTTGGCCTTTGGCTGTGCTGCGGTGAGGACGCACTGTTTGTGTTCCTGCCGCGGAGCGAGCGCTTGTGTTGTTTACATCGTACTCGGCCGTTTCGCGCGTGCCGTACTCAGCATATAGATCACTATGGCGCACCAATACAGAAAATCGACGCTCAATTTTACGTTCCGCAACGATTTTGCACTGCCCAAAGCACTCGAAGTCGAACGATTTTTACGAGAAGAAGTTAAAATCCCGGCGACTGACATTCTCGGCATTCACTTGTCCATTGTGAGTAGTATCGTATATGTCAAGATCATCAACGACGCAACATGTGAACGGATCCTTCGGGACACGAAAGAGGGCCTCCGTTTCTGCCATCCTGATGGCAATGTGGGGACTGTGTACGTCGATTATTCTGGCATGGGACTTTGCACGATCAGAATTTTCGAACTTCCTTTCGAACTACCGGCGAAGGACGTCGTGAGAGCGCTGCGCCCCTACGGCACGGTCCATGATCATATTGCGGAAAAATGGACGCAATTCCAGACATGTCCTGTGCTGAACGGAGTCCGCCAGGTCCGAATAGAACTTAAAAGACATATACCTTCATATCTGAATATCGGTGGCTGCCGTGCCATCATCATCTACGATGGGTAACCGAAGACCTGCTCTGGTTGTGGGAAGGAGGGACACCTCAGATCAGAATGTATCCAACGTCGAATCACTCAACTGCCGCCGCCTGACGCGGATCCGCCATCGCAGCCGACGCTGCTTCCCGTGACTTATGCAGCAGCCCTCACGACAGCTACCACTTCACCACGACAGCCGACATCCACTGTTGGGTCGCGGCTCCATCCTCCAATACAGGGCGATGGTGACACACCCGTTCCACAAGCTACGGATTCAACTCCGATGCCGCCGCCCCCGTCCTCGGATAACAACATACATGACGATAGCATGGCCGTAGACTCGCTTATTGTGCCTACGGCTGCCTTTGTGCCGGAACGTCGTGAATCTTTGCCATCGTCTGACACAGAAGGACACACCAGGAAGCAACGCTCTCCGAAGCGACGGAAGCGGAGGCGTAGATCAACTTCCGAACGGGATGCGACACAGCCTCCAGAGGACGACGACTCCACCTTCAATGACGCCGCTACCACAGAGGCAGCCGCCATTTGTTGCAGTGTGGCACCACCGACCGGAACTGAGGACAAACCACATATATCTACAGTGGCAAAATCGGATGCCGATATGCAGGACAGATGCTGCCCACCACCTTCTGGAGTGCAAGCACCCATGCCGTGTCCTGAGGAAGCTAGGGAAGCCGATCTTGCTTTGAGTTCCCCGACGTGGGCGGATGACCACGACGACGACCGAACCATGCAAGCTACGCCAACAGAGCCCACGCCATTGGCGCCGGCTCTCTAGAAAGGACTGCAGGTAAGGTTTGGGTTTATGTGGAGGTGTCAATACAGTCAGAAGCGTCATAGGTAATTCCAGTCTTAATGGATAACTTAACACCTGCGGTTCGGCAACAAGCTTATCGTATCGCCACGCTTAACATCAACACGATACGAACGGCAGTGAAGATCCAGTTGCTGCGTGAGATGCTTCGTTCTTCGGATGTTGACATTGCCCTGTTGCAAGAAGTGTATATAGCGGCCCTCCCCGTTTTCTACGGTTATGTGACATATGTGTCACCGGCGGACCGGAATGGCAGCGGTACGGCAATACTAGTGCGCGACGGAATTGCCATCGAAGAAGTGACTTACCTTCCGTCAGGAAGGGGGCTGGGCACGCGCACTGGGCACGCGCTTCATTAACATTTACGCTCCATCAGGAACTGACCAACGCCGCGAGCGATCGCTGTTCTACTCGGAGGATATCGCCCCTCTCTTTATCAGCCGCTTCGATCAATATATCTTCGGCGGCGACTTTAACTGTGTGCTCCACCCCAAAGACCAAGTCCCACATTTCTCGACTTGTCAAGAACTTCGGCTCCTGGTTCGAGATCTGCTTCTCACCGACACGTGGGATACAGTGCACGGTGACCGTCCCGGGCCGACATACCTTACTAGTCACTCAGCCAGTCGCCTAGACCGCATTTATGTCTCACGAGCTCTGGCGCCGGGAGTATTGGACGCCGAACGTTGGCCGCTTGCCTTCTCCGATCATAGCGCTTTCATATGCACACTCACTCTACAACAGCAGCGGATATGGCGCAGCCGAGGACCCTGGAAGCTGAATGTAGAACATCTTCAAGCCCCGGCATGCCGTCAGTTTATCGCCAACGCATGGCTGGATTGCGAACGTCGTCTTCCCCGATACCCTTCGACTCTAGCATGGTGGTTGGACTGTGCAAAACCAGCGTTTCGGCGTGTGCTAACACAATTCGGAAAAGATATCGCAGCTTGGCATCGTCACACATTGGACTTTTATTACACGATGATTCGCGAACTCGACAGCCAACCACCATCTCCAAACCGACAAATGGAAAGCCGCCGAATTAAAGGTAAAATATTGTCTCTTACGAGGAAACGTTTGGAAGGGGTCGTAGTGCGATCGCGACGTCAAGACCGAGCGGAAGGAGAAACCCCGTCTATGCATCATATCTTTCGACAGCCGCCGACGCCGACATCAGCTGATCACAGACCTCGTATTGCCAGGTGGTAGGGTCGTAATGACTCAGGCGGCGGTTACAGAGGCCTTTGCAGATCACTATCGCCGGTTTTACGACGAGGTGAATACAGAGGACGAGGAAGTGGATGATCACGACATACTGCAGCACGTGTAGCACACCCTCGACAATGCAGCAGCGGCGACGCTGTTAGGTGGAATTACACGGGACGACATCGAGGATGCGCTTAACAAGGGAGCACTCAACAAATCTCCCGGGCCAGACGGACTACCGCGCGAGTTTTATCGGACTTTCCGCGATCTAATGATGCCCCGATGGATCAGCATGTACCAAGAACTGATGACCCCCGGTTCCCACGTGCCACCTGCATTCGTGGAAGGTCTCCTTATACCGATACACAAGCCTTCCAGAGGTCGGACGGTCGAGGACTACAGGCCAATTACAATGCTCAACTCGAACTATAAAATCTTCTCCCGACTACTCGCCAGCCGCATAAAGAAGGTTCTGCCCCTACTCCTCTCAATGGAGCAAACGACACAGGGCGGAGTGACCAACATGCAAACGGCAACCAGCGAATGGCGGGATTTAATAGCCATCGCCACATCCTGTCGCCTTCGAGCTGCTCTGATCTCCATTGATTTCGACCACGCCTTCGACAGAGTTCACCACAAGTTCCTTCTGTCCGTTATGGCCCGCATGGGCTTCCCGCCTCACTTCCTCGACTTCTTTCAGCGCCTTTTCCGTGGAGCTGCATCCCGTGTACTGGTGAATGGACGGATTGCGGGTCCCTTTCCGATCCGACGGTCAGTCCGCCAAGGATGCCCACTCTCCATGATCCTTTACGCGATCGCACTCGAACCACTTGTCGAAGGGTTGAAAAACAGGCTCTCGGGCATGTCATTGAGGGATCACACCTTTCACTGCAGGATATATGCTGATGACCTTCTATTACTTGTCCGATCTGGTGACGAGGTACGCTCGGTGATACAATGGATCAATCGCTATGGATTGGCAGCGGGCAGCCTCATGAATGTGGCCAAGTCGGCAGCGACGCCCATTAGGAGAGGTCTACAGGAGGACGCTTTAGCTCCACTCCCACTAGTTAACAAGATCCAGTTCTTGGGCATAACATTTACACAGGATGTGCGCCGCACGGCTGTCATGAACTATGCACGATTACTACAGGCAATACGCACAGAAGTTCGCCGGAACTTACTTCGACGGATTGACATCCTACAGCGTGTGGAATACCTTAACCTTCACGTGGCGACTAAGATGATCCACATGGCCCAGGTCCTACCGATATCGACAGCGATGGCACACAGACTGCAAGCAGCGTTTGGATATTACCTTACCGCCGGACACCTATTCAAAGTCCGCTACGAAACACTCACCCTCCCTCCGTGTGATGGCGGACTGGGACTTATAAATGTACGAGCGACAGCTACAGAGTTATACTTGTGCACAATGATGAAATTGTGGACCCACAAAGATGCTTCCCTTACGGGACATCTGTTAGAAGAATTGCTGCCGGCGTCTCTTCAGCCACCTGTCACGGTTGCGCCATTACACCCTCACTCTCGCACCTCTCGGCATTTATTCTTTAGTATAGTTACGTGCACCCAGACCTTCCCAACACTCGCACTCCCAAGGCGAGAGACGTTTACAGACTGCTGCTAAGGTCCATCGCTCGCAATGTGATTGAGAGGAAGAGCCCTACGACCCTATGGCCTGCAGTGTGGAGAGCGGTCCAGAAGCCGTTCCTCCCCGCGCGGGTACGAGCCGCGTGGTACCAGGTGGTGAACGGGAAGTTTGTAACACGACAAAGACTGCACGCTATTGGGATGACCGATTCCACCCTTAGTCCACGTTGCCACCTCGTGGATACTGACGAACACCGTTTAACATGTGGATCGGCGTTAGAGGTATGGCTGTTAGTGCAGAAGATCCTCTCCTGCTACCTACGAATCGCGCCTCGCACAATTGAGCCACGGCTCCTCCTTTGTCGAGAGGATACTTATTTCCCACCAGCGAAGACTCACGCTCTCACATGGTTTAAAGGCATGTCCATATACTACCTCTTTCGAGATGATGAGAAGATGGTGCTTGATTACTGGCAATTTCTCCAGGACAGTCATAGCAAACTTGAGGGTACACCCCGATACCGACAACTATCTGTGCAGTGTCTTCGATAACCTCCCTCACAGTTGGGGAGTATCGGGCAGAGGATGACTGCCTTCATGAGGCTCCACACGCTGCGAAATGTTGTACCAATTGGGAACATGGGATCTGTACGCAGATGGGCCATGCACATGGAATGGCGTGCGGGATTTGGCTACATTTTTCTTTCTTTATTATCTATCATCACACAATTAGTTTCAAATTCTATTTCATAGTTTAGAAGGAACTCTTGTTCTGTTGTTGCTACGGATGTACATTCTAATTTTGTTTGTCGTAACTGAAAGACGCCTTTTACCATATAAAAAAAATAAAAAAAAAATAAAAAATAAAAAAATGAAACAAATAAAAAAAACAAAAAAAGGTTGGCAGAGAAAATAATTAACAATTAAAAAAAAGTGGTCAGCGCGACAGACTGTCAATCCTAAGGGCCTGGGTTCGATTCCCGGCTGGGTCGGAGATTTTATCCGCTCAGGGACTGGGTGTTGTGTTGTCCTAATTATCAACATTTCATCCCCATCGACGCGCAAGTCGCCAAAGTGGCGTCAAACCGAAAGACTTGCACCAGGCGAGCGGTCTACCCGACGGGAGACCTTCGTCACACGCCATAAATACCATAGCTGAAGCCTTTTGCGAATTGTCTCTTCAATTTCTATCCTCTCACTCCTCAGTTTAACATGTTGATCACTCGAAACCGAATGTAAACTGCAGAACTGTTCCAGAGCTTCACATACGTGATGGGCTGTTGGTATACCGCAAATCCATCTGTTCAACACACTATCTGTGAAACCTTTTCCATGTGAAACACCTCCAACACTCTTTAGGTTCTTCATAAGCGTTTATTCTTTCGTCATGTCCGTCCATACTTCACACCAATACTTATAAGAGCGTCGAACCGTGAAGGAAAAATGGCTCTGAGCACTATGAGACTTAACATCTGTGGTCATCAGTCCCCTAGAACTGAGAACTACTTAAACATAAGTAACCTAGGGACATCACACGCATCCATGCCCGAGGCAGGATTCGAACCTGCGACCGTAGCGGTCAGACTGAAGCGCCTAGAACCGCACGACCACAACGGCCGGCCGAACCGTGAAGAAGCTGTCCTTGGTGAATTTATCGAACTCCGCGGGTTTCATGGTTTCTTTAAGTTTTTTCATGTCCTGGACGTACAAATCACACGCCTTAGCATAAGGAAAGTGTCCAGTTGCGTGGAATATTGGGAGAATAGCTCTCGCACATTTTATATGGAGCTCTCAATTCGCCAAACGCTCTGCTTGGATGAATTGCAGTACCAAGATGACAAGCTGAATGTATTGTATCCATAACTGGGAATTTTTCCCTCTTTGCTTAACATCATTTACTGTGTTGACAAATATATTTTTCAGCTTTTCAATCGCTCGATCTTTTTCCAAGTCGCCGAAAGATGCACCGTTTCCACTCATATCAGTAATACAGTCTTTAATATGTTGATTCTCCTCCTCCATAACTGCCATTTCCTCCAGTATTATGACGGAAAGAGCACACAGGAATGCAGAGTGGTCTTGAATAGCCCTCGTGTATGCACGACGAGAAAGCATAAGGGGAACAGAAGCTGAAGCATACATAGTCTTCAAAAGACGAGAGAGTCCACTGTCTCTCATTAAGAATCTTATTGCTACTAGAAAAGATATTATCAAGTGAAAGCCTCGTAACCGAATAACTAAATTAGTGAGTAGATCGTTCCCTCCATTAGCCTCCACTGCAACAATATCTTTAGCTCTCATGTAGAGTGGTTGATTAGACGTCATGATACATGTTTGCTATGTGGTCATCTTACTCTCCGTGGTGGCATAAGTTAAAGCAGTTAAAGTAATGCTATAATCTGTGGGCGGGTTGTTGATGAATGTAAGCGCTAATACATTTGATTGCGTATAAGATTCGCCAGTTGTGATTTTCTCTATCAAACCTTGCCATACAGGAATAGAGAGCTCTAAAACCTTTCCCATCCTCCAAGTAAAATTGTGATTGGTAGGCACTGTTGCCTTAGTGAATCACTGTTCTGAGTAGGCATTTTGCAGAAAAATTTCTTCAGTTGCAACTCTATTCTGCCTTCGGAATGTTAACAGACTAATTTTCTGGGCACTTGCTGTTTCAGTAGAGATCAGCATGACAGAAAGTTACGTTCCTTTTTGATGTTCGGTCACTCTCCCAGAAGCCACACACCTGAAGTCAGCAGTATCGAAAATGAACTGTGAGAACGAATCATTTGTAATATTTAGTGTCCAGAACTGAATGGCAAAAGCCTGAAAAAAGCCACAGTGCTAGATGCTTTCAAAGATGTGTGCTTTATTAAAAACCACTTGTTGTTTTATATTTAATCTATGTAGATATTAAATTTGGATATTTTAAAAAATATACTTTGGAACATTATTATTACTACTGTAGGGAAGCAGCATACTCACACCTTATAAAATTCAAATCAGTCTTTCCATTGTGTGCCAGCCTAGTCTGCTGTAACTAGCTCTGACGTCATAATTATTGCGCAATACTTAAAAATGAAGTAAATAACCTGAAACGTTTCTAGCATGTCAGGAGTAACACAAAATCAATAAGTATTGGATATCAGTTCAATAGCTTTAACCATTTTCGAAATTGGGATGTTTTTCTGTAAAAATCATTGGCGCAACAGAAAAGAGCTAGAAACTTGAAAAATTATATTTAGATTCCTTTTGCATAATAATTTAGTAGAAACAGTATTCTGGATCTCACAAATTAAAATTTTAGTTGAAATTCATGATTTTCTGGTTTTTGTCTTAGAAATTAAGGAAGCAAGATAGCTGAAGTAGGCGAATAAATAAAGCTAGGATGTTTAAATTTAAGTAGAAGGGAGATCCGCTATAATCATAAGAATGTGAGAAGTTTCAACAGAATAACTATAAAACTTTAGCTATAGCGTATCTCCAAAGAGCAAGTTCAGAGCTCGTCTACTGCGTGTAGTGTAATTAAATTAATTCTCTCGCCCAAAATATTTGACTTAGCCACGTCAGACTTTTATTATGATTACTTACTTGTGTGCTGATTGCACAATTAAATTGAAAACTTCATCGACCATCAGAAAAGGAAGCAATGATTTATTCGATAACTTAAAGTGGTGCATTACTAGCCCAGCAGCTAGTCGGGAGAGCAGATTTGATCAGGCGTTCCCTTAGTCGTCCTCACCGCGGCTTTATATGTAAGAACGCTGAGCGAAAAAAGAAGGCCCCAGTTCTCTTCAGACGCTGATTAAGGCACCACCTGTGCCGGGAGTCGCGTCGCGTCGGTATCGTTCATATAAACAGCCTCGGATGCAGTAATAAGTTACTCGGGATACGCGTAACCATGAAATCGTTTTCGAGTGAAGTGTTAATTTTGGGAAGACGTTAATGATCTATCTTTAGTTTGTGTATGTCGTATTTTCACGTGCCGCCGCAGGACAGACATTCTACCATTACTAGTGTGGCGTTTGATGAACATTATCATCATATTATTGCGAGCATTCACTTAAACATTTAATTTGAGCAGTTATAGTTGCATCAGCGCATTAGACTCTGAACTGCTCTGGTAGTTGGATTGTGTGGCTTCTTTTTGGTCTGTGACTTTCAGAATATAGTGAATATTTTAGAGAGAATTGTTTTTGATTATGAATCCCAGACAATCTCCTAATTCCTCAGAGCTATAAGCTGTAGCTATAAATGTATTTCTCAGATGAAGTGGGCACTAGGAATTCTAATTACAGGCTTCACGTTTTGCTAATCACTTTCTGGTTGCCAATATTGTAGTTAGAGAGCCAGTGTTGAGAACGGCAAACAACAGCATTAAATAAGTAATAGGAACATTAACAATTATTCCACCCGCCGCCCCACTCTACTTTCAACAACATACTGTTATGTAATATCCTAAACAACAATATGAAAACCGTGTATTAGTAGAATTTTTTTGCAATATTTTAATACTAGGCCATATTGATCCAAAACATTACATCTGTGTAAAAAAATGAACAGAAGAGCAGGGTTAAACTTTTAATAAGCCTTTTTGCCTGTATGAATGATTAAATTTTAAATTAATTTCTTAAATCTGTACTCTCTCTTTACGTGCTCTGCACGTAACGGTGACTAGTGCGTCTCCACGTGCGTGACGCGTCCCTTGAAGAAAGCCAAATTCATCTACTATTTTTGTCTACTACTCTGTCCACAATTAATTGTTTATGAACTGTAGATTAAAACGGAATAAATTAGTAAGAGGTACAAAATTAAGAAGATGGGACCTGGATAAGGTGAAAGAACCAGAGTTTTTAAGAGTTCCAGAGCTAGCATTAGGCCATGATTTAGAAGAACAGGGGAAAGGCATACAGTAGAAGAGGAATGGGTTGCTTCGAGAAATGAAACAGTGAAGGTAGTAGATGAGCAAATAGATAAAAAGACAAGGCAGAGTAGGAATCCTTGGATGATACAGGAGATATCGAATTTAACTGATGAAAGGAGAAAATATAAAAATGCAGTAGATCAAGCAGGCGAAAGGGAATTCAAACGTCTAAAAACAGAGATTGTTAGGAAGAGCAAAATTGTTAAGCAGGAATGGTTTAAGAACAAATGTAAGTATTTAGAAGCATATATCGCTAGGGAAAAGATAGATACCGCTTGCAGGAAAATTAAAGAGGCGTTTGAAGCAAATAGAAGCAGCTGTATGAACATCAAGAGCTCAGATGAGAAACCAGTCCCTAACAAAGAAGGGAAAGCGGATAGGTGATAGGAGTATATAGAGGGCCAATACAAGGAACATGAACTTGCAGGCAATATTATAGAAACACAAGAGTATGTAGATGAAGATGAGATGGGAGGCACGATACTACGAGAAGCAGAGCACTGAGGGACCTAAGTCGAAACAAGACCCCACGAGTAGATGACATTCGGTCAGAACTACTGATAGCCTTGGGGAAACCAACCATGACAAAATTCTTCTATCTGTTGTGCAAGATCTATGTGACAGGCGAAATACCCTCAGACTTCAAGAAGAATATAATAATTCCAATTTCAAAGTTAGCAGTTGCTGGAAGGTGTGAATATTATCGAACTGTCAGTTATCTTATCTGAGAAGACAGGTTACAGAAAGGCAAACATACGGCTACAGCGTTTGTATACTTACACTACGACTTATCTTAGGAGACAGTTGAAAGAAAGGCAACGTACGTTTCTAGCGTTTGTAGACTTAGATAAAGCTTTGACAATGTTGAATGGACTACTCTCTTCATAATTATGAAGGTAGCAGCGGTAAAACATAGGGAGGAGAAGCGATTTACAACTTACACAGAAACCAGACGGCAGTTATGAAAGTCGAGTGGCATGAAAGGGAAGTAGCGGTTCAGAAGGGAGTGAGACCGGGTTGTAGCCTTTGCCCTATGTTATTTAATCTGTAGACTAAGCAAGCAGTAAATGAAAAAAAAAAAGAAAAATCCGGGGTAGGAATTAAAGTCCAGAGGAAAGACGTGAAAACTGTGGCGTTTGCCAATGTCATTGTAATTCTCTCAGAGACCTCAAAGGTCATGGAAGAGCAGTTGAAAAGAATGGTTACGGTCTTGGAAGGAGGATGTGAGACGAAAATCAACAAAAGTAAAACAAGGATAATGGAATGTAGTTGAATCAAATCAGGTGATGCTGAGGGAAACAGATTAGGAAATGAGAAACTTAAAATAGAACGTGAGTTTTGCTATGTGGGCAGCAAAATACCTAATGATGGTCGAAGTAGCGAAGACATAAAATGTTAGCTCGAATGGCAAGAAAAGCGTTTCTGAAGAAGAGAAATTCGTTAACATCGAGTACAGATTTGAGTGTCCGAAAATCTTTTCTGGAAGTATTTGTATTGAGTGTGGCCATTTATGGAAGTGAAACATGAACGATAAACAGCGTAAATATGAAGAGAATAGAAGCTCTCGAAATGTGGTACTACAGAAGAATGCTGAGGAATAGATAGGTGGATCACGTAACTAATGAGGAGGTACTGAATAGAATTGGGGAGAAAATACATTTTTTGCACCACCTGACTAGAAGAAGGGACAATGTCAGGACACATTGAGTCATCAAGGGATGACCACTTTCGTACATGGGGGAAATGTGGGGGTACAAATCGTAGGAGACCAAGAGATGATTGCAGTAAGAAGATAGAGAAGGACGTAGGCTGCAGTAGTTATTCAGAGACGAAGAGGCTGGCACGGGATAGGGTAGCGACGGAGGTCAGAACTGCGATGCCCAGCGTTGAAATCACGTTGATTTCTCTTGGTTGGCCGACGAGAAAAGGCCTTAGGAGTTGGCATAAATGGTGCAAAATGAAACCACTTCTTCCCATGAGGCGCAGATTTACATGTATTTCGCGGTCGATGACGACAATTCACAGTGCGGTGAGCAACAAGATTACGATCTAGACAACTAACCACATAGAACGTGATTGCAGCCCTTAAGAGTGCAGTGCGATCGCAGTTTTTGCTCTGGTGTACATGGTGGAACTACAAGGGACCATTTAAAACCATTCGACCAAACTTTAATATAATCCAAAGCTGCAGTTGGTGCTTGGTGCTTGTGCTGATCATAGATGGATGCTACATCGACTCATGCATGAATAAAACAGCAAAGGGTCGCAGTAAGACCCACCCCCCCACCGCCGCTCCAAAGTTCGACAACACTCTCGGAGCCACTCGACTACCTTTATTGAGCACATTAAAAATTTACCTGTACAGACATAACCTGTGACTAGAGTCCTAGGTAACTGCAGGGACGCTACGCAGCTGCTGTTGATCCTGCCAGTAGGCCATCAAGAATTGGCGCGGCGTTAAGAGATTACCTGTCTGCAAGAGCCAAGCACTTCGTGACAAGTTGTGTCTTTTCAGGTGCATTTTTAAACAGGTCATCAAATGCAGGTGTTACTGAAATGGGGGACTTAGAACGACCAGATGCCATTTTATTCACGCACATGTCATTGTGACATCCCTTCACGATCACGCCGCAGGAGGGCGCGAAGCAGGTCGTCTGAAAAAGCATAAGCGTCGTTTGTTGCTTTGGATCACGTTTAAATTTCGTCGAATGTTTTTGAACAGTCTTTAGGAGTTCCACCCTGTACATCAGAGCAAAAACTGCTGTCGCACTGCAATCCAAAACGGTGCTATCACGTTCGTTGTAATTAATGGCTCACAGTGTCCTTAGAGAAGGGCTGAATCGTCCTAGGGGTGTCAGCAGTGTCAAAGGTTGTCAAGATCTTCTTCCTGTTGCTCATCACACTGCGAACCGTCGTTTACAATAGAGAAATGTGTGGGAATCAACGAAGTTCTGACCTCCATCGCAGAGGCGTCAAATGAAGGGTGAAAATGTCGAAAAGAGTGGGTGTGAAGATCTTCCCATAGCGTGACCCTTCCAAAGAGTCGTTGAACTTTAGTAAGATTCGGTGCCAATGTGACATCGTCAGCGTACGTTACACCAATCACGAACCTCCTAGCTCGGGCCTTTTTTCGCATGTGTGGACGCCTTGGTGTTTGGAGGTTCACGGAGCCCGAAGGTGACGTCGCAGGTCGCCACGCTTTTAAATCATTGCAGAGGATGCTGGCACCTTCCAAAAATATTTAAAACTTTTGGGACGCAATGGGAGACAATTACGGGGCTTCGAAGAAAGTGATTTTTAATTGTGTTGTGCTAGTATAATGTCGTATGTCTCTGAAATTTCCATTGTTTTAATGAAATGCGGGTGTGGGACAATCCGTCTTGTTCCCTACATAAGCGTCAGTGTCAACAACAAATTTGTTTACAATTATTCAGGTTATTCATTACACAATAGATTAAGAAGTTCAGACATACCTAGTTTGTAACTAGATGAGTTACCAATAGTCTATTATGACGGCAGGAAAAAGATTAATCTGTAATCCCTTGACACATGATATACTGAGATGCATTAACACTTCAAATTAGAAGTATAAACGGATCCATCTGAAGTTGATACAGAGTCGTATTAGTATGAGGCAATGAAGGCATCAATCAACTGGCAAAAAGGTACGTTACTTCATTCCTACTAAAACATCCCTACAACAAAGTAATTTTCAGAAAACACACACTATCATAACAAAGACTAAATAATTAGCGTTAGAGGACGTCTACCATTTGACATCACCCTTGCTTTCTTAACTCTGACCTCAAGAGAAAAGACATTACGTCTATAAACAGACTTTAGTGCCAGGGAAATAAGATTTTCTTTAAAACTGAAGTACTTGTTCGCGCATCAGAGGCCCTTTGAGACCACTTAGTGGATTTCGTTACAAGATCGTCTGAGAGACATGAGGCGACGTCGTATGACAGGAGGTTAACTAAGCTTCGGAAGCTTACTGATGTGTTCATGTATTTTTGTGCTCTTGAGCTTAATTAAACTGATGACCCATTACGACCATTTTCCACTCGCGAGATGCAATGTATGCTGCTGGCGTTGAAGGGCACGTGGACTGTAAAGAAAACTGTATAAACGGAAACGAGGCGAATGGGGAACTAGTTTAGCGACGGTACGAGCCGCAAATGAGGAAATCCACTTAGTGGCGACTTTGTCAAAGTGGAAATTGTTATTGACCGACGCCAGAGAACAAGCATCTCGGATACGGTGAAGCTGGTCGTCTGTTCGGGTGGATGTCCACGGGTGATCACAGAACATGGAGATCGGACAGTTGCCCGCTCTGTAAAGCGGGCTGGGCGGCGATCGGTGGGAGATATCACGACAGAGTACGGTGCTCGGGCAGACACATGTGTGTCGGGGCACACTGTTCAGCACACATTATTGAACATGGTGCTTGTAACGAAAATTCCTCTGACGTAATTTAACTACATCTACATCTACATCTACATCCATACTCCGCAAACCACCTGACGGTGTGTGGCGGAGGGTAACCTGAGTACCTCTATCGGTTCTCCCTTCTATTCCAGTCTCGTATTGTACGTGGAAAGAAGGATTGTCGGTATGCTTCTGTGTGGGCTCTAATCTCTCTGATTTTATCCTCATGGTCTCTTCGCGAGATATACGTAGGAGGGAGCAATATTCTGCTTGACTCTTCGGTGAAGGTGTGTTCTCGAAACTTTAACAAAAGCCCGTACCGAGCTACTGAGCGTCTCTCCTGCAGAGTCTTCCACTGGAGTTTATCTATCATCTCCGTAACGCTTTCGCGATTACTGAATGATCCTGTAACGAAGCGCGCTGCTCTCCGTTGGATCTTCTCTATCTCTTCTATCAACCCTATCTGGTACGGATCCCACACTGCTGAGCGGTATTCAAGCAGTGGGCGAACAAGCGTACTGTAACCTACTTCCTTTGTTTTCGGATTGCATTTCCTTAGGATTCTTCCAATGAATCTCAGTCTGGCATCTGCTTTACCGACGATCAACTTTATATGATCATTCCATTTTAAATCACTCCTAATGCGTACTCCCAGATAATTTATGGAATTAACTGCTTCCAGTTGCTGACCAGCTATTTTGTAGCTAAATGATAAAAGATTCTTCTTTCTACGTATTCGCAGCACATTACACTTGTCTACACTGAAATTCAATTGCTATTCCCTGCACCATGGGTCAATTCGTTGCAGATCCTCCGGCATTTCAGTACAATTGTCCATTGTTACAACCTCTCGATACACCACAGCATCATCTGCAAAAAGCCTCAGTGAACTTCCGATGTCATCCACCAGGTCATTTATGTATATTGTATGTATATCGAGTTTTTATGGTGAATGTTCCTGAATATTTCACCCAGAACCGCGTTGAAGTAACACATGATGACCTGAGAGCTGAAAGAACCAGTTTCGATAAAAGACTTACTGCAAAAGTCACATTCGCAACTGGTGAACGAAACCCAAAAAAGAAGTATAAATTACTAAAGTCTGAGATACATCTTAGTAAAATAGCCAGACACTGTGTAACTTAGCCCAAAAATAATTGTACAAGCAATCGAGCTCACCCATGGCTAGGGGAGTATAAGAATAGTATGAGTCCCAGAAAGTAAAAATGAGTTCCTGTCACCGTATGGCTGTAACAATTAAAATTCCCATTTCATTCAGACCTTGCATCGACGAGAAAAGAGCTTCTTTATTCTGACTGATCTGGTACAGAAACCTAATGGCGGACGCCACAGCTCGCGCACATTTTTCCAGTAAAACATTTAAGTATTAGAGTTACCTAACAATATCACTAAACACGGAGCACATATCCCAAAAGAAACTTAACCCTTTCTACGTCTGCGATTCCAAATGGCATCATTAAGTATTCCTGGCTTTTTTGAGCTTCCCAATGCTTCAATGATTCCGTTTGGCATCGCTTCACGTAGTTCCAAGTTTGGCCAACAGATTACTGTGGCGTTTGCTTTCATGACTCGCCGTTTGTTTGAAGTGCAGAACAGAGAAGTGTCGTGAGTTGTGCTACTGCATATGTGAGTGAACAATAACTGTTGTGTTTGGTTTTATCCTGCGTATACTGAAATTCTTGGTTGTGGAACCAACTTTACGTGGTTTCTCACGGGCAAGGGAAAAAATACAGTATGTTTACAATACAGTTTTGTATGCATGTTTTAAGTAATTATTATGTAATTTCTAATGATGCTATTTGGAATAATTATTTTATTTATCAACCAATAGCTTCAAAAGAACTTTTGCAATGGATATGGCATGTGTGCAACATATATAGTAAATATTCATCACAAAAAAAATTTTTCCCAATTTTTTTCTAAATGTGACGCACAAAGGATTAAATATATATGTAATGGCAAAGAAAATCAAACCGAGGTAAATTCTGCAAGCATTACCAATAGGAAAATGCTACTGTAACCCTAAGCACACACTCAATTGAAACTAGTTACCATAGAAATAAATTTTTCGACTAAACACGTATTTGATTAAGTCAACTAAAATAAAATTACACCATAAATTACGAAGGTAGAGCTTTATGGCTATGCGAAGTTTCAAAATCGTTTGTGCATGACGGACGATGTCGTCAGCTTGTAGGTGATGTCGGAGACAAAATTTCAGCAGATGCTCTTCACGTCTGCTTCATCCATTTAGCGACGTTAATATTCCCTGGTCGACTTCCTCTAGATAATGTCTGGTCGCAAGCAATTTGTGTTGTAGTTCATTGACGTTTGTATACACACTACGATAACATTTCTACAACGTCACAACTGTTATAAGTGACGATCAAATAGTTTTCGTTTGAGGGCGTTGCCGTAGCGCGACTCCGATGCCAGTATATGAGCACCGACATATTGACGAGGGATTAATGTGGCATTCATGTGTTCCCGACATGCGTGCGCTAAGTGCGGAAACGTGAATTATGGCGACGTTAGTACCAAATGCAAACAAACAGGACCAACGTGTTATTATTATTGACAAATACGAGATACGTGCATCAGAGAATGAAAAATGCGTTGGGGCAACATGTGTGCTGGAAACTATCATTGTAGAATGGTGCGACATGTTCCGTCCTGGTCGAAATTCGACACAAGATACCGGTCGATCTTTGGAGGCCAGCCTCATCCATTTCGGACAACCTAGTGGGACCATCACTGGGGAACGATACTAGACAATGCTGGAGATATTAGGGCGTGCAGTTAAGGCTAAACATCCGGTAAAACTGCAACAAGAGATGCTGTTACGTCATGGTAACGCACGTCCTCATATCGCAAACGCCAGAAAGCAGAAGTTACGCCAACCCAAGTGGGGGACATGAGGGTAGCCGCCCTATAGTCCTGACCTCCCCCATGCGATTATCACGCCTTCGGTCCCTCAAAAAAGGCCTTAAAAGGTCGTCGACTTCTGTCTCAGGAGGATGCGCAACAGGCAGTTACAGACTTCTTCATATAGCAGGCCACGGTGCTTTACCAAATTAGTATCTCCAACATGGTGCAACGGTGGGATGATTGCCTCAATGCTCACGGCGATCTTGTCTGACTGGGATACCAATCCTGGACCGTGTGGCGTTCGAAACGATACTTTTTGTTCGCCCCTTATATTGCTGAGTACACAGTTTTTAAAGAGAACACAATCACATCACCTAGAGGCATCTGAAAATACATTTCATACGGTTTGGTCACACCCGCGACTTCAAAGTCTGGGAGATTATATTCACATTCAGAAATCTCTTTCACTGTTTTACAGCTACTGTTGCTGTCTTAAGGTGCGAGAAGCCGTATTACATTGTACATGGAAAGAGATGAAACACATCACTTTTTGCAGTTCACGTCATACTAGCGAAATGTGTCCAGCCAGGGAATAATCACTGCTTACCCACGTATGAATGGGGGATGTAGCACGTGGTATTTCACGAGGCTCATACTGTTTGAATCAGTTTGATATTTTCTTCATTCAGTGTTCAGGAAATGTTAAGTCCATACAGTATTTGGAATGTAAACGTTCGGCAGTACTTGGTACACATTTCGTTTCATCTGAACACGACTGCGAACCAGTACTCACTCTGCTTGTCGAGGAATTCTGACGCGCACACTCACATTTCAGCTCTCTCGCTCTGTCCCTCTCGTATAGCACTTCCATTTGACGTATTAAATTTAGTAAAGTCATCACAAAGATCTACGTAAAATACCGAAAAAGTTGGTAATAAATATGTAAGGCTACACGTAACATAATAAAAGTGATCTTTATTTAAACTTAATTCTATAGAATTAACAGGTAATCTGGCAAATATATGTATAATGGTCCCGTATTTGGGTGACGTAAAAAGAGAAAATAAAATAAAGTAAAAAATAATAGCACAGGAAATGAGCAGTGTCTTCACAGCCTGCATAGCATACGTTCCAAACCTGTTCCCATGTTGGCCCAACAGTATCGTCAATTAAGATCGCAATGTGAACAGAACACTGAGGTTGGACAGTCAATACTTGGACACGTCTCGTCTGGTCATCTGAATTGTGTTTCTTGTTCAAGAAGGTGGATTAGAGTAGCGCTCTACCAAACACACGGTTCGGTAGTTTCGGTACACTACCTAAATGACGAAGTAAATGGTAGGAAGCGTTTTAGAAACGGCTAAGCCCGGCGCAGAGGGAGCTGTCTTGCACAACGGGCCATAGACGAGAGGAGTGAATGACGGCTGCGGAGACATGTACGGGCGATTAGGCGTGCAACTGTTGAGTAACTGACCTCCCAGAGTAAGCAAGGTACTAACAGCAGCGTCTCCTCTATGACCTTTCAGAGAACGGTGCTGCGTGTGGACTTCCGCAGCAGGCTCTCTCATTGATACACCCGTGCTGACTGCTCTTCATCGGCGACGAAGGCTGGAATTCGCTAGCTAATACCGGAAAAGGACGTCCGCTGAGTGGCGACAGGTGGCCTTTTCAGATGAATCACGTTTAATATTCCATCGGACAGATTGGCATGTACGGCGTGAAACGTCTGAAAGCAAACACCAAATTTATGTGTTATGGTTTATGGAATGTTTGTGACATCCCCTGTGTTATTTCGCCATTCTGGAACGCACAATGGATCAACGTAAGTCTGCATCTTCCTTTGGCGACTATGTCCACACCAATATGTAGTTTATTTTTTTCCTCAAAATGACAGCATCTAACAGCAGGACAATGAAACATGTCACAAAGCTCGCAGTGTACGTGATTGGTTCGAAGAGGACCAGGATGAGTTTTCCTTAGTCCTCTGGCCAACGAACTTCCCGGATTAAAACCCAGTCAGGTGTCTGTGGGACTACCTCGATCAGGCTGTTGGAGCCATAGATCTTCAACCGAGAAATCTAGAGCAGCTGGCGACGGCACTGCAGTGTGCATGGCTCGAAAAACCTGTCGCTTCCTTCCAGAACCTCAATAACTGTCTTCCCGCACGTCTCGCAGACTTCTGCGCTGCCAAAGGTCGTCATTCAGGCTTCTGAGCGGTTGTCACGTTAATGCGACTGGACCGTGCAGAACTGGAAGATGGTCGGTGAAGGAACGTTTACGTCACTCCTCCAAGATCCATCTAATAAAAGGACGCGTCTGATTTGATTCTCTATCAGCTGGTTCTCTCAGCTGCTTTGGCTCATTTTGTGCATTTCGTTTCAGCTAATGGTAGCTCAGTCTATGACCACTTCACATGTTAACACAGCAGCGGAAACGAGGCCTGGGCGTTACGAAACGACGGGAAATCTAGAAACGATCGCAGGCATTAAGTAGGAATCACCGCGCTCGTGCTCCACCCGAAAACGCTCCAGAGTGTGTTCGGCAGCCCTCGGCACCACGCGCGCGACTGCTACGGTGGCAGGTTCGAATCCTGCCTCGGGCATGGATGTGTGTGATGTCCTTAGGTTAGTTAGGTTTAAGTAGTTCTAAGTTCTAGGGACTGATGACCACGGCAGTTAAGCCCCATAGTGCTCAGAGCCATTTGAACAATTTCGGCACCACGTCTTGACCCTCGACGATAGTAACATCATGAAGTAATATGACCGGCGCTTACCAGCTGACTTCCCATGGTATTTCTGTCTGCGCAAGCTTTAAGCAAAGATAATTCTATCACTTTGGAGGTTGGCCAAAGTCTTTTCCGACAACTGATTCAGTTACTCAGCATATGTACTTATTCTTACATTCTTAATCACTATTCACTAATGATGTCAAGTGTTACATGTATAACGATTAAATATTCTTCTTAAGTCCTTAATAAGTTACGCTGTTTGTTAGTATACTACGCAGAAACAAGGGAATAGCTTTGAAAGCAACAAATGTCAGGTCACTCCAGAGACATGGTTTTTCCGTTCCTGCTATTGTATCCACATGTAAAGTCGGTTTTGTGGAAGCGATTTAACTATTAGTTGCCATATGCACAGCCACCTGCTAATTCGGATGCCATATCTATACTTGTCATTATATCAACTTTCACATTGACTGATATGTACTAAAATCGATACAAGGGGGAAACAAGCAAGTACCCCTGCGATAGAGGAAGCAACAAACCTGTCAGTTCATTATCACAAAACGAAATATTTAGGCTGAATAAGTGTGTTAGTTATTATAAACACTAAAAAGTGCTCACTTGTGTGTTTCCTGTACAGCTGTCATTCTTCCGCTGTTTGGAATGATGAACACATTGCAATGGTGGACGTGATGTAACGTGCTGTAACAGAGGGACTTTTTTCTGATGCATTAGTTTTAATGACCCACCATCTGATCTCTTAATATGGATCTGGAATTGGCCACTCAGCCACTATGTCCCGTTAAGGGATCTCAGGGGGCCTGATGACATCTCCCTTCAGCACATACCGTTGCCCAAGTCCCACTGCGTAGAGGCGTTGTGAGTGTGGGGTGAGTGCCTCGGACCTTTGCTTGGAGCCGTTGATCGCCAGTCACAATTCGTAAGATTATGTTAATACTAGAAGAGACGCTGTTCAGTGGCTGAATGGTTCATATTGCAGCAGTGTATTAGTGTAGAAGAGACACCGTGCAGTCACTGTACGATTGATACTGCAGCATTGTATTATTTAGTCTATTATTAGTAGCTTACCTGTTTGTGATCCGTGTTTGCTGGGTGTATTTACACGTTTATAGTGCATTTTTGCGCAATACACTTGCACTGTCTTATTCTACTATAATTTAGTATATACAGGTTTACACTGCAGTATTGCGATAATTCGGCTGTGCTAACTGACGCTACAGTATGGTTGTGTCTACCGTCCAAAGGTGGTCGTCGTTGGTCAGTAGCTGCTTTCTTTTTCTTCTCCTATTCCGTATCTTCTCTGTGGAATCCGTGACGTGATCTGCCTACTCATGTTCATATGTATTTTTCACATGTAGCTATGGAGATGGTGTCTGTTAGCGTGCTGAATGGGTTCCAATGGTCTTCATTTCTAATTATTATGTTTATATGTGGTTATGTGTTACTGTAGTATTTGTGTAGTGCGTCTCTGATGTTTCTGTATTGTCCCCTATGTTCTGGGAAACCATCTTCCACACATGTACAGGTTGGTGTCTGTCTCAGCCTCACACAGTTTAGGTGCGTGGGATAAGGTCTGTGTCCAATTAAAAAATGCACCTCACCTCGTCTTGGAAGGGTAAGTTTAATTCTTCCTTCCTTAGTTCCTTATTCCTTATTATACTTCCTTATTATGTTGGTGAGGAAGTTATATATTCTATGTCCTGTATCATCTGTGTTTCACTCATTTTGCCATGTATCCATCCGCTAGAGTTGCAGTCAGTGCTTGGCTGGTGTAGGTACACCAGCCAGCGGCAGACGCCGAGGCTAGATGATGCACCAGCAGCAGCAGCTGTCTTATATACAGTAATTTAGTTTAGTTTCTTTTTTTCACTTACTTGTGCAAAGAAGTGAACTATACCTGTATATTTTATTGTGTAGACTATTGGTTAGCAGATTACTCTAAGTTTTAGTTCTAGCTTAAATCTTGGTGTCTGTCCTCGTGTAGGGCTGCTTCCTCGTGTAATTTTCCTGCCGCCAGAAACTCCACGTCACGCCACTAAGTTTAAATCTCATGATGGTACACAGCATATAGTTTAGACCTGTGCATTACAGTCAGCATACTTGTGTCGTGCGATAGCTTTTGGGTAAGCACAGTTTATAACTGTAGATATATCCACTTAAGTAGGGAAATTTATTTCTGTTTGAGAGCTTGCCGTCTCAGAGTATAGTGACAAATCTGCAGAGCAGTTTATAGTGTTTCTTTATTCTCCTAGTTATATTTTGTGTACATTGCAAACTCAGTAGCGCCGTTCGAAATCTTTTATCTACATTTTACGCACTACGATATGGCTAGGGACTGTGCTTTTTGTGATCGGAAACAAGGAGAATTGGCTGGTGTCCATTAACAGCTGAAAGCTGCATTGGCCACCGTCGTCATGCTTCCGGCTAATGCTCAAAGTTGTGGCGACATCAGGGTGCTGGTGACGAGACCTATGACACCTTAGGTGCCCCTGGTGACCCGTACGTCGATGCATCTTCTGATACCCAACGTCTGACGGGTCGGTCCTCACTCGAGAGTGGATGGCAGACAGTGCTGGGCTAGCGTGTCACTAGACGGAAGGCGAAAGAGAGAACAGGTCGCCCGGCTGGCTCCCTATGCCTTAGCGACAGGTGCTACCCAGTGTTGATAACTGAGCCAGCAAGGGATACCTCTCCTATTGGGCCAGCGGTCGACTTTCCTGCCCAGTCCGGACAACTGCAAAGGGTGGGTATGCTGCCGGCCGCTGCGGTCGATCGGTTCTAGGCGCTTCAGTCTTGAACCGCGCTGCTGCTACAGTCACTGGTTCGAATCCTGCCTCGGGCATGGATGTGTGTGATGTCCTTGGGTTAGTTAGGTTTAAGTAGTTCTAAGTCTAGGAGACTGATGACCTCAGATGTTAAGTCCCATACGGCTTAGAGCCATTTGAACCATTTTGGGTATGCTTGTCATTGGCAGCTCCAATGATAGGCAGGTGTTGGAGCCCCTCACGGAAATAGCTGACAAGGAGGGAAGGAATACCAGTGTGCGCTCGGTATGTTTGCCGGGGGTCTCGTCTGTGATGTGGAGGAGGCCCTCACGGCGCCTGTCGAGCGCACTGGATGAAACCGGCTGCTTATAGTGGCAAATGTCGGCACGAATGACACCTGGCCCTTGGGTTCAGAGGTTATTTTAGGCTCCTTTCCGCGGATGGCTAATTTTGTGAAGCCAACTACCATCACACGCGGGGTTCAGGATAAATTTTCTATATGTAGCATCGTACCTAGGGTTGATCGTGGTCCTCTGGCTTGGAGCAGAGTGGAAGGTCTAAATCAGAGGCTCAGAGTAACTCTTCTAAAGCATCGGATGCGAATTTCTCGACCTCCGCTATCGGGTGCAGAATTGTAGAGTTCCCCTTAATAGATCAGGCGTGCACAACACGCAGGAAGTGGATACCAGGATAGCGTTCTACGTGTGGCATTTGCAGGGGGCTTTTTCTGGTCAGAGAAACTCTCGATGGATCAAAGACGATTTGCCTAATATATTAGCCTCAATGTCCTCAGAGAATCTTGGTCCTCGCAGATCAGAGATAGAAAAGGTTAATATGATTTCAGTAAACTGCAGGACCATACAAGGAAAGGTCCCAAATTTAGTATCGCTTACTGAAGGCTATAATACACTGATAGTATTAGGAACGGGAACTTAGTTGAAACCTGACGTTCAGATTGGTATACTTATCGTAAGGATAGATTAGTCGCCAATGGTGGCGGCGTGTTTATTGCAGTCAAGAATTAGATAAAAACTGGCGAGGTTATCACGGATTCCGATTGCGAAGTAATGTGGGTGAAGGCAAGTGTCAAAGATCGATGAAAAATGATAATCGGATGCTTTTATACACCACCTGGGTTAGGAGCTCTAGTGGTAGACCGCTTCAGACAGAAATTGCAGAACATCGTTAACATCTTTGCTGATCATACCGTTGTAATAGCTGATGACTTCTAGTTGCCAGGTATAGACTGAGAATTTCATGTTATCGAAACTAGTGCCACAGACCGGCATTCGTGTGACATTTTTCTGGATGTCTCGTCCGAAAATTACTTTGAGTAGATAGAGAAGCAACTCGTGATGGTAACGTCTTAGACCTCCTGGGAACAAACAGCCCTGAATTTAGCTAATCTTTTAAAGTAGATGAGGGTATCAGTGATCGTAATGCTGTTATAGCATCTATGACAACTGATCACACAAAGAATGTTACTAAAGGTAGGAAGATATATCTTCTTAGCAAGAAAGACAGCATACAAATATTAGAGCATCCAAGCAGTCAGCATCAAATATTCGTTGATGACGACGATGATGGGAAGAACAAATGGAAAAAATTCAAAGGTAAAGTGCAATAAGACCTAAACAAGAGTGTTCCTATTAAGGTCCTAAGGGATTGGAAAAACCCACCATGGTTTCATAGCCGAGTTAGGGAACTGGTACATAAACAAAAAGAACTTCATCTCAGATTCAGGAGAAGTAAAAATCTAGCTGACAAACAAAAGCTGAACGATGCAAAAATGAGTGTAAGGAGAACAATGAGAAAAGCGTTCAATGCCTCTGAAAGTAAAACTTTGTCAACCGATCTGAGTAAAAATGGTAAGATGTTTTGGTCGTATGTAAAATTAGTAAGTGGGTCAAAATCATCTTTTCATTCACTCAGTGACAATACTGGCACCGAAACGCAAGGTAAGAGAGAGAAGGCCCAACTAATGAATTCGGTCTTCCAAAATTGTTTCACCGCGGAAGATCGTAATACGCTCCCTCCTTTCAATCATCGTACGAACGTCGAAATGGCAGATATTAAGATAACCGACTGCGGAATGGAAAAACAATTACCATCGCTTAGTAGTGGAAATGCGTCAGTAGCAGATGAGATACCTGTAAGATTCTACAAAGATTATGTGAAAGAACTTGCTCCCCTTCTAGCAGTAATTTATCGTAGATCGCTTGAACAACGAAGGGTACCTAGCGGCTGGATGAATGTGGAGGTGATTCCCGTTTATATGAAGGTGCGTAGGACAGATGCACTCAATTATAGACCTATATCGTTGACGTCAATCTGCTGTAGTATTAAGGGACATATTTTATGCTCAACAACTGTGACGTTTTTGGAGGATGGAAATCTCCTCTATAAAAATCAACATAGATTCCGCAAAAAGAGAACCTGCGAAACTCAGCTCACTCTGTTCCTCCATAAGATCCACAACGCCGTATACAACGGCGCTCAGGTTGATGGCGTGTTCCTTGACTTCAGGAACGCACTTGACACCGTCCCGCACTACCGTTTAGTGAAAAAAACTGAGCTTATCGAGTTTCGGCGTAGATTTGCTACTGGATTCAAACCTTAGTGGCAGACAGAACTCAACACGTCGCTCAGAACGGAGCAGAAACGACAGATGTAAAGACAATTTCCGGATGTATGTAAATGATGTAGTAGAAGGCGTCTGATGCTCTTTAAGGATGTTCGGAGATAATGCGGTTGTCTATCACAAACTAGCAACGCCACAAGATTGTAACGATTTGCAAAATGACCTCCCAAGAATTGATGAATGGTTGAAGCTCTGGCAAGTGATCCTGAATATAAATAAATGCAACATAATGCGCATACATAGGAAAAGAAATCCACTACTGTACAGCAACACTATTGATGATAAACCGATGGAAACAGTATCTACCGTAAATTATCTTGGAGTAACCATCCAGAGCGAGCTTTAGTGGAATGACCACATAAAACAAATAGTGGGAAAAGCAAATCCCAGATTAATAGGAAGAATCGTAAGGAATTGTAACACATGAACATTATTGAGCATATCTGGGATGCCTTGCAATTTGCTATTTAGAAGAGATTCCCACCACCTCGTACTGTTACGGATTTATGGTTAGCTCTGCAGGTTTCATGGCGCCAGTCCCCTCCAGCACTACTTCAGATATTAGTCGAGTCCAAGCCATGTCGTGTCGTGCCATTTCAACGTGCTTGCGGGGGACCCTACACGATATTAGGCACGTTTACCAGTTTCTTTGGCCCTTCAGTGTATTTCAAAGGTGTGTAGTATGTAACGCATGTCGTTTCGAGGCAACTCAACCAGTCCCTTCCAAAAGTGCACTGGATATTTAAGTAAATAGAATTCTATCAAATATTGTTCTGGAAACGGGTGTACTAGCTTCTGGTTCTGTTCTCTTTGTTTCTGGAGAGAAAACCCACCCCCCCGCTCGCCCCTACCACCAATCTTTAACCAGAATGTCTACTGTATACATTACCTTCGTGTCTCATTTGACTGAAAGTAACCCTATCGCAGATCGATTTTACAAGCGTTTTGATCAGTTTCCTTCAAACTGATCTCATATTTAGAAACAGAGACGTTTTTGCGGGGAGGGTGGGGCTCGGTGGTGGTCTTGGTTTTGTGGCGGGTCTTGCTGAGAGTTTGCAGTTGTGGCCGTCGGTCGCACTCCCCAAGCTCTCTGACAGCTGCAACAGCTCTACGGGATGCTATTTGTTGTTTTAGATTCATTACCGTTTTTTTTATACTTTTATGGCAGTGTCTGTGTAAGATTGTTGACACAATACTGTATAAGTGCCTGTAGGATTCGCACACTGAGGGCTCCCTACAAACTTAATTTTGTGTATAGACAGTTCACTTCTAGTTCTGACGAGTGAGATTAAGAGTATCAGAATATGTGACATAAATATTCGTATCTTTCAACTGCATTAAATTGTAAGCTTAGACCTTAGACCATATACCTTGGTACATATGCTCGTTCCTGATTTAAGTTAACTTTTTGCTCATCTCTGTTTCCAGAAGCTGTTTTTTTTTTTGTCCATCAATTAGTTTCCTGTTTCTGTCAAATATACATTAAATGCACCAGCTACTCTGTGTGGGTGAGAAATTTTCTATCTATTTTCAAGAAGATTAATGTTACTGTGTTCTTATTGTTTTTTTTTTCAGTTTCTCTCCTAACTATAGCCCACATTGCTTTAATTTTATTTGTAGCTTTCTCCATTTAGTTGCCATTTGTTAGCTTTTTTGGCCTTCTGATAACTTTATTTAGGATCTGTTTGTATCTTTTAAAATACGCATCAAGTTCATGAGTTGTTTTAGTTTTCTTGGCTATGGTAAAGAGGAATCTTTTTTTTCTTTCAGTTAAACTTTTATGCCTGAAGTTATCCAACTACTTTTTGCACTTTTTCGGTGGTTTTATTTTTTCTGAGTGGGAAGCACAGTTCAAAATAATGCTGGAAGGTGCTTAGGAATTTATTAAATTTTTCATTTGTTTTCCCACAGTTGTATACATGCTCCAAATTCTCTTTAGGTAAGCAGTTAAAATATATATATATATATATATATATATATATATATATATCTTTTGTATCGTTGTCATTGCACTCCTCATGTACATAATCCACACAGTCGATCTTAGATGACACCACATATTCCACTGACTCACCTTGCAGAAATGCTAATATTTCACCTGCTATTTCTTTCTCAGTCATCGAAATTCATTAGGTTTCTTTCCGACGAAATGTCAACTTCGGCAACTGTTGCTGTAATGAAACGTCTGCTATATCTATCGTTGCCATTGATCAGCTACGTATCAACAGCACTAGCAGTGAAGCCCTGTTGTGAGTTGCTTGTCAACTAGGCTCCGTAGCCTCATGCTGTGCTCACCATTGGATACCTCCAGTCAACCGGCCGGTGTGGCCGAGCGATTCTAGGCGCTGCAGTCTGGAACCGCGCGACCGCTACGGTCGCAGATTCGACTCCTGCCTCGGCCATGGATGTGTGTGATGTCCTTAGGTTAGTAAGGTTTAAGTAGTTCTAAGTTCTAGGGGACTGATGACCATAGATGTTAAGTCCCATAGTGCTCAGAGCCTTCTAGGGGAGTGATGACCTCAGAAGTTAAGTCCCATAGTGCTCAGAGGCATTTGAACCATTGTTTTGAACCTTCAGTCACGCCTCCTGTTGCCATTAAGGGCCAATATTGTGGTCGCGTGGTAGACAAAGTGTGGAATGTCGAATGCCGTAATCATCATTGACGTTTTGCGACCTCACAATCTAGGGGTTTCTTGTGAGCTGCACAAACAATTAATTTCAGCTACTTTTGCTTTTCGTATAAGTGCTAGTTTTGGAAAAAACGATCAACCTCGTATCATACATTGCATATATGGATCCAATAATCTTACGGAATTAGTTTTTGTTGTAACTCATCACTTTAAAAAAGGAATGGTTACGCTAAAGCGAGTCGTAAGAATAAAATGCGGTGTTCATTTGCAATAATCTTATAGGTACCTATTCAAGGAGTTAGGCATTTTAACTGCACTTTCACAGTGTATGTACTCGTTAATGAAATGCTTCATAAATAAGCCATCACAACCTGAGAAGAAAAGTGATGTCCGTACCTGCAACGTTGGGAGAAAAATAACCTTTATTGCCCGTTATTAAATCTGTCTGTGACTCAGAAAGGAGTTCAGTGTGCAACAACAAAAATAATTGATCAGTTGTCCAATAACAGGTAGGAAAATAAACCTAAAGTTATTTCTGAACAACTCCCTCAATTCTATAGACGAATATTTAACACTGGCAGACTGTAAAAATGCCCATAGATTTTTAGTAAGACTGAAAACTAGTGTTCATTAACAGTAAAAGTAATCCTTTGTACTGACTCGGTCCACTCTATTTTCATTGAAAAAGGCATTCAAATGGAAAAAATGAATTGGACGTGTGGCATTGTTGGCCAGAGGGCCCCATCCGGGGAAGTTCGGCCGTCGAGTGCAGCTTATATTTCAGTTGACGTCACGTTGGCTGACTTGCGTACCTGTAATGAAGATGAAATAAGGATGAAGACAGCACAACAGCCAGTCCACGAGCGGAGAAAATCTCCAACCCGGCTGGGAATCGAACCCGGGCACGCTGCATGGGAGGCAAGCACGTAAGCACGTTTTTTTATCTCATTTTGTTCTATATTGTTCGTTGAATTTGTTCGGGGCGGACGTTCGATGACATCCTTTTAGGTTCTTCGTTGATTCATTCACTCAGTTTCTTTGTTACAAAGGGTAGCTAACCCTCTGACCGAACCCGCTGAGCTACCGTGCCGGCGACTTGCATGACGGTGATGACCGCTCACCTAAGCAGGCGGACGGTCATTGAAATGATCGATGGAACATGTAGCTAACTTATCAGGTAACTAACTAACTAGCCTCCTCCAAAATCACGACCTTCAATTTCCTTGTTATATGTTTTTGCGCGACCCATTTCATTAGGGTTCACACTCGTCCTAAAGTTGATTCCTGCCATAATTGTTGCTGCTCACTGGCATATCTGAATTTTATTCTTTGCATTTCTCCATAATCGTCTTAAGCCACTTTGTCGATTTTGATGTCGCGAAATTGATGGAAGTACCATGTTGATTTTCACCTGGCGCTTAATGATCTTTGTCCACTAGGAATCCCAGTACAGTATTAGGTCATCTTCTGTCAACTTGTCAGTCTAGCTTTCTGTGTAGTTCTCCGAGTTTTCTCTCTTGTTGTCAGATGGTATTTTCCTCTCGTAATTGGACTGACGTTAATAAAATCGTTTCTCACACTCCAACATTTTTTGAACATGATAAATGACGTTTATGTCTGTCATTATACTTATTAGCTGCGATAGGAAGCTCGATGATTCGTCATTTGCAAGTACACATAATGAATGCCATGTCACACTGTTGCACTAGGGACGAAAATCGTCGGTATCCCATTTCCTGGCCGCAGACAATACTATTACCGACGACAGCAAAAACATGTTGTCTTAAATCTGTCAGTAGTACTGTCCCGGTTGGTGGTTAGATTACAAGTGTAGCTTTCCACTGGCTGAATTTGTAATCCGCAAATTTATCACATGTTAGATATTGTGGGGTATGAGGCGGTTACGAAATGTTTTATGTATGACACAATTTTAAACATGGATGACAGCAGCAAACGTAAATAAACTTTCAATAAACGAGGTATACAGCTAATCGGTTGCCTAAAGTTTGTTGTAGTAAGCCTTGGCCAGGATACAATACGCAAGGGGTGTCTTCTTTAGAGACAATAAAGTATAGCAGGTAGATTTATGGCCGTGTGAACACTGGAAGACATTCGATCTAAATCAATGGAAGACAGATCTGCGTACTCGTGACATGATTCACCCATGTCCTTAAAAATGTAAGTCTATCGACTACAGCATGTGTATGCAAACACTTACATTCACGCAGGTGAAAAATATTTTGTTGTAACAAGCATGAAATCATTAAGAAATTAATATACGAAAGATGTTTTTGAATGGAACTTCCACTGTTATGCCGGCCGTTTTGGCCGAACGGTTCTAGGCACTTTAGTCTGGAACCGCGCGACCGCTACGGTCGCAGGTTCGAATCCTGCCTCGGGCATGGATGCATGTGATGTCCTTAGGTTAGTTAGGTTTAAGTACTTCTGAGTTCTACGGGATTGATGACCTCAGATGCTAAGTCCCATAGTGCTCCTGGTAGCCACACTGCCAGGACAGGCCACACAGTTACAGGTCTAGCCTTTGTACATTTCCCTTATGGGCCAAAATATAGAAAAAAATCGCGTTATAACATGTGAACACAGTGAGCCATGAGGTAGCCGACAGCTGCAGGTTACAAATCTCGCAATAAAAATTATAAACAAAAATTATTTGTAAACAGTATGTATGCAATGTATATTTTCTTGTGTGGACAAGCAGAATTGAGAATGAAGGTAGATAGGAGTCAGTGCATCTGGCGGGCAGAGCTATTTGTTGTAGGTTGGACAGAGTGCAACTACCTACTTCACTCGTTCACAGATTCAGACTTTCCAAGAGTTTCAGAAATCTTCAAGTAGCACTCCTGGCATCTTTTTCGCACTTTCTTGTTTCTGTTATCTTTTCTTTATATAACTGCCAGGCAGTATCCTTTTGTATTTCCGTTTCTTTGTTGGCTCGTAGATGTCGAACAAGATATTGTACCCGATTTCCTCTACACCATCATCAACTGAATCGAAAAATAAAAACTAATGTCTAGTACTAACAAAAGTGGAGACGTTAGTATGTCATATGGATTAGAGATGAATCTCAGCAAGTCAAAACTCACGACAACCGATCGTGGAGCAAAGGGCCAACGCACAGGTCGATTAAAGGAACTGGAAGTAGTGCCTTCTTTCGTCTATCTCGGGTCAAACATCTGCTACAAGGTGAGATAAAAGGACAGAACACGCTAGTGGAGTTGCTAAGAAGGAGCTCACCAAGAGCTGGCAGAACAGAGCGATAAGGAACAGCACAAAGATAATGCTTGTTGGAGCACTCGTCTTTCCGTCTTATTTTACGGTTTAAAACATGGACACTTAAAGCCAGAGACAAGCAACATATGAATATATTTAAGCTTTGGTGCTGGTGCAAGATGCTGCGCACAAAATGGACCGACATAAGAACTAATGTGTGCATTATTGAGCAACTCAGTATCTCGAGAGACTTTCTCATGTCAACCAAAAATTCTCCAGTTAAACGGGCATATTATGAGAAGATATGCAGAAAAGATAGAGAAAATAGTCATGAAAGAAAAGATAAGTACACAAGACAGAGGGGGAGAGCAACGAGCAGGTTCATAGATCAGATCAAGAAGATCCCCAGTCTACCTCTTCAGCAGGCTCTAGGAGAACGTGATAACCGTCCGGGTTGGAGACGTTTGGTTCATGGGGCCACCACGCTCACCAATGAGCAAAACGACTTGTGATGATGACTCCAAGAAACCTGTGTGTTTGTCGTGCTACCGGTGGTGAGGACACTGAACGTTTGCGAACAGTAAATGAATATTTTGATCTTAAACGCAATTCTAAGGAGTACCCCAGGGTTGCGTGTGGATGCATGTAAAGGGTATAGTTTTTAAAACCGGACGGTTATTGTGATAATAAATATTTTGTAGTGCTATGCGTAAACTAAAATTACCATCAAATTTCTGTCTTTAGTCGTGTAGAAGATCCAGTCTTGTGAAATCGACTTAACCTTTCAGAGATGCGCTGTATTTTGATATGATAATGAGCAACCTGTAATTGTAGTTTCGCAGATTTTATGCTTATCAGTAGCGACAATATATGCTAAAACAACCGAAGTTTCTTTATATGGTGACATACAGAAATGAACTTGTAAAAGCTGTTTACTGAGTGTAAACTGCACAACTGATACTTAATATTTATTTGAAACCGTGTATCGTTAGATATTGTAGGAATATATAGGCTACTCGAAATAGTATTAAGTCTCTAAGTCAAATGAAACCTAGGAAATTCGCTGCAGTTGGTCGCGCATTTTGAGTATGTCTACAGCGGTCGTGCGAGCGTATTCTAACACACTTGGCGAGCGGGAGCAATTCTTTATGGCAGATGGCGTAATGCAATGGGCAGGGTTATTTTGCTCGTTTGGCGCAGGCGGGGTATGCGAGCCGCAGCTGCCTGCGACCGGCGCTCGTAACGCAGAAAAATGAGAGCCGTCTTAGCGAGCTGTGACGCTGCAACTTTGCGATGCCGGCGTTCGGCGTTATTCTGTGATTAATGTTCTCCCTTCATTCATTGCAGCGACACTTCGAAATTGATTCTCGATTATAGGTTTTACATCCCAGACAGCCACGTGAAAAACATTCTTCCGTAATTATTTGCTTTCCTTCTGCCGTTTACTTACAAAACGGATTCATATATCAAGCTGTCATCAATGATCCAACCCTCCATAGACCCCAGAACGCTTTTGCAGAGCCCTGGCGTCGGCGGTAAGGTAAGCGCGTTTTGATGATGAGACTTATTTGGCGTGAGATTGTTTGTATTTACATCTCGTACAGAACCCAAAAACACAATCAACTAACCTATGAACAGCTCGCTTGCACTGAGATGGTCATTGACTGGATAGATTTTGTTAGGTATCAGACTCTAATAAACTGATCCATTATCATATGACCATTATGATACGACTTTACTATCGAACTCTGCGACTGTAGATAGCATTAAAGTTTTAGTTTTAGATAAATATGTGAAAGCCAAGCAAATTCTAGCATGAACACTAGATAGAGTTGGTATACAATGTTCAGGGTAAATAATAGTAATAAAGGAATTCAACTTTGGTATGTAGTACTGACCAACCTGTTTGCTTTGCATTTCCAAATAATCCGATATAGAATGGCAGCAATTCTATGCCAAAACTTTGGGAAGGCGGTTAACTCGAACTACTACAGGTAAAAGGTAAGTGGGCTGCATGAAGATGAGTATGTACCATATGAATCTAACCCGTTATCGAATTTAAATAACAGGAAACTGAACAGTGCTTGCTTGATGTTTGCTACGACCAATTCGAACATCAAATTTCGATAACATAACTCAATTCATCTGTCTTACTACCTCAGACCACTGTAAACTACCAAGCAACAAACAAGTTAACGTAATAATACTCTACAGCGCTTCAATACCTCGACTAAGATACGCAGTGCATAACGTGGAGAAGAACGATTCACTTGCTTCTCTGATATAAATGCACTAATGCAAAGAATTAGAATTTATATCTAAAAACTTTTTCGCTTTCGGTTGATTCGGTTTTGGTTATTTTTAAGGTTTAAAATAATCTCAACATCTTTCCGGATGCAATTCAAAGTTTATAAATTCACGTATAATGAAAGAAATCTATAAAGAAGGTACCACATCACCCATCATACTAAAATAATCCAAAAAGTAATGCAGTTAACATCGCATTAGGTTATTAGTATTCACTGGTATTTACTAACTAACCGGACATTTCTTCCGATCGAAATAAATAAATATCCCGATATGAAAGACGAACTAACTTGATTTCATATGACTTATTATTATTATTATTATTATAAATGATGACGGTAATAGTGATAGTAGCAGTAATGTTCATTCCCGTAGTTGAGAGGTAAAACTGCCTGACTGCTTCCTGAGGACCTGTGTTTTATCTTCAGTATGTACTTTGTTTTTTCTCGTAAGGATAGCTGAGTAGCTACCTAAGGAAAACGTAATCAGATCAGCAGTCGAGGGGATGCCCACCCTATTCTGCCAGCGAATAACGCATCATGATGGAGTTGAAGAAGATGTCAGCCGGTAGGTGTCCTACAACGAGAACGGAAACTGTTTATTTGATTAGAAATTAATGTACAGCTCGAATATGCTAAAATTTCTGTTGCCATGTCGACACTATCATGGGGAAAAAGGAAATTCAAGAGGTGAATACTAAACCGTTAATAGCCTGTGTGCATAATGGTCAGCATTTGCATAACATTTTTGTAAGTTTTAAAAGATGATGCAGAATATAATAATAGGTTTCGTGGATTACAAAGTGTAGGTAATCAAAATTAAAATGAACTAATCGTTGGGTTATGAATATTGTCGGTTGTGCAACTGCAAAATGCGACCTATTGGCCTATTTGCACCAGATCCGTCACGTTTGTTATTTCTCAAATTATCATCAGCGGCTTGAAATTACATTATCCCTATACAATATCTTTTTAAGCCGCAGAATGTTCCTTAGGAAATACCAAGTCAAACTCGCCAAGTACAAATACACTGCGCAGTTTTCAGGTGCGCAAGTGACGATTCTGGTAACATAATGCACTCCTGGAAATTGAAATAAGAACACCGTGAATTCATTGTCCCAGGAAGGGGAAACTTTATTGACACATTCCTGGGGTCAGATACATCACATGATCACACTGACAGAACCACAGGCACATAGACACAGGCAACAGAGCATGCACAATGTCGGCACTAGTACAGTGTATATCCACCTTTCGCAGCAATGCAGGCTGCTATTCTCCCATGGAGACGATCGTAGAGATGCTGGATGTAGTCCTGTGGAACGGCTTGCCATGCCATTTCTACCTGGCGTCTCAGTTGGACCAGCGTTCGTGCTGGACGTGCAGACCGCGTGAGACGACGCTTCATCCAGTCCCAAACATGCTCAATGGGGGACAGATCCGGAGATCTTGCTGGCCAGGGTAGTTGACTTACACCTTCTAGAGCACATTGGGTGGCACGGGATACATGCGGACGTGCATTGTCCTGTTGGAACAGCAAGTTCCCTTACCGGTCTAGGAATGGTAGAACGATGGGTTCGATGACGGTTTGGATGTACCGTGCACTATTCAGTGTCCCCTCGACGATCACCAGTGGTGTGCAGCCAGTGTAGGAGATCGCTCCCCACACCATGATGCCGGGTGTTGGCCCTGTGTGCCTCGGTCGTATGCAGTCCTGATTGTGGCGCTCACCTACACGGCGCCAAACACGCATACGACCATCATTGGCACCAAGGCAGAAGCGACTCTCGTCGCTGAAGACGACACGTCTCCATTCGTCCCTCCATTCACGCCTGTCGCGACACCACTGGAGGCGGGCTGCACGATGTTGGGGCGTGAGCGGAAGACGGCCTAACGGTGTGCGGGACCGTAGGCCAGCTTCATGGAGACGGTTGCGAATGGTCCTCGCCGATACCCCAGGAGCAACAGTGTCCCTAATTTGCTGGGAAGTGGCGGTGCGGTCCCCTACGGCACTGTGTAGGATCCTACGGTCTTGGCGTGCATCCGTGCGTCGCTGCGGTCCGGTCCCAGGTCTACGGGCACGTGCACCTTCCGCCGACCACTGGCGACAACATCGATGTACTGTGGAGACCTCACGCCCCACGTGTTGAGCAGTTCGGCGGTACGTCCACCCGGCCTCCCGCATGCCCACTATACGCCCTCGCTCAAAGTCCGTCAACTGCACATACGGTTCACGTCCACGCTGTCGCGGCATGCTACCAGTGTTAAAGACTGCGATGGAGCTCCGTATGCCACGGCAAACTGGCTGACACTGACGGCGGCGGTGCACAAATGCTGCGCAGCTAGCGCCATTCGACGGCCAACACCGTGGTTCCTGGTGTGTCCGCTGTGCCGTGCGTGTGATCATTGCTTGTACAGCCCTCTCGCAGTGTCCGGAGCAAGTATGGTGGGTCTGACACACCGGTGTCAATGTGTTCTTTTTTCCATTTCCAGGAGTGTATATTAACTCGATACAGAGAATGTAATACTTTGAGAACACACTGTTAATACTGCCGAAGTATCCATAAACATGCACAAGGAACACATGGTAATGTAAAAAGAAATAAAACTTCCTGGCAGATTAAAACTGTGTGCCCGACCGAGACTCGAACTCGGGACCTTTGCCTTTCGCGGGCAAGTGCTCTACCATTTGAGCTACCGAAGCACGACTCACGCCCGGTACTCACAGCTTTACTTCTGCCAGTATCTCGTCTCCTACCTTCGAAACTTTACAGAAGTTCTCCTGCGAACCTTGCAGAACTAGCACTCCCGAAAGAAAGGATACAGCGGAGACTTGGCTTAGCCAAAGCATGGGGGATGTTTCCAGAATGAGATTTTCACTCTGCAGCGGAGTGTGAGCTGATATGAAACTTCCTGGCCCGCGAAAGGCAAAGGTCCCGATTTCGAGTCTCGGTCGGGCACACAGTTTTAATCTGCCAGGAAGTTTCATATCAGCGCACACTCCGCTGCAGAGTGAAAATCTCATTCTGGAAACATACCCCAGGCTGTGGCTAAGCCATGTCTCCGCTGTATCCTTTCTTTCGGGAGTGCTAGTTCTGCAAGGTTCGCAGGAGAACTTCTGTAAAGTTTGGAAGGTAGGAGACGAGATACTAGCAGAAGTAAAGCTGTGAGTACCGGGCGTGAGTCGTGCTTCGGTAGCTCAGATGGAATTCCGCCGCCGGCGGCCGTGTTGTGCGGACGTGCGGAGCGGCTGTTGCGGTGTTTACATCGTCGCTGCGAGCGGCCGGCGCTGTGTGGTGAGTGCGCGCTTTCTGCGTTTGTCGTAGTCCACGATCACATTCTAGAATGACATAATGGAACAGACAACGCGACGCAATACTTTGAAGTTGATTTTCTATCCGAACTACGCCCGACCGAAATCTTACGAAGTTGAGGCATTTATCGAAGAAACTTTTCAGATCAAAGTGGATGAATTGATTGGAATTCACCTGTCGATTGTCAGTCCGACTGTGTTCCTTAAGTTATCCAGTTCTGACAAGCGCGACCAAATTGTAGAAACATGTGGTGGGGTGGCAAAATTCAAACATTCAGACGGACACATAGGGCAGGTCACGGTTTCGCGTGCCGGAATGGGAATAAGAACGGTTCGAATCTTTGAGCTCCCCTTTGAAATAACGCCCGAGGAGATTAACAACAAACTGAGAGAATATGGCGCCATTATCAGCAATGTCGCCGAAAAATGGTCTAGCTTGCACAAGTATCCAGTATTAAATGGAGTCAGGCAAGTTAAGATTGACATGCTGAAACATATCCCATCGTATCTCTGGATTGGTGGATATCGAGCGATCATCATTTACGATGGCCAGCCGAGAACCTGCTCGGGTTGTGGTTCGACCCAACACGTCCGCGATCAGTGTGTTCAACGGCGTGTGACGCAACTGCCGACTGGGGAGCGAGACCCGCCTAGTCAGATGGCCACGCTACCCGTGACGTACGCCGCCGCAATTCGCAGTGACGTCGCCCCAGATATGTGTTTCGACAGGGCGGTCGTTGCTTATGCCGACGTTCCCGATGGTACAGTAGCCATGGATACTAGCAGCACAGAAGCTACAGGGTCAGCACACACACAAGACGAGGAAACTGACAGGTGTGCAGAACAAGACCAGGCTAAGACGGCAGCAGAAGGCATGTGCAAACCACACGAATAAGTCGGGCACCACAAAGAGGACACAGTTGCAACATCGGAGGATAATGACCAGCAGCCTACAACTGTTTCACCAAAGAAACGGAAGAAACGTCGAATAGCCCGTCAGGGAGCAGCAGAAATCGCGCCAATCTTGCGTGAAAAGGCGAAACAGATAGGCCAAGAATTGGCGGAGACGACACAAGTAGCTCCTCCGGAAGATCGAACAACAAAAACGAAGACCCGAAACGAGGACACTGAACCCGACCGTGGAATCCACATTCCGGGCGGTACAGCTAGTCGGAAGGACCCTCCACCTGTACCAAAAACGGACACGCGGGAAGTTACGTGCACGCGAGATTGGGCGGATGACATGGAGGAGCAAAACCATGATGCAGAGATGGCTGACATACCACAAAGTTCAGGACGGACGGCACCCGACCGTCGACAAGATGTGTCCACCCGGCAACAAACCACCATCAAAGACGCTCGCGCAGAAGATGATGATGCCGATTTCTTCTAAGTAGAGCACACATCCACTTCACCTGGCAAATAGTATCCCACCTGACGCGGTATAGTCGACATGACGTCCTTGCAGGCGTACAGAATTGCGACCTTGAATATAAATAAAATTAGCAGCACCCTCAATCTGAGAAATCTCCAAGATTTCCTGTACGCCGCTGATGTTGACATCTTAATGCTGCAAGAAGTAACGGGTACCGTTTGGACGACATCACTGGCTACAACGCCGTCATCAATCCTAGCAATGACAATAGCCTCGGCACAGCGATTATGACTAAAGAGAGGATTCTACTTACAGACGTGACGAAACTGCCGAACAGTAGAGGTCTCGCTGTCACGATAAACAACACCAGGCTTATCAAGATCTATGCCCCGTCAGGAACCGGAAACAAGCGCCGCAGGGCCGAATTTTTCAAGGAGGACATCGCCCCCCTTTTCGCGGTTCGATTTGAACAAATAATATTTGCGGGTGACTTTAATTGCGTGCTGAGTCCCAAAGATCAGACGCCAAATTTTAACAAATCTCTGGAGCTGGAGAACATCGTCAGAGAATTCCATCTGTTAGATACTTGGGAACTAAAACATGGTGATCAGCTCGGTTTCACATATCACCAGCCATTCTGCCAGTCGTATCGACAGGATTTACGCAACGTCCAATTTAAGGCGACACGTTTTACAGGCCGAGCTATGGCCCACTATTTTCTCTGATCATATCGCGTACATATGTACGATAAATTTAGAGAAACAAGGAACTTACAGGGCGAGAGGTCAGTGGAAGCTAAATGTTGCTCACCTTTCGGATCCTGGATGTCACGCCGCCTTCCACACCACTTGGGCAGAATGTGAAAGGAAGTTCCACTTGTATGGTACGGCGCTGAATTGGTGGCTAAATTGCGCGATGCCCGCGATAAACACAATGAAAACTTACTCCCGTGAAAAAGTCGCCTGGCGGAAGCGGACATTAGACTTTTACTTCAGCTGTCTGAGAGACTTGTGCGTTCGGGATGCTACAATCATAACAAACTATGGGCAAATCAACAGAATAAA
The DNA here is from genome assembly GCF_023864345.2 of Schistocerca serialis cubense. NCBI lineage: Eukaryota > Metazoa > Arthropoda > Insecta > Orthoptera > Acrididae > Schistocerca > Schistocerca serialis. The sequence continues at coordinate 317,258,793 of NC_064640.1, read as the reverse complement.
AGCAAAATTGCTCACCCTGCAGAGACACCATCTCGAAGGCTGTAAAATACGAACGCGTTTTCAGAACGGTACACGAGAAGAAACAACATCGATGTACCACATCCTCCAAGAGAACAAAAGACAAAAACGGAAAATTCTGACGGAACTCAAAACTTCAGACGGGAGACTCTTGACAGATCAAGCTGCAATACGAGACGAGATCCATCGACACTTTAGTGAGTTGCTGGCCAATACACAGACAGATGAAACAGCGCAGCAAACTCTCACTGCTAGGACGACAGAGCGACTCACTCCAGAAGAAGCTGATGTGCTCACAGCAAGAATAACGGATGAAGACGTCGAAGATGCCATCTCGAGGAGTCCAAAAAATAAATCACCTGGACCAGATGGGCTACCCGCTGAATTTTATCAAACTTTTCGCGAAAAGATAATTGCTAAATTGATACTCGTCTGCAATGAAATACTAAATGCCGACACTGACCTTCCGAAGGAGTTCTGTGAAGGTACAGTGGTCTTAGTCCCCAAAACACCAAGATGCAAAACCGTGGAGAATCTTCGACCCATAACACTTCTCAATAGTGATTATAAAATCTTCGCCCGTATCATGATGCAAAGGTTTATTTCAGTTATTCGTACAGTGACAGGAGCTTACCAGACAAGTGTGGGAAAGGATAGAACGATATTTCAGACCTTATGCGACTACAGAGACATTATAGCGATATCGGAAGCCTGCAACATTCGCTGTGCCCTGATGTCGCTTGACTTTGAAAAAGCTTTTGATAAAGTTAATCATTCGTACCTGTTCCGGTGTATGACATCCATGCAATTCCCACAGAAAATTATAGCCTCCGTGAAAAACATACTGACGAATAGCACGTCAAGAATCAGTGTCAACGGACAACTCAGTCACCCGATCAATATCCACAGTTCGGTAAGACAAGGTTGCCCCATGTCCATGACGCTTTTCGCGATTGCGCTTGAACCTCTCTTAGTATCCCTGACTCGGCAACTCCGTGGACTACATATACACAGACAGAAGATCATATGTCAAGCCTACGCGGACGATGTAGGGGTACTTGTGACTGACGAAAGCGAGGTGGCAACAGTTCTTGAAGTTGTGGCGTCAGGAGCTAAACTCAACCTCAATAAATCTGGTATTATGAATCTTGGTAGGGGCATAGAGATCAGAGCCGCTGGACGTATCAACACTGTGGAAAAACTAAAATGCCTTGCAATAGAATATACGAATAATATCCGCCGCACAGCGCTCTCAATTACAGTAAATTACTTGCCACATTACGAGCAAGCATAAAACAACACAGCTTGCGTAATTTAAATGCAATACAAAAAGTGCAACTAGCCAATACCTATATAACCTCCAAAGTAAACTATGTTGCTCAAGTGCTTCCTCTGCCACGAACCATAGCACACCAAATGCAAGCAGCGCTTGGTTATTTTGTCAGCAGAGGTCAGATATTTAATGTTTCCTATGATACCTTGACGCTATCGACACGCAATGGAGGGCTACATCTAACAGACATCTACCTTAAAGCGCAAGCGCTATACGTTAGCAAAACTTATAAACAGTGGCAACGATCACCGCGGACCTTAGTGGCTCATCTCTTACGTGAAATCACCACAGTCAGCAGAGATCCACCAATCGATGTGCATCACATCTCCCACGAGCTGTACCACTATAAACACTTTCTTGTGGAATACAGCTATGTACGCCATAGAATACCGGAGAAGGACATATATCAGGTTAAGGAGGTTTACAACACCTTGCTGGGAGGAAAATTGCGCAATCGAATAGAAAACAAGTTTCTACATTATAACTGGAAAAACATATGGGAAAACATATCTGACCCCCATCTACCATCCAATGTGCGATCGACGTGGTACCTCGCAGTCAATAGAAAAATCCCCACCAATTCTAAACTGCACGCGATACGTCTGGCACACACACCAAACTGTCCCAGCTGCAATGTCGTCGACACCGAAGAACATCGTTTCGTCTGTGACGATGTGAAAGACGTGTGGAATCTCTTCAGGCAAAAACTAGCACATGTGCTACGCACGTCACCTAACACCATTACACCGACACACGTCCTTCTGCCAGATGACGTGCCATATCCTAACACTAAAAGAAGGTCAGCCAACTGGCTCGAAGGACTGACAGTTCATTACATCTCAACGGCTATGACGAAGAGTGCAGCAGACTATTGGATGTACCTGATGACAGAACTTCAAAAGCTCGAACGACAAAAGAAATACAAAGAAAATTACGCAAATTTCTTGAATCGAACTTTGTCCTACCGACAGAGCTGAAGAACGATTAAACGATATTTTGTACAATCTCAGGATTACTTTTTTTTTTTTTAATGAAATTCTCTATTAAGTTTCTCATTCCTTTTGCGCCAACAAGGTGGCTGTTTTGTTTACCCTTTGCCCTCGTGTAGCAGCACTAATAGGTTGCTGACGCAAACCTGAGACGCCAGCGGGCTGAAGTACGCCTGGCTCTCCTATAAAAATCGCTCCCGCACAATGATGGAAGAATGTAGCGGACCTATTTTCTTTCCACAACTCCAAAAGAAGGGATTTTGTTCACTTGTACACATTTACTTCGTTGGTCAACTATCTCTTATGGAACAAACATAGCACAGAAGCTAGCCGAAGAAGGCACAAATGGCGAGCGGAAGGACGGGCTGTAGCGGAGGAAGGAGGCCCGTTAAAAAAAAATAAATAAAATAAAATAAAATAAAAGATGGTAGAGCACTTGCCCGCGAAAGGCAAAGGTCCCGAGTTCGAGTCTCGGTCGGGCACACAGTTTTAATCTGCCAGGAAGTTTCATATCAGCGCACACTCCGCTGCAGAGTGAAAATCTCATTCTAAAAAGAAATATATTTTCTCCCTGGATTTTTAAGATAGTCGTTCACCGAATATCACCTTGCCTCCCTTTTCCTCCGACCAACAGCTCCCCCCATCGCCCACTCCAAAAAATGGAAAACAAGATTCATCCCTGGTCATTAAATTGGCAGTCTTCAGAGACAGCTGTACCTATTTTCGACCAACTTGCGTACCAATTCGTGTTCACTAATTTGCAATGAAAATACGAGAGGAAGCATTTCTGTCACTCTTGCGTAATTCCTCAGTTCGTTACCCAGCTGTTACGTAACTATGTACCAAACGTGTTTGAGCAGATTTTACTGCAATGAGGTTAATAATCAACAGCGTATTCCGTGCAATGTACAGCCTCTGCCCGACTGATTGAATGCGTTCCTGCTGACTAATTAGAAGCGAATAACGCAATGAATTCGTGATTTCATATTGATCCCGAGCACACAGTTGGCGGGCACTGCCGTCATACCTTATTTTGTTCATCCGAACACTGTGGCTCGTTATCAGCCTCAAACCGACTGTATTTACTCGTTCTTAAATAAAGGTGTTCCTTTTTATGTACTTTAATACGATTATCTTAATGAAGATTGTAGCTGTTAATTTTGTCCATGTTTATCAAATTAAACAGATTTTAGAAATTCCTTTGTCTGCAAAATACGTTAAAAATTCCTTTGATCATCCAGGCGTGTATAAAAGGAAGCCGGGGGGATAGCGTTGTCAGTAGGCAGAATGGCTCGGACAGGGCAGCTCAGTGACTTCGAACACGTGCGGCGGCGTGGTGCATTGTTGCTGCGAATGAAGTTCCACTCACCTTGTGGAGACCCTTTTCTTACACATACGCCTCCTTGAAGTTACGAAAATGCCGTTCTCAGCCGGAATAAGCTATAGAAAAAACAGCTGGAAGGTTAATAATAGTTAAATGAAAGTATTTATGTCGTAAAATTTCACTCTATTACGGAGAGCTTGCATTCACCAGTTACTACCAAGCCTTACTCCAAGTTGTACGAACTCTGAAAGTCCACACGCACACACCATTTACAAACACAGCCAGTTTATGGTAATGTAATGTTGCTGAAATCAGTCTCACGTAACAAAATGTTCACGTCACGCGGAATTTAGTTGTTTAAAATGTCGCCAAAAGTTCTAAATTTCCCACCGTGCATTAAATCGACCTCTTCGTCCTCACTTTACGGAACTTCTCAAACATTTTGGTACCGAAGTATCACAATAGTAACAATTCTCATCAAAGCACCACTAGGTCTGTTCACAATGAGATCCAAGCTCTGACTCTACTCGTATCTCTATACTAAATAAGTTTCTAGTTCCCGAAATACGCGCGAATATGATAATTCATGATTGGCAGAGAAACATCATTCCAATTGGAAAGCAGCATCAAACCCGCTCAATCCCGTGCATGTATACAGAATCAATCACAATTTGTCACTGAATCAGAACATAAACAAATTTTGAAAACCCATAAATGGAAAATTAACTCCCTCTTGACAAAACTACTTTACCGAAATCATAATGTCATCTCCTCAGTACAATAAACTGACGAAATAGTTTATAAAATATTACGTGGTACGAATGACTAACACACACGTCAATCTCGAACATTCCTCACGAGACCAGTTACTTGAACGCATAGTACAAAAACTTTATACATAAAACATCATTTCACATTCACACCTTCATTCACTCTCATAATAGTAATTAATAAACGTTTAGAAAGTAAAACAGCTGTAAATAATAATGACAGTATTTTCGCTGCAGCTTAAACAGTCTCCGTCAGCTAGTGGCCCCTACCAGACCACATAGGAACTATATACACTCTGGCATCTGACGCCACCTCGCGACTCATGCTGCACGTCTGTTCACTGTTATTGCGGTCTCAAAAGGACGATATAAGGCACTACGCCTCGTACGGGTTGGTCGTAGTAAGGCACCGTCGTAAAAAATCCATCAGGTGTGTTTTAACACTTCTAAAGCTGCCCAGCTCGACTGTTGGTGATGCGACTGCGAAATGGAAAAGTAATGAAAATACCGTAGCTTAACCAAAACGAGGCTGCGTTCATTTACTTAGGTATCATCGAACAGTGTTGAGAGTGGGTGTAAGAAACCGCAGGAAATAAGAGGAATCACCCGTGAGTTCCAAAGAGTTACCAGCCCTCCAGGTAGCACAATGGCTGTGCGTATAGAATTAAAAGGAATGTGCCACTGTGATCGAGCAACTCTTAATAAGCCACACATTTCTACTTTCCGTTTTAAGCGACGCTCGAGTTGGTGTAAAGGGTGACGCCACAGGACAGTGGACTACTCTAAAGAAGAGATTTGGAGGTATGAATCACGCTATACGCTGTGGCCATACGGTGAAAGGTTTGGGTTAGGCGAATGCCTGGAGAACGTTACCCCTCACCACATGTAGTGGCAACAGTGAAGCACTGGAGAGGTGGTGTTACGGTACGGGCGTGCTTTTCTGGGTTAGGGTGTGGTCCCTTATTGTGCTTAAGAAAATGTTAAATGCGGAAGGTTATAGCAGATGAATAGCTCAGGGGTTTGTATCAGCATGCCAATGCACCCTGTCCTGAAGCAGCATCAGTGAGGCAGTGGTTTGTGACATAATAATCCTGAAATGGAGCGTCGTGCCCCAAGTTCCGACTTGGACCCAATGGAGCACTTTTGGGATGAGTTAGAACGTCGACTACCCTCTAGAGTCTAGCGTCCAACATCACTATCATCTCTGACTTAGGCATCTCCTACTCCTTCCCAGACATTTAGACACCTCTCTGAAAGTGTATCCAGCAGAGTTCAAACCGTCATGAAGATGAAGGGGCGGGGGGGAGGAGGATGCCACTAACATGTGTCTGGATACTTTTTATCAGGTAGTGTATGTGCCATCAACTACATTTCACTAATTAATAATTTATTTATGTTAAAATAGTCATTCAGTACTGATTCATGTACCTGTACTAGAATTATTGTTGTAGCTTACTTCAGTTAAGGCCTGCAACATTTTACTTTAGAGGATAGTTCTATGTACATGAAATTTATTGAAAGAAGGAATGTTAGTTGTAAGACAGCGATGTAACAGTAGATTTTTTTCGAACACGAAAAATATTTTGACAATTATTTTCTAATGCGTCGTTACAAGTTGTGTTGCCCTCAACTTTTGGCGAAATTTTTCTTAAAACTATGTAATTGTTCTATAGTTTAGTTGTATGTTCAGTTGTCTCAACATTCTGGTTTCGTCTAGTGTGCCAGGAATCTTGTTGAAGTACTTATGCGTCAGTGGCAGTCCGGGGTCTAAGTTTTTAGTCCTTCTTTGCGCACTGTACTGTACTGTGTGTGTGTGTGTGTGTGTGTGTGTGTGTGTGTGTGTGTGTAGAGGTTTCGTCAAAATTTATGTTTTAAGGATTTATATACAGTGTTTTTAGGTCATTCTATGACTTTTTACCTTATTGCTGTCGGGGAATAGAACTTTCTTCAGTGTCCTTTTGTAGCATTCTTGCAAATATTATTGTACTGGCTGACGACCGTCAGATCTCGTCAATCTGGATGGCAGTTTATTGTATAAGATGACCAGCAAAGGTGGAATGTACGCTACTGCTTTTGAAGCTGCTCATACTTTCTGATTTTAATGTGATACATTTTTGGCCTATGTCAATAAACCATAGTGGTTCAACAGTTGTACGAGAAATTTAATAAGAAGGCAAAGCTCAGCACAGTCTTAAACGAAGTCAATGGCTTGCTGTCACATAAAATTTAAGTAACCCAAAATCAACGCAGTGGGAGCAATGGGAGAGCCTGTCAGGAAATCGAAACACCTCGGTACGCTTCTAGCAGAAGTTATTCTTAGATCACCTGAGCGAAACCTTCCGAACGATTTGATAAATTTACTAATCATTCTCGTTTTATAGAATAATCTTCAGACAGGTGCACTTAATAACAGCACTAAATCGCTGTCATCAGTCTATTGTGAAATTATGGCACACCTATTATGTCATTTTGGAGAACGAAAACATTACCCTGAAGTGACAGAAGTAATGAGATACCTCCTGATGTCGTGTCTGACCTCCTTTCGCCCAGCTTAGTGCAGCAACTCCACGTGGCGTGGACTCGACAAGTCGTTGGAAGTCCCCTCCAAAAATGTACAGTCATGCTGCCTCTATAGCCGTCTGGTGTGTTGCAGGTACTGGATTTTGTGCACGAGCTGACCGCTCGATTAGTCCCGTAAATATACGATGGGATTCATGTTGGACGACGTGAATGGCCAAATCATTCGCTCGAATTGTCCACAATGTTCTTCAAGCTAATCGCAACAATTACGGCCCGGTGACATGGCGCATTTCCATCGAAAAAAATTCCATTGGTTTTTGGGAACATGAAATCCATGAAATGGCCTCCAAGAGGTTCACCTGGGCTAGAGGAGCTATGTAAAGTCGCACCATTATTGAGCCACCACCAGCTTGCACAGTGCCTTGTTGACAACGTGGGTCCATGCATCGTGGTATCTGTGCCACATTTGAGGCCTACCGTCAGCTCTTACCAACTGACAATGAGACTCATATGACCAGGACACGGTTCTCCAGTCCGATGTGCTCACGAGCCCACGAGAGGCTCTGCAAGCGATGACGTGCTCTTAGCAAAGGCACTCGCGTCGGTCGTCTGCTGCCGTAGCCCATTAGCGCTAAATTTCGGCGCACTTAGCATTCGTCGTACTCCTACAATCTCTGAAAACTGAATTCCCTAAAGCTTTCCAAAATAGAATGCCCCATACGTCTAATTCCAACTACAATACCGCGTTCAAGGTCTGCTAATTCCAGTCGTGCGGCTATAATCACGTCGAAACCTTCTCACACAAATCGCCTGAGTACAAATTACAGCTCCACCAATGCACTGCCTTTCTATACCTTGTGTACGCGATACTACCGCCGTCTTTATATGTGCGTATTTGTGTCCAATTACTTCTATTCGCGATATTTACAGCAGTTGTTTCAGGTATTCCGTGAGATATTTTGCTGACAACAATATTGGCGAAAAGCTACATCGCTGTTCGATTGTTTTGCTACCAAGCAATCAAATGCCAGAAACAGGAGCTATCGAGTAATAACTAGGAGTATGCTTCCAAAGCTTCACAAAATGATAAAACTACATAAAACTGGTTGTACAAAAAGCAGATGTCAGTTTGACATTCATTGTAAAGATATTTGAGGAAAAGAATGACTCTTCAGTTTGCTCAGCAGTGTCCATCGTTGTATCCGAAGAATTCCCAAGCTGCATGTTAACCCTTGTTAATACTAATTGTTCGCCGGTAGCGACTGCTAGGTCCTGATTTGATTAACTGGTATCTCCAAATCTAAGGACTGGTCGGTGTCGCCTCTTCCCTGTTACCGTAAGTTACCGAGCGGGGTAGCGCAGTGGTTAGCACACTGGACTCGCTTGTGAGAAATAAGCTTAGTTTGGAAAGTAGGCCAGTTAGAAGCACAAGTTGACTCAACACGGGACAACGAGTGTACTAGAGGTTCATTGGCCACAAAGATTTGAGTTCGTAATTATAATGGGAAGAAGCTATTTTTCTTGTAAATTTTTGCGTTTTAAAGTTGTCATACTTGCATCACAGCAGCAATAACATTCAAGTAATAACAGGACAAGCAACAACATGGTGAAAAGTAAAAGGCAGATGCTATCAGCATCAAAATAAAAGTTAAAGTTTTTTTATGGTGAATTGTTCTCTGTGATCATCGGTGTAGTGGCGTCGTCTTGCTGCAACGCATCACTAAGTTTTGTACCCATCATCTTCAGTCGATGTGTCTGGACGTTGTATTCTGTTTATCTATATAGCCACTGGACAGCTGATTTCTTCTGTGGACGAGCCAGTTACGCGCCTCCGGAAGAGGGTGCCGCACTTACTGTGAGAGAGAGAAACAGCTGGTTCTAGGGAAACGAGGCGCGGCGCTGGTGCGGGCATCGAGTTCCAGTGTCTGTCCATTCTGTCCACGGTCGACGCCACCTTCAGATCGGAGTGTTGCAGTCGTATATTCGTAACAGCTGATTCCCACGCTGTGCTGAGCTGAAATCCGCTTTTCCTGGTTTATTAGGATTTTGTGCAGTCGTATTTCTACCACCTCTTTGACAATCGAGTCCCAGAATCTATTGGTGCGGCATAGCTTCTTCGTTTGTTCAAAATCGAAGGTATATCTCTTGTTGATGCTATTGTAATGGTGTCGATAGCTGCAGCGCCAAAGAAACAGTCTGTATTTACTAATTAATCTTTATGAATGCATTTTGTCCCAGCTCAGTGCTGGGTGGCGGCGACTTGGCCCATGTTCATATCCAGGACTGCTGAAGGAGCCGCGCGGGATTAGCCGAGCGGTCTCGGCGCTGCAGTCATGCACTGTGCGGCTGGTCCCGGCGGAGGTTCGAGTCCTCCCTCGGGCATGGGTGTGTGTGTTTCTCCCTGGGATAATTTAGGTTAAGTAATGTGTAAGCTTAGGGACTGATAACCTTAACAGTTAAGTTCCATAAGATTTCACACACATTTGAACATTTGAACTGCTGAAGGAGAACGTATTCGACCGACATTCATGACTCAACCTTCTCATCTGCCAGTGGTGTTTCTTCATGCTCAGGGGCCCCTCGCGTGGAGATGCCACATTCCCTATCTCGCCCCACTATGATGTTGGAAGGCCGCTGACTGGTGACGTAGCGGGCAGTGACCCACTGCCCCCATGCTGGTGGTCGTGGTTGCTGCCCTGAGCCATCACTGTCTCGCTGTGGTGGCCGCCCACGGATTAAACAGTTACAGGGTATGCTGCTATGGCACGCCGCGAGGGATTAGCCGAGCGGTCTCAGTCGCTGCAGTCATGGACTGTGCGGCTGCTCCCGGCGGAAGTTCGAGTCCTCCGTCGGGCATGTGTGTGTGTTTGTCCTTAGGGTAATTTAGGTTAAGTAATGTGTAAGCTTAGGGACTGATGACCTTAGCAGTTAAGTTCCATAATATTTCACACATGTTTGAACATTTTTTGCTATGGCACAGATGCGAACTGTGGTCCTCCATCAGCATGCCATGTGGTGGCCAGGAGGCACAGCCCCTGTTGTGATAGAGATGTGGTACTGAAAAAAGTTTTGACAGGAAGCCAGTGTGCACTCCGTGTGCATACCGGGGAGAGTCATTCAGGATGTGAAAAGGATGCTTCCGGATGCCATGAGAAGTACAGGGTGCAGCCAATTGCATGTGGTGGCTCATGTTGGTACCAATGGCGTGTGTCGCTTTGGATCGTAGGAGATTCTCTCTGGTTTCGGGTGGTTAGCGGAAATGGTAAAGACTGCCAGTCTTGCTTGCGAGATTAAGGCGGAGCTCACCATCTGCAGCATCATCGATAGAACCGACTGTGGTCCTTTGGTGCAGAGCCGAGTGGAGGGTCTGAATCAGAGGCTCAGGCGGGTCTGTGACCGTGTAGGCTGCAGATTCCTTGACTTGCGCCATCGGGTGGTGGGTTTCCGGGTTCCGCTTAATAGGTCAGGAGTCGACTACACACAGGAAGCGACTACACGGGTAGCGGGGGCTGTGTGGAAGGGACTGAGTGGATATTTAGGTTAGAGAGTCCCAGGAAACCACAGAAAGGGCGTCCGTCTAAAAGAGGACAGATAAAACACAGTAAGTTAGTTGTAGAAATGATCGGTATTGTAGTTGTAAATTGTCGTAGCTTTGCTGAGAAAGAACCAGAGCTCCAAGCCCTAATAGAAAGGACAGAAGCTCAAATAGTTACAGGTGCAGAAAGCTGGCTAAAGCCGGGAATAAGTTCAGCCGAAATTTTTTAAAGCGACCTAACAGTGTTGAGAAAGGACTGATTAAATGCAGTTTGTGGTGGAGTATTTATTGCTGTCAGAGGTAGTTTGCCTTCTAGTGAAATTGAAGTAGATAGTTCCTGCGAAATAGTATGGGTAGAGGTTACAGTTGATAATCAGACTAAATTATTAATTGGATCGTTTTACCGACCGCAAGACTCAGAAGATATAATTGCTGAACAGTTCAAAGAAAACTTGAGTCTCATAGTCTCATTTCAAATAGGTACCTCACGCATAAAGGTGACTTTAATCTACCCTCGATAGCTGTATATATTATACGTTTAAAGCCGGCGGCAGGCATAAAACGTCATCCGAAATTGTGCTGAATGCTTTTTTTATTTTTAACAATTAATTCGTGAGCTCACTCGAAGTGTAAATGCTTACGAAAGCATACTTGACCTCTTAGCAGCAAATAATCGTGGACAAATAGTGAGTATCCTGACGAATACAGGGATTAGCGACCATAATGCAGTTGCTGCTAGGGTGAATGCCGTAACACCTACAACCATGAAAAAAACGCAAAATATATCTGTTTAAAAAAGCTGATAAAAATGCTCTTAACGCCGTTTTAAGAGACAGTCTTCACTCCTTCCTATCTGATCATGTAAGCGTAGAAAAGTTGTGGAATGATTTCAAAGAGATAGTATCGACAGCAATTGAGAGATATATACCACATACATTAATAAGTGATGGCAATGATCCCCAATGGTACATAAAACGGGTCAGATCGCTGTTGCAGAACCAGTAATAAAACATACCAAATTTAAAAAACGCTTAATCCCTAAGACTGGCAAAGTTTTACAGTAGTCCGAAATGTAGCGCGTACTTCGATGCGAGTGCTTTTAATAATTTCAATAACGAAACTCTGTCTCAAAATATGGCAGAAAACCCAAAGAGATTCTGGTCGGACATAAAGCATACCAGTGGCAAGAGACAATCAATACCTCCACAGCGCGACAATAACAGTGAAGTCACTGATGACAGTGCCACTAAAGCAGAGTTATTAAACACGGTTTTCCGAAACTCATTCACCAAAGAAGACGAAGTAAATATTCCTGGATTCCAATCAAGAACAACTGGCAAGATGAGAAACATAGAAGTACATATCATCGGTGTCGCAAAGCGGCTTCAGTCACTTAATAATGGCAAGGCTTCTTGTCCAGATTGTATACTAGTCAGGTTCCTCTCAGAGTATGCTGATACAGTAGCTCCATATTTAGCAATTACATACAATCGCTCGCTCACAGAAAGATCAGTACCTAAGGACTGGGAAATTGCTCAAGTCACACCAATACGCAAAAAGGCAAGTAGGTGTAATCCGTTGAATTACAGGCCCATATCACTCACGTCGACTTGCAGTAGGGTTTTGGAACATATAATGTATTCGAACATTATGAAGTACCTGGAAGAAAACGATTTATTGACACACAATCAGCACGGATACAGAAAATATCGTTTTCGCGAGACACAACTAGCTCTTTATACTCATAGAGTAATGAGTATTATAGACAGGGGATGTCAAATTGATTCCATATTTTTTGATTTCCAGAATGCTTTCAACACCGTTCCTCACAAGCGTCTTCTAACAAAACTGCGTGCCTATAGAATATCGCCTGAGTTGTCCGACTGGATTCGTGATTTCCTGTCAGAAAGGTTACAGTTCGTATTAATAGACGGAAAGTCACCAAGGAAGTGTTATATGCCCTTTATAGTTCCTCATCTATATTAAAGACATAGGGAACAATCTCAGTAGCTGTCTTCGATTGTTTGCAGATGATGCTGTCATTTACCGTCTTGTAAAGTCATCAGATGATCAAAACGAATTGAAAAATGATGTAGATAAGTTATCTGTATGGTGTGAAAACTGGCGATTGACCCTGAATAAAGAAAAGTGTAATGTTATTCACATGGGTACTAAAAGAAATCCACTAAATTTCAATTACGCGATAAGTCACACAAATATGAAGGTTGTAAATTGAACTAAATACTTAGGGGTTACTATTACAAATAACCTAAATTGGAACAATCACATAGATAAGGTTGTGGGTAGAGCAAACCAAAGACTGCGATTCATTGGCAGAACACTTAGAAGATGCAACAGGTCTACTGAAGAGACTGCTTGCACCACGCTTGTCCGCCCTGTTCTAGAGTATTGCTGTGCGGTGTGGAATCCTCATCAGGTGGGACTGACGGATGAAATCGAAGAAAGTTTCTCCATCGCTCTTACGATCTTGGCTGTCAACGGTCATGCATATGGCAGGGCCGGCCGCTGGTGGCCGAGCGGTTCTGGCGCTACAGTCTGGAACCGCGCGACCGCTACGGTCGCAGGTTCGAATCCTGCCTCGGGCATGGATGTGTGTGTTGTCCTTAGGTTAGTTAGGTTTAAGTAGTTCTAAGTTCTAGGGGACTTATGACCTCAGCAGTTGAGTCCCATAGTGCTCAGAGCCATTTGAACCATATGGCAGGAACGCCATACGTGTGGCATCTACATCTGCTGGTTTGTGCCCCCTCCTCTCATTTGCCTTTAAGGGGCATCTTATTAGCGTTTATAGAATGTTTTCCAGACATGTAACTCTTTGAAAAAGCCCTTCCTGTCGCAGATGGACCTGGCTCTATGCACTAAGGTGGTTAGTACCGAATTGCTTTGCGCTTCATGGTGGCATCCTTCCAACTATTCTGGCGGTCTCCGAAGAGAGTCCACGTGTGGTTTGCTCGACGCTGCTGATGAAATCACGGTTCGTTAACGTTCTGACAAATAGAGAAAAGTTGCCCTTTCGACTGCACGGAAATTATTGGCTGATCCAGTTCTCTCTCGGTCTGGTTTATTACGATTTTAGCGTTGCTGGTTTCTTCTTTCTGCTGTCGAGCCTCTGGCAGTCGTAGCAATTTGTCACATTGTTTCTTGATTGCTTTCTTCTTCTAGAGCTCACTGCTTACGTAAGTGCTGCCATAAGTTCACTCTCATTTATGTGCTGTAAGACCGGAAGCCAGGTACAGGTGGTGAGTGAGCAAAGTTCTTGTGTTCTTGTCCCATTCCGCTCCGGTTACACGGATGTGCTGCCGTTCCAAGGCCGCAGTAGCTCGTCGTAATAGGCATCTTCTCCTGGTCGTGTTGAAAGGATGCCATAAGTTAGCAAACTGTGGCATCACTTCCTCATCCTGGCAGCGTAGCAAGAAGGCCAATCTCTTGAAAAGCTTCCCTCCCCTTCCTGATTCTTAGTTTTTGCAGCATCTTATAGCTGCGCTGTACATCCTCCCCGTAGAGAGGTGTGATATATGCTATCCCAGTCTTTCTCGGTGTATTCCAGAGATAAAAACGCCTGGGATGAATGGCGTCTCAATGAGGTTCTTTTATGTTATTTTATTTATTTATTTATTTTTATTTATTTATTTATTTATTTATTTTTTTTTTTGAGGGGCAAGAGTAATCAAATTACTTATTTTATGCAACTGTTTACTCAAAGATTTCTCTGAAGCAGAGATATTGCTAGGGCAGAATTGTTACCGTTCAGTGGTGCTTAATACTTCTAATAAAATCAGAGAAGTATAAGCTTGTCATCGAACTACAACAATATATAATTGGTGATTTTTTTTCTAAATGCTTTTTAATGATACATATGGGAAGCCACTGTAGTAAAGATCGTACTGAAACCTATATTTTATCGAGAATACATTGCTCTAAGGCTATTTCGTAACAAAAGTAATAATAATTATTCGACTAAGGCTACCACAGTTGTGCAGGGCGTGCCAGATACCATTATATTAAATTCGTACAAAATCAGAATTATTGATAGGTCGTACGACGTACAGAGGGTGAAGAAAAATACTGAAACACCAAAAACACAACGTATTAACACACCTAATACGGTGTAGGAAATGGATAAATACAGGTCCTGCACGGTTTTCAAGGGAATATTGTATCATTCTTCTTGCGAAATAGTGGTAAGCTGAGGTAACGATGCTGGAGGTGGATAGCGCTCACACCCACTTCTCTCCTAAGAAGTCACAAAGGCTCCGTGATATTGAGCTCTGGTAACTGTTATGATCAGAGGGCATGCAACAATTCATCCTCGTACTCATAGAACGAGCCCTGGACGATGTGAGGTGTGTGACAAGGGGCCCTGTCGTCTAGAAACACAGCATCACCATTAGGAAACAAACATTGTACCATGAGATGAACCTGATCAGCCAAAATTGTGACATAATCCTTGGTAGTAATGTGGCCTTGCAGAGTAAACATGGGCTCATTGAAGACTACGATGTAGGTGTCGAAGCCATGCTATGTTTCAATCTTGAGACGTATACTCGGCCATAATTTGGAAAAAAATGTGAAACAAGACTCATCTGAGCAAATTACTTTATTCTATTGCACCATAGCCATTGTTTTATTCCCAACGGGGTAGCCGCGTGGTCTAGAGTAGGGGCGCCTTGCCACAGTTCGTGCGGCTCCCCCCCACGGAGGTTCGAGTCCGCCCTCGGCCATGGGTGTGGGTGTTGTTCTTAGCTTAAGTTAGTTTAAGTTAGATTAAGTAGTGTGTAAACCTAGGGACCAATGACCTCAGCAGTTTCGTCCCATAGGAACTTACCACAAATTTCCAAATTGTGCCTTGTTTTATGGGTTTAATTCCACTGGTTCTTGTTACGGTCGTTTGCTTCACTGATGAGTGGTTCTGGAGTTCGAACTCGCCCTGCAGTTTCCTATTTATGGAGTTCCCTTTGTGTTGTTTCCGTGCTGATAGGTTTCGCGAGTGCGACATTCAGTTCTGCTGTGAGTTTTGCAGCTGTTGTCTTCTTATTTTTTGTCAAAGTCCTCTTCAGTGACCGTCTGTCACGATCACTCAACACACACTTTACTCCGCGTTGTGAGTTAGGGGATCATGGTTTTTGCTTTCCCTTTATGCGTTATAACTCGTCGCTGTGGTGCCTCTAGAAACACCAAATCTTGGTTACGGAAGCACCCAACATACGAGCACAAACTATTTGCCCACGTTGAAATTCACTTAGCTCTGACGTTATGGTCTCACAACTATACAGATCGCTGTTCTGGTCGCGGCTGACAACTGAGAAATTTGCAAATGTGTCTTTCGTGGTCCACTATAACAGCGCAACCTTCAGACTTCGCTAGCATCTGCATTTCTGTTCAAGCTTGCATTTATGGCTATGTTTCGATTCTTTTGTACAGCTCCTGTAGTTGACATTTGTCATCTCGGCTACTTCACGTAGTCGGAAGAAAGAACTGTAAAACAAGGTATCCGATAAGCTCCGATTTCTTCCACCATCCTTGATCAGTTCGAGCTCGATATCCGTCTCTGATGACTTCGTATCTGATGTGACATTAAAGCGAAATGAGTGTGACATCGCAGAGCTTCTGAGGACATTTGATGAGAACTGAAAATTAGTAATAGCATATATGTATGTCATTGTGAAGTACATCCATTCCAAATATGAGGGACGTCTCGAAAGTAAGTCTCGTCATTGTTTTTTGAAAGAGAATATGGAGGGCCAAGTGAAACAAACACACGTCATATGAATCCACATCCGCTGCTAGTTAAACGACGAAAGAGTGTCAGAAGAAGAGGAGTGCACACGCCCAGAGCGTAGGGTAGAAGCAGACCAGCGTGCCCGACGTTATTGGAGAACACATCGTGGTGGAAGACGAACATGTGGTGTTAACAAATGAGATCACAGCTCTAGAGTGAAGTTGTTGTGGTTTTGAACGACAACGCAAAACCAAACACAGAAATGCTCACACAGTAGCAGATTCGTCACTTCGGATGAGGCAGATTGGATCACCAGGGCTAGTAACCCGATCTTGCTCAATCGGACTTCCACCTATTTCCTGCATTGAAAGTCACTCTCTCGGGATGTTACTCCTAACCAGTGCTGAGACAGATCATACTGTGCCCCAATTCTTTGCATCGCAGGACAAGGAGTGCTATCGGAGTGGGTTCTTCAAACTCGTTGTGTCGGTGCGACAGTGTCGAAAAATGGTGTAATGTGCTTAGTTCATGATTTAAAAGTGTATTTATTTTGGAAAATAGAGTTCCCATGTGGTAAACAATGACGTAAGTTACTTTCTGAACGTGCCTCGTACAAAAAGACTAAGATTATTGCTGATTACACTGTTCGACAAGGGTCCTATTTCTGATATTAAAATGTGTGCTTCTAAACCAGTTTACCGTGGGATATTCAAATTTGTAATCAAAATATCGTTGTCAGGGATACTTTTTATGTAATATGTATACGTGTGTATATAAGTATATCCACAATTCATTGCAAACACAGGGACGTTATAGAGAAATACGCGTATGTTGCCGCATTCATTAGTGATAGAATGCGACAATTTCTTGTTCAACAGCAGGTGAGAAGAATCAAACGTCGTTTGGCTATCCCCAGCCACATCTATGCCATTAATACCACCAGCAATAGCTCATTAACTCGAACGGTGACAGCCGGTCGCTGCCTCGGCAATAAACCTTCACGCTTCCCAGAGGCAGGTGCATTGAGTTTACAACAGTGGTGTTTGCTGTAATTTCTGTCAATCTTGACGAGTAGGTGTTTTGGCTGACGTCTCTGTCATATTCCCGAGCACAGTTGAACTTATAAGTGCCTGTGTTTAAACTGATTTAGCGTGGTGCTGGAGGTAAATTGATTGCTTGTTTTTATTTATCAGCGTTTCCCTAGTTCTCTAGTATTAATGTAGTACATGTCTATTACTGAAAAGGTGTTTTTAAGTTTTCGGAAATGCAACGTCATCGTGGATGTCGATATACGCCAGACAACTTCTGCTATATCTGTGGGAAGTTCACCTTTGTCAGATATAGGAAGAAAATTTCAACAGTCGTAAAGGAAGCATATAAACATTACTTTGGAGTAGAGGTAAGAAATCAAGATAAAGAATGGACACCACATTTCTGTTGCGCTACATGTTATTGCAAACCAATTCAGTGGTGGAAAGGTAAAGAGAATATGGCCTTGTTCGCTGTGTCCATGGTGTGGAGAGAGCCCAAGGACCACATTACTGGTTGTTATTTCTGTCTAACAAAAATACAGGGTTACACTAACAAAAAATCGAAGAGGCACATTGTTTACCCAGATCTGCCTTCAGCGAGAATGCCAGTGCAGCAGTCTGACAGCCTCCAAGTACCTTCAAGAGCTCCAGGCGAATTCAGAGTGACAGTGAAGTAAGTAGTACTGAGGAAATCACAGATGGGTATCCTTTATATCGCTGCATAAGTGAGTTATCGCCACATTTGTCAACACAAACAGTTTTGATTTAGTGCATGATCTAGAAAAGTAAACAAATGGCGCAGCTGCTTGGTTCAAGATTACGGAAGTGAAATCTGATTTTGCAGGACAGAGCGGATCACGTTGTGGAAAAGGGCCCAAATCAGTTGTTGCTAGTTGCACAAACAAACTAACTTTATTTGCTAAAAACACTTGATCATACATGCCCTTAAGGGAATTCAGAAACAATACGGCTGAAGGCCAGAACACAAATTATTAAAATTGAATTAAGGAATACACACGGTCGAAGGCCTTAGTTACAAGATAGAAGAACTGAAGGCTTAAGGCCTGGGTAACAAGAACTCCAGTAAGAAAATTTAACAAAGTTTTAAAATAAAGATCTTTGAAATATTAATTTAAGTAGGCTGAAGGCCTTAAAATATTTCACATAAATTCGGGTGAAGGCCACATACTGAACATAGAACAACTCAAGGCGTAAGGCCTGGGTAATAAAATTAAGATAGAAGAGAAAATTTTCGAATGATTTTTTTTATTTCAGATGGCTGAAGGCCATATCTTAAAATATTTCACATAGGGTTCGGCTGAAGGCCATATACTGAACAATAAAATAAACTAAATTAATACACGACTGAAGGCCTCGCACAGTACTTGAGACTGAAGAAAATCACAATCCCAAACAACAGAACAATGGTGCTCAGAAGTGTTCCAAGGGTCGACCTTAGGAGGAAACTCTAACAACAGTTTAGGTGAGACAGGCAGCCAAGCATAACACTAAATAATGGGGTGGCAGCAAAACCTAGGGACGGCTGAAGAACCAACCAACAACCTAATCAATTCCACTCCACCCAACCAACGGCATGACAACCGAAAATGTCAGAGAGGACGAAGATCGCAACAGCACTACGTCTTGATAATTGGCATCTAAACACAGTCAAGGCACAATAACCACTCAAAGAAACTAAAGGAGAACAACATCAAGCTGTCGAAATACAGGCCGTGCTGGACAGCATCAACACGGCGAGGAAAACACACTGCCAGAAAACTACGCTAACGACCATGGCAGGTAACCGAAACGTTAATGGCCACAAGGCAGAAGATGCCGCTGGTGCACTTCACTAATAAATTACAACCATTTCAATAGTTGAACACCCTACAGAAGGACGGCTGCAAAATTTGCCAACTCCAGCACACCATACATTGCTGCTTGAGGGAACGGCCCAATAAGTAACAACCAGCAATGAACGAAGACATGTCACAGCAGTTGAGGTTTCATAACAGGTTAACTGATTACTCAACTCCAGTATCCAGGTTTGCTGGGCGACGAACTTTGCAGCTCTGGCAGCTAGTGCCTCACAACTCTGGCAGCACGTGCACGCCGCCAGTGGCCCCGGCCTGACCACACACTGTGGAGACTTCCTCGCTGCTCTGTCGCAACCACCTGACTGGCTACTCCAGTATGCAGACAGCATTCATCTGCTCAGCGGAAATCACAGAAGCTACACACAGTTCCACGTAAATATTTGCACCAAGAACTCCGACAATCCTAAAACCAATCACCGTGGAACAACAAAGAGAAATGACAAGTCACGCGCACACACACACACACACACACACACACACACACACACACACTCACACACACACACACACAGAGTTTCCATAAGCGGTCGGCGACCAAATATACGTCGATCGATGAGACTACCGAGTGAATGACCAACCAAGGTCGTCCCCACTCAAGTTATGAGTGTCGGCAACGGTCGGGCGAGTCATGGCTGTCTGGAGCTCACTGCAGCTCCAACCCGACTCAACTCGATTTCCGCTTGGAACTCGGAGACACGGCGACCTGGGCACCCTGGCTTGGACCCATCCATGCAGAGGTAACTCTTGCCCATCGGCGACATCACTGCACGAGGAAGGAACAGACCCACGTCCCGCAAGATGAACAGCTGACCAGGCCCAGAAATGGTCAAAAGACCAAATAAACGTCGCCCAATGAGACGACCAACCGAACCGCCAACCAGCAGTCGTTTCCGCTCCAATTTCCTTCCTTCGGACAGTTCATGTGTGTGAGGCCAGCAAACGGCAAGTACTGGCTGTCCGGAAATACTAACGATCGCTCTAGAGATAGTACAACAGTGCACTTATCGATACGCCCTGCTGCTGCCACTGACGGGCAAGCAAACCAGTAACTTAGTGACGCCAAAGGAGGCGACAGAATCATAAAAACAAGATGAAGAGCAATAAACGGCATGACCGCGAGCCGCGCACGGCTCAAAGCGTATAATCTACTCCATCAAAGTATTAAAATCAGTGTGTTCAGGCACAGAGAACATGCCTTCATTCCCTGTTTTGCAACTGACGGAGCACTGACATTTTGCAGTGATGTTGTTGGCCCGATCTTCACCTGTATTTCATAGGAGTGGAGACTTTTCATAGATGAGACGAAAACAAGTCTCAAGGGTGTTTTGCTCCATAACTGAAATAGATTACCCTCGCTTCCAGTAGCTTATTCCAGCTTGATCAAAGAGAATTACGAATTAGTATAAAGGATGCTAAATTCATTACAATACAATGAATACAAATGGAAAAGATGAGCAGATTTCGAAGTAATTGCTATGATACTGGGAATGCAACAAGGCTACACGAAGTATGCCCGTTTTCGGAAATTCTCACGTGAAAAGGAAATGGCCTAGGTGGAGATGAAAAGTGGGCGAAAAGAATGTACAACGCGAAAGACTGCTGGCTCCTGAAGATATACTACTTCCACCGCTTCCCATCAAACTTGGCCTAATGAAACAATTTGTAAAGGCCATGGAGCCAACTGGCAGTAGGTTTGCATTTCTAGCTACCAGATTCCCCCGTCTTCCAGCTGCAAAAATAAAGGAAGGTGTATTTGTGATCCCACAAATCAAGGAGCTGCAGAAAGATGCAAATTTTGAAGCACGTTTAACCGACAAAGAAAAGACAGCATGGGACTGTTTCAAGATGGTGTCAGAAAACTTCCTCGGAAGAAGAAGAGCTACTAACTAAAAAACAATGGTGAATGACATGATCAAAGGATATCAAGATCGGGTGTGCAATATGTCTTTGAAGGTACATATGATGGACTCTGATCTGGACCACTTCACAGAGAGTTGTAGTGACGAATCGGATCAACATGGCGAAAGATTCCATAACGACATTACTACCATAGAAAGACGTTATGAAGGCAAGTGGGTACCTTCAATGAAAGATTCACAATACAAGAGAAAAATGTTGTGTGTATTACAAACAGTGGCTAATTTTTTTGTCAATTTTCTGTAATTTCTCATGTCAAATAAATACTACAAAGCGTATACACGAAGATTATTCTGTTATATGTTAGATCTTACCCTCCATTAATGTCATGAACTGATAAAATCATAAAAAAAGTATTGGTTTATCGAATTTCATTTCATGTTTGCTGCACTATAGCAGAAACAGGAAAGAGAAATAAATTTGCAATTACTCACAAACTATACCTGACAGAAAAAAACTAAAAACATTTTTGAATTGAGCACTCGAATTACAACTACGATCACAATGTATTTTTTTTCAGAAATAGAAAAAAAGGTTTTTTGTAGAACAGTGATAATTATTTAAACGAATCATGTTCCTTCAAAATGATGACTATTTTGTAGAGAGTATATTAGCAAACTAATAAAGTAATTTCTGCTGTGACACAAAATTCTTGGTATTAATAGATACGACTGAAACGGGAAATCTCCATGAATGGTGGAAAGCGAGATTAGGTAAAAGAATACATACATACATACAGCAACATCTGAGTATCAACGTGACTGGGGATATGAGACTATCATTATGAAGAACATAAAAGTATGAACAGATTGTACAGCGAGTTTGACAAAAATGCCGCGTTTGCTTTTTATCTTTAAAGCAATGGGGGAAGTGTGGGTTACCTGGTAACGAGGCAGGAGCGCTATTTTCTCTCCACATGCGTCAGTTGTTCGAGATGTTCTTGACTGAGAAGCGACTGCTCAGGTCCTCAGGTGAGAAAAAGTACAGGAGCTAAACATGACAAAAAATATTTAGTGTGTGGTATCGATAGCTACGATGCCACGGTGTAGGTGCAAGTTCTTATGTTGGCACTATGACACCGACACCGACGACAGCTCCCTCTAGCCGGCGCTGTGGAGATCTATGAGCTCCGCTCCAGATTCAGCCCATTTGATTCCGGGGAGTCGACCTAGCAACTTTGTTTCTATTTCACAGTGGGCGAACCACTATTTGTAACTTAGTAACTTGATGCACCGCTTCGCACATACGTGCTCATTTATACGCAAAGTTAAGTAAAGGTGACTTTAGTTCACACTGCAGTACCGAGAGTTCTACCTCACCTGCTCCTCCTAGCTTCCTACATTCGGCCTGCCCTTCAGTTTTCAGGAGCAGACCCATGTGCCGCCTTCCAGGCGGGATACAAAATAGTGATTCAAAGCCAAAGATTTTCATAACGTAGGGATACAACAGCAATTGTGTCGTCCTTAACATTAGCTGCAAAATTGTCGGATCGAACAGCAGATATTCCTAGTCTAACTACCACAATTTTGAGGGGAACATCAACATATTATGTTAAGAGTGCATGTAAGAGATTAGATGTTCTGCAGTTTTCTAAGACAGATAAATTGAACCATCGGTCCTTCTGAATCTTCAGTTACCTCGCAGCAAGAAGTGATAACAACAGTATTATCAACAATCAGAGGTCTCAATACCCATACAGTCTCTTCACAAAGGTAAGTTTGTGTGAATGGCGATGAGGTGAAATAGAATATGAGAAAGCCTAGCCTACAGCCGTCATAATCTTGGAACAGTAATGCTGATGTAAATAACAGCATTACGTTTGAAAAGGAACCAGCAAGTTTCTATTGTAAAACACTCTTCATCGTTGATTCCTCAGGTGGAGAAGTTTTAAAAATTAAACTGCACCAACAATGAGTTCGCCCTTTTATTCAAGGCGCTTTGCTATCTCGTCAGAAACAAAATCGTTGCAGAAATCTCGAGTTCAAAGCATCTATTATCCGATAAACTTTCAGCTTTGTTATTATGTTCCTTCATTGCCATGCTTATTTCGTCCCTCTGTCTGTTCCCCAATGTTCTGAAATGAGTAAAGAGGACAATCCAAGGTGCCGTACATCTCTTTAATCTGATATGATTTACACAGGATTACGTTTCTGTCGCTGAGACTTCTTCCTGTCTCGTGGATCCACACTTGCCACGCTTCTTCGTTATCAGTTCTCTAGGGAACTTCGTCTCGTCGTCGGTAGCGTCGCGTCCTTGAAGAGGCTGGAAGGTAGGAGACAAACATGTCACACGACAATCCTTGTCGAGCTCAGACAACGTTGTTTACCATAAGGGTCCTCCGCTCCACCGGCGCATGTGGCGCAGAGGCAAGACGCTGAACGGGAGGGTAGCGGTCAAATCTCGGTCGAGCTATCCAGTTTCATATTTTCCTTGGTTTCCCTCCATTTCAGAAGTTAAATGCCCGGATGGTTTGCTTATTAAGGACACGGCCGATTTCATTCATCAGCCTTCCCTAACCCAAGCTTGTGCTGCGTCTCTAATGACATCAACGTCGACGTGATGTCACGCCTGAACTCCCTTTCTTCCTTAGCTCTAGACATCCTACACGTTTTGCCAAAATTTTTTTCGGAGTACACATTGTCTGCTCGTCGAAGTATTGGAATACAAATACCTGCTGCTAATTTATCTTTTGCCCAAGACCCGGACTTTATGATTCCTCTATCGTTATACTTTCATTTTTATTGTGTGTGAAGATTCACTTAGAGACGACGTCATTTCAGTTTCTTGTACGAACTATTACTTATCACACAAGTATCAAATTAAGTTAGCGCCTCGTCTTTAATGCTAGAAAACTCTAATAATCCGTAATATTTAGCTTACTGAAATGTACGGTAATGTAAATTGAAATACACGTACGTTCGAGTCTTTGTGTACTGCGTATCATTTTGTGAGAAAGCTTTGAATTGACAACGGCGAGGAAATATAATATTTATCTTTGACGACCGCCATCATGATCTGACTCTGTTGTTAATCACTGGCTACAAACTGGAGAATGTGCGTTTAGTCTAAAGTAAAGCGAGGGCCAGTTTTTCGTTTGCTTCTAGTGCGCTGATAAAATGTAATTCGTTGTCGAAACAGAATACTTGCACCATTCTTGGAAGACCATTTATTGTCGGGAACAAATAAGAAAATTGGGATTAAGTAGGTACACTGAGTGCTTAAGTAGGTGGACTTCACGAGTGGTTTCACTTATTTTAATAAAAGGAGGTATAAATATAGAAAACCCACACTGCCAAAAATCCGTAGAAACACTAATCAGCTAGAAAATGCTTACAAAATTTTAATAGTTGTTTTTCAGTGAAGTGATTTGGACATCGTTACACAGCTTCCTCATAGAGAACTTTCAATTAAGAATAATTTCATTACAACTCATGCAGTTAAGTGAAAATCCTCATTATTCCTGCATTTCGTTAATGAATGGGACGAGCTGAAGCGTTAATAAATCGCATATACGCTCTGTCACCGACTCCACAATTATGTCGGCCGCACGCTCTAAGCATTGTTTATAGTATAACCGGAAAATCGGCAGGAACTCTAGCGAACAGGAATTCCCTTACGCAGACGCTGAAAATGAATCAAAATTTCAAGGCAGAAATCAGTTCTGCTGTCGTTTGTGAATAATTAAAGCTTTCAAACCCAGGAAATGCTTCTGTTCCCAACGGAGACCAACCCCTACTTTCACAGCAAGAAACTTTGTTCCTGCTTTTCTCTGCTGAGAATTGCAACGCGAATAAAACGCGAATGCACCTTTAGTGTATTACAAAAACGCAATATGGTGAAAATAATTCGTCTAACGGTGGGCTCAGAGTACCGACTCATGTACTTTAATTCACACAAGTAGAAAATATGTTTAGCGCATAAGCACTAGGGTATGTTAGTCTGTGTGCTTTCAGAAGTATATTGACTGGAGCAATTTCTTTTCTTTTTTTCCCTTCAGCTATAATTATGACATTGAAGAGTCTGACTAGTTCCTAATGAAAATTGTGGCTGTTCACTGAGGCTCAGATGGCCTTTAACACACTGCACTTTGGAGAAAACGAAAGACTGTTAAGGAAGATCTCAAATGATGTTAATCTTAGCGGATGTTAAAACGAGAATTGGAAACATAAACGTGTATAGCTATTGAGTGATACCACATGTGTGAGTTGAGTATAAGGGGCGACCAAAAAATTTCCGTTCGAGGGCGTTGCTGTAGCCTACATGAAACACTGCGCGACAACGATGCGGGTATATAAACACCGACTTGTAGTGAAGGGGTTAACGTGGCCTTCGAAAGGAAACTTTCAGGTCGCCACTTATATTACTTGTCTGAAAACGTACTATAACTCTTGTTTGTTTGAAAATGTCGCATTATTTTTGCTATATTTTGCAGTTATTTGTCATAGAAATATACTTAGTTCTTGTTTTATGAGCCTTATTCGTTACCGGTTTACCTACTTTCGATTCATATCGTTTCTTGATTTTTCTGTAAGTTTAGGTAACAACGGTGGTTTTATAACCGTTTGCTACAGCAGTCTCTTTCAGTGTAATGAGTTATTTACTTATTTCATTATGTTGCAATGGTAGGCATACTATACAGTGAAGCATATAGTTGAAAAAGCTCTTTTATAACACTGAAGATGACATGAATTGGCGCGTATCATCAGGACAGTGCAAGCTGGATTTCATATAAATTTCAAAAAGATACTTTTTTCTCGTTAAAATTAAGTCCCGTAAGTTAATGCAATTACCATGACCTGATTTAAAGGGTGAAGATGATATTCGGGTGCATGGAACTTATATTTTGCGCAAAGTAATCTATGTCTGCCTTAATGCCTTCTAAGAGGAGAATCATATCTTCTACATATCATTTGTAATATACGGCTTTCTGTTTAAGATCATCACTTCTCTCGAGAAACGTATTCTCCATATCACTGCTGAATATTCCTGCACTTTGCTATGTAAGCTGTTGCCCACTGTAAGATCATCTTTCTGATGATAAGTTTTACCCCAGAAGAAGAAATAACTAAAAGATAAAATTAATTCTAAAAGCTCAGATAGTTCAATTATTTTTGTGGTACCCATGTTTTTGAAACTTCCCCGCATATTAAAACTGTGTGCCGCACCGAGACTCGAACTTGGAACCATTGCCTATCGCGTTCAAGTGCTTCTGCAAGGTTCGCAGAAGAACTTCTGTGATGTTTGGTAGGTGGGAGACGAGGTACTGTCAGAACTGAAGCTGGGAGTCGTGGTTGGGTGGCTCAGTCGGTGGAGCACTTGCCCGCGGAACGCAGAGGTCCCGAGTTTGAGTCTCGATCCGGCACGCAGTTTTAATCTGCCACGAAGTTTCATATCTTCGGACACTCCGCAGCAGAGTGAAAATTTCATTATGGATCCATATTTTGGTGTGTCAATAACTTTCTATTTATGATCTGAATACTTTATTGCACTGTAGACTAACATTAGTGTAGAAATTGGCTGTGTCTAAATACCTCAACATTCCATCGTCTGGAATTCTTGAGTTTTCTGATCGCTGTACCATATTCATAGCTGTTTTTTGTACTGAACGAATGCTCATATGTGTAAACAGTTTTTAGCTTGTTATTAAATTTTTTTTCTTAGGGCATTATGAAATTTTCTGTTCGGCCTTTTTTAACTTTTACAACGCCATATCCAGTGAAACAGTTTCATACTTTTTGTATACACTCCTGGAAATTGAAATAAGAACACCGTGAATTCATTGTCCCAGGAAGGGGAAACTTTATTGACACATTCCTGGGGTCAGATACATCACATGATCACACTGACAGAACCACAGGCACATAGACACAGGCAACAGAGCATGCACAATGTCGGCACTAGTACAGTGTATATCCACCTTTCGCAGCAATGCAGGCTGCTATTCTCCCATGGAGACGATCGTAGAGATGCTGGATGTAGTCCTGTGGAATGGCTTGCCATGCCATTTCCACCTGGCGCCTCAGTTGGACCAGCGTTTGTGCTGGACGTGCAGACCGCGTGAGACGACGCTTCATCCAGTCCTAAACATGCTCAATGGGGGACAGATCCGGAGATCTTGCTGGCCAGGGTAGTTGACTTACACCTTCTAGAGCACGTTGGGTGGCACGGGATACATGCGGACGTGCATTGTCCTGTTGGAACAGCAAGTTCCCTTGCCGGTCTAGGAATGGTAGAACGATGGGTTCGATGACGGTTTGGATGTACTGTGCACTATTCAGTGTCCCCTCGACGATCACCAGTGGTGTACGGCCAGTGTAGGAGATCGCTCCCCACACCATGATGCCAGGTGTTGGCCCTGTGTGCCTCGGTCGTATGCAGTCCTGATTGTGGCGCTCACCTGCACGGCGCCAAACATGCATACGACCATCATTGGCACCAAGGCAGAAGCGACTCTCATCGCTGAAGACGACACGTCTCCATTCGTCCCTCCATTCACGCCTGTCGCGACACCACTGGAGTAGGGCTGCACGATGTTGGGGCGTGAGGGGAAGACGGCCTAACGGTGTGCGGGACCGTAGCCCAGCTTCATGGACACGGTTGCGAATGGTCCTCGTCGATACCCCAGGAGCAACAGTGTCCCTAATTTGCTGGGAAGTGGCGGTGCGGTCCCCTACGGCACTGCGTAGGATCCTACGGTCTTGGCGTGCATCCGTGCGTCGCTGCGGTCCGGTCCCAGGTCGACGGGCACGTGCACCTTCCGCCAACCACTGGCGACAACATCGATGTACTGTGGAGACCTCACGCCCCACGTGTTGAGCAATTCGGCGGTACGTCCACCCGGCCTCCCGCATGCCCACTATACGCCCTCGCTCAAAGTCCGTCAACTGCACATACGGTTCACGTCCACGCTGTCGCGGCATGCTACCAGTGTTAAAGACTGCGATGGAGCTCCGTATGCCACGGCAAACTGGCTGACACTGACGGCGGCGGTGCACAAATGCTGCGCAGCTAGCGCCATTCGACGGCCAACACCGCGGTTCCTGGTGTGTCCGCTGTGCCGTGCGTGTGATCATTGCTTGTACAGCCCTCTCGCAGTGTCCGGAGCAAGTATGGTGGGTCTGACACACCGGTGTCAATGTGTTCTTTTTTCCATTTCCAGGAGTGTATTTTCGCTATCATACAGTATAACAGTTATGTTTCCCATCACAGCTGTACTGATGAAAGTTTTGTAATTTTTATTTGGATTATTTAGAATTTACATGTCTTTATTTCGCAAAATCTTAGCACCTAGGTTTACTCATTGTATGTTTTCCACTTTGATTTCTCTGTTACATTTTTTCATATTAGTTGTTCCAGTGGCAATACTTGTTTCTCCTGTTATCTCTTTAATATTTTTGATTTGGGAAAAGAAATTACATTGGAGTCCTTTGTCAACAGTGCTGTTTCATCGCTAGTTAATTTAATATTTGTGCGATTAATAAATCCGTCATCAAACTGACGAACAACCTTAACCTGCTCTTTTTCTTGATTATTATGATTTTTAAATAAGTTGGATATATTTTTGTCATTTCTTTTGTGAATTATTTCTACATATCTCGCGATCTTGTTCTCAATATCATGCAGAACACAACGATATTGTAGTTGTGACAACAGCCTTTTATAGTTTTCATTGCAACTGTGAAACTTCCTTCTTGAGCGAAACTCTTGCTTTATACAACTCATGTATTTGCATTTTCACCCATAAAATTTCACTTCTAGTTTTCACAGACAGTGCTACTATGAATGTGCTTGCAATCTTGACTTTGGCATATCTTGACGTATTACCTAATGCAATGCACTTTTTGTTAAAAAGTATTTTAGAACGCTCTCTTCTTTCTAATCGTCAATGACCAATTTAAATATCCAGTTGTGTGGATTAGCACTAACTTAATAAGGCTTGACATGCTTAAGAATATGGAAAATCGATCTTAATTTTCAACGTATCATCCATTTGTCCAGATCGAAAGTTTATAAAAGATCTAATCGGTTTCAATTGTGCTAGCAATCATTTTCATATCTAAAATATACAGAAAAAATATTGTACATAAGAGGCGCTATTTACTCACAACATGAAAAGAAGTGACAAAGAACATACCGAAAAGTATCGTAACACAGTGTAACACGTCAAATGTTGTACAATCAAGTACATTGAAGACAATAAGGCAGAAACAGATAAATTTGCGCAAAAGATAAATTCCATGCACCCAAATATCACTTTTACCCTGTAAGTGAGACCTTGGTAACTGCATTAACTTACTGGACTTAGTTTTAACGAGAAAACAAGATAAATATGTTTTAGAAATGTATAGAAAAAGCAATTTGCACAGACATGATAATAAACGACAATCTATGTCATCCTCAACGTTGTAAAGGAACTTTTTTCAACAGTATGGTTCACCACCTAGGACGCCTACCATTGCGACGAAATAAAGCAAAGAAGGAACTCAGTATACCGAAACATCTAGGTAAACCAGCCACAGAATGAGGCCCATAAAACATAAGCAAGGTATGTTGATAGGCACATACTCTTTGTAGATAGAACTTTTTATAAACGATAATTTTATGTCTATTTAAGGTCTGAAAATGATTGCTAGCACAATCAAAACCGGTCATATCATTTTGTGAACTCGCGATATAGACAAATAAAATTTATATTTGCTCTTGGAAGTATTATTGCGATTTTTTTTTATTTTATTTGCCTTCAGGCCTGGCCATTTCGCCAGATACGTCTTGGGGCTTTCCTGATGCATAATGGCACACGTTCTGTGAGTTCACATACCCTGACAGGTTGAATCAGGCCTAATCTGAAGAAATGAAACAGTGATTCTATTTCACTCAGAAACCACCGGCGGGACTCAAAACGCAGAAGTTCATCTGGTCTCTTTAACTCACGCACAGCAATAAACAAGGAACTTAATATACTGGAACCGACTGCTGCACTAACTGTTATAAAATCACAATTGTTACCTACACTTATAGAAACATCAAGAAACGATATGAATCACAGCTAGGTAAACCAACCAGAATGTAGTGACACGATTATCTCTTAATTCCCATCTTCACTCGAGCAATGTTTTCTTGTTTTCGAACTCTCTGCGAATACTAAAGATTTTTATCCGCTACAGGGCCAGTTTCGAGTCATTTTGCAAACACTCCTGCACGTGTTTTCCACTAATTGTGCTTCGCATAATACTCGACAATTAACATGAACTGTTTTATAATGAGCACCATTCTGAGCTGCACGCAAATGATCTCTAAAAATGTCTGCTCGTCTCACTCACCCTAACTTAATGCCACAGGGAAGTACACAGGACAGAGCATTCGCGAGATGTACATGCGCAAACGTATGACAGCAACCGACAGGTGTATCGAATTAACGGTTTCCAGCGTTTTCTGTTATCCGCGGTTATTATGTTCATGACAATAGTTCAGTTCCACGTCATTATTATAAATATTTCTTAGACTAGTTTTGTTTTGCTCACCCTGTATTACGCAACTGATGGACATAGTAACACAAATTTAACCCAGATCAAGAGATGTGTTGCAGAAGAACCGAATCAAAGGTATTAACAGATGGTATCGCAACAGCGTATCATAATCTTACATTCCTCGAAATATCAGACTAGCTCACTATCACTATACTCTCAACCAAAGAAAATATGTGTGTAATATCAAGTAAGAAAAATGAAAGGCACTGCGAGTAGATCGAAGGTTACCAACATTACGAGAAGAAGAAGAAGAAGACATGCACGGGAAAATTTTTGAAGTGGTGTGAGCAGTGCAGTTTTTTCAAAGGAAAGCACCACCAGTATCTAAGCAATTTATGAGAACGCAACTGCCTTGGATTAGAGCAATTAATAGCTTGAAAAGAAAACACACCGCATCAGGAATTTCTACCTGAGTTCCTTGCAGGTGAATGAAACAGGTACGTGTTTGTCTGAGTATAGAGAGACCAAAACCTTTATAACGAAAAGAAAACTAAAATAAAGCTGGATCACTGGAAATGTTTGAAAAAGATCATCTTGGAACAAACATCTGGGCGCTCAAAACCTAAGTAGAGATGAAGATACTTCTGTCTATGCTAAGAAAAAGCAATAAGTCCATGACATGGGCCTGCATTTATCTAATGAAAAAATTATTTCCTGATGACCGTAAGAACGATGAAATAGTGAAATATACACCTTTAACACTCGAGGTAAAAAAACTGAGCAAAATAAGACAGAGCTAACCACATGCTCTTAAGAAGAATAAGTTATGGCTAACACGCAGCAAGAAATGGAAAATCGCCGGGACTGGATATCTTAAAAGCGAAACTTGTATAACGTTTAAGTAGAAAATACTCCACCCTTGCCAAATTTCGAAAGTTACACAAAATGCAAGGACAAGTTCCGCAAATGTAGAAACTAGCAGAAGCAGTAGTTTTATCGAGAGAGAGTGACTGAATTCCTACGCAAACAATGGTTAGAGACTTACATAGCTGCTGAGAGTATTGGGTGTAGGGCAAAGTCCAAGTTAACTATTATGAACATGCTAGGTAGAATGCATGGAAATATCTGGATGGAAAGGAAACCAATATGGTTTCAGAAAGATGATGTTAGTAAAAGCACCCATAAACAACACCTTCCAACTTCGTGCACAATGTTACCAAACAAGAAGTCAAAACGATTGTTATTGCGATAGAATTTAATATCCTGCGGTTTTCTCGCCTCTTCTAGCAATTGATAGAAAAGAACATTCAAAAATATCTGTATTTTGACTTTATGGACTAGTGTAGAGGACTGAGAGTGAGACGGTCGATTCTTGGAACACAAATCCAGAAATAGATGTTGAGTATGCCCACAAACTTCTACATGTGGACCAACCTTTTTTCTGGTATGGAGTTGTTGCTGGAAAATTAGACCAAATACTTCCCCTAAATGGCCGACGACTTTTGAAGAAGACCTATTAATGCTGACTGCAAGAAAGTCAAGAATCAAACAGAAAGAAGTTAAAACTAGTAGCTCACAACACTGTATGTAACATACTGATGAGGAAGGTGACAGAAACGCGTAATAGAGAAACGCTAGCTGAGAGGGAACAGTGCCTATACCTTAGCGTAATGCTGGGCAAGAAACAATATTTTGAAGACAATATAACGAAAGCAACTGAGAAAGCCACTAAATTCTTGAACAAATACAGAATACCAGTTTAAACAACTTCTGGGTACCAGTGAAATCTTTTACAACACGTCTCAGAGTAATAGTGTATAGTATTGTCTGTTTTTGAAATTGTACATGGATGTACAAGATGAAGTAATGAAATCTGTCACGACCCTGCGTGAGAGCAACGACTTGGGCAGTTGCTTCTCAGAGGGGCGTATAACGTAGTATCAATGGAAACCATCGAAGTAATGCTGGTCATCTATCGCGTGGACCTAGATATGAAAAAGAAAGCTTGTTAGATGAAGTATCCCAACAGAATGTGGAAGGTAACATCAGTCAGCCTGCATCGTCTAGAACAGAAAGTAAGAAAGATCTGACACTTGATCATCAACAGACATAGGATACCACAAATGCTGGAAGAACAGAGCATCAGCTGCCATGAATCTTACGGGAAAGGCCAGCCCTGCTACACATGGGCACAATATGAGACATGATACTATTCAGTCTGGACGTGATAAGTTACAAATCTCCACAGAATGAAAGGAACAGATATATAAATCCATGAATAAGGCAATGAGAGAAGATTAGGGCATAGGACGGAAATTTAGACACAGTGAAGTAATACAAATAAATGACTTGCAAATGGGTACAGTGTAAGATCCAACAGTGCATTGTGGAGAGAATTTTATAGAATAAGAGTTAAGTACTCATCAGCGGAGCTGGAAGCGAGGGCGCTATACAGCCGAGAGATACTTTCCACGTAAGCGAATCGGGAATCTCAAAAACGTCGGCGTTGAGAATGCTACATCAACATCGATTGCACCCTTACCATATTTCTATGCACCAGGAATTGTATGGCTACGACTTTGAACGTCGAGTACAGTTCTGCCACTGGGTACAAGAGAAATTACGGGACGATGACAGATTTTTTGCACGCGTTCTGTTTAGTGACGAAGCGTCATTCACCAACAGCGGCAACGTAAAACGGCATAATATGCACTATTGGATAACGGAAAATCCACGATGACTGCGACAAGTAGAACATCAGCGACCTTCGCGGGTTAATGTATGGCGCGGCATTATGGGAGGAAGGATAATTGGCCCCCATTTTATCGATGGCAATCTAAATGGTGCAATGTATGCTGATTCCTACGTTATGTTCTGCCGATGTTACTACAAGATGTTTCACTGCATGACAGAATGGCGATGTACTCCCAACATGATGGATGTCCGGCACATAGGTCGCATGCGGTTGAAGCGGTATTGAATAGCATACACGAATATGTAATAAAGAATGGGGGTTCCTACGTAAAAAAAACGCAGTTGGAATCCGTTTGACCTATGTCAGCGCCATCTAGCGCGTCAACCATAGCGCCATCTGATATATATATATATATATATATATATGTGTGTGTGTGTGTGTGTGTGTGTGTGTGAGTGTGTGTGAGTGAGTGTGTGTGTGTTTGTGTGTGTCTGCTCACAAATTTTTGACAAATAACACAGACAATTTGAGTCTGAAAATATTTAATGTGGGGCCTCCCGTGTGCCTTACTCTAAGCCTTATATACCTTATACCTTATATGCCTTATATACGCAACGTTAATGTCAAGTGTCACAAAGTTATATGCACATCTAAAATATCTGTCACTACTGATGTATGAAACATTGATATGGGCGAAGCGTCATGTAGTCTGCACTGTGTAATAGCATGAGTTAGCATTATTAGCAGAAGATGAGAAATGTTTTGTACCGTAAAATAAATTTAATACCCTAGCATGTGGTCCTTATAACATATGGCTGACTTTTAAAAGTATTAGTTGAAAGCATAGCAACCCTCCATTATTACCTATACGAATAAAACTAAAACTAAACTAAAGTTCTCCCGAACAGTCCATGAAGACAAAACGGTACCAACCGGCCGCCGTGTCATCCTCAGACCATAGGCGTCACTGGATGCGTATATGGAGGGACACGTGGTCAGCACACCGCTCTCCCGGCCATATGTCAGTTTACGAGACCGGAGCCGCTACTTCTCAATCAAGTAACTCCTCAGTTCGATCAGTTTGCCACACATGGGCTGAGTGCACCCCACTTGCCAACAGCACTCGGCAGACTGGATGGTCACCCATCCAAGTGCTAGCCCTTAACTTCGGTGATCTCACGGGAGCAGGTGTTACCACTGCGGGAAGGCCGTTGGCTACCTATATGAATGTGCACTGTTATTTCTCAGTAGGCTATTTGATGAAAGTTCCAAGTAGTTTCCACTGTGTGACAGCATATGTGAGCATTATCAGCAAAAATTCACAAACTTTTGTACTGGAAGGTGAAATTAATTCCCTACTATGGGGGTGTCATACAGACTACATAGACGTGAGAACGACATTGTTTACTGTAGTACAAAGTTTAAACAATTCTTGCCGATAAGTGCACTTTAATCTGCAAATTAGATCAGCAGATGGGCCATGAATGTTTGGTAATTTTACAGAAAAAAGTTCTATGTGTTTTGATAATAGTAGAGACAATTTTGGTTTCTTTAAAATGTGGTACAAAGATCTAACTACGATCACTGACAACTGCAGATTAACCTATTACGTAGATGTGCTATTAAGAAGGCAATACATTTCTTTTAATGTTTCAGAACAATTACGTTCAGAGGGCAGTACCACGTTTGGTTTGATCTCGAAATTTTTGAATATTTTGATAAATAATTTTAGTTTCGCGCCAAGGTCATATTTTTAGGATATTTGAATATTCCTCTCTGTGTGGAATCTTGCTACATAATTTTCCTTGGTCATGTTGTGTGTTTACATGTCATAAGGAATGAAATGATCGTATTACATTGTTGGCCGGGAGACCCTATTTGGTGTTGTTCGGCCACCTAGTACCAGACTTTTTGTTTGACGCTACTGCCGGCCGGAGTGGCCGTGCGGTTCTAGGCGGTACAGTCTGGAACCGAGCGACCGCTACGGTCGCAGGTTCGAATCCTGCCTCGGGTATGGATGTGTGTGATGTCCTTAGGTTAGTTAGGTTTAATTAGTTCTAAGTTCAAGGTGACTGATGACCTCAGAAGTTAAGTCGCACAGTGCTCAGAGCCATTTGAACCATTTGACACTACTTGCATGTCGATGATGGTGAAATAATGGTGAGGATACCCCAACCAGATATTATGTCCAGCCCAGCTGGGAACACGGTCCCCCAGCGTAGTAGTTAGCCACTCCGACCACTCAGCCACAGAAGTGGAATACGTTTCGTACTTTGTGCGTTATGAAGATATCCTTATTTATTAAGAAAATATATAGTTTAACATTAAAAACCTGATCAAAACCAATTTTTTATGGTACAGATTGTTGTAAAGTATCGGAAAATGTGACATCCGTGTATAGAACACCATTGGAACATCACTGCAGGTTGCTCTCACTTCAAAAAGTAATTAAGAAAAGCTATATTAATAAGCCAATAGCAACAATAATATATATTTTAGTGTGGAACACGATGCATAATTTTCTTACCTATAAAATGGTGCTTCGAAAGGTGAAGCATTACTGTAAATCATCTAAAAACGTCGTATGATGTAGCATTGCAACATTTGAGAGCCCTCAGTGCTATTTTAGATATCAGCTTTAGGTTACACAGTAATTACGCTGCACCAGTAGCTGACAGCTATACAGCTGTAATTAGGACTGCTCATTTAGTCATGTGAACTATCACTGCTTGTCCGGTTTGCATAGTACTGTAGTCAACATCTGTTCTGTTCAGTTATAGGCTTGGTTCGCTTCGTTTTCGCACATTACCTCATTTAGACTTAAAATGAAGTGTTAACTACCTGCTTAATAAGTTACGTTTAGCCACATGTCATTCGTAGTATTATAAGGCTACTTAGACGTGAGAAGAGCATTGGAACACTTAATTTGAGATTCCTTAGCCGTATTTTAGGCTTCATTTAATAGATATTGTAGGACTGAAAATAATATTATGAAACTTGATTTAAACATAGCTTATGTGTGTGTGTGAGGGGGAGGGGGAGGAGTTCGGGGCGGGGAGAGGCGGGCAAGGGGGGTTATATATTGTTCAGAAATAACACACACAGTTTGGATGTGAAAATATTTGATTTTGAGCCACCAGTGTGCTTTACACTAAGTGTGGTACAGAGATCGAGATAAATTCATCGGTAAGTGGTGCTCAATCTGTAGGTTAGATGACTAGTGGCTGGTTACACCAACTATCGTCAATGTCTCAACATATTTTTTAAAACTAAACGAATATCATTAAACATGGCACAAAATTCGTATTGATCACATACTTTCATTCCACATGATTACGGCAGGACAATAATAGTGTAAATGTTTCAAAGAAATATTTAATATCTACGTGGCAAATATCCGTTTGACTTAATGCTCACGGAAGCAGTATAGAATTTTGTCTGGCAGTGAATCGTTCATGACAGATGTCCAACAGGCAATTCTGAACATTGGAAACAGACAGCAATTACGTGCTCTGATATATCTAGATCGGACTAGAAGCGTTTCGCAGTGAAGACTGAGCCTAAGTAGAATCTTACTGCAGCGCAAGGGACTTCACGAATGTTTCGCATCTAAGATGGTTTGTTGTTCAACAGATAATTTGATTGCATCATCGTATGTTACCTGATTAAACGGGTTGCATGTTTTAATAACCATGGTGCATATTCAGTCCAGAATGTAAGCCATGTCCTATTGTTCTAGACCAGGACTAGCCACGGCGTACCAAACTCCACGTGCGCATTTTGTGCGGGCTTCGGGTTGGTCCAAGGCCCGGCCTGGCACTTAGCTTTGTTCGTTCCTTCCCGGAAGTACCAGGAACAGCGAGATATTTAATTTAGCATCGCAGTGTGGCATATTTCCGTCGCAAAACATATTCCGGCAGATTCATGGTCTCAGCGCTGTTTAAACTTCACTATTTGTTCATAATATGAAGGACGTTCACATGTCCTGTGTCTGTTAGCACAAAAAGAGGCAGTTTAGCGCCCTGTCGTCGCAATCATTTAAAATGAATGGAGATGACAGAAGAGAGGGATGAGAATTCTCATTTCGCATAAGCGATATTACTGCATATTTGCTATGAAACGACATTACAATACATGTAGGTAGAATTAAAATATTTAGTTAACAGTGAAACAGTAAAAAATTGTAAAGATCGGCCGACAAGATTAATTTTTCTGTACAACAAAAAACTGTTTGTGCTAAATTTGCAGACCTGGAGCACATGAAGAAATTTTTGGTACCAATACTAGAATTGCTGAAGTCACACGCATTATTCCATCGTCAGTTACAAGAGTTTTCAATGGAAGAATGCCTGGAACAATTTTTCGATTTAAATCTCTATATTGTTGACTGTATGAAGGAAAAAGCGGCAGAGGAACGAAAATTAGAACATCCAGAATGGAGTACAGACTTGCCTTTTGAAATTGACTTGATTGCATACTGCTTACAGTAAGATATTGTAAGGTAATTGCTTTCTCATGTGATGGGGAAGCGTTTAAAAGGAAAATCGCGTTATAAAAGACATACATTCTGACAAAGGCAGTCCAGTTCCCCTAGCTCACTGGCATTAGAGAAAACACGAGGCCTGAAGAATTCATTGTGGCCTTGAAAGAATAGCAAAGGACACTTCGATAAAGATTTGCAGGACATGATTAGTCTTACGTCTCTTTCCGAGCTGTTTTCGAGACCATTTGCTACTTCAGCTGAAAGTGTCCGTCTGCATGATCACGGTGCAGATGTAACACATAGACCTTCAAGGCAAATCCAGTTTTAATGACAATCTTTTTAAGTTAAAACTGTCCAGGAGGTTTAATTGCTTTCCTCACGTAGTGTTTCCAAGTCTCCTTCATGAGGTTGCAAAAGTGCTACAACATTTCGATCGACATATTCTTGTGGAAGGTCTTTTTAACATTATAAAACTAAATGAGTCACGGTTACGTGGCAACTGGAGGCGTATGTCCATATGCCAACAGTTTGTCCTAGATGAATATTATATTATGTTATCAGCACAGCAAACAAAATTAAATTTGTTTTGTTTGTGACCTATGCAGTTGAGAAATGTGTAACATAAAACCTAGTAGTACGTAGTGTGACTGCAGTGCCATTGAAATGCGGCGTGTTTACAGTTTTCCCATCTTCCCCCCCCCCCCCTCCCCCCTCATTCTCAGACACAGTGGCGTGGCGGTGAGTGAAATGTGAAGCGAGGCTGAGCGCTTTGGCACTGGTGCCCGGTACGGCCGGCATGCCGAAATCTTGGCCGCACCTGGTCTACTCACTGCACAAAGAATTAGTTAACTCACTACAAAGGAAATGTGCCAGTTTCGTTTTACACGTTACTATTTAATGCCAGATTCATTGTAGGCCTTAATATATTGTTACCACGTTTGTTTAAGTTTTATTTGTGGTCTTATAGGAAAAATGAACCCCAAAATATCTGCAGGATGAAGCTGGACAACCCTCTGTCACTAACTGTCGTACATAAGAAATATCTTTTTCAGGCAAGCATGAACTCAGGAATTTATATGAACAATGCTGTTTGACTGAGGTAATCTATGAAAATACATTAAACGAATTTTTCTGTTATATTACTGATAATATGAAATACCACGAAAAGTATTTCCGAAATTGAAACAGAACAGCGATATAGCACTGCATTAGATTGAAGTTGTAGGTTACCTAGTCACATTATTACAGGACTCCTGAAACCTCTTAGGCTATTCTTGGTGTATGGGTAGTGCACAGAATTGTTCAAATGGTTCAAATTGCTATGAGCACTATGGGACTTAACATCTGAGGTCATCAGTCCCCTAGAACTTAGAACTACTTGAACTTAACTAACCTAAGAACATCACACAGAATTGTGAGATACACAACAGTGTCCTATTGCTTACTACGACAACACCTATCCATGGTATACGAAATCATAGGTTCCAGAATCGTGCATAAAAGCAAACTAAAGCACTGGGAAATGAACGAGTGGATAGATGGTAAAATGTGCTTACTAAAACGAGAAACGTGTGTAGTACAGTGTGGGCAGAATAAAAGCATATCGGAAAATATTTCATACATCTTAAGATAGGCAAACGAAATTACATCATCAGCACTTACATCAAAACGTAAGTTGTGTTGGCAATGTTATGGAGCATGAAAAATTGTCTGTGCCAGTTTTACTTTACTCATTCCATCTATTCCCACACTTACAGAGTACGCGACATTGTCTTGATATCTATTTATTTCAATCTTCTATTAGACTATCTCTTCCTTCCCCCTCTCTCTGCCCATCTCCTGGTCCACTCTCTCTTTCTGTCTCCTCCTCCCTCCTCTCTCTGTCCATCTCCTCTGATTCCCTCTCTCTGGCCACCTTCTCCACTTCTATCTCTCTGCCCATTTCCTCCTTCCCCTTCTCTGTCCATCACCTCCTCACCACTTTGTGCCCACCTCTTCCTCGTCCTTCCTGTGTCCATCTCCTCCTCTTTCCTTTCTTAGTCCATCTCCTCCTCTCCCCTCATCCCATGCATTTCTCCCTCCCCCAATTCTTTCCAATTCCTCTTTCCCCTTATCTATGTCCATGTCATCGTTCCCCTTCTCTGTCTGTCCATCTTCTCCTGCCCCCTTATATCTGCACGTTACGACTTCTACACAAATACGAAGCTAGTCATTCTTACTGTCATAGTAATTGTTTCTAAATCGTAGCTACATGCATTCACTTTAAGAGGTTTCCAGTTCACTCAAGATTTGTTGTTGGTATAGTGCATATGGAGTACACCAAATGATTACATTTACAGATAAATAGCACAAGCGGATCTGCGTTACCAGATATCGACCCATATTAGTACGTAGTGTAGCCTCAATGGGCGACAATGCAGGAGTTGGCTCTGGCAGCCAGTCCACTATACAGATGGCGAATATTATCCTGGGATACGTTCCTCCAATCCTGCTCGCCCTGCTCACGTTGTTCTGTAACCGTTGTTGGCTGATGAATCACACGAGTCACTTCTCATTCCATCATAACCTACATGTACTCGACTGGACACAAGCCTGGAGATCGTACTGGCCAGAGAAGTTACTGCTCGTCTTGCACAGCACGTCGAGTTCCACGGCAGGTGTGTAGGCGAACATTATCCTGTTAGAACAACACGTCACCTTCTGGTTGCAAGAACGGCAAAAGAACAAGTGTGACAACTTTCTGGATGTAGCAAACGCTAGTAAGCGTTCCGCCCAGAAACGCCAAAGGCGAACGAGAATTGTAGCTTATCAGACCCCCCAGAGAGTTAGTATTTTAGCTCTCTGGGGCACTCTGGGATGCTCCCTGGGCGAATGCACTCAACGAGACAGCGCTCGTTGGTTGGTCGACGTTGAAACCATTATTAGTACATACACTATTTTCCAGGTGGCTTATGCCGCTATCGGATCAAAATCGACGGCGTCTTTCCAGCATGGAAGGAAGATGGGGTTGAATGTACCGTCGACATCGAGGTCATTAGAGACGGAGCACATACTCGGATTGTGTCAAGAATGGGGAAGGAAATCACCCGTGACCTTTGCAGAGGAACCATTTTGGCATTTGCCTGCAGCTATTTAGGGAAATAGCGGAAAACCTAAATCTGGATGACATCTACATCTACATCTACATGATTACTCTGCAATTCACATTTAAGTGCTTGGCAGAGGGTTCATTTAACCAAAATCAAACTATCCCTCTACCATTCTACTCCCGAACAGCGCGCAGAAAAAACGAACACCTAAACCTTTATGTTCGGGCTCTGATTTCTCTTATTTTATTTTGAGGATCATTCCTACCTATGTAGGTTGGGCTCAACAAAATATTTTCGTATTCGGAAGAGAAAGTTGGTGACTGAAATTTCGTAAATAGATCTCGCCGCGACGAAAAACGTCTTTGCTGTAATGACTTACATCCCAACTCGCGTATCATATCTGTCACACTCTCTCCCCTATTACGTGATAATACAAAACGAGCTGCCCTTTTTTGCACCCTTTCGATGTCCTCCGTGAATCCCACACCGCGCAGCAATATTCTAACAGATGACGAACGAGTGTAGTGTAACCTGTCTCTTTAGTGGACTTGTTGCATCTACTAAGTGTCCTGCCAATGAAACGCAACCTTCGGCTCGCCTTCCCCACAATATTTTCTATGTGGTCTTTCCAACTGAAGTTGTTCGTAATTTTAACACCCAGGTACTTAGTTGAATTGACAGCCTTGAGAATTGTACTATTTATCGAGCAATCGAATTCCAACGGATTTCTTTTGGAACTCATGTGGATCACCTCACACTTTTCGTTATTTAGCGTCAACTGCCACCTGCCACACCATACAGCAATCTTTTCTAAATCCCTGTGCAACTGATACTGGTCTTCGGATGACCTTACTAGACGGTAAATTACAGCATCATCTGCGAACAACCTAAGAGAACTGCTCAGATTGTCACCTAGGTCATTTATATAGATCAGGAACAGCAGAGGTCCCAGGACGCTTCCCTGGGGAACACCTGATATCACTTCAGTTTTACTCGATGATTTGCCGTCTATTACTACGATCTGCGACCTTCCTGACAGGATATCACGAATCCAGTAGCACAACTGAGACGATACCCCGTAGGCCCGCAGCTTGATTAGAAGTCGCTTGTGAGGAACGGTGTCAAAAGCTTTCCGGAAATCTAGAAATACGGAATCAACTTGAGTTCCCTTGTCGATAGCGGCCATTACTTCGTGCGAATAAAGAGCTAGCTGCGTTGCACAAGAACGATGTTTTCTGAAACCATGCTGATTACGTATCAATAGATCGTTCCCTTCGAGGTGATTCATAATGTTTGAATACAGTATATGCTCCAAAACCCTACTGCAAACCGACGTCAATGATATAGGTCTGTAGTTAGATGGATTGCTCCTACTACCCTTCTTAAACACTGGTGCGACGTGCGCAATTTTCCAATCTGTAGGTACAGATCAATCGGTGAGCGATCCGTTGGATATGATTGCTAAGTTGGGAGCAATTGTATCAGCGTAATCTGAAAGGAACTTAATCGGTATACAATCTGAACCTGGAGACTTGCCCGTATCAAGCGATTTGAGTTGCTTCGCAACCCCTAAGGTATCTACTTCTAAGAAACTCATGCTAGCAGCTGTTCGTGTTTCAAATTCTGGAATATTCCATTCGTCTTCCCTGGTGAAGGAATTTCGGAAAACTGCGTTCAATAACTCCGCTTTGGCGGCACATTCGTCGGCAACAGTACCATCGGCACTGCGCAGCGAAGGTATTGACTGCGTCTTGCCGCTTGTGTACTTTACATACGACTAGAATTTCTTCGGATTTTCTACCAAATTTCGAGACAATGTTTCGTTATGGAACCTATTAAAGGCGTCTCGCATTGAAGCCCGTGCCAAATTTCGCGCGACTGTAAATTTTAGCCAATCTTCGCGATTTCGCGTTCTTCTGAACTTTGCATGGTTTTTCCGTTGCCTCTGCAATAGCGTTCGGACCTGTTTTGTGTACCGTAAGGGATCAGTTCCATTTCTTACCAGTTTATGAGGTATGAATCTCTCAATTGCTGTTGCTACTATATCTTTGAATTTGAGCCACATCTCGTCTACATTTGCATAGTTAGTTCGGAAGGAATGGAGATTGTCTCTTAGGAAGGCTTCTATTGACACTTTATCCGCTTTTTTAAATAAAATTATTTTGCATTTGTTTCTGGTGGATTTGGAAGAAACGGTGTTGAGCAGGTTTGAACGATCGTTCTCCCGAATGCGAGTGCAACGTGTTAGCCACTGCGCCATCTCTCTCAGTTAGTCTCTCCAGGTGTAATATTTTTTTTTGTTTTTCGGTAATGTAATGGGTGTACCAAATTTAACTGAAATCGTTCCAGGGTATTAAGATGAACTTTCTAATCGTGGCTTTGCCCGCGTACGCACATGCCAATAAGTTTCTCATATATTTAAAACATTTCACACATATTCATACACATATACAGAAATAATCTTTTAGATTAATACGAGTCCCGGCCAAATCACAGCACGATGACGGCTCTTGCAAAAGTAACCGATGAACTGAAACAAGCTACGGATAAACAAGGGCGATTAATATGTACTTTCTGAATTCAGCAAAGCTTTCAGCACTGCCGACTTTGGTATTCTGCTTGCTAAGCTCAAAAGTAAAAATTTTCCTTCAGGCACTGTACAGTGTTTCTCCTCACACCTTACATATCGCCAACAGTGCTTAATGATTGGAACAAAAAGGTCACAATGGAGGGACGTAGAATCAGGAGTTCCACAAGGATCAGTATTGCGTGCATTATTCTTCTCAATGTTTGTTACTGATGTGCAGATATCACTTATACGCCGTCGACATTCAGTTATATGTAAGTGAAAGTCCAACAAACCTCTACACAGCCACCCAAGATGCAAATGCCAATTTATCTGCCCTGTTAGTTTTGGAGCAGAGCATAGGTCTAAAGATAAATAAATCTAAATCTCGAGCACTATTAGTCACTCACAAAGGACTTTTACCCCTCGGTTCAGTGAATCTCTTCCACCTTCTCATGCACAGAATTTGGTGACAATTGTTGACCATCATTTGGACTGAACAGATAAGTGCAGTGTATAAGAAAGTGACAGCGTGGCTTCAATCTGTACAGAAATATAAAAAAGTATTTCCTTTCGAGCTTAAAGAGAAGCTCGTGGAGGCACTAACACTCCCCATACTTGAATATGGCGACGCCATTCTCCAAGAACATTTATACGAAAGCTCACGCAGGCCAATACTGGCGATGAATGCTTCCGTACTATACATCTGTGACGTACGCTTCCTCGACCACATCAGCCTACAAACGATTGTCATGGCAACGAGCCGATAAGCGTAGGGACTATGAGACTATCATACTCTGTGTTTGCTCTATCGTCTTCATTGCACTGCCTATTATTTGTCATCGGTTCTTGCTCTCGTTCTCAACAAAGTAAAATTCGCTAAATCGTATTCTCTATCAGGAACCCGACTTTCCTCAAAATATCAGAGAAAGTAAATTCCTTCGTGACTCTAACAGACAGCTGATGGGCCACCTACTCTCACCAAAGCCATCTCTCCTACGTTCAGTGGAGCTTATTCTCGTCAGTCTCCCTCCCCCAAAACTTATCCCGCCCCCTTTCTGGCAGAGTTCTCTATTTAGACCCTGTTGTTTGCTAACAGCCACTGTCGTTGTCATTTCAATCTTCTCTTCTTCCTTTATTCATTTCGCTTCTGGTAATACGGAACATGGTTGCAAATGTGCTAAGTTAAGCTATATAATTCTAAATGCCCTTTTCTACTATAATTATTATTTTTATTGTTGTTATTGGCGTCAGTTATATTTACTATTATTGTCATAA
Organism: Schistocerca serialis cubense; assembly: GCF_023864345.2. Taxonomy (NCBI): domain Eukaryota; kingdom Metazoa; phylum Arthropoda; class Insecta; order Orthoptera; family Acrididae; genus Schistocerca; species Schistocerca serialis. The sequence continues at coordinate 317,214,164 of NC_064640.1, read as the reverse complement.
TTGTTATAGTTACTATTAGTGGGAAGTTTTCTAATATCTTTTATATGTGTTGCTTGTGGTCAGATGTAAGAGAGGGCCTTAAGGCTCTGATGTTGTCAGGCTAAATAAGCAATAAATAAGTAAATAAAATGTTTCACTATCCCTAACAAATTTCGCCCTGCTGTTTCATTTCCATGCAGCTTAATGTTTATGACATCGTGTCTTCTGAAATATGTGTTGTACAATTGTATAATTTTGCAGGTTCATCCAGACTTATATGAGTCTGGTAAAGATATAATAAATTAAAACGTCATGCGTGATGCAGCAGTTATTCACGCATTTCAATGTTTGACGTCATCTCCCCTCAACTATATGTTGTACGTTGATGTAATGTGACTGATAGATTCAGTAATATATTCGAATGCCATCTACAAAATGTGTCGTGAAAACAGTTAGGGGTGAAGAAGTAATAAATTAAAACGTCACGCTTCATGCAGCAGTTTTATTGCGTAAATAGCGAAAATGTGGTAAGCGTAAACTTTTTGCTTTTCATCATTTTGTGGTTGTTGTCAGCGAGAAAAAGTTTTTTAGGGGTTTGAAATTACATGCAGTACTTATCTCAAGTGGCTAACTGCCCTCAGTGTCAAATACTAAATGAATAAATTATGCGTAATCCTGCATCATCGTCTACATTGCTTTTTCTCCCCAGCTCCCACCGCTTTGATTTATACCCACAACCATTCTTCCCGCACAGTTAGTGATATGTGCATCGAGTTTGGTTGTATATGGGTAGTGGTTCAGGAGGAGGTGTGGAAAGAACATACACTCATTTTTTAAAATATGAATGGATATCAGAGATAGATTTCAATACAGAAATGGTACTTTTGAAGTCATCAGTGGCGATGGGCCTGACCTACAATATTTACATTATTTAAAATCGGGAAATGGCACTCATGAATTGTGACTGTGGATAGACAGTGACTACTGAGCACGTAGTACTATAAGAGGCGATCAAAAAGTTTCCGCTCAAAGGCCACTCTAACCCTTTGCCAACATATCGGTGCTTATATACCCGGGTCGTAGTCGCGCTGGGTTGCAAGTACGCTGCAGCAACGTCCTAAGATGGAAACATTTTGATCGCCCGTTATAGTTTGGTCACGATGGTAGATGTTTGAGAGCACTGGAATGTCCTTGAACTGACTGAGACGGATATGATAATAAAGTGGCTATCAGTGCTGCAGTAGAGGCAAAGAAAACGACGACATTGATGTCTAGAAATATGTCCTAAGGACGCAACAACCCGTGGATCCTGTGATGAAATTCTAGGAGGTGTCTGACACAGCTGAATTACGGGTTAACCGTGAGTCCAAATGAAGTTGCATTGGGGAGGCCAGCAAAGCATGTACAATTAATCGTCTCGTATGTATAACTTACTCAAAGTATGTTGTTCTAAAGTTCGTTAGGTGTTTCGCTTTCGTGTGTAACAACCAGTAAGTTATGAAGCCGTACAAAATGCTAACAAACTAGGTATAGTCGTCCGTGCGAAAAACGTGATTCTTTTAAATCCACTCCACAGCATTGGAATGTTTGCCCTTGTGCCTTATTGATAGTCGTATTGTACGCTAATCTTACCGGAAACTGGAGTCTTTTTAAGCTTAATTGTAAGTTAATTGAAATTAGCGTAATTCACACTATCAATACTGATCAGCCCTTTTCTTTTTCAGTTAACATTTCTTGTTCTACGACGTTTAAAAGCGTATTTGGAAAGTTGAGCGAATCCAGGAATTATGTTGGGAAGTATACGCATTCATATTAGTTTATAAATTGTAGCCAAGGATTTAAATATTTCTCTTCCCGTTATTCGCTGACTGTTTGTTGAACTACGTCATTTTCTTTTAAATTTTCCGCTCACATAACCATTCTTTGTTTACGTAATTTCTCCCTGTAGTGGAAACACTTTTCGATGAGTTGTTCCTCAGTCTTTACTACGTTGCACAACTCATCGTTTGAGGTGATTCTGTGGAGTGCGGATCAATGCGATATATCCCGTGTCCAAGTTGTAAACTAGAACATTCCAGAATTACCTATTACATTCAAAAGTATTCATTAACATTCAAGGCTATTCATACCGGTTTTGAACCAGTATAGAACAATTTACAAAATTTTCTCTTTACAATACACTGATGCAAAGCAGACAGAAATATCCCGGTGACCACCACGATGTGTTGACCACCACTTCAAACACTAGTATCTCTCCAACTACGTCAGTTACCACATAACAACCGGCACAGTGGACAGCGGGGAACCAGAGCTAGCACCAGACACGAAAACCGGTTATTGGCGATGGTTGATTTAGCAGATACCATCGAATTTACACACAAGCACTTTGATTTACGTCCTCAGCCCGTGGTCTACCGTCTAGCGTTGCTACCTCTGGATCACGGTGTCCCGGGGTCGATTCCCGGCTGGTTTGGGGATTTTCTCTGCTCGGGGACTGGGTGTTTGTGTTGTCATCTTCATTTCCTCATCATCACCATCATTTGTGACCGTGGCTAAATTGTACTGTGTAAAAAAAATTGGACAGTGTAAAAATTGGGACTTGTACGGGCGCTGATGACCGTGCAGTTGAACGCCTCCCAAACCAAACATCATCATCATCACTTTGCTTTATATACCTTGTCAGTACGTTCTTGTTCCGTTCGTCAGTACGTTCTTGTTTTGTTCGTGATAACACGCTGAATTAAGATCATCTTTACGAGACATAAGTGGTGGCAGATCCAATTGCGGAATAATTACATGGGGAACAAGATTTACATTCACAAGCAGATGATACTTGTTGTCGCCAAGCTGAATGGGAGGTGCCGAAGTTTCACGTGACTGGGATGTTGTCAGAAGTAGTACCGGCCACTGGTGTGACATCACAACTCAGGAGGGTCAACACGCGCCATATCAGCGCATTTGATCGCAACCAGTGTGTGTGTGACTCGCGCATGGGACACTCCTTTTCTGAAGTCGTGGAGGCGCTGGCTTTTCATGAGCCACCGTCTCAGGACAAAACTATGAGTGCCTCTCTTCGGGTCAACTGCCTCACTTTCGACCGTGCGCAAATAACTCGTCAATTTACCATCGAACAACAACAACCATACAGTAGCCATAGTGTCCAGAGTGACCTCCCTTCAACATCGTCCAGAATCCAGCAAACTGAAGTTGTTACACTGCTGACAGGGCATAGGGACTATGCTTGGGGGCATGAATATCAGGCTCGAATCAAGGACGTAGGTCATAACCCATGTGCGAGCAGACCTAATGTCTTTCCAGTATACTCACATAACCAGTGTAATATGTGGGAACTATAGACGCATGTTGTCCGAGGGATGGTAGATGTTCATCGATATGACAGAAACGATCATTTGAAGCAAAGAAGTCTGGTAAACGTGGGTTCTTTAATGCTTAACGGAGGAGCTTTTAGCACTTGCTTAGTAGAAGAGATGTGTTTCACAGCAGTGAAGATGAGCAAGTGTTCATTGCTCTTAAGATATTCATTTTAGAGCGAATCTATACTAGACTTTTCGCTCCTAATGATCGTTCCTATCATGTTCCTGAATATTGACCATTCCTCCTGGTACATCCTGTATATAATCCAGGTTCTGTTCTTGTAAATTTGCTTGATTCCACTCAGAAAGCATTGTTGTGCCCTCTCGTTATTTTTAATCGCAAATTTGGCTATGTGTTAGTTTAGTTTAACACTTACTCCCCCCCCCCAAACAAAAAATAAAAATGTGTGGCCCAATGCAGAGAATCTTTAGCAGGTTAGAAATGTTTGCTTCCTTTAAGACTGTATCGAGCACCAAACGTAATCTTATCTGTTCTTACCATATAGCGGATACGCTGAGTCGCAGATAGGCATAACAGAAAGATTTTGACACTTATTGTTACATTCTATCCTGGATTTTCCATTGAAGAGGATGCTTCAAGCTATATAGGAGAGTAGCTTGCAGGGCGGGTGTTAAGTGCCCGTGTCGTATGCCCCCGACAGCGTTCTGTCAAAAATCTCTTGTGCTTCGTGTCCTAGGCGATGTCAGTGCACTGCACTTCCGTGCTGAATTCTTCATAGCGGTTGGCTCCCTGCGTCGGAAGTTGACAGCATAAAAGTTGTTTTCGTCTTTCTTTACTCTGTGCTTCCGCCCTCTTCAGAGAAAATACATTCCGTTTGAAGTACGGAAAACGCAGAGGATTTGCTTTCCCTCCAAGATCGAACGTAAACATGGTCTCTACGACTTGGCGTTTATATACAACTACGCGATAAGGCTTCCTAAAGGAAAGAAGTCCTTTCTACCATCAACCATCCTGTGTAACAAATCACTTTTCTTTCTGTTCATGGAAATACGTTTTGGATTCTAAGAATTTTTCTGTAAGTGAGACTTCATTAAGTTCCTCTGGGTTTCCATTGGCACTTGGTAGTACTTCAATAATATTAATTGGTCATAAGTGCTCGTATATTTCTTTTATTCATGTACCGCATCACGCTTTAGAGTACGAATTCTGACGACAAGTTTGACCTTATCCCAAATGTGGCCTTGTTGTTATTAGCCCATTGGAATTATCTGTATTTATTCGACCTTCATCTTTCTTTTCGGTCACATGCAGTAATGCAGAATTTCATCTTTTCTTAAACTTCAGAAGTTTTTTATAGTGGAGAATGCACGTTGTAAATCTAATTATAATATAAAAAGGAAGAGCAAGCCATGTCAGGTCATTCAGCCTGTTTCCCTAAGGAGAGTATCCGATATAAACATAGTAATTATCGACATACTGATAACCCAAATTCAGCGACATGTAAATGGACTGGATCTACAAATAGTTATGCTAAATATGAGGATCAACAAAAGTTACTGACCCCTTGCAAATAAGCAGAACGGAAACAAGACTTAAACTCCCACAAACAAACCCATCGACATTGGGAAACAACATAAAAATACGATCACGACTGACGTGTGAGGTACAATAACAAAAAGTTGTAACGTGAGTAAACTGCAGCGTTACAACAAAGATTAAAACGTTGGAACCCGAAACTAAACAAAGAACGAAAATAAGTGAATATAACGTTTGACAACTTATTCGATACCGTTAAATGTGGCCAGATATAAATATGGTTTACACGTACTTACAAATCAAATATTTCTTCAGCCCATTCATAGCTACTGAACATATGGAAAACATAGAGGTAAAAACACCAATTTTTTTTTACGTCAATACACATTTGAGAAATGTAGTTACCACTTTGTTACCTGCTGCCAAGGATTATTTTCATGGACATTCTAATTATGCATCCATAAAAGAGACTAGTGTACGCGTCGCACCACATCAGCCGAGATTCAGCGACCAAAGTTAAAACTGGATAACCTTGACACCAGAAGAAAAAGCATGTATGCTTCAGATATTTATTCTGATTACCTTCTACCCAAGAGATGATACTGTCTGTTAATCAAAATTTGGGAAATAGTTATTTTTTTGAATACGATTTGGAACTACGATAATAAAGATAATAATGTCAATTAGCAGCACCCCTATTTGAAGCAGCAGTAATAAAGAAATATTAAAGGCTCTGTAATATTCAGTAGGAACAATAAAAGAAATCAAAGTTCTAAAACTCTTGTTAGAAACCAAGGGATATTGTTTGTATTTAGCATTGAGTTTTCTTCATTTTCTAGTGACTTTGTCTCGCATCGGAGAAAGATCTGCCTTGTTATGAACGGAATCGGTATGGTTAATGTGATGGGCGCTCGGATACCCTTCCTGTCGCCTCTCTGTAGCCCTTTGGGACGGAATATGTGAGAGGGAGCGAAAGTTTTCGAAATGATTGCGAACCGTGTAAGTGACGTAGAACTTGGGTACCAGGACAGTATTCATCTACTGGGATGTGGGAAACCGCCTGAAAATCACATCCAGGCTAGTCCACACGCGGGTTCTCTTCGTTAATCCGCTGGGCGGATTTAATCCGGTGCCAGCGCACCTCCCCGTCCGGGAAGCTGGACTTCAACACGCACGGCTATTCGGTGGGATTTTGTAGGAATCGGTATGGTATGGTACGGTATACTAATACTATAATTTTGTCTAAATGCAAATGAAGGAAAAGAGTTAAGTGAAGGTTAAAAATCAGCTTAGTATATTGTCGTTTGTTTACCAACAATTACTCCTATAGAAACTGGTACGAATACTCGGCTGCTAAACTGACTATAGCGACTGCTTGCAAAATTTCCTTCTGTAACTGACATCATAACCACAACTGAGTTTTCCTGTAGCCAAGGCTTTGTTCTTCCATTGAACACTACGGTGCAAATTTATCCCTAGTCTGTGTACAGGTACGCAGGCGTTTAAGTAGTTCAGTCACGTTTAGTTGACTAACACGATATGTTTCCAGAGAAGATTTCGTCTGTGGGCCGACGTAACAGGTCTTAACACGAAGCGTATTCTTACCGAGTACGTATCGTAAAAGTAATACTGAACATAAGCGTGCTAACAAGGCACAGCTGGCAATAGAGTCTCCGTAGTGGGATCCATTCTGTCCCTTCAATGTTATTCTAATAGGTTGTATCTCCTAATTATTTCCAAGTAAGATCCATCTCTGCCCCTTTGCCCCTCATCTCAACCATAGGTCAGGTGTATGGGCTTCACTTCGTACCTCTACGTGGTAATTTTGACTTACTTACTTCTCCGGTAAAATACTGAACACCTTCTTGGTCGCCCGCCTAGGTGGCCGAGCGGTTCTAGGCGCTACAGTCTGGAACCGCGCGACCGCTACGGTCGCAGGTTCGAATCCTGCCTCGGGCATGGATGTGTGTGATGTCCTTAGGTTAGTTAGGTTTAAGTAGTTCTAAGTTCTAGGGGACTGATGACCATAGTGCTCAGAGCCGTTTGAACCATTTGAACCTTCTTGGTTACGTGGTAGGTAATTCGCTTAAATCAATTCAGGCGATGACATACGGCTTGTTATTAACATAAAATTGTCAACAAATTAGCGTAATGAGACCCAGTTTTCTTTTTATCACTCTACATTCATTACTTTTCGTGATTTAAATCTTTTTTCTTGGTCCACACAAGATGGCCATTTTCATCCTGGCTTTATCATCACTGTTTAATTCTATGATATGTGGCTACTGCCCTAGCCCAATTTTCGTTTCGTCCTAACATGGAAAACAGAGCCCTGAAGCCCTCCTGTCAGTGAATTGATTAAACTTTGTACTCATTTCGCAAGACAGTGAACTGCTTAATCTAGACAAAACACCTTCCTTTTTCCCTAATATTGCCGAAGCAGACTGAAAGTGGCCTGTTACTTCGCTGCTTTCATTGATCAATATTTCGTTCTCTATTTCCTCATTACTTCACAAAATAGTTATTGCAGTATTATTGCTGAGATGATGGTGTACCCATCACCGGTTACAAACAGGTAATCTTTGGAGGTATAGGCTCTAAAGGTTGAAGAAGCGTGCTTCGGGCACTTCCCGTAGTACGGACCAGTCATAGGGTTGACGGCTCTGAGAGCATGCGGTACCTTGGTTTCAAATCCATTCTGTTAGATGCTGTGCAGATGACCGGTCTGATGCCGACGGAAGCGAGACAAGGGGATTCGGTGTTGATGCTTCTTGCTGCAGGGTTGCTGTTTGGTGAGATGATTTATCTTATGTGTGTTATCCGCAACCATTGCCTATCTACAAGTTAGGTAGTTAATCATTCGGGTGGTACTTGAATTTCATGATTAAAATTTTAGTTATTCACGTCCCGAAATCGCTATGAATATCGCGAGTGAACTTTCGGTCCTCGTTCTTTTGCTGATCCTTTGTGTCTTTGCGAATCCAGAAGCTAGGAGGCTTGACAGAGAATCTGATTTCCACCTCTTAACGAGAAGAGTACTATAGTCAATTCAGTCACTCATCCCTTCAGTTTAACTTATTAAACGCTGTGCTTCAAATGATCGTTCCTGTGATATCCCAGAATATTGTTAATTCCTCTTGGGACAGCCCGATGATAGAAACATGATAGAAACATTTCATGGAATTATCACATTCAGGCTCTACTGCCGTAAACGAAAGCTACTGCCTTCGCACTAAGAATAGTTTCCACTGTCACTGATACTGAACAGAAAAAGCTTCTTACTCTGCTGATTTCTTGTTTTTATGTCTCATGTAATCATGTGCTGGGTAAACTCGGTGAATCTGTGAAGAATATTCCTAGTCAAGAACAGAGTAGTTTGAAAGATCTGCAGCATCATTAAATGAACTTCGCAAAGATTGTTGTTCAAACGTCGCGGAATTTTAAATTTTCCGCCCACGTACACACAGCGCACATCGGAATTCTGATTAATAATATGAACTTATTTAAAATTAAATGCAGCGTACACTCCCCCAGGAGGAACAGGATGAAATGCAGCGTACACTCCCCCAGGAGAAACACGATTTGCACATGGGCAACACTTCATATCTACAGCAAAGTAGATGAGCATTACACTCAGTGACGTATTCCATTATGCCTTCAGTGGAACTGAGGGAGTTGAGTGATAAAACCTTTATTTTCTAAGTGTAATATTATTTACAGGAGACCAATACAGACAGTACATTTCACGTTGATGGGTTGTATTCACTGCCTGACAAAAAAGGTTACGCAACGAGAAGGGGAGCAGAAAATGATACGAAACTTCACGGGTTGAGAGGGTATGTGGTGGTATATCAGCGATTACAAAACTGCGTCAAATTTACAAATAACTTCACAGTATGAACCCGCTGATCAGTATGACGTTGCATACCCTTTGATCTCGATGCAAGCATTAATTGCTTAGGATGGCGGTTGCAAAGCCATTGGAATCGTCATACCTTCTCTTGAGGCAAGCTGTAGCACAATTGATGTAACTGGTCCATGATACCCCAGATACTGGCTGCGGGACAAAGTTGACGTCTGAGCTGGTCCCATGTGTTCTATATCGGGGATGCATCTGCAGATCATTCTGTCCACGGGAGTACGTCAACATCACGCAGACATTCATAGAAATACGACCAGTGTGTGTACGAGCATTTTCATGTTGAAAAATGGCTCCATGATTTTGTCGCATGAGAAGTAACAAGAGTGGACACAGGTATCTGTACTGTACTGTTGTGCCGTTGGAGTTCCCCATCACTACCGACCGTGACCTGCAGTCATACCGGATGGCTCCCCACACAATTACTTCATGGTTCGCAGATGCAAGCCTAGATATAAAGACGTTGCGATGTGCCTGATGCACAATATACTAGCTTGTGGTGGTCAGATGTGGTCGACCTGAACCTTGACAAAAAGTATGTCTCATCTCATGTTAGCATGCAGTCCAACATACGGCCACTGTCACATCTGAATGCTCCACAAATCTAACAGATGGCGAAATGGAGACCCACAGTCAGGCCAGTTTCAAATTCTTCCAAGCGCAGGTAACGCTGTCTCGCACGAGTACGCTTCCGTTCCGTGTTCTGATCACCCTACATTTGGCACTGTTCACTCCCCTTACACACTAAGTGATCAAAAGTATCATTACACCCCACAAAAAATACGTTTTTTATATTAGGTGCATTGTGCTGCTACCTACTGCCAGGTACTCCATATCAGCGATCTCAGTAGTCATTAAACATCGCGAGAGAGCAGAATGGGGCGATCCGCGGAATTCACGAACTTCGAATGTGGTCATGTGATTTGTTGTCACTTGTGTTATACGTCTGTACCCGAGATTTCCACACTCGTAAACATCCCTAAATCCACTGTCTGCGATGTAGTAGTGAAGTGGAGAAGTAAAGTGACACGTACACCACAAAAGCGTATAGGACGATCTCGTCTGTTGACTGACAGAGACCGCCGATAGTTGAAGAGGGTCGTAATGTATAATAGGCAGACATCTATCCAGACCATCAGACAGGAATTCCAAACTGCATCAGGATGGACTGCAAGTACTATGACAGTTAGGCGGAGGTGAGAAAACTTGGATTTCATGGTTGAACGGCTGCTCATAAGCCACACACCTCGCCGGTAACTCCTAAATGACGCCTCGCTTGGAGTAAGGAGCGTAAACATTGGACGATTGAACAGTGGAAAAAAGTTGTGTGGGGTGACAGATCACGGTACACTATACCCGGCTCTCTCCTAACGACTGTAGGAGTCTGGGACTGTACTCCTGTCTCTGGTGTGGTTGCCAGTGATACAGACATGTACGCCTGGTGCCACACCTCAACATCTAGAAAAACAGCAGCCGACCTTCTACGTGGCTCCAACGTGAGGTCAACAGCTACGAGTTGATGTTCGTAGAAATGCGGTGTGGTGAGCGACTGAAATTTGTTTGCATTTTTGTTCTCTGTGTTCTTATGAAAATGTTGAGACATAGAGGACTTCATAGTACGTTAAGTGTCTTTCATTACACCACAGGAATCTGCAGACTTGTCCCACTTCCGTGGGAATACTAGAGAAGTTTACTTGCAGCCAGAGAGGTGTCTGTACTGTAATTTATCTGGCCATGACTTGCCATGTTTAAGCTGTGTCAGGCACGTGTAGCGCGTGTAGAAGGTTTGGTCACAAATCACACCAGCGCACAGAATCTCGTTGGGTTATGACACGGAATAAAGATTATGTGTAGTTTAATTCCTTTTTTTCTTTTTTTTTTTGTTATTGTGCCTGTGGTTTCCTTCTTTTCTGGTATAACAGCAGATGGAGTTTACACAAATGCCAGACATATGAGCAGTGACTCTGAATGAAACGGTGGAAGCTTTGAGGGAACAGGTAACCGCATTGTTACAAACTACAACGCAACAAGGGCAAGACAATGAAGTACTGCGTAAGAGAAGCCTTTGGGGTGCAGGACTCCTCGGTTCAGGATAAAATAAATCGTGTTGAGTGTACGAGCCCATTCTACCGATCCCGCAGCATCTATCTATCGTCATAGCACCATTTTCGGAGAGAGCAGCCAAGGATCTATCTACTTTATTTATCAGCTGCTGTCACATTGGGGAAATGGTAGGAAGAAACGGCCTGAATATGGCTAAACTAAGGTCACTGGATGACGCGAAAACGTACGTTATCTACCACGACACTCTAAGTAGCGCTCCAACGTTTGATAAACTGGCTATCAGTCTAATGAAGAGCTATCGGAAGCAGAACAGCACGGAGTAATTTAGGAATAAACTTAATCGCAGAAGCACGGCGAATCAGTGGAATCTTTCTCTGACAGGATTGGGAAACTGAACTCTCAAACGTATTGTGGGTTAACGAGCATTGCGCTCTCATTTAATTATATGGCCGAAAGAGTCAGCCTACAGGAATAAACCCTGTCGTCGAGTACCGTGTGCCACAAAAGGCGCAGATTCACCACGAGATGGGAAAATTCAGAGGCGTCTATTGTCTATTGAGGCCAAAGAGCTGTAGTGTGCGAGTGAGACATACGAGAACCTACGTCATATGGAAACCCAGTAGAATCCGTTTGTGGCCGCGGAGACGTAACAGTGTTAAATATGGCCGACCTTGTGAAGCTGTTGTGTCGATTGCTCCGAATTCGCAAACTGTGAACAAGCCCCTTCCACCCACAAGTCACTGGGAGAGTTCATTACATGCGAATTGATCTTTAATGCTTTTTTCGCACTTTTTGGATACCACCTTCAGGATCAGTGAACCTTACGACAGTGCAACACGTGTAGTTGTTGCCCCTGAAGGAAACAACGTCCCACCAAGTTCAATTATACACTACGAAAGGTCAAGAAAGTGTATCCCGCAATCGCACAATTCCCGCAATACTTCTCATCAACACGCAGACTGGTAATGTAACGAAAACTTGGATGTATATTCAGATTTTGTAGCCACTGCATACAAATCTCCTTTCGCCATACGAGGTAACATATGGGAGAAAAATTCTTTTATCTATCAAAACGATAAAGGTGAAGTTTGGATCCGATTTTGAATCAGTACAAAAATTTGCTAAGTAATTATGAGACATTTGGCAACCAAAAAGATATTCAAATATGAAATCCTTAGAACGACAATAACAGATAGGACAATATGTATGGAACGTACCACAATACAAGATTGACTAATGGGTATTAGTAACGAATCCATGTCCACCAAAAAGCAAAACAAAGAAATTCCTGACCCAATACCATGGGCCATACCAAGTAATGAAAACGATATCACCTGTCAATGTTAAAATGCAGACGACAAAAAAGTCTTCGTTAATTCATGTCTGACATATTAAGCATTTTAAGGGAGCTGTCGATGCATTGACACAGATACCAGCAGCACCTGCAGTACAGAATGATAAGCCTTGTAGAAGAAAGAATAAAAATACGACTGATGACCAGAATATGTCTAAAATCCCTTACATCTTTAGACCACTGTGATATATATCATTTGAGATTGTTGTTTGCCTGCATCGTATTTGGTTCAATCTTTTGTGAATTGCTACAAAGTCACCCTGTTTTCTTTCGTTCTGTTTATAGAATGTTGTAAAGTGGTTTTTCTATTTTTTATTATCTAGGTATCGAGAAAATATTGTTTTTATATATGGGGGCATAGTTTTGTCTGGGTAATCTCGACTTCTGGAGGGAACGGGAGACAGTGATAAGGATCTCTTTCTCTCTGGTTGCATACCGGAATGGGAGTCTTGGAAGAGTACTGTGGTCATGGTGAGGCTGTACCTCGCCAGGAAGAGAGTATCAGCTGTCTTACAGACCCGGCCTCTCGAGTCTGTAGTACTGTTCTCAGGCAACCGGACGTCCAACTGAAAAACCATCGGTGGATGTTCTGACCTATTTTCAGTGAATGCGAGACGTGCGTAGATTGCAGGACATGCTTGGAGAGTTGCGTAAAGAAGTACTGAAAGAGGAAATTTTAAGAGAAGTACAAAGGGAACACCGAGGTTTACACCTCACATTTGAAAACCTAAGGGAACAATCCTGGTGAATAACAGGGGTTGGTCAGACTCTGGTGAATGGACCTGGTACCATGAACACTATTGCACAAGGAGTTGATTAGACGCTGATGGGAAACTATTAAAAACTGCGTTTGAACAACCGACAGCAAAGACTCCTTGAATTTGTATGACATGATGCGGAAAATATAATAAGTAGTGGAGGCTACTAGATCCGGAGTGAAATGGCATATCACTCAGTTGTCACACCGAGAACAGCATATACTAAACAATAACAGGTTTGTGCGAGAATTAACTGCAGAACTTGTGCAGAATACACGATATACGGTGCAAGCCTTAAACAGTGACTTACAGACAGTCCAAACTCGACTGAATGCAATGTATGGGTGAGTGGCCATGGCTAGGTTGTTACGAGCACTGACAGGTAGTCTGAATGATGCAAGGGTGGAAGTAACTACGCTACAAGAAGCAGTGCATCACACTACCCATTGGCAGCTACGTTATACATTATTGCCACCACAGCCACAGCAATTCCTAACTGGCCTCACAAAGAGCAAAAAGTTACAGCAAAGTTGTGGTATATATGGGAACCAACAGAAGGTAATTTGGCACTATTCCATCACGTGTCCATTGCTGAAATGAGTTCAGATAGTGTAAGGTTACATGTGTTAATTCGATTCCTGGTAGGAGGTGTCATTGAGAGGTATCAGTGCTTTACCTTATACTCCTATCCAATCAAGTGCGAAATTGAGGGAAATGGGTACAGGACTGGACCAAAGACGCATTAATAATTTCGGAGCAAAGATATGTCGGAGGGAAAGTGTTACGATACGCCCATGTAGGATGATAGAGACTGGCGTGCAAGCATATGCAGTCCAGTTATTCCGGGGAAAAGCCGGAGCAAGTGAATGTTAAAGGAAAGTATTAGCACCGTGTCCACATTTCCAGAGAATAGCACCCACAGGGTCTACTCACTTTTTTCATCACAAGTGATGTAAACTATTACGAACATGGGAAATCAACAGACAAGAATAGTAGACGTTTGGGATAGCGGAATAATAATAAACGGTACGATTTCTGACTTGTCAGACGCGACAATGCGTCTAACAGCTACTATTACTGGTATGACCACACTTAAGTGGAAACATCCTATGTTGTACTGGACTGAGACGCCATTAGAGGTGCTGCCTACCCAAAACTCAACTTTACTAAATATTATCCTGATTCCAGACATTCTACGCCCTAAATGTACCTAACTGCGAGGGCATGCTGAAAAGTTTTGTTCCGGAATTTTTATTCTGTTCTCAATATCGATTGAGATATTACGTGTCATGTATGCTACTCGGTCGACTTTCCCGCTTGCCTGACACAAGTTGCAACCCTCTGCCGCTAGAGGGCTACGAATTGTAGCATGTATCATGGCGATGTGTAACGTAATTATGTCGATGTATGAAGGAAAGACGCTCAGTAAACTGAAAGCACAAGTTCGAAGAGTTCGTTTGCACGTGGAACACCATATCCTTCTGGATGACAATGCCAGAGCGCTGCGATATCTGCAACAATCCGGAGTCTTGGGTTCACTGTCATCGATCATTCTCCATACAGTTCCGACTACACCCCATCCGATTTTCATCTGTTTCCAGAATTTAAAGAACATTTTCCAGGACTTCAACAAAGTGAAAAATGTTATCGTACTGCTATCAAGAAACTAATCTCTCGTTGGGAGAAATGTGTTCGTCTCCAGGGTGATTATTTTGAGAAATAAATATATAAATATGAAGAATAAAGATGTAGAATGTTAATAAGTTTCCTTTTGTTTAAAAGACTTTAAATTTTCTCATAAAAATTTCAGGGGCATTATTTTTCGACATGACCTCATAAATGTCTTGATGTGCTGTGTCATTTCAGTTTAAGGTCCTTGTTTTAATAGTTAATAGTGCAATGCTTATTGATTCAATGCCTTTAGAGCTTGTTATAAAATATACAAAGGTTTACCTGTACGTTATTGCGCTTAAGACAATTTTTTACAATGGTAACGACAATAACCGTAACTCAGTACATACCATCAACCTTCTAGATCCACCTACTTACTGAAACTACTATCTATTTATTCAAACTTTTCATCCCTTTGTCTACCAAATTGCCTCCTATAAACTGCATTTCTTTCTTGCCTTATATTTCTTATAAATAGCTTGCACATAATATGATCTTCCGTTGAACACTGTGCCCTCTACAAGAATACACCAAACAGCTTGGGTATGCCCCGCTACCACAACTCTTGCTAAGAAGCTAGACCCTCACCCCACACCAACAAACTATACAGCATATTCACATTAATCCTCAAGCTAGCACTCATCCTATCTTCTTGGTCCTGAAGCTGGAGCTGATCATCAAGTCTTTAGACGATCGTCTCCAGTCGTCCCATACCTGCACAAGGAACAACTAAAACAACAACTCCACTTCGCCAAAAGATGATGAGTATGTCAGTCGTCGGAAAGTCGCAGTTTGAAGACACCGCTACCCGGCTGAAAGCCCGAGAACTCTTCTCTAGCTGTATACGCCGGGAAAGCATACATTCACAATACCCACATTTCTCTATGGCAATCATCATTCCCATAGCAATACCAAATGTCTTTAGTATTATCACCATCATTTTCTTGTCGCCTCTAAACGTCTTAGCCACTGTAATGTTTCAAGAAGAATAAAAATCATTTTCGTTTCTCATTTAAATATTTTGTACAATGACATAGACAAGTTACCTTTTAAAGAGGCATAAAATTTGGCAAGCAGCGTGAAGGTGATATAATATGGAAAGAAATATGCGAACAGTGAGAATCTGAATCTTCCGTTCTAATTCTAGCACACATTGCATCACAGTCACACACACAAACATACACACAAACACACACACACACACACACACACACACACACACACACACACCTCACACATTCACATTCAGATTCACTAACACAATCATTCTTGTTCTTCGACAAGCTCAGTTCGACAGCTTACCGAGCTGTAACACACTAACCCCCAGCTTGGTTCCTCAGTGGAAGAAGTAAAACAGACTAAAAAACGATACTGACTATCATTGAGTGTACTGCCACTATAACAGAGACTCCCGGACGATATTCATCACTAACAAGAGAAAGCAATGTATTCACTTGGTACAGTTATCTCCCTGAGGTCTATACTCACAGAGCTGTCCAATATTTGTGATAAAGAGGGCTTAAATACTTGATGATAACATATTTTGCTTTCCATTAAATATGCGAGAAGAATAACGGTATATTTTATGGTAACATCTTGCGTAAACACTGGAAATTTATCCGATTTGCGTAATACAGAGATACAGGTTCTAAGCTATTATTTAGCTAACAATCTACATCCTCCACTGAAACACGCTGCATATCACTGCCTGAAGGAGTCCAAAATCATCCCGTAGAATCCGAAGGAATAGTGAATTGACCAATTAAACTGAGGTCAAATTGACAGGGAAATCATATATGGAAAAATCGAGTTTTTGTGTTTCTGTGGTAACATTTCTGTACAAGTGTTAAAATCTCTAGCAAGTGGTATACCCCACACGCTGTCTAAATCCGTTGTTATTTATTCTCCCTGGATTTAAGTTCACTTTCTAAGTTTCTCCTCGTTCTTTTTTACTGTTTCCTCTATGAATTTGTGTCAATATTATGCAACTCTGACTTATTAAACTGATAGTTCTGTAAACGTTGGAATTGTTCTTGAAGAACGAGAGCATTTCAAGTGTTTCATATACCTCGATCACCAGTGAAGTGGTTCTGTTATGGCTCTCTCTGCGGAGGAACTCAGTAATTGTGACGTAATGTTGGCTGATCCAGTGGCATGCCAAATTGTTTCTCGTTTCTTCTATTTTCTGACTAACTACAGTATATCGATTAAATATTGACAACAAAAGAATTGTGTAACAGTACAATATTAAACACATGTAATGGGTGAAATTGGTTCTCTCAGATAAGTCATATGCGGAATAGCTTTCTTTGTCACTACGACCATTAATTACCTCCCAGTAAATTTCAGACGACATCTGTTGGAACGATTCCTTCACCTAAGACTAATTCAGAGTTGCCATTTTTGAAGGAGCTTAACATACAGTCACTGATTTCGACTAGAACTGATGTGCTTTTGTTCCAATTCATCCATAGTGTGGAGATGCTCAGTGACATGTTATAAGGCAGGAATACGCTATGCACATTTTCAGAGAAAAAAGGAGTGGTGGCCAATATTCAGGGATATGACGGGAATGACCATTCGAAACAAGAAAGTAAAGTAAACATGGGGTGTAAAACCTGTACCTTAAGAGCTATGAGCAATTCTTGATCTTCGACACTGTGAAACAAATCTCTTCTACTGCAATCTCTTTGCTTTCCATATTTTGGGAAATGGTAGCATGGATCAAAACAAGAAAAAAATGTCCAGTAAATATGTGCTCCAAAATGTATACCTTCAGATCTACAGTAGAAGCACTTGCTCACCTTCGCTGCTTTGAAACAGAACACTTCTAGTGAACAGTTGCCCATAACTTTTGAGATATGCATTTTAGAGCACATGTTTACTGGAGATTTTTCTTGTTTTGTTCCATACTACCACTTCCCAAAAAATGGAAAGCAAAGAGCTTGCAGAAGATGAGATTGGTTTTACAGTATCAAAGGTCAAGAATAGCTCACAGCTCTTAAGGTATGCATTTTAGAGCACATGTTTGTTCGACTTTCTTGTTTCGAATTATCATTCCTGTCTTATCCCTGAATATTGACCATCACTTCTGAAACACCCTGTATAATAATGTAATTTCCATATATCCCAATTGTACGTTAAATTTAATTAATTTTCATTAATAAGGTATTAATAAACTTGTCACACCAGATACGAATGTACAACACACTGAGGTATATGCAATAATTCTTAGCGTCTTGTAGTCACGCACCATCAGAGAGAAAATCAGTTTACAACGCTTATTTACACTGATCATATCACTGCCCTAAAGTTGTGAAGAAGTCAGTTTTTGAGTAATCTTACATTGTTTGATATTATTAATAGTATACACTTTAGTGGGTTCTACTAAGAAATACATTAATTAAGTAGAAAAACTGTTCACCAACAAATTTAGGTTACCCTTTCTTCAAAATATGAATAGTACGCAAATCGACAAAATGCAGTCTGACTATTCTCAGTTATGGTTCTACAGACACCCGTATTTATGAATTGCAACGTAACAGTTTTCTTAATATTTGTAATACTTGTTGACAGTTAAATTTTCTCTTAAGAGACCAGATATATTAGGAAACGCCTAACAATTCGTTTCTACATTTAACTCAACGATAATATTATGACAGATTAAATGTAAATTAATCATAAGTCAGCGTAATTCGAAGTAAGTAAATAAATACAAAAGCTTTGATAAACTGTGACACAAAAGGTAAAACAAGAAAATTTATTTAGTCAAACGTAAATAAATACTTCACTGTCCACTTACATTACTAATGAACTATAATGTAAAAAAGTCATTTCTACATAACATGCTGTATAAAATATGCTATATAAAATTAATACTTCATGTAACTAAATATACGAAAGATGCGATTTTGAAATACAGGTTTTGCATAACTTTATAATTATTATTTTGTTTCAAAATTACAAAAGTCTTACATAGTTCAAACCGATTAAGATCTCATAAAACACTTACCACTTCACATGTATCACATGGAGACAGCAGAGGCATAAAGTACGTTCTGATGCACTGATATGCTAATTAATTAAATTAAACAATTAAACCACCCTCCCTCTGACTTTCTCCTTAACCTACTATTATTTTAACTGATTGATACTTTAATTGATCTGAGAATCTCCCACCTCTTCCACTCTCCTCTTCCTCCCCTACCCATAAGGGAAAAGGGGCAATTTTTACCACCCCTGCCCAGTTCAGTTTTATGCCTAATCGACTGATTAATTAAATTTATCAATTAATTACCCCCTCCCCATCTGGGAAACCGATAGCCATCCCCTCCTGTCCCCCACTCTCCCACCTCCACTCCCACCATCGGGAAACTGGAGGGATAAAGTAACAGACTATGGTGGAGAGGAAGGATCTCAAGATGTAAAATTCAGATCAATGTCAATAATAAGATATTGTTCAATTCGGTTGGCATATTCCTTATTTAATCAGTTTGCAGGAGACAGGGCTCCTCCATTCTGGAACATAGCTCAGTTGTAGTACCTCTACTCTTATATCACCAGCAGATACCGATGACAATTGTTACTGCCTTGATCCCACAACCCCTCGGTTTCCTGGAAATAGTGACCTACTTATCATTGATTGCTTGCATATTTGGCGGGAAATATCAAATTGATTAACTGCGTGGAATACTGCAATCTGTGGGAAAAACACTTGTCATATATCAAAGATCTTGTATGCACTGATGTGTGATTACACAAGCACCCTCCTCCATCACCACAATGCTTATCTGGAGGAAAAAACCTTCCAATAGTGTATTTCCACAGACCGCGGGGCAGATGTGCCAGGGACCACGCTGCTCTCTCTCAAGTAACTACTTCCTATTTGTGTGTCTACCAATATCTCCAAAGATGCAGATGGAGGTTCCGTTCCCTCCTCAGAATACTGTGTCTCTGTTCGACAGTGTTGGGGTAAGGGGAGAGCACGCGCAATTGCGATATAAAAATGGCGGGAAATAATCCATTTGCACGTCCCTATCAAATAAATTGTTTAACGATCTACAGGAGACAAATATATATCTTAAAACGCTCACCACACCCTTACGAAGATTTTTCTTCATAATAAAACATTTTTTCAACGTTCGAGAGCCACATGCAAACAATATACAAATCAAGTAATTAAATTTCCGCCACAGATACATCGTAACACTACATAAATCTCAGGTCTTGTATGCACCAACGTTTGAGAACACAAGCACCCTCCTTCACCACAACGTTTTTGTTAAACATATCCGGCCAACAAAACTTTCCAGTCGTACACACTCGTGACTGCGAAGCTTCCAGTGAACCAAGTTATTGGTAACCACCTTGTAGATTAAACAGCATGGTATTACCATATTGGGGGCTACAGTATGCAACTACAGGATGAATCGCGTGCTTGACTCACTGCAAAATTGTTTGAGTGTTTTAAACTGGAACAAACAATATTTATAATGTGCCCCACGGTACTCTGTGCCAGTCACATCGCTGTGGTATCAGCTAAGCAATAACTTACGGAACAGCTGCTGTGAGGTGTTCAACAGAAGTGGTATATGGTATAGTTTGGCAGGAGAAACATATTTCTCTCAATCCAGGACATTGTTTTCCACAATACTATCAGATATACGTGCCGCCGAATTAGGACTGGTACCCACAAACAACGTTGTTCCACAAATCTTAGGAATAAGAGTAAAAGACTCACACAGACCTAAGCCATTCCCATTAAGGAAATCACGCCTATAAATGCAATTAACGTAGTGTGTGTACGAAAAAGAAAACCAAAAACAGAGATCGGAGACAAAAAACAAAAACTGTGCATATAGCAGTGACAGATGTCATAAAGGGAGAATGCAAACTGCAACTGGAAAGGAAGCAAGCCTTACATATTTCTTTAAACTCGGTGTGTGGCGAAATGTGGCTGCCACTGGGGAAAATAAAAGATCAAGTTTTACTGTTAATAACAGTAATAAGTGACCGTATATATCCTTATGGATTGGAGCACGTTTACTGTATTGAAAGACATGAAACATCTGTTTATAAAACTCCATTCTCAACTGTATCTGCTTAAAAAGAATGGTTACATTGTCTTTAAGTGCGCTGGACTGGGTGTTGTGCATTTAGCAACAGAAAAACCATTTACAAAGCTTAAAACCGACAGCATAACAACATTTTATGACCACTCGTTTGCAAAAGTTGTAAACATAAAGCTCTATACGGGAATTCCACAAGACTGTGTGGCAGTAGAGCTGGTAGCGTACACAGAGGAAGATTTGGAATGTAATAACAATAGTATTATGTAGGATATAAGAGGCAAGATTAAAACTATTGAATGCCCTCGTCTAGAGGAACTGTTGGAAGGAAGAGTGCTAACTGTTAAAGTCATAAAATATATAGTTTACAGGAAAAAATTAGATATGTTTTGGAATTCGAGACCAAACCTTCTTTGTACCTGTGATTAGATGTCATCACCTTCAGACATCTGCTCTTAAACTCTCCACAATGCCACAGAATTTTCCGGTTTCCATATGTTGCGATGTCTTCCACATTCTTGTGAATAAGAAACACCGCATCTGAGTTTTATTTTAAGCATCCAGTGTGCTGTGGGAGCCAATGGATCGAAATGTGTTAATGTCGGTTTAGCACCAGACACAGACCTCACAATCATGACAGAAAAACAAAATGTATGGTTGTATACACAGCTGTAGTCATACGCTGCTTCGATGTTTTACAGCTATAAGCAATGTATCAGACTGCTTATGAAACAACATAAGAACCCTCTACTGTGACTGATAGCCTATGCTATATGATCTTCCTCCTGTAAAGATGAAGAAACTTTATACAATTCCGTAGAAGCGACTTCGATCACTGGCTGTCTACTGCAATGCGGAAACACGTGTATATTTAATGAAGTCACCAAATATGGTCGAGGTCAACATGCAGATTGTGCTTGTTTTCGATGTATCGGGAGAGACAGACGCGGTAAAATCTTGTCGAGTTTTCTGGCGGTTGATGTTAGCAAAGTTTTTTAGTTCGTAGTTTTAATCTGTTGGATGTTACAAAAACGACGAAGAGAGAGAGAGAGAGAGAGAGAGAGAGAGAGAGAGAGAGAGAGAGAGAGAGAGAGAGAGACTATGCTGTCAACGAAGACTCTGACACCATTACACTGTTGTATTTCTAGCATGGTAGTCATAGGAATACGATAAAGGAGATTATGACATGTACTGAGGTGGGGTGGGGGTGGGGATATTTATAGACAGTCGTTCGATATCAATGAAATGAATTTATTTGTGCAGTCCACGTTTTACTCTGCATGGTAATAAATTTCTTCCTATACATTAGAGTGCTATTTTTCTTGTTGACACACCTCTCTACCTAGCCAGAAATATGCGGAGGACTAGAAAGCCTTCTAAAAATGGATCAAGGTATCGGAACGTGGTGTGTTTTCGAGAGAATTATCATGGGTCTGTGACTTGGCTGGGGACATCTCTTACTTCTTGAATTCAGGTGGATTCGAATGTTATATATCGAAAACGAAAGAGGAGTTGGGAGGTGAGCTCTATACCGTATCTTCGAAGTACTATGGACAAACGTATTACAACCCCTCCATTCGTCTCGCGAAGAGACTGCAGTGGAAAAATTTGGCGCTAATACGAAGGTCTTTATCGAGAAACAATCAACAGCAGAAGTTGCGTCTTTAGTTTTCTCGATAAAGAGGAGACATCATTCCTTTGTAAGTTTTGCGTGTCTATAAATGGATGTGCTGACATCTTAATAGATAGAGTAAATTTACATATACATTTATATGCATACTTCGCAGGTCATCGGATGGTCCATGGAGGAGTTTACCCAGTAGCCCTATCAGTCATTTCCTTTCCTATTGCACTCACAAACAGAGCGAGGGAAGAAAGACCGTTTATGCACCTCTGTATGGTCGTTAATTTCTCGAATCTTATCTTCGTGGTCCCTACACAGAACATGTGTTGGTGGCAGCAGAATCCTCCTGTAGCACCTTTAAATGCCAGTTCTCAACTGAATTCCTCGAAAAGAACATTCAGGGACACCCACTTGGTTGACCTGGCGAGTGTAATACGATTTCAAGAAAAGAAAATTACTCACCATGCATGATCAATTTAATTAATTACCCAGTCAGTATGATGTCAATAACACGCGAGGGCTAGAATACCACTGATATGATTCACGCGTTGGAGAGATAATCAGGAGCGTTTTCGTTGTGGCTCGAACTTTTAACGAAATTTCAATCTCTCACCTACACAGGGAGAAATGCCCATCGTAATAAAATCAGCTATTTTACCCAATTTGTAAAGTGATACATACACTGAAGCGTCAAAGAAACTGGTATAACCATGCGTTTTCAAATACAGATATATGTAAACAGGCATAATATGGCGCTGTCGTCGGAAACGCCGATATAACACAAGTGTCTGGGGCAGTTGTTAGATCTGTTACTGCTACTGCAATGGCACCTAACCAAGATTTCAATAAGTTTGAACGTGGTGTCATAATCGGCGCACGAGCGATGGGACACAGCATCACCGAGGTAGCGATGAGGTGGGGATTTCCCAGTACGACCATTTCACGGCAGGAAAAAAGAGCCTGCAAGAAAAGGACCAACAACAATTGAAGAGAATCGTTCAACGTGATAGAAGTACAGAAGTGCAACACTTCGGCAAACTGCTGCAGATTTCAATGCTAGGCCATCAACAAGCGTCAGCGTGCGAACCATTCAACGAAACATCATCGATATGGACTTCCGGAGCCAAAGACCCACTCGTGTGCCCTTAATGACTGCACGGCACAAAGCCTTATGCCTCGCCTGGGTCCGTCAACACCGGCATTGGACTGTTGACGAATGGAAACATATTGCTTGGTCGGACGACAACCTCATGAATCTATGGACCCTGCATGTCAGCAAGGAACTCTTCAAGCTGGCGGGGGCTCTGTAATGGTGTGGGGCGTGTACAGTTGGAGTCAAATGGGTCCCCTGATACGTCTAGACACCACGCTGACATGTGACACGTACGTAAGCATTCTGTCTGATCACCTGCATCCATTCATGTCCATTGTGCATTCCGACAGATTTGGGCAATTCCAGCAGGGCAATGTAACACCCCACTCGTCCAAGAATTGCTGCAGAGTGGCTCCAAGACCACTCTTCTTAGTTTAAACACTTCCGCTGGCCGCCAAACTCCCCAGACATGAACATTTTTGAGCGTATAAGTTATGCCTTGCAACGTGTTGTTCAGAAGAGATCTCAACCCCCTCGCACTCTTGTTGCGGGACTTCTGCGTGCTCCGGGGGTCCTACACGATATTAGGTATATGTACCAGTTTCTTTGGCTTCTTAGTATAGTATGAACTTGATAGTACAACATGCTTGTAACATTCCATCACGAGCCAAAAACGAGTTTAATATTATAGTCCTGCGATGCAGGACTAAACAGATAGTGAGCTGATAAGAACAGATTCTCTTTGCTGGATGAGAAAATACTTAGAGAGTATATAAATCGTCATACTGTTTTAGTCGATTTTCACAAGTAACGATACTTTAGCGATGTGAAAAAGCGCGCATGGTCCTATTTCTTCTCTGTTCGAAAATAACTCATGTAAAAGAAAAGAATCTACATTTAGCGTGAGAAATTGAGGTGAGGTGTATTGACTACAACATTGCAGTTTCGGATTGGTAAAGTGGATTTTTTAAACTGGGGAGTCTATGTCGGAGTGGATTTGCAATTAGAGCTTAACATCCATGCTGCGCCTGCTTGTCTCGTAGCGTCCATGCCCAGCGACCGACTGGGAGCCACATCTTGGCCTCGTGCGAGCAGTGGATACAAATAATGATCCAACCTGTCAGCTCTTGTCCGCAGCGATGGGGACAAGCCTCGGCGGCAGTGCCCTCTGGATGGCTGAATAGTGAACTAGTCGGTAATCTGGTAGAACGGCGACAGAAGCGGATAGGTGGGTTGCATCAGAAGATACAATGTGGCGAGTGTTTGCGCTGTACAGTTACTACTCCTCATCATGTAAATTGATCGGTTGACGGCTGGGCTGCCTCGGTGACAAATCTCTCCCGCCCCAGAGCATCTGGTACGGGCGACTTGCGGCTACTAGGAGATGAGTTCGCAACTGCCATCGAGGCTGGCGCGACTGCGGCTCTCTGGCAGTTGGCGCTCGACGTGCACTTCACGATCGCGAGAATGTGCGTCCAGAAGGCTTTTTCGCATGATATGTTTAGTGGAAACGTAGTGGTGGAGGAGGGTGCTTGTGTTCTCAAATGTCGGTGCATACAAGACCTCACATACATTTAGCACTACGATCTATTTGTGGTGGAAAGTTAATTACTTGATTTGGTTAATGTTTCCACGTGAATCTCAAACGCTGAATATATGTTTTATTTCGAGGAAGAATCATAATAAGGTGGTGGTGAGTTTTTAAGCCACCTATTTGAGTCCTGTAAATCGTTAAACAATTAATTTGGTAACGCAGTGTAAATTGATTATTTACCACCATTTTTGGTATTACAATTGGGCGAGCTCTCCCTTTGTCCCCATCATTAGCCAATAGGAACATAGTATTCTTCGGAGGAATGACAGCCTCCATCTGCGTGTTTGGAGACGTTAGTTCACACACAAACACGAAGTAGCCAGTTGAGAAAGAGCTGATGTGATTTCCTGATTATCAAATACCAAAGATTTGCTACCACCTGACGATTTGTTCAACAGGAAGTAGCTACTTGATAGGGGCTGACGCACGTGTGGACCTCCAGTCCTGTACCGGCCCTGTCTCCCAAAAAACTGATTACATGAAGAAAATGAACATTTTATTGAACAATATATTATTATTTGAATTTCATATCATGAGAT
Organism: Schistocerca serialis cubense; assembly: GCF_023864345.2. NCBI lineage: Eukaryota > Metazoa > Arthropoda > Insecta > Orthoptera > Acrididae > Schistocerca > Schistocerca serialis. Next base: position 317,188,629 of record NC_064640.1, on the reverse strand, counting down.
CCTTCCTCTCCACCACAGACTGAGTCTTTCTCTTGCCAATTTCCAGCTGGTGGAAGGAGAGAAAATTGAGTGGTGGATGGGAGGGGAGGGGTGAGTGCTTTTTCAGAGGGGGTCGTAATTAGTTAATCAAATTAGTTAATTAGTCAATAGGATCAGAATTAAACATGGGAGGGGTGAAAAAAATTGTCCCTTTTTCAAGAGGAGTGGAGTAGGTGGAGAGAGTGGAGTGCATGTTCTCAGAAGGAAGGATTATCCCCAGGGGTTCATGAATCATTTAGTGAGAAAAAAGGTTGAGGGGAAAGGGACGGGTGTTTTAATTGATCAGCTTAATTAATTAAGAGATCAATTTGATATCAAAAGTGCATCAGAGCCATTTTATCCCACTACTGAGGATCAGTTCATTAAAATATGTTTGAAAAAGCACAGATAATGTAAAACTTATTTGGTTTATGAGATATTTACTTGCCAAACCCTATCACGAATCAGTGACAACGTGTAATCAAAACGGAATTTGTCCCATATTGATCGTAACATTGTGTGTCAATCTGCTACTCATTTGATAGCATTGCCTAAGGAACTACACTGCTCATCAGATCGTGAAGAAAGACATTATCTTGTGTTGCAGGACAGGTGCATAGACAAAAGTTGTGTATGCTCGTCATAATCACTTCGTGGATATATGGGATTTGCTGCTTTCGTGCATGGCTTCTTCTTTTTCATCTAAATCTACATCATACTGCGCAAGCCACCTAATGGTGTGTGGCGGAGGGTACTTTCGGTACCACTATCCGATCCCTCCAACCCTGTTCCACTCGCGAATAGTGACTGGGAAGAATGGTTGCCGGTAAGCCTTTGTATTGGCTCTAATTTCTCGAATTTTCTCCTCGTGGGTCAATACGCGATAGGTATGTGGGGGGAAGAAATATGTTGTCTCACTCCTCCTGAAAAGTACTGTCCCCAAATTTCAGTAGTAAATCTCTCCGTGATGCACAACGTCCCTCTTGTAACGTCTGGCAGTGGAGTTTGGTTAGCATCTCCGTAACGCTCTCTCGCCAGCTAAACGATCCCGTGACGAAACGCACCGCTCTTCGTTGGACCTTCTCTATCTCCTCTGTCAGTCTTACCTGATAGGGATCCCAGATAGATGAACAATACTCAAGAATCGGGCGAACAAGCGCCTCATAAGCCACTTCTTTCGTGGATGAGTTACATTTCCTTAAGATTCTTTCGATGAATCTGAGTCTTGTGTCTGCTTTTCCCGCTAACTGCTTTAAATGGAAGTTCCACTTCATGTCGCTCTGGATAGTTACGCCTAGATATTTTACGGCAGACGCTGCCTCCAGTTGTTTGTCATCAGTAGTGTAGCTGTACAGTAGTGGATTTCTTTTCCTATGTATTCGCAATATCTTACATTTATTTACGTTGAGGGTCAACTGCCAGAGTCTGCACCATTCATCAATTCTCTGCTGGTCGTTCTGCAAATTCTTACTAATTTCTGGCTTTGCTACTTTGGTATAAACAATTGCATCATCTGCGACTAGCCTTAAAGAGCATCCGACGATTTTTACTGGATCATTTATATATACTGTGTACAGCAACGGTCCTATTACACTTCCCTGTGGTACTCCGGATATTACTTTTACGTCTGTCAATTTAGTTCCGTTAAGAGCGACTAGAATGCAATCGCAGGTCTGCTCCGATACTCCGTAAGCTGGTATTTTTTTCATTAAACACCAATGCGGGACGGTGTCAAATGCCTTACTGAAATCAAAAAACACGGCATCAGCCGGAGCGCCGTTGTCCACTGCGCTGTAGATCTCATGGAGGAACAGAGGGAGCTGATTTACGCAGGATCTCTGTTGGCGGAATCCATGTTGATTTTTATAGAGGAGCTGTTCATTTTCCAAGAACCTCATAATTATTGGGCATAAAACATGTTCCATAATTCGGCAACAGATTCACATCAACGATATAGGTCTATAATTGTGTGGATCTATCTTACGGCCTTTCTTAAAAACGGGAATGACCTAATCTTTTTTCCAGTCGTTAGGTACCTTTCGTTGTTCAAGCGATCCACGATAAATTACTGCTAAAAGGGGAGCAAGTTCTTTCACATAATCTTTACAGAATCTTATAGGCATCTCATCTGGTCCTGAAGCCTTTCCATTACTAAGCGATTGTAGCATCTTTTCAATTCCGCGGTCGGTTATCTCAATACCTGCCATTTCGACATTCGCACGACGATTGAATGGAGGGACAGTGTTACTATCTTCCGTGGTGAAACAACTTCGAAAGACCACATTCAGTATTTCGGGCTTTGTTATCTTCCGTTTCGGTGCCGGCGTGGTCGCTGAGAGAATGAATAGATGATTTTGACCCGCTTACTGAGTTTACATACGACCAAATTTCTTAGGGTTTTTACCCAGGTCGTTTGACAACGTCTTACTTTCGAAATCGTTGAACGATTCTCTCATTGCTCTCCTTACTCTCATTTTCGCTTCGATCAGCTTTTGTTTGTCAGCTAGGTTTCTACTTCTCTTGAATCTGAGATGAAGTGCTCTTTGTTTACGTAGCGATTTACTAACGCGGCTATTAAGTCATGGTGGATCTTTCCCATCCCATAAAACCTTACTCTGAACATACTTGTCTAGGGCATACTGAACGATGCATTTCAACTTTTTCCATTTGTGCTCCACATCTTCGTCCTCATCACCAAATATTTGATGCTGACTGCTGAGATATTCTGAAATTTGTATCCTGTCACCCTTGCTGAGCAAATATATCTTCCTACCTTTCTTAACATTCCTCGTAGGACTCGTCGTCGTAGATGCTGTCACAGCCTTACTCTACGTTAACTGCTTCGATAAGTTCAGGTCTGTTGCCAGAAGGTCTAAGACGTTACCCTCACGAGTTGGTTCTCTAACAATCTGCTGAAGGTAATTTTCGGACAAGATATCCAGAACAAGTCACACAATTCCCTGTCTGCGGCACCAGTTTTCATGCCATAACACTCAAAATCTCTACCTGGCAAGTTGAAGTCACCCCCTATTACAACGGCATGATCAGGAAAGTTACTAATGATATTCGGCAAGCTCTGTCTGAAGCGCTCTACAACTACAGATCCTGACGTAGGTGGTCGATAAAAGCATCTGATCACAGTTTTTGACCGTTCTTTGATACACAGTTTCACCCGGATTAATTCACATTAGGAATCCGCGATACCCTCGCTAGATTTTATCGAATTTTTTACTGCAATAAACATGCCGCCACCATTGGCGACTAACCTATCCTCACGATAAACGTTCCAATCTGAACTTAGGATTTTGTTGTCATTGACGCCTGGCTTAAACCAGCTTTCTGTTTCCAATACTAACTGTGCATTATAACCTTCACTTAGCGATACTAATTCTGGGACCTTTCCTTGGATGCTCCTGCAATTTACTAAAATCATATTAGTCTTTTCTATCCCTGATCAGTGAGGACCAAGATTTTCTGAGGTCGCTGTGGCTGATTTAACAGGCAAATCATGTTTGCTTCCAAGGAAGGGGTTCTCTAACCTAAAAATGCCCCATGTGCACGCCACAAGTACTCCGCTACACTAGTAGCCGCTTCCTGCGTGTAGTGCACGCCTGACCTATTGAGGGGAGACCTAAAACCCTTCACCAGATAGCGGAGGTCGAGAAATTCGCATCCGATAGCTTCACAGAGCCGTCTGAGCCTCTGGTTTAGACCTTCCACTCTGCCCCAAACCAGAGTACCGCGATCAATCTTGGGTACGATGCTAGAAATAGACAGCTTAGCCTGCACCCCGCGGGCGTTGCTGGTTGCCTTCACCAAATCAGCCAACCGCCGAAAGGAGCCGAGGATGGCCTCAGAACCCATGCGGCAGGCGTCATGCGTGCCGACATGTGCCACTACATGCAGCCGGTGGCACCCGATGCGCTCGATAGCAGCCGGCAGGGCCTCCTCCACATCAGGGATGAGACCTCCCGGCAAACATACCGAATGAGCATTGGAATTCTTTCTCACCTTGCCTGCTATCCCTCTATGGGGCTCCTCCACCCGCCTAATAATGGAGCTCCCAATGATTGGCATACCCACCCGCCGTACTTGTCCGGACTGGGCAGGAAAATCGACCGCTGGCCCAACAGGGTGGCATCCAGAGCTGGCTCAGAGTTATCATCAACACTGGGAAGCACCTCGCACTTGTTGCTAAGGCGAAGGGAGTCAGTCGCACGGCCTGCTCTCTCCTTCGCCTTCCGCCCAGTGGCACACGAACCCACCATTATGTGCCACCCACTCTGGAGTGCGGGCGGACCGGTCAGATGTTGCTTATCGGAAGCCGCAATGACGTCCCGGCCACCAGGGCATTGCAGTGACACCAAAGGCGTCGCATGTCTCGTCATTGGCGCCCCGACGTCACCGCAACTTCGGGCATTAGGTAGAAGGTAGTCGACGGTAGCCAACGCTGCTTCCAGCCGTTTTCGGACAGCAGCCAACTATCCTTGTGTCCGCTCACAACAAGCACAGTCCCTAGCCATATCGTAGTGTGAATAAAATAGATATGAGGTCTCAAATGGCACTACTGAGTTTGAAAATATACCAAAGGAGAATAAGGTAACACTGAAAGTTGGTGTGCTGATTTCTCACTGAACTCTGAAACCGAAAGCTATTAAACAGAAATAAATTTCTCTACACGGAAAATTTACACTAGGAAGCCGCCCTAGATAAAGATATTCACGAGACTTACGCTAAAACAAAAACTACGATTAATTTTCTAACCACTAGTCTACACATTAAAATACACACGTACGGTTCACTTCTTTGCAGAAGCACGTAACAAAAAAAGACTAAATTAATTTACAGTTTATCACACAAATGCTGTTGCTGCTCTGCTGCGCGTCCTCTCGGCTCGGCGGCTGTCGCTACACTAAGTAGCGGTCACTTATTCAACTGTCACGCGACGGGTGACGTGGCGGTCTAGCGGCAGAAAATTTACACTACTTTCTCTCAATGTATAGTAATGGAGCCACACCATATCACTTACAAGCAAAACACCCATTGCCTTCAGAGCAGCCCAACGGAATGAACTGTTGCAGAACGCTTTGTTTAACTTCATGCTTTAACAGTACAGTTATAATTTTTGTGTTACTAAGTTACCCAATGGCTGCTGATACAGTGCTAATGCTAGGAATACCGCGCAACCTTTTACATAATCTTCCAGTGAGAATGGTGGAGATAAGTTTACAGAATAATATTTGTAGCACCTCTACAGGGGAGAAAGCAATAACACAGTTGTTATAACATTCTGCAGCTGAATGGATAATTTTTAAAGCACTGGTTAAAATGGACAATTTTTCGTGCAGAGAGGTGTAGTGATGTATTTTAAAGTTGACTCATGTGGATTGCATCGGGTGAAGGACAGTGCCACACGTGTTAATATGAGAAGCAATATGGAGATACTACATTTTGATAGCAAAGTTAAAACCACCAATATTTTAGAAGAAGTCTAGATTTGCCGTGTTCTAGAAAGATTCCCTGATTCTGCCTTGAACACGTAGATATATCTGCGACACAAATTTTGGCAGTCTAAGCAAATAGGCATTACTCCTAAAACCCACTATTGCATTACCACAGGTCTTTAGTTTCCTCAGAGAAGACTTTCGCGTTTGTTCACTAACATGTGTGACGTATCAATTTTCGGTGGCTACAGTGTCACGTCGTTCAGTGTCACACAAATTTTTATTTTTTAAAGGGGATCGCTTAAGTCTATTTCCATGGGTTCGCCCCTCAAATTCCTCCCTCATATCACAAAATTGTCGTCTGATGTAGTACAAACTGAAAAAATAAATTCCTTTTAAAGCACAGTTTCGTACATAATTTATATTCAAAACCTTACACCTGTGTCACAGAACAAATTCTACATCGAGAATACTTTACACAAGTTTAAGGGAAGAAATGCTTCCGATAATTATACAGTATTTAAAGAACATCAAAATATGAACAGGCTGAAATTACCGAACAGTACATGAGACTATGTTAATCAATTCAACTGTAAAAAGCTAAGGAGCATATTATAAGCAAAATGAGGAATATGCCAAAGTGAAAAGCTAAAATGAGCACTTCTCAATTGGAAGTAAACCAAAACGATCAGAATGGCTGAAACAGAGCACAATAACATGAGCCATAAACGAATAAGAGCTAAGCAACTAAGGAAATAAGAGAATAGGCAAAAATGAGATACCAACAAAATGAGAGCTGGCCGAACTCCGTCGGCACTTAAATATGGTTACGCTAGTGGCGGCACCTCGCGGCCCGTACGCAACACGCACGCCTGCGATCGCAATGCACTCTTAGCGCTCGCGGCGGCGTCTAGCGGCCCGTACGCAAGTTGTGTGATTGCTGTAGCAGGTCGACCCCTTAATCTATGATGTTACACATGATACTGTTTTTGTGAAATAGGGAATTTTTCGGTATTTCCACTTTCAGTATTTTTATGAATTGTCCTTGTGAAAGAGAGAATTTGTATTGGCGCTCACGACCCATTAATATTTTACACTTTAATTGTTCAGTTTCATTTCTAAAAACGGGACTTAATCTTTTCTATACTGTGTTACTTATTTTTAATAATTTAGCACATGTACAGCACACCCCCCACCCCTCCCTCACCCTCCACCCTTCATACCTTGTATACCGACAGTTTGTTTCTGTAGCCGCTGGAGCCACTTGTAAACATCTTCCGCATTGTAGAGCGATCAGTACTGCCTTGCCTGCTGCCGCTCAACCAACTTCCTGCTCGTGGCACGGTAAGGTCCTTTATTGGGCTCATACATTCAAACTGCCTGGGCCTGTTACTAGTATACAGCTTTGCTTGTCCCGTTTGGTTTTTATCCAGGTTTTATCACTATAGGTTCTGGTATACCCTTCATTTTAACTATGGACTACCACTTTTAGTGCGTCATTTGTCTATAACTTGTGAATAATGGGGAGTGGCTCTAAGGCAGTTACCTTTCGGCAGAAGTTGTTAAAGATTAAAGAGAATCTGCGAGTACTGTACAAGTAGTCCTCTATAATACTACGTTTTAGTAATACTCTATTCTGCAGACCACTGTGAAGAATTCTTTGTTAAAAAAATTTTCGTTACTAATTTTGTACAAATCACCTGAGGATGCGTCTTCAGTTGACGGGGAACCGATCGTGACTTTTAGTAATAAATATTTTACAGCCAGTGCGGATCATTTCAATCAAAATTGGAAATTTGGCTGCGGTGGCCCGCAATTTAAAACAAAATACATGTTAACACTTGGTGTAACTTGACGTCTGGTGAGATAATCTTTCTCACTCTATCACAGTCACATGCAGAAGTTCGCAGCAAATGAGAAATTACATCATTTGTAAAGATCATGTTTTTTCCTTTACAGCGCGCTAATACACTAAATGGTTTAAAGGTCTTCCCTCAGGAGAGAAAAAAACGTCTGATCGTCAAAATCTGACCTATATGTCAATTTTTTTAATATTAATATGGGAAGTGAGAAATTTTATTGTGATTTGGGGTCCACGTTAAATTGTAGGTCCCCCTACAACTTGCTGGATAAGTCAGTTCAGAGATTTGAGGAAGTCAAGTGTATATTGTGGCGATACACCTCGATTGCCCTCTAGCAAGTTGAACCCAAAGTAGGTGACGCCGCACATCGTGGCCTTGAGGGCACCTAACTCGATCCTACTTACAGGCATAAATAAAGCTGTCAGTTTGAAGATCGACTAATCTAATGATATCATGAGGATGCAGGTGACCAGAAAGATGACCTCAGAAGTTAAGTCCCACAGTGCTCAGAGCCATTTGAACCATTTGAGGAAAGAAATCAGTAAAATCACTATCAGCTTTCATATATGATCAAGCGTCATTTAAAACTAAAAGTTAGAGATTGATCTCTAGGAAGCCACTATAGCAGGGCTGGCCTCGGCATGGAAAATGGCAGGTGTGTAGACTGCGTGCGGTGGAAACTGTCTTTCTCGACTTTCCTCGGTCCTTCTCGGAGGTAGCTGATACAGTGTGGCACTTCATTTAGTATTGGTGTGGCATTTTTCGGTCGGCACACCTCTCTTCAGTTAGGCGGAATCGCTGTGTCAGTGCTGTTTACGATTTATTGTTTGTTCGTAATATGAAGGACGTTCACAGGTCCTATGGCAATTTACACAATATCTATCGTCACAAGCCATTACATATGAATCAGCATAACAGAAGAGAGGAATTCTCAACAGGAATTCCCGAAAACGGGAATGGCAACACACCAACACGGGAACAAGGAGCGATCAAATGAACAAGCTCAACAGGTGATGTAACACCTAGACGCACAAACATGGAATCAAAAATGGTAGCAGCTGTTGACGGAAATTCCCGAAAACGGGAATGGCAACACACCAACACGGGAACAAGGAGCGGTCAGATGAACAAGCTCAACAGGTGATGTAACACCTAGACGCACAAACATGGAATCAAAAATGGTAGCAGCTGTTGACGAAATTCTGGAAGATTTTCAAGCAGAACTAAAGCAGAAAAGGGTATCCACCACAATTACTGCACCAGTCAGGAGCAAAATATGGGCATTAGCACTCGGCCAAATCAGACTTCGTAGACAAAGTGACGAACTAAGACCTGAAAACAAAAGACTGCGTAGGGAGTTAGCGGCGGCAAATACCCCTGACGCAACAGACGGAAACCATGGTTGAAGAACAAATTGAATTAGCAAAAAATAAAGAAACTTCTTGAAACTGTGACACAAGCAGACAAGAGGAAGATTATTGAAAAAAACATCAAACTTAAAGAACATTCGGTGTGGAAGAACCCAGAAAAGTAAGATCACTACTGGCAGTAAACAGCGTTCCAACAACACTCACAGATCAAGACTTTCTTGAAAAACTGTTTGAAATAACTCTCAGCGACCACATCACAAAAGACAAATTTCAACAAGAAATCAAAATAAATTTGAAAACAGGTCCTAAAGGGAAAAGAACGGCAAATAATATTCTAAAGGTGACACCAAGGGTCAGATTACTGTTATTACAGAGGGATAAGGTGAACATATAATTTGAATCTTTACGCACTAGAGACTATTTGTCAGTACAAAAGTGCCTCAGCTGTTGGATTTTGGCTATTCGTCAAAAAGATGTGACAGGGAATCTATGTGCGGGAAATGTGCGAAATCCGGTGATAAAAAATTCCTTGCAAGAGCAGGAAAAGCTGGGGGACTAGAATGCCTACTTACAAAGAACTCTAAAAAAGACAAATCGAAAACAACGGAGAATATCAGCAACAACGTCAACTATCATACACCGAAAGAAAAACACAAAAACAGTGAGTCAACACTCCTTGGATATCTAGGTAGGGATATGAATACAATTAGCAACAACGGAAATGTACAGACGTTCTCTGAACACCAGAATCCCACCTCACAGAAGCAAACACAAATCACTAGCAACGAAAACGACAGCGTGACGACGTGCAGTAGCCTGGAGGCAACAACTTGGGCTGATGATGACTACAGACTCTCCAACGGACATGAATCCCCTCCATAGTTGTAACATTGTGGAAGAAAAATATTTCAGCCTAACAGATTACATCGATGATGAATGTTTCTATGTCTCCGTGGACTACAATGTGGCGAGGCACATCAAACACAAAATTTTCCAGTGAGGAACTTTCCAAACGGCGAACATTCTTAGCGTAGAAGAACTGGAAGAGGAAGCCCTGACTGAAGAAAATCCTTAAAAACAGTACACTACGCACACAATAGAAGTACATAAACATGACGATAGACGTCCAAGATACGGTCATGCCCATCAAGAGCAGGACCATGATACAGTCGTTAAACACAACACACCACACTTAACAGAAGTACATAACACTGCCAATAGAAGTCTGAGACACGGTCAAGCCCATGCAGAACAGGATAATGACACAGGCATAAAAACAGTAAATCTGGACATACCGAAATTAATTCTTCCCTCGCCAGAGGATAGGTTACCGTATAATGAAGCAACAACTTCAGAAAAATACGAATATGACACATCAGAATCTAAACCATACATGCAAACTATACGTTTCGTCTACGGTGGCAATACGCACGGAAAGACAACTCAGGTGCAAGGAACAGTTATCAATGAGAAACGAAAGCAGACAGAAAACTTCAAACAACAAAAAGTGATCATACACCATATGGATACTAGAAACAACGTGAACACACAAAAAGCTCATACTGAAAAATTTCAGCAGTCTTCAACTGACGAGACATCACACCACCCAAAAACGGGAACCTCACCAAGAGATAAACAACACGACCCAGTTATTCAAACAGAGTTACATAACCATGAAGTAAGAAACAAGATAGACTACGATGACATCGAAGAGAACTTACCCCAAGTCGACTGGAAAAGAAAGGAGTTTTTCAAACTGCACTAAGACAGGCAACAAGACTGAATCACCCATTAGGCGACACTATATGCTACCCCACGACTGAATAAACAGGCAGAATGATTATACGAACCGAAAACCTACCAACAGATAAACTCGAACACCGTAGTCTTTCACGTAAATCATGTGAACGAAGAAATGAAAACCTTAATCTTGACAAGGTCTACAACGACGAAGTACATGCAAATTACAGGTACGAACAAGGCCAAGGCTGTTATCATTGTAGTAAACAATAGCACTACAGTAACACAAATAACGCAATTATGCACACAACATACGGTTACAGTCGAGGCAGGAAAACATGGATCATCTCGTCGATATACGCCCAGTACTCATTCGATAAGAGCCTTTTTCTGAAGTAATAAAAGATGTTGCTCGATTTGCAAATAGCAGACGACTACTTATCTTAACAGACGTAAACGCTGACAGAACGGACGCCAGAGGGCCAAATAATAGTCGACGTTATAAACGAATGTAATCTTTCGTTTTAAACGAACCAGGGCAGCCGCCAATCTACATCGGAAGTAGTAGAGTAGACAGCAACATAGACATTTCTCTGGCAAACAGCTCATCATTAATCCAGGTAGCGAACTGGCACGTGCTCGATAAGAGCAATAATTACATACACTAGAACAAACACTGACACAGACCCAGACACATTACAACACCCAAGCTTGCTGCTACGCAAAGCAAACTGGAAAAAAAAAACTAAGGTAAGTGACTGAAGAGAGTCCTCTATGTGACACACGAGGGAGCATAGATCACAGAGCTCACGCTCTTACAGACGTCTCACAGAGAGCACAAGCTACAGCAGTACCTGCAGCACTGCAGCACGCGACGCACCCAAACAAAGCACACCACGGTCTGCACTGTTAACAAGACTAAGAAAAGACACTCGTGATAAATGGCGATATTACGAAAAATCAAAGATATCACAGGAAAGAGAAATTAGACTTCAGCATTATCGTGACGCTAAAACACCATACAAAGACGAACTATATAAGACCAGTAAAGACCACCGGGACACATATGTTAGGAAAACTTACAGAACAACATCTGGGAGGAGCCGTTTAAACTGCAGACTGAACAGTATCCTACAGTATTATAACTTTGAAGAAACCAGATAGTACTACCACAAGAGGCTTCTAGATGCACAGCACAGTATCTGCTCAACAAATTACTTCTTGACGATGACCACACTCAGGACAACCAATTTCACACCGCCCTTCTCAAACTATTTTATGACAAATGCGAAAAAGAAGGTATCATTATCCCCTTTGCTTGCGAGGAAGGTTCGAATCCTGCCTCGGGCATGGATGTGTGTGATATCCTTAGGTTAGTTAGGTTTAAGTAGTTCTAAGTCTAGGGGACTGATGACCTCAGATGTTAAGTCCCATAGTGCTTAGAGCCATTTGAACCATTTTTGAAACGTTCATTCCTACAAAAAGCTCTCATGCGAGTTCTGGGGGCCTAAAATTATTCCTGTGCACAGGGAATAACGATATGTAAATTCAGTCTCGCTCTTGTCTCGGGATCATTTAGGAAATCGGGAAGAAAGGCTTTCTTGATATTAACTGATAAATTAATTCCCTAGTCCCTCTAATAGGACTATGCCTAGTGAATCACTGACTTTAGGATGAACACAGCTTTATCTATTCCAGAATGAGGAATTTCATACTCCGTGTGGCAACGTGTATTTTATTCCGCCCGCTAATTGCCATATAGATATTAGTAACTTTTTATCTGTCGTTTCTTCGCACACGTGAACGGTACTTGGAAAACGCGTTAATACATTTCGCGCCCATGTTACTATACCACACGGTTACTACGAACCAGTTAGCCAACTTCGTTCGTGTAGTGGAATAGCCGATGCCTCTAAGTGCTTTGCACTGCATTATTTGCAATCTGTGGACGTGGGAGTTGGCTGCGCAGCAATTAATGATGTGCGCCTCTGGCGAAAGCTGCCGCCGCCTGCCGGATGTGGTACCAGTGATACAAGCTTTTGGCTCATTGTAGACACGAGTTTCCTTCCCGTCTGCTTCGGTTTAAAACTTGACTTAGTATGAAAGTGCGCCTACCTGTAACACCGAAATTGTGCGAACTGCTCGGCGAAAGAGACGTAACAGCCAGTAGTTACCTTAGTGATAAACTTTTTAAAGCTCTTACACACACACACACACACACACACACACACACACACACACACAAGAACACGGAGGAATACCGACACAGGAAACAAGTTCATAAGTCAATTTCGAAACATATCTGAAGCAACAGTTTAAAACTTGAAAATTTAATAAGTAACTGTCTACCTTGATGAGACAGACGATAGAAAGACGTGTGGCTAAGGCCTCCCGTCGGGTAGACCGTTTGCCTGGTGCAAGTCTTTCGAGTTGACGCCACTTCGGCGACTTGCTTGTAGATGGGGATGAAATGATGATGATAAGGACCACGCAACATCCAGTCCCTGAGCGGAGAAAATATCCGACCCAGTCGGGAATCGAACCCGGGCCATTAGGTATAACATTCCGTCGCGCTAACCACTCAGCTACCAGGGGCGAACAGATAAACGATGGAACTCCTCCATCCTGCGATCCTAACTACTTTTCTTGCGATTGAGTAAATTTTTCTTTTAGAAATATCATTGGATGTGCACTTTTTTCATTCCACACTGTTAGCTTTCTTGAAACAGAACCGGAAGGGGTACTAGTTTTTTAAACTGACCACGCAAAACATAATTTACTTGAGGTCAATGCAAATTAAGTTCGTAAGCGTCCCTTTTTTTCTTTTTTTTTTTTAAGCGGAATACAGGAGACAACTTCAGAGCAGTAAGGATGAGTCTACAAGATATTAAATTGTTTACGTTTTTCACGGCTATTAAACTGATTATAATAAATGGTAGTTTCATTTTATGTACCAATTCTGAACTCTAGATGTGAAATTTTGGGACAGAACAACGTTATGAAATTATTCTCCCACTGCCACTTGCAAAGGGGCTTTGAGTAAGTTACTGTCTTATTAAATCGCTACTGAATCACGTTGTAAAACCCAACTATTGTGCGTTAATGGCATAACCTCAAAAGTAAGCTGCAAAATAAAATAAAATAGTTTTGTATTCATTTATGATGCCACAAGTGTGTACCACATACGTTAAGAAACAGCATCCAGCTATAATTATTAATATCCAAGCGACCACAGTGTATTCTACGTTACGACAAATTTAGAAGGCGCTAGAACTTTTAACATTGAACTATCATCTACTTGTAGAAAATAGCCCCAAATAAGTCGAAGCTCACTTTCTTGTCAGCATACAGAATGTCATATCTTAAAATTTACGTGCTATAATCAGTGTACGCACAATATTTGGTTTTGGTTATGTAAAGTTTATGATGTTGCTACATTTCCTGAGGTAAAATGAGTCATTATTTTTCTCACAATCTATCTCGGCTGCGAGAAAATGTTGTTAAGGCGAACTGTAGCGGTACACTACTTTTCTTTTTGAGGCTGTGTTGCCGGCCGGAGTGGCCGAGCGGTTCTAGACGCTACAGTCTGGAACCGCGCGACCCCTAGGTCGCAGGTTCGAATCCTGCCACGGGCATGGATCTGTTATGTCCTTGGGTTAGTTAGGTTTAAGTAGTTCTAAGTTCCAGGGGTCTGATGACCTCAGAAGTTAAGTCCCATAGTGCTCAGAGCCATTTGAACCATTTGAGGCTGTGTTGCTAACTGTGTGTCGCAGATAAGTAATCTAGAATTGTTCTGAAACTGTCTTACATGGACGACATCATTCTCCGATGCCATAGTAGGTAAGCAGTGTGGTTTTAATAACACACCGGCTGTTTATAAGAAATACTGTGGCAGGCACGAAAATGTTTTGAGTAACTGTGATGCTATACGTTTCTTGGAACTAGAAGATGGTTTACTTAATGTTTATAATATCATGCAGAGTTCCCGCTACTCGTTCTATGACAATAGAGGCATTATGTCACATTTATTTTTGTTTCGTTTTACGGTAGAAAATTGGTGTAAGTAATGCTTTCTGGCTGATGGCGTGTCTCGCAGCTGATGTCCGTCTGTCTTTAAAGCGTAAATAAAGACGTTGCTTAAAAGAAACATAGTTGTGTTGATCTCTATGTTATTTGAATAAGTTGAATTATTCCCCACTACTGGCCAATTTCAAACAAGTCGTAATTTTTAAGTGTACATATAAATTTACACTGAGGTGACGAAAGTCATGGGATAGCGATATACACGTATACACATGGTGGCAGTATCGCGCAGAGAAGGTATAAAAGGGCAATGTACTGTATTAGCGGAGCTGTCATTTGTACTCGGAGATTCATGTGACAAGGTTTCCGACGTGATTACAGCCGCCGGAATGGTATTTGGAGCTAGATGCAAGGGACATTCCATTTCCTAAACCTTTACGGAATTAAATATTCCGAGATCCACAGTGTCAAGAGTGATTCGAGAGTACAATATTTCATGCATTACCTCTCATCACAGAGAACGCAGAAACCGATGGCCTTCACTTCACACCGAGAGCAGTGGCGTTTTCGTGGAGTTGTAGGTGTAAACCGACAAGCAGCACTGCGTGAAACAACTGCAGAAATCAATATTGGACGTACGACGAACGTATCCGTTAGGTCAGTTCTTCGTATTTTGGCGTTAATGGTGTATGGCAGCAGACAACCGGCGCGAGTGCTTCTGCTAACAGCAGGGCGTCGCCTGCAGAGCCTCTTGTGGGCTCGTGACCATATCAGTTGGACCATAGAAGACTGGAAAAGGGTGGCCTGGACATATTAATCCTAATCTCGGTTGGTAAGAGCTGACGGTAGGGTTAGAGTGTGGGGCAGACCCCACGAAGCCATATACCCACGTTGTCAACAAGGCACAGTGCAAGCTGGTCGTGGCTGTGTTTACATGCAATGGACTAGGGCCTCTGGTCCAACTGAACTCATAATTGACTGGAAATGGTTATGTGCGGCTGCTTGAAGACAATTTGCAGCCATTCATGGATTTCATGTCGGCAAACAACGATGGAATTTTTATGGATGGCAATGTGCCATGTCACCGGGCCACAACTTTTCGCGATTTGTTTGAAGTATATTCTGGACAATTCTAGCGACTGATTTAGCCATCCAGATCTCCCAACATACATCCCATCGAACATTTACGGGAAATAATCGAGAGGTAATTTCGTGCACGAAAACCTGCACCAGCAACAATTTTGCAATTATGGACGGCTATAGAGGCAACATGGCTCATTGCCTCTACAGGGGATTTCCAACGATTTGTTGAGTCCATGCCATGTCAGGTTCCTGCACTACTCCGCGCAAAAAAAGGTCCGACGATATATTAGGAGGTAACCCATGACTTTGGACACCTCAGTGTAATTTACATCTGCTATATTAGGTATTCGTACACCAAGTAAAAAATAAAGATAAAATACTACACAGACATATTCTATGCACGATCAGAAGAAACTTCAGCAGACTTGTATACAACTTTTTCTTGGTCCTCTTACTGAAGACGAATGTAAGAATGGAAATGGAAATGAAGTCCCATGCTTCTTGACATAACGTAGGGGAACGATGCAGGAGACCTGCACCGCCGTACTAGGCAAGGTCATAGTGGAGGTGGTTTGCCATTGCCTTCCTCCGACCGTATTGTGGATGAATAATGATGATGAAGACGACACAACAACACCCAGTCATCTCGGGGCAGAGGAAACTCCCTGACCCTGCTGGGAATCGAACCCGGACCCCATGGTCGAGAAGCGAGAACGCTACCGTGAGACCACGAGCTACGGATAATGTAAGAATAATTACAGTAGCCGGCCAGGGTGGCCGAGCGGTTCTAGGCGTTACAGCCTGGAACCGCCCGAGCGCTACGGTCGCAGGTTCGAATCGTGCCTCGGGCATGGATGTGTGTGATGTCCTTAGGTTAGTTAGGTTTAAGTAGTTCTAAGTTCTAGGGGACTGATGACCTTAGAAGTTAAGTCCCATAGTGCTCAGAGCCATAATTACAGTAAATTTAGTAAAGTAAATAGCGCTTGAGTAAGTCGTAAAATAAACGCCACAGGAACATCAGTGCTATCTTACGAATGAGAAAGATGCTCTCACAATTCAATGTTGTACGCACTCAGTAAATTCACTCCCGATTTTAAGTAATTTTACTTTTTTTCATGTATTTTCTTTCGTTGATGTTATTTTGATTTCTGCTACTAGTTATTCCATTACGTCTTGAAGTCTAAAAAATACATAAGAAATAATTCACACCTCCTTGTTTACACGGTGTGCTAAGAAAAACTGACGAACTTTTTGACAGGTGCTATTACTCATCAATGCAAGTCCAATAAACGTAGAACCAGTAACACATACTTTCTAAGATTTGAACACTTCTTAGTAAGAGTGAATTTAAGATGTTTGGCTACGGATTTGAGCATACTCATGTCATTGGTTATCCGTCAACAGGGTCAACTAAGTTCTGTGATATTTTCCTGTATGACAGCTCTCGTAAGTACACATTATTCTTAGGATTAGCAGTTTATAGTCAGTTATGTGGTTCGATATTTTGGTGCAGTTGTGCTAGTGAGTTTTATTTTACAGTACATTACTTGAAATCTTGATATGTATGGTGGTGTCTTGCCTTCTTACACAGATGGTTTCACTTGTAACTTTGCTATTATAGTGCTGCTTGTACGTACGAATGGTTCAGTATATTTTCTTTTCCCTTACCTACTACTACTCCAAAAGTTATGTGGAGTGCAAGAATTAGTGGAATCTTTCAGGAAAAGGAAATATCCTGCTGGTCGATGCCCTCAACGCTGAGAAATATTCTTGTCGCAGAATACCGCCAGGTAAGCTGTTCGGCTAACTTTTCCAGGGTGTTAGCGACCGAGTGTCCTAACACTTCAAAAGGTTAACAGTGCCTGGTCTCGCTGAGACCACAAGTCAGACACGGACCAGCTTGTGTTACATTTAGCGGACAAAACATGGAACCAGAGTGCGACGATGAGCAGTAGCGGAACGCGTCAATCATCCTGTTGTTTGAGAGGGTATTATTTCATGAACAATTGCTGTACTTCAAAAAGTGTGTGGTACCCTACGCCGAGGAGTATAGAGATCCTTTGCAATTGATGAATGTCACGTTTATCACCTTCCTTCAACAGCAAAATAAATTGAGAAAGTTTTCAGGTGTCAGAAAGTGTGTTTCAGAACTGATGCTTATTGGATATTTCTCTGTTTTGATGAGTGCTAACAGATTCCAAACTTTCTATACTTTTTTTAACTAGAGACGAGATCCCACACTCCGGCAGGAAGTAAATATGACGTAGATTTGGTTCAGCCTCGCGGAAAACTAATCGCAGGAAAATTTTGAGTAAGGGAAGGGAGGAATTTAAATAAGTACGGAATGAAATGGGTCCTGGATTGATGGTGTGGATCACTAACTCAGTATATCTGCGAAGTACACAAATTTAAAGAAGCAGTTCATTTCGTTGTCTCAGATACTGGGCACAAAGATTGCATGGTGAGCGCCAGAACATATCCGTCATTAGCAACTTGCCCACCATCACTGAGGTGATCGATTTTGACGAAACTTGCCACAGTGTAAGAACACAGTTCAAGACAGGACATAAAATAGACAGCTGCACATTGATAAGGAACGAAAAATAGTTCCTAAGTAATTCGGACACTCATTTCTTGTGTCAGGGTATTATATCCAACACGATATCTAAATGTCCATTTATCATATGTCAAGATGTTCTCAGAACTTTTGTAGGGTTTGCATGACAGCAAAGCGAAGGAGGACGAACAAATACTTCGTAAATGAATGTCTTTGAAATTTCATGTTACAGGTGGATGATCTCGAAGATACAACTAATCATAAAACGGTTATGATCATGAAATTCCCACTGGGGTCCATTACTTTTAGCAAACTATTCACCGCAGTACCGGATAGGCCGGTCTCGCGAAAATGTCAATGTCGTTTTACACAGCTACCGATAGCGACCAGGAAAAGTAGAATAGAATCGTTATGGCCGTGTATGTTGCCTCCCCGGTATGTGATTTCGTGAACTTTGTGTTGCGTGAGTGCCCGTCTACTCTAGTATGTAAGCTTTCTATCCCAAACTGTATAACTGTGCTGAACTCATTTTGTTAGCTTCCGTCGCCGAGCTTAAGTTAGTAGAGTTGTGAGGCGTGCTCGTACGTTTCATACGTGTTCCGCCTTGTAATTGCAGTTCAGTCTGAAGTCGCAACTCGGCTCATAAGTTAGTTTCTGGGATGGTGAGGCAAGGGACAAACAGATAATCTCTGACTGAGGTGCTTTTATAATTCCTTACACTGGTACTGCCTTGGTGAGCTTTCTCGTCCGTCTGCTGATGTCTTACACGTATGGTAAGCGACATTTCCTATCACTATCCTTTGTCTTGATCAACCAATACTGCAAATTTTCTGAAAGCCAGTTTCCATACCCATTTTATCGTAATATTATATATGGGTTTTTTACTTTAATTAAAAGCTGTGTACATTATTAACGCGATGCGCCATCGTGCCCCGTAAACGTATCACGGAACAACTGTGGTTTGGATGTGAATTTGAGATATATGTCAGTACTGCTGGAGATTCTAAAGATTATATGCGCAAATCTGCTTTCTCGTCTCCTAATAATTGCCACGTACGAGAATATTAACACAATTTCTGCTGTTAACTGTACATTATCACACTGTTATTTGAGACGCAGGTCATTAGTCATTTATCGGGATGAAAATTATCCTTAAAACATTTAAAGTTACTTGTACGATGGTAAGAGTAGAAAAATAACAACTTTTGCTTTTTGCTTTAAACAGCTCAATAAGCTTTCCATCAATCTCATGACTTGCATAGATGATGTTCCTTTTTTTGTCGTAAATCTGTTTCTCAGTATTCTTTTGATCTGAGGAACATACACACACCAGCGTAATGGAGATAAAGTAAGCATAATGAAGGCAGTCAGTAGAATGTCTTCTGGATATGAAAAGGACAAGGTGACTGCCGTAAAATGTTGAGTCTCGCAAAACGCCTAGAAGGATAATTTGACTGTGCGCGCTTCATCATTTCTCGGCAACAAGGGTTGTCAGCATGTGAAATTGCAGGTAGAAATTACGTACACCACAGAAATGTCATTCTAGCTTCGACCGCTATCGTAAAATACAAAACAAGATGATGACTGCTACCTACAAATTACGGCTCGTGCAATAAGAGAACTATGCATTATCTTGTTCAAAACAGTTAGGGCTCTCTCGAACAAAACATTCATCCGTCTCCAGACAATCAAAATGGCCTCTAGGCACCCTGTACGAACAACACAAACTCCCCACGACTGTGGCAGGAGACGCTCGTCGGCAAAGAACAGTATGAATAGAACCTGGAGCAGTGACGGCATGTTGTGATCGACTGGTGTAGCATGTGTCTGACGTTTGATGAAGGTGGTGGAAGAGTGTAGAAGCCGCCAGGGATCAATGTACACTACAGTCATGCAGGCCCACAGATTCAGCCGTGTGGATGTTAGGGGCATCTAATCACTACTGAAGGTAAACTGAGGTTTTTGGAATTTTGAGACTGGATCCTTCATCCTACATTCTTGCCCCACGGTAAGAATTTTGACAGGAGGTACTCCTGTCAACACGGTAAAGCACAAACACACAGCTCCCACATCGTGAAAATCTTTGTCCGGCAGGCAGGGACCAATGGAAGCGAATGCCATGCTCTATACGTTGCCATAAATTTAATTCATCTTGCTACAGGCCAGTTGAAACTTGTAGTACATCGTACCTGCAACTTTTGTTACACACAGGTTGACCCCATCGAAGCATGGGACAATATTATTCAGCAACATTTCGACCTGTGGCGAAATTGTCAAGAAGGATCGCTGTGTGTTATGCACAGGGTGAAACAACATGGTATAGAACGTTCCATGGCACTAGATTTTAATTTTGCACATGCGCAAAGATACACAATTTCGAGCAGACTGCTTATTTTTGGTTATTATTTCATTTTTTTTTCGCAGGACACCTTTCATTCCCTGCTCCTCTACGATCTACGTCCATACACATTCGCAGATATGAAGGTGATATAAGACCTTCATTTGAGCAAGTTATCTGCAGCATGAGAGGTCGTATGTTATTAAAATATACGTTTAAATATTTCGAAACAGGAAACGTTAGAAAGACATGTCTCCACTCAAAAAATAGGCCATCTACAATAAAAATAGTGTGAAAAATAAACAAAGAGTTGGTTTTCTTGTGTAATGATTACAATGTTTCATTCACTGTCAAGCCAGTTAACATGCAGAATTGTTTTATATAACAGCCATTACAGGATTTTCCTCTGGAGTGGACAGCTTCCCACACAGACATTGTAGTACTGCACTATCCAGGTGTTGGAGTGCCATGTGTCGGTTTCTGAGAGTGTCCGAAAGGGCCAACGGTCGACCGCAGAAACCATACGCAAACCCGAAATGACAAGCCGATACGGTACGTGAAAGCCAATAATTGTCAACAGCGTAGAAACATTGTCACAATACCATGCCAAGAAAGAAAACAACGGCAAGCGAGTAATTGTGCAAAGTAACGATGGTGATCGGAAGGCTTCGGAAACATCAAAATCACTGGGTAAAGAAAGCTCACACACTGTCCTCCTAGGTTACGCCGTCATGGGGTCTTGACAACTGACAAGAAGTTCACACAGATCGCCGTCGTAAAACCAAATAAAGTGAACTGCCGATGTATCGATCTCGTTCTCGACTTCCGCTTACGGCGAAGATATTAAAGAGATTCTCTTAGATTTTATTCTCAGAAGTTCGTGAATGTAAAAGGATGCAATGCGAACAAATGAATGTTGAAAATAAAAAAAATGCGGTTATGTATCTTACAGTAGTGTATTCTGTCGTAGTGTATTATTCTCGGGCCGGCCGGAGTGGCCGTGCGGTTCTAGGCGCAGCAGTCTGGAACCGGGCGACCGCTACGGTCGCAGGTTCGAATCCTGCCTCGGGCATGGATTTGTGTGTTGTCCTTAGGTTAATTAGGTTTAATTAGTTCTAAGTTCTAGGCGACTGATGACCTCAGAAGTTAAGTCGCATAGTGCTCAGAGCCATTTGAACCATTTTATTAATCTCGGAATATTAATAATAGCCGTCCGGAGTGGCTACGGTCGCAGGTTCGAATCCTGCCTCGGACATGGATATGTGTGATGTCGTTAGGTTAGTTAGGTTTAAGTAGTTCTAAGTTCTAGCGGACTGATGACCTCAGAACTGAAGTCCCATAGTACTCAGAGCCATTTGCATCATTTTATTATTAATATTTTTGTTCTGGAAACGATATGCTTTGTACCAAAGTATATGGCATAAGAAAGTATCTACCAAAAGGATATTAAAGAGATTCTCTTAGATTTTGTTCCCAGAAGTTTGTGAACATAATAGGATGCAAAATGTAGAAAATTCAAAAATTACGATTATGCAACTTCTACTACTGCATTCTGTCATGGTGTATTATTCCCGGATTATTATTAATATTTTTGTGCTAGAAGCTATATGCTTAGTAATAAAGTATGTGGCATTAGAATTACATACTGAAGCAAACTTATTTCGTGTGTT
This sequence comes from Schistocerca serialis cubense, assembly GCF_023864345.2. Lineage (NCBI taxonomy): Eukaryota > Metazoa > Arthropoda > Insecta > Orthoptera > Acrididae > Schistocerca > Schistocerca serialis. The sequence continues at coordinate 317,166,524 of NC_064640.1, read as the reverse complement.
CTAGAACTGCCTTAGAGACGAGTCTTCACGAGTCAACCCACAACCTAGTCCCTTGAAGGGGAGTATGCCCAAGAGGACGACAGTACTTGTTGTGGACGGGATTTGCCAATACTGAAATAAGAATGAAGACATAAGTAAGGATGATTTTCTGTTTCGTATTAGTGCGCGACAGTTTTCGACCTTGAATTGTCTCCTTTCGCAATGACAGGTTTCAGTTTGCTCGATCAACTCAGTGGCAATAGACGACCACTTTACTACAGACGTTGCAAGGAATACCTGGAAGAGCTATGCGCATCCTCAGACGAAGCACACACACACACACACACACACACACACACACACACACACACACACACACACACAGAAATAGTTTGTGTGGTGGAACGAGCGAAAGCAGACATATGTGAAGGCAACAACCAAAAATAGTCGATAGAACTACTTTTGTTAGCATACAACACTGAATCATTAGTCTCTCTCTGTCTTTTTTCAAATATAAGACTTTTTCTTTCGCAGCAGAAGTTCACTTATGTAGTCAACGGATTACTGACTGCGTCTGTGGTGATCGATTATGACAAAACTGTTTACAGCCTTAAGACACAGTTAACGTTGGAAAAAAAACGTGAATTAATACCCTGTGACACACAGTTCGTTAGTAACGCGAAACGTCTCGTTCCTTCTTCATAAGACCTCGTACATTTTATTTTTGGGAGTGAGAGTTGCCACTGTATGACTTTCATGGCATTTTTCATCGAATTTTTCAAAACAAAATAACTGCAGTTTCGTTAATTTTGCAGGATTTAATGGAAACATCAGTACATTGAATGTTTTAACGCCTAGTTTATTCAGAATAACATCAAATCGACAGATCCTCAGCCATGCACGTTATTAAGAAAGGTATAATCAAATGTGGCGTGACTCCGAGATTGGCCTATGGCATGAGGCATGTGTGGAAGGGTGTGAAGTCTGCCCAAATATACTGTGTTGTAAGGAGTCTACCAGATTTTAAAAACGCTATCACATATTACTTAGACCTTTCTTGTGAGATAGAAGAAGAAACCATGAGAAATGCAAGAGTGGACACTTTGGAAAATAACGAAAACTCTGAAGACACGATTAGCCTTATGAGTCCATGGGTTAGTAACAGATACTGCTCTGAACGGTAAGAAATTTGCATATTTTTAATGCAGAGGGAAGCACTGTATCCTCTGTAAAATTAAAAATGTTTGTATCAATAGTTACGTGAGATACACTTTGGGGAATGTGACACTCAAAAAGAAGACCACTGAATTTCAATATGATATTCATTACTTTAACTTTTTGGTGGCTCTATATTTGAAGTGACATTTGACAGTGGTTGATTTTAACGTTCATAGGCAACACATAAATATAGAGGAAATAAAATGTTTTTCCCACATTCAGAAATCAATGGGATGTAGGATGAGAAAAATTGCAAGAGATATGACAGACGCGACATTAAATGGTCGAAGAAAAATCTAATAGTTCTGGGTGGACTTGGACAGTTCGAAATACATTTCTTCAAGTCCCAGCGTGGAGATATAATAAGAACAAAAGCAAAACGAAACGATATGGTGAAACTGAACAGAAATATTTGGAAATCTGTCCCATAAACGTTCAACAGGTAGTAATCCTCAAGATGGAATATTTCCCGACTCTTCGTGTCGATTCTAGGAAATTGTTGTCAGAAATCGCGTAAATCCGTGAGAAAAGCTTAGCAATACAGGAATATACACTGAAGCGCCAAAGAAACTGCTATAGGCACGCGTATTCAAATACATAGATAAGGAAACAGGCAGAATAAGGTGCTGCGGTCGGCAACACCTATATAAGACAACAAGTGTCTGGCGTACTTGTTAGATCACTTACAGCTGCTAAAATGGCAGATTATCATTATTTAAGTGAGTTTGAACGCGATATTATAGTCGGCTCACGAGCGATGGGACACAGCATCCCCCAGGCAGCGATGAAGTGGGGATTTTCCCGTACAACCATTTCAAGAGTGTACCGCGGATATCAGGAATCCGGTAAAACATCGAATCTCCGACATCGCTGAAGCCGGAAAAAGATCCCACAAGGACGGGACCATCGACGAATGAAGACAATCATTCAACGTGACAGAAGTGCAACCCTTTCGCAAATTGCTGCAGATTTCAATGCTGGGCCACCAACAAGTGTCAGTGCGTGAACCATTCAACGAAACATCATCGGTATGGGTTCTCTCAGCTGAAGGCTCACTCGTGTACGAGCGATGACTGCACGACACAAAGCTTTACGTCTCGCCTGGTGGACAATTGATGACTGGAAACATGTTGTTGCCTGGTCGGACGAGTCTCGCTTCAAATTGTATCGAACAGATGAACATGTACGGCTATGGAGACAACCTCATGAATCCATAGATCCTGCATGTCACCAGGGAACTCTTCAAGCTGGCGGAGGGTGTGTAACGGTGTGGGACGTGTGCAGTTGGAGTGATATGGGACCCCTGACACCTCTAGATACGTAAACACCCTGTCTGATCCCCTGCGTCCATTCATGTCCATTCTGCATTCCGACGGACTTGGGCCATTCTAATAGGCCAATGCGACACCCCACCCGTCCAGAATTGATACAGAGTGACTCCAGGAACATACTTCTGGGTTTAAACACTTCCGCTGGCCAAGAAACTCCCCAGACATGAACATTATTGTGTATATCCGGTATGCCTTACAACGTGCTGTTCAGAAGAGATCTCCACCCCGTCGTACTCTTACGGATTTATGGACAGGCCTGCAGGATTCATGGTGTCTATTCCCTCCAGCAGTAATTCAGACAACAGTCGAGTCCATGCCACGTCTTGTTGCTGCACTTCTGCGCCCTCGCGGACCTCTACGCGATATTAGGCAGGTGTACCAGTTTCTTTGGCTCTTCAGTGTATTAAAACAGTGGAAAGGGATTTGCCTGCGAAAAGCAAATGTCCCGAGTTCGAGTCTCGGTCACCCAGTTTTAATCTGCCAGGAGGCTTGATTTGAATCATGATACCCCACTACAAGCAGAGCGACCTGCTTTCCAGATAGACATATACCTTTCATCTTTGGGTAGCCTACATGCAGGGACAGGGCATGAGGTAGTGACGTTAGACCTTTTGGTTTATCTCCTGAACACATAAGGTCGTCAATGGCCATCAACAATCGCCTGACCTTGAACGCATGGCACACGGTATTCTGGACTAACGTTACGTGCCACGGTCTGCTCCACACCAATGATCTGCGGCAGATAGTGCTTCGTGTCATTGTTCCATGGCAGAGGGTTCTTCCACCCTACGTTATGCGGCAGAGAGTGCTTCATACCAATATAGCATGGCAGAAGGTGCATCATACCGACATAGCCTTACAGAAGGCGCTTTGTACCAATATTGCATGGCAGAAGTTTGATCCTACAGAAGCCGCATGGCAAAGAGTGCTTCTATCAATGTTGCTTGTCTGAGGTGCTTCGTAGGGATGTTACGTTGCTGGTGGTGTTTTGTGCTAATGCTGCGTGGGGAGGGTGCCTCTTAGCAATTTTTAGTAACAGAGGGTGCTTCGTAGCAGAAACATGACACACACACACACACACACACACACACACACACACACACACACACACACAGAGAGAGAGAGAGAGAGAGAGAGAGATTGTCTGCATAATTAAGTGTACGTGCCAAAATTCCATGCATGTGAGGTCAGGAGGGCTTAATCAGCAAAGCCTCAGTCGACACAAGACTCTTCTAAATTCTGGAGTCATAAACGGAAGTGACATCAGGATTCCATAAGAAGGGACTGTGATGAGGTATGTACGTATGCTTAACCAACAAGATATCAGACAACGTGAGAATTACTGATGCGGAAGATGGCAATCACTTTGTACTGCAAAAGAAAGTAATACCTTAGTGTGGGGTCACTGTAATGTTCGGCAGACGGAAAAGTGGTTGAAAGTGGATAGCTGGAAGCACAGCAAACTTCGTTTCTTACCTATGTGAATGTGTATTACATTCAGAAGTTTTATGTTATTTTAGCAAAATGTCATACCGGCATCTAGTAGTGTTAGAGTACTATTTGAGTTCTGATTTCCAGCAATTGACACCACCATCAGGTTATGAAACTACTAAGTTTCCTTTCTTTAAAGCGCTATTTCTCTTTGGTACAACGGTGGAACTATAGTCATCAAGAGCTGCACCTGCACCTGTAAGTTACATTAGTAGTGCCAATAAGCTGCCGGCCGATGTGACCGAGCAGTTCTAGGTGCTTCAGTCCGGAACCGCGCTGCTGCTACAGTTGCAGGTACGAATCATGTCTCGGCATGGATGTGTGTGATGTCCTTAGGCTAGTTAGGTGTAAGTAGTTCTAAGTCTAGGGGACTGATGACCTCAGATGTTAAGTCCCATAGTGCTTGGAGCCATTTGATTTGAACAAATAAGCTAGCCACCTGTGTTTCCTATTGTTACAGAAAAATGATATAGAAAAGGTTTGGTTTCTTTAAAGTGCTATGTTGAATTTTCATTTGAAATCAAAGATCAAACTTCCCTCTCTGTGAAACCTTGTCCATCGGCTATCTTTGACGGAAGCAAACCGATCAACCGCAATGCTTATCTACGTGTTTATGAACGTAACACATCGTATTTGCTGAGTTTCGTAGGTATATGTGCGGATTAGGAGAACATAAAGTTTCTGTGATACGCCACACTACAAAACTTTTCAAAATGTGTCATTTTTACTATTCTTTATTGTGTTAAGGTGACGGAAAATCTAACGTCAGTGAATTAACATGCTACATATACAGCTATTATTTACCAGGTGATTACGGAAAGGAAACTGGATACAGTCCGTTCAAATGTTCAAATGTGTGTGAAATCTTATGGGACTTAACTGCTAAGATCATCAGTCCCTATGATTACACACTACTTAACCTAAATTATCCTGAGGACAAAGACATACACCCATGCCCGAGGGAGGACTCGAACCTCCGCCGGGATCAGCCGCACAGTTCATGACTGCAGCGCCTGAGACCGCTCGGCTAAGATACCGTCCGTAATCATTATTAGAGAGTCTTGGCACTTTAGTTTTCATCGGTAAACGTCGCATTCCTGTGTACCGTTGGAACATTACTTAAGAACGTAGATAACAAAGAAGGCTATATTTGCCAATCAGTAACCTCAGTTATGTTTTTCTAGAACATAACGTGTTGCATTATCTTCTTCCTCCTAAAACGGTGTTGCTAAGATGACGAAAGTTCCATATGTAGACCACCAGTAATATAAATTCAGTTAAAACTAAGAAGAAAAAGTCAACTATTTAAGGCCTTAGCTCCTTAGCATATTTGTTCCTCTACACGTGACTGTGTTCTTCTATAGAACAACAAAAAAGGCTATTTACGCATGGTATTAGCCTTTTGGTTCTTAATTTGAGAATATACAGTCATGTTTTAGGTGTCAAGTTTATTGTAAGAAATAAGTTACCCTATAATTGCACTCTTTTAGTATTTGACACCCACTGTCATGTCATATCATATTCACAGTCCGCTTCTGGTGTTAGAATAATATTTGAATTCTAAACGGCTGTTTATTTGTAACATTCAGCTGTCACTACCTTTTATGCTTAGTACATGGTGTTTCACAATGTTTGACGATCTCAGATATGAATGCGTGCGTTAGAAACAACATACAGCATCGGTGGCACCGTCTATTGATAGTGCGGAGTGTAAAGTTCCATCCCATATATCATGTCGTACTGGTCGAAGAAACGTCGTGCGTTCGCCGTGGAGTGCTAATTTCGCTACAGCGAATCTTTCGTGCGCGTGCAGCGTGCATTTCGTAAGCATTGGAAGATTTTGCCGTGATATCCAATTCCTGCTCGTGGATCAAAGTTGAGTTGAGTAAGAAACTTCCGTGCAAACTGTCGAATCGAAAATCAAACTGCCCTCGGAAACCGCCGCAACTCCCGAGAACACTGAACGTGTGCTTTGCAGTTTACAGGCAAGCAAACGCACCCAAACGCTGAACATGTCACAAATCCAACCCGACCTTTCAAGTTCTCCGGGAAGAGTTTGGTAACAGCGTAATTTCCAAACAAGCTTGTGTTGAATGGTCGCCTCTCTCGCGTGGTTTAATATTGCCAGATCTTTACGTGTTGGGTTATTTGAAGGTGAAAGTGTCCACCGAGCGGCCGAATATCTTGCGATTAAAAAATCGATTTCGCAGTGAAATTTCCAGAATTCTTCCAGCATTTGCGAAAGATGTGTTTGAAAATGTGTGAAATGCTGAGCATCAAAAGGTCGTCATTTGTCCGATGCCGTATTTCATAAGTAAATTTCAATAAATGTTGTACCTTGTGGAAAGCGCTCAACTTTTTTTCACTGTTAGTTGTGTGTTACGCAAATCTGAAATCGCCAAAACATTGGGAAGCACCAGTCTATTGTTCAAAAATGTTCAAATGTGTGTGAAATCTTATGGGACTTAACTGCTAACGTAATCAGTCCCTAAGCTTACACACTACTTAACCTAATTTATCCTAAGGACAAACACACAAACCCATGCCCGAGGGAGGACTCGAACCTCCGCCGGGACCAGCCGCACAGTCCATGACTGAAGCGCCTTGGACCGTTCGGCTAATCCTGCGCGGCACCAGTCTGTTATTTTAGCCATATCCGATTTGTGTTCTTATAGAAAAATGATGCAGACAATTTTGATTTTGTAATAGGATTGTGGCACTTTTTTGAGGGTCTGCAGCGATATTTTAGGCACCAATTGCATCGTGACCAGAAAGTTATATCAGTAGTGCCAGTAAGTGAGATGCATGTGCCTTGGGAAAAAATAGAGATAATCTGGAAGTGGGAATAATATTATAGCACTCAATTCGTGGGTCCACTGTGCCTTGCAACATGTGGGGTACAAAGATCGAAGTTTATACGTTAGATCCCATGTATTTTCGTAAATAATAGAGAATAAAATTGTGACATGTAACTTGACGGTCTATTTTGCTTTGAATTAAACGAGGTAAAAAATTCGAACTTTAACTTACTGTCAACTGGGGTGCCACGTGGTCGATTCTAGAAGGTACACACTGATCGGTTGCTTGATTCTAACGGTCAGTAAAATCCTACAACTGTGACTGGTTGTTTCAATAAATTTAACAGCTGTTAAAAATACTGGGCTATTTTAGGAGCTATAAATTGTGTGTGTGTGGTATGTGTGTGTGTGTGTGTGTGTGTGTGTGTGTGTGTGTGTGTGTGTGTGTGAGTGTGTGTGTGCAAGCGCGCGAGTGTGTCCTGTTTCTGCTATGAACGGCTTTATGCCTTGTGGAATAGGTGAGAAGCAGTCTCCGCCATGCAGCACTGGTTCTATCGCCCTCTGCAATGTAACACCTCTGTTAAGCAATTTCTGCTATATAACGTATATTGGAAACACTCTCTGCCACGCAACTTCGTTACGATGCACCAACCGCTATGCGACATTGGTATGAAGCATCGCCTGTCACGCAAAATCAGTAGGATGCTCCCTCTAACATGTAGCACTGACATGAAGCACCCTGTGCCACGTAACATTGATAGGAATCTCTCTCCCACGCAACGTCGGTAGGAATCACTTTCTGTCACGCAACACTGTTACAAAACATCCTCTACCACGGAACACCGGTACGTAACACCCTTCTCCACATAATATGATGCAAGGCAATCTCTGACGTGCCACATCGATATGAAGCACCTTCTATCACGCAAAACTGGTATGGTGAACCCTATGCAATGTGTTGAAGGTCACTGATTACATCTTGCGTTGAAGTGCAACCCAATGGTTAAAGGTCATTTCCCCTTTCCCTGCTCCTGCATGTGAGCCACGCAAATACCAATTGCCTATTTGTATCTCGAAAGTAGACTGCTCTCCTACTGCTATCAACAGTTTTACATAGTTAAATTTAGATATTGGTTGGCAGTTCAGATCTTCTTTGTAAAGCCGAGTATCCTTATTCCGAACTTTTCGCACATCTTCAGATAGGTGACCAATTGGAATGGGAACAGCTCTGATTGTGGCATACCCGTGCATCAAAACTATGTGAAGTGATGTCGGCATCCGGCATTACTGTAGAATACTGTGAGTCCACTGAAGGTGGCACTCGACTTTCGGTAGTATAATTTTTTTCATATTTCTTGACAGATGCGTTTTAAATCTAGAGCCTTCTGTAAAAAACTGAGTAGTTCTGCAAAATTTTGCGAAAAATAGAAAAAAAATTAATTGGTGGAATTTCAATCTTTTAAAAATAACATTTGCCAATTTGCGAAAGAAATTAACATCTCAAATCCGAATAACTCCATAAGAAGTCTCCAGAAAAATCCTGATGACATCGTTTTGGGCAGATAATAGTTCATAAGGTAACTGCAAGAATGAGGGGCCCATTTTTACTGTTTGGCGCTGCCACACGGTAGAAAAATGGCGGTCCACTAAAAACGTGGAAATATGTGGAAGCAAATACAGTACATTTGAGTCGTTAACGACGATATTAAGGTATTAGTAGAGCCATTTACGAAAGTGGAGCCACAAAGAGTCAATTGTTTAGCCAAGGATTTCGGATAAAATCGAGGGTAGCATAGTTTTAAGCCGATGTACGCCATTACAACGCTTAAAAGTATCATAAACATATTTTCTGGAGTGCTACCCACTTTACCCTGACGACTAGGCAGGCTCTCTGTCATATGTTAAATGCCAGCCGTGGTGGCCGAGCGGTTCTAGGCTCTCAGTCCGGAACCGCGCAACTGCTACGGTCGCAGGTTCGAATCCTGCCTCGGGCATGAATGTGTGTGATGTCCTTAGGTTAGTTAGGTTTAAGTAGTTGTAAGTTCTAGGGGACTGATGACCACAGATATTGAGTCCCATAGTGCTAAGAGCCATTTGTCATATGTTGAACATTCTATACAAACAGTGTTTGAAAAATGTGTCTTTGTCTCATTCACTGTTTTACTATCAACTTTTGCGGCACGTATCATATCGATTTGAGACTGGAATGGCACCGCAGCTTTGAGCAAGTATGCACCAGTGCAACCTACACAAGATTTAATGGGACTGCATTCGCAACTAGCACCATTTCCTTTTTCTATCCCGTCCAGATTTTGAAGTGAAGTGGGACACTGTGCGCCACCCAGTCAGAATCGCACGCAGTGAGGGCATGTGAGTTTAATGTCCTTTGGCGCCGCCAACGCTCGGAGAACGGCGAACGATGAAAGAGCAAGCTCGCCCACGGCGCGCTGGCGGGAGGTTGGAAACTACTGTCTGCAGCGTAGATGCGGGCTGGGTGTGGTCTACAAAGATGCCGTGGATACCGCAGAACCAAGATTTTATAATGGAATGACGATAGAACAGTAATAGGACAAAGAGAGTTCTGCTGCACTTTTGATATCAAGCTGAGATCAAATTAATTATGCAAAATAATTACTTGATCAATTAATTACTCCCAAATTCTGATAACATCATGGGTTTTTCACAGCTGGTAGGTGGGTCCCTTTCCTCTCACCCCTCCCCCCCATCCATCCCCCACAATCCCTGTTACACCCAGAAAAAGGAAGGAAATTAAAATTTTGGTGGAAAATTGAAAAAATGTCGGGAAATTCAAAAATTTATGGTAAATTAGAATTTTTGTGGGAAATTCATATTTGAATTGAGGTTTGGAGGCCAACTGACCATTTCACAACACCCCCACCATAGGGTGCTTTTGGTCATCCTACTCCCAATTCTCCACTCCCCACTCCCCACTCTCCACTCCTGAGGGAGCTTCATTCTGTGCTGAGCTGTCACATAAGACACACAGAAGTCTTTATTTTGTATGAAATCCGTGATATTCTTTAAGTAACAATTTGAGTTGGGCAAGGAGTAGTTGCCATTGATACAACATTAGAGAGTAGCTCCATTCAGTCTAGACAATGTGGGAAGAATGGGTAATAATAATCGGACAGCAAGCTATCACTGAAGTACAGCCCAGTAGCCTCCAGTCGATCTACAACTGAATAGATACTGGGAGGAATATAAGAACTGCTAATAGCATTAGAACAGCAACCCACTGTCCCAGTGTGACAATACTTTTTTTTATTGAAATTTCATTCCCTGGTCCTATATGGGCAGGGAGGACCATCAGTAGCACAATCCATCACTCTTTATCCGAGAGACAATACAGTTATTAAAAAAGATGAAACGAACATATAAAAAGGCTATAATAAAGGGAACATAATAAGGGGGGACACAGTGGGGGTTAAATATATGCTTAAATGGAGACGTTCATTGCGGGACATGGTTAAAAAATATCCATATAATGATAAAAACACAGTTGACGATTTGCATAGCATGTAAAATACACCAGAGCCACAAGCACAAGACAAAAGTTGTCCACATTATTAAAAAGTCACACCAAAGTGATGGCACATCAAAACTATTGCATGTGATGGAGCACACATGACATAGAGTAAAACTGCTGGGAGGGACCTGCCGAGGGAGGTGAGACTTCAGAGGAGGGAAGAGAGGGTTGAGAAGGGGGCAATAGGGGAGGGGGTGGGATAGGAAAATGGAGTTGGGAGGCACACCGAAGTACAGGAGATTTGTGAGATGGGAGAGGGAAAGTTAGCCATGAGGGAGCACAGGATGTGAAAGGGGTTTGCTGGAAAGGTAGGGGGCATAGGATGGAGGAAAAACCGCTCAAGGGAAGGGAAAAGGAGGAGAGAGGAAGGCCTGAGGATTGGGGGATGATTATGTTAGAGTTGGTAGGGGGGGTATACATCAGGGCAAAGCTCATCATCTGGTAGACTTAGGCACTGGTAGGTGCAATGGTAAAGGAGGTGAAAGGTGTGGAGGTGGAGAAAGGGTGGGACACAACAGTAAATGAATGGCAACAGGTGGGGGTTACAGAGGACAGGAGGCAACAGGGGTTGAGGGAGATCGGGTCTGCAGATGATGTAAAGGGTTCAGATGTGTTTGAGGAAAAGGAGAAGATGTGGGAAGTGAATGAGGTCATACGGGTGGATACAGAAGGTATGGTTGAGTGCATGGGGTTCGAAGACTTGGAGGGTGTCATAGAAGCTGGAAGAGCTGGAAATACAGGTGATGCTGCAACAGCAAAGGATGAGATGGTCAAGAAATTGTAGGTGTGACGAATGGTGGGAGGATGTAGTCTGCATGTCTGGCTGGACAGGAGTTTCAGGAGGCAGAATCTATTGTCAGCTTTGTGTTGGACCATGAAGCGATGGGGAGTCCAGATGAGGTGACGGTCGAGGGTAAGGTCAAGGTTTTTCAGGGACGGAGTGAGGTGGGCAGGACGACCATAAATGGTAAGGTAAAAATCGTGGACCAGGAAAGCAAGGGTGGTATGACCTATGATGATTACCTGGGTCTTGGGATGGCTGATGTGATGAGGCTACTGGTTGCACCAGGTGGTGAAGTGGTTGAGGTGGATATGAAAGGTACATTGGAAAAGTTGAAAGGTAGGATAGAGGGACAGGAAGGTGGTGCCATCATCAAATTGGAGGAGGTGAACAGGCAGTGGATATTTGGACATATCTGCATTATACAAGAGATAGAAGAAGGGTGAAAGGACGGAGCCTAGGTGCAAGCCTGTAGTGGGATAAAACGTATGGGAGGTGGTACTGTGGACAGTGAGAAAGGAAGGACGATGGGAGAGGAAGGAAGCAACGAGATGGACGAAATTTAGACGAAGGGCATAGGACTGGAGTTTAAGGAGGAACCCGGGATGCCATATACGGCCATAGGTGTTCTAGAGGTCGAGGGAAACAAAAATAGCGGAATGACGGGATTTAAGTTGAAGGGAGATGATTGGTAAGGTTAAGGAGCTGGTCGTCGGTGGAGAAGGAGGGCCAGAAGCCACGCTGGGTAAGGGAAAGGAGGTGGTGCTGTTTGAGGTGGTAATGAATACATAGGGAGAGGATGGACTTAAGCAATATGAGTCCCCTTAAAAATTCTGTAATAAAGGTTTAATTACGATGGTCATGTCTGCCTCTTTCGTTAAAACACCATATTACCACTCAAACTCTCAAATCCGGTTTGTGGTACTGTCGGTCTCACTTCCACCTACCTGGCTGCGTGGCACTGATATGAAAAATTGATTGGCCAATTAATTATATTGAATGTGCGAGTCCCTTTGAATGATGAGTAATTTTTTTTCTGCAGTCGGATTACACTCGCCGGGTAACCATTACAGACGCTTCCAACACGTCTCTGGCGGCTTCCCCATGCTTCCTCCAATACCAAAATGGGTCGTAACTATCGGCAAATAGCTGAAGACATCCAATGCTAATTGCGTTCACTCTCTCAGTCATACTGATGGAAGTAAGTCACTTAGAATTCCAGCATGCTGCACCCAGACTAATCCTGCTGTGTTCTGTGGGTCAGTGGCGACAGTATTATGTTTCCCTCTCTTCTCTGCCCCCGCAGAGCCTCTGCCACCAGGTCGCATTTGAACAGTTGCCACTAATGACAGTGGGTCGTGAGCCTCCACCAACATGTCAGGGGTGTACCACTCCGAGCTAAGAATGCACCCATCGCTATGCTGGAAGGATGTTAATGAATCCAGACTAACAAAAGTAAAGTTGTTCTATCCTTCTCAGAAGGCGTGGGTGCTTAAATGTTGCTGGGGTAAATACCAGGATGTTGAACAATTTGTCTCCCCTCATCCTTCCTGCAAAGCAAAACCTTCTGAGATATGTTTTCGTAATATCCCAGACAGGCCGATAAAGTGAGCAATAACAGAATACCTGTATACTGACCGCCACATCCCAGAAGTGTGCGAGTTTGCAGACCTAGCTTTCCTTCAGATGCAGCCCTATAGGGGTATTCGTATTGGCTTCTGAAAAATTAGTGGGCACATGCTTCAAGAACTCAAAAGGGAATAGCTGGAGAGAATGTGATGCTCTTTTCAAGCAACACTATTGATAAATGGCATTTGAAGCTGACTGCATAAGAATTCTATTGCTGCCAATATACGTTTTGCGTAGAGACCGCAAACATCGGATACGAGAAATTACCGCTCATTCGGAGACATATAGACAATCTTTTTCTCCCTAGACCTCTTTGCGAGTGGGCAAGGAAGGAAAAGACTGTTAGTATTACAGGTTGCCTTCCGCAACCAGCCGTAAATGGCTAGAGAGGTGTCGCTGAAAATTTAGTCTATCTATTGGGATGTCACACCATCTATGTATAGGCACTCCAAACTCACGGTAAACAAATGATGGAACTTCTACTCCTCATCGTCTCACTGTACAAACCTTCGTATTAGCCCTAACTTTCTCACTGCAGTCACTTCGTGACACGTATGTGAGAGGTTGTAATATGTTTGCCCACATTACTTAGAAAAGGCGGTATAGGGCTCATCTCTCAACTCCTCTTTCGTTAGAGTATCGCTTACCTGCCTTTTTCTCACGAATCCTCGAATCTTCGTTATATATCGTTTGAATCCATATTATTTCGGCGTGTAACAGATGTGCCCCGCCAAGTTACAGACATCTAATAATTCTCCTGAAAAGCCCATCAATTTCCTTCAGCAGTGTTCCATTAGTTAGCAGACCGTCACTGACTAGGTAGAGAGTTATCCCAGCGAGAAAAATAGCACACTATCGTACAGAAGGATCTTCACAACCATGTAGGGTACATATGGACAGCAGAAAGAAATTCAGAAGCATAACTCCTACAAATCATCGATATCGAACGACTGTCTATAAAGACCCCCTGTACATGACCTATTGTGCTTCATCGTATTCGTGTGACTACCACGATAGATATACTATAGTGTAATAGTGTCATAGTCTTCGTTGACAGCACAGTTCTCCCTGTCTCTCTCCGTCTCTCTGTCTCTCTCTCCTCGTTATTTTTGTAATATCCGATGCAGTAAAACTACAAACTATAAAAAGTCTGCTAACATCACCCGGCACAGAACTCAGTAATATTTCACCGCTTTCGTCTATTCCGATGTAGTAGGAAACAAATACTGTCTGCGTGTTGACATTGACCATATGTGGTGATCCCATTAAATATAAATATACTAGTCCACTGGAGAAGGCGACCAGTGATCGAAGTCGCTTCAACGAACTTGTGTAAAGTTAGTTCGCCCGTACTGGAGGAAGATTGTATCGATTATCAATCAGACGAGGAGTGTTCTTGTGTTGTTCTTTCATAAGCAGTTTTGTACATTGTTCTTGCTGTAACACATCGAAGCATTGTGTGACTACAGTTGTGTACAGAGCCATATCATGTCTTCGAGTTCTGTGCCAGGTGCTAAACGACATTAACACGTTTCTATCCACTGGCTCTCACATTCAGCTAAACGACATTAACACGTTTCTATCCACTGGCTCTCACATTAAGCTTGACATCGCATGGTGTAAGCTGTGCTGCTCTCACAACATACAGGATTCCTGCAATAAAAGACAGATGCGGTATTTCTAGTTGAAAAAAATTTGAAAGACTTCGCAACATGTGAAAACTGGAAGAGTTTGTGGCACTGTGGAGCGTTTCTAAACAGCTTTCTGAAGGTGATGACTACATTTAATCTCATTTCCCACAGTCACATTGTAGCACATGTCTCGGTATTCCATTTACAAGAGATGAAGAACATTGATTCCTTATGTAAATATATAAAATTGCAACCAGTCACATTTTTGAATAGGTATTTATTATTCGATGAGCCGGTTTTCGAACCTTTCCAGGTTCATCTTCAGACGGTTTTCTGGAAGTTACATTACTATTTCTAGCGTAATGCTAGTTGCTGGCTCTGTGACAAGAAGGTGGAATACGCTTTAATGTATCGCCTGAGTATTGTTTATCTGCCGATATAGATGCAAGATTTACTTTTTTACTTACTGCGACAATGTGGGCGGCTTTTTTCCGTTAGTGTCCATCTGTCTGCTTCCATTTTGATGGCCAGTTGGTAGTCACTTCATACACTTTTACACAATCTGTACTTATTGAAACTGTGACAGCGATACTTTGCCAGCATCCAGGATGTGCTATACAACTGTTGCTTGTAACATAGATTTCGACAAAAAGATATGGTGTTGGCCTATTTTGCTCAGAGATGTAATTTTTCTTCTTTACATGTATTAAAGTCGATATAAGGGCAAATATTTTAGTCAGACTGCCGATAGCATGAGAGCACAAAATTATATAAATAGATAAATGAATTACTACAAGAACAAAATTGAAGTGATCTGACGTCTCTATTTCTATTTCTATGTTGATGTATAATACAATCAATTTATGAGCAAATATTTTAGTCAAGCTTGCCATTAACATGAATGTCCAGGAATAAAATAAAGTCATGATAGAGAAACATGAAGTATTATTGTGCACACAGTTGTAGTCAAACAATGCTTCGATGAGTTACAGCAAAAAAAAAAGTATGAAACTGCTTATGAAACAAAAACACACGACCACTCTCCTTGTGACTGATAGTCGACATGGTCTTCCTCCAGTACCGGCAACAAATCTTTAAACAGATCTGTTGAAGCGACTTCGATCACTGGTCGTCTTCTCCAGTGGACCAGTACATGTATATTTGATTGGATCACCACATATGGTCAACGTCAACACGTAGACAGTATTTGTTTCTCGATGTGTCGGCAGAGACAGACGAGGTAAAATCTTATTGAGTTCTCTACCAGGTGACGTTAGCGAGGTATTTTTAGTTCATAGTTTTCACAAAGAGAGAGAGAGACAGAGAGAAAAGAGAAAGAGCGGGGGGGGGGGGCGGGGAGAGAGGAAGGGAGGAAGAGAGAGAGAGAGAGAGGCTGTGCTTTCAACGAAGATTCGGACACAATTACAAAAAAAAAAAAAAAATGTTCAAATGTGTGTGAAATCTTATGGGACTTAGCTGCTAAGGTCATCAGTCCCTAAGCGTACACACTACTTAATCTAAATCATCCTAAGGACAAACACACACACCCATGCCCGAGGGAGGACACGAACCTCCGCCGGGACCAGCCGCACAGTCCATGACTGCAGCGCCTAAGACCGCTCGGCTAATCCCGCGCGGCGGACACAATTACATCTTCGTGTCACAGGCGGAGACCCATCGGGGATGTTCGTCCGCCAAGTGATAGTCTTATTTCATTCGACGCCACATTGGGCGACTTCGCGCCGGTGATGAGGATGAAATGATGATGATGAGTCCACGAGCGAAGAAAATCTCCAACCCGGCCGGGAATCGAATCCGGCCCCGCTTGCATGGGAGGCGAGCACGTTACAACCCAGCTAAACAGGCGCACACACTATGGTATCTCTGGCGTAGGAATACGTTAAAGGGGATTACGTCACGTACAGAGGTCTTTTATAGACAGTCATACGATATCGATGAATTGTAGGTGTTACATTTCTAAATTTCTTTGTGCAGTCTATGTATACTCTGCATGGTTGCGAATTTCCTTCTGTATGCTAGTGTGCCATTTTTATCGTTGTGATAGCTCTACCTAGCCAGTGAGGGTCTTGAAACTAATGGATCACTACTGTCGGAATGTATTGGGATTTGGAGATAATTAGCTGGTGTTTGTAACCTGGTGGGCGACATCCCTTACTCGTAGAAATGCTATATAATGAAGACTGGAGGATTCGTGAGAATACGGCTGGTAAGCGATACTCTAAAGAAAGTGGAGTTGAAAAGTGAGCTCTATATCGTTTTTTCTTATTATTGTGGGCTAACGTAGTATAACCTCTCACATACGTCATGTAAAGTGACAGCAATGAGAAAATTAGGGGATAATACGAACGTTTCTACAAAGAGTAAATCAGCAGCAGAAGTTCCGTCTTTTGTTTTTTCGTCAAATACTGGACGACATTCTTCCGTGAGACTTGAGTGCCTTTAGATGAATGCAATGACATTTTAATAGGTAGACTAAACTTACGTCTACATCTACATGGACACTTCTCAAGCCATTGTCGAAGAGAGCTACGGAGAAAAAGATTGTCTGCATGGCTCCGAATGCGTGCTAATTTCTCGTATCTTATCTTTGTGGTCTGTACGCAAAATGTACGTTGGTGGCAGTAGAATCCTTCTGCAGTCAGCTTCAAATGTCGGTTCTCAATAGTGTTCCTCGAAACGAACATCGCATGCTCTCCAGTTATTCCCTTTTGAGTTCTTGAAGCGTCTGCCCACTAATTTGGCAGAAGCCAATACGAACGCCTCTACAGGGCTATATTTGAAGGAAATCTGGGTCTGTAGACTAGTACCATACACGTTTGGGATGTGGTGGTCAGTAGACAGGTATTTTGTTATTGTTCACAGTGTCAACCTCTCTTGGATATCGAAACACCTCTTACAAGGTTTTAGTTTACAAGAGCGGTGAGGAGAAACATGATGTTCAACATCCTGGTATTTACCCCTGTGATATTTAGGTGCGCAGTCCTTCTGAGAAGGATTGGACAATGTTACTTTTGCTAATTTTGAATCATTAACAGCTTTCCGGCATGGAGAGGGGTGCATTGCTGCCTGGGAGTGGTACACTCCTGATATGTGGGCGGAGATTCACGAACGGTGGCATTAGTGGCAGCTGTTCACACGCGACGTGGTGGCAGAGGCTTTGCGGGGGTAGAGAAGAGAGGGAAACATAATACTGCCCCCACTGACCAACATAACTCAGCAGTATGCCGGAATCCTAGGTGACTTACTTCCACCTGCTTGACAAAGCAACTGAGAGACAGAACGCAGTTAGCGTTGGATGTCTTCAGCTATTTGACGATGGTTACCACCCATTTTGGTGTTGGAGGAAGTGACTACCTATCATGTGGGCACTCTCCAGAGACGTCATGGAAGCGTCTGTAATGTTTACCTGGCGAGTGTAATCCAATTGCAGAAAAAGAAATCACTCATCATTCAAAGGGACTCTCACGCTAAATTTGATTAATTAACCATTAGTATGATATCAATGCCACGCTGCCAGGTGGGTGTAAGTGAGAGCGATAGTACCACAAATATGATTTGAGAGTGAGAGTGTTAATTTGGCGTTTTTTTTTTGTTGTATCGACATCTTTTAAAGAAATTTCAGTCTCCCACTGACAGAGGGCGAGATGACCATCGTAATTAAATGTATATTACCGAATTTATAATGTTACACATAGTATAAACCTGATATTTACAAGTTCACTGTGCTGTTACCTTTGGAGACGTTGTATATGTCGAGATATTTTTTTACTTTTAAGAAAGACTGAACGTCATGAGGCTTCCTGCGACAGAGGTAGGGCATGTTCTTAGCACTCAGTCATGAGCCAAAAATGAGTTTAATATTTTAGTCCGGTGATTCAGGATGTGGCAGATATTAAGCTGATGAGAAGCTACATTCTTTTATCTGATGAGTAAAGACTCAGATGAAATATACTCAATGCATTAGTGTTGTATAGGATTTTCACAACACGTAACGACGCTTGAGCGATGTAAAAACGGATGAATGGTCCGATTTCTTCTGCCTTCGAAAAAGAGTCGCACAAAAGTGAGAAATCTACATTCTCAATGAGAAATTCGAGGTGTATTGATAAAACAACATCCCCATTTTAGATTGGGTAAAGTGGACTTTTATAAACTGAGGAGTTTATGTCAGGGGTGGAACTGCAGTTAGTCCAAGTCGCCCCTCATTCTGCCACAAACAATGGCTGGAGTGGCCACGAGGTGCCTGGTGACCAGAAGTCACACCTGTAGGCTTTTGTGAGTGGTAGCTTCCCAGCTGGCCGGCTCTTCAGGTACACAATTCACTCAGGAGATGGCGGTGGACTAGACTGGAGGTGACAGTTCAGCTTTCTTTTTCGTCTTGAGACGACGTGTTCAAGTAAGATAATGAGCACTAATACATAAAAAAATACTGTATGGTATATATCCAATGTTTCTGTGGCTAAGATGGCATTTGTGACTCATATATAGGTATAAGCTTTTTCATCCCCAAATTATGTTTCTACATGAGTCCTGTATGTAGGGGCAGGGATTTATAGCCCCACTCCTGCTCGAGGACGACCGCCCTTTCCCTGACAACCTCAGTAATGCTAACCATTTTCTTCCCACCTCTCCGAGTTCTTCTCCAGTACCAACGATCCTCACTTTCATTACTCCCTCTTCCCCATGGACCTTGAACGGTCCAATACATCTGTCCTACCATTCGCCCCCGTTTCCAGTACTTGGATCAGTTGCCCTCGTCAGGCATAAACACTCCCATTACCATAACGATATCAAACTCATACTCCACTCGAAACGCAACACAGCCCCCGGCCACGACGGCGTCACCTAACACTACCTCAAGGAATCCCCTCCCCCCTTCCCTTTAGCTAAGAATTGTTTTCAATTACTGCGCTTTTGGCAGGCACGTCCTTCCGAAAGTAACTGGCCTCATCCAGTTCTGATTAGACACTTATAGAAAAGTCTTGACCACACAGTTCTTTTTTTAAATGTTTCGCGTTTCGAAATATCATCGTCAGACATAAGCTATGGGACAAGGTACAGAAAATACTAAAGGTAAGTAATGCCTATAGGCACAGTGCATGGTCATGGTCATGGCAAACACAATTATTTCAGTACTTACATGAAGATCAAGTTTTAGTTTCAACAAACTGTTCAATCGTCCAATGTTTATACTCCTTACACCAAGCGAGGCGTCGTTTGGCATTTACCGGCGTGAAGTGTGGCTTATGAGCAGCCCCTCGACCATGAAATCCAAGTTTTCTCACCTCCCGCCTAACTGTCATAGTACTTGCAGTTGATCCTGATGCAGTTTGGAATTCCTGTGTGTTGGTCTGGGTAGATGTTTGCCTACTACACGTTACGACCCTGTTCAACTGTCGGCGATCTCTGTCAATCAACAGACGAGGTCGGCCTGTACGCTTTTGTAGTGTATGTGTCCCTTCACGTTTCCAATTTACTATCACATCGGAAACAGTGGACCTAGGGATGTTTAGGAGTGTGGAAATCTCACTTACAGACGTATGACACAAGTGACACCCAATCACCTGACTTCGTTCGCAGTCCGTGAGATCCGTGGAGCACCCCTTTCTGCTCTCTCACGATGTCTAATGACTATTAAGGTCGCTGATACGGAGTACTTGGCAGCAAGTGACAGCACAAGGCACCTAATATGAAAAACATATGTTTTTTGGGGTGTCCGGATACTCTTGATCACATAATGTAACTGTGTTACCAGTTTATTGGGTAAATGTCCTGGACCTTTCGATTCTACTATACACATATAATATTTTCGTTTCACATGTTAAATGTTGCTTAAGTTCAGTAGAACGTACTTTCACCAACACTTTTCAGTGCTTACCTTTATATCTGAACTTCCGATGTTTTTTTTTAAACAGACCTAAGGATTAGGTTTCAAATGCAAAGTCTTATGGAACTTTAATACTAAATGTGTACTCATCGGCATGTCAGTGTTCATACTCACGCGCCATTGCGATACCAGATTCGACCGCCGATGTGAGCCCCAATCTGAATGCAAACAACGTTCATTAGGATTGCACCCGAGAATAGCACTGATTTCCACGTTACAGAGAGGTAGGAGTTTAGCATATAATCGACACCGAGGTATTAGGGACGGAGCTGTAGCTCGGAGTCCACAAGGATAGGGAAGGAATTTGCAGTGCTCTTACTGATAGGAACCATCCCGGTATCATCCGAAGTAAGCTATTCTACATGAACCACACTCGTTGTGGATGAGACTGCAATGACATTAGCTCTGTAGTACCTTCATCAGTTCCCGAATCAATATTTGCTCCCTCTTTCAGATTGCATTCCAGTTATTTTCAAACGTTAGGTACTGAACTGTGTGATGTACCACAAATAAAATTAAATTTAATTAGAAGGAAAGGAGAACTACTACCGAGGAACAGCGATACGGCAGTAAATATATTCGACTGCTTTTTTCAACAAAAATGATGATGATGATGATGATTAGTGTTTTAGGGCGCACAATTCAACAAAAATGACGTAATATAAAAGCACAAGTAATTACTGTCCCATCGTGAATTTCAGTATAAGTTAAAAATTATGCGGGATAGAGTGACAAGAGCACTGGTAGTTGTTACTTTTTTAGTTCACTTGAAACACAGTTTGTTAATAACCGAGCTGCTAAACAGGCGAATGTTACGTAGGCAGATAAGAGGGGGATCGTTGTCACCCATTTCAGATACGTCAACTCCTGACATTAGACAGTGAACGGCTCTATCGGAAGCTTCGATCGTGCGGTCTGGGCTCTCCATTATTAACATCCTGGCTCCATTCAATAGCAAATGACGTCCGCGCGGTAACGTACAACGGGATGGCTGTTCACAGCGTAAAGTTATACACCCATGACGCCGAAAGGAAGCGCTTATAATGTGGCCTCTACCTTTTATCCTTATATTTACATTCGTGTTTACGTTCATAATTTATGATTCGGAAATCAGGTATTTACTGGTCGGCTTGCAATAACACGAAGCTGCAACTTTCGTGTAGACATATAAAGAGACACAAAGCTTTCAGCAGATTTCAACTTCATAAATATACAGGTTCTTCCGCAGGCACGCTCCATTCCGCAATCCACTCTTAATCATACACACACAAATACACACAAACGTACACACACACACACACACACACACACACACACACACACACTCAATCAGCCCTGCCACACAAATTCAGTGCAATGTGGCCCGAGAGAAAAAGAACACCAGCAATACTAATAGTCATCTCAGGTTTGAAGTATTTGTGTATTCATTAATTACTTCTCATATCATATGTCACAAAGACCAACATAAACCAAACCGTAAGTAACACTAAATGAGTGAAGTACTACATTAACATAGAAAATAGTAGGCCGTA
Organism: Schistocerca serialis cubense; assembly: GCF_023864345.2. Lineage (NCBI taxonomy): Eukaryota > Metazoa > Arthropoda > Insecta > Orthoptera > Acrididae > Schistocerca > Schistocerca serialis. The sequence goes on along the minus strand of NC_064640.1, from coordinate 317,144,679 downwards.
CACAGTTTTCTTTTACTACTCTTGGCTCTCTCACTAACCGTAGTCTATTTGTGTGTTATGAGTGAATTACATTATCTCAAGGGTGTTTCGATTTAGAATGACTGCATGTGAACATCTTACTCGATGCATAGACAAACATACGTGCAAGAGTCGATTTTGTGTTTTAGAAGCATATGTCGAAGGGAAAGCATTATGGACGGTCTGTAAAAGAAAAGTGTGGTACTGGAAACATTTTCGTAATGTTTCACAATATATTTGCTTTCTCAGAACTAACATAGAAAAATCACAAGTAAGGTGGCTATCTAGATGTATATAGTAGAGGCCCTGCAATTCTATAAGAAATATCAAACCCTTGTCGATTTTGACGTTCAGAATCTTTGATTTGGAGCCTTAAAGATTGATCAGATGTAATATCCCATTCTGCAGCTTAGCTTGAACAAAGTTTTATGAGAACAGGTCAGCTATTTTATCAAAGATCTGTGTAATGAGGATCCGATCTGGTATAAGAAGTAAAATAAATCTACTGTTCTATTTCATCGTTGGTACCATGTTGTCTTGAGATTTGTATGTCTTCCATAACGTGTATTTGTCTGTCTTCAGCATTTCACCGGTACACGAGAAAAGACCAGGCGGCTTTGGTGATAGTGGAAATGTCAAACTGTGTTCAGCACTTACTTTTTGTCAAGATTAATTGCGAATAGCCGACCAAAAACGTCTCTTTCCATTTTTAGTACTGCCTGTTTCTCCTTATTCACTTGAATTCTGGTGGTGCGCAGTGACTCGAAATTTAGAATTCTGTTTCGTGATATTGGTTCTACAAACCAGCCGGTAACAGAAATAGAGTCAGAAACAAAACTTAATTTTTGCTGACTTCCAGCTGATTTAACAGTAAGCAGGATATCAGTAACATCGGATGATGCTGCTTTAGTTTTAAAAATACAATACATAACATTTCGTAGTGCGCCGCAGCAGCGGTTGCAAGAAAACTGTGAGTTTCGCAACGCGTTGTCTTGTTCTCTAGTTACAGAGAGAAATGAGCATGCCCAGTCTCTTTTATTCGACGACTGTCTTAACCGTAGCTATTATTATGCATCTTTCTCTATCGCATAGATTTGTGAATTCAGTGTTTCTCCGCCACGCCGAGCTCTCGAACTCAGTTGCTGGAACTTAAAACCACGACAACCTTAAGATAGATCCACGTTTCCTAAGGCAACCTTATACCATGTGTCCGCACTAAATTTATCTACATTTTACGTATGATTGCGTAAGGAAACTCGATGAGGGTAATTTTTGTCCTATACGCTTACCTGTTTGCACCTGGCAACCTTTCATTACTGCCTGGAAAAAGGTGTGCAATCTTACTTTGGCGTTTTATTTATATTTCTTCTCTTGATTGATGGTAATGTATTTTCAGACACTGCATGAGGGTAAATATCGAAAAAAATTCAATCAAACAATTTTTAATTAAAAATAGCAGTGCAGGGACATGGGCCGGCAGCCCTAGCAAGGTTTTTTTTATTTATACGTTATAATATATAAAACATACCTCTTTATTAGGAGAAGGTCGGTTTAAATCGGGATCTTAGCCTAACTGTGGTGAGTTTGCCATCCCTGCGGTGTTGTGTCGCTGTTCCTCTGTATTCAGAGAACCCACACACGAGATGCATTTTTGCCAAATCTTCATTAGCAAATGCACTCATAATACTGTCTATTCACTGTTAATACACAACTAACAGCGCAGGAAAAACCAAATCCTAAATAGACCGGCGCAGTACTGAAGACAGACTTGAGGTCAACGAGTTGAAGGGGGCATTCGTGTTGTCAATAGCCCAACGTACCGAAAGTGAATGGAAACATCACAGATAACGCTTACCATGGACATTCGAAATCTTTTCCATTATTTCAGTGCAATTCAGGTACAGAGCTATTCAATATGCCATTAGCGCGCTATCCCCAATACCAAAATACTCTATTGTCAACGGAAAAAGTCGTTTTGACTTCCGTTACAAACAAAATTATCTTTAAAGCGGAATTTTACTTACCCATTCGATAGAGCAGTTACAGATTAGTCTAGTGCGATATTTGTTTTATCGATGTGTTAACAGCGACACTTTCCGTCGCCACTGGGCGACGGATGAAAGACGTGATGAGCACTATTAGTCTGCGCTCACTCCACCTAAGTAACGCAGAAACTAAATCGCAAATATCTGCTGAAACACGAAGTAAAATTCGCCTGACTACTCTTAGGAGAGACACTATATGAGGACTCCCGAAAAGTATAAGGGGCTGGTGAGAGATTTCAGAAAAAGTGCTTCAAATGGCTCTAAGCACTACAGGACTTAGCATCTGAGGTCATCAGTCCCCTAGACTTAGAACTACTTAAACCAAACTAACCTAAGCACATCGCACACATCCATGCCCGAGGCAGGATTCGAACCCGCGACCGTAGTAGCAGCGCAGTTCCGGAGTGATGCGCCTAGAACCGCTCGGTCACAACGGCTGGCTGAGAGGTTTCGCCATATGTCATGCTACCCACGTAATATAACTGCCATGTGTTTCCTTCCCCATGCCAATTCTTGGCCGCACTCTGCAGTGGCAATGAAGATGCTCTTGCAGCGTTTTCGATGGGAGGTGTTTGATCACCCACAATACAGTCCGTAATTGGCTCCCCCTGAGTTTTATCTCTGCTGTCATGAACCGATGCCTATGAAGACAAGATTTTAGCACAGAAAAAGAGATGCAGATCCACGTAGAGAATTGGAAGAAAGCACACGCGGCATCCTTCTATGACGAGGGTATTGGAAAGTTGGTACAGATGTCTAAGTCGGAGCGGCGACTATGTAGAAAAGTAGCTGGAAGGCGTAGCTAACGGTTGCAAGCAAAATACTTTTGATTTTTTGATTTTCCCAGTGGTTTCCATTTCGCGACAGATCGGACGTTACTTTCCGAATAGCCCTTATATACCGGGTGATCAAAAAGTCAGTATAAATTTGAAAACTGAATATATCACGGAATAACGTAGATAGGAAGGTACAAATTGACACACATGCTTGGAATGATATGGGGTTTTATTAGAACCAAAAAAATACAAACGTTCAAAAACTTTCCGACAGATGGCGCTTCACCTGATCAGAATAGCAATAATTAGCATAACAAATTAAGACAAAGCAAAGATGATTTTCTTTACAAGAAATACTCAATATGTCCACCATCATTCCTCAACAACAGCTGTAGTCGAGGATTAATGTTGTGAACAGCACTGCAAAGCATGTCCGGAGTTATGGTGAGGAATTGGAGTCGGATGGTGTCTTTCAGCATCCCTAGAGATGTCGGTCGATCACGATACACTTGTGACTTCAGGTAACCCTAAAGCCAATAATCACACGGACTGAGGTCTGGGGACCTGGGAGGACAAGCATGACGAAAGTGGCGGCTCAGCACACGATCATCACCAAACGATGCGCGCAAGTGATCTTTCATGCGTCTAGCAATATGGGGCGTTTTTTTTTTTTGGTTCTAATAAAACCCCATGTCATTCCAAGAATGTGTGTCAATTTTTACCTCTCCATCTACATTATTCCGTGGTTCATTAAGTTTTCAAATTTATACTGACTCTTTGATCACCTGGTATATACTGTATGACACCGTCGTGATTCCGAAGCAAACAATCGAGAGATGAAAGAACTCAAACCTACACCTTTCACGCGGCTGAAAACTGCATAGGAAGCTGTGCTGGGCGCCGGGCGAATAGTTCGTTGAGTTCTCGGAGAACATAGATAACATACTGCGAATACAGTGTTTAAACCATTACCCTCATCAGTAACTTGTGTAAATGATTCAGTCAATAAATAATAATAATAACAAAATAATTCTGTTGTCGTCTAGGCTATGACTAATTGCGTAATGCTGGCATCTGATACACAACCACAATAACAGAGGCGATGCAAAGCAGATACGTCTACTCATCAGAAAAACTAAATAAAATTGAGAACGTTAAACTACAACTTAAATTCCACAAGTTATGTAGCTTACCTTTGTATTTAATTGAAGAAAACAGCACGTTTAATTTAAAATTATGAGGATACAAGAACAGTGCGGCCGTAAATTGAAGAAAGGAAAGTAAATATAAATTTAAATGCTTGTAAGGAAAATATTTCAGTAATAGCAGGCACCAGAGGTAGCACAGAATAGTGAAGGCTGAAAACAGAGAACCGGAAAGGTTCTATTCACAAATGACATGAAACACCTTAGAACGCACAAGAAGATAAGTTAACCGAAATACAAAGTGAGAACAGCGTAGTTAACCGACAGTTAGTACGATAACCGAAGGATTAATTTCAGACGCACGACACAAAATTTTACGTACAAGTTCTTCATCAACTACTGCAAATGTAATATGATTTTAATTACAGAGGGGTGGGGGGGTGGGGGGGGGAGCGGGTGTGATATCCCAGAAAACACTCTAGAGTGTCATCTTTGAATCACAATTATTAAGCCAATAATGAAAACTGGCGAGAACACAAAACTGAAACGGCATTATAAAATGAAAAACCGACATTATTTCAAAAATTCATGACCTGAGTAGGCCATAACCTAGACCATAAATCTTTAGTTGTTATGATAACTGATAACATCGTCACAAAATGTATTTATAAAAGGGAAAAGAGGAAAAATGTAATCGCTTTGTACTTGTCTTAGATAAGTGGATACCAATGACAAACATGCGTCAGTCAGTTCACGGATTAAATATTTAGATAGCTTGTGCCGCTTCAGGTCAACATTTCATTTTACTGTTTACCGTCGACTGAGTATTGTAAGTTGTTTGCGCACAGGAAAATAACGCATATCTTATATAACGTCTTCCCTTTTATAAGTGGTGGAGATTGCATGCATCAATCTCTTCTTCAATACCAGTGATGCCAGAGGTGTATAAATAAGCGTTGGAGGCTCCGCAAATTCTATGACGCGCTAATAATTTAGCCCTCGCACACATTTACTCAGAGTGCACTTAAGCGGGGCCAGCCGGAGTGGCCGAGCGGCTCTAGGAGCTACAGTCTGGAACTGCGCGACCACTACAGTCGCAGGTTCGAATCCTGCCTCGGGCATGGATGTGTGTGATGTGCTTAGGTTAGTTAGGTTTAAGTAGTTCTAGGGGACTGATGACCTCAGACGCTAAGTCCCATAGTGTTCAGAGCCATTTGAGCCAACTTAAGCGGGACGAAAATTTTTTTGGAGATATGGAATCCTAAGTGCTACTGGGTCTGTCAAGTAATGTTACGCATTATACGACGATACTGTGTTTCCTTTGACAGTATGTGGACAGAAACGTTGTGGTAGAGATTGTAGTATAGATTACTTCAGTACAGTTTACAATAAACGATGATGATGGTGACATGGGTTTTCATATTAGATATAATAGACCCATATCTAAGTATTATGGGCGGATTAACGAATGTAAAAACGTGAATAATATATGTGGTAATAAAAATAGATCTTTTCCCTAAAACACACACACACACACACACAAATAGTTCAAATGGCTCTGTACACTATGGGACTTAATATCTGAGGTCATTACTCCCCTAGAACTTAGAACTACTTAAACCTAACCAACCTAAGGACATCAGACACATCCATGCCCAAGGCAGGATTCGAACCTGCAACCGTAGCAATCGCGTGGTTCCGGACTGAAGCCCCTAGAACCGCTCGGCCACAGCGGCCGGCCGGCTCACACACAGACACAGACACACACACACTCACACACACACACACACACACACTTATCTCCAGTCCAACTGTGCAACAAAATGCCTTTCTTCGTTGTGAAATGTCGTACAACAGCTATTTAATTTTGCACGAAGCGGTTTCTTCATACTCTTTTTGAATGCAAATATCAAATTACGTCAGTCACGCATTTCTTCTTTAGTTTATCCGTCTCTAATATCTGTGTTTATACCACCGTCATCAGAATGAGCATCCGCTCCCTTAGCTGAGTGGTCAGTGCATCAGACTGCCATGCAGTGTGTCGAGGTTCGATTCCCGGCCGGGTGGGAGATTCTCTCCGCTCATGGACTGGGTGTTGTGTTGTTATCATCATAATTTCTTCATCATCGATACGCAAGTCTCCCATTGTGGCGTCAGCTGGAAAGACGTCCAACTCAGCAGCCGAATTTCCCTATGTGGGGACTCCCGGCCATCGATACCATTTCATTTCATTTCAGATTCAGTGTCTCTTCGTACATAACGGTTCTGAGTCTAAAGCACTACTGATATATTGCATCAATATGGCTGCTGGACAGGATATTATCTTTTGTCCTATTCTGAAACACAATTTAAAACATCTGTAGCAATAATATAGGGCAACGGCCTTGTCGCAATGGATACACCGGTTCCCGTGAGATCACCGAAGTTATGAGCTGTTGGCACTTGGATGGGTGACTATTCAGCCGCCATGCGCTGTTGCCATTTTTCGGGGTGCACTCAGCCTCGTGATGCCAATTGAGGAGCTACTCGACCGAATAGTAGCGGCTTCGGTCAAGAATACCATCATAACGACCGGGAGAGCGGTGTGCTGACCCCACGCCCCTCCTATCCGTATACTCCTCTGAGGATGACACGGCTGTCGGATGGCCCCGGTAGGCCACTCGTGGCCTGAAGACGGATTGAGTAAATGGCTCTGAGCACTATGCGACTTAACGTCTGAGGTCATCAGTCGCCTAGAACTTAGAACTAATTAAACCTAACTAACCTAAGGACATCACTCACATCCATGCCTGAGGCAGGATTCGAACCTGCGACCGTAGCGGTCGCTCGGCTGCAGACTGTAGCGCCTACAACCGCACGGCCACTCCGGCCGGCACGGATTGAGTAGCAATCATATAGGTGGAACAGGCGAATATTGGCACGTACATGTGAAACTTTCACTATGGACGATGTGAAAGATATCTGTAGCAATCTAAAGGGAAAATTGGCAGTCTGAAATAACGTATGTTTGGGAACCGTTATGCACATTTGTCAAGGTGAATTCATCCATTAACTCTTGGCAAAGAAGGAAAAATGCACTCGCGATGTCGTCGATACACAGCGCACCAAATCTGCCACGTCTGTCTGTCCGGCAGGCGCAGCGATAGAGGGACCAGGCGACGTGCACGTGTCTGCCTGGTGACTGGCGGTCGGCTGAGGCGGCGTAATCAGCGCTGCTGACTCGCGCGACCGCCGACCGCAGCACGCGTCGCCGTGGCCCCTGACGGCTGCCATCCCCTACTTACCTCCACAATCAATCACGTTCTCAAACAAGCAGCTTGGCACTGTGTGGCTCCCTTGTGCTAACTTCTCCACCACGAGCACTCCTCCACCGCCTCAAACGTACAAACAAGCGTAACAACAGGGGTTTACAATTGGGGATTGACAATAGTTCCTGCAATCGGAATACAAGCACACATACGTACAGTCTGAGGAAAATAAGATGGCTAACACCGCTCCTCGGAAAGCGTAAACGGTGTCTCAACTCATTAAAACTTTTTACACGGACTCAGCTTCGCTTTACGTATCTAAAACGCATACATAAATGTAAGGATAGAGAAGTACACACAGGGTGAGCATTTTTAAAAGCTACGAGCTGCAAGGATGGACTCCTGACTGGAACTGGAGGAAGAATGGTACCATTAAAATGTGTCTTGAAATGCATAGTTCTCACGGTGGATGGCGCTGACGAATAGAAGTTCCTCTGACCACGTGCTGTGTGTTCCTTGTGGTTCGTTGGTTGGTTGGTTGGGGGAGGGGACCAAACAGCGAGGTCACCAATCTCTTCGGATTAGGGAAGGATGGGGAAGGAAACCGGTTGTGCCCTTTCAAAGGAACCATTCCGGCATTTGCCTAAAGCGATTTAGGGAAATCACAGAAAACCTAAATCAGAATGGCCGGACACGCGTTTGAACCATCGTGTAAGCAGCAGAATGGTCCGGTAGTCATGTCTGGAACAAGCCGATACGGTGTTTTTGTACGACCAGGCATATGGAAACCGTTGAGAGGCAACACGGTTATACCAAAACTAGTATCCTTACAGACACCCACCGCGCCACACAACATTTCAAGTCCTTTTTGGGCGTTAGTGTGATCATGGGTCCTTTCAGACGGACCAACGTGCAGTGAGGCAGTTTACTGTGCGTACACCAGATTTGGAAGATCGGGTTCTACAGGATATGCTGCCTCTCGACGGTTTCCATTTGCTTGGCCGTACACAAACACCATATCGGCTAGCTCCCAACTTGAATACCGGACCATTCTGCTGGTTACAACCGGCCGGAGTGGCCGAGCGGTTCTAGGGGCTACAGTGTGGAATCGAGCGACCGCTACGGTCGCAGGTTCGAATCCTGCCTCGGGCATGGGTGTGTGTGATGTCCTTAGATTAGTTAGGTTTAAGTAGTTCTAAGTTCAAGGGGACTGATGACCTCAGAAGTTAAGTTCCGTAGTGCTCAGAGTCATATGAACCTTTTTTTTTTTTTTTTTTTTTTTTTTTTTTTTTTTTTTTTTTTGCTTACAGTACGCCGCGTCAGTCACACAACCCGCAGCACACAAGGAACACACGACTCGTGGTCATGGGAAGTTTCATTCGTCAGCGCCTTCCACCGTGACAACGAGGCATTTTCGGACACATGTTCATTGGACCTTTTTTCCTCCAGTTCCAGTCAGGAATCCGTCTCTGCTGTTTGTCGGTTTTATCAAAGTTCTCCTTGAATAATTAGGAGAATTATAGATACTGCCTATAGGAAAATTAAAGAGAGGTTATGGGGAAAGAAAGGCAGCTCTTTGAATATCATGAGCTCAGATGGAAAATCAGTACTAAGCAAAGAAGTGTAAGCTGAAAGGTGGAAGGCAATGTTATACAAACAGTAGAGAACGTAGATGAAGATGAGATGGGAGATACGATACTACGAGAAGAATCTGGAAGATCACTGAAAAGTCTAAGTCGAAACAAGGCCCCTGGAGTTGACGATATTCCGTCAGAATTGCTGATGGTATGGGATAGCCATCCACGGCTAAATTATTCCACCTGGCACGTAAGATATATGAGACAGGCAAAATACGCTCAAACGTCAACAAAATTGTAACTATTCCAATTCCAAAGAAAACAAGTGTTGACTGATGTGACATTACAAGACTATTAGTTTAATAATCCATAGTTGAAAAATACTAACACGAATTATTTACACAATAGTAGAAGACTTGGTAGAAACCATCCTCGAGGAAGACCAGTTTTGGATTCCGGAGAAATGTACGAACACGCGAAGCAATACTGACGCTACAATTTATCGTAGAAGATAGACTAGGGAAAGGCGATCCTAAGTTTACAGCTTTTGTAGATCTGGAGAATGCTTTTGACAATGTCGACTGGAACACTGTCTTTGAAATTCTGAAATTTCAGCGGTAAAATAGAGGAAGCGAAAGGCTCATTACAACTTGTACAAAACCAGACAGCATTTATAAGAGCCGAGGGATATAAAAGGGAATAAGTAGTTGAAAAGGAATTGAGACAGAGCTGTAGCCTATATCCGATGTTATTCAATCTGTACATTGAGCAAGCAGTAAAGGTATCCAAAAATCAAAATTTGGAGCTAGAATTAAAGTTAAGGGAGAATAGATGTGTCTTACAGTAGCGAAGATGAACAAATACTCATAAATGCCAAAGTGTGGGTTTTAATGCTAACTTTTACTGGACATTTTCGCCTTATTTTGGTCTTTAACAGCTTTCAAAATATTGAACACTTTGTTTTCACATCTTGTACTTAGACCATTCCGTAATATCATGTACAACAAACATTTTATTTATTTCATTTTGTATTGTGCTTAAACGGTAAGCCGAGAATCTGTGACCATTAACACGCCCCATGGGATCATATGGGGAAAAATTCAAATATTCAAAGCCACACAGTAGGACCAAACACTCCCAGAGTTGGATACCACACGACCGGAAGTGTGGAAGCTAGCTGGCCACTTCATCAAGGAGAAACACTACACACCTATTTTACAATGACCCGAGGGACCTGCATACCCCGCGTAGGAGAAAGTGGAACTGTATGCCAAATGCCAAAACCGAATCTGGCTCCTTCCGACCCAGCATTCACACTTGAAATGGACCGGGAGGTTATATGACTTGTAACCTAGCCCACACGCGACGTAATGAGACGTGATAACACAAATGAAATTACATGACCTATTAAGTTCACCACAGCTACGGAAGCTCCTGGCCCCCATGGCATTCAGAACCGTGGCCTCCAGGAGTTCACGGAAAAGGCATTAGAATATTTTACACACATCACGAATGCCACCTTACGACATCAACACTTCCATGCCTTTTGGAAGGCGGCCACGTTCCTAATGTTCAAGAATCCAGGGCAAGACCACTCCCTCCCATAAAATTACCGACCCATCGTCAGACTGTGCTTGCTCAGCAAGATTATTGAGAAAGTGATTCTCAAACGTATCACTAGGCACTGCATCATCGCCAACACCATGAGACCAGAGCAATTTGGTTTCAGAAATTACCACTCTGCAACAAAACAACTCCTCCGTGTAGCTGAACACATAACGCACGGCTACAACACCAGCAAAGCCTCAGGGACTGTGTTACTAGACATCGAGAAGACCTTTGATAGTCTATGACACAACGGCCTTATTTACAAACTTAGCGACGCTGGTTTCCCCGATGGACTCGTATGTCTCATACACTCATATCTCACCAACATATGGTTCGACATTGACGTCCAGAGCAAACAGTCAACACGACATGGTATACAAGCGAGTGTACCCCAAGGCAGTATCCTGAGGCCCGTCTTCTTTAACCTCTACACCAAAGACTTTCCAACTACACAAAACACAATGGCAGTCATCTACGCGGATGATGCTGCTAACCTTGCGCAAAGTTGGAAGCCATTAAACATCAGTTTACGATTGCAGATCGCACTCAGAACTGCCGAGCCTTAGCTAGAACGAAGGCGTGTTAAAGTAAACGTCGACAAGTGAGAAGCAGTTCTGTTCACTCACAAACCGAAACAACTGTACAAACATCAATTCTGTAGACAAGTAACACTACACACAAATCCAATACGTTTCTGAGCGAAAGTCAGATACCTTAGGGCGCGCGGTTCCAGACTGAATCGCCTAGAACCGTTCGGCCACAGCGGTCGGCTGAGGACTATCGCAGAGCGTTTTTCCCTTGGCGCTTTCTTTGGCACTTTATTTCCCACTGCCCTTAAAGTGGCTACGTTTTGTTCGCTTAGACCACTTCTGTCTCCAAGATGGGCCCGTATTAGTGGTTAATCTTACCCAAACGTACGAACATCACAAGCTCACATCTCCTCGATTGTAATTAACAAAACGAAGGTGACAGGTCCGGGGTGGCCGAGCGGTTCTAGGCGCTACAGTCTGGAACCGCGCGACCACTACGGTCGCAGCTTCGAATCTTGCCTCGGGCATGGATGTGTGTGATTTCCTTAGGTTAGTTAGATTTAAGTAGTACTAAGTTCTAGGGGACTGATGACCTCAGATGTTAAGTCCCATAGTGCTCAGAGTCATTTGAACCAATTTTGAAGGTGACTGTGGAACTTTTGTGATCGTCACCACAAAATCAAAATTAAAATTTTAGATAATTTCTACAATTTTGAGTGACATGAATTTGCATCCAAGATCTCACCTGTGATATGAGTCATCTCTGAAGTTGGAAAAAAAAGCAACAACGTAAGAGCAAAGTGAGAATAGGGTAGCGAAGCTACCGCCACAAAATACAATCACCCAGTGATGGTCCTTTGTTGTTCTTTATAGTCTTCTGTCAGGTGGTAAGGAACCCAGCGGGTACACATCCTTGAGGACCCGAACTGTTGGACGAGTGTGTCAGCACTACCGACAGAGACATCGAGTTGAACAGCGATATGTTTAATTATGATCCGTCGATCACCTCGAATGAGAGTGTCCGCACGTTGCAACACTGAAGGAGTCACAGCTCTGTGCGGCCGGCAGGCATACAGGAGGTTGGACAGGTCTGCGCGACCTTGGTGCGATAAGGAAAGACGCCTCGGTCAACGTGCTTTTATTCTGCCAGGTCCTCGTAGATATTCTGGAAGTTCTAATGAATATCTGCGGTACTCTGGTTTTCCGCCAAAAGAAACTCAATGACAGCTTCTGCATCGAACGTACCCTCATTACAGACGCCATTTTCAAGGCTGCGTATAGCACCACCACCTACCGGAATTTCATGAAACCACAGGGGCTGAAACGAGAATATTCCACGATGTCCCATTATAAACTCCGCAGTTCTTCTAGTCATCTATGACTTTGAGAATTCAGTGTGGTGCGGAGCCCCCACAATCTGCATTCGGAGGTTCTAAGCCTCGCGACATCGAATCAAAGGGGAGCTAGACTTGTTCCTGCGGAACTTTCCTCCACAGAGCACTAAGAGTGCTAGCTGGAGAACCGCCACGAACCCGTTGCACACGTGTTCGTTGGTGACTTGTCAGGCGAACCCGCGAGCCAAGTATGCAGTGGCAGCTTTCTATGAGTTACACGTCTCGACACGTGTGATTGAGCATTTTCCTACTTGAATCTGGAACTGTCTGAAAGAATGCCAGGACCTCGAGCTTTTAAACCAACGTGATAAGTGGCTCCTATACAGCTCACCCACAATACTCGTACGTGGTGTTTTACGCACCGTAGACGAGTTCCGATTTCTTTTTTTTTTTTCAAATGAGCCGCTCCGGCATTTACGTTAAGCGATTTCGAGAAACCACGGAAAATCGAAATCTGGTTCGTCGAATGGATATTTTAACTGCCCTCGCCCCGAATACATATAAATCTACTTTTAGATAAATAATCTAAAACCAACTGTGAAATGTATGGCCGTTGGTACTCATACTGTAGCACTTCTTTAGGTATCTTCACGGTGAATCCGCGTATGGACGAATGCTTGCTTAAATGCCCCTTTGTACTCTGTGATTAAATTCGTTATCTCTTCACAGTCCCTACACTAGCGATATACAGGGATTATAGCAAACTGATAGATTCCTTATTTAACACCGTTTCTTGAAACTGTGTAAGTAGGCTTGCGTTCGATAGTTGGCGTCTGACTTCAAATGTCTGCTCGTTCGGTTTTTTCATGATCTCAGTTACGTTCACCTGTCAGTCAAACAATTTGTGAACATTCATAGACCGGCCGGGGTGACCGAGCGGTTCTAGGCGCTACAGTCTGGAACCGCGCAACCATTACGGTCGCAGGTTCGAATCCTGCCTTGGGCATGGCTGTGTGTGATGTCCTTAGGTTAGTTAGGTTTAAGTAGTTCTAAGTTTTAGGGGACTGATGACCTCAGAAGTTAAGTCCCATAGTGCTCAGAGCCATTTGAACCATTTTGAACCATTCTTACTGGCATCTACTGAATTTTTTCAATGTCCACTGTGAGTCTTATTTGGTATGGGCCCCTCAACTTGAGCACTAGTCTAGAATGTGTCGTACAAGGGACTTTTAAGTAATCTGTTTCGTAGACTGATTGCGTTTTCCCAATATCCTCCCACGGAAGTCTTAACAACTGCTTTACCTATGATTCAGAGTATGTGATCATTCCATTTCTTATCCTTACTAAATGCTTCAGCCAGCTGTTTGTATTTGTCAACGGATTTCAGCTGTGAATCATTGAGATTGCAGCCATAGGAAACAACGTTTGTGCGTTTTGTAAACTGCAAAATTTTACATTTACGATTATTTAAAGCAACAATCCACCTCTCCAGACGTGGGAGTTGAGAGTGTATGATGCATCCCATATCGTCCAACCACAGTTGATATGCATACAAGGCAGCCAATACCGTATTGCATTCTAGTTATATCTGACGAGTACAAAAAGTATGTAAGAACATACAGAGCACTCAGCACAGAGGCTATCGTCAGATGCGTACTAATGTTTATATGTAAGTTACAATCCCTTAAATACTCAGTGAGAATACTGTAAGTTGTATTGTAGGATGCTTAGTCTCTTATTCGAAGCCAAGTTCTCATTGTGATAACATTTACAAGAAAAGAATATGTGACTTGTATCATTCCCTGACGCTGAGTCGCATGAACATGTAAGGCAGCCTTTGACATACACTGAAGCGCCAAAGAAATTGGTGTAAGCATGCGTATTCAAATGCATAGATATGTAAGCAGGTAGAAAACAACACTGTGGTCATCAACGCCTATATAACACAACAAGTGTCCGCCGCAGATGTTAGCTCGGTTACTGCTGCTACAATGATAGGTTATGAGGGTTTAAGTGAGTTTTAACGTGGTGTCATAGTCGGCGCACGAGCGGTGGGACACAGCATCTCCGAGGTGGCGATGAAGTGGGGTATTCCTATACGACAATTTCACAAGTGTACCGTGAAAATCAGGAATCGGTAAAACATCAAATCTCCGACACCGCTGCGGCTGAAAAAAGATTGTGCAAGAACAGGACCAACGACGATTGAAGATAATCGTTCAACGTGACGGAAGTGCAACCCTTCCTCAAATTGCTGCAGATTTCAATGCTGGGCCATCAAAAAGTGTCAGCGTGCTAACAATTTAACGAAACATCATCGATATGGGCTTTCGGAACCGAAGACCCACTCATGTACCCCTGATAAGTGCACGACACAAGGCTTTAAGCCTCGCCTGAGTCTGTCAACACGACATTGGACTCTTGAAGACTGGAAGCATGTTGCCTGATAGGACGAGTCTCGTTTCAAATTGTATCGAGCGGATGGACGTGTTCGGGTATGGAGACAACCGCATGAATGTATGGATACTGCATGTCAGCAGGGGACTGTTCAAGCTGGTGGAGGCTTTGTAATGGTTTGTGGCGCAGCTGTGGTGATATGGACACCTGATACGTCTAGATACGACTCTGATAGGTGACATGTACGTAAGCATCCTGTCTCACCACCTGCATTGATTCATGTCCATTGTGCATTCCGATGAATTTGGGCAATTCCAGCAGGACAATGCGACACCCCACACGTCCAGACTTGCTACAGAGTGGCTCCAAGAACACTCTTCTCAGTTTAAACAATTCCGCTGGCCACCAGACTCCCCATACACGAACATCGTTGAGCATATCTCAGACGCCTTGCAACGTGCTGTTCAAAAGAGATTGCCATCCTCTCGTTCTCTTACGGATTTATGGACAGTCTTGCAGGACTGATGGTGTCAGTTCCCTCCAACACTACTTCAGACATTAGTCGAGTCCATCCTACGCGCCAGCCGGAGTGGCCGAGCGGTTAAAGGCGCTACAGTCTGGAACCGTACGACCGCTACGGTCGCAGGTTCGAATCCTGCCTCGGGCATGGATGTGTGTGATATCCTTAGGTTAGTTAGGTTTAAGTAGTTGTAAGTTCTAGGGGACTTATGACCACAGCAGTTGAGTCCCATAGTGCTCAGAGCCATTTGAACCATTTGAATCCATCCTATGTCGCACTGTGGCATTTCTACGTGCTCGCGGGGGCCCCACATGATATTAAGCAGGTGTACCAGTTTCTTTGGCTCCTCAGTGTATGTCCTGTGGAGGTGATTGGAGATGTTTCCGTTATGAAAGTGATTCATTGTTACGGACTTCCAGCCTATTTTTAGAAGAAGTTGACTGGTTAGGGGAAGAGCGAGATAAGACTAGGAATTGAGATGGAAGAAAGGAAACAGGTATAGAAAAAGACGAGAGCGATAGGTATATTTTATAACGTACCCTTAGAAAAATTAATGAATTACTGTGCTGATAAACCCCTACGTTATTTGATTTTCAAACAGCTGAGCAAAACTGAACGTACTCAGACGTTCACTAAAGTGACACACAATATTTTTAGCGCAACGCAATCTGACTTTCAAAAATCCCTAGAAAAGAATGGCCCTGACTAAAAATAACCTATACCTTTCATGAATTCTTACCTCACAAAAATCTTCGTTACTCGAACTACTGCAATACAGCGAGCGCCAATACTGCCAGCTAAATAAAAGATTCTAACTACTGAAGGCACTAACTACTGATAGGCATAGTTAGCAAATGAAAGATTTTGATAGAGAACAAAGAATGTATTTACCTTAATAGTGTTCAAAAGTCATTATATATATATATATATATATATATATATATATATATATATATATATATATATATATATATATCAGTTCATAACATCCAGTCTTACAAATTTGCTGTCTCTGATGGACACACGTCCACATCATCCGCTCTCAAAACTCCGCCATCTCACTCCCCACATCCACCACTGCTGGCGGCTCACCTCCAACTGCGCAACGCTACGGACTGTTAACAGCCAACTGTCCAACACTACAATAGCCAACAACAATGCAAACCAGACACAGACTGCACGCAGCACAGCCAGTGATTTTCATACAGAGCGCTACGTGGCGTTACCAATAAAAAAACCTAAACAGCCTACTTACAATTTTTTAATGCACTGCAATCCTGTATGAGGTAATGTTAGTTGCGTTTGTTTCGATGAGGTTCACATACGCATTTTGTTGAATGCCTTGGTGTTCTGGTCGCTAGAGAATGTTACCTGAAAATTCATACAGCTTTACCTCAACCTTCTCATCTACATTATATTTCTAAGGTGAATTTTCTTTCTTTCCATGTTGCTTCTGTGTTGGGAACCTATAGTACACTTACGGAGTCAGAAACTATCACGATCTTGTTCACTTAAAGGGGCTTGCACTAATTTTCCTTACCTTTTCTGCATAAGGCAGGCTGCTAGACAAAGGTCGCCATGGTATTCCACCATTTGAATATCCCCCACAGGATGTAGAGACAGGAACATCAGCAATGAGGGAACTGCAGAAGTAAACAGCTGCCAACCTGTGGCAACAACGAGTGACGTTGTGTACGTATCCGCTATCCTCATTGCTTGTGTCTTCATCTATGCTGCGTAGCCAACCTTCAAAGAATTGTGCAATGTCACTCCCGAGGCTTTGAGTTTGGGTACTTTCAATACCTTCTTTTACAGATAGAATGTGTCACTAACATGGCATTCGCATGTAAGTGTTCATGGTTTGTACTAGGAACAGACTTACAGTGGGCAGACTATATGAACAGCCGGCAGAACATATCAGCAATATGAACATTCAGGTGTAGCTGTATTTCCGTATATTTTGAGGTTTTAAATATTTTATGTAATTTTATATCCATTCTTTTTTTTTCTTTTTGTATGAACTACGTGAATAAGGTATGCCATTACCAGTGTCTCCCTGCTACCTTCCACATT
Source organism: Schistocerca serialis cubense (assembly GCF_023864345.2). NCBI lineage: Eukaryota > Metazoa > Arthropoda > Insecta > Orthoptera > Acrididae > Schistocerca > Schistocerca serialis. The sequence continues at coordinate 317,127,408 of NC_064640.1, read as the reverse complement.
TCACAGACGTTCTCCTACACACTTCGCTGTACTGACCTTCCTGGGAATAGAGATACTGTAGAGGACCGGTCCTTCCTGGGAGAAAGGATATTGTGGAGAAACGATTTGAACACAAACTAGGAATTGTTCCCATGTTGTCTATTTACCTCTGCAGCGAACTGCTCATCGTTTTTCGTCTTCCTGACAGGTTACGTAACATGTCGCACCCCAGCGACTTTACAACGAAGGTGAACGATAGATTCGTCGGCTATAGGTATCACAGTTATCTTCTTGGTTTTATTTGATTCGTCTCGATTTTAATTATTCGCGAGTATCTGCCTATCATCTCTTCATCTGCTTATACTCAGTTAAATTTATTACGTAACAAGTGACAGGCTGTACATTTGGTTGGGCACACAAAGATTTTCCTTTATTTCTTTTGTCTTGCAGTTATTCGTTAACCGATGGACATGTTGTGAAACGAATTCTAGACAGCAATAGAAAATACAAATATATTTTATACTAACGGCCACGTATGGATCGTCAACTATATTCAGCTCTTGGGCACGAAATAACGAATATGCGGTAGGTAATAACAACCGCACAGCAACCCGATATTTTTTCACAGTAATACTAGCGTGCATCGTTTTTTAGTATTAAATATCACGGAAGACTAAATTTTCCTTGAAACGCTAAATAATTTGGCTGTGAAAAAAATGAAAACGATTTATTCTGCTACATGAAATACTACCTTTCTTTCAAAGGACATTGGGGCGTTAACAGTCTGGTGGCACGTTTAAATAACGTAAAACCTCCAGTATACATGAAAGCAGTATGCGACTCGATTTCACGACAGACAATGGTTTAAAGAGCTTCTGCAACTGTAATCTTTAGGCTTTTACCTTGTCTTCTATTTTCTGAAATAGGCTAGAGAACAAAATCATTGCCTTCTTACATGAAAATCCGTCATTGAAAATACGAGAGGCCACATTTCCGGTCTAAAAAAATTAAAACTCCTTTAGAGCAAAAATAGTTATTGTATGAATACAACGTATTTAGTCAGCCTTATCATAGTCCCAATATTCCAACATTCTCACTAGAAAAATAATGAGAGGAGTATTTAGGAAAACTGTGTTCTAGCATGGAACCCACAAATTGTAATTAGATGATGCCGGGGAATAATGTTTCCTTCCTTAGTGCTTAAAAGTTACGGTGAAGAAGCGTACTGAGCCACTCTACGCTTTATGGCCCACTATCTGGTCTCTAAGTTCAATATAAACTCCAGTTAATAAAAAGAATATGAGAAAGTGTCCGTTACTTTTTGTCGCTGCTTTCCACGCTCCATCTATAGGCGTCGCATGTAACTCTTTTCTCTACCTTGCTCTGATACATAGCAGATTCACTTAATAAAATATACTTAGTGACCCCGTGCACTTCCTACTATTTTCTTCCAGTAGGGAGTGATTGAAAATGCTTAAAAATTATCACTCGGATTGTCATACCACATACCAGAATATATCGTTCGCAGATCAGACCACTTTAGTAAGTACCAACTGAAAATTTTTATGTGAGTCGCTTCCTCTCGTACTATATTCTGGCATGCACAATTACAGTGGTAGCTGTGTTTATTTTGTTGACTAGCTCCTTAATTTCATACGGCTAAAAGCTGAAAAGGCACGCTATTTCCTTAGTGGATAAGTTTTCTGGAAGTTTCATCACTGTTACTTGCGTAATGTATAAAAGCCAACACCCAGCATTATGCTACAAATAGTGCTGTAACATCCTGAAACCATCTGAAAATGAACCAAGAAACATTCAAAAACCGGTTCATGGAATAATAAATAACTATTCAAAAAAGTGACAAGTTGCAGTTTTGTGTATTTACATACAAAAATAGGTAGATACTTGGGATTTACAAGCAATTAATTGTACTTCCTTGAGAACTGTGCGAACCAGACAATCGCATCTTACACTATATACAATATCGTTAGTTAGTGCCGACAAATACAGTGGTGTGTAATAGTTAAGGACGAAAGTAAATTTCCCATGACGTAGCACTTCCGCGTAACAAAGCTCGGACCTACACTATGTGATCAAAAGTATCCGAGCACCCCCAAAAACATACGTTTTTCATATTAGGTGCATTGTGCTGCCACCTACAGCCAGGTACTCCATATCAGCGACCTCAGTAGTCATTAGACATCGTGAGAGAGCAGAATGCGGCGCTCCGCGGAACTCACGGACTTCGAACGTGGTCAAGAGATATGGTGTTACTTGTGTCATACGTCTGTACGCGAGATTTCCACACTCCTAAACATTTCTAGGTCCACTGTTTTCGATGTGATAGTGAAGTGGAAACATGAAGGGACACGTACACCACAAACGATTACGGGCCGTAATGTGTAATAAGCACACATCTAACCAGACCATCACACAGGAATTCCAGACTGCATCAGGATCAACAGCAAGCTGGCGGGCGGTGAGATAACTTGTATTTCATGGCCACACATCACGCCGGTAAGTTCCAAACGACCCCCGCTTCGTGTAAGGAGCGTGAACATTAGACGATTGAACTGTGGAAAACCGCTGTGTGCAGTGACGAATCACGGGCACAATGTGGCGATCCGATGGCGGGGTGTGGGTACTGCGAATGCCCGGTGAACGTCATCTGCCAACGAGTGTAGTGCCAACAGTAAAATTTGGAGGCGGTGGTATTATGATGTGGTCGTGTTTTCATGGAAGGGGCTTGCACCCCTTGCTGGTTTGCGTGGCACTATCACAGCACAGGCCTACATTGTTTTGTGCACCTTCTTGCATTCCACTATGGAAGAGCAAGTCGGGGATGGCGATTGCATCTTTCAACACGATCGAGCACCTGTTCCTAATGCACGGCCTGTGACGGAATGGTGACACAATAACATCCCTGTAATGGACTGGCCTGCATAGAGTCCTGACCTGAATGCTATAGAGCACCTTTGGGATGTTTTGGAACGCTGACTTCGTACCAGGCCTCACCGACCGATATCGATAACTCTCCTTAGTGCAGCACTTCGTGGAGAATGGCTGCTGTGACCGATGGAGGGCGGCACGAACTTGCACGTCATTCTCAGCCAGGTGTCCGGATATTTTTGATCGCATAGTGTACATAGAAAGAACTGCTGCAGTATACTGCAGAAGATAACTAAAAGAAATACGCAATGTGATGAACAGAAATGACGCTTTTATTCAAGATAGTAATCAGATTGAAGTTACCGAGATTAATGATGGTCCCCTTGATATTACAAAAGGTGGGGCATGGTTCTTAATAGGATGTGTGACCATCATCAGTAATCATCGTTCACTGAATATCCTCTCATTCTAAAAGCTCCTCCACCTGCGCTATTCGATGCGGTCGCGCATTGTCATCCATAAAAACGAAGTCAATGTCGAATGCACCCCTGAAAAAACGCACACGGGAAAACAGTGCAAAGTCACAACATATTTGATCAGTGTGCGTATCGTTTTCAAGTATTTGCAGGTCAGCGCGCCCATACAACATTTATTTATTTATTTATTGTTCCGTGGGACCAAATTAAGGAGAAGTCTCCATGGTCATGAAACGAGTCAATACATGAAACTATAACACGATATTAGAAACAGAAAAAATGAAATACAAAAAAACATATTCAGGTGACAAGTCGTAAGTTTAAATAAAGCGCTACGGTCGCAGGTTCGAATCCTGCCTCGGGCATGGATGTGTGTGATGTCCTTACGTTAGTTAGGTTTAAGTAATTCTAAGTTCTAGGGGACTAATGACCTCAGAAATTAAGTCCCATAGTGCTCAGAGCCATTTGAACCATTTTTAAATAAAGAAAATCAACAATGTAACACTGAAATTTGCTTAATTTTTTAGCTCTTCCAGGAGGTCCTCGACAGAATGGAAGGAGTGAGCCATGAGGAAACTCTTCAGTTTAGACTTAAAAGAGTTTGGGCTACTGCTAAGATTTTTGAGTTCTTGTAGTAGCTTATTAAAAATGGATGCAGCAAAATACTGGACTCCTTTCTGCACAAGAGTCAAGGAAGTGCATTCCACATGCAGATTGGATTTCTGCCTAGTATTGACTGAGTGAAAGCTGCTAACTCTTGGGAATAGGCTAATATTGCTAACAACAAACGACATTAAACAAAATATATACTGTGAGGGCAATGTCAGAATTCCCAGACTACTGAACAGGGGTCGACAAGAGGTTCTCGAACTTACACCACATATAGCTTGAACAGCCCGTTTTTGAGTCAAAAATACCCTTTTTGAATCAGGAGAATTACCCCAAAAAATAATACCATACGACATAAGCGTATGAAAATATGCGAAGTAGACTACTTTTCGTGTTGAAGTGTCACTTATTTCAGATACTGTTCTAATGGTAAATAAAGCAGTATTTAGTTACTGAACAAGAACCTGGACATAGGCTTTCCATAACAGCTTACTATCTATCCGAACGCCTAGGAACTTGAACTGTTCCGTCTCGCTTATAATATGCCCATTTTGTCTGATCAAAATATCGGCTCTTGTTGAATTGTGAGTTACAAACTGTAAAAACTGAGTCTTACTGTGATTTAGCATCAAATTATTTTCCACAAGCCACGAACTTATTTCATGAACTACATTATTTGATACTGTTTCAATATTACATACAAGATCCTTCACTACCAAGCTGCTGTCATCAGCAAACAGAAATATTTTTGAATCACCTGTAATACTGGAAGGCATATCATTTATATAAATGAGAAACAGCAGTGGCCCCAGCACCGACTCTTGGGGAACACCCCATTTAACAGTGGCTCATTGGGACTGAACATCACTACCACTCTCAATATTGCGGAGAATTACCTTCTGCTTTCTGTTCTTAAAGTAAGAGGCGAACCAATTGTAAGCTACTCCCCTTACTCCATAATGGTCCAACTTCTGCAGTAATATTTTGTGGTCAACACAGTCAAAGCCTTCGTTAAATCAAAGAAAACACCTAGCGTTCGCAACCTTTTATTTAATCCGTCCAAAACCTCACAGAGAAAAGAGAATATAGCATTTTCAGTTGTTAAACCATTTCTAAAACCAAACTGAACATTTGACAGCAAATTATGTGAATTTAAATGCTCCAGTAACCTTGTATATACAACCTTCTCGATAACTTTAGCAAACACCGATGGCATAGAAATAGGTCTAAAATTGTCAACATTATCAATGTCTCCCTTTTTATAAAGTGGCTTCACTACCGAGTACTTTAATCGGTCAGGAAACCGACCACTCCTAAGGAAAAGTTACAGATATGGCTAAGTACGGGCCTAACATACATAGAACAATACTTCAGTATTCTGCTAGATACCCCGTCATATCCATGAGAGTTCTTGGTCTTTAGTGATTTAATTATTAACTAAATCTCCCTCTTGTCAGTATCATGGAGGAGCATTTCAGGTAACAGTCTCGGAACACTTTTTTCTGAGAGCACTATATGATTCCCTGTTGGGACTAGGTTTCTATTTAGTTCACCTGCTATATTCAGAAAGTGATTATTAAATACTGTACATACATGCGACTTATCAGTAACACGGAAATTCGCACTACGCACTGATTCTATATCCTCGACCTGTCTCTGCAGACCAGCCACTTCCTTTACGACTGACCATATGGTTCTAATTTTATCCTGAGACTTAGCTATTCGATCTGCATACCACATACTTTTTGCCTTCCTAATAACATTTTTAAGCACCTTACAATACTGTTTGTAATGGGCTGCTGCATTTAGATTTTGACTGTTTCTAACGTTTTGATATAATTGCCACTTTGTTCTACAAGATATTCTTATCCCTCTAGTCATCCACCCAGGCTGCCTGTTTGTGCTAGTACCCTGTTTTAAACGACCACCCAGCAGTTATTAAGCGTGCTGATGGAGGAATGGAACGCGCTGCCCACAAGACCTCGTTACCAATCTTATGGCCACATGGGAGCACGTTGCAACATTATGCCTCCCGACACCATAACGTCTGGATCACGAAAACCATCACGTTCGACAGTTTTCCTGGGTGCAATACGATTTGCCACCTCTCGTTATGTGCAAGAACGTGCAGCACTGTCGAACATGTGGTCCAGGTCTACGGTGCTGGAAGGCATATAGTTGAATAGGCGTAATGATCTCAATATCTTTGAGCATAGTACACTCGCCGGTCAGTGTTATTATTTCCCCATGCGTGGCTTTTCAAGGGTATATTCGGCTCTGAGTCAGGCTTTATGGATGACAATGCGCAACGAAAGGGAACAGCTGATATGGACGAGAACTTTGAACAAGAGGATATTCGGCGAATGGACTGGTCTGTGTGTTCCGCCGACTTCATTCCCATAGAGCACTGGTGGGATATCAGGAGACGTATTGCAACACGTTCACGCACACCAACGACCATCCATCAGTTATTAAGCGTGCTGATGGAGGAATGGAACGCGCTGCCCACAGGACCTCGTTACCAATCTTATGGCCACATGGGAGCACGTTGCAGAGCATGCTTTACCGTCCATGGTGACCACGTACACAGTTAAGAACCATGTCCCGTCTCTTGTAACTTCCAGGGAACCATCATAAATTGCGACGACATCAACTTAATTATTGGCTTTGAATAAAAGTGTCATTTCCGTCCGTCTCACTGCATATTTATTTCGGTTACCTTCTGTACTATAGTGCAGTAGTTCTTTTCTACATCTACATCCATACTCCGCAAGCCACCTGACGGTGTGTGGCGGAGAGTACCTTGAGTACCTCTATCGGTTCTCCCTTCTATTCCAGTCTCGTATTGTTCGTGGAAACAAAGATTGTCGGTATGCCTCTGTATGGGCTCTAATCTCTCTGATTTCGTCCTCATGGTCTCCTCTTGAGATATACGTGGGAGAGAGCAATATACTGCTTGACTCCTGGGTGAAGGTATGTTCTAGAAACTTCAACAAAAGCCCGTACAGAGCTACTGAGCGTCTCTCCTGCAGAGTCTTCCACTGGAGTTTACCTATCGTCTCAGTAACGTTTTCGCGATTACTAAATGATCCTGCTGCTCTCCGCTGGATCTTCTCTATCTCTTTTATCAACCCTATCTGGTACGGATCCCACACTGGTGAGTAGTATTCATGCAGTGGGCGAACAAGTGTACTGTAACCTACTTCCTTTGTTTTCGGACTGCATTTCCTTAAGATTCTTCCAATGAATCTCAGTCTGGCATCTGCTTTACCATCAACTTTATATGATCATTCCATTTTAAATCACTCTTAATGCCTTCTCTCAGATAATTTATGGAAATTAACTGCTTCCGGATGCTGACCTGCTATATTGTAGTTAAATGATAAAAGATCTTTCTTTCTATTTATTCGCAGCACATTAAACTTGTCTACATTGAGATTCAATTGCCATTCCCTGCACCATGCGTCAATTCGCTGCAGATCCTCCTGCATTTCAGTACAATTTTCCATTGTTACGACCTCTCGATATACCACAGCATCATCCGCAAAAAGCCTCAGTGAACTTCCGATGTTATCCACAAGGTCATTTATGCATATTGTGAATAGCAGTGGTCCTACGACACTACCCTGCGGCACACCTTTTTATGCATGACACAAGTTTCATCGGCCTATGTTACGTGGCACTGACACATAATGTCAATGCTGTATTCGTCTATAGGTTTTGGACAGCAGTATATGACGAAAAAAACCCTAATATATCATAGGTTGGAAGTGAGACTGGTTACTGATGCAAATAGCCAATTTTTGTGTGGGGAAAAGTGTGCTTCACCTCAACAGTATTCCGCTGATATTTAATAACCGCGCTATTCACAGTCGAAGCGAGATTTGTGATACAATAGTTATTTACGTTTAAAACGGCTTTGACTTCTGGAACACGTTATTTTGGCATAGACTGTCACAGGGTATCGTGAGACACTTATCACAAAGAAGTCATATTTACTGAAATCTTCTTGATATCATTATTTGTAAATGGTTCAAATGTCTCTGAATACTGTGGAACTTAGCATCTGAGGTCATCAGTCTCCTAGAACTTAGAACTACTTAAACCTAACTAACCTAAGGACATCACACACATCCATGCCGGAGGCAGCATTCGAACATGCGACCGTAGCGGTCACGCGGTTCCAGACTGAAGCGCCTAGAACCGCTGGGACACAGTGGCCGGCCATTATTAATATGATTAGTGCATTCTGCAAAGGTCATTATCAATATTAGATATCAGACACTACAGCGTCTAAAATAAAAGTTCATCTAAATCGAAGAGAATAGCTAAGAAATTGACGCAGATTTAAATAAATTTATTTTTTCAATTCTTTCAAATGGTGCCACATAATTCTTATAAACTAATCTTCATCCGACAAGCGTAATAGTTTTCCAGCGTTATTAACTATTTCAGAAATACATTATTCGTGAAAGGTGTCGTTTACTGTATAGATCTCTGAGTAATATTTGAACCTGAATATCCATGCATGTTCAGTTTAATGTTCAAATTAGCAAATACGTTGTTTATATTAGAAAAAATAATGAATACGCTTTTGAATACTACATATATGTCTATAGAAACGTGATAAAAGATGAGCTCAAGATAATATTTATGCGACTACACTCGTATCCGTAGGGTGGAATTTGTGGTTCTGCTTACAACACCATTCCTAAATGTAAATGTATACACGATGAGCCGGTAGCCGAAGTGCAGTTAAGTTTCAGTACTGCAAATGGCGCCTGTCCATCGTTGCGTCTTTAAGCACTGCTCGTCGGGTAGCGCCTTGTCTGCGGTTCAAATGGTTCAAATGGCTCTGAGCACTATGGGACTTAACATATGACGTCATCAGTACCCTAGAACTTAGAAGTACTAAAACCTAACTAACCTAAGGACGTCACACACATCCATGCCCGAAGCAGGATTGCCGGCTGCTGGAGCCTAGTGGTTCTAGGCGCTACAGTCTGGAACCGCGCGACCGCTACGGACGCAGGTTCGAATCCTGCCTCTGGCATGGATGTGTGTGACGTCCTTAGGTTAGTTAGGTTGAAGTAGTTCTAAGTTCTAGGGGACTGATGACCTCAGAAGTTAAGTCCCACAGTGCTCAGAGCCATTTGAACCATTTTGAGGCAGGATTCGAACCTGCGACCGAGGCAGTCGCGTGGTTCCGGGCTGAAGCGCCTACAACCGCTCGGTCATAGCAGCCGGCTAATAAACACTTTTGATTTCAACGATCATTTCATTAGTGCACTTCTCTGACTCCATAACGTGGCATCGATTAGTTAGATCAAAACGAATAACGTTGAATTGTCACACTCTTCATATTTGATACCGATTTGTCAGAGTCTTTTGTCTGTATTGAGCTACTGCAGGGCTAGTCATCGTCCTATGTCATAGGCTCTCGGTGCAGACCATATTTTCATGGAAGAAAAAAAAAAGAAATTGTCGTCTTGTAGAACTGAGAACTTTTATATCGATCACCGCTAAAATTAAAGTGAGGACATATGGGTATTATGCGGATGACAAATGCTATTTCAGAATGCTAAGGCTATAAATTCGTTGAATAAAACGGACTTACTGTTTGTTAGAATTTCGTTTCCTTCGGACTCGAACCTTTCAGACAAATTCAGCTCGAAGTGCCGAAAAAGAAAGAAGAATCGGGTTTAACATACCGTCGACATAGAAGTAATTCACACGGGAGTATAAGCTCACTTAAGACAAAGATGCGCCAGGAAGTCGGCCTTGTGATTTTCTGAGGAACTATTCTGAAATTCTCTTGATTAATTAAAGGAAACCACGGAAAAACGAAGTTTTGATACCTGGTAAATGATTGAGAACGCTCGCTATCGCTGCTTGATTGGTTTATCCCCAATTCTCTCTAAATAAAGAACTTACGCTATCACATCTGCTTGGATGGGTGATGCATCAATGTGTACTTGTTCTCGTTGGCATAGTTTCCGTTGGCGTCTTTCTCTGTGAGTGACAATGATTCTCAAGTTTACTAATCCGCAAGTTTTATTGATTTCAATTTTCAGTAGCGTCATAATTTCGGGAACTCTATGTACCAGCTCTTCAGCGACGTTCTGTAATATTTCCTTAATATAACAAATTGATTTTCTTAACAACGAAATGCGAGATACTACCAAACATCAGAAGGGCAAACATCAGCGTTTTTTTTTTAGAAATGGTATGTTATTATGTTGTCTTTATGTCAGAGTCATCACCATATTGCTTTTACTATATGCGCTCCACAAAACACAGTCACCGACACGATTTGAATTATATACTGTCTACCTTATAATGTTGCATTAGCTTGAAGTGTTTACGGTGGACATCGGCATAGCTAAATCGGGTTGGCTAGAAAGAGATTTGAACCTTCACCTTCTGAATAGTTGTCTAGTTCTTACTAGAAACAGTCCTTCTTTTCATTATAAATATTGCAGTTTGTTACTATCCGTCGTCTTGTAACCAACGCCGAATATATTCTTTTCGAAACATTCCTAAATTTCAGACAATTACTATTACTGGCGTAAAAACAGTGTGGTTACCTCATGTTTACCACGGGGATTTTTTTTGGGCACAGATTTTTATACTCTAATGATGGCGATGATTTTGTAAGTTCGGGCAGTTCATCTGACGCAGCCTTTATTGACCGTGCACTACGGCTCCCCATATCTCACTGCGTAGAGTAATGCGATCGCGGGCGAATAAAACCCATCACACTGCCTCAGGGGACAACGACATCTCCATTCGTCTTAGCTTCAGCTATTAAGGCTGGCAGGATGTTTTCAAGGAACAGGAACTGGCCCAGCAGTAACTGTTCCCAAAACGTTTCCCGCGGGTGATAAAACAGCCGTTGTTATTTTCGTTGAAGCCCCGGTTGACGCGCCTGCACAGACTGCAAAAGCTGTTTTCTCGTGTTAAAGCGAGACAATGAAATGTTGATCACGAGCGTGATAACGGCCTCAATAGTCGTTGATTTATGAATATGCCCTGCACGCGGAGATCAATAGTATTTTGTTGCTTAGGCAAAAAGTGCATGCAAGCTTCCATTTTATCGGATGGTGTTGCGCAGCAGCTTAAACACTTTAACAGATTCACATCACCTATAAAGATATTTACAACTTTTCATATTTATACGTACGTTGTCTTTCAAGTAGAGAGGTATGGGTGGAGAGGGTTACGATTAAATCCAACTTAAACATAAAAAAAGAAAAACTGGTTTTCCGTAGGGATTTCTTAGTGCCTTGAGACTGATTGTTCCTGCATTTGTTATAGCTAACAGGAATCCTAGACTTAGGACGTCTGAACGTAGAATGTGTGTCAAGCCATTTTCCCTGTGTTTGTACAAGTCTACGTAATTAACGAGAAGCTTTGTACACATAATAGCGCGAACTGACAGTTGAGAAGTGATTTTGGATGCTCGGAGACAGCTTTCCGCAAGCAGAAGCATTAATTAATGTATTCTTTTTTTATTGCGACATACCTCGCTTCCACACAAACACTTGGATTTTGGGTGGTGCTAATACTAGCCTTTATCCACTTCTGTTACCATGTAAATACCTCAAAATATATATTTGTCACACTGTTTGCATTTCGTGCACATTTTGTATCACAGTGTATGACCTCCGTCAGCTTTAGCTATCAGGGACTTACATGTCTGATTCATTTTTACACATGGTACGCACAAATTTCTTACTCCCTTCACCTTCGCGGAGAAACTACATTATCTACTAATCTGGCAGCCATCCAATTTGTTCGTAGCTTTCCTGCATTTCATTGTATGTTACTATGGCATTTTACCAGCTCGTCCATCATAAGCTGCGCTGTCTTAGCTTAAGAGCCAAGTGTAATAATGGGAAATCGATTGAAGCAAGAATCTCTCTTAAGGACGATTGATCTAGCCAGCATGTGTTTATTATTAGAATGACTCCACACAGACATTTATGTAAACGTCTGGCTGGCTCGCCAATTCCAGCTCAGAATTAAAATTCATGTGGTTTTTAAAAAAGAGACACGTTTATGATGCACATGATTCACAGAGAGATATCGTACTTGGCTTAGGTTTCCAACTCAGGAAAAGATGAGGAACCAGGAAACAGATCTACTCATAAATACAGCTCTGAAAATTTTTTGCCCTCACGTGCACAGAATCAAGGGTAACACGAAATGAAAGTATATGCCTTATGAAACAATAGAAAAGTTTACCGTGAAATAAAAAGTACAGAATAACAATAATAAAATGGCTCTGAGCACTATGGGACTCAACTTCTGAGGTCATCAGCCCCTAGAACTTAGAACTACTTAAACCTAACTAACCTAAGGACATCACACACATCCACGCCCGAGGCAGGATTCGAACCTGCGACCGTAGCGGTCTCGCGGTTCGAGACTGTAGCGTCTAGAACTGCACGGCCACTCCGGCCGGCAACAATAATAAAGGCAGTCTGTTCAAAAGTCCACATTCCTGTACGCGACTGAAACCAAAGCGTGCTGATGTGTAACATTCAGTTTCGTGTTCGCTCTCCATCCCCCTCCACCCTCATCGTCGGTAAAGAGAAGCCAACGCAGTTGGTCCAGGTTCCGTTCAAAGTGTTTAGCAAAGTTCTGCCACACCCGACGCATAGCGTGCAGATACTTGGAGCCTGCGTTACCTAACGGCCACGACTCCTCCACTTGCAATCCACAGGAGCAAATTTCTGTCAGTGTGACGGAAGGCGTAGGAGAGACAACGCTCTTAGCAGTCAGTGCCCACAGTTGCCGTTGCTAGCCATTCTCCTTCTGATTCTTAAAACTTATCATTTCTTTCCCATCTCGCACTTAGCAGTGACCTGATGATTTCCTACTAAAAAGGTATCTTTTCTTGAATGGCTCTCAAAATAAAATTAAGGGCATTGTCTAATAACTTGACACGAAATCCTGCGTGCTCTGAAACAATACTTCATATGTAGACTGTGTCTGCAATATTTATGATAAGACTGTAAAAACCACAATACATCATTAATATCTTGACTCTACACCACATTAGAATTACAAGCCTAAAATCTAAAGCAAGAGGTAGATAATCTACAATGATTCTGCTAAAATCTGTATAACATTCATCAAATACCGAAAGCCGGAAGACCCACTCCAATGACATTGTTTTGTACACGAGATTAGAGGTTTCTCACAAATTTGAACTTTCAACCTCTGTTTCCTGCCGCTCATAGGAAACAACGAGGAAGATTCAATATCTTTATAAATATTTAAACCTTTAAAAATTTTCACAACGTTAGACATTAAAGGCTGCACACAATTATTATTATTGTCGAATGGTTGCTCATGCGACTGAGCTGGATGGTACTGACAGGATAGCACGCCTGCTTTCGTAATTAAAACCGTTCAGTGGCTCGTGACAGAATACAAAACGTCTTACTAACATCAGAGAGTGAGGTAAGGTAGGCCATACGTGCCGCTCCATACGTGCATTGAGAAGTCACTGGACTTGAATTCCTCGGGAATTCTTTGGTCAATTCTAATATTTCATGAGATGGGTTCATCAGTGGCCCAGTCAGAAGAATCGGGCTGGCTTTTACCTGATTTACTGTTGTGGAAATATGTTTAACCTAAATCCGAACCGATGTTACTTGGCTGCTAGCAGATATTATCCTGTTTATCATTATTACAATGTTTCTCCTAACGTAATGTAATCCTGCGAAATTTAAAGAAGATGACCACAAAAATTTCAGCAGACTATATCATGGACATATCCTTTAGGAACTGATTTAGGCAATCGGTGAATCACTAGCAAATACTGTGAACGTATCTAATGTGAAGGACTGCATTATACCTTTTTCTCCTTCACTTGTGTCAGACGTAATTGAAGATGGATGTAAATGAGACAAAAATTTCATTCGGTTATCAATACTGAATGAAAAATACATTTAATTAATTCTTACTGTTTTTCGTAGAGTGTTTACTTCTTAATTAACTATGAAACAACGAATTGATGATGCACTATTATGTTTATTTGCCTCGTGATCCAGTTCACAAGGTTATTAAATATCGCACGACACCCGAAGATGATTTTTTAAATTAATAAATATGGATTTATTTTGCCAAGCGATAACGGAAAAATCCGTCAGGTAAGTATATTTATCCAAAGTAATGGATCAAGAGCTCAAAATACTATTTTAGAAATGTGTCAGCTGAAGATGAAGAACGATATGTTTTATGTTATAAAATGACACTTTAGATCATTGAACTAATGTTTTTACAATTTTAATGTTAGAAGACACTGCATAGACCCTCAATGGAAGGAATATAGTAGGTAAGGCGGACAATATTAGGTAATTACGCTGGACTCTACCCAACCTAATTTACGTATCTTCAAAGTACTGAAATCCAGTGTATGGTGGATTCGCAAATGGCTAATTGAAGCACAAGAAATAGTTTGTAATCTTTCACGCTGTATTTTATTCGCAATTCCTAGTGATGAACTGTTCAAGCACTATAATTCATCTCATTTGTGAAGATATTCCTCTTTCCGAGCCCTGTAACACTGTTTGTGCTTTTTAATAATGAAAATGTTTACAGAAATTGAATGATATTGGCTACGCTTGGTTCCAGTTCACTCTGCTTATTTTTGGCACTGCTTACCTTCATTCTCCTCTCCCCTTTATACAAACAGTTCGGTAAAAGCTATATTTTAAAATAAAATTCCTTTTTCCCGGGGACTGAACGATTTGGTTTTATTCTTTTCGATGTGTATTTTTCCACAGCTGCCAAAGCATCTTTAGTGGATTTATTTTTTGCCCGAGGCTATGCACTAAACTCGCTTCTGCAGGAGGGCGGAAATTCAGCAAAATTACAGCGCACCTTGCACCGCTGTTTTCTTTGACGTGTGCTAGCAACTCTTGCTGGCCAATAAATTCATTCAAATGGAACAGGTGCGGATTTTGTTTTAAAGCATTGCCTTATATCCATAGTCGGGCCTCAACCAGACTAATTGTTTAATGGAATAGCGTGTAAAAATCTGTGATTCTTATTCACTTCAAATGCAGTACGTGAAAGTAGTTGAGATACGTTACACGAGTTTCATGTCAGTGTCCTTACACTCTTGTAATGCAGCAGTAGATTCGAATATGTACGTAATAAGATTTGTATGTCTTGTAATGAAACTTCTCCAAAAGGTTCCTTAAGCATAATACTCATCTTCGAAAGGTAGCGTCCTGATGACGAGCCCATATTCTTTCCTGTATACACAAGTCACTGGGAACAACTGAGTAGATGTTTCTTTACGACTCCTATAAAGCTTTCTCCAGTATCAATGCAGTAGTGGATGTAGTAAATGTGGTTATCTAGATGTGTTCGGATTGTGGGTGACGTAATATTTTAATCATGGACCATATGCGAAGGATATATTTACAAATGCACAATTCTGTCAAATTCTTTGATTCTCGAGGTTTTCAGGCATTCTTTTTTTTTCCTTAGAACTATAGTTTCCCCTTTCTTAGATATTTTCTGAGCATTTGTCTGTCATTATCGCAGCGGCTTAAGATAAATGATTATAATTTATAATAATTTGATTTGTACATGTTGAATGCTTCTCCTTAATCCATTTTAGGTATACAATGATGGCAAACTTTATGGGATTTCTCTTCCCAGCACAAAAAACAACTCGAGGATATTACATAGTTGTAAAACTTCGTGGATGAAATTCAAACATTAAACGCTAGACTAAATATGCGTACGAACCAATATTTCAATGCCTAAATGTCGATCGACATTTAAGCAGAATTATATTCATAGCTAATTCTTGCTGTTAGCGCGAAGTGAAGCAAGCAATGTTTGTTAGTAATTAGTCGAAGTAATTTCAAGAATCTCTCTGACGATAAGTGGGAAAATATGCAGTCATATGATACTTTCATTAACCTTCAGCGTTACTGTTAATTCAGCGCTATTAACCAACTTCTTCTTAGCAATAAAAAATGGCTGATGAACTCTTACAGTGGAACGTAAGATCGAAAAATGGTTCAAATGGCTCTGAGCACTATGGGACTTAACATCTGAGGTCATCAGTCCCCTAGAACGTAGAACTACTTAAACCTAACTAACCGAAGGACATCACACACATCCATGCCCGAGGCAGGATTCGAACCTGCGACCGTAGCGGTCGCGCGGTTTAAGACTGAAGCGCCTAGAACCGCTCGGCCACTCCGGCCGGCACGTAATGTTGATAAATTACCATAAAAGAACACTTCTCGTAACAGTTAAAGCTGAAGATATTCCCGTATTCACCATACATGTGGCTAAATCCTGAGGCTAACTTCACGTTCCAAACCAGCCAAGTCATTAGAGCAAACAGATGAGGGTGACCTGATGGAACGCCGTTACTTACCCGCATGAACGTAGTGTTTAATCAGATGTCGAAATCCTTATTTCTTCCTACATCTATTGCAGACTTAGTTATTTTCTTCACCTGCAGGGCTCTTGACATTTTGCTATTAATGGAAACACTAAAAAATATAGTCCTACGAGCCCTAGCAATGTAACTCTATGTTGTAGTAATCGAAGGCACCATGACAGCTTTGGACTACTTGAACGTTACCGCTGAACACCTGCGTCCGTTCATGCGTGATGTGTTCCCAGAAGGCGATGGCATCTTCCAGAATAATAACTGTCGCTGTTGCAAGAGCAAAATCTTACTACAGTGTTTTGAAGTGCATGATACTTAAGTTAGTTACGAGCCCACAAAATTCAATTGATATGAAGCCGATGGAACACATATGGGAAGCTATCTGGTGCCAACTCCGCGTCATCATACTATTGGGCCGTAATGTACCGGAATTTTGTGCCCTTTGCGTAGACATGTGATGACACATACCTCCACAAATTGACCAAGGAATTATTGAATCCATTACAAACAGAATCGATGTTCTACTGTGTTATAAAGGCGGATCAATACGCTACTGAGCAGGTGTTCATAGTGTTTTCGATTGGTGAATGTGCAGCTTCCGCCAATGGCAGGTGTATGACGGAAGTGTGATAAGTCCTCTCTCACTGGGATGTTTGTTCCGCAGCCCTGTGGGAACAACATTACTATCACGTGGGACTGTAAGAGTAATTCCGCACTGCATTCATATCTCAGCATCATATATGTATTTCCGTTCAGTCATGTGCACGGCGAACAATGAGTGCCAGTATTTTGCGTACATACTTGGTAGACAAAACTCAGTAGACAAATGCCAGCAGATGCCAACTTCAAGTGAATGGTGTGTATCGGTTTCTCACTCACAAAGTTAGAAGCTGTAGGGCTTCGAATCTCTGAGAACAAATATTTGATGTTTTGTGCACAAACAAGTGCAAAAACCAAACCTTGAAAAAAAAAAGAAAGGTCACAGCTAGAGGCTGAACCCGACAGCAGAGACCTGCAAGAATTGAGACACATGCGATATATACACGAAGGCAGCGCAATCAGCAAAAAGTTGCCTACACCTTGCTACAAACCCGCGAACTAGGGCGCCAAACCGATAGGTAAAAGACGTTAGGCGTTGGTGAAATATCCACATCGTTTGAAAATAGTGGTATATACTGGTAGTTTTAAGGTTTCAGAGAAATGCTGACATCAGGTATGGAACTGGACACCTAACAGGCCATAATTTCCTTGTCAATAGTGTCTCCGTCAATTATGTCAGCTGAAATGGGCCTCGAATTTTCCACCAAAAACTAAATTTTGATATTCACTCCAGTGGATATGAGATGGTGTAGAGATTTTGTACGAAGTGTAACTGGTTTATTCGAATCTCCGGCCCTCACACAACGTTTAATTTTCTTTCAGGGTGTCGGGAGTATATGTTGCGGGGTGTGTGGTAATTATCCAGGTAACGTAACTAATTATCAAAGAAGGTTCAAATGGCTCTGAGCACTATGGGAATTAACATCTGAGGTTATCAGTCCCCTAGACGTAGAACTACTTAAACCTAACTAATCTAAGGACAGCACACACATCTATGCCCCAGGCAGGATTCGAACCTGCGACCGTAGCAGCAGCGCGGTTCCGGACTGAAGCGCCTAGAACCGCTCGGCCACAATGACCGGCAGTAATTATCCAATTAGTATTAATAAGTCATAGCGTCGTCAGAAAATTTGCACTTAGAACAATTGGTATATGTCTGTTATGGATCTTAACAAAATAAAGAGTTGTCAGGAGTGAATACCTAATAATCTTTCTGGTTTGCCCTTATAAGTTGTTTCAGTGAATGACGGAAAGTGAGTTCGACTTGTTTGGTGGAAAACAAAGACGGGCTGCTCAGTACGCGCATTGATTTCAGCTGGAATATGGACACAGGTGAATCTTACGTGCAACTTAAAACCGATATCTAACGATCCTCCCGCAGGAATGGCTACTTAATAGCAGACTACGAGAGCATCGAAAATGTCAATGTTAGTTAACTCTTATGTTATTAGATAAATACTCAATCTAAAACTCCTGTCTGACAATTAATGATGAAGTTTGGTGCAAAACCTGTAGGTGTCAGAAAAAGAAACAGCTACCGTAGAGAGCAAGAATACGAAAAAGTTTCGTGCTCAGATATTGTAAACAATATGAAGAAAGCACAACATTCTAATGGCTATCCATCGATAACACAACAGTCAAAGTACATTCATGTAAAATCTGATCGCTGCTTATACTCTGAGGAAGACTGTAGAGGCGGCCGATCATCGTCAGTAGCATGACAGGCAGTGCTCCCATGGAGCTCCTGAAATCAAAACCGTGTATCGCAGTAATTGTTGAAACGGGCATCAGCTGATGAGAAGTATTAATCTAACACTCAGCCAAACTGACCCTTAATATGCAGTGACGTCAGTAGTTCCATCCACAGTACTTGTCAGTGCTATCAACCACTGTTGCCCAGTGTCCCTTATTCCAGGCATACCTGTTTCAGTTATATTACTGAATCCCAACAGACTTTAGATACAATACAGTTCACCCGATATTTAACGTATAGCGAGAGAAATTTCATAATCGGGCAGGAAGAAAGTTGACGACGATGAGGTCGACGCTGTGTCCTTGAGGCTACAGAGACATCGGCTACATAAACAGGCTGCATGTTGATGGTATTACCGAAAGACCTACGATATGACTCATTCACGGGTCGTAAGGTATTATGACTGAGGACGCATCACCTGGCCCAGGTGGTGGTGGTGGCAGCCAATCCATGTTTTCTAGCTTGCACATTAAGGCTGTTAAAGCAAATGAACTGCAAATTAAAAAGAGGCAATTAATAGCAGAACTGACTCGAATTTACAGGAGATTACAAATAGTAGACAACAAACAGGTCCAAGAATAACGAACGAAATCCTTCACTTGCTGAAATGAATCACTCATAACAAGAGAAGCCAAATTAGAGTCCAGCATAAATAGTAACGCATCCGACAGAGAATGTGATTTTCACTCTGCAGCGGAGTGTGCGCTGATATGAAATTTCCTGGCAGATTAAATCTGTGTGCCGGAACGAGACTCGAACTCGGGACTCGTTCTGGCACACTGTTTTAATCTGCCAGGGAGTTTCACACGCGATTGAGCCGTCAGATCCAAAAGCTACAAGGACATAAGCGAAGTTCTGGCTTGTCATGTTCGTTCATTCCAAGACGTGGACGTCTTTCAGAGCTTCTAGCCAGCACAGGCGGCGGTGGTGCCGCAGGTGGCGGAGGCGCGCTTGTAGCACCAAAGGGGCTTCCATTAGGGACCTGCATAGTGCCGGCGCCTCGTTCAATGTTTCCGCTTCAGCGCTCTGACACTGCTCAGCTCCGACTACTGTTTAGAGTATTCTGGTACTACCAATCCTGAGCCAAGCACTTATTACGGGAGGCGTAGGGGAGACATCTGTACGTGCAGACACTTCGCAAACGACTAGACTGACCACATTAAAGTGATTGTAATGTGAACAGCTACACTACAGAATAATCTGTCGATAAAAATATGAGTTACTATGAAAGTTACAGATTTGGCAGTGTTTAATCAAAGCTATTTCAAGCCGAAGAAAATTATTAATAGTATAAAAAATCGGCTTTATTTGCCAGTAACTCCTTAATTATTCCACGACCGGTTTCTAAGTCTAAAGTTTCATCTTTAGGTGCTACAAACTGTGAACAAGAGGAGGAACATTTATGTTTCCACAATTCTGTGAGTATACCACTTTTCATTTTGATATGTCAACCTCACAGTTCTCCCACACTAGTAGCTCCTCATCTTGTTCCCAATTAGTAGCACCAGAACATGAAGCCTTAGGTTTCGAAACCAGTCTTGCAGCAAATAAATTATTTCTAGCAACTAAAGCAGATTTTTTATTCTATTAATATGTTCCTCAACTTCGCATGTGCGCCTGATCATGTATTGCGTAAAGAAAATGGGACTGATAAAACAAGTGGAGCATTTACAAAATAACTGCATGTGTCATCAGTTAAATTTAAGAGCGTTTATAAATAAAGTACTTATAGAATGAAGATTAAAGAAAATATTATTCTTGCTCGCGTTCGTTAGGTGAAGCTGTTCAACTTTTCTGAAAGAAAGGAAGGAGATTACGATTTTAAGTCGTGAATTTTGGAGGAGAAAGATAAATCTTGAATTTATTACGGAC
Organism: Schistocerca serialis cubense; assembly: GCF_023864345.2. Lineage (NCBI taxonomy): Eukaryota > Metazoa > Arthropoda > Insecta > Orthoptera > Acrididae > Schistocerca > Schistocerca serialis. Next base: position 317,106,794 of record NC_064640.1, on the reverse strand, counting down.
AACCGATCTTAGGAGGGAGCGTGTTTGCCCCTCTCCTCGCATTTTATTTGTTACTATTTTCGTCCTCTTTCTCTGGGAGTAGATTTCAAAGACTATCACTGAGGACAGAAGCATTTTGGATTTTGTGTTTCAGGGGATATTCACCTTCATTGAAACATCAGTCTTCAGCTTTGTCCAGATACCAGAAACCTTTGGCACACTTGAAAGTGTAAGCGGGACCTGCTCTGCTCGTTGCTAGATTTGCTATGAAGCAATAACCTTAACCACTGGAGTATTGAGTGCTGTGGCGAAAGTTGTTTTCTAAGTATGGTCTGTGTTCTATTAAACGGCTTCCTTTATTAAGCGAAGGGAACGAATTTTGTCGCCTTGATTTCTTCGATTTTCATCTGATATATAGATCGACTGCAATCATTGAAATGGTTAATGCATTTTTGTACGGACATACACAAAGCACCACTTTTCATGTGCCACCATATCACTTCTAGTACGTGTTGCTTGGTCATTGCATTCCAGTGTTGTTTGCTCAAACAATTGGCATCTGAGCATCGCACAAGATTTGGGGTTATACTTTTATGTATACGATATTCACTGTAGCAGGTAGAGTTAGATAATCAGATGTCAGAACAAAGGCGCCGTTTTTTTCTAGTTCTCCATCTGCCACCCTTATATTGCTTGTCAGTGACACCGTCGTTATGATATACTTTCTTGAGTTCAGAACTACTCGTTAAACTAAGGTTTCTACAACTTATAACACTCCTATTGTAATGCAGGGTGTTATGGAGTTGGGAGTTACGGTGTATTTGCCGAATGGGTTATTTCTATAGAGAACGCAAACTCGGCTGTATGTCAAGGACTAATAGTAGAGTACAATGACAATGGCATTGCACTGGTTTAAGCATTCCAGATACCAACGTCCTTGCCGCAATGGTTCCCAGCGGATCACCAAAGGTAAGCGCTGTCGAGTTTGACTAGATCTTGGATTGGTGACCTTCTGCGTCTGCCCACCGCTGTTGGAAAACAGGGTGCACTCAGCCCTTGTGAGCCCAATTGAGGAGCTACTTGATTGAGGAGCGGATCACGAAAACTGAGAACGGCTGGGAAAGCGGCTTCCAAATCATATGGCAATTCAAATCCTCATCCAGTGACGCCTGTCGGCTTAGGATGATACGGTGGTCAGCCAATACCGTTACTCTCTGTGTGGCTTGTTCAGATGGAGTTTTAGAGTAAGCATCCCAGCTAGTTCCTGTATAGCTCTACGACGTATAAAATGGAGCTACTTTCTTAAAAGTTCCTCTTTCTCTATTGTATATAATAAAAATACTGTAGCACAATTAACGATTTTTATTACTTGTTCTTAGTCTTTCAATAACTCACGATTTCTTAGGGTGCTACACAACCAGATTTTCTGTATTGGGTGTTGGGCGTTATTGTTTCCGAACAGAGCTCTCTAATCTCTGGCAATCCCGCGTCCGGCCATCCTGATTTAGGTTTTCCGTGATTTCCCTAAATCACTCCAGGCAAATGCGGGGATGGTTCCTTTCAAAGGGCACGGCCGACTTCCTTACCCGTCCTTCCCTAATCCGATGAGACCGATAACCTCGCTGTCTGGTCTCCTTCCCCAAAAAACAACCCAACCCCTAATCTCTGGGAAAGTTTAGTTGATAACCAGTGGGCTACACATGAGTCCAACGGAAAGCTATGGAGTGCAGTCCGCCTAGACAAAGACCCTCATGCCTGGGAAAACCTCAGATAACTGTGATGCGGTATGTATCCCAGAGATTTGTTCCTAAAGATTGTTTCCCCGCAAGAAGCATCCACCACTGAACCACATGTACAAAATACCTACATGGAGGACTCTTTAGATGCGGATAAAGGTAATACATACACTGCCCGCTCAAAAGTATTCGGAAAACTATTAATAAACATTGATTAGGGATTCGTCAGCCTTCGCCTTTAATAGGGCCTGAACTCTGCTGAGGAAACATTCAACGAGGTTTCCGAATGTCTGCATAGGAGTGGCACCTCATTCTTCCGCAAGAGCCTAAACCTGAGATGGTAGAGATGTTGGACGCTTGGGCCTGCAGCGAAATCGACTTTGATATTCATCTAAGGAATTCCATTGGGTTTAAGTCGGGACTCTGAGTAGGCCAGTTCATTTAAGGAATGTTATTATCCACAAACCATTGCCTCACAGATTCTCCATTATGACAAGGTGCATTGTCATGCTAATACAACCATGGTCGTCGAACTGTTCATCTACTTTATACAGCCCACAATAGTAGGTAATGTGTTCATACCCTTCCACATATAGTGTGTTCTTAAGTGGAACAAGGGAACAACACCCTAACCACAAACAAGACCATCATACCGTAACACCATCTTCTCTGTACTTCACTGTTGGCACTACACACGATGGCAAGTAACATTCTCCAGCCATTCACCAAATCCAAACCATTCCATTGGATTGCTACTGAGTATAGCGTGATGCATCACTCGGAGCAACCCGTTTCCAGTCATCCACTGTATAGTTGCGTCGCTATTTATACCATCTGAAGCTTGGCTTAGCATTGGCTTCAGGCATGTGTGGCTTCTGAGGAGATACTCGACCATTTTAGCCCACTCTTTTTAACTCCCTACGTACAATAATTATGGTAGTTGGACTGCTGGTAGCAATCTGGAACTCAGGAGTGATTTCTTCCTCTGATTTCCCGTGACATTTTAGAACCACCCTCCGCAATACTCAGAAGTCCCTGTCCGTTAGGAAATGAGGTCTACCTGGTCTTGGTTTAGGTGTGGTTGTTAGTTCGTGTGTCCACTTCACCATCACATCATAAACAGTCGACTTGGGTTGAACTGTCCCTATAAATTTGTTACTCAGGTTGCAAAATAAAAAAATACCCCGCCCCTCGTGACATGTAATCGCCAGTTCCGCATTACATAGCGATTTCCAGATACTGTTGATAAGATAGTGTATATGTGTAACAAAGGGTAGGAACACGGTAGTATGCTACTACAAAATTAGTGTTGAACATCTGGAACAAGTCCCGTCGTTTAAATGTTTAGAGGTAAGTGGCATGAAATGCTAACAATGGGAAGATCTGTAATAGGTAACGCAAATAGAGGACTTAGATTCGTTGAGAGAATTTTCAGAAGGTTATATACATCTGTATGGGAAATGGCAGACCAGACGCCAGTGCTACTGCTGCATTAATCGTAGTTCCCACGCAGTAGGCTCCACACTAGATATCGAAAGAATAGAGAGTTGCGCTACTAAAATCGTAACAGTTCGATATGGCCCGTGCAAAAGTATAACACTAACGCTCGAGCAACGTAAATGTGAAGCCATGGATAAAAGATGACGTTCTTACCTCGAAAAATTGTTGGGTACATTTAAAGAAACTGTTTTCGAGGAAAACTGTGTGAAAATTCAGCTACCATCATTGTGTATCAGGCATCGGAATCATTATAATGAAGTCTGAGAGATTTGAGACCTTACACAGTCATGTAGATAGTAATTTTTTCTTTACTCAGTAAGCAAATTGAATATCCCAGAAACTTTATAATAATAATAATCATCATCATGGGTACTTAATCGAGAAAAGGCATTTCACTTTGTCATTTATGAGTTCGCAATTTACTGAAGAGAACAATCCTGGAAGCACGTTTTCTGTTACAGTGAAGGCACAACCTGTCCATGCCAACCCAGGAATGCTGCGAATTGTTTCACATGATGTTTTGTCCCTATTTTCTAAGGTTCCACTTGTCCGATCTCAATCTTCCCCATTGTTGTTTGAAGTAATGTGAGTCATCGTAAACTGTGCTGCCTCTAACGATCGTGCTGTCGATAGGACGCTGAGGTCTAACCTTACCTCCTTCCTTCGTAAACCGTGCGATGGCGTCTCGGACGTTTGGAACCCGTGGTTTCCCAGTTGTTGATGTAGACTCGGCATTTCTTAAAATGAGACGTCTGAATGTCTTTGTACCGTTTCAGTTGTGCTCGTTGCTTTCGTTGCCTAATTTTTAATTGGGAGTGCATTATTTGTTTTGATAGAGGTTTGTCGGACATGCGGATAATACGACACACCCACTGAGGCTGCTGTTTGATGATGATAACCGCCATGTTTGTAGTACTTGTTTCCTCCAAGATAGTGGTGTTGGTACGCCTGTCTTGACGTTTTACTTTCATTATTCTCCTGAGGCATGTATTTCTCTAGGAGCATCAGAAGTTATTTATATGTGATCGAGGCTTCACTCCCGTGATCGAAATAATGATAGGTGGTAGAGAAGGGGCTTAGGCTGAGTGTTGAGCTGATGTTTGTCGAAGACCCTGTCGCACAGACGGCCAGAAGTTACGCTAGCACATCTCATGCGATACTGGATTTCTGTGTCAATATTTGCATTTGTTAAGAGATGACATCCTAGGGAAGGAAAGTGCTCAAACTTCCACAAGACTTCACCAATAAATGTTACTGTTTGTTCTTTGTAGTTAGTATTTGCTGAATATTGATACAAAATTTTTGTTTTCCTGATGTCAACATTTACGCTGATGATAATTATGTCTCATTAAATAGAATGGGGATAACTTAAATGACTTCCTCTGAGGTAGCCATAACAACACTGACGTCTGCAAACTAGAGTTCGATGACTGAGACTGCGATTAACTTGATCTTAGTTCTCGGTATACCAATACTGAAAATCCATCATATGTGGTGTACGCTATTTCAACTACCAATGGTAGTTTTCCTTCAGCATGGTGTAGTAGGTTCCCAATGAATACTGAAAATAAGGAAGGGCAATTCTTGCTTAATTGCTGTTTTTTGATTTCGGAAACTTCTCCGGCTCCACCGTAATTGTGGAGAGTTGTGGCACTCGTGTTGGCATACAGCAGGTGGAGTAATTTATTTGTTTTGTGTAGCATTCATTTGAGGTTGGGACTTTCGAAGGAGTCTCAAAGTTAAGAGAATGAAACGCCTTGACGCGATCTATGAATGCCATATAGAGAAGAGGATTTTATTCTCTTAGATTTGTCCTGAACTTTTTGCGCGTACATATCGTATTGACTGAGCCTATAATCGATCTAAAACCACAGTGTGTTTTTTGCACGTGTCTTCAGTAAGGGTAACTAATAACCCTGGGTTCGGTGTGGGGCGGCGGATGGGTGAAGTGGACTGCGGTAGTCGTCGTGAGGTTGTGGACCACTGCGCCTGCGGCGGGGACGGAGCCCCACCGTCGTTTCTAGGTCTCCGGTTAACATACAATGCAATACAATACAAGGGTAACTAGGACATTAGACATAATTATGGCAGGGATTCTCCAAGCTGCCGATAGTAAAGATATTCCATGACAGTTGCCACAGTCGGCTTTACCCTCTTTTTCGATATGGTTGATACCAAAGTGTTTCGTAATTCAGCTTTAATAGTGACTGTACCCTCATATCTTCGTTGTAAGCAGCTGTGTACATTTAACAGTCGTAGGCTTTCTTTCTTATTGAATTCTGTAGGGGTCTCATCTACTCTAACCGTTTTTTGTTCCTCATCTGATGGATAGCCTAGAGAGAAGGCACTCTGTTGCATTGATACTGAGTGGGACTTTAAGGAACTGTATTGAATATAGTTTCCTCAACGCATAGTTCCATATTTAGAAGTTCTTGAAAACATTCCTTGCAGGAGGAGTTGATGGAACAACTGTCTTTAAGAAGCCTAGTTCCATCTTTGGATTGTAAGTAATTTAGGCCATCAGCAATTAGAGCATAGATAGTTTTTGTGCTGCTGAGAAATAACAGGGTCTTGTTATTGTCTACTAGCTTCCGCATTTCAAATGATTTAAATTTTCATAACTCATTCCTAAGAATACGAGCTTCTCTTCGAACCTCAGCTTAGGCTGTAGGAATGGTTATTTCCCTAGGAAAATGAAATTTGAAATTTGTGGTAAGTTCCTATGGGACCAAACTGCTGAGGTCATCGGTCCCTAGGTTTACACATTACTTAATGTAACTTAAACTAACTTACGCTAGGGACAACACACATACCCATGCCCGACGAGGGTAGCCGCGCGAACTGTGGGAAGACTCTGAGTTGGGATTAATCAGCATGTAAATGCAAGTTAGCCTGCTTCGGTCTATAAGACTTTCAATTTTTTGATTGTTTTCATGAAACTTGTCGTGAAGCCTTCTCTGAATGTAGCCAACTGTCCCTTAAGAAGCTGAAAGAACTATTGACCCGAACGTCGACCAGTATTGTTCAATACTTCTGTGTTCATGACTGAGTGGCAATGATATGCTACTAGATATGAACGCATGTAGCCAGAACAATGAACCTTATTAAGTCAAGCGTAAAATAGTCTTTCGGCGCTTAAATCGATGCACAATTAATAAACAAACAGTAGTCTCTAGGTGCATAACGTGGTGCAGGCTTAGAGTCAGTCACTATGTAGTATCCTCGTCGCCACTGTAGTCTTGTACCGTAGGAAGCAAGGGAGAGGATGTTCTTATGGGTGGCTGGTATCCTCTTTGTACAACACAAATGCACACGGAATTAATACGGTTGTTTACTTACATGAAGCTGCTACTTAACATGAATAGAGTCCATTTTGGTGGTACAAGCTCATCAGTAATAGTCTTCTTACAGACAATGTCAGTAATTTTGCTGTTACAAACTTTATTCACTAATCTAGTCTCTACGCAATGTCGTAACCTGTGGCCCGCTCTTCTGACTGAGTTACAGACGCCAAACTAGAGTGTGAGCTAGTGAGTCAGTCAGTCAGTCAGTGAGGCCCTCAAGTCAGCGGCGGCGGACTGAATAAATGCGTTGGTGGCGTGTTGCTTGTTGGTGTGTCTATTACCTCTCCCGTGATAGGCACACTTGATCCAGCGCCTACTACTGATCTTCGCGCTACACCTTTGCCGGCCGGTGTGCAGGCGACAGCTTACGCCAACACATACTACGCACTCGAACGTCTTTAGAATGGTTGAAAGTGGTTTCAAGCAATGGGTGCATGAAGTCCCAAAAGGCATAGAGTTTGGAGACGATGACGGAGGTGACGTCCCACGAAGAGATGTGGAAGATGCATCTGCGAATAGCCCAGCAGGTTTACATACAGCCTGCTATGTGATCCTTGGTCTTCAGTTATGGGCGAAGTATGTAATATGTGGTGTCCCATATGGTGATTAGCTTGGAGGCAATGTTGGAAGTGATGTCCCACAAAATCATGCAGAGGCCACACTTCATGATAACTCATTGGTTTAATATGCAGCCAGAGAGGCGCTCCTCGATTTTCTGCTGTGGGTAAACGTCAGTTTGAAGAGACTGATGCCCTTGGCGAAGGGAGCTCCATATTGAGGGACAATGGTTGGTCCGCAGCTGGCTGCAGACTAACTCCCAATATGCAGCTGGCCTATATAGCCTGATTATGGAAGAATACAACGAGGAGCACTTGGAGCTATATTACTGGTGGCAGTGTTGTAGTGCCAGTACCGGTAGCTGCACCTATAGTGAGGCTCTCACCACCAGGAGCGGTGGAAAATGCTGGAGGCTGGAGGGAAAACATACTTGCATGTTTTTGTGTATGTCAGATTGTTTTCCTACGATCGCCAGACTCCGTTTAGGGAGCAGGTGAGTGAAGCAGCCAACAGCCAATTGATATACATGGCCTTATGAAGTGTAGCAGGATCGAAGGCGCTAGCTGTATGTTACTATATTTTCCCCTTCTTAAATGACGACGCCATCTCACATAGGATGAGGCTCTGAAGGAGAGGTGACAGGTATTGCACAGGTGGTGACTGTGGAAGAAAACATGCTAGGTCGACATTGTGGTGTCACCACCAGACACCACACTTGCTAGGTAGTAGCTTTAAATCAGCCGCGGTCCATTAGTACATGTCGGACCCGCGGGTCGCCACTGTGTGATCGCAGACCGAGCGCCACCACAAGGCAGGTCTCGAGATACGGACTAGCACTCGCCCCAGTTGTACGGACGACGTAGCTAGCGACTATACTGACGAAGCGTCGCTCCTTTGCCGAGCCGATAGTTAGAATAGCCTTCAGCTAAGTCAATGGCTACGACCTAGCAAGGCGCCATTAGTAACATTGCATGTATCTAAAGAGTCTCACTTGAATCGCCACAATCTCCAGATGTACCAAAAGGATGGATTAAAGTTATGTATTCCAGAAGCTACGTACTTTTCTATATAGCATTCATTACTTATCCTGTTTCAGACCTCACGCCCATCTGCGCGAGCTTAGCGCGTACCTTTCGGCTTCCTCGCATTGTGCCTAGACACAACAGACATCATGGAAGGATGGCTCAGCTGTTGATGCTGGCAACTGAGTCATAGACAAGAATTGAAATGTTATTTCCATGAGGACAGCAATGAAAGTACCAGATGGGAACCTTAGAAAGAGTGTGCCAGAAAGTCGCCTGTTGAACGAGAAAAATAGAATATGAGGTGTTAGTTGATGGTGACAGGGACAGTGTGACAGAACTGGTGTCGGTGTCGCCAGGGCTGGCGATGACGACGAGGAGGCCAATGGCGAGAGGGCTGGCGACGAGAGGGCTAGTGGTGCCGAGGCTGGCAGCACAGGAGGCCATGCTAGCAGTGCAGTTGGTGGCCGCCATGGAGGTGGCGACAGTGGTGACAGGTGAAGGCATGGCAAAACTGCTTATTGAAGTGGTGGGGGCTGCTCAGGTACCAGTAGGGGACGTGCCAGTGGTGTGGGGGCCAATATCGTGGCAGTGAGGGCCACGCCAGTGACAGTGCAGGCCGAGTTAGTGATCGTAGGGCTAGGTGCAGTGGCTGCAGCGACAGTTGTGTCAGCAGCGGCAATATGTGTCTAGGCGGTGGAGGAGAAGGTGCCTCTGAAAATGCCCAATCTGACACCAGTGCATCCACAAGCGTTGGAGACTCTGTCGCCAGCGCTTTGGGTGACTGAAGATTTGCAGTGTCCCAGAGATGAGGACAAGAAGGATCCTGCCAGACAGATACCCCGGAAGAGGACGGGGATGCCAAAGCATAGTAGGCCACGAGCTGGTCCTGCAAGTGAGTACAGGAAACGGAGGGAAGCATTAACTCAGAGTTAAGAGACTGCAGGATGTCGTGTGCTGAAGTGACAGACCAGAAGAGGAGAAGAGTAGTTCTCGTGGGTCACATAGACCACAAAATATTGATCCAGATGGGTAAAGAAAGCTCGCCAGGGACCCCCAGCAGCATTGAAGGCCAAATACGGCAGGAACTGTGGCGGGAATTGGCTGTAAATGCATGGGTGAGCCACTGGAGGAGTAGCTCAGTGTTGTGCTGCATGACCTTGGTGTTGCACAGCAGCATATCATAACAGGAGCAACTATGCCAAAACAACTGAGGGCTGTTGTGTAATAATGAAGAAGTCCGAAAAAAAATCACTAAAGAGATGCTACCCCTGGTGAACACTATGCCTGTCACTGGGGAAAACAACCCCAAAACCTATTATCCTAACCCCCGTCCTCTATCTGGGTAACTTGGTGCTGGCTTAGAGTCCTTCACTGTACACTGGAATGCAGTTGGAATGGTTTTTAGTGACCTCAGTCAGTGGTAGGATGAAGTCTCGCAAGGCAGAGTGATTGGAGACAATTACAGATGCAAGATCCCATGAAGCGGTGCGGACGAGGTGTCTCTCGATGGCTAAGTGAACTGACACTTGTTCTCCTCGATGTTCAGTTGTGGGCGAAGTAAGAAATATGTGGTGTCATGTGAGGCGATAGTTTGGACATGATTTCAGAGGTGATATTCCACAAATAACAGAAGAGGAGGCAATTGGTCACGGTCCAACAGTCTGACACGCACTAGCCATGTGATACTACGCTGTCTAACACGATTAAAGGTTTACTTTTTTGAAACCTTGTAATTGTCCCCCATTGCAACGCAAAAGCTTCAAATTCGCCTAAAAGGTTCCTACGCCTACCTCTGTAAAGGTGCAAAAGCGTGGCGCACGACGATGTCACCCTAGGGCTTGACGACGCTTAAAACTGCAAGGTGTCGATTCATGCGTAAAAATGGCCAGAACTCAGAATCTCATGTGAGGTGTATGGTGGGTTAATGATGTCACATTATCACCAAATTTCGTCGAAATTTTGCCCAGCGCCACCGTGGATGCGTTCTCCCATAGAACGCCTGCCACGGACTTAATTGATTGTGAACTGCAGAGTAATAATGCAGATAGAAATGTAGATGAAAGATGCCCTGGTGGCTTCGGTAGAGGGGGGGGGGGGGGGGGTGTTGTCGAACTGGGGGAAGGGGTTTCTAACAAGGACGCTTCGTGTTTTATTGAAGCATGTGTCAGAGTCACACCTCGACATGATCATGCTACAGGGGGTGCAAAACTAGAATGCTGAAAATGGAAAAACTCCGTCTGCTGAGTCGTGTCATGTTAAAATTCGTCAAATAGTTTTTAACGATCGTTGGTGGTTCTACTTTGTGCAACAGACCAAAAAGGCTGGTCACGCTACATTCCACAGGGTTGCAGTCACGTTCATTGCGGTTGTAGGCCAATATATATATATATATATATATATATATATATATATATATATATATATATATATATGACGAGCCAGAACGCCACCGACGAAATTCTGGAGGGTGTTCAGGGATATTTGCTAAATACGTTGGTATGAGTGACCCGTGGTCTATAATGGATCGTCACGGAGTAACTGCGTTTCGTTTGATGTTTTTATCTTTGTGCCTGTATTGTACTAAAAACATCTGAACAACATTGTAGATGTTGACAGTATGTGCAAGTGCGTGTTGTTTGGAAACAAATTTATTTCATTTACTCGAGGTACTTCCTATTGGCAACATTAATGCCTACTTTACTCTTCACACTCTAACTTCCGCTCAGTAGTGGTCAGATATGTAAAATGTTGGTTTTTGGCAGTAATCCTTCATGTATGTTGACAGTGATACTCAAGAGTATGGACAAGTTCACTGATGAGGAGTTGGTCAATATGAACCTCGTGCACGGATTCACTGAATGAAGTGGAAGAGCGACGCCACGATTCTACGTTGAGCTGTTCCCACAGCGACGGCAGTCACTTCTTTTGCCTCAAAGGTTATTTCGATAACAGACCGTATAAATCATAATAACGTGGTTACTCTGTAGCAAGAGACTAGGGACCACGAGTCCCTTACACAAAAATATATGATGTATCTCACAGGCCGTGCGGTTCTAGGCGCTGCAGTCTGGAGCCGCGAGACCGCTACGGTCGCAGGTTCGAATCCTGCCTCGGGAATGGATGTGTGTGATGTCCTTAGTTTAGTTATGTTTAAGTAGTTCTACGTTCTAGGGGACTGATGACCTCAGCAGTTGAGTCCCACAGTGCTCAGAGCCATTTGACCCATTTTTGTATCTCACAAGGGTGTAAGACGCATTTTCTCTGATGTTTAGGCTGGTATTTGCAATTTAGTTTCAGCAATATGCGGCTGGATTCAGTCCAAACAAATACTACTCATCACGTCTTTCATGCGACGCCTTGTGTCAACAGAAAGCTTCGGTTTGTTTCCCGCTACAAACGAAGCAAAAGTTGACGATTATGTGTCCAGTCGATAGGGTGGTCCCAAGTTCGTATAGTGCGATATTCATGTTATCGACCTGTTGAACAGGGACATTAAAACACAAAGAATAACCAGTACTCCAAAAGCGACTCTCGCGCCCCTCTGCCCCACGCTGGCTGCTAGCGACTTGCAGCAGCGCTGCTTTGTCGTTGCTGCGGTATTTGTTGTTCCTCGTGTTTTAATGTCCCTGTTAATGCGTATCGATAAAACGAATAAGCAATGGACTCACTTGGGACCGCTCTATAGAATGATCACATAAAATTCAGCTTTAAAAATAACGAGAAACAATCCGATGCTTTACATCGAAGCTGGGCGTCGCATGAAATACGAGATGAGCAGTATTTGTATGCGCTGACTCCAGACGCACACTGAAAAAATGAAACTACAAATAATTACCGACTCTTAGAAAAAACACTTTATATACGATCCATACACATTTATGTGACTACCGTCAATGTTCAACTTTAACGTGCAATAAGCGCTCACAAACGGCAGGTGGAAACACTAGCAGTGGACTTTATATAAAACTGTTCGCGTGCCGTCGTGGTTATAGTATGCCGTTAATGGCAAAAGCGTCTGAAAACAAAAACCTTGCAACAACCTTCGGAAGGGTCCAGGCCGGAGGAGGGAGCATTATGGTCTGGGAATATTTCAGTGGCATTCCCTGGGTGCTTTCGTCAATCTGAGGTGAAGTGGTTCAACACAAGTATGTACGAGGGTCACTCCAAAAGAAATGTACACTATTTTTTTTAAATCCATCTTTTATTCTACATGTTTGAAAGTCTTATAGTGTGTACATACATTCTTTACGAACAATATTTTCATTTCTCCACATAATTTACATCCCTCTCAACTGCCTTTCGCCATCTTGGAACCAGCGCCTGTATACCCGCACAGTAAAATTCTAGACCAACTTGTTGGAGCCACTGTTTGGCAGCGTGCACAAGGGAGTCATCATTTTGAAACCTTGTTCCACGAAGACAGTATTTCAGTTTCCCAAAGAGATCATAGTCACATGGAGTGGTTCCACTTGGCATGATGTCCACAAGCAATAGTCCTTCGGAATCGAAAAACACCGTAGCCATAACTTTTCCAGCAGAAGGTGTGGTTTTGAATTTTTTTTCTTGGGTGGATTTGCATGATGACACTCCATTGATTGACTCTTCGTCTCTGGTGAAAAATTATGGAGCCATGTTTCATCACTTGTCACAAATCTTCCAAGAAATTCATCTCCACCATTCTCGTACTGTTCCAAAAGTTCGGTGCATACCGTTTTTCATGTTTCTTTGTGAGCCACTGTCAACATCCTGGGAACCCACCTGGCACAAACCTTTTTTACGCCAACACTTTCAGTATTCTGCAAACACTTCCTTCCCCTATCCCAACGTAGCGTGACAATTCGTTCACTGTGATGCGTCTGTCAGCAGTCACCAATTCGTTAACTCCCTGCACATTGTCTGGAGTGTGTGCAGTACGAGGCTTGCAGCTGCGAGGACAATCCTCAATATTGCCGTGCCCGCTTTCATCACGTAACCTGCTTGCCCATCGACTAACTGTACTGCGACCGACAGCAGCATCTCCATACACCTTTTTCAAACTCTTGTGGATGTTTCCCAATGTCTCGTTTTCACAGCACAGGAACTCTAGGACAGCACGTTGGTTCTGACGAACGTCAAGTGTAGTAGCCATCTTGAAGCCATGCTGCGACGGTGCCACTCACTGGAACAGGTTGGACTAAGTTTGAAAGCAAGCGGGAAGGATGTATTTACACGCTGTAAAACTGTCACACATGCAGAATGAAAACTATATTTTTACAAAAATAGGGTGTATTTCTTTTGGAGTGACCCTCGTATCTATCCTTGGGTACTATGTCCACACCTACATGCAGTTTATTTTTCTTGTACACACAATGCGACGTGTCACACAGCTAGTAGTGTAGGTACGTGGTTCAAAGAGCACCAGGAGGAGTTTACCGTACTCCCCTAGCCACCAAACTCCCCAAATTAAAACTCAATCGAGAACCCACGGGACCACCTCAATCTGGCAATTCGCGCCACGGACCCTCAACGAAGAAACCTAGCTCAGCCGCCCACGGCACTGGAGTCAGCATGGGTGCATATCCCTGTCAATACCTTTCAGAACCTCATCGACTGTCTTCCTGAACGTCTCGCAGCGACCCGAGTCACAAAAGGTGATTATTTAGGATTTTGACTGGTAGTAACATTATGTGATAGGACAGTGTATGTACAATGTGTGTTAAAAAGTATCCGGACACCTCTAAAACGTATGGTTTTCATATTAAGTGCATTGCACTGTCACCTACTGCCACGTACTCCATATCAGCGAACTCAGTAGTCATTGTACATCGTGAGAGAGCATAATGGGGCGCCCCGCGGAACTCACGGACTTCGAACGCGGTCAGGTGATCGGGTGTCAATTCTGTTATACGTCTGTACGTGAGATTTCCACACTCCTAAACATCCCTAGGTCCACTGCTTCCGATGAGATAGTGAAGTGGAAATGTGAAGGGGCACGTACAGCACAAAAGCGTATAGGCCGACCACGTCTGTTGACTGACAGTTGAAGACGGTCGTAATGTGTGATAGGCAGACATCTGTCCAAATCATCACACCGGAATTCCAAACTGCATCAGGATCCACTGCAAGTACTATGACGGTTAGGCGGAGGTGTGAAAATTTGGATTTCATGGTAGAGCGGCTGCTCATAAGCCACACATCACGCCAGTAGATGCCAAACGACGCCTCGCTTGGTGTAAGCATGGTAAACATTGGACGATTGAACAATGGAAACACGTTGTGTGTAGTGAAGAATCACGGTAAACAATGTGGCGATCCGATGGCAGGGTGTGGGTATGGCGAATGTCCAGTGAACGTCATCTGCCAGCGTTTGTAGTGTAAACAATAAAATTCGGAGGCGGTGGTATTATGGTGTGGTCGTGTTTTTCATGGGGGGGGGGGGGGGGGGGCTTGGACCCCTTGTTGGTTTGCGTGGCACTATCACAACACAGGCTTACATTGATGTTTGAAGCCGGCGACTGTGACCGAGCTGTTCTGCGTGATGAAAACCGCGCAACCGCTACGGTCGCAGGTTCGAATCCTGCCTCGGGCGTGGATGTGTGTGATGTCCTTAGGTTAGTTAAGGTTAAGTGGTTCTAAGTTCTAGGGGACTGATGACCTCAGATGTTAAGTCGCATAGTGCTCAGAGCCATTTGAACCATTTTTTTATGTTTGAAGCACTTTATGCTCCGCACTGTTGAAGAGGAATTCGAGGATGGCGACTGCATCTTTCAACACGATCGAGCACCTGTTCATAATGCACGGCCTGTGGCGGAGTGGTTACACGACCGACAACAACATTCCTGTAAGGGACTGGCCTGCACAGAGTCCTGACCCGAATCCTACAGAACACCTTTGGAACGTTTCTTAACGCCGACTTCGTGCCCGGCCCCACCGACTTACATCGATACCTCTCCTCAGTGCAGCACTCCGTGAAAAATGGGCTGTCATTCCCCAGGAAACCTTCCATCACCTGACTGAACGTATGCCTGCGAGTGTGGAAGTTGTCATGTAGGCTAAGGATGGGCCAACACCATACTGAATTCAAGCATTACCGACGGAGGGTGCCACGAACTTGTAAGTCATTTTCAGCCAGGTGTCCGGATATTTTTCCATAGTGTAGCTTCAGTTCCATCTGTAACGATACAGAACAGCTTCGCCAATGCACCATTGATACAAGTGAAGCTTTGGGACGCTAAAGTCGTAAAATAACAAATGACTTATAAAACGTGTATCACACGATTATCTCACCGTGACAGCTAATGTAAAACTATCTGCATCCCACACAGTCTGTGGTGTCAATCATAATAAACAACGAGGCACAGCTCCACTCCGTCTTAATACTCCAGTAGCTAGTTCAGCAAAATTGTTCAAATGGCTCTGAGCACTATGCGACTTAACTTCTGAGGTCATCAGTCGCCTAGAACTTAGAACTAATTAAACCTAACTAACCTAAGGACATCACACACATCCATGCCCGAGGCAGGATTCGAACCTGCGACCGTAGCGGTCGCTCGGCTCCAGACTGTAGCGCCTAGAACCGCACGGCCACTCCGGCCGGCCTAGTCCAGCATCGGACAGTAAACAAAACAGTACTGTGTTAATTTAGATATGACAATTTCTCTGTAAATAATATTATTCTGTATGCGTAAACGACTGATAATCAGAAAAACCTGCTTGAAACGCGTTGCAGTAAGTTAAACACAAAATAAATAAGTGTGACAGGTAGCAGGAAATACAAGTAATTATTCCTCATTGTTACGGTTCTTAAACTTAGCTAGTATGTCCATATTCACAATAACTTGGTTTCCTAGAAACTTCGCTTAGTGGAAGAGGAGTCAAAATAATGCAACAGGGGTCTTGGCATATCCGAGGATACCGACCGTTTCTGAGAAAACGACGGTCAAAATTTCGAAGTACGTTATGTTGGTTTTAGCGAGCTAATATTTCACCTAAAGTGGTTGCATAGTCGCTTGTATTGCGGCTTCAAAATTTTGCTCTCCATGTTCGAAACAAGATTATTATTTTTATTTTTGTTTCTCATTTATCTACCCATTTCAGTTGAAGATTGCTATAGTAAAGTTTTCCAGTGTATACTGGAAGAGCGTTGCCCTTATTGTTCTACTAATTGTTTGTCTGATGAGGGGTGAAATCTCTGTAGCTTACCTTGATTCATAATCAGATGCAAGCCCAAGACTTAGGAAAAGTGATTCGTTTGAAATTACTGCCATCAGGTGAAATCTTCAGCACTGTCAACGACGTTTCGTTTCTGAGTAAGATGCATACGAAGAAATATCACTGTGGCAAACTTGCCTTCGCGCAGTCCTCGTGGTGCTCGGGATTTCCATACTTCCAATGTTTTTACGATCGTTATCGCCCAAGGGAATGCGCTAAAACTTCCTGAAGAATAAATATAGCAATAAAATTTTTGAATTAGTAGAATTATTGGTATAGGAATGAAATATGAGCATTTAAAAAGATTTTAACCCCCTGAAAATACCATACCCACACATATTTGTAATAAATGCATGATACGCATTGTGAAATCCGGCTGTAATTTTACAAATAATATAACACCGTTATATCACCTAGCTTGATAAGAAACATTCGTGTAGTTATCTTCTACGGACTTCGGTAGATAAATGGAAAAATACAAATAAAATAAAAACAATCATCGGGTTCGAACACAGGCCTCAAATGTCAGAAGCCGCGACATTTACCTTCTTCTCTGGTAGAATCTGCCTGGCACCCAAAGGGAGGGGTGAGGGCAAAGTAGGCAGGGGTCGCAACACAAGGCGTGGCCACAACGTCCCGTTTACGCTCAGGGACCAACGAAAGAGTAGGGACATGGAATAGAGATACAAATCACATCTTTGAGACAAGTTTCTTTTTATTTATTTTACTTTATTTTACTTTTATGAGACCACGGAACGTAGCAGGAAACCGACATAGTGAGGAGGGTGGAGTGGCAATTCATCACACTCGGTGTAACTATCTAACGCACAGTGGATCAACTCATCATTGCTGGAACTCCCCGACTCCAGGGTCGGTTAAGATAGACGCTACAAAGGAAATTTGAGAAATGTTGTCTGTATTGGGGAGTGTGGACAACTGCAAAATGTCGTTCATTAAGAAAGTGCCAAAAATCAAGGAAATTTTTCTCGCCGTCAACAAACGAGTAGTGAACTGCGTGTCTGCAAATCCACTTCACGGCATCCGTCTTCGTTTGCGGGAAGTATCTCGAGTCCCGAAAGGGGATCAGGTGGGGAGGTATCTCATGAGGAGTCGTACATGTAATTAAGGTCAGTATCTGTATCACCAAGTACCAGACACCCACCGCCGATCCGTAAACCAGGTGATGCTAGTTCGTGTCCACAACATCACATGTGATAAACAACGGGGCGTCTGCGATGTGAATCCCTGAAGGGGTGACCGGCGTACTTGCTTCCCGTTGACCGTAATGTCGTATGCAGACTGAATGTCAGTGACAAGACAAGGAGCTCACATCCATCCTCAGACGTCATTCGACGTGGGGATGCTTCTCCTCAATCACATTCAGTGACCTCTTTTGCTGATGAAAGCAATAGATCGCCTTCATGGACATTAAGTGCGCTGGCAGTATATCAGTACGGATATAGTTCAAGGAAAATATGGCGGAAGTAAAAGAAGGGCGACGATATGTCCGAAAGTTGGATAATCGCTATGAGGGAGCGTGGTGCAAGGGCCTCCAGCAGCAGGCTGGTGAGGCACGTGGGCCAGCAGCGCCACAGCAACATTTGAGACCTGAGGAGAAGGGCTATCGCTCTATCAGGGACATTATACAGGCCTAAACCACCCCTGCACCACAGAATGGTGAGAGTCTCGTGACAAAGCCGTGACAAACCCATGAACCCAGTGCCGCTATTAAATTTGTACCAAGGCTGGGATTCACTGATCTACCATTTCGGCTGACGTTATTGCTCGCTAAAAGGCACATAAATTATCTAAAAATCTTTGGCTTTAATTTTTTTTTTTTTTTTAGAAACTGTCGATTATCTAAGGATAAACCGAGACACGAGTTCGCTTATTTTACCCCTCTTCCACTGAGCGAAGCGTGTGGGAAATCGGGTTGTGACGTTTGCCGTGTTCTTCTCATCATTACTACAGCTACTCAGAACTGATATGATTGGCCACTCCTCATGACAACAGACATCTCTCGGGGCTCTTTCGAGAGATTGTTAAAAATATGTTGCCTGTTGCAACATGATTCCTAATCTGCACTAATTACTTCACCTATTTCCTATGCTTTCTTATAACCAAGAAATAAATTACAAATATGAAGTTTTATACAAATTACAGAACAACACTTCGTTAGAAATAATAGGAAATATTTTTCACAACAAACCTACGAAAAATTTCTCTCTCTCTGTCTGTTTTTACATTCATTTGTTTTTCTTGTCTTTATTTTAAAACAAAGCAATGGTTCACACGTGTGGAATCACGGAAACGATCAACGATTTCAGTCACCTTACGAAAATTACCAGCACTGACATCTGCGTTGTTGTTCGTCGAGGAAATAAACTCCCTTTAATTACCTGCGGTATCAATTTGGAGGTTACTGCAGTAAATACTTCATACGGTGTAAGCAATGCAGTCAGGAAGCAGTGAACTCATTGAATTCTCGTAATTTTCACTTGTATATGCCAGAGACAGATGAACATATTAACCAAAAGCCACACGACCGCAAAACGTTTTGCAAACGTGAGCATATTTTTTGCATGCTCATATCAATAACTTCCCTCATAACCTCAAACGAAACCAAATTCAAAATAAACTTCCGTAAAAAATGTTACATAGAGGACATTAAACAGTATTGTACACAAACGTGTATCAGTTTAAGTAGTTTCATTTCACGACCGCTTCCTAGAATCTACCGCAACGATGGAGTGCTAATTACTTATATCTGCAGATTACTTCCAGCTACAGGAAGTGAACTAGATGACATATATTTCATGTTACTATAACTTAGCGCAGCTTGTGCTAGCGGCAACGTCCAGTGGGTCGCGACAAAATACAAACATTGTGAACGACTACTTATAATATGTTGTGTACCATGTATCAAATTTCATCTGTTTAATCTAGAATTTAATTGTAACATTCTATATGAATGAAACCAGGAGAGAACCATATGATTCCATATAAAAGTTGCGCCGAAAATGAGAGAAAAATTGAATTCTAAGCAACGATAATCATCCAGTTAGACAGTGTATGAAATAACAAATAATCAGATAGGGTCACAGGTACTTCAGGAAAGCCGGCCGGTGTGGCCCTGCGGTTAAAGGCGCTTCAGTCTGGAACCGCGTGACCGCTACGGTCGCAGGTTCGAATCCTGCCTCGGGCATGGATGTGTGTGATGTCCTTAGGTTAGTTAGGTTTAAGTAGTTCTAAGTTCTAGGGGACTGATGACCACAGCAGTTAAGTCCCATAGTGCTCAGAGCCATTTGAACCATTTTAACTTCATGAAATAGTAATAAATAATCGTTGATATCGCTGGCCGTCCTCCCCTCGACCAGTTATCCATCTTGAGGGCAAGCTTTTTCGATTTAGGTGAAGGAATGGGTTCCGTGGTTATAGCTGTCAAAAATTTCAAGGCCTCGAATATGCTGGGTTCTTGAGAAAACAAACGATAAAGAAGCCTGGATACCGCTCGGAATCCGATAGATGTTTATGTTTTTGACATGTAGGCTCGAGGCTCGAATATCGTGTAGAAAGTCCTTCATACTCAAAGTGATGGTACGTTAGTTATTCCTAAGCATTCTGTTAATGTTTTTTTTATTGTAAAATTGTATTTTATAGCAGCGTTAAAATATCTCTCTGACAGTCAATAGGAATGATTCCATTTGGATCTATCTTTCCCACTGAACAAAAGGACTTATAAAAATCACTATCGAATCAAAATGGTTCAAATGGCTCTGAGCACTATGGGACTTAACATCTGAGGTCATCAGTCCCCTAGAACGTAAAACTACTTAAACCTAACTAACCTAAAGACATCACACCCATCCATGCCCGAGGCAGGATTCGAGCTTCGACCGTAGCGGTCACGCGACTCCAGACTGAAGCGCCAAGAACCGCTCGGCCACACCGGCCGGCAAAACCACTATCAAGGTAAAATCTATATCTGTGCAGTTATTAGAGCTGACTGTCCCTAGTTAGTGAAAATAGGAATTTTACACGTATTTCATTATGTTACGTTCTTTTGTAAATGATTCAGTGGGACGATGTCAGGCAGAAAGCATAACAGGTAGCCAATTTAGACGTTGAATGTCTGCCAGTGAAATGGCAAAGCCATTTTTAGAACAGCATCAACGTATTGAAAGTAAGGGGGGAAACGCAATGGAAATAAATGAAAGGTGCAGAAAAGCAGGGAAGTTCTTCAAATGCATTAGGGGGCTTATTTGGAGCAAGGAGGTGCCACAGAAATCCAAGGGAATTATATACCGAACCTACTTTGTCCCCATATTGGCATACGGAAGTGAGACATGGGTAATGCACAAAAGCGACAAAAGTAGAATACAAGCTAGTGAAATGAAGTTCCAGAGGAGCAGGTTGAGTGTAACAAGACGAGACAGATTGCGAAATGTGTATGTGAGGGAAAGACTAAAGGAGGAACCAGTACAGGACAGGATAGAAAAATCAAGACTGCAGTGGTATGGACACATGAAGAGAATGGATGAGGGAAGAATTCCAAAGAGGATGTTTGATCTGCAACTGGAGGGGAAGAGGCCCAGGGGAAGACCAAGAGATAGATGGGTGAAGGGAGTGAAGGAATGTGTGACGAGAAGAGGAGAGAACTGGACGAAGGTGGAAGAGGGGGAATGGTGGAAAGACAGAACACGATGGAGAGGCTTGTGTTCCCGACAGACCCAGCCAGTGGCTGGAAACTGTCCAAGCTGATGATGATGATCAACGTATCTGCCAACAGGCAGTTGTTGAACTATTACGTTAGTAGGAAGTTTTTCAACAGTTATTTATGTAAAATCTATAATGAACTTGGCAATGGTGAAGTAATGATGGGTATTCATACAGTTTTAATTATCACCTGAAAAAATTTAAAATACGTAATTTTCTTGAGTGAATGACTTCAGTCACAGAACACCCTGAAATACTGACGCCACGGTACCGTAGCATACCGCGTGATCAACCAAAATAAAATGACTCAGCCCACTTCCAACGTTACCTGGGCCATTCTATTTCGGCCATGCTAGCGTCGTTCTACGGTGCCTAGATACGGTGACTATAACTTTATGATTATCGGTGCCCTTCATTGGCTATATTGTACGTAACGTCGCAGCAAATGTTCAGTTGTGTATGAATTCCTAAGGGACCAAGCTGCTGAGGTCATCGGTCCCTAGACTTACACACTACTTAAACTAACTTAACGCTAAGGACAACACTCGCACCCATGCCCGAGGGAGGATTCGAACCTCCGGCGGGAGGGGCCGCACTATTAGTGACATGGGGCCACTCCGCGCGGCAACGTCGTAGCCTCGCGTGGTTAGTAGTTAAGGGTTTTTTTTCACTAACGTTACTGATAACACCATTACCACTACCAACAACAACAACAACAACCACTACTACTACTACTACAACAACGACACCAAAAAGAATACACGTGACTGGAATTAGCTTTACAGTACAGACTAAATACATGATAATTCAGAATTATGTGGCTAGAGGTATGTATATGGTTTATGACTCAATACATCATTAAATGTATGATGACTCATGGAAACCATGTGAACTTGTTCACCAGTAATGGGTGTAAGCTACGCATTTTTAATGGTGAATTACTCATTCTGAGCTTGGATGCTCAGTGTGTGTAGTTCTGTCCCAATTCTATTGAATTCTTTACTATTTTTATCAATTCAAGATCGCTGGTGCTGATGTACCGTAACAGACACTTTGGGCTACACAATAAAACCTGCTTGAAATTATCTTTTTTCATAACAGTCACTTATATTTCCTGTACCAGTCTTTAACGTGTGGTTCAAGTTTTCGCCTTTGATCTCCTTTTTAGAAACTATGCCTAAAATTACCAACATTTAATTAGAAAGCATATTTCCTGGGCAAAACCTGATTACACATTCGTGCTCTACAAATCAAAGACTATGCTTTCATATAATTAATAACAATATTATATTATATTTCTAGTTTTGGTAGTTTTGTAGTAATGTCTGATTTTGCATCTCTTTTCCTCTCGTATTTCAAAACAGCTACTCTAAATTTTGACTACTATCCTCAAGGTACACAGGATAGCGGCGTGTATGATCCTGTTGCATTCCATAAAATATTTCCTCTTTTCACCAACCCTACCACACGTGCCTACATATACACGGCTTCGAATACCATCTTCATGTCTGATACAGTTTCATAAAAAAAACGAATATAATAATTACAATCACAAACCATCGAGAGGTTTAAGGCGAATTTCTTTTATTGTTAGGTTATTGTACATTCTCTTCCTGTATACCATTACGCTGTAGCTACGTTTTATCATTCAAGGGACCATGAGCGTAAGCAATAAACGCATGTAAGTCTAATTAATAAACAACACAAGTAAAATTAAAAATAATGTGCCGAATAGTCAACCTCATGACATCCTCTACATCCTGTAATCGACTTCGTAGATCTCATCACGTTTAATTGTTCAGCTGAGGATCCATGCTTAAATCTTTGTACGTGCTCTTACAGACTGATCATATGTTCAAAGAAAGAATTCCTTTCGTAAATATAACGTTAGTCACACTGTACAGAATTTCACACACAAATAAAGAGCGGGGGTGGGGGGGGGGGAATATGCTGCAAGAAAAATGTGGCATTATTCACCTTCTGGGAAGGCAGTAACGGAGGGTAAACATCAGAAATGAAAAAGTCAGTATTAGGACTTATATAAGTCATGAGTGGGTCTACACTGTCGTATTTTAAACACCAGAGAGAAAAAGTGATCGTTATATTTCAATTATATTCATACATCAGATACAATCAAATTTTTGTGAAAGTTTTCAGGCTCTTTTCTTTCATTTTTAACACGTGAGATATTTATTGGGAAAACCTTGGTCGTGGGACGCATCTTTCTGATTTGTTACAGAATACACAACAGGATGATTTACAAAGAATTATTGAAAATATTAACATAATAAAGAGAATTTAATGGTAACTTACTTTGCGAAATAGTGTTTGACACATTGTGTAGTCCTTTGACATGCAACACTGCAATTTTCTAAGGAAAGAAAAGTCACTAATTCGGTGCTAAGGTAACTTACGACCTAGTCGTGGTCGACTTCACACTATTTCGATGTCCTACAAATCAGGCGTCGTAAGAACAACTTCCTCTCTATGCCTGTACGAAGAACGTAGTTAATAAGAAATAAGAGGATGTCGGAATCCGGTACTGTCACTGATCATGGTCGACGGATGATACGGTGGGCGGCACGAATTTGTCCCCATACAACAAATATACCAACACCTACAGCGTGCATTGAACTATGCGAGGAGGTTTGGAAATTGACCAAGAACGTAGAGAACCAGTCTGGTAATCGGTAGCTGTACACCAACGCAATACTTTCCGATGGTGAGAACATAACGATGATGAATTTTGTTTTTCTACATCCAGGGCAGTTACATCGCGCACAAGTTTACATTAGCGGCCTCGTCTTCCAAGAAGAATTATAACAAGGGCATCGACTTTCACTGGTGTGTAGGATGTTGTTGGTCAAGCTCTCTACTCGTAACACACAGAAAAACTTGTTTCTAAAAATTTGGCCATTAGTTAATAACACTGTTATTTATGACAATGTATTATACCCAGAAGTTTCTCCGTCCATCAGATGCATGCAGTAATCATTCTATTGTGGAATTCTAAATTTGCATTTATTTGTGCTGTTGAGAAAAGGTAATAAGTTATTGTAAGATACCGGGTGGTTGTAAGAAAAGTGCAGTTATTCACAGAGATCCAGTGTGGGCTGTAATTATCGTATGGCAAAGAAATTTAGTATATGTTCTAATTCGTTAGTGCGGAACCGATTTACGTTGGAAAAAAAATTAGTTATAAATTTAGCCACCAGATGTAAATCTGGCACTGTGAATGCAAAACAAGACAAATAGAAATGTTTCCATATGTCATCTACTTTATTAAGAACAGGACGTGGTTAGAAAAGTTCAGACAGATGAGAAAGGCATCATGCCGATGTTGTAAGAAAGTGCCAGTTACACAGTTCGTTCAATATGAGCACCGGAGACGCCGACGAGATGCTGCATCAGTAAAGCGACTTGATCGACAGTTGCTCGCAGCAGTTTCGGTGGAATGTGGGCAACTTGTTCCTGTATACTTCCTTTAAATCAAGTAGAGACCGAAAATGTCCCTGGTAAACGCGTTCTTTTAGAGATCACCAGAGCCAAAAGTCACATTGATTCAGATTAGGTGATCCTGCAAGCCATGCATCTGGAAAATGTCTGGATGTAACACGTTCGTGAAAGGTTGCATTAAGCCGGTCTTTCACTGTGCAAGCGACATGAGGTGTTGCCTTATCTTGCATATAAACAGTGGTTTTCTGCAAAGTTGCTCACTTCGAAAGCAGGAGTCACATGCTGTACAAGGAGGTCTCGTTAGCGTGTAGACGTCACGATACACACGACAGGCCCTCTGGGAGGAATTCGCTTTAAATAATAACAGACAGAGAATGAAGCTACTTATGAATCTACGCCATACAGTCGCTAACACAAGTTTAATGTACTTCGTGCACACCAAGTGGTTTAACAGTGTCTTAAATTTGGCAGGTGTGTGTTCACTGCAACCTGTAGTGTAAAGTGTGCCTCGTCACTCCATAAAATATTTGTCAGCTACATGTCATCTCCTTCGAGCCGTGCCAGAAACGGAATAGCAAATTCCGAACGTCGCTGCCGGACATACAGACCACCTAACTTTCCGTAGTGTTGACCATGGGATGGACAATCTCGTGACACTGCACGAGCACCAGCACTAACCGGATACGTGCTGCACGGTCAGCCACAGCAACAAATCGTCAAAACTTCCAAAGGCATAGCACGCCTTCCTCTTCTAGGTGCCACTCCAAGCTCACCGTGTTCTCCAATCTCGTTATCATCTTCTTTAAACAATTTAATACCCTGGGATCTCACTTCAGATCTTTCAGCCAGTGATACTCTTTCAATGCAGCACTGTTAAACAGTTTTAATAACAGCGCTCTTCTCGACAGCCATACTGTTCACTCAAGTTACGGCTTATCAGATGACGGCGTGGATGTTATACTACCATACAAACTGTGTACAGCGCCAGATTTACACCTGGAAGCCACACTTGGAATTAACTTGTTTACTAGAGTAAATCGGTTTCGCATCAATGCATTAGCATATCTACCAAGTTTTACTGTCGTACGATTATTACAGCCCATACTGGACCACCGTGAGCAGACGAACTTTAATTATAACTGTCCGGTAGTGATTACATCCATAATTTTGGGATTTGAGTATGTCAGTGAACTGCAGTTTCACTTCCTGGTTCCTAAGTTTAGTGGCCGAGTGGTTCTAGGCGCGTCCGTCCAGAACTGCGCTGCTGCTACGGCCGCAGGTTCGAATCCTGCCTCGGGCATGGATGTGTGTGATGTCCTTAGGTTCGAATTGGAAGGAAAATCAGCATTGGCATTATTTTGTTGTTTTATTGGCAGCAAAATCGATTTTCGGTCACTTAGTGACCATCCTCAGTGCTAGAAGTTAAAAATTTTTACATAATGATCAGAAAGTATAAAACCAAAAATCACAACTACATTGCGTATGAACATAACGTTTGGTAGGAGCATACCTGTAATATACAATTAAAATTGGTAGGCACTGGTATCAAGCTATAACCACAAGCTTAGAGCGATCACATGAACTGAGGCCGCTGTTTACATGCACCTGTACAGCAGGCCTCGGTGTGACAGGGCTTGGAACGCCCTCTATGTGACATGGGTCACGTGAAGACTTAATATTACTGGCTTTGCAAGATATTAACACAAAATAACTCTTTTGCATTTGTGACTTATGAAGTAACTCAAATTTAAAATGTACGTAAAACACATAGCAGGCGAAGGGGTTAAGGAAAAATCTAAAATTCACTGGCGTATTGTTTTTTAAAATTTTGGTTCGTTAGGTTTAAGTAGTTCTAAGCCTAGTGGACTGATGACATCAGGTGTTAAGTCCCATAGTGATTAGAGCCATTTGAACCATTTGAACCTAAGCTAAAAAAACTTCCTCTGTTACCCTACATTAACGAAACTTCGTTTTTAGATGATAATTTTAAGCGTCATTTGTGTGACAATACGACGTACTTTGTTTCTGTATTGGCATACATACCGAATCCTTAGTAATATTGGCTTACGAAAGTTGCAGTGCGTACCTCGCGTCGTGAGACAGCGAAACTTTGGACTGTCGGTTGCAGACACATTAAGTACCAATACCAGGTGAATTAAATATTCGCCCGACATCGACAACTGCCACCCAAATAGTTATTATGCTATTAAAAACTATGTTTGTAATTCTATCGACTTGTAGTACGTAAATTTAACGCCAACAAACGTTGTAAAAATTTGTAAAACGTGAAGAAGTAGTTGTTCCTGCGAAAAAGGCTATATGCGCAAATGGCTTGCACATTTTATAGAGAAAGACAGTGTCACTATAACCTTTGAGAATATTGTTAGTTGTGGTAGAGAACTACAGCTTAGACAGAGCATATCACACGCGGGAACATACTAAATGCTCGTAATGCATGCCTACTTTCTTCGTATCTCGTTTTCGCTACTGTACGAAGTATATCGCTATGCAGAGTTGCAGTTATTACAGAGACAACTGCGCCAGTTGGGATGTTAAATAAACTGAGTGCAATAAAGTAACAATTATATCGAAAGTAGAATGGTTCAGCAGTCACAGATTGTCGCATTAATGGTCGGACATTAGTGGCACTCATATGTGATCATTTTACTTTTGTAAGCAAATACGCGATGTTATGACAATCACTGATGTCAATAATAAAAACGAGGACTTTAAATTAATCTGGCGTACTGTATCGCTAAGGACACGGTTATGATAGCGACACACTTTAAATTAGTAATTTATATAATCATTGTGTGGTCCATACTTAATTAATAAATGGCAAGTAAGTGGATTAACTGGCCTGCTCGTTTATTGCACCTAGGCCCCCGTGAACTGATTATGGTTCAACGTTAATTGCAATTAAAATAATAGAGGAATTTCACACATATATCAACAGGTACGTAACAGTAAAACTCGCTTCATAGAGGAAATAATTTTTCATTTAGGAACAAATGATTTCACGAATGAAGATCGTACCAAAACGTAGAATCGTGCACCTCGCCTAATATGACGATGCCAATCAACCGGGAGATGTGCATAGAATGCAGAATATATTGAGTACGAAGTTCGAATAAATCATTATATATCGCGTGATACAAAAGTAACAAAAAAGCGAGCAATGAATACTTAAAAAATGTTGTTTGTAGCTCGACGCTACTTTTACAGAAACACATGAAAAGACATGCGATTTCTTTTAAAAACTAAGGAAAATAATGCTTTTCATTGTGGTGATCTCGATGTCATATCCGATGACGTTTATTGATCTATGGGAATCAGCTGTTATACCACTAACATCCTTAGTTTATGGTTCCGAATTTTTTATGCTGTAGGAGGAATATTGGAACTGGGTGCTGTTGCGGTAGCCGTTGAACATGCTTCGTACAATGCCTATTGTATGCGAAGGAAGTACATATATATCACACTACTCTACGCGAGTAATAGCACAGTGACTATTTAGTTGACCTATTATAGTGTTATTATCACGATTTTTTTAGAATGTTTTCAGTAATTAGGACAGCTGTCTTTTGTCTACAGAAATTTTAAGTACCAGATGTGACAGACAGTATTCTGTATCGCTTTCTATGTTCATTCCGAAAAATTTCACTCATACAAAAAATTAATCACCCCCAGAGTAATCTTTACACGCATTGTTTAACACCCGTTTACTTCCACCCCTATACTAGATCACAGCATGGATTTAATTAGGAAGTGAGTCCACGACGTTGCGCACATACATCGCATCCAGTTTAAGCCACTCGCTGAGGATTCAGTCGCGCAATTCCATCAAATTGGGGGGATGCTGACGTCAATGTTTTACCTGTTGTTTCAATATGTCCCACACATTTCCTATGGGGTTCAAGTCAGGTGATTCCGCAGGCCAAATCGTGTTGTAACAGGGCGGGAGAGTGTTCAGAAAACCAGCCACACTCTCTTCCTGCCTAATCAACTTCGGTGTTGTCGCTTTGAAAAATATGGGTGTCGTCATGCAAGTGTTTACTGAAAGGTAACACCTGATAATTCAGAACATTTAAATAAACGTTGTAGTTCATGTTAGTGGTCATCTCAGTTAGCAGGCCCAATTCA
This sequence comes from Schistocerca serialis cubense, assembly GCF_023864345.2. NCBI lineage: Eukaryota > Metazoa > Arthropoda > Insecta > Orthoptera > Acrididae > Schistocerca > Schistocerca serialis. Next base: position 317,078,147 of record NC_064640.1, on the reverse strand, counting down.
TGATAAGAAATACACCTCCAAACATCACAGACCAATCTCTCGCTTGAACCTGACCTTGCGCACATTGTGGATGATACGCTTCATTTGGTCATCGGTGACTCGACGACGTGTGTCATTTGAATGTAGGTAAAAACGTGATTCTTCAGACCACAGTACCTTCCAACAGTCAGCTACAACATTGAATGAAAGTCCATCCCAACCGGTTAGTAAGAGAACAGTGCAACAGGAACTACATACAATAAATATTTGGAGTATGTCAAGAGACCACTGCTCACTCAGGTACATAACCGTGGGTGGAAGGTGGCCAGAGGTATCTGTTGCCGCATTAATCTGGGCAGGCAAACAATAGACTGGTTGATACAAGTGCACATTAAATAAATATATTTTACACAACTTCTTGCTGAAGAACTGCTACAAAGTTGACAAATTGTGGCAGTCTTGGCTAGCTACAAACCGAGGCCCGACACGAGCATGCGTCTTCATACACTGAATGTTTGCCGATGGAGCTGGCTATCCACAGCTCGGTGTAACATTCTGCATCAATTAGCAACACGCAACTAATGTGAAACTAGACGAAGCAACCCAGGTATCCACCGCTGATAACACTGATCTGGCGGCCTTCATCGGTCGACAGGCCGGGGTATTCATTGATCAGGTCGTGTTACTAATGCCGACGTTCGTGCAGCTTGCGACATCCCCTGGAATCATCGCGGCCCCGGCTCTGGCAGTATCGATAAGCTATACTACACTCCTCCCCGCAGAACCTCCTCACCATCATCGTGTAGTGCCGATTGCTTCAACTACGGTGGGGGCTGGGGTTGGCGTGAATGCAGGAAGTGACGGGGAGACGGTGCAATGGTACAGTAGTTTCCGCTCTATAAGATGCAGGTTTCGCTGCTCGCTTGCACCGGGAAATGCAGAGGCGGCTGCGCCGCCAATTTTATTGCACGACGCCGCCGGGCGCGGGTGTAACAGAACCCATGTGGACGGGTGGAAAGAAAAGTGTCAATCTTCATAATACGTATTTACAGGGTGTTTCAAAAATGACCGGTATATTTGAAACGGCAATAAAAACTAAACGAGCAGCGATAGAAATACACCGTTTGTTGCAATATGCTTGGGACAACAGTACATTTTCAGGCAGACAAACTTTCGAAATTACAGTAGTTACAATTTTCAACAACAGATGGCGCTGCGGTCTGGGAAACTCTATAGTACGATATTTTCCACATATCCACCATGCGTAGCAATAATATGGCGTAGTCTCTGAATGAAATTACCCGAAACCTTTGACAACGTGTCTGGCGGAATGGCTTCACATGCAGATGAGATGTACTGCTTCAGCTGTTCAATTGTTTCTGGATTCTGGCGGTACACCTGGTCTTTCAAGTGTCCCCACAGAAAGAAGTCACAGGGGTTCATGTCTGGCGAATAGGGAGGCCAATCCACGCCGCCTCCTGTATGTTTCGGATAGCCCAAAGCAATCACACGATCATCGAAATATTCATTCAGGAAATTAAAGACGTCGGCCGTGCGATGTGGCCGGGCACCATCTTGCATAAACCACGAGGTGTTCGCAGTGTCGTCTAAGGCAGTCTGTACCGCCACAAATTCACGAAGAATGTCCAGATAGCGTGATGCAGTAATCGTTTCGGATCTGAAAAATGGGCCAATGATTCCTCTGGAAGAAATGGCGGCCCAGACCAGTACTTTTTGAGGATGCAGGGACGATGGGACTGCAACATGGGGCTTTTCGGTTCCCCATATGCACCAGTTCTGTGTATTGACGAAGCCGTCCAGGTAAAAATAAGCTTCGTCAGTAAACCAAATGCTGCCCACATGCATATCGCCGTCATCAATCCTGTGCACTATATCGTTAGCGAATGTCTCTCGTGCAGCAATGGTAGCGGCGCTGAGGGGTTGCCGCGTTTGAATTTTGTATGGATAGAGGTGTAAACTCTGGCGCATGAGACGATACGTGGACGTTGGCGTCATTTGGACCGCAGCTGCAACACGGCGAACGGAAACCCGAGGCCGCTGTTGGATCACCTCCTGCACTAGCTGCGCGTTGCCCTCTGTGGTTGCCGTACGCGGTCGCCCTACCTTTCCAGCACGTTCATCCGTCACGTTCCCAGTCCGTTGAAAATTTTCAAACAGATCCTTTATTGTATCGCTTTTCGGTCTTTTGGTTACATTAAACCTCCGTTGAAAACTTCGTCTTGTTGCAACAACACTGTGTTCTAGGCGGTGGAATTCCAACACCAGAAAAATCCTCTGTTCTAAGGAATAAACCATGTTGTCTACAGCACACTTGCACGTTGTGAACAGCACACGCTTACAGTAGAAAGACGACGTACAGAATGGCGCACCCACAGACTGCGTTGTCTTCTATATCTTTCACATCACTTGCAGCGCCATCTGTTGTTGAAAATTGTAACTACTGTAATTTCGAAAGTTTGTCCGCCTGAAAATGTACTGTTGTCCCAAGCATATTGCAACAAACGGTGAATTTCTATCGCTGCTCGTTTAGTTTTTATTGCCGTTTCAAATATACCGGTCATTTTTGAAACACCCTGTATATGTTTCGTGTATTATGCATTTCTTGTACGTGCATGTGAATCTGCACATGAACTTTCTTAATCCTCCTCACACCTTTCCGTAAACCGTGGCCAAATCATAGTTGGGAAGTAGTTCTGTAGTATAGTAGTGCCAACCTCACTCCTGGGTAGGGAATCAGAGAGACAGCACAGGAAGGTAAAAGTCAAAGACGTACTAGTGTCACAAGATTTGGGGTGGAGAGGTAGGTCACGGCAAAGTGGTTGGACCATCCCCTTCACCGGGGCCCAGGAAGACCTCTGGGTGCCCGCCATATTCGGGGAGTGTTACAGAAGACGGGTAAGTGAACAGACGTGCCCTGAGTGCGTCTGTCTCTATGTTCACGAGTCGAAGAGAATTATTTGAATATTTGTACTAATTCTTTTATTTCCAGCTTCGGATTGTGTAAGGAAATGTATGTTCTAGTTTAATTTCGGCAATTTGACCCCCTGGTCCCCAGTTTGCCCATTATCCTCCTCACATAGTGCATGTCCTATGTAAAATATTGGGAGACTTTGGTGGTATACATTTGGCCAACGCAATTCCGACTTGCCGTAGAAATGTGAGTGCAGATTAGTATATAATATACCCGAGCTATAAGTTGTAAAATTGTAATACCTATAAACTGGAACAATTGCTGCAATCGCTGTAAAGTCGAGTGATAATGTTTAAAATAAATAGGTAATCAATTGTCATCAATCTTTAACATACCTTAAAAATCACAAAGAAGTCAAGTTAAAGGAATTCATTTAAAATAAAAGATATAGAATGCAAGGACCCACACATCAGCGTGTGAGCCCTCCAGCCCCTTGCCTAGTATCACACAGAAAGGGCACGCTCTCTTAGGTAGCGCTCTCAAGCTCTCCTCCCTAGTCAACGGTTGCGCAATTTTCATTCATGGCTTGACGACATCAACTTTCATCAGGCGTGCCTAGGCAAGGAGGTTTGACGGTAATCTTTCAACGGGAACCGAAGCTGTGGCTGGTGCTGATCTCCAGTACGCGCTCCAATATTCTCCTTGAGAGCGTCCCAGAACACCAGCCGAGAAACGAGACAAAGGGCGCGCCCGTGCATCTGGTGACGGTCCGAGGTCTTCTGGTGGTCGAACCACAACGGCGTTTTGAAGTGGTGCCGCGGTCCCCTGGTGGGCCGCAGAATGGGAAGGCCAACGCTTGTGGACGTCTGTTGTCTGTTTGGCAAAGGATGAGGCGTAGTGTTCAGGTGCATCGTTTAATGCCAAGACAGGTGACGCAGGACCCCACGTAGCAGTAAGGGATGCTGGCTGCATCTGGATTACGCAATTTACAGGTGCGAAGTTGATTCACGTGCCGTCGCTGCAATCCGCGTCTACACAGATCAACAATATACAATTGCCAAGCAACTTTACAACGATTCCGCGTCTCCTGATCTCAAAAAAAAACTGGGTCATTAATGTGATACATTGCCTGAGTGGCCGGAGTAGAGGCCGGCCGCTGCGATGGTTGCAGCAACTGGGGCAAGGTTAGATTGCACCATCCATGAAGCAACTCCGCCGGCGAGGCACTGTTGGGAGGCTGGGAGCCCTAGGACGACAAGAAGAGCAGAAAAACTTGATCCTGCGTATGGTGACTGCGTAGTTTATCCATCTTTCAAGGCCGGACGAAGCGTTCCGCATCTATGTTGGACTGTGTATGAAAAGGCGAGCTGGTGATGTGACGAATTCCATTGGCTGTACAGTAGTCCTCGAATTCTGCTGACGAAAATTGAGGTCTGTTGCCAGTTACATGCATCTGTGGTACTCAATCAAGGCAAAATATGAATTGCAAGGATAAATGATGCAACATGTCGTCGTAGAGTGCATGGGGCTAGTTATATGCATCGAAGACAAATATGTCAACGAGTGTTCCAAATGCCAGCTTCCAGGGTGCTTAAGGCTTAGGCCAGTCAATGAACCTTTAAAGGGGCCCTTCTTCGTGTTCCATACATGCATGGCACTGAGCCATCATTTGCTCCATTTGCGAGTCCATACCAGTTCATGTGCAATGTCGGAGATCTGATTGTTTGGTGTGGAACAAGCCCCAGTGGCGGTGATGAAGCATACTAAGAACATGTCTCTGGAGAGCCCTTTAAATCACCACACACAGTTGTTCAGGTTCAGTGCATAGTGGCAGGACACCTTGTAGGACAGACAACTCATGCCGGAGGGCAAAGTTTCTGTAAACCACTGGGCTAACAGTTTGTTTCATAGAGAAAGGCCAACCAGTGCAGACATAGCGCAAGAGAATCTGTAAGTCTGGATCCGCTAACGTTGCCTGGGTGATCATCCAGTGATCTAATATAAACTGGTGCAGTGTGTCTGAGTCCTGTGAACCAATTTGGCAACAGGATGCTTCTTATGCCTCAAAGTCATCTGATCCCTAGGAAAGATACGAAAACGTGTAAATTTGAAATTTGTGGTAAGGTCTTATGGGACCAAACTGCTGAGCTCATCGGTCCGTAAGCTGACATAGTACTTAATCTAACGTGAACTAACTTACGCTAAGGACAACACACACATCCATGCCTGAGGCAGGACTCGAATCTCCGATGGGGGGAGCCACAAGGACTGTGACAAGACGCCTCAGACCGCGCGGTTCGGAAGCATGTCTGCAGTGGCATGCTTGGATTTGGGCCAGTACATTACATTATATCGGTAGCGGTCGGCAAAGAGTTTGCAAGAATATCGATAATAGGTGCTGAATCAAGCGCGCGTCTCAGGAAAGAGGACAAAGACAGAATCGTAAGCAACGCGCCACCAATGCCCTATCGACTGCTGCCACGGACCGCAGGATCCAGTCAGTCGCAGTCGAAGTCGCAGTCACAGTCAGTCAAGTTACCAGTTCAGTCACTATTCTAGTTGGCATCTGTCAGTTAACGTTACTGGCTACAAGAGTGTAGTGTTTATACTGGGACTTATACTTCACTAGAAGTGAGGCTTGTACCACAACAACGTGCTTATAGGTAAGTAGCTTCTTGTTCTTATGAATAAAGAACCCTGGTAATACATGTGTGCAGTTGTGTTACAGAAAGAAGATGTCGGCCACCAAAAAACATCCATAGTACAACGACACAAATGTGGCGACGAGAATAAATCAGTGCAGAAGAATCATTTGCTTGCTTCTCTTGTGTTTTAGCTTGCAGGAATGATCATTTTGCTAATTTTTTTGTTGTGTTATTGTATGTATTCCAGGAGGGGAGCCGCAGAAGTAATTAAATTTCTCTTTTCAGAGGCTTTGCTTGGTTTTGGCTATAAAATATTTCTGTAAACCATGGCTACCCCGCCCCCTCTACCCCTACCCTCACACCTCAGTCGCAGACGGCAAAGACACATATTTTTCAGTTCCAGAACCAACAAATTGCTACCTTGCTGAAGACGGTACAACACTACTGGCTGTACAAGCTGCGTCGGCCGCACAACAGACCAACAGATCAGCCCAACCAGTGCCGCCGGCCAGCATACCACCGTTCCGACGATTTAATGACACCGAAGAGGAATGGCTACAACATCTGACACAGTTCCAAGCACGTCGTTCAAAGAAATGGCTCTGAGCACTATGGGACTCAACTGCTGAGGTCATTAGTCCCCTAGAACTTAGAACTAGTTAAACCTAACTAACCTAAGGACATCACAAACATCCATGCCCGAGGCAGGATTCGAACCTGCGACCGTAGCGGTCTTGCGGTTCCAGACTGCAGCGCCTTTAACCGCACGGCCACACCGGCCGGCTAAGCACGCCGTCAAGTTCGACGTGTTGAAGTTACTGTACAACTACAATACTTCCTATCGACTGCGGGGTCCCCAGCCTTCACGTTGCACGTTGATTAAAAAATAAATAAATACATAAATAAATAAATCGGTTCCGAACTGCGTCTCTCGACGAACTCAGTTATGACCAAGTAATCACTGCATTAAGTCAATATTACGACCAGCACGTCCACAAGTCCAAGTAGCTGCAGCCAGAAAACAGTTCTTTCGCTTGAAGAAAAAGCCGGAACAGACGTACCGTCAGTGGTACACAGATTTAACAGGCATGACTAGGAAGCGTAGCCGCGCGGAATTAGCCGAGTGGTCTGAGGCGCTGCAGTCATGGACTGTGCGGCTGATCCCGGCGGAGGTTCGAGTCCTCCCTCGGGCATGGGTATGTGTGTTTATCCAAAGGACAAAGCGTGTAAGCTTAGGGACTGATGACCTTAGCAGTTAAGTCCCATAAGATTTCACACACATTTGAACATTAGGAAGCGTAAATTTAAGTGTAGTTGTGGCTGCTTTTACAGTGATTTAATGATAAGGGATGCTATAACATTCAGTGTCCTAGGCAGAAGAATACGGGAAGATATCTTAAAATACTATGATACATCACTTCTCCAACTATTGCAAATCTTAGAGCAATATGATTCAGGTGCCATAGCGGCCGATAAGTTTGTCGAGGCCACGATTTGTCGGGAGGAATCGCCTCTTGATCGCTAGCGCCCCAAGCAGAAACAACAACGAGCGTGTACACAGCCGCACGGACATACATGTAGGCAGTTAAGCAAGCCTGTGAACTTAGTGAAGTATCGCCCCAGATATTTTGCTTGCCATAAAAGACAGGATATACCATCACGTAACGCAACGTATTACACGTGTGGAAAAAAAGGCGATGTCCAAGTAGTTTGTTTGCAACGGCACAAAAAAGCCAATTTTGCCCGCTACCAGAAAAAAAACAGCCTCGTGGACATGAACGCTGTGTTTTCAAAACCTATAACAAATGGTTCAAATGGCTCTGAGCACTATGGGACTCAACGTCTGAGGTCATTAGTCCCCTAGAACTTAGAACTACTTAAACCTAACTAACCTAAGGACATCACACACATCCATGCCCGAGGCAGGATTCGAACATGCGTCCGTAGCGGTCTCGCGGGTCCAGACTGCAGCGCCTAGAACCGTACGGCCACTACGGCCGGCTAAAACCTATAACAGGTTCTGACAACAAAAGTAAGAGCATATGGACTATCAGACCAATTGTGTGACTGGATTGAGGAGTTCCTAGATAACAGGACGCAGCATGTCATTCTCAATGGAGAGAAGTCTTCCGAAGTAAGAGTGATTTCAGGTGTGCCGCAGGGGAGTGTCATAGGACCGTTGCTATTCACAATATACATAAAGGACCTTGTGGGTGACATCGGAAGTTCACTGAGGCTTTTTGCGGATGATGCTGTGGTGTATCGAGAGGTTGTAACAATGGAAAATTGTACTGAAATGCAGGAGGATCTGCAGCGAATTGACGCATGGTGCAGGGAATGGCAATTGAATCTCAATGTAGACAAGTGTAATGTGCTGCGAATACACTGAAAGATAGATCCTTTATCATTTAGCTACAAAATAGCAGGACAGCAACTGGAAGCAGTTAATACCATAAATTATCTGGGAGTACGCATTAGGAGTGATTTAAAATGGAATGATCATATAATATTGATCGTCGGTAAAGCAGATGCCAGACTGAAATTCATTGGAAGAATCCTAAGGAAATGCAATCCGATAACAAAGGAAGTAGGTTACAGTACGCTTGTTCGCCCACTGCTTGAATACTGCTCAGCAGTGTGGGATCCGTACCAGATAGGGTTGATAGAAGATATAGAGAGGATCCAACGGAGAGCAGCGCGCTTCGTTACAGGATCATTTAGAAATCGCGAAAGCGTTACGGAGATGATAGATAAACTCCAGTGGAAGACTCTGCAGGAGAGGCGCTCAGTAGCTCGATACGGGCTTTTGTCAAAGTTTCGAGAACATACCTTCACCGAAGAGTCAAGCAGTATATTGCTCCCTCCTACGTATATCTCGCGAAGAGACCATGAGGATAAAATCAGAGAGATTAGAGCCCACATAGAGGCATACCGACAATCCTTCTTTCCACGAACAATACGAGAATGGAATAGAAGGGAGAACCGATAGAGGTACTCAAGGTACCCTCCGCCACACACCGTCAGGTGGATTGCGGAGTATGGAAAAAAAAAAAAAAGGTTGTGCATCGTTCTCGGCCTAGTACTGTGCAACGACGCTGTAAGAAACTAATAGTCTCATTACGAATTGATGGCCGCCGTGTGGACTTTCAGTTAGGCAGAGGTGCCTCAGGAACTTTGCTTAATCGTGCCACATACGAACAGTTAGGCTCACCTGAATTCCAGTGCATGGACCGTGTAGTTTGCCTGCCACTTAGAAATCTCATACTAGGACAGTGAATTTTACTGTATTGAAATCAAGAGACAGTGAGCCTATTTTCGGTTTAGATGCCTTTGATTTGTTTGGCTTTAGCATCTACGACAATGTACTGTCAGTCTCTACATTTGCACCAAAAGACAGTGTCGCTAGCTAGCTTAAAGAATATCCTGAACTATTTTCAGAAGAAATGGGAAAAGCTAATAACTTTCTAGCGCATATTACATTGAAAGATAATGCTCAGCTTAAGTTTTTTTGGGCCCTCCCCGTTCCAATTTGCTTTAAGAGACAAAGTAGCAAATGAATTGAAAGAATTGCAACATAATGTTGTAATTGCTCACATTCAGGCAAGTCAATGGGCAAGTCCTCTCGTTTTGCTGCCTAAATCTTCAGGTCGCATTCGCACTTGTGTTGACTTAAAGTCTACAGTCAACCCACTGACAGTAGTTGAGATTTATCCGTTACCTCGCCCTGAGGAACTCATGGACAGGCTTGGTGCAGGACATTACTTTTCTAAGGTAGATTTGCTTCATGCCAACTTGCATATTCCATTGGATGAAGAATCACACGAAGTTCTTGTTGTAAGTACACCTTTAGGACTGTTCAACTTTTTGCGTTTCCCATTCGGCAGTGCTTGCGCACTCTCCAGTTTTCAACGTTACTTGGAACAGCTGACTGCAAAAGTGCCATTTTGATTAAACTGCATTGACGATTCTGTCGTCTCAGGTCGTACACCAGAGGAACGCATTGCCTATTTGCGCACTCTTTTTCGAGTGTTGTCAGAAGCAGGACTCAAGTGTCGTCTAGAAAAGTGTGACTTTTTTCAAACTGAACTATAGTACTTAGGTCATGTGATGAACAGTCAGGGTGTGTAATCCCTCCAATCTCATTTGCTTGCAATCCGTGACCTGCCGGGTCCTCGCAATTTGTGTGAACTACTGTCAGTACTCGGCAAGATGACATACAACATTCGGTTCATACCGAATGCCGCTCAGATCGTGGCTCCATTGCATCGCTTGCGTCGCAAAAATGTACCTTTCGTGTGGGCTAATGACTATCAAGACGCATTTCAGAAACTCAAAAATGCTTTGCTTACTGACAGATGTTTAGCGAAGTTTGACCCTGCCAATCCAGTGGTTATACAGGTTCATCATTCTTCCTACGGAATCTGCGCTGTACTGTCTCACAGAAATGGTGCACAAGACAGACCTATTGCTTTTACCTCAGTACAATTATTCTCAAATTGAAAATGAAGCTCTGGTTATTGTGTATGGTGTGACAAAATACCATCACTAACTATTTGTATTGTCGCAAGTTATATTTAGTGACAGATCACAAGCCTTTGCAGTCCTTGTTTCACCCACTAAATAAGATTCCTACACGCACTGCTCAAAAATTGCAACAATGGGTGTTTTGCTTTCGCAATATCAGTATGAAATTGTGTACAGACGTACGGCAAACAATGGCAATGCAGACGCCCTATCTCGTCTTCCGGTTGATCCAGACTCTGATTTTGATGCATCTGCCGTATCTTTTTGCCAAATCAATGCTCAGGCCTCTGAATTGATGGAATCCTATCCCTTGCACTACAGAAAAATAGCACAGGCCACGGAAGCAGACCCAGATCTCTAGATTTTGTTGCATTACAATCACACGTCTTGGCCTCGTTCATTGAACAGTATCCGGAACTGAGTTATGCGCCGATACTTTGCTCGTCGCCATAACCTTTGGGCACTGTCCTTGGCACGGCATAGACGCCCACATCGAACAGTTGACGTCACAGTGTCACGCATGCACGAAAAACCAATCCGCTTCTTCACAGACATTCTCTGCTTGGCCAAAGACCCAACCACCATGGCAACGAGTGCACATTGACTTTGCAGGACCATTTTGGAACACTCGTTGGCTCATAGTGGTAGGCTCTTTTAGCAAGTTAGCATTTGCGTTGCCTGTGGTTTCTATCACATCACGTAGCACCATTCAAGCCTTGTCCTCCATATTTTGCATAGAAGTTTTGCCAGAAGTATTAGTGTCGGACAACGGACCACAGTTCACTTCACGTGATTTTGAACAGTTTTGTGAACGAAATGGCATTCGTCATCTAACAAGCGCACCGTTTGACACGCAGTCCAATAGAGAAGCAGAACGCTTCGTACGCACTTTTAAGGAATAGATGGCCAAGCTTCGCACCACCCACACAAGGGAACAGGCGCTGCAACTCTTTCTCACCTCCTATCACTCCCATCCACGAGACCGATCATCACCGCCGGAACTTCTGCACGGCCGCCGCCATTGGACGCTACTACACTTGCTACACCCATCGCAGCTTTTGGCGCCGCCAATGGTCCGCAAGTATCGCTTTGTGGCTCACGATCTTGTTGGCTAATGGCTCAGAGCACTATGGGACTCAGCTGCTAAGGTCATTAGTCCCCTAGAACTTAGAACGACTTAAACCTAACTAACCTACGGACATCACAAACATCCATGCCCGAGGCAGGATTCGAACCTGCGACCGTAGCGGCCTTGCGGTTCCAGACTGCAGCGCCTTTAACCGCAAGGCCACTTCGGCCGGCTCACGATCTTGTTCTTTTCAGGGTCTGTGGCAAACTTGGGCGCTAGGTAAGAGGTGTGATACAGGAAAGTATTGGCTCTTCTATGTTTTTGACTGCAGGCTCCGATGGTTTGCAGCACCGCCACCGAAACCAACTCCGCATATGTCATTTGCCCCGTGATTGTGCTATTTTTCTTCTTCCAGGCCGGCCGGAGTGGCCGAGCGGTTCTAGGCACTACAGTCTTGAACCACGTGACCGCTACGGTCGCACGTTCGAATCCTGCCTCGGGCATGGATGTGTGTGATGTCCTTAGGTTGGTTAGATTTAAATACACTCCTGGAAATGGAAAAAAGAACACATTGACACCGGTGTGTCAGACCCACCATACTTGCTCCGGACACTGCGAGAGGGCTGTACAAGCAATGATCACACGCACGGCACAGCGGACACACCAGGAACCGCGGTGTTGGCCGTCGAATGGCGCTAGCTGCGCAGCATTTGTGCACCGCCGCCGTCAGTGTCAGCCAGTTTGCCGTGGCATACGGAGCTCCATCGCAGTCTTTAACACTGGTAGCATGCCGCGACAGCGTGGACGTGAACCGTATGTGCAGTTGACGGACTTTGAGCGAGGGCGTATAGTGAGCATGCGGGAGGCCGGGTGGACGTGCCGCCGAATTGCTCAACACGTGGGGCGTGAGGTATCCACAGTACATCGATGTTGTCGCCAGTGGTCGGCGGAAGGTGCACGTGCCCGTCGACCTGGGACCGGACCGCAGCGACGCACGGATGCACGCCAAGACCGTAGGATCCTACGCAGTGCCGTAGGGGACCGCACCGCCACTTCCCAGCAAATTAGGGACACTGTTGCTCCTGGGGTATCGGCGAGGACCATTCGCAACCGTCTCCATGAAGCTGGGCTACGGTCCCGCACACCGTTAGGCCGTCTTCCGCTCACGCCCCAACATCGTGCAGCCCGCCTCCAGTGGTGTCGTGATAGGCGTGAATGGAGGGACGAATGGAGACGTGTCGTCTTCAGCGATGAGAGTCGCTTCTGCCTTGGTGCCAATGATGGTCGTATGCGTGTTTGGCGCCGTGCAGGTGAGCGCCACAATCAGGACTGCATACGACCGAGGCACACAGGGCCAACACCCGGCATCATGGTGTGGAGAGCGATCTCCTACACTGGCCGTACACTTAATAGTGCACGGTACATCCAAACCGTCATCGAACCCATCGTTCTACCATTCCTAGACCGGCAAGGGAACTTGCTGTTCCAACAGGACAATGCACGTCCGCATGTATCCCGTGCCACCCAACGTGCTCTAGAAGGTGTAAGTCAACTACCCTGGCCAGCAAGATCTCCGGATCTGTCCCCCATTGAGCATGTTTGGGACTGGATGAAGCGTCGTCTCACGCGGTCTGCACGTCCAGCACGAACGCTGGTCCAACTGAGGCGCCAGGTGGAAATGGCATGGCAAGCCGTTCCACAGGACTACATCCAGCATCTCTACGGTCGTCTCCATGGGAGAATAGCAACCTGCATTGCTGCGAAAGGTGGATATACACTGTACTAGTGCCGACATTGTGCATGCTCTGTTGCCTGTGTCTATGTGCCTGTGGTTCTGTCAGTGTGATCATGTGATGTATCTGACCCCAGGAATGTGTCAATAAGGTTTCCCCTTCCTGGGACAATGAATTCACGGTGTTCTTATTTCAATTTCCAGGAGTGTAGTTCTAAGTTGTAGGGGACTGATGACCAAAGAAGTTAAGTCCATAGTGCTCAGAGCCATTTGAACCATTCTTCTCCCAGATTCACGGCCTCACGGAACCGCGTGGCCTTCGCAGTAGTCCACTGGCGCCATCATGGCACCCCAGGATAAGTGGATGGACGATGCGCCCTCGCCACCGCCGTCCCCGCTCACTGACCTCATGGCCCTGGACTAGCCATCGCCGTCGCCGTCGCCGTCGCGTCATCGCTCCAGGAAATGCCCTCAGGCCTGGACGTGTGTCCTGGCAACAGTTTTCCGGAGGATGTTGCTGTTGCCTTGCAAGCCAAAGGCCGTCCTCATTGGCCGAGCGGTTCTAGGCGCTTCAGTCCGTAACCACGCTGCTGCTGCGGTCGCAGGTTCGAATCGTGCCTCGGGCATGGATATGTGTGATGTCCTTATTTTAGTTACGTTTACGTAGTTCTAAGTCTAGGGGACTGCTGATATCAGGTGTTAAGTCCTATAGTGCTTAGAGCCATTTGAACCATTTTTTGCATGCCAGAAAGTGGGGTACGGTTGGGAGTATGCCGTCCTACACAGTCACGGCTCCCGTCTCATCTCTACGTCCTGCATCCTGCTTCCCTTCCTGTTGTCGTTCGCAGCCTCCCTACAAGATAACGGTGCGGCATTTCTGGTGGGGCGGAGGGGGGAAGGGGGGGGGGAGAAATGTGCTGGTGTAAGCTGTCGCCAGCACAGCGGTCGGCAAAGAGATTGTAAGAAGATCGATAATAGGTGCTGAATCAAGGCGCCTTTCAGGAGAGAGGCTAAAGACAGTCTCTCAAGCAATTCACCGCCAACGCCTTCTCGACTGTCAGTATTTAGATCGCCTCCCAGGACCGGAGGGCCCAGTTAGTCGCAGTCGGAGTAGCAGTGGCAATCAGCTCAGTTCCTAGCTCAGCCACTATTCTATTTCGCGTCCGTCTGTTTACATTACTGGCTACAAGAGTGCAGTGTTTATAAAGACACTTGTACTTCACCAGCAGTGAGTCTAACGTGGACTATTATGGAAGAGCTTGTACTACAACAACTTGCTTAAAGGTAAGTAATTTCTTTTTCTTATGACTAAGGGACCCTGTTAATACATGTGTGCAGTTGTGTTATAGAAAGAGCGTACCGGCCACCAAACAATATCCTGTCCTTGCTTCAAGACTCTACTCTTGCTACAAGACTCTACGTGGCAACGACGACCGAAGAGGTACTGCGAGATGATGAGAGATCAACGTCACAATTTATGCACAGTACAATTCAGACTAGGCTTTCCTGAGCTGAAAAGGAACTGAAAAGGCTTGTGGTCCGTGACCAATTAGTAATTCCTGCCACATAAAAACTGACGAAATTTAGTCGCTCCATATATGATGGCAAGAGCCTCCTACTCTTTTTGCAAATTTTACTATACACAACCAAAACGAATCAAACAAATCAAGGCCTAATATATTTGCACTGTTCTGTGAACACAGAACTGAAATGTTACAGTCTTTTGTAAATTCTGGTGTGCGGCAGGTAGACTGGAATTTATTGAGTAGTGTGTGATTTCTGCAGATTACGCTTGCCAAGAATATCATAAGTATCGGGATTTGCCGAAGGAGCCGAGGCACCCATATCAAATGGCTCTGAGCCCTATGGGACTTAACAACCGAGGTCATCAGTCCCCTAGAACTTAGAACTACTTAAACCTAACTAACCTAAGGACATCACATACATGCCCGAGGCACGATTCTAACCCGCGACCGAAACGGTCGCACGGTTCCCGACTGTAGCGCCTAGAACCTCTCGGCCACCCCGGCCGGCGCACCCATATCTAATTGCAACTGAATAGTTTGGGCAGCTATCATATGGTACGCAAAGAGTTTTTTAGAGTGGCGTTGCACCGAAGAAGAGTCTACATATTTATTGAATTGCAAACTACCACACTTCTGTTCCGCACTGGAAGCTCCGTTTGGTTCAGAATACACAACATGAACAGCAAAGTTTGATTTCCGTGGGCGTATTGTTTGTGAGCATTCCTTCCTGTATTGGAAGCTTATCCATTGAACACGTCATTTCTTGCCATACGGAAAACAAGCTGCGTTTCGTGAAGGGCATAAGTGATGCCTATGCGATGAGAAGCAGCGCTAGTAAGATTTCTCACCGTTATCCCACTGGCTTTACTTTTTACTTGGCTGGCTATCCTGAGCCCGCGTGGGCCGCTGTGAGCTTGACTTGGAAGCGGCCTGTTTACGCCGCCGCGCAGTGCTATTGGTAGGCGCTACAGCATGTATGTTTACTGACTGAAAACTATCTACGGCATTGTCACAAGAGTCTTGATAGACAGTAAGTTTAATAAAACTTGCCGCAAGGAAGGGTCTGGATACTTGTGAATCTGTTCCCTTATTCTACTATCAGCTACTTAAGCCGTTGCAAGTCTGTCACTCACTGTTTGTCCAGTCTGCCTTTTTGGTCTAAAAAATTTAAACCCGGCATCCATCATATGGACTTCCTAGTCATAGGATCTGTTCAAAGCATGGATTATTTCTTCATAGGTCACAAGTTTTGGCCACCTAGTGGGGAACAATTTTCAGCGTATCCCATACACTGATACATCGGCCGTTGATAAGAAAAAATATTGTCTAACTCTATCTCGTGCCTGTGCAGATAGATGAGTTTCATACTGGGCCTGTACTCAACCCAGCCCTCTTGGTCCTCTTCAAAAGTACGAACCGAAGGCACTAATGATAGCTGCTTAAGTTGTGGCGCTGCCGTAGTTCGTGGCGTCTGATTACGTTTCTCAATGGCTGCCATCCGCATTTGAATGAAGCCCTTCATCATCTCAGTAAGCTGCGCCATTTGTTCAGTCTTTAACTGAAGAAGTTATGTTTGCTCGAGCGTTGATGCCGAAGGCGCTTATAATGGTAGTGTAGCTAAGTGCGAGGCAATCACGCGTTGCGCCTGGGGCGGTGGGGTAACAATGGCAAAACAAGAAATACTACAGCGAAAATAAAATGTGGCAGCCGGCCGGAGTGGCCCAGCGGTTAAAGGCGCTACAGTCTGGAACCGCACGACCGCTACGGTCGCAGGTTCGAATCCTGCCTCGGGCATGGATGTGTGTGATGTCCTTAGGTTAGTTAGGTTTAAGTAGTTCTAAGTTCTAGGGGACTTATGACCACAGCAGTTGAGTCCCATAGTGCTCAGAGCCCTTTGAACCATAAAATGTGGCAGCAGAAACAAGTCAACTGAGCAAAAATGACAAGCACAGATCTGAAAAAGAAATATTCACAGGGAAAAATGGTAAAAACTGAGAAAAGTCCAGAATGCGATAAAAAAAAGCGACGAACTAAGTGAAACGTTGAAGTAAAGAAGATAGAGCAAGGCTCGTCGCCATGTATTATGATACGAGTCGGCAACCGTTATGTTCCGAGGAGCAAGGAGTTATGCCCTCGTTGCTAATGATAAACTGATGGAAGGTGGATCTACTGCCGTAGGAATCTGCCAGGCAAGCAAAATATTTGTTGACACAAACGCCCTTTAAATAAATACGTTTCATCCAACTTGTTGCTGAAGAGCTGCTACGCTGTTGACAGCTCGTGACAACCATGGCTAACTTTAACCAGAGGCCCGACGCGGTTGTAGATCTACGTACATTGAATGTTTCCCGGTATGAACCAGAAGAAGGTGCTCAGATGCCCGTCGCTTATATCACCGTCCTAGTGATCTTCATTGGTCGGTGGCCTGGAGATTCTTCATCGGTCAGGTCATCCAATTGATGGCGATGTTCAAAGTGCCGCTTGCAGCACCCACAGGAATCTTCATCGAGGCGCAGACTCTGGCGATATCGATAAGCTATGATACTACACATGTCACTTCACTGTGAAAGCCCATCTCGACCCTGCACACCCCGCCTCGCGCCAACGGCAACCCCATGCTCCTGTGCCCCCACTCGTCGAAATCGTCTCGCTGTCTGACAATGGCGTGCAAGCTCAGACCCGCAACCTTCGAGAAATTTTAATTTTTATGGATCGACTGCAAGTGCGTCAACATCTTACTATCTGTACTTTACCCAGCACGAATCGCCGCCGGCAGCAGCAGCAGCACCGACCAGATGAGAAGTAGAAAACTATCGGTAAGTAGAAAATGGCTCTGAGCACTATGGGACTTAACATCTATGGTCATCAGTCCCCTAGAACTTAGAACTACTTAAACCTAACTAACCTAAGGACATCACACAACACCCAGTCATCACGAGGCAGAGAAAATCCTTGACCCCGCGGGGAATCGAACCCGGGAACCCGGGCGCGGGAAGCGAGAACGCTACCGCACGACCACGAGCTGCGGACTATCGGTAAGTAGAATGAGATTTTCACTCCGTAGCGGAGAGAGCGCTGATATGCGGTAAGTATGTTTTCGATCCATCTCGAATTGTTATTATTATTATTATGTGTGTGTGTTTCGCTACTTAGGTTTTATTATGGTTACAGACGAGGATGCACAGGTGTTGCTGCCTCAACCACAACAGCAGTACCAGCAGCAGCAACATCAGCTACGGTCCACAGAGTGTCTTTCCGATATTTTGGACATAGTGTTATTGGACTATGCTGTAGCACAGCCACAGCAGCTACTGGAACTTGAGTCTCAGGTAAGTGCTGGCAGAATATTGCTGTTCATCAATACATACAATTTGACTTGTCAATGTAGACCTAGCTCCTCACAGTGAGTTTGATGTGGTGACTGAGATAGAGAACATTCATCATCTTGGTATTAGAGTGCAGTATGTGTGGTTTGAAATGTACTATCCATGTGGAATGATAGGGCTCATAGCGAGAAGGGTGGCTGTGATGTCCTGCCTACTAGTGTCTTATACGGTGCCTAGGAAGCTGTTTTCTCGAATAGCTAAAGGACAACTCAAGCCAATCACATTAATGGTTGTTATTACACTAAAGTTGATTGACAATACTTAACTCTGTGTCGTAAGAAATTGGCTACACGCAAAAAATCAATGTCCTTCGCTCTATAGAATGTCCATGCCAGTTATCACACAGTTTCATATGGATCACATGCCACGGCTTTTCTATTGTCTCTCTTATAGTGCGTTGTTTCTTGTCCGGGTCTGCTAGTGCCCCTCTTCTACAGTCCGCCCTCAGACTGCCAGGAGCGGCGCTTGTATTCTCTTCGGATAGAAGCCGCTCCTGTCGTGGTGCAGTCCTAGTCAACGTACCATTGGCTGACGTCTTCTCACAGCCTTCTCTGTTCTTGCGTTCTTCATCTTCGTGCCTACGCTTGTCGTTATGCCGGAACAGTGACGACTGGGCACAACCCATGGCACACTCCTATTAACATTAGCATGTCAAAGGGTGAGGTGTCAGTTGTCGATATGTACTGTGAGGCAATGCTTGAGCTGAAATTTAAGGGTGCATTCATACACGTAACATTTATGCTGGTGAATTTAAACAACTTTCACAACTGACTGAGGCAGACTGGCCGAACTGCTGGTGTCCTTATATTACAGCTGCATCGGTGACTGTACCGACTATTTGCGTGAGCTTAGTGTGAATATAAATCATTTAGAACAACGTATAACTCAAAACATACTTCTAAAAACCGAATAAGCATAAAATCTGTTTACTGAAGGAATGCCTATGTATGTAAATGCACTTTCGGTTCGGGCTCTGTTCAAGGCATGTAGAAAAGAATTGTTTGGAGGGCACTGTAAAAGTGAGTGATTTTGTGTATGTAGACACTCCCTAACTGTAAATAAAAATCCTCTACAAAAATTTGGTTTTATTTGTTTCCACATTACAATAAATTTAATGTGAATGGATCAGGGTCTTTTACAAAAGAAACACTGACATAACAAAATAATTTACAGTTTGTTCAAATGGCTCTGAGCATTATGGGACTTAACTGCTGTGGTCATCAGTCCCCTAGAACTTAGAACTACTTAAACCTAACTAACCTAAGGACATCACACACATCCATGCCCGAGGCAGGATGCGAACCTGCGACCGTAGCGGTCACGCGGTTCCTGACTGTAGCGCCTAGAACCACACGGCCTTACAGTTTGTTATCATTAGAATACATTTTTCAAAATTATTTACAATATTTTTAATAATTATTCTTTTTCTTTCAAAAGAGGTCACTTCCATTCAGAAATACATTGCACTAATTCCAGTCATTCTTCTCATTCATGACTGGAAACATGTTATTGTTTATATGCAGATACTTCATAGAAATATTAATGGAGGAAGAGAGTGATTTTACATATAATATTTACACGCCAGCAACCAAATGGTTCAAATGGCTCTGAGGGCCGCGCGGGATTAGCCGACAGGTCTCAAGCGCTGCAGTCATGGACTGTGTGGCTGGTCTCGGCAGAGGTTCGAGTCCTCCCTCGGGCATGGGTGTCTGTGTTTTTCCTTAGGATAATTTAGGTTAAGTAGTGTGTAAGCTTACGGACTGATAACCTTAGCAGTTATGTCCCATAAGATTTCACACACATTTGAACATTTTGAAATGGCTCTGAGCACTATGGGACTTAACTTCTGAGGTCATCATTCCCCTAGAACTTAGAACTACTTAAACCTATGAAACTTCCTGGCAGATTAAAACTGTGTGCCCGACCGAGACTCGAACTCGGGGCCTTTGCCTTTCGCGGGCAAGTGCTCTACCAACTGAGCTACCGAAGCACGACTCACGCCCGGTACTCACAGCTTTACTTCTACCAGTACCTCGTCTCCAACCTTCCAAACTTTACAGAAACTCTCCTGCTTAAACCTAAGTAACATAAGGACATCACACACATCCACGCCCGAGGCAGGACTCGAACCTGCGACCGTAGCGGTCGCGCGGCTCCAGACTGTAGCAACCAAATACTTACATGCTAAGATACATAGTATTAATATTACTATGGATCGTTTTATATACAGCACTTACACTGTATTGGAACTAGGAGCCACAGGTGAAGGAGAAAGAGCCGGCCGGAGTGGCTGAGCGGTTCTAGGCACTTCAGTCTGGAACCGCGCGACCGTTACGGTCGCAGGTTCGAATCCTGCCTCAGGTATGGATGTGTGTGATGTCCTTAGGTTAGTTATGTTTAAGTAGTTCTACGTTCTAGGGGACTGATGACCTCAGATATTGAGTCCCATAGTGCTCAGAGCCATTTGAATCAGTTTTTTTAAGGAGAAAGAACCACTCATATACATTCACACACACATATACGGAGTATATTCAAGCACACATATTCTACAAAAATAACATGTACTGAGTATACATAATAATAATATTGTACAGATTCCAGACATACTCAATGTGCAGTCATTCACGCACATACACACAACTATGAGAAATTCTTAACCTGTGACTGCTGGTCCTCATACTTTTTACATCTCATATAAAAAATACCCACAGCAGTATTAGTACGATGCATCGGCATGTAAGCAGTCACATGCTATTGTGTGAATCCATAATGTTACAGTACTGGATATATGTATGTATGTATCTATACCCCATGTCTCTTCCTAAACCACTCGACTGAGTTCAACAAAACTTGGCGCACATATCACTTACTGTCCGTAGAAGAGTCGCTCTGTGGATAACAACCGCCAGCGTATCAAACGGGCGACGGTCCATGACCCATGAATACAAAGACTCTATTCAGCCAGTATTTGAAAATGAGAGCAGTTAGTGACTTGTAACAAACTTAACACATAATTTTAAGCCTTTACAAAACTCTCGCTGACAAGCCCCACAAAATGACTTATGCTGTTCGTGCCTTACAACTGCCGCGTTAGGTTGATGTTTTAATTTATTACTTCCTTATTACCGAGTGCATTGGCGATACATTTCGCAGGCAGTATTCACATACACCACTGATTTATTTTTAAAATTATGTGATCGTACGATACATCTTTCACGAGATATGATGTCATAAATACTGAGATACGTAAAAACGAAACTGCAGGACAATATTCGCTAGATGTATAGATGAACAATGTGTAGAAATATGTGTGAAATATGTTAAATATATGTAACATGTGCATAGTGGGCAAGGCCACGGTTACGAAGCAT
The DNA here is from genome assembly GCF_023864345.2 of Schistocerca serialis cubense. Lineage (NCBI taxonomy): Eukaryota > Metazoa > Arthropoda > Insecta > Orthoptera > Acrididae > Schistocerca > Schistocerca serialis. The sequence goes on along the minus strand of NC_064640.1, from coordinate 317,056,983 downwards.
CTACTAAACCGCTGGATCGATTTCAGCTAAACTTGGAACACGTACTACTTACTACCTAGGTAGAAATACTGTGGGGTAAGAACCTGCAATCTCCTGTTGGCTTTCACAGAGCAGTCACACAGCCTTGGTGCAGTTGTTCTCGCACAAGACTGCAGTCTCATTATTTCGTCCAGGGTTTGGAAAGCACTCCATCGACTCCCCGCCAGTAATTTTATATCTCTCAATCCGCTGTTCCGCAAAAACCATTCTGTACCTGATAACTGAGCTAAGCTGATAATTTAGAATCCTCTTTCTGCGACATCTTCACAATTCCTGACGACTGCTACTGCAATTACTCTTTATTCCATACAGTCCATTAACGTATGAATACCACTGCCCACGCATGGCTCCCGCTTGCACAACGTGACGCCAACAGAGTAGAACGCACACCACATAAAACAACTACTACAAAAACGGAAAACTGTACTTGGTCACAACTGTATTAGCAAAGACGCCTAGAAGAATGCCACCTTTCCGTTTTAGTAACAGATATAACACTTCAGAACACGAGCCTCTTCACAGATTACTATCCTGAAGTACAGACATAATTCATATTCCTAGATTCCTGGAAATCGTTTGACACGGTCTCCCAATGCAGACATAACGAAGGTCCTACCATACGGTATAGGTTGCCACATTCGTGATTGGCTGGAAGACGTCTGAAGAAATAGAGCCCAGTATGATGTCCTCGACTGCAAGTGTTCGTCAGAGACAAGAGTATCATCAGAAGGGTCTGAAGGAACAGACATCACATACATGTATAAATTAATACGGTGCGATGACTAAAGAGCCATTCATTCATTGTAGATGCACTCCAAGCCCGATTTCTTGTGGGAATCCGAAATGACCATAATAAAGGTAGCTAGCAGTATGTAAAAACCTGAAATGCAGGTCAGATAAGAAGTGTGCTCGGATGGTGAAGGCTGTTAATTCGACCGCTCGCTTTTAGCGAGAGATCCGAGCTCGAGGCCCTGTCTGGCAAAAATTATCATCTGTTATCATTGTTTCATTTCAACGCCCAAATGTGGCTAACGTCATTGAAAAGCTTTGTATAAGAATTTGCATGGCCGCTGGATCACATTAGGTGTCTATTCTTATGAACATGTCTAAAAGAACGGACACCACATATACTTATGTATTAATGTGGTGCGACGAACAAAGATCCATTCATTCAGTGCGGACGCAGAGTAGGAGGTTCACGGGTAAGTGACCCTACGGTAGTAGTGTGTAACAGGCTGGGAATTTTGGTCAGATGGGAAGCGTGCTCGGATGGCGAAGGCGGTTAAGGCGATCGCTCGCGATAAACGGGCGATCCGGGTTCGATTCCCAGTCTGGCACAAATTTCCATCTATTACTTCTGTTTCAGTCAGTGCCCAAATGCTTCTAACGTCATCGAAAACCTTTGAATATGCATTTGTATGTCAACTAGGTCATATATCCGAAAGAACAGACACCACATACATGTATATATCAGTTCTACTGCCGTCAAGGTACACTGTACGTAAGGAATGTGGAGACAAGATAAGAAAAATTAGGGATTGTACAAAGGCATATAGACAGTCGTTTACCATCGCTCCATTTGCGAGTGGAACAGGAAATGAATTTACTAATATTGGTTCCTACGTCGCGAACCATACGGTAGCTTGCCGAGTAGGTATGTAGATGTAGGTATTTCCTCTTGCCCACAGCTCCTATTGCAGAGACCTAAAATAAAACATCTGTGCTCAGTGATTACAACCTCGAACAGCTCACTGTACCCTTCAGGATACAGAAGGAAATGTGTGTAAGGAAAGAGAACTCAGGAAGGGTTTGGACTTGGATAAGGCACGTGAACGTAGAAATGGCAAGGATTATTCTTTTGTGCCTGTTCGCATGTCACCTATAAAAGTTTATTGTTGTCATTGCTATGGTGATTGCCGCCAGCACCAGTGTCCTTCGTTACCGAGGAATTCTTAGTCAGTACTATATGCCGAACAGGTCTGCCACTCATCCACTCATCGACAGATGGCCTCACTGCCGATCGGGACTACCATCTTCCAGGACTTCAGCTGCAGTAGTTACACTGCCGTCACTCTCGTGCTGGTTTGTACATATATACCGTTCTTCATCAGTCACTGTTCCTACACCCCTCACAATCACATTGTAAATGACTCATACGAGAAACATCGCTGTTACCTAAACTTTCCTATCATCTGCATCACCAGTTCATACAAGGAGATGGGACGTTAAACCCAATCTTCCTTACCTCCATACAAGGAGATCCACACGGAGTTCAGTATGTAAAATATCTTCTCGTCGTCCTTACGAACTCCCTCTAGACACCATTAGAAACTCCACCATTGTCGTATCACTGACCTTCCCCAACTCACTACAGACCACCTCCTCAACAACCTTCAGAAGTTGCAGCACTGCATTCCCGTTTTCTAACCTCGTCACCACTAGCAACAGCACCAGTAGGGAGAAAACATGATGTTATGGGGTGCCATAGGTTACACGTCTCGGTCACCTGTTGTTCGCATTGACGACACTTTAAACATTGGAATTTACATTTCAGATGTGTTACGACTCGTGGCTCTCCCCTTCATTCGATCCCTGCGAAACCCTACATTTCAGCAGGATAATGCACGACCGCATGTTGAAGATCCTGTACGGGCCTTTCTGGATACAGAAAATGTTCGACTGCTGCCCTGGCCAGCACATTGTCCAGATCTCTCACCAACTGAAAACGTCTGGTCAATGGTGGGCGAGCAGCTGGCTCGACACATTACGCCAGTCACTACTCTTGATGAACTGTGGTATCGTGCGTGGGCAGCTGTACCTGTACACGCCATCCAAGCTCTGTTTCACTCAATGCCGAGACGTATCAAGGCCGTTATTACGGCCAGAGCTGGTTGTTCTAGGTATGGATTTCTCAGGATCTGTGCACCCAAATTGAGTGAAAATGTAATCACATGTCAGTTCTAGTATAATATATTTGTCCAATGAATACCCACTTATCATCTGCTTTCTTCTTGGTGTAGCAATTTTAATGGCCAGTAGTGTATAACCAGGATAAATGTACGACCTAAGCGCACCAATTCTATAATTTCACCGAGTTTAGGACGTCGACTCGTATTCGAGAGGACTGGAACACTGGTTCCTACCTGACCAGAGATTTTGGTTTCTTGGGTGGTTCTTCCAGGTAGACTTCCTACTCTCACTTCTGTATTACACTCGCTTATCCAACATCTGTACTCATCTCAGTGTCGGAGGAAGGTTAATCGTCAACTTTCTTCTCTTCCGTGATGATAATTGTTGTCACTGAACAACAGTGCTCTAAGTGTGAGCTATCGCACATGTTGTCTTCTTTTTTGATTCTTCGTCCATCCAAATGAGGAATTTACTGCAGTAATGAAGTTTCTTAGTAACTATACAACAGAATATAAAAGAGGAAAAAGCAGAAATTACTTTGTAGCTGGTACAGAAATGTTCAGTTCTACAAGAAAATTATCGCTATCATTTGTCGATAGAGTACAGAGCGTTTTGTTAGGTCTCTCTCGTTCTGTTGTGCAATACTTACGTAAGCTGGCCGGCTTCGGTTGAAAGTAAAAGTAGATGACTGGCAAAATCTGAATCACTGTTTTTAGTAAGACTTAAAACGCGCGAATCAGTACCCAAACACAGAATAAATATCAACTCATTATCACCTTCGAAAATGATCAGTTACACTAGATTCACATTCAAGAGCTTTGGAGTCCAAATCTCTCCTCAGTCACTATACTGCAGTTCTCAAATGGCTCTGAGCACTATGGGACTTAACTTCTGAGCTCATCAGTCCACGCAATTCACACCCGGTGCCTTTAAACCATCAGGGGCGAATGCCCCCTTGATAGTTCGTCGGAAAGGTCACGAACTTCTCCATGTGAGTTAGTGCTCCGTCTGTATGACGTCGAGGACTTTCCCAGTTTGGACGGTACCCATAAAGAGTGGCCATCGCCGGCCGAGTGTGCACACGCAACAGGCTAGGTAGGGTTGTGCGGGTGCAGTGCGGTGCAGGCTGCGCGAGCGCGTGCGCGGTGCGGCCTGCGCCATGCGCCATGCGCCATGCGCCATGTGCAGCCGAGGCGAACCGCCGACCGCCGAGCGCGACCGGCGCTCAGTGCGTCCCCGGCTGTCGACCGCGCCGCTCGTCCAGGTACGCTCCACGCCGCGCGTCCGTCGCGCCACCTGCGCTACACTTTTCCCACTTACGCTCTTTTGCAGGCGCGTCCTTTTCCTCAGTGTAATATTTTTTCTAAGCGTTCGCAAGGACGAGAATTCCATTATAAACATTTACTGTGTTTTTATCTCTCTATTTACATTATTTAAGCAATATTTTGTTCTTAACGTGTCATCCTACATAGGATATAAAATTTCATAGCGTCGTGTGAAAAATGGAATAATAATATATTTCTTCTTTGCGCCTACAGAGAGCTAAACATTTTCTACATTTATTCAGTTATATTTGTGACAAAACATTCTGTTGAGTACTTTAACTGTAGAGTGCTATTCATTCTTACTAATGTCTTCGGGAAACATACCTCGAGTTATTTTTTACGTACAACTCGGTAAGATTCTGTATTATCAGCGCTTGAGTACAGTTTTATAAAATTATGAATTGGAAGCGGCGCTAGAGTCGAAAATTAATTGGCAGTCGTCGCATGAAGTCATATGATGTGTTATGATGTTCTTTAATTACCCATGTAATCGCTAATTGGTTAATAAACCATAAATAAATACCGTTGATACGCGGACAACGCTTTTTGAAACAATTATTTCCATTTCGAATTATATGGCTTTTATAAAGGTTTGTGTGCAGCTTGTAGTTTCCTTTCACGGCTCAAATGCGTTACCGATGTTCGCACTTAAGGTCTATATTTATCATTCACCAAAATTTAGTCGGCAAATGAGATAGTCAAAACGCGTGTTTTACTTATAGCTAAAATACCTGTTTTCTTCAATAAAAATATCTTTCCGAAACTTACTCGTTGCTCCCTAACGATGAGTTGTTACATCTGGGATGTGATAAATTATTTTTATTTATAACAAAATACTACACAATTACCTCCGTAAACTATGTCCCTAATAAAGTAGATGGATTTGGAGAAACTTAGTATTTGAAATTCATTCTTCTTGGCAGCTTGCTTTCGACGCGAAAAGAAGTTGTGTCGCCGTTAGCGCTCGCAGGACGCCAGTGATTGAGGCGTTGCGCCCAGGTGTTATACCTGTAGCTGAGGCGGCCGTCGCCTTAACACGGCACGTGTCCCTTCCCAGCCGCATCCTGCGTTTTCCGTCTCTCGTTATTAGCGCATCCTTGTTTCTCACCAGAAGAAACTAAACGTCACAGTCGTCGCGAACACTAGACCAGTTTCATAACTGTCCCTAGTTTAAACTAGATATAAAGTCTACCTTGTCCATTTACGTACTGACATAACTGCTACTCTCCCGCCCGGAAAATTAGTGACTGGTAGGTTAAGTAACGTTTATTTTCATCTCCATAGCATCACTGTAGTTTCTGTAACGTTTACGTTCAAATTTTTGAAGACACTTTCATGAAGTGATGAAAACAATAGACCTCCTAATTATTGTTAACATTCCGTTCTCCCAACAAGCAATTCTCGCCCTGAAATAAGTTCTGTCACCTATAATATAGGAATTTACCACTATCGTTGTTGCATATTTCAAATAAACATTAAACGTCTTTGTGCCTACTACGGTAGGAGCATTTACTACAGCGCGCAGAGTGTTGTAAGAAAAAAAGTACTTTTCATAGCGAATGTAAATATTTTTTCAACTATGAAATGTTTTGTTACTGCTGACGACAATTAATCTCCCGGAGAGCATGAGTATAGCCGCTAATGTATGATTACTCGCGATGTAAAGCTATCAGCAGCCCATATTTTGGAGACCATCTTTCCTGTTACAAATTTTGTTTCGATTTATGAAGGTCGCAGACGTAGCGGGTTTTAGTTTAGCATTAAAATCATTCTTTATCAAAGTCTTTTATGTCATGGAACTCCATTGATCACTAAATTTTAATAATGACTTCTTCTGCGTGAACTGTTTTCCTTTTTTTCATCCTCATATGATGAACTTATTGTTATTTATCAGAGACTGTAGGGCAATGTTAACACTTGAGGGTATTAATTCGTCTACCATACTTTCTCAAGGGATCTTTTAGTGTTACTCCAAGCATTGTGACTGAGCAGTAGTCGAATGCCTGAGAACTTGCTCATTCCGAAAATTTATTGGTAAAAATCACAGTCTTTAAACATTTGAAATTCTTATTATTTAAAATGTATCTTTCTGTGCCCAAAATTTTTCTTCTTACAAAGTATTGACCAATTCCACAAACTTCAAAAGAAACTTACAGTCGCTGACAGCATATTGCGTATTATAGCTGAAGCCGATATACCGTGAATAATCAAATCCTACGATTTTCTGTACTTTCATTAAGTATTCTCGTTTAGGCATTTCCGATGAAGATGTTGTTTGATTGTATTATTATTATTATTATTAATTGCAGATCATGTAAAAAGTATGATGCAGTACAGTGTTGGTCAGCATCAAGATGTTTCAGGACTCATTCGAAATCAGTCTCAGATTTTATTACGAATATTTTCCAACAGTACTGTCGAGCATTTAAAGTCACTACTGAGTATGCTGTGGGACCGGAGGCTTCTCTTCTACGAACCACTGGAATTTTTGCTCTAGAAGTACTATGATATTTTCTTAAAGTAAGAGAGCTTCTTACCGAATTAATGTGTCCGCAAGTCTTGAATTAGTACAATAGTAAAATTGTCTCGACAATAAAAATCGTGCTGAAGGACGGCAAGAAACCAACTCCCCATTACTGACTCAATAACTTAGACAAAAATGCTTCACTTTTATGCCCCGAAGTGTATTCTCCTTTAAAGAGACTGAAGGGCAGAACAGTAGTTGAGCAGGGGAGCTGTCCGCCCTCTGCTTTTGCAATTATAATGTAAATACAGAAGAGGACAAAGCGGCAACTTATTTACTCGATAATGACAGGAAAGTGGAAGCCAGCGGTAATCGACAGTGGTAAAGGAGTGTCTCGGAGTCGAGATTTATGGGCGCAGTGAAACCGATGCAAGCGCGTCCGGCGCGGAAATGGAGAGCGGCGTCCTCAAACAGCACCGGCATTCGTGGCGTCTCCGGCGCTTCCGCGCGTCTCGTATGAATAATAGCGGCTGTCAGCCGCCTTGCACAGCGCAGAATGCAACCAGCGCTAAATTAAGCCCGCCCGCCGTTGTTAACAGAAATCTGCCTACACGCCTCGTGCCGCTGTTTCTAACAATTACTGCGGGTAGAAGAGGCAGAAGTAGAAGAACAGCTTGCAAGAAAACACCGCGCTCTCCGAGTGGCGTAACTGTACGAGAAAAATGTTGGCACACGTCGTGCACGCCTGCAGAGATAACACAGGAAGACGAAATGCTGCGGGGTTGAGCGAAGGATGAAACATGAAGAATAGCAGTGCTCTCTTTAGGCATCTCTTAGTGAATCCACCATTCCTCCTGCAGTTATTTTTCATACTGATAAGACCGAACACGAAATGAGACGGTTATCCAACATTAGGGAGGTTTTTGTACGAAGTACTTAATTCTCGACATGTAGATGGTAAACAATACATAATGATTTGAATCTGGTGACTATCAGTTTCCGTGTTGGAGACACGAACGTTTGAAACAATGTACTGTAGTGTCTAGCGTGTGGTGAGCGTAAGGGTTATAATCTACATTACTAAACGGATAACCAGCGTCATGGTCCCAGTTGCAGTTTGCCTCTCTAACATCGTCTAGGATCAACAAAACTTTATTTTCAATATTTCATACAGTTACTGATCGGATTTATTAGCTTGAAATGCTGTCATAATCAACTCATTACGTGCTATAATCCTATGTCAGAGGTTTAACACTCTGAGTCAAGTGTTACAACTTGAAACTGTGTGCATATATTGAGGCTGCGTAACCCAAGCAGTATTTGAGAATGAGAGAATTTAGTGCTTACAATGAACTTTACACATAATTTCAAACTTCTACCAACCCTTTTCACTTAGACACCATCACAAAAACACGGAAAAAACTATTTTTCCCTTACTACATTTTCGCTGTTCACGTAGTAAAACTGCATCATCTGGCACGATGTTTTTATTTATTACTTGTTTCCTACAAACTCTATTCGCTACTTATTTTTCATACAGTATCCACATATGCCACTGAACGTAGCTGCAATATTATATCATTGTACGACTCATAGTGTGGGAGATAAGAAGTTTTATACATGGGAATTTGATTCTTTAAAGTGGAGAGTCACCAGCAGCTAACTAAAATGGTGAAAATGACCAGTGCACAGTTACACGCTAATCGTATAGAGATCATGTGTCAAGCTGTACAGTCGGTGATATTTTTCCATTGATTGTCTACTGTTTGCTAAACAACTTAATCAGTTAACGTTACACGTTATTGAATGAGAAAGTTCGTAACAGTCGTAATAGTACGTGAATCAGTCACCATAGAGAGCATGTAGATTTTTCCAGTTCCCAGATTCTTAGTAAATTACTATCGCTCTTTCACGCAATAGACGTAGAAAAGTGGAACACATTGTGTTACACATTTGTTCTTATAGCAAGAAGACAGTATGGCTCGAAATGTCTTTTCCAATTGTAATCGTTATTTGCTCTGTGGCCTGCAACAGCTTACTCACGTGCTTAGGGGATTTAGATCCCATCAGCGCCTGTGATGAGAAAGCCATCTCTTATTCGTTGTCAACATCTCCACCTGTTGGCTCGTTTGTCTGTCGACAATTACTTCATTGCTGAGGGACCCCTCGCGTGGAGACTGAGTAATGAGCTATCTGATGGCACGTTTACTTAATCTAAATACCCTTCCAATCAGTTTTATAACATTATGATCTTGTTTAGTGGCTTTCCACGAACTGAAATGTGGTTACAGATCGCTTATTAATCATAGATCCCAGCCACCTCTTTGAAGTGTGAAACCATGTACTTAGGAGTATCATTTTTTAAGAGAACATATCATAGTGTCTGATATCTGTATTTATTTTGGTAAGCACTACGTGTGCAAATCTTGCAGCTCTCTGGAGTAAGATAAGTACATCATTATTCAATCTAAGTTTGCAATTCGAAGTGCCTTGGCTGCAATGTGCTTTTAAACTAAGTCTTTAACTTTCTGCTATTAATTTTGATCCCGAAATTATTCAGCATTTACCATGCTTTCAAACATGAATGAATATTTCGTAGAATTTCTTAACAATTGTACCACATACTTAACAATAGTACCAGCTATTTCCATCACATTCCTCACATCCATGTTGAGCCTCTTTGATTCCTCGTGTTTCTTATGAATCAGTGAGCATAAGCTTGTTACTAGTCTTCACAGTTGTGCGGTTGCGTAATTCAACGTCTTCAGATTTCTTTTTAGGCGTCGATCCCGTAAGATCGTCTTCTTGGCGTATGTAGGGTGAACGAACAGGTGTCTGGATCTTTGGTCAAGTTTTGTTGACCACTCGGCACGATGAGTACACTACCAATAAGGGAGGATAGTGTCTCCCGCTATTGCCTCGGTTGTGCACTAAATATCGTCCAGCTGTCATATTTCATTTGCTACCAAGTCAGTCTCAGAGCATCTGTCTTTTTTCTGCATCCCTTATACCATTTCTACGATAGGAACAACTTTTTCAGTACGACAGTTGTTTTGATAGACCACATAATGCCTTTGAAAGCGTCCGCCTGCTTCGCTGAGTGATAGCGTGTTTGCCTACCATGTGTGGGTTCGATTCCCGGCTGGGTTGGAGATTATCTCTGTTCGTGGACCAGGTGTTGTGCTGTCCTCATCATCATTTCATCCTCATCACTGGCACGCAAGTCGTCCAGTGCGGCGTTGACTGAAATAAGACTTGTAACCCGGCGCTCGAACTTCCCCGGATAGACCTCCCCGCCATCAATGTCACACGACCATTTCATTTTTGATTTTTTCTTTGAAAGTTTATCAGAAGGTTGAAATTTGCAACTGTTCAGACTCAGTTGTTCTTCCCTGAAGGGTAATAAAACGAGGGAAGGAGGTGGTAGGCAGTTGTAGACGTCCGTCTTGCGCTCGTTCAAGGTCGTTACGATGTCACTACAACGTCGCTCGTCAGGGGACCGCTCTCGTTGTCGGAAGGCATAAAGTTCCGTCGAGAGGTGTCCACGGGCAATCGATTCTGCGGGGATTTTCCTCGAGGGACATATTGGAAAGTTGCTTTAGGAGCCACAAAGGGTGACGTTCCGCTGAACCCGGCAGAAGCTTCACGTAACACTACAGAGGGAGAGACGGAGATCACACGCCGCAGCAGCTTTACGAACGTAGACGCTTGAGACCCGTTGTCGTGCTCCACCAACGAGAGGAAGAAATATTTTGAAGCTGTACTGAATTCAAATGTTTCGAAACAAAATGATTTGTAAAAAATGTGTTTGACGAGGTTATGGGGACTGTGAGGAGCACTTTCAATTACGTGTCGTGAGTCCTCGTTAAAGTTTTGTATTTCTGTTGACAGTCGTAGGAAAAAATTCACGATCGAAAAACTGCAGCATTCATCAAGTGTGCATGTATTTCGTAGTGATCTTACACTCATAATGAGCATTTGGTTTACTAGAATTTACAGCTGCTCGAAAGATACTTCATTCTCTTTGGAAAGAAAATGGTTTCTAGTAATAAATTTTCTGTTTTCTTCGAAGTTATGCAATAAATATATCAGCAACATTTATACCATGTTTCTCTTCAATTTTTTATATTCCCGAGTGTTCTCAAACTCGTCAAATAATTATATGTACCGTAAACTGTTCTAATACGTTATTATTCAAGAACACCGTTATATCGTTATTCGTCCATTCCTATGTGTGCCCGTTGTTGCAGGACATTTAAAGTAGGTAGGTGCGCGAAGTTTTTAGACCAATATAGAGACAGTAAACGTCAAAGTTATTGTTTTTATTTATTTATTCAATCAGCCCCTCAGTTCTAAGGTGTTTGTGTTTAGAACTTTCTTTCTGAAAAGAACCTGCCGCAGAAGTATATGTTACCAGAGGTATTTGATGAAATACAGACTGCCTTTAGTAGAAGCTTGTACATCTGTATCTTCGGCACACGCTATAAATAAAATTCACCGCCGCCGCCGGCCGGGGTGGTCGAGTTGTTCCTGGCGCTACAGTCTGGAACCGCGCGACTGCTACGGTCGCAGGTTCGAATCCTGCCTCGGGCATGGCTGTGTGTAATGTCCTTAGTCAGTTAGGTTTAAGTAATTCTAAGTTCTAGGGGACTGATGACTTCAAAAGTTAAGTCCCATAGTGGTCAGAACCATTTGAACCCTTTTTTTCACCGCTGCCTATCTTTATTTTCGAGCTTATCTCAGGAGCTCCTGTAGGGTTTTCGATATGGTTTTCACTAACACATTTGCAGGGAAGGTACGTGTGTATCACTACATATTAGCAATAAGTCGTCTGGCCGTAGATCTTTAGTGCTACTCGTGAGAAACCAAGACTGTAGAAAGTAACTGACGAACGGTTCTCCATTCGCTTGCAGTGGTTTCGTACGTCCGGAACAGGAGGGAAAGGTGGAGAGTGTACATCACTGTCACCGATGAAATTAATAAAGAAAATGACACTGCACACGATTCCTGTCTCAGCTCGTTCGCGTCGATTATTTCTACGTAATAGATTGAGTTTCTGAAGGATTAATCAAGTTGATTAGCCGAAACGACCATTTCGTTCAGATCTTTAGTTAAACGAAGCGGGACGGACGTCATATTTCATACAAGAGAGTACACTGCCGACTGGCAGAGCTTGGCAGAAAATTAATGAGCTGGAGGAAATTAAACTTGAGCTTTTTCTAACTTTTTCATTCATTTAAACACCTCACTCACCTCTCACTTATTCAAAGAAATGGTGAAGGATGGAAATAATTAACAAAGTTTATAGCTAAATATTTATTCAGTTATAATATACGCTGTCGAAAGATTGTGGCAATTACAAAACGTTTTAATATGCAGCATTTGCAAAATGACATCCGGTGGTCGTAGTGGCGGCTCTTTCCACGTAAATCATCGCAAAAATTTGCATTCTCTGTCACCGAGCTGGTCCTGCGTGCTCTAGAAATTCCAGTTTCACGTACCGAGCGGCAGGAATGCAACTGCTGAGGGAGCAGAAACGTTGCCTTGCTTTACGCGCAAGAAACATGCTGACAGGAATGTCATTTTGCATATTTAGGTACTCTGTATTTCACACCAGTCGGTAGTAATTGTTTTCATGCCGCAATAAATACGAAACAGAGCAGAATAGTAGGACGTCAGTCTTCTATACAGAACATGAGAGGCAGCTACTCTCAAACAAAATTCCGGTGAATATCACAGATAATATTGCGTCCCTGCCCACAGACTCTTAGATTATTTTTGAGAAGCTACCGCCAAGTACGTTATAGAGGACAAAGGGAACTTGGAAAATTTCGCTATCTGAAGTTCAAGGCAGAATGGTTTCTGTTATTGTTTAGATATTTTTGCAATTCATTTTAGCGTCTAGTATTTGTTTTATTGTGTTAACTTCAAGAGATGCCTCAGTAGGACAAGGAAGAAAGCGCCGAACTTTTCGGTTCGGTTTTCCTCTGTGGCTAAGGGTGGGTTAATTTTCCGGCGCTTGTAGACGTATTTTGTCACCGGAAGATGGAAACACACGAAATGTCGTGGCTTACTGAAACCTTAGTCTACACCGTTCTGCAAGTCGCAAGAAAGAGGATACCATACAATCGAGGAATCCCACTGACACATTATGCCCACTGGTGAGAACATACCTTTGAAAAACGTTATTGTTGCCTCGATGGTCTCCGCTGTCATGGGACGACGTATGTTACCAGGTACCAGAAACCTACTCGAAATTCTATTCTTTAAAGACTTTTAAAGCCTGTTTTAGTAGTTCATTTTGTAGAGTGTTCCAGATTTGCCGTATATTGAAATACAGTATTTATGTTAATTTCAAACGTGTCCTTTGGTAACTGCTGTATCATATATGTATTTATTTATAATGATTCGTTCGTTTTATTGCAGCTTTCTAAAGCATTAGTGTTGATTTCGTATCCCGGGTTCGATTCCCGGCGGGGTCAGGGATTTTCTCTGCCTCGTGATGGCTGGGTGTTGTGTGCTGTCCTTAGGTTAGTTAGGTTTAAGTAGTTCTAAGTTCTAGGGGACTGATGACCATAGATGTTAAGTCCCATAGTGCTCAGAGCCATTTGAACCATTTGTTGATTTCTTAGATATTAGGAATGGGCATTTAAATGATCTTAGCGTAAATTTGTTGTCAACGGCCTTGCCGCAATGGCAACACCGGTTCCCGTCAGAACACCGAAGTTAAGCGCTGTCGGGCTGGGCTAGAACTTGGATGGGTGACCATCCGGTCTCCCAAGCGCTGTTGGCAAGTGGGGTACACTCAGCCCTTGTGAGGCCAACTGACGAACTTGATTTAGAAGTATCGGCTCCGGTCTCGGAAACTGACATACGGCCGGGTGAGCGGTGTGCCGAACACATGCCCCTCCGTACCCGCATCAAGTGAAGCCTGTGGGCTGAGGATGACACGGCGGTCGGTCGGTACCGTTGGGTCTTCCAAGGCCCGCTCGGACGGCGTAAATTTGTTACTTGGCTGGTTTCTACGCTTTAAGAAACAGTGCAGGTAACTGAATTTCGCGGAATTGCGGAACATTCATCTTATATGATGTACATAACCATATACTGTAACAGATAACGCCAACTATGTATGTGTTTGTGTCAATTTCACAGGAGAACTGTTTATCTGTCCTTGTCTTATTTAGATACCTGACGTCTCTCCATCATATTCTGCTTACTATAGTACTTTGCCAGCAGAGAGTGGAATTAATATTTATGTGGGAAGATGGGAAAGTACAAATGTCTCGTCTCGTGTGCTATTAGATCTTTACGACATTTAATTGTTTATATATTTCTTTGGGGTCTACCTGAAGAATCAGCATACCATTCGCTGCGTAAATGTATTCTAAACCCTCTGAAAATGGCAAATATTTGTGTACAGAATATTAATTCTGATTGACTCAGTTATACGCCAAAAATCAGCTATTTTTAAACTAGGACGTCTGTAGGAAAATGTCTTAGTAATACGTAAGCCGCGATATTGCTACACTGAAGAGAAGTTAATTATGTTTATTCTGACAATGCTGTCACTGGAATGTAAAAGCCTTCAATAGGTGTACATTTAAACACAGTTGTACAAATCCAGGTGCTGCTGTGTTACGAACACATTGAATTACATTACATCGTAGAATTTGTTAGCTTTTCTACGAAGGTTTGAATATTACATTCAAATTTGTTTTTCACATAACAACAGAGAACTAAATTTTGATTTTATTCGCAGTTAATCCCAAGAGAATGTTGCATGTCGTTATGAAAGCCTCGGGTGACATTTTTATGTTATTTATTCATTGGTGCAGGAGGAGCGGGGATTTTGTAGTCTCGAAAAGATGATGATTCAGGTCTGCACAAATGAAAAAAGTCTGACTTAACTGTCAGAGGCCAGTTATATGTAATCCATTGTCTATTTCACCAAACCAGACTCGAAGTGTAGAGGTTTTTTATTATCCATACTGGTTCGTTATACTCTACATCACGTTACCTAATAAGAACTTTCAACGAATGGAAGGTATTAACCCCAACAGTTATTTATTAGTAAATCTGATTTCGTTGCAGATAAAGTATTTGAATCTTAAACCCAAATGCAAACATTGGAATACAAATTTTCCATTTCTAAATGAATTAAACAGCGAAGCAGGCACAAAAAGTCTATGGACTTTACATTTATAGTAAGGAATTTTGATCCACTTAAGGAAAAACTCCTTGTGAGCGTATTTAAACTATATATTTATGAATAGGAAAGTTAAATTGGTTGGTTCCTTATAGCTACACATAAAATCTAATATCTTCATTGCACTGTGCACACGTTCTGCAAGTTGGCTTGGACTTGGGTTCCGTTCGCCGCCGACAGATCGCTTATTAGCGATTAACCAATAAGCGACCTTGTTAAGGAAAACATCCTGGCATTCTCCTCATGTAATTTTGTGAAATTGTGGCGCACATAGAATATGTGTAGGTGGTAGAGGAGATAAAACCCTCTCTTCTAGCAGACCAGTTTAGTTTTGTAAACCATACAGACATCTCTCTAGGTTAGCTATCTTAAGAACATGCGACAAACTCATCCGCTTTATTCTAAATTATGGACATAGATAACTGTTGTACGGCTTAGGGATAGGGGTAAGCTCCTGCTTTTGTATTCACTTCGATAGCTTCTATGCCAATAGCTGCTTCTTTATAATAGTATTTCATTTGGCCTCTTGTAGTTAGGTAGTGCCTGCACCATGCCATCCCAGTATAGACGACTATCTGAGGTTCACGAACGGTAATCAAACCGGACTTTCTGCAATGATTCATCAACGTTGAGATCTGGAGCACGAAGTGGGTTGTTGAAGAAATAGACTCGTACCTTTTTAAATTAGTAATATCGTAATTCTCCTGTTAAAACTCGTTCATTAGTAATCAGATGATACGCCAATAGCCGTAAACAATTTTAAAGAGTAGATTTCTTCTGAGCAATATCTATAAAGTAAAATTTTCTGCATGATAACGCACTCTTTATTTTGCAGATAGTTTTGTCAAACCTTGGAAAGAAAATTGTGACAGTGTTACACCTTATCTGTGTGCGGCTGTTAGCTCCCGTGGCCGAATGTATTCGTGCAAGACGGTAACGTCACAATATAAATTTTGGTATGCTGTTTATAACGCACTCACTTGTGATTTCCGCAACAAACTGGCAGACAATTAATTTGTGAGTTTGCGCTGGTAGCTCCCTGTGGACCATTAAATCGAGCGACGTCGCTTTCAGCGACGATTTAACGAGGGCCCTCCAAACGCCGCATCAAAAACTGTCGCGGCAGCGGGAAAAGCGCCAAACTCGGCCCACACACGCACGTCAAGCTTATCTCTAACCCCTGTCTCTTATTCTCATACTATGGGAAACTGGAATAGATAGTTTTGCTGCTCTATGTACCGCCCTTATCACTAATGACCCGATTTCAATATCCTGATCCTTAAGCTGCAAGATTACTTATCATTACTGCTGCTCAAATTGTCATTAAGCAACTACACAACGTTTCACGTTACGATTGACTGGAGTATATTTGCTATCAAAACGCCGTTGAACAGCTTTTGCGTTACTTTCATCACTTGATGCTATTTCAAGTGTCAACACTTGCCTTTCGTGGATATAGAAAGTATGGTATTCCTGAGGCCAAATGAAATTCCTGTCAACATATTACGATTTACCGTAAAATATAACATAGCTACGCAGTCAGATCAAGGGTATCAGATCATGAGGATATCAGCGTAGAGAACATATGGAAGCACTTAGTTATCCAGGCCGTTAATGTGTGTTTTATCAGATGCAGTTCACTACGTTTCGGAAAAGTAGGTCTTCACTCTGATCCAGTCAGCTCATCGGAAACGTGTTACCCGCATGGCAGACTGATACTCTGAGCGATCGACTACGTCAGTGGATCTTATACCCTTAGCAGTTGGAGGGAGTTATATATTCCATCTGTATTTCAATATTGTAAACTCTGTTCTGTGTACTTTAATGTGTTATGGAGGAACATGATATAGTACTCTGCAGGCTCCATGATGTTAGTGGCTACTTTCCACATTACTTTAAAGTGATAGATCACGTGTTGTAACCAATGGTGTCCAGAATTCTCACTTCGCGTGCTATTCAACTGAGCATGCTGGCATACTTCAGAAACTAAGACAGTGTTTAAGATGGATGTGACCGACAAGTGTGTCTGCAATATTTGGTGTAAGCAAATTTCCTTTATTTAGTGGCTCTGTGTGTGGTATATGTTTGACACCGCTGGACAAAACAGTGAATACATTCAAAGATACGTGCCTGTCCAAAATCAGCGCGAGATAGACAGGAAGTTCAATGTCGGTCGCAGTGTCATTTTACGACTGTGAATATGATTCCAGAAGGGAGCAAACATTCACTGAGTTTGCAGGCTTGTTGAACCATGAGCTTCATCCCATCTCCAGTATAGTTATCTTGCACGTGAGTCGCCGAAAACGTCCCGCACACACAGAATCTGCGCCGGCTAGAGATATTGCGACAGCTATTGTAATGCATGCCTAACGTCATGCTGTGAATTGTAGGCTTCCAAATATTACTGATAACCCCCAGCGGATGGGCATCACGTACGGTAATTACCGCACACTTTTCGTAGCCTATTTTACGTCACACCTGTATCCGTATCACTGCACCACATAGAACAATGTAGACAGAGCACATTTAAGGACGCAGGTTCTCACCATGCCTAATATTGCTTTTTGGGTCCCGACGATTCTTTAACTTATCGATGTAAGTGTAGTTCATAGCTGTAGGGCAGTTCAAATAGCTCTGAGCACTATAGGACTTAACATCTATGGTCATCAGTCCCCTAGAACTTAGAATTACTTAAACCTAACTAACCTAAGGACATCACACAACACCCAGCCATCACGAGGCAGAGAAAATCCCTGACCCCGCCGGGAATCGAACCCGGGAACCCGGGCGTGGGAAGCGAGAACGCTACAGCACGACCACGAGATGCGGGCTGTAGGGCAGTTATGAATAGCAATGTCCTCCATTATTTCCATAAACTAGTCGCCATGAGCGTTGCACATGCTATAACTCACTTTTTTATCTTGTAGAAGTCTCAGTATACGATAAAATCAATGGTTCTGTGTCGACCGCCTTGACAGTGTATTGTTAAGCACCTGAATGCGTTAGCTAGTTTCCTCACCGTCTGCCATAAGTGACATTGCCGATAGTTACCATGCGTACACTTAACTATCAATAATATTTCTGACATACTTCATTTTTCAGAGTTGTCTTCACAAAACAATTATTTATGTGATTGTCATTGCCGTTCTGTTCTGACAAATATTTTGTTACTGGCTACATTAGCATTATTAGATGCATTTGAATCAAGAAAGGAGCTTACCGATTGAGTGAAACATTACAGATTCTCATTATCTATATTTTATCTGTGTAATTGTAATTAGAACACATTATTTGGCATGCATTATGTATATGGCGTAGATTAGTGACAAATACGTATTATTTCAACTGATGCTGCATAAATAGTTCCAGTTAATCTAGCAGAGAAACCGATACTGCATAAGTAGTTCCAGTTAATCTGGCACACAAATCCTAGCAAGTAAATCTGGGCAGCCAACTAAATTCATCGTTCTTTTCCGGTTATTTGGCTAATTTTTTTTGCAAGAATACGCACAGCGAGGAAGTACTACATCATGTATGTAGCATTAAACTAGAACAAAGAGTTTAAAACTACCAATAAAAATGTATTTTCTGAAGAAGACAAAAAGTAAGTGCAATATGCATACGATAAATGTACTGACTTAAGGGGAGAAATTAGTCGTAACACTAATAGTAGCTTAACGTCGGTGGTATTATGTTTTTGTGAATGCATACGTTTCCAGAAATCGGCATATGCACTACATCTGTTGGTACTTGATAGAAAATTTATTTATTCGTGTATAGCCCTTTTTACGGTATGGAACTTTTTCGTTCTCGAGAACTAGAGGGCTCCAGTTACTTACATACTTGTGCAAGCTTATGACACAACGCTGACGTGTTTTCTGTGGCTGTTAGGAGGAAAATCCAAACTGTAAAGGAGTTTTAAGTGGGACAAACTGAAGCACAGAGATAAGAAGAAAATTCAAACTGAAATAGGTACTGCGTAGCGGTTGATACTGAAAGTAGAGACGAACAAATGGCCTTGCAAATATGATGTATTTTGCTTGACACTTCGGATTTTAAAAAGGGCAGTTGACACAAAATAATCATTATTATTACAGTTCGTTTAAAGTGAATTAGCTGTGAGGATGAGGGGTACCAATATGAGAGGAATTACTTTAACATAGCTTTTCACTACTATATTTGGAATTCCATGTCTCTCTAGGATATCCATACAATGTCATAATTAAGTGCTGTGATTACAAGTAACTTAATTCCTGATAAATATTTGTTTACTTACCAACGCTGCTATACCTGGGGTCCAAAAAGCGCAATTTACGCCACTGCATTCAGAATATTTGACTTCATCAAATGTCATTAAAAATGGTGATACCATCCAATATGTAGGATGACAGAAGAAAAAAATCAACTGCCGCTCGTTCAAAGGATCAATCCCAGTATTCGCTTGAAGGAATCCTAAACATGGAAGGAAATCTGAAACCGCTCTTGTGAATATTAGTCTAGAGGACCACTGTATCCCCTCGCTCGGTAGTTATTGAAAACGGTTGTACTGATAAAATCAGCATGCTTTACCTGCTTAGCTGATAGCTGTAGTATTTGATCGCTTCGTCCTTGCTTTGAAGCAGTGGTGTTATTAAGCAGAAAATAACCTTATCGAAAATACAATTAGCTGGTTTGTATTAAATCTTGACGTCTTTTGTAGTAAAACCATTTCACATTAATCTCTAGCCTTAATTTGTTCGCTTAGTCATGTGTGAGTTAATAAACAGTCTATTGTAGTATAAAGAGATTGGAAAGACTAAAAAGAAAAAAGAAATAAAACGTTGTAAACAACTTATGATAATATGATTACTTATGCTCAGTTGTTCTATATTCCGGACAAAGCATAGAACTGCCTTTCTTGACTGTACACCACGACGGTATCTTCTACAATCGTTGATCGTTAGAACAATTTCAGTTTCTGTGAATCGTTAAAGCCCTTTCAGTTCCACGTACAAATCATTTCTCGTGTCATCGAGTCAGTTTGGTTGTGTTTTCATAAGAGCTTTACTAAAGAATGTTTGAGAAATTCTAAGAGACAAACGTCTTATATCTTTACGTACATTGCTTAGTTCTCTTAACTAGTCCATCGACTGCTATTAGAAGAACAAGTTCTCTGAATGTGGAATAGATAAGATACACTGAATATGGTGAATGGCAGAACTGACGACCAAAGGCTCGGTAGCATTCCAATAAAGATCTGCAACGCGATAGTTCATTCTGTTGGTTACTAAAGTGCCCTAAATGAAAATTAAGCAGTGTTTATTTGTAACCGAAAAAAATCTTCCTTGGCATCATGTTGTGTGAATTTCTCTTTAGGCATTACTATTGTAGATGGAAGAATTACAGGTGGGCAAGGAGGTCTGTAAATGGAGATTGTGTAAATTGAAATTGTGATGAAATGCTTTCGGAAAAACAGTGTCTCGCAACACAAAAATGCCAAAGGAAACAAAACTTCACTGAGAGCTAATATTGTCGCGCGTATGGTTTAAGTGTTTCGATTGTCACATTATTCGTTTGCATATTTGCTGAATGAGGGACTATTTCCCTCTGGACATGTTGTTGTAATAGTGGGTAATTCCACTTTAGGAGTGGAGGAGCAGCGCGAAGAATTTTGTCGGTAATTGGGTAGGATGTAAGTGGGTGTGGGAGGTGTAGGCGTGGGTGCTGGGAACAGGTGCGGCGCATGGCCGGCGAGCAAAGCGGAAAGCGAGCGTAGCCCGCACCGCTGTCGCTGAGCCCACCTGCAGCATTACCTCGTTAACGAGGCCCGACACCGAACTATGAGGCCGCCATGAAATGTGCCGCTGTTCTAGCAACTTCTCCGCATCGACTACGGGATCCTATAGTAAAGTCACGCAACGCGTTAACGGCCTGCGACTAATGTGCAGCAGTTAAATAGAGAACCATATAATTTGCGGAAACAGCTGGTCGGGCCTACCGACAGGCAGAATAATGTGCGGTGGATAATTTTGCTTGAAACTAAATTATTTCACTTTTGCGTTGAGGAAAAAATTTATATGCAACTGAGGTAATTGTTGTTTTACGCTGTTCTTAAGTAATTTCATATCGATCCGTTCTATTCGTAATATGTATTTTCATGAGTACGTTCTTTCGGATATATCTGACAAGGGGATCCTCAGACCTATTAATCACGGATTTTGAGTAGTCTTAGGTATGTTGTAGAGGGAACTGTCTTGACTACCTGGCTAGCCGCTTTTCACGCGACAGCCTATAGTTTCAAGAAAATCGATGTTGATGTTTTACGCATACCTTCTATACTAGCAATGTTAGAAATGTTTCGACGAAGCGAGTGTAGCGCAGCGGGTAAGAGGTTCACGGCGACCACACTGGGATACACGTTCAGATCGTCCTCCACTTACTTTTTTAAACATTATCAGACATAAGAAGATCACAAAATGTATCAAGTCTAAGGATTCGCAATGAAGGACGAAGTATTAGCAGCTGCGGGAGGATTCCAAATGTAATCGGAAGTATTCAACCCCAATTTTGACCTCAATTATGTAATTAATACCGATTAAACCAGCTGCCAGTACCAGTTGACGTAAAACAAGTCCCCCGCGGAACAAGGAGCGAAATCCATCCTTGTGCAGAAAAAGAAGATTAGTCATTCCTTCATAGCATAGTTCACTATAAATGCGTCAGGAATGAAACTCCTTTTCGTTTTCTTATGCACGCAGGAACCATCCGGGAAGTTTGGTCAG
Source organism: Schistocerca serialis cubense (assembly GCF_023864345.2). Lineage (NCBI taxonomy): Eukaryota > Metazoa > Arthropoda > Insecta > Orthoptera > Acrididae > Schistocerca > Schistocerca serialis. The sequence continues at coordinate 317,035,278 of NC_064640.1, read as the reverse complement.
ACTGTTCCAAAAAGAGTTGATGAGCTGATCAATAAATTACAGAACCTTGATTGTGACCCGCACGAAATCGGGTAAGTTCACGAAAGAGCTGTAAGAAGGATTTTTTAAATCTGTCATTATACCGTACGTGGCACAGGAAAATTTTGTTTCCAATATTGAGACGTAGGTAGGACACACCGACCACACTTCACGATGTAATCTTTGTAGATGAAGGAAAAGAATGCACGTCCACCGTAGAAGTTGTCCCACATGTACTCCGCTCTGTCATCTTGTGACGTTTATTTTTGAAAGCAGGTTAAAATTTTCAGGAAAAGAATCAAAATACTCCCTACTTGCTTAAGCCCAACAGAGAAATCGCTTCGACGGAAGATTCCATAAAAATAAATTGACAGAAAACATCAAGAAGGAGTTGTGCTACTTAAACGATAATATCACCACAACGAGGACACACATCAGATTTACTTTAAATACATACTGTTACAGTCGTGAGCGTTGGTTACCATTGAGACAGGACGTGGTGAGTTGGCGTTGTATGTATTGTACTGAATGTTAACCGGGGACCTAGAAACGACGGAGAGGCTCCGTCCCCGCCGCAGCCGCACTAGTCCACAACCCCACGACAACTACCGCAGTCCACTTCACCCCTCCGGCGCCCCACACCGAACCAGGGTTATTGTGCGGTTCGGCCCCCGGTGGATCCCCCAGGGTAAGTCTCACACCAGACGAGTGTAACCCCTATGTTTGCGTGGTAGAGTAATCGTGGTGTACGCGTACGTGGAGAACTTGTTTGCGCAGCAATCGCCGACATAGTGCAACTGAGGCGGAATAAGGGGAAGCAGCCCACATTCGCCGTGGCAGATGGAAAACCACCTAAAAACCATCCACAGACTGGCCGGTCCACCGGACCTCGACTCAAATCCGCCGGGCGGATTCGTGCCAGGGACTAGGCGTTCCTTCCAGCACGGAAAGCCATGCGTTTGACCGCACGGCCAACCGGACGGGCTGAGTTGGTGTTAGTTGAGAATGCCTTTTTTAAGGTGACAAAGACGACATTACGACCACCTCATAGAGTTTGAACGACGTCGTGTTACAGGGCTACGAGAAGCTGTATGTTCCTTCTAGGATACTGCAGGAAGACTTGGCTGGAATGTAGCCACTGTATATGATTGCTGGCAGGAGCGGTCACGGGAATGTACGGTCGAATGAAGACTTGGCTCCGAACGAGAGGGAGGAGCATCGTGCTCGGCATGTGGCTGTGGCGCATCTTACCTCATCTGCGGCAGCAATCTGAGCAGCAGTTGGCAACACAGTGACACAATCAACTGTTACAAATCGGTTACTTGAAGGAAAGATCCGAACTAGACATCTTGTAGGGTGCATTCCACTTACACCGAACCAGCGCCATTTGTAGCTTCAGTGGTATCAAGTGAGAGCTCATTGAAGAGCAAGGTGGACGTCTTTAGTGTTTTCTGATTAAAGCTGGTTCTGCCTCTGTGCCAGTGATGGCCGTGTGTTGGTTAGAAGGAAGTCAGTTGATAGCCTGCTACCAACTTGTCTTGTGCACTAGAGACACTGGACCTACACCTAGAGATACGGTCTGGGGTGCGATTTCGTATGACTGCAGATTTGTACGTCCATCTGGTGATTCGACCTGTTATGCTGCCATTCCTGAAAAGCATTCCAGGGGGTGTTTCCAACAGCACACCGCTCATCCACATACCACCATTGTAACCAAACATGTTCTACAGAGTGTCAGCGTATTGCTTTGGCCTGCTTCATCACCAGTTCTGTCTCCAATCGACACATATGGAACATGATCGGACGACAACTACAGCGTCATCCACAAACAACGAACACAGGCAAACGGTCCCTGTACTGACCGACCCGCTGCAACTGGCATGGAACTCCATCCCACAAACTGACATCTGCACCTGTACAACATAATGCGCGCACGTTGGCATGCTTCTATCCAACAATTCGGTGTAACACCCGTTATTATTGTACCACCATCTCACATCTGAATTAAATTATCTCTTGCTTACATTAACCTGCGATCCTGCAATGTAATCACTTACATATGTTACCCAGACAAATGTACTTCCGAAATTCCATTGTTCTACATTAATTATTTTTTGTGTTACGATTATTTTTCCGTCAGTATAGATTCTTCAGTTCTGCATCAATGTAGTGCAACTGCCTTAACAGGAATTATGAAATACGCTTGGTTCATATCGAAGTTGTTCGAACAGAGACGAATCTTTTTAAATTGAAACCAACTGTATTTTCCAGTGTTATTTCTGAAAAATTCGTGTGCCTGCAAAGGCAGCAGCTTTCATTAAATGTGCATGGTGCTCTATGAACTTGTATTTCGGTTGATTCTAGACATATACCATTCGCAACTCTGTTCTAGCAGTGCAAGGGGTGCAAGTGATAAAAGTAAGACCATTGCGTAATCTATTTTGTCAAGAACGGAATACACATTTGAAGAAAGTGTGCTGTAATGATTGATTTATTAATGAAATTAATACGGCAAAGGTGATTCTTATTGTATATATTTGCATGACGTATGCTATTTAATGACATTCTGTACGATGCAATTGAAGAAAAATGCACTGGCTAGATATGTACACGTACCACGAGCATGAAAGCCGTGGGAATGAGTCACTGCGCTACGCTCATTTGCGCGACAGATCAAAAACTTTACTGGTAGAGGAGGTACGCATTAAACTTCAGCATCGATTTTCTGGGAAACTATGGGCCGTCACAAGAAAAGCCGCTAGCCAGGTACTCAAGACAGGTTCCTCTACAACATACCTAAGACTCATCAAGTGCAAGGTAAACAGGTCAACACTGCACACAGTTTGGGGTACGCTAGATATTTTACGGTAGATACTGTTTCCAGCAGTTTCTAATCAACAGTGTAGTTCAACGTTAGTGGCTATCTTTTTCTATGTATGCTCAAAACGTTGCATTTATGTACGTCCGTGGCAACTGCCAGAGCCTGCACCATACATACAATCCTTGGTCTTTGATTCTGGCACACAAAGCCAGCAGTTACATAACAATCGATACCACTACAGAACGCATTTAGTGTGGTGCCTATGAATTATGCCGCATAGTATTTGTCGTGTACACAAAATGTGAATAATACGTGGCATTTGAAATCTGTTGGTCTTTTTGATCTAGCCTAATTTTGGCTTCGTTTGATTTTTGTTTTTCTGTGAGGCTTTGGTTGTGTTTAAATTTACAGTGAATTTCTCTTTGCTATTGTACCAGTTTTCGGAAATGGCTGTCGAACCACGACGAGTCTTTTCCATCCGTCACAACTTTGCTCGACATCTGCCTGTCTATGGCGTATTGCACAATGCTCTTGAATTTTGTTCATTGATTCCCAACGTTGTTAGTGCTGGAGAAGAGATTTCGTGATGACCGTTCAGGTAGTATGAAATCTTTTCCTTGATGCTCTTACTAAGCAGAAAGGTCTTCCTGCATTTCCTTGCGTTTCTGTTTACAGCCGTATTCAATGATGCTTTAATGTTCTTGTGACCACTGATTCCTGTTCTTGGCTCACTGGGTCGATAAGATGAGGCCTATTTGTCAAAAAATGTCTCTGAGCACTATAGGACTTCACTTCTGAGGTCATCAGTCCCCTAGAACTTAGAACTTCTTAAACCTAACTAATCTAAGGACATCACACACATCCATGCCCGAGGCAGGATGCGAACCTGCGACCATAGCGGTCGCGCGGTTCCAGACTGTAGCGCCTAGAACCGCTCGGCTACCTCGGCCGGCGCCTATTTGTCACCAGCAGGTCTAAGATGTTATTTTCACGAATCAGTTCTCTAACTGCTCCAGGTAATTTTCTGATAAACCACTTACAAAAATTTCTCATGATTCTCTGCCCCTAATATCCGTCCTAATCACATGAGACTCCCAGTCTACACGTGGTTACTAGAAATCCTCACTCAATAATACAACATGGCTAGGAATTAACACGAAATTGTCTCCAGATTCCCCTCAACTTCTCCGCCACTGCTGCTGTTGAGGTATGGGGTCTAATAAAGTATCCGATGACCATACTTGAGCCAACCTGTGACTTTCCTTCACTCAAGTTACACTACTGGCCATTTAAATTGCTACACCAAGATAAAATGCAGATGATAAACGGGTATTCATTGGACAATTATATTAAATTAGAACTGACATGTGATTACATTTTCATGCAATTTGGGTGCACAGATCCAGAAAAATCAGTATCAAAAAAACCACCCCTGGCAGTAATAACGGCCTTGATACGCCCGGGCATTTAGTCAAACAGAGCTTGAATGGTGTGTACAGGTACAGCTGCTCATGCAGCTTCAACACGATACCACAGTTCATCAAGAGTAGTGACTGGCGTATTGTGTCGAGCCAGTTGCTCGGCCGCCATTGATCAGACGTTTTCAATTGGTGAGAGATCTGGAGAAAGTGCTGGCCAGCGCAGAAGTCTAACATTTTCTGTATCCAGAAAGGCCCGTACAGGACCTGCAACGTGCGGTCGTGCATTATCCTGCTGAAAGGTAGGGTTTCGCAGGGTCGTAACACATCTGAAATGTAACGTCCACTGTTCAAAGTGCCGTCAATTCGAACAAGAGGTGACCGAGACGTGTAACCAATGGCCCCCCATACCATCACGCCGGGTGATACGCCAGTATGGCGATGACGAATACACGCTTCCAATGTGCGTTCACCGCGATGTCGCCGAACACTGATGCGACTATCATGATGCTGTAAACATAACCTGGATTCATCCTAAAAAGTCACGTTTTGCCATTCGTGCACCCAGGTTCGTTATGGGGCCAGTGTGGGATTTCTTTTTTCTATCCTATCCGTAATCTAGATGACGATTAGATTGGTTTCACGAAAGGTAAGGGCTCAGAGAGGCAGTTTTCACACTAAGCTTGATAATGACAAACAAATCTTAAGACTAATCAGGACACATTTACACAATTTTTCGACTTAGGAAGAGTCCGACAACATAAACGTCGGTATCTGCCATAGGTAAAGACGGCTTCCACTGTTAAATCTGTGTATCAGAGAAGCAAAGAAGGAATTAGAAGATACAACGCTTGACAAAAAGGAAGCACTTAAACGGGCGGAGAAAACTGAATGAAACTTCATGAGTTGTCAGGGTATGTGATGTGTAACGTTACACGTTTTTAGGCGAGCTAATCGGCTGCTCTCCCTCGGGCTTGGGTGTGTGTGTTGTCCTTAGCGTAAGTTAATCCAAAGTAAACTAAGTAGCGTGTAAGCCTAGGGACCGGTGGCCTCAGCAGTTTGGTCCCATAGGGACTTACCACAAATATACAAAATAATCGGCCACCCACAATTGATACGAGGTAAAATGAATTTGTTGTACGGCTGAATGCTAGTGCACCCAGGACTCAGGGCGCTCCGCGGCTTCCGGCTGAGTAACCAGCGTGAGGGAGTCCAGGTGTAAAGACTAGCAGCGTCAAAGTAAATAGAGAAAACTCCAGTTCGGGGAATTTTGACTGCTGTTCCTCGCATGGCCTTTGTGCAGGAGGCAGTGCTTTTGAGGACACTTTTTGGTTAGACCTTGAAGGTACGGGATTTTTTTTTTTAAATATGGCCCTCAACTACGTATCCTCAGACTCAGAGTTGAAATATTGAAAGTTTTGGCTGGTTCCGTTGTCTGGAGGGTGGGATACGTAGTTGGCGCATTACATGTCCAATACTGCTTAGTCTACAGTATACAATACGAACACACACGTGAATCGAATAGTCAAAGGTTCCTATCACTCGGCAATTGCGAATTCTGAATGTAACCTAGAAATTTATAAATGAAAGATTACAATTAAATAAAATCTGCAGGTACTATTTTAACGACTTTAAATGATGAGTACAATAGCAGAAGTACCATTAAGAATGCCACTTATTTCTGCAAAACACTTATTGGTGTCGATGGTACAGAAATTAAATAAAATATAAGTTGAATAACAGATAAACAATAGATTCCTACTTCACGTAATTATTTATGAGCAACAACATAGCTCTCAAGATATTCACTTCAAAACGCATACTATGTCTTCACTGGAGAATCCGCGGAAATCTCACAAGTACACTAGTGACCACTACGAACTATTTCTATCTAGCGCGAACAAGCGCAAACTGCTCAACAATCTTGAAAAAAGTATCTCCTGCGACCGTCCGTCGCGCCTTCCCGTCCAGCATTCTCTCGCGCCCTTCGAGACCCGATGCGCCTCCCCCACTTCCATATAGTCTCTCCATTGACTTCAGTAGTCGCCTACCGTAGTAACAAGCGCTGTGATTGGCTAGAGCGCTTCCACCATGTCTCCAAGCCAATGCACACTCACAAACATATTGAAACACATACAGAATAGCGGATTTACATTTAAATAACTTGAGATTAAATAAATATTCCTATGGTCAAACCATAAACACGCTCTAACACACATTATTAAGTACATAGACAAATCAAATAAACATATATCAAAGGAATAGAAACAGAAGTAGGCCAGTAGCCGAATGTCCCTGTGCTTTCTAAAAAACAGTAAATATTTGACCAATTTCTTTATGAATAGTGTATATCGGATATAAACAAAGACCTAGATTAATAAATATGTATTTATAAGCATGCTGCTACCGTTTTTTCTTCTAACTGTGGAGTACTTATGGCCTGACACGTTCAATAGTAATCGTCCACTTTGACATCCAGTAACTCATATCCTATTCAAGTTACATGCCTGTAATTCATACCAGTTTAGGTTCACACTAACAGCTTTCTAAAGACACGTCGATCGACAAAATCGGAGGGACGGTTTAGATTTTGGAAATTAATTGCTGGGTGTTACTTGCTTATTTTCAGTCAGATGCTAATATGTAAACTAATAAAGATATTGAAAATCTAATTACACCATCAGAATTGTCGTACAAATAATGGTAAAGTACATGTTTCTTTTTAAGGTATCATGATTCCTCTGGCTATAATCAATTTGTACATGAGCTGTGAACTGTCTGCCTTTATGGTTTCACAAAGTCCGTCATCTTTGGTACTCCTGGCATAAAAATCTCCTTCATCGATATAAACACAGTCCTTGACACAGCGTCAACATGGAATTCCCAGCCACGTGGTCGGCCTGGACCATGCGCTGGGGCTACCCCTCTTGCTCTGGCTTATGTTCGGCACAACGTGGTTGCTGACGAGCCCCAGCTTGCCGAGCTGCCCGTGCGGCCATGTCAACTTCGAACTAAGAATATTTTCAGGGTGCAACAACACGCACGTTACCTCACAAAGGAGACACTCGGATGTTCCCTTTGGAAGGAGGCAGACCTGCCTCTGATGACGAGTGGTTTTGCGATTGTGGACATTTTTGATATTGGGCGGTGAACGGCCACTACCATACTTTAACTTCTAACACTGAAGAGCCAAAGAAACTGTAGACCTGCCTTATATCGTATAAGGCCCCCGCAAGCACACAGAAGTGCCGCAAACCTACGTGGCATGGACTCGACTGTTGTCTGAAGTAGTCAAGGAGGGAACTGACACCATGAATCCTGTGGGGCTGTCCATAAATCCGTAAGAGTGCGAGGGCATGGAGATCTCTTCCGAACTGCATGTTGCAAAGTATCCCGGATATGCTCAATAATATTCATGTCTTGGGAATATGGTTGTCAGTGCAAGTGTTTAAGCTCAGAAGAGTGTGTCTAGAGCCACTCTGTAGCAGTTCTGGACGTGTGGGGCGTCGCATTGCCCTGCTGGATATGCTCAAGTCCGACTTAATGCACAATAGACACGAATGGATGCAGGTGATCAGACAGGATGCTCACATACTTGTCACCAGACAGAGTCATATGCCGAGCAAGGTGGTGCAGTGGTTAGCACATCGGACTCGCATTCTGGAGAACGACGGTTCAATCCCGTGTCTGGCCATCCTAATTTAGGTTTTCTGTGATTTTCCTAAACCGCTTCAGGTAAATGCTGGGATGGTTCCTTCGACAGGGCACGGCAGATTTCTTTTCCCATCCTCCCCTAATCCGATGAGGCCGATGACCTCGCTGTTTGGGCTCTTCCACCAAATCAACCCAACGCAATCAGAGTAGTATCTAGACCTGTCAGGGGTCCCATATCACTCCAACTGCATACGCCCCACACCATTATCGACCCTCCACCAGCTTGAACAGTCTCCTGCTGACATTAACGGTCCATGGATTCATTAGATCTCTCCATACCCGTACACATCCATCCGCTCGATACAATTTGAAACGATAGTCTTCCGACCAACCAGCATGTTTCCAGTCATCAACAGTCCAATGTCGGTGTTGATGGGCCCAGGAGAGGCGTAAAGTTTTCTGTCATGCAGTCATCAAAGATACAGGAGTAGGCCTTCGCTCCGAAAGACCATATCGATTTTGTTTCGTCGAATGGGTCGCATGTGAAAGTTGTTCGTGGCTCAGCATTGAAATCTGCAACAATTTGCTCAAAGGTTGCACTTCTGTCGTACCGAACGATTCTCTTCGGTCGTCGTTGGTCCCGTTCTTGCAGGATCTTTCTTCGGCCGCAGAGATGTCGGAGATTTGATGTTTAACCAGATTTCTGATATTCTAGGTAAAAATGGATTCGAACCTGCGACCGTAGCGGTCACGCGGTTCCAGACTGAAGCGCCTAGAACCGCTCGGCCACCCCGGCCGGCTGTCTGTTTACATATCTCTGTATTTAAATATGCATGCTTATATCAGTCTCTTCGGCGCTTCAGTGTATTTCGAAAGGTTTGAATGTGCTCAGTGTAGGCCTCTAACCTTTTCCGAATGTATTATGGAACTGAGGATCGACAGAGTATGATTCACCAGTCTTTGTATCTCGTGTCTTACTTTGTTAATCATCTTTGTGAATTGTTTTGAGCCAATGAATACTTCCTGCATCGTCATTACGATATGGACATAGTTTTCGAATATCTAGGATGACTATTTAGTATGGGAATTTTGCTACCATTCTTGTAACGCTCTCAAAGGATTTTTTCTGTCTGTGTGTTGACTGAATAACGTAGGAGTACGCCCGTTTATTTGAAATGTCCTTTCTTGAATAAACACTATCCAACATAGTTCTGTTGTCTACATCAAGTACAGAAGTTAGAATAAAAATATTTCTATTAAATTATTCATTTTTTTATTTTATATTTCTGTGTATTGTATTAACTAGTAATTCTAGTCATCACAAAGACTATTTGACGGCAGGATCACAGCTACATGTTGTTACTTGCAGCGAATTAGCTGTGTGGTATGAAAGCAGACTTGCGCGGCTTGGCCCTATGGCTACATAAAAGTAATTTTTTTTCACTGAGGCATACCTTAAGTTCCAACGGCCTTGGCGCAGTGGTAACACCGGTTACAGTCAGGGCACCGAAGTTAAGCGCTGTCGGGCTGGGCTGGCACTTGGATGTGTGACCGTCCGAACTGCTGAGCGCTGTTGGCAAGCGGGGTGCACTCAGCCCTTGTGAGGCAAACTAAGGAGCTAATTGATTGAGAAGTGGTGGCTCCGGTCTCATAAACTGACATACGGCCGGGAGAGCGGTGCGCTGACCACATGCCCCTCCGTAGCCGCATCCAGTGACACCTGTGGGCTGAGGATGACGTGGCAGCCATTTGGTACCGCTGGGCCTTCCAAGGCCTGTTCGGACGGAGAGAGTATACATAAAGTACGAGTAACCACAGGTAAAGACGCAACTGGTTGGCTGTTTGGATGAGCAGCTACTCAAAATACCATCACAGATGTTACTTCAGTGATTACAAAATCCAGGCTTCAGTCCGGAACCTCGCTGCTGCTACGGTCGCAGGTTCGAATCCTGCCTCGGGCATGGATGTGTGTGATGTCCTTAGGTTAGTAAGGTTTACATAGTTCTAAGTTCTAGGGGACTGATGACCTCAGATGTTAAGTCCCATGGTGCTCAGAGCCATTTGAACCATTTTGCACAATACGGCGATCCTCCTTTGAGGTGGTCAGATGTGGTCGACTGGAATCTTGAAGACGAGTATGCCTTCCCTCACGTTCCCATGTATTCCAACACTGGAACACTGTCACATCTTAATGTCCCAAAACATGGATACAACGCGATTCGACCAACTGGTCATACAAAGACCACAACAAGGCCCCTTTCAAACTCTTTCAGGTGCTGATAACGCTGTCTGCGTTAGTACGCTGCATCTCCATATCCTCCACAGCAATCACTCAACATCTGACGGTGTTCGCGGTCCCTTAGATATTCTTCCAAGCCTGGTAACCATATTATACACGAATAGGACTAACGCACTCGTCAGGCAGTTCTATCTATTCAATAGAAATACAGTTCAGTCATTTATGTACCCACCAATGGTGTGTACCTGTGTGAAATTACATTGAGATCTGACTATGTCTTGAAGGTGCTTCACCTTTTTGTCAGGCAGTGTATGTCCAGGAATAGCGTCATAAAGAGTAAGATTAGCTGATAAGATTTGATTTTGGAGAGGTTCCGCTTTGGGAAAAACACAATTTCTTATCCTTCCTTTTATTTCCGAGACATGTTTCGCTGAAATGTGAGCATCATCAGACCCTTTTATTATCCCTCTATTAACCAGGAACAATGCACTTCACTACATGTACATATACAAATTTCAGTTTCTGAGACGGTATTTACAGATTTCATAGCAAACAAAGTTTTGTATGTATATCTTGTTACCACTGTTTACAGACTATGGAAACAAGATGACGGACAACTGACGAGTTGAATGTTTTCTGCGTGGGGCTTTTGAATCATTGTGAGATGTATCTGCTATTTGCATGCGTGCGTGCGTGCGTGTGTGTAATAAAATAAATAAAACTCACACACACACACACACATATATATATATATATATATATATATATATATATATATATATATATATATATTCCAATATTCCATTGGAACTACTGACGGCCGTGGGAGAGCCAGTCCTGACAAAACTCTACCATCTGGTGAGCAAGATGTATGAAACAGGCGAAATACCCTCAGACTTCAAGAAGAATATAATAATTCCAATCCCAAAGAAAGCAGGTGTTGACAGATGTGAAAATTACCGAACAATCAGTTTAATAAGCCACAGCTGCAAAATACTAACACGAATTCTTTACAGACGAATGGAAAAACTAGTAGAAGCCAACCTCGGGGAAGATCAGTTTGGATTCCGTAGAAACACTGGAACACGTGAGGCAATACTGACCTTACGACTTATCTTAGAAGAAAGATTAAGGAAAGGCAAACCTACGTTTCTAGCATTTGTAGACTTAGAGAAAGCTTTTGACAATGTTGACTGGAATACTCTCTTTCAAATTCTGAAGGTGGCAGGGGTAAAATACAGGGAGCGAAAGGCTATTTACAATTTGTACAGAAACCAGATGGCAGTTATAAGAGTCGAGGGACATGAAAGGGAAGCAGTGGTTGGGAAGGGAGTAAGACAGGGTTGTAGCCTCTCCCCGATGTTGTTCAATCTGTATATTGAGCAAGCAGTAAAGGAAACAAAAGAAAAATTCGGGGTAGGTATTAAAATTCATGGAGAAGAAATAAAAACTTTGAGGTTCGCCGATGACATTGTAATTCTGTCAGAGACAGCAAAGGACTTGGAAGAGCAGTTGAATGGAATGGACAGTGTCTTGAAAGGAGGGTATAAGATGAACATCAACAAAAGCAAAACAAGGATAATGGAATGTAGTCTAATTAAGTCGGGTGATGCTGAGGGAATTAGATTAGGAAATGAGGCACTTAAAGTAGTAAAGGAGTTTTGCTATTTGGGGAGCAAAATAACTGATGATGGTCGAAGTAGAGAGGATATAAAATGTAGGCTGGCAATGGCAAGGAAAGCGTTTCTGAAGAAGAGAAATTTGTTAACATCCAGTATTGATTTAAGTGTCAGGAAGTCATTTCTGAAAGTATTTGTATGGAGTGTAGCCATGTATGGAAGTGAAACATGGACGATAAATAGTTTGGACAAGAAGAGAATAGAAGCTTTCGAAATGTGGTGCTACAGAAGAATGCTGAAGATTAGATGGGTAGATCACATAACTAATGAGGAAGTATTGAATAGGATTGGGGAGAAGAGAAGTTTGTGGCACAACTTGACCAGAAGAAGGGATCGGTTGGTAGGACATGTTCTGAGGCATCAAGGGATCACCAATTTAGTATTGGAGGGCAGCGTGGAGGGTAAAAATCGTAGAGGGAGACCAAGAGATGAATACACTAAGCAGATTCAGAAGGATGTAGGTTGCAATAGGTACTGGGAGATGAAAAAGCTTGCACAGGATAGAGTAGCATGGAGAGCTGCATCAAACCAGTCTCAGGACTGAAGACCACAGACCACAACATATATATATATATATATATACACTCCTGGAAATGGAAAAAGGAACACATTGACACCGGTGTGTCAGACCCACCATACTTGCTCCGGACACTGCGAGAGGGCTGTACAAGCAATGATCACACGCACGGCACAGCGGACACACCAGGAACCGCGGTGTTGGCCGTCGAATGGCGCTTGCTGCGCAGCATTTGTGCACCGCCGCCGTCAGTGTCAGCCAGTTTGCCGTGGCATACGGAGCTCCATCGCAGTCTTTAACACTGGTAGCATGCCGCGACAGCGTGGACGTGAACCGTATGTGCAGTTGACGGGCTTTGAGCGAGGGCGTATAGTGGGCATGCGGGAGGCCGGGTGGACGTACCGCCGAATTGCTCAACACGTGGGGCGTGAGGTCTCCACAGTACATCGATGTTGTCGCCAGTGGTCGGCGGAAGGTGCACGTGCCCGTCGACCTGGGACCGGACCGCAGCGACGCACGGATGCACGCCAAGACCGTAGGATCCTACGCAGTGCCGTAGGGGACCGCACCGCCACTTCCCAGCAAATTAGGGACACTGTTGCTCCTGGGGTATCGGCGAGGACCATTCGCAACCGTCTCCATGAAGCTGGGCTACGGTCCCGCACACCGTTAGGCCGTCTTCCGCTCACGCCCCAACATCGTGCAGCCCGCCTCCAGTGGTGTCGCGACAGGCGTGAATGGAGGGACGAATGGAGACGTGTCGTCTTCAGCGATGAGAGTCGCTTCTGCCTTGGTGCCAATGATGGTCGTATGCGTGTTTGGCGCCGTGCAGGTGAGCGCCACAATCAGGACTGCATACGACCGAGGCACACAGGGCCAACACCCGGCATCATGGTGTGGGGAGCGAACTCCTACACTGGCCGTACACCACTGGTGATCGTCGAGGGGACACTGAATAGTGCACGGTACATCCAAACCGTCATCGAACCCATCGTTCTACCATTCCTAGACCGGCAAGGGAACTTGCTGTTCCAACAGGACAATGCACGTCCGCATGTATCCCGTGCCACCCAACGTGCTCTAGAAGGTGTAAGTCAACTACCCTGGCCAGCAAGATCTCCGGATCTGTCCCCCATTGAGCATGTTTGCGACTGGATGAAGCGTCGTCTCACGCGGTCTGCACGTCCAGCACGAACGCTGGTCCAACTGAGGCGCCAGGTGGAAATGGCATGGCAAGCCGTTCCACAGGACTACATCCAGCATCTCTACGATCGTCTCCATGGGAGAATAGCAGCCTGCATTGCTGCGAAAGGTGGATATACACTGTACTAGTGCCGACATTGTGCATGCTCTGTTGCCTGTGTCTATGTGCCTGTGGTTCTGTCAGTGTGATCATGTGATGTATCTGACCCCAGGAATGTGTCAATAAAGTTTCCCCTTCCTGGGACAATGAATTCACGGTGTTCTTATTTCAATTTCCAGGAGTGTATATATATATATATATATATATATATATATATATATATATATATATATATACTCCTGGAAATGGAAAAAAGAACACATTGACACCGGTGTGTCAGACCCACCATACTTGCTCCGGACACTGCGAGAGGGCTGTACAAGCAATGATCACACGCACGGCACAGCGGACACACCAGGAACCGCGGTGTTGGCCGTCGAATGGCGCTAGCTGCGCAGCATTTGTGCACCGCCGCCGTCAGTGTCAGCCAGTTTGCTGTGGCATACGGAGCTCCATCGCAGTCTTTAACACTGGTAGCATGCTGCGACAGCGTGGACGTGAACCGTATGTACAGTTGACGGACTTTGAGCGAGGGCGTATAGTGGGCATGCGGGAGGCCGGGTGGACGTACCGCCGAATTGCTCAACACGTGGGGCGTGAGGTCTCCACAGTACATCGATGTTGTCGCCAGTGGTCGGCGGAAGGTGCACGTGCCCGTCGACCTGGGACCGGACCGCAGCGACGCACGGATGCACGCCAAGACCGTAGGATCCTACACAGTGCCGTAGGGGACCGCACCGCCACTTCCCAGCAAATTAGGGACACTGTTGCTCCTGGGGTATCGGCGAGGACCATTCGCAACCGTCTCCATGAAGCTGGGCTACGGTCCCGCACACCGTTAGACCGTCTTCCGCTCACGCCCCAACATCGTGCAGCCCGCCTCCAGTGGTGTCGCGACAGGCGTGAATGGAGGGACGAATGGAGACGTGTCGTCTTCAGCGATGAGAGTCGCTTCTGCCTTGGTGCCAATGATGGTCGTATGCGTGTTTGGCGCCGTGCAGGTGAGCGCCACAATCAGGACTGCATACGACCGAGGCACACAGGGCCAACACCCGGCATCATGGTGTGGGGAGCGATCTCCTACACTGGCCGTACACCACTGGTGATCGTCGAGGGGACACTGAATAGTGCACGGTACATCCAAACCGTCATCGAACCCATCGTTCTACCATTCCTAGACCGGCAAGGGAACTTGCTGTTCCAACAGGACAATGCACGTCCGCATGTATCCTGTGCCACCCAACGTGCTCTAGAAGGTGTAAGTCAACTACCCTGGCCAGCAAGATCTCCGGATCTGTCCCCCATTGAGCATGTTTGGGACTGGATGAAGCGTCGTCTCACGCGGTCTGCACGTCCAGCACGAACGCTGGTCCAACTGAGGCGCCAGGTGGAAATGGCATGGCAAGCCGTTCCACAGGACTACATCCAGCATCTCTACGATCGTCTCCATGGGAGAATAGCAGTCTGCATTGCTGCGAAAGGTGGATATACAGTGTACTAGTGCCGACATTGTGCATGCTCTGTTGCCTGTGTCTATGTGCCTGTGGTTCTGTCAGTGTGATCATGTGATGTATCTGACCCCAGGAATGTGTCAATAAAGTTTCCCCTTCCTGGGACAATGAATTCACGGTGTTCTTATTTCAATTTCCAGGAGTGTATATATATATAATGGCAGATGCACGTCACAAAAATACAAAAACTCCCGCCCAGGAAATATTTGACTGTATAGCTGTCCATCATCTTGTTTCTGTAGTTTGTACACAGCGACAGTGAAAGTTACTTAGTGCAGATCTTCACAGTGAAGAAAATGGGGAAACTAGAAAAAGTAAGTGAATCATACTGCACAGACATACACACACACACACACACACACACACACACACACACACACACACACACACACACACAGGCACGCATACTCAGTCACACACAGGCACACATGCAATGTTCAGATTGCATCAGTTAATGTTAGGCATAACCATAACATTCCCACTCGTAAAATTTCGAAGTAAATAGCTTTTCTACAATAAGTTCTACATGGTTCCAGAAGACAAACTGTGAAAGAAAACATATGCATTTAAAAAACATGAAAGTCCCGGAAAAATCATATGTGGTAACAAGGTATACATACAAAAATTATGTCTGTTTTAAAAATTGTAAATACTAGCCTAAAAACTCTAAAATATATGTGTACAAGTACTAAAGAGCATATTTCCCCTTTAATAGAAAGAAATAAAATGCCACTGATGATGCGCTGTAGCTCCAGCGAAACATATGTGGCTAATAAAAGAAAAGATAAGAAACTGTGTTTCGCTCAAGACGGACCCTGTTCAGGCACATATCTATTTCTAAGCAAACAAGGACAAAAGAATATCAACCTCAAAACGGTTAGCTGATAAATCGGTATTATCTATGCAAGTGCGAAAGAATTCAGAATTTTTTGAATGAAATGAACAGTCTGTTGCGCACAGATTTTGGGTCGAGAGCAAACAACATGAAGACGAAAGTGTTGACTGCAAAAAGCATGATATTATCGACGAAACTTAACATCAAAGCTGTGAACCACGTAGAAGACACAGTACAGGAATTCTTCGCCCTTGGAAGCAAAATAACGATATAAAGGATGACAATTATTGAACTATATGATATAAAATCATCATAACTTCTGAACGGTTTGTGTTAGGACGTTCAAATTGCACGGATGGCCATGGGCATGATGAGAATTAGTATGGTTTGGTTTAGCGACGAATCCCACTTTAATCTGGATAGGTTCGTGAACTAAGCCAAATTGGTGCATTTGGTGAACTGAGAATCCGCATTTCGCGATCGAGAAGTCTCCGCACCCCCAACGGATGGTTGTGTAGTGTGCAATGTCCAGTGACGGAATAATTGGTACGCTATTTCTTGATGGGACGGTGACTACCAAACGGCACGTGAAGGTTTTGGAAGATGATTTCATCCCCATTATCCAAAGTGACCTTGATTTCGACAAGGTGTGGGTCATGCAAGACGGAGCTCGACCCCATCGAAGCAGGAGAGTGTTTGATGCCTTGGAGGAGCGCTTTGGGGTCTGCATTCTGGCTATGGGGTACCCGTAGGCCTCCACTGTCCACCATATTCTCCGGATCTGAACACATGAGACTAATTTTTATGGTGCTGTAGTAAAGGTAAGGTGTACAGCAATAACCCCAAAACCATTGCTGAGCTCAAATCAGCCCTTAAGGAGGTTATCGACAGCATCGATACCCTGCATTTCAGCGGGTCACGCAAAATTTCGCTATTCGTCTGCGCCACATCACCGGCAATGATGGCAAGCATATCGAGCATATCATAACCTAAATTCGAATATCTGTAGTGACTTTTACATGTTGAATAAAGTGTGCGCACTCCGTAGTTAGTATCTAATGTACGTTTCCTATCAGGTAGTTCAATAATTGTCACGCCGTAAGAAGCAGACTAGCACAGGAAAAGAGATCATATACTACCGAAAAAAGTGCTATAGTATTAATCATTGCAGTTAACCTAAGAAATAAAATTTTGTGAATTTTGGCGTGTAATATATTGCTCCGAATAGTGATGGGTTGTGGGAAAACCGGGAAAGAAGAGAACCGAAGCATTTGAGATGAGGTTTTACAGAGAGATACTGCAAACTATATGTACTGACGATAAAAGGTTAGGTGGTTCTCCACAGGATCGTCGAGGAAAGGGGCTTGCAGATAACACAAATTAGAACAATGCAAACGTTAACAGGGCATATGTTAAGACATCAGGGAGTAACTTTCACGGCACTAGAAAGAACCACAGAGGACAAACTTAGTAGGGGAAGACAGAGACTGAAATATAAAGAACGAAGTATTGAGGACATTGGGTGCAGGCACTCCTGACATAAAGAGATTGGGGCAGCTGCATCAAATCAGTCAGATAATTTGTGCTAGAAACAGACACCAATTTTCTTCTTTTTCCTGAGCTTCATCCCGTATCCTTATCAGGGCGTTGGCAAGTTAATTTCTGAATTTGACAATGTTATTGGTTCAGGATGACCGGATGCACTTACTAACCCCCCCCCCCCCCAACCCCTGCCTCAGCCCTTAGCCCCCCTACCCCTCCTTCCCCGCTCCCAGCCCTCCGAGACAGAGTTTGCGTATTCCAACAGTCTAGTGTTATCCAACGTGGAAGTGTACGAAAGTTTTCAAAGTGTTTACGAATCCTCGAACAGAGGCCTGACTTAGGTAACACGTCGGTATACTCCTAGTCAGATGTGGGAAACCGCCTAGAAACCACATCCAGGTTTGCCGGCACATTTCGTTAATCCACAGAGCCGATTCGATCCGGGGCCGGCGCGCCTCCCCTAATCTCGGAAGCTGCATGCTATCGCGGGTCAGCGGTTCATAAACTCATACTAATGAGGAATCCAATTTCACCATCTACGACCCTATCATCAAATCATGAATACTGTACAAAGCAGTCTCAGACCCACAGAGATAACATTGTGAAGGATGCTAATTGTTGTTCCCCTCCGTGCTGGACGGCAGACTACAGCTTCTACGGGGAATAATGTTATTGCGCATAACTCAAATGTTAACAGCCAAACATGTTAACACTTTTTTAGTCCTATTATCAAGAACGAAATGGTATATTAAAGAGAACAGTATAAAACAAATTAGGTAATTGGCAATACCCCAATTATGAGGATTACTGGATTACGCATGATATATAGCTTCGAGAACTCCGTATTATATTAACCCCAATATTTCCGCCTCGGTAGCTGTGTGGTCAGTACGGCTCAATGCCTTGCGGAGAACCCCTCCCTCGTGAGGTCAGTTGGGGAGCTTCTTGACCGAATAGTAATGGCTCCAAGTCACGAAAACTGACAACGGCCAATAGAGCTCCTCTGTACTGTGTCCTATGATGACATTGGCAGAAGATGACACGTCGGTCGGTCGGTATCTATGGATGGGGTTAGCTATGAACCCCAATATGTTGTAGGCAAAGCTTCTTTTGACTAATCTCACAATGGTTACCAAACGTATACTGGAATACAACCTGTTAGTCGTCATGCCATCCAGGACCACCTCAAAACTATGAATTTTGGGGGACACAACGTCTCAGCAAATAGACTGAGCAAGATGGCTCAAGAGTTATAACAACCTCTTCATTTCCACATTCACTTCATACCAACATGCATAACTCAGTAGTATTACCACTGATTTTCTGTTAAAACTAGGAGTAACTTTCTAAATCTCTAACATTTCTATGGTATCTTGGACCAAAGAACTCTGTTACAGACAAAATCAATCTGTTAAAAATATCCTGGATTTCGTGCTGGAACGTGAGATCAGGTGTTAGCGATTTCTCCAATTTACCCGAGTGATCACTACTTTTGAGCTGGCTACCTTTTTCTCAAGGGCGACAAAGCATTTGTAGAGTTCCAGGACTGATTTGTGTGTGACTGATTTACATACGGTAATTCTGTAATTATATAACAAAAATGCAATTATTTGCCGATGAAATCACAATTCGTTACATGTTGTTATGAACACACAGTTTTCGCTAGTGTATGCCGAAACTGGAGATTGAATTTTGCTGAAAAACTCGGTTGACCGATAAAACGAAAACTAAATTTAAATGACACGTTTTTATTGTTTGGTAATCTATCAGACAACGATGGTTTAGCAGACAATAACACGGATTCGACCATTGAGGAAGAATCTTGTAATGGGCACAACAGTTCGCCTATATGCGAAAGAAAAGTATTTTTACGTATTATAATACAATATACAAAGAAACGTGTCCTAATCCTTCTTTACCTGTTTCTCAGCTCTTGATCTTCGTATAGCCAAAGAACGAAGCCTATTAACATGTGAAACTGCCCTTAAAATGCCCCATCACAGTTCACTATGGTCTAGCAAATACTAGGAAAAAAACACGTATCTTTATAGTTTTTTTTCCTGAACTGAATGATAGTCGTTTGCTGTGTTAATCTATTTGATTCGAGCATTTTTTGTATTTCCATTTTTGTGGCTAGGTACAGTAATCAGATTAACCAGTTTATATTTGATAAAATTAACAGTGAAAAGAGTGTCCTGTGTGTACAGTTTTGAGCATAAATGTCACAAGGTTAATTATATTATGTTTGTCCATTTTTCGTCGGGAGCGAAGCCTTATGCAGGTGGTCTTTTGTTTAGTTCTGAAATAAACTGTTACCTGAATTGCCAGCACGATGATCAGGTCTTACCAGTGCATGTTTCCACATCGAAGGAAATGTAACTGGACAGTATAAGGGTCAGTCAAATGAAAACCACACAGGTGGAAAAAATTAAGTAAACTGTCCATTACTTCATAAATAACAGCCATAACTATTAATACACTTATCCCATTGTGAGGCAAGACGATGAGTGCCATCACAGAAAAATATTTGCTGTTGTCTCTGGAACCATAACTGTACCCAGGCGTGCACCTGTTCAGTCGGAAGCAAATCGACAGCCACGAATTTATTTTCCAGGCTTCCAAAAATATGGACATGGCATGAGGAGCAATCGTGACCGAATGGATGATGTGTAAATGCTTCTCCCTGAAACTCCTATACCGTACTCGAAACAAGCAGGAGAAACACGTCGGAACACCCATCCAGTCTTGATCAGAGTCACATTCTTTCCGCATGTGAATTCAGTGTCGCAACTCTTGAGTCACCTTGATCAATCTGAGATATTGTATGTTTTAAAACATATAGTTTTGCGATGGTTCTGGATTGTACGACTAGTAACAGGCTGTATTCCAGCACCGGTTTGCGAACCACTGTGACAAACAAAGAAAGACATAAAAAAAAGGTAGCAGACGACTCTCCCTGATACAAGTAGTCACAGGAATAAAATAGCATAAGTAGAAACACAAGTCAATATCTTTTGTAATGTAGTATTTTTAGATCTATGAAACAAACACAATTGTATAGATGTTTCCTTAGATGGCACTGATCATGATTTACACCAATAAAATGTCACACGTCAAAATGGAGATAAAAATACACGTCCTCTCATAGCTACTATCGGGATTTGTTTTTGGTTTACTCTCACAGAAGTGAAATTTAGATAGTTAGTGTTCATTACTTAGCTACCAGTCCTTTCTTTCCCAGTAATTTCCCTTTTCGTTCTCAATTACATCTTAGCAAACTTGAACTGTTCCTCCCTATGTATGGATAAAATTCAAAAGTGACGGTTTAATAAAAAAAAATTGGTGAAGTGATTCAGTGTAAGTATCCGAAAAAATCTGAAATGAATGTCAGCTCACTGGACTCAGAGTATTGTTTGTGTGCTAACGCATATAAAGCTTTAACGGCCGTAATCATATTACCAGTGCTTGTCAGCGCTGTGGTTTAGATAGGAACGCTGTCCTTCTGAAAATGGATAAATGCCGTCGCACTTCGGAATACATTAAAAACTAGTATTTAATTATAACTCTGGACTCCTACCATCAGTACATGAGGTACTTTGGAATTTTGGATTTTTGTGTGCAGTATTCTGTTCTTCTTTGTAGTTATTACGCTTCGGTGTACGAATTAATTTCACAAATGTTTCAACGCTCTACGCAGTAATTTAAGAAAAATGGAGTTCTTCGTGTTAACAGAAATTAAAAACTGGTTTTAAATCTGTATTTATACAGCTTTACATGATTCAGTATGTGCGGTCAGTACCGTCTTCCATCTACAGAATTGTATTTAGTATTGCTTCAACAAGTGTAATTAATATTTCTGCAACTGCCGAAACTGGATTACGAATTATAGTGAATTCAAGTCTGATTTTCTGTCACTGGAGATCCATTAAATGTGTTACAGCACAGTGTTACTGAGTAGCGTTTGCAGGTATACTTGGCGTAAAAAGACAAAGTACGACAAATTTTGGAGAGCTTAGAGGAGATAAAATGAAACACTTTTTCGAAGCGAGAAAAATGTCACAGGTACTCTGTTTCACTACTAGGGGTCGATGAAGTTTTAACGCTAGTCATATTCAGAGAGGGTGAGTATGTATTAGAGATGAATATTGTTTTACAGACGTCACAGAAAACGTCATTCGTTAACGTTGATGTACCACTGGGAACTGCGTACTAATGCTGTCTAATATCCTCAAAACAAACAGGTGTGTCACGAGTAATGATAGTAGCTTCAGGCAAACGGGCAATCAGATGTTTTTTTAGTGTTTACTGGTATCTTGTTACTAAACGCTTCATGCATCCACAAAACATATCCATAGAGGTGAGGCAGAACTGTGTCGTTGTTGGTAGACTATAAGCTGTCATACAGCTCTCACTACACCTCGTCAACATTAAGGTACGTTATATAAAAAACAACAGCGGCCAATGGGGCTGTGTGTAATGCGTCTCCTTAAAATGTTTCCATGACGTTGTTTCTTTTAGACAAATCAGAGTCATCAGTTTTGCAGTTTCATCATTTTGTTGACGTAGGACCACCAAAACTTTTATTTCATCAAGTTTTTATTACAAAGTCGTCACAGGGGCAGTACATATATTTTGGAGACAAGTTCCGAACCTACTGATTTATTCTGAAGCCTGACCTACTGCGGCTGCACTACAGGTAGCTCATCTTAATGATAGCCATCCAAAATTGGCAATACATGCAACACACAGTGACGGTAGATTTTAGATGGTTAATGCCTCAGTATGTCCGACTTGAGAATGAACCAGTCTGAAATTTGCTATCAAATTAAAACTGTGTGCCGGACCGAGAGAGACTCGAACCCGCGACTTTTGCCTTTCGCTGGCAAGTGCTCTACCATCTGAGCTACCCTAATACGACTCACGCCCAGTTCTCACAGCTTTTATTTCTGCCAGTACCTCGTCTCCTACCTTCCAAACTTCACAGAAGCTCTCCTGCGAACCTTGCAGACCTGCTGTGAAGTTTGGAAGATGGGAGACGAGGTACTGGCAGAAGTAAAATCTGTGAGGACGGAGCGTGAGTCATGCTAGGGTAGCTCAGATGGTGGAACACTTGCCCGCGAAAGGCAAAGGTCCCGACTTCGAGTCTCGGTCCGGCACACAGTTTTGATCTGCCAGGAAGTTTCATATGTAAACCTGTACTTAAAACTACTCTACCGTTTAGTGAGATATACAGTTAGGCTATGACACAGGCCCGAATTAATTAGTTTAATCAATATTTCATTGTCAAGAGAATGGATTTATTGTTGTTTCTTGGTGTGTTAATTGCGTGTATATCCCGATATGGTAGGAGAGTGATTAGCTGAATGAACTAATTTAGTATCTATACCTATGGTTCAACTCTAATCTTTTAACAGTTCCATAGTGTGCTGTGCTTCTTGCACTGACAATCTAGCCATGATCTCGAGAGTTTAGGATCCCGTACGTAACGGTTATACCTGGACATTAGCATAACCAGCGTCAGTAACGTGCATGCTGCGAATATTATTCCAAGAAACCACATGAACGCTAACATGACAGATATACGAGGGGGCTTCAGATATTAAGTTACACTTTATTGCAGCAGGCCACTCAACTGCCAGTTGTTCGATTCCTCAACGACCGAAATCCACTACTTGGTCAGGGAGCCATTCGAGAACCGCTGCGTCCTCGCTGTTGGAAAATCTCTTTCCCACGAGATGTTTTTCCTCAATTGCCTGGACATTGCCCTAAAGGGTCGATGACGATGGCCTTTTTTCCTGTTCAGCACCACCACGTCTGTGAGGCGGTAGTGAAATTGATGGTTCCACTTCACTGCTGCTGGACGAGACGTTACACCGCCCGAATTTCACCGTGAATCTATGCTGCGCACACGATTTCCCACAAGAATCGTATTGTGCCGTGTACTTCAACTTTGGAGCACCGATACTTTTCCAGCTGCCGCGTCATTTCACTCCCACACTGTGAGACACCTGTTACCCGCACCGCAGCAGAACAGTCTCTGTAGAAAACCCGAAAAATGTACTCTCTTCTGACAATGTGACACTCCTGTTGGGCAGTGGTCTCAGCGTGAGGCGACTTGTGTAATTTAGTTTTGGAAGTTCCTACGTATGTCGTATCTCATCACTGTGAACAATCGACCTCTTAAATATTCATTCTTTTGCTACGTCAAACCGTTCTGCCTGTAATATGCCCATTTGGATTGAGACAAATAAACTAGGATTACTTGATTTTACATGTTTATACCATACAGTAAAAAATATAAATATAACTAATCACGACAGGTTTCATATATGCTATATTGGGTAGTCGTCTGTTGACGTTTTCGTTAACAAGGGGTTTCTGATGAGAGCCAAGGTAGACTGCTTCCGACTTATAATTTCAGTAACCGAGCTAAGTTAGAAAAAAAGGGCTACGTAAACCACTTAGTGTCTGATGGAAGGGCTCTTAGACGGCTTACTGTGTTATACAGGGGAAAATATTGTTTTGTCGAACAGTATAAGATCCTACAATAAATCATATCTACTGAATTACAAGGGAATTGTTTTCTTTGAATACATCTGATACATTATTGTTGAGGATATCAAAAAGGTAGTCTGTCTGCTTTCCAAAGATACTTGATTCATTCATTCGTGTAATTTCTTTCATTCGCTTATGCCATAGTCCCGCAGCGATCGCAGGGTCGGCGTGGTTACAACGGATTTGGCAGTGTTAGTGTTACGGATGATCGGATGCCCTTCCTGCCGCCCACCGTGCCCCCCCCAGGACGGAATCAGTGTACCTCCAACTGTCTGCATCTAGTGTAAACCGTGAAATAGTGCGGATATATTTCAAATGTCTGCGACGCGTGTAACTGAGGCGGCACGTGAGGACCAGCCCGGTATTCACCTAGCGGGATGTGGAAAACCGCCTAAAAACTACATCCACGCTGGCCAGCACACCGGCCCTCGTCCTTAATCCTCGAGGCGGATTCGATCCGGGGCTGGCGCGCCTACTCGAGTCTAGGAAGCAGCGCGTTAGCGCGCTCGCCTACCCTGGCGGGTTCATTCATCCGTGTAATATGAGTTCATGAAACCGTTGCATATTTGATGAATATTCCCAACGATAATATTCAGTTTACGGCATATTTCAGTAACGAATGTCTTAAAGAAGTTTTAAATAAAATTTTTGTTGTTGCACTGTGGAAAGATGAAGATTGTGCAAGAAGTTATTGTGAAACGCAATCAGAGATTTTGACGCATGCTCGTGCTATTGATCCTTATTAAGCGAAATGTCATCTGCTCAGTAGGAACAGATAGCTACTAAGTGTAGGCAAATAAGTATTGTGACTATGACGTTTGTAGTCAGTGATATCAGCTTTGTTTTGTTACTGAATTTTTTAGCTTAGATGTACACAATATATGCCTTACACGTCACGTTCCCTCGGTCATTTAAATTATTAAGAGCTGCATTATGCAACACACAACTGTAACAGTATATTTTATTACCGGCTATCGATGTAGATCTAGTATAAGACCATCATCAGGTCCAAAACACATCTCAGCTATGTATCTGCGTAATTACAGTACCAGTTAGCATATGTACAATGTTCTATCACAACTGATAGGTTTATATGTATGTTATACATAACAGATATGTTACACATATACAGCTATTGCAAATGAAACAACATTGCACAACGGATAGCTGGTACTATAATTACACAGATGCATAGGTGAGATGGTTTTTGGACCTGATGATGGTCTGCTCCTTGACTGATATCTATCATCTGTAATAAAATACACCGTTACAGCTGTGTACTGCATGTTTCAGGTCTTCACATTCATGAAAGCTGAAAAACACCTCTATAAAACATTTTAGTTTAAGGTTGTCCACTCACTGACCAGGAGAGGTCAGACCCCCATGTACTACAGATTTCGATGACACTGGCACACTAATCGTGGACCTATCAAAACTAACTCTTGACGAAGTGTTTAGGACACCATCCTTGGTTTGTCAAAAAAACAATTCATGGTGCAGATGATGCCAAAGCATCCATTTTAGACGAGATGGAATTGTTAGAACATTGGGCAGTACGTATATTTTATGTATAAGTGTCAGCCCCACAACCTAACAGTTGCATCTAAGGGGAGTCGAAGGTTTGCCTGCCCTCAGGCGCTACAGCAGCCATGTGGCACCGTAAAGCTGGATGGGCGTTGAAGTATTCGATAGGGGGTGTTAGAGAGACCCTTTGCCGTTTTATTCACGCTGATGTCAATCTTGCACCTCTCCGTGGCCACACAGCAGGAGAGCGTCAAACAGAGTTACTGGGAAAGCATAAAGACCCTTTGCTGCTTAGGATCACACTCAAATTTCGTCGATCGGTTTTGAAAGGCCTCTAGTGATTCCACCCTTCACACCAGCTAAAATTGTTGCTGTACTACACTCCAAAGGGGTCAGATCACGTTCATTGTGGTTGCAGCCCCACGATGTTCTTAAGAGTAGCACTGAAGCTGCTGAAGACTGTCAGCAGTGTCGAATGTTGTCAAGAACGTCGTTCTTTTGCTCATCGCACTATGAACTGTCGTTTTCGATTGAGAGATCAACGCCCAAGGGAAAGGGTGGTGTAATTGACACCCTTTATGCCATCTCCCGAGGGCTTTTCAGGTCGAGTCTGAGTGGTGGTGTGTCTGAGATTTTATTTGGTCACTCTTAACATAACGACTTGATTTCATCGCTGGTGTCGCTATTCTGACCTCCATCGCAGAGGCATAAAAAAAAAGGTGAAATGTGGGTAAGATGGTGTATAACTAACCTCTTTTCGTGTGGTACGTCCACGATGGCGTTCGGAAGAATTGTGGTGAAATCTGGTGCAAATGTAACATCATTTGTCCACTTTACACCCCATGTGAGCTTCTGAGCTGTGGTGTTTTTTGCGCGTATGTCGACACGTTGCTGTTTGAAGCATTGCCGAACCAAAGAGTGAGGCACTAAGGCGCCACGCTTTTTCGCCGTTACAGAGGAAGCTTGTAGGCGCTTTGAACCAAATTTAAATCTTATGAGTCGCAGTGGGTGATATTTATAGGGCTTCGTAAAAGTGATACGTAAATTTTTCACGCAGTGTGTTTTAAACTCAGCTAGGTTAAGTCACTATAAGAGCTTAGAGACGGCGGTTACTCGACATTTTATTCACTTTTTGTGGTGTTTTGGTGTTGAGAGGTCATTTCACCGAAATGTAACAACTTTGTAGACGACAGGAGATATTAAATGAAACAAAATGTTCCGTTGCATTACATAGGTATGAATGTCTGTGGAGCTAAAAGTGAGAACCGTCAGATAGCATTTTGTTAAGTGGATCATTATTCACGTTGGAAGTAAGTGTTACGCTGAGCAGACACACTGCAATAACTCATTTCAGGCTGCAACCAATGGGAACGTGACCACTCAAGTACTTCTTTCCTTACAAAACTTGTAGCAGACACAGGAATAGTTCTTATAGAAGATAACACGCGTTAGTGCAGTGCCAGAGGTGTCAAACCGTCGTCGCGGATGACTGCATAGTAAAAGGATTCCGGCTGGTCTGCCGACTTTTCCCCAAATTTGACAAGAAAGTGGAACTACGGACGAGCTACACGGCGTGGATTAAGCCGCATTTCATCATCCGTGGCATAACAAATGATATCTACATTACTGGCCATTAAAATTGCTACACCAAAAAGAAATGCAGATGACAAAAGGGTATTCATTGGGCAAATATATTATACTAGTACTGACATGTGATTACATTTTCACGCAATTTGGGTGCGTAGATCCTAAGAAATCAGTACCCAGAACAACCACCTCTGGCCGTAATAACGGCCTTGATACGCCTGGGCATTGAGTCAAACAGAGCTTGGATGGCGTGTACAGGTACAGCTGCCCTTCCAGCTTCAACACGATACCACAGTTCATCAAGAATAGTGACTGGCGTATTGTGATGAGCCAGTTGCTCAGCCACCATTGACCAGACGTTTTCAATTGGTGAGAGATCTGGAGAATGTGCTGGCCAGGGCAGCTCTCGAACATTTTCTGTATCCAGAAAGGCCCGTATAGGACCTGCAACATGCGGTCGTGCATTATCCTGCTGAAATGTAGGGTTTCGCAGGGATCGAATGAAGGGAAGAGCCACGGGTGGTAACACATCTGAAATGTAACGTCCACTGCTCAAAGTGCCGTCAATGCGAACAAGAGGTGACCGAGACGTGTAACCAATGGCATCCATACCATCACGCCGAGTGATACGCCAGTATGGCGATGACGAACACACGCTTCCAATGTGCGTTTACCGTGATGTCGCCAAACACGAATGCGACTATCATGATGCTGTAAACAGAACCTAGATTCATCCGAAAAAATGACGTTTAGCGATTCGTGCACCCAGGTTCGTTGTTGAGCACACCATCGTAGGCGCTCCTGTCTGTGATTCAGCGTCAAGGGTAACCACAGCCATGGTTCCCGAGCTGATAGTCCATGCTGCTGCAAACGTCATCGAACTGTTCGTACAGATGGTTGTTGTCTTGAAAACGTCCCTATCTGTTGGCTCAGGGATCGAGACGTGGCTGCACGATCCGTTACAGCCATGCAGATAAGATGTCTGTCATCTCGACTGCTAGTGATACGAGGCCGTTGGGATCGAGCACGGCGTTCCGTATTACTCTCCTGAACCCACCGATTCCATAGTCTGCTGACAGTCATTGGATCTCGACCAACACGAGCAGCAATGTCGCGATACAATAAACCGCAATCGTGATAGGCTACGATCCGACATTTATGAAAATCGGAAACGTGATGGTACGCATTTCTTCTCCCTACACGAGGCATCACAACAACTTTTCACCAGGCAACGCCGGTCAACTGCTGTTTGTGTATGAGAAATCGCTTAGAAACTTTCCTCATATCAGCACGTTGTAGGTGTCGCCACAGGCGCCAACCTTGTGTGAATGCTCTGAAAAGCTAATCATTTGCATATCACAGCATCTTCTTCCTGTCGGTTACATTTCGCGTCTGTAGCACGTCATCTTAGTGGTGTAGCATTTTTAATGGCCGGTGGTGTATAAAGGATCTCTTTTATTAGCTTACTTCTTTCCTAAAATGTACAGCTGCTCCAACAGTTAAACCTAGATGTGGAACCTCACACATCAAATTATGAGAAACTTAAAACGAAGTTAGCAGACATTTCTCTACTGAGTCATGTGCCCGCAGTTCTCCGAAAGTTCTTTAGTTGTGATAAAAAGAACGGCCAAAACTAGTACCGGTGAATCGCACAGTTACGATGCCTGTCTAGCGATTGCAGATTTCAGTGTGTAAATCCTAAATTTGATTAATCATTGGCGAACTCTTTGGTGCGCATTATGATCCTAGCTCATTCGACAGATGAGGGCCTTAAAATGACTTTCTGAATTTAGTGACACCTCTTTGGCAGCATGACTACTACTCATTCGAACTTTTGAACAAACGACGAGGTCACCAGCGGCCCTCGTGGACACATCCCAGTTTTTTTTTTCACTCACCAGCCTCGTCACAGCCATGCTTGCTCCCACCTCTGTGTGAACATAGTTCCTCTAGACTCTATCTTCCGGAGATCTACTTCACGAAAGCTATTTGTACGTTGTGTAGTAAGTCAGGACACAATGCTGAGGTCAGGGATTACGGCCACAGAATGGATGTGCACAGTACATTCCTGCTGGACGTAAACTTCTACAGTGAGCCTGATATTCCAGGGGAAGAACCTGACGTGCTCCAAGTTCATGCTTTGTCGCCTTCTTCTATCTGTACCTTGACCAGATATGAAGCTCTTTGCCTAGTTCGCACCCTAAAGATCCCCTAATATGGCATGCCTTCGTTTTCAATGGACAGATGATACGTGTTCGCAGCTGTGAGGCCCACATCACGCTGTAAGTGTCAGCTGTCACAAAGTTTTATAATCCATAGAATGTCCCATTCACTTTATGGGACAAATTAAGCTTAGATATCCAACAGCTGCAGGGCTGTTGTGTCCTGTTGCTAATATCTAACAGTTATGGCAAACACAATTATATTCGTTGGAGTACTCTATGGGTCCCTGTGCATCTGTAGAGACCTAGGGACTGCACAGTGGACGTCCACACAGTTGTCAACACGTATCCTACTCTGAAAGTTAAGTCATCATGTGCAAACTGACGGGCAGCACCATATTTGTTAAAATGGACGTCCGGGAAACGTACCTTCAATTACCACTAGACGAAGAGACCAGACACATCCTACTGTTTAATACGCTGTTCGGATTATTCGGATATAGCCGGTTGCCATTTGCAATTTCAAGTGCTCCCCTCACTTTCCATTGCTACCTGGAACAGTTGACACAGGATATCCTAGGAACAGCGAACAGTTTAGACGACACTACTGTCACGGGAAAGGACTCGAGGGAATTATCACGGAATCTGGAGACACTTTTTCAAGTTTCGAAAAAATCCAACTTCAAGTTAAACAACGAGAAATGTGTGGTTTTTTTGTCCAAATTGTAA
This sequence comes from Schistocerca serialis cubense, assembly GCF_023864345.2. NCBI lineage: Eukaryota > Metazoa > Arthropoda > Insecta > Orthoptera > Acrididae > Schistocerca > Schistocerca serialis. Next base: position 317,005,184 of record NC_064640.1, on the reverse strand, counting down.
AATACCTCGGATATGTCTTTAAAATTTCATGGATCCTCCCAAAATCTCGATATGTGGAGGCCCTAAAAATATTGTCAGCACCCATTGATTCGGCACAGTTGGTCAGTTCTTGAATCAGTTCAACTATTCTCGGAAATGTATTCCACATATCGCAGCCAACACAGTGTCTTTGTATCACCTTCTGCAAAAAGACGTATAGTGCCATTGGCCGTCCACCTGCCGAAGAGCCTTCCGAGACTTCAAGCAAGTTCTCCTCCAGCCGACCTACCTGATAGTTTATGATCCTCAGAAATTGCTAACGGTGGCTGCGTACTCATCAGATTATGCACTTTGAGCTATTAAAGCCCACAAGCAAACGGCGTAGAATGCCCTATTACATTCATTGAGTCTGACGACAGCCTGATTCAACTACAACCACAATGAGAAACATGCCCTCGCAACCATCTTTGCTCTCAAATACTCCAGTATTATGTCTGTTGCCAACAGTTCATCCTCTTGAACAACCACAGGCCACTGTTGTCCCTACGCCATATGGGAGCCTATGTTGCACCGAAAACAGCACGATGTGTCCAATGGTGGGCTACTGACATTCGGTGCGGAGCACATGAATACAGATGTAGTCTCCCAGAGGTTTATATCCGTATAGACTTGGAAATCACTGAAGTGAGCACCTAGTTACCCATTCACACAAAATCAGCGCAAAGTTAATTTCCGGCGACCCAGTTCTATACCTACCCAGCATACGGACAAGATCTGAAGGTTGCCATCATTCAGGTTCTCCGCCGACTTTATAGCACAGGCAGGAGCATCTATCAGCAGAAAAGCAAAGAAAGGCGGCCAGCTCATTTTCAAGTTATATTTCATTGGACACCACAGAAATGTGGAGTACCAGCTTCATCACCAGCAGCGCTTGCATCCCAGCAGCATTATATTCATGTAGTGTAGTATAGGGATGTTTCTTAAAGCTTATTCATCCCTAGGCATTATTAGACTTATGTAAGAGTTTTATATTACCTTCAGTGTCAACTATGAGTATGTGGAAGACTTGAGGTGTACAACCATAAAGAAGTGTTTGACAGCTGAGTATGTCCTTGGAATCTCTGCCTTAGATTCCTGAATGTGTGACTTTATAGAATTTATCACATTGTTGGCACTTAATTTTGTATCCCCTTTATGATCATATACCGATTTTTTATCACCTCTTTTGAAGCTTGGTTTTTACTTCATTTTTGATCTGAAAAGGTATTTTTACGTTACTTTTTCTAAAACTGCGACTGATTTTGTCAGCTGTTACCTCTACATATGGGAATCTTAGATACTTGGTCTTCTCATTACTTTCATTTGTAATAAGAGTAACTGCCTGATCCCTGTACGCATTTTTAAATTTAACTTCTGTTTTTTTTTGTGCAAAATCCTGTCAGTACTTCTTCCTGATACCAAACACTAGTGGCTTTAAATCTGAATGCATTTACCTGACCGCGGTGGTCTAGCGGTTCTAGGCGCTCAGTCCGGAGCCGCGCGACTCCTGCGGTCGCAGGTTCGAATCCTGCCTCGGGCATGGATGTGTGTGATATCCTTAGGTTAGTTAGGTTTAAGTAGTTCTAAGTTCTAGGGGACTGATGACCATAGATGTTAAGTCCCATACTGCTCAGAGCCAGCCATTTACCTCAGAACTGAAATTGTTAGTGGACATTAAGTTTTGTCGCAGCCTATCAACATGCTGCGAAAAAATGCATGTTTCTACTTTATAGGATAGTGTTATGGATGATAGTGTTATAGGTAGTTGGTTTCCCACATGTGTTAAAAATTGCTTGTTGTTCATTTTAGATATTTCTAGGTCCAGAAAGTTTATTTTACTTTCATTTTAAAAGAAATCGCCGATGTTTAAATACGCGTTTTCTGTTACTTAACGGCTGTTGGTTGTCACTTAATCAAAACACTAATATTTAAGTAGTGTCTGGCACTAGTTGCTGTCATAATACGGAAGTACCAGTGACAAGAATAAAAGAAGGATTGTATATCTTTCTTACTTCATACGAATTGTTAGGGAACAAATTATACATAAAGGACCGCCGCAACCTGTCACACACCCACGCCATTTCAAGGTAGAAAAGGAACAGAAAGTTCAATTTAGAAGAGTTACCATACAATTCAACAGACGAAGAGAACAATTCGTCTAGATATTTTATTGTGTCATTGTTGCTTGCGTGTTTCAGAACCTACTGGAGCCTCCATTTGCAGGCAAATCCATTTTAGACGCTCAGTCAAATTTCATTTAAAAATGCAATCATATTCAATAACACAAACAGTTATAAAATTCTGTTTCGCACAGACAATGAACGTTCTTCAGATGGGAGACCATAAGCATACTAAACTGTATATAAAGTGTCAGACTATAAGACAGAGGACCACAAGTATACTGCACTTGGATTACAATATCACAGTCAAAAGTGAGACAACTATAAGTCAAGTTTTAATGTGTTTTTCCTGCTTCTTTCGTTGCAGGTGGATGTAAAGTGTAACAAAAGTTGCGTACGTTCCTCACCGACGATAAGCGCGATGGTTAAATATTGTTCAGTTCAGAGAGCAAGAGATGTAAGTCAACCCCCAAATTCGAGAATATGTATATATTTATATATAGGGTGAAAAAAATACCACACTTAGCGGTCGGCAGGCGATTCCTCATCCGAGTTCAAGACAAAAGTGCATCTAACAAAACTTAGTCCCGCCAGTAAGTCTAATAGAAATGCGATTTAAAAAAACGAATCTCTGGTAATGATGTGTGTGCGTGCAGCGTAATACAGAACAGTTAGCATGAACTCGGTGCTGTTATGGAGCTGTCACATATCTTAGTTCCCTTATTTCAAATACTCTCAGAACATAATTTTCGTTCCGCTGAAATGTCACAAATAAAATGAAAACATACCCTTAGGAAGAAGAAGGTTTTGGTTTCAAGTTTTTGATCAAATTTAAACAAGAAAAATTTAGTTATTTAAGAAAACTTAGAGAAAAACAAACAAAGGGAAAAAAGTAACACAGTGAGACGAGGCAGCGCCGTGGGGAACGCTTACACTGACTCGCCGATGTTCGAGTCGCGCTCGCGCCAACTTTTTTTTTTTCCTCTTTCTTCAGTTAAGGCACCAAGTTGTATCCAGTTTACGCCTACACAATGTGGTATCTTGTGTGTTTCATTCTGCTAATGTTATGTTAAGACACAACATGAACTTCTTACTGACTTAAAAGACCACTTTAAAATGATTTTATTCAAGTCTTTGATCTCAATATAAAGTCCTTCGACGATGACCGGTTCCCGTCAGTAATGATCATCCTCAGATCTACCATATAAAAAATATACCTACTGGTATATTTTTATATTGTGGATTTACAGATGGTCATTACTGACTGAAACCGGTCATCGTTGAAGGACTTTATATTGTGATCAAAGACTGGAATAAAACCGTTTGACAGTACCTGGGTCACTGCTTATATTCGCGACCATGTCGCAGCTGGTGAGAAAAGACCACTTTGTATCGTCCATGACACAAATAAAGCCAACAGAATATAATAGTGGGGACAGTAACATCGTCTGTATCCAATGAGGTACAAAAAACACAGTAGGTTGTCTACACTATATTTCACATTATGCTACGCGCGCTAACTCCATTCCGTACGTTTGACGTCCAGGCTTATGTTCACAGAGACGGTAAGTGCACATAAAAGCAACGTCACTTTAGAGATGATGTACAAAGCGATCACCTTGCATTTGCAAGCCATTCGTCACACGCTGGGCTGTACTTAGCTGGACCATACGCAACATACCTGCATCCACCATTACGGAAGCGGTATACACGCGAGCTATTGGGTCGTGTACATCCATGGCTGGAGCACTATAAACTCGTTCCTTCAAGTGTCCTCGCAAATAAAATTCTAGTGGATTAAGGTCCAGGGAACGTGGATGCCAGAATATCAGACCTTTAAGACAAATGCACTTCCATGGAAACGTTTTATTCAGACAGTTTTGCAAATTCATTCAAAAGCGTGGCGGTGCACAATCATGCTGTCACCAAACACAAAGTGGAACGTTTTCTAATGTACCAGGCAAAGAATTACAGAGAAACATACGATACAGGGTAGAATTCAACTTGTCTGGCAATAAGGAAGGGCCCACAATCACTCTCTCGCGATTCCGTCCCACATATTCATGCCAAAGCGTGCGTGAAAGCCACGATCACGGATTACATGTTGGTCGTTGCCTGACCAATAATGGCTATTGTGGATATTATGTCTCCACGCTCGTCGTCAAATATGTGGTGTCTAGGAAACCTGCGTACTCGGTTCGCTAGGCAAACAATTCAAACAAGTCGTATTAATGAGTTCTATTACAAAATGAAAAGATACAATACTTAACTTTTGCTACAGATGTGTCGCAAGCAAAGGGCGACATACAAAATTAGTAATCTTCTTCAGTACAAACAGTTCCAATTCTGTGCTACATAGATAGTACCAGCGAAGTATCTAGAGCTGACGCTGCTATTGAACTGGCTGATCTTGAAGCTGCTATTCAACTGGGCCGTCATCCGCCGGTCTCGGCGCTTATGTCCTCTTCACATAGGGGCCTCCGTTGTCACGTTGTCGTTCTGGAGAGGGGTCGGTCAGCCTGCGATTGGCTGACGTCTTCTCACAGCCATCTCTTCTCTATCGTTCCAGACTAGCGAGCTGGCACTTGACTTTACGCCTTAATAGCGGAGATTGAAAGTACCTTCAGGAGTGAAGCTAGATTTGTCAGTCCATATGGTATTATTATAAAATTATTATAAAATGTTCGTTATCTTCCACTAGGTGCAAAAGCCATTTATAAAACTGTTCTCGTCGAATTCCGCGTTCTGGCCGCTGGCGTTAAGTTAACGTGTAACGAAATAGTTCAAACAGCTCTGAGCACTGTGGGACTTAACATCTGAGGTTGTCAGTCCCCTAGAACTTAGAACTACTTAAACCTAACTAACCTAAGGACAGCACACACATCCATGCCCGAAGCAGGATTCGAACCTGCTACCGTAGCGGTCGTGCGGCTCCAGACTGAAGCACCTAGAACCGCTCGCCCACATTGGCTGGCTAACGTGTAACGATATGGATGCAGTTGTTCATCGTGCAACACTTCAACAAGCAGTATTTGAGATATCGGGAACTGTGTTGCATTATTACGGATACTTGGTGGAGATGATTGGTTAACTGTTCCAACAATCGCCTCCTCTGTGGAGTACGTCTAGTCCTTGGACGACGCCTACCCGTCAGTTGTGGATGAACATTACCGGTTTCCCGAAGGTGTTATTCCAGGAGACGAAAAATCAGCATTTGCACCAGCAGCAAGAGCAGCTTGGTTATCGGATGCACCCAGCACCAAAAAAAGCATATCGACGTATTCATCGTTCGTGTATTCCATAGGGAAGCCGCCCCACATGAAAATGACAGGACCACTTATGGCTGTGCACTGGACAGTTAGTAGGTACATGCATGCAATTTAATGGATCCCACTGTCATGTGATAGGCTACTGCCATGTTAAAACATGATGCCCTGCTTATAAACGACGAGAACCGGGGAACAGACGTGTAACACAAAAAATGGGAACCTGACTTGGGTTTTAACCATAGCCCCATAGTGGATGTGCCAACTGTCTACTCAGTAAGCTACCACGGCTGGTACAGTAGGTCGGGGTGATACACTTTCCCCCGTAAACTGCTGTACGCTGCACGATATAAGGATGCTGCCAGCTCCTGGTTTTCATACATGCTTGTTTTTGAATGCATCCGATCCGATTTTGTTAGATAAACTTTTATCTTGAACTGGATGAGGAATCGCATGCCGACCTCCAAGTGCACCATTTTTTTCTTCACCCTGTATATTTATAAGAAGTGGTTGATGATGTATTTTTCAACACTACTGTAGATGAAATCGACTGCGGAGCATTTCTTAACCTGTAGATTATTATGATAACTTAATACGTTAGTCTTCTTGAACAGACAAACATTAAGAAAGAAAGTAACACAGTATATTTGAGTCGCAATTCCATCTCTATAAGAAACTGACAGGAAGGTGTACTTGAAAAAGTGGCTCTCTTATACATAATAAAATGTCTATGAGGCCTGCGTGGAGCTTTGAAATAATGGAAACATATGAGTAATGTAAGTTTTCTTGTGAAAACTGCATCTTCCAAACAGTTTAGCAAACGGTTTAGATGTAAAGGAATACTGTAGTAGAGTTAAAAATCTCCCTTGTACGCAGAGAATTCGTAGAAATGAGAATTATAAACTCCCAGAGGTAATATAAGAAGGGAGTTTACAATGTGCAAGACGTAAGGAATAACAACGAATAAAGTAAATTACTATTTAAACAAAACGTCACCCCTAGTAAATAGCTAAGTGACACAAACTATAATATGCGAGACACTTATTCGGAAGGAACAGGGTTTAATTCCCGTCAGGGAATCGAGATTTAGATTCCCCGTGAATTTTCATAAATCACGTAAGGTGAATTCTAGGACTGTTCCTTTAAAACGGCTTGGCCTTTTCCCTTCCCTGTATTAATTTCCCGCGGTATAGTTACATTTATGTTTCGGTTTCTGTCAGAACGTGTGAAAGGTAGTGACAAATTAATTAGTGTATTAGAATTCCGGTGCGCAGACGCTCTAGAGCGCTGCACAAAATGCTCGCTAGCAGCACTTCGCGTTACCTGTTTTACAAATCATTTAGTAGGAGGTGACGAACGTCCGACAGTTTTATAAAACAATAGAGTCAAGAATTGAAAATAAGCAAATAAATATTTTGTGCTGAAGTACAAAAGGTGTGAAATGCGCATGAGCTTCTCATAATTGCAGTATCTGTTACATCAGTTTTGAAGAAGCCAAATAAAAAGACTGACGTCTGCACACCGACGATGGCTACTGAAGGTGTCGAGAGACCAAATGCATTAGTGTCTTGTGCAAACTGTGCTCATGCTAAGCTTGCCAGTGCAGATGAAATTTTGTGTAAGGCAGGAATTAGGAAACGAAACACAGAAGCAGCACAGGAAGAACTTTTATCATGTGTATCTCTACAGTCCATGCCATAGCAAACTGCGGGCAAGCATAAGTTGAACATAAAGTTATATATTGTTTATAGTTTGACAGTAGAACATTAATTTTTTTATGAGAAAGATGATTCCTTTATAAACTCAGACTGCCTCATGCTGACAACGTCACAAAACTTCAGTACATTCCATTCAAGTTAACTCTCCGTCTAGGTGGAAAGGAAATAAAACACAACACGAACTGTTCAAGGATGTCCTATCGCATCTATGTCGTATAACTGATGGAGTTAAATGGGAGAACTTCCCTATGTGATATGTGGTATTTTCCCAAACCAAGTAATAGTTTTTGAAACAAAATTGTGTTGTGACTTTGATGGCACTTGAGCAGATCAAATACCGTCATGCCTCAAAGTATTTCACCTATTTCGTCACCCTGAGTGCCGTTCCCGCTTCTGCCACGTGCTGTATACAGCTGCGAAACTGGCCTGATGTCACCAGGTAGAAAAAGGCTTCGTAACTCTGCTGGGATCACGGCATATGATAATTCAGGGATACGAGCTTAATGATCAAAGGTGAAGTAGACTTGCATGAAATACCATGTGGTCCTCTGTACCACTGTCCTGTGAGCTATAACATCATTGGTGACTAACAGGGTCATACGTCCACGAAAGGAAAAGTGACTGTGGGTGAGAAGCAATAAGCCGTACTCGGTAATAGAATGCTTTTCCAGTGGTGTGCCAGCTTTCAGCCACTCGAACGAGGATCGATGCTATCACAGATCTGGAAAGAATGTCTCTCTCTTACACTCTGGATCTTCCTCCTATGTGGTGACCCACTATCGTAAGTACTGTTAGAAGATTTTGGTGTTCATTCAGCACGATAACTTATTAATTATCTTTGTTGTGTGGGAGCAGCCTGTTGTGCTATCGTATTTGCTATTTGGAGCACATATGAGTGAGGGACTATACGATTAAATATGTGGAGTGTTAAGTGTGAATAAGAGCCTGGATGAGAATGAGACTGAGTGATGGAAAATGGTACCATACGTGGGACGTTTTATTACCACTTTCTCAGGACTACATGTTAAATTGAACCCCTTCCCAGTAAACTTTTTGTTTATTTTTTCACCAGTAGTCTTTCATTTTTCATTACTTCTAAGCTTTAATTCTGCAGACCACTTCACCCTTGCTCTTTCAGTATTTTTGTCGGAGTAAACCTTCAAGTTCTGTAGCTTAGAGTTGAGAATATATTTCTTCCCCTTTTAACCCGATCTACTTCACTATCTATCATCATTACCCCCTGCGGATCCGGGGGTTAGAATAGGCCAGAGGTCTTCCTGCCTGTCGTAAGAGGCGACTAAAAGGAGTCCATCCCCCTCAAGGGGGTAGTTAGCGCATGTGTCCGGAGACGGACGGTCCCACGACCTATATTTGTGGTCTTTTTGGTTTTTCACTTCTCGTTTCTTCCTTCTTTGGTTGGTTCCTTTCTTTGTTCTTCTCCATCTCACTGTCTTACTTACTCTTTCCCTTGCCTTCTTCTCCTTGCCTTCTTCTCCTTGCCTTCTCTGGTCTCCGCTCCGGCGTTTGAGTCAGTCTGCCCTCTCTCTCTTCCTTTTCCTTTTCTTCCTTCCTCCCTGTGAGCGCCTGAAGGCCGATCCACACGTTCGCACGCGTAGCCGGTGACGGGGTAACGCGTAATTCCCCGCCCTGGTTAGACCAGTAAGGCACGCACGTACACCCTGGTAAAGGCCAGGCCCAGGGAGGGGTGATTGCCTGAGCTGATACCTTCTGACCATGCCGATTGGTCCCTCCGTCTGTTTCTCGGGAGGTGTGACCTGAGGTGTAAACATTCACCTAAGGCGGGAGTGCCCTCTGAGAGGGTCCCCATAAGGAAGGAGCGCACCATCGGAGACGCTGGCAATCATGGGGGATTCCTCCGCAATGGATTTCTTTTCTTCTCTCTCGACTTCTGCCCACAAACGGAAACATGACCAGCCCCCAGTGACAAAAGTACTACCGCCTACCCCACAGTTCCTCGTCATTTCTCGATCTGAGGACGGAAAGGATTTTTCCTCTGTCAACCCTTTCGTTATCCAGAAGGGCGTAGATGCCATAGCCGGTACTGTTAAGTCTTGTACGAGGTTGCGTAATGGTACCTTGTTACTAGAAACTGAGAGCGCCTTTCAGGTACAGAAACTGCTTCGAGCCACACTCCTGTACACGTTCCCTGTCCGGGTGGAGGCTCACCGAACTTTGAATTCGTATCGTGGTGTGGTCTATACTAGATCCCTCGACGGATTGACTGACGAGGAGATTCAGTCTTTCCTCGCTGAGCAGGGCGTGACGGCTGTCCATAGGGTCATGAAAAAGGTCAACAATGACCTTGTACCGACCCGGACACTTTTCTTGACCTTTGATAGTGTTAAGCTGCCATCGTGCATCAAAGCGGGCTACGAGGTTATTTCTGTTCGCCCCTATGTCCCGACACCTACGCGCTGCTACCAGTGTCAGCGTTTCAATCACACTCGACTGTCTTGTTCCAATGCGGCTAAATGTGTCACTTGTGGCAGGGATGCCCATGAGGGTGACTGTCCACCTCCGTCTCCTCGCTGTGTGAACTGTCAGGGTGACCATGCAGCATCCTCCCGCGACTGGCCCGTCTATAAGGAAGAACGCTGTATCCTAGAAATTCGGGTCAAAGAGAAAGTGTCCACCTCGGCTGCTCGCAAGCTGTTGGCTAGTAGGAAGCCCACGCTGCTCCCAGCGGGGAAATACAGTACTGTCCTCGCCTCTCCTCGGACTACCAGGTAGGTGGCAACCCAGACATGCGATCTGACCTTCAGCACCACGGTCGTCCGTTCGGCCAGTGCTAAGATCGCGCGGCGACGTCTCCTCTTCCTCCCATCACGCTACAGACACAAGCCCCTTCATCAGCTTCTGCTAAGACGAAGACCCAGAAGTCAGATGCACGGGCCTTCAAGAAGGAACCGTCCCGTGCAGACTTCCTACGTACCTCGACCTCCCAGCCATCGACCGGTACTTCCACCAAACGACCTTCCAAGAAGGCTCATAAGAAGCACAGTTCTGCTTCTCCGCCACGGCGCATTTCTTCTCCTGCGCCACCCAGCGGTTGCCGCCCCAGGCCGTCATCCGTTTCGCCTGGCCGCACCGCTGGTAGACGAACATCTGGCCGTTCACCGGAGGAGGAAGCTCCCCCTCCCGGCCATCTTACCAAGATGGCCGATGAACCTATAGAACCAATGGACGATGACTGTCCGCCTACTGATAGCGGCGGCAGTGCTCGCTCGAAGCCAGGCCCTCAGTTGCCTTCGAGGTGACCCCTTCTTTCATCTTCCTTTTCTTCTTACGATGGCACTTATTCACTGGAATATTCGCAGCATTCGCTCCAACCGAGAGGACTTGAAGTTGCTGCTCCGCTTGCACCGTCCGCTCGTCGTAGCCCTTCAGGAAACGAAGCTACGCCCATGCGATCAAATTGCCTTGGCACACTACACCTCTGTGCGTTTTGATCTACCCCCTGTGGTAGGTATCCCGGCTCATGGAGGGGTTATGTTGCTGGTCCGGGATGATATTTACTACGATCCCATCACGTTGCACACTGGCCTGCAGGCAGTTGCCATCCGAACTACTCTCCCCACTTTTACATTTTCCATTTGTACCGTTTACACTCCATCGTCATCTGCCATTACCCGGGCAGACATGATGCAAATTATTCCTCAGCTACCAGCACCATTTTTGTTAACTGGAGACTTCAATGCCCACCATCCCCTTTGGGGCTCTCCATCATCCTGCCCGAGGGGCTCCCTGTTAGCAGACCTTTTCAACCAGCTCAATCTTGTCTGCCTCAATACTGGCGACCATACTTTGCTTTCGGACACATCTCACACCTATTACCTTTTAAACCTCTCTATATGTACTACCCAACTTGCACGCCGGTTTGAGTGGTATGCACTTTCTGATACGTATTCGAGCGACCACTTCCCGTGTGTTATCCATCTCCTGCAGCATACCCCCTCTCTGTGCTCATCTAGTTGGACCATCTCCAAAGCAGACTGGGGGCTCTTCTCTTCCAGGGCGACCTTTCAGGATCAAACCTTCACAAGCTGCGATAGTCAGGTCGCACACCTCACGGAAGTCATTCTCACTGCTGCTGAATATTCCATCCCTCACCCTACTTCATCTCCACGTCGCGTACCGGTCCCCTGGTGGACCGCAGCATGTAGAGACGCTTCACGTGCTCGTCGACGTGCTTTACGCACCTTTAAACGCCACCCTTCAGTGGCGAATTGTATCAGTTATAAACGATTACGTGCACAGTGTCGTCGTATTATTAAAGAAAGCAAGAAAGCCAGCTGGGCTGCTTTCACAAGCACCTTCAACAGTTTTACTCCTTCTTCTGTTGTCTGGGGTAGCCTGCGCCGGCTATCTGGCACTAAGGTCCACTCACCAGTTTCTGGCTTGACGGTCGCGAATGACGTCCTTGTGGCCCCTGAGGATGTCTCCAATGCCTTCGGCCGCTTTTTCGCAGAGGTTTCGAGCTCCGCTCATTACCACCCTGCCTTCCTCCCCCGCAAACAGGTAGAGGAGGCTAGGCCACCTAACTTCCGCTCCTCGAATCGTGAAAGTTATAATGCCCCATTCACCAACTCGAAAACGCACTTGCCCGGTCACGGTCCTCCGCTTCAGGGCCTGATTCTATTCATATTCAGATGCTGAAGAACCTTTCTCCTGCGGGTAAGGGTTTTCTTCTTCGTACTTACAATCGCATCTGGATTGAGGGACATGTTCCCGCATGCTGGCGCGAGTCTATTGTTGTCCCGATCCCTAAGCCGGGGAAGGACAAGCACTTGCCTTCCAGTTATCGACCCATCTCGCTTACCAGCTGTGTCTGTAAAGTGATGGAGCGAATGGTTAACTCTCGTTTGGTTTGGCTGCTCGAGTCTCGACGCCTACTTACCAATGTACAATGTGGATTTCGTAGGCGCCGCTCTGCTGTTGACCATCTGGTTACCTTGTCGACCTTCATTATGAATAACTTCTTGCGGAAGCGCCCGACCGCGGCTGTGTTCTTTGATTTGGAGAAGGCTTACGACACCTGTTGGAGGGCGGGCATTCTCTGCACCATGCATACATGGGGCCTTCGCGGTCGTCTCCCTCTTTTTATTCGTTCCTTTTTAATGGATCGACAGTTCAGGGTACGTGTGGGTTCTGTCCTGTCAGACACCTTTCGCCAGGAGAATGGGGTGCCACAGGGCTCAGTTTTGAGCGTCGCTCTCTTCGCCATAGCGATCAATCCAATAATGGACTGCCTCCCAGCTGATGTATCAGGCTCCCTTTTCGTGGACGATTTTACCATCTATTGCAGCGCGCAGCGTACATGTTTCCTGGAGCGCTGTCTTCAGCGTTCTCTTGACCGTCTTTACTCCTGGAGTGTCGCCAATGGCTTCCGTTTTTCTGCCGAGAAGACGGTCTGTATTAACTTCTGGCGCTACAAAGAGTTTCTCCCACCGTCCTTACGACTCGGTCTCGTTGCTCTCCCATTCGTGGAGACAACAAAATTTTTAGGTCTTACATTTGACAGGAAACTTAGCTGGTCTCCACATGTGTCATATTTGGCTGCCCGTTGCACCCGTTCTCTAAATGTCCTCCGTGTTCTCAGTGGTATGTCGTGGGGAGCGTATCGAACCGTCCTACTTCGCCTATATCGGTCGATCGTCCGCTCCAAGCTGAATTATGGGAGCTTCGTATACTCCTCTGCACGGCCATCCATCTTACGCCGCCTCAACTCCATACAACATCGGGGTTTACGACTTGCGATCGGAGTGTTTTATACTAATCCCGTCGAGAGTCTTCATGCTGACGCTGGTGAATTGCCACTCACCTACCGGCGCGATATACTGCTTTGTCGGTATGCCTGTCGTCTACTGGCAATGCCCGACCACCCGTCTTATCGTTCCTTTTTTGACGACTCTCTCGACCGTCAATACGGGTTGTATGTCTCTGCCCTGCTACCCCCTGGAGATCGCTTTCGTCGCCTCCTTCAACACCTTAATTTTTCACTCCCTGCAACCTTTCGAGTGGGCGAGAGCCACACGCCACCTTGGCTCCAGGCTCAGGTTCGCGTTCACCTTGACCTCAGCTCGCTCCCAAAGGAGGTTACCCCCGGTTCGGTCTACCACTCCTGTTTTGTCGAACTTCGTTCGAAGTTCATTAATATGACCTTCATTTATACAGATGGCTCTAAGACCAATGACGGGGTCGGGTGTTCTTTTATTGTCGGGGCACAAAGTTTCAAATACCGGCTCCATGGCCATTGTTCGGTCTTCACAGCTGAGCTCCTTGCCCTCTACCAGACTGTTCTTTACGTCTGCCGCCACCGACATTCTACTTATGTCATCTGCTCCGATTCCCTGAGCGCCATCCAGAACCTCAGTGATCCGTGCCCGGTTCACCCTTTCGTGCACCGGATCCAACGCTCTCTTCAGCAGCTGGTGGACGTCGGTTCTCCGGTTAGCTTTATGTGGGTTCCTGGCCATGTTGGTATCCCTGGGAACGAAGCTGCAGATGCCGCGGCCAAGGCTGCGGTCCTCCAGCCTAGGGCAGCTTCTTGTTGTGTCCCTTCGTCAGATTGTAGCAGGGTCATTTGTCGGCGCATTTTATCGCTGTGGCATGCCGATTGGGCTGCACTTACAGACAACAAGCTTCGGGCCTTGAAACCTCTTCCCGCGGCTTGGACGTCCTCCTCACGCCCTTCTCGGCGGGAGGAGGTAGTTTTGGCCCGGTTACGAATTGGACACTGCCGGTTCAGCCATCGCCATCTGCTGACGGCTGCGCCGGCGCCGTTCTGCCCGTGTGGGCAATTGCTGACGGTCCACCACATTTTAACGTCCTGTCCGGATTTTAACACACTGCGTCTTGATCTTGGCCTGCCATGTACTCTAGATGGCATTTTAGCGGATGACCCACGAGCAGCTGCTCGCGTTCTTCATTTTATCAACTTGACAACCCTCTCTAAGGACATCTGATTATGCCGTTTTTTCAATCCTATGCCTGTCAGTCTGTCTTTTATCGTGTTTTCCGTTTCGTTGCTGTTTTAAACTTGTGACTCGCGGTGCATTCCTAACGTAGTGTGGGCGCTAATGACCGTTGAAGTTGTGCGCCCTAAAACCACAAAAAAAACTCTCTATCATCGATTTTCTTATAGTTCCATCACTCGTACGAGGGTAAGTAAATTATTATCCGCAAAGTAGTAATTAAATTTTATTGTAATCAAATAGGAAACTTAGAACATCATTTTTTGACATCGTCTCCTTGCGTTTCAACGCACTTGGTCCATCGTTGCAGAAGCTCCCTGATGCTCTCATAAAAGAAGGTTCTCGGTTGAGCTGCGAGCCGGGAATGCACCTCTTCTTTCACTGCTTCGTCCGAGGCAAATCGAGGCCCCTTAATGCCTGTTTGAGTGGACCAACCAAGTGATAATCAGAAGTGGCAAGATCGAGGCTATATGGAGGATGATCCAATACTTCAGATTTCAGTTTCTGGAGCGTTTCAGCAGTGTGGGCAGCAGTATGCTGACGGGCATTCTCGTGCAGAAGCACAAAACGTTTTGACGTCAATCCTCTATGTTAGCTTCGAATTTCAGGCTTTAGCCTGGCAATAAGCATCTCACTGTAACGTACACTGTTTTTTGCTGTGCCCCTTTCCCCATAATGTTCCAGTACTGGACCTTGAGCGTCCCAAAAACAGTAAGCATCAGTTTTCCTGCAGACGGTTGGATCTTGAACTTTTTCTTGCACGGCGAATTTGAGTGTTTCCATTCCATACTCTGTCGTTTACTCTCCGACTCGTAATGATGGATCCATGTTTCGTCACCAGTAATGATCCTGTCTTCGTTAGTACAGCGATCTAAATATTTTTTGCAGATGTCTAAGGGCGTTTGTTTATGCAACTGTTCAAATGCTTCAAATGACTCTGAGCACTATGGGACTTAACATCTGAGGCCATCAGTCCCCTAGAACTTAGGACTACTTAACCTAACTAACCTAAGGACGTCAAACACATCCATGTCCGAGGCGGGATTTGAACCTGCGCCCGTAGCGGTCGTGCGGTTCCAGACTGAAGCGCCTAGAACCGCTCGGCCACATCGGCCGGCGCATACTAAGCAACTGTGTGAGTTGTTTTTGACTCATCTTTCACAAATTTTATGAAACCCAAGTCTGTTGTGCGTGATTTCGTAGGCAGAACCGTGACTAATTTGCAGACGATGTGCCACTTCGTCAGTAGGTAATCGTCTGTTTAAGAGAATCATTTCACGTGAACGCTCAACGGTTTCTTCATTTGTGGCGGAAAACGGTCGTCCGGCTCCTTCATTGTGCGACCATTTCGGAATTTTTCCAATCCATTCGTAAACACTCCGTTGTGGCAAAACACTGTTCCCGTACTGTAGCGAAAGTCTTCGATGAATTTCGGCCCCTGATACAAAAACGGGTCACTGAACGTTGCTCTTCTTCGGTGCAAATAGACAGCGGAGCAGCCACGATTAACAGCACAGCAGCGATAACAAAACTAACCTAGTACCTTGAAAACTGCAAAGATATAACAACAAATAAAGAAAGCATGAGTCATCAACGTAAAACGGCAGTAGTACCAAAATAAACAAAAATTTAAATAAATTGCGGACAATAATTGATTTAACCTCGTACTTTGAAAGGCTTAAAATATGTAATAATACCCTCATTTCTTGTTACTGTTTCTAATATTCTGAATGTATTCATCATCTCCTTTAACATGAAGACTATTGTAGTCATGTGACTTTTCATAATTTCCTGACGAATCTGTTACAAATACACTTTTCGGATTTGCCAGCAGGTCGTATAGTGTAAATAGTACAATAATTCATCGATGCAGCTGCTCGACATCATCAGGTGGTGGTAGCTCCTGCTGCCACTGTTGCAAGACGCGACTGATGATAATCGCGTGGCGGCGTCGGAATTTATCATTCTGGGAGCAGGCAATACGGGTGCGCGGGAAGACACTCGTAGTAGGAGGAAAGCGGCGCTCCTGGTGACTCCTGCTGGAAGCCGCAGAAAAGCCATCCGCGCGTGCGCTATTGGCAATGACTATGCTACCGGACGCTCCTGCGGTTAAAGTCTGAAATAAACCTCAGTTGCGCGTTGCGTCATTTGATAACTCCGAAGTTCTTGTTTCCCAGTTTTGATTTAATGGCAGCCAGTGCTGGATTCCAGGCTGCGCTTAGTTGAAAAACTGCATGCCTGTTCATAAGATTGCCCGCCGTACGGATATATATGGCGTCCTTAACAACACAGTTCCAGAAAGATGATGCTGGGGATAAGATTTCCGTCTGTTCGTAAAGCATACGATGTACCGCGTCCAGGCAATGCTCCGCTACGGCTGATTTATCAGGATGCCCCAGGCGTGTATGACGATGGTGATCGACGCAACGTTCTTGCACGGTTCGGCGTGTCTGTTTAATATAACATTTTCCACACTGGCATGCAATTTTATACATGCCATGTTTCCTACCGCCAAGGTCGCCTTTGACCGAGCACAATTAATTCCTCAATTTTGTTGGTGGCCGAAAAACACACTTGATACCGTGTTTTCTGACGAATCTTTCTATTCTTGAGGACATGCCGCCAAAATAGGGCAGCAACGATGTTGCAGTGAGTGCCTCCGCATCTTCATTTACACCCCTGTTTCAAGTTTGCTTATCACGGAATGCATGGTGTATCTCTAGTCGTTTTCCTTGTAACTCTTCTAATTAGGCTATTTTTAAATCCAGTGCTAAGCCTTTTAACATACACTACTGGCCATTAAAATTGCTACAACACGAAGATGACGTGCTACAGACGCGAAATTTAACCGACAGAAAGAAGATGCTGTGATATGCAAATGATTAGCTTTTCACAGCATTCACACAAGGTTGACGCCGGTGGCGACACCTACAACGTGCTGATATGAGGGAAGTTTCCAACTGATTTCTCATACACAAACAGCAGTTGACCGGCGTTGCCTGGTGAAACGTCGTTGTGATGCCTTGTGTAAGGAGGAGAAATGCATTCCAACACGTTTCAGACTTTGATAAAGGTCGGATTGTAGCCTATTGCGATTGCGGTTTATCGTATCGCGAAAGTGCTGCTCGCGTTGGTCGAGATCCAATGACTGTTAGCAGAATATGGAATTGGTGGGTTCAGGAGGGTAATACGGAACACCGTGCTGGATCCCAACGGCCTCGTATCACTAGCAGTCGAGATGACAGGCATCTTATCCGCATGGCTGTAACGGATCGGGCAGCCATGTCTCGATCCCTGAGTCAATAGATGGGGACGTTTGCAACAGAACAACCATCTGCACGAACAGTTCGACGACGTTTGCAGCAGCATGGACTATCAGCTCGGAGACCATGGCTGCGGTTACCCTTGACGCTACATCACAGACAGGACCACCTGCGATAGTGTACTCAACGACGAACCTGGGTGCACGAAATGCAAAACGTCATTTTTTCGGAGGGATCCAGGTTCTGTTTACAGCATCATGATGGTTGCATCCGTGTTTGGCGACATCGCGGTGAACGCACATTGGAAGCATGTATTCGTCATCGCCATACTGGCGTATCATCCTACGTGATGGTATGGGGTGCCATTGGTTACACGTCTCGGTCACCTCTTGTTCGCATTGACGGCGTTTTGAACAATGGACGTTATATTTCATATGTGTTACGACCCGTGGCTCTACCCTTCATTCGATCCCGGCTAAATCCTAATTTCATCAGGATAATGCTCGACTGCATGTTGCAGGTCCTGCACGGGCCTTCCTGGATACAGAAAATGTTCGACTGCTGCCCTGGTCATCATATTCTCCAGATCGCTTACCAATTAAAAACGTCTGGTCAATGGTGGCCGAGCAACTGGCTCGTCATAATACGTCAGTCACTACTCTTGATGAACTGTGGTATCGTGTTGAAGCTGCATTGGCAGCTGTACCTGTACACGCCATCCAAGCTCTGTTTGACTCAATGCCCAGGCGTATCAAGGCCGTTATTACGGCCAGAGGTGGATTTTCTGGGTACTGATTTCTCAGGATCTATGCATCCAAATTGCGTGAAAATGTAATCATTTGTCAGTTGTAGCATAATATATTTGTCCAATGAATACCCGTTCATCAACTGCGTTTCTTCCTGGTGTAGCAATTTCAATGGCCATTAATGTACACTGAAGAGCCAAAGAAACCGGTACGTCTGCCTGATATCGTATAGGCCCCCCTCGAGCACGCAAAAGTGCCACAACACGACGTGCCATTTGCTCGACTGATCTTTGAAGTAGTGCTGGAGGGAATTGACACCATGAGTCCTGTAGGGCTGTTCATAAATCCGTAAGAGTACGAGGAGCTGGAGATCTTTTCTGAACACGACGTTGAAAGCCATCCCAGATATGCTCAATAATGTTCATGTCTGGGGCGTCTGGTGACCAGCGGAAATGTTTAACTAAGAATAGTGTTTCTGGAGGCACTATGTATCAATTCTGGACGAGTGGGGCGTCGCATTGTCCTGCTGGAATTGCACAAGGCCGTCGAAATGCACAATGGACATGAATGGGCGCAGGTGATCAGACAGGATGCTTACGTACGTGTCACCTGTCAGAGTCGTATCTAGACGTATCAGGAGTCCCATGTCGCTCCAACTGCACACGCCCCACATGACTGAAGAGCCTCCACCATCCTAAACAGTCCCCTGCTGACATGCAGGGTCCATGGATTCGTGAGATTGTCTCCATATCCCAACACGTCCATCCGCTCGATATAATTTGACTCAACCGACCAGGCAACATGATTCCAGTCATCAACAGTCTAATGTCGGGGTTGACGGACTCAGGTGAGACGTAAAGCTTTGTCTTGCAATCATCAACGGTACAAGAGTGCAGCAATTTGCAGAATTGTTGCACTTCTGTCATGTTGAAGGATTATCTTATGTCGTCGTTGGTCCCGTTCCTGCAGGATCTTTTTCCGGCAGCATCGATGTGAGATTTGATGTTTTACCGGATTCCTGATATTCACGGTACACTGGTAAAATGGTCGAACAGGAAAATCCCCGCTACCTCAGAGATGCTGTGTCCCACCGCTTGTGCGCCAACTATAACACCTGGTTCAAACCCACTTAAATCTTGATATTATGCTATTGTAGCAGCAGTAACCGATCTCACAACTGCGGCAGATACTTGTCTTATATAGATGTTGCGGACAGCAGCGCCGTATTCTGCATATTTACATACAGTATATGTGTGTTTAGTCTGCAGCTCGTGGTCTCGCGGTAGCAGTGTCGCTTCCTGAGCATGGGGTCCCGGGTTCGATTTGTCAGGGATTTTTACCTGTTCCGAGATGACTGGGTGTTGTTGTGTCGTCTTCATCATCATCATTCAACCCCTTTACGGTCAGAGGAGGGCAACGGCAAACCACCTCCATTAGTACCTTGCTTAGTACGGTGGTGCGGGTCTTCCCATCGTTCCTCTACGCTCTGTCAAGAAGCATGGGACTTCATTTTCATATCTGTGTCTGAATACGCATGCGTATACCGCGTTTAAATTTCTATCCAACGTCGTTTGTGTGAAGTGGATAAACGAACTCGCTTTCAGTGTTTAGAAATCGTTTCAACTTTCCATCTGTTTTTGAAAGTTACATTTCAGATCATTTAACATTCGTGTGTGACGGGTTAGAGAAAAAAATTGTTGTTATTGCGAATCACTGTTTCACATATTCAGTTGTATCAGATGTACCTTCTTCAAGTTTCTCTGAAACTTTTTGAAAAAGCGATGAATGAACCATGTTTTGTATTGTTTAAGCGTCTTAAGAATATTTCATCCTCAAACCTGATATTTGTCTCTTGATAGATCCTCAGCTGCATTTGAAAGTGTGGAATATATGTTAGGAATTACTTCTGTTGAGTTCTGTTTCGTAGTCCTTAAACTATCAAACTTTTTTTCCTCCCAGCGGTCATACACTATTTCATATTGTTGTGCACTGGAATCAATTTTTACATATTCTCTTGTGACATCATGATCATTGTCCTCATCTATTTATCACACACAGATGGATATAGAGCAGTCCATAGACTACGATTTTTCCTTCTTCGCACCAAAATTTATCTTGATAGTTTCTTTAGTTTGTCACTCCATTACCTTTAGGCCTTCCTCTAAGTCTTTCATTGTTACGGGGAATCGAGTAATGCATCTCCTAAGTTCATCTCCAATCATTTCGCCTGGTTATATGAGCAGACTACCTCCATTTTACATCTACAATTACATCTATATCTACATTTATACAGTGCAAACCACTAAACGGTACATGGAGGAGGGTACCTTGCAATACTACTAGTCATTTAATTTCCTGTTCCATTTTCAAGTAAGCGAGGAAAATACGACTGTTTATATTTATCATTACGAGGTCTAATGTCTTTTATGTTATCTTCATGGTCCTTACGCGAAATGAATGTTGGAGGCAGTAGAATCGTCCTGCAGTCAGCTTCAAATGCCGGTACTCTAAATTTTATCAGTAGTGTTCCTCGAAAAGTGATTCGTGTTTCCGTTCTCGAAGCATTTTACTAATACTTGCGTGTTGTTCGAACCTACAGGTAACAAATCTAGCGGTCCGCCTCTGAACTTGTTCCATGTCATCCTTTAATCCGGCCTTGTAGGGGTCTCAAACATTTGACCAGTACTCAAGAAAGGGTCGCCCTACTGTTCTATACACGATATATTTTTGGAGGAAGATTGGTACAGGATTCCTTTGAAAACCATACAGGATCTGTATTTATCGATTTAGAGACGACTGCAAGCTGTTTTGAATGCCAGCTGTTTTCCTACGGCATACTGAGCATGTGAATTGTGGTATCAACGTTCGATACCACGCTTGTTAGGGGTTGCAGTTATCGACAGCTGTACGTATTAGTATCGTTGGACCCGAGAGTCGCGACCAGCGCCGCTAGCGTCGCTCCGTAGCTTCTATCAAGTTTCTAGCGAACACTTGTCCACTCTTGTTCAGGACGTCAAGTAATAAAGCAGTATAGCCTTCAGGTGATAGGAAGCAACCTCTAACAAGGCGCTTAATAACGTATGGCCTAATTGAGGCCTCAATAGCTACCTTTTTATAATTATATGTATGCAACCAAGAAGAATCCTGTACAACCAATTAAGTACAATATATATTATTTTTTACGAACGACTTCTAATTATTTTAGTCGTTGCAGATCCAGACGATGCAACCAGCACCTTATAGACGTTACTGACAAAACTTCTGTAATTTATATGTTTCTGTTTGGCATTGGCTACCAGTCAACATTGGTGACGACTCGTTCGTCGTCATCGTAACATGAATGTGTTGTGTTTTTCATGTTTCCATATTTATGTCCACCCCTGAAATATACTCCGTGATATACAGATTAGAAGAAATGGACGAATTCCTTGGCCTAGGCGGTCTAGAGCAGTGGCTTTTTAGATCATCAGGCTTCTCTCGACACACCAACTGAAGTAAGGCTAGCGTCAACCCGATGGTTGATCACAATGTTTTCCTGGACCAAGTTCTAGTGCAAAATGTTTAACCTTGGCTCTCTCAGCCAGTCAACCAGGGCAAACCGCGCGGAGTGGCCGCGTGGTTTGAAGCGTCATGTCGCGGACTGCGCGGCCCCTCCCGCCGGAGGTTCGGGTCCTCCCTCGGACATGGGTGTGTGTGTTGTTCGTAGCATAAGTTAGTTTAAGTAGTGTGTAAGTCTAGGGACTGACCTCAGCAGTTTGGTCACATAGGAAATCACACACATCTGAATATTTCAACCAGGGCAAGTATTGCAGGTACCAAGTAACAGAGCTGTCGCAATAATAATATTGTAGGACATCAGGATGAAGCAACCTTGAACTGAAATGGAAACTGCCTGAAAGATAACTTTTTCTATAATAACATAACGGTCCCCACCAACTTCTCCTAATATCATGATATAGATCTACATAAATTAATTTGGCCGCGTAGGAGAAGTAAATAAATACTAACATTCTATAACCAATAATAAAACCAAGCCACGTACTACATCCTTTGCTGAAGTTTTTTTTGGATTCGATGAAAACAAGACAATGTCATCTGCAAATCGAAGGTGATTCCGATAAGATCACTTATCAATGCTCATTTTCCGTCCAAGTTCAGTGTTTTGGAGGTCTTTTCCAAGTCTGTAGAAAATAGTTATGGTAAAATGGTGCCATCTTCATTAACACGAATGAAAGCTGTAGCCTTCTCGTTAACATTATTCAACAAGCTGATGAAGACAGATTTTGTTTAGTTAACACCCTTTTATACAAACTTTCGAAGAATATCTATGCAAGTTATGGTTTCACCACCTCTCCCCTAAGATTATCATCTCTACTGTTACATCATTGCCCGCCATTGTTCCTGTTTCCTTGCACCGTATTATACGTATTCCTTCTGGTAGTACTTCCGGAATGCAGTAATTCTCACACTCTGTTATATGAATGTCCGTTTCTTAAGAGCACTGTATAGATGTTTCAATAAACCTATAAAGACCTTAAGTTTGGTTTCCTGTTTCGTCGTCAGAGTAACATCCGACCTCGTTACTGATGTGACATGGGTCTGTGGGTGAAGTGGATTCAGGACTTTCGGATCCTCAACTGTTTATTTCTTCAGGTCAGCGGGACTTATTCCTCATCCCGCGTCAGAGCGAATTCTAGCTGACACGGCCTGAGCCTCTGCTATTTATCGTCCTCCAAGTCTTAGGCATTGTTATAATCAGAAATTTCAGACAGTCATCAGTTACAATTGGTATGTTGTTTCTGGTAATGATTCTGATGAGTGGCCATTGTGTTTCATTGATGCTGATTCTTTCCAGTCTGTTGAATGTAATTAAATTAGAACCTTGAAATTGTCATTTAATAAAGTAATTCTGAATAGAGTGGTACTTCAAATAGGGAATATTAGGTTGAGACAGTGATGAAGATGTCCTCTGCGTCATTGTTTAAGGCAGGAGATAAAGAAAAAGTTAGGAGTAGTATATTAGCTACTACTTAATTTTGTTGTTATGAATATTTTAAAAAAATGATTGCAAACGGATGAACAGAAGACAGGTCAAATGATATTCATTGATCCACTTCATAAACATGCTGCTGGTTTTGCTGATTATCTTTTTGTTATTAGGAATGCGACACAACGGCATAATCCTACACCTATGATATATCATGGTCCATGGCATGGCTGCTTAGGCCGTTCCAGCTAGGACACCTCTGGCATGGTACACTGGACTCGCATTCGGGAGGACGTCGGTTCAATCCCGCGTCCGGCCATCCCGATTTGGGTTTTCCGTGATTTCCCTAAATCACTCCAGGCAAACGCCGGAATGGTTCCTTTGAAAGGGCACGACCGACTTCCTTCCCCGTCCTTCCCTAATCCGATGAGACCGATGACCTCGCTGTTTGGTCTCTTCTCCTAAACAACCCAACCCACCTCTGGCATGGCCATGCGCTGACATTGGTTTCGTTTTTTGAAAACCGGATATTCAGGATACGCTGTCTTCTACCATTTCTCACTCCGATAACAATACCATTACACTGATTAACTGTTCCATCGGTTCTAGGTAGAATATTTTATACATTATGAATGAAAGACAAAACGCTGTTGTAATGTTCTACAATACGGTAGAATATTACACCAGTGTTGTGTCTTTCGTTCACAATACTACACTCCTGGAAATTGAAATAAGAACACCGTGAATTCATTGTCCCAGGAAGGGGAAACTTTATTGACACATTCCTGGGGTCAGATACATCACATGATCACACTGACAGAACCACAGGCACATAGACACAGGCAACAGAGCATGCACAATGTCGGCACTAGTACAGTGTATATCCACCTTTCGCAGCAATGCAGGCTGCTATTCTCCCATGGAGACGATCGTAGAGATCCTGGATGTAGTCCTGTGGAACGGCTTGCCATGCCATTTCCACCTGGCGCCTCAGTTGGACCAGCGTTCGTGCTGGACGTGCAGACCGCGTGAGACGACGCTTCATCCAGTCCCAAACATGCTCAATGGGGGACAGATCCGGAGATCTTGCTGGCCAGGGTAGTTGACTTACACCTTGTAGAGCACGTTGGGTGGCACGGGATACCTGCGGACGTGCATTGTCCTGTTGGAACAGCAAGTTCCCTTGCCGGTCTAGGAATGGTAGAACGATGGGTTCGATGACGGTCTGGATGTACCGTGCACTATTCAGTGTCCCCTCGACGATCACCAGTGGTGTACGGCCAGTGCAGGAGATCGGTCCCCACACCATGATGCCGGGTGTTGGCCCTGTGTGCCTCGGTCGTATGCAGTCCTGATTGTGACGCTCACCTGCACGGCACCAAACACGCATACGACCATCATTGGCACCAAGGCAGAAGCGACTCTCATCGCTGAAGACGACACGTCTCCATTCGTCCCTCCATTCACGCCTGTCGCGACACCACTGGAGGCGGGCTGCACGATGTTGGGGCGTGAGCGGAAGACGGCCTAACGGTGTGCGGGACCGTAGCCCAGCTTCATGGAGACGGTTGCGAATGGTCCTCGCCGATACCCCAGGAGCAACAGTGTCCCTAATTTGCTGGGAAGTGGCGGTGCGGTCCCCTACGGCACTGCGTAGGATCCTACGGTCTTGGCGTGCATCCGTGCGTCGCTGCGGTCCGGTCCCAGGTCGACGGGCACGTGCACCTTCCGCCGACCACTGGCGACAACATCGATGTACTGTGGAGACCTCACGCCCCACGTGTTGAGCAATTCGGCGGTACGTCCACCTGGCCTCCCGCATGCCCACTATACGCCCTCGCTCAAAGTCCGTCAACTGCACATACGGTTCACGTCCACGCTGTCGCGGCATGCTACCAGTGTTAAAGACTGCGATGGAGCTCCGTATGCCACGGCAAACTGGCTGACACTGACGGCGGCGGTGCACAAATGCTGCGCAGCTAGCGCCATTCGACGGCCAACACCGCGGTTCCTGGTGTGTCCGCTGTGCCGTGCGTGTGATCATTGCTTGTACAGCCCTCTCGCAGTGTCCGGAGCAAGTATGGTGGGTCTGACACACCGGTGTCAATGTGTTCTTTTTTCCATTTCCAGGAGTGTATTATTATAGCGATTGGAAATGATTTACTGTTTTTGTCCAGTTTTTGGGTGGCAGGAAGCTCTAAATTTATTGACGTAATCTCACGTCTGCCTTTAACTTTCGTGACGTAATTCCAATCATAATATTAGTACTATGGCATTTAGTTAGCGAACATCGGGTACCTGTAGAAGTAAAGGATACGAAAGTTGGTTAAGTAAACTACGACATAATCTCATGTCGGACTCCTACTTTTGGGACATAATTTCAGGCATAATAGTAGTATTATAGTATTAAGTTCACGCACATCGCGAACCTGCAGAAATAAGGAATGTAGCATTTGGATAAATAAACTACAAATTGGTCTTTTCAAACGCCGAGAAGCGATTTCCAAATAGAGTCAAGGACAGGAATCCGCAACTAGGTGACTCCCCCACCTCGCCGCTTTCGAAGCTGTAATCTTGGAGCTCTGATCTGTATCCTGTGCTCTGGGTTCTCAGTAGATTACGTATGATAATTCAAAGTGCTGCAGCGGTCTGAGACCTTTACCTTTGATAAGGACCTAGCCGAATGGCCGCGCGAGCCTTGCCCATAGCACATCCACTCAGCATGCTAGGGTACATAAACTCACAGAAATTGGAAATTTGTGGTAAATTCCTGTGGAACCTAACTGCTAAGGTCATCCGTCCATCGGCTTACACACTACTTAATCTAACTTAAACTAACTTACGCGAAGGACAACACACACACCCATGCCCGAGGGAGGATTCGACCCTCCGAGGGGGGTAGCCTCGCGAACCGTGGCAAGGCGCCTGAGACCTCACGGCTACCCCGCGCGTCCATAAATTCACAGAACATGAGCCATTTTTCATTATAAAATCTCCGCGGCATAATCTCGAGATTGGTATCTGGTGCTCAGTTTCCGGTGTCCGCAAGGTAACTTGATTCCTTCACCAAACAAATAATGTCAACTGATATGTCCAAAAAGTGTTTAATCCGTATGTGGATCAACTCACAGAAGATGAACTATTGTTCCGATGTTTTCAACAAGACGGAATAATAGCACACATCGCCTGGACAACCTTGTCTCGAATGCATGAGGTGTTCGGTGAGGAGAGGCAATCAGCAGAGGCAGTGCAATTTCCTGTCCACCTCGAGCGCCTGATCTCTCTCTCTGTGATTTTTATCTGTGGCGAAAACTGAAGGGTCAGGTGTACTCAAATAATCCTCACACACTGGAAGAGCTACAGCACAAAATTGAAAACGTTATTGCTGTTCTCTCTCTCTCTGGTAGAGCTGCTACGCGGGTCTCAGAGTTTGATAGTTCGAGCACGGTGCTGCAATTGCAACCATCTCCAACTACTTCTCTGATTTTTGTAAAGAAAGGTCAACCACACGTCTGTCTTATTTAACTACTTTTCGGGCCAGCATTATTTTTCCCTGCCAGTAGTATGGACACTTCGACTCACAATAAAATATGCAATAGTCGTTATTTTCAAATACAGTTTTATTTCAACGTCAAAAACTGAAATACCAGACTAGAAGGCACATAGAAGGAATGGGTTATAAAGCTAACTGTCCAACACCACTTCGTAAGACAAGCCAACCCCAACAGCTATGCTCTCATATAAAGATTTTGAAACGACGTTCATGTGGCAAAATTTCCATTCTCCTGAAAACAATATATTCATGTCAATGTGAGTGCTCAAGACGTTCAGACGTGATGGACGTGATGAAATAATAGAGCTCTGTTGTTGTATGCTTTCAAAGTAACTATCTGCCTAGTTCAGTACGTGATATGTCACTGATAATATATTGTTTAATTTAGAATTTCATAGAAATACACACTCTGTATGACTAATATGTGAAGTTTTGTTAAATAGGAGGAAATGCTCTATCTCTAATAATCTATATTTCCCAGAAAGATAAATATTTAAAATTCCTGATGATTTTATTATGTTTTCTTTCTCAAAGTTTGTACACATTTTTCATATGATTTAGGAACTATGTAAATACATATTACAGTCACGTGGGTACTGTGCCTGTCTGTGGACCTGTTACAGGAAGATTAAATTAGAAATTCCTACAGAATAATGCCGCAACAGAGGCAGTAATTAAGTTAGAAGTGCCTGTCAGCACAAAGGTGAGGTTCGCTTTGGGAAACTAGTCTCTTCGTTAACTGCCGTATTGTTGCTATGTTGCGCGTCCTTAGTGCTGTAATAGCTCGGCGGCTTGCCTTGACGTACAGTGAACCACAGGTACTCTGCCAAGCGTGATGGAGCTATGAAAGTTTAATTGCCAACGCACCTGTCGGGAACGCTGTCGTTACCTTTGCCGTTGGGTCGCTTAAGGGGAAGTATAAGGCACTTCTGTGTAAGATTAAGCAATAAAGAAACTTTATTTGTGAACTCCTGTGTGACTCTCTCTGTGCGTTGTCACATACTACACCCGTATAGCATCATATACATCTACATACCGCAATCCACGTAACGGCGCGTGGCTTCCCTATTACACTCGTAAATACACTACTGGCCATTAAAATAGCTACTCCACGAAGATGACGTGCTACAGACGCGAAATTTAACCGACAGGAAGAAGATGCTGTGATATGCAAATGATTAGCTTTTCAGAGCCTTCACACAAGGTTGGCGCCGGTGGCGACAACGTGCTGACATGAGGAAAGTTTCCAACCGATTTCTAATACACAAACAGCAGCTGACCAGCGTTGCCTGGCGCAACGTTGTTGTGATGCCTCGTGTAAGGAGGAGAAATGCGTATCATCACCTTTCCGACTTTGATAAAGATCGGAATGTAGCGTATTGCGACTGCAGTTTATCGTATCAGGACATTGCTGCTCGCATTGGTCGAGATCCAATGACTGTTAGCAGAATATAGAATCGGTGGGTTCAGGAAGGTAATACGGAAAGCCGTGCTGGATCCCAACGGCCTCGTATCACTAGCAGTCGAGATGACAGGTATCTTATCTGCATGGCTGTAGCGGATCGTGCAGCCACGTCTCGATCCCTGAGTCAACAGATGGAGACGTTTGCAAGACAACAACCATCTGCATCAACAGTTCGACGACGTTTGCAGCAGCATGGACTATCAGCTCGGAGACCATGGCTGCGGTTACCCTTGACGCTGCATCACAGACAGGAGCGCCTGCGATGGTGTACTCAACGACGAACCAGGGTGCACGAATGGCAAAACGTCATTTTTTCGGATGAATCCAGGTTCTGTTTACAGCATCATGATGGTCGCATCCGTGTTTGGCGACATCGCTGTGAACGCACATTGGAAGCGTGTATTCGTCATCGTCATACTGGCGTATCACCCGGCGTGATGGTATGGGGCGCCATTGATTACGCGTCTCGGTCACCTTTTGCTCGAATTGACGGCGCTTTGAACCGTGGACGTTACATTTCAGATGTGTTACGACCCGTGGCCTTACCATTCATTCGATCCCTGCGAAACCATACATTTCATCAGGATAATGCTCGACTGCATGTTGCAGGTCCTGTACGGGCCTTTCAGAATACCGAAAATGTTCGACTGCTGCCCTGGCCAGCACATTCTCCAGATCTGTCTCCAACTGAAAACGTCTGGTCAATGGAGGCCGAGCATCTGGTTCGTCACAATACGCCAGTCACTACTCTTGATGAACTGTGGTATCGTGTTGAAGCTGCATGGGCAGCTGTAACTGTACACGCCATCCAAGCTCTGTTTGACTCAATGCCCAGGCGTATCAAGGGCGTTATTACGACCAGAGGTGGTTTTTCTGGGTACTGATTTCTCAGGGTCTATGCACCCAAATTGCTTGAAAATGTAATTACATGTCAGTTCTAGTTTAATATATTTGTCCAATGAATACCCATTTATCATATGCATTTCTTCTTGGTGTAGCGATTTTAATGGCCAGTAGTGTAGAATGAGGGGAAAGCGACTATCTATGCGCCTCCGTATGAGCCCTGATTTTTTGTATCTTATCTTCGTGGTCCTTACGCTTAATGTATGTTGGAGGCAACAGAATAGTTTAACAGTCAGTTCTCTAAATTTTCTCAGCAGTTTTCCTGGGAAAGAATGTCGCCTTTAACCCAGGGATTCCCATTTGAGATCCCGAAGCATTTTCGTAACACTTGCGTGTTGTTCGAACCTACCCGTAACAAATTTAGCAGCCCGCATCTGAATAGCTTCGATGTCTCTCTTTAATCCGACTTTGTACAGATTCCAAACATTCGAGCAGTATCCAAGAAAGTGTCGCATTAGCGTGACGTGACTGCGTCAAGCAGGACACTATTAATGGTGTATCCGAACATTACAGGTTTGTTTCTCCTTCTCTTCCGCATTAACTTATATTTTTCTACAGCTAGAGATAGCTGCTGTTCATCACACCAAGTACAAATTTGGTCTAAGTCATCTTATATTCTCGTACAGTCACTGAAGTTCGACTCTGTACCTTCCAATACAGTATCATCAGCAAACAACCGCAGATTGCTGCCCGCACTGACCGCCTAGTCATTTATATATACAGAGAATAACAGAGGTCCTGCCACACTTCCCTGGGGCACTCCTGCCGATACCTTTGCCTCTGATGGGTTCTCGCCGTCGAAGACAACATATTGGGCCTATTGGTTTCTATTACTTAAGAAGTCGTCGAGACACTGACACATCAGCGAACCTAATGCATTTGCCTGTACTATCTTTAACAGCTTGCAGTGGGACTCCGTGTCAAACTCT
Organism: Schistocerca serialis cubense; assembly: GCF_023864345.2. NCBI lineage: Eukaryota > Metazoa > Arthropoda > Insecta > Orthoptera > Acrididae > Schistocerca > Schistocerca serialis. Next base: position 316,975,221 of record NC_064640.1, on the reverse strand, counting down.
TCCCTGAAAAATAGAAATATGGAATTCACTTGTTCTTCATCCATAGCTCACAGTAAATTATGTGAGAAAAGGACAATCTGGGTTTCACACGAGCTATGCTTTCTAAAATCATGCTAATTCGTAGACATAACCTTTGCGGTCTCAAGAAAATGTATTGTATTCGAACTGAGAATATGTTCAAGGACTATGCTGCAAATCGATATTGGTCTGTAATTTTGCGGGTCCGTTCTTCTGGCCTTCTTACACACAGGAGTCACCTGCGCTGTTTTCCAGTCGCTTGGGGCCTATGCGCTGGGTGAGAGATTCGCGATAAATTCAAGCTAAGTGAGGACCCGTGATATAGAGTAGTCTTTGAAAAATCGAATTGGGGTTCCATCTGCACCTGATGACTTATTTGCTTTCAACCCCTGCAGTTGTTTCTCCACGACAGGTATGCTTATTACAATGTCGTCCGTAAGGGAATCTGTTCGATGGTCAAATTACGGCATGTTTGTACGATTGTCCTGAATGAACGATTTCTTGAATGTGAAATTTAAAACTTCTGTTTTCATTTTGGTATCTCCAGCTGTCACATTAGACTGGTCACCAAGTAACTGGAGGGAAGCCTTAGACCCACTTAGCGATTTTACATCACTACGATATTAAAAGTACATCTTCCTTTATACAAAACGACAAATTAAGTTATTAAGATTTACTAGAGTGATCGAACTGAGGTTTCCCAGGAAGAATTTTTCTCCTGTGTTCAAGGTCCTATCTCGGCTCAACCAAATATTGAACAGGAATCCGGTCCACACCTTGTTGATCGAAACATTTCAGCAGTTTGCCAACGTTTGACTTTAGTTTCTCAGACAAGGTTTGTTGAAATCTATGATGTAGATGTCTGTATGTTGTATTCAGCTTACTGAGACAGATATTGAAGCATGCTAGATCTCTCCCATTCTTCGTAATCATGCTCGACACTCGTGTTTCTAAGGAATACAGCACACTACCGTTGAAATTTATCCGTAAATATTCCACATTTTCAACCCTATAAATGATTGACTCCAGAATGAATGCCAGAGAATTTCTGTAAAGGATGGAATATTGGAGATGAGGTACTAGCGGAATTACAGGTGTGAAAGAATGTCGTGAGTCGTGTTTGGATATCTGTGTCAGTAGTGCAATAACTGCTAGCGAAAGGCAAAGATCAAACGTTTGATTCCCTGCCCGGCGCACAGTTTCAGCGTCTCAGGAGATTTCAAGGTTGGGTATGTTTGTGACTGGGGCACGCACGACAGTCTACATATGAGTCGGTTCAGAAGTTAACTGCAATGGTATCATCTAGAGAAGACGATCAGTACAATTTCACACGAAATCCAGTCCCTGCCATCTGAGACAATCAAAGGAGCCTCCCAGACTGTGGCTAATTAGTGCCACAGAATTGTTATGGAATTTACACATGATATTCTTAAAGTTTTGCCTGTAATATTCAGCCACTACCGGCAACAGCGGTCCTGATTATCGAGTTTGATCAAGCTTCGTCGCTTATCTTGTACTCTGAATCAGCAATAACCTCACCAGATATGATCTACTTCTTTAAGGCAAGAAATACGCTTTCGTATTCAGCTTTCAGCCTATATATTCGAAGCGGAAATGAAGAGTTCTGAGTCATTTACTTCTGGCTTTAGTTACCTTATTCCTATTTCAACGTAGACACTATTACCGTTAACAATTTTGGTCTCGTGCCGTGAATGGTCCTGAATATGGCCACTATTAAAACAATTTTATTCTGATATGTTACAATCGAATGAACGAAGATGAGGTGCTCCACTATTCGAAAATTCTTCATCTGGTATTATGCTGTCTGGACATCCTTTCTACATACGAATAGGTGTGTTTGTGCTTGGTGGGTGTCTAACGAAAGGCATTACCAGAATGTGTACCGACAACGTAAAATTCTGTGCAGGTCACATGATGCTCTGGGACAGTTATTCCCGACTTCGATACTCATCATTACTATGGGTCGACAGAAAAATGAACGAAATCGTATCTGTTTATGAAATTAATTAACGTGAAAGAAAACACCTTCAGGCTGCGAGAACCATTCAGCATCGAATACGAATATTTTCCACCCTCAAAAAAATAATCATTGCATGCAGAATATAAAATAAATTTTTTGTCCTGTCCTGTGTTGACCTGTCAAAGCTTCATACACAATCTTTATGAATAGTTAGTGCATTGATGTGTCAGATCGTCCAAAAACCAGTAACAATTATGCATAGTGCTTCAGAAAAGAAAACGAAAAATTCTATCTTATGTGCATGATAACGTGGCTGAAAACCTTTCTTGAAAGTTAAACATTGTAGCAGCATTAAATGTAGGTCCTAAAGCGTATTTGTGACACGGTTGGCACGTATGGAACTAGCAACAATGCGCTTCTGATCTCTTTGGGAGATATGAGGTACCCTTCGCGTAATTTGTATACCACGTAGGCTTTGGATTGTTCATTATTAGAAATTCTGATGTGTAACCTTGTATTTCCAGTCAACTCGCTCTTTGTATTTTTCTGTCATCTGCATAGCCCTAGTGGTGTATAGAGAATTCCGAATATGTTCTTCCCGTGAAGCGGAGAGGAAGATTGTCTTATTAAATTGTGTTTCAGCTTCTGTTATGCAAAGTGAACTGATATTAAAGAGAAAGTAACATTTATTAAAGAAAAGATTTTCGTTTCCATTGAGTGTTTCTGACTTAAAGTGAAGCTGAGTAAATGTTTTTGAGATATTAGAACACTCTTTTCTGAATACTGTTTAAAGAAAATTAGTTTGTGTTCATTATTTCGCGATGAGATACTCGTAGAAACTCCAATAGGATGGCGAAAATCTCGTTCTACATCTTATATGCCGCAGAGTATCAGGCTTGGCAGTGTTTTTATTGTAATGCAGATACAGGTCGTGAATGATAACATTATTGTTATTCGCCAAAAGGTACTTTAATGTAAAAGGAATATGTACTGGTGTTTATTTGCATTGCAAAGCATCATTCAATGATCCATTGTGCAATAAAGGCAATATGAACAGTTAATTTCTTAAAAAATCTATGTTTACTGTATAAGCATGGACAGGTTTTTGTTTATTTCGTGTTTTAACTTAGTTTTAGCTGAACATGATAGAGTTTTTAATTCATTTGTACCTAAGAATATAATCAAAATGATCTGTATTACAAATTTTAATTAGATACATTACTTAAAACTTTATTTCGACTTTAATTTCGGTATTGCAGAATCTACAGAGTCTATACTATACCAGCAACGGTCCATAAACGTTATTGCAGGACGCACTGGGGTTTCAGCGTGTCTATAAAGATTAGGAGGCGGGTTTGGAGGAGAAACTGTTCAGTTGTTCGTAGCTGCCAGGCGTCGGTCAGTCGGGCTATTTTAATCACCATAACCCGTCGAGCGTGCAGAAAACTATCCAAAGGTAAACGGACATAACAAAATAGTCGTTTCATTAATGTACATATGTCACTTTAAGACAGTGAAAAGTCCACCATATCAACAGTGAAAGGTCCATCATACCACTATTAGTCAAAAAATTAACTGCAAATCCCTACCGAGCTTGTAAGTTTGGTTATTAAGACTATTCAGTCACATTCGTGATAAGCAACTCTCAGTACATGAGCTACGTCTGACATATACGTCGACGAGATTCAACATTTTAACCATTCTTCCTTCCCAGAGAGCGCGAGGTTGAGTTGCTGAGAGAATGGTGAATGTCGATGATTCAGTCTTAGTAACATCAAACATGTAATTGTAGACTGTTGTTAACAATGAATCATCGACTGCGGGAAAATCACGCATTAAAAGAATCGAAGTACTTGACGTGATGCTATAGAATGACATTGAAAATTAGGTGGACTAACAAAAGAAGGAATCGGGAAGCCCTCCTCAAAATCGGTGAGTAAAGGAATGTGTGGAAAACACTGACAAGGAAAGGAGACAGGGTAATATAAGATGTATTAAGACATCAGCAAATAACTTCCATGGCACCACAGGGAGTTTTAGGAGGTAGGAACTGTAGGGGCGACAGAGATCGAAGTACTCCCAAGAAACTCTCAGATGAAGAAAATGGGGAAAGAGAGGAACTCGTCACAAAAAAGAAAGCTAACAGATGAGTACTTGGAGGAGAAATATAACTAGCGAGCGAAACTGATAAATCTATCGAAGAGAAACCATTCGTGAATGGCTCCACTTCACGTGAGCTGTGAGGAAAACAGTTTGGACGTGTATAATTCGAACGTACAACGCTCACACCACAATTTATGATGCAAACATTCAATCGGCGTTGTTCATCTCTTTATACTAGAGGTCGCTGGGCTCACTGTTGCCAGTCCCACAGACTGATTGGCTTGTAATACAACTTAAAATATTCCAGAAAAAATGAAAGGTGATGCTAATAAGGTTGTGCCATGTCTCATAAATTATGTTCAACTCTCGCGTCGTAAGACTCCGCAATTATCCGCTCTGAGCCCACCGAGAGGCGTGGAAACCTCCTTGTGAACTAGAGGGGAGGAGAAGGAAGTTTGTGTAGTAACTTTCCCTCTCCCGCACAGTTCATTTTTCAGGCATTAAGGTTTAAGTCAGGGATTTCAGAGGTGCAGAACTAACGGCTTTCAAGCGGAATCACCGCAGTCGAGTGGGCCGCTTTAAAAAAACATTCCTCTCGCGTCCCCCTGTCCGCACCGCACACACAGGGTCCTATCCGCCACCACGTTGTCTCCCTATTCCGTAACTCTCCCCCTTCATTAATAAAAGTATTATCTGACGGCCCGCGCCGGCGCATCTCCCATCTGTCATCCCTTTTGGCCGATAGCACGTGGAATGTACGCTGCGCCGATATCTGCTGCGTTCGTCACACACGCTCTCTCGGACGAAAAAGACGTCGCGCAAAGCTGACACATTTCGTGGCTTTTCGCTGGCAAATTGAATTCTGAGCACTCCCTCGCTATTGTATTTTCTCTTCGCCTTTTTTCCATTAGTTAGAAGCAAAAAGTGAGAAAAACGGTGATTTTTCTCCTGCTGGCAACGCAGTCTTTGTTACAAGAAGAACAATCTGCTCTCTGCGAACCCGTTGAGAATTTGACCAACTATATGTTTGTATAACATCGAACGCTGCGTATGTCGAAAGAACATTTCTGTAGAAGTTGCGTACAGAACGCAAGTCATTTCTGTGTAACCTCTTGTAGCTGTGATGAGTTTCTAATGCATTAATGACTATTTGTAATATACTATATATAATATGTGTTAGACTTAAGTTAAACATGCTGCGATTCTAAAATAAAAGTATAGGTATATAATTATTCGTATCTTTCTGCAATTAGTTGCATTTACTTTATTTGTAATTTAACATAATGAAACGCGTTTCAAGTATGTTTTCCTCGTCATCAGGCGATTATGCATAGAGATAAATGTTACTTAAAGATAGAATGTGTGCTTATACATTTGCATAGAACTGCTTTGTTCACCGTTCTGATACTGGATTAGATATATGGTAATTTGGGGGAAGTAGGGGGGCAATGGGTGGACAGAAATCGATGTCCAGTGATGTCTTCTGCTAGTGTAGAACTGCTGTTCGTAATTTGTTTGCACTGACACACAGCCTGTGTGAGATGCAGATTGTTTTACTTAACTTATTGTGGTGCAATAAACGGATTATACACTTCTCATAATGCAGTAGTTCACTGACAACTTTGATGCCTCAAAGCAGCTTTCGCATCGTTGGTAAACTGGCGGAGGCGTTGTGTAATGCCGGCCGCGGTGGCCGTGCGGCTCTAGGCGCTTCAGTCCGGAACCGCGAGAGTGCTACGGTCGCAGGTTGGAATCCTGCCTCGGGCATGGATGTGTGTGATGTCCTTAAGTTAGTTAGGTTTAAGTAGTTCTAAGTTCTAGGGGACTGATGACCTCAGGTGTTAAGTCCCATAGTGCTCAGAACCATTTTGTTGTGTAATATTATACTATTGCACTGTTTAATCTGACACTGACTGCGACTTATTTCACTGACAAAACGTTTCTACATAGATTTAGACAGTATAAACTGAAAAGAATATGACGGCCCTGCAGCAAGTGGATGAGTATCGGATATCGTTTCTCTACGATGATATTCGCGATACCAACAGTCTGGTAGTCGTTTGCTTCACAGAGGCGCATCTTAACTCTCGTGCATTAGAACTGGCTTAAGTCTCCTAAGAAATTCTAAGTTTTTAAATTCAGCTATATCGTTAAGAATATTATGTAGATTCTTATACTGTGAATGAATATTTCTGTTTCTTCAATAATACCCAGTCTTTCCGATTTTGGGAGAAATTTCCAAGTTATCTGCAGTTTTCAAAGAATATCCTCTGTCATCAGTGTGTGTTGCTGCTGTTGATTTGTTACCTTTCACCATGCTGTGGCTGTCTATACATTCTTTTAATGGAGTTATGAAGATTCGGCCAGGCATGGGGTCTAAAATGTATATCTTACGAGCTATGAAAACTGTTTCATCTTGACTACTGTGAAAAATCTCTTCTGTTGCAAGCCCTTTGCTATTACGAATGACCTTCAAATGCAGTTAACAAATAAATGCATATTCCTCTCTTATGGTACATTTTCGCGCGCTATTCGACAGTGGAACGATAGTGAAATAGCTTGAAGGTGGTCGGATAAACCCTCTGCCAGGCGCTTTATTACGGATTTAAGAGTAATCAAGTAGATGTATGTGTATATGTATAGTGTGTTCAAACCATTTGGCCACGAGATTAGCCTGCCAGAAGGCAGTACGGTCAGTGACTGCTGCAAAAGTGTGGTGAAGGTCAACATTCCAGAGCATGGATTCTGTTCACTTTGGAGACTGATTTTACATGAGATGGAATTGTCAATTTTCATAACCAACATGCGTTGGTTGACGCAAGTCTACATGCGGTTGAAGGAGCAAAACATCAGCGCCGATTTTCAGTTACTGTATGGGCAGGGGTTATTAGCTAAGGCTAATAGACCTTACATACTACCAAACCAGTTGCTTAGTGCAAGATACATCAATTCCTATCAAACGACTTACATATGCTGCTGCAGCAGGTAACTTTCCAACAATGTCTCGAGATTTGGTTCATGCCTGATGGAGCGTCAATCTACATACTCCAAAATATTCGAAAACACTGACGTTTAATGGGAAATGGATTGGTCGGGGAGGCCCAGTACGTTGGCCAGTTTGATCCTCAGATCTTGATCACTTGGATTTATGGCTTTGGGAATATTCTAAATGTTTGGTGTATGCAATCCCCATTAGTGACGAAAAAACAGCACACAAACTTGTCATAAGAGCCAGTCTGCGTATGTGTGACCAATATGGAATTTTCCAGTGTGTACTTGATTCTCTAAGACGTCGGGGAAAACCATTCCTTACTATGAATGGACACCATATTGAGCATTTCCCCTCGCCATGGTTCACATATGCATGTCGTATGTAAGAGCAAGCAGAGTACATTAAAAGCTCTGCTGTTTCACGGTAACAGAATATGTTCTGCTTTGTTTACACATTTGGTTATTGTGTTCTGTAGATCATTTACAATAGGAAAGAGCTTGAAGTAAAAGAGATGAATTTCACAGTAGCGAAGATGAACAAGTGTTCATAGCTCTTAAGATATGCATTTTTAGAGCCCACATTTACAGGAATTTGTTTTCCTTGTTTCGGTCCATACCATCATCTCTCAAAATATGGAACACCTTTTATTAACATGCTGTCTAAGTCTCGCAATCTGGTTTCTGAGGAGTGTAAGAACTAATGATTTCGGTCCTTTCCAGACACACTTGTGTAGCAAATCCACGGCCAAAACTGTCGGAAAGAAATGTAGAAACCACACGAGAGAAAGGCAAAACTGGGAGGGGAGTGGGGAGGGAGAGGAAGTATGTCTCAATTGAAAGAACTGTATATGGCCTGCGTTCACATCACACATCACACCTAGGTTCGAATCACACATTTTTGGGATTTTTTCACGCCCTGTCAGGAGAGTAAAAACTTAGGAAATTCGTATATTATTGTTGTTTTAAACAAAATTAATTTTGTTGGCGGCGAAGGAGAAAAGATCTACTTACACCCCTACGAACTCTGGCGCTTCGTGTTTGAAGTCGGAGCTGACTGTTTGTAGTATTTGTGTTTTTCTGTTTTTCTTAAAAGGAACGTTATCTTTGTTTAGGTAATATGAAGATTAAAACTCACCAAAAATTTTTAAATTGTTGCAGGAATCGTTATTTCGGACATTCTTCTCTCCTTGTTAGCTCAGATGGACCAAATTCAGCCTGTATTGCGTTGGCAGGACATACGTAGTGTGCCAATTATGGGTGCACATCTGTTCTTCTATAATTTTCATGGCAGTGGAAGACTATGTCCCTTGTTCCGCTGTCAGCACGTGACTGTAGCTTCATGAGCTCCGCTTCTTGGCTCTGTCAACAACGATCGTCTTATGCACTCTCTCCAAAAATATTCCAGCAAAGAGTTTATCGGGTGTTACTGTGGAATATGAGTAAAATACCAGAACGTTTCTGAAACCCTTCGGACAGAAAAACTCGGCTTTAGTGAATACAATTTCCCCGAAACCGCCATATTAAAACACTTCATGTGACGAAGAGACATATCGGATGCGGAGAAGACTTTGAAATGAGTGTATATTACCGGTCTATAGGTGCACTCGTTAAAGGCAAAATATCTCCACAAAGCAGAATCACGTTGAGAATTGTTGTATGCCTATGGTTTGGGAGTAAATAGTTGTTGGAATAAAATACACTTTGACTGTGATTGGCATTTTATTACACCAATACCTCAAATACGTGACCTGGTTTCTCATTTAAATCTCACGTGTAATATGTGATACATGTCAATGAAACGAGCTCTGCTTGTGAATCAATTTTGTTGGCCATAATCACAAAGGACGACTCTTTTTCCTGCCTTCGCATGGTTACAAATGGTTCTAATGGCTCTGAGCGCTATGGGACTTAACATGTATGGTCATCAGTCCCCTAGAACTTAGAACTACTTAAACCTTTACTAACCTAAGGACATCACACAACACCCAGTCATCACGAGGCAGAGAAACGCATGGTTACAGGTAACTCGACAAAGTCAAGACTGTTCCCGCTTGTAGCAGAAAATACGCTTAATCTCATGACAAACTTAAGCAGCGTCAGGTGCAAAGCGATATTCACTATTATTTCGCAGTATAAGTCCGGTAGCGTTCTCGCTTCCAGCGCACGGGGTCCCGGTTTCGATTCCAGGCGGGGTAAGGGATTTTCCCTGCCTCGAGATGACTTCGTGTTGTGGTGCTGTCTACATCACCACCATTCATCCCCATTATAGTCGGAGGAAGGCAATGGCAAACCACCTCCGCTACGGCCTTGCCTAGTTGGCGGTGCGGGTCTCCCGCATCGTTCCCTACGCTCCTCGGAGTATGGGACCTCATCATCATCATCGTAGTATAAGGATAGAATGTATTACCAGTAAACCAGTTTATTGACACATGCTACAGCTCTTTGCTAACGGTGTTATTTTAACTGACGAGAGCAAAAAGAAAAAAAAAGAAGTACCAATGGTAAGGGTTGTAAGACGCGTTCTCCAGGTACTGAAGCATTACAGAACAACTGCATGTAAAACACAGAATAGTGCATGTGAAGCAGAGGTGAGTGGCATTTGAATATATTTTCCAGCGAGGTTAGAAACTATGACAAGTATTCACTTAAATATTCAAGGGTCGGTTTGCTATGATGTGCTATGAAGTAGGGAAATACACACTCAGTGGAACCATCATAGTTTTTGCCGCACAGAATCGAAATTAATGTACAGGTAACAATTAGAAAATGTTACTCCAAATACAGTCCCTTTTAAGGGTTTACAAGCTCGAACGGCCGCACAGACATGTCGCAATTCCCACTTCGACGCAGCGCTTCATCAGAGTTCCAGAGGCAATTGGTTCCTTTATACTGCTTGTTCTTTTCAAACAAAAATGTTAATCTACAGTTGACTGTTGTAATATATTACCCGCTTTGACAGCTCCTGTACCATCTAGAATCTAATCCAGAGTGATACAATTCGAATCTTGGAATCAAAATATGGCTAGCGTATCCTGATGAGGCTTAGAATTACCATGTATTATGCGCTAGCCGTCTCTCAGATGAAAAGATGTTTGTCGTGATTCAGAAGTGTTGTATGACTGCTAGACTATATATGCTTTGAAAAAGTAATAAATTACGCATTTAGCTGACATAGTCGGCATGTAGACAGCTGTCTTTAGACTTGAATGTTGTAGATCTTATTTAAACCTGTATTTGGCCAAAACCACAGTGCAGAAAACAGTGATTACACGTTTCAGCCTCTTAAACGGTCATCTTCAGATCCGAAAGTTGTTATAAAATGTCGCAAATCAGAAATATTTCGGAATGAAGTAGCATTAACAAGAATAATTATGCAAAAGATGTTAGGAGTACACACCAGGATGCACACATGCGGTTTCAAAATTAAGAGAATAAGTAAGACACTTAGTCGTTACAGTGTTGACATCCTCAAAGAAAAATTGAATAAAATTTCACTGATATGGCGGAAAGAGTATTGAATGGCTAACCTAAGGTCTTGAGTCCGTTTCCCTCACAGAAAACATTTTTGTTTTCAGTTTTTACGTTATTTACACTGCAAAGAAAGTTAAATAATGCTCAACATAGTGTATTTGTTAATATTTTCATAAAAAGGCATGAAGAGGAAAGGGAGAGGAATATTTGGGATTGAAAATAAATTTTCAGAAAGAAATTGTAACATATACAAGAGAAATTAATAATTTTTATTATTTTACATTTTGTGATTCATACTTGCTGCGGTAATATTCATCGTAGAAACAGGGAAAACAGTAATTTTGTCCACATTTTGCACACAGTGTATACACCGAATTTTACAGTTACATTTTTGTGAACAAACTAACTTGGTTTACATTCAAAAAAGGTTCGTTCTCAATACAGATTGGCAGTATACATTTCGCCAAATATTGGCGAGGACAGTTTGTCATGTACAATTGAATATACAGGGTGGTCGAAGAGTCAGGAAACACGCTCATAAAATTCAAATAGAGTAGCAAACAACGAAACAGAGTCCCTACACACGATGAACAGGAAGGGAGAAACTTTATAGGCTATGCCACCAGCATGGCGGCCGTCTTGAAAGCCGCCATCTTGCATTCAACTCCAAAATTTCAAATGGGAATTTGGTCATGTGACGTATCAAACAGATAGAGAATTTTACCAGAAAAACAATGCCGTCGTTATTTTAAACATAGCTTTATTCATTCTCGGGTTACAGCTAATTACTTGCGGCAGCGGTGGGACGCTCGGCAGCATGTGTGTTATGTGCCGAAGAGACATTACGCCGATGTTACACAGTCCCGAGAGACCACCAACAGTCATAGGAATGGCTCGATATGTTGTCCATTATTCTGGATTGTTAATGCTATCCTCCGAACCCAGTCCTGATGAACTTTGACCAACACATCTGGCTGAATTTGACCACACGCATCAACAATGCGCTGCTTTAGATGACGTAAGTCCCGTATTTTCACAGAATAAACCAGTGCTTTGACATGACCCCAAAGAGAAAAATCCAAAGGTGCCAAATTTGGTGAACGTGGTGGCCACTCCACAGCACCCCTACGACAAATCCACGTTTGAGGGAACTGCACATCCACGTATGCTAGCACATTGTGCCCACAATGTGGTGGGGCTCCATCATGCTGGAACAATTCCGGAAATGTCCCGTCCTCCATTAACAACGAGGGAAACACTTCTTCATCCAATAACCTCAGAAAACCGTTGGCTGTTAATGTATCATCAATAAAAAAAAAGGTCCAACGATTTTGGTACCCCACACACCACACCAGACAATCACTTTTTGTGAGTCGACCGTTTTGGAAGCATCAATCCTGTGCGGATTTGTGTCGGACCAGTATCTGCGATTCTCCTTGTTCACTTCACCATTGATAAAGAAATTGGCTTGATCACTGAACAGCACCTGATCGGGAAACGTGGGTTTATCTGCAGCTGCTGTGTCACACATTCTGCGAACTGTACCCGACGGTCTGGGTCATCCTCGTTCAGGTGTTGGAGCAGCTGAATTTTGTACGGGTGCCATTTGTTCAAAAATGTTTCACTTGGCTCTGAGCAGTATGCGACTTAACTTCCGAGGCCATCAGTCGCCTAGAACTTAGAATTAATTAAACCTAACTAACCTAAGGACATCACACAAATCCATGCCGGAGGCAGGATTCGAACCTGCGACAGTAGCGGTCGCTCGGTACCAGACTGTAGCGCCTAGAACTGCACGGCCACTCAGGCCGGCCACGGGTGCCATATGTGCTGCGATAAAATTCGCAGTATGTGGGTACAGCTAACACCACATTCTTGTGACAGGTGATGAGTACTCCGTTGCGGACTCTTGCTAAATGATGCCAACACGCTCACTGTTGTTGATTCAACGGTGGCGGATTTTGGTCTTCCAGCCTTAGGTTTATGTGCTACAGAAACTGTTGCTCGGAATTTGGCCAAAAGCTTGGCAACTGCGCTGTGAGTGATGGGCTGTCTGGTTGGGTGACGCCTGTTGAAATCCTCAGCAATGAGCCGTGTTCTTCTTTCTCCTGATAACAATATGATTTCAGTGCATTATTCATGTCTTATGGACAGTTTGTAACCTGTAAATAAGGAAACAATGATCAAAACGTTAATATGAGTAAAGGATACCTAACAGTTAAACACACGTAACATATCAGGCATGGGATAGTCACTTTGCACTCCATTTTATGACTTCTCAGTACGAAATACTCACGATGCCGAGCGTCCCACTGCTGCCGCCAGTAATTGGCTATAACAAGAGAATAAATAAAGCTATGTTTAGAATAACAACGGCATTGTTTTTCTGGTGAAATTCTCTGTCTGTTTCATATGTCACATGACCACATTTCCATTTGAAACTTCGTAGTTGAATCCAAGATGGCGGCTTTCAAGATGGCCGCCATGTTGGTGGCATAGCCTATATAGTTTCCGCCTTCCCGCTCCTCGTGTGTAGGGACTCTGTTTCCTTGTTTGCTACTCCTTTTGGATTTTATCAGGGTGTTTCCGGACTTTTGGACCACCCTGTATTTTGATGCCTTCTTCTCGGGATGTTCAATAATGGTACAAATGGCTCTGAGCACTATGGGACTTAACATCCGAGGTCATCAGTCCCCTGTAACTTAGAACTACTTTAACCTAACTAACCTAAGGACGTCACACGCATCCATGCCCACGGCAGGATTCGAACCTGCGACCGTAGCGGTCGCGCGGTTCCAGACTGAAGCGCCTACAACCGCTCGCCCACAACGGCCGGCCTTCTCGGGATGTGATTTCTTTTTCTCTCTCCTCGAGATAAGAGCAGTTTTGAAGCTTTTTGACCAAATTCCTCACCTGATGTTAAGTATAGACGTTTAAGAATTGCACTAGAGGTGTGAATTTGAGAGGAATCACCATAATACTACATTGTGGCAATTCTTCATCTTGAACAATTTTGTAGTGTAATTGGATATTTTTTTTTTTTTGTACTTCCCACGAATCAGTTAACAGAAGGAATTTGTTTTGCAGCACATAGTTCCACCATACCAAATACAATATATAGTACAGAACGCTCGCCATCTGGAGCTCCCAATTATGTCACTTCCATTTCTGGTCACGTCCTTCACATACGTAAATCTGGAAGAAATCGATGATGACGAGTAGACGCGGCCCCCTTGTGAGACTCGTGTTGTTCCCAAATCCACCGCTACCCTTCCAAGCACACGCTTGGTCGAGCAGTATAAGAAGCTCTTTACGGTGGTAGTTTTCGTGTCTCCACGAGATGGCGTAGTCGTATGCTCAGGGGCCACAGCTGCGCTAACACTGCACTTGCGTGCTGGGGAATGTGTATCGCCCCCCGGAGGGTTGGCCGTTCACTTCCCGCGTATGGCCGTCCTTTTCGCAGAAGTGTTTGACGCCACTTCTGCGCATTGGAGTGCTTGGAGGCACTATGCGACAGCGGTGCGCCTCGCGGCTGAAATGAGTGTTTGTCCAGCCAAGAGAAGAAAGATAGCTTAATTTCGGTCGACGTCGAGACATTGCATCTGCAGTACTACCAAAGGTCGACGTTAATGCGGAAAGAAAACAACAACGACTTTGTTAAATTAACGTACTGGAGCTCACCTCTAGTCATTTAAGGGAAACCACAGCAAACCTGAATGAAAATGAGGAGATAGGGACAGTGGTTCTCTGGAGTGTAAGTGCAGTTTCATAGTCATTGCAGCAAGTCACTCGGTACCGACTCCATTATGAGAATAATATGGATGCATTGCTACGTCTCAGTACGAATGCTGCAAAGAATTGATGATGTAAAACCACCGCAGAACAAATCAGAGCCATATTGCTTCTCCGTTTCTTGCAAAAAAATGGTTCAAATGGCTCTGAGCACTATGGGACTTAACTTCTAAGGTCATCAGTCCCTAGAACTTAGAACTACTTAAACCTAACTAATCTAAGGACATCACACACATCCATGCCCGAGGCAGGATTCGAACCTACAACCGTAGCGGCCGCGCGGTTCCAGACTGTAGCACCTTTAACCGCTTGGCCACCACGGCCGGCCGTCTCTTGCATCTTATGTCTGGCACTTAGATTTGATTACAGGCGGTTTACACTTGCACATCCCATTAGTGAGGTGCGAACTGAAAGAGAATTGAACTATGGGAACAAGGAGCGGCCATGGAATTAAGATTGAGACCCCTTTATAGTAGATTGAAAATACTCTGAAAATCCATATGTTGTCGCAAATGGTTTGTTTCTTGTGACTACGCAAGAAATGTTGTAAAACTTAATGTTCGTTCCAAATCATCTGACAAAAGGACAGGAAAAGTACAGAATGAGTATACCTCTGACTCATTCCCTGTCACACCAGTAGGAAAATTACACCTTTTTTCTTGTATGCATATTACTGCTGCATTAAGATCTAGAGCACATGAAAAAGGCAGCGGACGCGTAAAAGTGCTTTTTTCTTTTTTTGCATATAAAAGTATTATACATAACATCATCTGTGTTTCATTATACGCTAGCATGTTGTGTTAACTTTTATCTATGTTTCATAGTTTTATTAAGGTGACACGTCTAACATCATTGTAAAATCATCTGAGAACGAATAGGCAGCTATCTAAGCTACTAAACAGAAACTTGCACATGCAGCTTCTTTGAATGATTTGTCAATATTATTCTTTGTACGTCCGCCTGCTTAGCTGGGTGGTAACGTCCTCACCTCCCATACAAACGGCTTCGATTCCCGGCCGGGTTAGAGAGTTTCTTCGGTCGAGGACTGGGTGTTGTGGTGTCGTCATCATCATTTTATCCTCATCACCTGCGCCAATTCGCCCAATGTGGCGTCGAATGAAGTAAAACTTGCACTTGGCGGTCGAACTTCCTCGAATAGGGGCCTCCCGGCCAACGATTCCATACGTTCATTTCATTTTTATTCTCTGTAGCCGGCCGAAGTGGCCGTGCGGTTCTAGGCGCTGCAGTCTGCAACCGCGAGACCACTACGGTCGCAGGTTCGAATCCTGCCTCGGGCATGGATGTATGTGATGTCCTTAGGTTAGTTAGGTTTAACTAGTTCTAAGTTCTAGGGGACTAATGACCTCAGAAGTTGAGTCCCACAGTGCTCAGGGCCATTTGAACCATTTTCTTATTCTTTGTACAAACATATTCGTTCGTCCACGAGTCACACGTAAGCGTGCCAGTCACTACAAATATTTTAGAATATTTTTGGACGCCGTTACCACTGTGTCCCTCATACAGTCAGCGCTACACTTATGAACTAGCGACCAACACACCACATAGATTGGGCGAGAAGTACTAAATCCACCCTACACAAGTCAGAACGTTTTCCTAATAACGTGCACGTTCTTGACGACAAGAATCTTAATTTTAAAGCATAAAAGCATGTAAATAGGTGATTTGACAGTCTTCTGGGCAGCAAAAGAACCCTGTAGCAAAATGGGCCGGATCACCGTTACTACCTGCGAGGCAGAAGTATCAAGAGCTAGCAAGAATGTTTTCAGGTCATAAAATCTGTACTGAAGATATCTATGCCTGTTCTTGTTCTCATATGTCACCAGAATTTAAAGCTGGTAAATTTGTCCTGTAATATAAACAATACACTTTATGTTGAATGTAGTCTCTAATGGAAGGCCTTATTTCTATTTGTGAGTCGCCTGTGGCTGAAAACCGACTTCGGCTACGCATAAAACATACTGAAGCCACAGCACAAACCAACGAACTGACATTACTATGCAACACAGTATACAATTGTGAAAGTTTAATGGCGAACCGCATAAAACTACAGTGTGGTTTGATGTTAAAAATTGGGAACAACTGTAAAAATTGAAAGTGTTGTAACATACCAAGCGCAAGTAACAGTACCTAAATGCAAGTTGTTAAAGGAATATGGAATAAAGCGTATGTTTCAACGAGTGAATTCACTGGTCCAAACCAATGCCTCAGTAGGTAGCGCAGTGACGAAACTCTGGACACTTATCTGTCAGACACTAGGTTTCTCCAAGTTTCTAAAGCGGTTGACGCCTCCTTCTGTCATATTTGTGAAAAATAAATAAGCACATTGCCCTTGGCAACCAGTCTGTATCGTCCGGAAACACCATGTATCATAACAAATGCTGAACATGGACACAGAAAGTGGGTAGTTTCGAAGCCACGCTTTTATTTTCAGCGAAATGTAGATATGGAAACAAATTTGTGGGGACAGCGTTGAATTGAGAATGAAGCCCATTTTACAGTAAATTGATATTCTTCTTAAGCAAACTATTCGTATACGGGGTCTCTTTTGAATGAACTCAATTAATAGACTTTTCTACTTTTACACCTACATCACTAATCTGCAAGCAACTCTACAGTGTGGTAGCGGAGGATGCTTCTGGTACCGCTATCTAATCACCTCCCATTTTACATTTTCGTGTGGCACGTGGAAAAAATTACTGTCAGCAAACCTCCGTATTGGCTCTAATTTACCGGATTTTCTCGCTGCGATTATTCCGGAAGACGTATGATGGAGGAGGTAATATGTTTCCCGATTCTTCCTGGGACTTATTCTCTAAACTTTCAATAGTTAACCTCTCCTTGATGCACAACGCCTCTCTTATAGTGCATTCCACTGCAGTTTGTTGAGTATTTCCGTAATGCTCTCGCGCAGACTAAACGATCCAGTGATGAAACGCGCAACACTAAGTTACATCTTCTATCATTCCTACCTAGTAAGTGTCCGAGACAGATGAATAGTATTCAATAATTGGTCGAACAAAGGTTTTGTAAGCCAGTTCTTCCGTGGACTAATTACATTTCGCTAAAATTATTCCTACGAATCTCGGTCTGAAATTAGTTTTTCCTACTCTTTGTTTTATGTGGCCATTCCACTTAAGATAGCTCCAGATGGTTACGAAGATATTTTGCATTAATTACTGTTTCCAGCAGTTTGTCACTGATAGAGTAATTATACAATAGTCAATTTCTTCTCCTATGTATGCGCAATATGTTACATTTATTTACGTTCAGGTCCACTGCCAGTCCACTAAACAGCCCTGTGCAGGTCTTCCACCAGGTAGCCACAGTCTTCTGCTATTGCTATCTTCTTGAAGACAGTCACATCATCTCTAAACAGTCACATGGATCTTCCGACGTAATCCACTAACCCATTTATGTATACTGCTAACAGTAACTATCCTATCGCACTTACTTGGTATATTCCTGAAATATCCTTTACATCCGTCAGTTTTGTTTCGTTAAAAGCAACTTGTCGAGTTGTACACGGTCTAGTCACATTAATGTGACCACCACCTATGTTTGACGTCAACGTGCTGTAACCATTGTCGCACGGTGGCTGGTGGCTCTAGCATAGGAGGGTATATAAATCGTGTTGCAGGGACGTGGAAAACAGTGTAGTCGTAATGTGGAAACGGAGCGATATATCTGACCTCCAAAAGGCAATCGTCATTTGCTTTCGGGCCAAAGGAGGAAGCATTTCAGAATCGGTTAACTTTGTAAACTGTTCGTGCGCTGCCGTGGTTAAGATATAGCGTGCATGGAAAAATGGCGCTATTCGAACGGGGTGAGGAGACAACTGTTGTGCACAACGGGCCATAGATGACTTGTGTGAACTACGGCTGCGAAGATAACTACAGGCGAATAGTCGTGCAACTGTAGAGCAACTGATAGCCCAGATGAACCTAGAGGCTACATCTACATCTACAGTTATCCTCCGCAAGCGACTTAACGGTGTGTGGCGGAAGGCACTTTACGTGCCACTGTCACTACCTCTCTTTCCTGTTCCAGTCGCGTATGAATCGCGGGAAGAACGACTGCCGGAAAGCCTCCGTGCGCCCCCGAATCTCTCTAATTTTAAGTTCGTGATCTCCTCGGGTGGTATAAGTAGGGGGAAGCAATATATTCGACACCTCATCCAGAAACGCACCCTCTCGAAACCTGGAGAGCAAGCTACACCGCGATGCAGAGCGCCTCTCTTGCAGAGTCTGCCACTTGAGTTTGCTAAGCATCTACGTAACGCTATCACGCTTACCAAATAACCCTGTGACGAATCGCGCCGCTCTTCCTGGGATCTTCTCCATCTCCTCCGTCAACCCAGCCTGGTACGGATCCCACACTGATACGCAATATTCAAGTACAGGTCGAACGAGTGTTTTGTAAGCCACCTACTTTTTTGATGTAGTACATTCTCTAAGGACTCTTCCAATGAATCTCAACCTGGCACCCGCCTTACCAACAATTAATTTTATATGATCATTCCACTTCAAATCGATCCGCACGCATACTCCCAGATATTTTGCAGAAATAACTGCTATCAGTGTTTGTTCCGCTATCATATAATCATAAAATAAAGGATCCTTCTTTCTATATATTCGCAATACATTACATTTACCTATGTCAAGGGTCAGTTGCCACTCCCTGCAGCAAGTGCCTATCCGCTGCAGATCTTCCTGCATTTCGCTGCAATTTGCTAATGCTGCAACTTCTCTGTATACTACAGCATCATCCGCGAAAAGCCGCATGGTGCTTCCGACACTATCTACTAGGTCATTTTATATATATTGTGAAAAGCAATGGTCCATACCACTCCCCTGTGGCACGCCAGAGTTTACTTTAACGTCTATAGACGTCTCTCCATTGAAAACAACATGCTGTGTTCTGTTTGCTAAAAACTCTTCAATCCAGCCACACAGCTGATCTGATATTCCGTAGGCTCTTACTTTGTTTTTCAGGTGACAGTGCGGAACTGTATCGAACGCTTACCGGAAGTCAAGGAAAATGGCATCTACCTGGGAGCCTGTATCTAATATTTTAATAATGAAAAAATAAAGCGAGTTGGGTCTTACACGATCGCTGTTTCCGAAATCCATGTTGATTCCTACAGAGTAAATTCTGGGTTCCCAGAAATGACATGATACGCGAGCAAAAACCATGTTCTAAAATTCTACAACAGATCGACGTCAGAGATATAGGCCTATAGTTTTGCGCATCTGCTCGACGTCCCTTCTTGAAAACTGTAACTACCTGTGCTCTTTTCCAATCATTTGTAACCGTCCGTTCCTCTAGAGACTTGCGGTACACGGCTGTTAAAAAGGGGGCAAGTTCTTTCGCGTACTCTGTGTAGAATCGAAATGGTATCCCGTGAGGTCCAGTGGACTTTCCTCTGTTGAGTGATTCCAGCTGCTTTTCTATTCCTTGGACACTTATTTCGATGTCACCCATTTTTTCGTTCGTGCGAGGATTTAGAGAAGGAACTGCAGTCGGTCTTCCTCTGTGAAACAGCTTTGGAAAAAGGTGTTTAGTATCTCAGCTTCACGCGTGTCATCCTCTGTTTCAATGCTTTGTAATCCCAGAGTGTCTGGATATGCTATTTCGATCGACTTACTTATTTAACGTAAGACCAGAACTTCCTAGGATTTTCTGTCAAGTTGGTACATAGAATTTTACTTTCGAATTCACTGAACGCTTCACGCATAGCCCTCCTTACGCTAACTTTGACGGTGTCCGCTCAAGGACCGTTCAGCGAACGGCACTGTGTATGGGCATCCGCAACAGGGCCAGGTTCGTGCATCCATGTTGCATGCTACTCATCAGCGAGGAAAGTTCGTATTTGCACGCAAGTACTGCAACTCGACGTCCACTGAGAGGGGCAGGTGGCCTTTTTTGATGAATCGCATTTTATGCTCCATCGTACAGATGGCTTTTGGCATGTACGGCGTGGAATGTCTGAAAGTAAAACACCTTGAAACAATTGTTGAAGGGGTCTAGGCTGGATGAGAAAGCGTTGTGATCTAGGGACTCTTTTCGTGGCATTTTCTGGTTCATCTCATCATTCTGGAAGGCGTAACGGATCAACAAAAGTAAACATCTATCCTTTGAGACAGATGATATTATTTTAGTTTTTCAAGAATGTCACAATAAGTGAGCATAAAACATGTTCCCTACTTGTACAACAGAATGGATTAACGAGACAGGTCTATAATTATGTCCATCTATCCTACCACCCTTCCTAAACGGGAATGACCTTCGCCCTTTTCCTGTCGCTAAGTACCGTTCGTTACTCCACTGTCTTGTGATAAACTGCTGCTAGAAGGAGATCAAGTTCTTTCGCATAGTCTTTGTAGAATTTTAAAGGTATCTCATGTGGTCCCGATGCTTTTCCAAAACTAAGCGAATGTATTAGAATTCCTATACCGCGATTACGTCCTTGAATACCTGCCATTTTAGCGTTCGTGCGATGACTGAAAAGGGCACAGTACTGCGATATTCCGCAGTGAAACAGTTTCGGGAAACCAAAGTCAGCGTTCGAACTTTCTTTCATCTCCAGTTTCCCTGCCAGTATGGTCTCTGAACAACTGAAAAGACTATTTAGATCCGCCTATTGATTTTACATAACACTAAATCTTGTTATGGAATTTGGCCAGCTCAAACGACAAAATTTTACTTTTAAATTCTTTGAAAGCTTCTCTCAATGCTCTCTTTACGCTCGTTTTCGCTTCGTTCAGTTTTTTCTTTGGCAGCTAGGTTTTGAATAGTTTTAAATCTGGGATGAAGGTCTCTTTGCTTCCATAGCAACTTTATAACACGGCTGGTAATCCATGATACATCTTTTCCATCCCTTAAAACCTTAGTCGGAACGTATTTGTCTAAGACACATTACATGACTATTTTGAATTTTTTCGATTTCCACTTTACGTCTTCGTCCTCAGAACTTAATATTTGATGTTGACTACTCGGATAATATGCATTTCCTGCCATTCTTGATAAGCATAAAATATTTTCCTAGCTTATTTAACATTCCCTATAACACCCTTTGTCATTGATTCTGCGACAACTTTAAGACCACTAATGTCCTCCTCTATGTTAACTGATTAGAAAAGTTGGTTTCTGTCTGGTGCTAGGAGATCTAACATGTTTTTCTCAAGTGTTGGTTCTCTATCTGCTCGAAGTAATATCCGGACAGGACATTCAGAACAATGTCACACCGATCTTAGTCCTTGCCATCAGATTTGATCACACGATTCTCCCATTCTAGAGCCACCAAAGCGAAGTCTGTCCTGCTACAATTACGTGATCAGGCAAGTTATTCACAATATTCTGTAAGTTCTCTCTGAAACACCCTGCCAACAGCTTCTGATGCTAGCGGTCTACAACAGCATCAGATTGAAATGTTTGACCCACATTTCATGATTCACATCACCCAGATCATTTCACATTCGGAATCAGTAATATTATCAAATAGTTACTGCAATAAGTACGCCGGCATCATTGGTGTCTACCCTTTCCATGAGATGTACAGGGTGTTTCAGAAATAATGGGGTAAACGCATGCAACGGAAAGTACACAACACTGGAAGCAAAAAATTCTCAGTAAAAGATATGTCCGAAAACGAGCCATTTGCGAGATAATTGAGACTTTGTGATTACCAACCACACTGAGTTGTTCCTGTGCAAACGTCACCCCAATTACGACAAGGTAAAAATAGCGTACAACATTAAGAAAAGTTATTAGACATATTCTGGCAGAAGTGTAGGAGGTTTCAATGAATGCAACAGTAAGATGACTATACTCGTCGTTGAAAGATGTGTTCAAAGTGTCGTTCTTGTACCGAGATGCAAGACTGTACCCATCACCACATTAAGTCTCGAATCTTTTCATATACCCGTGGATCATTTCGAAATTCTTGAGAAGCGCTGACCAGTCTCTGTTCCAGTTCTTCGACCGTATTGACGGGAGTTGCGTACAATACATATTTAAAGTGGCTCAAAACATAGAAATACATGAAAGTAGGATCAAATAACCCTTTAGTGACCAGTTGGAACAATAGTTCCCACTTATTTGTTTTCGCTGTAAGTTCAGTGGTAACCCGTGTTCCCACTTCTAACTTGTGCTACCATCTCTGTTAGAGTGTGTTAACTACGTGTAGATTGTCAACGGTTAGGCGAAAGCTGTTGTATTTCTAGCTTGGTAGTCAATCAATGCAGAAGCGCAGTTCCCGCGTGAAAACGAGTCGCTGTTTCGATCACTACAGCATTTTTTGGATAGTGTGCTTTCCTTTTGCGTGTGAAGTGACTTGTGTTGTGTTTATCTACTTTTATATTTATGAGGGAGATAGTGTTCATGTATATTTGCTGGATTTGACTTAAAATTACATAAATATTACAAGGTAAGTTAGTGGGAACTATTTTTCCCACTGAACTTGTGTGAAGTGCAATGCATATGGCTGCGTAATCGGCATCATAGTTATTGTTTGTTTCTTATTGTTTAGAATGCCTGGACTGACACCAGAAGAGGCTTTCAGAATTTTGCATGCTTTACCAGAAGATGTAGAAGATTCAGATATCGATGCTGACTGTGATGATGATTCTCAATCACCAAATACTTCTCAGATTTTGGACGAAAATAGTGATAACGTTATTGTTTCAAATGAAGACAACGGTTTCAATCTGACAATAGACACTAGTGAAATTGGGAACATGTCTCCTTGTCAAGCAAGTGTATCCGATTCAACCCCAGAAACAGCTTCTGCAACATTTTCTTCTAGGTAAAAAATGTGGAATGAGAATATTTCCTATTTTGAAAATCGTCCACTAAAATTAGAAGAAAGCGCAGAAAATATTGCAAATTTCTCAAAGTCTGATAAAGAAATAAAATATTTCGAGTCTATATTTACAGAAGAGCTGTTGCTTCATATTTGCAATCAGACGAACTTATATGCAAGGCAGGAAGGGTGTGTTGTGAAGTCAGGGAAGAAAACAACCAAAGTATCTTCCAACTGGCAGGACATTACTGTTCCTGAGCTAAAAGCTTTTTTGGGAATGCTTCTTTTGATGGGTGTTCATCAGCTTCCACAACTCGGAAATTATTGGAGCAGTGATCCTATTCCTGGAGTAACTGCTATCTCATCGGTCATGACAAAGCTTCGATACAAAAAAATTGTTGACAACCTGCATTGCAATGCCAACAGCACGTGTGCCAAAAAAGGGAAGCCAGGTTATGACAAGTTACACAAAATTCGACCTGCCATCAGAGCAATAGCAAATAAGCTTTGTAAAGTCTACAAACCATCTTCTGTTTTAGCAGTTGACGAATGTATGGTGGCTTTCAAAGGACGGTCAACACTCAAACAATATATGCCAATGAAACCAGTGAAGCGTGGATATAAAGTGTGGTGCTTAGCTGACGCTAGTACTAGGTTCATCATAAATTTCGACATCTACGCTGGAAAAAGAGATACAAATGACACATCCGAATTTACTTTGGGTGAAGAAGTTGTGCTTACTCTAACAAAGGCAATGGATGGCAGCAAAAGGCTGGTAGCTTTTGACAATTATTTTACAACAGTACGAATAATGGAAGAGTTACAGTCTCATGGACTTTATGGCATCGGACCTGTTCGTCCAAACAGGAAGGATTTGCCTGATATGCTGAAAAAAAATTCCAAACTTAGCAGGGGAGAATTCGAATTTGCTGTCGGGTCATGTGTTGCAGCAGTGAAGTGGCAGGATAATAAACCTGTTTGTATATTATCAAATTACCACAATCCCAAACACGTTACAACTGTTTTGAGAAGAAACAAAGATGGAAGCAGAAGTGAAGTGTTCTGCCCATTGGCTGTGGCAGAGTATAATAAAATAATGGGAGGAGTGGACAGATTTGATCAGCTGCCTGAACGGTATGCTGTAGGCCGTCGTTCATGGAAGTGGTGGCACAGACTGTTTTTCTTTCTTGTAGATTTGGCAGTTGTCAATTCCTACGTTATGTGGAAGCTACAGAAGACAGAAGCAGACCAGCTAACAGTTAGATTGCACTTAGCAAGGCAGCTTATCTCTGGCTTCTCAAGTCGTAAGAGAAGAGGAAGGCCTGTTCATTTTCAAACACCAAACAGAGGTGTGTCTGGAGTACCAGATGAAGTTCGTCTGGAGGAAGTTGGAACTCACTTCCCTACAAAAGGTACAAAAAACAGAAGATTCCGCCAATGTAGCACCAAGAACAAAGAAAAGAGAACAAAGATAATGTGTAGCAACTGTCGTGTACCTTTGTGTGTAGCACCATGCTTCTCTAAGTTCCATAGTACATCACCTTAGTGAACTCAAAGGACACTATGAAGTAATACAAATATAAATGTAATGTTTAACATGTTTTTGCACTAAAAAATAAAGGAAATACATTTTTTTTTAAATTAGCAAGTGAAGTTACTCCAGAGTTCGGTGGGAACAATAGTTCCCACTAATTATTTTATACCCATAGGCTAAACTCTCACTTTAAAGATTTAAACTATGATTTTATGAACGGTTTCTTAGCCCAATAAAGTGTTCATAAAAGTCTCCAACATCCGGAAATAATTTGGTCACTAAAGGGATAATCTAGGAGGCCTCGGTACAGGTCTTTGTTGCCCAGTGCAGCTTTCGCCATATCGGCGTGTAAGATGCCGACTCACCACAGCAGCAAAATGTCTAGGTGCTCCATCAAGTATGCAAGACAAAAATAATTCAAATGTCTCTGAGCACTATGGGGCTTAACATCTGAGGTCATCAGTCCCCTAGAACTTAGACCTACTTAAACCTGAGTAACCTAAGGACATCACACACATCCATGCCCCATGCAGGATTCGAACCTGCGACCGTAGCAGCCGCGTGGTTCCGGACTGAAGCGCCTAGAACCGCTCGGCCACAGCGGCCGGCGGTTGCTTACAGCTTGCTGTTACCTACACTGACAGAAAGTTAGTCTAGAACCAAAGTCATTAAGACACTGAACTCATTGGAGATGGTACTGTTACATTCCATTATGATGAATCATTCTTCAAACACTATGTGGCTCATTCCAGGAATTTGGGTGGCAAGTCTCCTTGTCGAGATTCCTGGACAGTGTTGGACTGTTTCTAGCACTACATCTTAATGCACATGTGTAATTCGTTCAGGCCTTCCCGCTCCCACATGTGCAAAGCTCCCAGTTTTTCAGAGGCGTTGCTGCACCCTTTTAAGCTTTTGACTCTCTGGGCGCCTTCGGATAGGATATGCTACTAGCACAAGTGAGTAGCCACTCACGCATTGCCGTTAGCCCTAAGAAACATGAAACGCATATCCGAATACTCGTCGTTACTCCACTGTTTCATGTTACTACCATCACACGTACAACACAACTGACGTTCCCTAAACAACTGAGATGAGTGACACTCTATGTACTGTACTGGTGTAACCATTTTGTTTACATTCCCATGTCTCGAAAATGGAAAACAAAGACCACGCCACGACAAGCATGCAGTGTTTACACGGAATAATGTTAGTAGTGGCTCGTAACCTCAGTGTTGCAGTTATCTAGCAGACGCTTCGTTCCTGGACCTATATTTACTGAGACTTTTCTGCTTGTAGTATTGTGTGCTTTCTACTGTGTGCATTTACGCCATTAATTATGATACAAACTGTATGATTCATTCTATATTTAGGATTTTGTTGCTGTTCACTTATTTCTTCAACTAAATTTCTGTTCCTAATACTACCTGAGCATAATAAGAAATATTCATTCTTCGACATTACCATGAATGCCCCTGCAGTTTACTAAATCACAGTAACATTTCGTATTAACATCTTTGATTTCGACGAGCGATTCGTCACAGATCTCAGGCTCTCTCTCTCTCTCTCTCTCTCTCTCTCTCTCTCTCTCTCTCTCTCTCTCTCTGTCTCTCTTTCTCCCTCTCCCCCCGCCCCCCCCCCTGTGTGTGTGTGTGTGTGTGTGTGTGTGTGTGTGTAGCTGGGTGGGAGGGTTCCTATAACCTAAAAACCCCTGTGTGTACGTTAGACTTACTCCGCCACCCTGATAGCTCTGTCCTGCGCGTAGTGCACGCTTGGTCTATTGAAAGGAACTTACAGTTCTACACGTAAAATCGAAAGTCGAGAAATTCGCGTCGAACATCGTCGCAGAATCGTCTGGACCTCCAGTTTAGACTTCACACTCTACATCAAGCCAGAGGCCCGCGATCGAATCTGGATACGATGCTGCAAATAGTGTGCTGAGATTGCACGCTGCGTGCTTTGCTGGCTGCCTTCACCAAATCAGCCAATCACCGAAAGGAACGATGAACGGTCTCAGATCCCAAGTGGCAGGCGGCATTCATGCTGACATGAGCCATGATTTGCACCCAGTTGTAGCTACTGTGTTCGGTAGCCGCCAGCAGAGCCTCCTCTACATCTCGGACTAGTTTTCCAGGCAGACATACCGAGTGTATACCAAGACCCGACCAGACGGTTACTTCTCTGAGGGGCTTCATTATCCGTCGAAAGTTGGAGCTCTCAGTGACTGGTACACCTGCCCTCTGCACTTGCACGGACGGGGCAAGAAATTGACCACTGGAGCCAACAGGAGAGGCATCCAGTGCTGGCTCACATGTTTTATCAACACTAGCTAGCAACTCGCACATTTTGCTAAGGCGTATAAAGGCAGCCATGCAGTCAGTTCTCACTTTACTGAGCGATGTGGTGCAGTGGTTAGTATACTAGAGTCGCTTTCGAGGGGACGACGGTTCTAATACGCGTCCTACCATCCAGATTTAGGTTTTGCGTGATTTACCTAAATCACTACAGGCAAATGTAGCGGTGGGTCATTTGAAACAACACGGCCCATTTCATTCCTCACCTTGAAAAATCATTCAGCGCTAGTTCTCCATCTCTAATGAAAGCCTTGTCGACGGGACGCAAAACCCTAATACCGCTTCCTTCCACTTCCCATTTCCACCGTCCGCTCAGAGGCACACTAATCCACCACTGCCCGTCATTCGCCCTCGAGTAAAGACAGCCCGGTAAGACGTTGCGTTTGGGAATATGCAATGCCAGTGGGGTTAGTTTGGGGTTCCAACGGCACCAAAGGTGTCGAAACTTTCGTCGCTGGTGTCCGAATGTATTGACTTCTTTTATGAAGGTTCTGCTTTCCCAGCAACCATTTCTCTCGCTTCTAACACGTTATCAAACACGACAATGGTGAATGCAGTTTGATGCCCATTTGTACCAGGAAATTTTTTCTTTTAGCAGAAAGGATCGAGATCATCTCAATTTTGTAATAAGTGGGGGAAACAGTGAAGTCGTTCGCTACCACTCTGATTAGATTACATATGCACCTTTCACCAGTGCATGAACCTCTGATTGCAGTAGTGTGCCGTAGGTTTTAAAATGCGCCATTGTGAACTTGACATTGACTTAAAGCGGTTGTTGTTCGTCTGGTGCGGTTGACTGACATTTACTTAAAAATATAGCGTAGCTGGTCATGGGTAGTTTCTAATTTTGAGAGTAAATACGGGAACCACAGCAGGACCTTCAAGTGTATATAAAAGGCGTATTATTAATAAAGGTAAAAAGTTTTGCAGTGCAATGAAACGTGATTTGAAGGAGAAGTATTGAAGTACTTACAAAACAGTGACTGCAGCAGCTATTATTCCGATTCCGAAGATACATGTTAAAGTTTATGTTTAGAACCTGAAAAAGATACTGTGGAAAATATTAAGGACGCTAGAGTGCTCTTGAACAGTCTTTATGAAATCATACAGGGACCATCAAGCACATTTCCATCATTTTCTAAAAGTCAGGCGCTGAAAACAAACTTTCGGCATCCGTGGTCGGATACGCAGTCCTTTAAGGGACAAATTTAGGCTCTGATTTCCAAATGAGACAGTTACATCTAGTGCGCTGCAAGCATAATCCACGCTCAATCACGTCCGAAGAAACAGACAGAAGATGGAGCAGCGGTCACTTGACAGGCTACTTTCCTGTATGACGTATTCGTGAAGAACGATTTATTCATTCATACGACTGTAACAACTCGAACCGAGCGAGGTGAAAGTATTTAATATGCCGAACTCCTTTTCGAGAGAAAGGAGGAAGGTGGGTAGGGCTTGTTCCATTGTCGCCCACGAAGCCTTTAACGGAAACACATGCTCATAGAGAAGAAAAGGACCGTGCCCTATAAACGAAACTATCGCAGAATTGACCGCCGTCGATTAATGGTAACTTCAGGGAACTTATATCAGGATGGTCTGGTAAGGTTTTGAGCCAGCGTCCTACCGAATGCGAGTTGGGTACGTTACTCGTGAGGAGAGAATCGAAATTCCCGCCCGGCAGGCGAAAGATTGGATGCTCTCTTTGAAAATGATGCAGTCGATTTCCTTATCGTTCTAGTCATATCCGACCTCGAGCTCCCTCTCTAATGCTTTCTTTGTCGACGGGATGCTTCTTTTCGTGAAAGAAGATCTTGGTCGCAATTATTTTCCGCAATATCTCCATCTCACGGAATGGGTTTAGGGATAGAGAGGACGAACAGCACTTAAACTACGTAATTGTCTAGGTACACTGCACTATTTTCATCAAAATCTGAGAAAACCACACTCTTATAAGTATACAGGGCAGCAGCGGCAGTAAACTTATAAGAGAGGTAGTTCATCATAGAAATGGAGAAGTACTGGATTGTCTTAAGAGCCTTGACATTCACTGTATCAGTTAGAATCCCTTAGGGTGAAACTGATTTTACGAAACTAAGAATATAAATTTCAGCCACGTTCATTTGATAACTAAACTCTGTCGCCCTGAAACTTTGAAAAACAAATGCGTTCCATGGCAGCCAAAATTGAGATGCTGAAAATATGTGAAAAGATAATTTTGAGAAGATCTCAAAATGCAACTCCAAACATTGGGAGACTCACACTAAAGCCTCGCATGGCAAGGTTAACAAAAAAACGGGCTGTGTCTTCATTCACACATCGATTAACCATATGCCCAGCAACACGACCATATGCCCAGCAACACGAAAAAATATATAATTTTAAAATATTTCACAAAATTAAGCATTATTATCATAGCAGGTGACGAATACAAAAACAAACTAGCCAAAAGGAACCAATGAAAGGCTTTCAAGGCGTGGTTGCAGCTTTGATTCACTATGGCATACAGTTTTCAACCACCAATCACATCATGTAATATACACTCCTGGAAATTGAAATAAGAACACCGTGAATTCATTATCCCAGGAAGGGGAAACTTTATTGACACATTCCTGGGGTCAGATACATCACATGATCACACTGACAGAACCACAGGCACCTAGGTACAGGCAACAGAGCGTGCACAATGTCGGCACTAGTACAGTGTATATCCACCTTTCGCAGCAATGCAGGCTGCTATTCTCCCATGGAGACGATCGTAGAGATCCTGGATGTAGTCCTGTAGAACGGCTTGCCATGCCATTTCCACCTGGCGCCTCAGTTGGACCAGCGTTCGTGCTGGACGTGCAGACCGCGTGAGACGACGCTTCATCCAGTCCCAAACATGCTCAATGGGGGACAGATCCGGAGATCTTGCTGGCCAGGGTAGTTGACTTACACCTTCTAGAGCACGTTGGGTGGCACGGGATATATGCGGACGTGCATTGTCCTGTTGGAACAGCAAGTTCCCTTGCCGGTCTAGGAATGGTAGAACGATGGGTTCGATGACGGTTTGGATGTACCGTGCACTATTCAGTGTCCCCTCGACGATCACCAGTGGTGTACGGCCAGTGTAGGAGATCGCTCCCCACACCATGATGCCGGGTGTTGGCCCTGTGTGCCTCGGTCGTATGCAGTCCTGATTGTGGCGCTCACCTGCACGGCGCCAAACACGCATACGACCATCATTGGCACCAAGGCAGAAGCGACTCTCATCGCTGAAGACGACACGTCTCCATTCGTCCCTCCATTCACGCCTGTCGCGACACCACTGGCGGCGGGCTGCACGATGTTGGGGCGTGAGCGGAAGACGGCCTAACGGTGTGCGGGACCGTAGCCCAGCTTCATGGAGACGGTTGCGAATGGTCCTCGCCGATACCCCAGGAGCAACAGTGTCCCTAATTTGCTGGGAAGTGGCGGTGCGGTCCCCTACGGCACTGCGTAGGATCCTACGGTCTTGGCGTGCATCCGTGCGTCGCTGCGGTCCGGTCCCAGGTCGACGGGCACGTGCACCTTCCGCTGACCACTGGCGACAACATCGATGTACTGTGGAGACCTCACGCCCCACGTGTTGAGCAATTCGGCGGTACGTCCACCCGGCCTCCCGCATGCCCACTATACGCCCTCGCTCAAAGTCCGTCAACTGCACATACGGTTCACGTCCACGCTGTCGCGGCATGCTACCAGTGTTAAAGACTGCGATGGAGCTCCGTATGCCACGGCAAACTGGCTCACACTGACGGCGGCGGTGCACAAATGCTGCGCAGCTAGCGCCATTCGACGGCCAACACCGCGGTTCCTGGTGTGTCCGCTGTACCGTGCATGTGATCATTGCTTGTACAGCCCTCTCGCAGTGCCCGGAGCAAGTATGGTGGGTCTGACACACCGGTGTCAATGTGTTCTTTTTTCCATTTCCAGGAGTGTATTTAAAAACATATTCGCATTTTTTTGGACGCAGTCCTACACCTCGACACTCCAACGAACTGATAAGGCCTAAAGCAAATTATAGTCCTAAATAATAAGCCAACGTGGG
The DNA here is from genome assembly GCF_023864345.2 of Schistocerca serialis cubense. Classification (NCBI taxonomy): domain Eukaryota; kingdom Metazoa; phylum Arthropoda; class Insecta; order Orthoptera; family Acrididae; genus Schistocerca; species Schistocerca serialis. The sequence goes on along the minus strand of NC_064640.1, from coordinate 316,944,090 downwards.
CCAAAATTTAAGAAATTTATATCAGTAGTACATACTGTCGCTGTGCTTTTGTTTCGAAGCCGCTTATAAAAGCAATAGCATACACTCAAATTTACGTTACAATAACTTTAGATAAACTTACTTTTACTGTCAATGATCTCCTCAATATGATCACCACAGAAACAAACAAAAATGTCACATTGTCCTACAATCATCTACAATCATGTAAAACAGTTCCGTGCCGACTGTAGCGTTGAACGCCTTAAAAGACTGTTACAGAGCACCACATTCGTAGAAGTATCGTAGTGTATCACTAGATGTCTCTGTTTTGCAATAGCTGTGGTGTTTAATACGAAAAGCACTGGTATTTTAAAATGAAATTATTAACGTGGTGGTTTGAGCCAGAAGCCATTGGTATTCAAAGGGTTAAGCAGGCATAAACTGAAAGTGACAAAGACAATGTAGCATCCTGTGGAGCAGAGACGCAAGAGAACTGGTGGGAAGAGCGAGAGGATAGTGAGGAGGAAGGTAGATGGAGAGCTTCTTGCATATTTGCGACTTAGCGCGCCGTCTGTCACGCAGGCGGCAGGCACCTGACTCAAGGGTGGCGCTTCAGGCCTGCAAGAACAGCCGCCTTAATTGACGCCGCTGCTCTGCCTGGGACACAAACATCGTCTTTCGCTCTCAGAATTCTCAGAATATCTCGTTACCTTCCTAGTGCACCACGATTCAGGTCTTCAGCCATTCAATATGACTATAAAGAAACAGAATTACAGATAGTATTGTATTACGAGGACGTGCTGAAAAGTGATGGCTCAGAATTTTCTTACTTGAAAACCCTTAAGGGTTTTTAAATAAAACTAGATTTATTAACATTCTAAATCATTATTCTTAATGTCTACATATTTGTAGCCCTCTGCAAGTTGACGGCTCCGAATTGTAGCGTAACTACGTCGGCGCACGAGAAAGAGTATGCTGTAATCTAGTTTCAGGTCGAAGAGTACATCTCCTTCAGCATGACAATGACAGTCCACACACGAGCGCTGCGACATTTGGAGCAATCCGACGTCTTGGGTTCCATGTCACCGATTACAGGATGTTCCATACAGTACTGACTTGGTCCCATCCGATATTCATCTGTTTCCCAAACTTAGAGAACACCTTCGAGGACTTCACTTCGGTAGTGGTCGAGCGATGCAAGCAATGGTGTGGTTGTGGTTCCGTCAAAGACGTCAGACATCCTACAGTGACGGAATCAAAGTGGTCTCTCGTTGGGAGAAATGTATTCGTTGTAATGTTGAGAGATAAATATGTAGACCTTAAGAACAAGGCGGCAGAATGTAAATAAGGATTGTTTCGTTTAAAAAAACTGTAACAGACTTTGTATAGAAAATCGGAAGCATTGCTTTCAAGCACGACCTTTTACATACCAAAAACTGGAGTTGCTGAGGCGCTTAATTGAGGCGGGCACGGGGGAGGGAGGGGAGGGGGTGGAATGTTTAAGATTTGCAACTGCATTGGGCTATCAAGAGATATCAGCGATGTACTGTCCCTGTTACAGAGCTACACTGTCCTATACCACACAGTCATAATGCGCCAACACCTCAACAGGAGCCCTTACAAGCACTTACCACAACCACACACAGAATAACATAATACAGGTTACACATTATAAACTACTTTCAAAAACGAAAGCATTCCATGTCAGCCGAAAATGAGGTACTACGAAAGTGTTAAACTGTTAAAATAGAGAAGACCTGAAAACGTAAATAACGCAACTCCAAACTTTGGGAAATTAACAAATGGCTCTGAGCACTATGGGATGGGAAATTAACACTATAGCTTCGGGTGGTAACGTTAACGAAACAAATGAGTGTGTCTTACCTTACATGTGGATTAACCCTTTGAGTCCTAATCATCTTGAGAACACATAATTAAAATTTTTTTCACAAAATCAACCTTTATTATCGTGGTAAGCAACGGAAAGAAGATGAAATTAGCAAAAATTAAACAGCCAGTTGTTAAAAGGATGTGGATTTACTTTGGAAGATAATTTAAAATGTTTCATAGAATAAAGCTTTAGTATCACAGCAAGCAACTAATAAAAGAAGCAACCAGTATAGAGTAAAAAATCAACAGATTCAAAGAGGCGTTTCACCTTTTAATCGTTGTGACATAATTTTCAACCATCGATCATTTCATGTGATGTATCTGAAAATAATTTCGCATTTTTTCATAAAACAGTCCCGCATCTCGAACCTTCTATGAACTTCTAATGCCAAAATCAAATAGTAGTCCTAAATAGGAATCAAAAACGGGCCTAAAATTTAAGAAAGATATATTAGAAACACATACTGCATCTGTACTTGTATTTCGAAACCACTCGAAAAAGCACTAGTTCAAAAATGGTTCAAATGGCTCTGAGCACTATGGGACTCAACATCGGAGGTCATCAGTCTTAGAACTACTTGAACATAACTAACCTAAGAATATCACACACATCCATGCTCGAGGCAGGATTCGAACCTGCGACCGTAGCAGTCGCGCGGTTCCTGACTGAAGCACCCAAAACCGCTCGGCCACCGCGGCCGGCAAAAAAGCAGTAGTACAAACTTGAATTTACATTACAATAATTTTAGTAGTGGATGCAAGTATTGCAGTATGTTTTACGAACGGCGATGATAATCTTACAACATCTGGCTTCAGGTAAACAACTAAGCATGGATATGTACATTACAACTAATCCCAGTGATAATTAAACTCGATTGGGCATTTATATAGAACACAAGTGCTTTAGTGATTAAAGGATTAATTGTATGGCTGATGTCAAAGGTTGCGGTGGGTCTAAGAATTCCTTCAAGAAAAAAGAAATATGAAAAGAAACTGTTGCAAACTGAAACATAAGTGTTGTTATATGTAATGGTTTCCCTTAACTGGCACAAGCTCGCCACCTCGGTTCTATCAGATCAAGAAAACATCCCCCATTATCAGCTCAATCTGTTGTCTTCCACTTTATATTTTCGGTAGAAATGTGTGCATTCTTGGCGCTATTCCCATACCAAGAGCAGCGTCTTGTGGAACATAGTCGTCAGGATAGCCACTGAACTGTGTGAAGCTTTCGAACACTAAAACAATTAAGATTGGTGATTCATTAGCACTATTACGATACAAATAGTTCTGTTCTATAGGGACATACTAACACATTGTGAATTGTTCACAAACATGAAATTATTTTATCACGGACCGACAGATTAAAGCATTTATACGTGCTATTTATCATGTTCGTTGCACTTCACGTTGTACGCAGTAAAAGTGGTACCAAACGATGAAATCTGGGTAATCATCTACGGAAATATTTGTTTGGGAGCTTCAAATTACCTCGTTGCGCTATTTGCTATACATCTCCGTTAGAAAACGTACATACTTTTAGGAAGATTAACACTACAAGTTTGCAAATTTAATATTAAAATTATATTAACGATTTAATTACTAGTACCTAAGTAGCAGCTTATAATTCACACTTTGGCCCCGATGACAACAGCGATGCGTCGCGGTGTAAACTCCACAAGGTACCGAAATCGTTTGGAAACCAAACTGATAAGGCTGCTGAACCACAGGCCACAGCTCACAGAGATTCTTCCCCCCTGCGGGTCCTGGGGTTAGAATAGGCCCGAAGTATTCCTGCCTGTCGTAAGAGGGGACTAAAGGAAGTCTCACACTTTTCGGCCCTATGAGTTCAGGTCCCATTCTATGGTTTGACCTGACACTTTCAAAATTCTACAGAAGTGCGGGCCATTTGTGGAAGGACGCCTTACGTGGTGAACGAATGCCCTTAGATTCGATCTCCTGAATCTCTTGTCATTGCTTTGCATCTCCACGTGCGATTCAACTATTTGGGCGAGGACACTTTGATGGTAGCCCCCTGACAACACAGGGATCGCAATGCTGATGCCTGAGATCTAAACTTCCCACGTACGCCAAGGAGTAGACACCTGTCTTCCTTGGGCATCAGGACTCCCGGCAACGGCCATTATGCCTGTTGGCCTTTGCTGTGGCTGGGTGGCGCCCGTGAGGAGAGACCCTGATCGGAGTGGGTGGCATCAGGGCGGATGACCGCAATGAAGCGGACTAAGTCATCTCTTGCTGGTGACCGTACGGCACCAGCAGTCTCTAAGAAGGGCAAGATACAATACAATGCCGACAGGTATGACTCTAAATCGTTCTCCTTTCCCCCCCCCCCCCCCCCCCTCGCTACACGTAGAGCTACAGAACGGAGAGAGCCATATTCGCCTCGGTTTTTAGTCCGATAGGGACTCTGCTCTACCGACGAAGCCTCAAGTTTTCGTTGAACACCTTGAGGATAAGTTTGGAGAAGTGACAGCGCTGCCCAAGATGCGAAACGGCGCCTGTGACAAGCTGGGTGATATTCGTGTTTCCGTCACTCAAACATGGTCTAGGGGATTATTTTCCATCGTGACCTCCTCTTGCAGTCTGACGACGAGCTGCGCGCCAATTTAGAACGGCGGGCTGTTCATTTCATCCGGCGCGTTTACAGGGGACCCAGAGACAACATGATTGCTACCGGTGGCTTTATATTGGGCTTTGAGGGTGAATCATTGCCTGAAAAGGTCAAGGTAATGGTTTACCGCTGTGACGTTAAGCCATACGTCCCTCCTTCTATGTGGTGCTATAAGTGCTGGAAGTTCGGGCACATGTCTTCCCACTGCACTTCCAGTGCCACATGTCGCGACTGCAGACGTCTGTGGAGAGCACCACTTCCCCTGCTCGCCAGACTGCCAAGTACTCCAAAAGGAGTGGAAAATTATGGAGTACAAGGCACTGGACCGGTTGACGTACATAGAGGCTAAACGTAAATTCGAAAGATTACACCCTATTTGGTGGACGTAGACACACACTGCAGATAGATCACCATTGCTGTCCCAAGTGCCAATGGTTCCTCACTGTGTGCCACGAATAGTGAGCCCTCAGGGCAACCATAATGCATCTGCCCCTTGGTTGTAGGGGGCAAATCTTCCTCCGTTGCTGCCAAAGCACCTACTTCAGGAGCAAGGGCCCCCAAACGCAGGGGACATCGGTCCCCTTCCTCCTGCCAGAGAAGCAACAGCCTCCTCCGGCCCCTCTCGTGCAGAAGGGATCCCTTGGGGCCCTCTCTTCCAAGGTCTCCACTAAGGCCACGGCGGACACTCGTCAATGGCTCAAGGAGCCGAAAGCTGCTGGACTAAGATCTTCAGTCTTCGTCTGTGCCTGAAGCTTCATCAGAGAAATCTTTCTAGCAAACTCCTAAAGAGAAGCGAGAGAGCAAGCAAACTGAGAAGAAGTCTGCTAAGAAACAGGACCCTCTGGTGGCCCTAACACCACCACCCACTATCAGTTCTGCATCTGAGGATTCAGTGGAGATCTTGACGTCCCCTGTGTACCTGGATCTCACAAATGCATTGAAATGGCTACAAATACTCAGTCGGAGGCAGCAGGTGACTGTGAGGCATAACTCGCCTTCCTGAGCGCTTCATGCCTTCCGGGCCTCAAGATAACGTCATCCGCCAGTGGATTTGCGGCGGTTTCTTCCAGCACCTGGCTGAGCAACGCAAGTGTTAAGCTTTACACCTGCTTTCAGCATTGCCCTCCAGGAAACCTGGTTCCCGGCAATGCAGAGCCCTGCCCTCCATGGTTACAAGGGATATTACAGGAACTGTAGCAACTATAATAGACTGTCAGGTGGAGTTTGCGTCTGTGACCTGAACTCAGTGTGATGTGGACCTGTGCCTCTTCAAACCCCTCTTGAAGCTGTGGTTGTCAGGATAAGGACGACGCAGGAAATAAGTGTCTGCAACGTATATCTTCCTCCAGATAGTGCAGTACCCCTGAATGAATCGGCTGCACTGATTGATCAACTCCCTAAACCATTCTTACTTTCGGGAGATTTTAACGCTCATAACCCCTTTTGGGGTGGCACAGTTCTTACTGGCCGAGGCAGAGATGTCGCAAATTTACTGTCAGAACTAGACCTCTCCCTCTAAAATACTGGGGCCGCCACACATTTCAGTGTGGCAAATAGCACACATTCGATCACTGATCTCTTGGTTTGCAGTGCTGGCCTTCTCCTATCTATCCATTGGAGAGCACATGACGATTTGCGTGGTAGTGACTACTTCCCAGTCTTCCTGCGACTGCCCCAGCGTCAGGCCCATGGACGCCTGTCCAGATGGGCTTTAAACAAGGCTGACTGGGAAACTTTCACCTCTGATGTCACCGTTGAATATCCCCCACACGGTAACATCGATGTGGTGGTTGAGCAGGTAACTACAGCGATCGTTTCTGCGGCGGAAAACGCGATCTCTCGTTCTTTAGGGTGCCCCGGGGAAAGACGGTCACTTGGTGGTCACCGAAAGTCACTGAGGCAATTAAGGAGCGTCGGCGAGCTCTACAGCGGCATAAGCGGCATCCTTTCCTGGAGCTCCTCACAGCTTTTTAAACGGCTGCGTGCCCACGTTCGCCAGCTTATCAAAAGGCGGAAAAAGGAGTGTTGGTAGAGGTATGTGTCGACCATTGGGTGCCATACGTCACCTTCCCAAGTGTGGGCAAAGATCGTACGAGTTTTTGGGTACTAGACCCTAACAGGTGTTCCTGGTGTTAACATAAATGGCGTGTTATCTACCGACTCAAATGCGATTGCTGAGCACTTGGCTGAGCACTATGCTCGCGCCACTGCGTCGGAGAATTACCCCCCAGCCTTTCGCACTCTCAAACGGCGGATGGAAGAGAAAGTCCTCTCGGCGGAATAGATGTTTATCGAATGTCTTCGCAGTGGTTAGCACACTCTGGATGATGGTTCAAATCCGCGTCTGGCCATGCAGATTTAGGTTTCCCGTGATTTCCCTGAATCATTCCAGACAATTGCTGGGATGGTTCCTTAGAAAGGGCATGGTAGATTTCCTTCCCCAGCCTTAAAACAATCCGACTTTGTGCTTTCTTTCTAAGGACCAAGTTATAGACGGAACGTTAAGCCCTAATCTTCTTTCCATCTTCTTGGAATGCCTTCTGGATGTTAAGGAACACAGTCTCAACCTGAGCAAGTAATTATGACCATTTTTTCGGCAAATCTTCTTTAAAACAAAAATGATCTACTCATTTATGGTTCAAATGGCTCTAAGCACTATTGTACTTAATATCTGAGGTCATCAGTCCCCTAGACTTATAACTACTTAAACCTAACTAACCTAAGGACATCACACACATCCATGCCCGAGGCAGGATTCGAACCTGCGACCGCAGCAGCAGCGCGGCTCCGGACTGAAGCGCCTAGAACCGCTCTGCCACAGCGGCCGGCTACTCATTGATCCAATTTATTGGAGTGCTATATTTTTCTGGAATCCTACATTAAACTTCTATTAGGAAAGAAGTATATCATTTCATATAATCTGGGTATTTTGGTAGAGGTATCGCTTCATGTCCCGTTCCATTCCGTGTTTTGAGCGATTTTAGTTGATTTGTATTCAGCTAACACTTATCTCAACGTCTGACAATTCGACGTTAGTGCGATGACTGAAAGGAAGAAGCATGTTACGATCTTCATCAGTGAAACGAAATTGTTTCAGCAATTTCGGCAAAACGAATTCATTTTCCCTATTTTATTAGTGTTATTAATTTAGGTGTAAGTATAATCATTTAACGACTGTATTGTTATTTGTCCGTCCTCTGACTTTATGCAAGAACGAAAGTTTTTTTATCTGACGGTTTTTGCAAAATTATATGTCCAATAAATGTAACAGTTTCCGCATTGCTCTCCTTACGTACGGTTTCGCTTTATTCTGCTTTTCTTTGTCAACTAGACATCGACGTTGTCCATATCTGCGGTAAAACATTCTTCAGTTTCTGACATGCTATTTAGCCACATTGTGTAGATCCGTCCTCCACAACTTGTTAGTCACATTCAAGTGTAAAGGATATTTTTCATTAATTTTTGATTTCACCAATTAATACTCTTCATCACAGTTTTCAGAAGTGAAGTCTTGACGTTGACTGCTCAGATTATGTGCAGACTGTTTTACTACCTTATTATACCTTCCTACCTTTCTTGTCGTCCCTTTCAACAGTTGGAGTAGTCACTGATGCTACAACAGCCTCACTGTTACTGAATCACGTCTACATTACCTGAATCAAATAATTATAGTTTATTAGTTACCAGGAGATTTACACATGAAATGTTTTCGCGAACTGCGAATACAGTATCACAACAGCTATATAATTTACTGGAATTAAATTCAAATTTGCGCCCGATCAAAACTCAAATACAGATTTCCCGCTTGTCGCGAGCACTCAGCTTAACCGCTTGGACAATTGGAGCACGTCTTCAATAACCGACCAATACTACATATGGCCCAGTGTCAGCTTCCTCTCGTGCTCTAACAATTATGTGATTCCCGCGGAGGGAGATATTTATTAATTTTTCTCGACGGGTTGCCTTGAGTTTGACGCGAAATTCATTAATGCAGTGTTTGTATTTAAGAGTTTCTCTATAGTTCGATGCATCGAACTTTCCAGACACTGTCGAAGACAGACAATGCACTAAGTACTTGATGCTAAAGAAATGGAAGTCTGGCGAGAAAATTAAATATGTCTCTCCCTGTGCGACAATCACGTAATTGTGCCGGCAATATGAGAAGCAGATACTGGAACAAATGGACGTTTGGCTCTGTCCATGAAGCGTGCTTGGATAGCCGGAGCGATTAAGCTGAAATCCGGTTTCAAGTCCCGATCCAGCACAATTTTAATTCGTTTCCAGTAAACTGTAAAGCTTTGGTGGTACTATATTCGCTATTTGAGAATACATTTCATCCTCCATTCGCCTCTAATCCAGAGGTTCACGGTTAATGCTGGATACAATTCTATAAACTGTGAGCTGTGATTCCACCCCATCCCCCTCCCTCCCCCCCCCCCTTTCATCAGCTTCAGATTTTCCGTGATCCACCTAAATCGATCAAGGCAAATGCCGGGAGGTTTCTTTTGAAAGGGCATGACCGATTTCTTGCTTCAACCTTCATACCATACAAGCTTGTGCTCAGTCTCTAATGACCTCGATGTCAACGGGACTTAAACCCAATCTTCCTTTCTTCTTCCAACCCGATCACAGTTTTTCTGTGCTGTCCCGTATATCAGTTAATAGTAAGTACCGGGATTGTTCTTAAGTAAAACGTAACGGCAGATTTATTTCCAGTTTGAGACATTCCGAGCTTGTGTCCCGTCTCTAATGCCCCTGTAGTCGACTGGACCTTAAATATTAGTCTTGCTACGAGATTCAGCTTTCAGCTGACTTGACGCACTTCGTTCAATATTTACCGCCTTAGCTTCGTCTACATCTCATAAGAGAACTCCTGGTGAATACACAGAGTGTACAATGGCTATCTGTCCAGAACTGCAAGCTATTAGCTCTACTAACGACCTTACGTTGGAGATCGCAATGACTAACATACCACCCCCTGTGTTTTCCTGAACTTCACGAGATTTTTCAATAGCCCAACAGAAGATACATCCCGTGCTGGCTCAAATGTGGTTCAATAACTGGCAGAACCTGATACCAGTTACTAAGAACTAGGCAGCCCCATGTGGCCGGTACACACATTTGCCTTCCACCGAGAAATTCGCAAGCCCATCTTTTCACTCATCTTCTGATGAGGATGAAGTGGGCAGATAAAGAAACCTGAAAGTTACAATGACATAGGAAGTTTTCAGTGAATTTCCGAGACAGCAGAGGTGCCGCAACGTTGGCAGTAGACAATGCTGCTTGTAGCTGTTTCCGGCATGGTTATTAGGACACAACAGAGACCCTAATCATATCCCTCCATGTGAAACAAAATAATAATGTGGAAGTATTAATCCAAGCAATCTGTGGGTTAACCGAATTCTAGGAGGAGACGACCACAAGAAGAGATCATACCGCTATAGCACTGCCGCGTCGCAAAGCTACACTGTTAAAAATATGTATCTATACATAATGAACTTATGAATATAAAAATGAGCTCCGTTTTCTGATACACAGTGGCAACAGCAGTAAAAAGAAACTTACACAAAAACAAAACCGTAAGCAGCTGCAAACGCGACCGCACTGCACACAGCCAGACAATCAGTCATGATGCATCTACATCTACATCTACATGTTTACTCTGCAGTTCACACTTAAGTGCCTGGCAGAGGGTTCATCGAACCATTTTTATACTACTTTTCTACCATTCCACCTCGAATGGCGCGTGGGAAAAAGGAACACAAATCTTTCCGTTCGAGCTCTGATTTCTCTTATTTTATAATGATCATTTCTCCTTACGTAGGTGGGTGTAAACAAAATATTTTCGCCTTCGGAAGAGAAAGTAGGTGATTGAAATTTAGTAAACAGATCTCGCCGCAAAGAAAACCGCCTTTGTTTCAGTCGCTGCCACCCCAATTCGCGTATCATATCAGTGACACACTCACCCCTGTTGCGCGATAACACGATACGGTGTACCGTTCTTTGCACTTTTTCGATGTCCTCCGTCAATCCTACATGGTAATGATCCCACGCCGGCCGGTGTGGCCGTGAGGTTAAAGGCGCTTCAGTCTGGAACCGCGTGACCGCTACGGTCGCAGGTTCGAATCCTGCCTCGGGCATGGATGTGTGTGATGTCCTTAGGTTAGTTAGGTTTAATTAGTTCTAAGTTCTAGGCGACTGATGACCTCAGAAGTTAAGTCGCATAGTGCTCAGAGCCATTTGCACCATTTAGCCAATGATCCCACACCGCGCAGCAATATTCCAGCAGAGGACGGACAAGTGTCTCTTTAGTGGGTTTGTCGCATCTTCTAAGTGTTCTGCCAACAAAGCGCAGATTCTGTTTCGCCTTCGCCACAATATTATCTATGTGGTCTTTCCATTTAAGTTGCTCGTAATTGCAATTTCTTTGTATTTAGTCGAATTGACAGCCGTTAGATTTGTGCGATTTATCGTATACACAAAATTTATTGGATTTCTTTTAGTACCCATGTGTATGACCTCTCACTTTTCTTTGTTTAGTGCCAATTGCCACTCTTCGCACCGTACAGAAATTTTCTCTAGATAATTTTGTAATTGGTATTGATGGTCTGATGATTTTACTAGACGTTAAAATACAGCATCATGTGCAAACAATCTAAGGGGGCTGCTCAGATTATCACCTAGATCATTTATGTAAATCAGAAACAGCAGAGGGCATATGACAGTATCTTGCGGAACGCCAGATATCACTTCTCTTCTACTCTATGATTTATCGTCTATCACTGTACTCTGAGAGGAAATCACGAATCGTCACACAACTGAGACGATACTCCATACGCACGTAATTTGATAAATAGTCGCTTGTGAGGAATGGTATCAAAAGCCTTCTGGAAATCTAGAAATATGGAATCGATCTGAGAACCCTTGTAGACAGCACTCATTACATCATGGGAATAAAGAGCTAGCTGTGTTGTACAAGAACGATATTTTATGCATCCGTGTTGGTTATGTATCAATAAGTTATTTTCTTCAAGGTGAGTCACAATGTTCGAGTACAGTATATGCTCCAAAATCCTACTGCAAATTGAGGTCAGTGATATGGGTCTGTAATTCAATGGGTTACTCCTACTTCCTTTCTTGAATATTGGTGTGACCTGTGCTATTTTCCAGTCTTTAGGAACAGACATTTCGTCCAGTGAGCGGTTGTATATGATTGCTAAGAAAGGCGCTATTGCGTCTGCATACTCTGAGAGGAACCTGATTAGTACACCATCTGGACCGGAAGACGTGTCTTTCTTAAGTGATTTGAGTTGTTTCGCAACACCTAAGATATCTACCTTTATGTTACTTCTGACTTCCGGAAGGCGTTCGATACAGTTCCGCACTGTCGCCTGATAAACAAAGTAAGAGCCTACGGAATATCAGACCAGCTGTGTGGCTGGATTGAAGAGTTTTTAGCAAACAGAACACAGCATGTTGTTATCAATGGAGAGACGTCTACAGACGTTAAAGTAACCTCTGGCGTGCCACAGGGGAGTGTTATGGGACCATTGCTTTTCACAATATATGTAAATGACCTAGTAGATAGTGTCGGAAGTTCCATGCGGCTTTTCGCGGACGATGCTGTAGTATACAGAGAAGTTGCAGCATTAGAAAATTGTAGCGAAATGCAGGAAGATCTGCAGCGGATAGGCACTTGGTGCAGGGAGTGGCAACTGTCCCTTAACATAGACAAATGTAATGTATTGCGAATACATAGAAAGAAGCATCCTTTATTGTATGATTATATGATAGCGGAACAAACACTGGTAGCAGTTACTTCTGTAAAATATCTGGGAGTATGCGTGCGGAACGATTTGAAGTGGAATGATCATATAAAATTAATTGTTGGTAAGGCGGGTACCAGGTTGAGATTCATTGGGAGAGTGCTTAGAAAATGTAGTCCATCAACAAATGAGGTGGCTTACAAAACACTCGTTCGACCTATACTTGAGTATTGCTCATCAGTGTGGGATCCGTACCAGATCGGTCTGACGGAGGAGATAGAGAAGATCCAAAGAAGAGCGGCGCGTTTCGTCACAGGGTTATTTGGTAACCGTGATAGCGTTACGGAGATGTTTAATAAACTCAAGTGGCAGACTCTGCAAGAGAGGCGCTCTGCATCGCGGTGTAGCTTGCTCGCCAGGTTTCGAGAGGGTGCGTTTCTGGATAAGGTATCGAATATATTGCTTCCCCCAACTTATACCTCCCGAGGAGATCACGAATGTAAAATTAGAGAGATTAGAGCGCGCACGGAGGCCTTCAGACAGTCGTTCTTCCCGCGAACCATACGCGACTGGAACAGGAAAGGGAGGTAATGACAGTGGCACGTAAAGTGCCCTCCGCCACACACCGTTGGGTGGCTTGCGGAGTATCAATGTAGATGTAGATGTAACAGCTGTTCTGGTTTCGAATTCTGGAATATTTACTTCATCTTCTTTCGTAAAGGAACTACGGAATACTGTATTTAGTAACACCGCTTTAGTGGCACCATCATCAGTAACATTTTCATCCCTATCGCACAATGACGGTATTGACTGTTTTTTGCCACTGGTGTACTTTACGTACGAAAAGACGTGTGAATGTGAGGGGGTATCATAAGAATAGCACATATCCTCTTCTGCTCGATCTACAAATTCAGTGTCAAATAATGGCACGTTCAGTTATCTGAAATAAGCTCACTGTACAAAAAATTAGTCACCCGTAGCAAAATCATCACAAGCATTATTTGATACCATGTATTTCGGCACTTGATAACCGCCTGGATTCGGTTATGACGCGAGTCCAGGCGGTCGTATAGGTACGTCACATCAAGGTTAAGCCAATCGATGAGGATTTGATCGCGCAATTCCACCAAATTGCAAGGATGTCCACTGTTCCAACATGCCTAACAGATTTTCACTGGTGTTCAAGTGACTGATTTTGCAGGTCAGTCGAGATCGAGATGTAACAGCTTGGGGGAGTCTTCAAAAAACCACTCATATTTTAGCAACCTGATGAACCTCACTGTTATCGTGTTTATGTGCCTGTGTGGGCATGGCCCCTTGAGAGGTGACTGACGCCAGTGTTCATTGCATGCAGTTCCTTTGAGACGTTATCTCGCTAACAGGTTGGGATGGACCTTCATTCACTGCCTGCAACAATTTATTTCAGGTTTGGAAGCGATTTTGATTCACAAGCCGTGAAACGCGTGTCCAGTCCCTCTCAGTCAGGAACTTTCTCCAGTTACAATTCTGACGTCGTGTTTCGTGGCCACGTGTGTTACACTACGGCTTGCCGACACGTTGAACAGTCCGCTGTGAAACATCAACAAATCCAGCAACTTCGCACGTCTTATAGCCATGGGCAAGACCAAACACGCTTTCCATTTTTGCCATTCTGTCACGTTCTTACATTACATATGTTTTCGTACAATATTGCTTTCAAACATAAATGTCTCACTGATCACTACTGCCTTATTCTCATGCAGAAGCAGTGCACACATGATTGAGCACGTGTCTCTATCGCTGCGCCATCTGTTTAGGCTTAACGATTCATCTGTGCATGTGCACTGGAGTGGCAAATTTTTGTTGAGGTGAGCTTACAAACTTTTGTATAAGTTTTTTGGTTACGAAAGAGACAAGAAGAACGCAGAAACACATTGAAGAGAAGCTAAACGCTGTACATAGGCCACGCAATGATACTGATTTTTCAGTCTCCACGAGTGTAATAGAATAGGGATATGTTGTTTGCATGTTGCATTACAGCCAAAGTAGGGATAAAATTCTATGCCGAAGTACAGGGTGATCAAAAAGTCAGTATAAATCTGAAAACTTAATAAACCACGGAATAATGTAGGTAGAGAGGTAAAAATTGACACACATGCTTGGAATGACATGGGTTTTTATTAGAACCAAAAAAAAAAAAACAAAGTTCCCTAAATGTCCGACAGATCGCGCTAGACAGCAAAACTGCTACCGTTACGGGTGATAAACACCTGCTGGAACGTACGATGTTTATGCAGGATGGCGCTCCACCCCATATTGCGAGACGCGTGAAAGATCTCTTGTGCACGTCGTTTGCTGGTGATCGTGTGCTCAGCCGCCACTTTCGTCATGCTTGGCCTCCCAGGTCCGTGCGATTATTGGCTTTGGGGCTACCTGAGCTCGCAAGTGTATCGTGATCGACCGACATCTCTAGGGATGCTGAAAGACAACATCCGACGCCAATGCCTATCCATAGCTCCGGATATGCTTTACAGTGCTCTTCACAACATTATTCCTCGACTACAGCTATTGTTGACGAATGATGGACATATTGAGCATTTCATGTAAAGAACATCATCTTTTCTTTGTCTTACTTTGTTATGCTAATTATTGCTATTCTGATCAGATGAAGCGCCATCTGTCGGACATTTTTAGAACGTTTGTATTTTTTTTGTTTCTAATAAAACCCCATGTCATTCCAGGCATGTGTGTCAATTTGTACCTCTCTATCTACATTATTCCGTGATTTATTCAGTTTTCAAATTTATACTGACTTTTTGATCACCCAGTATGTCTACACCGTGTGTTTCAGAGAACATCACTATCGTGCGCCTCGTCCATTTTCTTAAGAACATTGGCGAGCAAGAACTGCAGCTACACTGTGCTAATTGGCAAGTTGTTTGATTTGAACTGCATTTTATCCTCTTCATCTGGAATGGAGATATAACGTAATCAATAAAAGCACTCAATGAAAACTGAAAAGGAAACTTATACGGAAATACGTTAAGGTTGTGCATTCACATTTGGAGTTAATTTTCTTTTTAACACAAAATTATTACAAATTTATGAACGCTCACGCTTTGAATACATCACCTACCTATTTATTTTTTGTTATCCTTGCCGCGTGGCGTGTGTTCTGTGACCCGACGTCTTTGCAGGGTTAACGAATATGTTTTTATTCCCATGTAATGAAGTTCTGAGTATGCCTCTACAACCGTCATGGAACCTCTAGATATTAATTCGTGATGCTTCATGTTGTTATCTTTTGAACTGTTGGTATCACTATGTGTTTCCAGTTCTGCTCGATTGTATCAGATCATCTTTAGAACGGTTCAGAATTAACTGTAACAACGCGTAACCGTATGACACTACGACAAACTGCCTATTGGCTTCTGTCTCGGGTTCTTCGGCCGACGTTCATCTAATGATTTTTCTGACGTTTCGCCAGCACGTGTGGCTGGCATTGTCAAAGCTTCACCCTCCATTGCCGGTGGTGAAACAATTATGTATGACAGTAGGTGAATTCACAGTGAGAACTGTCCGCTGGTCGTTGGACTCCATCTTCCCCGGCAGCAGGTGGTGTGTCAGCTGGTGCTGCTGCTGATTTAAGCTTCCAACCGGCGCCTCGCGTTCTCCGTTGCTCAGCAAGCCAAGGCGCTGCGTTACGTCACGGAGAGCCATTGTTTAGTACAAGCGACTTCGGGAGAAAATACACTGCCCGTCAAGGAAAGTGAAGCACCCAGAAGGGGAGGAGGAAATCAACTGATACTTCACTGGTCGACACGAAATGTGATGTTACTTCAGTGATTAAAATTTTGAGTCCAGTTTAAAAACAACTCAACAGTAACAGCCCAGTCATGAATATCACGTTGCACTCCCTCTGGGCAGGATACGTGAACTGATTTTGTTGGGAGTGTCAAGAAGTCGTTGAACCTTCTCTGGAG
Organism: Schistocerca serialis cubense; assembly: GCF_023864345.2. Classification (NCBI taxonomy): domain Eukaryota; kingdom Metazoa; phylum Arthropoda; class Insecta; order Orthoptera; family Acrididae; genus Schistocerca; species Schistocerca serialis. The sequence goes on along the minus strand of NC_064640.1, from coordinate 316,927,864 downwards.
GCAAGTTGGCACAAAAATGTTTTTAAAGGGTCTTTGATATCCTAGGTATTGGAACGGTGACGGAGTTGAGGTTCGTGCTGGTCCTACACATTCTCTCTCGGGAACAGATCCGGGGTTCTTCCTGGCCACAGGAATACCTCAACATGACGCAGAGAGTACGTAGATACACATGTCATATGTGAGCGAGCACTATCCTGTTGAAAAACATCGTCATGAGGATTAGCCCCACTGTGCCTCTCATAAACATTGGAAGAAAGAGGCGTCTGCCAGGGGTGCTGCCACACTCTCCGCCATGGTCATCCTGAGGACTATCGAACAGCGATTCAGAGTAGAAAATAATGCAACACAATTCAGTAGCAGTCCGTGGTTCCCGGCCACCGCACCACTCCATTCGCAGACGTTTGTGTTGCCAGCGGCAGCCTAGGTGTGTGATGGTAATTCCCCAGTCCCGCTGCTGCTAGTCTCGGACTAATGGTGCGGGACGACACAGAAGGTTGCTGGGAGTCCATTACTAGTTCTCGGACTGCAGGCGAAGTAGTTACGATGTGCTTGCTTCTGTTAACTGATTCTTGGGAAGTACAAAAAAATACACAATTATACGACAAAATTTTTCAAGATGAAGACTTTCCATAGTGCAGTATTATAGTGATTCCTCACAAATTCACACCTCTAGTGCAATTCTTAAACGTCTACACTTAACATCAGGTGAAGAATTTGATCAGAAAGCTTCAAAACTGCTCTTATCTCGATGAGAGAGAAAGAAATCACATCCCGAGTAGGCCGGCCGTTGTGGCCGAGTGGTTGTAGGCGCTTCAGTCTGGAACTGCGCGACCGCTACGGTCGCAGGTTCGAATCCAGCCGTGGACATGGATGTGTGTGATGTCCTTAGTTAGGTTTAAGTAGTTCTAAGTTCTAGGGGACTGATGACCTCAGAAGTTAAATCCCATTGTGTTTAGAGCCATATGAACCATTTTGAACCAGAATGATGCCCATTTCTGACTCAGTCGTATGTTGATAACGCTACACGATTATGCGGTTTTTCGATGTCTTTCACAGTGATCACCCAACATCTGAACCCGCTCACTCCCCTTATATACTCCTCGGGGGCCTGGTAAAAACACTAAACACGAACAACACTAATCCACTTTGGTGGTCATTCTACCAGTTCCAGAGAATTGTAGCTCTAATCATTCACATACTCGCCAATGGGGTATAAATGTACCAAGTTAAATTGACATCTGACCGTATCTCTGAGTGCATCATTTTTTTCCAGGCAAGGTGTTTATACGTAGTGACTTAAGTACCGAACAGAATGTATGATCATCTTGAACTTCAGTATAGTAAAAGACTTGTGAATGTTAAAATTTCTTTTTTTGTTCTTTTTTTTCAGCATAACCATTTCATCTGAGAGAAATCATTACGATATCCTTAAACACAAAATATAGTTAAGACGCAGAAATTCTTGGCATATAGATCGTTTCACAGTTGAGTAGTGCCGTGAACTGATGTAGATGTCTTTTGATGCTGGAGTATCTGTATCAAGCGTTGGAGGCTTCCTACTGAGAGTGAGTAAGCAATCATTTTTATATGCAGCTCAGGCGTATAGAAAGTCAAATCTGTCGGGATATTTTGATTGGTTTCAAAGCAAATCCTTATATCTACTAAACAAAAGTGCTTCATTCTGCTTTTAAGATTCAACTACAACTGGTGATAATTTTTTGGTCAGAAGCGGGTTTAACATGTAGAATGCGGTTGTTCTTCTCCGTATGATTTTCATTTCTCTTCGTAGTATGATCGGTGGAATCTAGTGTAAATTTTGTAAAACGTGAAAATATTTTTACTCCGGCTTCAAGTTATCGTTCGGATAACACAAAGAAGCGCTTTTCATACTTTCTCTTTTAGTGTGGGAATATTCTCGATTTTGATTTGCTTTCATTTTTGTTTGAACTCAATGAGTGACAAGAAATTATGTTTCAGTCTGTATTGACGTCTCAACCACTTACATCTACCGATGTGGGTTTGAGTGTATGCAGTATCTGAATAAAAATGTAAAATTCCGCGTTCTGCCCCTATACGGGTCACTCGGGTCCCAATGACCGCCGTATCACCCCCTGCCAATGACGTCATTGTATGTGGGCAGGAGGGGTATGTGATCAGGACACAGCTTTCCCGGCCGTTGTCGGGTTTCTTGGCTTCGGAACCGGTACTAATCGGTCGAGTAGCTCCTCAATTGGCCTCATGAGTCTGCGTACATCCCCCACCAGTCCTCACAAAAGGGAAAAGTCCCTGGCACTTCTGGGAATGTAACCTGGGTCAGCCGTATGACAGTTAGCCGCCCTGATCGCACATCTACGGAGACGGACGCAATATGTGAATAGCTGACATCAAGTAAAACTTAATAAGTGGGTGGTATTTGAATAAAGCGCGCGCAAGAGCTTCAATTGAATTTCGTGAGTTACTGAAACGTGAGGTGCTTTTAAAAAGATATAATCAATGAGAAATTTACTATAAACGTACTGGCAGTGTTCCATACTGGAACCAGATTAACTGTTTTAGCGGAATGCAACCTATGTAACGACTGTTCAATCGAATCTTTTTTCTTCATCTACCATCATGAATTTCCTAAAACTTTCGGTTCAGATTTTGTAAAGGAAACATTCGATTAGGGATTTGAGATATCCAAACATTTCGAGTTCTATCGACGAAATTATTGTGTAATTTATATCTTTAATCTTACCAAAGGTCGTCAATCTAGTCTTGCCTTTTGTTGTATATAGCTGACTCCCGGACTATTGTTGCTTTAGATCAGGCAAGGGCAAGGCCTGGTGGCCCAGGGGACTGGTTCATTTACGCAATTAAGCTCGCAGGTCACTTCGTCACGTGAGGTGACAGCAGCGCTCCTAGCACATAAAGTTAAAACCGTAGCGTCCATGACGTTAATGTATATGGGGTAACCCACTGATATGAGTGGCTTCCCTTTTACCGACACGCCACGCCTGCAAATAATACCTCAAAACAAACATTTCTGAGACTGCATTTATTTTACATTCACTCGATCTTTAAATGTTTACTGGACTGTGCGGCTGGTCCTGGCGGAGGTTCGAGTCCTCCCTCGGGCATGGGTGTATGTGTTTGTCCTTAGAATTATTTAGGTTAAGTAGTGTGTAAGCTTAGGGACTGATGACCTTAGCAGTTAAGTCCCATAAGATTTCGCACACATTTGACCCTTTAGATGTTTACATTTAATTACGCGTTCAAATGGCTCTAAGCACTATGCGACTTAACTTCTCTTAGAACTAATTAAACCTAACTAACCTAAGGACATCACACACATCCATGCCCGAGGCAGGATTCGAACCTGCGACCGTAGCGGTGGCTCGGTTTCAGACTGGAGCGCCTAGAACCGCACGGCCACTCCGACCGGCGAACATCTGAGATCATCAGACCCCTAGACTTAGAACTTGTAAGTAGGCTGTTTAGGTTTTTATATTGGTAACGCCATGTAGCGCTCTGTATGAAAGTCACTGGATGTACTGTGTGCAGTCTGTGGCTAGTTTGCATTGTTGTTCGCTATTGTAGTGTTGGACTGTTGGCTGTTAACAGCGTGTAGCGTTGCGCAGTTGGAGGTGAGCCGCCAGCAGTGGTGGATGTGGGGAAGTGAGATGGCGGATTTTTGAGAGCGGGTGATCTGGACGTGTGTCCATCAGAAACATTACATTTGTAAGACTGGATGTCATGAACATATATATATAATATGACTTTTGAATAATATTAAGGTAAATACATTGTTTGTTCTCTATCAAAATCTTTCATTTGCTAACTATGCCTATCAGTAGTTAGTGCCTTCAGTAGATTGAATCTTTTATTTAGCTGGCAGTAGTGGCGCTCGCTGTATTGCAGTAGTTCGAGTAACGAAGCTTTTTGTAAGGGAAGTGATTTGTGAAAGGTATAGGTTAATGTTAGTCAGGGCCATTCTTTTGTAGGGATTATTGAAAGCCAGATTGCGTTGCGCTAAAAAATATTGTGTGTCAGTTTAAGCACAGTCATGTACAATTGTTCAAAGGGGACGTTTAATGTAACGAACCCTGTCCATTCCTTTTGTGTTATCCCATTGTGTGTGTGTGTACTCTTATATATCTGTGTTTTTCCTGTCTTTATGTGTTTAGCTGATACGAGCTATGTTGCAGAATTTTTCTAATAATATGTTATTTACTTTGTAAAGATGTTTAGACATTATTTATCTGTTCTGTTTTGTTGCTCATGTGTGAAGTTGATGTTTCAAAAGTTATTCTGATCTTTCATGTATGTACTTATGTCCTAATTCCTGTAACACTGATGTATACGTTATTTCTATTCTTTGTAAAGCCTATATTACTACAAATGTTATCTGTATTGTTATGTTCCTTAATGATGTATTTTGTACCTTTGTTATTGTATTCTCATGTTATAAAATTGTAATTGACACCAGTTCATCAAATTAAGTAACCTGTAAGCATCATTTCACTGCACACATTTCTGTTGGTCATAGTATATGCACAATATGTGAAAAAAAGAGGACTGTTAGTGTTTGGACGTGTGTTAATAATTCAGCAAGGGACTGATTAACAGCATTGCTAGTTCTAAGGACAATTCCAAAAACTTTGTGAGTGCACAAGTGGTGGTTTATGGACTTGCTATATTCTCCGCAAGACTCTTCGATGGTGATTGGGCACCTGCACAGTCGCAATAGATGGCTGCTGGCCGTCTCTACAAGGACTGTAATGGGTCTGCATCTTTGATGGCCCACCAATAGCATTATCTCTACAAGGACTACAGTGGGTCTGCATCTTTGATGACCTACCAGTACCATTATTTCTACAAGGATTGCAGTGGGTCTGCACCTCTGGTGGCCCACCGGTACCATAATCTCTACCAGGAATACAGTGGGTCTGCTCTGTGATGACCTACCTACCAATATTCTTCAAAACTTCGACTGACTCTGCTGTGGGTTTGCTCTGTTGTAGCCCATTACCTGTCTGCATGTCTAGAGTCAGCACTGTCTTTCCGTTCGAAGGAGAACACTACTTGTTCAAGACTGCATGGAAATCCACTACTTCCGTGTGCATTTTCTTTTACTGCTCAGACTTTGAAAAAAAAAAAAAAACCACTGCAATTTTACTGTGATGAACGATCAGGACTGTCTTTATGGACTGTGAGAAAATTTTAGCTTTTGACCAACACTGTATCAATAAGTGTGTGCATTTGATTTCTTTGTTATTGTAATTATGAAAATTTTTTTCAAATCTGTATTGGCCACTGCCCAAAACAATTTGTAAATTTTTTTGTGGGGAGCATGGGGGCTATGTAAGTAGGTTGTTTAGGTTTTTATATTGGTAACGCCATGTAGCGCTCTGTATGAAAAATCACTGGATGTGCTGTGTGCAGTCTGTGGCTGGTTTGCATTGTTGTTCGCTATTGTAGTGTTGGGCTGTTGGCTGTTAACAGCGCGTAGCGTTGCGCAGTTGGAGGTGAGCCGCCAGCAGTGGTAGATGTGGGGTAGTGAGATGGCGGATTTTTGAGAGCGGGTGATCTGGACGCGTGTCCATCAGAAACAGTACATTTGTAACACTGGATGTCATGAACTGATACATATATAATATGACTTTTGAACAATATTAAGGTAAATACATTGTTTGTTCTCTATCAAAATCTTTCATTTGCTAACTATGCCTATCAGTAGTTAGTGCCTTCAGTAGTTTGAATCTTTTATTTAGCTGGCAGTAGTGGCGCTCGCTGTATTGCAGTAGTTCGAGTAACGAAGATTTTTGTGAGGTAAGTGATTTGTGAAAGGTATAGGTTAATGTTAGTCAGGGCCATTCATTTGTAGGGATTATTGAAAGCCAGATTGCGTTGCGCTAAAAAATATTGTGTGTCACTTTAAGCACAGCCATGTATAATTTTTCTAAGGGGACGTTTCAAACTAATTAAACCTAACTAACCTAAGGACATCACACACACCCATGCCCGATGTAGGATTCGAACCTGCGACCGTAGCATCAGCTCGGTTCCGGACTGAAGCGCGTAGAACCATTCGGCCACTATTAAGCGTCGTGAGCGTTGTTTCTTTACTTACGACGTTTCACAATAGCTATCTTAAAAACCGCCACTGCAAAATTCGGCAACGCCGTTAGAGAGGAAATGATGTTCACGACACGTAAATAAATGTAAACATCTGAAAATGGGATTCCAGGCATCTTGAACTGCCATCATAGAAAAGTAAATGACTATAATAGCATCTGGTTTCAGCTAATTCATTATAAACTACTTTCGATTTCAGCAGTTGCAGAGTTCTAATACGTCCTCGTTTTCTCTCCAACGGGTTTCTTTCGCGGGCCAGAATTAATTTAGTCGCGGGACGGATGCAGCCCGCCAGGCGTCGGTTTCCCACTCATGCTTCAGATCATGTCATATTACGGGTGCAAGAAACCATACTGCGTGAATTAAACAGCGATTCAGATAACAGTTCGTAGTGAAATCACAATTAAAGTGAATTTCACTGCGTGCACTGGCAGATCGTATAGGTACTTGTTTTCGGTTTAGGCTCATGAAGTCTGAAGATCTCTGCCGTGAGCCATTTCAGACATTCTTATGAAAATGTAGTTTATTTCGTAAAGTCGAATTCCTCTTTTAAGGGTATCTCCGTTAGCTTTGATTCCTCTACACTTCATAAATTAAGGCATATAACGATTTTCGTCGTTAGTTCTATAAAAATCTTTGTGTTTGCTTCAGATAACGTTTTTTGTTCGCTTATTTGTTGCCTATCTAATGGGGCTGACAGTTCCAAGCAGTAATGCTGAGAATATTGTTGTACGTTGCAAGGCCGATCAGAGTAGTTGTACAATTTCCTGCACTCCAATTGTAATGCTAAAAGATAATCACGTACAACTGCTGAATGACCTTTAAAGCAAATAGGAGACAACGGGGCTTACAATATATGACTGATAAATGTGGTAAATATTGGATTTTCATCAATACATACAGTGGGGTTTCAGAAAGATTCATCCGAATTCACCAAGCTATAACTTGTCAATGAATCAAGACAGAAGCTTGGTGTGACTTTACCTTATGCACATAACTTCAAAGCCACAAGTAACTGTTTTCTAAATTTTGATTTTATAAGAATATTTCTTTTACGTGGATGCACGTATAACCTTAAGAGACTTTTTAAAATTACGTTAGTGACCAGATTTTGCGTTTACATTATAAAAATGTTCAGTGTGCCGTCCATCGGACGCCCAGCCAGCATCCAGGTGACAGTCATAATCGCCCCACACGTCTACAGCTTGTCTGTAGTTACAGCAATCACTGCTGTTGCTATGGCACTTCACTTTTCTACTTCAGCGGAAAGTAAGTTCATCACTAAATACTAAACGTGAAAAGAAATTTATGTCGCCGATCTTCACGTGTAGAAAAAACGCACATAAATATATACACTATTGATACATACGGAGCTGACAGAGATCATGGCATAGCAGGGCGGTAGTATCACGTACACAAGGCATTCATGTGAAAAGGTTTCCGACGTGATTACTGCCGCATGATGGGAATTAACAGACTTTGAACGCGGAATGATAGTTGGAGCTAGACACATGGGACATTCCATTTCGTAAATCGTTAGAGTGTTCAATCCTCCGCGATGCACAGTGTCGAGGGTGAGCCAAGAATACCAGATTTCAGGCATTATCTCTCACCACGGACAACGCAGTGACGGACGACCTTCGTTTAACGACCGAGGATACCAACGTCTACGCAGAGTTATCAGTGGTGGCAGACAAGTAACACTGCGTCAAATAATCGCAGAATCAATGTGGAACGTACGACGAACTTAGCCGTTATGGTAATGCGGCAAAATTTAGCGTGAATGGGCTTTAGCAGCAGACGACCGACACGAATTCCCTTGCTAACAGCACGACATCGGCTGCAGCGCCTGTCCTGGGCTTGTGACCAAATCGGTTGGACACTAGAGGACTGGAAAACCGTGGCCTGATTAGATGAGTCCCGATTTCAGTTGATGAAAGCTTTCAGTGGAGTTAGTGTGGCTCAGACCCCACGAAGCCATGGATCCAAGTAACCAAGAAGGCACCGTGCAAGTTGATCGTAGCTACATCATGGTGTGGGCTGTATTTGCACGGAATAGAATGGGCCCTCTGGTACAACGGAGTCGGTCAGTGAGTGGAAATGGTTATGCTCGGCTTCAAAGAGACCATTTGCAGCCATTAATAGACTTCACATTCCCATACAACGTTGGAATTTTTAAGGATGACAATGCCCCATATCACGGGGCCATAGTTGTTCGACATTGGCTTGAAGAAAATTCTGGACAATTCGTGTGAATATATGAAATGTATTCGCAGTTGCGAGTATGGCCAACCGTCAGCCATATAATGGAATGACGACAGCGAAAACATGTGCCGCACCGGTACTCGAACCCAGGTTTCCCGCTTATTGCGAGCTGTCGCCTTACCATCTTGGCTGTCCGAGCACGACTCACGGCCATACTCAAACTCCCATTCGTCGTCAGCCATGTGTCTACAACCTGTACTCGTACATCCATTATGTATATTCCTGTACAGGCGAGACATTTTCCTTGAAAGCTGTTTGCCCTGTGTCAGCGGATAAATACGATATTGCAGTGCCTGTGTTATTCCGAATTACGAATAACGGAAAAACACAGGCACTGCAGTATCGTATTCGTGCGAATGTTTTGGCCACCTATATCGCCCGACATGAATCGCATCAAACATTTATGGAACATAATAGAGGGCTCAGTTCTGTGACAAAATGCTGCACCGGCAACACTTTCGCAATTATGAATGGCTGTAGAGGCAGCATGGATCAGTATTTCTGCAGGGGACTTCCAAAGACTTCTTGAGTCCATGCCACATCGGGCAGTTGCGCTACGCCGGGAAAAAGGAAGTCCGACACGATGTTAGAAAGTATTAGATTACTTCTATCACCCCAGTGTAAGGAAGTAAGCTTTCATTGCCAATCAGTCACCAAAAATGTTTTGTGGGTATTTTGTTACGACATATTGTAAAGTAAATGTCATTGACTGGAAACGACATTCCGGCAAGGAGGAGGAGGACACTGTAGTCGTAGCAGAAACATCGGTTTTATTCAGTGACTGCTTTACGATACAACGCAACAATAAACCCATAAAACTTGTATATTGAACTAGGGATTGTTGTTTACCACCATTATGTACATTTTCTCCTAATGCAGACAACCACTCAGCTGATGCTGTTAATACTATCGACGAATGCTTTGAGCCATAGGAGGCACGGAACCATAATCTCAACGAAAGTATCGTCCCACAGTTCTAACTGAATTGCCCCTGTAGCGACGGTAAACGCAAAACACCTTCTATTGCTCTGTTTCTGACACAAATAGTAGTGTACTTAATGAATGAACAAGCGAACGACCGACGAAACTACCCAGATAGCAGCACCAAGGGTACTCCTACCGAAAACCACCTGAACCAGCACCTTAAACCAACCGCGGAGGTAAACTTTTAATTTCGATGTGAGACGGTCAGTTCAAGCGGAAAGTAAACAGCAAGGAAAAGGATGGGAAAAAGTGGAGATGCTAGCAAAAGACAGAACACGATGGCAACTTTTTGTTGCAGACCTATACTGTACAAAATGAGTTAAAGGAATTAATAGTAAATAAAAGTTAAAATTCACCCAAGTTCACGCCTCTGATCCTATATTTGCATGTGGTTGCTCTCGCTTCGCAGAACTGGGTGTAGAGGTTCTACAATGTGTACGGTAGAAGGTTCCCCTGTAACCCTGAAGAAATAGACCGTGTTCAGTAGTGTGTTTCAGCTAATTAGCCTACAGAAGGGAAGATAGAACCGAGGCTCGGAGATGCCGGATGATATTCGGTGGAAAATCTGCGCAAAGTGAATCGTTACAGCTGTCTGCCGCGTGAACCAATTTCCCGGCTGACAGCAGCAGTAACTGGTTTCTCACCCGGCAGGTGGGCGCTTCCTTGTGCAGCGACGACCTCACTCTGCGTGAAGGCCTCCGGCTGGCTGGTGACGGCGCCCACCGAAGTATGGAGACGACAGCCATACATGGCCGACCGACATGTTCAATAGCGACCAGATGACGTGATTCCAGATTTATCTAGCAGGGGGTCCATCACAATGTAACAAAATTGTTACTTCAATTTTGATTTTAAAATACGAGAGGTGTATAATTGAGACCCTCCGCGGAACAACTGTCATGGTAACAAGTAAGGCCAGAGTGTACTCATTATGTCTGGTGGGGATATCGTCTGATATGAAGAGCAAGGGCAGCGGGAGGCTATTAGGCGGATTGGATGCAGCCTCCTACAAATCAAACCGCATGTCGACACGGAATTTACCTACCGCCAGTATTCTGAGTTTATTCTTCGTTACGTTAGATGGCTGAGTGAAGTGATGAAGACACGTGGGGTGAAAGTAAGACTCACAGTTTCCAGGTTTACTGTGTCGACGATCTATTGCACGCCTTTTTTTTGGAACCAGGTACTTAGTTTAATCCACAGGTTCAGACGATTCTGCGATGATATGTATCTGTTCCAGTGTCAGAAGTGTAACGCCCACTTATTAGCACAGGCGTGCTCCATACACAGATATGACAACTCGGGTAAGCCCTGTATGCAAATGTGCTCTAATTTAGATAAATCCCTCCGAGCAGCCGATGTTAATACACTTGTCTTACTCGGAAAGAGAAGTAGATCAGGCACATTGAATACAGAGAACAACATTCGTCTCACTCAGGGAAAGAAAAGAAAATTTTAATAAATTAGTTAACAACAAGACCTTGCATAACAACGTCCCAGAATGAAGCTCACGCAGTAACTGTAATAATGACGAAGTACACTGATGAGCCCAAACATTATTATCAGTGTCCACAGCTAGAATGAATACCCACTGGTGGCGTTGCTAGCACCTGACGCGGTGAGTAATGTATGAGGGACGATCATAAAGCTTCCGTTAGAAAGCCGTAAATTCCAACATCGGTATGCCTATCAGCCAAAATCGCCTTTAACATTGAGATAATCGTCCAAACGATGCGCCAGGTTGAAGGTACGCTATCGGTAAAACAACGTCTCCTGCTACGTGAAGAAGTCCACTACCTGCTGCACATCCTCGTCAGACAGGAATCGTCGACCCTTCACAGCTGTTTTCAAGGGACTGAAGGTGTAATAATCGCATGGGGAGAGATGGCAACTATAGGGGTGGGTGCTCGAGTGTATACCACTTGAGTTGGCGTACCTTTTGCGTTACGACATTTGGCATCTGGGGACGTCCATTATCATGAAGCAGCAGCAGCGCTTGGAACACCATTCCACAACCGTGGTTTTTTGATAGGCATGCTGCCCCATATACATTCTTCATTCTCCGGTGGATATCTGCCGGTGTTTGTCATTCGGCAGACAAGAAAGAGAGTATCAGTACGTTGGTCCTGGTTGAACGCATTTGGTAATAACGTCATCACGCTTCACGTTTCTGCATTTACCACACACACGTCAGAAAGACACGAATGCTACACTGATATCTTGCCTACATGTTGGTGGTTATAGTAGACACATAAAAAGTTTTGCGTCACCTCAGTTCCGAGAGTACCGGAAACTGTACAGGAAATTGGAATAGTGATCAACATAAACATCATTTCCGCCCCTTTTTATTGCTCATGAAAACCGGTCATTGCATGTTGCACCACCATATAGCGAGAACTTAGGTCGTGGTGGTCCAGATTTCTGTATCTCTAATACCCAGTAGCACGTCCTTTTGCATTGATGCATGCCTGTATAGGGCGTGGCATACTATCCACAAGTACATCAAGGCACTGTTGGTCCAGATTATCCCACTCCTCAACGGCGATTCGGCGTAGATCCGTCAGAGTGGTTGGTGGGTCACGTCATCCATAAATAGCCCTTTTCAATCTATCCCAGGCATGTTCGATAGGGTTCACGTCTAGCGAACGTGCTGGCCACTCTAGTCGAGCGATGTGGTTGTCCTAGAGGAAGTCATTCACAAGATGTGCATGATCTTGGCGCGAATTGCATTCAATGAAGACGAATCCCTCGCCAATATGCTGCCAATATGGTTGCACTACCGGTCAGAGGATGGTATTCAAGTATCGTACAGCCGTTACGGCGCCTTCCATAATCACCAGCGGCGTACGTCGGCCCCACATAATGCCACCCCAAAACAACAGGAAACCTCCACCTTGCTGCACTCGCTGGACAGTGTGTCTAAGGGGTTAAGCCTGAACGGGTTGCCTCCAAACGCGTCTCAGACGATTGTCTGGTTGAAGGCATATGCGACACTCATCGGTGAAGAGAACGTAATGCCAATCTTGAGCGGTCCATTCGGCATATTGTTGGGCCCATCTCTATCGCGGTGCATGGTATCGTGTTCGAAAAATGGACCTCGCCATGAACGTCGGGAGTGAAGTTACCTATCATGCAGTCCATTGCGCACAGTTTCAGTCCTAACACGACGTCCTGTGGCTGCACGAAAGCCCTTTTTCAACATGGTGGCGTTGCTTTCAGCGTTCCTCCGAGCCATAAACCGTAGGTAGCGGTCATCCACTGCAATTTTAGGGTTTGAGTGGCCTAAGCGAGGCATGTCATCAACAGTTCCTGTCTCTCTGTATCTCCTCCATGTCCGAACAACATCGCTCTGGTTCACTCCGAGACGCCTGGACACTTCCCTTGTTGAGAGACCTTCCTGTCACAAAGTAACAATGCAGACGCGATCGTACCGTGGTATTATTGACCGTCTAGGCATGTTTGAACTATACACAACACGAGCCGTATACACCCTTCGTGGTGGAATGACTGGAACTGATCGGCTGTCAGACGCGCTCCGTCTAATAGGCGTTGCTCATGCCTGGCTGTTTGCACTTTGGGAGGGTTTAGTGACATATTCGAACAGACAAAAAGACTGTGTTTGTGATACAATATCCGCAGTCACGTCTATCTTCAGTAGTTCTGGGAACTGGGGTGTTGCAAGACTTTTTTTGATGCCTGTATATCTGAATCGGAGACGAGCTGCTTTGTGTTTATGCTGCAAGAGTGCCCTCATAAGGAGACTTTTTGATAGTGTGCATAAGTGGAGCAGAGACGATTTTCAAATCATTCTAGCAAAGATACGGGCTACAAATGGAGAAATCCACTCACATACGCGACTTTGACAAAGGGAAGATTCTACATCTACATCTACATCTACATTTATACTCCGCAAGCCACACAACGGTGTGTGGCGGAGGGCACTTTACGTGCCACGGTCATTACCTCCCTTTTCTGTTCCAGTCGCGTATGGTTCGCGGGAAGAACGACTGTCTGAAAGCCTCCGTACGCGCTCGAATCTCTCTAATTTTTCATTCTTGATCTCCTCGGGAGGTATAAGTAGGGGGAAGCAATATATTCGATACATCATCCAGAAACGCATCCTCTCGAAACCTGGCGAGCAAGCTACACCGCGATGCAGAGCGCCTCTCTTGCAGAGTCTGCCAATTGAGTTTGTTAAACATCTCCGTAACGCTATCACGGTTACCAAATAACCCTGTGACGAAACGCACTGCTCTTCTTTGGATCTTCTCTATCTCCTCCGTCCACCTGATCTGGTACGGATCCCACACTGATGAGCAATACTCAAGTATAGGTCGAACGAGTGTTTTGTAAGCCACCTCATTTGTTGATGGACTACATTTTCTAAGGACTCTCCCAATGAATCTCAACCTGGCACCCGCATTACCAACAATTAATTTTTTATGATCATTCCACTTCAAATCGATCCGCACGTATACTCCCAGATATTTTACAGAAGTAACTGCTACCAGTGTTTGTTCCGCTATCATATAATCATACCATAAAGGATTCTTCTTTCTATGTATTCGCAATACATTACATTTATCTATGTTCAGGGTCAGTTGCCACTCCCTGCACCAAGTGCCTATCCGCTGCAGATCTTCCCGCATTTCGCTACAATTTTCTAATGCTGCAACTTCTCTGTATACTACAGCATCATCGGCGAAAAGCCGAAAGGAACTTCCGACGCTATCTATTAGGTCATTCATGTATATTGTGAAAAGCAATGATCCCATAGCACTCCCCTGTGGCACGCCAGAGGTTACTTTAACGTCTGTAGACGTCTCTCCATTGATAACAACATGCTGTGTTCTGTTTGCTAAAAACTCTTCAATCCAGCCACACAGCTGGTCTGATATTCCGTAGGCTCTTACTTTGTTCATCAGGCGACAGTGCGGAACTGTATCGAACACCTTCCGGAAGTCAATGAAAATAGCATCTACCTGGGAGCCTGTATCTAATATTTTCTGGGTCTCATGAACAAATAAAGCGAGTTGGGTCTCACACGATCGCTGTTTCCGGAATTCATGTTGATTACTACAGAGTAGATTCTGGGTTTCCAAAAACGATATGATACTCGAGCAAAAAACATGTTCTAAAATTCTACAACAGATCGACGTCAGAGATATAGGTCTATAGTTTTGCGCATCTGCTCGACGACCCTTCTCGAAGACTGGGACTACCTGTGCTCTTTTCCAATCATTTGGAACCTTCCGTTCCTCTAGAGACTTGCGGTACACGGCTGTTAGAAGGGGGGCAAGTTTTTTCGCGTACTCTGTGTAGAATCGAATTGGTATCCCGTCAGGTCCAGTGGACTTTCCTCTGTTGAGTGATTCCAGTTGCTTTTCTATTCCTTGGACACTTATTCCGATGTCAGCCATTTTTTCGTTTGTGCGAGGATTTAGAGAAGGAACTGCAGTGCGGTCTTCCTCTGTGAAACAGCTTTGGAAAAAGGTGTTTAGTATTTCAGCTTTACGCGTGTCATCCTCTTTTTCAATGCTATCATCATCCCGGAGTGTCTGGATATGCTGTTTCGAGCCACTTACTGATTTAACGTAAGACCAGGACTTCCTAGGTTTTTCTGTCAAGTCGGTACATAGAATTTTACTTTTGAATTCACTGAACGCTTCACGCATAGCCCTCTTTACGCTAACTTTGACATCGTTTACCTTCTGTTTGTGTGAGAGGTTTTGGCTGCGTTTACACTTGGAGTGAAGCTCTCTTTGCTTTCGCAGTAGTTTCCTAACTTTCTTGTTGAACCACTGTGGGTTTTTCCCGTCCCTCACAGTTTTACTCGGCACGTACCTCTCTAAAACGCATTTTACGATTGCCTTGAACTTTTTCCATAAACACTCAACATTGTCAGTGTGGGAACAGAAATTTTCGTTTTAATCTGTTAGGTAGTCTGAAATCTGCCTTCTATTACTCTTGCTAAACAGATAAACCTTCCTCCCTTTTTTTATATTCCTGTTAACTTCCATATTCAGGGATGCTGCAACGGCCTTGTGATCACTGATTCCCTGTTCTGCACATACAGAGTCGAAAAGTTCGGGTCTGTTTGTTATCAGTAGGTCCAAGATGTTATTTCCACGAGTCGGTTCTCTGTTTAATTGCTCGAGGTAATTTTCGGATAGTGCACTCAGTATAATGTCACTCGATGCTCTGTCCCTACCACCCGTCCTAAACATTTGAGTGTCCCAGTCTATATCTGGTAAATTGAAATCTCCACCTAGGACTATAACACGCTGAGAAAATTTATGTGAAATGTATTCCAAATTTTCTCTCAGTTGTTCTGCCACTAATGCTGCTGAGTCGGGAGGTCGATGCCTGGGAACTAGCATCTCGGTAATGGCGACGCCGGTTGACGGTATGCGTGCTGCTTTCGGAGCACCTGTTACAAACATTACTGAATGTGGCGGTCGGAGGCTTGCCCGGTCCGTAAAGTAGGATATGTGGTGATCTTTGGCAGATATGAAGACAGAGTACAACGGTGATGCAGTGCTTCGAAGCACACTGTACAGCGCATACGGAATCAATGACATCGTGAATTACGAGTGCTCGCTGGAATGTAATGCCTCTGAATTTTTTTGTGTGTTTCCAATGTCAGTTGAAGTTTTATATGTCATATACAGGGTGTTACAAATAGGTATGGCGAAACTTTTAGGAAACATTCCTCACACACAAATAAAGAAAAGATGTTATGTGGACATGTTTCCGGAAACGCTTAATTTCCATGTTAGAGCTCATTTTAGTTTCGTCAGTATGTACTGTACTTCCTCGATTCACCGCCATGATTTCATACGGGATACTCTACCTGTGCTGCTAGAACATGTGCCTTTACAAGTACGACACAACATGTGGTTCATGCACGGTGGAGCTCCTGCACATTCCAGTCGAAGTGTTCGTACGCTTCTCAACAACAGATTTGGTGACCGATGGATTGGTAGAGGCGGACAAATTCCATGGCCTCCATGGTCTCTTGACCTCAACCCTCTTGACTTTTATTTATGGGGGCATTTGAAAGCTCTTGTCTACGCAACCCCGGTACCAAATGTAGAGACTCTTCGTGCTCGTATTGTGGACGGCTGTGATACAATACGCCATTCTTCATGGCTGCATCAGCGCATCAGGGATTCCATGCGACGGAGGGTGGATGCATGTATCCTCGCTAACGGAGGACATTTTGAACGTATCCTGTAACAAAGTGTTTGAAGTCACGCTGGTACGTTCTGTTGCTGTGTGTTTCCATTCCATGATTAATGTGATTTGAAGAGAAGTAATAAAATGAGCTCTAACATGGAAAGTAAGCGTTTCCGGACACATGTCCACATAATATATTTTCTTTCTTTGTGTGTGAGGAATGTTTCCCGAAAGTTTGGCAGTACCTTTTTGTAACACCCTGTATATTTCTCGGTCAACTTCACCGCTTCGCTGACGCAAGTTGCAACCATTTTCCGCAGGAGAGCTCCAAAGTGTAGCATTTAACATGACGGTGTGTAACGTAACTATGTCAATGCGTGAGAAACATCGTGCTGTAATAGAGATTCTAACCGCAAAGAAAGCATGCTTCCAATTGAAACCCATAGAAGAATGAAAGCGTGAGGGTGATGAGTTCCTTAACAATAATTTGACAGTTAATGAAAGATGGCTTCACTATTTCGTCCCTGAAAACAAGAGAGCATCAAAGGTTTACATCCATAAAGGATCAACACGCCAAAAAAGTTCAGCAACCTGCCATCAGCAGGCAAAGTCACGCTGACAGTGTTCTGGGATGTTCAAGGTGTGATGCATATGGAATTCATTCCTAGCGGCGCCACCATAAACACGATACTGCGAGACTCTCAGAAAACTTATAGCACGAATCCAAGAGTTTGTTCACACATGGAGCAACCTCTCCTTCAGCATGACAACGACAGAACACACATGAATGCTGCGACATCTACAAGAGTCTGCCGTCTTGGATTCACTATATCCGAAATCCTCCAAACAGTCCCGAATTGACCCCATCCTATTTTCATCTGTTTGCAAAACATAAAGAATACCTTCAAGGAGTTAACTTTGACAGCAATGAAGAAATGCAAGAGAGTTCAGGTGGCCGCTCCGTCAACAAAGTCAAACATTCTACAGTGACGGTATCAACAAACTGGTCTCACGTTGGGAGAAATGTGTTCGTCGCCAAGGTAGCTATGCTGAGAAATAAATATGTAGACATGAAGAATGAAGATGCAGAATGGTAATTATGTTTTTTTTTATTCAAAAAGCCTTAGGAGTTCTCACACAGAAAATTCGAAGGAATTACTTTTCAGCACTTCCTTGAATTATCATTCAATGGCTTCGATTTCCTGTTTCCTAGTAACTGACGGAAAGTCATCGAGTAATGCAGAAGTGATTTCAGGTGTTTCTTAAGATAGTGTTGTAGACCCTCTGCTGTTCCATATATATATATATATATATATATATCTCCAGAAAATCCAAACAAATTGCAAATAATTTAGAAAAGATATCTGTATGGTGCGAAAATTGGTAGTTGACCCTAAATAGTGAAAAGTGTGAGGCAATCCACATGACTGCTAAAAGGAATCCATTGAACTTCTGTTCCACGATAAATTAGTCTAATCTAAAGGGCGTAAATTCAACTAAATACCTAGAAATTACAGTTGCGAAGAGCTTAATTTGGAAAGAACACATAGAAAATGTTGTGGGGAAGACGAACCAAAGACGGCATTTTATTGGCAGAACAGTTAGAAGATGCAACAGATCTACTAAAGAGATTGCCTACACTACGTTTGTCCGCCCTCTTTTGGTGTACTGCTGCGAGGTGTGGGATCCTTACCAGATAGGATTAATGGAATACATGAAGAAAGTTCATAGAAGAGCAGCACGCTTTTTTACTAACGAGATATAGGGGAGAGAGTGTCAGTGACATGATACAGGATTTGGGCAGGACATAATTAAAACAAAGGCGTTTTTCGTTGCGGCTGAATCTTCTCACGAAATTCAATAACCTACTTTCTCCTCCTATTGCGGAAATATTTTGTTGACGCCGACCTACTTAGGGAGAAACGATCATCATAACAAAATAAGGGAAATCAGAGCTCGCACGGAGAGATATAGGTGTTCGTTTCTTCCGCGCACAGTTCTAAATTGGAATAATAGAGAATTATTGTGAAGGTGGTTCGATGAACCCTCTGCCAGGCACTTAAGTGTGATTTGCATAGCAACCATGTAGCTATACATGTTGGGTTGGGTTGAGTTTGGAGGAAGAGACCAAACAGCGAGGTCATCGGTCTCATCGGATTATTGAAGGATGGGGAAGGAAGTCGGCCCTGCCCTGTCAAAGGAATCATCCCGGCATTTGCGTGAAGCGATTTAGGGAAATCACGGAAAACCTAAATCAGGATGGTCAGACGCAGGATTGAACCGTCGTCCTCCCGAAAGCGAGTCCAGTGTGCTGACCACTGCGCCACCTAGCTCGGTGGATATAGGTGTAGAAGTGGATAGCGAGAGGACTGTGGATCAGTGTAAAACTATTGCTAGGGTCGATGAATCACGTTCTTTGTTGCACCAGGTCGAAGGCATCATGTGGGCTGTGGTCTACGTACACACTATTGCAGACCACCTGCATCCCTTCAAGCTTCATGCCTTCCCGAAAAACATTTGAGGGTTGGCATCTGTTCACTGAAAATACTATGGACCCAGTTCACTGATGTACAATGGATGTACGCTAAAAATTAAGAACCCGCCTTTTTTTAACTTAAAAAGCAAATCCTTTCACTGGTAGGCTGGGAGATTTTCACTTTGTTGGCGTAAACTATAATCTTAGTTGTTTTATCCAGTTCCCCATTTCTCCCGACACGTAACGTGACTGTCATCTGTGATAATACCCTGTGTGAAGAGTGATTCTTACTAACTCTTAAAACCCCCGAAGCGACATAGATAACGCTGGAACAAGTAATTGAATATGAGACATATGGGGCCGCAAATGCCTGGCAATGTCTAATAGTGGATGACATACGTTGAACATGTGACGTCACCAGAAGACGTATCTCGTCGAACGCGGAGCGGTAGAGCGTATCGCTTTGTCGCCTAAGTCTGTGTAGCTCCGGGCGTACCTGGGCGACTTCAGCGCGTTGGGCTCAGGATTAGAGTCTTGCTCTGGTAGGCAGTATTTTTTTTTTGCGTTGCATTAGAGAATTACGTGTTTACACTGAGACAATTTTTGTTATTTTATTTAACAGTGTCGCGTTCTCGGCTGGTTCATTGCAATGTACAGTGCAACGGAAACCTACCATACTGCATAACAAGTAAATAGGCATGAGCTTCCAAATTGCGTCTCCACAAGTACATGTCCTCCGTGTTCTTAACTAAATAAAGTCTGTAAACAAAAAGGAAGGAACAAAAGTAAAGAAATGAAAAAAAAAGTTTTTACTTGGTTACAGCGAGGACAATAATTTTGTAGCTTCTGCATTTACAACTGATCACATTTATGACAAGTGTATGAAAACAGAATAGCACGACCCACTACCGGCGAGCATATGATAGAAAAACTCAATCACTGCACGTCATCTGGTGACGTCACATGTTCGACATCTTCGTCCACTTTTGGAGTACTGCCCGACATTTGTGTCCCCATGTGTCTTATATTAAATTACTTGTCTCAGTACGATCCGCGTCGCTTCACAGGTTTTTAAACTTTAATAAGAATCACCTTGTATAATTACCGAATTAGTTTATTGTTCAAGTCCCTCATTAATTGCTAGGTCTTCAATTGGTTGAGTAGTTCTAATCTTACGTTGAAGTAATAAAATGACGTAATATTTACAAATGGACAAAACCTACTAAATCAAGGTGATTTTGACACAAATTTAGGTGGTAAGCTATTATTTCAATTATATCGGCTACAAACTGAAAGAAGACAACAGCTCTTCAGTCTAAATAATATACCGGGTGTCACAAGCTTTTAGGTCAAAATTATACGGATAGAAGTGGACTCTAAACTTAGTTTTTGTAGTGAGAATATGGTAGTGAGGAAATGAATATTTCAGGCGATATGAAATCCTGATTGGCCAATGTATATACGTCACGTGTACGTAGACTGCTTACGTTACATACCAGTCACAAGTCTGCGGGATGGATGTTGGTGGCGACCTTGAATAACAATACACAAACGTTTTTGATACATCCGCGATAGAGTGTACACCTGTTTACATTTAAGGACTGATCGTCGAAAACGGAGCAATACATGTTACAGAAAGGCATTCAGTGTATGGTGCTGTATTATGTAGTGCTCGTTAAGTCTACCGAATAAATGGGATAACTTAACACAACAAATGTTATTTTAAACTGGAAGAAATTTGTCATTGTGTATGGAAACTCAATACCAACTAGTTCGTTGGAGTTTCAGAGCAGGCAACGGTTCTCGACACAGTGTTGTTCCCCGAATAAAATTAGAGGAGCTGTTATTAGATCGTTTGCGAAAACATTTGTCAACTACCATTTGAGATGCACGATTCATAGCCGCGTGGGGTAGCCGCGTGGCCTAAGGGTGCCTTATCGCGGTTCACGCGGCTCTTTCCGTCGGAGGTTCGAGTCCTCCCTCGGCTGTGTGTGTGTGTGTGTGTGTGTGTGTGTGTGTGTGTGTGTGTGTGTGTGTGTGTGTGTGTTGTCCTTAGCGTAAGTTAGTTTAAGTAGTGTGTAAGCTTGGGGACTGATGATCTCGGCAGTTTGGTCCTATTGGTTTTTACCACAAATTTCCAAAAAGATTTGCACGATTCAGAGGAGAGCATCAGACAGGCAGAAATAGCATCGTTTTCATAAACACATGAAAAACGTGGGCCAAATGATGATGTACTTCCTATTTAGGTCTATCGATGGATTGTGAAGCTCATGCGGTGAGGCTGGTGGTTGACACTTTTGACAGAGATAATAGTTTCAGTTTTTGCTGTGATAGGGAAGTTGTTGAGACGTTTTACTTTGCGTTCCATTATCTCCAATGTGGAACGATACAATTTCTGGGCGAACCTTCATGCCTATTACAGCCCTTGGAGACAAATCAGTAAATGTTTATTGTGAATTTAGTTGACAAGCGTTATGCATAGCCAAGCCAAAGGATCGTCAGGCCTTATACATTCTACAAAATTTTTCGTTTTTACAAAAAGAAGACATTTGATTGGTGATTAATCTGTGTGTATTATTTCACCCGTAAATCTTTGTTAAAGGGAGATGGTGGTAACTAACTCGCGTGTGGAGTAATAGGTATTGAAGTTCGCGTTTTGATAACCTGTCTTACATTCCCGTGTTATGTACGGACAAATGACCAGATTGTTAATTAAACACTATTACAGTGTATTTCCTTTTCCCATTCTTGCATGATGCGAATTTTGGCTTCGTTTATAAGGATCCAGACGAGATATTTAACCGTTGAGTTTCTTCGATTCCCATGGAAATACACAATTGTGTAATTGTATAAAGAACAAACACAACTACGTCTTCTTACCATAGAGTATCATGGCATCCCACTTTGGGACTTGCATCTTATAAGGACGATAAAAATCTGCAGTTTATGCATAATCGTAACATCCATCATTCAGAGGAATTGGACATTGATATTAATTCGTCGGTAGTTCTTCATTGACATTACAATCACCAGATTAATACATATATCGTAAAATATAAATGAGTTCCCGATGGTGGGTATTTCCGGATTAGTATCGACAGTATTATTGATAACACTTTAATGTAACGTAAAATACGAATACAATGGTCGGTAAAACGCTTGGCTGCAGGAACATCACCAGCGCAATTCCTCTTTTAAGCTGTACCGATATATATGCTTCCAATATGAATCTAAAACGTCTACCTTCAATGAAAAGCAATATCTACAGATTACAGGAAATCCACAATATAACGTGCTCGTCAAACTCCATTTCGTCTGCGTTCGGCTTACAGTCTGCAGAAAGAAATAACATTTTCAATTTAAACAACACGCACAGGCTAAACATATGTGACGAACTTGACAAAGTATCGGTATGGGGGAATCAAGTCACCATATTCCTGAAAATGCGAAACAGAAAATGTTGTGTGGCAATGTTTTGTCTGATCAATAAGCCATAAAATAGTTACAGAAAGGAATAATCAATTCACATTAGAGAACGAGTCGCATTTTACTTGCTAATAAAGCAATCAGCTGAAAATTATGTTTGTACTTTGATAAAAACCACTTTAAAATAAAAGCTACGTCTGCTTTTCCCTTCAATCTTCTGGTGGTTATGTCTACATCTACGAGTGGGTCAGGCGGACACTTCTGTTTTTACAAAAGTTGTGAAGGAAGGACGACTGTTGATGATTTTCCGTATGGGATGGATTTTATAGGACTTCAGTGTGATGGGCATTTTCCGAAATATTCATCATAAAACGAGCGTTGGCACTTTAACATTAAAACTTTGTATGGTGCTCCACATAATTATCTCCATCCATCTTATTAATCGGACTCGGTAAGCGGCGAAGACTGCCTTGCAATACTCAAGAATTTGTCGAACGCTGATTTTCTAACTTACAGACTTCATTGATCAACGTTCTGTGTAATCTTTCGTTTCGTTGCCTGCATGATCGATGATCAGCTCAGTAGATGACTTGGCCATTAAGTGACCTAAAGGATGAACAGCACTTCAAATATATTTCCTCAGATCAGTACAAAGAATTATACTTCGTAATTCAATGAACTCTTCTCGCTTTCTCTCGTTACGCTGATTTTGGTTTCAGTCAGCTTATGTATTTGAAAATATGTTTCGTTTTTTTTACATCTACATCGGAGCTATTTTTTTCTGTCTTGACAACTTTCTACGAAGCTGTCTCACCACGGCCGGTATTTTCCGTTCTTCTATATCCCCGCCAGCAGACGCAGTCGATAGCGGATTAGACGCGTTACAGGTAGCGTCTCTCAGGGGCCACCAGACGCGTGATCGCAGGGTCACGTGGCCGAGGCCGATACCAGCTGGGACGTAAGGGATCAGTCATGAGCCAGTCTTGTTTAGCACGCCTCAGCTGCTATTCGGATGCCCACTCTGCTTTGGACATTGAATTCCTGGCTCACGAAAACCTTGGCTTGGTTCAGAATTATGCGTTCGTATCGGGTGCAGACACTTTACATCTTCCACATCCTAGCTTGGTACACACTTATTTAAGGCAGGCTATTCAGTACACTGGAAAATTATTCACTGTTGCTCTACATTTTCAGTGCCAAGAGATCTAAGATATTATCCTACCGAACTGATTCTATTATAAATTATTTAAACTGGTCTTTTACATCATGCCTAGACATTATTTACATGTCATATCTTCTAGTCATGCAATCTTAATGTGGAAAATTAAAGTATCACCTATTACCACAGCGCCACTTTGCAATTTTCAACCGAGTTTCACCTAGTTTTCGTTCAGCTGTCTCGTGAGTTCTATAAAAATATCCGATTCATCTAAATTATCCATCTTTGATAATTAGCTACACTCAGATTATGTGGCATTAGGAGTCTATAAGAACCTTACTGCATAAAAAATAATTAGTTACGGCAAGAAATAAGCTGCCACTACTAGCATCCAGCCTGTCCTTTCGGCATCACCTCCAATCACAACTTTACATTTCACTACTCTTAACTTCTGACTTCAGCTACCCTTCTCTTTCTAGAACTACAGTTATGAACTTTCGGCTACCTGCTTAACAGCGTATTGGTCTACTTTTGCAACACTACACAGCAGCAACTCTGCGTGTTCGATAAGTCCTTGGTAGGTTTTTGGAGATACTTAGAACCAGACGTCTACGCACATGTCACGCAAGTAGGGCCAGTGGTCGGAGGGCGTCGAACTGGCGCCTAGTAGAGTCTCAGATGTATTCCATCACGTTCAGACGAGGCGAATTTGGTGGCCAGAGTATCAACTCAATTTCACTATCAAACTTATTCGAATCAGAAGAGTACGATTCTGACTCTGGGACACGAACAGTTGTCCTGCTGGAAGATGCCATCGGCGTCGGAGAAGACATAGTATTTCTTTATTTACTCTTCGCAGGACACGATACACATATATCTTCCTTTTTCAGAAAGAAACAGTACACTTTCGTGTTGATAAGATAGATTCCGCTATTTCTAGCGGAAGCCCCACTGTCTTACACGTACAGCTGTGACTGCTGTTTCATTTTTGGTGTGAAGTGACAGTCTCAGGTCAAATCCGCAGAACCGATTCTATGAAGTAAGTTTTTTTAAAGCAATCGATTCAAACATTTAGGTTCTGATTCGCTTTGGATCATCATTCAACAATATCTATCTTGTACCAAGCTTACTTATGGATGACACAATTTCTTTCCTACACCTTTAATCGCTAATTGGACAAAATCGTTTTGCTGCACATTCACCTGCGATTGTAGTTTTGGGTGAAACCTCACACGGGTCATTCTAAAAAGAAGCATGGAAATATTCATTATCAAAATTGTTAACTGTTAAAAATTAGGACGAATTTCCATTGTTGGTATATCACAAGAACATATTATCGGGGAACAGTATTCCACTTCACCATTCTACAGAAACGCAGACTGTACTACTCTTCTAATTAGCTATCTAAACACAAGTGTTTCATAAGTGAATCTGACACTTTACTTGCGTTTTTTGATATTATTTAGGAACAAGGAAGCTACGAGAAACCTTGGTCAGAACGTCAGAATGTGACATACCATCAATTTAACTGTGAGAGAATAGATCTCAGCTTAAAATTTTCAACCCAAGTTCATGTGAAAGTGTAAAATTTAAATTTGTGGTAAGATCTTATGGGACCAAACTGCTTAGGTCATCGGTCTTTAAGCTTACACACTACTTAATCAAACTAACTTACGCTATGGACTACACACACACACACACACACACACACACACACACACACACACATATATATATATATATATATATATATATATATATATATATATACCCGAGGGAGGACTCTAAACCTCTAACGAGGATAGCCGCGCTGACCGTGACCATGTGCCTAGACCGCGCGGCTACCTCGCGCGGCGTGAAAGTGTACTTGGTTATGTGTACACAAGGTAAAGTTGACATGGTCGGCGAGTGCGGTGTAGCTACGTCGCTGCCGATCGCAGACGATGTTGTGTGTGCACGACTGCGTTCTTCTCTCATCGAAGCTTTATTTAGAGTCGTTCGCCCAGTCCAGTTTTGTATGCCTGCGACCTCAGCTGGCGCTGTAAAGGTGGAACTGCACTTGCCTTGTGGAGGAGTGAATTGAAATATCCACTCGAGTATCTGGATTTTTGTTTTTCCATCTTCCTGTAAATCACTTAGACCTCATTTAAATGCCTGTACCGTTTCTTTTAAGAAGGACACGGCCGATTTCCTTCTTCTATCTTTTCCCGGTCGTAACACTTATGTAATGACTAGAACCCGGATTGCAATGCAGCGTCAAACCGTAAAACTTACAAGCATTCATGCAGTACCATAGCATTAAAATGTACAAACTAGTACCAAAACAATAAAAATATACGTTATAAAAATTACGTTACATATTTATTTCTGTTTCCTTCTACAACAATGCACAACAACCAATTTCTCCAAATTTTCTTCACTTAAATTCATGCGTTTTTCTGGACAAAACATTTTTGTACATAGAAAATGACCTTTCTTTATCCCAAGAAGTGTCAGGTGCACATTTCAATAAAGAAATTTCAGACAGACTCAGATCAAGTTTAAAGTCTTTTACATTTTCACCACAAAATATTATTTTCTCAACTTCATAAACTTAATATCAGAATTTGATCGGTATGACTTAATAAATGCTGTCAGAGCTATGAAATTTTGTATTTTGTGCGGCTATTTACCTTGTTTGTGGAGGATATCAGCGTCTTTACACTGTCGTATTTTAGACGTACTGTTTCCGCTACTGGATATAGGGTAAGGGCTAAACATATGTCGTGCGTTAGGTATGGATAAAAATTTTTATTACCTTTCCCGTCCTTCGTCATGCACGGGTAACATCGCTTTACAACAATAGGTACCTTTTTTATTGACTTCTGTATCCACGAAGTATATATATTCTACCAACGTCTACGGAGCCGAAGGGGGATGCTTGAGCTCACTATGAAATTTACAGGCTGTAACAAAATTCGCGAAATTATGATCTGCACTTTTGGTGTAATTCATACGTAAAGAAACATAAGATAGGTGCTATCATAAAAGTTATGCAGGTGCCAGAAAACTGATATAGCGTGTGATATAAATCTCTAAATTCATGCACCAATATTGATGAAAACTTCGAAATACACGTTTACTCTCCAAATTGCAAACACATGCAGACATGCACGCAACGGGTTTTTTCATGGAAATCCAGGGTCTAGTAACGACCTACCAAGGGGCGTCGAAAGCTAATAACCATTCCTTTCATTTCATGTCAATGGCCAGCGAGCTTAAGAATACTTCTGTTTCCGGATCACTGCTTGACGGAGATACAATAAACTTCATGTGCTATTAAAACTGTCCACTCGAATAGAGCTAGAACGGAAACCTTGATTCTCAGTAAAGTCTTTTGAAGTTCAGAAAAGCAGATCTGAGGCACTGGCAGGTTAGGTTTTAGTCGCTGCGTGTGAAACGTATGGAGTAGTCAGGTGCAAAATTGTGGCAGTAGACAAACGTACAGCACTGCTAAAAATAGATGCATTGAACACAAGTGTCATACCAGATTAGATAAGCGAGAAAAAACTGCTGTTGCTGACCACTATTTACATACGAGACACGACACAAAGTAAAGGTACTTTCGGCCACATCGACTTTGGTGTAGAGACTAACGTACAACGGGACCTTGCCCACTCGTCATCGCCGATGTTCAGGTTTGTGATATATGAAAGAGTTGGTCGAAAATGAAAGTAACATATGTAGGAGCTCCAGACGGCCAAGCGTTTGGAAAAAAATAGCATTTTTGGCGCGAGACGGGCGCGGCAGTGAGTGGTGCTGCTGGAAGAGTACAGAACGTTAAAGCGAAGGTCGTGGGGTCGAGTCCCAACGCAGAAACAATTTCTTGTTTCTTATTTTCAATTTTTACGATACGTATACAGCAAATAAACGAAATGGTGCTAAATATATTGCACTAATATTTTCATAAATGACATGAACAGGAAAGGCAAGGGAAGTTTTGGATTACAAATATAATTCTAGGAAAGTGTTGTAAGACGAACATGATAACTTCGAAGATAAAATCAGATAATTTTATTATTTCAAAGCTGATTATCTACACGTGTTGGGGTAATATTCATCGTAAAATTGGGGAAACATTTGTTTTCTCGGCGTATTGCACTCGCAATAAACGACGTATTTTTACAATTACGTGGTTGTTTTAATGTGTCAGTAGAAAGACCATCTTGGTTCCCATTCATAAAAGATTCTCGTTCGTCGGATACTCTGGCGTCAAACCAAGTGTAACGCATCTCGTCGCCAGTTTTGGCGAGGATAGTTGACGATGTTCAGAGGAATGTATTTCGATGCAGTCTTCTCGGGATTTCATGTACTTTTCTTTCTCGTTGAGATCAGGGCAATTTTGAAGCTTTTTGATCAGTTATTTAGCTGACCATAAAAACTGACATTGCAGAGTTGCACTAGAGGAGTGCATTTGGATAGAACCACTTTAATACTGCACAATGGCAATCCTTCTTCATGTTGAAAAATCTCGTCATATACTTGTGGATTTGTTTGTCCTCCTTACCAGTCAATTAAGAGAAGAGAACTGGTGTCCCACACGCACGGCTTAATCACATCAGTCAAAAACTTTTGTATAAGGCTGTTGTAGGTTTCTCAGATTTTGATGAGTTAATGACCACATTCCTATACATACTCATCTGTCATTTTTTGAATCCTCTGTCCAAAAGTGCCAGCGTTCTCTTGTACGCTTACGTAAACTCCTTGCAATAATTTTCTCACAAACGTTTCAGTTGCACATTTTTAATTACATGACATGTTTCTTTCTGTCTGTATCATCTTCAGATCTAAGTAGTTGGAACACGAACTCGTCTTGTCTGTATCAGAACCTCACAGTCTGGTATCAGTTTCTGGCACAGACAAGACGGGTTGCTGAAGCAACTATTTACATGTGAAGATGATGCAGAGATATCGAAACATCTTACGTAATTAAAATGTGTAACTAACACTGAAACATCAATACAGTTACTGCTTCCCTCGGGACTAACATGTTGGCTACAGTTTCCAGAAATGGTTTAGCATATTGTGTTGCATGCGAGTACATTACTGGGTTCATATCCCCTCGTTTCACGAGAGCTACATATGTCTCTTGATGGCCTGGGGTTGGGTTAACAGTCAACTGACACAACCTGGAAAGCGAGCATACGAATGAAAATATTTTATTATTCTTGAGGTTAAAAGGAGTATCTCGACAGCCGTCAACGAATGAGAGTTTTCGAAATAACTGTCTGATCGGATACTTCATTTATGCGATACGATATTGCAGTACCAGTGTTATTTAGAGATACGATGCAAAGTTCCTTCGGACGTGCATGCCTTTTCAAAGGAACAGGCACTGCGCCAACTACAGCCATTATGAAATGCATTGTCGTAATTCCATTACGCAGCTGACGGTTGTCCATATTTGCAGATGCGAATACATTTAATGTACTTTAATTACAGTCCCTTCTTGGAAAGTTCTTGCAAAGTACTCGTGGACGCTGTAAGTACAATCTTTTATTGGTAATTTATTTGGAATCTAGATACTCCTTTATTTTCCCTTTTCGTGCCTTTCATTAAAACACTAATTAATACAGTATTCTAAGCATTATTTCGGTTTATTTGTTGTATAAATTACTAAGAATTGAAAATTAAAAGAAAAATGTTTCCCCCAGGGGTACTCGTCGCAACGACACTCGGAATATCATTCTGTACTCTTTTTCCCTGTGATAACCGTTTTCTGGAAATTATGATAACATAAATGGCTAATACGTCACTTGACCTGCTCCAAAACTGCTGTTTTTCGAAACGCTTGGTCGTCTGGAGGTCCCACATCTGTCACTTTCATTTCTGGCCGAGCTCTGCATATGTCATAAATTTCGACGAAAACGGTGATGAGGAGTGATACGGGATATCTTTTCATTGTAGCGAGAGAAACAGCTTTGGCTACACTACAGCATTTTATTGTTGGTTGCAATGAAGGCTAACAGCACTAACAGCACGAACGCGGAGTCCGTAGTTCGGTTATCCTGCACCATGCAGTCACATCCACCTGCACGCTCTTCTCACTCATTTCAAAAACCTTATGGCGTCTCGTCAAGTTACTGATTTAGTGATGGGTTGGCCTCATCTCAGTGAAATGTTTCTTTCTGAAGAAGGAAAGGAGAAATGGTTAGTTCGAGCATCCTGTACGCGTAGGAATTAAGCACCAACAGTAGCATTTTTCACACTGGTATAGGATATTGTTCACGTAATGACGTTAATATAAAGACAAATGACAATGGAATGCATTTCAAAGTTCTTTTAGGATTAAAATCATCCGTAGAATCTAGAATAACGTTTTCCTGTTTGAAATAAAAAGTACTTAGACCCCGTACCCTCACATCAGATGTACAACAAGGAGCACATTTGTGTTAGTTTCTTTTGCAACACATACAAACGACCTGGAGACGATAATTCGCCTAAGTTAAATAACTGTAATATGTGGGAGATATCTTACTATACTCGTGAATAGCATCTATACAAAAATCATACATCAAACTCTCATCAGCTGCTGAGATATGGAGAAGTTCATCGACTACTTTGTATAGAAATATGACCATGTACGTTCCCTCCCGTTCCGTTTTCAAACTGGCGAATACCAACAGCTTTCAGGGTTGTGAAAATTCAGAGTTGCAATTTCATAGCAAAATACGAGGTCTGAGTTTCGAAATTACATTAAATATATAGCTGTGTAATACTCATCAAGTTGTCGAGTGATGAACCCGCGCGTAAAAGCTGTCAAGGCTAGTTTCCCAAGTACGGTGTGGAAGTCATCCTCATAAATTGCTCAGTACGTATCGAAACTCAGTCTGTCGTGTTTAGATTATGGCTGTTTGATATAAAACAGTACTCATAAAGAAATAAACAATTTACGTGAACTACATTATTAAATTATCTGTCTCTGTTCGCAATTAAATCAACTCGAACACCTATTTATCGATATGTCGTTAGTTTAAAAAATACTTTTTACACGGTATCTCTCCCTGTAGTCACTCTGTATTAAATGCCTGACAAATTATTTCGTCAGTGGCGAGATCACAAGATCAGTTACCTTTGATTGACATATATTACGCAGATACGGACCGGTTTGATTTAAATTAAGTGAAATGAAATGAATGAAATCAGTGAAATGTAATGGCATGAAATTTTATCTGCGAAAACCGTTTGAAAATGCTGAACCTGCAATGGAATGAGTATGTCGTAATGAATGAAAATTCATACCGGACCGATATTCGAAACGGAATTTTCTGCTCATCACGAGCAGTCCCCTGAGCACACTTACAGGCCAGACACAAATTTTCCGTCTCGCTTACGTTATATTCTTCTTCACGTTGTGAGATTCTCGCTTCCCGCGCCCAAGTTACCGGGTTCGATTCCCGGCGGGGTCAGGGATTTTCTCTGCCTCGTGATGACTGGGTGTTGTGTGATATCCTTAGGTTAGTTAGGTTTAAGTAGTTCTAAGTTCTAGGGGACTGATGACCATAGATGTTAAGTCCCATAGTGCTCAGAGCCACGTTGTGAGCTCGCTTGAGACGAAGAAAACACGTCTTTTTAAAGCTTATTTAAATATCACTACCATCTGTCTGCAAAGTAGTGTATGTAGTTAATTGAGTCGTTCATTGCATGGACAATAAATGATGCAGTTACTAAATAATCAACACACGATTCCCAGATGATCACGTAAAACCTGTTTACTTCTGTCTCTGACATGGCCGTCCTTAGTGTTACGTCTCCAGGTGACAAATTTTATGTGATCTAGATATTTGTTGATTTACCGATACTCATGAGATATTTCAGAACTATGACAAATATGAGAACACAGGCAGCAAAAAGCTCTAAATATTTTCTATTAAGTTGCAAAAAAAAAAAAAAATGAAAATGAAACATGGAACACGCTGGTTCAGTTGACAGCGATCGTAGGCACACATCTCAAGAGCAGTCAGTCATGCGAGTTAAGACTTTTATGTGGTAAACGTATATGTGTGGTACAATGTGAGAATGATTGAACACCAGTAATTTAACGTGTCTGCGCACTTCTAGAAGCAGGTGTCTAGTCTCCCAGCTATTCTGGTGATCATGTAGAGGTGTTTCCGCTGTGCTTTGTGCGTGTTTGCACAAGTTCGTGTTGCGTCAGAATCCACCTGAGTTGAAACTGGCGAGATGTTTGTGCTCGTGCCACTACTACAGCGCCAAGAGCCGACACTGGATTGCCTCTGGCCGCGTTACATGTTGCAATTACCTGAGCCCACCTCGCCCCAGGTCCTTGGCTTCTGGCTTGTGTGGAGAGGGCTGGGTGATTGCCACGCTGTTCTGAGAAATGACAGAAACTAATTTTATTTTTCAGCAGCTACATACTACATATTCGTGAAATTCCACAGGAAATTCAGTCTTGAAAACAATGCATATATTCTAAGTATCAAAGCATCAGACGTATTATGGGTAGAGGGTTACGGTGAATACCATAAAAAATAATGGCAACATTAGTTCTTCAGGCATTGTCATTTATGTTTCAGAATCCGATTAATAATCCATCTTCAGCATTGGTTCATTTCTCTACTGACATTTAGAGAAAGACTCCTGCCTCTTCCCTACCATTTTGAAATTAACCAATACAGTGGTGTTACAACGGTGGTCTTATGTGTTAATATTTTGCTCTTCGGTAGGTTTACTTTCTTCTGCACACTATCAACACTAAAATAATAGTGATTTAGGAGTTCATATGTTTCATAAATTACGTGAGATGAAATCGGCAATGATGGCATCAGTTTATTCCCATGTCATACTTTAGGGAAAGGTGAACCAGGTCTCTGTTTATTATGAACAGCGGGATAATGGTAAGTGGATATTAAACACTTAGAGAACACAGCAGTCGATTTGTGGTCTATGCTCCTTAAAAATATCGTCGGTAGCATTCTTTGAGTTTCTCTCTGTGTTTTGTGGGCGACTGACTACAAGAAACAGTTTTGCAAATGATCTCAGGTTTCCTTGAATGATGAAATTGTAAAGTAAATAATAATAAATCTAAAATGTTTCTGCTGCGCTGCATTAGCCGAGCGGTCTAGGGCGCTGCATTCATTTACTGTGCGGCTGGTCCCGGTGGAGGTTCTAGTCCTCCCTCGGGCATGAATGTGTGTGTGTTTGTCCTTAGGATAATTTAGGTTAAGTAGTGTGTAAGCTTAGGGACTGATGACCTTACCAGTTAAGTCCCATAAGATTTCACACACATTTCAACATTTTTTTTTTAATGTTTCGTATCAATAAAGACGCCATGTACCTCACGAAACTTTTCATGGGAGATTCGAAGAACTGATTTCCACACCGTATTCAACGAATACTCTGCAGGTTGCTACTTGCTTGAAGAGAAACTGAAACCATTGGAAGTTCGCACAGAGGCACATAAGGAATCATTCTACCACTATCCATCCTCAATGTGACTACAAGAAATCTAATATATGATGCGACACATATTATCCTCTGCTACTCACTTCGAGTAGGAAATATATGCACGTCAAGGCCAAGAAAGTCACACGTGACTTATTAACAGTAGTTATTCATTAATTTCTGTGTCGGTGCCGGAAACTGCGGTATGCCATTTCATCACCAGAGCAGAGCTGAGGAGAAAGCAAGAAATGCACTGTGCCGGACATTCCGGCTTTTGGTTCGCGCTGCGAAGCAATTCCTTTAGAGCAGTGCTATAGTCGCCTTTCGCCTAGATCCGGAGAAAAAGTTTCAGCAGTTGGCAACATTCCTGTTGCAGAGGCGCGACTCTCGGACGCCAGCGCGGCTGAGCTTTGACCGAAAGAGTTCAAGGACGGTCCAGTAGCAGACATGGGGCTCGGAATTTATATGGAAGCCCTCGGAGTGTGGGCGTATGAGTCGGTGAAAGTCTTTCGTACGCAACAGACGGAAATTGTTCTTGTAGTGGCAGGTCACCGTCTCTTTCATGCTGAATGGTAAGCGACGGTAGTTCCCATCATGTGTAACAAGGTACGTGTTGCAATAATTACTACTAATTTGAACGTCGCAAGTGATAAGTATATGTACTCGAGCATCATAAATACAATCCTTCCATTTCCACGCCATCACTCAAGTGCATAACGATCCGTACCTATAGTCTCGTATACAGACCATACGTAATCATTCCATTAGCAAGAATGAGTGCTGCCGTTAATACTTTACTGCATACAAGTTGTTAATCAACAAATTGACAAAAGCAGCTGCAGCCACATGTTATTTTGCTGGTATAAGGTTGCTTTATTAGCGGAGTATTCACAATAACCGTTATTTAGTAAGTTAACTCAGCGACCTGCACATGCTCTTCGCGATTTCTAGTAAAAACATTGGGAACTACAAAGTTTACACGCTACGTATCCATAATTTGTTTATATGACACCTAACTAATCATTTTTGTTTATATACTACACATGCTAAAAGCTTTAATTAAAAATTAGTCTATGTAACATGGAGATTTATCAACATCAAATGACTTGAAAGTCTTGATTACATATTTGAAAGCTTATTTTCAACTTGAGAACATGATTAAAGATATTTTGGTTGCATTCTGACGACCTCCCTGCGTCACTGACCATTTGGATATCGTGTAATTCTCTTTTTTTATTTCTCCAGTGTTATAGAAATGGCCAACGACTTTTCTTAGCAAACTGAAAACGAATTTTCAAAACAAAGGCTTCCATTTTCCTTGAAAATGGTTACTGATAGTGAATGTATTCAGTGTTGACTATCATAGTGAGACATGAGCTTTAAATGCGAAAACCATTTGAAACAACTTAAGGTTGTTCAGGCAGCAAATACCGGGAGAGGCAGCAAAACTAACAAAAGAATCGGGAAAAAATTAGAGTGGAAGGATTAATTAACGTTACATCGGAAATGAAGTGGAGGAAATTCGGGCATGAAGCCATGTGAGTGGATGGTAAAGGAAACTAGTATGTCTTAAAACGTTGTACCCTGGTATCGTTCATAAGCCATAAGGTTTTCTGTGGATATGGTACTACATTGTTTAGACACATTACTTTTCTATCCTAGTCATATAGCACATTAGTGCTAAGGTAAATGTAATTTTTCTCTTGGTCGTAATACGCTGTAAAAATGTTATATACGTGTGGCTGTATACGAGTTGGAAATTTCAGTACAGGAATGAAATTGCAGGTGCGCAATAACGTCTATAACTCAATTATCCTGTCAGACCTTTTTAAGATAAATACATTTTAATGCCCAAAATCTGCTCTATTTCTTCTTGTATGGCAGGTAAGAACAGCAAGTATAGATCTTTCATAATACGCTGGCAGTTTCTCTTTAGGGGTCCCTAGAATGTTCTGATGTCCTGAGCTGTCTTTTTTTCCAAATATTTTTGCTTTTGCGGTCAAGACTTACATATATAAAAAATTGTAGTGTTGTCTTTTTTTATTTGATTCGCCTGTATCACTGGGGGAAACTGAGCCTGGTTGCCGGCCGCGGTGGTCTAGCTGTTCTAGGCGCTCAGTCCGGAACCGCGGGACTGCTACGGTCGCAGGTTCGAATCCTGCCTCGGGCATGGATGTGTGTGACGTCCTTAGTTTGGTTAGGTTTAAGTAGTTCTATGTTCTATGGGACTGATGACCACAGATGTTAAGTCCCATAGTGGTCAGAGCCATTTGAACCATTTGAGCCTGGTTGTTTCTTTGTAGAGTCTAAGTTATGTGATTTCACTTATGGAGTCGTCGGATGAAACTTTTACATGAAAAACTGAAGCACTATTCCTCTCCCTGCTAAGGACTCGCTATCGGAGTTTTAGTTCTTAAATTCTCCTGTACATAACACACAAGTCAGTCATCACTTACGTCTGTTTTAATGTATGACGGCTTGGTATTAGTTTACACGTCCAAATGAGACTCGTGAACAGATCGCAATAGAACTAGATTAACAAACAGGTTAATATGGTAACTAATGTCGTAAGAAATATGGCAAGAAATTATTCCACATTTACATTCTCTTTTCTTTCTTTCGTGAGACCTTTCCACTGGACTTCGTTCACAAGTACATTATAAAGCAGTGGACCGAAATGTAACACATCACAAATTGGTGCCAATGCTAGACCAAGGCTTTAAGGAAAACCGTCAAGATATGTATACTGATAGGCGAATAAAGATTAAACATGCAGCTCGCAGGATTTTCTCAATCTTCGCGTACATAAGTTCGCCGGACAAAATGCGTTGTTTCTGACAGTCCGTTCAATCCCTACGGACAAAACCGGCATTCATACTTGCTTAACGAATGTTAAAGAAGATTTGTTTTGGACTATACTTTTAATGTTCCCAGGCTTCTGTTCTGCTAAGAATATTCACGACAATGAGGTGCTACAATAAAACCATTTGTATCCTCGTTACAATTAATAAAACAAAAATTAAGTTCTTATACAATCAAGACCTATTCGAGGATGTAAATGTGATAGTATAATCTACCGGAGCAGCACTGGAACCCGAAAGCTACCGGTAACTGGGGTTTCTGTATGTGGGGATTAGCAATGGGAGAGTAGACTTATCCGAATAGTGTGTCTGCAACATGAGGGAGAGGCGCTCGTTGACACGTGCTAATTGCAAACCGCGGAACAGACTCCCCTGAGAGGGAGAGCCATTTCGGGGCACAACTCCTATCCCGCTCCTCAGAGTCGATCCGACATTCTGATAAAACATTTAACCGACGTCTAATTAAGGACAACGCAGCTGCAAACAACCTACAGCATTCCATCTACTACGCCGCAGCTGTTGCGTTTGGTGGCTATATTGGTGACAATGTCTCCTAGGAAGATTACCATGGTACCACGTTATTTAAAGACAATGTGCTTTGTCGATTCTGATATATATTTTAAATGATATAGTGGCGAAAATTCTAGACAAAGTTCAAAAAATATTTGTACATCTCTGTATCACCTTTCACAGGCTACTTTCTGTTCACTACGTGCAGCTACACAACTAGACATTAAAATTGCTACACCACGAAGATGACGTGCTACAGACGCGAAATTTAGCTGACAGGGGGAAGATGCTGTGATAGGCAAATGAGTAGCTTTTCAGAGCATTCACACAAGGTTGGCGCCGGTGGCGACACCTACAACGTGCTGACATGAGGAAAGTGTCCAACCGATTTCTCATACACAAACAGCAGTTGACCGGCGTTGCCTGGTGAAACGTTGTTGTGATGCCTCGTGTAAGGAGAAGAAATCCGTACCATCACGTTTCCGACTTTGATAAAGGTCGGATTGTAGCCAATCGCGATTGTGGTTTATCGTATCGCGATATTGCTGCTCGCGTTGGTCGAGATCCAATGACTGTTAGCAGAATGTAGAATCGGTGGGTTCAGGAGAGTAATACGGAACGTCGTGCTGGATTCCAACGGCCTCGTATCACTAGCAGTCGAGATGACAGGCATCTTACCCGCATGGCTGTAACGGATCGTACAGCCACGTCTCGATCCCTGAGTCAACAGATGGCACGTCTGCAAGACAACAACCATCTGCACGAACAGTTCGACGATGTTTGCAGCAGCATGGACTATGAGATTGGAGGCAATGGCTGCGGTTACCCTTGACGCTGCATCACAGACAGGAGCGCCTGTGATGGTGTACTCAACGACGGCTCTCGGGGCACGAATGGCAAGACGTCATTTTTTTCGGATGAATCCAGGTTCTGTTTGCAGCATCATGATGGTCGCGTCCGTGTTTGGCGACATCGCGGTGAACGCACATTTGAGGCTGTAGGGAAGCAGCCTACTCATGCCGTATAAATTCACATCAGTCTTTCCATTGTGAGCCAGCCGTCCGTTGTAACTAGCTCTGACGTCATAAAGGTTGCGCAATACTTTAAAAATCAAATAAATAACCTAAAATATTTCTAGCATGTCAGGAGTAATACTAAATTAATATTTGTTGAATATCAGTTCGATAACTTTAGCCATTTTCGAAATTTGGACGTTTTTCTGTAAAAATCATTGGCGCAACAGAAAAGAGCTAGAGACTTCAAAATTTATAATTAGATTCCTTTTTCATAAATATTTAATAGAAGCAGTCTTCTGGATCTCACAATTTAAAATTTTAGTGGAAATTCATGATTTTCTGGTTTTCGTCTTAAAACTTAAGGAAGCAAGATAGATTAAGTAGGCTAATAAATAAGGCTAGGATGTTTATATTTAAGTAGAATGGAGATCCGCTATCACCATAAGGATGAGAGAAGTTTCATTTGAATATCTGTAAAACTATAGCTATAGCGTATCTCCAAAGGGTCAGTTCAGATCTTGTCTACTGCTTGCAGTGTAATTAAATTAATTCTCTCGCCCAAAATATTTAACTTAGCCACGTCAAACTTTTATTATGATTACTTACCTGTGTGCTGAATGCACATTTAAATTAAGAGCTTCATCGGCCATCAGCAAAAGAAGCTATGATTTATTCGGTAACTTAATGTGGTGCGTTACTAGCCCAGCGGCTAGTCGGGACAGCCGATTTGATCAGGCGTTCCCTTAGCCGTCCGCACCGCGGCTTTATATATAAGAACGCTGCGAGAGGAAGCAAGGCCCCAGTTCTCTCCAGACGCTGAATAGCACGCCATCTGTGTCGGGAGTCGCGTCGCGTCGGTATCATTGCTACAAACAGCCTCGGATGCCGTATTAAGTTACTTGAGATACGCGTAACCATGAAATCATTTTCGAGTGAAGTTTAATTCTGGGATGACTTTAATTATCGATCTTAAGTTTGCGTATTGTCGTATTTTCACGTGCCGCCGCGGGACAAACGTTCTACCATTATTTAGCGTGGCTTTTGATGAACCTAATCATCAATTTATGGCGAGCATTCATTTAAACATTTAATTTGGACATTTATAGTTGCATCAGCGCATTAGACTCTGAACTGCTCTGTTAGTTAGATTGTGTGGATTCTTTTGTTTTCATCTGTGACTTTCAGAATACAGAACGTTTTTTTTCACGACCGTTTTTGATTATAAATCCCAGACAATCTCCTAATTCCTCAGAGCTATAAGCTGTAACTATAAGTGTATTCTCAGATGAAGTGGGCACTAGGAATTCTAATTACAGGCTTCACGTTTTGTTAATCACTTTCTGGTTGTCAATATTGTAGTTACAGAGCCAGTGTTGAGAACGGCGGAAGACAGCATAAATAACATTCTAAATAATGGGAAATGCAGTGTTTCAACATTCAAACATTTATACAACAGTAATTTTCTAACCGCCGCCCCACATATGGTGCATCGGCCGGGAAATGTTCCTACATTCAACAAACATTTTTAGCAATCATAAATTTCACCCGCCACCCCACATATGGTGCATCGGCCGGGAAATACACTCCTGGAAAAGGGAAAAAGAACACATTGACACTGGTGTGTCAGACCCACCATACTTGCTCCGGACACTGCAAGAGGGCTGTACAAGCAATGATCACACGCACGGCACAGCAGACACACCAGGAACCGCGGTGTTGGCCGTCGAATGGCGCTAGCTGCGCAGCATTTGTGCACTGCCGCCGTCAGTGTCAGCCAGTTTGCCGTGGCATACGGAGCTCCATCGCAGTCTTTAACACTGGTAGCATGCCGCGACAGCATGGACGTGAACCGTATGTGCAGTTGACGGACTTTGAGCGAGGGCGTATAGTGGGCATGCGGGAGGCCGGGTGGACGTACCGCAGAATTGCTCAACACGTGGGGCGTGAGGTCTCCACAGTACATCGATGTTGTCGCCAGTGGTCGGCGGAAGGTGCACGTGCCCATCGACCTGGGACCGGACTGCAGCGACACACAGATGCACGCCAAGACTGTAGGATCCTACGCAGTGCCGTAGGGGACCGCACCGCCACTTCCCAGCAAATTAGGGACACTGTTGCTCCTGGGGTATCGGCGAGGACCATTTGCAACCGTCTCCATGAAGCTGGGCTACGGTCCCGCACACCGTTAGGCCGTCTTCCGCTCACGCCCCAACATCGTGCAGCCCGCCTCCAGTGGTGTCGCGACAGGCGTGAATGGAGGGACGAATGAAGACGTGTCGTCTTCAGCGATGAGAGTCGCTTCTGCCTTGGTGCCAATGATGGTCGTATGCGTGTTTGGCGCCGTGCAGGTGAGCGCCACAATCAGGACTGCATACGACCGAGGCACACAGGGCCAACACCCGGCATCATGGTGTGGGGAGCGATCTCCTACACTGGCCGTACACCACTGGTGATCGTCGAAGGGACACTGAATAGTGCATGGTACATCCAAACCGTCATCGAACCCATCGTTCTACCATTCCTAGACCGGCAAGGGAACTTGCTATTCCAACAGAACAATGCACGTCCGCATGTATCCCGTGCCACCCAACGTGCTCTAGAAGGTGTAAGTCAACTACCCTGGCCAGCAAGATCTCCGGAT
This sequence comes from Schistocerca serialis cubense, assembly GCF_023864345.2. Taxonomy (NCBI): domain Eukaryota; kingdom Metazoa; phylum Arthropoda; class Insecta; order Orthoptera; family Acrididae; genus Schistocerca; species Schistocerca serialis. Next base: position 316,887,789 of record NC_064640.1, on the reverse strand, counting down.
CTGTCCCCCATTGAGCATGTTTGGGACTGGATGAAGCGTCGTCTCACGCAGTCTGCACGTCCAGCACGAACGCTGGTCCAACTGAGGCGCCAGGTGGAAATGGCATGGCAAGCCGTTGCACAGGACTACATCCAGCATCTCTACGATCGTCTCCATGGGAGAATAGCAGCCTGCATTGCTGCGAAAGGTGGATATACACTGTACTAGTGCCGACATTGTGCATGCTCTGTTGCCTGTGTCTATGTGCCTGTGGTTCTGTCAGTGTGATCATGTGATGTATCTGACCCCAGGAATGTGTCAATAAAGTTTCCCCTTCCTGGGACAATGAATTCACGGTGTTCTTATTTCAATTTCCAGGAGTGTAAATTGTGTAAAAGTGAAAGTGATTTTTAGCTATTCGGATTCGCGAGTGAAATGCGACACGCAACTGAGTAATAGAACAGTGAAAGTGTTACGTGTGTATGTGGACGACGCATTTGGATTAACGACGTATCTGAATTGACGGAGCTGGAACTGAGTCTAGCGGCGCTCCCGGCATCGCGAGAAGCCAGTTTCGTCTCACCGCAGTCGTCCGCCAGAGCAGCCGGAGCCACGCCTGCAGTTGCAGGCCACGCAAACTCACAACAGCCGTCGGAGCGCCGTCTGCAATTCAGCGAGCGGTGTCGCATCAGTAATCCTGGTACACCACGCCGGCAACGCCATATGTCGTGCAGAAGGAACTAAGTTAAGTGAAAAGCTGTTAAAAATTTTACTAACCTGCACTAAAAGACTGTCGGCGATGGAACCGCCAAAAGAATCTGAGGTTAAACTTATATCAGAACCTATGTCTGTTGAGGGAACTGTAAATCCAGGCAACAGTTCAAGTGTAAACATGCATGAAAGTAGTAATGTTAAAGTGAAATATGAAGTATTGTCTCCTGACAGTAGTGTAAAAAGGGGCAATGATTCAATAATAGAGACCCCTGTAGTAAAGCAGAAATTGGAAATTGTTAATTTATTGGATGATAGTTTATCTGATGAGTTAAAAACGAAACAGTCATCAGAGATGGTAGAGTTTAAACAGGAGAAGTTAGATAGGACTGATCAACCAGAAGTTTCATTTAGTTTTGATGATTCTGGTGTTGGAGCTAGTTTTACGTCACCTGAGTGTGAAAAGAAACCAGCTAGTGAGCAACCCAAAGATACTGGGGCTGTTGATTTAAATGTTATATTACAAGCAATAGCTGCCAGTAATGCAAAAATGACAGCTGAATTAAAGTTTCAAATAAGTGAACAGGTCAAAAGCAGTAATGCTGAATTAAAATCTGATATAATTGAGGTAAATAACAGGATTGTGGCCAGTCAAACTAATTTTAATAAACGGTTTGAGGCAATGGACAATAAATTAGAATCCAGTAAAGCTGAATTAGAAAATTCTTTCAAGGCTAGTTGCAATAAGTTGAAAGAGGATCTGGACAGTTTGAACTATAAAATTGATTACAATCATGAGGATATTAAGAAAAAGGTTGCTCAACAATTTTCTGAAATGTATAAAACAGTAAAATCCGAAGTTGCTGATGTTCGCGAAGACTTCCAAATGGAAGATGCGAAGCTGCAGCACAAGTTAACAGAAAAGATCGAGGCGGAATCTGAACTGTGCTCAGATAGATTTAAAGATGTTAATATAAAACTAAACATATGTCAAGCAGAAGTAGACGCAATCAAAGCTGATACTACTCATATTGTGCAAAGAGTAGATAATGTTGAAATGAAAGTAGAAAATATTAGTACTAACATTGCTAACATTGAGAGTAAAGTAGCTTCAGTAACTTCTGGTAATGGTAGTATACAACAGGTTGCAGCTGCAAACGCCGCTTTTATCGGGTGTCGGCAGTTCTTGCGGTTCGATCCAGATAAAAATATCCACCCGCTAGATTTCTGGAACGATTTTGAAGATGTGATTCCCCCAACTTGGTCTGAACGAGAGAAAATCTCATTTATTAGAAGCCATTTAGCAGGTGACGCCATGCGTTGATCAGCTGATGTTATGTTGAAGTGTAAAACATTAGCGGAATTTAAAACAGCTTTTATTAATGAGTATTGGTCTAGCAATAAGCAAAATGAAGTGTTGAGAGAATTTTCGAGTGGAAAACGCTTCAATGCAGGCAAGGAATCAATGAAAGAGTTTGCTAGGTCATGGATCTCACGTTTGTCACATTTGGCGGAAAACCTAAAACCGGAAATGATTATACTAGGTCTTGAAGCCAAACTGTCATGGTATTGGCAAACTAGAATTATATCTGCCTCTAGAGACAATCTGGATCGTTTCATTGAATATTTGGAACGTGTAGAACGTGTTGCTGCCAATGAGGAGCAAGCACATAATAACAGAAATGCTAATAACAATAATAGTAATTTTAGGAACGAGCAAAATGGCAATGTAAACATCAGAACAGTAGGTGTTCGCCATCCTAAGAGAGGTAGAAATTGGAGAAATAATTATCAGAACCAACAATGGCATCCAAATGATAATAATTTTGTTCCAAACAAAATTATGCATGTAAACAACAGTACGGAAAGCAATGCTATGCCAGTTAATTATAATGGAAATAAGGCAAACAGTAGTAGGCCGAGGCAGGAAAACTAGTTCCCATCTATGAGGACACTGGCGCTCACCAGGCGGTTACTTTTCCTAAGCCAGTAGTTATGGGAATTGGTAAGACAAATCAGAATACTCAAACCGAACAGGTGGATGAAGTGTCGGTAGCATCTAAGGATACAACAGAAATATTAGATCACTCACAGTATTTGATTGATACCGTGTTAGAGACGCTTTCTAAGTGGGAAGAGAAAGAGAAGGCGCAGCAGTGTAACAGTAGGGAAGAGCTACTAACTACTGGATTGTCAGGTGAAGAAGCAGAAGAAATTCATGCTTATATTTACGATGACGATGATGTGATCTTATCTAAAGTGCCTGTGCTGGATGTTGATAATGTACTAATAGATTTAGGACAGGAGATACGTGAGAATGTAGAGGGTAGCCTGTTGGGGGTCGATGAACCCAGTAGCTGTGACCAGGTGTCACTTGAGAAGGAAACCGACGATAATGGTGAAAGTGGTTTAGCTGTAACTAGTGTTATGCCCGGTCTGGAGGCACAGAATCGCTCAGACTACAGTTATTTGGGTTATGTTCAGCAAACTAAATGTAATGAAGTCGTGCGGTGTTTCGATTTAAAATTAATAGACCGACTGGAAAAGGCAGCTGAAAATGTAATTCAGGAAACCCCTACACACTGTGACCTAAATGTAATGAAGACAGATGTCGATCACTTTAGTTGGAGACAAATTCAAAAGGAACTATTGAATGAGTTTGAGGAACCACCTGTACAACCTAGAATAAGCCACCCTTTAATAATAGTGAATGTGTTGGGTATTAATGTACGTTGTCTCTTAGACAGTGGAAGTGAAGTGAGTGCGATATCTCAGTCCTTCTTTGATGCATTACCTGTTAAAGACAAGCTTACAGTAATGAGTGTATCACGACTGGTGCCACTGGCAAGGTGTCAAAAACAGTAAAGCAAGAAGCTTTGCTGCCATTTAACATTAATGGTAATTTAACTGATCATCCATGTTTAATTGTAAACAATCTCAATATTGAAGTTTTAATTGGCATCGATTTCTTGTCAAAATATCAGAGTGTTGTTGACTTTGAAAGAAGCCAGTTAAAAATGGTCTTGCCGATAACTGGAGTAATTACGGTACCTTTTATTGATGAACATGTAGTAACTAATGATGACAATTGGGAGCTGCCTATACGAGTTCTGAAAAATAGGAGATATTGGGACGAAGGTGTTAATCTTAACACAAGTAAGCTAAACACAGAAGAAGAAGAAGAAGCAATTATTTTGGACAAAATAGAAGCTAAATTGCAGGAAATCGAAAAAATTTCAGCTAATCAGAAGGAAGAACTAAGACAGGTTCTAAAAAGGCATCATAAGGTATTTTCAGATCGACGTGGCGTGGTCAAAGGTTATGAATGAATGCTGTAGGGAGGAGGTTGTTCTGTAACCTCTACACAGTGTGGCAGCTGTGCAGTCCCAGCTGTGTGAGATCTTCTTTCCTTTTCAGGTCTCACTCATTCTTCATCTTTCCCATCCACCAAAATTTCGGCGCTTACTCTCTAATACAAAAATTTTCCGTCATGACTATCAAGCCATGAGTTCTGTAACCATCCTATCCACCGATTAGTGAAGAAAAATACCTGATATGACAAACCTAACAGTTACATAAACAATAGAGAAGTATGACATAATTAAGGTACAAATGTATTTGAGGAACAATTATGTATAGAAACCAGGTAATACAGTAAGTACAAAGTGTTGTTTTATTGGAAATGGTCCACCAACAATATTTAAAAAAAGATATACAAGTTCGTGTACGAGCAGGATCTGAAGTGGCAGTGAATCCTAGTGTATGCATTAGAGCTAACTAATAAATAGTAAGAGAAGTACTTAGTGTTATGAAAATATGCAGATAAGTTGTAAAAATGAACTCACCTTGTGTAGCAAGGAATGGCAGTGTAATAGAATTGAACAGTGTTTGTGGTTGAGACGTGAAGGACATGTCCCTGAAGTATTTATAATGTTGGAGCTGGCCATTATTTTGGTGTAGTGTGTGACAGGACACACCTACACGTATTGAGGTAATGAGTTGGAGGCGTGAATGCGACCATAGGTACCCTTATGTTAGATGAGACAAAGCAGCTCATGGTATCCTATAGGTTTAAGGAATTTAGCATTACGCTCTTCCATAATTACTTAATGCATTTTAGTGGTAGGTCGAGAGAGACTACCTGTGGTTTCAGCGTCCGATCGAGCGGAAATGGATTGCCACGTGAGCAAACTGATCAGCTGCAATACACTATGGATATGAAATAAATATGCTATCCTGTGCTTTAAATTTTAATGCAGTATTACTTAAGTTCATACACTAGCAAAGTAAATAAGTAACATAATGACAGACGTGAAACATTATTGATAGCTCAGCATAAATACACTAGCAAAGTAAATAAGTAACATAATGACAGACGTGAAACATTATTGATAGCTCAGCATAAATACACTAGCAAAGTAAATAAGTAACATAATGACAGACGTGAAACATTATTGATAGCTGAGCATAGATACACTTCAAAGTAAGTAAGTACATAATTGCAGATGTGGAACTGACACAACAGCAGAGGACCAATAAGTGGATTTAGTAGTCAACCAAACGTAGTGTGTTTTGAACACTCAGAACTGTACTATTACCAAAAGTTACTCATATGTACAAAGAAGCTGAGAAAACAACTACTAATCAAATATACTCATACTATCTCTAAGAATAAGGTAATCAAAGATGAGTCAGCTAAGTGAATAAAGTACAAATGTATCAGGAATGTACCGAGCATTGGTTCAGTGTTCCGGCCTAGAAATAATAAATTCAGATTAAATAGGATTTATGATTGTATGCCTTAAGAGCATAAATTTTCTCTAGTACGTGACTAATAGCGTTTTGAGCCATTTGTTTACCGATTTATGACAATTAAGTAACCGTAAGAGTAAAATTGAAAAAGTTCTGTTAACTTTGTTCCAGCAACATATTGAAGGATGAAATGTATATATCCCCATTTCATTGTGACCCACCCTCAGATATTAAGTGAACAGAGTCTGAGGCACTCTTTTTGTTTGTTCTACAGGACAAACCAGATAATGGCAGCCTGGTAGCTACGTGAAAGCGTGGAGTGACTTTGACACAACTCACAGTGACCCCTCCCCTTTCCCCATGTAATTTAGAGTGAACGTGAAGGACGCACACCATAGCAACTTCCCTCCTCTACCCTTGTGTATGGAAGTGTAGAACGCCAGCCAAAGTGGCTACAACCACGTGTGTAAAAATTATTTGTGAAATTTTCTTTCAGGTTTAGAAAAGACTGCTAAGATATAATCATCTGGTTATGTATCTTGAATAACTGTGTAATTTTGTTTGAATTTGTGTATTTAAAAATGTATTTAATGGATTTAAGATTTTCATAATTTTACATATTTTTATGTGTTTGTTTGTCTAAGGCAATATGTATGCCAAAGTGTTTCATTGACTTTTCTTAAAAATTTGAGTAATAATGTTTCTTAAGAGGTAGTGAACATGCCCGCAATTTAAATAATTGATGTAGGTAATCAGTTTTCTTTTAATGTTTCTACATGTTTACATTTCAATTTTAATTTTTCATAGGAAGTTAAGCTGTGCTCTTGCTTCCCTTTTTGTAATCAAATTTTTTTTCCTCGTTCATTAACATCCAAAAACAAAAAATTTAAGTAGAGGGTGATGTAGGGAAGCAGCCTACTCACGCAGTAGTAAATTCACATCAGTCTTTCCATTGTGTGCCAGCCTAGTCCGCTGTAACTAGCTCTGACGTCATAAATGTTGCGCAATACTTTAAAAATCAAGCAAATAACCTCAAACGGTTCTAGCATGTCAGGAGTAATACTAAAGTAATATGTGTTGAATATCAGTTCGATAACTTAAGCCATTTTCGAAATTTGGACGTTCTTCTGTAAAAATCATTGGCGCAACAGAAAAGAGCTAGAGACTTAATAATTGATAATTAGATTCATTTTTCATAATTATTTAATAAAGACAGTCTTCTGGATCTCACAAATTAAGATTTTAGTGGAAATTCATGATTTTCTGGTTTTCATCTTAACACTAAAGGAAGCAAGATAGATTAAGTAGACTAATAAATAAGGCTAGGATGTTTATATTTAAGTAGGTTGGAGATCCGCTATAACTATGAAGATGTGAGAAGTTTCATTTGAATACCTAAAAAACTATAGCGATAGCGTATCTCCAAAGGGCCAGTTCAGAGCTCGTCTACTGCGTGCAGTGTAATTAAATTAATTCTCTCGCCCAAAATATTTAACTTAGCCACGTCAAAATTTTATTATCAATACTTACCTGCGTGCTGAATGCACATTTAAATTAAGAGCTTCATCGGCCATCAGCAAGAGAAGCTATGATTTATTAGGTAACTTAAAGTGGTGCATTACTAGCCCAGCGGCTAGTCGGGAGAGCCGATTTGATCAGGCGTTCCCTTAGCTGTCCGCACCGCGGCTTTATACGCTCCTGGAAATTGAAATAAGAACACCGTGAATTCATTGTCCCAGGAAGGGGAAACTTTATTGACACATTCCTGGGGTCAGATACATCACATGATCACACTGACAGAACCACAGGCACGTAGACACAGGCAACAGAGCATGCACAATGTCGGCACTAGTACAGTGTATATCCACCTTCCGCAGCAATGCAGGCTGCTATTCTCCCATGGAGACGATCGTAGAGATGCTGGATGTAGTCCTGTGCAACGGCTTGCCATGCCATTTCCACCTGGCGCCTCAGTTGGACCAGCGTTCGTGCTGGACGTGCAGACCGCGTGAGACGACGCTTCATCCAGTCCCAAACATGCTCAATGGGGGACAGATCCGGAGATCTTGCTGGCCAGGGTAGTTGACTTACGCCATCTAGAGCACGTTGGGTGGCACGGGATACATGCGGACGTGCATTGTCCTGTTGGAACAGCAAGTTCCCTTGCCGGTCTAGGAATGGTAGAACGATGGGTTCGATGACGGTTTGGATGTACCATGCACTATTCAGTGTCCCCTCGACGATCACCAGTGGTGTACGGCCAGTGTAGGAGATCGCTCCCCACACCATGATGCCGGGTGTTGGCCCTGTGTGCCTCGGTCGTATGCAGTCCTGATTGTGGCGCTCACCTGCACGGCGCCAAACACGCATACGACCATCATTGGCACCAAGGCAGAAGCGACTCTCATCGCTGAAGACGACACGTCTCCATTCGTCCCTCCATTCACGCCTGTCGCGACACCACTCGAGGCGGGCTGCACGTGAGCGGAAGACGGCCTAACGGTGTGCGGGACTGTAGCCCAGTTTCATGGAGACGGTTGCGAATGGTCCTCGCCGATACCCCAGGAGCAACAGTGTCCCTAATTTGCTGGGAAGTGGCGGTGCGGTCCCCTACGGCACTGCGTAGGATCCTACGGTCTTGGCGTGCATCCGTGCGTCGCTGCGGTCCGGTCCCAGGTCGACGGGCACGTGCACCTTCCGCCGACCACTGGCGACAACATCGATGTACTGTGGAGACCTCACGTCCCACGTGTTGAGCAATTCGGCGGTACGTCCACCCGGCCTCCCGCATGCCCACTATACGCCCTCGCTCAAAGTCCGTCAACTGCATATACGGTTCACGTCCACGTTGTCGCGGCATGCTACCAGTGTTAAAGACTGCGATGGAGCTCCGTATGCCACGGCAAACTGGCTGACACTAACGGCGGCGGTGCACAAATGCTGCGCAGCTAGCGCCATTCGACGGCCAACACCGCGGTTCCTGGTGTGTCCGCTGTGCCGTGCATGTGATCATTGCTTGTACAGCCCTGTTGCAGTGTCCGGAGCAAGTATGGTGGGTCTGACCCACCGGTGTCAATGTGTCCTTTTTTCCATTTCCAGGAGTGTATATAAGAACGCTGCGCGAGGGAGAAAGGCCCCAGTTCTCTCCAGACGCTGAACATCACGCCATCTGTGTCGGGAGTCGCGTCGCGTCGGTATCATTGCTACAAACAGCCTCGGATGCCGTATTAAGTTACTCGAGATACGCGTAACCATGAAATCATTTTCAAGTGAAGTGTTAATTCTGGGATGATTTTCATTATCTAGCTTCAGTTTGCGTATTGTCGTATTTTCACGTGCCGCCGCGGGACGAACATTCTACCATTACTTAGCGTGGCGTTTGATGAACCTAATGATCAAATTATGGCGAGCATTCATTTAAATATTCAATTTGGACAATTATAGTTGCATCAGCGCATTAGACTCTGAACTGCTCTGTTAGTTAGATTGTGTGGATTCTTTTGTTTTCATCTGTGACTTTCAGAATACAGAATGTTTTTTTTTTTTTTTTTTCATGACCGTTTTTGATTATAAATCCCGGACAATCTCCTAAATTCCTCAGAGCTATAAGCTGTAACTATAAGTGTATTCTCAGATGAAGTGGGCACTAGGAATTCTAATTACAGGCTTCACGTTTTGCTAATCACTTTCTGGTTGCCAATATTGTAGTTAGAGAGCCAGTGTTGGGAACGGCGAAAGACAGCATAAATAACATTCTAAGTAATAGGAACATTTTTAACAACAATAATTCCACCCGCCGCCCCACAATTGGTGCATCGGCCGGGAAATGCAGTGTTTCTACATTCAACATTCAAACTTTTATATAACAATTAATGCTATCGGCCGCCCCACATATGGTGCATCGGCCGGGAAATGTTCCTACATTCAACAAACATTTTTAGCAATCATAAATTTCACCCGCCGCCCCACAAGGCGTGTATTCGTCATCGCCATACTCGCGTATCACCCGGCATGATGGTATGGGGTGCCACTGGTTACATGTCTCGGTCGCCTCTTGTTCGCATTGACGGCACTTTGAACAGTGGACGTTACATTTCAGACGTGTTACGATCCGTTGCTCTATCCTTCATTCGATCCCTGGTCAATGGTGGCCGAGCAACTGGCTCGTCACAATACGCCAGTCACTACTCTTGATGAACTGTGGTATCGTGTTGAAGCTGCATGGACAGCTGTACCTGTACACGCCACCCAAGCTCTGTTAATGCCCATGCGTATCAATGCCGTTATTACGGCCAGAGGTGGTTGTTCTGGGTACTGATTTCTCAGGATCTGTACACTCAAATTGCGTGAAAATGCAATCACATGACACTTCTAGTACAATATATTTGTCCAATGAATACCCGTTTATCATCTGCATATCTTCTTGGTGTAGCCATTTTAATGGCCAGTAGTGTATAAATACATACAAGGTAACGATCTTGGTTGATTAATTTATGGCAAAAAATATGAATGGCCTGATATACATAAGGCAAAAATCATAATGGAAGACTTATGGAAAAATAATGAGTTGACTACTAAATAATTCACATTGTTGTCATTCTGGTAACTCAATTTCTGCTGTGGCCGAGCGGTTCTAGGCGCTTCAGTCCGGAACAACGCGGCTGCTACGCTCGCAGGTTCGAATCCTGCCTCGGGCATGGATGTGTGTTATGTCCTTCGGTTAGTTAAGTTTAAGTAGTTCTAAGTCTAGGGGACTGATGACCTCAGATGTTAAGTCCCATAGTGCTTAGAGCCATCTGAACATTTTTTGGACTCCGTTTCTGAAATTCTCCACAGTTTCAAGGACACGTCACCAACTGAATCCGATTTTTAAGAAGAGAAAAACATACTTGCAAAATATTATTCCCTTAAATCGCCCCTGTGCGAAAATTTGAGAATATCTCCGACAGTAGCAGTTATGACCTTCTAAATGTACAGTTTTTACACATGCGGGTGGACCCGTTATCACTCGCTCTGCCCCTCTGTAGCCACTCAGTGCCCGAGCGCTAAGTGTTACACAAGGGAAAGAGTAAGACGTCTGTGAAATAGTCTTTTGACATTCGTAACATGCTTTATTCGCTGCGTCACAGTACGAGGTTTCTGTCCTGTAACTGGTACCAGAGATCTGTCTTTAAACATTTGTGCAGGGTGGGCAAATAAAAGTGGCACGGAGAACAGAGTTCCAGGGTACAAAGAAACACAGAAGAGGAAAGGAAATACAGTACTAACCTGGCTGTAGCAGATGTTGAGAATGGCCACCATTCACCTCTTGGCACTTCTGGGCTCTGGTCAGCAAGTTGCTGAAGGCGGATCGAAGCTGGACCGCTAAATTGCTGCGGTCTCATCCGAAATTTCTGCTGTACTTCTTGACAACTATGAGGGTTGTTGCGATACACCTTAGACTTGAGGTTTTCCCACATAAAGTAATCGCATGCTGACGGGTCACTTGGGTGGCCAGCTAGAGCCGCAGTAGGACTGACCTCTGCTAACTGCAAGGCGTGAAAATTGTGTAAATTTGCTCCAAGGTTCGGGTGGCTGTATGGGCAGTGAAAATGTCGTGTGACTAGGGCCTCCCTTCGGGTAGATCGTTCGCCGGTTGCAAGTCTTTCGATTTGACGCCACTTCGGCGACTGGCGCCCCGATCCGGATGAAATAATGATGATTAGGGCAACACAACACCCAGTCCCTGGGCAGAGAAAATCTCCGACCCAGCCGGGAATCAAGTCCGGGCCCTTAGGATTGACATTATGTCACGCTGACCACTCAGCTAGCGGGGACGGACCTGTAGGAAGTAACTGCAGGTTTGTTCCTCCTCCGTTAATGTTGCCGGAAATGGTTTCAAAATGTTCACAATGTAACGCACCGAAGTCAGCGTCGGATGAAAGAAGATATGACCAGGAATGCGGCGTGCAAACACTGCTCACCAAACCCCAACTTTCTGATAATGGAATAGTGTTTCGTGAAAGTTATGCTGATTCTCCTCTGCCCAGAACGTGTGTGTCTATGAGTTGAAATAACCAGGCTTTATCAGACATAAAGAACAGATCCATGTCAAAGCCATTTATTGCTATCTCAGTAAACAGCCACTCACAAAACTGGCGGTGCTGAGGATAATCTGCTGGTTTTAATGCATGAACAACAGACACTCGGTAGAGGTGCATATGCGGGTAGAGACTGAGTATTCGTCCGCATGCTCGACTTGATATGCCGACCTCTGCCACAGGCGTCAGGTTGATTTGGTACGACTCTGAAGCATTGTCTGGTAAACCGCAGTAACATTTTATGGTGTGCGGGCACGTTTAGGAATGCTTTTTGACTTGTTCAAAACAGGTCTTGTCTGACTCAATTTCGTTGCTTGGCATTCATTGCTGGCACTTTGACACCGTTAAACGTCTCAGCAAATAATTGACCACACCGTTTCCACGACTTTGTTGTCACGTAACTTTCCACAACGAACACCCGCTGCTCTGCTGTGACTACCATCGTCCCCTTTGCACTGCGCCACTCGCACTGACACAGCCCATATTACACTCGGAACCGGTGTGGATCAGATGTCGGGCGAACACGTGGTGTGCGCGTCAGGCGTCGTCGTTATACATACATACAATAACGTCCAATCGTATCCATTCGTCCGGGCCACTTTTATTTTCCCCAGTGTGTATAAGAGGCAGTCAAATGAAAACGAGACAGATGGGATGAAAGTACGTAATCTGTTTATTACACTCCTGGAAATGGAAAAAAGAACACATTGACACCGGTGTGTCAGACCCACCATACTTGCTCCGGACACTGCGAGAGGGCTGTACAAGCAATGATCACACGCACGGCACAGCGGACACACCAGGAACCGCGGTGTTGGCCGTCGAATGGCGCTACCTGCGCAGCATTTGTGCACCGCCGCCGTCAGTGTCAGCCAGTTTGCCGTGGCATACGGAGCTCCATCGCAGTCTTTAACACTGGTAGCATGCCGCGACAGCGTGGACGTGAACCGTATGTGCACTTGACGGACTTTGAGCGAGGGCGTATAGTGGGCATGCGGAAGGCCGGGTGGACGTACCGCAGAATTGCTCAACACGTGGGGCGTGAGGTCTCCACAGTACATCGATGTTGTCGCCAGTGGTCGGCGGAAGGTGCACGTGCCCGTCGACCTGGGACCGGACCGCAGCGACGCACGGATGCACGCCAAGACCGTAGGATCCTACGCAGTGCCGTAGGGGACCGCACCGCCACTTCCCAGCAAATTAGGGACACTGTTGCTCCTGGGGTATCGGCGAGGACCATTCGCAACCGTCTCCATGAAGCTGGGCTACGGTCCCGCACACCGTTAGGCCGTCTTCCGCCCACGCCCCAACATCGTGCAGCCCGCCTCCAGTGGTGTCGCGACAGGCGTGAATGGAGGGACGAATGGAGACGTGTCGTCTTCAGCGATGAGAGTCGCTTCTGCCTTGGTGCCAATGATGGTCGTATGCGTGTTTGGCGCCGTGCAGGTGAGCGCCACAATCAGGACTGCATACGACCGAGGCACACAGGGCCAACACCCGGCATCATGGTGTGGGGAGCGATCTCCTACACTGGCCGTACACCACTGGTGATCGTCGAGGGGACACTGAATAGTGCACGGTACATCCAAACTGTCATCGAACCCATCGTTCTACCATTCCTTGGCCGGCAAGGGAACTTGCTGTTCCAACAGAACAATGCACGTCCGCATGTATCCCGTGCCACCCAACGTGCTCTAGAAGGTGTGAGTCAACTACCCTGGCCAGCAAGATCTCCGGATCTGTCCCCCATTGAGCATGTTTGGGACTAGATGAAGCGTCGTCTCACGCGGTCTGCACGTCCAGCATGAACGCTGGTCCAACTGAGGCGCCAGGTGGAAATGGCATGGCAAGCCGTTGCACAGGACTACATCCAGCATCTCTACGATCGTCTCCATGGGAGAATAGCAGCCTGCATTGCTGCGAAAGGTGGATATACACTGTACTAGTGCCGACATTGTGCATGCTCTGTTGCCTGTGTCTATGTGCCTGTGGTTCTGTCAGTGTGATCATGTGATGTATCTGACCCCAGGAATGTGTCAATAAAGTTTCCCCTTCCTGGGACAATGGATTCACGGTGTTCTTATTTCAATTTCCAGGAGTGTATATCAAAAGTAATCGCCATAACTCTTAACGTAAGGGGCGATCAAAAAGTTTCCGTTCGAGGGCTTTATTGCAGCGGGACTCGGATACGGGTATACAAGGACCGAAATGTAGTCAAGATGTTAGTGTGGCTTTCTAACTGAAACTCTTTTGTCGTCTGCTACACATTTATCCCACTATGGGGAAAGACAGTGAGTGCCTTCATTGAAAAAATGTTTGCAGTTGTCTACGGAACCATGGTTGTAGCCAGGCGTGGACCTCTTCGTCCAAAGAAAATTGACGACTCCAAATGTCTTCTTCGAGGGCTCCAAAAACGTAAAATCGTGTGGGGAGAGATCGGAACTATATGGAGGATGTGGACGGGCTCCCCAGCGAAACTTCTGCAGCGTAGTCGGAACAGCTTTGGTAATATGAGAGCCCGCCCACATGTTGCCAAGGTTCACACGCGGAAAGAATTTGACTCATATCGAGACTTGATGCGTGGGTCGACATTTTTCCAAGGTTGTTTCGACTGCGCTTCAGAAGTTTCGTTAGGAAGCCTTTACACATTCTCCATACAGTCACAATCTCCCCCCTTGCGATTTCCATATTTTTTGAGCCCCAGAGAAAGACATTCATGGCCGCCGATTTGCTTCGAATGAAGAGGTGCATGCGTGGATACTATCATGTTTCCGAAGGCAATCGCAAACATATTTCCATGCCGGCTTTGACCGAACACTTGCACAGTGGGATGAATCTATAACACCTTTTGAAACAATAAACAGTTTAGTTAACTTTTGTCCATTTGTCTCGTTCTCATTTGACTGACCCTTACATGTTGCAATGTAAATGAATGAAATGAATGAGTGTGTCGTTAAAGAAGTAGAAAAGTGCTATTTAATTATTGAAATCGCTGTTGTGCGGTACTTCCTTTGGATTTTAAAGATGACACTGTTAAACTGAAGATGCGCTATACTTCAACGTGATTAAATCACAAATCGAAAATCGTTTACTAAATTTGACGGTATTTCAGTTCTTATGTTTATTCGTTTTGGTTTTGAGCCATATATATAGCTGCAAAATATTAGTAGTGGTTCAACTGACTATAAGCACTAAGGGACTTAACATTGGAGGTTATCAGTCCCCTATACTTAGAACTACTTAAACCTAACTAACTTCTTTTTTATTTAGAAAGGATTTTTCTTTCCATCCCTGCCCGCTTGAATCGAAGCCCAGACACGTTCGCGATATGCAAGTCGTACAAAACGGAGGTCGAACAGTTTATAACAAGCGTGAATGTCGTAGATGAGACGTGAATTTTAAAATAAATGAGTCACCAAGAGCAATATATGTTAAATACAGTTTTTCCTGGCTACATTTTGTCACGCGGAGGCCAAATGAAAAACATAAAAAAAAATTTCGGATTTCGATTGCATCAGATGAGTGTATATCGGTTGGAGTCGTTTACAGTAGATTGACACTCACTGTTCCAGTTAATCTGCCAAGAACTTTGCAATGAGCCATGGCAATACTTTCTCACATTAGAAAAGACTCTGAGATCAAGCTTAATACATACAACTGCCCGCAATTTTTCCAGTATTCTGTGGGATCAAGTGAGCCAAAACTATTGGGTCACGAATAGCAACACCGCAAAATTCACAGAGTTTTGACGAATATTTGAAAATAACCATAACTGAAAGAAGACATAGGATTTGCTATAGTATAAAGGGCAGTGAAATAAAAAAG
This sequence comes from Schistocerca serialis cubense, assembly GCF_023864345.2. Taxonomy (NCBI): domain Eukaryota; kingdom Metazoa; phylum Arthropoda; class Insecta; order Orthoptera; family Acrididae; genus Schistocerca; species Schistocerca serialis. Next base: position 316,872,442 of record NC_064640.1, on the reverse strand, counting down.
AGACAGATGAAAAAATAACTAAACTGTTAATTATTTCAAAACTTTAAGTAATCGCCATAACTGTGGATACATTTATTTCACTGTGAGACAAGATGGTCAGTGCCTCGATGGAAAAATGTTTGGGGCTGCTTACGTATCCGTGATTGTACCGAGGCTTGCACGTCTTCACCCGAAGGAAATCTATGGCCACGGCTGTCTTTGCAGCCTAGTCGAAACAACTGGCATACCAGCTCCGGGAAAGTGATGATGACCTTTTTGTTTGACTGCAAGGCCCCTCTACTAATGGACTTTCTGGAACATGGGACTAGAATTAACTTACAATGGTACGTGAACACTTTGAAAAAACGTCAGTACGCCATCAAATGCAAACTCCCAGGAAATCGTGGAAAATTGGAACGACGCCTCATTACATTCTCACGCTCATGATACTAATTAAGACGTGTCGTGACGTAAGAGAGACACTATTACTGTACTGAAGATTATACCTGCTACTGGGAATAAAGTCTACACGTAAAATAGTGTCACCGACCACTTCGGCTGATTTTATCTTAACTGTGGCCCTAGGACTCACTTAAAACCAAAATGTGACCACACAAACCGCAACATAATCTCATACGCCTTCATTTATATTCCTATAATGCTACTTGTCGGACAATATTTGTTTCCACCAGTCGAGAGCCTCTTTATTGCTCCCTCCTAGTTTTATTTATGGTGTTGTTCAAATGGTTCAAATGGCTCTTAGCACTATGGGACTTAACATCTGTGATCATCAGTCCCCTAGAACTTAGAACTACTTAAACCTAACTAACCTAAGGACATGACTCACATCCATGCCCGAGGCAGGATTCGAACCTGCGACCGTAGCGGTCACGCGGTTCCGGACTGAAGCGCCTAGAACCGCACGGCCACACCGGCCGGCTATGGTGTTGTCTTAACATTTTTGTTGTAATCTTTAGTAACATTTGTAGAAGTGTTGTTCTTATTTTATTCAATAATCCACTTCGATGCCCTCGTGTGTTCAGAAGCAAAAGGTTTAGCAGATGAGTTTTCTCATGTGTTCAATATATTGTAATGTTGCATGACAGCCGGCCGAAGTGGCCGAGCGGTTAAAGGCGCTACAGTCTGGAACCGCACGACCGCTACCGTCGCAGGTTCGAATCCTGCCTCGGGCATGGATGTGTGTGATGTCCTTAGGTTAGTTAGGTTTAAGTAGTTCTAGGTTCTAGAGGACTTATGACCACAGCAGTTGAGTCCCATAGTGCTCAGAGCCATTTGTTGCATGACAGCAGCTTCAGTAACGTAGTTCGCTGTCGACACGAATGTACGAAGAAGCGTGCGCTGACTTGTTCTTATAGTGAGAAACGTTCTGATACAGGAACGGTAGTATGACAATACAGTCCCTGTTTCACAGTTTAGTCTTTCTCAAACATTTAGGTCATATCTGTTGCCACAGCAGTTGACTCTTCGCCACACAACACACACACAACGTCATTCACAGAAAAAATGGCAACATAAAAGCCAAGATGATGGAAGTAGCAAATCTGTGCTATATAAAAGTGAGACTGAATTAAAATTACTTTGGTGATGGAAAAATATACCAAATACAAAAATTAACAATTTTCGGAAATTTGAACAATTTCCGGGAACTTAAAAGGATAGGAAAAAGTTAGAGTGCAGACCTAGACTAGGTGCAACAATTAAAAATTTACGCTAAACTCAAAAAATGGTTCAAACGACTCTGAGCACTATGCGACTTAACTTCTGAGGTCATCAGTCGCCTAGAACTTAGAACTAATTAAACCTAACCAACCTAAGGACATCACACACATCCATGCCCGAGGCAGGATTCGAACCTGCGACCGTAGCGGTCGCTCGGTTCCAGACTGTAGAGCCTAAAACCGCACGGCCACTCTGGCCGGCCGCTAAACTCAAATTAATCCAATTTCAGTAAGCTATAATTACCGGAATAGTGTTGGTCTCAACGTGAGCATGTGTCATCTCGCTCACCCATCGCTTATCAATCTGTTTCAACTTGCTTTACCACCGTCTTACTCTGTTGGTTTTTCTGAACAACTAGTACTGTAGGTGCAATGATACGGGATTCCTCCCCACCACCGCGTCCCGGTCGTTGAAACCACCAGCTCTCGTGCACGACTTTCTGTGTCCAGGTCTTGGTGACGGCGTTTTTCGCTGATTCGATACTTCTTCCAGATTTCGAAATTTTATGAAAGTTATAAAAATCTGAGTCGTGGGTTTGCAACTCACATATTTACTTCCGGTTTGGAGTCCAAGTATGGCATCGTATCGCTAATCTTAGTTTTTCACCAGTTTTCGTCATTTTCACATTTCATAAGTACTGGATAAGTGTTTCAATACTTATCAACTCATACAAACGAATTTCGAATTTTATTTGTCCTACATTGAAGCCTATTACAGAACTGCCACAGTAAGTTGTATTTTTGCTGTGCTACTATATTACAGAATTCACAGTAATATAAATAGAAACAACGCTACAGATTCTATCACTTAGACACATTTTAGTAATGATGAAGTATAGAGGATTATCATTTTTAACGTACTGTAAATTTTGTGTAACAGAGATTACTATATGCCTTAATTAGTCTGAAAGTACATGTGCACCATCGAATGTGAAACCGAGAAGGGGCAATGCTGCGGAAAACAATGTCCAACGATATACATATATTATGTAAACGACTGATGTATGCCTTAATGGATGCAGCCTGTTGAGGCGGACTTGCTAAATCTTATCATTAATCTCTGACATTTAATATTGAAAACATGTGAAGTTACAGTTGACCGATCACTGCGACCAATTCGTTGACGCTGCGTCTGGAGTACACGAGGAGTAAATAATGTATTGTATTGTACGTTATCACCCTTACCATGTGAGACCTCAATTTGTTTCTGGTTATGAGAGGGAAAGCTTCATGTGAATCTATCGGGGTCTTAACGGTGTACGATTTTTCACCAGTATGCGACTTCTACTAACATACCTGGAAATTCTTTAAAATTATTGCTGCTCTGATTCAAGCTTACGAAGTTGCATCTTATCCGTGTCAATAGATCGAAAGGGTAGGGGAAGACACTTATTGGAAAAATAGCGTAGTTTCGGCCTTAATAGCGGCAGATGGGCAGAATTAAGTCACTTGAGCAACACGCTATCTGCTCAAAAATATCCGGATACGTATTAATGGACATTAATATGGATGTGTCCACCCTTAGACTTTACACGGTTTCAACTCTCCTAGGGACACTTTCAGTGACGAGTCTGAATGTCCATGGAGGAATGTCAGAATGTCAGCCCATTATTCCTCAAGAGCCGAAACCAGTGAAGCTAGTGATGTTGGATGCTGTTTTCATGAGTAGAGCCGGCGTTCTAACTCATGCCGAAGGAATCATTTTGGGGTTGAAGCTCTTTTTTTGCGTGTTTGGTTTAACAATACGTATGATTTTGGATAGGTTCCGCCTTTCGCAAAACACAATTTTGTTTTTTAACCCAAAAATGTTTCACTGAAATTACAGCATCTTCAGTGGGCTTTTCTTTTGTGGCTGTTAAAGATGAAGAATGTTCATTACTGTTTGTATACTTGTAAATATTAGTTTTTAATCGTAATTTCAGATATTTGAAAAAACCAAAGGAGTTCCATTGGATTCCGGTAGGTAATCTGGATAAGACGATCCATTTCAGGAATGTTACCGTCCACAAACCATTGCCTCAGCGATGTTGCTTTATAACAGGCTGCACTATCATGGTGACACGGGCATCGTCTCCGAACCGTTCCTGTAATGTATGCAGTACACAAAGCTGTAATATGTGTTCATATCATTCCGCAATTAGCGTTTTCTCAAGTGCACTACATACCATAACACTACCTTCTCCGTACTTCACTATTGGCACTACGAAACTGGCTGCTAACGTTGCCCAGGCATTCGCCAAACCCAAACCCTTCCATCGGATTGCCACAGGGTATAGCGCGAGTCATGCCTCGAAAACACTCGAGTCCAGTCAACCGTTGCGGTGTCGCTCTTCACACCACCTCAAACGTCATTTCGTAAAGACCGCAGAAATGTGTGACTTAGGTGAAACTGCTCAACCATCGTATCCCATTTTCTTTAAAATTCGCTGCGCACAGTCATTGTGCTAGCTGGACTGCTGGCAGCACTTTGGAACTGACGACAGCTCCCTTCCGCAGATTTCATGTGATCTTTTACATCCACCTTCATCAATGGTCAGCAGTCCCTATGCAACAGAAAATTAGGTCTGCTGGTCTCGGTTTAGATGTTGTTTTTCCCTCGCTGTTCCACTTCATACTTAAAGTACGAACTGTCGACTTGGTCAGTTTATAAGAGTTCAAATCTCCCTGATGGATTTTTCGCTAAACTGACATAAAAAGCCTAGTCCACATTCGAAGTTCACTCAGCTCCTCTACTTCGCCTTCACTGCTTCTCTGCTGACAACACATTACTCCCCGCCTCCTTTTGTGTTGTCCGATCCGCCTTTCATGACAGTCGTTAATTCCGAATTACGAAGGCGTGCCCGATACTTTTCATCAGACAGTATGCAAGCACTGGCTGAACATAATGATACATGAGTAAAAACTGCAAAATAATAAAAAATGCACCTTATCTGTGACTCTAACGCCGAAGACAGAAGTAACTGGACATGCAAGTGAGACGTGATATAGTAACGCAGTAATTTAAACCTGCAAAAATTTGGAAGGGATGAAATATCAGAGAAAAATACGAAAAAAAGTCATTTCTTGCTTTTTCCACATCTACATCACTACTATGCAATTCACAATTACGTGATTGGCAGAGGGTTCACCGAACCGCTTGCAGAGTATTTTTCGACCGATCCGCTCTCGAATAGCACTTGGGAGAAACGAAAAACAAAATCTTCCGTGAAATATATTCGCGGTTGCGGATATGGATAACCATCAGTTGTATAATGGAACGACAACAATGAAAATTTGTGCCGGACCGCGACTCTAAACCGAATTTCCTGCTTATCTCGAGCGGTCGCCTTACAATTAGGCTAACCAACCACGACTGTGGGTGAGACCCAAAGTTCCATATGTCATCAGCCATTTGTCTACATGCTGTAGTCATACATCCTGTACAGGAGTGATATTTTAATTGAAAGTCGCCTGCCCGGTGTTCAAGTGTTGGCAGATAAATCCGATATTCCAGTGCCTCTGTTGTTCAGAAGTACCCTATAATGTTCCTTGGGACATGAATGGATCCCTGTTTAAGAGATACCTGACTGGGAGGCAGCGGCTACAGGTTGGAAACGCCGACAACGGCCTGGAGTGGGTGTGATATAACTCTCTCCATACCACATCTAATCATGAATGACGGATGATGACTCGGCAGTCAGTCGACTACTTCGTGGTCTTCAGGGCCTTTTTCTTTCCATCAACCTATTGTTTCATGCAACTGGGGGTCGGGAACAATGTGAAGGACCGGCCTACACATCCTCGTCCGAAAATCTCGTGTTAAGTTTTACGTGCGTTTTCTAAATATAATAAGGCAAATAGCGGATGATTCCTTCGAGCAGGATATCCTCGATCTCCTTGCCTTTTCCTTCTCCAATCCAACTTCGCACTCTGTCACTGATAACACAATTCTAATCTTTTTTTGCCCAGCCGGCCGTGGTGGTCGAGCGGTTCTAGGCGCTACAGTCTGGAACCGCGTGACCAATACGGTCGCAGGTTCGAATCCTGCCTCGGGCATAGATATGTGTGATGTTCTTATGTTAGTTAGGTTTAAGTAGCTCTAAGTTCTAGGGGACTGATGACCTCAGAAGATAAGTCCCATAGTGCTCAGAGCCATTTGAACCTTTTTTTTTTTTTACCCATAGTACCGAAGACTGCTTTGAACAAAATCAAACGACGTGTGTCCATTGTTCATGACTCACAGTACAATACCTGTCGAAGAGGAAAGAATGAAGGAAGAATAGAAATTAACGTCCAGTCGACAGCGTGCTCATTAGAGACACAACAAAAACTCGGATTACGAAAGACTAGGGCAGAAAATTGTCCGTCCCTTTTCAAAAGAACGGTCCCGGCATTTGCCTGCAGCTTGTTGGGGAAATCACGTTAAACCTGTTTCTGGATTGTCGGGCGGGGGGATCTGAGCCGTCGTCCTCCTGAATGCGGGTCCAGTGTACTAGTCACCGAGACACCTCGCTCGGTCTGTCGAGAAGTACTTGTCCATTTTGTGAACGGATCATATGACAATTCTGGTGGCAACTGCCTTTGCATTCCAATTTGTGCAACTCTTCCTGCATCTCTGACCGATGGACAGGTAAGGCCCAAACAGTCTCGCACCATTAATTTCTGCAGTGTGGCTAATACAGGACGGCATGGCTGACGCGTGTGATATGCCGCAAGGGAAAGGCCCTTGGTAAGTGAAACTGGGCGTTCTTTGCGTGCAGATAGTTAAGCGAAGTCCCAAAAACAAACACAGCAGTATTATGACTCACAGTACTGATGTAAGATTACCAGTCGGAGTGGTAATAAAGTAGCTCTACATTAATTCCAACTGCAAAGAACACGGACATCTCTCAGTAACCTTCTTATCGTCAACAAAATAACCTTTCTGAATACCTTGTGTGACATTAATTGTCCTGATTTTTACCCACACAGCAAATGTAAATCATCTTATACCCAAATTTGTGCGAGTGGAAACCCACCTACAAAGAAGTATAGCTACACACACAAAAACAACTATCGTTCCATCGAATACACTCTGAGTAGCAGCTGTTAAAGACAGTGTCTCTATATTCACAAAAACAACATCAAATATAAGTATGCGCATATATCGATACGTGGTTCGGACGATGAGAGCGATTTAATTTGATTGGATATGAAGTACTACGCATGATATGGAAGTCGGATATGGCGGTACAGTGCTAATGCTCAGAAACGTTATTGTCTACCGACCTGTCGAACTAAGTATCTAAAATAATTATTTTCAAGCAACGGCAGCAATAATCTCGCCTCCAAAGACATAAGTAAATGTAATCTCATTTAGGCCACAAACGACTGGATGACAGAGTCTGTTGCGGATATGCTCTAAATAATCAGAAATTGGTAATGGGGAAATTTTAAAGCCAGCCATGTTTCCCTGGGCAACGAACACGAAGCTGATATAGGACGAACTGCAGCCAAAGTGTTATAAGAAGGAAGTCTAGTACTGATAAATAATGGCCAACATATTAAAGTAATCAAGCCTAAACGTTGGTCTAATTAAGTGAGAATAAGCTAATCGTCACCAAATATAGACACAGGCATCGTGTAGAAATAAGTACGCGCTAGACTCCCTTCAGTTACCTCTCCTATGGAACGGCGCGACCGCTACGGTAGCAGGTTCGAATCCTGCCTCGGGCATGGATATGTGTGATGTCCTTAGGTTAGTTAGGTTTAATTACTTCTAAGTTATAGGGGACTGGTGTCCTCAGATGTTAAGTCCCATAGTGCTTAGAACCATTTGAACCATCTGAACATTCAGCATGGATGCATGAACTAGGCGCTTGCTGCAGAGGCCCATACGCAGCAACGTTCGTTGAGCAAACATTTATGGTAGCCTATTGGTTTATCTAGGCATTTAACTAATCAACAATTCCACGTCTGTTCATCTGTACACATATCCACAGTCATTGCTCACCCACGTCCTCTATGGCCTGTGCTGCACCATAGTTGCCTCGGCGCTTGTTTTGGGTAGCGCCATTTTGTCAAGCGCCGTATGTTTTAACCACGGCGGCACGCGAATGGTTAACAAACTTAGAGCTTCCTGAAATGCTTTCACCCTTGGCCTGAAAGCCAACGATTACGCTCATTTTGACGTCAGATCAATAGCATCGTTTCCGGATTACGGCAAAACTGCACTGGTTACTGCTTTCCCCCGAAACGCCTAACACATCCTCCGCTACTAGTGCTGCCATCTGCCGTCTATGAGTGGCTATTGGTCGTTGACATCGAACACAGGCGGTGATCATGTTAATGTGACTGGACGATGTATGTCCTTGAAATAAACGTCATATTGGCTCTACCAGGAGCAAAGTCAATCACAGGTACATCATAATTATGAGATGTATTTGGTTTTCCGATTGTGTCCAATATATAGGCTGAACATTAACAAAACCAACAAACTGCAGGGACGGGTTGCTGACTGCAAATAAAGGAAGAAAGGTCGTGTAAACATGTGTCCGAAAGTGGATGGTGTGCGTGCAACGATAACAAATCTTCCCGGAAAACAGTACACAGCTGCATCGCACCCACGTCACAGTAGATGTTCAAAGTGGCCTCCATGGGATACAATGCACGCGTTCACACGTCGCGTCATGAGCTGCCGCATTTTAGCTTAAACCATGTTGGCAGGACACTTGCCTGGAGCTTCTACTATTATTCATCTCAATTTCCTGCAGAAACTGGTCCTCAAAATCTGGTGTACGCACAGACCACCACCTCCCTGCCCCTTCGCCCGTCTGAAAGTACCCACGAACACACAGACGCCAAAAAAGAACTTCAGAGTTGTTTGATGTGGTTGGAGTCTGTGAGGGTACTTGTATCGGTATAGCGGTGCTGTCTCTTGGTCGTTTGCGTCTGTAAGTACTTGGCCGTACACAGACACCTTCTCCGCTTGTTGTCGATATGAATACCGGACCATTCTGCTGCTTACAGTACTCTACGTCAATCACACAGCCTGCAACACACTGGGAACACACGACACGTGGTCAGAGAAACTTTCACTCGTCAGCCCCATCAACGATAAGTTCCCGGATACATGTTCAGATGACCTCTTTTCCTCCATTTCCAGTCAGGAATTCATCCCTGCAAAGTGTCGGTGTTATTAATGTTCACCCGGTATATATATATATTGATAAGCCAAAACAGTATGACCACTGTCCACATGTCCACCGCGCGGTTGTACGGTGCCTGGTGGTGCTGAGGGCACGTGAAGTGGTGAGAGATGTGGTGGGTGGTAGTAATTAAACTTTCCCTGTTTAACACTTTATAACACAAAAACTGATTACTTTACGAGTACCAGACTTGGTAGCATTAATGTCCATAGTGTGGGGTGCATGATTTCCATGCGTTACAGTGCCACAGCCCAGTTCCAACTGTGGCCACCAGGTGCCGTGATCAGCCATCGCGATTCATAGTCTCACACACCTGACCAGTCGCAGTGCATTTTTTGACTTGTCAACAAGAACTTCGACAGAAACAGCAGGGCATTATTGATGAAGCTCTATTATCAAAACAACAGTAACTCTGCAGCTGCACGTCGAGAATATCGGCAGCTGAAAGGATTATGGAAGGGTCCTCCACCTGCCAGGCAGGGCATCATGAAGTGGTTCGAATCAACTGGAGAACTGAGGTCGACGACCGGCTGCACCACAGTTGGTTGACGAAATCGCTGTTGCTGTGGCAGACAACGCTAGGCGCAATTTCCGATCGTCAGGCAGTGCGCGTGCTGTGTCACGAGAGCTGAACATCCCGTTGGTCCACTATACGGAAGGTGCTTTGACCCATTCTCAAGTGGTATATATACAAGATCCATATCGCACAGCAGCTTGCGCCACAAGACGCACAACGACATATTGACTTCGCTCTGCACCTTCTTGCGAGGATTGAAGTTGACGAGAGCTGTCTCTGGACCATACTATGGGCAGACGAAGCTCACTTTTCTATGATGGGTGAGGTTAACGCACAGAATTATATGTGTGGGGATCTTCACCTCCAGTCACAGTGCATGAAGTTCCTTTGTATGGTGAATGTGTCACCGTATAGTGTGGCTTTACGGCTACGTTCATCATTGGACCATTCTTTATTGAACGGGCTGGCACTCAAGGACCAAAGACGTGCAGTGTGACTGGCCAGCGTTACTACGATATGCTTCGCCAGCATGTTATACCCGCCATACAGGAGAGAGTCGCATTGAACTCAACAGTTTATCATGCAAGAAAGGGCCCCACTGCACATCGCTCGTGAAGTTCACCTGCTTTTCCGCAACACATTTGGAAACGATCGAATTATCAGGCGGTAGTTTCCAAATGCTTGGCCGGCACGACCACCTGATCTCATTCCCTGTGATTTCTGGTTGTGGGGGTACCTGAAGAACAGGGTTTACCAAGGAAACATTCACACCTGTTCTGATCTGAATCACAGCATATCAAAAGAGCTAGCCAGCATACCTACGGACGCGCTTCGCTCTGCTGTGCAGAATGCAGTACTGCGCTTTCAGACTCTTCTGGACACTGATGGTAGCAAAAAAAAAAAAAAAAAAGTCTCTGAGCACTATGGGACTTAACTGCTGTGGTCATCAGTCCCCTAGAACTACTTAAACCTAACTAACCTAAGGACATCACACACATCCATGCCCGAGGCAGGATTCGAACCTGCGACCGTAGCGGTCTCGCGGTCCCAGACTGTAGCGCCTAGAACTGCTCGGTCACTCCGGCCTGCTGATGGGCGTCATATTGAGCACCTTTTGTAGCAGTATTGGTACCGGTATGTAGTAGTACGATATACCGTAGCAGAACATTAAAAGTGTTTAATTTGAATTGATTCTGCCTTATTTCTCTTTCCCATGTCCTTGACATTAATGCTACCAAGTTTGGTCCTCGTACGGTAGTTAGTTTCCGTGTTAAACGTGTTAAATAGGGTAAGTTTAATTATAACCATCCGGTATATAAGAGAAGTAGGGACGAATGGGGAATCATTCTAGCGACGATGTGACGCAAACGTGGAAACCCACCGACTTAAACAACTTTGAAAAACCCAGATCGTTGCGGCCCATTGGCTTGGAAAGAGCATCTTGGAAACGGGGAAGCTGGTCGGTTGTTCGCGTGCTGCTGCCGTGAGCATCTATGGAATGTGGTTCAAGAATGCTGAAACCATGAGTAGGCTACAAGAAGCTGGACGTCCATACTCGTCACGGAACATAGGGACCGGAGGCTTACCCGCTCTCTAAAGGAGAATGGGCAGCGATCAGTGACAAATATGAAGACAGAGCACAGTACTAACGCAGTCACAAGTGTTTTGGAGCACACAGTTCAGCGCACAATATTGAACATGGAGTTCCGCAGCAGAGGAACTAATGTCATCATCAGCTATGACTCCAGTGGGCACTGGATCATCGAGGATGGACCACGGATTAATGGAATCCTGTCACCTGGTCCGATGAATCCCGTTTATTGCTAAATGAGGTCCATGGTCGTGTCCCAGTTCGCCGTCATTTAGGCAAACGGCTGCTCGAAACATGGAGCGTGCCTCGGAAGCAGGCCGCTGGGAACAGTATTATATTATGAGGGCCATTCATCTGGGCTTCTATGAGACGTGCATTAGTAATGGAAGACACTCTGGCAGTTGTGGACTATGTGTAGATTATTAGGGATCACCTGTAGCCTATTATGCTTAATGTCTTCGTCAGCAACGATGGCATCTTTCAGCAAGATAACTGTCCGAGTCACAAGGACAGAATCGTGCTGCGATGGTTTGAGGAGCATGAGAGTGAACTCACGTTGATGTCTTGGCCAACAAATTCAGATTATCTGCATGCTTCCAGGAGCCTGCTCCGCCCTCACAAACCAACCGATCGTTAACTACGGGAAGTGTGTGACTTGTGCGTAGGCATCTGGTGCCATAAACATCTGGAAACCTATCAAGTCCTTGTCGAAGGCATGGAAAGAAGGATCAGTGCTGAATTGAGTTCCGGAAGTGGACTAACAAATTCTTTAGTATGGGGTCATAATGTTTTGGCTTAACAGTGTATACATTAGAAGGGGCCAGATCTTTGATGACAAAGGCAACCCATGTTACGTCAGATGTACACTATGTGATCAGAAGTATTCGGACACCCCCAAAAACATACGTTTTTCATATTAGGTGCATTGTGCTACAAACCTACTGCCAGGTACTCCATATCAGCGACTTCAGTAGTCATTAGACATCGTGAGAGAGGACATTGGGGCGCTCCGCGGAACTCACGGACTTCGAACGTGGTCAGCTGATTGGATGTCAGTTGTGTCATACGCTTGTAGGGGAGATTTCCACGCTCCTAACCATCCCTAGCTCCACTGTTTCCGATGTGGTAGTGAAGTGGAAACGTGAAGGGACACGTGCAGCACAAAAACGTACAGGCCGACATCGTCTGTTGACTGACGTAGACCGCCGACAGATGAAGAGGGTCGTAATGTGTAATAGGCAGACATCTATCCAGACCATCACATAGGAATTCCAAACTGCATCAGGATCCACTGCAAGTACTATGACAGTTACGCGGGAGATGAGAAAACTTGGATTTCATTGTCGAGCGGCTGCTCGTGCCACACACCACGCACGTAAATACCAAACGACATCTCGCTTGGTGTAAGGAGCGTAAACATTGGACGATGGAACAGTGGCAAAACGTTGTGGGCACTGGCGACTCACGGGTCACAATGTGGCGATCCGGTGGTAGGGTGTGGGTATGGCGAATACCCGGTGAACGTTATTTGCCAGCGTATGTCGTGCCAACAGTAAAATTCGGAGGAGGTGGTGTTATGGCGTGGTCGTGTTTTTCACGCCTCGTTGTTTTGCGTTGACACTATCACAGCACAGGCCTACATTGATGTTTTAAGCACCTTCTTGCTTCCCACTGTCCAAGAGCAATTCAGGGATGGCGATTGCATCTTTCAGCACGATCGAGCACCTGTTCATAATGCACGGCCTGTGGTGGATTGGTTACACGACGATAACATCCCTGCAATGGACTGGCCTGCACAGAGTCCTGACCTGAACACCTTTGGGGTGTTTTGGAACGCCGACTCCGTGCCAGGCCTCACCGACCGACATCGATACGTCTCCTCAATGCTGCACTCCATGAAGAATGGGCTGCGATTCCCCAAGAAAACTTCCAGCACCTGATTGAACGTATGCCTGCGAGAGTGGACGCTGTCATCAAGGCTAAGGGTGGGTCAACAACATATTGAATTCCATGATTACCGATGGAGGGAGCCTCGAAGTTGTAAGTTATTTTCAGCCAGGTGTCAGGATACTTTAGATCACATAGTGTACATGAAATGGAGTAAAATTTGTACTTACTAAGGACAATATTACAATGGTAGTTGAGTTAATTGTAACACTCTAACAACTTCTTGATACTTAAAGTTTTAGAAACGACATGACCAGCATTCTGTTGATTTGTAAATCAGCATTGTTCTGTCTAAGGAATAATCCAACTGGTGAAATAAGCAACACAAAATATAAGCTGGACATTTTCACCGAAGACGCAAATAATAAATGTGAATCAAAATTAAATTGGATCACATTGCATTGTTTCTTGAAAGAAATCGGAACTGCTAAAAATATTACCAAACGGTAATATGTTGAAGGAACTAGAAATTGTTTCCTGCAAAAGTATGCTCGAACATCATGGAACAATGACGATATTATAGTAGTACATTATCAATAATATCCGTAAGACTTTGGTAAGCAAAGAGTTATTATGACAGAGCACTGTGACTTTTGTGAGTGTGAAAATGGAGGAGGACTGAGTCTTACCACCTTTTCTTTGACTGAACCAACTGTATATATCAGCCCACAACATATTCACCTCGTAGGGACAGCAACCTGAGCCAGTCCTACATCCATACTGTGACTGTTGGCAGAAAAATACCACATCTACATCTACATCGATACTCCGCAATCCACCATACTGCGCATCGCAGAGCGTACCCACTACCACTACTAGTCATTTCCTTTCCTGTTCCACTCGCAAACAGAACGAGGGAAAAACTACTGTCTGTATGCCTCCACATGAGTCCAAATTTCTCGTATCTTATCTTCGTGGTCATTACACGCAATGTATGTTGGAGGCAACATCGTTCTGCAGTCAGCTTCAAATACCAGTTCAAAAAATGGCTCTGAGCAATATGGGACTTAACAGCTGTGGTCATCAGTCCCCTAGAACTTAGAACTACTTAAACCTAACTAACCTAAGGACGTCACACACATCCATAACCCGAGGCAGGATTCGAACCTGCGACCGTAGCAGTCGCACGGTTCCGGACTGCGCGCCTAGAACCGCGAGACCACCGCGGCCGGCTCAATTACCAGTTCTCTGAATTTTCTCAGAAGTGTTTCCTAGAGAAGAAGGTAGCCTTTCATCCAGAGATTCCCATTTGAGTTCCGAAAGCATCTACGTAGCACTTCCGTGTTCTTAGGACCTACCAGTAACAAACTTAGCAGCCCGCCTCCGAATTTCCTCGATGTCTTCCTTTAATCCGACCTGGTACGTGTCCCAAACACTCGAGCAGTACTGAAGAATAAATAACGCAGGCGTCTTATATGCGGTCTCCTTTACAGATGAACCACACTTTCACAGAGTTCTCGCAATAAAATAAAGTCGACCATTCGCCTTTCCTGCCACAATACTCACGTGCTCGTTCCATTTCATATCGCTTTGCAACGATACGCCCACATATTTAAACGACGTGTCTGTGTCAAGCAGGACTTTGCTAATGATGGATTCGAAAATTAGGGGTTCTCATTTCCTACTCATCCACATCAACTTATATTTTTATGCATTTAGAGCTAGCTGACGTTCATCACACGAACTAGAAATTTTATCTAAGTGATCTTGTATCCTCTTACAGCCACTCAACTTTGACACCTTACCGTACACTGCAGCATCATCAGCTAAGAACAACGGACAGCTGTACACCCTGCCCGCCAATTCATTTATGTATATAGAGAATATCAACGGCCCTATCACACTTCCCTGGAACACTCCTCACGATATCCTCCTCTCTGATGAACACTCGCCGTCGAGGACAACATACTGGATTCAATAACTTAAAAAGTCTGCAAGCCTTTCACATATATGGGAACATGTTCCGTATGCTAGTACATTCTTTAACAGTCTACAGTGGGATATCGTGTTAAAAGCTTTCTGGAAATATACACTCCTGGAAATTGAAATAAGAACACCGTGAATTCATTGTCCCAGGAAGGGGAGACTTTATTGACACATTCCTGGGGTCAGATACATCACATGATCACACTGACAGAACCACAGGCACATAGACACAGGCAACAGAGCATGCACAATGTCGGCACTAGTACAGTGTATATCCACCTTTCGCAGCAATGCAGGCTGCTATTCTCCCATGGAGACGATCGTAGAGATGCTGGATGTAGTCCTGTGGAACGGCTTGCCATGCCATTTCCACCTGGCGCCTCAGTTGGACCAGCGTTCGTGCTGGACGTGCAGACCGCGTGAGACGACGCTTCATCCAGTCCCAAACATGCTCAATGGGGGACAGATCCGGAGATCTTGCTGGCCAGGGTAGTTGACTTACACCTTCTAGAGCACGTTGGGTGGCACGGGATACATGCGGACGTGCATTGTCCTGTTGGAACAGCAAGTTCCCTTGCCGGTCTAGGAATGGTAGAACGATGGGTTCGATGACGGTTTGGATGTACCGTGCACTATTCAGTGTCCCCTCGACGATCACCAGTCGTGTACGGCCAGTGTAGGAGATCGCTCCCCACACCATGATGCCGGGTGTTGGCCCTGTGTGCCTCGGTCGTATGCAGTCCTGATTGTGGCGCTCACCTGCACGACGCCAAACACGCATACGACCATCATTGGCACCAAGGCAGAAGCGACTCTCATCGCTGAAGACGACACGTCTCCATTCGTCCCTCCATTCACGCCTGTCGCGACACCACTGGAGGCGGGCTGCACGATGTTGGGGCGTGAGCGGAAGACGGCCTAACGGTGT
Organism: Schistocerca serialis cubense; assembly: GCF_023864345.2. Classification (NCBI taxonomy): domain Eukaryota; kingdom Metazoa; phylum Arthropoda; class Insecta; order Orthoptera; family Acrididae; genus Schistocerca; species Schistocerca serialis. The sequence continues at coordinate 316,856,649 of NC_064640.1, read as the reverse complement.
GCGGGACCGTAGCCCAGCTTCATGGAGACGGTTGCGAATGGTCCTCCCCGATACCCCAGGAGCAACAGTGTCCCTAATTTGCTGGGAAGTGGCGGTGCGGTCCCCTACGGCACTGCGTAGGATCCTACGGTCTTGGCGTGCATCCGTGCGTCGCTGCGGTCCGGTCCCAGGTCGACGGGCACGTGCACCTTCCGCCGACCACTGGCGACAACATCGATGTACTGTGGAGACCTCACGCCCCACGTGTTGAGCAATTCGGCGGTACGTCCACCCGGCCTCCCGCAAGCCCACTATACGCCCTCGCTCAAAGTCCGTCAACTGCACATACGGTTCACGTCCACGCTGTCGCGGCATGCTACCAGTGTTAAAGACTGCGATGGAGCTCCGTATGCCACGCCAAACTGGCTGACACTGACGGCGGCGGTGCACAAATGCTGCGCAGCTAGCGCCATTCGACGGCCAACACCGCGGTTCCTGGTGTGTCCGCTGTGCCGTGCGTGTGATCATTGCTTGTACAGCCCTCTCGCAGTGTCCGGAGCAAGTATGGTGGGTCTGACACACCGGTGTCAATGTGTTCTTTTTTCCATTTCCAGGAGTGTATAAATATGGAATCTGGTTGTTGACCTTCGTCCATAGTTCGCAGTATATCAGCTGAGGAAAGGGAAAGCTGAGTTTCACACTAGCGATATTTTCTAAAATCATGCTGATTTTTGGGCATAAGCTTCTCGGTCTCAAGAAAATTTATTATATTCTAACCGACAATACGTTCAAGGATTCAACTGAAAACGGTTTTATTGGTATTGGTCTGTAACTTTGCGGGATCGTTCTTTTGCCCTTCTTATACACAGGAATCACCTGCGCTTTTTACCAGTCATTTGAGACTTCGGACTGGGCGAGAAATTAACGATAAATGCAACGTATGTAAGGGCCAATGTTGAAGAGAACTCTTCGAAAAACAGTATTGGGATTCCAACCGGACCTTGTGACCTATTTGTTTTCAAATCCTTCAGTTGTTTCTCTACGCCATGGATGCTTGACACTATGTCGTCCACACAGGAGTCTGTTCGATGGTCAATCGACGGTATCAAAAATGGTTCAAATGGCTCTGAGCACTATGCGACTTAACTTCTGAGGTCATCAGTGGCCTAGAACTTAGAACTAATTAAACCTAACTAACCTAAGGACACCACACACATCCATGCCCGAGGCAGGATTCGAACCTGCGTCCGGAGCGGTCGCTCGGCTCCAGACTGTAGCGCCTAGAACCGCACGGCCACTCCGGCCGGCAATCGACGGTGTGTTTGTATGACTCCAGCGTGAACGGTTTCTTTAGCGTGAAATTGAAAATTCCGGCTTTCGTTTTGTTACCTTCAACTGCCACACCAGACTGGTGAACAAGTGACTGGGTAGAAGTCTTAGATCTACTTATCGATTTTACATAGGGTCAAAATTTTCTCGGGTTCTCCACCGGATCTTTTGCTAACCACGGTGGTAGTGGTTGTATGCTTCGCGCACCGATCTTTTCATGGCCGCACGAATCTCTGACAACTTTTGTCTGGAACCAAGCAACCGCTACGGTCGCAGTTTCGAATCCTGCCTTGGGCATGAATGTGTGTGATGTCCGTAGGTTAGTTAAGTTTAAATAGTTTTAAAGTCTAGGGGACTGATGACCTCAGAAGTTAACTCCCATAGTCCTCAGAGTCATTTGAACCTCTGCTTCCTCAGCATTTTCCGAATCTCGTTGTTAAACCATGGTTGGTCTTTTCTGTCCTTAATCCACTTACTAGGCACGTAATTCTTCAGACCACGGTTTACGAACTGCTTAAACTCTGCCCTTAATTCCTCTACGGCCATGTTACTGGAACTGAAAAGTGTAAGTTCATTTCCTAAGTGAGGTACTAACAACTCCTTATCTGCTTTTTCTAGCAGAAACACTTACCTAGCCTTCTTAATTGATTTATTAACTTTTGTAACCATAGTTGCTCTAATGACATCGTGATCGCTAATCCCCCCTTCTATACTCGTACCGACGTTGTCGTTACGACCTGGCCTATCAATGGCTACAAGGTCAAAGATATTTCCATTGCGTGTGGATTACCGAACTAGCTGCTCAAGACAGTTTTCGGGAAACGTGTTCGAAAGTGCTTTGCATGACTGTCTGTCTGTGTCCTCTGCAATGAATCCATAGGCATCTCAGTCTATACTCTGTAGGTTAAAGTAGCCCCTAACTGGTAATGCATGACCTGGGTATTTGTCCGCTACTGGTCGTTGACATTCCGTGAATGTCTCTAGAAATGTCACAGCAGAATCAGGTGGCCGGAAAAAACGTCCAACAATTAGCTTGTTTTCACCTAGACCTGTTAAACACGACCAGTTGTCAACAAAGACAATATTTTTGTAAGCTGCAGTGAACACTCCCCCTCCTGTGGCCTCTAATATGTCTTTCCGATATACGTTTCAGGATTCTCTAATATTTCAGGGCTCTCCACTTCGGGTTTCATCCAGATCTCGATCCCAAGAATAAAATGAGCGCCAGAATTTCCTAAACTCGCAGTAAATTTCGGAACTTTGTTACGAGTACTTTGACAATTTACTGCTAAAATTTTGACAGTCGAAGTGTTTCTACTCGGAACACTGTCTATCTTCCCTTGCTACCTATCGACTGGTGACTGTTCGTCAGAGTACCTCAAACTACTGCGTAGCCTAAAGAAAACCTCATGAGCACTCCACAAGTACTCTACTACCCGAGATAGCTGCTACGTTTGTGTAGTGCACCCATGACCTATCAAGAAAGTCCTACAAACCCCCATCTGGTAACGCAGGTCTAGAAATCTGCCACGAAGAAGGTCTCAGAGTGGACGAATCCTGTGGCTGAGACCCTGCACTCGGCTCAAAACCAAAGGACCTCAATTAACTCTGGGAACAATGCAGCAAATTCCGAGCTCTACTTGCATTCCACACGTGAGGTCAGCAGCCTTCACCACTCCGCCAGCCACCTGTATGAGCTGAGGATGACCTCAGAACCATTAAAGACATCGTTGGTGCCGACGTGGGTCAGAACTTGCAGGAGACTGCACCCTGCATGCTCGACAGCCCCAGGCAGGGCCGCCTCCACATCTCAAATGAGACCCCCGGTAGACATACCGAGTGCACATTGGGTTTCCTTCCAGCTAAGAACGCTATCTGCCCAAGGGGATCCATAACGCTCCTAACGTTGGAACTCAACATAACTAATAAACCCCCTCCCCCCCCTCCCCCCTCCCCGCCCCGTCTTCCTGCTCAGCCCCTGCAGATGGAACGGCCTCCCATCTACTCACAGGTTGAATGGGCGAGGCCAGACGACCAGTCTCCACATTGGTCCTCCGCCTCGAGCGACACGAACACTTTACCACCCGCCATTCACTCTGCTTTGAGGGCGGGTCCACAGTGTCGGGTACACTACGAGGTGCCTCGGTAGCAGGGCCCGTGGGCGAAACAAGCGACACCTGAAGTGTCCCATGCTACGCGCATGATTCTCGTCACCGCTACACCCCGAGGCAGCAGCATGAAAACGAATGACTGCAGCCAAAAGCGTATTCAGCTGTTCGCGAAATACGGCCAGCTTCTCCTGCATCCGCACACATCCTTCTCATACTAGCAAGTCTGACCGGAGAAGTAAACTATAAAAGCTAGCAGAATCCTAAATACGAAACTTGCTGCCTTCCCAATGTGTCACCACTGGACGCTGATGCCTCAATGAGCTATGTAGCTGACTGTTCAGAAGAAACGGAAACTGCCTTACAGACTGCCAGAATTTTCTTACAATATGAAAGGCAAGGCAATATTAACATTTCTACGAGGCATGCTGCAAACGAATGCTTCCGAATTTTTATTATATTCACAATATCGATTGCATGTCATGCATATTACTCTGTCGACTTCGCTGATGTAAGTTGTAACCCTCTGCCGTTAAAAGGCTCTGAATTTTAGGGTATAACGTGGCACTATGTAACGTAACTATGTCGATGTGTGAGAGACACTCAGAGAAAAAGCTCTAATTGGGAGAGTTCGTCAATGCATGGGGCAATGCCGGAACACACACGAGCCCTGCGACACCTGCAACAATCCGACACCTTGTTTTCACTGTTATAGATGATCTGCCACACAGTGCCGACTTGGCTCCACCCGATTTTCATCTGTTTCCAGAACTTGAGGAACACCTTCGAGGATTTGACTTCGAAAGTGATGAAGCGGTTCAAGCATAAATGAGGTTGTGGTTCGGTCAATAAAGTAAGACACTCTACAGTAACAGTATCAGAAAACTGATCTCTCGTTGAAAGAGATGTGTTTGTCACCATAGCGATTATGTTGAGAAAGAAATACGTAGACATGAAGAATACAGATGTAGAATGTTCATAATGTTTGTTTTATTTCAGACGCTCTAAGATTTTTCACATGAAAAATTCGGTGGCATTACTTTTCTGCACGCCTTCATATGTACAAGAAGTTAAATAAACGAAAACCGTTGACTAATCAAATTACAGATTGAGATTAACATTGTAGTTCTGCCGGAAAAATATTGGCAATGGAGAAATTTTTTGATTTGCAAAAATTTAATGTTCGACTCATATCGGCCCAAAACAACATTTGTATCTAAGTTACTTTTAAGTCATTTCGTAGTACTTACCATTGTGATGTATAAGTTGGGTTGTGCATTTTTTAAGGTACTGATATTGATTATAAATAATTTATGATGTAGAGTTATGATGTGTCTTGACCAGCGCCCAGTGTTTTTTTACCTCCCTTCCTATGTAATGTGATTGTGAACCTGAAGGAATGAAAAACAAAAGATAGGAACAGCGTTAGGGAGCTTTAAATGTTGCAAGGTGCGTCTTTCGACAATTTGTAGATTGCAGAAAAAGAATCCACTTAAGGGTAATGGTAACTACAGAGAACACCACATAAAACGTTTCCCCAGGGTATTACGTTAAACTGAAACAAGTGCTCTAAGTTGCGTGTTCTCCCTGTGAATCCAAATATGTTGCACACGTTGCCCTAATCATTTCCTTACCCTTTCCACAAGCGTGGTTCATAGACATATTCATGAAGGCAGTCGGAGTGTTAGAACGCCAGAGCTGTATGTGTCACCAGCTCCAAGTCACATACGAACGTATTTGCAGTAATCTAGAGCGCCCGCGTATTAAATCCATGAACACTGGCACATAGTCTGCATCGATCAGATGAGCCTCCAGAAAGACACTAAAAACGCATAGTGATCTCTAAAGACGCAGAAACAGATCACCATTCATCATGTGAGAAATAAAATTAAATGTTACACTGTAACAATCCTTCCTTTTGCAGGAAATTCCGTTTATGCGGAGTGTCGGATAATGAGTTGCCGGAAAAAATGAACTCGAAGGTTCAACGGTCATGTAAAACTATTTTGAATGAGGTCGATAAACTTTACTGCAAGGCAAAGTCCATTGACTCGGAGGACTCGTAGTCAACTAGTGTTAGTAGAGTGCTAGGAGGCAAAAACGAGTAAACAACGATGGCGGTGAATATTACTTCTGTGGATCTGGTACGAAGCGCTGCATTAGCTGGCGTATTTATGATGACCAACGTTGACATGAAATGTAGGACAAATATAAAACAAGGACGTGCTGGATAGCAATAACTCCGAATTTCTTAAGACTGTTTAAATAAAATAAACGTTATTAACATTTTACATCTTTATTCTATACGTCTTCATAGTTGTATCTCAACATAGTCACCTTGGCGATGAAAAAATTTTACCCAACGAGTGACCAGTTTGTAGATACTGTCACTGTACAGTGTTTGACTTCGTTGACTGAGCAACAACCTCGCGCGTGCTTGCACAGCTTACCACTACCCAAGTGAAGTCCTGGAAGGTGTTATTAAAGTTATGGAAACAGGTGAAAATCGGATGGGGCCAAGTTGGGACAGTTTGGAGGACGATCGATGAAAGTGAACCGAAGTCGATGGATATTTGCAGATGTCGCAGCGCTCGTGTGTGGTCTGGCATTGTCACGCTGAAGAAGAGGGTGCTCCATGTGCGGACGAACTCTTAGAATTCAGAACTCGATAACAGCACGCGGTTTCTCATGCACAGACATAGTTACGCTACACATCGCCACAAGCTACAATTAGGAGTCCTCTAGCGGCAGGGGGTTGCAAGTTGTTTCAGCGAAGCGGGAAAGTTGACCGAATAATACTAATGACATATAATACACTACAAATACTTAGGTGAAAATAAAAAGTTCAGGGCCATTACATTTGTACACACCTTCGTATATGGACGCCGGAAAAAATGGAGCCAGCCTGTCTACTTACTGTTTGATTAGTACCTTCTCTAATGTTCGACTGGTCGTTTATTCGGAATATATTCGCTGAAAAAATACATCTCATCTTTTATAAATTTGTTAACATGGGAATGTCGAGAAAAAGATTCTTGGAACATTCTAGCCCCACAGGTAACTATTTTCAGGTAATATTACATAGTGGCAAGCTCTGTAGTATGCCGAACATTATTATGAAACTCTATTTTGATATATCGTTATTCCTTTTCGAACGAAGTGTTCGTTACGCCAGTTCTCCAAAAAATCGCTGCAAGTGAGAAAATGCAACATGGAACTGGAATCATATTTCTCGAACACCAGCTTATATCGGTGCCGAAATTAAAATTCATTTCAGCGATTAAAGGAGCTGTGGAACACCCCATAAACTAACCAAACTACTAATTAATGTACAAAAAATACTTTCATAAAATTGTTACAAAAATAATAAACGAGATGGAACCGGGAACAACCGATCATTTGCCTAAATAAGAGAGAAAAACCCTCTGAGAAACTACATTTAAGCTGGTCGTTGTACCAAACTGTTGCTCATTAATCCACCACGCGGATTCCATTCTGGTCAAGCTCACAAACCTATTTCTCACGTAAGAGCTCTATGCGTTATTATAGCAGACGAGTATTCCATACGACCATCAAAGACTAAAGGCTACCCTTTTAAATGCGTGCAGCCTGCTTCGTAGATATATCACTTCGGAGATGCTAACGACGCTACAGAATTAAAGGAACAAATTGACTATCAATGAAAACAGTATTCGACAGTATCCATTGTGACATTGCCATAACTCAGTTCTGATTGAATCGTTGAAACGTGTACAGCATTAATTCATTTTCTAAAGTGAAATAATGACGGCGCGCTCGTGATTAATGCACCGCCTGTCATTACATTCTGACAACTGAGTCCTGCTCTCTTTGTCCGAGCACTGACGCGAAGAAATTTTCACTTTGCACATTAACTACTACAAAAAATGTGTAGTTTGGTTGCCCGCATATTTTGCTAATTTTAAATTTCATATTGTATCCGTTAAACTGTATCATGACTTCATAATAAATATAAGTAACATCGTTTCTGATCTCGTATGTAATTTCCAAATGCGTGTGGCGAGAAAGAAATTTTCATTTGAGTTCTCTATTTGTAATGTTACGAGACTAGAGGAACGCTACAGCGATCGGTGAATGAAATTTTCTGGATATTTCGTTGATTATATATACACACTTATGGTACCTGCGCGGAGATTTCTAGAAAAAATACGGCAGCATACATATGCCATTCATAAGCACTTTAATGATATGACATCGTCGAAAGAAATATTTATGCCAGCTGTAGTTGTCAACAGTCGCTGAAGTATTGTGAGAAAAGTAAATAATAGTTTATAGCACGAATTGAACTGGAGGACATACCCCTACAGAAACGGCAGGCTGTGCTCTGGCGATTGTAACGACATACATGTTCAAAATCCACAATACATTGGAAACAGTATCTCTCTTGACGATAAGTACAGTGGTAGTCCTAACAAAATAATTTTGTGGGTGACAGATGGCAGTGGCGGAGAGGGTTGGGAAGGGGGACAGGGAGGGGATGGACATTGCCAGCTATTATTCAGCATGCAACGTGCTCATGGGTTCTCTAATTAGGCGTCTATATATTTACTGCTCTTTACTTTTCGTGCCATCTTGTGGTTATAACATATTGAATTTACCACTATTATATTATTTTCCATTTAATTTACCCAACAATTAGTAATATTTACTACTACTGCTACTACTACTACTACTACTACTACTACCACTACACAACAAATCTAAACGAAATATCCACATATCAAATAAATGACTGGTGTACTTGTTAATTAATAGTAAGTGAAATTGTTAGTAGCTATGAACTAAACCGTGAATAAAGAAGGCAACGTGTCTTATTGCCACAAATTGTCTGACCTAGTGCTACAGCTGCTAAAAGTATGTATGTAAAATCAGATCACTGAAACAATTTTCCATTTCCACTAGCTGCCTAGTTTTTTTTTTTTCCACACAATTAACACGAAATGAAAAGCTTAACAGCTTTCGTGGAGATATCTTCCGTCAACTAAATGAAAGGCAGTTTGTATTTTGCATCCGCATTTCGCTTCTCTTGCTTATCAAGCATCCAGCTTGTAATGTAGTAATTACAAATGTGTTAATAAGTTACATTTTCTCAAATTCTTTTGTTTTTAAGGTTGGAAACAACTTCTGAAGCACGAGTTTCATGAGGTTAAATTATCGTTTAGTGCTACGATTTCCAATGTTATTAGTCCATGTGTGTCGTCCTAGAGATGTTTACTCTGTCTCCATACTCCAGATGGCCAATTTTCGGAGTTATAATAAATGTGGGTGAAAAAACGCCGAAAATAGGTCATCTGCAGTATGGAGACGGAGTAAACACATATCCAGGAAGACACACATGGACTAAAATCGTTGTAAGTCGTAAGTAACACCAAACAATAATTAAATTTTACGTAACTTTTGCAGCAAAAGTTGCTTCTACCCTGTAAAACAAGAGAGTAACATGAGGAAATGTATCATTTCAACATACTTGTAATTTCTATATGATGCATTTATTATACACGTAAAAACAAACGTGTATTACAGAACACTGAACACAGTTCATAAATAAAAGGAGTGAAACACATATAGCAGAAAACAAACTTTCATTTAGTTGCAAGGACGGAACATATGAATTTTGAAGCAATTAAGGAACGAGAGGAATCGGAAAAAATGACTTAATAGCACATTTGTTAGTACTATACAGGGTCTCCCAAGAGGAATGGTCAATATTTAAGGGATATGACAGGGACTATCATTCGAAGCACGAAAGTCCAGTGAACATGGGTTCTTGCATACCTTGAGAGCTATGAACAATTGCTCATCTTCGCTACTGTGAAAAAACATCTTTTCTACTGAAAAAGTGTTCACAGCTCTTAAAGTGTACATTTTAGAGCCCATGTTTACTACATAATTTTTTCTTACTTTGATCCATACAACCTCCTCCCGAAATGTGGAAAATAAAAAGCTTGCAATAGAAGAGACTGGTTTCACAGTCTGGAAGTTGACCAAGTGCTCATAGCTCTCAAAGTATTACTAGAAATTTTTGCTTCGAGTGATTGTTTATTCATTTATTTGCATGCCCAGTTCCGTAGGAACAAATTGAGGTCGTTGAACGTGTCAGTACATGAAATTATAACATGAAAGTAATAGCACATAAAGTTAAATGTTTACGAACCCAAAAAAGTCAAGCCATAAATTTAAGTAAACGCAATGAGCAATATAACATAAGAATCAGCTTAATTTTTCAAGGAACTCCTCAACAATATCTCTGAATATTGACCATTCCTCGTGGGACACTGCACACAGATATGGCAAAGATACAGCGTGACAATTATTGAACTATATGAAAAACGGAAACTAATTTAGTTACAACCTACGGCATGCACACACTTTATTCAACGTGAACCGTCACTACAGATATTCGGATTTAGGTGTTCGATATGCCTGCCATCATTGGCGATGATGTTGCGCAGAAGAATAGCGAAATTCTGCACGACACGTCAAGTGTCGGAACATCGATGCTGTCGATGATCTCCTGAATGGCTGTTTCAGCTCAGCAATGGTTTTCGGGTTATTGCTGTACACCTTGTCATTCATATAGCCCCACAGAAAGGAGTCGCATGTGTTCATATCCAGAGAATATGGTTGCCAATCGAGCCCATGCCAGTGGCCTAGTGGTAGACTGCAGTAACCGAACTGCTCCTCCAGGACATTAAACATCCTCCTGCTTCGATGGGGTCGAACTCTGTCGCGCATAAACTACACTCCTGGAAATTGAAATAAGAACACCGTGAATTCATTGTCCCAGGAAGGGGAAACTTTATTGACACATTCCTGGGGTCAGATACATCACATGATCACACTGACAGAACAACAGGCACATAGACACAGGCAACAGAGCATGCACAATGTCGGCACTAGTACAGTGTATATCCACCTTTCGCAGCAATGCAGGCTGCTATTCTCCCATGGAGACGATCGTAGAGATGCTGGATGTAGTCCTGTGGAACGGCTTGCCATGCCATTTCCACCTGGCGCCTCAGTTGGACCAGCGTTCGTGCTGGACGTGCAGACCGCGTGAGACGACGCTTCATCCAGTCCCAAACATGCTCAATGGGGGACAGATCCGGAGATCTTGCTGGCCAGGGTAGTTGACTTACACCTTCTAGAGCACGTTGGGTGGCACGGGATACATGCGGACGTGCATTGTCCTGTTGGAACAGCAAGTTCCCTTGCCGGTCTAGGAATGGTAGAACAATGGGTTCGATGACGGTTTGGATGTACCGTGCACTATTCAGTGTCCCCTCGACGATCACCAGTGGTGTACGGCCAGTGTAGGAGATCGCTCCCCACACCATGATGCCGGGTGTTGGCCCTGTGTGCCTCGGTCGTATGCAGTCCTGATTGTGGCGCTCACCTGCACGGCGCCAAACACGCATACGACCATCATTGGCACCAAGGCAGAAGCGACTCTCATCGCTGAAGAAGACACGTCTCCATTCGTCCCTCCATTCACGCCTGTCGCGACACCACTGGAGGCGGGCTGCACGATGTTGGGGCGTGAGCGGAAGACGGCCTAACGGTGTGCGGGACCGTAGCCCAGCTTCATGGAGACGGTTGCGAATGGTCCTCGCCGATACCCCAAGAGCAACAGTGTCCCTAATTTGCTGGGAAGTGGCGGTGCGGTCCCCTACGGCACTGCGTAGGATCCTACGGTCTTGGCGTGCATCCGTGCGTCGCTGCGGTCCGGTCCCAGGTCGACGGGCACGTGCACCTTCCGCCGACCACTGGCGACAACATCGATGTACTGTGGAGACCTCACGCCCCACGTGTTGAGCAATTCGGCGGTACGTCCACCCGGCCTCCCGCAAGCCCACTATACGCCCTCGCTCAAAGTCCGTCAACTGCACATACGGTTCACGTCCACGCTGTCGCGACATGCTACCAGTGTTAAAGACTGCGATGGAGCTCCGTATGCCACGGCAAACTGGCTGACACTGACGGCGGCGGTGCACAAATGCTGCGCAGCTAGCGCCATTCGACGGCCAACACCGCGGTTCCTGGTGTGTCTGCTGTGCCGTGCGTGTGATCATTGCTTGTACAGCCCTCTCGCAGTGTCCGGAGCAAGTATGGTGGGTCTGACACACCGGTGTCAATGTGTTCTTTTTTCCATTTCCAGGAGTGTACATCTTGTCGAAATCAGGGTAAATTTGGATAGTGGGGATGAAATCCTCTTCCAAAACCTTCACGTACCGTTCGGTAGTCACCATGCCATCAAGTAATATCGCACCGATTTTTTCGTGATTGGACGTTGCACACCACACAGTCACCCGCTGAGGGCGAAGAGAGTTCTCGATTGCGAAATGCTGATTCTCAGCCCCCCAAATGCGCCAGTTTTGCTTATTGACTAATCCAACCAAATTTAAGTGGGCTTCGTCGTTAAACAAAACCACACCGTGCGCATACGATTTCCTATCATGTCTGCGGTCAACCGTAGAGTTTGAAAGTCCCAACGCAAACGGTTCAGAAGTTCTGACGATTTTATTTCGTATAGTTCAATAATCGTCACCCTGTAAATGAAGGTAAGTAAAAGTAAATAACATTTCTGAAATTAAGAATAAATTGTGAAACTGAAATGTTTTGTAAATTAATTGGTGATATTGCTGTTAGAAATATTTAGCCGAGGTAGAAATGAACGTTTTAAGAAGAGATATGCGATGGTTGTGTGGTGTATACCGCTGCGGCACATGCCGCCGTGGTAGCAGTTTGCTCCCGTGTCTCCAGTAGCTCCTGTCGGTGGCGCTTGTTCAGCAGTCTAGCCTCGCGTCTTTCTTCCTGCAACCGATGGTTGTTCTCAGGTTCCCCCGTCTCTCACGTAAACAGCAGCTGCTCAGTGTCTCGTGGCCGTGATTCCCAGATGTATACATGGATATTAAACTAGCATTCCACTGTTCCATGAAAGACTTTTCACAGGGATTCACCTCCGTTATAGCATACACATTGCCTCCCTGGAAGGTGCTTATTACTGTTATCTGGCCCCGCGATTTCGTGGTTGTTGGTATTGTATGGAAACTTCACCCGTTTCTCAGTATAGTTTGTATTTTTTCATTTTTATGTGGATATAAGAGGGAAAAGTGTAATTTCTAGACAGAAAATATGTAAGGCCTTTTTTGAGGTCCATGTGTAGGACTCTTTGTCTTTCTAGTACGTCTGGCTAGATCAGATCCACTCTTCTTCCCACTTAACTTTGTCGGTATCATTTCTTTAATCCTTCCTGCCCGACGAGACTTAAAAGTCTCGTCCACTTTCCATAGTCCTAAAACACCATGGAGTTGAATTCGTACACGAATCCTGTGTGCTCTTCTGTAGCACAGAAAACTATTTTGCTGTAATTGCTCAATATCTCTGCTGACAGAGGACAGAAAAAAACGTCGGATAAGTGTACTGCTTTGTTGATCATTTCATCGCTCGAGTTTACGGGCACAGCTGACGTAAAAGGACATTTTTGTGAGTGTTTCGAAGTTTGTAATGAGCTTTTGTATTGTTTTAATGAAGATAAATTAAAATTGCTAACGTAATAAGTAAACAACCAGATGAAATATGATGAATAGCATCTTGACCGAACTCAGTCCCAATTCTGTTTTGTACATAACATAAAACACTTGTGTATCACTATCCGTTATCCTGACTTTCATTGCTTTGCTAATATTCTCCCCGAATATTAAACCCTTTGGCACAGTTTCTCGTAGTTTGGGCAGGTAAGGGTAACCAGTACGCCACTGCCATCTTATTCACATGTGCAGGCTGTGGACAAAAATATGGTAAGACCAAAACCCCATCACATTACCATGCCTAATACGGTGTAGAAATACAGTTGGCACTCAAAACAGCTTCTAGGCGTCTAGTTAACCACAGGATCTGTAAGGTCTTCAAGGGACTATTGTGCCATTCTTCCTGCAAAAACGTGCCAAGTTTAACGACGATGAAGGTGGATAGCGATCATGCACGCTTCTCTCCAAAGCAGGCCACAAAGGCTCGACAGTATTGAGATCTGGTAACTGTGGTGGCAAGGGAAAATGCGACAACTCATCCTCGTGCTTACAAAGCCAGTCTCGGGCAACGCGAGCTGTGTGAACAGGGGCCTGGAGTGCTGGGACACAGCATCACCATTGAGAAACAAACATTGTACGATGAGGTTGACCTGATCAGCCAAACTGGTCACATAATCTTTGACAGTAATGCGACTTTGCAGAATAACCATAGGGCCCTTGGAAAACCACGATATGGCTCCGCAAATCACCACTCTTGGGGCGTATCATCAGCCAGAAGTTGGAAACATTGCGAAAAAAGACTCATCCGACCGAATGTCAGTCTTCCATCGTCCAGCTGTACCACGTTTTCCTATTACCGGCTTTTGCATTAGTGATAAGTGGTTTTGGAATTCCAGCTAGCCCTGAAATTCCCTGCTGATGGGATAGCTTTGTGTTGATTTGCTATTACCGGGGTTCTGCAGTGACTTTCGCAGTTGTCGTCCTCTTATTGTTCGTCAGAATCCCCTTCAATGACTGTCCGTTACGATCAGTCGGCAGACACTTTCACCCGGATACTGTTTTTCCGCTTTACCTATATGCGGTATAAATCTACAGTACGGTGCCTCTTCAAACACCGAACGCTTCGGCTACCTTGGTTGCGGAAACACCCAAAATATGAGATCCAACAGATCCAAAAGCCGGCCGTTGTGGCCGAGCGGATCTAGGCGCTTCAGTCTGGAACCGCGCGGCCGCTACGGTCGCAGGTTCGAATCCTGCCTTGGGCATGGATGTGTGTGATGTCCTTAGGTTAGTTAGGTTTAAGTAGTTCTAAGTTCTAGGGGACTGATGACCCGAGATGTTAGGTCCCATAGCGCTCAGAGCCATTTGAACCATTTGAGCTCCAACAGTTTGCCCATATGGAAGTTTACTTAGTTCCGACATACTGTACTTATAACAATATGCAACACTGTTCTACCTATGACTGACACCTGCAACGTATTGAAGAAACGGCACAGGTGCAGTTTGTTGTCAAACACATAGCGCAACCTGCAGCCTTGGCTGGCATCAATATTTAGGTTCAAGTAAGCATCTCTCGCTGTGTTTCATCTTTTCCAATCCGTGCAGATATTGACATGAAGGCCCTAGTGAAGCACACCAGCACTCTTCTTCACATCCTATGCGCTATCGTTAAGAATTTTGGTGCTCTCAGTCTGTGCGCGCACTTCAAGGTTTCAGAGCTCACTCTAGCAACTAGTATTGTCTCGTCATCAACTTTAATCTAATGTAAATGATCGCCAGAAGTTGTTTTCACTGATATTCGTAATTCTCATAATTTTTAGTAACTTTCTGAAATCTTTTGTTAATATGGTTGAGTATTTTGCTTCTCATCTAGTATAACGCCAAGGTATCGTCACAAATCCTTCTAGGGACTATTTTTCTTTTCGGTTTCTATACGAAGTTCTCTGTTACAGACATGGAAAAATACATTTACTTATTATTCCAATAGTTCATATCGATGTCACATTATAATTAAACAGTACGTGACAAAACTACGTCATAATTTATTTACTTTATAGATTATTGACTTGGTCACACTGTCAATATCACGATCAAAACATCCAACTTTGTATTATAAGTACGTAACGGTTCCTTTCTATAGACTAATTCAGTAAATGTTTTAATCACTTCTGAATAGAATATGACAGGCAAGCCTACTGTTTTCTTCATCAATAATGAAAAGTAACTAAAACCCGTAAAAACTGGTTAGGAGATTATTATCCATGAATTTTAGTGGGATATAGGCACGCTTGATATGTGCAACAGGATGCATAATTTTGTGAGTTCTGCAAAAGGAGACTTGTGACTGCAGGTTTACTCGTGGTACAGCCCGTGCACATGTTGGAACCTGTGTAGAGGTTACTGTACTGCCATTACATTACTGTAATGCCATTACATGTGAATTTCTTTGGCACTGTTCCATGTGATCTATATTTTGCTTGCACACTTCTTTCCGTGAAGATAGTTCTGCGCTCTGAAACAGGCCGCTTTTTTTAAAACAAATAACACAGCTTTTTATCAGTCGAAGTGGTTTTCTGTGCCAATATTTCCCTTTTCAGTTTACGGATGGCAGTGGAATCTGCTAAAATTAATAAATTTTTGACAAAATTGTATATCATATTTTTTTGTTTTTGCTTTAAGCAGGCAGCTACTTTCCTTTAAAGATTTATGCGCCGAATTAACAGATGCAGAGGCGCTCTCATCTATGTCAGGCGTGCGTCACTACTCTGCAGCTCATTAATAAAAAGAGCGCGTGGCGCCGCTCTGCGCCGCATGCACACCCCCTCCGCTCCATTTGTCATCTGCCCCATCCTGCCCACTCCCTCCCCCCTTCCCCATGTCCCTTCACGCCTGCTACTGGCTACGGGATCGAGTGTTAGAGGCCACGCGCGTATCTTGCGTTTCTGTCACAAACGGATGCACCGCAGAAAAAGAAAAATACGCTTTGCCGACACCTGCAACAATAAGCAGTTTCGCACTGACAAATTGAGTTACAGTATATCCGTTCTGTCCAACGGTTCGGTTCACATTGACCCGTTTGGCTTCAAACTTATCTTATTGTCTTTCAGGCAACTGAAAAGGAACAGAATCCTCTGGCCGAAAATTTAAAACCCGTGCGATTCTGTGATCTGCTGAAACAGGGGAACACACCGGCCAATGTGTCACCAAATGAGGCATGTGAGCGTGAGAGAACTCAGCGTGGTTTTATATTTCCGCCCAGCAATGTGGTTATCTATTCGCTTGTGCCTCTCACATCCCCCACTGCGTGCTACTCCTATTTTTATCGCATCTTATATGTTTATAGTCAATCGTACATATGAAACTGGATTTTTATTTGGATGTCTTCGTCGAAATTGCTTCAAATATTCCTACACTTTCATCACTGTTTACAACTACTGACGCAATGTGTGTCGGATGATCCCCATACAATACACTACTGGCCATTAACATTGCTACACCAAGAAGAAATGCAGATGATAAACGGGTACTCATTGGACAAATATATTATACTAGAACTGACATGTGATTACATTTCCACGCGATTTGGGTGTATAGATCCTAAGAAGTCAGTGCCCAGAGCAACCACCTATGGCCGTAATAACGGCCTTGATACGCCAGGGCATTGAATCAAACAGAGCTTGGATGGCGTGTACAGGTACAGCTGCCCATGCAGCGTCAACATGATACCACAGTTCATCAAGAGTAGCGACTAGCGTATTGTGACGAACCAATTTCTCGGCCACCATTGACCAGACGTTTTCAGTTGGTGAGAGATCTGGGGAATCTGCTGGCCAGGGCAGCAGTCGAACATTTTCTGTATCCAGAAAGGCCCGTACAGCACCTGCAACATGCGGCCGTGCATTATCCTGCTGAAATGTAGGGTTTTCGCAGGGATCGAATGAAGGGTAGAGCCACCGGTCGTAACATATCTGAAATGTAAGGTCCACTGTTCAAAGTGCCGACAATGCTAACAAGAGGTGCCCGAGACGTGTAACCAATGGCACCCCATACCATCACGCCGGGTGATACGTCAGTATGGCGATGACGAATACACGCTTCCACTGTGCGTTCACCGCGATGTCGCCAAACACGGATGCGACGATCATGATGCTGTAAACAGAACCTGAATTCATCTGAAAGCATGACGTTTTGCCATTCGTGCACCCAGGTTCGTCGTTGAGGACACCATCGCAGGCGCTCCTGTCTGTGATGCAGCGTCAAGGGTAACCACAGCCATGGTCTCCGAGCTGATAGTCCCTGCTGCTGCAAACGTCGTCGAACTGTTCGTGCAGATGGTTGTTATCTTGCAATCGTCCCCATCTGTTGACTCAGGGATCGAGACGTGGCTGCACGATCCGTTACAAAAAAATGGTTCAAATGGCTCTGAGCACTATGGGACTCAACATTTGAGGTCATCAGTCCCGTAGAAGTTAGAACTACTTAAACCTAACTAACCTAAGGACATCACACACATCCATGCCCGAGGCAGGATTCGAACCTGCGACCGTAGCGGTCGCGCGGTTCCAGACTGAAGCGCCTAGAACCGCTCGGCCGATCCGTTACAACCATGCAGATCAGATGCCTGTCATCTCGACTGCTAGTCATACGAGGCGCTTGGGATCCAGCACGGCCAGCCTGGTTGGCCGAGCCGTTCTAGGCGCTACAGTCTGCAACCACGTGACGGCTACGGTCGCATGTTCGAATCCTGCCTCGGGCATGGGTGTGTGTGATGTCCTTAGGTTAGTTAGGTTTAAGTAGTTCTAAGTTCTGGGGGAGTGATGACCTTAGAAGTTAAGTCCCATAGTGCTCAGAGCAATTTGATCCATTTTTGATCCAGCACGACGTTCCATATTACCCTCCTGAACCCACCGATTCGATATTCTGCTAATTAGTCATTGGCTCTCGACCAACGCGAGCAGCAATGTCGTGATACGATAAACCGCAATCGCGATAGGCTACAATCCGAAATTTATCACAGTCGGAAACGTCATGGTAAGCATTTCTCCTCCTTACACGAGGCATCACAAAAACGTTTCATCAGGCAACGCCGGTCAACTGCTGTTTGTGTATGAGAAATCAGTTGGCAACTTTCCTCATGTCAGCACGTTGTAGGTGTCGCCAACGGCGCCAACCTTGTGTGAATGCTCTGAAAAGCTAATCATTTACATATCACAGCATCTTCTTCCCGTCGGTTAAATTTCGCGTCTGTAGCACGTCATTTTCGTGGTGTAGCAATTTTAATGGCCAGTAGTGTATTATCTGTTATTTATTCCTTCTAATTCTGTTAAAGTTCGTTCCTGGCACGTAAATGACTAATTGTTGAATGTGTGTGTCCTACTATTTCGCTACATTTGTAGCCGTCATTCTTTCGTGACAGGTGCTTGGAAAATGGAGATAGATAATCTTCTTAAGTTGGTATCTGAAGATGGGTTCTTCGTGTGACACTTCTTTAGTGTGCTTTCTTTTGCTCATGCACTATTGCATTTAGCCGAATATATCGAGGTGCAGCTTCTTCTCTGTATACAGAAGCTATGTTCCCAGTAAAATAAGATCACACGCAGTTATCTTCAACATGATTAGACTGACATGGCCGTGTAATCATTTTTGCTTTCAGTGGCCTTTATAGGTAACCGATAGATACAATACACTATAACGACCTAACTCTGTTGTAGTAGAACTATGTCATAACTTTTCGCTTACTTATATGCACTGCGTGACTATTGAAGGAAAGTAAGTTACTGTTTAACAACGACGACAGTCTCATGACAGACGCATTCCCTAATTAGGCACTCAGCCGGAACTCTGTCCTCCTGCATTTCTGAAATTTTTTTTGGCAGACTTACTGCAACATCTCAACACCCTTGAAATGGAGCCTGTCTTTCGCTTTACCTAGCAATGATCTAATTCCACATCATTTCCCCGAGCATTGTTACATCCATGTGTGAATATGACATACGAGCCTCCACTTCTAGCTGTCTAATAAAGTTTTACATTTTAACAAATGCACAAATTTATATCTTACGAGCAAGTTTCAAGTCTCTGCAGTGACATTTGCCAAGATATGCCTAGTAGTTGTAACCATTTTCTATTTGAAAACAGATACGTAAGCCGTTCATTCTTAAAAATGTTTGTCAGTGGAGCAGTATTAGTACACGACACACAATACCCATTGCAAGGTTTTTTTTAATTAATGGTTTTACAGCCTCTCCAGAACATTGTTTCATTCGAAGTTAATGAATGGAAGTGTCAAAAGCAGATCAGTTATTTGGCATATCGTATTCGTCAGTCACACACATGGTAAGTGTTGCCGAACATAGTCGGGTAAGAACATGTATAGCATAGCCAAAAGTTAGAAATTCATTTTAAATATTCAGTTCTACTATTATTGCTTTACAAGACTACTGAATGAACAGTTTCATTCTAAGGTAAATGATAATCCATTAACACAGTACGGTTCAATAATTTCGTTAAAACTTTAATATACCAGACTTTATGTTAGAACATCTCTGATAGACTTGCTTATGATGGTTGCATCATCAGCAAAGCAATTATATGTGCCTTATTAACAGCAAAGTGAATTATACCTGCATTATTTACCCTAGAGTAAGAAACCCTTGTAAAATTTAACTGTTGCAGTAGGACATAAGAAAGGGAAATTTTGTACGTAATATGGTGAGTAAGACACCAATGGAGGTCTAACCATCGGAATTAATGCATAACCTATAAATTACGAAGTTCTTTTAGTAAAACTAGAGTAGTAAAATTTACTACGGTTTAGTAGAGATGTAACTTTTCCCCCTTTAGTGTTCTAGGATTAAGATCTGGGCTCTCAGAGTCTGACTATAGCTGTGTCTGTGTCTGAGTGAACTAAGGAGAATTCATTTTATCCATTAAACCTAATATAGACTTTCGCCCATCCCGAAGCAAAGATTACAGCACAAAATGAGCGAACGGGAGTTTTTCCAAGAAATTCAGATCCCAATTCACATGTGTGTGAATCCCTAAGGGACCAAACTGTTAAGGGCATCGGTCCCTAGACTTACAAACTACTTTAACTTAAACTAACTTCTGCTATCAACAACAACAACAACCACAACACACACACACACACACACACACACACACACACACGCCAGATGGAGGGCTCGAACGCCGGAGGGAGGGGCCGCACAATCCGTGACGTGGCGCCTAAGACCACGTGGCCACTCCGCGCGGCCCGATCCCAATTAATACAGATACCACAAATCACTGCCCATACGTTTGGATCCAAAGTATTTTGAGTCCACAAGCGATCTGTTACGCATCTTTCAGACTATACTGGCGAACTGTCAGGAATTATAATAACCATCGCCTTCAGTAACAAATATTCTTGTTTTATTATATCGTAATAGTTACGCCCACTGTGTGGCTCACAATTTGAAAGTACGTATGAAACTTGTCGGTAATCCATACTACAGTATGGCTCCTATGTTGCGAGCAGACGCTTGAACCATGCGTCCTTCTTCTTATTTTTCCTCCTCCTCCTCTTCTTCTTCTTCTTCTTCTTCTTCATCGTCGTGCCACAACGTTGAAGTTCACCCTCAGTTTTTACATATAAGGCTCTCCCACAATTTGTTATCAGTTCCTAACTATTGACTGAGAAAATTAATGTCTGCGTTTTCAAATTATTTCCTCCATTGTCAGTTCGAGAAAAAGATACTCGCGTTGTCCGCCAGCTCATTCTAAGGTTTTCCGCCTACCGGAGTAGATTTACCCGTCAGAATATCAAAGCACTGATGGAGTGTTTCTCCCGTGAACTTTTCAAAATAGCCGTGCTGGTGGTCTACCACATAATGGTGAAGTTACTTCGGGAACGATATTCTTCATTTCTCCTCGATGATACGGTATTTAATGCACACAGCATGTGCCAGTATACACAGCGGTGCTGATTTTAAGTTCCGTGTATTCCATCTACTCAAACTCAGAAGTTTGTGTAGAGTTTTTAATGTCAGATTGTGGAATTTTCTGTGTCTTGAATTCTTATACTGCAGTCGTGGATGCACTATGGTACCCTGCAAAACCACCGCTGCCCGTTCCGCCTCGTTAGATTGTCGGCAGTGCTTGTTGTTCTCAACTTAGAGGCCAGCTATAAGCTAAAGCAGTTTCATACTTCGTTCGGTTTTCCCTGGCATGACGCAGTTTCCGAATTGTACTCTTGGGGCTCATAGCTTAGCGTATAACTTAACCGCTATTGAACGTGATGGTCTTTATGAACGTATCCGCCTCGTAATGGGCGTGTAGTTACGTTCCCTTACGCTAGCATCTCAAGTTCCTTTGAGGAGTGACGCCTTTTCTTGACTGAGAGCTTCCTTCTATTATAACAGCTCGTACCGCTGTTTTCATAACAATGCCAAGTAAGTTGCTGGCATCGTGTAAAATAGCATACCCTGAAAGCTAAGTAAATTGTCTGATCCTCTTCAGCGATTTCATTACAGTAATCTCTGATAATTACTATCCTGATTGATGGATCTCATCACTTGAGTTTTAGGACCCGAAGAATCTCGTCCCATTAATATACATAGATACTCCGCAACCCCCCGTATGTTGCGTGGCGGAGGATACCATGTACCACTACTAGTCATTTCTTTTCCTGTTGCACTTGCAAATAGAGCTAGAGTACGGATGAACCACACTTTACTAAAACTCTCCCAATAAACCGAAGTCGACTATTCGCCTTCCCTGCTACAGTCCTCACATGATCATTCCATTTCATATTGTTTTGCAACGTCGCGTCTAGCTATTTAATTGACATAACTGTGACAAGCTGGACACTATTAATGCTGTATTCGAATATTATGGGATCGTTTCTTCTACTCGTCTGCATAAACTTAAATTTTTGCCGGCCGGAGTGGCCGTGCGGTTCTAGGCGCTACAGTCTGGAGCCGAGCGACCGCTACGGTCGCAGGTTCGAATCCTGCCTCGGGCATAGATGTGTGTGATGTCCTTAGGTTAGTTAGGTTTAATTAGTTCTAAGTTCTAGGTGACTAATGACCTCAGAAGTTAAGTCGCATAGTGCTCAGAGCCATTTGAACCATTTGAACTTACATTTTTCTACATTTAGAGCAGGCTTACATTCATCATTCCATCTAGAATTTCTGTCTAAGTCATCTTGTATACTCCTGCCGTCACTCAACGACGACGCCTTCCCACACATACTGCTAGCCATCGAAACTGCAACGTCACCGACGGGGATCTTGAGTTTCGAGACTGCAATATTGTTGCTCGCATTGGTCGGGATAACACGACTGTCACGCAAATATGGAATCGAACGGTTAAAGAGAGCCATAAACCAACACCACGAAGGATCTCAAACGCCTCACGCAAGCGAGAGGACACAGAAATTGTTCTTTCGTTTTCAACTGTCCCCGTTGATATTTATCAGCGCCTGTAAGCAGCTAATGGTCTGGATTTCATTATAATTTCATTCTTCGAGAGCTGCAAGATCACCAATGGTATCTGTTCTTTCGGACATGTCGGAGAGAACAGATACCATCTTCATATAGATAAGGCTTACCGACCAATGATCTTCTTCAGTGCTGATGCACTCACATTGCCCGAACTCTTACGGGAATTGGTGTATTGACTGCCGCGCTAATGATTATAGTACGCAGGGGCACTACACATGCAGTGAGTGGACAGTACGTTGGAAGGGTGGGTCTCACGGGGAGCGTGCCAGAGATAAGTCCCTGCAGTCGCAATATCCTCTATGTCCTCGAGGGCTCAGTCGGATAGAACATCTGCCATATAAGCAGGAGATCCCGGGTTCGAGTCCCGGTCGTGGCACACAAGTGGTTCAAATGGCTCTGAGCACTATGAGACTTAACATCTGAGGTCATCAGTCCCCTAGAACTTACAACTACTTAAACCTAACTAACCTAAGGACATCACACACATCCATGCCCGAGGCAGGATTCGAACCTGCGACCGTAGCAGTCGCGCGGTTCCGGACTGAAGCGCCTAGAACCGCTCGGCTACCGCGGCCGGCCGTGACACAAATTTTTAACTGTACCCGTTGATATTTATCAACTAAAGGTCTGGATGTAACTGTAATTTCATTCTGAAGAATGTCTTGAACATTTGCTCCAATATGATATATGAGGCAACAACGTTGCCACACTACAGCCGCACGTCCATGACTTAGCACTGGATGACTCAGTGGATGAATGGACGTCTGTTGTTTACAGTGGGTTCTTCAGGCTGCCAACGTGTTCAACCGCAAAGACGTCGCTTATACGCCAGGAATAAAATAAGTCGTGGAACAGAGTTTAACAAAAGATCCAGATTTAGAATACATTATTGTGAGATCCAGATTAAGAGTACATTATTGTGACCTCATTTACTTCCTGAGGCACACTGGTGGCCATTAACCACCCGAGTGATTTTAGCGAATCCCACGAAAAACATAGGCCGAGGCGCGTACGTCACAAAGGTAGGCCTGAACTCTCTCGGTCGCTCGTTCGCTCAGTTCAGCAGACAAAAT
The DNA here is from genome assembly GCF_023864345.2 of Schistocerca serialis cubense. NCBI lineage: Eukaryota > Metazoa > Arthropoda > Insecta > Orthoptera > Acrididae > Schistocerca > Schistocerca serialis. The sequence continues at coordinate 316,833,106 of NC_064640.1, read as the reverse complement.
GCGTTTCTAAATCCGTTAACTCACAGCTGGGCGTGTACATACTAACGAGAATTACATCTTATTATGGAGTTCCCCCTTATAAAGTTTCACTGATTAACAGTACTGCAACAAAATTTAATTTAAGAAATATAAATGGTATAAATGGTATAACTATTTGTTTATAGCATTTAGTCTCTTCTGCTTAACATTTCATACGACAAATGGTGCTTTATGCAACTGATAATAATTTTTGCAAGATTTTAATTCTATTGTTCCCTAGTACAGTCGTAACAAATTATAAGTGGGCCTATTGACTAATGATCGTTTTAGGTCTAATTAAAGTAAGACTCCGTAATAGCGGATTCCAGTAGAAGATGCAATTCTTGTTTGTACGTATACACCTGTATTGTATTGTGTATTAAACGGCGGAGAGGCTTCGTCCCCCGAAGCCCTCAGTGATTCACAGTACCACAACAGGCCACAGCAGTCCACTAATCCCGACCGCCGCCCCAAACCGAAGCCAGGGTTATTGTGCGGTTCAGCCTCCAGTGGACACACCTCCACCCACCCCCGGTGAACGTCTCATAACAGACGAATGTCCCTTAGGGAAATGGCTGCAAGGAAGGGGAAGAAAAACAAATGCGCACTCCGTTTGCATACCGGGGGGAGTCATTCAAGATGTGGAAAGCGTCCTTCCGGATGCCATGAAGGGTACAGGGTGCACCCGTCTGCAGGTGGTTGCTCATGTCGGCACCAATTATGTGTGTCGCTATGGACCGGATGAAATCCTCTCAGACTTCCGGCGGCTATCTGATTTGGTGAAGACTGCCAGTCTCGCTAACGGGATGAAAGCAGAGCTCACCATCTGCAGCATCGTCGACAGGACTGACTGCGGACCTTTGGTACAGAGCCGAGTGGAGGGTCTGAATCAGAGACTGAGACGGTTCTGCGACCGTGTGGGCTGCAGATTCCTCCTTGCGAAATAGGGTGGTGGGGTTTCGGGTTCTACTGGATAGGTCAGGAGTCCACTACACACAGCATGCAGCTACACGGGTAGCAGTGGTTGTGTGGCGTGGACTGGGCGGTTTTTTTTAGGTTAGATGGCCTCGTGCAAGTACAGAAAGGGCAACAGCCTGAAAGGGTGCTGGGCATAGTCAGGACATGCGGGGACCAAGCAGCAATCGGTATTGTAATTGTAAACTGTCGAAGCTGCATTGGTAAAGTACCGGAACTTCAAGCGCTGATAGAAAGCACCGAAGCTGAAATCGTTATAGGTACGGAAAGCTGGCTGAAGACAGAGATAAATTCTGCCGAAATTTTTACAAAGGCACAGACGGTGTTTAGAAAGGATAGACTGCATGCAACTGGTGGTGGCGTGGTTGTCCCTGTTAGTAGTAGTTTATCCTGTAGTGAAATAGAAGTGGATAGTTCCTGTGAATTATTATGGGTGGAGATTATATTCAACAACCGAGCTAGGTTAATAATTGGCTCCTTTTACCGACCTCTTGACTCAGAAGCATTAGTGGCAGAACAACTGAGAGAAACTCTGGAATACATTTCACATAAATTTCCTCAGTATGTTACAGTCTTAGGTGGAGATTTCAATTTACCAGATATAGACAGGGACACTCAGATGTTTAGGACGGGTGGTAGGGACAGAGCATCAAGTGACATTATACTGTGTGCACTATCCGAAAATTACCTCGAGCAATTAAACAGAGAACCGACTCGTGGAGATAACATCTTGGACCTACTGATAACAAACAGAACCGAACTTTCCGACTCTGTAAGCGCAGAACAGGGAATCAGTGATCATAAGGCCGTTGTAGCATTCCTGAATGTGGAAGTAAATAGGAATATATAAAAAAAGGGAGGAAGGTTTATCTGTTTAGCAAGAGTAATAGAAGACAGATTTCAGACTACCTAACAGATTAAAACGAAAATTTCCGTTCCGACACTGACAAAGTTGAGTCTTTATGGAAAAAGTTAAAGGCAATCGTAAAATGCGTTTTAGACAGGTACGTGCCGAGTAAAACTGTGAGGGACGGGAAAAACCCACCGTGGTTCAACAACAAAGTTAGGAAACTACTGCGAAAGCAAAGAGAGCTTTACTGCAAATTTAAACGCAGCCAAAACCTCTCAGACAAACAGAAGCTAAACGATGCCCAAGTTAGCGTAAAGAGGGCTATGCGTGAAGCGATCAGTGAATTCGAAAGTAAAATTCTATGTACCGACTTGACAGAAAATCCTAGGAAGTTTGGTCTTACGTTAAATCAGTAAGCGGCTCGAAACAGCATATCCAGACACCCCTGGATGATGATGGCATTGAGACAGAGGATGGCACGCGTAAAGCTGAAATAGTAAACACCTGTTTCCAAAGCTGTTTCACAGAGGAAGACCGCACTGCAGTTCCTTCTCTAAATCCTCGCACGAACGAAAAAATGGCTGACATCGAAATAAGTGTCCAAGGGATAGAAAAGCAACTGAAATCACCAACAGAAGAAAGTCCACTGCATCTGACTGGATACCAATTCGATTCTACACAGAGTACGCGAAAGAACTTGCCCCCCTTCTAACAGCCGTGTACCGCAAGTCTCTAGAGGAACGGATGGTTCCATATGATTGGAAAAGAGCACAGGTAATTCAAGTTTTCGAGAAGGGTCGTCGAGCAGATGCGCAAAACTATAGGCCTATATCTCTGACATCGATCTGTTGTAGAATTTTAGAACATGTTTTTTTGCTCGCGTATCATATCATTTCTGGGAACCCAGAATTTACTCTGTAGGAATCAACATGGATTCCGGAAACAGCGATCGTGTGAGACCCAACTCGCTTTATTTGTTCATGAGACCCAGAAAAAATTAGATACAGGCTCCCAGGTAGATGCCATTTTTCCTGACTTCCGGAAGGCGTTCGATACAGTTCTGCACTGTCGCCTGATAAACAAAGTAAGAGCCTACGAAATATCAGATCAGCTGTGTGGCTGGATTGAAGAGTTTTTAGCAAACAGAACACAGCATGTTGTTCTCAATGGAGAGACATCTAAAAACGTTAAAGTAACCTCTGGCATGCCACAGGGGAGTGTTATGGGATCATTGCTTTTCACAATATATATGAATGACCTAATAGATAGCGTCGGAAGTTCCAAGTTGCTTTTCGCGGATGATGCTGTAGTATACAGAGAAGTTGCAGCATTAGAAAACTGCAGCGAAATGCAGGAAGATCTGCAGCGGATAGGCACTTGGTGCAGGGAGTGGCAGCTAACCCTTAACATAGACAAATGTAATTTACTGCGAATGCATAGAAAGAAGAATCCTTTATTGTATGATTATATGATAGCGGAACAAACACTGGTAGCAGTTACTTCTGTAAAATATCTGGGAGTATGCGTACGGAAGGATTTGAAGTCGAATGATTATATAAAATTAATTGTTGGTAATGCGGGTGCCAGGTTGAGATTCATTGGGAGAGTCCTTAAAAAATAGTCCATCAACAAAGAAGGTGGCTTAAAAAACACTTGTTCGACCTATACTTGAGTATTGCTCATCAGTGTGGGATCCGTACCAGATCGGGTTGACAGAGGAGATAGAGAAGATACAAAGAAGAGCGGCGCGTTTCGTTACAGGATTGTTTGGTAAGCGTGATAGCGTTACGGAGATGTTTAGCAAACTCAAGTGGCAGACTCTGCAAGAGAGGCGCTGTGCATCGCGTTGTTGCTTGCTGTCCAGGTTTCGAGAGGGTGCGTTTCTGGATGAGGTATCGAATATATTGCTTCCCCCTACTTATACCTCCCGAGGAGATCACGAATGTGAAATTAGAGAGATTCGAGCGCGCACGGAGGCTTTCCGGCAATCGTTCTTCCCGCGAACCATACGCGAATGGAGCAGGAAAGGGAGGTAATGACAGTGGCACGTAAAGTGCCCTCCTCCACACACCGTTGTGTGGCTTGCGGAGTATAAATGTAGCTGTAGATGTAGATGTAGATGTAGATGTAGAGTGTAAACCCAGATGTTTGCGTGGTAGATTAATTATGGTGTACGCGTATGTGGAGACAGTGTTTGCTCAGCAATCGCCGACATAGCGTAACTGAGGTGTAATAAGGGGAACCAGCCCGCATTCGCCGAGGTAGGTGGAAAACCGCCTTAAACACCATTCACAGGCTGGCCAGCACACCTGACCTCGACACCAATCCTCCGGGAGTACTCGTGCTGGAGACCGGCACGCGTTCCCACTGGTGAAGTAACGCGTTATACCGCATGGCTAGCCTGGCGGCCACGTATACACCTAAAACTAAAACTTCTATTGGACAGGCCTTGGAAATCCCAGCGGTACCGACCGGCCGTCGTATCATCCTCAGCCCACAGGCGTTGCTGCAGGCCCTGGAAGGCTCAACGGCACCGACCGGCCGTCGTGTCATTCTCAGCCCACAGTTGTTGCTGGATGCGGATATGGAGGGGTATGTGGTCAACACACCGCTCTCCCGGCCGTATGTTAGTTTACGAGACCAGAGCCGTTACTTCTCAGTCAAGTAGCTCCTCAGTTTGCCTCACAAGGGCTAGGTGCACCCCGCTTGCCAACAGCGCTTGGCAGACCGGATGGTCCCCCATTCAAGTGCTAGCCCAGCCCGACAGCGCTTAACTTCGGTGATCTGGCGGAAACCGATTTTACCACTGTGGCAAGGCCGTTTACACGTATACACCTAGTTAGGAGTTTACATGTGTAGAAACGTAGCTTGTCTGCTGAGTTAAGCGAGCGAGCACGCTCGGACCTACCTTCGTGACGCACGCATCGCGGCCTGTCTTTCTCGTTGGCCTCCAATTTTAGTGTCTGGCGAAATGTCTCGTACCCTGTCTTCAGCCTCTCTCCCTGCACAATGCTGTACGTTTACAACAGGCGGAATGGTACTCAAGGATGTACGGGTTTCTCGGCAAAAAGAATTACATGTAATTTCGACAGATATCGTGTAGCTATCTTCAGTTGAATACTGCCGTGAAACATGATATAGTAAAGTCCAGCTATCCAGAAAAAGTTCCTCAGCCGTTCTGATTATGTTTTGGCTTTGGCACAACCTGCCTTTAGTCTGTTGCGTCACGGAAAAGAAAAAAGAAAAAAAAAATGTTGAGAATAAGGCTTACGTATGCTTTGCCATCAACCACGTGGATGTTGGATTTTAAGGCTGATACGGAGACACCATTTTTATCGAATAACTATGTTGTCCAGTACTGTGCGTTGTTGTTGTTGTGCACATTCATTTCTTTGCAAAGTAGTCGAAGTGTCCTTGATGATTCGTGCGTCCGGTATTTACCGAGATGTGGGAAGGAATCGCATTACATTGCGCGGAAGCTTTCCCTTCACCACATTCGTGTGTTGGCGTTTAGATGGAGTGCCGCCTTTCTTACACCTACTCTCGTAAAGCCGTCCACTCTGCAGACGACACTCTACACGCCATCTGTTTCGCTGGTTTCCAGCTTTTTGCGTCTGATTCCACTTGTTCGGCCTCTAAGAGAGAACGTCTGGATTCTCTCGCTCCTTTGAGCCTTATCCACACTTCACAGAATACTTGCAACAGACCTATCACGTTGCCCTCATCAAGAACTCTCTCACTCTCTCACGGACACGCTGCTCCTGCGCGAGGAAACGCGACGACTTTCTACCGACCGCGCCCCCCCCCCCTCCCCATCCCTCCCCGCCAGGTAAGCTATCGCTGCAGCCGCTGTTACCTCTTTATATAGATGTTCTGCCATCGTCTCAAAATTGAACGCAGATGATAGTATAGGATATCACAAAGGAGAGTGCTGTAGAGCAAAAATTCGCGGTAGTATGAGTGGATATCCTCTTCTAAGTTGTAAGATAATTCGTCCAGAATTTTTCCTATGTTATGGAATTCGATATATCATTGCAAAACGCTACTTCTTCCGAGTGTGTGTGTGTGTGTGTGTGTGTGTGTGTGTGTGTGTGTGTGTGTGTGTGTGAGTGTGAGTGTGTGTGTGTGTGTGTGTCAAAACCTTTGCCACAAATGTCTAGAGATGATAGCTCATGTCATGAGGAATAACTTTTATTAGAGACTAAATGCTCGCCGGCGCTTCCCAGGCAAGCTGGGTGTCCTTTAGTATTCGAAGGCCGTGGGACGACGATATTTCATCGTACTTGCAGTGTCAACTAACAAGGTCTTCTCTTTAGGTAAATACCTTTTGGAATGGACGGCCGGCCGGTGTGGCCGAGCAGTTCTAGACGCTTCTGTCTGGAACCGCGCGACCCCGACGGTCGCAGGTTCGAATCCTCCCTCGGGCAGGTTTAGGTAGTTCTAAGTGCTAGGGGACTGATGACCTCAGATGTTAAGTTCCATAGTGCTCAGAGCCATTTGAACTATTTTGGAAAGGACGCAGCCGATTTTCTTCCTCGTTCTTTTCCTGGTCTGGCTGGCTCAGTGTTTCTAATGACCTCGTCGTCGACGGGACGTTAGCTCCTAAACTACTTTTAATGCTTCTGAAACAATCCACATTACCAACGGAGGTGTAGAGACAATCAATCACTTGCCAGTTAATATTTTACACCATTACGTGAAGTATTAACAAATGACGCAATTAAGTTACTTTTGTTCATTTCTGTAAATAGGACGTTCTTACTTTGGGAAATAACACTTTGCTTCGCTTCACTCCATCCGCATGACACGCCAGACATACGTTTTACAGAAAGTAACAGACTGATTACAACTATGCCCTGCATAAAAGTTAATAATATACTTTAAATCACTGTGAAATTATTTTTGTCTGTCCTGCTCTTTTTAAGGTTTGAATGGAGTACTGCAAGTCATGGTTACGAAGCTATTCTTCTTAGAATTCAGTTGCTAGGCACCCCTCTGCACTTAAAGGCCCCTTGAAGTTGCCATACAATTTCAGGGAGTGATGTACGACGTAACGATACATTAATTAGTTCTATTAGAATGAATACGGCGCAGAAGCAATATTTCATCCACACAGACTGTTCCACAGAGACAGTCAGTTTTGGCGAACACATCGGCCCTCTAGTGTCAGAGTATTGCATTACATCGTTTTTAACGCCCGACAATGCTGATTTAATGATTCGCAATTTCCTGTGCTTCTAAAGGTGAATACAGCAATAAATATCCGGCAATGCAATCTTTCTCGGAAATTTTCACTGCCTATTTCTCCTCGGTTTACTAGTCGAGTAACAGCATCGTTTCGATATACCACACTGATTAGTGTTGTTGAGGGTACCAGAAAATCTTCATAGAAGTGACTGCAAACATCGCTATTACATAATATCACACCTGACTAACAGTAGACATAAAATGAGCCACAATCCTCATTTTGTAAGGAAACATCGTGACCAAATACACGGTGCCATAAGAGGAATGTTCAGTATTCAAGGATGTAACACGAACGATCATTAGAAGCAAAAGTAACTACTTAACATGGAGTTTGAAATGCATACCTTAAGAGTTATAAGCACTAGTTCACTTTCGCTAGAGTGAGACACGTCTGCTCTACTGAACAAGAAAAAATTGTCTGGAAAATACAGGCTTTAAATGCATACCTTAAGAGATATAAACACTTGTTCAGTACGAGAGACATATCAACCCTCTGTGTAACGAGCGTGACGGATCTGAATTCACACTAATATTCGTGCCATTGGCAAAATGGGAAGGAAACCTCTACAGCCGTAAGCACAAAATCTAATGAATTCCTTATATCCCAGACTGTAGGACATGCTGTGGCTTAATTTTATATGTAATGGAATCTAAAACTGCACCATTATAATTTGGTGCACGAACTTCAAGCTTCACTTTTCCTGAGACTGAAAATAATGACTGCAACTTCTTCTTGCGTAAAAGGTAACGTCAGCATCAGATTGTCATACTCATTTTCTAGTTTATTTCGAAGTTGAATAAATGTCAGAGCATCCTTGTTCACGTTTTTATCAGACTGGACAGTCGTCAATAGGTATTTTGCTGTGCCCCTCCGACCAGTTGTAAGCGAGTCGCCGTATCTACGAACGGTAGACTTGACGATAAAAAAATGGCTCTGAGCACTATGGGACTTAACATCTGAGGTCATCAGTCCCCTAGAACTTACAACTAGTTAAACATAACTAACCTAAGGACATTACACACGTCCATGCTCGGGGCAGGATTCGAACCTGCGACCGTTGCGGTCGCGCGGTTCTAGACTGAAGCGCCTAGAACCGCTCTGCAACAACGGCCGGCTACTTGACGATACATCAGGTTAATAACATGTACGGTCTTCGCCAATATCATATTGCGGTTCCTCACGATGATCTCTCTCACTTGTCTTTTATAAAGAGTCTTTATTGAATAAACCTATTAAGCCCTGCTGCGCATTCTAATCCAGCAAACGTCATCCTGATATTTCTTCTTTTTGACATTACGCTTTTCCTTAATATGGAAAGTTAAATGCTCAGAGGGACCTTAACCAATTTACCAGTCTATCAGGGATAAACGTTGCTAGCGCGCTTTTCAGGAATTTATTTAACTGCTCTGCAGCCAAATCTACATGTACTGATAGTGAATACGTGGCAAACAGTGCAATGTAGACTGTAATCAATACCGGTCAGTGTCTCTTATATCTAATCCATCTAAACTTCCCTCTATTCTATTCCTCTGTTTCTGTCCTGTATTATATTCCTATATCTTTCTGTGATTCGTACTAACCGCTTATAAAGAAATTGCAATATGATCACATTACGTCAGGCACTGAAGGATGTGGATAAAATCTTAGCGAAAATACAGGATGTATCAAAAGGAATTATCCGATTTGGCACGTCTGTATATCTGAATCTAATAAACGTATACAATGAATTTTGTTTTTTATGAACGGGAAACTCAAAAAGTTTTTTTCATACCTTTTCATAGGTGTTCAATCTGCCTCCCTTGAGGTGCACGGCATATGTCAATGCAGTATTCTCCCACACTGCAGCGAACATGTCTTGAGTTACAGCTTCCACAGCTGCTGTTATGCGATGTCTCAGTTCTTTCATTGTTGTTGGTAATGGAGGCACATGAACAGAATGTGTTATAAGCCCCCACAACAAATAATAATCACATGCAGTCAGGTCCTGTGACCTTGGGGGCCAGTGATGTGAAGCTGAATCATTTGGTCCAGTGCAACCGATCCTCCGTTCAGTTATAGTTTGATTTAAAAATTCATTCACTTGCAGATGCCAGTGTGGTGGTGCCTCATCTTGTTGGTAAATGAAGTCGTTCGAATCAATCTCCAACTCTGGGAAAAAAAGGACCATACACCTTTTCCCGTGAAACTGCACTAAACTCATTAAATTTTGGAGAGTCCCTCTCGTGTTGTACAACTTCATGTGCTTGTTCCGCACCCTATATTTTCACACTGACGGTTCACCTTTCCATTTAAATGGAACGTTGCCTCGTCAGTAAACACTAAGCGAGGAAAAAAAAATTGTCATGCTCCAGCTTGTCAAGAACGAAATTACAGAACTCCACGCGTTGTTTGTCACCTTCACAAAGCGCTTATTCTAGCTGAATTTTGTGTGATTTCATGTGTAAACGTAGGCGCAACACACGCCAGATGGACATCGGAGCTTGTTGAACTTTCGAATTGCACGGCGAACGGATTTCTGCGGACTGGTTGTGAAACTATGGCGGATGCGTTCGACGTCTGTGTGAGATACTCGGGGACGGCCCGGCAATTTGCCTTTACACAAACAACCCGATTCTCGAAATTGTTCATGCCACCGTCTAAAGCTCTGTGCTTTAGGAGGATCCACACCCTACCTAGTACAAAAGTCACGCTGTACAGCTATTACTGAGCCATACTGCGCAAAACGTACAGCATAAAACACTTTGATGTCTGGTCGCTCGGTAGCGTTCTCGCTTCCCACGCCCGGGTTCCCGGGTTCGATTCCCGGCGGGGTCAGGGATTTTCTCTGCCTCGTGATGGCTGGGTGTTGTGTGCTGTCTTTCGGTTAGTTAGGTTTAAGTAGTTCTAAGTTCTAGGGGACTGATGACCATAGATGTTAAGTCCCATAGTGCTCAGAGCCATTTGAGCCATTTGAACTTTGATGTCCCGATACTACACTCCTGGAAATTGAAATAAGAACACCGTGAATTCATTGTCCCAGGAAGGGGAAACTTTATTGACACATTCCTGGGGTCAGATACATCACATGATCACACTGACAGAACCACAGGCACATAGACACAGGCAACAGAGCTTGCACAATGTCGGCACTAGTACAGTGTATATCCACCTTTCGCAGCAATGCAGGCTGCTATTCTCCCATGGAGACGATCGTAGAGATGCTGGATGTAGTCCTGTGGAACGGCTTGCCATGCCATTTCCACCTGGCGCCTCAGCTGGACCAGCGTTCGTGCTGGACGTGCAGACCGCGTGAGACGACGCTTCATCCAGTCCCAAAAATGCTCAATGGGGGACAGATCCGGAGATCTTGCTGGCCAGGGTAGTTGACTTACACCTTCTAGAGCACGTTGGGTGGCACGGGATACATGCGGACGTGCATTGTCCTGTTGGAACAGCAAGTTCCCTTGCCGGTCTAGGAATGGTAGAACGATGGGTTCGATGACGGTTTGGATGTACCGTGGACTATTCAGTGTCCCCTCGACGATCACCAGTGGTGTACGGCCAGTGTAGGAGATCGCTCCCCACACCATGATGCCGGGTGTTGGCCCTGTGTGCCTCGATCGTATGCAGTCCTGATTGTGGCGCTCACCTGCACGGCGCCAAACACGCATACGACCATCATTGGCACCAAGGCAGAAGCGACTCTCATCGCTGAAGACGACACGTCTCCATTCGTCCCTCCATTCATGCCTGTCGCGACACCACTGGAGATGGGCTGCACGATGTTGGGGCGTGAGTGGAAGACGGCCTAACGGTGTGCGGGACCGTAGCCCAGCTTCATGGAGACGGTTGCGAATGGTCCTCCCCGATACCCCAGGAGCAACAGTGTCCCTAATTTGCTGGGAAATGGCGGTGCGGTCCCCTACGGCACTGCGTAGGATCCTACGGTCTTGGCGTGCATCCGTGCGTCGCTGCGGTCCGGTCCCAGGTCGACGGGCACGTGCAACTTCCGCCGACCACTGGCGACAACATCGATGTACTATGGAGACCTCACGCCCCACGTGCTGAGCAATTCGGCGGTACGTCCACCCGGCCTCCCGCATGCCCACTATACGCCCTCGCTCAAAGTCCGTCAACTGCACATACGGTTCACGTCCACGCTGTCGCGGCATGCTACCAGTGTTAAAGACTGCGATGGAGCTCCGTATGCCACGGCAGACTGGCTGACACTGAGGGTGGCGGTGCACAAATGCTGCGCAGCTAGCGCCATTCGACGGCCAACACCGCGGTTCCTGGTGTGTCCGCTGTGCCGTGCGTGTGATCATTGCTTGTACAGCCCTCTCGCAGTGTCCGGAGCAAGTATGGTGGGTCTGACACATCGGTGTCAATGTGTTCTTTTTTCCATTTCCGGGAGTGTATTTTTACCAGAACTGAAGTGGGCGCACGCTGCTGCTACCTAGCGGAAACCATGTAAGACTCGAGAGTTTGCTCTTTCCAACAGTACGTTGTTCACTCACCTATCTCAAATAACGTAATAGTTAACGATTTTTTTAAAAATCGTATGATTCTTTTTAATACACGCTGTATAATTGTTATGTGGCTATGTATGAACAGACTTGCTACTGGAAGCCTATGTTTTCGTAGTGGGTCAGTTTCAGTGGTAGGCATACCAAACAGCCTCCCACGGGGATTTACACTGATCCCTACAGTCGGTGCAATTTCAGCTTAATTTATTTCGTAACGCGTTCCAGTTAACAAAAACATTTATGCTATCAAAAAACTCGCGTGAGAATTATCGAGATGTGTGCTTCAGAACAAGTTTTTCCATGGAGTAGTACTAAAGCTTCGGCTGAACGTTATTCAGTGGGTATAATAAATTTTGATTTCGCTCCATTCATCGACGACATTGTGAACTAATTCTGATCCTTCCCGACCGTTGCCTTAATCACGAATTTCACCCAGTGTTGTGCGGACACACATCCAGAACAAAATAAAAAATGGGAGCTGTTTCTCTATCATAGTTAGGTGAACCGTGTAATTGTAGCTTCAGTTTAATACGTGCACTAATTAGTAAACTAACCAAGGCTCTTTATGTTAGAGGCCCTGATAAAATCAAGATTAAACGAATGATTTTTAGACTTGTCAAGACTCATTAGCCTGTGAGTGTCATACAATAACGGCCAGCAGAGTGGTAGAGAACTACTTCAACAAACTGCAGCAGTCTACATTCATGGCAAATTGTGTACGTTGACAGACATAGAATTCTGGTAGCGATCAAGTGAATGTCGCGCTATCGACTACCTCGGGATTAATCGCTTGTGCGGTAGGCCGACAGCCAGATATTTTTTATCAGTGACTGTAGGGTAGAGAAGAAACGGACGATCACAGAAAAATGTTCTGGCCTTATAAGAGATAAGATTTGTAACTTCATCATATCTGAATGTGAGAAGACGCTAAGAACGAACTGTTCGTTGCCCATCTCACAAACTACTTTGCTCGTAGGATGAAGATGGTCCTTGAAACTCAAGGCACGAAGACGAGGTGAATAACGCAGTATTGCGATTTACCAGGATCCAAAATATCTTCATAGGGAAGACCTGTTGATTTCATGTTATCTACGCCAGCCGGGGTGGCCGAGCGGTTCTATTTTGTTGATACCGTCCTACATATGGAGAAACGATCACCATGATAAAGTAAGGGAAATAAGAGCTCGTACTGAAAGATATAGGTGTTCGTTATTCCGCGCGCTAGGCGACACAGTCTGGAACCGCGCGACCGCTACGGTCGCAGGTTCGAATCCTGCCTCGGGCATGGGTGTGTGTAATGTCCTTAGGTTAGTTAGGTTCAAGTAGTTCTAAGTTCTAGGGGACTGATGACATCAGAAGTTACGTCCCATAGTGCTCAGAGCCATTTGAATGATGTTATCTACACATTAAAACATTTGTATACAAACTTCACCTAAATCGGAATTTGTATCAAACACAACACCTTACAGCATGATTTCTAGTTGACTGACCTAACAACCTGCCGAGCCAGTACCCTATTATGTTCAGCATCTAGATATTTCGTGCCACTGTTTCGTCTTGGGGCTCTATTCATCACATCACGTGCCATTCACAGGTCTGCAGTCCATGTAAACACACAGCGTTACTTGTGTGTTCAGTAAAAGTTGCTAATTTTCTGTTCTTTTATAAGCAATAGGTTACATCCTATAAAGTGATCGACTTCCGTGTCGATCATATGGCAGCGCAACTTGATAGATATTCTAATGCATTGATGCAGAATCGATTTACATTGGAAAAAATTGGTTCCAGTTTTGTCTATTCGGTGAAAATCTGGCGTTGTGAGTCTAAGGAAGATGTATAGAAATTTTTCCATATCCAACGGGTTAGGAACCGTACGTGGGTAGAAAAGGTCAAACAAATGAGTAAGGCATAATGTTGACTTTATTATGAACCACAGATTACAAAATTTGTTCAAAATGAGCACAGAACACGTCGACGAGATAATGTATAGCGCCAGATTTGCACCTGGTGGCGAGAATTGGAACTTTTTTCTAGTTTAAGTAGATTCCGCGTTAAAGCATTAGCATATCTACCAAGTTTTGCTGCCATTCGAAAATTACAGCCCACAATGGACTTCTGAAAGTAGCTTCACTGTAATTCTAACCACCCGGTACCTATACCTAGCGTCATAATACAGTACATGAGTTCTATTGTACAAGTTCTGCCCGACAGGAAATCGTGGGGCAGTGTTTGTCAGATATAATTAAAATTAATACAGTAGAGTGGTACAGTTAAGCGGCAGTATACACCTGTGTGAAGTGCTTCCAAACTCCTGCACAAGACCCAGTCTGAGCGGGAAGTGTGCTGCCCGCCAAGGCCGCCGTCGTGGTTTTTGCGAGGGTTGCGCTCCTTAGGGAAATTGCCCAACTCACAATCCCAGCCCACCCCTATGGAATCATACGAGTGCAACACTGGAATCGCTTATTTCCAACCCTGTGAACAGTAACCTACGCATTGCGGCTCACCTGGATAGCAGCAGTGTTGGATCCTAAAGCAGACGGAGTCATAAAAAATAGGTGTATCTGCTTTGTGCTAATATAAGCAGAAGTGGGTCCTTTTTACAATTTACTTTAAAGTACAGATCCGTACTTCTCTTTCGGGCATTTAATCTACATTCGTCTGCCTTCTGTGAAACCGAACAGGCCAACTCATGGCAAGTGACTTCAAATGACTACACCAAGAATCGCTATCAATAGCGCTTTCCAAGCAATAGCTGGAGCAGTAATAATGTGACAGAGAATTCTCTTTGGAACGAACACGAAAATATATTTCTCGGCTTTTGAGTCAGTTTTCCATTTCAAGTTCCTAAATGATCGAGTTGTATAATTTTCAATCAAATGACTATCGCCTTTATTGTTCTGGTGCTTCACGCAGTTGCGTTGCTTCGTTCACGGATCGTATATTCATATTGACTTGGTTACTCATTTTCATCTCTGTGTATTATGATGTGAATTATCTGTAAACATTTCCCCTAAATAATTGAATTCGTGGAAATTAGAATTTGCAGGATTCTGATACCTAGAAACACATGCTTATCGAAGGGCGACTCACTGCGACGTTGAACGACACGTGGATTAAACCCATAGAAGAAATCACCCCTATAGCAATGGCTTCTTATTGGATTTCGAGAGGTAAATAACTGTGTGAGGGGGATATAAAAGAAAACGAAAATAATTCGCTAGTAAAGTAGCTACAATAGATGTTTGTGACGTATATAAGGTCATTGTCTTACGAATGTGATTGATAATTTTATGAATATTGAAGACAACAACAGTGTTGTTAACGTCAATTGTTTAGGAGTTCTACGGAGGAAAACATAGCGGTTCTCGATCGCATAGCCACGATCAACGTTAATACGCAGACCGAGTCCGATCAGTGAAAGCCTCAGTGGCGCCTATATTACTTTAAGAACTGAAACGCGTCACCGAAAGTCGACATGTTGGGACTTAAAAGACAACTGGGCATAAACCACACGTGAATTTTTCGTAAGGAATACTCGATCTGACACAAGCATCAGCATCTGTTTAAGAAAAGCAGTGAGGAAGTAAGATGTGCGAATTTGGCGGATATCATGTGGATCATTCAGTGAAACCTTCGAGCAGCGTCTTTTCAAAACTGTGTACAAAAAATCATCTCAGCAAAACAGATTACATGACTAACGTACATGGAAACAGTACACTAAACACTGGATAACGTCGGATGAAGGACGCGTTTTGGTATAGTTAAAGTGTCTGAAACAAGTTACACATGAAATTTACGCAGTGAAATAACACATATAAAGAATATGGACATCTCAACACCGACGGAAACATGCAAGCCGAGATAGCAACAAACTGGAGACTATCGTATGAGGCGTAGTTTTGTTGTAATCGTTGAACTTAAGACTTAGTTCTATACGAACTCCAACAAATAAACCACTCATGTACAGTCCGACAACACTTCCACGTGATTTTAAACTTAGTGTTACCTGATTTAGTACTGTCATATTTTCATTTCACAATTACATGTGATCTTTCTCATTAGCCTGCAACTATGAACTTCAGTATTTGGCCCCTCTGCTATTGTTTCTAATAACAATCGCCTTCTAACGGGAAAATGAATATTAAAAAGTGGTTTGCCAACTGATTTTATAATAACTGTGACTGTGATAACTTTCTTCATGGCCCACATTACTGAGGAACTATGTAATGAAGCTTATTAGTGTCCAACTGTCTTCGACCTTCAACTGAGTGACTGTGCTGTGAAAAGTTTCATTAAAAAAAATCGTTCAAATGGCTCTGAGCACTATGGGACTTAACATCTGTGGTCATCAGTCCCCTAGGACTTAGAACTACTTAAACCTAACTAACCTCAGAACATCACACACATCCATGCCCGAGGCAGGATTCGAACCTGCGACCGTAGCGGTCACGCGGTTCCAGACTGAAGCGCCTAGAACCGCACGGCCACAGCGGCCGGCTTTATTAAAACGTTTAAACTCTGAGGTAATGGATGAGTTATTTCCAGTAGTCGTGTTCTTGCGCTCCGGTGGTAGATATCGAATACTAGACCTTTCTAAACAGAAATGGAATTATAATGCTTGGTAGTACACACCAGCATCCAACCACAATTTCGTTTTGGATTACTTAATTCAGAAAAAAAAGAAAGAAAGAAAGAAAACAACCATTACCGGTTTCGAATCGTTACATTCATCTTCGGACGGATTACATCCTTTTATCAAAACACGTAGACGTTGGTTTAAAGACGATTTGCCCTATGATGACCAAAAATTCATGATTTCGAAAGTGTGAAAATCATGGTTTCGCTAGTAGCTCGTGTTAGAATGTTACTTACCTGAAATTACCACTACAGACATTTGTTTTTTCCATCTTTTTTGAAAGAGTAACACTCACTTTATTCTTCATGTTTATATGTACATTCACTGCGTTCTTCATTATGTAATTAAAGTTCGTTGGACAAACACGCTGAACTACTTTAGCTTCACCAACAAGCTCTGCCAACTTGATGGCTTGTCAATTATGTTTAGTTCGACTGGGCTGTTAATTGACATTTATATATCAACCACACAGAACAGAAACATTTCTGAACTAATCTTCATATCGCAAAGATGTCAGTATTGACAACATATCATGTTAGCTCGCCCAGTATAAAACGATCTATTTGAGAGCCACATCACACCGTAAGCGAAAAGGGTCCTATAAAATTCATTTATCAACAGAATGAAACTAATAGAATAAAAACAGTTGCCTTTGAAAATGGCTATGATTCGGAAATAATTGGCAGGTGCCATACCAAAATAGAAATAAAAACCACAAATTCACAGAATAGTAAACTCCGCAACAGTGACTTCAACACAACTCGATACCTCACAGAAATCAAACCTAAATATACAGTAATCCCATATATAGGTTCTCTGTCATACAAAATAGTAAACTTATTAGAAAAGACGAATATTAAAATCAGCATGTCGACTAACAATGAACTGCCATAAAACTTCCATTCTCCCTACCGTAAACCAGCCGTACGCAACCTCATACTTGATTCGTCCCCAAAGCCCTATATCAGTTAGACAGATAGAAGTTTTAAGAGACAAATAATACCTTGATATTTTAAGACTTGCTAATTTACACAAGTACACATTTTCAGCCCACATTGGTAAAGCAAAACACTCAAATACCTATACGAATTTAATATGCAATGCTTTTTTCTGAAGTGACATATATTTCTGCTGTATCGTTATATTGCAGCATCTTTGACGCTTATGTAACTCATGACGACACTGCATTTGTTTTCATTTAATACAAGTGAGTCAAAATACGTGAAAAATAGATGTAGTCTTTATTGTTTCTCAACGAATTTGAGTTGTAAGAACACCGCAGTGAATATCTCAACATGAAGAACAACATACATGTTGTTCTCTCAAGAAAGACGGTAAAAACACATACTATTTGTGGTAGTTTCACGCAAGTATCATTCTTACACGAGCTTGGAGGCAGCCATCGTTGTCACACTTCTGAAACTATGCATTTTTGTTTACCTTAGTGCAACTTATCTTGAACCAGCGTTATGATAAAACTATGTAAACCGTCTGAATACGAATATATCAACTCGCAGTCGGTAACAATGTTTTCTTAATGAAGTAAACCAGAACCAGATAACGACTGGTTGCTGTGTGAACCATCTGGGTCACACATCTGGGTCACCTAACAGTCTCATGTTTGTAGTAATGTCGTCATATGACAAAAGTAGCATAAATGAAATTCATTATGCTAATTTGTTCGGTTACCAAATGTATTAAATTAATATTGGTCGCCTTAACTGTAAGACCCATTGAATCAACACATGTCTTCATTCGCTTCTCCTTCACCTGGAAACTTTTTTGGATGTTAGGGTTTTTCGATTTCTAGTAACTATTGAAGAGACTGTTTTAACCTTTTGCTCCCTAACAGATTAATTTTTAGAGAAACTAATTTCAAAGATGTCTATTATTATTTTAGAGAAAACTTTATACTTCTCATTCACGTAAAACGTTTTTTATTCATTCCTTCCCTTATATATTGTACTTATTCTTCTGGAATTAATTCGTTCGTAATTTATCACTCGTGCTATTTTCAACTTCTAATTATTGACGGCACGCAGTATAATAATAAAAATGAGCAGTTTTACCATAAATAAAGCACCATGATTTCATTTTCATCTCTCTAAGATTGTTAAAGACCCACCCTAAGGAAAAAAAGGAAAAGAAAACAAGCGCACCACGAAGGAATTATCCAAACGGCATTGAAATCTATAGATATGTTGTTCATGTACAGACAAAAAGTAATTACAACTTCAGAACAATTGGAGCATTATCGGCAAGGTCCTCCAAAACGTTCTAGACTTTGACGATTTAACGTTACAGTTGGACAGAATTTGGCACAATATACCTCAGAACGACATCTAGTATCTCTTTCAATCAATGCCAAGTCGAATAATTGCTTGTATAAGTACCAGACGTAAAACAACGCGTTAATGACTTCCTCACTTTGTGAAGTCCTTTCCCTTATGTAAATGATCCAGTTTTCTGAAATTATAATCATTTGTTTGTCTGTACTCGTACACCACATCTAACGATTTTCGTCCCATTCGGGTAATTTTTCGTTGTGCGTCGTTTGTTTTGTCTTAGAGTGTACCAGTTATACACTACAAATGTGTAGAAATTACAATTCTGTACATTTAATGCTAGTGATGTAAGAATATAGTCATTGCGGCAAAAGTGGTCTTCTTAATGTAACGTATGCAACACTTGATACAGTCTTTTTCCAGGATATGACCGAATATAGCGATCTCAATGTACAGTCTAACTGTAAAAAGGGTACTTTAGTTGATACGATGGACCGAGCAAACATTCCATTACTCTGAGCAAAACTATTACGGTAGTTATTTACAAGTCGAGTTGGATTCAGAAATGTTATGTAATTCCATTTGCTGATAAACCAGCGAATGGAGCACAGGAAAATTGAGTGTTAGTCTGTCTTATAAAGATCCTTACACTTCGTTATCTCGTTCTCCTCGTCTTTAAACGACATTTACGTTGGAGGCAATTAACTTTTAGTCGGTTTCAATTACAGAGTTCTTAAGGTTTTGCAGCACCACTTCATGAAAAGACTGTCATTATTCTTACAAAGGTCACCATAGAATATTCCTTAGAATATACACTCCTGGAAATTGAATTAAGAACACCGTGAATTCATTGTCCCAGGAAGGGGAAACTTTATTGACACATTCCTGGGGTCAGATACATCACATGATCACACTGACAGAACCACAGGCACATAGACACAGGCAACAGAGCATGCACAATGTCGGCACTAGTACAGTGTATATCCACCTTTCGCAGCAATGCAGGCTGCTATTCTCCCATGGAGACGATCGTAGAGATGCTGGATGTAGTCCTGTGGAACGGTTTGCCATGCCATTTCCACCTGGCGCCTCAGTTGGACCAGCGTTCGTGTTGGACGTGCAGACCGCGTGAGACGACGCTTCATCCAGTCCCAAACATGCTCAATGGGGGACAGATCCGGAGATATTGCTGGCCAGGGTAGTTGACTTACACCTTCTAGAGCACGTTGGGTGGCACGGGATACATGCGGACGTGCATTGTCCTGTTGGAACAGCAAGTTCCCTTGCCGGTCTAGGAATGGTAGAACGATGTGTTCGATGACGGTTTGGATGTACGGTGCACTATTCAGTGTCCCCTCGACGATCACCAGTGGTGTACGGCCAGTGTAGGAGATCGCTCCCCACACCATGATGCCGGGTGTTGGCCCTGTGTGCCTCGGTCGTATGCAGTCCTGATTGTGGCGCTCACCTGCACGGCGCCAAACACGCATACGACCATCATTGGCACCAAGGCAGAAGCGACTCTCATCGCTGAAGACGACACGTCTCCATTCGTCCCTCCATTCACGCCTGTCGCGACACCACTGGAGGCGGGCTGCACGATGTTGGGGCGTGAGCGGAAGACAGCCTAACGGTGTGCGGGACCGTAGCCCAGCTTCATGGAGACGGTTGCGAATGGTCCTCGCCGATACCCCAGGAGCAACAGTGTCCCTAATTTGCTGGGAAGTGGCGGTGTGATCCCCTACGGCACTGCGTAGGATCCTACGGTCTTGGCGTGCATCCGTGCGTCGCTGCGGTCCGGTCCCAGGTCGACGGGCACGTGCACCTTCCGCCGACCACTGGCGACAACATCGATGTGCTGTGGAGACCTCACGCCCCACGTGTTGAGCAATTCGGCGGTACGTCCAGCCGGCCTCCCGCATGCCCACTATACGCCCTCGCTCAAAGTCCGTCAACTGCACATACGATTCACGTCCACGCTGTCACGGCATGCTACTAGTGTTAAAGACTGCGATGGAGCTCCGTATGGCACGGCAAACTGGCTGACACTGACGGCGGCGGTGCACAAATGCTGCGCAGCTAGCGCCATTCGACGGCCAACACCGCGGTTCCTGGTGTGTCCGCTTTGCCGTGCGTGTGATCATTGCTTGTACAGCCCTCTCGCAGTGTCCGGAGCAAGTATGGTGGATCTGACACACCGGTGTCAATGTGTTCTTTTTTCCATTTCCAGGAGTGTATATATAACAACTGTCTTTGTACCGAACACACCTCATTTCGTCCACGCCGGTACACGTGCCGGACACACTACAAGCAGTACGTAAAAGAAGTGTCACAATGAGTCTTGTAGGGAGTATCCTTTATAGAGGTGGCGTAGTGTTTCAGAAATTGTACTCACATTTATGAAGAGCGAGGTTCAAATCTCACTTAAGTTTTGAGGTGATTCACGAAATCACTAGATACCAATACGGAGACAGTTTCTTGAACAGCTAACACCCGATTCTTTTCCCAACTGAGGTAGATTATGACACTAACGATCCTGATGGAGACAGATCGGAAAACTGTAGTGTATCTTCTTTCTTTCTTTACTGAGGCAGAAAGCCATCCCAAAATTCTATCAATAAATGTAAGTCATTCAATTATCAGCGCTACAAGTGCATAATATGTACATTCGATTGCTGTTCCCTCATGTCATTAAACATAAACCCTGTATTGCTAAGTCAAAATCCAGTGCCATGCATCTACCAAGAAAGCTGAACACAGAATTTCTTTTTCCTTCTCATATGAATTCCAGTTCAGTAATTCAAACGCAAGGTAAACTTTCATTAACTGGAATAAGGAGATAATTGGAGTAAATCGTTGGGAATATCGTGACTCCATAACAGACGAAGCAAAGGCTTAACTGCTCGTGGATCGCGACATAGTTCAAGAATCAATTCACCTGGCCTGATGTAGAGGTATCGTGAAGAATCCAAACATGGATAGCTTGACCATGATGTGAACCCCATTCATCCAGAACTCGAGTTATGCCTTTTAACGGTTATGCAACGTCGCCCGGTACATTTTTTAAAAACGTCTTGTGGCTAAACTAAAGGTAAAGAAAACTGTTTGTTATCACAGGCTGTTTCCGGGTTGTCGTCGTTAAAAATATTCTGCATAAGCGCTGCTGCATGATATCGCAAATTAAAGACGCGTATTCAATTTCAGCCCAACTGCTTTGAGCCTTATCTCGTTGCTTTGCTACATGTTTACCATTAATTGGAGATTTTGATTTAGTTGTGGCATGGTAAATATTGTTTATGTGCCTGCTGGACTGCAGCTCTGAAGTGCACAAATATTTTTTGTAGGTATCTTTCATTTCTTGAAGATATTCCTCGCTGCACAACTGGTTCACCAGTGCAGCTAACATTATAGATACCTGTCTGCTGAGTGCACCAATTGCTTTCATTTGGTTAGATAAACTCAAATTCTTTTTTATCCTTCTGACTCTCGTTAGGAAAGAGGCTGTCGAGTTGAGAAATACGCTTTTACATCTATAATTCCTCTGTTTCACTTCTGCAAATAAACAGCACATTCTTAGCTCCAAACAAATTCCTTACAAGAGTATTTGTAACAGGCTTCTCAACCTGGTACATCCGAGCACCTCGTATTGGACACATCGTAACGAAATGAGAGGAGACTGAAATTGAAGGCAATATTACACAAAGGGAAGTGCACGTAAACGAAGATTAGATGAAAAATATGATACTGCAAGAATTTAACAGAGCATTAAAAGACATAAGTCGAAACAAGGACCCTCGATCGGACAACGTTCCGTCGAAACTACTAATATTTTTAGGAGAGCCATTCATGACAAAACTATTCCACCTGGTGGCAATTTGTATGAGACAGGCGACATGCCCTCATATTTCAAGAGAGATGTAAAAATTCCAATGCCAAAGAAATCAGGTGCTGACAGGTGGGGATATTACCGAACTATGAGTTTAATAAGTCATGGTTGCAAAATACTGACACGAATTATTTACAGCTGGGAGAAGCCGACCACGGGGAATATCAGATTGGGTTCTGGAGAAATGTAGGGGCACAGGATGCAAAACTGACCCTACGACTTATGTTAGAAGATTAAGGAAAAGATAAACCTACGTTTATAGCATATGTAGATATAAAGCAGGTTTCTTACAACGTCGGCTGGATTACATTATTTGAAATTCTAAAGGCAGTAGGTGTAAAATACAGAAAGCGAAAAGCTAAATTTGTACAGAAATTAAACCTCAGTTACAAGGACGCGCGACATGAATGAGAAGCAGTGGTTGAGAAGATAGTGAGACAGGGTTGTACCTAACTCCGACGTTATTCAATCTGTACACTGAGCATCAATAAAGGATACCAAAGGAAAACTTCGAAGGGTTATTACAGTTTTGGAGGAGGAAATATAAACTTTCAGTTTGCCCATAATATTGTATTTCTGTCAGAGGCAGATAGTCTTGGAAGAGCGGTTGAGCTTCATTGACAGTGTCTTGAAAGGAGGATATAAAACGGACGTCAACATTAAATCATGCTGTGCTTAGGGAATTAGTTTAGGAAATGAGATAGTAAAGGAATAGTTGAATTTTGTTCTCTAACCAGTAAAATGACTGATAATGGCCGAAGTAAAGTGAATATAAAGCGTTCGCAAGGAGGTATTTAGATTACAGATACGTGTAGTGCAGCTTATTGTGGCTGTAATGGTTAGTTGAATGTAAAAAAAAATGCTTCTGGAACTCAAATGTTAGTGAGCGTAGAGACAGCCCGCAGCGGAAACAGCGACCGTAGAATATAAAAGTACTCCAGTTTATGTCTGACGTCGGCGCTGTACGTAGCCAGAAGTATTCAACGTGTGGCCGTTGGCTATTAAATTTATGAAGATGCTTACGTCTGATGAGCGAGACATGTAATAAAGGAAAATTTATGCGACTTGGGGCTGCTTTATAATTTCATTAAACTTTAATATTTTTGTTGCAAAGGACAGAAGTATAAAACTATTGCCATGAGACCTAAATATTACATTATGTAGAAGAGCAGGACGTCAATGAGAAGACGAATATCAAGTATCGGAAGGCGGTGAAAAGGAATATTATGTGCAAATAAAGCCGACTGTCCTCTCGAAACCTGGTTCCATGCTGTTAAACAGAATGAAAAATTGTAAGTTCCTTAATCTGAGTGAGATTTAATAGTGAATCGTTCCTTGTCATCTTCGCCCATTTCACGTACGGAACAGTGCTTAATCTGAATGTGATGTAGTACGGTAAGTGGTACTAGATGGTTGTAATTAATGTGTACCTACACAGAGGTACATTGTGAGCTGTAATTATGATATGGCAGCGAAACTTGATAGATATTCTAATGCGGTAATGCCGAACCGATTTTCGTTGGAATGAAGTAGTTCAAAGTTTGGCCGATAGGTGCAAATCTGGCGCTGTGAATGCAAAAAAGGCGTATAGAAATGTAATAGAT
The DNA here is from genome assembly GCF_023864345.2 of Schistocerca serialis cubense. Taxonomy (NCBI): domain Eukaryota; kingdom Metazoa; phylum Arthropoda; class Insecta; order Orthoptera; family Acrididae; genus Schistocerca; species Schistocerca serialis. The sequence goes on along the minus strand of NC_064640.1, from coordinate 316,809,099 downwards.
TAGGAACGGGACGTGGTCAGAAAACGTCAAACAAGCGAGAGAGGCATAATGTTGATCTAATTAATAACCGCTGCTTACACAATTATTTCAGACTGAGCGTCGTAGGCTAGATGCTGTACAGTGCCAGATTTGCACCTAGTAGCCAAACTAGGTTCTAATTTTTTCCCAGCGTAAATCAGTTCCACATTATCGCTTTAGCATACCTACCATGTTTCTCCGCCACACGATAAATATGGCCCACACTGGACCTACGTGAGTAGCTGCAATTTTATTATGGCCACCCAGTATAAATCACATTTTCGTCGCACGTAGACTACACCTGTACGCAAACTAGCAAATACGTTTCGTGCAGAAATTACTCACTTCAGATATCATCAACCATTAACGAACAATTTGACAATTGTTCCGCATTAAAATAAAGTAACAATTTTAAAAATTATTCTACAGTTCTGGAATATAACGACTGATCAAAAAGTCAGTATAAATTTGAAAACTGAATAAATCACGGAATAATCTAGATAGAGAGGTACAAATTGACACACATGCTTGAATGACATGGGATTTTATTAGAACCAAAAAAATACAAACATTCAAAAAATGTCCGACAGATGGCGCTTCATCTGATCAGAATAGCAATAATTAGCATAACAAAGTAAGACAAAGCAAAGATGGTGTTCTTTACAGGAAATGCTCAATATGTCCACCATCATTCCTCAACAATAGCTGTAGTCGAGGAATGATGTTGTGAACAGCACTGTAAAGCATGTCCAGAGCTATGGTGAGGCATTGGCGTCGGATGTTGTCTTTCTCATCCCTAGAGATGTCGGTCGATCACGATACACTTGCGACTTCAGGTAACCCCAAAGCCAATAATCACACGGAATGAAGCCTGGGGACCTGGGAGGCCAAGCATGACGAAAGTGGCGGCTGAGCACACGATCATCACCAAACGACGCGCGCAAGAGATCTTTCACGTGTCTAGCAATATGGGCTGTTCTTTTTTTTTTTTTTTTTTTTGTTCTAATAAAACCCCATGTCATTCCAAGCATGTGTGTCAATTTTACCTCTCTATCTACATTATTCCGTGGTTCATTAAGTTTTTAAATTTATACTGACTTTTTGATCACCCGGTAAATGAACTCTCCCTGTTAAGGCTCACTAGGTACCTAAAAGACTATGAAACGGCTCTACGGAGCCAAGACACAAAAATACATTATCTGTCATCCTTTTTAAAATACAATGGCGTGCAAGACTTAAGGTTGAAAGTAATATTTGTACGGTGTTGCCGCCAAATAACACAGCTCGGTGGATCTTGGATCATTCATAGAGCTGCTACAGTATAGTATAGAAGGTAACTGAAAGAAATAAGCAATGAGGCGGACAGAAATGACATTTTTATTCAAAGTCAATAATCACAGCGAAGCCACGGCATTTCATAATGGTCCCCGGGACATTACGAAAGGCGGGACATGGTGTTTAATATGGTGTGTGATCACCACGGACCGAAATACGCGCTCTGAAACGCACTCGCATGGTGACTACAAAGTTGACGAACCGTTCTGTGGCAGGGCGTTCCATTTCTCCGACGCGAATTTGACATACTGATGGATGGTTGTTGATGCACGTGGACGTACTGCAATGTGTCTCCCCAACGCATCCGAAACGTACTTTCTTCGATGTAAGTGGGGAATGAGTAGTCCAGCCCACTAGCAGAATATCCTCCCGTTTCAAGAGCTGCTCCAAATACAGTGTTCGAAGCGGTCACACGTTGTTATCCATAAAAACTTCAGGGCCGAATGCATCCCTACAAAGATGTGAAGGAGTAGTACAGTGTCACAATAACAATGACCGTTACATTACGCATTCCCACCTATCGCCAAATTAGGTTACGTCAAGCATTCTCGGACATTACCGTTTTGGTGGTCCTTATATTGTGCGAGGATGCACAATGTTGAACGGGCATATTGCTCTTCAAATTTTTGAACGCTGTGCACTCACCGATCAGTGTTATTTTTAAACTGTACCTCTTCCCCTTGGGCATTTTTCCTGGGGTATATTTGACCCAGTCTTCATTTTTACAGATGACAATGTGCGACAACATCGAACAGTGTTGGTGGAGTAGCTCTTGGAACGAGAGGATGTTCGTCGAATGGACTGGTGTGCCCGTTCCCTTCATTTAAATAATCCCATAGAACGCGTGTGAGATGCGTTGGGGCGACTTACTGCTGCCTGTCCACATGCACCAATGACCGTCCAGCAGTTGTCAACCACGCTGGTAATTACTGTCTGTGTTGGTCACAGACCCTGTTAAGAACAACGTCCCACGTTTTCTAATGTCCAGGGGACCCTAATAAATCGCGGTGAACAGAAGTGTCATTTCTGTTCGTCTCATTGCGTATTTCTTTCAACTTCGCTCTGTTTGTACTGTAGCAGTTCTTTCTATATACAGGGTGGTCCATTGATGGTCACCGGGTCAAATATTTCACGAAATAAGCGTCAAACGAAAAACTACAAAGAACGAAAATCGTCTTGCTTGAAGGGGGGAAACCAGATGGCGCTATGGTTGGCCCGCTCGATGGCGCTGCCATAGGTCAAACAGATATCAACTGCGTTTTTTTAAATAGGACCCCCCCATTTTTATTACATATTCGTGTAGTAGGTAAAGAAATATGAATGTTTTAGTTGGACCAAATTTTTCGCTTTGTGATAGATGGCGCTGTAATAGTCACAAACATATAGCTCACAATTTTAGACGAACAGTTGGTAACAGGTAGGTTTTTTTAAATGAAAATACAGAACGCACGTACGTTTGAACATTTTATTTCGGTTGTTCCAACGTGATACATGTACCTTTGTGAACTCATCATTTCTAAGAACGCATACTGTTACAGCGTGATTACCTTTAAATACCACATTCATGCAATAAATGCTCAAAAAAATGTCCGTCAACCTCAATGCATTTGGCAATACGTGTAACGACATTCTTCTCAACAGCGAGTAGTTCGCCTTCCATAGTGTTCACACATGGACTGACAATGCGCTGACGCATGTTTTTAGGGGCTGCCGGTGGATCACGATAGCAAACATCATTAAAATTTTCCCCACAGAAAGAAATCCGGGGACGTCAGATCCGGTGAACGTGCGGGCCATGGTATGGTGCTTCGACGAACAATCCAACTGTCATGACATATGCTGTTCAATACCTCTTTAACCGCACGCGAGCTATGTGCCGGACATCCATCATGTTGGAAGTACATCGCCATTCTGTCATGCAGTGAAACATCTTGCACTAACATCGGTAGACCATTACGTAGGAAATCAGCATACATTGCACCATTTAGATTGCCATCGATAAAATAGGGGCCAACTATCCTTCCTCCCATAATGCCGCACCATACATTAACCCGCCAAGATCGCTGATGTTCCACTTGTCGCAGCCATCGTGGATTTTCCGCTGCCCACTAGTGCATAATATGCCGGTTTACGTTACCGGTGTTGGTGAATGACGCTTCGTCGCTAAATAGAACGCGTGCAAAAAATCTGTCATCGTCCCGTAATTTCTCTTGTGCCCAGTGGCAGAACTGTACACGACGTTCAAAGTCGCCGCCATGCAATTTCTGGTGCATAGAAATATGGTACGGGTGCAATCGATGTTGATGTAGCATTCTCAACACCTTCGGTTTTGAGATTCCCGATTCTCGCGCAATTTGTGTGCTACTGATGTGCGGATTAGCCGCGACAGCAGCTAAAAAACCTACTTGGGCATCATCATTTGTTGCAGGTCGTGGTTGACGTTTCACATGTGACTGAACACTTCCTGTTTCCTTAATTAACGTTAACTATCTGGCGAATGGTTCGGACACGTGGATGATGTCGTCCAGGATACCGTGCAGCATACATAGCACACGCCCGTTGGGCTTTTTGATCACAATAGGCATACATCAACACAATATTTACCTTTTCCGCAATTGGTATACGGTCCATTTTAACACGGGTAATGTATCACGAAGCAAATACCGTCCACACTGGCGGAATGTTACGTGATACCACGTACTTATACGTTTGTGACTATTACAGCGCCATCTATCACAAAGCGAAAAATGTAGTCAAACTAAAACATTCATATTTCTTTACCTACTACACGAATATGTAATAAAAATGAGGGTTCCTATTTAAAAAAAAACGCAGTTGATATCCGTTTGACCTATGGCAGCACAATCTGGCGGGCCAACCATAGCGCCATCTGGTTTCCCCCTACAAGCTAAACGAGTTTCGTTCTTTATAGTTTTTTTCGTTTGATGCTTATTTCGTGAGATGTTTGGCCCGGTCACTATCAATGGACCACCCTGTAGAGTCGAAGTCTCATCGAGTTGTGCTACCTATCAGCGATAGAAATACGAAAGCTACTTTCGTCCCGAGGTTTTGCACAGCACTGTACATAAGTCTCTGGTGTGCTTGTGCAACGAAATTCTCATGACGTTTGCATTTAAGAGCAAGACAGCTTCATTGGAGATAACAAACAGTATAAGAAGGACTTTCTGTTTCAGAAAACAGTCATATTGAAAACAGTAGAGCTAAAGACTGTGTTCTTGCTTTTCGGTTACAAGTCAACGTGCAGGGTCTCCGGAGAACGTCTCTATCAGGGCTCCCAGTGTTAGCGCAGCGTACGGCGTACGTTATTTCTTCTTTTGAGAGCTCCTGTCAATCAGTGAGATACGTCTGCTGGAAGTACGACGCACTGTTTCGCACTCGAACTTGCAAAGAGTGGTGCGGGCGTGGTTTAGTGAGAGAGCTGGGGTTAACCACGGAATGTGAACAAGCGGAGCGTCGCAGCGGCGCTGGCGCGATGCCAGCTGCGGCCACTTCTGCCGACCAGCGACCGCCGCTGCCTGCCGCACGCTGCCTGCCGCAAAATTGTCATTTTCTTCTCAAATATATAAGACCCCGCCTTCAAATGCTTTTTTTACTTGCGGTAATAGTTAAGTTCTAAAGCATGACTTGCAGAATCGCGGATCGTTTTACATGAAATAGTATGTTTACTACCGTAGTATCAGTTTGTATCTGTATTTCTCGACCGTGACTATTGGTAAAAATTCATAACCTGACTTCACAGAGACCACTATCTGCCACCATTCTTTTTTACCTTATTTAAATTATTTTATAGGTGCTGGTGGCAACGAAAGAAGAAAACGTTCTCCAAAGTGTCTTACATTTTTCTTCCACTGCATTCAAACCACAACACAAGCTGGGACAAAAACCTATTACATTCTACACCTACATATACATATGTACTCCGCTAGCCACCAAACGGTGTGTGGCGGAGGGCACAATTCGCGCCAAAGTCATATTTCCCCCCTCTGTTCCACTCGAGGATCGGGCAAGGGAAAAACGACTGTCTGAACGCCTCAGTACGAGATCTTATTTCCCTTATCTTTGAATGATAATCATTACGCGATTTGAAAGTTGGTGGTAGTAATACAGGGTGTTTCAAAAATGACCGGTATGTTTGAAACGGCAATAAAAACTAAACGAGCAGCGATAGAAATACACCGTTTGTTGCAATATGCTTGGGACAACAGTACATTTTCAGGCAGACAAATTTCGAAATTACAGTAGTTACAATTTTCAACAACAGATGGCGCTGCGGTATGGGAAACTCTATAGTACGATATTTTTCAGATATCCACCATGCGTAGCAATAATATGGCGTAGTCTCTGAATGAAATTACCCGAAACCTTTGACAACGTGTCTAGCGGAATGGCTTCACATGCAGATGAGATGTACTGCTTCAGCTGTTCAATTGTTTCTGGATTCTGGCGGTACACCTGGTCTTTCAAGTGTCCCCACAGAAAGAAGTCACAGGGGTTCATGTCTGGCGAATAGGGAGGCCAATCCACGCCGCCTCCTGTATGTTTCGGATAGCCCAAATCAATCACACGATCATCGAAATATTCATTGAGGAAATTAAAGACGTCGGCCGTGCGATGTGGCCGGGCACCATCTTGCATAAACCACGAGGTGTTCCCAGTGTCGTCTAAGGCAGTTTGTACCGCCACAAATTCACGAAGAATGTCCAGATAACGTGATGCAGTAATCGTTTCGGATCTGAAAAATGGGCCAATGATTCCTTTGGAAGAAATGGCGGCCCAGACCAGTACTTTTTGAGGATGCAGGGACGATGGGACTGCAACATGGGGCTTTTCGGTTCCCCATATGCGCCAGTTCTGTTTATTGACGAAGCCGTCGAGGTAAAAATAAGCTTCGTCAGTAAACCAAATGCTGCCCACATGCATATCGCCGTCATCAATCCTGTGCACTATATCGTTAGCGAATGTCTCTCGTGCAGCAATGGTAGCGGCGCTGAGGGGTTGCCGCGTTTGAATTTTGTATGGATAGAGGTGTAAACTCTGGCGCATGAGACGATACGTGGACGTTGGCGTCATTTGGACCGCAGCTGCAACACGGCGAACGGAAACCCGAGGCCGCTGTTGGATCACTTGCTGCACTAGCTGCGCGATGCCCTCTGTGGTTGCCGTACGCGGTCGCCCTACCTTTCCAGCACGTTCATCCCTCACGTTCCCAGTCCGTTGAAATTTTTCAAACAGATCCTTTATTGTATAGCTTTTCGGTCCTTTGGTTACATTAAACCTCCGTTGAAAACTTCGTCTTGTTGCAACAACACTGTGTTCTAGGCGGTGGAATTCCAACACCAGAAAAATCCTCTGTTCTAAGGAATAAACCATGTTGTCTACAGCACACTTACACGTTGTGAACAGTACACGCTTACAGCAGAAAGACGACGTACAGAATGGCGCACCCACAGACTGCGTTGTCTTCTATATGTTTCACATCACTTGCAGCGCCATCTGTTGTTGAAAATTGTAACTACTGTAATTTTGAAAGTTTGTCCGCCTGAAAATGTACTGTTGTCCCAAGCATATTGCAACAAACGGTGTATTTCTATCGCTGCTCGTTTAGTTTTTATTACCGTTTCAAATATACCGGTCATTTTTGAAACACCCTGTATATGCTCTACATCCTCGGTGAAGACTGGATTTCGGATTTAGTTAGCAGCCGCTTCTGTTTAGCATGTCGTCTATCTGCAAGTGTATCCCACTTCAAACTTTCTATGAGATTTGTAACACTCTCGCAATGGCTAAATGTACCAGTTACGAATCTTTCCGCTCTTCTTTGGACCTTCTCAATCTCTTGAATCAGTCCCAACTGGAACGGGTCCCATACAGACGAACAATACTCTAAGCCTGGACGAACTAACGTATTGTAAGCTTTTTCCTTTGTTGAAGGACTGCATCGCTACAGGATTCTACCAATAAAACGCAGTCTAGAGTTCGCCTTAACCGTTACTTGTGTAATCTGATCATTCCATTTGAGATCATATCGAATAGTCACACCCAGATACTTGTCCGATGTTACCGCTTCCAAAGATAGATCATTTATTTTGTACTCATACATGAATGGGGATTTTCGCCTTGTTATACGCAGTAGGTTACACGTACTAATATTGAGAGATAACTGCCAGTCATTGCACCACGCATTTATTTTCTGCAAATCCTCATTGATTTCTTCACAACTATCGTGTGATAGTACTTTCCTGTAGACTACAGCATCATCGGCAAACAGTCTAAGGCCGCTGTCAATACCATCAACCAGATCGTTTATGTAAATCGTAAAAAGCAGAGGACCTGTTACGCTGCCCTGTGGCACACCTGAAGTTACCTCGTTCAGGACGACATACTGCTCCCTGTCTGTTAGAAAACTTTCTATCCAACCGCATATGTCATTGGATAGACCGTAAGTGCGCACTTTTGTAGCAAGCGACAGTGCGGAACTGAGTCTAACGCCTGTCGAAATATGACATCAACATGGGAGCCGGTATCTAGAGCCTGTTATATATCATGCACAAAGAGGGCCAGCTGTGTCTCGGATGACGGCTGTTTCCTAAAACAGTATGGGTTTCTGCAGATGAGCTTCTCAGAGTCTACGAAGGTCATTATGTCTGAACACAAAATATGTTCCGTGATTCTACAACAAATCGATGTCAGTGAAATTGGCCGGTAATTATGTGCATCCGTTATCTGGAAAGCTCTAAATATGTGGGTATTGCTCGATTCGTCTTATTTGGGAAAAATAGATCCTCAAAGAGGCCACTTTCAATGTCTGTCGAGAGCTGTGTGGCAAAAAAACTGAAGCACACGAAGTGAGAGGAGAAAATGAAATGAAACGTCATGGGTTGAGAACGTATGTGATGTTATTCAGTTACTACAAAATCGATTCAAATTTACAAAGAACTTGGCACTTCGAGCTCCGTTGTCAGTATTGCATTGCACCCGCCGCTGGTCTGGTTGCATGCGTGGATTCAGTTGGGAAGGTTGTCATAAGGCCGTTATATCCTCTCCTGAGGCAAGTTCACTCACAGCGTTTGTAACTGGTCCTCGACATCACGGTTACTGACGCTGGGACAAAATGGGCGTCCGAGCTGGTCCAACACATTTTCTACTGTGGTCGGAACTGGAGGTGTTTCTGGCCGCAGGAGTTTTTCAACATCACACACATAGTTTATAGAGACATGCCCGGTGTGTGGACAAACGTTGTCCCGTTGAAAAATTGCACCATGATAGTGACGCATGAAAGATAACCAATGAGGACACAGGATGCTCTTAGAGTACCGCTGTGCAGTCAGAGTTCCCTCAATCACTACTAGGCATCAGCTATAGTAATACACAATGGGCTCCCACTATATGTCACCAGGAGTACCACCACTGTGCCTATCCTAGACATCGGAAGAATGGGACGTCTCCCAAGGGCACTGCGGAGCTTCTTCAGCCCACTGGATGACTGATTTTGGCTATTATTTTTGAGTGACCTACATCACGAAAACAACCCTCAAATCACCAAACTGATATATTACAAAATAATATATTATTTGCATCTTTATTTTGTAATCTAAGCTGGTCACAAAAACTCTTTGACTTACAAGACACTCATCTCTACATCTGTTCAATCTCTGGACTATTTATGATATCGTTTCACATTTGTGTGGCATCTGAAGAGGAAAATGTACATTCATAGTAACACTCAGGTTTCTTTCTGCAGAAACGGCTTAAGTAGCTTTATTACTGTTGTAATTTTAGTGCCATATTAATGTAAAAAGTGTCAATCATACCTTATCTGCAGTGAAAAGAAAGTCTAAAACATAACTTGGTACTTCCAGCAAATAAAAACGTAAAGTAATCCACTGATCAACCTGAAGATGAGTGTGTAAGCCCTAGAAACACAGCGTTGGGGAAAATAAAAATGACTGACACAGATAAAAGTTTTAATTTATCTTTTATCTAATTTCATACACTCCTACAAAACATGCAGCATCAATACTCACAGCAGCTACTAACCAGCGTTTGCTTGTTTAAACTATTTGTCAGTGAACAGAATAGTTAACAAAAATCACACTCGCTCACCTACACTCAAGTTATTTAACATTACGTACTATTTTATAGACATTTGCCAGACATATCAATCCATACCCATAAATCATGTAAGTTAAATAAGTACTATTGTATAACAGTTTCAAAATAAAAAAGAGTAATCTATTATTATTGGTTTTCCGATCTTAAGCTTGCTGTAAATAATTAAAGTGTGTTTTTCACCTGACACATTTCACTTCCGTTTTATAAAGTATCTTCTGTGGTCATTCTGGAAATATGACATGTTCCACACCCACGAGAATCATCTCATTTTTTGGGTCTATGGAACGAAAACTGAATTAATCTCAATCTAATATACTGTCACTCTCTCCGCCGTGGCCATCTTCCGTAGTGCAGAACCACGATTCGTTGATGAACGCAGCGCGACGCCATTCATCAGAAATCCATGATTCCCGGATACGACACCTCTTCAAACGCTTCATTTTGTGTTTTGGTGTTAACGGCAGCTTGCACATGGGGCGGTAATATCCTAGTCCGTGTGCTGCTACTCTCCGACCAGTACTACGGGATGATACAGAATGTTGCAGAGAGTGCATTACTTGTTCTCGGATGGCAGGCGCAGCAGTGTAGGAGTTAAGACGTGCCTAGTGCACTATACGACGGTCATCCCTTGTGGTCAGAGCTGCTGGATCGTGAACTTGGCGACCAATATGCCGGCTCTCGTGTTCCTATGCAGTCAAATGGCTCTAACCACTATGGGACTTAACATCTGAGTTCATCAGTCCCCTAGACTTAGAACTACTTAAACCTAACTAACCTAAGGACATCACACACATCCATACCCGAGGCAAGTTTCCAACCTGCGTCCGTAGGAGCCTAGAACCGCTCGGCCACAGCGGCCGGCTATGCAGTCCAAAATCGGAGCACTGTCACATAGGAAATATCTAAATATCTGGGTATTGCACGATTCGTCCTATTTGGGAAAAATTGGATCCTCAAACAGGCCACTTTCAATGTCTGTCGAGAGCTGACAACGCCATCTCATTCGAGTGCGCGGCTTCTCCGTGTTCTTCACAGTTACAAACATATGACACTGTTAACGGCCCTTATATACCCTATTAGGCCTGGTAACTAGTCTCTAACAACTCTGATGCTCTTTTGTGGCTGTTCTCCTGTCACAGAGAATTGCAACTCCACTCATTCTCATACTAATTGATAGTGTGTACGTGTACCAAGTTTCATTGACATCCGACCGTATCTTCTGTGTGCTTCACTTAATTGTGAAACAGTGTATTTCGAAAAATTGACTTAAGGTGATACCTCGAAGAATGTTGATGTAATTAAATAGTTTGTGCAAATTAACAAAGGAATGTTACATATCTCTGTACAAGCTGCTTATAAATAAACTGCAGTACGGTACATGCATTAGCAATATAGTGGGCACCAGTTAGTTACTATCCTTCGTTTCTTAACCGCCTAGGTTTCTACTGACTGAGTGCTGAACTGATGAAGGTAAACCATCAAAATGGTTCAAATGGCTCAGAGCACTATGGGACAACTTCTGAGGTCATCAGTACCCTAGAACTTAGAACTACTTAAACCTAACTAACCTAAGGACATCACACACATCCATGCCCGAGGCAAGATTCGATCCTGCGACCGTAGCGGTAGCGCGGTTCCAGACTGTAGGGCCTAGAACCGCTCGGTCACCCCCGCCGGCGCAAACCATCAAAGACCATATTATGAAAATTAAAAGCAGTTTATAAAAGGTGAATTTAACAAACTATCAACAGATAATGTTGAAAGGAATCGAAAAATTATGTCACGTTTTTCACGCAAAATGGTGTTTACATAGCTATCGTTACATTTCGGTAAGCTACAAACTAAAAATCAGAAGAACATAGAAGTAACTAAGTCACACCTGAAATACTCATACTGTAGAGATTTCATGGCTCTGTTTCGTCTAAACGGTGAATGTTGGCCATTAAATAATCGAAAAGCTTCTGTCGTCAGCCAAGCAAAAGAGGATGGTTACTTTGTTAACGCCGGACTCGTTCCGAGATCTACTAGTTTTGGTACCTGGTGACTGTCGTCGAGTGATGTGGCATATGTTTCCTTGTGTATGAGCGTACTAGTGTCTGTAGGAAAGTGTTCTGGCGAGTACAACAAATTTTACTCTCTCTCACCCACCCACCCACCCACCCACCCACACACACACACACACACACACACACACACACACACACACAAGCGCGCGCATCATAAATGCTATCGCCACCACATAAACAAAGATGACCAACGTCGGGAGATATCGGTAGTGAATATTAATTACCAGAGGATTACGTTGCATTAACTTTGGCCTTCGGTTGTTTGACCACGGAGAGACCAGTGACAGAGAAATCATATGCGCTGTCGACCATCCATGAATCGGGGGAGTGATGGGAAACAGCAAGGTAGCACCTACGTCTACGACGTTTACGCTTTGCGCAAGTATAATTTCCAACAGGACTGGTCGTATTCTGCGTAAACATTATATGAAATGCGTTTTTTCGCCCTCTGCCTAGGGTAGGACCCTTTTAGTGTCTGCAAAGGATGTTCTTGGTTTGCGTAATGTGGACTCTTGCAGTTGTGGTATGAGATACACTGGTCAGGACGGTGGAGGACCAGTGTGTTCAGGGTAAGCATTAAACATGCTAGTACAGCCGAGCAAGTCTGCTATTCCAGAACATTGCCTTGGCATCGTTCATCCTCTGGAGTATAACAACACGGAGATTCTGGCTAGCACTTCGAGCTACTGGGATAGTGTTATTGTAGAAGAAGTTGAGATTAATGATACCCGATTTTCTCTAGGAGTATACAATGTTCAAATAACTTACGGGAATGCAATCGGATGACGTCGTCGACAGCCACCGATGTTTCGGCAGGACAATACCCTGTCATTTTCAAAGTAAAAATGTAGCGGAAAGCGATGTACGACGCCAGAAGTTAGCAGAATTTAAGCAAAACCATCTCCATTTAGACTGCCATTTGCTAATTTTTGATTCACAGGTCCCATGTCATTTCACACCCTGAAAGTTTGCTGAGTAAATCCTTCTTGAGGTCACCTTTTGCGAAAACGGATATAGTTGAGAATAGTTGAGATGTGTATTACGCTATCGACCAGGCATGCACAGGGCGAGTGGTGATAATACCGAGATTGAGCCAAGGTTTATGGCCTTTCTGCCTTACTCAGGAGCATTTCCAATAAGACTGGTCATGTTTCGGTGAAATATGATGTGAAATGTGTATTGTAACCTTCATTTAAGATTAGGGCCCCTATAGCTTCCGTTAAGGATGATCTTGGCTTGCGTAAGGAGGGCGTCTATCATACTGCTTGCAATTGTGGCATGTCATACATTGGTAAGACTATCAGGACAGTGGAGGACCAAGGTACTTAGCATAAGAGACACACACGCTTAGAACAGACGAGTGAATCGGCTGTTGCAGAACGTTGTCTTGGCACCGCTCACCCTATGGAAGATAATAATATGCAAAACAATCTGACATGCAATTCCAGCTATTGGAATACTGTTGTTAAGAAAGCAGTTGGAATTAAATCAGCAAGTAACCTTTTAAATAGAGTTGAAGGTGTTTGCTTATGTCCTGCGTGGAATTCTGCTCTCTCCATCTTCAAAAAATAGAGTGGCAGATTTAATGCTACCTCTCCCGTTGTTCAGCGATTTTCACTGCCGATGACGTCTGGTTTCGGACATCTTTGTTTTGTGTAAGGGTGCTAGTATTTATAGTCTCTCTCTCTCTCTCTCTCTCTCTCTCTCTCTCTCTCTCTCTCTCTCTCTGTGTGTGTGTGTGTGTGTGTGTGTGTGTGTGTGTGTGTGTGTGTTTGTGTGTTTTATGTTTTTGTGTCACTCATATCGAGGTTTCAAATTTGGTTGCACAGCGCTGTCTCGTTGCATTTATGTCGAGGAAGTAACAGGGTATGCACCTACCGAAATACTGGCTTTTGTGGAAAACGCCATCCAGCTGCATTCCCGTAAGTTACCTGAACATTTTATACGCTGGGAAAACTCAGGTTTCACGAAGCAAACTTTGTTTCCGGAAACTGCGCCGCAGCTTTAGTATGCTGTAATTCTCCCTAGAGACTTAAACAGGCAAATATCTGACGGATGGTCAGGTAGACGGCAGTGCCGGAACAACACGTCGTCTGTACAGAGAGAGATTCCCGAGGACGACTCGCTTTAAGAAAACATACTCTAACATTAGAGTGAAACGCCCTAACGTAAATATCTTTATATGCTGGAAATAACACGTGGCGTAATTCAAAACATTTTATCGTATTTTTTTAAAAATGTGATTAACATAGTAAACCTGCAGTTACTATGATATTTTCCTTCCAATAGATACTTTATCAGAATAATGTTCTATATTTTATTTTAGAGAAGCGAGGGTTTTCAGAAAAACTGAAGCCCAAGCTGTAAGGTCATCTGCTACTCGTTGGAGACTGTTCTGCGCCAAGTTAATCGTTTTGCACTTCATGTAGAGCACCGAATCGTCAGCGTATAACACACAAAGGGTGGCAAATCCGATGTGTAAAGAATGTAAGCCGTGCGGAGTGGCCGCGTGGTCCGAGGCGTCATGTCGCGGATTGCGCGGCCCCTCACGCCGGAGGTTCGAGTCCTCTCTCGGGCTTTGGAGTGTGTATTGTGCTTAGCATAAGATAGTTTAAGTAGTTTGTAAGTCTAGGGACCGATGACCTCACTAGTTTGGCCCCTTAGAAATTCACACACATTTGAACATTTGAAAGAATGTAAGGTAACGATCCTAGTACTGAGCGCTATGAGACTTCTGCTCGGATGGTATGCAGCGTAGAGATTCGTGTTTCTGCTCCGATGTGGACTGTCCGGTCCTGGAGGAAACTGTTGATTAGCCGCGTATGTGATGAAGGTATGCCCAGGGTATAGAGTTTATAGATGAGACTATCATGCCACGCCGAGTCATAAGCCTTTTTGAAGCCTATTAGGATGGCACAGAGGTATCCACTACGGTCTGCAGCTTCTATCGCCTCTTCCCTCTTCCACCAAGCGGGGCAACTGAGGTGTGGCTTAATGACCTTGCCGAAAACCAAACTGGACATAGGAGAGAAACCTCTGCTTCCCGACGAGACGTGTCAGTCTGTGCATGAGATCGCAGGAAAGAGACTTACGGGTCTATAACGTGATGGAGACCGTGTATCCTTCTCTGTCTTGTGAACTGCATCAATCTCGGAATGATTCCAAGCGGCTGGATAGTTCGAAGTTATCAGGATGCTGTTGAATATACTGGCGAGGAAGTCGGCGGCAGAAAGCTGTAGTTGCTTGAGCATCGTGTTGGAGACAATGTCCGAGCCCGGCGACTTTGTGCAATTGAGGCTGCACACAAGTCGTGTAACTTCGGCTGCAGTGATTGATGGAATAACGATGTCAGCTTCTCATGCGTCAAGAAACATCGAGGGGTGGTCAGCTTCGAGGTCGACGTGCTCTTAATTTGACGGATGGTTGATCGGGGTAACGTTGCGTTGTAACACGTCTGCCAATTGGCCTTGGCGTTGAACTCACTCTTGATCCTGTCGTCGACTTTAAGTAGAGGTATGCCGTGGAAATACCACAGAAATATCGTGCAGCTTACCAGGCGATGTGGTTATTGATACAGAGTGCAGCTACACTTTCCTCCCAGGTCTGGATTCGGTGGTATTCGAACTCCTTCCGGATTTCTGGTTGGATCTGATTCAATGGGCGTTTCGCCGCAGGATTGCGTGTGTATTTCCACTCACGTATGATTCTATTTCATCTCTGTCTTCAGGCTGGTGTTGCACAACAAGGTCAGCAGAAAGTCTTCCCTGAAATTCGTCACAGTTAGTGCGATTGACGTTAAGACCTCGGCATGGTACGTGTGTTGCAATGACAGCGAGTCGGAAAAACACTGACATGTGATCGGGAGACAACATATGTTTGACTCCTCGTAACATCTTGAGGTATGTCCTTGACATGCAGATATCCAGTACGTCTGGCCATAGTGAGGAATGGCAGTTGGTTAATGCTGTCCGTACGCATCTGTGTCATGTCTGTTGATGAACTGAAGGAGGCACCAGCCGTGAGTGTTCGTGATACGTGAATGATAAGCCGCATTTGGGACCTTGCCTTTAAGCCTCCCCCCTCATCCCCCCGCCTCCACAGGAAGATTTTCCCTGGAAAAGACAGCAGCGCATCAAATTCGGTAGTATCGTGTGGTATTCGTGGTTGACGGTATTCAAACTTAAGGTGATACAGTCTTGTGCACTTTCAACAGCAACAGCAGTTGCTTCTACCTGTTGAAGCACTGGTGGATGTAGTTGATGATGTCAGAGAGTGTTGAGGATGTAAATGGCTGTGCCACCTCCAGCAGAAGACGATGCATTCGAAAGCAGGCGTAGTTTGTCACTCGGACATGTATTCCAGATCTAAGATGCGTTTCTGTTAGGAGACAGACCTCGACCCTTCATGCAAGAACTGGCGGAATACCGTCTTCTGTAAGTGGATGCTTTTGGCATTCCACACAACAATAACTATTCCTAGTGGTTCAATGTCCGTTGTCGTCGCGTCGGTTGCATCTGGTGTTGGCCTGAGAGCCAGTATTGGTTGCAGTTCTGAGGGGCTGCACGATTTCCTTTACGAAGCTGTTGACCATTCTCAGCGTCTCATTCATGAGAGTGCACCTGAGACGGAAACTTACTTAGAGGCAGGGGCAGTGGTGAGTGGCACAGCTGCTACAAAACCTGCTGCCAGAGGTCGAAGGCTTCACTTCTGCTGGTTATGTCACAAGAGTGTTGCCAGCGGTATGCTGAGCAGAGGTGGCGGCGATCTGCGCATTCGGATGAGGCGTTTCTTCCCTGATGGTAGTGGCTTTTGTCGTCTATTAGGGGGTATGTCACTTAGGTGATGCCTCCTCTGAGTTCGAACTTCTGCAAGTGAAGTAGATGGCAGCGTTGCATCCGCGGTGGATGTGGATGCGGCGTGAGGAACACTTACTCGAACTTTGGCTGGTTGGCGAATCCCTCGTTTCCTTGGCCGTTTGGTTTTGTGGAGGTGACAGCCCTGGTAACTGGCCAGATGATTTTCTCCACAGTTGGCACAGATCGGTTTCTCGAGTGTGATATCAACGTAGCATGTAGCAGTACCTGGGAAGGCGCTGTCCAGCGCATTTCACGCACCTGGGAGACGCTGCGCAATGGCGAGCAACCTGATCCACAGGCTGTCTGAGGTAACATTTTACTGTGTCTCGTTTGGAGCGAAGGTGTTCGACGGTCACACTGCATGCGACAACAGACGTCGCTAGAAGGATCGTACGATTCTGCTCTTTGACAGCAAGTACAACAAGAACCAATGGCATTATTGACTTCGTTGTGGATTCCATGAATCTGGAAACAAATCGGGTTGGGAATCCTTTGTACTCAAGCATCTTCCGTGTTGGAAATCCATCTTGAAGGGGAGGCGTCGAATCTGCCTTGATAGAGTGTTCAGGAATCGTCGCATAGGTATAACATCCTTTCCTCGCCCCTGAGACTACAGTGACAGCGGTGTAATGATCTTCAACTGTTTGGTGATCGACTTTGTATAGATCTTTCGCGCTGTCTTGACTGCGGATGGGCGGTTTGCGATCTTCTATTTAATGAAGTGATAGAGTTGCATATATTGTCCGTTGTATCCGGAGTGGAGTCACGCTTCCTCGGCGCGCCCACAGTCGTCTGGGGCCCGTCGTCCTTATCTTCTACGGTGTCGAAAGTGTTGCGTGTCAGCGGTTCCGCCGGCCAGAGAGGCCGAGCGGTTCTAGGCGCTTCAGTCTGGAACCGCGCGACCGCTACGGCCGCAGGTTCGAATCCTGCGTCGGGCATGGATGTGTGTGATGTCCTTAGGTTAATTAGGTTTAAGTAGTTCTAAGTTCTAGGGGACAGAAGGCCTCAGATGTTAAGTCCCATGGTGCTCAGAGCCATCTGAACCATTTGAATCAGCGGTTGCTGACGCAGTGCACTGGCAAGTGTGGCAGCAGGCACGGTGTTCCTCGCCAGGTTGAAGCCATCGAAGTCAGTGGTGCTGTTTCCGAGACCTCGGCGAGCTCTGCGGCGGCGGGTGGCAGCAGCAGCACCTTGCGGAGCGTGACGTGACGGTAGCACCGTCAGTTGTACCATGTGTGTCGGTCGCAGCCTAGGCTAGGCGCAAATTGAGACGCATATTGCGCGACGCAGCGCAGCGCTCATTTTTGTAACTTCACAGGTTCAAATGGGACCGTGCAAATAACGACGCGACGCGACTGGGTCGCGACACGCGCCTGCGCCGGGTCGCGCGGCGTTGTGGTCTGGCTAGGCGCAAATTGAGACGCGTATAGCGCGTGTGGCGCTGCGCAGCGCAGCGCGTGTTTTTGGAACATCACAGGTTCAAATGGGATCGCGCAAATTGCGACGCGACGCGACTGGGACGCGACACGCGCCTGCGCCAGGTCGCGCGGCTTTGTTGTTGTGGCAGTTTCTCGCGCCGCGCGTCGCGCGTGCCTCGCTAGCACCGTGGGAAATTTGAGGGGGGGAGCGGAAAAGTAGCCCGGCCATATGCTCACATCGGCACGGCGCATATGAGCAGTGCTAGTATTATCCATTCGATATATATTGCCTTACTGTATACTAAATTTTATTGGCTTTGGGTAGTGTTTCGTTTTTCACAATTAAACGCTCCAGCTTTCTTCGTTAGTACATTATACTTTTCTGTTATTTATATCTGTATTCTTCTGTTTTGTTTTTCTTCTGTCAAGAAAAATGCATACTTCAGTAACTGGTGAGCCATTGGCCGCTGGAATTGTATCATATACCTCCGCCATGTTTTCAGATCGCAAGAAGGGACAGAGGGTAGTGTATAAGGAAGCAAGGAGTATTATAAAATCATGTGGTTAAGAAGCAAGGAAGGAAAGTAAAACAATGTTATCTTCTCGCTGCCCTTGGCGTATCTGTACGATCTGTTGCAAACATTTGGAAACGGGTAATCTCCTGGTAAAAAGCGTCCAAGATCTGAAGTATAGAAGTCTCACTGTGATTACTTGGATATGGCTCTGAGCACAATGGGACTTAACTTCTGAGGTCATCAGTCCGCTAGAACTTAGAACTACTTAAACCTAACTAACCTAAGGATATCACACACTTCCATGCCCGAGACAGGATTCGAACCTGCGAACGTAGCTGTCGCGCGATTCCAGACTGTAGCGCCCGCTCGGCCACTCCGGCCGGCGCGGAATAGTAAATGGTTCAAATGGCTCTGAGCACTATGGGACTCAACTGCTGAGGTCATTAGTCCCCTAGAACTTAGAACTAGTTAAACCTAACTAACCTAAGGACATCACAAACATCCATGCCCGAGGCAGGATTCGAACCTGCGACCGTAGCGGTCTTGCGATTCCAGACTGCAGCGCCTTTAACCGCACGGCCACTTCAGCCGGCGCGGAATAGTATCCCGGCCATATGCTCACATGGGAACGGCGTATATTAGCTGTGGTAGTATTGCCCATACGATAATTTTTGCCTTACTGTGTACAAAATTTTATTGTCTTTGGGTAGTGTTTCGTTTTTCCCCATTTAAACGCTGCAGCTTTCTTCGTTAGTACATTATACTTTTCTGTTATTTATACCTGTATAGTTTTGTTTTGTTTTGTTTTTCTTCTGTCAAGAAAAATGCATACTTTAGTAACTAATGAGCCATTGGCTGCTGGAATAATATCATATGCCTCCGTGATGTTTTCAGATCGCACGAAGGGACAGAGGGTAGTGAATAAGGAAGCAAGGAATATTATAAAATCATGTGATTAAGATGCAAGGCAGGAGAGTAAAACAAGATTATCTCTTCGCAGACTAGTAAGCTGGCGTATCTGTACGATCTGTACAAAAATTTAGAAAAGGATAATCTCCACAGGTGTGGTCTCCTTGTGCTCCTGGCAAAAAGCGCCAAGATCTGAAGTATAGAAGTCTGACTGTGATTACTCGAATATGGATGTAATAATATAATACGACAAACTGTACCACATGCATGTGAACATCACATTTCTACTGCAAGCTAGAAACAGTCGAAAAGAAGTCGCAAATAACAATGTTTTAATTGGTTCGCCGTGATGAGAAAAAGCATTTTAATTGTTGCATGCACATTATCAGCATTAATAAACTAATTATACAACAGGCTACACAAATGTAGAAAATGGTCGGTATTGTTACGAAAGTAGGAATATCCTAAAAGAGTGTTATGATTAGATATACTTCATTTGTTGAAATGTACTGCTGAAAATGGCAGGTCTACTTTCATGACAGTGTTTTTCGAACTCCAACTCACAAGGCACATATGGCTAGCTTGTGCATTCCTGTCGCGCCCATTATCCACCGCTGCTGACAATACACTGACCATTGTGTTGTGCGACAGATCAGTTGTATATTTTTCTCAATAACAACTATTTTATTCGCGATCACATATTGTCAATTTGGCAAGCCGTAGGTGAGTAACCAGTATCTGGCATGTGCCTATCATTCTGCGTGAAGGAACGCTCGTCATTATTTTAATACTGCTCAGATCAAGAGGAGGAATAAAATCCGTTTGCTAGTTTCCATTCCAGTTGCGCAGTGTTAAAAATACTACGTGTTACGGGGATTCCATCAAAATTCCAACAGAGTTGGCAATCTATTTTTGACTGAGTTGTTAACCTTTTCTCATTCGAAGAAGCATCACCGTTTGTGAGTAACGGTCACATTTCTCTTGGTGACTGGTGTAATTGTACTTTCTTTACCACAGTGTAATTGGCCAAACTCATCTCACAGCAGCTATTGAGACAGAATTCCGAAACGGAGTGCCTCATTAAACAAGTAATTGGCAATCACAGAGCTCAATAGCTTACGGAAAACCTCATAGTGTCGATTTGCAGTAACATAAAAGAAGAAATTTCATGTTTATTTTCATACTACAAAGCTCTTGTTTCGCTAGCTGTCGATTACTCTAAAGAAATTACAGTCACTGGACAGAAATAAATAAAATGGGAAGTATAAGTACTGATATATAGATAAGTACTGATACATACATAAGAAAGCTCCGTGTGTTTGAGAATTGGCAAAACACTCTCCTCCTTATTTGCTATCATTTCGTTTCGATGTCTCGAGCGGTTTATGAGATATGAGAGATGTTGTGTTTCATTCCCGTGGGCGTGTGATCGGAAGTGAGCGTGCTACATGGGATCCATTTTCTCGAGATCGGAGGCAGATAGAGACCTCCTCCCAAGTGTAAACAAAAATCCAACATGTTAGCTAAATTTCATACGCAGCAACATATAGTGTAATACGCACCAAACGCAAAATCATAGCGACACCTAATTTACGTTGGAAACTTTTCGAGTTTTGCGTAGTGTCTAACTAAAATGTGTACATCACAATAAGAATGGTCATTAGAGAGATCATTGGCACTTCGCCACGAAGCTGACATATAACGCTAAAAGTAAGGCAAAAATCAAATATTTTCAGTGAATAGTTTCTGTAAAATCAAATGGTTCAAATGGCTCTGAGCGCTATGGGACTCAACATCTATGGTATCAGTGCCCTAGAACTTAGAACTACTTAAACCTAACTAACCTAAGGACATCACACAACACCCAGTCATCACGAGGCAGAGAAAATCCCGGACCCCGCCGGGAATCGAATCCGGGAACCCGGGCGCGGGAAGCGACAACGTCTGTAAAATCGTTTGAAGTAGATAAGAGGGTGCGCGCGCTTCGGTTCTGTCAGCGCAGAGCGTCGCCAGGCGGCGCGTGCGAAGTATGGTGTACGCGTCGCAATATGCGCTGCACCCGCGCGACTCGTGCGGCACGTGCGTGTCGCGCTGTAGTGTCGTGTCACGTCACACGTGTTATACGCGTCTCAATTTGCGCCTAGCCTAAGTCTATGCTTCGGCGTCGACGTTGTCAAAAGCGGCATCAACGGTGTCATCGCCGCAGTTGATGGCCTCCGGTAACGGTGCAGCGAGAACGGCTTTCATCTCGGATGCGGCGAGTGCGGAAACACGATTTTGCAGTGCCTATTTTATTTCTAATAATGTTGCAATGTTCCTTTGGACATGCATGCCTGTACTAGTACATCCATTATGTACATTATTGTACATGCGAGACACTTTCCTTGAAATTCGCTTGTCCAGTGTCGGCGGATAAATACGGTATTCTAATTTCCTATGGTTCCTTTGGAGATGAGAGCATGCGTGCATGCATGTCCAGAGGGACATTGCATAGTAATTCGGAATAACACAGGCACTGCAATACTGTATTTACCCACCGACAGTGGGCAAACGATTTCCAAGTAAATTCCCGTACGGGAATATACATAATGTATGTACGAGTACAGGTTGTAGACACATGTTTGACGACATATGGAAGTTTGGGCTGGCCGTGCGTCGTACTCAGATAGCCTAATGTTAACACGACAGCTAAGGATAAGTGGAAAATCCGGGTTCGAGTCCGAATCTGGCACAAATATTCATTGTCGTCATTCCATTAAACAGCTGACGCTGTCCATATTCGGAATTGCGAATACGTTTCATGAAGTGTCTTCCATCCGGAGCGTAGACGCGACCGAGCCCGAAACCAAAATCTCTTCCGATGAGCGGGCGCAAACGGGTGTACTTCCTTTAGTGTTCTCCGCCTGCATAGCTGAGTGGTCAGGGTGGCAGAAAGCAATGCGAAAGGCACGGGTGCGATTGCAAGCCGGGACGGAAATTTTCTCCGCTCGGGAATTGGGTGTTGTGTTATCTTAATCATCATTTCATTCTTATCCACACCTAAGTCGCCCAAGTGGCGTCAACTAAAAATACTTACTCCATGCGGCCTGGTTCCCCCAGCTGGGCCTCGTGGCCTAGCCACAAGCATTATCATTATAATTCTTAGTGTTGACCTGTTCATTTGCCTGAGTGGTAAGCCGACTCGTCATATGTGGAGATACCGATCTGGCCGCCGACGATGCGAGCTCCGCCAGACGGCGATCAGCCGACTCCGAAGCAGTTGTAGCGAACGCGGGGGTGCTGCGAACAATGCTCAGCGGAACACTAACTGGAATACTCGCTGTCTTTCGGCCGTATGGCCCCGTAAATACTAGATGATCTTCAGGATGTGGCCACACCCTGGTTCAATACATGTGACTGACGTTAAGTGTAGTGCGGCCACGTTGGTGCCATCCGTAAGTCTGGCTGTAAAGTAAATTGTTGTTACGCTGTAGGCGTCTGCCGAGCACGCAACCCTGCATACAGAGCTATACCGCTGCAGGCCGCACAGCCCCTTGGCTACAGCAAGATGAATAGGATAAGATTTCATTCGGGGTTGCTCATTCCTGGGAAAAGTACAGTTCACCTGTGAAATAGCTTTAACACGTGACGGCTTTTTCAAAACACACAGCTCTCACATGTGATCGACAGAGATCTCCCACAGCGTAACCAATCCATCAACCTCAACTTGCAGGGAATATTTCGTTCGATATTATCATTAAAAATGAATTCGACATAATCTCCTATGTCCAAGACGGATGATGCAGACTTCATAAAGTTCCTACATGAGAAATTTCCAGAATTGTTGAGACACGTCAGGTCGAGTGCAAGACTGAAAGTGTGGTTCACGACGGACGCTGTTCTTGCTTACTTTACAGACATGTGATATCCCACATTAGCG
Organism: Schistocerca serialis cubense; assembly: GCF_023864345.2. Classification (NCBI taxonomy): domain Eukaryota; kingdom Metazoa; phylum Arthropoda; class Insecta; order Orthoptera; family Acrididae; genus Schistocerca; species Schistocerca serialis. Next base: position 316,785,930 of record NC_064640.1, on the reverse strand, counting down.
TAATATTTGGCAGTAACTGAACTGATAGGGCCACAGCCACTATTAATTGATGCGTTACTTTTAATAGAGTCACTTGTAAAGTGGGGCGTACGAAAGAGAGATAGCAGATGCCGCTCAACTGCAGCGAAGGATATATCCAGAACCTGCAGTGGTTCGTACAGGTAAGAAAATATTCCAGCACGTGAATGCATCGTTCATGACATACATATGTTTTCAGGCTGGAGGGGAACATTCAAACCGCTCTTATCAGAGTTTACTTTGTCGATCGGTTGTTGTTTACGTAATTTACGTTTATGACTGTATTTTTTATTTTTATTGTTACAAAGGACAGTTACTATTTTTATTATTACGTGTCAGACATTTGACGTTGTGAGAAAATGAACAATCTCTGCAACTGTCATATAGTCTTTAATTTAGTCTCCCGGCCGCTGTGGCCGAGCCGTTCTAGGCGCTTCCATCCCAGACCGCGCTGCTGCTACGGTCGCAGGTTCGACTCCTGCCTCGGGCATGGATGTGTATGATGTCCTTAGCATACTTAGGTTTAAGTGGTTCTAAGTCTAGGGGACTGATGACCTCAGATGTTAAATCCCATAGTGCTTAGAGCCATTTGAACCATTTTAATTTGGTCTCTGGGATGGAAAGCTTCTTTTGTCTCCAGCACGTGCAGTGCTGTGATTCGGAAAACTCATCCATGACATCAACACAAACCGGAAATTTTCATGCCTGACTACCGGTCTCGACCAAACGAGATCTCTGAAGGTCATTCCTATACAGGGTGTCCCATTTTAACCTATACCGGGCGATATCTCTGGAGCGGTACGATTCTGCAGAAAAAGTCTCTTGTAAAAGTCGTTAGGATTGAAGGGGATCATGGATAGTTACCTCGAAATGACCTTGAATCCTGTTTTCAAGGTCAAACCAAGGTCAAGTTCATTTTAGCAAATGTTAAACTCTATTTTTTATTCTATATTCGTGTTCTACGTGAAAAAATACGCATTGGGAACATTTCTTTAGGAAAACCAATGGTTTGTCGCCACGGAGCACTTCATTGTAACTTTCCCAGTTTACTAGTATCCCGAGAACGAAGCGAGATCGAGAAAAACTTTCAATGAAATTCATGTTTGGTTTCTGAACTTCATCCAACGGTGAAATTTTCGTGAACGTGAAATGGCATTGAAATTCTTCCGTAGTGGTTACCCTTAAAGCAAATACCGTCGGCATTTGCGGAACCCAGTGTGCACCACACGGAGGTTGCTCAGCGAACTTCGCACATCGTTAGCCTTGAAAAGTGCTAATTAACATGATTCTCACTGGAAATTTAAGATCTCAGATGCTCGATCAACTGCCCATTTTGCATAATGCACGTTTGCACACTCTGTCGGAAACTGGTCTCAACATCATTCAATGTCTGATGGGTGACTGCCTGGAAAGCCGCCACAATCCTTTCTCTCACAATCCTTTCTCTCATATCTTCTGGCGTCGTCGGGGGAGTGGAGTACACCTTCTGCTTCACAGCTCTCCATAAGAAGAAATGTTCAAAATGTGTGTGAAATCTTATGGGACTTAACTGCTAAGGTCATCAGTCCCTAAGATTACACACTACTTAACCTAAATTATCCTAAGGACAAACACACGCACCCATGCCCGAGGGAGGACTCGAACCCCCGCCGGGACCAGCCGCACAGTCCATGACTGCAGCACCCTAGACCGCTCGGCTAATCCCGCGCGGCTCTCCATAAGAAGAAGTCAAATGGTGTTAAGTCTGTCGATCTTGGTGGGAATACATGAATTGCACTACCGATACTAGTCCATCGATTCGGGTAAGTTGCATTAAGTTACCTTCTCACAGGTAAGGCCTGAGGTGCAGGGGCACCGTCATGTTGAAACCACATATGTGGTCGTATATCTCGGGGATATTTTCTAGTAAAGGAAGCACCAGATTCTGGAGAATATGAAGATACCGAAATCCGTTCATCGTTTCTCCATAAAAACAGGACCTATCACGTAAGCTCCAACTATGACAGCCCAGACACTGATTGACCAGCGTCTCTGTGTTCAGTGATATCGTTGCCAACGAGAATTTGCTTCCACCCAGTGTTGTGCATTATGGAGATTGACTCCCCCCACAAATAGTCGAAGTTTACCTCGTTCGTAAAGAGAGTGTGCGCGAAAAAAAAAGGGGTCACGACGTATTTGCGTATCGGCCCATCGACAAAGTGCCAGGCGTCTCTCAGGATCCTCAGGTTCAATTGCTTGTGTGATACGTAAGCGATGTGGGTGGAGTTTAAAGTATCTTAAAACACGTGATACCGTTGATCTAGCACTCCTTGCATCCGCTGAATCTGACGAGTTGAAAGATGTTGATCTTCAACGACGATAGCACCCAGAACAATCGCCTCTCTCGGGTCCCTCTTTCAGCTCGTCTTACCAGAGACCTAATTGTAACCTCCTTAGGATGACAGGCACCGGGATATCTTTCGGCATACAGTTTGTGCGCTGCTGCACACTTATCTAGACAATCGCCAACGATTTTTATCATTCTCACTATTTATAACGGAGTATAATGAGCCATTTCGAACAAATTAGAGTCCAAAAACAAATTGTACTGATCACTATTACTGTTATTGGTTTTCTTAGGTTTTTACTTTAACGAAACATCCGGTAAGCCTGTTGCAGGATGACTGACTTATTGCAATGTACGCGACCCGTTTGTTTACACATGCTCGCCGTTGGTTAAGCCACAAAGTGAAGCCGAAACATAAAGTATTCAAGTGCCCTCTTTCAGAAAATTTCTTAGGATGTCTGTTTTTCGAGAGGGCACCTTTACATATCTCGATAGTGACGTAAATAATAATATAATGAAATAACACATGGTAATCCGTCCTTTTCAAATATGGATAGAAGGCAGAAACCAGAGACGGGCCCGAGAAAGTCGATTGCGAAACAAGGTGACTCAGATAAATATTTCTCTTATGGGCTACAAACATTCGTGTTGAGAATAATATTGCATGTATGGATATGGAAAAATTTCACTTCGTAGGAACACATTAGAATCTCGCGAGACGAGATTGTTCTGAGTCCCACGAGGCGAAATTCATCAGAGTTCGACGAGGTGGAATTTTTCTAATTCTCTTATCACACATTTTTCCTAAGTCCACAAAAGAAAAATTTGATAGTCACATCATTCAAGAATCATTCTATGTGAACAGAGCCGACAAATTTTCAGAGTCTCCAAAGGGAAAATTTCTCTGAACCCCAGTCATGATTTCAAATTCCCGAACAGTGACGGTTATTAGTTAGCCTCAAAACTCCATCCTTCTCTTCTCTGATTGTGCCAGCACAAGCACAATGCTAGTCTCTGATTCGGCACCCTCCAAGTGCTGCACAATGGGTTCTGCTTTCAGGTTAATCCCTTCTGAGAATTTCAAGGACATTTCAAGTTCACGAAAATTTCGCCAGTGGACAGAGTTCAGAAGATTTTCATTGAAGTTTTTACCAACCTCGCTTCGTTCTCGAGATACGGGTAACCTGGGAAAGTTACAATGAAGTGGCTCCTGGCGACAAACCATTGGTTTTTCGAAAAAAAAGTTCCATATAAACAATGCACTTTTTTATGTACAATACGAATATGACACAAAAAATAGGCGTTACCATTTGCAAAAATGTCCGCCCCTGGTCAGCGCGAAGGACTGTCATACCTAACGGCCTGGGTTCGATTCCCGGCTGGGTCGGAATTTTCTCCGCTCAGGATGGGTGTTGTGTTGTCCTTATAATCATCATAATTTCATCCCCATCGACACGCAAGTCGCCGAAGTGGCGTCAACTGGAAAGACTTGCACCAGGCGAACGGTCTACCCGACGGGAGGCACTAACCACACGGTATTTCCATTTTCATTTGCAAAAATGAACTTGACCTTGGTTAGACCTTGAAAACAGGGTTCAAGGTCATTTTGAGGTAACCATTCCATGACCCCCCTTCGAACGATACAACTTTAACTAGAGACTTTTTTGCAAAATTGTACCGCTCCAAAGGTATCGATCGATATGGATTTAAACGGGACACCCTGAATACAGGATGAATCAGTTAAAACGCGTCACCCTTTATATGGGGTAAGACAGCTAAGACAGGCCATCCACAATATATACAGAATGAATTAATATATCGAAGTGCGGTTTTCATTAAGTTGCAGTGGACAGCTGTCGTTCTAAAGTAGTTTTTATCGTCTATAGTCGCCTTATTACCACACCGACTTTGGTTTTGTTTCTAACTATATACTTATTTCTGTTGCATATGAAAGAGACTTCGAATAGAACTTCAGTGACATAACATGTATGGGACTTTATCGGATAGTACGGATCATTGTCACGCCGTCAGGAGAAGAGGTTCCTCAATCGCTTGCCTCTTTATACGCGATGTAAGCTAACATGTAACTCGGGCATCGTTCTTGTGTTTATTACCATGGATGTCATACCAAGTTCTCAAAATATAGACTTACAGCATTGCTACATGCCATAAAGTGATCCTGAGGAAACAGTACCGCACGTTGAGTTTCATCTGGAATTAACGGCACCACAGACCCGTATTATAAATGATTTCATGCCTTCGAGAGTGGTCGCTGTTTCCCAGTAGTCCTCTTATTTTAATTTTCGCCACAGATGGAAGTGCAGAAATGTCAAATTTGGTGAGTGCGCAGAAACATTTTGCGTTTCCTGAGCTACCGTTCTAGAGCTCTCTAGATGCTCTCTGAAGGCGATCTGTCATTACATGTGCGAAATGGGAGGGACATCCGTCATGTTGGTACCACACTGATTGCTTTATGACCTGTCGGATGTCTTCCAGTAGGTGCGGCAGCAGCATATTTTACGAACTCAAGATACTTGAGGGTATTTAGATTCCCGTCAATAAAACGGGGACCAATGTTGTGGGCCTTGAGAAGCACGTATCAATAGGTGATAGACAAAAAGAGTTGTTTTTATCCACTTTTCTGAGCCAGTGTGAATTTCGAACATTGGCTAGCCCGTGGTTTGTAAATGATGCTTCTTCTTGAAGAAAATTTTCCATAGATATGCTACATCACTTTGCACTTTTCGTGAGAAATCTTTGGACTGAACTGCAATCAATTCTGGAAGTCACTGCCATGAAGCTATAGATGCAGCGAAACGTGAAGAGGATGAAATGCGAGGGAAAGTGGCGTTCGCAGAACACTCGTTTGGTTGATCCCTCTCGTGCAACTGAGATGCCTCTTAGTGACATTTGAAATGTGTACTACTGCTGTTAAAATGTTAGTTTCGTTTCATTCATCAGTTTCTTTTATTTTTTCCTCAGCGTATTTTGTTCTCTACTCTTCCAGTTTCTATATTTTATTAATTATGTCTGTAAAGACAAATCATGGGTGCTTGTCACGTTTTGGATACTCTTCAGCATACAACCGTACCACTGCTCTAGTAGTTTGGTGACATTCGCTATGAACGATGTTCACTTTCTTTACTGTCGTATACGCTGTGAACGTCTCAGTAGCTTAACAGCAGGTTATTTGATTGCTACAACAGCAGAACACAGATTGATGGGCTTCAACGCCCAGGTAAACACAAGAAATATACTTGAGTTAAGTTTGTGCTTACGTTTGGTACACCGGGGCAAACGTTTTGAGAACCTCTTTTCCTGACAGCGTGACGGTGGTTTAAGACGCTGTTATCTTGATACTATTTTATCAAGTCTCATCCATGTTGTGTCGCTGAAGTTCTCTTAGGAGCGTCTTTCAATTGCCATAGAAATAAAGTATATACTTCCATTAGAAAAAAAGTAGGTATCGTAATTCGGCGAGCAGAAACGATGGAAATTACTTGCAAACGTCTGGAAATCCGCTGTGTTGTTCCCTGTAACTTCGGGAATCTCTACATCAATTTACAGGGTGTAACGGACATAAGTGGAGATATTTCATTTGATGACAGAGGACGGTTTTCTGAACAATATTACATCAGTTTTTACATCATTTGCAAACTAATAGTTATAGCCATTAAAAGTCGTTTGTTTTTAGGTTGGTTAGTACCTCCAAGTACATGTGGCAAGAGCAAGCCACTAGTGCTTACTTTCCCCTTGACAGTAGGATAGGTGTTTATGTATGGTTGCATGGACGTAAAACGGTTAGTCTGTACTGACAGGCGTAGTTCACTTAGTGGTACAGTGCTATAGTGCAGAAAATATCAGGTCGTCAAGCACGTGACGTATTTGCGGAAAGACTGTTCGACACAGACAAAAACCAACCAACAAATTGATATATGTATATATTAGCGTAACACTTACAAAAATATCTGCACTTACACGTGTTACATCCTGTATTTATTCATTCTGGATGTAGACACATCAAGAAAAGTTTTGCATCACCACCGTTCCCCGAACTCTTGAAAATAGACGTTGACTGTGGCTATTGTATGATAGACATAGTCCTTTTGACTGCTCAGAGAGATCTCTAAAACCGCCCAAAGATGTAAACAACCAGTATCTATGTTCTTCGGACATGGACGAAATACAGAGAGATAGGAAGTGTTGATTACATACCTCGCTCAGACCGCCCAAAGGCTACTACTGCAGTGGATGACCGCTACCTACGGATTATGGCCCGGAGGAAACCTGACAGTAGCGCCACCATGTTGAATAATGCTTTTCGTGCAGCCACAGGACGTCGTGTTACGACTCAAACCGTGCGCAGTAGGCTTCATGATGCGCAACTTCACTCCCGACGTCCATGGCGAACTCCATCTTTGCAACCACGACACTATGCTGCGTGGTACAGATTGCCCAACAACATGCCGAATGGACAGCTCAGGATTGGCATCACGTTCTCTTCACCGATGAGTGTCGCATATGCCTTCAATCAGACAATGCTCACAGACGTGTTTGGAGGCAACCCGTTCAAGCTGAACGCCTTAGTCGCACTGCCCAGCGAGTGCAGCAACATTGAAGTTCCCTGCTGTTTTGGGCTGGCATTATGTGGGGCCGACGTACGACGCTGGTGGTCAAGGAAGGCGCCGTAGCGGCTGTACGATACGTGAATGCCATCCTACGACCGACAGTGCTACCACATCGTCATCATATTGGCGAGGCATTCGTCTTCATTGACTACAATTCGCGCCCCCGATCGTGCACATCTTGTGAATGACCTCTTTCACGATAATAACATCGCTCGCCTAGAGCGGCCAGCTTGTTCTCCAGACATGAACCCTATCGAACATGCCTGGGATAGACTGAAAAGAGGTGTTTATGGACGACGTGACCCACCAACCACTCTAAGGGATCTCCGCCGAATCGCCGTTGAGTAGTGGGATAATCTTGACCAACAGTGCCTTGAAGAAATTGTGGGTAGTATGCCACGACTAATACAGGCATGCAGCAGTGCGAGAGGACGTCCTGCTGGGTATTAGAGGTACCGGTGTGAACAGCAATCTGGACCACCACCTCTGGAGGTCTCGCTGTATGCTGGTACAACATGCAATTTGTGGCTTTCATGAGCAGAAAAAAAACGGGGCGGAAATGAGGTATACGTTGATCTCTATTCCAATTTTCTGTACAGGTTCCGGAACTCATGGAACCGAAGGGATGCAAAACATTTTTTGATGTGTGTATTTGTGGCGGTCTGTCGTAGCTGCCTTACCCTGTATATCAAGAACAAGTAGAATCCCTGATGAGAGAAAACATCATGGTTTATGCCCATCGCCAGACTGAATGTTATCTGGTGGCGTTGATGCTCTAAGGAAAATATACAATCGGAGCAGAGACGCAGACGCCATGAACCGCAAATAGGAAAATCCACTGACATAAGTTCTTCCACAAAGGACAAATGGTGGCCCAACGCCTGGGAAGGAACATCTCTGAAATGACAAATCTGGTCAGCTGCTTGCGTGCTACTCTCTTGAGAATCTATGGAAAGTGGTTGAAGCATGGTAAAACCGCATGTACTCTACAAATGGCTGTACATCCACGCGTCATCAGAGTAAATGAATATCGGAGGCTTGCAAGTTGTGTAAAGCAGGTTGGGCGGCGATCTGCGGCATATCTGACGACACAGTACAATTCTGGCGCAAAAAAGGAGTTTCGGAGAATAACGTTCAGCGCACATTGTTGAATATGATGCTTTGGAAGCACACGAGTTCTGTGTGTTCCGATGTTCACCCAACGACATCGTCAGTTATGAATGAGTAGGCACGGGATGACTGAAGTTCGACCGTGGATCTAAGGAAACGGTTCGGTTGGTCGAGTGAACCACGCCCCGTTATAGCAGGTCGTGTCTGAATACGCCATCACCCAGAAGAAAGACCACTCGAAGCATATGCTGCGTCATGGACACATACCGGTGGAGGCAGTGTCATGATATTGGGCACATTCATCTGGTTTCCATGTGACCTGTGTTAGTAATAGAAGCCACAACAATTGTTGTGGAATACGCCAACATTATTGTGGAGCGTCTGCATACCTTCACTTTTGATACCTTCTCCGAAGACGAAGGCATCTTCTAGCAGGGTAACTGTCTGTGTCACAAGGACAAAATAGTTCTACAGAGGTTTCAGGGGCACAATAACGATGCACGATAGTGTCTTATGTTCCAAATTCGCCCAATAGAAATCCAACGAAACAGTTGGCACGCTACCTGTTGTCAGCTTAGCGCTCACAAATGAAGGGTCTGCTATTTACGCTAATTGCGTGACCTGTGCTTAGACACCAGGTGCTACATACCTCCGGAAACTTACCAAAATCTTGTGGAATATGTGCCATGCAGAAGCGCTCATGTTTTGCTTTTCAGCGGTGAAACAGTACATTAGGAAGTGGGTAGTAATTACCTTTAGATCATCAGTGCATGTGGAAGAGAGGTTTCCATTGATCGATACTACACAATGTGGCTATACTTTTGTAATTTTTAACATTAATAGCTGCAGATTTATAAAACTGACATTGTTTTTTTCAATAGAATGACATACATTTCAGTCTTCGGCATTGGAAAAAGCCTTCGATATATCTTCATTGACATTACATACGTCAGGGCTTCGAACGTGAGCTATATGCAGGCACTGTGGGCATGTACAGGGTGACAGCCGGCCGCTGTGGCCGAGCGGGTCTAGGCACTTCAATCTGGAACCGCTCGACCGCTACGTTCGCAGGTTCGAATCCTGCCTCAGGCATGGATGTGTGTGATGTCCTTCGGTAAGTTAGGTTTAAGTAGTTCTAAGTTCTAGGGGAGTGATGACCTCAGATGTTAAGTCCCATAGTGCTCAAGCCACTTCAGCCATTTTTACAAGGTGACAGTCATTCAACTATATGAGATAAAATCGTCATAATTTCTGAGCGGTTTGGGTTAGGACGTTCAAACTGCGCGGTTGACCGCAGGACATGATGGGAATTAGATGCGCATGCGCACGCGCCTTGTTGTTGAAGTCCACTTTCATTTGGATAGGTTCGTCAATAAGCAAAACTGGCGCATTTGAGGGACTGAGAATCTGCATTTCGTGATCGAGAACTCTCTTCACCCTCAACGTGTGACTCTGTGGTGTGCAGTGTCCTGTCACGGAAAAATCGGTGGGATATTACTTGATGGCACGGTGACTGCCGAACGGTACGTGAAGGTTTTGGAAGGTGATGTCATCCCCATTATCCAAAGTGACACTGATTTCGAAAATATATGGTTCATGGAAGACGGAACGGGACCCCATCGAAGCAGGAGAGTATTTGATGGCCTGGAGGAACACTTGGGTACCGTATTCTAGCTGTGGGTTACCGAGAGGCCACTGGCACGGGCCTCGATTCGCCGCCATATTCTCCGGATCTGAACACATGCTACAAGGTCTACAGCAATACCCCCAAAGGCATTACTGACAGCATCGATGTTCCGACACTTGAGTGGGTCATGCAGAATATCGCTATTCGTCTGCGCCACATCGTCGCCGGTGATGAGACTCATATATCATAACCTAAACCTGAATATCTGTAGAGACATTTACGTGTTGAATAGCGTGTGTGCACGCTGTAGTTTGTTACTAATTTACGTTTTATTTTCATATAGTTCAATAACTGCCAACCCGTATGTCAACGTATGAACACGGTGCGCCCGCGGCTCGCGTTCTCTTATTAGTGTACAGAACTGACGTCTCCCGATAATACTATCTCGAGTTTGTATTCATGTTAGAAGTATTTTTGCGTTGTCGTAATTATAACAATACGACAACGCAATGAACACTTACGAGCCAATGTAACATGTGTATTGTATTTTCGAACGTGTGGTTTAAATGAACAATCGTGTTGTGCAAAAGTGCCATCAAATCAAAAACAAATCTGTCGGGAAGAAAAAGAAGCCGGCCGCGGTGGCCGTGCGGTTCTAGGCGCTCCAGTCCGGAGCCGCGCTGCTGCTACGGTCGCAGGTTCGAATCCTGCCTCGGGCATGGGTGTGTGTGATGTCCTTAGGTTAGTTAGGTTTAAGTAGTTCTAAGTTCCAGGGGACTAATGATCACAGCAGTTGAGTCCCATAGTGCTCAGAGCCATTTGAACCATCTGAAGAAAAAGAAAGGAATTGCCGTTAGTGTCCATGCTTTTATGCGCCACCGCTTCACACAAGGTAGTGTATGGTAATTATTAAGTTGTAAAATAGTCGTGTTATTTTCCTACGTTCGGTAGTGAATAAAATTTTATTTTTGGTACTTTTGGTATTTTTCACTTTGCGGGCAGGTCATAGATCATGTTCGACTTCCTTTTAATGGCGAATGTGCCGTGTCCCGCATCTTCCGTTAGACACGTTCCGATGGCATCAGAAGACTATAGGAAAGCAATTAACAGTCTACAGTTCGGCAGACAGACAACACAGTGACTAAAATACAAATATGAAATAGTATTTTCGCTGCCTAATGACGTAATGTGTACTGCAGCGCCCCTCCCAGGTAATACACTGCGCTGGTTGACAGCAGTTGAAAGCAGTACAAAATCATCCAGTTTCTGTCGTTCAGTTGAGTGGAGAAATGGTGGAGGGTGGTGGGACGGAGGAATTTGGGGGGGGGGGGGGGGACGTACAGGGACCAAGGACAAAAGAACTAAAAGTCCCTTTCGTCGACTTAATTTCCTGGTCACAAATAATAGGCATAAATTAATAATCAATGAACACATGCTTTTCATTAAACAAATATTAACTTCAGGCATTTAATCTTAAACAGAGGTTTTAAGTTTAAAGCTACCACATGACTGATGAAAGAGAAAGAAATATCCACTATCGCCACTATTCAATTGTTTTTAAGTGTCTCTTTCTAAGATCTTGATGTTTGGAGTCAGATGACTTGTCACCAAAGTCGTATGAAAGTCAGCAAGACTACTCCTAAGCTTCGATTTTCGTATCTTTGTCGTTGAGAAAACACTTTCAGGAAAATGTGTGGTCACGAACATAGTTATTCGAAACACCTGCGGGAACTGTTCTCGAGGGATGTCCTTATAAAACATTTTAATATTTTCTGCAGTGCGAAACGGGTCATTAAGTTCACGACAACACGGAACGTCAATAAACTCGAACTTAATTTCAGGAGGGGCAGGTCGAACGCCCACTGCAAAAGAAATTCCAAATATAAAAATCAATTTCAAATCGATTTTAGTTACTAAGTTTACTACCAAAGATTTCTAACAAAGCCTGAAGCGCAGTAACAAATTCATGAACAGTTCGCTCAGTGCCTCCTTTTCAAAATATATTTTATTTATAATAATAACTAGTGCAACATTCGGAAAGTGCGTTACTGACCTTTCTGAAGGTTGCTTTATGCACAACTCCAATTTTCTTTTAAAACTCAAAACCGTCTCTGAAAAATCGGTAGTTAGTTGATGACTACATGCGAAGTTGCACTGGCAACATTCAGATGCTTTTTAAGGACAGTAGGCCGGCCGGTGTGGCCGAGCGGTTCTAGGCGCTTCAGTATGGACCCGCGCGACCGCTACGGTCGCAGGTTCAAATCCTGCCTCGGGCATGGATGTGTGTGATGTCCTTAGGTTAGTTAGGTTCAAGTAGTTCTAAGTCTAAGGGACTGATGACCTCAGATGTCCCGTAGTACTTAGAGCCTTTGAACCATTTGAACAACACCAGCTACCAGTAGCAAAGAATTTACTTCTACCACACACAACTCCATTGAAGAATAACCATTTTAAGGACAGTAAGAAATGTAAGACCCTGATTGGGGGTGTCATTTTCGTTTGCAAGGTCTGAATTCATCTGCAGCCATTTTCTTTCACGAATGAGATAGGATTGAAGTAGGAGTGAGTGAGTGTGCCGAAATTTTGGCCCTTATAACCGTAATCTTTTCTTTTTAGATTTGTACGGGCGCTAATAATCTCGCCGTTGAGCGCCGGTATTCCCCAAAACAACAACAACGAATTTTCTTCTCACTAATTTTGCACTACCACGAACGCTAGTGAGACTTCCACACCGACAACACCAACAGCAAGAAGTAGAAAAGCCCGCTTTGCCGCACGCGTGTCGTTAGCAAACGAGCGATGTTAGCAGAGAGGCGGAGGGGGATCTGCAGGCTCTCACATCCGGCAGGGAAGCAGTGCTGGCGCGCATGGGCGCCCATGCACTCGTTACCGCATTTGTCCATCCCTGACGTACGTGGAAGTTGATCAGATAGTAAGAAGATAACTCCACTGCAGAACATCTGCATCTACATGGATACTCTGAAAATCACATTTAATTGCCTGGCAGAGGCTTCATAGAACCTCCTTCACAATTTTTATTATTTTAATCTCGTATAGAGCGCGGAAGAAAATGGCTCTGAGCACTATGCGACTTAACTTCTAAGGTCATCAGTCGCCTAGAACTTAGAACTAATTAAACCTAACTAACCTAAGGACATCACACACATCCATGCCCGAGGCAGGATTCGAACCTGCGACCGTAGCGGTCGCTCGGTTCCAGACTGTGTCGCCTAGCGCGTGGAAGAACGAACACCTATATCTTTCAGTACGAGCTCTGATTTCCCTTACTTTATCATGGTGATCGTTTCTCCATATGTAGGACGGTATCAACAAAATATTTTCGCTTTCGGAGGAGAAAGTCGAAGATTGAAATTTCGTGAGAAATTTCCGTCTCAACGAAAAACGCCTTTCTTTTAATAACGACAAGCGCAAACCTGTATCATTTCATTGACACTCTCTCCCATATCTCGCGATAATACAAAACGTGCTGCCCTTCTTTGAACTTTTTCGATGTACTCCGTCAGTCCTATCTGGTAAGGATCCCACACCGCGCAGCAGTGTTCTAAAAGAGGACGGACAAGCGTAGTGTAGGCAGTCTCATTAGTAGATGTGTTACATTTTCTAAGTCTCCCGCCAATAAAACGCAGTCTTTGGTTAGCCTTCCCCACAACATTTTCTGTGTGTTCCTTCGAATTTAAGTTGTTCGTAATTGTAATACCTACGTATTTTGTTGAATTTACGGCCTTTAGGTCTGACAGATGTATCGTGTAACCGAAGTTGAACGTATTCCTTTTAGCACTCATGTGGATGATCTCACACTTTTCGTTAATTATGGTCAACTGCCAATTTTCGCACCATACAGATATCTTTTCTAAATCGTTCTGCAATTTGTTTTGATCTTCTGATGGCTTTATTAGTCGACAAACGATAGCGCCATCGGCAAACAATCTAAGACGGCTGCTCAGATTGTCTCCCAAATCGTTTATATAGATAAGGAACAGCAAAGGGCCTATAACACGACCTTGAGGAACGCCAGTAATCACTTCTGCTTTACTCGATGACTTTCCGTCTATTACCACGAACTGTGACTTCTCTGACAGTAAATCACAAATCTAGTCACATAACTGAGGCGACATTCCATAAGCACGCAATTTCACTACAATCCGCTTGTGTAGTACAGTGTCAAAAGCCTTCCGGAAATCCAGAAATACGGAATCGATCTGAAATCCATTGTCAGTAGCACTCAACACTTCATGTGAATAACGAGCTAGTTGTATTTCACAGGAATGATGTTTTCTAAACCCATGTTGACTGTATGTCAGTAGACCGTTTTCTTCGAGGTAATTCATAACGTTCGAGCACAATATTTGCTCTAAAATCCTACTGCATATCGACGTTAACGATATGGGTCTGTAATTTAGTGGATTACTCCAACTACCTTTCTTGAATATTGGTGTGACCTGTGCAACTTTCCAGTCTTTGAGTACGGATCTTTCGTCGAGCGAACTGTTGTATATGATTGTTAAGTATGGAGCTAATGCATGAGAATACTCTGAAAGTAACCTGATTGGTATACAGTATGGACCAGAAGACTATCTTTAAATAAGTGATTTAAGTTGCTTTGCTACTCCGAGGACATCAAATTCTACGTTACTCATGTTATCAGCGGTTCTTGATTCGAATTCAGGAATAATTATTTCGTCTTCTTTGGTGAAGGAATTTCGGAAGGGTGTGTTTAGAAACTCTGCTTTGGCAGTACTGTCTTCGATAGTATCTCCATTGCCATCGCGCAGAGTAGGCATTGATTGTTTCTTGCCACTGACAAACTTCAGATACTACCACAATCTGTTTGGATTTTCTTTCAGGTTTCGAGACAAAGTTTCGTTGTTCCACTTTCAGGAGAAACGGTCCCACTAATATTCGCCATACTATACCAAACATAAGCAAAAACATATCACCAGCGTTCGTCGGTTTTTTATACGCAGTGGTCACATTAATATGTCTGGACCGTGTAGAGTGCGTAGTTAGTGTATTACCAATAACGCCTACACAATACCTATCATGTTGTAAAATTTAGTTTGAGTCATCAATAGCAAGATCATAAATTTTTTGAGCAACGAAACAGTTCACTGTAACTAGAATGACTGCTACAATTTCTAATTTAGACATCATATGATGAATGTTAGACTAAAGTGAAGGTCTAGAATGAACAAGTTGTACCTTTATTCTAAAGGCTTCACTAGAAAGATACGTCACTGAAATCACATGCCACTGTAGTATATAACTAGCCATGTTGCGTAGACAGTATTTAAAGTTGCTAGACGTCTCCCAGTCTGCAGCTGATCCGATCCGATGTGTACTGACAGGGCGTTGCCTGGTCTGTGGCTGAGGATCCACAAGGCAGTTAAGACGTTCGACGTGCCCCAAAACACCTCTAGTAGGGTTAACATGAAAGAAATCAGAGAGCTGTGGTTAGCTTCACATTATGCACTAGTCCAAAATTACAACTTGAATATTTATAAGGCTAGTTTAAATCGAAACTTTTAATAAGATTCTAGCATGCAAAAAAAAAAAAAAAAGAAAAAAGGCTCTGAGCACTATGGGACTTAACATCTGAGGTCATCAGCTCCCTAAGCTTAGAACTACTTAAACCTAACTAACCGAAGGACATCACACACATCCATGCACGGGGCAGGATTCGAACCTGCAACCGTAGGAGCACCGCGATTCCGGAGTCAAGCGCCTAGAACCGCTCGGTCACGACGGCCGGAAATATTCTAGCATTTCCGCTGATTAATTCTGTATGACTGGCTAAGGTATAGTTTGAGAACTGTGCCAATAATGAAACAAAAAGTTAGCATGATACCATAATATTAAGAATAGTTCGTAAGGATCTATTTTCTTCTGGGCATTTAACGTGTCGATGTTTTGTAAGGACATTATAATATAATATACAGTAATCCAAAACGCTGCTATATTTAAAGACTTTCTATTAAGATGTTATCTTCTAGTGCTGTAAGTTTACTTCCTCTCCATGGCCATTTTCAATCTACCGCCAAGCCTATCCAGACGAAATTCTCAACAAACAAACGGAATTAAAACATAAAAATTATTCTGACATTGTTATTCAGATTATAGACCACTGTTACGGACAAAACATATTTTCAGGCAAAAATAACAGTAGCTAGCCGGTCGCTGTGGCCGAGCGGTTCTAGGCGCTTCAAAAATGGTTCAAATGGCTCTGAGCACTATGGGATTTAACATCTATGGTCATCAGTCCCCTAGAACTTCGAACTACTTAAACCTAACTAACCTAAGGACAGCACACAACACCCAGCCATCACGAGGCAGAGAAAATCCCTGACCCCGCCGGGAATCGAACCCGGGAACCCGGGCGTGGGAAGCGAGAACGCTACCGCACGACCACGAGATGCGGGCTAGGCGCTTCAGTCCGGAAACGCGCTGCTGCTACGGTCGTAGGTTCGAATCCTGCCTCGGGCATGGATGTGTGTGATGTCCTTAGGTTAGTTAGGTTTAAGTAGTTCTAAGTCTAGGGGACTGATGACCTCAGATGTTAAGTCCCGTAGTGCTTAGGGCCGTTTGAACCATTTGAACAACACCAGCTACCATTAGCAAAAAATTTACTACTACCACAAACAACTCCATTGAAGAATAAGCCAGCTATTTAATTAAATAACGTCGTTGAAATAACTGTCAACTGAAGCTGTCACACTTACAGAAAATACTAAAATAGATGTAGATATATGCACTTACAACTTCATATCTTTTCTGATAGCACCAGTAAATAACATCTTCATAAAATGACTGTGCGTATAGCAGCGCGTGGTTTACTATACATGTTATGTCTGAGGACCGTAAATTTAAAACCCAACGGTACGTTATTCAGACGGTAAATTACATCTCCCTTCCAATGGTGCATCAGGATTGTTTTGTGACATGAGTAGAATTTGTACAACGGAAAATTTTAGCTATATAAAGTTTATTAGTTATAAAAATTAATTAAATCTTCGAAATTGCTTGATCTATAAACAGTGTGTGGAGTGTGTTGATACTCCGGCGCATGCTGCGCCGCTTACATATGTACCAGTTTTCTTTGATTCAGTAAACTGGTTTTAAGTAATTTTGCATGTAATTGCATGTCACCTGCAAAATATCATCTTGCCGTAAACGTGCGTAACGCACGAAATTCGTCTCTTTGAGGTTTTTAATTGGATTTATCGATCGTCTTCGTACCTTATTTCTTGATGTGGACTGCTAAGGCAGCCAGTCCACAGTGACGGGTAGCCGAAAGAAAGGCATGCGTACACACACGCCGACTGGCGTGAAGTCTGGAACAGGATAACTATTGAATGCTAATAAGAAAAGTATGCAGCTCCTCGAATACTTAACTTTAATTCTTTGTTGGTTTACAACGTTCTTCTTGACATTTATACGATAATTATCAAACTATGTAAGGCTAATGGCGCCTTGCTAGGTCGTAGCCATGAACTTAGCTGAAGGCTATTCTAACCGTCTCTCGGCAAATGAGAGAAAGGCTTCGTAAGTGTAGTCGCTAGCAAAGTCGTCGTACAACTGGGGCGAGTGCTATATCGTATCTCGAGACCTGCCTTGTGGTGGCGCTCGGTCTGCGATCACACAGTGGCGACACGCGGGTCCGACATGTACTAAATGGACCGCGGTCGATTTAAGCTACCACCTAGCAAGTGTGGTGTCTGGCGGTGACACCACATTTCTGTATAAATTAGATTAGTCAGCTAATCTTTGCTTTTAAATTGAATTTCTCTCGTCAGTCATATATTACAGATAGAAACAGTGTCACAAAAGAATCGAACTGTTCAGTGCGTTGCGCACTACAGTACAGTTTACAGTGTGTTTCTGTATCACGCGTGGTTGCAGAGTTATTAGTAATTAAGTGTATCACAAAAGGTTGGGGGCTGTCACACAGCTCAGCCGGCACTTCGTTCAAACGTACGCAATTAACGGTCACAGCTCGATTTGACAGACACACGTTATGGCCAGGCACTCGGTTGTGGCGGTTGCTTCGCATCAGACGTGCTGCGCTGCCCGAAACATCTGCACCACGTCCCTCTCACGAGCACCTTCCAACCGTGACCTCACAAAATTTTACCGTGCTCTTCCAGCCTTTACGGAACACCTTTAGATGTGCAATAAGACATACTATTATGCTGAGTAACCGCATATTCCCCAGGAAAGACAACGTTTAGAATACTTCCCACACAAACAGAAGTACCACTTGTTCGCTACTGAAGCGTGATTATACCTCGTGTTTAACGCCCCTGTTAATATATATATCTTTATAGCGCGTATCGCACTAAATTAATTGGGAACCACCCTAATGATTGATCCGCACCATTACAATCGCTTTTTTAACGCAAAACATACCAAAATTTACCGTTGCCACCGAGCGTTGCGTGTACAGTATTTGTGTGAGCTGATTCCATTTACACATTGCGGAAACAGAATTATAAAGACAAAGAGAAATATCTGAGAAAATGCACCGACAATACCTAGAAGAGAAACCTTGTGTATACGGGATGACTCACAATGTGGTGTGTGTGTGTGTGTGTGTGTGTGTGTGTGTGTGTGTGTGTTCTTTACAATATAAATTTTAGCTTAAAGGTGACTGGCTCAGTATGCCGTAAAGGTTTTAGAAAATAACGTAACTGAGTTCACATTATACACTGAAGCGCAGAGGAAGTGGTATAGGCATGCGTATTCAAATACTGAAGTACGTTAACAAGCAGAATGCGGCGCTGCGGTTGGCAGTGCCTATGTAAGACAACAAGAGCCTGGAGCAGTTGTTAGATCGGTTACTGCTGCTACAGTGGCAGGTTATCAGATTTAAGTGAGTTTGAACGAGGTGTTATAGTCGGTGCACGAGCGATGGGACACAGAATTTCCGAGGTAGCGATGAAGTGGGGATTTTCACGTACGACCATTTCACGAGCGAACCGTTAATATCAGGAATCGGGTAAAACATCAAATCTCCGACATCGCTGGGGCCGGAAGAATATCATGCAACAACGGGACCAACGACGATTGAAGAGAATCGTTCAAAGTGACACAAGTGCAATCCTTCCTCAAATTGCTGCAGATTTCAGTGCTGGGCAATCAACAAGTGTCAGCATGCGAACCATTCAACGAAACATAATCGACATGCACTTTCAGAGTCGAAGTCCCACTGTTGTTCCCTTAATAACTCAAGACACAAAGCTTCACGCCTCGCCTGGGCCCGGCAACACCGTCACTGGACTATTGATCACTGGAGTCATGTTGCCTGGTCAGACGAGTCTCGTTTCAAATTGTATCGAGCGGATGGACTTGTACTGATACGGAGACAGCCTTATGAATCCATGGGCCCTGCACATCAGCAGGGGACTGTTCAAGCTGCCGAAGGCTCTCTAATGGAGTGGGGCGTGTGCAGTTGGAGTGATATGGTACCCCTGATATGTCTAGATACGACTCTGACAGGTGACACGTACGCAAGCATCCTGTCTGACCACCTGCGTTCATTTATGTTCATTGTGCATACCGATGGATTTGGGCAATCCAGCAGAACAATGCCACACCCTACACGTCCAGAATTTCTACAGAGTGGCTCCAGGAACTCTCTGCTTAGTTAAACACTTCCGCTGGCCACCAAACTTCCCAGATACGAACATTATTGAGCATATCTCGGCTGCCTTACAACGTGCTGTTCTGAAGAGCCTCGTACTCTCACCGATTTGTGGTCACCCCTGCAGGATTCATGGTGTCAGTTCTCTCGAGCACTACTTCAGACATTAGTCGAGTGCATGCCACGTCGTGTTGGACGTGTGGGGTGTCTCATTGTCCTGCTGGAATTGCTCAGGGCTGTTGGAATGCACAATGGAGATGAATGGATACAGGTGATCAGAAAGTATGCTTACGTACGTGTCACCTGTCAGAGGTGTATCTAGACGTATCAGGGGTCCCATATCACTCCAACTGCACACGCCCCACACCATTACAGAGCCTCCACCAGCTTGAAGAGTTCCCTGCTCATATGCGTTGTGGAAATGTAATTTCATTATTATTATCGTAAACTATAGTTGTCATTGTCTGAATGTAATGCCTATTTTACAAGTAGTGAAATATCATTTATTTATTGACACGTGTGTATAAGCTAATAACGTGAAAGCACTCCTTAGAGGGACATCACTGTCGCAGTTAACTTCTGGTCTTTCAATAATTAGACTTTTAAGTTCAAAAGTTTGTTTTATACATGAAATATTAAATTATCTCATTCAATAGAAAGCAGACACATCATCTGGTAACGGCTGTTTTACTCAAATCAATCCGCACATATACTAGTTACATGACTTAGATGTATAGCTAAAACTTCCAGTCACAGAAATAAATAAGGTGAACTTACGATAGTCATAAAAGGAAAAACGAATTAAACATATTGGTGGTGTTGTCGTAGTCTTGATTTCGATGATGCATTCATTGACTTATGTCTCCAGGCTTCTCTATCCTGTGTAAGCCTCTTCATCTCTGCATAATTGTTGAAGCCAATATCCGTTTTAACCTACTTACAACAGTTTAGCCTTGATCCCCGTCTAAAATTTAATACCTGATACCCGTTACCTCTACCCCACCTCCCCTAGCCTCCCACCCTCACATACATTCTTCAGTCCATCAACAAATTGACACACGATGTGTCCTGTGAACAGACCCCTTCTTTCAGTCAACTTGTGCCACACTTTTCTTCCCCACGCCCTAAAAATTAAATTCCATTGACTGACTGTTCATTAGTTCTCTGATACACCCATCCAATCTTCAGCATTCTTCTGTAGAGCCATATTTCATAAGTTTCTGTTCTCTTCTTGTTTAACATCCACGTTTCTCTTCTGAAGGACGGTATACCCCAGAAAAATATCTTGAGGAAAAGCTCTGTAACAGTTAAATTCATATTTTACATACAGGGTGTTACAAAAATGTACGGCTAAACTTTCAGGAAACATTTCTCACACACAAATAAAGAAAAGATGTTATGTGGACATCTGTCCGGAAACGCTTAATTTCCATGTTAGAGCTCATTTTAGTTTCGTCAGTATGTACTGTACTTCCTCGATTCACCGCCGGTTGGCCCAATTGAAGGAAGGTAATGTTGACCTCGGTGCTTGTGTTGACATACGACTCATTACTCTACAGTACTAGCATCAAGCACATCAGTACATAGCATCAACAGGTTAGTGTTCATCACGAACGTGGTTTTGCAGTGAGTGCAATGTTTACAAATGCGGAGTTGTCAGATGCCCATTTGATGTATGGATTAGCACGGGACAATAGCCGTGGCGCGGTACGTTTGTATCAAGACAGATTTCCAGAACGAAGGTGTCACGACAGGAAGACGTTCGAAGCAATTGATCGGCGTCCTAGGGAGCACGGAACACTCCAGCCTATGACTCGCGACTGGGGAAGACCTAGAACGACGAGGACACCTACAGTGGACGAGGCAATTCTTCGTGCAGTTCACGATAACCCTAACGTCAGCGTCAGAGAAGTTACTGCTGTACAAGGTAACGTTGACCACGTCACTGTATGGAGAGTGCTACGAGAGAACCAGTTGTTTCCGTACCATGTACAGCGTGTGCAGTCACTATCAGCAGCTGATTGGCCTCCACGGGTACACTTCTGCGAATGGTTCATCCAGCAATGTGTCAATCCTCATTTCAGTGCAAATGTTCTCTTTACCGATGAGGCTTCATTCCAACGTGATCAAATTGTAAATTTTCACAATCAACATGTGTGGGCTGACGAGAATCCGCACGCAATTGTGCAATCACGTCATCAACACAGATTTTCTGTGAACGTTTGGGCAGGCATTGTTGGTGATGTCTTGATTGGGCCCCATGTTCTTCCACCTACGCTCAATGGAGCACGTTATTATGATTTCATACGGGATACTCTACCTGTGCTGCTAGAACATGTGCCTTTACAAGTACGACACAACGTGTGGTTCATGCACGATGGAGCTCCTGCACATTTCAGCCGAAGTGTTCGTACGATTTTCAAAAACAGATTCGGTGACCGATGGATTGGTAGAGGCGGACCAGTTCCATGGCCTCCACGCTCTCCTGACCTCAACCCTCTTGACTTTCATTTATGGGGACATTTGAAAGCTCTTGTCTACGCAACCCCGGTACCAAATGTAGAGACTCTTCGTGCTCGTATTGTGGACGGCTGTGATACAGTACGCCATTCTCCAGGGCTGCATCAGCGCGTCAGGGAATCCATGCGACGGAGAGTGGATGCATGTATCCTCGCTAACGGAGGACATTTTGAACATTTCCTGTAACAAAGTGTTAGACGTCATGCTGGTACGTTCTGTTGCTGTGTGTTTCGATTCCATGATTAATGTGATTTGAAGAAAAGTAATAAAATGAGCTCTAACATGGAAAGTAAGCGTTTCCGGACACATGTCCACATAACATATTTTCTTTCTTTGTGTGTGAGGAATGTTTCCTGAAACTTTGGCCGTACCTTTTTTTAACACCCTGTATACTGATGCAGTTTCAAAATATTTATTTTAACATAATTGCAGTGAAACGAAACAGTTATGGAGTATTAGAACAATTAATGAAGATTGAAAACAGCAAACACAGCAATTGTTTCAAAGGGTGATTATTTGAAATATGAAATATACAGTGATCAGCCAGAACATTATGGCCACAGTCGTACTATTGATATAAACCCATCTAGGCGATATCAGCGTTACCTGGCGAGGAATGACTGCTAGTCAGACACACACACGCAGCGTGTAGTATCAGTGAGCGTGCTGCCTGTGTCTAGAATGGGGAAGCTGCGGGATCCGTCTGAGTTTGACCGAGAGCGGATTCTGATGGCCTGGCGGCTCGACACAAAACTTTCGCAAACTGCACGGCATGTCGGGCGTTCAAGGACTGCAGTGGTGAGTGCCTTTAACAAGTGAGGAAATCAAAGTGAAACCACGTCCAGATGCCGTGGGGTTGGGCGGCCACTCCTCATTACTAATGCCGGGAGTCGTAGGCCGAGCAAACTGGTAAACCAGGACAGGCGGTAAACTGTGAGGAACTAACATCAGACTTCAATGCTGGGCAGAGTAAAAGGTGTCAGAACACACAGTGTACCGAACACTTCTAACAGTAGTTCTCCGAAGCCGACGACCCATGTATATGCCAATGTTAACATCACGATGTCGGCAATTACGACTGAAACAAGCATGTGAGGATCGGCACTGGACGTTGGCGCAGTGGCAGAGCGTTGCATGATCTAATGACTCTCGAATCTTCTTCATTATGCCAATTGGAGGGCGCAAATCCGTCATCTTCCGGGAGATCAACTCCACGACACCTGTACTGCTGGACAGAGACAAGCTGGCGGCGGCTCCATGATGCTCTGGGTAACATTATCGCTGTCATCCGTGGGTACAGTGGAGCTCGTGCAAGGCACCATGACGGCCTTGGAGTATCATACATTGGTTGCAGACCACATACACCCCGATCATGTTTCCCGACGGCAGCGGCATTTTTCAGTAAAATAATGCGCCATGCCACAAGGCCAGGAGTGTGATGGAGTGGTTCTAGGAACACAATGGAGTGTCATAATTGAAGTTCTGGCTCCTTATCTCGTCAGACCTGAACCCGATCTGACACATGTGGGATGTGATTGAACATGGCGTCTAAAGCGCTGCAGTCATGGACTGTGCGGCTTGTCCCGGCGGAGGTTTTTGTCCTCCGTCGGGCATGAGTGTGTGTGTTTGTCCTTAGGATAATTTAGGTTAAGTAGTGTGTAAGCTTAGGGACTGATGACCTTAGCAGTTAAGTCCCATAAGATTTCACACACATTTTTTTGAACATGGCGTCAGAGCTCAGCGCCCTCCTTCCTGGAATTTACGAGAACTAGGTGACTTACGAGTGCAGACTTGGTGCCTATCCGTGTAAAAGGTGGACATACCGGCTATTAGATAGGTGGTCATAATGTTCTGGCTGATTAGTGTATGTCATCTGATATTTCGAATATCAAAGAATTACTATTACTCATAAACACAGTGCCCACGAATTGTATTATACTTACATAAATACTCACAGTGCACAACTAATTCTTACAACATCATTCACTTTATTCAGAGCATTTACCATTGTCAAATTGTATCTGTAAAAATGTGTTGCAGCTCAGCACATGCGGTAAAATATTTAGAACTTACAGATTTTCCTTATAACGAATATATTTTACGACTTACGGCGAAAATTTTCTTAAATAAATCTTTGTTGCTATTTATTTGTGACTGTGTATGCAGAGCACTGTTCCGTAAGAATGATTGCGAGAAGTTACATTTTAGATAGCCTCTTTGTTGCAGAGGGAGTGCTTCTGCCGCCACTGCTAATGGATTAGTTCTGTGTTACACGTACCTGGTGCGTCCTCAGACGTTGTAATAGACATTGTGACAATCGATTATAGGATGTGCAAATCGCACAATGTCAACACATTTGATAGAGGTAACATTGTGGGTGTCCAGCGTGTTGAACACTGCAGCTTCGTCTTCGTGACGGAACTGGGCTTTAGACGCGATAACGTATACATAGTGTACCGTGAATACTTCAGTTCGGGAAAGATAACAACACATGCCGACTGCTGAATATTTTACTGGAGGAAAGACTAGCCAAAGTGCAACAAATGTCTCGCAAAACCAGTCCCATAAAAATAAAAAATCCGCAACGAATCCTCGCATCACTGTGTGTCACAGAGACAACTGCGGGAAACGTGTAGATCTATTCACCACACATTACAAGATACAGTGGTTTTGTGAACCGTGAACAGAGTCACTTGATGGTCCAGGCAAAGTAAACTTTGATCATGGCGACGTGA
The DNA here is from genome assembly GCF_023864345.2 of Schistocerca serialis cubense. Taxonomy (NCBI): domain Eukaryota; kingdom Metazoa; phylum Arthropoda; class Insecta; order Orthoptera; family Acrididae; genus Schistocerca; species Schistocerca serialis. Next base: position 316,761,308 of record NC_064640.1, on the reverse strand, counting down.
GGACGAAAGCAGGTCGAAATTCAAATGAGACAACATACACCGCTGCCCAACAAGGCACCTTTAAAGCTGGTAGTGTCGGTATTCACTGATTGGGGTGCCCACACTGGATGAACTAGTACCCTGATAAATCTGTTGTTACCTATGACAAGTTAACGATACAACAATGTCTTGACAGATTATGCAAGGAGATATGAGATTACGGACAATTATCTACCACTACTGCTTCCCTCTAAGACATGCTTTTCACACATGTGTTGAAGATAAGTAAGATAGTAATTCCAGACTGCACATCTCTTCTTAATTCCATAATTGTAGCGTCTCTTAAAGCAATAATATCAGACTCTAAAACTTTTACAATGTCATAAAGTTTGTAAGGTATAAGTGCTGAAATGTAGATTTTCCTATTCCCTTCAGAACAGTTTCCGGAAGGACGGAAGATAGTGGTTCGACGTCATGTTAACGGAGTACGTGCTCGGATTGGAATGTGACAGAGATAAAAGTCAGTCACGTCCATTATAGAGGAACTATTCCGCTGTTCGCCTTAAGAGATCTAGGAAAACGCTGCGAACATAAAGCTAGATGGTTCGGAACACATCTTAGATACTGAACCAAAGAAAGATATTAAGTACGATTTGGAAATTTGTGGTAAGATCTTATGGGACCAAACTGCAGAGGTCATCGGTCCCTAAGCTTACACACTACTCAGTCCAATGGAAACTAATTTCCGCTAAGGACAACGCACACACACCCATGCCCGATGGAGGACTCGAACCTCTGACGGAAGGAGCCGCGCGAACCGTAACAGGACGCCATTGACCGCGCAGCTACCCGGCGAGGCTATTAATGGAAAAAATACAAAATACAGACATTTACCGAAATGAGTACTTAATTTGTCGTATATACTTACTGAACAGATGCTGCAAAGCAAAACAGGGCTATACTGTCAGCACTCAGTACTTGCGAGTACAGCTTTGGCCACTGCTAATCTCCGGCTAGCCGCTCTCCGACCGCAGTCACAGCAGCCAAGGTAAGGTAATCCCCTGCTTTGATCTGCAGCTTCGCAGCAGTAAACCGCGGCTGGAAGGATTCCAGGCCTGAGCAGAGATGTGCCGTTTGAACTCGGGTCGGAATAAGCAGATATCTCTGCAACAACGTCTACTTCCACTTTAAGTCAACAAGAAAAGAAGATGAGGTTAATCGTGGGACAGAAATCTCTACCTGGACAATCTTGTTAAGTGTGTGATCCTTCATCTGTCTAAAAGCAAAATAAGTAGATAATACAACCAGAATAAAATAGCTGATGTTTCCATCCATATTGTTAAAAAAGACGTCATTTATATCGTTTTTATTGTAATTCATGGAACGAGACATTCCAGTCAGAGATCCTGCTTCTGGTCGTTAAGATCTAGTTAAGATTAGGGAATGAAACTTGTTGTGACCAGGTACAAATAGTTCAAATGGCTCTGAGCACTATGGGACTTAACATCGGAGGTCATCAGTCCCCCAGAACTTAGAACTACTTAAACCTAACCAACCTAAGGGCATTACACACATCCATACCCGAGGCAGGATTCGAACCTGCGACCGTAGCAGTCGCGCGGTTCCGGGCTGAAGCGCATAGAACCGCTCGGTCACCACGGCCGGCTTCACCAGGTACAAGAAATGATGGTGTGATAAGGAAAGTAACTGAAATATACCATTAATAGGATTCGAAATCTGGTGTCTGAATGCGTGGTTTAAAAGCTGCACAAATACGTTAGCAAATAAGATGCAGTAGCGAAGTCAGCCAGCAACGAAACTTCTTTAGTACGCACCCATGTATTAAATTGTGTATACCAACCACTCAAATATGAAGATTTGGTGAAAAGTAATGCCTCCGCATCTTTTATGTGAAAACTTTTAAAATTTTTTAAATAAAAAAAATTCATTGACATTCTCATCTGTATTCTTTAAGTTTACATATTTCTCAACATTTTCACCTGGCAGGTTAAGTAGTGTGTAAGCTTACGGACTGATAACCTTAGCAGTTACGTCCCATAAGACTCCACACACATTTGAACATTTTTGAACAAACACATTTCTTACAACGAGAGACCAGTTTGTTAATACCGTCACTATATAATGTTTAAATTTGTTCACGGAGCTACAACCTCCCTCCGCTTGCACCGCGTCATCACTATCAAAGTAAAGTCCTCGAAAATCTTATTTAAGTTTTGGAAACAGATGAAAATCGGATGGGGCCAAGTTGTGACCGTATGGAAGTTGATCGGTAGCAGTGAACACACGGCGTCGGATCGTTGCAGATTTCGCGGCACTAGTGCGTGGTCCGGCATTGTCGTGCTGAAGTAGGGGGTGCTCCATGTACGGATTCGAAATTCCATTACAGCACCCTGTTTCTCACACACCGAAATAGTTTCGTTACAAACTGTCATGTTACGCGCTACAATTCGGAACACTCTAGCGGCAGATGGCTGCAAAAATGTAGACATGAATAATAAAGATGTAGATTTTTAATAACGTTTGTTTTATTTGAAGAGTTTGAAGTGTTTTCACTTATAAAACTCGGAGGCATTACGCTTCAGCACGCCCTATGAGTTCCGTGGAATGCTACAGCTTACGAGTCTCTGAAGTGTCCATAGACACTTCGGATGACCCTAGGAGGAATTTCATGTGCCTGTCCTGGATACAGTCCTGTCTACCATCTTTCACAGCTTTGCCTATGTTTCTTTCGTCTCCCTGGCTTTTATGCCGCCTTGAACTATGTCTGCTTTTCAGGAATGGTAGACTTTATTTTATTACTCCTCTCTCTGGCCGCTTACCCTTCGTGAAGCCACAATCGTCAAAGAAGGTAAGATGTGTGTGATGTCTGTCTTTGAAGGGTGTAAGGTATGTTCTGCGTTATATTGTATTTTATCTATTTCTGCAACGTATTCTACGAGGTGAAAATTGGGGACCAGCTCAGCATTTGCTTAAAGGGACGTTTGAAACTGCCTAGAGATCCCACTCAGGCTCACTGGTGTACTGGCCCTCGGTCGTTAATCTGCCGCGGCGTTTGGACGCGGGTCTGTTTCACAAGTCAGCGCGTTCCGCGCCACGAAATATGTAGAGGTCGCCTTTCATGGCATTGCACTGCTATATACAATCCTTGATCACGTTTCAAGGTCAATCACAGGGCATCAATCTGCATTGCCTCCTCTGTTCTTTTTAAAAAATCAACGGAAACACTTTTTGAAAACTTGCACGACTAGTGCGGTTGAAAGAAAGAATGATGTGTGAAAGTTTTAGCTATATACTACGGCTGAAAGTTTTCACTGCTTAGAGAGAAAAACTGCGAGGTATAGAGACGTGACAGAACAGTGGATTCGTATTCGGGAGGAGGGTGTGTGTGAAATCCTGACCAGCCAGCCAGGTTTAGGTTTTCCCTGATGTCTTTAAGGCGATGGCTGTATAGCTGCTTTCCCCATCGCTCTCTAACCAGTGCTTGTGCTCCGTCATTAATGACCTTCGGTTAGACCGTATTTTAAATTGTAATCTTATTTCCTTTTTTCCCACAGAGAAATTTTATCGCTAATCGGCACACTCTGGATAAACAGAAATTGCTGTCAAATTTAACGCACGTATTTTTTCGCGATTACTAATCAGAATCTAAGGCTTTAGTAAAAAGTAAATTATGGTCTAGAATTACTTTTTGTGATTAACTACGTAAAATTCGCACAGTTCCATAGGCACGATGTGTGCTACACTCAGAGTAATATAGATAAACCACGTGCAAAAGGCATGCAAACCATCATTTTCTTCAAGCTGCAGACATGATCGGAGTAATGATGATAATTACAGTAACTCGTGACAGCACAGCAAATCTAAAGTTGGAATTGAACACCCCGGAAACATCTAGATTGTCTGACTAGGAGCAAAATCTCGGATAATATAAATACGGCAAGGAAGTCAGATGAGGGCTTGAATAACGAATGGTCTCCATATTCACCTCTAGTAAGGCAAGGGACCCACAGAATTTTCTCCAGTATCAGTCCAGTGTCTTAACGATAGCAGCATCTCACTTTGTTGAACTTTTAGATCCAGATAATTGGAAGCCCTTCTCATATTGGCAGAGGACCATTGTATGAATACAATTTCGATCTTCGTCATTTAATCATGTTATACTTTACGACATTCATCGTAATTTCTTTGATGGTTTTCTGAGTAATGTGGAGGACTAGTCTTTCAGTCTTTTGCAATGGAGTTCATATTCCATCCTTAGATCAACATTGCCAGTGGGGCAGCAAATCGTAATAGAACGTATATTCAACTCGTCATCATAGCTGTAAGAACAAAGGCGGCCACTTGGTCTGTATTGTTTTAAAAAATATTGGGGTGAATAACGAATCTTCGAAAACCAATCGTTGTTGTGCTGTGCTTAGCTGTATGCTTATCGTCAAAATCACACTCATCAGTGAACGGATATTTAATGGCAAATTCAGTATGCATCATGCAGAAATTACAAAAAGTGCAGTGTTTCATAAAGAGAGTACTGAGCGTTTTGACCGATTTTCAAATAAGGCAATAACAAATAATCAGGGAAAGGCTTATCTGTATTGTCTGTGCTTCAAGTCACGGTTTACAGACAAGGTCTTCCTTTATAGATAGCCATAAAGGACAACGGAACTCAAAGCGAACGCATAGCACAATGTTAGTGCTATGATAATATCGTTTTTACAGTGCATAACGTGAACACTAGAGAACTGGTAGATGCGTAACGAGTAATGGTCTAATATGCGTAACGTTCCCCTTCCACTCGTAGTCAGCTCTTCTTCCACCAACGTGGGCAAGGATTCCAGCAACGAAACGTCATTCATAATACTGATAACCCTCGTTTTCCAGAACATTTGCAGAAATTAATTGTCGCTTTTAACGCTTTGATTCCGTGAGTGCGGCACATTTCGTGTCATTTAATGCTTCTGCTGGACGTTTTTTCATTTATAAAACCTCCATATATTCAGATTTTGAACAAAGTTTTCAACGTATATGTAAGACAACGCATGAGTAGGGCATGCCCTTTCGCAAATATCTGCTCCACAAGGAAATCAACGCTGAGTGCATCTATCTGCCGATTTTCAGTCATTGTGTATTTAAAAAAGTCTTATCCGTCACTATCCATACGACTTTACTTTCACCTAAGAGGTCATAGTGACAGATGACGTCAGAATAACATGTTAATAGGAAGCGATATTACATTACAACAGGGAAAATATTTGAAAAATAACACACCAAAGTAAGAGGCTGTCTACAATCATATTGCAGAAACAGTCTCACCTTCAGACGGTTAGTCAAAATAGATTTTCTTCCCAATAGATAGTCCAGATAAACGGCACTAAGGAATTGAAATATGAAGTAAGACATACTGACTGGAATCGAGTTTGGAGAAAGAGTTGGTATATGTGCTCTCTCGATTTGCAGTCATAACTGTGGCAACCAAAGTGTTCTCAGGATATATCTAAATTTTATTGTTTATTGCTCATTAATGGTTTGAAATATACTATCAGAGGAGGTTCAGTTTAGTTTATTGGTATGGGTCATTTACAGAAGATAACTATGTTTCCAAAATACTTGGTATTTGTTTCGAGAATACAATACGAGTATAAATCGTCTTATCACTTTGGATACGTGTTTGCGTTTAATGTGTGCATAATGTCATTTAATTCAGTTATGTCAAACGTAGTTGTCATTCCCAGCAAGATCACCTATTGTTGTCATTAACTCTATAACTTCCATTAAACGAACGTAACCGCCGTTGTTTATGTATATTATGGTAATGAGTGGTCATTACAGTACGATGTCCTAAAACTGCATGCATTCATATTGTATCATACATATTTTAAGTTTCCAAACTACAGCTATTAGAGTTTGTTGTATAATTTACATGTTCTTTCGGCAAACATGATTGACTAACCATATATATATATATATATATATATATATATATATATATATATATATACACACAGGGTGTTTCAAAAATGACCGGTATATTTAAAACGGCAATACAAACTAAACGATCAGCGATAGAAATACACCGTTTGTTGCAATATGCTTGGGACAACAGTACATTTTCAGGCAGACAAACTTACGAAATTACAGTAGTTACAATTGTCAACAACAGATGGCGCTGCGGTCTGGGAAACTCTATAGTACGATATTTTCCACATATCCACCATGCGTAGCAATAATATAGCGTAGTCTCTGAATGAAATTACCCGAAACCTTTGACAACGTGTCTGGCGGAATGGCTTCACATGCAGATGAGATGTACTGCTTCAGCTGTTCAATTGTTTCTGGATTCTGGCGGTACACCTGGTCTTTCACGTGTCCCCACAGAAAGAAGTCACAGGGGTTCATGTCTGGCGAATAGGGAGGCCAATCCACGCCGCCTCCTGTATGTTTCGGATAGCCCAAAGCAATCACACGATCATCGAAATGTTCATTCAGGAAATTAAAGACGTCGGCCGTGCGATGTGGCCGGGCACCATCTTGCATAAACCACGAGGTGTTCGCAGTGTCGTCTAAGGCAGTTTGTACCGCCACAAATTCGCGAAGAATGTCCAGATAGCGAGATGCAGTAACTGTTTCGGATCTGAAGAATGGGCCAATGATTCCTTTGGAAGAAATGGCGGCCCAGACCAGTACTTTTTGAGGATGCAGGGACGATGGGACTGCAACATGGGGCTTTTCGGTTCCCCATATGCGCCAGTTCAGTTTATTAACGAAGCCGTCCAGGTAAAAATAAGCTTCGTCAGTAAACCAAATGCTGCCCACATGCATATCGCCGTCATCAATCCTGTGCACTATATCGTTAGCGAATGTCTCTCGTGCAGCAATGGTAGCGGCGCTGAGGGGTTGCCGCGTTTGAATTTTGTGTGGATAGAGGTGTAAACTCTGGCGCATGAGACGGTACGTAGACGTTGGCGTCATTTGGACCGCAGCTGCAACACGGCGAACGGAATCCCGTGGCCGCTGTTGGATCACCTGCTCCACTAGCTGCGCGTTGCCCTCTGTGGTTGCCGTACGCGGTCGCCCTACCTTTCCAGCACGTTCATCCGTCACGTTCCCAGTCCGTTGAAATTTTTCAAACAGATCCTTTATTGTATCGCTTTTCGGTCCTTTGGTTACATTAAACCTCCGTTGAAAACTTCGTCTTGTTGCAACAACACTGTGTTCTAGGCGGTGGAATTCCAACACCAGAAAAATCCTCTGTTCTAAGGAATAAACCATGTTGTCTACAGCACACTTGCACGTTGTGAACATCACACGCTTACAGCAGAAAGACGACGTACAGAATGGCGCACCCACAGACTGCGTTGTCTTCTATATCTTTCACATCACTTGCAGCGCCATCTGTTGTTGAAAATTGTAACTACTGTAATTTCGAAAGTTTGTCCGCCTGAAAATGTACTGTTGTCCCAAGCATATTGCAACAAACGGTGTATTTCTATCGCTGCTCGTTTAGTTTTTATTGCCGTTTCAAATATACCGGTCATTTTTGAAACACCCTGTATATACACTCCTGGAAATGGAAAAAAGAACACATTGACACCGTTGTGTCACACCCACCATACTTGCTCCGGACACTGCGAGAGGGCTGTACAAGCAATGATCACACGCACGGCACAGCGGACACACCAGGAACAGCGGGGTTGGCCTTCGAATGGCGCTAGCTGCGCAGCATTTGTGCACCGCCGCCGTCACTGTCAGCCAGTTTGCCGTGGCATACGGAGCTCCATCGCAGTCTTTAACACTGGTAGCATGCCGCGACAGCGTGGACGTGAACCGTATGTGCAGTTGACGGACTTTGAGCGATGGCGTATAGTGGGCATGCGGGAGGCCGGGCGGACGTACCGCCGAATTGCTCAACACGTGGGGCGTGAGGTCTCCACAGTACATCGATGTTGTCGCCAGTGGTCGGCGGAAGGTGCACGTGCCCGTCGACCTGGGACCGGACCGCAGCGACGCACGGTTGCACGCCAAGACCGTAGGATCCTACGCAGTGCCGTAGGGGACCGCACCGCCACTTCCCAGCAAATTAGGGACACTGTTGCTCCTGGGGTATCGGCGAGGACCATTCGCAACCGTCTCCATGAAGCTGGGCTACGGTCCCGCACACCGTTAGGCCGTCTTCCGCTCACGCCCCAACATCGTGCAGCCCGCCTCCAGTGGTGTCGCGACAGGCGTGAATGGAGGGACGAATGGAGACGTGTCGTCTTCAGCGATGAGAGTCGCTTCTGCCTTGGTGCCAATGATGGTCGTATGCGTGTTTCGCGCCGTGTAGGTGAGCGCCACAATCAGGACTGCATACGACCGAGGCACACAGGGCCAACACCCGGCATCATGGTGTGGGGAGCGATCTCCTACACTGGCCGTACACCACTGGTGATCGTCGAGGGGACACTGAATAGTGCACGGTACATCCAAACCGTCATCGAACCCATCGTTCTACCATTCCTAGACCGGCAAGGGAACTTGCTGTTCCAACAGGACAATGCACGTCCGCATGTATCCCGTGCCACCCAACGTGCTCTAGAAGGTGTAAGTCAACTACCCTGGCCAGCAAGATGTCCGGATCTGTCCCCCATTGAGCATGTTTGGGACTGGATGAAGCGTCGTCTCACGCGGTCTGCACGTCCAGCACGAACGCTGGTCCAACTGAGGCGCCAGGTGGAAATGGCATGGCAAGCCGTTCCACAGGACTACATCCAGCATCTCTACGATCGTCTCCATGGGAGAATAGCAGCCTGCATTGCTGCGAAAGGTGAATATACACTGTACTAGTGCCGACATTGTGCATGCTCTGTTGCCTGTGTCTATGTGCCTGTGGCTCTGTCAGTGTGATCATGTGATGTATCTGACCCCAGGAATGTGTCAATAGAGTTTCCCCTTCCTGGGACAATGAATTCACGGTGTTCTTATTTCAATTTCCAGGAGTGTATATATATATATATATATATATATGGAGTTCGAACTCAAAGCCACTGGTCCGCTTTGGCTAGGTATTTTGTACCACTAAACCGAGCCAGGAGATTCGATGGTTATGGACGTAGATTGATAGTCGACAATGACAGAATTTAGTTACTTAGCCTGTCAACTAGATGAAAGCTTCACATACTTTTCCTATACTAACTGCCGCTTGTGACATGATGATGCTTAAAAGATTTCTAAATCTATTCATCATCTGTTTCTGAGCTACTGCCTCGACTCTAATAACTCCCAGGTTGACGTCCTACCATATCCTAAATCTGAATCTCTGAATTTCTGTTAGCCTTTTTAACCCTTCCCGCTAACCTTAAAAGCCTACACAATTTTTGTGAGAGGCTTCTTTTGGTTCCATTAGGCAGTTATTGGATCATCTCTACATCTACATGATTACTCTGCAATTCACATTTAAGTGCTTGGCAGAGGGTTCATCGAACCTCAATCATACTATCTCCCTACCATTCCACTCCCGAACAGCGCGCAGGAAAAACGAACACCTAAACTTTTCTATTCGAGCTCTGATTTCCCTTATTTTATTTTGATGATCATTCCTACCTGTATAGGTTGGGCTCAAAAAATATTTTCGCATTCGGAAGAGAAAGTTGGTGACTGAAATTTCGTAAATAGATCTCGCCACGACGAGAAACGTCTTTGCTTTAATGACTTCCATCCCAATTCGCGTATATCTGTCACACTCCCTCCCCTATTACGTGATAATACAAAACGAGCTGCCCTTTTTTGCACTCTTTCGATGTCCTCCGTCAATCCCACCTGGTAAGGATCCCACACCGCGCAGCAATATTCTAACACAGGACGAACGAGTGTAGTGTAAGCTGTCTCTTTAGTGGACTTGTTGCATCCTCTAAGTGTCCTGCCAATGAAACGCCTTCCCCACAATATTATCTATGTGGTCTTACCAAATGAAGTTGTTCGTAATATTTACACCCAGGTACTTAGTTGAATTGACAGCCTTGAGAACTGTACTATTTATCGAGTAATCGAATTCCAACGGATTTCATTTGGAACTCATGTGGATCACCTCACACTTTTCGTTATTTAGCGTCAACTTCCACCTGCCACGCCATACAGTAATCTTTTCTAAATCGCTTTGCAACTGATACTGGTCTTCGGATGACCTTACGAGACGGTAAATTACAGCATCATCTGCGAACAACCTAAGAGAACTGCTCAGATTGTCACCCAGGTCATTTATATAGATCAGGAACAGCAGAGATCCCAGGACGTTTTCCTGGGGAACACCTGATATCACTTCAGTTTTACTCGATGATTTGCCGTCTATTACTACGAACTGCGACCTTCCTGACGGGAAATCACGAATCCCGTCTCACAACTGAGAAGATATCCCATAGGCCCGCAGCTTGATTAGAAGTCGGTTGTGAGGAACGGTGTCAAAAGCCTTCCGGAAATCCTAAAATACGGAATCAACCTGAGATCTTCTGTCGATAGCGGCCATTACTTCGTGCGAATAAAGAGCCAGCTGCCTTGCACAAGAACGATCTTTTCTGAAACAATGCTGATTACGTATCAATAGATCGTTCCCATAGATTTGATTCATAATGTTTCAATACAGTATATGCTCCTAAACCCTACTGCAAACCGACGTCAATGATATGGGTCTGTAGTTAGATAGATTACTCCTACTACCCTTCGTCAACAGCATAATACTGTCTTCTTAATTTTTTTACCAACAACCGACAGTGGCTCGTCAAACCAAGAAACATGCTTTATCTTTCTATACACACAATTACACACACAGGCGAAGAGTTACTTTATATTATATGATGTTAACAGGTTATTCCAGCATGTCCTTTTGTCCCAGATCACGACTTCTTTGTACTGATGTAACATAATTACGCTCTGCCGTATAACTTTTCTTCTGCGATTGTATACCCTCGACATACCGTACATTGGATAATTAGAGGATGCTGATGAGCGAGAGACCTGATGTGCGGATATGGTAGAGCAAATATAGGAGAGTACTGAGCAGCAAGCTGTGAAGACGCACTGCCGGGTTCGTCTCCCTGATGTACGTGATTCTACACTCCTGGAAATGGAAAACAGAACACATTGACACCGGTGTGTCAGACCCACCATACTTGCTCCGGACACTGCGAGAGGGCTGTACAAGCAATGATCACACGCACGGCACAGCGGACACACCAGGAACCGCGGTGTTGGCCGTCGAATGGCGCTAGCTGCGCAGCATTTGTGCACCGCCGCCGTCAGTGTCAGCCAGTTTGCCGTGGCATACGGAACTCCATCGCAGTCTTTAACACTGGTAGCATGCCGCGACAGCGTGGACGTGAACCGTATGTGCAGTTGACGGACTTTGAGCGAGGGCGTATAGTGGGCATGCGGGAGGCCGGGTGGACGTACCGCCGAATTGCTCAACACGTGGGGCGTGAGGTCTCCACAGTACATCGATGTTGCCGCCAGTGGTCGGCGGAAGGTGCATGTGCCCGTCGACCTGGGACCGGACCGCAGCGACGCACGGATGCACGCCAAGACCGTATGATCCTACGCAGTGCCGTAGGGGACCGCACCGCCACTTCCCAGCAAATTAGGGACACTGTTGCTCCTGGGGTATCGGCGAGAACCATTCGCAACCGTCTCCATGAAGCTGGGCTACGGTCCCGCACACCGTTAGGCCGTCTTCCGCTCACGCCCCAACATCGTGCAGCCCGCCTCCAGTGGTGTCGCGACAGGCGTGAATGGAGGGACGAATGGAGACGTGTCGTCTTCAGCGATAAGAGTCGCTTCTGCCTTGGTGCCAATGATGGTCGTATGCGTGTTTGGCGCCGTGCAGGTGAGCGCCACAGTCAGGACTGCATACGACCGAGGCACACAGGGCCAACACCCGGCATCATGGTGTGGGGAGCGATCTCCTACACTGGCCGTACACCACTGGTGATCGTCGAGGGGACATTGAATAGTGCACGGTACATCCAAACCGTCATCGAACCCATCGTTCTACCATTCCTAGACCGGCAAGGGAACTTGCTGTTCCAACAGGACAATGCACGTCCGCATGTATCCCGTGCCACCCAACGTGCTCTAGAAGGTGTAAGTCAACTACCCTGGCCAGCAAGATCTCCGGATCTGTCCCCCATTGAGCATGTTTGGGACTGGATGAAGCGTCGTCTCACGCGGTCTGCACGTCCAGCACGAACGCTGGTCCAACTGAGGCGCCAGGTGGAAATGGCATGGCAAGCCGTTCCACAGGACTACATCCAGCATCTCTACGATCGTCTCCATGGGAGAATAGCAGCCTGCATTGCTGCGAAAGGTGGATATACACTGTACTAGTGCCGACATTGTGCATGCTCTGTTGCCTGTGTCTATGTGCCTGTGGTTCTGTCAGTGTGATCATGTGATGTATCTGACCCCAGGAATGTGTCAATAAAGTTTCCCCTTCCTGGGACAATGAATTCACGGTGTTCTTATTTCAATTTCCAGGAGTGTATATCATGTCAGAAACAACGTCAAAAGAGTCACGCGGTGTTCCTCTTATAGAGAATTTTGTTACCGATCTTTAAATGTGAGGAAAAATCACACATGCTTCATCGTTTGGTTGCGGATGGAACGCTGAAGTTGATAAACGTTGTGTTCCGTTCTCATACTCGAACTGTTTAACTTGCACCGAAACTATCTCTGGGCTACTGTCAATCACTGCAATCGCGTCAGTAGAAGGGCTACGCTCACTCTGGTTTGATCCTGCATAGTGTCTGTTGTGGTTATGTACCAAATGCTAACGACATACGGATATTATGGTAGAGAGACTACAGCCACCAAAATTCAAATATATTTGGCCTCTGTGCTGTTAGGGCGCAAGTCATCGACAGAATTAATGTTCTGGTGTGACCTGACAATCAGTGTAGCTCTAACTTGCGTGGAGGTGAAGTGAACCAGCACTATACACGATGAGTACACTTGGTACCGAACGAGACATTTCATTCGAGTTATTCCCCAAAGATCATTGTACAACAATATTAATCTCATGACCCAGGGAACCTGGGGAACTAATATACGATATTCTTTTCTTTTCCTAATTGGAACAATGTTACATCAGCTACTGTGAAGCAATGGCGTGCTGCCATTCAGTTATTTTTATAGGACCCTTCATTGTCAATATAGTTGCGCTCTTCCAAAACTACGGTTTCGTAGTTAAGGTGCGAAACGTAAATGAAGTGGTAAATAGCAGGATTACCGGTAATACTGGCAGCATTAGTAGGAAATACTCACAAATGATGATGTACGAACAGAACTGGGAGCGGACGACTTCTTTGTTTTTTGTTTGTCTGGTCGTTTGTCTTGCACGTGGTTAGGACCGTACATTATTCAGGGTTTTTTGCTCGCGTATCATGTCATTTCTGAAAACCCAGAATCTACTCTGTAGCAATCAACACACATTCCGGAAACAGCGATCGTGTGAGACCCAACTCTCTTTATTTGTTCATGAGACCCAGGAAATATTAGATACAGGCTCCCAGGTGGATGCCATTTTCCTTGACTTCCGGAAGGCGTTCGATACAGTTCCGCACTGTCGCCTGATGAACAAAGTAAGAGCCTACGGAATATCAGAATAGCTGCGTGACTGGATTAAAGAGTTTTTAGCAAACAGAACACAGCATGTTGTTCTCAATGGAGAGACGTCTACAGACGTTAAAGTAACCTCTGATGTGCCACAGGGGAGTGTTATGGGACCATTGCTTTTCACAATATATATATACAGGGTGTTACAAAAAGGTACGGCCAAACTTTCAGGAAACATTCCTCACACACAAATAAAGAAAAGATGTTATGTGGGCATGTGTCCGGAAACGCTTAATTTCCATGTTAGAGCTCATTTTAGTTTCGTCAGTATGTACTGTACTTCCTCGATTCACTGCCAGTTGGCCCAATTGAAGGAAGATAATGTTGACTTCGGTGCTTGTGTTGACATGCGACTCATTGCTCTACAGTACTAGCATCAAGCACATCAGTACGTAGCATCCACAGCTTAGTGTTCATCACGAACGTGGTTTTGCAGTGAGTGCAATGTTTACAAATGCAGAGTTGGCAGATGCCCATTTGATGTATGGATTAGCACGGGACAATAGCCGTGGCGCGGTACGTTTGTATCAAGACAGATTTCCAGAACGAAGGTGTCCCGGCAGGAAGACGTTCCAAGCAACTGATCGGCGTCTTAGGGAGCACGGAAGATTCCAGCCTATGACTCGCGACTGGGGAAGACCTAGAACGACGAGGGCACCTTCAATGGACGAGGCAATTCTTCGTGCAGTTGACGATAACCCTAATGTCACCGTCAGAGAAGTTGCTGCTGTACGAGGTAACGTTGACCACCTCACTGTATGGAGAGTGCTACGGGAGTACCAATTGTTTCCGTACCATGTACAGCGTGTGCAGGCAGTATCAGTAGCTGATTGGCCTCCGCGGGTACATTTCTGCGAATGGTTCATCCAGCAATGTGTCAATCCTCATTTCAGTGCAAATGTTCTCTTTACGGATGAGGCTTCATTCCAACGTGATCAAATTGTAAATTTTCACAATCAACATGTGAAGGCTGACGAGAATCCGCACGCAATTGTGCAATCACGTCATCAACACAGATTTTCTGTGAACGTTTGGGCAGGCATTGTTGGTGCTGTCTTGATTGTGCCCCATGTTCTTCCACCTACGCTCAATGGAGCACTTTATCATGATTTCATACGGGATACTCTACCTGTGCTGCTAGAACATGTGCCTTTACAAGTACGACACAACGTGTGGTTCATGCACGATGGAGCTCCTGCACATTTCAGCCGAAGTGTTCGTACGATTTTCAAAAACAGATTCGGTGACCGATGGATTGGTAGAGGCGGACCAATTCCATGGCCTCCACGCTCTCCTGACCTCAACCCTCTTGACTTTCATTTATGGGGGCACTTGAAAGCTCTTGTCTACGCAATCCCTGTACTAAATGTAGAGACTCTTCGTGCTCGTATTGTGGACGACTGTGATACAATACGCCATTCTCCAGGGCTGCATCAGCGCATCAGGGATTCCATGCGGCGGAGGGTGGATGCATGTATCCTCGCTAGCGGAGGACATTTTGAACATTTCCTGTAACAAAGTGTTTGAAGTCACGCTGGTACGTTCTGTTGCTGTGTGTTTCGATTCCATGAGTAATGTGATTTGAAGAGAAGAAATAAAATGAGCTCTAACGTGGAAAGTAAGCGTTTCCTGACATATGTCCACGTAACATATTTTCTTTCTTTGTGTGTGAGGAATGTTCCTGAAAGTTTGGCAGTACCTTTTTGTAACACCCTGTAAATGACCTAGTCGATAGTGTTGGAAGTTCCATGCAGCTTTTCGCCGATGATGCTGTAGTATACAGAAAGGTTGCGGCATTGGAAAATTGCAGCGAAATGCAGGAAGATCTGCAGCGGATAGGTACTTGGTGCAGGGAGTGGCAACTGACCCTTAACATAGACAAATGTAATGTATTGCGAAAACATAGAAAGAAGGATCCTTTATTGTATGATTATATGATAGCGGAAAAAACACTGGTAACAGTTACTTCTGTAAAATATCTGGGAGAATGCGACGGAACGATTTGAAGTGGAGTGATTATATAAAATTAGTTGTTGGTAAGGCGGATGCAAGGTTGAAATTTATTGGGAGAGTCCTTGGAAAATGTAGTCCATCAACAAAGTAGGAGGCTTAAAAAACACTCGTTCGACCTATACTTGAGTACTGCTCATCAAAAAATGACTCTGAGCACCATGGGACTTAACATCTATGGTCATCAGTCCCCTAGAACTTAGAACTACTTAAACCTAACTAACCTAAGGACATCACACAACACCCAGTTATCACGAGGCATAGAAAATCCACCACCCCGCCGGGAATCGAACCCTGGAACACGGGCGTATTGCTCATCAATGTGGGATCCGTACCAGGTCGGGTTGACAGAGGAGATAGAGAAGATCCAAAGAAGAGCGGCGCGTTTCGTCACAGGGTAATTTGGTAAGCGTGATAGCGTTACGGAGATGTTTAGAAAACTTAAGTGGCAGACTCTGCAAGAGAGGCGCTCTGCATCGTGGAGTAGCTTGCTGTCCAGGTTTCGAGATGGTGCGTTTCTGGATGAGGTATCGAATATATTGCTTCCCCCTACTTATACCTCCCGAGGAGATCACGAATGTAAAGTTAGAGAGATTCGAGCGCGCACGGAGGCTTTCCGGCAGTCGTCCTTCCCGCGAACAATACCCGACTGGAACAGGAAAGGGAGGTAATGACAGTGGCACGTAAAGTGCCGTCCGCCACACACCTTGGGTGGCTTGCGGAGTATAAATGTAGATATAAATGATAGCCCACTTCGTATTTTAAATCCTTATAGAATAGAAATTGCATTTTATAAGTATTAAAAATAAATTGATCTCGTAAGTACTGCGCTTTTATCTAACCAAAGCAATTACTTTTGATGCAAGAACGGTTTACACCCACAAACATAAAAAAGGTCTACATAGTTATTGTTGTTATATTGTACACAATAGAAAGTTCTTCATCATAATAAAAGACAGGATTTTCCTGTTATTATTTATAAATGAGGAATTTATTTATGAATAACATAAACATGCTTTATATAAGCTCGACGAAGTACTGAAGCGGCTTTTGATGTATTTTTGTTTTGTGTCTTTTTATTTTATCTTTTTTTAAAAATAGCGTTTTCTAGTGTTGCATAATAAATGTGTAGTTTTTTTTTTTAATTTTACCTTCATTATTCGTCTGTTTCACGTTACATACTAACAATTTTCAAACAAAACCAGAACTAAACGTTGACCATTTCAATTTGTCTATAAATAATGTTTACTTTAGAAACAGATAGGAGAGTAACTATATAAAACGGAAATGTTCACTAGATTACACGGCCCTTTATATATCCACAACCAGCTTCTACGCAGTTCGTCGCTTCTGGTTTCTATGTGAATCTAGTAGGACACAGAACTCATCCTTAAAAAAAAAGCAGTCGATATGAGGTATGCAACACACCTAATGTAGAGGTGACGCGGGTGCTAGGACGTCTACCATAGTCTACGCTTACTTTTGATTGTCCACGACAGCCTTCGGTAGTTTTACAACTCTAATCGTCACCGACAGTTGCACGGGCCAACAGTTTTCAACATAAAGCACAAAACACCTGAGAAAGTCACCAGATGAGTGGTCTGGGCTATGAGTTCAATGTTATCAGAAAATTTTGTTCAATTGGAGACAACATGACTTATTCTGTGTTGGAAGAATTATGTGGGTACATGGTAAGTATGTGGAATAGTTCAACTAAAAACCACGATTGTGCGATACAATGTGCCGAAAGGTAATGCGACTGGTGATAAAATTAGGTTTTTTCCCTATACACAAAGGAATTTCTTCCGTTTCAAGCAATGTTCAAGTCCTTGATTTTGATTTCCGAATTTTAGAGATGTATGTGTGCTTAGATGAGTGATCGTATCAACTGGGGCGTCGACACTTTATGCGCCATAACGGCTCCAACATGATACTGCAAAACATTTGCTGTAAGCATCATATATTTCGTGAAAGTATTGCCGTGTATGACGACTACCTCAGATTACTCTTTAGTGATCTAAACGTTTTGACGTGTTCTACTTGTATTGAATGATATTATCTTTCTTTCTTTTCTTTTCTTAAATATAAACTATATGTAAACTGAATCAGTTATAAACCAAAGACACTGCCAAAGATAAATTAACGATTTGTTTTGGGACAGGGATAGTGTTTTGATACATCGTTAAATATCTGTATGAAACAAAGTAGTTATTAATTTATTAATGCAGGTATCTTCACCGTTTTGGTTAGGGAAGTGGTAGTTCACGGACGTATGCGTGGATCCGTCGTACCAGCATTGGTAAAAATGTGTATTTTAATCGTTCATTAAAAGTGTTATAAAAATTTATTGGAAAAGGAATATTTATTTGCTCGGTTATAAGTCCAAATCCTTTCTAAAAAAATGGCTCTGAGCACTATGGGACTTAACATCTATGGTCATCAGTCCCCTGGAACTTAGAACTACTTAAACCTAACTAACCTAAGGACAGCAAACAACACCCAGTCATCACGAGGCAGAGAAAATCCCTGACCCCGCCGGGAATCCCAAATCCTTTCTGTTCACCATTTCACTCGCCCTCGAGATCCTGAATCAAGAGGTTCGGTGCATACAAGAATAATTCACACCGTACCTGGCGGAGCGTTCCTGCATCGGCATTGTCAAAAAAAAAAAAAAGAAGTTCAAATGTGTGTGAATTCCGGAGGGACCAAACGGCTCAGGTCTTCGGTCCCTAGACTTACACATTACTTAAACTACTTTAAACTAACGTATGTTAAGAACAACAAGCAAATCCATGCTCGAGAGAGGACTCGAACCTCCGGCGGGAGGGGCCGCGCAATCCGTGTGATGGCGCCTCAAACCGCACGGCCACTCGGCGCGGCCTCCCACTATCAATAAATAATGACATTGGTAATGTAACTGACCATGATGTCACTTTTATGAAGCTCTATGAGACAATTTCTCAGTTCTCACCGAGAAACACTTATTCAAATAGTGAAACTGAAGGGTGCGACAGCGAAAATTCCTTTGATTACTTGCTCACGACGTCGCGAACGCAAGAACAAGAAACAGATCGTAGAAACAATCTAAATACTAGTGAGACACACAATTTGACACAACTTATGCAACAAATAATACAACAGTGGACAAAACAACAGGAGTTTCAGGAAAGTGTAACACAACAACTTAAGGGTATGACACAGCAGTTCACAAAACATCAGGAAAATAGCAAAATCGGACATTTAACGATTTCAAGAATAGTATTAGTCAACAGCCCAGTGAGGTGAGGAAAACTATACGCACTGAATTATCTGACGAACTCTCCGGGAAGTTAACATAGATAGTTAAACAACTAAAACAAGAAATAATTACGGTTCAATCCCGCGTCCGGCCATCCTGACTTAGGTTTTCCGTGATTTCCCTAAATCACTCCAGGCAAATGCCGGGATGGTTCCTCTGAAAGGGCACGGCCGACTTCCTTCCCCGTCCTTCCCTAATCCGATGAGACCGATGACCACGCTGTCTGGTCTCCTTCCCCAAAACCAACCAACCAACCAAGAAATAATTATCGACGTATCCCGCGATATAAATACGTTAACGGAAAGAGTATTGTCAGTAGACGATAAACAGGAACAACTTGTAGGTGGGTAGGTGGGTAAGGGCAGCACCCTTGCAGAAAAGGTAGTGTCAGAGTGCAAGATTTATGTAGGTACAGTAGAAGAAGCTCTAAAATTCAGTAGACGCAATCCCAAGTGGGTGCGTCGGTAAAAAATGTGACGGACGCAGTCAGCGAGCTGCAAGACGTGTGCAGAAACTTACCTACAGAACTACAAAAGTTAGGTCTGAGTGGACCAGTTAAGTTTATAGTCAAAATTTGCGAAAAAAACAGAGACATAAGATATGTGCAGACGTAGAGGAAATAACTGAGAAAGCTGCTCCCGGAATGCTGGGTAAGGGCAGCACCCTTGCAGAAAAGGTAGTGTCAGAGTGCAAGATTTATGTAGGTACAGTAGAAGAAGCTCTAAAAGAGAAAGAAAGTCAATTTCTATCTAAAATAGGTTCAGGTTTAAAGGAAGCACAGGGAAGATTATTAGGCAGTATAGCTAAAACTACTGACATTCCAAAACAACATTTGACAGAAAACAAACTCATGCTTTTAGAGAAGTTTGATACTTTAACTGGTTACCCACAATAGGTGGCTAGCCCGCTGAAGGAAAATAGCGAAGGTTGCGTGATGCAACAGCACTTACCGGCAGCTGTAACTGTCGAGCAAGCGCAGTTGCCATGCGCTAAGCCACAAGCGAACATAAACATACCTGTCACTGACAGCTCGGCGTGTTTGTCATCGTTACATGGAGATGAAAGAGTGCTTAGACATCGAAAATTTCCAGTATTTACCTATGAAGGGAAAAAAAACAATCCCCGTGGTCTTTATCAGAGCATTTCGAAATGTTTTACCTCGTACCTGGACCGAAGCCCAGAAGGCTAGATCTGTTGTTGGATACACACAGCGTGCCGTTCTGCTATGGGCTACGGACATGAGGAACGTTGCCACTACTGTGAACAGTTTGAGAGAGCCTTTCCGAGTAAATATTGGTCTAAGGCCGTACAAGAGAGGCTCAGACGTGAGGTATTAGACCCAGCTTCATTCCCTAGCAGACATGGAAGCTTAAGGTGCTATTTTGAAGAATATTTGAATAAAACCTGATACTGGATGAACCCGGTATCTCAAGTAGACATGCAGAAAATTTTAAAGAGCAATCTAACTGCTCACATTAGGGAAAAACTCATTACCATTCCGGAACACGACACCGAATACTTTCTATCTGTACTGGACTCGATAGATTTCATATACGAAGAGATATATGCAGCAGGGTTTCGGACATATATTGCGTTCGAACATTATGAATCACCTCGAAGAAAACGGTCTATTTACACACAGTCAACATGGGTTTAGAAAAGATCGTTCCTGTGAAACAAAAAAACAAAAAACAAAAAATGGTTCAAATGGCTCTGAGCACTATGGGACTAAACATCTGAGGTCATCAGACCCCTACAACTTAGAAGTACTTAACCTAACTAAGCTAAGGGCATCTCATACATACATATCCGAGGCAGGATTCGAACCCGCGACCGTAGCAGTCGCGCGATTCCGGACTGAAGCGCCTAGAACCTCTCGGCCACTCCGGCCGGCTGTGAAACACAACTAGCTCTTTATTCACATGAAGTGTTGAGTGTTATTGACAAGGAATTTCAGATCGATTCCGTATTTCTGGATTTCCGGAAGGCTTTTTACACAGTACCACACAAGCGGCTCGTAGTGAAATTGCGTGTTTATGGAATATCGTCTCAGTTACGTGACTAGCTTTGTGATTTCCTATCAGAGAGTTCACAGATCGTAGTAACTGACGGGAAGTCATCGAGTAAAACAGAAGTGATTTCTCAAGGTAGTGTTATAGGCCTCTTGCTGTTTCTTACCCATATAAATAATTTGGGAGACAATATGAGCAGCCGTCTTCGGTTTTTTGCAGATGACGCTGTCGTTTATCGACTAATAAAGTCATCAGAAGATCAAAACAAACTGCAAAACGATTTAGGAAAAATATCTTGATGGTGAGAAAAGCGGCAGTTGACCATAAATAATGAAAAGTGTGAGGTCATCCACATGAGTGCTAAAAGGAATACGTTAAACCTCCATTACACGACAAATCAGTCAAATCTAAAGGCGATAAATTCAACTAAATACCTACGTATTACAATTACGAAGAACTTAAGTTGGAAGGAACACACAGAAAATGTTGTGGGGAAGGGTAACCAAAGACTGCGTTTTATTGGCAGGACACTGAGAAAAAAGAACCGACCTACTAAGGAGACTGCCTACACTACGCTCGTCCGTCCTCTTTTAGAATACTGCTGCGCGGTGTGGGATCCTTAACAGATAGAACTGACGGAGTACGTCGAAAAAGTTCAAAGAAAGGCTGCACGTTTTGTATTATCGCTAAATATGGGAGAGAGTGTCACAGAAATGATACAGGATTTGGGCTGGACATCATTAAAAGAAAGGCTTTTTTCGTTGCGACGGGATCTTCTCAGGAAATTCCAATCGGCAATTTTCTTCTCCGAATGCGAAAATATTTTGCTGACACCGACCTTCATAGGGAGGAACGATCACTACGGTAAAATATGGGATATCATAGCTTGTACGGAAAAATATGGGTGTACATTCTTTCCGCGCTCTATACGAGATTGGAATAATAGAGAATTGTGAAGGTGGTACGATGAACCCTCTGCCAGGCACTTAAATGTGATTTGCAGAGTTCCTATGTAGATGTAGATCAACACAACCCAAGACTGTTAATACGCAGTTTGTGCCATAGAGATTTACTGACTAACAAGAGAACAACGGATTTGTAGTACAACACGGCTGACAACCTCACCCCACACAGACCTGTCATAACGGTACTGGTATTCACAACGGCAATGGCAAAAGTCATAAATTCACGGTGAGTATAAAAGAAATAGGCAAAAATTTTAACAAAAACAGCTAGAACGGGCAAGTAGCGTCTGGCGAGCTTGTACAGTATGGATAGACACAAGCTACCGGCAATAATCAGCCGATCGCTTGGCAAATACAAACAATACCAGACAGCCGAGTAATCCATAGCCAGCGGACTTCGGCCAGAAAAGTAACGCACACATGCCGAATAACACGCAAAGGCAAAGCGAATTTAAGTCGGGAGCCTCACAGGATACTAAATGGCGTAATCAAACACCAACAGTCCGTATAGTAGACGTTACGCCTAACGCCCAGAGATCGATGCCACCACGAGGTCAGTAAACTTGAACCGGTCAAGGTAGGCTCCCGTTCGGTGACCTGGGAGGGGAGTGGGGGCACCAGCTTGATCGACACTTGCTTCATCAGATACGATCAAGGTAGTGATGTGAAAAATGATCTGTATCAAAGTAATGAGGATACACAGGAAAACCTGGCTGAGGGCAAGGTACAAGGTACTATTGGGGCCAAAATATTTGACCTTGATGTACCCATTGCGCTTAACACAAGTGCTACGACTAATTTGATGTCACAGGAATTCTTTCAAGAACTGAAGAAACGTGGACGTATAATGACACTGCCAGTGCAAAACTGCAAGGTACACACTGCGAATGTTCAGAAATCGAAAGGAATCAAAATACAACCTTTAACTCCCGTCCAGTTAGAACAGTTTTCTGTCCGATGCAAATTTTTGATAGTAGAGAAATTAGTAGTTGACTGTATAATCGATATTGATACATTTAGGACATACCAAATTTGGAAATTGGAAATTTGTGGTAAGTTCCTATGGGACCAAACTGCTGAGGTTATCGGTCCCTAGGCTTAAACACTACTTAATCTAACTTAAACTAACTTACGCTAAGTATAACACACACACACACCCGTGCCTGAGGGAGGACTCGAACCTCCGACGGGGTGAGCCGCGCGAACTGTGGCAAGACGCCTCAGACGGAGGCGTAAAAATGAAGCTACTCACGACTTTGAGGTTCAACTGGTAAATCACATAGTCCTGATATAAGAACGTAGGCTTCCGCGACCGGTGTCATAGCGATTAAAATTCCTCTGGGTATTACGCCGCGTCATTGCTAAAAGCTAACAACAATAATAAACTAAAACCAACGTTTCGGACGAATTGCAACGGCCTTCATCAGGGCACGACTGGTTTTGCATTGGGATAGATGCTTCTATTTATTACAGACTATCGATGTCTGACGTCACTGTTGTAAAAATTTTAATTGGCCCTCTAATATGATTGGCTAGTCATAACGTAAGGGAAGATGGAAGGAAACAGGCTATTCATGGATGTCCATGTCGTCAACGATTGGTAGCTGTCCGACAATCAGCGTTCGGCTTCTGGTCAGCAAGTTTTCCTCCTGGTGTGCGCGGAAGTGGACTGACAGTTGCTCTACAGTTATTTGTACACATACGTCCGTGTCCCGTGCAGCTTCTGCCCCGCGACCGCTCGCGGCCCGTTGGACTGGGATGGCCGGCAGCCAGTACGCCGGGAGTTTGTAGGCATCTCCTCTGTTGATGTTGTCAGGCTGCTTAATAATTTCGATCGCCTTCCTTATTTTGCGTTCTCGCATCCACGATTCTTTCTTCCTGGAACCCGATAGGTTGTCCACAGTCACGGTGGTGTTCCGCTATCGACGATTTATTATGTTGTTGTAATCGTACATAGCGTTCGTGTTCTGCTACTCGTAAGCTGACAGGTCTCCCTGTTTCTCCTATGTAGGGAGCTCCGCACTCACTCCGTTGTTCGTAATACCTGCAGTGTTTAGATTGTGTTGACTACATCCTTGGTGGAACCTATCATTTCGTGGATCCTGTGACTGCTTCGAAAAGTCGGTTTGGAAGCCCGTCGGCGGAGGACGTTGCCTAGCCGTTCACTGACGCCCTTTACATATGGTAAGTGTACCAGTGGAAGCTTCTCTTCTTTGCTTTCTTCTCGTGTTCTGGGGAGCAGAACTGCCAGATCCTAAAAAACTTGATGCCATTAGGAACAGTCCAATTCCTCAATACAAGAGGCTATTAAAGGCACACTTAGTCCCTTTCTCAGTTCTCAGGAAATTCATCCCTAACCAGCTGGTGAACAGTGATGCTTTACTCAATCTTCTCTGGAAAAATAGACCTTGGTTATGGGACAAGCAATGTCAAACCGATTTCGAGAACATCAAGGAAGCCTTATTATATGATAATATTCTATCTCAACCAGACACGAAGAAGGATTTTTGCTTATGCACCGACGAGTCTTCTCAAGGTTTGGATGCATACCTTTTTCAAATGGTAGAAGAAGAGGGAAAACTCATCTGTAAAGTAATTAGCTTCACCAGTAGCACCTTATCCAAAGCTGAATGTTCATATTCAGTTATGGAGTTGGAGAGTTTGGCTGTAATTTGGGCCTTTAAAATGTTTGAATACCTCCTTTGGGGTAAACACACAAAACTGCACTATGACCATCAGTCCCTATCGTTTTCGTTAACTTGTAAATTGCTACACCAATGAATAACCAAGTGGCGCACGTACCTTCAAGAATTCAGTTTTGAAATATTGTACATAAGAGAAAACCAAAGCATAATAGCCGATGCTCTTTCTCGATTACCACAAGGCATAGAGAAATTTAGCAATCTTTTAGAGCAGGAAGGTGAAATAAGAGCAATGTAGATCGAAGGCAAAATACTCCGACCATACTGTGTCCACATGTGTAAACACATGGAGCAATTACAGCAGGAAGACACACGCTGGAGTATGATAAGAGCGAAACTTAGTCAAAACGGTGATGAAAAGTTAAAATGGTTTTTCAATATTCACAAACGTGTTCTGTTCCATAGGGACCGTCTCGAAAAATAACAATGGCGTGTGTGTTTGCCAGAGGAATATGTGTATGATTTTGTCTTGCACACACACAATACTTGCGGCCATTATGGCATTGCAAGGTGCACTGACAAAGTAGGTAAATATTGTTATTTCCCCAACCTTAGACGAAGAGTACTACAGGTGGTAAGAAAGTGTATTGTCTGCCAGAAAACAAAACATTCTAACATCTACAAACAAATTCAGCTACATTCCATTGTGGCTAAAAACCTCTAGAAAAGGTATCTTTGGATGTGGCTAGAACCTATCCCAGAACTAAGGGTGGTGTAAAGCGTATAGTACGTCTGTATGATATCTTCACCAAATACGTAAAATTGTATGCTGTACAGAACACTCCATCCAATTCAGTTATAAGACAAATCAAAGAGGTTTTGCCTCGTATTTTGTTGGGTGTAAATGGAAAGAGGTTGTAGATTCCAACCAAATCAAACACATTTTAGTATCCAAATTTCATCTCGAAGCATCCCCCATAGAAAGGGCATTTAAGGAATTCAGCAGCTTTGTTAGGACCTATATACCTCGTAAACATACCAAGTGGAATGAATGTGTCACTCCCTTCTTACAAGTTATTAACAACCTTCCCCATACATAAACTAGATTTGCATCAAATGAGCTGATGCTCAGTTGCAAACAAGTAGACGAGTAGGAGAAACCTTTGCTCAAGATACCGATACAGGAATTATCACTGGAGGATAAAATATGATCCTTGAAACTTGGGCTAAATATAGGAAAGGAATTTATGACAGAAAGCTGAAACGTACAACACAGTTTTATATAGGACAAAAGGTTTCACTTACAACACATCCCAAATCCACAAAAATTGGAAAACTGAACCTTAACTGCAGCAAGGGATTAGCTGAGCGGTCTCAGGTGCTCCAGTCATGGACTATGCGGCTGGTCCCGGCGGAGGTTCGAGTCCTCGCTCGGGCATGGGTGCGTGTGTTTGTCCTTAGGATAATTTAGGTTAAGTAGTGTGTAAGCTTAGGGACTGATGACCTTAGCAGTTAATTCCCATAAGATTTCACACACATTTGAACATTTTTTTGAACCTTAACTGGCAACTACTATACACATAATTACTAAAATCACCTCCCCGGGCGTACAGATTAGTACACACGAACACGGGTAAAGACAAGGGCCTTTATCAACGGAAAGACGTGGAAACGTTTAAATATATTGAAAGAAGGGCTGCATACCCTCTAAGTTGTATATATATTTATAATACTATTAGATTCAGGTTGCTGGAAAGTCACATTCCAGAATTTATGTTGTTAGTTGTTAAGGAATTTTTTTGTTCTCCTATGTCTAATGTGTAAACTATAAGATGAGTAGTTGTAACAAGGAAGAATTGTACTTTTATGTGTCTAGAAACGACGTAACCCTCAGTACAAAGCTTCGCCTTGCGCGTAGCCCAGTTGCAAACAAATAAATGAACTTGGGAAATGCACGGTAGCGTGCAATGCAATACACAACTCTCCGCGACGCGAGTAGTACCAGAGCGAGGCACCGCATGCGCATTGGGAAGCAAGCTGGTCAACAAACCGCAAGGTCGTGTACGTCAGACAGGCATCGCTGGAAATGTTGGAGCGCCCAAAACAAGCAAGCCTGATGAGCTACAGTCCGCACTAGCATTTGTAAAGCTTGTCGAATAAACAGAGGCACAGAAAATTAAGGGAGAGTCTATACTACAACTACTACTATCTACACAATAAGGTATTACTCATATATACACAAGAAAGGGACGGTAAACTACGAAATATTTAATTAAGCTACGCTACTATATCCATTATATGTATATATGTACAATATTTACAAATTTACGTATTGAAAGTGCACACACTAATCATACGTAATAGACGAGAAAAGTTTCGCAGAACGTAAATAAGCGAGTACAATTTAAGTGGCAAACTGAATAAGAAGTAGCACCATGCCTCTAATACACTTTACCTTTCAGATTTATAAGGTACGTAGAGATGCACACATGACATGAAATAAGTTCTGTGATAACACGACTGCAAACTGAAGTGAACGAATACATGGTTGAAAATATAACGCAAGTATGAGTGCCGGCCGGAGTGGAGGAGCGGTTCTAGGCGCTTGAGTCTGGAACCGCCTGACCGCTACGGCCGCAGGTTCGAATCCTGCCTCGGGCATGGATGTGTGTGATGTCCTTAGGTTAGTTAGGTTTAAGTAGTTCTAAGTTCTAGGGGACTGATGACCACAGCAGTTAAGTCCCATAGTGCTCAGAGCCATTTGAACCAAGTATGAGTAGCCATCGAGCCACCATACACTTATCTGTGAAGATTTAATTTTAAGTTAGCATTAAGCTTTTCCTTCCAGGAAACTATGCATCGACACGTCCTAAAGTGAAGAAAGATAAATGCTTGTAGAGTATTAGGTACCATATAAAGAAAAGAAGGGACCGCACCGCAAGTAAAGATAGTTGTATGTTCATGTTACGTATGAATTGTGATTGTGCAAAAGTATGTGAAGAAGAAAACAGTTGCAGTACGTCACATATCACGATTTTGAACTAAGATGAGTACTACCAAATAATCAAAGGGTCGAAACGTAACTACTGTGAGTGTCGACTATCCACGAAAGCGTCAAACACCTGAATTATATTGAAATTTTTATATACGTTTGTTACTTATGTAAACATTGTTTTACGCTCATTTACGTAAGATATCGTATTGATGATACAACTCTGTAAACCTAAGCAATTGAAATGGTTATCCTTTATACAATGAACATAATAAGGAAATACTCAGCTGCTCTTTTAAACACTGATTAAGTACTTGATACGATTGGTATCGTCAGATTTGAGTTGTGCTTAGATACAACAAAATATTTTATTCTTGGGGTCACAGTTAAGTCTATTAACGAGATGTAACTGAGCACATAAATGACTTTCCGGGGAATTTTCACAACCTTGTAGTGTGTAGATCCTTCTTGGAGAATGCTAGAGAGGCGAGGCCATGCGTAGTTATCTAAGCGGCACTTAGTATCTATTGTAGTGACAATTGTTAGCTTTTTTGATTCTTTTTGAATTGAGAAACATTTTCCGACAAGTCACTGTAAACTGAAATGAAATGTATGTCAATTTATGATATAAATGGAAACAGAATCCACTATTGTATGAATGTTATATGAAGCATGTCTAACCCAATGAGGGCAAAGTGTGTACTCGTACAATTGTAATCGAATAATGTAATGAAAATGTAGTCTCACAAAATGAACTGAAACAAAATGACAAGTAATGACCCTATATATAAAAAGGCGATAGAATGTCTTACAGACTATAATTTATATGAGCGACGATAGTGGCATGTCAGCAAATGAATAGGATAAGTGATTTCGTAAGTGTATTTGTATTTGTATTTTATTATGTTATGTGTACAGTATGTGAAAGGGACACTACAAAAACTTCATGTAATGCAACGGTATGAAAGGCGCTCAAAAACAGCGCAAAAACATACGAAGCCTGGCTGCAAAGTGTTAAGTGTATTTGTGTTAAAACAATACGTGGGTGTGCATGTGTTAAATTTAAAATGACAGTACTTCGTCTAACACGAATTTTCTGTGCTCGACAATGTCGTAAAAGTAGCAAGGAACTTACCTTGTCGACGGATGTCGGATGTACGACTGGTGTCTCCACTGAATAACAGAGAGCGACGAGGTGAAATAAATTCCTTGGCCCACTGATATGGAAACCAGTTGTCACCACATCAAAGATTTCTGAAAGGATCACGCCGCTGAACACAGGCTTCAGAAATTTGTGCAGTGAAAGCCACTGTAAAAGCACGACATCGACACTGGCCTCATTCTGGACATGTGAAGGCGAACTGTGACGATAACGGATGTTGGGCTGCGCGCCCGTACTTCACAAGCTGAACACTTTGCAGAAGCTGACTCACAATAACGGGACCATGCGGTTAAAGCGTGCACTTTGTTAGCAGAGAAAACTTATATATGTATGGGTTAAAAGGAGCTGACATGGCCATATGAACTGATAAGCATTCAGGATAACAGCAATGGCCGAAAATAAAGGCTATGACCATTCCGGCAAGGATTATCAAACCACAAAAAGGGAAATAAGCTCAGCCACTGTGCGCCTCCGTATGCCGTCATTGAATCATATTATTTTTCTTTCTTTTCTTATACAGGGTGTTTCAGAAGTGATGGTCAATATTCATGGATGCGTCATGGATGATCATTTGAAATAAAAATGTCAAATAAACACGGATCTAAAACGCATATCTCAAGAGCTATGAGCAGCTCATCATCTTCGATACTGTGAAACAAATCTCTTCTACCACATTCTCTTTGTTTGCCATAGTTTGGCAGGTGGTAGTATGGAGAAAAAAAAAAAAACAAGGAAAAAATGTACAGTAAACATGTGTTCTAAAATGCATACCTTAATAGCTATGAGCACTTGTTCATCTTCGTTACTTTGAAACATAACTCTTCTAATGATTAAAAGCTCATAACTACTAAGCTATGCGTTTTAGAGCACATGTTTACTGGACATTTTTTCTTTTTTTTTTGTCCATACTACCCAAAATATGGAAAGCCAAGAGCTTGCAGTAGAAGAGATTTGTTGAACAGTATCAAAGAGCAAGAACTGCTCATAGTTCTTAAGGCCTGCGTTTTAGAGCCAATATTAACTTGACTTCTTTGTATTCCTGAATATTGACCATGCCTTCGAAACATCCTGTATATAAGCTATATGTAAACTGAATGAGCTGTTAACTAAAGACACAGCCTAAGTTAAAATAACGAGTTGTTTTGTGGAAAGGATACTGTTTTGATACATAGTGAAATATCTGTATGAAGCGAAGTAAGAAATGAGGTTTTAAATTTTTTATTGACGTGTCTTCCACGTTTTGTTTCGGGAAGCGGTAGCGTACGGACATATGCTTGGATCCGTCGTACCAGCATTGTTAAAAATGTGTATTTAACCGTTCATTTAAAGTATTATACAAAGTTATTAGAAAAGGAATATTTATTCGCACAGTTGTAAGTTCATATCCTATCTGTCCATCATTCACTCGCCGCCGAGATCCAGCATCAAGAGGTTCGGTGCAGATAAAAATAATGTGGAGGAGCGGCCCTCAAGACTAAACACAATGGAATTAATGTGAAGGTAATGACTCAGACGTGATAGGCATCTATTGAACTTGGTTTACTTACACTAAAAATATTGTGCTTCGTGTGACAGATCGACAATTTTGGTGGTTGCAGTGATTATTTCGTACCACACGCTATTGTTGATATTTTTACCAAGCAATTATTAATCCATCTCCAAATTTCTATTCATGCTGCCCACCTGACAGGCGCTTCCTTTTTGTCATTTAGGCCTATTTAGCTGTCATGCGATTTCTGCAGTTTGAATAAACAATTTGCAAGAGTTTGCAACTATTTAATGTTTCAAAGGTATGGTAGATTTTCAATCATGGCCTAGATATATTTCATTTGTCTATAGCTTCCTTCAGTAGAATTTGGTCTAAGTATTACAAATTTCTCTTTGTTCCCACCTCTAGATTCACGAGGTGTTGCATTGTGATGCTTTTTGTTACAGTGACAGGTAATCAAGGCTTGCGTCACAAAGTTAATTACATTATTCTTTCTGAATATTTTAGCTAGAGTGCAGGGGGCTGGCTACACCAAAAAGTATGGCATTATAATGAACTGGTCGAATAGTGCGTTTAAGAATATAGCATTTGGAGAAGCTTCATTGAGGGGCGTAAATACAGGCGCAACAGCTAATTTTTCTTGGAGTTCCTCTTACAGTGGGGTAATGTGAGAATAAACGATCTTTCGGACATTGATTATGGCCCTCAAGTCTACACACAAGAAAGAAGCTTCCGTTGATTTTCAACAACCAAGGGAGGTACGTACTGTTTAGATAAAACGATTTCAGCGCATCTCTGCATCTTTATTCTCAAGGTTTTTTTAAATGATTTTTATTCGAACTGTATAGATTTAATTAGGCAGAATCATGGCACTGCTGTCTGTTTCAATGCTTAGTTGTCTTAGCAATCTGACACACAAACCAATTTCGGAGTAAAGAGTACTGCAAGTTCTGAATGCAGGTCTTTGCAATCTGGGAATCAAATGTCGTTGGTCACCTAACTGTTAAGCTGAAGAAAGTGGAATCATCGATACGAAAACAATTTCTCTTTTTAAAATATCTAATGCGAGTAACTGAGTGACTTTGAGGACAGCATCGACTCTGAAATGTACGTTTTTGGGTATAGTTTCTTGCACCAACACAGCAAATGACATTTAACGGCCGACAGTGGTAGAAATTCCAGAGGGCGGTGGCTTACTTGATTTATGACCGACTTGCATTGGTGTTCGTATTCGTTGCGGCAAAAAGTTCTCCAGGAGTGGCGAAGCTCACTCACTGTTTACTTGTCTCGGGATTTCTTCTGTCCCTGTGAGCGAGTGCTGAGCTCAGCTCAGGCAGATGACAGTCACGTACGTTCGATCGGGACAAAACCAGCATACAGTGTGTGTTTGCGAGATGCGGGTTCGGTCGGTTTTTCAGAAGCGCTCAATGCACCAACGTTGGCTGCGCTAACACGGCTAAATGTCAACACGGTATGGTTGGAAGAGCCAGACTACGCAGAAAATTATGAACAACGTCAAGGCATCGAATATCTGACAATGACGAAACTCACTATTTATGTTTCTGTAGTACAGATGTTACTACTGCTACATCTGATAATTGTTCGTACAGTCATTTTGCTCCTGCTGCACTTACGAAATCTGATCAGTTACCATGACTTCATCTAGTCTAGGGTGCTCTAGTGGTAAGGCTTCCTGACAAATTTTCGTGATAGCAGCACTGCAAACAAAGATTTTGTGTATGTGAAACTGTCTGAACATTGACAACCAAGATTTTCTGATTTTAAGCAGCATTGTATGCGTAACTAGTGCAGCCAAACGACCCATACTCGATATGTCTACACATCTACATCTACATCTATACTCTGAAAGCCGCCTTACGGTGAGTGAAGGAGTGTTTTTTGTGTACCACTGTTACTTACTCCTTTGAACATAACTGCTAAGGTTCAGTGACCATGTCAGAATTATATAGGAACAAATAAGCCCTCGGTCACAAATATTAAGTCAAAATTGACCAGGTTTCGACGCTACTATGAGCGTCGTCTTCAGAATTAACCTAACTGTTGTAAAACATATTTGGTATATAATACATAAATAAAATTAAAGTTTTTACTGACTGGAAAGAAATGCAGTGCTTACAAGTCACATTTAAAAAAAATCAAAGCCGGAAAGACGACGTCATGAATAGTTGTAAATAAGCTGGCGAGCCGCTAAGGGCTGCTCGTACTTGAGTGAACAAGGGTTGCAACAAGACTGAGGTGCCCACGTTAGAAAGTGTGGGCAAGTAAACATGGTGTTGCTACGAGCGCCATCTAGTAGCCGCAGAAACAACTAGGCTACCGTACATTCAAAATTAGACACATGAAATTGTGATGCAGCTGATTCAGGCATAACCTAAGCACTAATAATAATAGGATGAAGTTATATATTTATCTGCTTTAAACAGAGATACATTTTGTAACGTAAAAAGAAAGTCAGTTATAACATAGAAGAAAACAGCAAAGATGTAACAGGAAAACAACATTTCGGTAAACTGCATGAGGAAATCTGAATCAAAGATCAAGCAATGGCTTTATACAGTCGAAAAAGTTTTTATTTCGCAGCTGCAGCTGTTCGTTGAACCATCATGACGAGAGAGATGTTTGAAAATCTCCAATTCCTCTAAAACATTTAACCTACGCCCCTTCTTTTCGGTATGCAGAATATTGCTATCGCCTATGGCTTTAGGCACGTGTCCAGTAATTAAGAGATGATCGGCAAAGGATGAATTTAAGGGACTGGTGCCGTTCTTTCTCAAAAGATGTTCATTATATCTGATGGTGAAAGCACGTCCAGTTTGCCCTATATAATAGGAGGAGCAGGTATCACAGATGATCTTATAAACGCCAGAACTTTCTGTAGGGAGCGAATGGATTTCAAATTATGAATGAAGTTTCTCTTCAGATTATTATTAGTGGAGAAGGCAACATTGCAGTTGTATTTGTTGCGAAGGATGCGCTGAATCTGATACGAAATGGGTCCTATGAAAGGAATAAAAAAACGTTCTTTTGGGTTAATTTCAGTGCATGATGTGTTGAGCGTGGCAGTTCTTGCAGTTTTCTTTTTTAGGATATCGTCTACTATGTTAGGCGTATATTCATTATTGACTGCTATGATTTTAAGCAAATTAATCTCCTTATTAAACTTTTCTGTTGAAAGAAGTATAGAGGTGGCTCGGTGGACGGCAGAGTGAAAAAAGGCCATTTTTTGAGACTGCCGATGAAAAGAGGAAGCAGGCACGATTTGGTCAGTATATGTTTCTTTTCGAAAAATATTGAAAGTGATGTTATTGTCTTCTGTTGTAAGCGTCAAGCCGAAATAATGTAATTGGCGGTTTTCGTTTTCGAGTTGAATAGTGAAAGAAATTTTTTCATGGAGGTCGTTAAAAAGTTTAAATATATGATCAGTTCTATCGGCGGGCCCGTTATGGATGACTAGAATATCATCAACGTATCTTCTGTAAGAAATGATACCTAGTGAAGCGGCTGAGACACGGTTCAACAGCTTTTTTTCCAAGTAATTGATAAAGATATCAGCAAGGATGCCGGCTAAAGGGTTGCCCATAGCGAGCCCATCGAACTGCTGGTACAGTTGTTCGTTGAATTCAAAGTAGTTGCACTTGACAACGACATTAATGGGACTTCCTGGCAGATTAAAACTGTGTGCCCGACCGAGACTCGAACTCGGGACCTTTGCCTTTCGCGAGCAAGTGCTCTACCAACTGAGCTACCGAAGCACGACTCACGCCCGGTACTCACAGCCTTACTTCTGCCAGTCCCTCGTCTCCTACCTTCCAAACTTTACAGAAGCTCTCCTGCGAACCTTGCAGAACTAGCACTCCTGAAAGAAAGGATATTGCGGAGACATGGCTTAGCCACAGCCTGGGGGATGTTTCCAGAATGAGATTTTCACTCTGCAGCGGAGTGTGCGCTGATATGAAACTTCCTGGCAGATTAAAACTGTGTGCCCGACCGAGACTCGAACTCGGGACCTTTGCCTTTCGCGGGCGAGTGCTCTACCACCTGAGCTACCGAAGCACGACTCACGCCCGGTACTCACAGCTGTACTTCTGCCAGTACCTCGTCTCCTACCTTCCAAACTTTACAGAAGCTCTCCTGCGAACCTTGCAGAACTAGCATTGTATTTTAGTCCTTTTCCTAACAGCACTTTTTCATTCTGAGTAAAGACGATGTTGGTTTTATTTAAAATTCTTTCATGAAAGGCGTGACTGCTTGTTTGAAATGAATTCTGAGGGCATTTTTCATTAGAAAGCAGACAAAAAAGACTGCTGAGCTTCTTCTCGTGTTTCTGCATTATACCTATTTTACAAATCTGTAGACGTTCGTTAAGTTGCGTCCACATGTCGTCAATATAAAAATTATAGTTACACGATAAGTGTTTGTGATATTTAAGTAAAAATGGTATGCTTCTTCGTTAACACGGTCCTTTTTAACGTACAGCTCTTTTATCATATTACAAATAATATTCTTAATGATAGGTCTCAAGGATTTTGGATTTTTCTTACATACAGAAAAATTGATGTAGGCTTTTTTATAAGTCGGGACAAGTCCCCTTTTTTCACACTGCTTGTTAAAATAGATAGCCATACTTGTATTTAAAATTTTCTTTTTTAATTCTTTATATTTCTAAGCAGCCTTAGATACCTGGGCAGGTAAGAACGTAAAACTTTAACCATAGCTGCTAAGGTTCAGTGACCGTGTCAGAATTATATTAGAACAAATAAGCTTATTTGTTCTAATATAATTCTGACACGGTCACTGAACCTTAGCAGCTGTGTCTGCTACCATAGCCCAGTGACGCCAAATTTCGTCGCACGCTCCTAACTGATACGTTCGTCGACACCTCATATTGATTTTTGCCGTTATTTCACGCAGTGTTACTTGTCTGTTAGCAATGACAACTCTACGAAAATACTGTTGCTCTCTCTCGTTAAGTGAAGGGCATCGGCCCCTGCGTTTTGCGTGGTGAGAGGTAATGTCTGAAATTTAGTATTTTCGGCACACTCTTGACCCTCTGGATCTCGGAATATTGAATTCCGTAACGATTTCCGATATGGAATATCCCATGTGTCTAGCTCCTGTTACCATTCCACGATCAAAGTCTGTTAATTTCCGTCGTGCGGCGACAATCACGTCAGAAACCTTCACACGTTAATCGCCGGATAACAAATGACAACTCCGCCAATGCTCCGTCCTTTTATACCTTTTGTACACGATACTACCGCCATCTGAATAATTGGAAAAAAATATCCCATAACTTTTCTCACCTCATTGTATAGCTTCCAGGGTGCGCCACAATGGTTCATTTAAGTCATGTCCATCCTTTTACAAGAACACCAGACACGCTGCCTAGATTTTTGGCGGCGCTTTAAGAAGGGGATAGGAGAGTGCCTGGGGAAAAGGAAAAGAAGGGTAAAATCAGGCAATAAAAGCCGACATACCTGGAGTTATTCAGAAACGTCGCTATGCAGTTAGGACAAGAGCAGGCACAATAAACTAACAACAGCAGTTCCTCGTCTTTTGGGGCAGTATACGGTTCCACCTCAGTACAAGTAGAAACAGATCCAGCTCCAGCTATTGAGCGCAGGACGTAAGGGAAAGAGAACAGCAGAAGCCTTGTCAATAGTAAATATGCTGTGCGGTTGCATACTGGCAGGAGCCCTCAAGGTACGTCCCCCAACGAGTGGCATATTGTTCACATGACAACCGGACGTAGTACTGTCAGATCATCAGTGCACCCAAAGGTTGGATAGCAATATTTGGGCAATGGAGAAAGAAATTCGGCGCTTAAAAGACATTTTTTGTAAATTACAACTCATAATGAAAAACGAGACAAGGTTCAACGAGACGCAGGGAGAATACCAGTTACTACAGTCAGCTTGACGGTAATAGAACCTGTTAGGCCAAACTAAATAGTTAGTCCCGAGCATCTGACGAAAAGCTGGTTGGCTAGACGCAGGTTGTCGAATCTTGAAAACCGTTTTCGGTGCTGCCGACATAGAGGGGATAGAAAAGATCAGTAAGGCATTACATCATTCAAAAGTGGATGTAGAAGTCAACTAGGGATCAGTAGATCTACTCTCTAAGCAGTTCGTCGGTCTGGGAAAGGATAAATGAACATTACTAGACAGCTTCGCTCCTTGGCTGCAACGCCAATTTCCCACATTTGTGCATCGGCGGACACCACTCACTACTTTTGGGACATGCATAGGGATCGTTGGAATAATGTAGGAAAACCACTCCGACCCTCGCTAATGGTGTTCAAAAAATGGTTCAAATGGCTCTGAGCACTATGGGACTTAACATCTGAGGTCATCAGTCCCCTAGATCTTAGAACTAATTGAACCTAACTAACCTAAGGACATCACACACATCCGTGCCCGAGGCAGGATTCGAACCTGCGACAGTAGCGGTCACGCGGTTCCAGACTGAAGCGCCTAGAACCGCTCGGCCACCACGGCCGGCGCTAATGGTGTTACTAACGTACATATAAAATCCACCGAACTACAGGAAGTCCTATTTCACGCCGTTTGCGGACGTTTAACACCGATACGCCTAACTCCGGATCAGTTCCTCGAAGGACTGCGTAAGACTCAACCGGAATTGCTCGTGCGAGTGGTTATTACCAACAATGAAAGTAAGAAACACTATCACTGTACTACCACAAGGCTATTGTCACTGGTACGCAAGAGGGTACCCAGCTGAAAACTGAAATACAAGTACCGTAAACTTGCAGAGACAGTAAAAGTGTTTACTATTTTCACATGTTATGGGCAAGGATGTTACAGTGGAACACAGTGGATATTACTGTAGGATCAGTGGCACGCGATGCGATATCTCGAGACCAATTTTTCGATTACCTGTCACCATCACTGAAACTGACACCCTAAATATTGCTAACATGCTGGTCTACCTACTCGACCTACCGTTTGAATCCTACTTGCTGAACACACTTGAATAACACTTGTGACCCGGCCCTGCTCTCCTCCTAGATCAGATGTAAACTGCGCAGAGTGGCCACATATCAATGGAGCACCTTTTAGACCACATAAAAATGTTTCATACAGAACATCATAGCCAAGTCGTAACTGTAGGATCCTCAACCTCAGCAGCCTGTGTGACTGTAGTCATAATATGTGTTGCGCACTACAGGCTCAAGAGGAAAGCTGACCTGTTCCCATTCCTGCCAACCTTCAAACTACACTCCTGGAAATTGAAATAAGAACACCGTGAATTCATTGTCCCAGGAAGGGGAAACTTTATTGACACATTCCTGGGGTCAGATACATCACATGATCACACTGACAGAACCACAGGCACATAGACACAGGCAACAGAGCATGCACAATGTCGGCACTAGCACAGTGTATATCCACCTTTCGCAGCAATGCAGGCTGCTATTCTCCCATGGAGACGATCGTAGAGATGCTGGATGTAGTCCTGTGGAACGGCTTGCCATGCCATTTCCACCTGGCGCCTCAGTTGGACCAGAGTTCGTGCTGGACGTGCAGACCGCGTGAGACGACGCTTCATCCAGTCGCAATCATGCTCAATGGGGGACAGATCCGGAGATCTTGCTGGCCAGGGTAGTTGACTTACACCTTCTAGAGCACGTTGGGTGGCACGGGATACATGCGGACGTGCATTGTCCTGTTGGAACAGCAAGTTCCCTTGCCGGTCTAGGAATGGTAGAACGATGGGTTCGATGACGGTTTGGATGTACCGTGCACTATTCAATGTCCCCTCGACGATCACCAGTGGTGTACGGCCAGTGTAGGAGATCGCTCCCCACACCATGATGCCGGGTGTTGGCCCTGTGTGCCTCGGTCGTATGCAGTCCTGATTGTGGCGCTCACCTGCACGGCGCCAAACACGCATACGACCATCATTGGCACCAAGGCAGAAGCGACTCTCATCGCTGAAGACGACACGTCTCCATTCGTCCCTCCATTCACGCCTGTCGCGATACCACTGGAGGCGGGCTGGACGATGTTGGGGCGTGAGCGGAAGACGGCCTAACGGTGTGCGGGACCGTAGCCCAGCTTCATGGAGACGGTTGCGAATGGTCCTCGCCGATACCCCAGGAGCAACAGTGTCCCTAATTTGCTGGGAAGTGGCGGTGCGGTCCCCTACGGCACTGCGTAGGATCCTACGGTCTTGGCGTGCATCCGTGCGTCGCTGCGGTCCGGTCCCAGGTCGATGGGCACGTGCACCTTCCGCCGACCACTGGCGACAACATCGATGTACTGTGGAGACCTCACGCCCCACGTGTTGAGCAATTCGGCGGTACGTCCACCCGGCCTCCCGCATGCCTACTATACGCCCTCGCTCAAAGTCCGTCAACTGCACATACGGTTCACGTCCACGCTGTCGCGGCATGCTACCAGTGTTAAAGACTGCGATGGAGCTCCGTATGCCACGGCAAACTGGCTGACACTGACGGCGGCGGTGCACAAATGCTGCGCAGCTAGCGCCATTCGACGGCCAACACCGCGGTTCCTGGTGTGTCCGCCGTGCCGTGCGTGTGATCATTGCTTGTACAGCCCTCTCGCAGTGTCCGGAGCAAGTATGGTGGGTCTGACACACCAGTGTCAATGTGTTCTTTTTTCCATTTCCAGGAGTGTATGTATAACGGCACCAACGAGGACCAATCTGATAAAGTACAGAATCAGTCAGGAACGAAAGTTCCGTGTGTACGGTAAGTGTTAGCAAGGTCGGTCAAGAAGTGTAAGCAGTATGAAGGTCACTGTAGTGAAGTAGAGTCCACAAAGTGTAAATACTTGTAAGTGAATGTTGCTTAAGTCAGGGACAGTTTTCAGTTGGAATTCGGACCGAGACATTTTCATTAGGGGGAAGGAGTTGTAACGAGATAAAGAACAGCAGTACGTACAGCCGAAAGCAGCCTTCCAGAACCGGGCACTGGCTGCCGCCAGTAGTCGATCTGCTTCTTCAGCACCTTTAGCAGCAGCGAGCAACTTCTGTGACGCCGTTTCCTTGTGTCAACGCCCTGAGAGCGGACCAGCGTTTCTGAAGCTTCTATGAGTCGAATGAATGCCGTTATGACCATAGCTGGACCTTCGTCATTGCCCTCTGTTCCAGACATTTCTGCGTGACACGCAAACGTGGCCTCTTGCGCGAAGTCAGTTTTTTTTTTTAATTTAAAGTAGAGGTGGAGCCCCTCCACGCCCACACCGGCATGATGGCCAACTCAATAGGTCTACTGCCATCTAGGTGTCGCAGGATGTGAGTACTGCGATGTTTGCGTACGTCTGGTTAAGGTTAACGATTAATACGCGCTCATCTGGAGATAGATTGGGTCGAAGTCGAATGAAGGATAGCGGTTTGAAGGGCAGAGGAAAAAAAGTGCCAAGGCAAGAGCCAAAGGAAAAAAAAAACCCTCTGCGATAGTTAGGTCGGGTGGTAAGAGCAGTAGCGGATGTCTTGCTGCCTGTGATAGGTCGTGCAAGGGTAGGCTTTGTTAGTAGTGGGTATCATGCATGTCGATACCTTTGACGTTGTGTGATGGTGTTGCTCGGAGGCTGCCGCTGGGTGCCGGTGTAGAGCTCTCGTTCAGCGTCAGCAACCTGCAACAGTTAGGTTTACTATCGTTTTTGTGTCCTATAGGTCATATATCGGATGCACAGTGTAGGGTGATGTTGGCGAATTGTTTGTGCGTCAGTGGGCGAGCTCGTTGGTGTCACTGCTGTGGCCTGTTGGTCGGCTCTAGTAGCAGTTGGTAATTACCAGTCAGTGTTGCTGATATGCAGGGGCTTGCCGACGTTTGTCGCTTGTTAGTGGATGTTAGTTTAACATAGGTGGCTATGCCATAGCTAGTAGTGTCTTTGGCCGCTTGTGCTTCAACCTATGGTTGTGATCGTAGTTTCTCAGAGTGAGGATGAAAGGATTGTTCGAGTGTCTCGAGTTCCTGTATAGTCGTGTTGCGTGTTTTTTGAATACTTCCTTGAGGGTGTCAAGGCGGTATTCTTGGTAAAGATCGACTGTGCGTGTGTAGCGTGGAGCGTTGCTAATGATTCGTAGGACCTTGTTCTGTATGATCTGCAGGCGGTGCAGTCGTGTAGGAGCTGCATATCCCTAGACGGGAGCTGCGTACGTCATCAGAGGTCTAATCAGTGTCATGTATATGGACGTCGACGCCCTCCTATTCAGTGTGCTTTCCCTGTTGAGCACTGGGTAGAGCTGTTTGAGCCTCGCGCGCGCTCTGTTGGCAACGTACTCGATGTGATCCCCCCATGTAAGTTTCTGGTCCAGCCAGACACATAGGTATCTGGCTTCCTCTCGGAAACGTATTGGGCGTGTATGTAGTGTTATCGGTCTACTGTGTTGATGTTTGCGCAGTAATTTCGGTCTACGTGTGAACAGAACTGCGAAGTCAGGCCGGAGCAGCTGCCTTTAAATCTTCCTCCCCTCCTGTCCCCAGCCCACAGCATCATCGTCGAACAGCTTGGCGGTAGTACACTGAGGCGCCAAAGAAGCTGGTATGGGCATACGGAGATATGTAAACAGGCAGAATACGGCGCTGCGATCGGAAACGCCGACATAAGACGACGAGTGTTTGGCGCAGTTGTTAGATCGGTTACTGCTACTACAATCGCGGATTATCAAGATTTAAGTGAGTTTGAAGTGTTGTTACAGTCGGCACACGAGCGATGGGACACAGCAGCTCCGAGGTAGCGATGAAGTGGGGATTTCCCCGTACGACCATTTCCCGAGTGTATCGTCAATATCAGGAATCCGGTAAAACATCAAATCTCCGACATCGCTACGGTTGGAAAAAGAGCCCACAAGAACGGAC
The DNA here is from genome assembly GCF_023864345.2 of Schistocerca serialis cubense. Lineage (NCBI taxonomy): Eukaryota > Metazoa > Arthropoda > Insecta > Orthoptera > Acrididae > Schistocerca > Schistocerca serialis. The sequence continues at coordinate 316,720,233 of NC_064640.1, read as the reverse complement.
CAACGACGACTGAAGACAGTTGTTCAGCGTGACAGAAGTGCAACCCTTCGCAAATTGCTGCAGATTTCAATGCTGGGCCATCAACAGGTGTCAGCGTGCAAACCATACAAGGAAACATAATCGATATGGGTTTCGGAGCCGAAGGCCCACTCGTGTACCCTGAATGACTGCACGACCCAAATCTTTATGCCTCACCTGGGCCCGTCAACACCGACATTGGACAGTTGATGACTCCAAACTTGTTGCCTGGTCGGACGCGTCTCGTGCAAATTGTATGATGTGCATCGACATGTACGGGTATGGAGACAACCTCATGAATCCATGGGCCCTGCATGTCAGCAGAGCGCTATTAAAGCTGGTGGAGGCTCTCTAATAGTCTGGGGTCTGTGCAACTGAAGTGATATGGGATCCCTGATACGTCTAGATACGACTCTGAGAGGTGACACGTACGTAAGTATCCTGTGTTCAAATGGCTCTGAGCACTATGGGACTTAATTTCTGAGGTCATCAGTCCCCTAAAACTCAGAGCTACTGAAACCTAACTAACCTAAGGACACCACACACATCCATGTCCGAGGCAGGATTCGAACCGGCAACCGTAGCGGTCGCGTGGTTCCAGACTGTAGCGCGTAGAACCGCTAGGCCACCCCGTCCGGCCAGAATCCTGTGTGATCACCTGCATACGTTCATGCCCCTTGTGCATTCCGACGGCCTTGAGAAATTACAGCAGCACAATGCAACACCCAACACGCCCCAAATTGCTACGGAGAGGCTCCATGAAGACTCTTCTGAGTTTAGACACATCCGCTGCCCACCAATCTCCTCAGACATGAACGTTATGGAGCATATTTAGGATGCCTTGCAACATGGTGCTCAGAAGAGATCTCCACCCCTCGTGCTCTTACGTATTTGTGGACTGCCCTGCAGGATTCATGGGGTCAGTTCCCTCCAACACTACTTCAGACATTAGCCTATTCCATGCCACGTCGTGTTGCGGCAGTTCTGCGGTCTCGCGGGGACCCTACACGATAGTAGGCAGGTGTACCAATTTCTTTCGCTCTTCATTTTTGACTTCCAGTCTGTGCTCTACATCACCGTACCGACGACACTAACACGATTACCATCGCCGGGCCTCGAACCTCTGTCCACGACCGGAGTACAGAGGTATTCTGGAAACACAGCACTCCACCATGTTCCCGGAACTACCACGCGGGAATCCAACCGTTCCCAGCACTGCCAAGGTGTGAACCGAGAACTTCATCGCCCTGTACCACTGACGCAAGACGCAGCCTACTATATCCAATATCCATAGTGACAGCCGTTATTAGCCGAACTGACCACGCTGCAGCCCGGCGTGACACCCGATACACAGCAGCTACCACCGCAGTACCGCACGCTCACCTACGAGGGCGGGCGGGAAGTCAGCGCACTGGGAGACGCCGTGACGGCATATGTGCCATCAACGATAGCAGCATTAAAGTCTTAAAAATATAAACAAACGGCAGCAAATAATTCTTGTGTTTACGAATTGCTTTCTTCTGCAGCACCTGCATTTATACACTAGCTCCTTTTCTGGGTGGACTACATTTCCCGAGGAATCTTCCAATGTATCACCGTCTGTCATCTGCCTTACATGCGATTATTTTAATGTGATCGCTTCACTTTAAATCGCTGCACACGTAAACTCCTAGATGTTTTATGAATGTGACGGCAGAAGTGATTGTTCTGCATAAGTGTTGCCATCAAATAATGCATTTTTCCACTTAATCTATGCGCTATACGTTAGACTTGTTTATTCTGAGAGTCATCTTCTAACCACTGCACCAAGCATTGATCGACTGCATTTTCTCCTGCACTTTATTACAATTTTCTAGCTTTGTGACTTCACTATTTACAACTGCAGCATCCGCGAAATGCCTTATTGACTTCCGACGTTAGCCACTAAGTTATCTACAGATATTGCGAAAAGTAATGGCCCAAAAACAATATTTCTGGGATGTGGCCGAAGACACTTCTATCTCTAGGGATTCCTCTACATTGAGGATGTTATGTTGTGTTGTGTTTATTAGAAGCTGTTCAGTCCAGTCACACAGCTGGTCTGATTCCCCCTATACTCGTAATTTGTTCATTAGGTGTCTTCTGGAAGTCAAGGAACACGAAATGAATCTGGGTGCCGGTATCTACTGCAGCCCGAATCTCTCAGACGCACAGAGCGAGTTGCGTTTCAAACGATCATTGTTTTCAGAACCCATGTTGATTCCTAAAGACGAGATTTTCTGTCTCAAGAAGTGTCATAACACGCGAATTTAAAACAAGTTCCAAAATTCTACAACAAACCAACATCAAAAGATATGAACCAGTAATTTTGTGCATCTATTTCTTGACCCTTTTTAAAAACGGAATGATCTGCGTTCTTTTTTCTATTCATTTCCAGTGGCTTACAGTGCATTGCTGCTAGAAAGGGATCAAGTTCTTTTGCACACTCTATATTGATACGTACTCATATCCAGTCAGGTCCAGTGGCCTTTCCTATGTTGAGCAATTTCAGTGGGTTTTTCGTCCCATGATCTCCTAATTCCGTATGTGTCGTTTCACATTTTTGTGGCGATTTAAATGAGGAATTACAGAACGATCTCCTTCCGTGAAAAAGTTCTGGAGAAAGATGTTTAGTACTTCGGCCTTCTCTCTGTCACCCATCGTTTCGATCTCATTGTGGTCATAGATAGCTTGGATCCGTTTACTGATTTAACATGATATAAGTACTTCATAGAATTTTCTGTGAAGACGGTAGACAGGATTTTGCTTCCGAAGTGCTTGAGTGCTTAAGGCGTGGCTCTCCTTACGTTGACTGTGGTTTCTTCCAGTTTTTGCTTGTCTGTGTGGCTTTGGATAAATTTAAATTTGCTTTGCTATCCCTCACAGTTTTGCTCGTCATGTCTAAAGCGTTTTGTGAAATACTCTGTAACGTTGTACATTGATACTCAACATTGCCATTGTTGGAGATGAAATTTTCATGTTGACCGCTAGTGCAACTGTAGGCCAGAAGCAACGACTTAGCTGTTATTGGGATAACGCAAACTGTAACTAATAAATTGCGTCGACAGACAAAACTGTCTAATTCGTTAGTGAAGATAACATATTTAACATGTCATATGTTTCAGAGGCAGTACAAGAAAAGATGAAAGTAATATGTTTTGGTTGATAAGGCAGCGTTACTTTCCACTTTTGTTTCTTCAGCTTGACATATCGCAATCTTTGCTTCGACGTTCTCCAGGAGTCAAAGAATGTAAGATAAAAATGATGCGGCATACTCGCCTGAAGGATTTCCTTTCATTGACAACGACTGGGAAAGCCTGCATACCTACATCTAAATCGTGTAGAGGGTAGCCGTAATCACTCTGCACGTGGGGTCCCTATTTTATGCGACTCTTTTGAGCTGGAGGAAATCCAGTGGGAGTGGACGGACTTCCAGTCGGAAAGTGATAGATGGGTTTAAGCAATTAATTCACTACAAAGACGTTCAGTATACAAAACATTTGTTTAAACTAGACTACCAACGGAGCCACGTGTGTTTCCAACTGTGGTCCATCATTTATTAAAAAATGCTGTGTTTGGATGGAAGTGCGAACGACTTTGGGGCAGTAGCAACTCCCTTTGCACATACACGCCGTTGACCAGCAAAGCTTCCATCATGTTATATGTGTAACACCGAAGCTACCACATTATCGACAAGGAAAACGTCGTTTTTGGGTGACCCGTGACCTACATGAATTTTTTTTCTGAACACTCAATATATTGGGGCAGAAGAACTAAAGTCGAAGTCAACTTCGTCCTGGTGGCGGTTCTAATCAAAGAACGAACGAAGGAAGGAAAGGAAGATTGGATTTAATGTCACGTCGATATCGAGGTCATTAGAGACGGAGCACAAGCTCGGATTGTGTCAGGGATGGGGAAGGAAATCGGCAAAGGAACCATCCCGGCATTTGCTTGGAGCGATTTATTGAAATCATGGAAAACCTATATCTGGATTGTAGGACGCGGTTTAAGCCGTTTTACTTCTAAAAGGGAGCCCAGTGTGGTAACCACTGCACCATCTCGCTCGGTAGTTGCAATCAAAGAGAAAGCCCAGCATGGCTCATAGCAAATACTCTCAAACGTCTTCAGCACAATAATAGAGATATACAAGCATGTTCAGTGTTAGGTTCTTTTCCGTTTTTTTTTTTAAACATGGACACTTAAGTAAATGAATTAATTTGGTTTTATACTGCTACAGTTTCTCCGGTTGATGGATAGTTTTAGGCTCACTGTTTCCTGATAGTAAAGAGTTTCTTGCATCTCGTCCCAAAGCAGTCATGTCATACCTCTGTAAAATCGCTTCATGAAGCAGTACGTAACGAACGAACGAGGCATTTTCTGATTTGAAACGATTTTTATAAATTTGGTAACCAATTCTGCGAATAAATGACAGATGAGATCGGTTTTATATTGATTCCTTTCAATTTATAGAGACGTTTTTGTTAGTTTTGAAAGTGTTCTAGAGTACACTCTCCTTGGCTGTAAAAGCCATTGGTTTACAGAGATAATTGAACAGAGCCTCTCACTCCAGAACGGCACAGTGAACGCTTTGGCTCTGACGAATAGCTTTAACGAGTTACAGCACTCACCACAGATAATTGGAATTCACGACGAAGTGAGAGGAAAAGAGCGAAACACGGACTGAATCTGTAAGCAAACCGGAGTCTTCTGGCGTAGCGCCACCACGCTTTCCTCTTGGTCAATATGGAGTGGCGAGCAGACCGTGCTAGAATCAAATCGCATGCACTTCATATACCAGCGGCGCATATCACGAGGGTGAGCCAACGGAATATGATATGCAGCAGTGCAGTGGGGCTACAGATCAAAGCAACGGCAAAACGGGAACCGACCTGAGGAGACACAAAAATTAACCAAATAACATTATAAGAGGGCCACTTTGGTCATAAGAGAGAAAATATCAGTAGAAAATTTGGTTTACTACGCTGAAAGATGTGGAAAATTTCAAATTGAGCGAAGAAGCTATTAAAGGGGAAGTTATTATTTTCAAGAAAACGGTAATAGGAACCTAACAGGAAATGTCGAGTTAAGCGAACTATTTCAAAATGTCCTCAAGAGGATATAAGAAGATTCACTGATAGTTTAATATTTCACACAGTGGAAAAGAAGGATGTGATCAAAACAAAACAAAAAAGTTACGTTGGGTAGGCGCTATATTCCATTAGTTAAGAAAGCAGTTGTCACAGTAACGTTGAACACAAGAATCATTTAGAGGTTATCCTCCGTCTCTAATCACCTCGTCCTCGACAGGACTTTGAAGGTTGATCTTTCTTCCTTCTTCCTTCCTTCATGTAACAACAACTCTCACTTGTCTGTCCATGCTTGTGTAGCTATTAATTTACCATGCAAATGAGTGGTTATTTGAGTACTTAAGATGGCCATACTACTGTCTGGTTTCTACATCCAAATAAGTTAAAAAAGGCAAAAGTTCAGCCTTCAAAAATGGTTCAAATGGCTCTAAGCACTATGTGACTTAACAGCTGAGGTCATCAGTCCCTAGACTTAGAACTACTTAAACCTAACTAACCTAAGGACATCACACACATCCATGCCCGAGGCAGGACTCGAACCTGCGACGTAGTAGCAGCGCGGTTCCGGACTGAAGCGCATTGAACCGCTCGGTCACAGCGGCCGGCAGTTCAGCCTTAAAGCTACTACCTTCTGCTTATACCTTTCCTCACTTAACATAAATTTTGCGGTGCCTAACAGCCTGATCTTTAGTGGAGGAATATTAAAGACCTGCCCCCAAACATTTTTACACACTTTCATGTAAGTCGTTTGACCTATTATTGTTTCTGTATGACTCCTTTTGATGTAAAGGTATCAGTGATGGCCCTTTACTCATCCATCTCCATTACTCGCGTAACACAGGTGGTTGAGTGAAGGGGCACTATTATAACTAGCCCCAAGAACCACTTATCTTGCTTCGAGACAGGTGCCCGTACCGTAGGAGCAACAACATCAGAGGGGAATCTGTGAAGAGGTCTGGATTATTTCTTGATCTGTATTTTCAACACTAGACAACATGGCCTTGCTATGTTAGTACTGCAGATGGCTGAATGCAAGAATAAATTACAGCCGCTATAATTCCCCAAGATAAGAAGCTCTTTTGTATTGTTTACTGATGATGATCTCCTCTAGGGTAAAATTTTTCGGAGATAAAACTGTTCCCCATTGCTATCTTCGGGCGGGAACTACTAAGGCATATGATGTCGTCACGAAAAACGAATCTACCGTTCTTCAGGTCGGAGTATGGTATGTCAGTCTCTTAATCAGGTGTCGGGAAGAACAGGACTTCTGCTAAGGTCAGTAAAGGGTTACAAATAGAAAACGAAGTAGTGGTAACGCAGGAGTAGCTCTAATAACGAATAGGAATATAGGTATGTGAGGACGCTACTATGACCAACATATTGAAGGCATTTTCGTACCCAAGATACACACAAAGCCATCACCCACAACAGTAGTACAAATTTATTTGCCATCTAGCCCCCCAGGTGATGAAAAGATTGAAAGGATGTATGTATGGTGATGTAAAGGAAATTGTTCATTTAATTAAAGGAGACCAAAATTTACTTGTAGTGGTTGAGTGATAATCGACAGTAGGAAAGGGAAGAAAGGAATAATAGTAGGAGAATGTGAACTGGGGAAAGGAAATATAAGCAAATCTTGTCTCGCAGAATTTGGCACAGAGCACAAATTATTCATTGTTGACACTTAGTTAAAAATTCATCATAGCAGTTTGTATGTGTAGAAGTGACCTGAAGACACAGAAAGGTTTCGGATGGATCCTGTAATCATTAGAATGAGATTTCGAAACAACATTTTAAACTGCAGAATCATTCCAAGGGTCAGTGTGGACTCTGACCATAATTTAATATTTATGAAATACCAACTGAAACTGAAGATATTGCAGATAGGTAGTAAATTAGGGATGTGAACATGAATACTGAAAAAGCCACAGATTGTGGAGAGTTTCAGCAGAAGCGGTAGACAGTGATTGACTGAAACAGGAGGAAGGTATACAACTGAAGGAGAAAGCATAGCTTTCAGAGACAAATTAGTAAGATAAATGAGGATCAAATTTGGCAAAACTACAAGGACCAGTGAGATAACGCAGGAGATAATGAATTTAGTTGACGAATCGAGAAAAGATAGAAAGGTAGAAAACGAAGCAGTCAAAACGGAAAAATGTCGTCTGAAAACTGACAGTGCCAAACAAAACAAAATATCGAAACAGGACTAGCTAAAGGAGAAATACAAAACACCAGATCATGCTTGGTTATGGGAAAGATGGATATCGCCTATAGGCACATTAAAGAAACACTAGGAGAAAAGTGAAGCAGCTAAGAGAATGTATCAGGAGCTGAACTGATAAGCGAACATCGAGCCAGCAAGGGGAAGCTGAGAGGTGGAATGAATGTACGTACCAAAGAAACAAACTTATAGACCATATTACTTAAAGGGAAGAGGATGCAGATGAATATGACACGGAAGATGATCATACAGCGAGAATTATTCGGAAAGGCACCGAAAGACCAAAGTTGAAATAAGACACATAGAGTACACGATATCCCCTCAGAATTATTGCGATGCTTAGAAAAGCACACCATGACAATCATCCACGTGAATTGCAGGATATATGACATCAGGCTTCAAGAAGACTGTAATAGTTATACATTTATAAAGAAAGCCCGTTCTGACAGGTGTGAGTATTAAAGAACCGTCAGTTAAATAAGACATTGATACGAACTGTTGACACCAATTATTTACAGAAGAATGGAAGACCGGTAAATCCCGACCTCGTGAAGGATCAGTTTTGGTTCCGCAGAAATGTAAGAACACGAGAGATAATATTGACCCTGCTACATACCTAAGAAGATAATTTCAAGAAAAGCAAACGAAAATTTATAGCATTTGTAAATTTAGAAGATTATTTGACAATATTGAATGGAACACACTCTTTGAAATTATGAGGGCAACAGTGATAAAATGCAGAGAAGAAGGATTGCCTACAAATTTTACAGAAATCAGACTGCTATTGTCGGAGTCGACGGATATAAAATAAGATTAGTAGTTGCGAAAGTGAAACGGATTTGTAACATATCCCCTGCCTATCCAGTCTGTACATTGAGAGTGCAGTAATGGAAACCAAGGAGAAAATTGGAAAGGGAATTACATATCAGGAAGATCACATAAAAACTTTAGGGTTTGCCAAAGACAATTTAATTTTGTCGGAGAAGGCCAAGGTCTTGAAATAGCAGTTGAACGGAATAGATAGCGTCTCAAAAACAGGTTATCAGACGAACATCGACGAAAGTAAAAGCTGTTTACTTAGCGAAATGTGGCCGGATGAGGGAGAAGCATCGCTGAGACTTAGTTAAATAACGGTAATACCAGTGTCTTCAAGGTATAGGGAGACACCGTTAAACCTAAATCACTATAACTGGGTGGTGAACCGGCCCTCACTATTTTCTGCAATTTATTATTCGCATCTCTGACTTCCCAGATTTCATCTTTGTTACATGTATGCTCTGAGCACGCATTTCGTCATTTTTTTCTCGTTATCGACAGAGGTGAAACGGGAGTAAAACTAGAATCGAGTAAGGATAGGTGTTCACTGCAATGTATCTTTGCTAAACAAAGCCAACATTTTTATCCGTACATTAAATTGTTGTACCCATTGCTTCTGCTCACATTTTCATAATTTAAATCGTCTCATAGTTAATTCTGAGGAAATTCTTTACATTTAACAAGGGAGGAGGAAGTTACTTGCTTTATAAATTTAGTCAAAGTAGTGTTCCAATGGTTAGAGCTTCAGTTAAAAACCAAGGTGACAGTACTTGTCAAACAATTAAGCAATGTGTAAGCTGAAACACAATACCATCATATACATGATGATTTCAGTGTGGAAGTGCCTGCTGTTCCTACGAAACGTCATTCGTTCGCGCTGCAGTGGAGATGCAAAGACGTAGATACTTAGCAAACAGGCGGGTTCGCTCTTAAATAACAGCTCATATCCCGGATGGCAGGTAATTTCCCGATCATCCTTCCTTCTTTTAGTTTCACAAAATCTTTTCTCTCCGTTTCTCTTCAGCCAGACTACGGCCGATACGTCATTCTATCACGATATAGCGGAGCTAATACTCCGTCTCTAATGGTACTGAGCTCAGGGAAGTATTAAGTGATGGTTTTTTCTTTCCTGTTGAGTAACTAAAAGCATGATGTTTTCTGTTCTTGAAAACCCATTAAAATATACAGAATCTGTTGTAAAACACAGTACAGTCGTTTTAATTTATCCAAGAAATGTGTAAATTATTAGTACTTCATCAGCATCCCATTTCAAAACCTATTTTTAAGGTAAATACATGCGCGACACCTACGTATGGAATAACGGTCAGCGGCTTTTTTCAGAACTCTTTCGTCAAAAGGAAGAACATAACGATGTTATTAAAGGTGGGTATAAGCTATGCTTCATTGCATATAGGAAAGAAATAGCTTTCCGCTAAGAACATTAACACGTCTGAAGCTTTGCTTGTTATTGAATTACAGTTCGCATTGTCACAGGGAATTGAAGCTCATATTAAATTATGTTTGTATGCTCACTACATTGTTTTAAGAAGTTCGTTTGTGTTCCATGATATTGCTTCAGATTGTGTGTAAAACAGACTGAATGTCGGTGAAGACAAAAGGGTTAAAGTAATATAAAAAGCGTATGTTTCCTGCAAGTTTGTCTCCTATCATGAAAATTATATCGGGCCACTCGGTTCATGAATATTCGTATCTCAGAATCAGATAGCAATTACTCCTTTTTACAATCAGGTGTGCAGATATTTTCTATCAGTAATCGGCACTACATTAAACATACCGACTTGGTATGGGTTATTGGCTCATAGTATCTCATTCATCTTTTTTTGATTTACTGCATCCTTCACTGATCGATATGCCGGGTTTGACAGCCATAAAATGACATTATGGCAATACTCGAAGTTGACGTATTTTTCTTGGTAGTATAGCTAGAACGTTATTCACTGAACCTCGCGGGAACAATCGGCAAGGACGTTGAGGGTTTGAGAGGTGGCAGCCTTGATTTTGCAGGCTTGCATTAACGGCGGGGATATTTACATGATGGCTGCGTACTAATCCAACGTTTTCAAATGGCTCTGAGCACTATGGGACTTAACATCTGTGGTTCAAATGGTTCAAATGGCTCTGAGCACTATGGGACTTAACATCTGAGGTCATCAGTCCCCTAGAACTTAGAACTACTTAAACCTAACTAACCTAAGGACATCACACACATCCATGCCCGAGGCAGAATTCGAACCTGCGACCGTAGCGGTCGCGCGGTTCCAGACTGACGCGCCTAGAACCGCTCGGCCACACAGGCCGGCTAACATCTGTGGTCATCGTTCCCCTAGAACTTAGAACTACTTAAACCTAACTAACCTAAGGACATCACACACATACATGCCCGAGGCAGGATTCGAACCTGCGACCGTAGCAGCCGCGCGGTTCCGGACTGCGCGCCTAGAACCGCTAGACCACCGCGGCCGGCCAACGTTTTCATCCCCATGTAGTGCGGACTCTAACTTTTTCATTCAAACGTTCTAACACTCTCACTCGTCGCAGTGAGTTCGGACTACAGGGCGCTATTCGAATTAAATTCGATAAATTTTTTAACTTAGCGTCAGTGCAGCGGCCAATGTGTGAATTATATTAGGCGTTAATTTTAGACTCGACCTAATAATACTTACAGGATCAAATTTTGGACTCCAAAATAGAATGTGGTAATGTATTTATTTTATATAATGCTTCATTTAGTCTGACAAGATCTGGGATATAAGGTCCTGCCCTAAATTTAACCATACACTCTTCAGTCTCTATCATTACAATCATTGTGACTCGTGTGTTACAACAGGTTTTCTATTTAATATGGAATATAACTTCAGAAACAACAGTGATAGAATAAGTAATAACAATAAAAGATACTACGGGGAATATGCAGTTTCCATTTTTTCTCAGGTTTAGGATAATATTGATGAAATAGAGAGAGATTTGGATAATGTTTCGTAGCAGGGGCGTAAGGAAAAAATGGGAGAGGAACAGGGAGGGGAACGTAGGGAAGTGGTGTAACATTCGTAACGAAGATAAGAGCTAGAAAATAAAAATGAGGTAACTGACCGAAAAACGAAACAGCAAGTAATTAAGAAAGAAATGAGCATTGCTCTAGTGTGACAAAAAAGAAAATCAGTAATTTCATTTCTTATACTGAAATTACGAGGACAACAAAAGAAAGTAGCTCACCAGTTTCGCTAAATGCAACATTATGTTGAATAGTATGTAGGGTGCAGGGTAGCTCATTCCAGAGGTGGACAATAGTAATTCAAAACAAGTTTAAGAATGTTCTAGTTGCATGGATGGATTCAACCAGCGCACTAGATGTATTAGTTCCCGTGTTGCTATTATGGTGCGATAACATATACTTGTCGTGCTGAGAAACGTACTGAAGGACGAAGATAATGGGAAACTGATGAGATAGCATTAACGATGTCAAGAGTGTGCTCACAACTAATTTATCTGGATCTATGAGGTACCATCACGGTCAAAGTGGCAGATGATGCAAACGTAGCCCCTATGTGAGCTGTGCTTACGTATTGTATAAATTTTCTATCTTCTTTTCAACTTCGAATTACAAGCAAATATGAATCCTCAAACATGATCTTAAAGAAATTCCCTCATCTATACAAAATTAAGAACCATGAAATAGTATAATAAAGCTTTCTGACTATATTTCTTGAAGGGAACAGCACAAAAAAAAGAACAGGACTAGTTTAGTTTGTGCAACGTAACAGCAATGGCCATTAGAGACACTTTACTAAATTCCATGAGCTAAATATGTTGAAATAAGCACACGAACTAACATTAATAAAGTGTAAGTAACCCAATTGACTCCAAGTTACGTTCAGTGAACATGCTTGGACTAGTGTGTTAGCCTAACCTTTCGGTTCAGAAAGCTAAAATCAAAGACACAAAGCAAACACGTCATATATAAAACTATGAGTAATCAGTTCCATTTGCAACTCCAACTTCTGACTTATCTTCTGTCCTGTAAGAATGTTCAAAGAAAATAGATGAAGCGTACCGCTCAGCTGCGGTTTGAAATGTATATGTAGACTGCAGTAACAGTTCAGGAAAATTAATAGCTCTGTTGAAGGCAGAAATTTTACAACATGCCGATTATAAAGAGCAGCTCAGCCGTAAAGATATTCGAACCTAAAGTTAGTGGCAATAAATCACGAATAAATCTTTGAATAAGAGAATATGTAATAGCTTTTAAAATGCAATTATTTCCGCCATGACACACACAACATTCGTGCGTGAAACAAATGGTACAGTGAATAACTACAAGTGAAATACTGAAACAAAATATTTCTACTTCCATCAGATAGTATTAAAATTAGTTCACTAAATGGGAATGTAGTGAATTTAGCTTCCCAAATGTTCGTCTGGAATAATGTAAACCCAATTTTGTACCGTTCTTCGAAAGTTACCCATCTCACCAAACAACGAACGTACTGACTCAACATGGACCAGTGCTTACTAAAGCTCTGAAAATTTTGTAAATACCAATGAGAGAAGATTTACGATACGAACCAGCGAATGGGCAAACAATTCTAAGGCACAGGAGTTCTAAGACTGAACAACAAACTGTTATTTCATTCTACTTAAACCTCCCTCAACCAGAAAAGCGTCTCACCACATCAGCCCATGCCGGAGTGAGTGATTCTTCCAGAGATCGATTGCTCCAAGATTTAGAATGCATTAAATAAAATCAGTAGTGGAAGCTGTGATTGCGGCATACAGATTTCAACAGTAATAACGGAGGTTTATCATAACGGGCGCCTGTAAATCCTGTGGGAATTTTAGGAGATAAGTCTTCCTGGACTTCGCGATAATGTTGTTCAGCTTAGGTGCTCTTCGATATGGAACTGGGGCACCGAAAAGAAAAATTACCGGCAAGTGTCAGCCTAATGCAATATTTGTTAACATCTGATGAGGTACTAAATTAACACAGATCGTCTTTCCCTCTTAAGTTACCTGTCAGGTTATCTTGCCGTGTGAACAATAAACACCGGTCGTGTATAATGTCCGCTGAATTACAATATGTAATGTCTCAAGAAACAGCAGCGACCAAGTAAGAACCGATAGTATTTGCCAGCCCTCGTCATACACTATTGTTGTTTTGTAATCAGTTTTGGTTTTACACTATCGTCAGGTAACTTATCAGCTAATTCGGTCCTAAGAAAATGAAAGGGTAAATATGAAAGTAAAATTCGTAGAACCTTTGCTCATTTACCATCGACGCAGTGGCGTCACAGATGGAGACAACAAATACCTGTCAATATTATATCCACGTTGGAAAACAACTGGTACATTAGCGCAGTGTTAGGGCTTACACTGCAGACAGTCTTTTCACTTCTGCTGGCATACAAATTCGACAAGTCATCTTTTAATATAAAAACAGTATTACGCCTGGCGTGGTTGCAATAAAATTTCTCCACCTCCACAAGAGCCAGCGACTCGCTATTAAAGTGTGTCTCGTCCAACGTAGAGGAAACAAACATAAAATAAATGCAGGGTGAGCAAACTAAGACAGACCACATCATATATCTCCGAAATAAGTAAGTATAAAGTGGTCCGTTAGTTTATGTAAGTTACATAATATGTTGAATAATCACAGGGGTATCTTTTAAGCGGCTATATACTTTTTCTCTCTGTAGCATTATGAAGAAACTTCGAGCGGCATAAATAATGGAACCTGAATGAATAGCAAAAAAATGTTCAAATGTGTGTGAATTCCTAAGGGGCCAAACTGCTAAGGTCATCGGTTCCTAGACTTACACACTACTTAAACTAACTTATGCTAAGAACAACACACACACCCATACCCTAGGGAGGACTCGAACCTCCGGCGGGAGTTGCCGTGCAATCAGCGGCATGGCGCCTCCAAGCGCGCGGCCGAATGAATAGCAAAAAGATAGCAGCGCCACAGACCGTTGTCCCAACTTCATGAGAAGTTTTTTTTCCCCTTTTCTTACATCCATAACGGACTCGAGACAGCCGCTAATCAAACAGTATGTAGAACAAAAACCACTCAACAGCCGGACTTCAATCTTTTCTTATTCACTTTTCTTTAAGCTACTACTTTCGCCACTTCACTGGTGACACCCTTGTCGGTTGCTGTCTAACCTTTGGGATACTTACTTCACAAAAATATTAACTGAATCCAGATTTATTTGATGGCTCCTGTTGTATTGCTCCAACCTTTGTGATACATCCCTTCATAGTGTGCAAAGGGACATGAGGATGACATTAGTGAAGTGCCGAAACCGGCAGCTTGTAGAAAAATGAATAATTACTGATGGAATTAATATTGTTATTTGGCTTCTGTTGTACATACCTCATGAGAAGAGGTTCAAAAAACGTCTCCACCAATGAAGAAAGGTATTTAACTCATGTAGAGGTCGCGTGTTTATTATTGTGTCTGTTATATGAAGAGCACAAAAATGTTGCCCTTGATCACTGATGCCATTTTGGAACTTGTCGGAGCAAAGACTCATGATATAGGGCATCTCATGTCTTCAGGAGGCGTCGACGCTTCCTTGTAGACCTACTGTTTGAATTTTCTTTACACGTAAAAATGTATAGCTTTTAGGACTGGTAAGGCAGCACGCCTTTTTGTACTTTCTGAAAGGCCAATCCAGCGATTTCCAACTCTTGCCTTTAAGAAGGTGTGCAATGGGTAGGATATCCGTTTGGAAAACCATAGATTGGTGGTGAGAGCTAGACGGTCACCTGATGATCATGGCTTGTCCTGCTCGCTGAACTTCGAGGTAACTCCCTAAGCAGAGCTGTAACAAGAATTCTCTCCGCAACTGGACCTGGCTGACATCCAGCAGTGCGGTCTTCTAAATATCAGCTAAGCAGAAGGTTGCACGTAGCGCTCACTTTGCGGAAACGTGATCAGAGTAGGGAAACACTGTGACGACTTTGCCGTTGTCTGTGGCGACTTTGGTGCCGCTGGTGCTGTTACTTTGGTGTTGACATCTGCCGAGCTAGCAACCAGGTAGATATAGCGGTACTGTGGGTGGGTATGCGACCTTCCCGAAATATGGAAAGCGTGAAATGCACTGGAATGTAGTATTCGACGAATTCTCCTTGAGCTGATGGCATTCGCTCATTCAGACTCTGTAGTAATGACATGTGGACTGTATTCTGACGCTGCAAAATTGTTACTTTTATTTCTCTAGTAAGTTGTCGTTCTTTATCGTTGGCGTGTTTTATTCTTTCCAGTTCACCTTTTTGAAATTTATTTGTGCTTTTCTCAAAACTAAAGCGTGAAGGATTTGCTCGATCAGTGTTCCTTTCAGCATAAAACCGCACTGCTACTCTAGCGACTGGCAGAAGTTCACCATAAAAGAAAACCATATCTACTTCTTCGACTTTGGAGTACATCGTGAAACTTTAAATATTCATTTTGTATGTATTTAAAATGGCCTACATAAGCTGCCTCACACTGTATTAACGTACTCATGAGTAATTGCGTCAAGGACACGCGCTTATTAGCCGATATTGTGGCAGAAAGCATATACTACATGATACTCCTGGAGCCATCCTGAGCCATGACAGGTGAACCATTTGCGAAAGTCCACCTTGATAGTAACAGCGTCAAATGAGTGCACATATCACCTCCCGATGTCCTATACAGGGTGACACTTATTAAACTATATGAAATAACCATTCCCTCCCCCCCCCCCCCCGCCCCCTCCTACCATGAACAATGGGCCTTGCCGTTGGTGGGGAAGCCTGAGTGTCTCAGCGATGCAGATAGACGTACGGTAGGTGCAACCACAACGGAGGGGTATTTGTTGAGAGGCCGGACAAACTGAGGTTCCTGGAAAGGCCAGTGGCTTTTTCAGTAGTTGCAGGGGCCACAGTCTGGATGATTGACTGAATTGGCCTTGTAACGCAACCAAAACAGAATTGCTGTGGAGGAACTGCCAACGGATGAAAGCAAGGGGAAACTACAGCCGCAATTTTTCCCGAGAGCATGCAGCTTTACTGTATGATTAAATTATGATGGTGTCCTCTAGGATAAAATATTCCGTAGGTAAAATAGTCCCGCATTCCGAGCTCCGGGCGGGGACTACTCTGGAGGACGTCGTTATCAGGAGAAACAAAACGGGCGTTCTACAGACCGGAGCGTGGAATGTCGGATCCCTTAATAGGGCAGGTAGATTAGAAGATTTACAATGGGAAATGGGTAGGTTAAAGTTAGATATAGTGAAGTTCAGTGTCAGGAGGAACAGGACTTTTGGTCAGGTGAACCGGATTTATAAATACAAAATAGGCAGGAGTAGGTTTAAAATGAATAAAAAATTGGAATGCGGATAAGCTGCTACGAACAATGTAGTGAACGCATAATTGCAGCCATGATAGACACGAACGACACGCCTACCACAATATTACATGTTTATATGCCAATTAGGTCCGCAGATGATGAAGAGATTGGAGAAACGTATGATGCGATAAAAGAAATTATTCAAATAGTTAAGGAAGACGAAAATGTAATAGTCATACGGGACTGTAATTTGATTGTAGGAAAAGAAAGAGAAGGAAAAGTAGTCGGTGAATATGGACTGGGGTTAAGGAATCAAAGAGGAAGCCGCCTGCTAGAATTTTACACAGAGCATAACTTCATCATTGCTAACACGGTTTAAGAATCATGAAAGAAGGTTGTATACATGGAAGAGACCTGGAGACACCGGAAGGTTTCAAATTGTCTATATAATGGTAGGACAGAGATTTAGAAACCAGTTTTTAAAGTATAAGACACTTCCAGGGGCAGATGTGGACTCCGACCACAGTTTATTGGTTACGAACTGTAGATTAAACTGAAGAAACTGCAGAACGGTACGAATTTAAGTATATGGGATCTGGATAAACTGCAAGAAATAGAAACTTCCTGGCAGACTCGAACTCGGGACCTTTGCCTTTCGCGGGCAAGTGCTCTACCAACTTTTTTTTCTAATGTCAGACTTACAACCTTTGCTGACATAAATTTTGTTGTACTACAGCATAAATAGTGTCTACACTGTCCAAATGTTGACAAATAGTGGCTAATTAGAAAATAAAGTAATTAAGGAAATGAATAAAACTGAAAATGTCCAAATGAAAGACATGAAGACATTGCGGATAGCGCAAATACAAAAGAAACATACTCCTGTAGCAATGAAATGAAATTAGTGTCGGGGGCGACACCTGCTCACGACCCGACGTTCAATAGAGCAAGAGAGCCCTCTATGGACTCGTTCTGCAGACGTTGGTGTAAGACTGTGTCGTCTTCTCGAAATTAACTAAGGGTCTGTAAGTCTGATCGATGTCTATCTCGGCTTCTTCGTCTATCTCATCTCTCACCCGTCACACCCCATCTGGCCCGCGGGTCGGTAAATGTAAGTCGCAAGTAATTAGCGAAGTCTTGCCCATATTTCTTATGCTGTTCCAGCTTCGTGTGTCCATCCAGGAGGAAGTGCCAAAAATCCATTTTGTCCTTTTCCGATTCGTTATAGACGTAGCCCACCCCCATTCCCCGTAACCATGTCACTGCATTGGTTTTTTGGACCGGAAAATAAGATTCTTGGGGGAAAAAAAAAGTGTGTCTGATGAAACTGTGTGAGGGGCGGAGCGTAATAGGAACGCCAATATCTGTTGTGCCAAGTACCACACTGGAGCCGTCCCACTACATGCTAAACGATGTTCATCAGTGTCCACTGTTGCGCAGCCTAAACATAGTGGAGTGTCTACCAAATGAATCGCGTGCCGCCGTTGATTCGTTGCGAACTTCCTATTTACCACCACATACCATATTGAGCGTATCGACGTTGGGAGGTAAACGTTCCGTATAACGCGCCATATCTGTCGCCAGTTCTTGTCTGGCTACTTCTTTTCCGGGGTATTCCTGGGGCACCGGCGTAGTAAGAGTTGGTATACATCTCGCGTCGTCAGCAGTCGTGTTGTTGGGAAGGATTCTCTGACATAGCTAAGCTCCGGAAAAAAAAGACTTGAAATGTGACATCTTCGGTGAAATATGTCCCACATTGACTCGGGGCAGCAATGAAGTGGGCGCTAGTACATAGGCCAACGCACCCGAGATATTGCGAAATTGACCGCGCCACTGTCGTAAAATCGTACTGACGAATAACGCCCGTGCCTTTTCATATAGGTTCACTAGACCAAGTCCACCCTCTCCAGGTGGTAGCGTAAGCTTTGTGTATTGGATCTTAAATGGCTCTGAGCACCATGGGACTTAACATCTATGGTCATCAGTCCCCTAGAACTTAGAACTACTTAAACCTAACTAACCTAAGGACATCACACAACACCCAGTCATCACGAGGCAGAGAAAATCCCTGACCCCGCCGGGAATCGAACCCGGGAACCTGGGCGCGGGAGGCGAGAACGCTACCGCATGACCACGAGCTGCGGACTATTGGATCTTAAACAGGTATCCCACACTCACGTAGGTTCCGAAAGTTGCTTGTATCCGCGATGCCATTGTGCGCGGTAAAGGCAGGACATGTGCTACGTGAGTGAGTCTCGGTGCTAGGTATACGTTAACATAGGTCACCCTCTGAATCATATCCAACGCTCTTAATGTCTGTAACAGCACCATTGTCCGCATCAGCTTCAATATGCGTCGGTAATTATCCGCTGCTGTCCGCTGCACATCCGTGTGGAGCGTAACACCGAGACATTTTATAGTCTTCACTAACATGACCGGGCCTTCCTCCCCCGGTTGTAATCCTCGACCGACATTCATGCAGCGTGACTTCTGTAGATTAAGCACGCTTCCTGCCGCCATCCCGTATCGCTGTATCCATGCCAACGCCGTACGTACTTCGTCGCCACCAGTATCACATCGTCAGCATAAGCGCGGCAATGAAAGGTCAGTTGTGGCAACGGCACTCCCTCCAACCGTCTTCGGAGACCATACAGACAGGCTTACAAAGCCATTGCATACAGAAATGTCGAAAGGGGGCAACCTTGACGAACTGACCTGGAAATGACAATGTAGTCAGTGCCCCGCCCATTCATCGAGACCTTTGATCGGCCGCCGTGTAACAGTCGCATGATCACTAGAATGAAGGCCTGTGGGATTCGGAATCTGCTCATCACTGCGTGCAAAAAGATATGATCCACTCTGTCGAAGGCATGATCAAAGTCAATAGCGACGTTTTTGTATGCAATGGCTTTGGAAGCCTGTCTGTATGGTCTCCGAAGACGGTTGGAGGGAGTGAGGTTGCCACAACTGACCTTTCATTGCCGCGCTTATGCTGACGATGTGATACTGGTGGCGAGGACAGGCGACGAAGTACGTACGGCGTTGGCATGGATACAGCGATACGGGATGGCGGCAGGAAGCGTGCTTAATCTACAGAAGTCACGCTGCATGAATGTCGGTCGAGGATTACAATCGGGGGAGGAAGGCCCGGTCATGTTAGTGAAGACTATAAAATGTCTCGGTGTTACGCTCCACACGGCATGCCGCTGCTAATGCGATGATATCTCGGTAGTCACCGAGCGCCGTATGTATGTTACTCTTACCGCCGAGGCAAGTTTGATCTATGAGAAGTCTATCAGAAATTGAAGACCGCAGGCGACCCTCAAGGATGCGCGCGAAAATCTTATAGTCGCAGTTCAAGAGAGTGAGTAGTCTCTAATCTCCTGGCCCTCTGCCACCGCGTGGTTTGGGTATTGGGATGATGATACCCTCCGTGAATTCAGCAGGTATCTCAGTCTGCGGTTACAGGAGTTCGTTGTACATCTGAATCCAGGTGCGTCCCATGAGGTATGCAAAGGCGCGATAAAATTCAATTGGGAAGCCGTCCTGTCCTGGGGACTTGTTCGGAGCCCCCCTAGCAATTGCGTCTGTCAGCTCGTCCTCTGTTATCGCTGTGATGAAAGTCTCTGCATCCAGTGGTGGTCTCCTATCTGGCATTTCCGAGATGACATAATGTAGTGTCTCGTGGTTCACTTGTACGGGTCCATATAACTGGCGGAAATAGTCAGTAAACCCATGTGCAATATCACGCTTGTTCACAACTTGCTGGCCAGTTTCAGAGATTAGTTGCCTGATCAATGTCCTTCGTCGGCGTTGGCGTTCACGTACTACGTGGTGCGTGGAGGGGGTTTCGGCATCAACTGTGTCTGCCAATCTCGCCCGGACCATTATACCTTCCATTCTTAGTCTCGTCAGCTGTAATAACTTGGCTTTTATCCTGCGCATGGCGGTGTGCCTTTCCGGCGATGGTTGTTGGGTCATCAGCTCCCTCAGGGCTGTAAAATAAAAATCAGCCGTCGTGCTGTTCCACTGCGATTTGTCCTGCCCGTATCGTATCAACGTTCTCCGTAACGTTGGTTTTGCGCATTTGATCCACTACTGGAGAACCGAGATGTATGCTCGTTGGCGGCGAACGCAGGTCTGCCAGACCGCCTCTATCGACCGGCGACATGCAGCGTCACGTAAAAGAGCACTATTCATTTTCCGGTGATCCTTACTCCGCCATATCTTCTGACGTGTTAGTGAAATCGTACAGACGTACGCCATATGATCCTTAAAAGCCGATAGCCAGATTTCGGCATCCAGTATCGCCGTACTTAGAGCTCGTGTCACATACACTCTATCAAGTCTACTCGCCGAGTGTCCCGTTACAAACGTATAACCCGGTCTGCCGCCATTCTGCAGTTCCCAGGTATCCAGAAGCGCCATTTCGGTAATCAAAGCACGCAGTTCCATGCATGGCACATAATGAGGTACTTGGTCCTTTTGGTCGACGACACAATTAAAGTCGCCGCCCACTATATAGTTATCATAGCGTCTAGCGAACAACGGTGCTATCTCTTCGGTGAAAAAGGTCGCCCTTTCTCTTCGTTTCGTGGAGCCAGATGTCGCGTATAAATTGATGAAACGAACGCCGTCGACAGTGATCGCTATGCCACGTGCCGAAGGGAGAGACATGACTACCTCCAGTCCTATTCCTTCCCTGGTGAGGATCGCCACACCGCATCCACTTTCATCGTGCACTGAATAATGTGCTTCGTAGCCGTGGAACTCTGGCGGTGATGTGAAACGCACTTCTTGTAGGAGTACAATATCCACGTTCGCAGCGCGTAATATATCTTTCAGCATTTGAATTGTAGGCAGTGTTCGAATGCCATTAATGTTTATCGCTGCAATGCGGTACGCGTGGCGTGTGTTCATCAGTTGTAGGAGGGTGTCATCAAGCGATGGTGTTGAAAACCAGACTGCTGTCGTCTATCTGCACCCCCGGCGCTCCTCACCACACTAAGTTATTCAACATTCGCCAGCCACTCCCGGCGTCTGGCCAGGACTATCCTCAATCGTCGCGTTCGTATTTTCATTCTGTTCCAGTTGGTCCATTTATTGCGCCCAGTCCCCCAGCATAGTTCCGGGACTGGCCGAAGGATGGTAGGCAACGTTGTCACCGCTCTGATGTTGGATAGTTGTCATCTCCACTTCTGCCATCCGGTCACCAGAAGGAGAGTTCAAGTTATCGTCGCTGTGCAATTCCTGCACCGTCATCTCGGTATCTGCTGAATCCGCTGGTCTCAGGTCGGTACTGTCGTTGTCGTCCACTGTACCCTCGGGACTATGGCTATCGTCAGCAGAAGTCATTCGACGCTTCTTTCTTCTCTTCGGCGAACGCTGTTTCCGTTGCCTTGCTTCCGCAATGGCGGCTTGGGCTGCGTATCCTCCGCCTTGGACCTGGCCTATCACGCTCTCGGTGGAAGCACTGGCAGCCACCACGGATGAGCCTGGAGCGGCCGTCAGCTGCATCTCTTATGTGGTGTCCTGTGTCTGCTGTGGTGGAACCTATGGTCGGAGTTCCAGTCCGTTGGTGTCTATGTTCTCTATAGGGCGCAGCTGCTGGTGCCCATCGGAAATCTCCCTCACGTCTCCTCTCAGGGCTTCCACAAAGGTCAACGGTAATACAGTCATCTGTTGTGGCACTTGAACGTCATCCCGTGGGGTTTGCACTAAACGTCGCTGGATGCATTCCGAGCTGACGTGACCATCTTTCCCGCACCCCGAGCAAGTGCGAAGTTGTCCATCATAGATTATAATCGCTCGACAACCTCCTATGTAAAGATAAGAGGGGACGTGCTTTCGCAGTTCTATCCATATTTGTTGCACCCCATTTAGGACGGGGTATGTGGTAAAACTCGTCCATTTTTCGGTCACATGGGATAGAACTGTACCGTATGGTCGAAAGGCGTCGATAACAAGTTCAGACGGGACCTCAAACGGAAGTTCGAAGACTCGTATAGTGCGGATCCCCATTCCCGCGTGATCGACCGTAACCGCAAAAACATTCCCGTCGGCATGACAGAAACGATACCCGTTCGGTGATCGTTGTAGAAGTCTTTCGCAAGCAGCCTCGTCAACAAGCTTGACATAGACGACGCTTGAAACGATCGATAAATGGATTCCCACGATTTCCTGTGGATCGATTTTTACCTCTTCTCTTAAAAAACGTTCAATCTCGTGTGCCTTTGGTCGCGTATATTCGTTCGCAAAACTGAACTTCAAAGTCGTTTTTCTGTACGAGTGTGCCATCTCGTTCTAGAATCACTACACCGCACACGCGAAGCCGCTCCGACGTAAACAAACAGGCGCGCGCACCACAGCGCGGCTGGCAAGCAACACGGTCCGCACTGTGTCACCGCCGAAGGCAGACTGTCCAACTGAGCTTCCCAAGCACGACCCAAGCCCCGTCCTCACAGCTTTACTTCTGCCAGTATCTCGTCTCTTACCTTCCAAACTTTGCAGAAGCTCTCCTGCGAAACTTGCAGAACTAGCACTCCTGAAAGAAAGGATATTGCGCAGACATGGCTTAGCCACAGCCTGGGGGATGTTTCCAGAATGAGATTTTCACTCTGCAGCGGAGTGTGTGCTGATATGAAACTTCCTGGCAGATTAAAACTGTGTGCCGGACGGGGACTCGAACTCGGCACCTTTGCCTTTCGCGGGCAAGTGCTTTACCAACTGTGCTATCCAAGCACGACTCACGCCCTGTCCTCACAGTAAAGTTTGGAAGGTAGGAGACGAGATACTGGCAGAAGTAAAGCTGTGAGGACTGGGCGTGAGTTGTGCTTGGGTAGCTTAGTTGGTAGAGCACTTGCCTGCGAAAGGCAAAGGTCCCGAGTTCGAGTCTCTGTCCGGCACACAGTTTTAATCTGCCAGGAAGTTTCATATCAGCGCACACTCCGCTGCAGAGTGAAAATCTCATTTTGAAAGAAATAGAGTTTGTATATAGTTTCAGAGGTTGCGTTAGGGAACGATTGACAAGAACAGGAGAAAAGAATACTGGAGACGATGGATGGACAGCTTTGAGAGATGAAATAATTAAGGCAGCAGAGGATCAATTAGGTAAAAAGACGAGGGCTAGTAGATATCCTTGGGTAACACAAGAGATATTAAATTTAATTGATGTCAGGAGAAAATAGAAAAATGCAGTAAATGAAGCAGGCGAAAAGGAATACAAACGTCTCGAAAATGATACTGACAGAAAGTCCATAAAGGCTAAGCGGGAATGCCTACAGGACAAATGTAAGGATGTAGAAGCATATATCCCTAGGGGTAAGAATGATGTCGCCTACAGAAAAACTAACGAGAGCTTTGCAGAAAGAAAAACCACGTGTATGACTATCAAGAGCTCAGATATTAAACAAGTCCAAAGCAAAGAGGGGAAAGCCGAAAGGTGGAAGGAGTGTATAGATGGTCAATATAAGGTCGATGTACTAGAGCCCAATATTATGGAAATGGAAGAGGACGTAGCGAAGATGAGATAGGAGATCTGTCACCGCGTGAAGAATTTGACGGAGCACTGTAGTAGAAACAAGGCCCAGGGAGTAGACTACATTCCGTTAGAACTACTGGCAGCCTAGGGAGAGCCAGCCATGACCAAACTCTTCTATGTGGTGGGAAAGATGTATGACACAGGAGGGATGCCGTCAGACTTCAAGAAGAATATAAAAATTCCAATTCCAAAGAAAGGAGGTACTGACAGGTTTGAAAATTACTGAACTATAAGTTTAATAAGTCACGGTTGCAGAATACTAACATGAATTCTTTACATATGAATTGAAAAACTGTTGGAAGCCGACATTAGGGAAGATCAGTGTGGGTTCCACAGAAATGTAAGAACATGCGAGGCATTGCTGACCCTAAGACTCACCTTAGAAGCCAGTTTAAGTAAAGGCAATGTACTGGTATCTTGCCTTCGGCGAGTACCAGTTTTTATTGTAACAGATCAGCTTTTGCGACCCCATGCCAGTGTTTCAAGTGTTCTACAATTGTGATCCTGCACGCATCTCCGTGCCCTGCCTGGGTCGGTGATCAAAAGTACACGATGGGTCTGTGGTTTCTACACTCTCTAACGAGGATATTGTCCTGGATAGTATCGGTGCTCACTAGTGATGACTGGTTAGCATCGAAAATGCGAATAATGTTCTGCATTTTGCAATTCGCAGTACTCGACAGTGGCCCCTGTGTTGTTGTCAATGGCAGTTGACTTTGAGGCGGCTCTTGTACCCAAACGAGGGTATTTTCGGAAAACGTTTGACCCAGTACAACAATAAGATGACATCCAAGATGGTGTGTGATGTGTCACACACCTACGATGTGGCAGCGATATGATCATATGTGTAGAGATTACTTGTCTTGTGGTCGATGCACCCTCCATGTTCACTACTTGGTATAACATTTCAGCCACGTGAAACATACAATCATTACAATCGCGTCGAGGGAGGAAGCAATCGGCGTCGCAGCTATCTTTTATTCAGTGGCTCATGAGTCATTTCCCTTGGTATATAGTGTGATTTCAAAAGTTAATTCATCTGAGATTTTTAATAAAAATCGCTGCACTTAAAGTAATTAAAATTTCTATGTTTTTCTATTTACACCAAACGTCTTGCAATGGAAATGAGAGTGTGTTGCACATATGTCTTGAATTGTTCACGGAACTACGGTCAGTCTTAAGAAACTGAATATCAAAGTGCAAGAAGGTGTCAGGTTGGTTCAAATGGTTCAAATGGCTCTGAGCACTATGCGACTTAACTTCTGAGGTCATCACTCGCCTAGAACTTAGAACTAATTAAACTTAACTAACCTAAGGACATCACACACATCCATGCCCGAGGCAGGATTCGAACCTGCGACCGTAGCGGTCGCTCGACTCCAGACTGCAGCGCCTAGAACCGCACGGCCATTCCGGCCGGCCGGGTCAGGTTGGAGTATTTATATTGAATTAGAATACGAATCTATTTACTGTCTTTAAGTGACATCAAATCTGTTTACCTACATTACACCCCTGAAGGTAAATGGTGATCATATCTGACTGCCATGTCGTGAACGTGGGTGCGATATGATACGAATACAGTTTTAGACTGTACGTACGTGTATTGAACAAGTCATCTATCAATAGCGACCAGGCAACACTGACATTCGTTTTACCACAATCTGAGGGAATAATTACAATAATTGTTATGTATTAGGTATTATTTATTCACTTATCTTTTATTTTCCTGGTGCTGCTATGTCATCACATGTTCCTTCAATACAAAAAGAAAGAAAAAAAAAGTGGTTCAAATGCCTCTGAACACTATGGGACTTAACATCTGAGGTCATCAGTCCCCTAGAACTTAGAACAACTTAAACCTAACTAACCTAAGGACATCACACACAACCATGCCCGAGGCAGGATTCGAACCTGCAACCGTAGTGGTCGCGCGGTTCCAGACTGAAGCGCCTAGAACCGCTCGGCTTCTCCGACCGGCCCTTCATTACAAAAGTCGTGTTGTTACGTTTGTTGCACCTATTTGATCTTGATATAAGCTGTAGGAATACATTAAAGGCTGAAGTGATGTAAGAAGAAAAATACTGCAATAAATTGTATCACTTTAAAGAAACATGTAATACACCACAACATGATAGTACACAAAAGAATGGTGGCCAAGCGGTTCTAGGCGCTACAGTCTGGAACCGCGCCACCACTACGGTCGCACGTTGGAATCCTGCCTCGGGCATGGAAGTGTGTGATGTCCTTAGGTTAGTTAGGTTTAAGTAGTTCTAAGTTCTAAGGGACTGATGACCTCAGAAGTTCAGTCCCATAGTGCTTAGAGCCATTTTTGAACAAAAGAAAGTTTATATTTGATCGTATTTCACGGCCTTCTTCGGGGACTGTTATCAGTTTACACATACTAGGTTTAAGGTAAAACACACACGAAAGTGCTGAGCCACTGATGCTACCGCTATCGACGAGGAGAAAACTTATTTTTTTTTTTTTTAGGTTCTCGGAATTTGGTAATTTTTTTATTGTTGTGTTCACGTAACGTTCCTACTTCCGTGAACCTCTTATATAAAACCATTATCAATTAAATGGGCTCTCAACATTACCGTCGCTTGTATTGTGATCAGGAGATTAGTATTAGTTGGCTTACGACAGGCTATATATTAATACTGCAAGTAACACAAAAATTATCTTAAAACTGAAACTGAAATTACACTGCTCATCACTACTACGAGGGGCGTTCAGTAAGTATTGGAACACATTTTTTACTGAAAGCTGGTTGGCTTAATTCAGGATTTCAGTACATAGTATTATTCCTCTCACTTTTTGCTGAAAAACCCTGTTTTACAACATAATGTCCGTTTAATGGCTCTGAGCACTATGGGACTTAACATCTTAGGTCATAAGTCCCCTAGAACTTAGAACTACTTAAACCTAACTAACCTAAGGACATCACACACACCCATGCCCGAGGCAGGATTCGAACCTGCGACCGTAGCAGTCCCGCGCCAGAACCGCACGGCCACCGCGGCCGGTCCGTTTAATGCGACGGCCTTGAACCATCTTAGTGGGATGGCTTGTATCCATGCATGACAGCTGTTGTGGCGTAGCAAGACAGCCACGCCACGGAAGTAGCCGAAAGGCACGCGTTTAGTTCCCGCAGGCAAGAGATAGGTCTGTAACAGGATACGTAATGAATGCTATAAAGAAAAGTACGTAGCTTCTGGAATACTTAACTTTAATCCATCCTTGGTACATCGCTATTGACGATATAAGTGAGACTCCATAGATACATGCAATGTTACTAATGGCGCCTTGCTAGGTCGTAGCCATTGACTTAGCTGAAGGCTATTCTAACTATCTGCTCTGCAAATGAGCGAGGCTTCGTCAGTGTAGTCGCTAGCTACGTCGTCCGTACAACTGGGGCGAGTGCTCGTCCGTATCTCGAGACCTGCCTTGTGGTGGCGCTCGGTCTGCGATCACACAGTGGCGACACATGGGTCCGACATGTACTAATGGAGCGCGGCCGATTTAAAACTACCACCTAGCAAGTGTGGTGTCTGCGGTGACACCACAACAGCACTCTACTGGTCACGTCGTAGCCAACGTTTTGGTACGTGAATAACCTCCCCATCAGCCACGTACGGCTTTCCGCAGAGGTACTTCTTCATTGGGCCAAGCAGATGGAAGTCGGAAGGTGCGAGATCCGGGCTGTATGACGAATAAGGAAGAAGATTCCATTGAAGTTTTGTGAGCTCCTCTCTGGTGTTCTGACGTGTGTGGGGCCCTATGTTGCTATAAAGAAAGAGAAGTTCGTCTACATTGCATTGAAGGAGAGTGTCAGCATGTTACAACATTGCAGGAGTCACAGCTAGCCGGCACGCGGGAGATCGGACAGGTTTGCGCCACCTTGTTGAGATGATAACAGACGCCTCGCTCATTGAATCACCGCGCTTTGTTCACTGTAGGGTCTTTGCAGACATTCTGCAAACGTCTATGAATATAGCGATTCTTTGGTTTTCCGCCAAAAGAAACTCAATTATATCTCCCTGCTTGGAATGCACGTCCGTTACAGAAAACATTCTGAAGGTTACGTATGGCGTCACTGCCAAGTGGGACTTCATGAAACTACAGGGGCTGAAGCGGGAGTATTCCACTATGTACCAAACAAATTCTGCATATTTTTCAACCGAAAATGGCCGAGAGAAAGAAACGGTTGCGTTACGTATTGAAAGCCCGTCGTGCGAATGAAACATCCACGGAGAATGATATTGGCGTTACAAATCTCTAATACACTTAGACAAAAAAAATTGTTTCAAAATTTGAGAATCACTGTAATAAAAAATCCAGTGCTACAACGAGTTGAAATAAGACTTACTGTATGTCACATAATCAGGTCAGTGGTGGATTTCATGTGTGGTATGGTGGGTAACTCAGACTACAGTCCAGAGATCAATGACATACAAAGTAACAGTAGGCCGACAGGCCAGCTGTTGAAAGAACATGTACCAATCGTTTTCGGTAGGTTGCAAGAGTAAAAAGTCAAATAAGACGAGTTTCCTGCTGCCTACTGAAAATCTTGTGGAGTGCACGATACTCATGTAGATGAATGTTAAATTTGTTAGAATGAAGCGCCAAAAATGAGTATAAGGAAGGGTGCGACCAGGTCGTCTAAAGCAGATGAGTGAGACAGCTCTGATAATCTTTAATAATCACGGTCAGTACTGATGATAATTCAGGGCGGTCCTTATTATAATGTTCGTAATCCATCCAGTATAAGAACACACAACACATGCTGGTATATGACAGTGAATCGACGATGCCTCCTCTTTCAGTGGGCACAGTACACAGCACTGGGTCATTTCAAACTCATATTTCTTTAGAATGATGGTGACATATGCAGTAGTTGACTGTGATGTCAAAGTGCCACATTTGGGGTGAAAAAAGACCTATTGCAAATCCATTCGTGAGGGATTACTTGGATTTCGTAGCAGTCTGTCCGTGCGGATTGCGGATGTTCCCAACGGTATGGTTATCTCTGATATTTAAATACAATAACATAAAGTTTTTTTTCTCACTTGGAGTGACGATGCTTCTCGTTACACGTTAGATAGTCTTTTCGCTAGCTTGTTGTTTAATGAACATATCATCGACTAAGAAAAAACAGATGGCGTAACTTACCACTTACTTGAAACGGCCCTGCAAAAAAAAGTACCAGTGATTTACGAACGCAGAATAAGAGAACAATAAAACTTATGAAACACAGTTAGTACTTTGCTGTTCACAATGTTCTGCATTTTTGAAAGTAGAAGCTTATAATGTGCCCGAATCTAACAAGAACTTATTTCCTAGAAATAAAACTGTCACAGTTACGCAGTTATATATTTATATTTATTTCGTCGTTCCAAATAATTACCCAGTAAATAAAGGATTAGTGTAGTTGAGGAAGAGGTATTTAAAGAGAAAAAAGCGACATGCGGTAATGAGTACCATGTATTCGTTTCGTCACAAGTTATGTGTATCTTTAATCAAGTTCAGAAGTGTAGATCTTTGGTGTGACGACACGTGTGCTGCACAGCTGTTGAAATTGCTCGTTAATATTTTATAAAATTTTAGACTTCATTTACTAATTTTGAAGTTTATTTGTGTTAATATTTGCCGTAAAAGTAATTTATTGGTGGATTTTCATTACTCTCAGTCTTTATTTCTGTGTTATTGACTCGAGTGGTCTATTATTCATTGCTTGCGTCGTTCGTCTAAGACTCGCGCCTCACTACTGTGTTTACATTTTGCGGCGTGCACTGCAGCTGTAGCGGTTATCAAGCTAAGTAATGACAAACTTATTTGTAATCTGTGATACAGTTATTAAATTTAATAGTTTTCAGTGGTGTTGCGTGCCGTTTGTGGCGAAATAATGCCTTAATAAACTTTTGTAGTCGTTCGCTCGCTGTGTTTTTGAGCTTTCTGTGCGTCGAAGTCCTGTAGTAAATTTAGTGCTTTAGTTTTCAACTGACGTTTATTATTGTTTCTAGTGAAATATTTCAGTAAAA
The DNA here is from genome assembly GCF_023864345.2 of Schistocerca serialis cubense. Classification (NCBI taxonomy): domain Eukaryota; kingdom Metazoa; phylum Arthropoda; class Insecta; order Orthoptera; family Acrididae; genus Schistocerca; species Schistocerca serialis. Next base: position 316,690,157 of record NC_064640.1, on the reverse strand, counting down.
TTTTCATTCAGTGTTTTAGCTTCGCCTAGTGTTCCAATGGCCATTTGAATTTTATTTTAGCTAATAATTTGGTGAAATTTTGTTGGTATTGTTATTAGCAGTGGTGTATTAGTATTAATACGAGTAGTTGCGTTCTTAATAAGCAGAGAATTTCAAGACCATTAGTGATAGTTCGTAAATAGTTCTACTGGTGTAACTGAACTTTGGTAACGGGGACGTACAGTTCTTTTCAGTAACTGTAAAATTTTACCATGAGTGAGAAGTGTGGGCTCTGTCGTAAGTTTGTGTGTAGTGGGCTACGGTGTGGGATTTGTTAAAATTATTTTCATTTGGGGGAATGCAGTGGGGAAGCCAGTGGTCATTTTAGTGAAATCCTCTCCTGGGAATGCAGAATATGTAGTAGAAATAAGTTGATAGAGGAGCATTAGCGTAAGATCTGTGCCCTTCAGGTGCAGTTATAATGCGCAAAGGAGGAACTAGATAGGTTGAGGAGGGTGAAGGGTGGTGGGGAATTGGAACTGGCAGTTGGCAAGGAGGCAGCTAGGAGGAGGTGGTATTCGGACAGTTTTACTTTGCGTACATGCAATAGATATGACCAACTGTAAGAGTTGAGTGCAGAGGAGCCTCGTGTAGCTGTATATGTAGGGAACATGCAGCAGTCCTCAGCAATTCGGAGGCCTAGGTTAGTTGCAAAGTCTAGCAGAAAGAAGGTTCTCCTGTTAGGTAGTTCCCACGGTGGAGGTGTGGGCCAGCAGTTGCAGGAAGTGTTGGGAGTGAGTACCAGGTCACCAGCATTGTGAAGCTTAGTGCAGGGTTGGCTCAGGTGACTGACAGCGTAGGAAAGTTACGTAAGACTTTTACTATATGAATGTTGCGCAGCGGTAGTTGAATTCAGTGAAACTAAACTTTTAATTGTTGGTGTTTATAGGTCCCATAACTCTAACTTTAGAGCTCAAGCTAGAGGGGGTTCTTGATTCACTTTGTAGGAAGTACCAGAAACTAGTTATATGTGGTGACTTCAATATAAATTTTGTATATGATGGTGCAAGAAAAAGGATGTTGGTAGATCTCATAAATTCATATGATCTGGTGCAGACTGTGCTTTTTCCAATGAGGGTGCACGGGAACAGTAGCACAGCCATAGACAATATTTTTATTCATTCTTCATTACTAGATGGGCATTCTGCTAGTAAAAGCGTGAATGGCCTTTCAGACCATGATGCACAAATTTTAACACGAAAAGGCTTTTGTACTCAAACCAATGTCGTATTTAATTACAAACTATGTAGGAAAGTTAATCCAAAAGCAATAGTTTTTTAAACCTTGTCAAGGAACAAGAGTGGCAGGTTCTTTATAGTGCCGATAACATAGATGATAAATACAACGCTTTCCTTAACAGATTTATCACACTCTTTGAGAGTTGTTTTCCATTAGAACATTCTAAACGGGGTACTAGCAATAATGGGCAGCCCGGGTGGCTGACAAGTGGGATGAGGATATGATGTAGAACAAAGCGGGAATTGTATAAAAATGTTAGTAGTCACAATCAAGCTACAGTAGCCCATTACAAACAGTATTGTAAGGTGCTTAAAAATGTTACCAGGGAGGCAAAGAGTATGTGGTATGCAAATAGAATAGCTAATTTACAGGATAAAATTAAAACCATATGGTCAGTTGTGAAGGAAGTGTCTGGCCAGCAGCACAAGGTCGATGATATAAAGTCAGTTTGCAGTAAAAATATTTGTTACTGATAAATCAGATATACAGGGTGATTCAAAAAGAATACCACAACTTTAAAAATGTGTATTTAATGAAAGAAACATAATATAACCTTCCGATATACATCATTACAAAGAGTATTTAAAAAGTTTTTTTTTTCACTCAAAAACAAGTTCAGAGATGTTCAATATGGCCCCCTCCAGACACACGAGCAATATCAACCCGATACTCCAACTCGTTCCAAACTCTCTGTAGCATATCGGGCGTAACAGTTTGGATAGCTGCTGTTATTTCTCGTTTCAAATCATCAGTGGTGGCTGGGAGAGGTGGCCGAAACACCATATCCTTAACATACCCCCATAAGAAAAAATCGCAGGGGGTAAGATCAGGGCTTCTTGGAGGCCAGTGATGAAGTGCTCTGTCACGGGCTGCCTGGCGGCCGATCCATCGCCTCGGGTAGTTGACGTTCAATTCAGACGATAAGGTTTCATAACTAACCTTTTTCGTAGGACTCTCCATACAGTTGATTGTGGAATTTGCAGCTCTCTGCTAGCTCTGCGAGTCGATTTTCCTGGGCTGCGAACAAATGCTTGCTGGATGGGTGCTAAATTTTCATCACTCGTTCTCGGCCGTCCAGAACTTTTCCCTTTGCACAAACACCCATTCTCTGTAAACTGTTTATACCAACGTTTAATACACCACCTATCAGGAGGTTTAACACCATACTTCGTTCGAAATGCACGCTGAACAAGTGTCGGCGATTCACTTCTGACGAACTCAATAACACAAAAAGCTTTCTGTTGAGCGGTCGCCATCTTAGCATCAACTGACGCTGACGCTTAGTCAACAGCGCCTCAAGCGAACAAATGTACAACTAAATGAAACTTTATAGCTCCCTTAATTCGCCGACAGATAGTGCTTAGCTCTGCCTTTTGTCGTTGCAGAGTTTTAAATTCCTAAAGTTGTGGTATTCTTTTTGAATCACCCTGTATGTACAGTATTTAATAATCATTTTCTGAGCATTGCTGGTGAATTAAATAAAATAAAAACTTATTTCATACAGGAAATCGTATACATTTCTTGGCAAATGCCTTTCCGAGATTGATGTCGAATATACTCCGCTGTGATACAGACAAGATGGAGATTAAGTCAATGATTAAATCACTGAAGACTAAGGACTCTAATGGTTGTGATGGAGTGTCTAGCAGAATGTTAAAGTACTGTGCTGCACATGTTACCTGTACTTACCCATATTTGTAATTTTTCCTTTAGACCTATTTCTATGCCATCAGTGTTTGCAAAAGTTATTGAAAAGGCTATGTATGTAAGGATAATTGATCATTTTATATCACACGATTTGCTATCAAATGTTCAGTTCTGCTTTAGAAGTCGTTTAACGATTGAAAATGCTATATTCTCTTTTCTCTGTGAGGTACTGGATGAGTTAAACAAAAGGTTTCGAATGCTTGGCATATTGATTCAACTAAGGCATTTGATTGTGTTGATCACAAAATATTGCTCCAAAAATTGGACCATTACGAAATATTGCTCCAAAAGTTGCACCATTACGAAATACGGGGAGTAGCTCGCAATTGGTCCACCTCATACTTTAGCAACAGGCGGCAAAAGGTCATTATTCACAATTTTGATAACGGCTGTGATGTGGGGTCTGAGTGGGGTACTGTCAAGTGGGGGTGCCCCAGGGATGAGTGTTGAGGCCACTCCTGTTCCTTATTTATATCAATGATATGCCCTCTAGTATTACGGTTAACTCTGAAATATTTCTATTTGCTGATGACACTATGTTGGTAGTAAAGGATGTTGTGTCCAACATTGGCTAGGTTTCAAATAGTGCAGTACATTACCTCAGTTCATGGGTTGTAGAAACTAAACTAACGCTAAATCACAGTAAGACTCAGTTTTTACGGTTTCTAACACACAATTCAACAAAACCTGACTTTTTAATTTCACAGAATTGGCATATTATTAGTGTAACTGAACACTTCAGATTTCTAGGTGTTCAGACAGATAGTAAGCTGTCGTGGAAAGCAACATTCAGGATCTTGTTCAGAGACTTAATACTGCCATTTTTTCTAATCGAACGGTATCAGAAGTGAGTGATCGTTCGACACGAAAATGTCTACTTTGCTTATTTTCATTCGGTATTGTTGTATGCTATATTTTGGAGAACTCTTCCCATTCTAAAAGGATATTTTTGGCTCAGAAATGGGCGGTTCGGGCAATAAGTGGTATGAGTTCACGAACCTCTTGTCGACCTCTGTTCACGAGTCTGGGTATTTTGATTTTGCCCTCTCAATACGTATATTGCTTATTGTCGTTTCTTGTTACCAATATTAGTTTATTCCCAACAATAAGCAGCTCTCACTCTGTCAATACTCGGCAGAAATGAAACCTGCATTTAGATCGGACTTCCTTAACACTTGTGCAAAAAGGTGTGCAGTATACTGCTGCATCCATTTTCAATAGGCTGTCACTCGAATTCAAAAATCTTAGCAGCAATCCACGCGCTTTCAAATCAAAACTGAAGAGTTTCCTCATGGGTCACTCCTTCTATTGTGTTCTGTTCCTTGAAAATTTAAGCTGATTTTTATAGTATTGCTGATAGCGTTTACTTAAACTTACGGAGTTACTTCGATAAGGTTCATGAACATTGACTTTTATCTGTCACTACGTTTATGTTGTAATTTCACGTACTGACACGTTCCATGACCTTGGAGATCTGCTCCTCAATTTGGTCCTACGGAACTTGATCATACTGTATTTCTTGCGACCTGATGTATTCATAAGGAGAGGGGAAAAGTTCGAAATGCTTCGTTTGTAAAACCGAAATGGAGAACTCAGTGTACGCAGTAATTAAAACAAGAAGTACCAGATAAACGTGTAACCTGAGAGTCAGTGTCGATGGCAAATACAGCAGACATGGGTGACCAATACATTCCTGTGACTGAGTGAAGCAGTCAATACCGCCTGTGATCTCAACTGTCTTTGACAGAAATGTTTTCGCACATAGTATTGGCGGCTCCTTCATTGAGGTGGCTCATACTCAAGGAGTACATACAACACTTACAGAGTATCAAAAAATAAGTTTTACTGCTAAGCAGAAAGTAACATGATTTATGGCTCCGTGGATGACGAGATCATTCATTAGAAGCGACGCAAAATTGGAGGGATAGGGAAAGGAACAAGCTGTGTGCTTTACGAAGGAACCGTAGGCCATTCCCCTTAAACGATTTAGAAATACCACGGAGGGCCTAAATTGCGATGGCTGGACTGAGATTTTTCGTAAAGCAAGGCAGAGTCCTTGCGACATAGACGATCGAGCAGCAGCAATCACAATACATGGAAAGGATGGCTCTTTTACAGGAAAAAATGAAGCCTAGCATCGTCGCACATAACAAGGATATGTCTTGCCAACAGCTTTTTCGGACCGTGAAAAGGATCGATCAAAATGGCGACTCGCATTGGAGAGGACGTAATTTGAAATTCCTTTCCTGCTATCTAGATTGAGGTGTCCTGAGATTTGCCTGAAGTGCTTAAGTCGAAAGCTGAGATGATTCCCATGAAAAGAACACAACCAAATTCTGTCCTCATTACTAAATAAAAGTTTGTGTTTCGTCTCTATTGACTTCGTCAATGGGACTTTCAACCCTAATGTTACTCTTCCTTACAATAAATCGCTCTATGTGTTTTCCTATTATACGTGAGGGTAAGTAAACCGTTCGTAGAATTTAATCATATTTCGTGAAAATAGTTTTGATAGACGGTTTGTACTTTAGGAAAGGTGAAAAACAGGCCTAAAAATACGAGAGGACCACGTTCTACGACCTGTCACCACAGCCACAGCCAGCCTCTGTGGCAGAGCGGTTCTAGGCCGTTCAGTCTGGAACCGCGCTGCTGTTACGGTCGCAGGTTGGAATCCTGCCTCGGGCACGAATGTGTGTGATGTCTTTAGGTTAGTTAGGTTTAGATAGTTCTAAGTTCTAGGTGACTGATGACCTCAGATGTTAAGTCCCATAGTGCTCAGAGCCACTTGAACCAATTAAACCACAGCCGTAAGAATATTGACATTGCTGGAAAAATATAAAATAATTGTGGTCATCGTCAGTCTGTAGTGTGGTAGATACAAGAACATCAGCTCAGAAGTTATATAAAATTTCACAAAGGCTGGGTAAGTTACCTAGCCTGACCTAAAAAATCTATCATTACGACACCATGGACAAGATGAGAGCTAAAATACTAGAACTCGCGTCTTCATGGCACTCTTCATCTACATGTCTGACCTGCAAACCACTGTTAAGTGCATGGCAGACGGTACTTCACGGCTTGTAAGTGATTATACCCGTTCTATTTATGTAGGATCCGAGGAAAGGCTGATTGCTGAAACAGATCTGTCGGTGCTATCTTCGAGTGGAATTGCATGTTTTACTCACTTTTGTTAGAGTAAGTGAAAAACATTCGTTGTTTATAATCCTTTACTAATTACCTTTAATATACAGTCTGCTTTATTATCAGTGACTTCTTTCAGCTCGTTTACGTCAGTAAATAATCCAAATTTCTAGTTTTACGTATCTGAATAACCATACGACTTCTTACGTATACTGTTACGTATATTTCACGATATGCGTAATCTAAATTACCTCCGCATAACATGTCGCAGCAGGTATTTGGTAGTGTGGGAAACACCCCCTGACAGTTATAGACGGTAGACCTAACGTAATCGGATCCACCATAAAGAAAAAATCCTTAAATGAAATAAACCATAAAAATAATAGATACACTGTTCTAGGACTTACCACAACAGTTAAAGCAATTGTGAAAAAACTTGAAATTTTTCTGACGCAGGTCACTGCAGAAAATATTCGTATTGAAACCCTACGTGAACTCAAAAATTCTAACGAGACCTGAGAAGCAGAAGAGTGTAGTACCTCCTAGTTATTAATTCCTGTAAGTAAATCAGAATTAGGTCATCGAATTAATTCCATTGAGTGATTGTGAATCGATGAGAGAATGGACGACAGTGCAGCACAGGAGTCCCAGCACTGCGCTGCGTCACAATCCCGGCGTATCGGGGGGCTGCACATTTCATCTCGGGAAATCCTCCCAAATTGCTATGAAATACGCCGATCAATGGATCGGCAGGGAGACCTGATTTTCTGTCTAGTGTCATATCCACAAATAGCGTTCGAGATTGCGCTGGAGACACACACATTCGCGACAGTAAAGTGCAGTAGCTCTGCCACTCATCTGATGCTGTAAGCAAAATAATCTGATGGTTCACATCTCGCCTTGTCTTTATTACAAACTTGGCTCTTCTTTTATGCCATTTTCTTCGTAACTGAGTCGATCGCTAATATTGACTGCATCGCTCCAGTTATGATTGAACAGAATTTAATGCGGTGTTACAAAGCTGGGGTTTTGAGCCAATCTTGTAAACGGTTTTCCAGTGGAATAAAAAACTCTGTCTACAATTTTAATCCCGCCGTCCTATACTTCCCTCCATAACGAAACTGATGGTCCCTTGATGCCTCAGAACGTGTCTTATCAACCTATCCCTACCTTTATTCAAGTTATGCCATAATTTTTCCCCAATTTCTACTCAGTACCTCCTTAGTAGTTCCATGATCTTGCCATCTAATTTCAAGCATTCTTCTGTGGCACCACATTTCCAAACTTGTTGTCTGAACTGTTAATCCCCCCCAGGGGGTCCACAACTCTTTTGTGGATATGTGCGTAGCGAGCACAGGACCCCGAGCTAATGTGGCCCTCCTTCCTTTCCGGGCTGCATACCCTCCCTTTCCGCATCCTTCCCTGTCCCCCATCTTCACCTCCCCCCCTCACCTCTGGCTCTTTCCTTCCCTTTCACCCCCTCTGGGAGTATGGTTTGTGCCTACATCCGGAGACGGACGCTCGAAACTGTTACAAATTCCTTGCTTTCTATACTTGCAAGTCTTCGTCCTTCCTCTGTCCTTCTCTTTTCCTTCCCTCTTCTCTTTGCCCTTTTCTCCGCTGCGGCGTTTGAGACCCCTCTTCTTTCCTTTCCCTTTCTCTTTTTTCCTCCCTGTGCGTGTCTGAAGGCCGACCCACGCACTTCCATGCGTAGCCAGTGATGGGGTAACGCGTAATTCCCCGCCCCGGGTAGACAGATAGGACACGTACGTACCCCCTGGTAACGGCCAGGCCCAGGGATGGGTGATTACCTGAGCTGATACCTTCCGAAAGTGCCGATTGGTCCCTCCGTCCGTTTGTCGGGAGGTGTGACCTGAGGTGTGAACAATCACCTAAGGCGGGAGTGCCCTCAGAGAGGGCCCCCACAAGGGAGGAGCGCGCCATCAGAGACGCCGGTAATCATGGGGGATTCTTCCGCAATGGTTTCCTCACCTTCCACTATGTCTGCTCACAAGCGTAAGTTCACTGAGTCTCAGCCACAGACAGTTGTTCCATCGTTGCCACAGTTCCTTGTTGTTTCTCGGTCTGACGAAGGTCACGACTTCTCCACGGTCAACCCTTTCATTATTCAGAAAGGTGTCTACGCAATTGCAGGTCCTGTAAAGTCTTGTTGCAGATTACGGAATGGCACCCTGTTGTTAGAACAGTCAGTGCCCTCCAGGCACAAAAATTGCTGCATACCTCACTACTACACACCTTCCCTGTCCGGGTGGAACCGCACCGTACTTTAAATTCCTCGCGTGGAGTCGTTTATACACGCTCCCTCGATGGATTGTCTGACGAAGAAATTCAGCACTACCTGTCTGACCAGGGCATAACGGCTGTTCATAGGGTTATGAAAAGGGTTGACACGAACTTCATTCCAACCCGCACTGTCTTCTTGACATTTGACAAAGTTCAACTCCCATCGAAAATCAAAGCAGGCTATGAGATAATTTCCGTTCGCCCTTACGTCCCAAACCCTAAGCGTTGCTATCGGTGTCAGCGGTTCAATCACACCAGCCAGTCCTGTTCCAATCCGGCCAAATGTGTTAAGTGTGGCAAGGATGCCCATGAGGGTGCTTGTCCACCTCCATCCCCTCGCTGCATCAACTGTATGGGTGACCACGCTGCTTCCTCTCGAGATTGCCCCGTTTTTAAGGACGAAAAGCTCATCCAGGAATTTAGAGTGAAGGAAAAGGTGTCGACCTTCGCTGCTCGAAAATTATTCGCCAGTCGACAGCCCACCGTGCCTCAGACAGGAAAATACAGCACTGTCCTTGCTTCTCCTCGGCCAACAAAGGAGGCGGCCACGCAGACTTGCGACCTCACCTTTAGTGCCACGGTCGTCCGATCGGCCAGCGCAAAGATCGCCCGTTCAACCTCACCACTTTCGCCTGCCCACTCTCTGGCTCACCCTTCGTCGGGTTCTGCTAAATCTCGAGCCCTAAAGTCAGACACCAAGACTTCGAAAAAAGAGCATACTCGTGAAGAGTTTTTACGTACCGCAACTTCCCAACCATCGGTTCCTCCTTCATCTAAACATCATACTTCCAAGAAGGCTACAAAGAAACCCAGTTCCTCTCCTTCTCCGCCAAGGCGTGTCCCATCTACAGCACCACCTGGCGGAAATCGCCCTCGGCCGTCTTCTGTGTCACCGAGGCGCAATGCTGGCGGCCGATCAATCGGCCGATCGCTGGTGGCAGGAGCTGCTCCTGACCAACCTATGGATCAGGATCTTCTGCCTTCGCCTGAATGCCATTCCATGCTGTCGGTCGCAAGCTCTGAGCAGTCGTTGAGTTGACAGCGACCTTGGTCACATTCCTCCATTTTCTGTTCACCCTATGTCCATTATCCACTGGAATATCCGCGGTATTCGAGCCAATCGGGATGAATTGTCGATCCTCTTACGATCCTACTCGCCAGTCATCTTCTGTCTTCAGGAAACAAAGCTGCGTCCCCATGACCGCTTTGTTCTCCCTCATTTTGAGTCCGTCTGATATGATCTCCCCTCTGTTGAAGGCATTCCAGCGCATGGAGGACTCATGATTCTTATCCATGAAACTCTCCATTATCACCCAATCCATTTAAACACTTCCTTCCAAGCTGTCGCCATCCGTCTTTCCCTTTCTGGATACACGTTCTCTCTTTGTACTGTATACATTCCATCGTCCACACCAATGGCACGAGCTGATCTCCTTCATCATCTTGGTCAGCTTCCACCCCCCTATTTGCTGGTTGGGGCCTTCAATGCCAACCACCTGCTTTGGGGATCTCCACATCCTTGTCCACGTGGTTCACTATCGCTAGACGTCTTCCACCAAGCGGATCTAGTTTGCCTCAACTCTGGGGTCCCTACATTTTTGTCTGCTTCCACGACAAATTTATCTTATTTGGACCTTGCGGTCGGTACTGTTCCGCTAGCTTGGCGCTTCGAATGGTTCGCCCTCGATGATACACACTCGAGTGACCACTTTCCATGTGTCCTTAGACTGTAGCCTCAACTGCCATACATGCGCCCGCGACGCTGGAAGTTTGCCCAAGCTGATTGGACACTTTTTTCGTCTCTAGCGACATTCGATGACCGTCACTTTCCCAGCGTCGACGATGAGGTCACACATGTTACCGACTTTATTCTTACAGCTGCGGAACATTCAATACGACGCACCTCCGAATTGCCCCGGCGCCCCCCAGTTCCTTGGTGGAACGAGGCATGCCGTGATGCAATACGTGAGCGGCGACGCGCTCTCCGCGTTTTCCGCCGCCATCCTACTTTGGCCAACTGTATCCGCTATAAGCAGTTCCGACCGCGATGCCGTCGTGTCATCCGCGATAGCAAGAAGGCAAGCTGGAAATTCTTTATTAGCTCATTTAACACCTTCACTCCCTCCTCGGAAGTTTGGAGTCTGCTTCGACGGTTCTCAGGCGCGCCTAGTTTCTCCCCGGTCTCTGGGCTCACTGTCGCGCATGACACATTAGTGGACCCCGTTGCAATTTCTAACTCGTTGGGTCAGCACTTTGCTGAGATTTTGAGCTCTTCAAATTACCCGCCAGCGTTTCTCCCGAAGAAACGTGCAGCGGAAGTGCGACCTCTTGCTTTCTCCTCTCAAAATCGCGAAAGCTACAATACTGTTTTCTCCATGCGGGAACTCCAACATGCACTCTCTTCTTCTCGCTCCTCCGCCCCAGGACCGAATGGTATCCACGTCCAAATGTTGCTGCATTTATCAACCCATAGTCTGTGTTACCTCCTTCGCCTTTATAATCGAATTTGGACCGACAGTACTTTTCCCAGACGATGGCGGGAAGCTATCGTCGTTCCTGTTCCGAAACCTGGAAAGGACAAACATCTCCCCTCTAGCTATCGCCCCATTTCTCTCACGAGTAGTGTCTGTAAGGTTTTGGAGCGTATGGTGAATTACCGTTTAGCGTGGTGGCTGGAATCCCGCAGTCTTTTAACACCTGCCCAACGCGGATTCCGAAAGCATCGTTCTGCAGTTGACCATCTTGTTGCTCTCCCCACTTATATCATGAACAATTCTCTCCGGAAACGCCAAACAGTAGCAATATTTTTTGATCTGGAGAGAGCATACGATACCTGCTGGAGGACAGGCATCCTCCGCACACTGTTCTCTTGGGGCTTTCGAGGTCGGCTGCCCCTTTTTCTTCGCGAATTTATGGCAGAGCGCACATTTAGGGTGCGGGTGAACACTACTCTCTCCCGTACCTTCTCCCAAGAAAACGGGGTACCCCAGGGCTCCGTGCTGAGTGTTGTACTGTTTGCCATTGCCATCAATCCAATTATGGATTGTCTCCTTCCTGATGTCTTGGGCTCCCTCTTTGTGGACGATTTTGCGATCTACTACAGCTCTCAACGGACCAACCTTCTTGAACGACGTCTTCAAGGATGTCTCGATCGCCTCCACTCTTGGAGCATCGAAACCGGCTTCCGTTTCTCTCCCAGTAAGACCGTTTGTGTTAATTTTTGGCGACGTAAGGAGTTCCTTCCGCCCTCCTTACATCTAGGTCCTGTCAACCTTCCGTTTTCAAACGTCGCTAAATTCTTGGGTCTTACGTTTGACAGAAAACTGTGCTGGTCCTCCCACGTTTCCTATCTTTCGGCTCGCTGTCTGCGATCCCTTAACACCCTCCGTGTCCTGAATGGTACCTCCTGGGGAGCGGACCGAGTGGTCCTTCTCCGCCTCCATCGCGATTTAGTGCGCTCTAAATTGGACTATGGAAGCATAGTCTACTCCTCTGCTCGGCCGTCTATTCTTCGGCGTCTCGACTCTATCCACCACCGTGGATTACGTTTAGTGTCTGGAGATTTTTACACCAGCCCTGTGGAAAGCCTTTATGCTGAGACTGCTGAACCTCCGCTGTCCAATCCGCGAGCAGTCCTTCTGAGTCGTTACGCTAGCCATCTGTCTTCCATGCCTGCTAATCCCGCCCATGACCTTTTTTTCGACGCCTCCTTTGATGTAGGGTATGCAGGCCGCCCCTCCTCCCTACTACCACCGGGAGTCCGCTTCCGTCAACTGCTCCATTCTCTTTCCTTCCGCTTTCCTAAAACCTTCTTGACAACTTGGGGTACAGCACCGCCTTGGCTCCGTCCCCGGATCTGCCTGCTCCGTGACCTTTGTCGATTTCCCAAGGATGGTACCCCTTCACTTGTTTATCGTCGGGTATTTGCTGGTCTATGTGCACAAATGACGGACGCCACATTTATTTACACCGACGGCTCGAAAACATCGTTAGGTGTAGGGAGTGCCTATATTGTTGGCGACACCACAAATCACTTTCGGCTTCCCGACCAGTGTTCGGTGTATACTGCGGAGCTTTACGCTGTTCTCCAGGCTGTCCACTACATCCGCCGCCATCAGCGGATACAGTACGTTATCTGCTCAGATTCTATCAGCTCTCTCCTCAGTCTCCAAGCTCTTTATCCTATGCACCCTCTGGTCCTCCGGATTCAGGACTGTCTGCGCTTGCTCCACCTGGGGGGGCGTCTCGGTGGCGTTCCTCTGGCTCCCGGGACACGTTGGTATCTGTGGAAATGAGGCGGCCGATATTGCAGCCAAGGCTGCAGTCTCTCTTCTTCGGCCAGCTATTCAATCGATTCCCTTCGCCGATCTACGGAGCGTTTTATGTCATCGTGTTGTTCATTTATGGCACGCGCATTGGTCGACACTTCCCCATAATAAATTGCGGGACGTGAAAGCTCTTCCTTGTGCTTGGACCTCTTCCTCCCGAACGCGTCGTAGGGAGGAGGTAATTTTAACTAGACTCCGGATAGGGTACTGTCTTTTTAGCCATCGACATCTTTTAAGCGGCGATCCTCCCCCACTCTGTCCCCACTGCTCTCAGCTGTGGACGGTAAGACACCTTTTAATTGAGTGCCCCTATTTTAATCCGTTACGTTCTTTCAAGACTTTGTCCATTCCGTTCTGCTGCTCTTCCAGATCTTTTGTCTGCGAGAATTACAATGTCATAGGCAGACCTCCAAGTTTTTAGTTGTTCTCGTTAAATTTTTATTCCTTTTCCAGTTTTTGTTTGGCTCTCTTTACTGCTTGCTTGTACAGATCGAATAACATCGGGGATAGACGGCAGCCCTGTCTCATTCTCTTTCCAACTACTGCCTTCCTTTCATGCCCCTCGACTCTTATAACTGCCGACTGCATTCTGCACAAGTTTTAAATAGCTTTTCGCTCCCGGTATTTTACTTCTGCTGCTTTCAGAATTTCAGGCAATTTGTTCCAGTCAGCACTGTCAATAGCTTCATCAAATTTATTCGCAAGTGGGGAATTTTCCTGGCATTAACTGCAGGTATCATTATACTGCCATTTGCTGACACACAAAGACCTGTACAGGACCGGAACCCAAACCCAGATTTCCCGCTCGCCGCTAGAGGTCGCCTTAACAAGCACGTTTTCGGAACCGATTCAAGCTTCCATATATCATACTGTCAACGACCCCGTCGCTGACAACTTTGCTTGCATTGCCGCTACAGGGTTTCAAGGAGACAAACTTATTCAGTGTTAGTATTGCGATAATCTCTTTTTCCCAGACAGGCTTGTAATACATATTTTTAAAAATGTATGAAGATTGCGAATACAGCTAATGTCAGAAAGATTACGCAATTGTGAATAAATTCCTGAATTTAGTACAGCTGCAAGATAGTCACCAATGTCTGTTTCTTCAGACATTGTAAAGAATAAATTATCAGAAGTTTTTTCTAAGTCTACAAATGCTATAAACGTTGGATTGCCTTCCCTTAACGAATCTCCTTAGAGAAGTGGTAGGGGCAGTATTGCCTCGCATGTTCCAACATTTCTCCGGAATCCAAACTGATCTTCCCCGAGGTCGGCTTCCAGTAGCATGCCAGTAATAAAATAGCATACAAGGAACATCACTGCTGTTTTTCCCTACATCCGTAACCGATACGGTGGCGTCATTTGCACATCGTATGTAATTGATCAGAGCTTCGAACTTAAAACGAATTAAGTCCTTGATCTACATTTTAATACTGAGACATAGGGTAAGATTCAAATTTTAAATACAACTTTAAGCTGTTTTTGTCTATCAGAATAAACTTTAAATGACAAATAAGTGTATGTACTACTATTTGTATAAAACCGTTACATTTCATTATAATAGTAAGTGAACTACAATAAAATTTTAAAAAATGGTTCAAATGGCTCCAAGCACTGTGGGACTTAACATCTGAGGTCATCAGTCCCCTAGACTTAGAACCACTTAAACCTAGCTAACATACGGACATCACACACATCCATGCCCGAGAGAGGAATCGAACCTGCGACCGTAGCACCAGTGCGGTTCCGGACTAAAGCGCCTCGAACCGCTCGGCCACAGTAGCCGGCAAATGTAATTGGTTGCTTCCTATAAGCTAAAATAAAAAAAGACCGATAAAATATATTTCATGAGTGATTCGTAGAAAGAAATTCTGAAGACAATGTGGTAACATGATAGCAGAATGAACTTCTAGAATACTAGACTACTGAAGCCATCAACATAGTGTATTTATAGTACTGGTAACGAACATGAGAAGGTATACAATAATCAGTACGGATTGTTTTAAAAGAACTGTCGTAAACGAAAGATTCTCGTTTTCCAGGGAGCGCCACTTTTCGTCGGGTGAAGTCGTGTTCACGTCGTGGGCAGCTGTACCAGAGGCAGCAGACCGTGCGGGCTTCCCTCTACCACCACCAGCTGACCGGTAAGTGGGCTGGAAGACAAGAATGGAGCAAACAGTCATAATATAGAAATACGCTTCTCTGATCAACTCGTTTTGGTCATTCCATAATTTGTGTTCCTTTCTATTCCCTGCGTAAATCTCCAGGTCTTCTTACATATTACAGAGTGGCCCTTTCTGCCTCTATGAATAATATTAAAATTTTCAGCAACAGCCGTCATAAAATATCTTTCTGATCGTAAACGTGCGTATTGTAGTTTCGTTACTAGTGAATTTAATCGCTCTAAGTTCTTTATAAAAAAGAAAGAAACGGGTATTTAATGTGTTTTGATCTTACGATTTTATTTATGGGTTTGATTCTCACCCAGTTTTCTGTATATCCGTTTGATAGCTCCTGTATATATGAACTGAGGAAGTATCATAATGCATGCATCTCAAGTGCTACGAGGCACTTTGTTCGGCATAATTTGGTATATTTTTGATGCTTTTGTTTCATAATATCACTATTCGTTTGTTTTGCTTAGATCGGTGTTTCGATTACACACGTTAATATTTTTTGTGGTAAGTTCCTGTGGTCTGGTCATTGCATGACTGATAACTGTTTGTCATCTGGATACATCAACGAATGAAAATAAAAGAAACTGTGTTTTTCAAATCTACCATTACATCGTGTTTTGCATTCTATGTTGTTGTTGTTGTTGTTGTTGTTGTGGTCTTCAGTCCTGAGACTGGTTTGCTGCAGCTCTCCATGCTACTCTATGCTGTGCAAGCTTCATCTCCCAGTACCTAATGCAACCTACATCCTTCTGAATCTGCTTCGTTTATTCATCTCTTGGTCTCACTCCACGATTTTTGCCCTCCACGCTGCCCTCCAATACTAAATTGGTGATTCCTTGATGCCTCAGAACATGTCGTACCAACCGATCCCTTTTTCTGGTCAAGTTGTGCCACAAACTTCTCTTCTCCCCAATCTTATTCAATACTTCCTCATTAGTTATGTGATCTACCCATCTAATCTTCAGCATTCTTCTGTAGCCCCACATTTCGAAAGCTTCTATTCTCTTCTTGTCCAAACTATTTATCGTCCATGTTTCACTTCCATGCATTGCTACACTCCATACAAATACTTTCAGAAATGACTTCCTGACACTTAAATCTATACTCAATGTTAACAAATTTCTCTTCTTCAGAAACGCTTTCCTTGCCACTGCCAGTCTACATTTATATCTTCTCTACTTCGACCATCATCAGTTATTTTGCTCCCCAAATAGCAAAACTCCTTTACTACTTTAAGTGCCTCATTTCCTAATCTAATTCCCTCAGCATCACCCGACTTAATTCGACTACATTCCATTATCCTCGTATTATCAAACTCTGAAACTAGCATTGGCTAATTACATATTCATAATTTTTTACATTAAGTCATAGGAGCCATCGCATATTCTCGATATGTTAATTACATTTTACCCGTAAACCTAGAGATGTTCCTCATACGTTCTTGACCTCAACTTACGTAGCTGTTGTTGAAAAAGTGTTCTACGTACCTAACTCGCAAGAGTAATGGTTGGATTTGTAAATGCACAGTTTTTCACTATGGAGTTATGAGAAACTCTAAGTTCGACGTTTTTGTTTGACGTAAGTGCAAGTATGTAGCGAATAGTCAGCTAGACTGATTTTCCTTGTTTACTTTTCTGCTTTCTAATAAACGTTAAAACGTGTTTAGTTAATGTATTCTTAGTGAAGAATAAATGACTTTCACCCCGAGGCTTTGGGGAAATCAAGCTCATTGCTTTTGCCATGCTCCTATAGATCTGTGCTAATTTTGAATGCAGTGGAGGGGAGCCAATGCAGAGCTGAGGCTTTTAGTAAGGAAGTTTCGTAACTCCAACAGGGAGAAGGGACAGTTGTATACGTCGTAGTGGAACCCAAATCCCTATCACTCCTCCTGATAGCCACTCATTGATCCCGGAAAATTGTATCTCGACTGGCTGTGGTGGACGCTCTGTCGAAATATTCACTTAGTCCAGAGAGTATATCTCGACCTTTGGTCTGGAGACATTCATTTCCAATTAGAGCAGAAACTAGGCACATAATACGTATCCTACAGATCCCGCGGACTGTCTGTCTACGAGGTTTGTCCAGAAAGTAAGTTCAAATCTGTCGCAAAATGCAAACCACAGTGAAAACCAGAAACGATTTATTTGCAACAGTTAGGTACACCTTCCACCTACTTCTCTACATAGTCGCCGCTCTAACTTCGAGTTTTGTCGTAATGTTATATCGAATTTCCAATATCCTAGTCATAGAAAGCAGCCGCCTGTGCTTTCGTCAAGTTATGTGCACTGGTCTGCAGCTGGTTGTCTGTGGGAAAAATTTGTCCTCATCGCCAGCGGTTCTTGTGAGCAGACATGAGAGTCAGGGGGAGCCAATTACGGACTGTATTGTGGGTGATCAAACATTTCGCATCGGAAACGCTACAGGAGCGTCTTCATTGCGTTTGCAGTGTGCGGACGAGAATAGGCATGAAGAAGGAACTGCTCGACAGTTATGTGGGCTGCATGACACAGGCGAAATCTCTAACCAGGCCCTCACATTTGGCGGGAGACGCTGTTCCCTACGCATCTTTACGTGCTCACTGTTCACTCAAAACTGAAAAGAGCGGCGTGGCACGATCAACGGGGGTACTACAGACACTGCCCAACAAATCTGTGCAAAGATTTACCCGATTTTCCCAGTGGTTTCCATTTCACGACCTATCGGAACTTACTTTCTGGACAACCCCCGTATAATTAAAGTTCACTCTTACCGGAACTGATTATGATGCCCTTGAACTGTAACTAACTTTGTTTTCACTCCCCAATAACTCGCTCTGATAATGAACTAATATACACAGACCCTTACTGCAAAGAAGTCGTGTCCCCACGAAGTTGGATGATGATTGTCGGTTGTATGCTTTAGCGGCACGGTAGAGCGTGTCGCTAATAAGATACACTATGTGATCAGAAGTATCCGGACACTCAAAAAAATTTTAGTTTTTCATATTAGGTGCATTGTCAGCTGCTGCCAGATACTCCATATCAGTGACCTTAGTAATCATTATACATGGTGAGAGAGCAGAATGGGGCTCGACGCGGAACTAACGGACTTCGAATGTGGTCAGTTGGTTCGGTGTCACTTGTGTCATACGGCTGTACGCGTGATTCCACACACCTAAACCTCCCTAGGTCCACTGTTTCCGATGTTATAGTAAAATGGAAACTTGAAGGACACCTACAGCACAAAAGCATACAGGCCGACCTCGTCTGTTGACTGACAGAGACAGCGAACAGCTGAAGAGGGTCGTATTTTGTAATAACATCTATCCAGACAATCACACAGGAATGCCCAACTGCATCAGGATCCACTGAAAGTACTATGACAGTTAGGTGGGAGGTGAGAAAATTAGGATTTCATGGTCGAACAGCTGCTGATAAAGCCACAAATAACCCATGTAAGTACCAAACGACGCCTCGCTTGGTATAAGGAGCGTAAACAATGGACGATTGAAAAGTGGAAAAACGTTGTGTGGAGTGACGAATTATAGTACACAATGTGGCGATCCGATGGCAGGGTGTGGATATGGCGAATGCCCGGTGAACGTCATCTTCCAGCGTGTGTAGTGCCAACAGTAAAATTCGGAGGCGGTGGTGTTATGGTGCCGTCGTGTTTTTCATGGAGGACGCTTGCACCCCTTGTTGTTTTGCGTGGCACCATCACAACACAGGCCTAAATTGATGTTTTAAGTGCCTTCTTGCTTGTAACTGTTGGAGAGAAATTCGGGGATGGCGATGCATCTTTCAACACGATCAAGCATCTGTTCATAATGCACGACCTGTGGCGGTGTGATTACACGACAGTAACATCCCTGTAATGGACTGGCCTGCAGAGAGTCCTCACCTGAATCCTGTAGAACACCTCTGAGATGTTTTGGAACGCCGACTTTGTGCCAGGTCTCACCGACCGACATCGATATCTCTTCTCAGTGCAGCACTCCGTGAAGAATGGGCTGCCATTCCCGAAGAGGAAACCTTCCAGCACCTGATTGAACGTATGCCTGCGAGAGTGGAAAGTGTCATCAAGGCTAAGGGTGGCCCAACACCATATTGAATTCCAGCATTACCGATGGAGGGCACCACGAATTTGTAAATCATTTTCAGCCAGGTATCCGGACACTTTTGATCACATAGTGTACAAACTGAGACGATCGATGAACTCAGCAAGTGGGCTGTTGGAAAGTGTCCAGTTCGCCTTTGTGATCACCATTCTGGGCAGTTCACGTTAAGACCCTATGCTACTGATAGACAAGTAGAGGACACTGCGATACACGTCAGTGACCACTTTTCGCTAACAAGAAACCCAAAGAGTGCGATGTCGCAAGTTCAGTGTTTAGTAACGCTCATTTGAAAGTGTTGTGCTGACAAGCGTAACAGGAAAATTATTTGCTGCTAATGAGTCACCATGTGCATGAGGAGGGTGAGACGAAATGAGTGTCCAGGATGTGCAGGGATCAACCTTCTGTGGGATGTTTGTATTGCTGTTGGTAGGGTGGTCTTCAGTCCAAAGACTGGTTTGATGCAGCTCTCCATGCTACTGTATCCTGTGCAAGCTTCATCTCCGAGTGACAACTGCAACCTACATCCCTCTGAATCTGCTACTGTGTTCATTCCTTGTTCCCTCTCAGATCCTCACGCTTCTCTCCGTACTGAATTGATGGTTCCATGATGCCTCAGAATGTATCCTACCAACCGATCCCTTCTTTTAGCCAGGTTGTACCTCAAATTTCTCTTCTTCCCAATTCTATTCCCTTCTCATTAGTTACGTGATCGACCCATCTAACCTTCAGCATTCATCTGTAGTACCACAATTCTGTTCTTGTCCAAACTGTTCATCGTCCATGTTTCACATTCACACGTAGCTACACTCCATACAAACACTTTTAGAAAACACTTCCCGACACTTAAATCTATACTCGATATTAACAAATTTCTCTTCGTCAGAAACGCTTTTCTTGCCATTGCCTATATTTTATATCCTCCTTACTTCGACCATCATCGGTCATTTTGCTTCCCAAATAGCAAAACTCATTTACTACTTTAGAAGCCTCATTTCTCAATCTAATTCCCTCAGCATCACCTGATTTAATTCGACTACAATCCAATGTCCTCATTTTGCTTTTCAATTCAATAAACTTTAAGATATTTTATTTCATTTCAAGAGGGACCAGTTTCGGCAATTCATTTTGCCAACTTCAGGCCCCATATGCTTTTTTCGAATCAGAGCTTATCGTATAGCGCCATAAAACTGGATATCGTGAATCTTAATCGTTGTGCAACTGATTCCGACAGAAGCGTGACAGTGACAGTGTCAGTTGCTGTAGTTTAGCTATCGCGAAGTTGAAGTAGATGGTTCCTGTAAGTTAATATGGGCAGATGTCATTCTTGGCAACCGGAATGAAATAATAATTGGATCCTTTTACGGACCTCCCAACGCAGATAATACAATCGCCGGATGGTTCAATGAAAACTTGAGTTTAATTTCAAACATGTACCCAACTCACACAATTATGCTTATTGGTGACTTCAATTTACCCTCAATACGTTGGTGAAGGTACGTGCTTATTTCCGGAGGTACGCATAAAACATCATCCGAAATTGTGCTAAACGCATTCTTTGAAAATTATTTCGAGCAGTTAGTTCATGAGACTACGCGAATAGTAAATAGTTGTGAAAACCTCTTAACAAATAATCCTGAGCTAATAACGAGCATCAAAACGGATACAGGGGTTAGTGAACTGTGATGTGCGTACTGTAAGACCTTCGGTACACTCACCATCAGATTATTTGACTTGTCGCTCTAACGAAGTAGGCGAGTGTCAGCAATATGTGGTCTTATCGTGGCGTGTTTATCTTCTGCCGTTAGGTCAGACGATAGAAATGCCACTTGCACGCTTAGAGTAGCAGACTGACGGTGACCAACTTTAACAGAACTTGATTAATTTTCACACACATTCATTAAAATAATAACAATCATAAACCTTACTTAACTTGATTCTGGATGCTATTTACAATTGACAGTCTGAAGTTCCTTTGGTCTTGGTACGTTAATCTTATACTCACATATCTCTGATACTTCACAAAGTGTCTATACATTTATCTTCATGGCTATGTACAGGAATATGATAATCTTGTTAGGCGCAGACTGAAACTTGACTATAGACTGGTACAGACTGGTGCAGGCTAACGCAGACTGACTAATCGGAGGTCTGTACACTCGTTATAATACCTCGCGTGTTCAGGTATCACTGCGCGAGTGTGATCCGCGATGAGAAAAGGTTCTAAGTTAGCAGCAATCTCATTGGCTGCGTTACATATTAATACGCAGATCGGCGGAAGCAGAATTCGGTCCGTCTCTAAGACAGCGCCATCACGTAATGCGGAGACGGACGAGCGCTGCGCCTGCGCTGTTGTCCTTAGCGGGGCGCGCTCTAGTGGGAAAGTTGTGTACGCGCTGACTACGTGGAACTATGTACACAACATGAACGCAGGGTTGTCGTAGCGAGACTGAATGTTGTAACCCCCAAATTCTTCAAAAATAAGCGAAAAGTATATCTATTCAAAAAGGCAGATAAAAATTCACTTGACGTTTTCCCGAGGGACAATCATCACGCCTTCTAAATTAACAGTCTAAGTATAGACCAGATGTGGTTTGAAGTCAAAGAAATAGTATCGGTAGCAGTTGAGAGATGTATACCAAATAGGTTAACAAACGACGGCGATGGTACTCCTTGGTACACAAACCGGGTCAGAGCACTGTTGCAGAAGTAATGAAAAAACATGCTATTTTAAACGGACGCAAAATCTCCAAAATTGATAGTTTTTTTACAGACTTTCGTAATTTAGCACGGACTTCAATGCGAGATGCTTATAATAGTTTCTACAACGAAACTTTGTCCTAAAACTGGCAGAAAATCCAAAGAGATTCTGGTCGTATGTGAAGTATGCGACTAGCAAGACACAATAAATGCCTTCTCTGCACGGTAGCGATGGAGATACTACCGAAAACCGTGCTGCCAAAGCAGAGTTACTAAACACAGCCTCCCGAATTTCCTTCACCAAAGAAGACGAAATAAACATTCCAGAATTCGAATCAAGAACTGTTGACAACACGAGTAACGTAGAATTGGATATCCAAGGAGTGGTGAAGCAATTTAAATCACTTAACAAAAGCAAGTCTTCCAGTCCAGATTACATACCAGTTAGGTTCCTTTCAGAGTATGCTGATACAGATCCATACTAAACAATCATATACAACAGTTCGCTAGACGGAAGATCCGTAACCAAAGACTGGAGAGTTGCACTGGTCACACCAATATTCAAGGAAGGTAGTGGGAGCAATCTACTAAATTACAGGTCCACATCATTAACGTCGATATGCAGCAGGAATTTGGAACATTTATTGTGTTCGAACATAATGAATTATCTCGAAGAAAATGGTCTATAGACACACAGTCAACACGGATTTAGAAAAGATCGTTCTTGTGAAACCCAATTAGATCTTATTTGCAAGAAAAGTTGAGTGTTAATGACAAGGGATTTCAAATAGATTCCGTATTTCTGTATTTCCGATAGGCTTTTGAAACTATACCACACAATCGGCTTTTAGTGATACTGCGTGATTATGGACTATCGTCTGAGTTAGTGGGTTGGGTTGTTTGGGGGAAGAGACCAAACAGCGAGGTCATCGGTTTCATCGGATTAGGGAAGGACGGGGTAGGAAGTCGGTCGTGCCTTTTTAGAGGAACCATCCTGGCATTTGCCTGGATCGATTTAGGGAAATCACGGAAAACCTAAATCAGGCTGGCCGGACGCGGGATTGAACCGTCGTCCTCCCGAATGTGAGTCCAGTGTGCTAACCACTGCGCCACCTCGCTCGGTTTGAGTTTGTGATTTTCTGTCAGACAGGTCACAGTTTGTAGTAATTGATGTCAAGTCATCGAGTAAAACAAAAGTGATTTTAGGCGTTCTCCAGGGTAGTGTCGTAGGCCCTTTGCTGTTTCTTACCTATATAAACGATTTGGGAGACAATTTGAGCAGCCGTTGTAGGTTTTCTTATAGGTAACGCTGTCTTTTATCGACTAGTAAAATCATCAGAAGATCAAAACAGATTTGCAGAACCATTTAGGAACTATGTCAGTGTTTCTCCAGAATTGACAGTTTACCCTAATTAACGAAAAGTGTGAGGCCATCCACATGAGTGCTGAAAGGAATACCTTATACTTTGGTTACACAATAAATCAGTCAAATCTAAAAGCAGTAAATTGAACTAAATACCTAGGAATTAAGATTACCAACAACTTAAATTGGAAAGAACACACAGAAAATGTTGCGGGGAAGACGAACCAAAGACTGCGTTTTATTGACAGAACACTTACCAAATATATCAGATGTACTAAGGAGGCTGCGTACACTACACTTGTCCGTTCTCTTTTAGAATACTGCTGCGCGGAGTGGGATCCTTGAAGGCGTACGTCGAAAATTTCAAAGAAAGGCAGAATTTTTTGTATTATCGCGAAATATGGGAGAAAGTGTCACTGAAATGATAAAGGATTTGGGGTGGTTATCATTAAAACAAGGGCGTTTTTCGTTGCTGCGGAATCTTCTCCCGAAAATTCAATCACCAACTTTCTGCTCCGAATGCGAAAGTATTTTGTTGGCCCCGAACTACGTAGGGTGAAATGATCAACATAATAAAATAAGGGAAATGAAAGTTCGCACGGAAAGATATATTTGTTCGCTTTCTCCGCCCTGTACGAGATTGTAATAATAGAGAATTGTGAAGGTGGTTCGATGAACTCTCTGCCAGGCACCGAAATACGATTGACAGTGAATCGATGTAGATATAGAACTTCGATTACGATGAATGAAATTAAGGACTGTGTCCCTTGAAAAGAAAGTATTTCTTACTTGATAGATATAATAAATTACAGACTGTGCCCTCTGACTTCTCATGAGCTTTAACAATTGAATAAGACGAGATTTTGCCAATGAACCTAAATTTGGCAGCTACAGTTTTAACTATAAGATGGTATCACTTTTCATTTCCAGCCTGCTAACGACATCGTCCTTAGAGGAGAATTACTATTTATGAACGAGTTAAGTAACAACACTTCAATTCTGCACATAGAATATTACAGAATATAAGCTTTCTATCTTTCAAACTGAGCATATTCGTTAAAAGAGAATCGCTGTCTTAGAACAGCGTAGATAGGAACGCGTCTTATAACGTGACGCACTTACAAACATGTATAATTGGGATAAAAAGATGAATTGCCCTCGTTAATTTGAAGTACATGTTTGAAGTACATAACTGGGATAAAATGATGAATTTCCCTCGTCAATTTGAAGTACATTGCATTCTTTCACTGTAGCTCAGATGTAGCCTTTATAAGCAGAAAGTATAACGACTAGACTCAGTTCTCCACGAGGTGTGCACTACAGTTTTTATTCTGGTATGTTCTGAATATTTCGAAATATCCTTAGAATCTCTTAAACACTATTGATAATTATGGAAACCGCAGTGTTCCCGTAGTGGTTTATTTACCTGAAAATGACATAGATCTCTGAATAGGGTTGCTTCCACAAAGATTCATTACTGTATAACGGAGTCACGCGATGAATTTGAAGATCAAATTGAGTCTTGAGTACTCGGGCTGCGAGCTCAGCTTACGAAACAACTATACATGTAACACCCAGCTACTCATATTTGGTGGCACGTATTACCCGTAAATGAATCTGTTAATGCTGACATCTTCTACCATCAAGCTGGTATTGAAATTTTAAAAACGGTCAGACATTCTACTGATGGAAACAATTTCAATAATTACATTTCATATCCAGAACGTTTCCTCACCAATACGATGCAGACTTGATAATTGCTGCCTGTCATGTACTTCACTTGAATCTGCAGAACGGTTTGCTGCCTGCTGACGACTGTTGGATTGTTTCTGCCGGATTCCCATATTCAATCCCACACTCTACTGTTAACATGTCGAATGGTTTCTGATAGGAGTGAGTAAATCGGTTTTATTCATCTTAAGATTAAAAAAAAAAGTGAAGTGAAAATGTTTCAGCGGACGCAAAACGCAATGTAGGTTACCTAACAATACTTTTTTTTGAAGTAATATGTTTGCTCTCAGAAGGCTATGAAATAAATACATTCATACTCAACGAATACGAAATCAGCGTATTTGCGTTAGTAGACACAGTTTAGCAGTTGACTCCAATTACACTGAACTTAATTGAAAATTATGGAAATCGATAATAGACGCATTAGCATTTTATGAATATCTATTTCCGATAACAAGTTGAGTTTCTTAGTAATTCTTCACTTTCTTTGTGTCAAAATTTATGCTACTGCACTTTCAATTTCTGCTATCTTCTTACCTTCTTCGTTGTACTTATCAGAAACACAGTTTCTCAGTTGCAGCACTCCTGTTTTATACGTAGTTAATATCACTTTGTCAGTGTAAGTTCTTCCTTCTCCTTGCGCTACGTCAGTCGTTTAATTTCCGTCTCTATTCTGTCCTTTATGTTTAAAACAATGTTTACATTGGTAAGTGATGTAATAGTTCCTGGGTGTGCCCTTAGTACAGTCACTTCAAAGTGCTAGCTTAAAAAGAGGTTACCATTTAAATTCTTAGTAAGAACACGCTGGTATGCCATGCGATGATCAGATCCTTGTATGAATTAAGTGGTTAGTTGAAATAATGGGCTGGGTAGTAAAGGAAACACCGTAATTTTATGTTATCTCTTCCATTAGCGAAATAGAAAATGTTCTTCCTATGTTCTTCCCGAAGACTGCTGGGAGTGTGATAACGTTCACATATCTCTTTATAAAAAAAACTTCGAACGTTTGTTGAAAAACTGAGATCTGCGTCAGAGGCGTATGTAAGCCAATATTGCATTGATGGGTTTCAGTGTATTGTGCAGCAGAAAGTATTATAATATTTCACGGGAATCCAAAATGCAGAGGCGGCACAAATCATGCACAGTTTTAAGGAAAGATTAAAGCCTTAACACCAAAAGTATTTACTAGTATTTTATGTAATACGTGCTGCATTCTAACACCTCTAGTTTATAGCATATATATGCTTTCTTTCGAGCACGAAGTTTCCCAATATTTATGACAGTATTTGAAGTGTCCAGTATTATTAGCGATAAGGTAATTGCAGTTCCTTGGTACATACTTAATTTATGCGATATACTACCACCCTTACTTCTATCTATGGATTCAATATTTATCAACTTACGTTTATCTTTGCGAAACGGACGAAATAAGACTTTCCTTCACGGTAATTACACCGGAGAACAGGAATTTGGTTTTCTTAGATCTGTTACTTGTTTTTTACTAACTTTTGGCCTGTGAATCAAAACTATCTGAAGCTTTTGTGTATTACATCATCTTTTTAAACTACAGAATACACTTTCTTTGTCTCAAAAGCTATACAAATTGTGCATGTATGTGTTAATAAAGGGAAAACTTACCCGATATATTGTTCATACCTTCTTCTGGAGTGTTAATTCTGTGGACATTCTCGCTTGATGCTCCAACAACAGTCAGCCGCCGGCCGGAGTGGCCGTGCGGTTCTAGGCGCTACAGTCTGGAACCGCGAGACCGCTACGGTCGCAGGTTCGAATCCTGCCTCGGGCATGGATGTGTGTGATGTCCTTAGGTTAGTTAGGTTTAAGTAGTTCTAAGTTCTAGGGGACTGATGACCTCAGAAGTTGAGTCCCATAGTGCTCATAGCCATTTGAACCATTTGAAGTCAGCCATGACATAAACATACCAACTACCTTGATACCTTTTTTCCATGACCTTCAAACCTTGGTGAAATCGCTCATCCCACTCATCTCTGACTGCACCAAGAGTTTCCTGGTAATCACCAAGATGGTTACGTAATAAATGCGGTTTGATATTTATTTTACAGCCAAACATTTTTAAGCTGTCCAAAAGTTCCTAGCCTATTTCGGTGTAATTCAGTACTCGTGTATTATCAAGAAAGTCTTTCGCATTATTTATGAATGTCAACCAAGCAATCTTTTCATTTCCCGGCGTTGTTCCGATGAAATTTTCATCTTTAACGAGCTGCCGAATTTGTGGATGATCAAACACACCGGACTTTAACTTTCCATAAGAGAGGTTAGCTACTGCCCAAAAGAGATACTTGAAAGAGTCTCCTTGATTTGAAAAAGCCTTAACATTGTTTCATGAGGCCTAGTTACGCTACTGGCCATTAAAATTGCTACACCACAAAGATGGCGTGCTACAGACGCGAAATTTAACCTACAGGAAGAAGATGCTGTGATATGCAAATGATCAGCTTTTCAGAGCATTCAAACAAGATTGGCGGCGGTGGCGACACCTACAACTCGCTGACATGAGGAAAGTTTCCAACCGATTTCTCATACACAAACAGCAGTTGACCGGCGTTGCCTGGTGAAACGTTGTTGTGATGCCTCGTGTAAGGAGGAGAAATGCGTACTATCACGTTTCCGACTTCGATAAAGGTCGGATTGTAGCATATCGCGATTGCGGTTTATCGTATCGCGACATTGCTGCTCGCGTTGGTCGACATAAAATGACTGTTAGCAGAACATGGAATCGGTAGGTTCAGGAGGGTAATACGGAACGCCGTGCTGGTTCCCCATGGCGTCGTATCACTAGTAGTCGAAATGACAGGCATCTAATCCACATGGCTGTAACGGATCGTTCAGCCACGGCTCGATCCCTGAGTCAACAGATGGGGACGTTTGCAAGACAACAACCATCTGCACGAACTGTTCGACGACGTTTGCACCAGCGTGGACTATCAGCTCGGAGACCATGGCTGCGATTACCCTTGACGCTGCATCACAGACAGGAGCGCCTGCGATGGTGTACTCAACGACGAACCTGGGTGCACGAATGGTAAAACGTAATTTTTTCGGATGAATCTAGGTTCTGTTTACAGTATCATGATGGTCGCAATCGTGTTAGGCGACATCGCAGTGAACGCACATTGGAAGCGTGTATTCGTCATCGCCATACTGGCGTATAACCCGGCGTGATGGTATGGGGTGCCATTGGTTACGCGTCTCGGTCACCTCGTGCTGGCATTGACGGCACTTTGAACAGTGGACGTTACATTTCAGATGTGTCACGACCCGTGGCTCTTACCTTCATTCGATCCCTGCAAAACCCTACATTCCAGCAGGATAATGCACGATCGCATGTTGCAGATGCTGTACGGGCCTTTCTGGATACAGAAAATGATCGACTGCTGCCCTGGCCAACACATTCTTGAGATTTCTCACCAATTGAAATCGTCTGGTCAATGGTGGCAAAGCAGCTGGCTCGTCACAATACGCCAGTCACTACTCTTGATGAACTGTGGTATCGTGTTGAAGCTGCATGGGCAGCTGTACCTGTACACGCATCCAAGCTCTGTTTGACTCAATGCCCAGGCGTATCAAGGCCGTTATTACGGCCAGAGGTGGTTGTTCTGGGTACTGATATCTCACCCAAATTGCTTGAAAATGTAATCACATGTCAGTTCTAGTATAATATATTTGTCCAATAAATACCCGTTTATCATCTGCATTTCTTCTTAGTGTAGCAATTTTAATGGACAGTAGTGTACATATGCAAAAGAGGAAATATATAATTCATTGAAAGTTGTCACTGGTACTTTAACTGCGTGAGCCACTGGGCGTATGGCTGATGGTAATCTAGGATACTCTATTTTATATTTGTTTTCCTTGACGTAACTACATAGGCTTTCAAGGCCGGTGTCACGATCATTAAATTTCTTCTGGGTGTTGTACTGCGTCACTGTATAAAATACTTTAAGTTTATAATGAATGTATGCTATACAATGAGTGGTCTCTGGACTCTAGCCAGATCATAATAATACCAAATGGAAATATATCATAT
This sequence comes from Schistocerca serialis cubense, assembly GCF_023864345.2. Lineage (NCBI taxonomy): Eukaryota > Metazoa > Arthropoda > Insecta > Orthoptera > Acrididae > Schistocerca > Schistocerca serialis. The sequence goes on along the minus strand of NC_064640.1, from coordinate 316,661,269 downwards.
GTTGCCTACGTCAACATCCGTAACCTCTCGATGTAATGAGCACACACTGTGAGGGGCCCATGGTACATCTTGATCACCAATTTTTACTTTAACGTAGGCGTTATAGGCTTGCCGGAAAAATGTGCTGATTTTTTGCTGTGACTGGGAGTGGTAAAACTGCTACGTACGTAACAAAACGAATGAGGGCTGTTTTTAACACGGTGCAAACGGCAAGAGACAGACGTAAGAAAAGGTTTCCGTTCCTATATACGTGAGAACTAATACTGTTAACGTTGTATACGATCAGGAACTCATACTCCATATCGGATTGCTTTTCGCTATATTGGAAAGGTACACAACGTCTGATTAAAGTATCTGAACTGGTCTATACAATATGAAACTCGCCCTGGTCTGCTACTGCGTCGCCGGTCGGGGAAGGTTTGTTAGCCAATAGGAGAGGAAAGGAACCTGCTTTGCTCCACGTTCGATCCCGAGGAAAGTGGTCATAATCACTTACGGTGTAGAGCAAGACTTGCGTGGTAGAAGAAAACTAGCTATTTCTGGAATAAGTGTCCCTATTTAAATCTAAAATAGCTGACAAATAGAGCTTAACAGAAATTGTGTTATAAATTGTTCGTCAGTGCTATTGACGGACAAAAAGAATGGCTCTAAGCACTATGGGACTTAGCATTTCAGGTCATCAGTCCCCTAGAGTTAGAACTACTTAAATCTAACTAACCTAAGGACATCACACACATCTATGCCAGAGGCAGGATTCGAACTTGTGACCGTAGCAGCAGCGCGGTTCAGGACTGAGCGCCTAGAACCGCTCTGCCACCGCGGCCAGCTATTGACGGACAGTTCTACCTCTCTCATTATCAACGTTTCGTTACATTCGTGGTTCCCGTCTCTCATATTCCACCTAGATTCAAACATGTATAACAATGTGACAGTAGCCGCGCGTCATTAGCCGAGCGGTCTAAGGCGTTGCAGTCGTGGACTGTGCGGCTGGTCCCGGCGGAGGTTAGAGTCCTCCCTGCGGCATGGGTGGTGTGTGTTTGTCCTTAGGATAATTTAGGTTAAATAGTGTGAGCTTAGGGACTGATGACCTTAGCAGTTAAGTCCCATAAGATTTCACACACACAATGTTACAGTATTTGGCTGCATAATAAATGAGTTTATCTTGGTGTATTACGAAGAAATTAGTTTTTTCGTTGCTATTCTTCTATCAGATGTTATCTTCTGTCCAAATGCTACGTTTTGGTTCTCCAGAGAGGATATTGCAATAATCTACTCTTCTGGTATATTATTGTTTAAACTTTTACTATTTTTTTCTAGACTCGTTTGTAGATTACTGACACCTGCATTTTGGTTTACATATAAATGTGGCATAGAGAAATTCGCCAAGTTACAACCTTTCTTCTATAACCTGCAGATACACAGACGTAGAACCAAATTTGAAAATTAAATAAGTCCCATATGTTTCTCTGCCCTATTAGATATGCTGGAATTTATTGCGAACGGTTAGAGAAAACTTTAGTTATCTTAGGACAGGCCAAACACCAATTACGGCTACAAATCAGGGAATCTTTCTACTGTAAAATACATGAAAAGGAAATTTTGGCTATGAATAAGTTAATGCTAGCTACAGACATTCGCTCTCCTACTGACAAGAGACATGTAGGAATATACCGTCATAATACTGACCACATTAATTTTTAAGTCTATTTCATGCGACATTCGCAAACAACGATGACGCTGCGGGTTGCTTCTGTTTTTGTAACGGTTGTCTCCTTGGAACACAAACAGTAAAAGTTCATAGGGAAGCACAAACTGAAAGATACTTTTCGGAACTACTGCCAATAGTAACATTCTTATTTTCATAACATACGCCATTACGCGAGATTCGTGCACGAAGTTGCTTTAACAACGTAATTTTCTTTTTACTGTGCTTTAGCCGCTATGAAGCAGCTAGTTGGGCTGTGTTAATCTCCGGCGTTAAGTGCGACTGTTAAGTTTTCTGAATGGTGTTGCCAGATTTCAATAGAGGCACCGTGTGAGAGATAAATTTAGCAAGCCGCTCCTCAGCTGCATATGGCAAAGCCTACCCGCATGCCCTGTATACTTGGCTTTCGCTAGCGGAGAGACAATGTCCTACACGTCGCTGAACCGCGAATATTGTCTCTCGCCGCAAATTTACTCTGTACTCTTGTGTGTTCACAAATTATTTTGTAATTCTACACATCTAGCTGACTTGAAAGACTAGATGTGATGAATTTGAAGAAAAAGCGTAGCTTTCCTCCTCATAAAAATTCCAGTTCTATTGACACTCATCTTGCTTTGTCTTCTCTGTTATAGGTACTTGCTATTATGATAGCAATATGGTATTTCTCTCTTGATCCTCTGGAAACAGTCCCAGAGGTGTACTTAGGCTTTTTACTGAGGAGTATTGGTTAGTATTGTTCAAAGTCCTCGTTTAATCACCGACTTACTTGGGATACCTAGATAATCAATGTACGGTATCCGTTAGGGTCACAATAAGTGACCTATTCACCCTAATTTTCATCTGTTGTAGCTCCTGTCAATATCCTCATTTGATTTATGATCGTTCTAGAGTAGTGGTAGTGTTCTCTACGCAACTACACTCTTGGAAATAGAAAAAAGAACACATTGACACCGGTGTGTCAGACCCACCATACTTGCTCCGGACACTGCGAGAGTGCTGTACAAGCAATGATCACACGCACGGCACAGCGGACACACCAGGAACCGCGGTGTTGGCCGTCGAATGGCGCTAGCTGCGCAGCATTTGTGCACCGCCGCCGTCAGTGTCAGCCAGTTTGCCGTGGCATACGGAGCTCCATCGCAGTCTTTAACACTGGTAGCATGCCGCGACAGCGTGGACGTGAACCGTATGTGCAGTTGACGGACTTTGAGCGAGGGCGTATAGTGGGCATGCGGGAGGCCGGGTGGACGTACCGCCGAATTGCTCAACACGTGGGGCGTGAGGTCTCCACAGTACATCGATGTTGTCGCCAGTGGTCGGCGGAAGGTGCACGTGCCCGTCGACCTGGGACCGGACCGCAGCGACGCACGGATGCACGCCAAGACCGTAGGATCCTACGCAGTGCCGTAGGGGACCGCACCGCCACTTCCCAGCAAATTAGGGACACTGTTGCTCCTGGGGTATCGGCGAGGACCATTCGCAACCGTCTCCATGAAGCTGGGCTACGGTCCAGCACACCGTTAGGCCGTCTTTCGCTCACGCCCCAACATCGTGCAGCCCGCCTCCAGTGGTGTCGCGACAGGCGTGAATGGAGGGACGAATGGAGACGTGTCGTTTTCAGTGATGAGAGTCGCTTCTGCCTTGGTGCCAATGATGGTCGTATGCGCGTTTAGCGCCGTGCAGGTGAGCGCCATAATCAGGACTGCATACGATCGAGGCACAAAGGGCCAACACCCGGCATCATGGTGTGGGGAGCGATCTCCTACACTGGCCGTACACCACTGGTGATCGTCGAGGGGACACTGAATAGTGCACGGTACATCCAAACCGTCATCGAACCCATCGTTCTACCATTCCTAGACCGGCAAGGGAACGTGCTGTTCCAACAGGACAATGCACGTCCGCATGTATCCCGTGCCACCCAACGTGCTCTAGAAGGTGTAAGTCAACTACCCTGGCCAGCAAGATCTCCGGATCTGTCCCCCATTGAGCATGTTTGGGACTGGATGAAGCGTCGTCTCACGCGGTCTGCACGTCCAGCACGAATGCTGGTCCAACTGAGGCGCCAGGTGGAAATGACATGGCAAGCCGTTCCACAGGACTACATCCAGCATCTCTACGATCGTCTCCATGGGAGAATAGCAGCCTGCATTGCTGCGAAAGGTGGATATACACTGTAATAGTGCCGACATTGTGCATGCTCTGTTGCCTGTGTCTATGTGCCTGTGGTTCTGTCAGTGTGATCATGTGATGTATCTGACCCCAGGAATGTGTCAATAAAGTTTCCCCTTCCTGGGACAATGAATTCACGGTGTTCTTATTTCAATTTCCAGGAGTGTACTTTCGAAATTCATCGCTTGCCTTGCATTTATCGGTGTAAACTCATCCACAGATAGTATAAGTTTAATATTCCTTCATTAGTATTGAGGAAGACATGCTCGTCTCATTAAGGGAGTTTCTTATATATTTAAAGCATCAAACCTTGAGCCATATATTAAACCAATGGAGCAACCTGCTGTGATGAAACTTGTCTGCTGTGAGCTATCTACTGTGCAGCTAACGGAGGTGAGACAAAATGCTATGGCTCTGTCACTTCTGACAAGACCTGACTGTTGGGTCGTAGTGAATCTGAATATTTTCAATATATTATCCGCATCGAAATAAACAAAATCGACAGTAATTAAAGGTTTTGCTTCCAGTCTATTTTTCCGTATTCTATATACAATTGATACTGTTGAGGGTTCCTTTGACATTGCAGGTGCTAACTGTCCATTAGGTAGCACACAAGTCGACTGCCAGCTTCATTATGTTTGAAGGAGTGGGGTAAATGATGGAATCAAGTTTCACCCGTTTCCTCCTCCCCCCCTCCACCCCACCAACAATACTTTTCACTTTTAAAATCATTCATGACTGTTCATGACTGTAGAGAAAATATTACCCTGCACAAGCATTCACCAATCATTCACACGGCACAGATGTCTGTTTGAGACATTACCCTACAGAAGGTAGAAATACTCAAGCTCAGGAGAAGAATCATCAGGTAACCGTAATCTTAATGAAATGTTTTATAAGATGAAATCATTATAATACGTCAAAGCGATTGGATATGAACCACTGAGTGACATAACTACACATGCATAAGGGATATCTTAGAAATACTCAAACTCTAGTGGCAATATGGAAACGAATTTACATTTGGGTTTAGTGTGCCTTGTTTTAGATGTGTGTGCTACTAATCCGGGAAGCACCCGTAACTCTGAGTTAATTGATAAATGTTCTATTTAAGAATCGCAACATACTCATACGGTTTGTACGCAGATACGACTTTTACGTAGGGCAGCACAATGGTGAGGGCGCAAGGTGACTCGACCTTACAAAACGTGTATGCAGAAAGAAAATCGGTTAGATCGTACTGGGTGATTTGATGTTAACCCATATATGCTCTCTATCAGACCAGGAAGAACGCAGTAAGCAGGCTTTCACGGTGTCGTCGCATGTGATAAACAGGGGGTGGACAAAAACACCAAAAACAAAACACAGTACTATGCCCAGACAGTGTAAGAAAACCGCTGGCATTCGGAATAGGTCCCAGCCATCTCGGAACCGATAAATGTGGGTCTTGTATGATTTTAAACGGAATGTTACTCAATTCTTCCTGCAAAATAGTGGCAAGTTTTGGTAAGGATGATGGAGGTAGATAGCTGTCACGCACACTTCTCTCCAAAAGTAATCCTAAAAGGCTCAATAATACTGAGATCTGGTCACTGTCGTGGACAGGGGAGATGCGAAAATTTATCCGCGTGCTCACAAAAGTAGTCGTGAACGATGCGGTATGTGTGAACAGGGGCCTTGTCGTCTTAGAAGACAGTATCACAATTGGGTAACAACCATTTGATCAATCAAAATGGTCACATAATCCTTGTCGATAATGTGACCTTCCAGAGCAACTATGGGACCCATGAAATGCCACAATATGGATGCCCAAATCGTCCCCGAACCCCTGCCATGTTTCATTCTTATGACGTAAACTCTGCTGGAAGTTGGAGACAGTGTGTAACTAGACTCACCCGCCCATATGACATAATCCCGTTGCTTCATAGACTAGCTTATACGGCTTCGGCACCACGTTTTCCCGTTACGGGCATCTGCGTCACTTATGAGTAGTTTTGGAATTCTAGCTCCCCTGCCATGTCCTGCTTATGGAGCACCTCTCGCATTGTTTCGGCTCTTACAGGGTTCGCGAGTGACACATTCAGTTCTGCAGTTACTTTCGCAACTGTCGTTATGTAATTTTATCTCAAGGTCCTCTTCAATGACCTCTAGTCACGACCACTCAACACACACTTTCGTCCGCGTTGTTACTTAGCAGACAATATTTTTTCGCTTTCCCTATGTGTGGTATAAATCTTAGATACGTCACCTCATGAAATACCAAAGACTACGGCGATCTTTGTTACGGAAGTATCCATCATACGAGCGTTAACAATTTACCCACTTTCGAATTCACTTCGCTCCTACCTAATGCACCGCAACGCACCGCACCACACTGCACAATAACCCTGAAAGAGTGGTTGGCGTGGGGCTGTTGAGGGGTGAAGTGGACTACGGTAGTCGTCGTGGGGTGGTGGATCACTGCGGCTGCGGCAGGGACGGAGTCTCTCCGTCGTTTCTAGGCCCCCGGATAACATACAATACAAGACAACGAGTAAGATAGTGACTGCCTACACGAAAATTAGAGACCTTTGGGGAAAAGATAACCACCTGTCTGAATATCAAGAGCTTAGATGGACAACCCAACCAGTCCTAAGCAAAGAAGGGAAAGCAGAAAGACAGACGGAACATATAGAGGGTCTATACAAGGGCTATTTACTTGAGGACATTATTATGGAAATGGAAGAGGACGTAGATGAAAATGTGATAGGAGTTATGATACAGCGTGAAGAGTTTGACAGAGCACTGAAAGACCTAAGTCGAAACAAGGCTCCGGGAGGAGACCACATTCCATTAGAACTACTGATAGCCTTGCGAGAACCAGCCATGGCAAAACTCTTCCATGTGTTGAGAAAGATGTATGAGACAGGCGAAATACCTTCAGACTTCAAGAAGAATACAATAATTCCAATCCAAAAGAAAACTTGTGTTGACAGGTGCAAAAATTACCGAACTACCAGTTTAATAAATCATGTTTCCAAAATAGTGACACGAATTGTTTACAAACAAATGGAAAACCTGGTAGAAGCCGACCTCGGAGAAGATCAGTTTCGACTCCGTAGAAATGTTGGAACACGCGAGGCAATACTGACCCTACAACGTATCTTAGAGGGTAGGTTAAGGAAATGCAAACCTACGTTTCTAGCATTTGTTGACTTAGAAAAAGCCTTACACAATGTTGACTGTAATACTCTTTCAAATTCTGAAGGTGGTGGGGATAAAATACAGGGAGCGAAAGGCTATTTACAATTTGTACAGAAACCAGATAGCAGTTATAAGAGTCGGGTTGCATGAAAGGGAAGCAGTGATTGAGTAGGGAGTGAGACAGGATTGTAGCGTATACACGATGTTATTCAATCTGTATATTGAGCAGGCAGTAAAGGAAACAAAAGTAAAAAATTTGAGAAGGAATTACAATCCAGGGAGTAGAAACAAAAACCTTGACGTTTGCTGATGACATTTTAATTCTGTTCGAGACAGCAAAGGACGTGGAAGACCAGTTGGGCGGAATGGATAGCGTCTTGAAAGGAGGATATAAGATGAACATCAACAAAAGCAAAACGAAAATAATGGAATGAAGTCAAATAAAATCAGGTGATACTGAGGGAATTAGATCAGGAAAACAGACACTTAAAGTAGTGGATGGGTTTTCTTGTTTGGGCAGCAAAATAACAGAGGATGGGCGAATTAAAAAGGATATAAAATGTAGACTGGCGATGGCAAGGAAAGCGTTTCTGAAGAAGAGAAATCTCTTAATATTGAGTATAGATTTAAGTGTCAGGAAAGCTCTTCTGAAAATATTTGTGTGGAGTTTAGCCATGTATGGAAGTGAAACATGCACGATAAACAGTGTAGACAAGAAGAGAATATAAGCTTTCGAAATGTGGTGTTACAGAAAAATGCTGAAAATTAAATGGGTTGATCACGTAACTAAAGAGGAGGTACTGAATAGACTTGGGGAGAATAATAATTTGTGGCACAACGGGACTAGAAGAAAGGATCGGTTGGTAGGACACGTTTTGAGGCACCAAGGGATCACGAATTCAGTATTGGAGGGAAGCGTGGAAGGTAAAACTCGTAGAGGGAGACCAAGAGATGAATACAGTAAGCAGATTCAGAAGGTTGTATGTTGTATTAGTTATTCGGAGATGATGTTTGCACAGGATGGAGTGGCATCGAGAGTTGCATCAAAACATTCTCTGGACTGAAGAACACAACAACAACAATAACACAACACAGCACAGTACGTTTTAGGGTAGACTGCCGCAGCTGTTTAATGTGTGCGCTGAAACAGTAGGACGGTACATCGTGACGCCGCAGTTAACACACTGGACTTGTTGTCTGGAATATGGCGGCTCAAAACTCCACCCGGCATTTCTGATGTAGTTTCTACGTGGTTTGCCTAATTTGCATAAGGTAAATTCATTGATGGTTCCTTTGAAAAGGACGCGACCCATTTCCTCTCCAATCGTGCAGCCCCTCAATCAATCTTGTAGTCTTCGCTGACGACTACGTCGTTGATTTGACGTAAACCATAACTTCTCTTTAGAATTCGTCCGTAGTTCGTGGTGTAGTGGCTATCGTTGCTACCTCTGGATCACGGGGTCCCGCGTTCGATTTGCGGCCGGGTTGGTGAATTTCTCTGTCCGGGGACTTGGTGTTTAGTTTGTTCTCATCATTTCATCATTATTATCATTCGTAACAGTGGTTCGATTGGAATGTGTAAAAACTGAACGCTGAAATTGGGACTTTGTACGGGCGCTGATGACCGCGCAGTTGACCGCCCCACAAGCCAATCATCATATTTAGAATTCTAGTTATCTAACAGGCAATTATGATTTATCATCTACTCGTATATGTGCTGTCTTCATGGCCTCTACTTAGTTTATACTTTCAGACTTACTACAGGACGTGCTCAGGAAAATGAGAAGAGTGTCATTAATAAATAACGGACCTCCTGCCTACATCAATCATTTTGTTCGAGATACACTCTATAATACCTACCCCAACAGATGGATGAATACTGAAGGACTATTCCCATTCCTACGCGTTCGTTCAGTCTAATACTTTCAGGATATTGTTTGTGATGCCACTTGAAACAAGTCCCATGAAGGTCAAGTGCTTCATAGAAATTCCATGAAAACTAGGAAAAACGTTACTCGATCTGGAGACGTTTTAAGGGATGCGACAGTCCATAACCGAAGTTTTCTTACATTTATGGTCTGAAGAGGACGACAGTTTCAACGTCTTTGTGTTTTTTTGACTTGAGAATATTATGTAAATCTTTATTTCATTGATAAATCACTAACGAAGCATAATACACTCCTGGAAATGGAAAAAAGAACACATTGACACCGGTGTGTCAGACCCACCATACTTGCTCCGGACACTGCGAGAGGGCTGTACAAGCAATGATCACACGCACGGCACAGCGGACACACCAGGAACCGCGGTGTTGGCCGTCGAATGGCGCTAGCTGCGCAGCATTTGTGCACCGTCGCCGTCAGTGTCAGCCAGTTTGCCGTGGCATACGGAGCTCCATCGCAGTCTTTAACACTGGTAGCATGCCGCGACAGCGTGGACGTGAACCGTATGTGCAGTTGACGGACTTTGAGCGAGGGCGTATAGTGGGCAGGCGGGAGGCTGGGTGGACGTACCGCCGAATTGCTCAACACGTGGGTCGTGAGGTCTCCACAGTACATCGATGTTGTCGCCAGTGGTCGGCGGAAGGTGCACGTGCCCGTCGACCTGGGACCGGACCGCAGCGACGCACGGATGCACGCCAAGACCGTAGGATCCTACGCAGTGCCGTAGGGGACCACACCGCCACTTCCCAGCAAATTAGAGACACTGTTGCTCCTGGGGTATCGGTGAGGACCATTCGCAACCGTCTCCATGAAGCTGGGCTACGGTCCCGCACACCATTAGGCCGTCTTCCGCTCACGCCCCAACATCGTGCAGCCCGCCTCCAGTGGTGTCGCGACAGGCGTGAATGGAGGGACGAATGGAGACGTGTCGTCTTCAGCGATGAGAGTCGCTTCTGGCTTGGTGCCAATGATGGTCGTATGCGTGTTTGGCGCCGTGCAGGTGAGCGCCACAATCAGGACAGCATACGACCGAGGCACACAGGGCCAACACCCGGCATCATGGTGTGGGGAGCGATCTCCTACACTGGCCGTACACCACTGGTGATTGTCGAGGGGACACTGAATAGTGCACGGTACATCCAAACCGTCATCGAACCCATCGTTCTACCATTCCTAGACCGGCAAGGGAACTTGATGTTCCAACGGGACAATGCACGTCCGCATGTATCCCGTGCCACCCAACGTGCTCTAGAAGGTGTAAGTCAACTACCCTGGCCAGCAAGATCTCCGGATCTGTCCCCCATTGAGCATGTTTGGGACTGGATGAAGCGTCGTCTCACGCGGTCTGCACGTCCAGCACGAACGCTGGTCCAACTGAGGCGCCAGGTGGAAATGGCATGGCAAGCCGTTCCACAGGACTACATCCAGCATCTGTACGATCGTCTCCATGGGAGAATAGCAGCCTGCATTGCTGCGAAAGGTGGATATACACTGTACTAGTGCCGACATTGTGCATGCTCTGTTCCCTGTGTCTATGTGCCTGTGGTTCTGTCAGTGTGATCATGTGATGTATCTGACCCCAGGAATGTGTCAATAAAGTTTCCCCTTCCTGAGACAATGAATTCACGGTGTTCTTATTTCAATTTCCAGGAGTGTATTTACTTTAATTCTTGTTTTAATGTAGGGTATACACACCTATAGATTTAAGAAGTACTGTTAATATCTGTCGATTTCAAAATATTCAGTCAAGCGAACCATTGACGCTTAACTCACACACGATGTTCTATATGCAACGGATAGAGTTAAGTCAGCCGGCTGGATGTATATAAACTTTGAAAAGGCTGTTGAGTCAGTACCACACTGAAGTATACGAAATAAAAACCTGTATGTAATATCTCACCAGGTTCGCGATTAGAATGAAAATTTTTAAAACGTAGCACATTATCCATGATGGAAGATCATCTACTCAGAAATATTATATAGAGTGCATTATGACATAGCGGATTGTAATATCTGCAATTTCTGAGTTTTGCAGATGATGCAGGTATTAGTAAGGAAAGTTATTCGAATAAAACTAATAGAGTACTGTCGAATGAGATCCAGACAAAATAAGTCGTGTGCAAAGACTTCCATCTAGCTCTGAGTGTTTTGGCCATTCGACGCTGGTTAAAGTTATTACCTAATGTCATCTTACGAACGATCAACTACAGTGCGATTTAATTTAGAATGTCTTCGAATGATTTCACGATTAATTTAGCTGGATCTGATAGAAACATCTGATTTTAATGTAAATTTAGATACTTCTCTTACTCTTACATTGTACGTTGCTTTTATGATTTACTTTGCACCTCGAAAATCGGATGGTCCTTCTTGTTCCCATAAACGCACAAACTCTTGCGGAGTCTAATCTATATATCCAATATCCATTTCCCAAGTTGTTGAAAATTTTGTGGTATTCAACTTCAGGCTGACACTAACTTTCAGTTCTAATATCGTGTGAGGACGAGTGCTTCATTGGGGAGAGGTAAGTTCTGAGACTGTGCTCGTAACTGTCCAACATGTATCAACCAGTGTTTTCATGTTATCGTTTTCCATGTTTGAGATCTGACCCTTTTTAATAATTAAATTTTTGATATGTCGTGTCTTCATCTGGGGATTTTAGGTTCGCCAATCTGATAAACGTTCATTTTCCTTCCACACATACTGTGTTCTCCAAGCGCGTAGTCACGTTCTACAAATCAAGAATGCCTTTTAACAATAAAATTAAAGGAATAATTGCAAGATATCACCGTATAGAAGAAAAAAGTTAAGATACAGCTGTTTCATTTTTACCGCTAAGAATAAGTGTGTGTCAGTTTAAGCACCCAGATCACAGGGTGTCCACTGCTTAGTGAGATATCATTATTACTGTATTTCATTGTATTTACTTCGTTAAATTACTGTCATCAAAATGTTACAATATTTAAAAACCATTGTCACCGACGTCGACCTTCAAATGGCTCTGAGCACTATGGGAGCTAACATCTGAGGTCATCAGTCCCCTAGAACGCAGAACTACTTAAACCTAACTAACCTAAGGACATCAGACACATCCATGCCCGAGGCAGGATTCGAACCTGCGACCGTACCAGCAGCGCGGTTCCAGACTGAATCGCCTAGAACCGCTCGACCACACCGACCGGCATCGTCGACCTTCAGTGGAATGAAAATAGGTCTGACATTTCCTTACATTTAACATTTTTCTACACTGATAACGAATAATTACACAAAGGGTTCGTCATTGTTGGAGATATTTTGGAATTTGACGACAAGAAATCCAAATATTTCATACAAACTGCACTCTCCATCGTGTTCATCCTTTTGATTCGCTTTCTTTCTCGGGACATTTGTCCCGCCCCAACGCCGGGTCAGCTTGTTAGTACGGTTTTGGTAGTGTTAATTGCAGAGGGTGACTGGATGTCCTTCCTGACGCTACCCTGAACCCCCCGGGACGGAAGTAGTGTACCTCAGCTGTGTGCGTCTAGTATAAGTCATGAAATAGCGCGAACGTTTTCAAATGTCTGTGAGTCGTGTAACTGAGGCGGAACTTGGAGACCATCCTGGTATTCACCTTGCGGGAGGTGGAAAACTGCCTAAAAACCACATTCAGGTTGGCCGGCATACCGGCCCTCGTCGTTAATCCGCCGGGCGGATTCGATCCGGGGCCGCCGCGCCTACCCGAGTCCAGGAACCAGCGCATTAGCGCTCTCGGCTACCCCGGCGGGTTTCCTTTTGATTCGCTTATTGTTGTATAAACAAACACTGATGATTGAAATCGTTATGATAGCCTTGTTAATATCGTGTTGGTACACTTTTATAACATACGGCTTAATACATCAGCGATTCTGCCTAGCAAGCAGTCCACAAGTGCTTGTTGGGATTCCGGACGCGTGTGACATATGTCTTCTCACAGATCACACAACTCCCGTAAATTACGGGCAGGTCGTTCGTGGGCGCGCAGCTGGCATCCGGTATCGTTCCAGATGTGTTCCATCGACTTCATATCAGGAGAATCTGACGGCCACAAATCAACGGCAGTTCACTTTCGTGCTCCTCAAGCCACCTTATAACAATTTCGGCCATGTGACACGGACAGCTATCCTGCTCAGAACACATCAGACAAGAAGGGATGCAGAAATTCTACAGTAATGTTCATGTAGTCCACAGCTGTTATGAGGCATCTGATAACAATGATCGCTCCCATGGAAGCCGAGGTGAACGTCCCCTTTGGCGTAATATTGCTCCCACCGGCCTTCGTTCGAGGCGCGGTGCACGTTTCGAACATCCGTTCGCCCGCATGACAGCGTATCCAGACACCAACATCGACCTGGCTTAGCAAGAAAAGTGGTTCATCCGACCAGACCATATGTTTCCACTGAGCCGCGGTCCAATCTCGATGACCCCGTTACCACCGCAATCGTAATCAACGACGTCGTCGTGTCAGTATGATAACACGTACAGGTGCGGGGCCACTCGCTCAATAAATGTGCACTGAACGATGCGCTCCTAAATAATTGTTTCTCCAGCAACATTTTACTTCGTTGGCACGTCAGTAACAGATCGTCGCCTATCTGCTTTGCAGATCGGGGCAGTCTGCGACATCCACGTCTTGTGATGAAGCGTGCGGATCTAACGGTTTGTCACCTACTTGTGGTTTTATAATCCTTCAACCGTTTTCGGTCGATGCTCATGACAGAAGCACGTGAACAGCTAACCGTCTTTACCTTTCCCGAGATGAAAGTTCAAAGAGGCTGGGCTATAGCTAACTGAGCTTTGTCAAAGTCCCTTACGTCAATGGTTTTCCCCAGTTACTACTCATATTATTGCTAGAATGATTCCCTTTCCTCTCTGCTTACCTCTTCATATGCCCACAACGCCACCAGCATCTCGCGTTAAGCAGTGATCATAATATTTCGGTTTATCAGTAAACGAGTATTCAGAAGTAGCCCCAGAAACTCTACAACTCTTAGTCGAATCACGAAGGTCAAGGAATATACAGCCGTACGAGTCATAGTATAGACATATTCTGTTGTTTGGACCTTCCTTAGCTCTGAATCAGAGGACCCCTAACCAGTCCTCCGGACAATGCTGTAAATCGACTGCTGTGCTGAAATCCTCCCAGTGATTCTTCATGTCCGCCACTCTCCGAAAGCAAGTGGACAAATTCTCAGATCCTAGGCAACATATGTCGTCGTAGCAACTTAAGCGATGTTATGCAACTGACTCAAACCTCTGTTTTACACTGGTTCCGGTAAGGATTCTTCCATATGAAAACCTCACAGAGAGCACCTTCTATTCTTCTCTCTTTCGTGAGGTTCTTTCGTTAAAAGTTGGTATCATGCACATAATGTTGGGTTCGTCAAAACTAAAAACAACTTCGGTCTCCTCTATGGATTCCAGACATCAACAAAGGTATAACTTTGACAAGAAACACCACCCACTATAATGGAACAGGTAATCGTCTGGGGTTCTTTACAGGCTTCTTCATCAGCAGCAGACAGAATGGCGCAGTCTTCAAGCACCCCTACGACGGCAGGCGACAACAATCCCATTTCTCCTCTCCCATCGGTGCATTCGCAATGTCCAAGCGCAGCCAACCGGTGGGTGTCATGCATTAATCGTGCAATTCATCAGTGTTTAAAAAAATAGGGTGTAACACGAAAGTACCCATTTACGTTTCAATAGCTCGTCTTCAGAAAGGAATCGAAACGAAGAATGAAGACAACAGATTAAGATTATTGTTAGAAAAGAAAGAAATATGCGGAATTGAAACAATCTTTTTCTCACTGTAATGAGTATGATTTTCTGATGAAATTGAACCAGCGACATTTTAAAGAAACGTGTACAGGAGTTTCTAAATGAATTCTCAGCTTCTTTGCAAAAAATTAGAGGTAACTGAAGTTACCTAAGGCACTAAATTTGTAACAGTTTGCTGAATAGAGGATAGTAACATCTCGAGTTCCCATAGGGAAAAGTAATGCATAATATGCTGTTAGGACTTACCAAGGAAGGGCAGCCATAAAAGGGGAAAACTAATGAAATTATAATAGAAAAAGAACGAAATGTAACTTATAGACATTTTGTAGTTTGCAATAATTCTAACAAACTGACTATACAGGAATTTCGATAATACAGCTATCTGGAGTGCTGCTCTGAAAGAATGAAGAGGACGAAAAACAATGTAGAAGTAAAAGTCCACGAATGAGTTTTAAGTGAATTACGGGACCTAAAATGCTTGATAGCTAAATGTCAGTAACATGTAACTACCTCTTTGTCAGGCTGGCAGTCTCCCATGTAAAATAATGGTAGGGAAAACACTGTGTAAAATTTGGAAAGAAATGAGGAACATGATATCGCGTCTGAAATAGGCTGAGGTCGTTAGAAAAGGATTAGCTGATTCTAAGTCAGGCAAGATATATACTCTACCTTCTTGCTCATCGTTCGGCTGACGTTTTGGAGCAAAAGTAAGGAAAAACTATATCTTTACCGTGGGATAAAGTTTTAATTCCACTCACCGATAGAATATGAACTGACAGATTCTGGAGAACGCTAAAAGAAATTGGGCAGGAGGTCTGAAGATTGAAATATGACCAAGAAGTTAAGAATCAGAGACGGTTTGCAGTTGTTAAGTAGGCCCATTAAAAGGAAAAGAATAAAAGACATGATGATGATGATAATAAACCAGCTCGTGATATAATTATATCGCTGGTGTATTTCTTTTACAAGCAGTTTGTCAAACTCTTCTTAACATTCAATTATCTGACGCTTCAACAGTTCTAAATATTATGATGCTATGTCTTTGTATTTGATCTTTTTCCTGGCATTCATTTAGGATTCAGTTACGTTGAGGTTCCTTACTATATATATATATATATACTTCCAATAAACACGAACCAGCTTGAGGATTTGTTGGGACAAAATGTTGTTTTAAGCACCGTCATCTACACGTGGGGTTACTGGAATATTGGACAATCTTCTCACAAGTTCTGCGCATGGTTGTTTTACCATTCAAAAAGAGAACAGTGTGCGAAGCCGGGAAAATATCGTAGCGGGAGTCAAAGCTCACAAAGGCCAAACGTCCCGCATACAACATGTAGTGCCACCCAATGCTAATTTCAGACTAAACCTCCCAGAAAACTTTAGGAGTGTTTTCGTCAATAAGTAGATAGAAATATTCTTGCCTTGTATGGAGTGTGCTGATTTGTGTGATGCACAGAGCAAAGACTACCTTCAAGCCACTGTATGGCAATTAATACTTCTTTTGTGTGCTACAGCAGTTTAATAAAATACTTAGGAGTATCGTGCAACATTCGGTATAAGCTGCAGGAGACAAACTCATCACGAATTATTAAGGCGTGCTTGTTAGACTCATTGGTGCCAAAGACTAAATTACGGCAAAGTTCTCATTCACGGCTGCGTGAATTTAATTTTACATTGGAGGTGGAAATCGGCATGTAAATGGGTACTGTACCATGCAAATTCCATTCGCAGCGCTAAATGTTTCAGGCATTAGCAGTTGCGTGAGCGTACCTGGCTTCCACGTGTGTTCTGTTAATTAATAGAGTATTTCAGTTCCAGGTACAATTTTGTGGCGTCGTTATTAGCTAGGAGTGCATAAAAAGTTATGTTTTTTTCCAAAGCATTTTAGGTGGCAGACTGACCCGGGTGTGAGAAGTTGTAATTCCTGGTTTCTAAAACGTATCGCAATGAAACTGATAAGAATATAATTCCAGTGTAGACAAGTCAAGACAAGTCAATACGTTAAATTGAGAGAGAGAGAGAGAGAGAGAGAGAGAGAGAGAGAGAGAGAGAGAGAGAGTTCGATTTAGTTGGTGGAGTGGAGATATCACCTATCCCTCCACAAATACAATTATGATCTCTCCCACTATAAATACAATTATTAGGAAATCTTTAATTCCTCAAGCATATGTGTTGGCGTTTTAAACGTCTTCTCTACGGCCAGACAAGTCGTCTGCTTGTGCCAGGATAAACCTAATAACTTCGAATGATTTTATAGATTTCTGAAAGGTTTATTTACTGTAAAATAGTTGGTGTTCAAGACATCTACGTAACTACACTGATCAGCCAGAACACTATGACCACCTACCTAATAGCCGGTATGTCCACCTTTGGCACGGATAACAGCAGCGACGCGTAGTGGCAGGGAAGCAATGAGGCCTAGGTAGGTCGTTGGAGGGAGTTGGCACCACATCGGAGCATACGTCACCTAATTCGCGTAAATTCTGGGCAGGGCTCTGACGCTAAGTTCAATCACATCCCACATGAGTTCGATTGGGTTGAGATGTGGTGAGTTGGGGAGGGGGGGTCGGGGAGAACACATCAATTAAAACTCGCCACTGTGTTCCCCCTCCCCCCTGCGGGTTCAGGGGTTAGAATAGGCCCGCGGTATTCCTGCCTGTCGTAAGAGGCGACTAAAAGGAGTCTCACATGTTTCGGCCTTATGTGATGGTCCCCTCTCGGGTTTGAACTCCATCTTTCTAAATTATTCCGAAGAGCGAGCCAATTGGGGAAGGGCGCCTTACATGGTGCACTGTATCCATCGTGCATTGAGACCTTTAGCCGGCTTTTTCGTCGTTGCAATGGTGTCCCGCTCGTTTTCCATCTCTTGGGCGAGGATCCGTCCCTGGGTGCGATTCCCACGCTGCACTCTGCAGTGTTGCTTTTAACTGCGACGACGACCTTGGACATTTTTGCACCTAAGATCCAGCACGGTAGCCAGTCCGTTGTGGTGGGGCCGCCATGTACCCTGTTGGTTGTAGCCCCCTGACAACACAGGGATCGCTCTACTGATGCCTGCGCCATTAACTCCCCACGTATGCCAAGGAGTAGATGCCCATCTCCCTGGGGCATCAGGACTCCCGGCAATGGCCATCCTGCCAGGTGGCTATTGCTGCGGTTGGGTGGCGCCCGTGGGGAGGGCCCTTGGTCGGAGTAGGTGGCATCAGGGCGGATGACCCGCAATGAAGCGTGGTACATCATCTCTCGCTGGCGGCCAGCCACCAGCAGTCTCTAAGCGTTCGAGGGCTCATTTTAAAGCTAACGTTTATGACCCCAAATCGTTACCCTCCCTGGCCACACCATGGGAGGAACGAAAGGCAATGAATGACAGTGACGTGTATTCGCCCAGGTATCTCGTCTGTACCAGAGCTGATGGTGACTCGTTTCTATCCGTGAAGCCTCAGTTCTTTGTAGAGCATTTAGAGGACAAGTTTGGGGAGGTGGAGGGCTTGTCCAAAATGCGCTCTGGGTCAGTTTTGATAAAAACGGCATCCTCTGCCCAGTCACGCAGGTTACTTGCTTGTGACAAGTTGGGGGATGTTAACGTTACCATCACCCCACATAAGAGTTTAAATATGGTCCAGGGTATTATTTTCCATCGGGATCTACTTTTGCATTCTGATGACGAGCTGCGCGCCAATTTAGAGCGCCGTGGTGTACATTTCGTCCGGCGCGTTCATCGGGGTCCGAGGGACAATCAGGTAGCTACCGGTGCCTTCATCTTGGCCTTCGAAGGTCATACATTACCAGAGAAGGTCAAGGTGATGGTCTACCGATGTGATGTCAAACCCTATATCCCTCCCCCGATGCGGTGCTTTAAGTGCTGGAAGTTCGGTCACATGTCCTCTCGCTGTACTTCTAGCCTCACATGTCGAGATTGTGGACGCCCATCTCATCCCGATACTCCATGTGCCCCGCCTCCCATCTGTGTCAACTGCGGGGAGCACCATTCACCTTGCTCGCCTGACTGCAGAATCTTCCAGAAAGAACGCAAGATCATGGAATATAAGACCCTGGACCGACTGGCCTACACTGAGGCTAAGCGGAAATTTGAACGGCTACATCCCATGCGCATGATGTCACCTTATGCCTCCACTGTCACTCCTGCTCCAGCTCCTTCAGCTGTAAGTCATACCGTCAGCTCTCAGAGTCAGAGGACCTCACCTGCCCCCTTGACGATGGGGGCCCCTTCTCTCGCTGTTGCTCCCACACCATCTACCTCGGGAGCAGCACCCACTAAACCGCTGGGGACACCAGTCCCCACTTCTAAGCCGGAGAAGCGTAAGTCTTCTTCGGCTTCTCTCGCTCTGAAGGGATCCCTTGGGTCACTCCCTTCCCAGGTTCCTACCAGCGGCACAGCAGACACCAACCAGTGGCTGCAGACGCCACAGGTCGCTGGTCGACGGGCTTCGCGATCCTCTTCGGTCCCGGAGACTGACTCCAATAAGCCCTCTCAACAACGGCAACCAAAGGAACAGCGAGAGAAAAAGACTTTGAAGACCCGTAAGACCAAGACCCCTGCGGTGGCAGCTACTCCACCGCTACCTAAAAGCTCTGCGTCTGACGATTAGGTGGAGATCCTTGCGTCTGCTGAGGACCTCGATCTCGCCGGTCCCTCAGACGCAATGGATAGCACTTGCACGGGTGCTCCATCGGAGGCAGCAGGTGACCCAGCGGCGTAATCTGCCTTCCCAGTCCCGTCACGCCTTTCTCCGCCATGGACAATACCATCCTCCAGTGGAACTGCAGCGGTTTCTTCCACCATCTAGCTGAACTCTGCCAACTTATCAGCCTTCACCCTTTCTTCTGCATTGCTCTTCAGGAAACTTTGCTTCCAGCAATGTGAACCCCCGCCCTCCGTGGCTATCGGGGTTATTATAAGAACCGGGCAGCATATGAAAGGGTGTCTTGTGGCGTCTGCCTCTATGTCCTTCACTCTCTCCACAGCGAGTCTGTCCCTCTCCACACACCTTTAGAGGCTGTCGCTGTTCGAGTGTGGACGCCACAGGCTGCTACCGTCTGCAGTCTTTACCTTCCACCGGATGGTGATGTCTCGCAGCATGTCCTGGCTGCGCTGATAGCCCAATTGCCGCCACCTTTCTTGCTATTGGGCGACTTCAACGCCCATAACCCTCTGTGGGGTGGGTCAATGCAAACAGGTCGAGGCGCCACCGTTGAGCATTTATTGTCGCAGCTCGATCTCTCGGTTTTAAATAATGGTGCCTTCACACACTTCAGTGTGGCGCATGGCACATACTCCGCCATTGACCTTTCAATCTTTAGCCCTAGCCTCTTACCGTCTGTCCAATGGAGTGTGCATGACGACCTGTGTGGTAGTGACCACTTTCCGATCTTTCTGTCACTACCACAGCGTCACTCTTCTGGGCGCCCTAGCAGATGGGCTATGAATAAGGCTGACTGGGACTTGTTCTCCTCCACTGCCGCTATTGAGCCTCTCTCTAATGATGACATTGATGCGGTGGTTCAATCGGTCACCACCGGCATCGTTAGTGCCGCCGAATCTGCCATTCCCCGTTCCTCTGGGTCCCGTCGGCGGCGGACTGTGCCTTGGTGGTCGCCTGAGATCGCTGCAGCGATTAAAGATCGCCGGCGGGCGCTACAGCGTCACAAACCACATCCTTGCATTGAACACCTCATCACCTTCAAACGGCTGCGAGCGCGGGCCCGCCGCCTTATCCGCCAAAGCAAGCAGGAGTGCTGGGAGCGGTATGTGTCCACCATTGGCCTCCATGTCTCTCCATCGCAATTCTGGGCCAAGATCCGACGCCTCTATGGCTATCGGACCCCTGTCGGCGTCCCTGCGCTCTCACTGAATGGAGCAGTTTGTACCGACTCCGGCGTCATTGCAAACCGCTTAGCAGAGCATTTTGCTATGAGTTTCGCTTCTGTGAATTACCCCCAGGCCTTCCGCTCCATTAAAGAGCGGATGGAACGTCGGAGCCTTTCTTTTCGCACCCACACTTCTGAATCCTACAATGCTCCATTCAGTGAGTGGGAATTTCACAGTGCCCTTGCCGCTTGCCCTGATACCGCTCCCGGGCCAGATAGCATCCACTGTCAGATGCTGAAACACCTTTCAGTGGATTGCAAGCGACGCCTCCTCGACCTGTACAACCGTCTCTGGGTCGAGGGTGAGTTTCCGTCGCATTGGCGGGAGAACATTGTCATCCCCGTTTTGAAACCGGGCAAGAGCCCTTTGGAGGTGGACAGCTACCGCCCCATTAGCCTCACCAACGTTCTTTGCAAGCTTCTCGAACGAATGGTGAGCCGGCGCTTGAATTGGGTACTGGAGTCTCGGGGCCTTCTGGCTCCGTCGCAGGGTGGGTTCCGTAAAGGCCGCTCTGCCGCCGACAATCTGGTGAGCCTGGAGTCGGCCATCCGTACTGCCTTTGCCCGCCGTCAGCACCTGGTCGCTGTCTTTTTCGACATGCGGAAGGCGTACGATACGACATGGCGTCATCACATCCTTTCCACGCTTCATGGATGGGGTCTTCGGGGCCCTCTGCCGATCTTTATCAGAAATTTTCTGTCGTATCGTACCTTCCGCTTGCAAGTCGCGGCCTCATCTAGTTCCTCCCACGTCCAGGAGACCGGTGTGCCACAGGGTTCTGTTTTAATTGTCTGCCTGTTTTTAATAGCCATTAACGGGCTCGCTGCGGCCGTGGGAACTTCTGTCTCCGCTTCCCTGTATGCTGACGGCTTCTGCCTTTACTACAGCTCTACTGGCATTGCAGCTGTTGAACGTCAGCTACAGGGCGCTATCCGCAAGGCGCAGTCTTGAGCTGTTGCTCATGGGTTCCAGTTTTCGGCAGCCAAGACCTGCGTTATGCATTTCTGCCGGCGACGTACTGTCCACCCGGAGCCGCGGCTTTATCATGCTGGCGAACTTCTTTCAGTGCTGGAATCACACAGGTTTTTAGGGGTGGTTTTCGATGCCCGATTGACTTGGCTGCCTCATATCCGGCAGCTTAAACAGGCGTGTTGGCGGCATCTAAACGCTCTGAGATGCTTGAGCCACACCCGCTGGGGCGCCGACCGATCTACCCTGTTGCGGCTCTACCAGGCGTTAATCCAGTCCCGTCTAGATTTTGGGAGCCTGGCTTATGGCTCAGCATCCCCATCTGCGTTGCGGGTGCTGGACCCCATTCTCCACAGCGGGATACTCCTTGCCACTGGTGCTTTCCGCACCAGCCCTGTGGACAGCATACTAGTGGAGGCAGGTGTCCCTCCACTGCGGTTACGACGCCAACAATTACTGGCTGCTTATACTGCCCATGTTTTTAGCTTGCCCGGGCATCCAAATTACCGTGTCCTGTTCCCGCAGTCAGTCGTCCATCTGCCAGTCCGTCGGCCCTGATCGGGTTGTCCGATCGCCGTACGCGTCAAAGAGCTTCTCTCCCTTTTTCCCTGTTCCACCTCCTTTCCGGGCACCTCTGCGTACACCCCCGTGGTGTGTTCCTCGCCCTTGCCTTCGGTTCGACTTGGCACAGGGCTCGAAGGACTCAGTCCCTCCTGAAGCCTTCCGCCGCCGCTTTTATTCCATCCTGGCCACGTATCAGGGCTCTGGAATTGTCTACACTGACGGTTCGATGGTTGCTGGTCGTGTCGGGTATGTGCTAACTCTAGGGGACCATTTTGGACAACGTTCCTTGCCGGATGGCTGCAGTATTTACACTGCTGAGCTGGTCGCCACCTTCGTGCCCTAGAGTATATCCGCTCCTGCTCAGGTGAGTCCTTCGTTATCTGTTGCGATTCCCTGAGCAGTTTACGAGCTCTCGACCAGTGTTCTCCTCGTTCTCGTCTGGTGATGGCTATCCATGAGTCCCTGCATACTCTTGCGCGTTGTGGCCGCTCTGTGGTCTTTGTGTGGATCCCCGGTCACGTCGGCATCCTGGGCAATGAACGTGTTGACCGCCTGGCCAAACAGGCCACCAGTGAACCCACCCTGGACGTTGGCCTCCCGGAGACTCATTTGCGGGCAGTCTTCCGCCGCGCAGTTCTCTCGCTTTGGGATACTGAATGGCGCAATCTGCCCACGCCAAACAAATTCAGTTCTCTCAAGGCGACGACGCGTGTGTGGCAGTCATCCATGCGAGCCGCTCGCAGAGATTCAGTTGTTCTTTGTCGGCTCCGCATTGGCCACACCCGACTGTCTCACAGTTATTTATTGCGCCATGAAGACCCGCCTCTCTGTCGCTGTGGGGCGGTTTTGACGGTGGTGCACATTTTATTAACTTGTCCGCTTTTAACTGTGCTCAGGCAGACATTTGCGCTGCCTGATACGCTCCCTGCCCTTTTACTAGATGACTCTGCCATGGTGGACTTAGTTTTGCGTTTTATTCGGGCAGGGGGGTTTTTATGGTTTAATCTGAGTGTTTATGTTTTTTAGTGTTGATTCTGGCTTTAAGCCTCTGATTTTAAACTGAGTTTTTAATGTGTTCTTGGTGGTTGGCTTTTCCTCTTTTTTTCTCTATGGTCGGCCAACCACCGTCACCCTCTGTGTGTTTTAATTTGTTTTCTCTGATCTCTGTCGGAGTCTTTCTCGTCCTGTGTCGTCTGACGTCTTTCCTGCTGTTCGTTTTTTATTCTCTTTGGGCGGTTTTAATTTTTTTGGCAGAAGGGACCGATGACCTTCGCAGTCTGGTCCCTTTAATCCCACAAACCAACCAACCACCCAACCAACCACTGTGTTCCTCGAACCATTACATCACTCTCCTGGCCGTGTGAAATGGCGCATTATCTAGCTGAATAATGCAGCTGTTGTTAGGAAACATCATAGTCATGAAGAGGTGTACGTGGTCTCCACAAGTCTACGATACTCCTTGGCCGCCATGGTGTCTTGAACGATCTCCAATAAACCGAAGGATTCCTACGTGAATTTTACCCGGAGCATGATGGAGCCTCTGCCAGCTTGTCTGCTTCCCGCAGTACAGGTGTGAAAGAGCTCTTCCCGAATGACTACAGATTCGCGCCCTCCCATTAGCATGATGGAGGTACTGGGACTCATCACATCATGTTATGCTCTGATACTGCGTCAACGTCCATTGCCGATGGTCACGTGCCCATTTCATTCGCCATGGACGTCGGGAGTGAAGTTGCGCATCATGCGGCCTATTGCGCACAGTTTTAGTCGTAACACGACGTCCTGTGCCTGCACGAAAAGCATTATTCAACATGGTGGCGTTGTTGTCAGGGTTCCTCCGAACCATAATCTGTAGGTAGCAGTCATGCACTGCAGTAGTAGCCATTGGGCGGCCTGAGCGTGGCATGTCATCGACAGTTCCTGTCTCTGTGTATCTCCTCTATGTCCTAACAACATCGCCTTGGTTCACTCCGAGACGCCAGAACACTTCCTTTGTTGAGAGCCTTTCATGGCACAAAATAACAATGCGGACGCAATCGAACCGCGGTATTGACCGTCAAGGCATGGTTGAAATACAGACAACAAGAGCCGTGCACCTCCTTCTTGGTGGAATGACTGGAACTGATAGGCTGTCGGACCCCCTCCGTCTAATAAACGGTGCTCAAGCATAGTAGTTTACATCTTTGGGTGGGTTTAGTGACATCTCTGAACAGTCAAAGGGACAATGTCTGTGATACAATATCCACAGTCAACGTTTATCTTCAGAAGTTCTGGGAACCGAGATGATGCAAAACTTTTTTTCATGTGTGTGATTTTGATGGTCGTTAGCTCCAGTATCCACTCCATCCGCCGTAATGTAAGCTAGCGGGGCGTATACTTAAGGGCAGTCTATAGCAGGCAGTCTAAGATAGCAGCAGTTTCGTCGTTATGCGCGGCAAGCTATTCATACAGTTTACTCTTAAGAAAGGCGTACGTATTTGTACTATTTTGCGTACATTTGGACATCGGTTATTATTCACGCAATCAGAACTTAGTGTATATTGCGCTCAGTCTTGGACTTCATTAATTTACGTATATGGCCTCGACTTCGATAGTTATCCGGACAGTATCAGGTGGTGCTACTAATGCTTAGCCTGAAACAAGATTACATAAGAGTTCCATGAATGAATAGACAGCTGCATTTGCTGTGATAAATGAAAAGGCAGTAATTAAGAACAAATTAGTAAACACTGTAAGATAACTAGATGACAACAGTTTGCAAGAAACTTATTATTTCAGGCGGCCCTACTGACTGGCGTTGTGGGTTGGAGACGGGTGCTCGCGTCTGTCCCACCAGAGAAAACTGTACCCTATCAGGAATCACATTCCAATAATTAAGAGCGCTATTTTCCTTTCTTTAATTTTTTTCTTGAATAGTCATTACAGAACGTGCATTACTATCCGCGCCATCAAGAGGAGGGAGATGTTGAGTAAGCAGAGAGTATGGGAACAGCACAACAATAGTGAAATCTAAATTGTGCATTATTAGCACAATGAGCGGCCTGAAGTAATAAGAATTATCAGAAACAAAGAGACTCTTCTTGAAGCGGTTCTAGCCGCTGCAGTCTAGAATCGCGAGACCACTACGGTCGCAGGTTCGAATCCTGCCTCGGGCATGGATGTGTGTGATGTCGTTAGGTTGGTTAGGCTTAACTAGTTCTAAGTTCTAGGGGACTAATGACCTCAGAAGTTGAGTCCCATAGTGCTCAGAGCCATTTGAACCATTTTTTTTCTTCTTGAAGGAAGAGTTGTATTTTATACTTGGTACATAATACAAAACTGGCAATTAAAATTGCTACACCACGCATATGACGTGCTACAGACGCGAAATTTAACAGACCGGAAGAAGATGCTGTGATATGCAAATGATTAGCATTTCAGAGCATTCACACAGGGCTGGCGCCGGTGGCGACACCTACAACGTGCAGATATGAGGAAAGTTTCCAACCGATTTCTCATACACAAACAGCAGTTAACCAGCGTTGCCTGGTGAAACGTTGTTGTGATGCCTCGTGTAAGGAGGAGCAATGCGTACTATCACGTTTCCGACTTTGATAAAGGTTGGAATGTAGCCTATCGCGATTGCGGTTTATCGTATCGCGACACTGCTGCTCGCGTTGGTTGAGATCCAATGACTGTTAGCAGAATATGGAATCGGTGGGTTCAGGAGTGTAATACGGAACGCCGTGCTGGATCCCAATTGCCTCGTATCACTAGCAGTCGAGATGACAGGCATCTTATCCGCAAGGCTGTAACGGATCGTGCAGCCACGTCTCGATCCCTGAGTCAACAGATGGGGACGTTTGCAAGACAACAACCATCTGCACGAACAGTTCGACGATGTTTGCAGCAGCATGGACTATGAGATCGGAGGCAATTGCTGCGGTTACCCTTGACGCTGCATCACAGACACGAGCGCCTGCGATGGTGTACGCGACGACGACCCTGGGTGCACGAATGGCAAAACGTCATTTTTTCGGATGAATCCAGGTTCTGTTTACAGCATTAGGATGGTCGCATCCGTGTTTGGCGACATCGCGGTGAACGCAGATTGGAAGCGTGTATTCGTCATCTCCATACTGGCCTATCACCAGACATGATGGTCTGGGATGCCATTTATTACACGTCTCGGTCACCTCTTATTCGCATTGACGGCAGTTTGAACAGTGGACGTTACATTTCATATGTGTTACGACCCGTGGCTCTTACCTTCATACGATCCCTGCGAAACCCTACATTTTAGCAGAATAATGCACGACCGCATGTTGCAGATGCTGTACGGGCCTTTCTGGATACAGAAAATGTTCGACTGCTGCCCTGGCCAGCACATTCTCCAGATCTCTGGCCAATTGAAAACGTCTGGTCAATGGTGGCCGAGCAACTGGCTCGTCACAATACACCAGTCACTACTCTTGATGAACTGTGGTATCGTGTTGAAGCTGCATGGGCAGATGTACCTGTACACGCCATCCAAGCTGTGTTTGACTCAATGCCCAGACGTATCAAGGCCGTTATTACGGCCAGAGGTGGTTGTTCAGGGTACTGATTTCTCAGGATCTATGCACCCAAATTGCGTGAAAATGTAATCACATGTCAGTTCTAGTATATTTGTCCAATGAATACCCGTTTATCATCTGCACTTCTTCTTGGTGTAGCAATTTTAAAGACCAGTAGTGTACATCAGTAGCTGCAACAATGGAATGTAGCCGGACTTGTGGAGAGGAATCTGACGAACACCGATTGGCTCAAATTAAATGCAGTCCTGGAATTAAATTCTAGGCGGACGCCAGCCAACTAAAGTCGAAGGGCAGAAGCTCAGTCTTGTCTGCGATCTGACAGAGAACGGATGTGCCCGTAGTGCTGTACAGGATTGGCCGAATGAAAGATCCATTGGAGTGCGGTAACACACATGAATTACTCTCTAGGAGTACCTGTGTAGTCAGTTTTATATTTCTTTATTTACCTGTTTTTTTATTTCTGTGTATTTTGTCAGATATTGGTAATACTTCTATTTAAATTAAATGTTTATGGCGCCTCACTTTACGGAAGTGTCAACGTAACTTGTTAGTTCCGCCAGTTGGTAGTATATAGTTCCGTGAGCTCAGTAACTGCTCTGGGGTGGAACTAACTTCTTTATTTTATGGGTAGTAAAATCTAGAAGCGAGCCTATTATTCAATGTTTAATTTATTTTCGGCATATTGTGCATCTACCATTTGACTTGCAAATGAGTCCTAGTTAATTAGTATAACTAGCTGAGGAAAAATGTGGAATACCAATGGAGGCGCTAATGCAATAAAGAAGCTCATACTGTGAACAAGCTAGAAAATCCATTTAACTGCACGGAAGTAAACGGCACCTGGTTTGACGAGCAAGAAAATGATGCCCAGGTAGACAGTAAACAACAGGTTAATTAGTCATAAAATTGTAACATAAAGTCATTCTACTTTGTCTTGGAGCACAGATTCACAAGAACACTAACAATGTTTCATTACCAAACACTTCTGATAGTCAAGTGTAACTGTTTTCCTAGAACGTCTGTCACAAACCATTTGATACACTCAAAGTCTACATCTACATCTATATGGATACTCCGCAAATCACATTTAAGTGCCTGGCAGAGGGTTCATCGAACCACTTTCACAATTATCTATGATTCCAACCTCGTATAGCACGCGGAATGAACGACAACTTATATCCTTCCGTGGGAGCTTTGATTTACCTTATTGTATCGTGGTGGTCGTTTCTCCCTATGCCGGTCGGCGTGAAAAAATAACAAAATTCCATCTGAAGAGAAAGTTAGTGGTTGAAATTTCGTGAGAACATTCCTCCGCAACGAAAAACGCCTTTCTTCTAATTATGTCAAGCCCGAATCCTGTATCGTTTCAGTGACGCTCTCTCCCATATTTCGTGATAATACAAAACGTGCTGCCCTTCTTTGAACTTCTTCTACGTACTCCGTCAATCCTGTATTCTAAAAGAGGACGGACAAGCGTAGACAGTCTCTTTAGTAGGTCTGTTACACTTCTAAGTGTTCTGCCAATAAAACGCAGTCTTTGGTTACCCTTCCCCACAACATTTTCTATGTGTTGCTTCCGATGTAAGGTGTTCCTAACTGTAATTCATAATTATTTAGTTGAATTTACGGCCTTTAGATTTGACTGATTTATTGTGTAAGCGAGGTTTAACGGATTCCTTTTAGCACTCATGTGGATAACCTCACACTTTTCGTTATTTAGGGCCAATTGGCAACTTTAGCACCATAAAAATAACTCTTCTAAGTCAGTTTGCGATTTTTTTGATCTTCTGATGACTTTACTAGTCAATAAAAGGCAGCGTTATCTCCAAAAAACCTAAAACTTCTGTTCAGATTGCCTCCCAAAACGTTTATGTAGATAAGGAACAGCGAAGGGACTATAACACTACCTTGGTGAACGCCAGGAATCACTTCTGTTTTACTCGATGACTTTCCGTCAATTCTACGAACTGTGACGTCTCTGACAGGAAATCACGAATCCAGTCACGTAACTGAGACGATATTTCAAAAGAACGCAGTTTCATTACAAGCCGCTTATGTGGCATAGTGTCTATGGCCTTCCGGAAATCCAGAAATACGGAATCAGTTTGATATCCCTTTTCAGTAACACTCAACACAACGTGCGAGTAAATAGCTAGTTGTGTTTCACAAGAACGGTGTTTTCTAAATCCGTGTTGACAGTGTGTCAATGACCATTTGCTTCGAGGTAATTCATAATGTTCGAACACAATATGCGTTCCAAAATCCTGCCGCATATCGACGCTATTGATATGGGACAGTAATTTAGTGGATTACCCCTACTACCTTTCTTAAATATTGGTGTGACCTGCGCAACTTTCCAGTCTTTGGGTACTGATCTTTCGTCGAGCGAACTGGTGTATATGATTGTTTAGTATGGAGCTGTATCAGCATACTCCGAAAGGAACCTAACTGGTGTGTAATCTGGACGGGAAGACTTGCTTTTGTTGAGTGATTTAAATTACTTCACCACTCCTTGAATATCCAGTTCTACGTTACTCATATTGTCATCGGTTCTTGATTCGAATTCTGGAATGTTTAATTTGTCTTCTTTGATGAAGGAATTTCGGAAGGCTGTGTTCAGTAACTCATCTTTGGCAGCACTGTCTTTGATAATATCTCCATTGCTATCACGCAGAGAAGGCATTGATTGTTTCTTGCCGCTAGCATACTTCACATACGACCAGAATCTCTTTGGATTTTCTTCCAGGTTACGAGACAGTTTCGTTGGGGAAACTGTTATAAGCATCTCGAAATGAAGCTCGCACTAAATTTCGAGATTCTGTAATATCGTATGTCTTAGAGACTTTGAGTCCGTTTAAATTTGGCATGTTTTTTCGTTGTTTCTGCAACAACGTTCTGATAAGTTTTGTGTACCATTGGGGATCAGCTCCGTCGTTTGTTAATTTATTGGGAATAAATCATTCAATTTCTACAGATTCAATTTATTTGAATTCCAGCCACATCTGGTCTACACTTACATTATTAATTCGGAAGGAGTAGAGATTGTATATCAGGAAGGCGTCAAGTGAATTGTTATCTGCTTTTTTGAATAGGTGTATTTTTCGCTTATTTTTGGAGGATTTGGGGGTTAAAATAGTCAGTCTCTGTACGACAGGCTTGTGTTCACTAATCCCTGAACCGGTTCTGATGCTCGGCATTAACACAGGATTATTTGTTGCTAAGAGGGTAAGTGTGTTTTCGCAACAGTTTACTTTTCGCATGAGCTCATGAACCAACCGCTCGAAATAATTTTCAGAGAATGCGTTTAGGGCAAGTTTAGATTATGTTTTATGCGTCTCTGCGGAATTAAACATGTATTTTCGCAAAAATATTGAGGGTAAATTAAAGTCACCACCAACTATAATTGTGTGAGTCGGGTACATGTTTGAAATCAAACTCAAGTTTTCTTTGAATCTTTCAGAAATTATAACGTCTTAATTGGGAGATCAGTAAATGGCTCCAATTATTATTTTATTCCGGTTGACAAGAATGACTTCTGCCCATACTAACTCACAGGAAGTATGTACTTAAATTTCGCGACAAGTTAAACTGCTTCCAACAACAACAAACACGCCACCGCTAACTGTGTTTAGCCTATCCTTTCGGAACACCGTTACGGTCTTAGCAAAAATTTCGGCTGAACCTCTCTCCGGCTTTAGCCAGCTTTCAGTGCCCATAACGATTTGAGCATCAGTGCTTTCTAGTAACACTTAAAGCTCCGGTACTTTCCCAACACTGCTAGGACAATTTGCAACTGTTATACCGATGGTTCCTGTATCCACGTTCTTCCTGTGTTCGGCCTGCACCCTTCGTGGCTGAAGCCCTATTTGTGTTTTCGCGAGATCCTCTAACCTAAAATCTGCCCAGTCCACGCCACATAGCCCGTGCCCCCCTTGTAGGCGCCTCCTACGTGTAATGGACTCCTCACCCATTCAGCGGAACCCGAAATCCAACCACCCGATGGCGCAAGTCGAGGAATTAGCAGCCTACATGGTCGCAGAACCGTCTGAGCCTCTGATTCAGACCCTCCACTCGACTCTGTACCAGAGTTCCGCAATCGATCCTGTCGACTATGCTGCAAATGATCACCTTTGGTTTCATCTGGCAAACAATATTGGCAGCCTTTGCCACTTATGTTAGCCGCTCGAAACCAGAGAGAATCCCTTGCGATCCAAACTGATATACATCAGTGATACCGACGTGAGCCACGAACTGCAGTTGGCTGCACCCAGTGCTCCTCATGGCATCCGGTAGGACCTGTTCCATGTCTGGAATGACTCCACCTGGTACGCACACCGAGTTCACATTGGCTTTCTTCCTTTTCTTGGCAGCTATGACCCTAAGGGGCCACATAACGTACCTAACGTTGGAGCTCCCAAAGATCAATAATTCCACTCTCTTTGATTGCCTGGGTCTTGCTGGCTGAGAGGTTTCCTTTGAAATAGGACAGGCGATTGCATCTGGCTGAGCGACAGTGTCAGCCACAAACAGCACGTGGAACCTGTTTGTCAGACTAGCCATGGAGGCCTTACGTGTGACCCCCTAGGAAGTCTTTCACCGCTTGCCATGCCCTGCGGCGAACTCCCACTCGACAACAGGTGAGGGGTCAACATCAGTGCGATCAGTAACTGGGCTGGCCACCGGTCTTAAGGACCACTCGGTGAGACGACATTCTGTAAACACAAGCGCACCAAGCCCATGGAGGTCTCACCTTTTGCACACCAAGTCCCTGTGTAGCCAGGACGATGACTGCTGGCGACTCTAGGAATTCCACATGGATGCAATCGCTGGTTGGCTGGCTGGCAGGCAGGCTGTAACTGCTGAATGTGAGCCGGGTGATGGTTTAAGTACCGGTGGACGGATGAACCGCTCACAAACTGTTTGTGACAACGTGACGTAGCGGAGATAAATAGGTTCACACTAGCTGCGCCTCCCAGGAGCGATGTCGCTGCCGTTTGTCGGTGTAGCGAGTGCTTTGAGCTATAGCGGTGGCGTCTGGAGTTCTTCAAAATAGCTTGTTAGTGTTGTATCATACCCCTTGTTTTCCGCGCGTTCTCGTGGCCCCTGCGGTCTTGTGTGTAGGCAACGTGTTTAACAGTAATGTCATCCTGGTGGGCTATGAGCCCCGACAAATCAACCACGACATTAATTGGTTTTCACTTGAAATAATTGCCATTCCGACAGAGTTAGTGCTACCGAGTTCTTCCAGATCATGTACGGATTCAGTAAAAGCCGAGGACATTCAGGTTTATGAGAAGGAAAAGCAAGCACATCCTGTCTGGTCCTTCAAAGCCGATTCATAGTAAGCCATCATTTCAAGCCCCAGTGTACTGACAAATATGTTGAGGCATCTCGCCGTTTTGACAGTAGCGGATCAGCTCACAAATTGAGAAACAGTACTATAGTGTGACACAATATAGGCTTTTTTTCACCATGTATTTGTTATCTTAATAAAAGAGGGAAGCCTTGAAAAGTTTCAATTTTTTACGTCATAAAAGGATCTAGAGAGCATTGTTGTCACTTTAAAGTCGGTACAGCCTTAGAAAAATAGAACGTTGGTCGTGGAAACATTAACCTACCGACAAGACACACTGAAAGAGACATACACAACACTTTGAAATATAGTTAGGTTTTGTCGTGGAGAGATATAATGGACATTCCAAAGGAGAAGTTGAAAGGCAGGTGGGCAAAAGAAGATAATTGATGGGTGAAACATAATGAATACAACAGATAGTGAATGAATATGAACAGCAGCAGTTATTGATACATTTAATGAACCAGTAATACCAGTGCAGTTAAGGGCAGAATATACACTCCTGGAAATTGAAATAAGAACACCGTGAATTCATTGTCTCAGGAAGGGGAAACTTTATTGACACATTCCTTAGGTCAGATACATCACATGATCACACTGACAGAACCACAGGCACATAGACACAGGCAACAGAGCATGCACAATGTCGGCACTAGTACAGTGTATATCCACCTTTCGCAGCAATGCAGGCTGCTATTCTCCCATGGAGACGATCGTAGAGATGCTGGATGTAGTCCTGTGGAACGGCTTGCCATGCCATTTCCACCTGGCGCCTCAGTTGGACCAGCGTTCGTGCTGGACGTGCAGACCGCGTGAGACGACGCTTCATCCAGTCCCAAACATGCTCAATGGGGGACAGATCCGGAGATCTTGCTGGCCAGGGTAGTTGACTTACACCTTCTAGAGCACGTTGGGTGGCACGGGATACATGCGGACGTGCATTGTCCTGTTGGAACAGCAAGTTCCCTTGCCGGTCTAGGAATGGTAGAACGATGGGTTCGATGACGGTTTGGATGTACCGTGCACTATTCAGTGTCCCCTCGACGATCACCAGTGGTGTACGGCCAGTGTAGGAGATCGCTCCCCACACCATGATGCCGGGTGTTGGCCCTGTGTGCCTCGGTCGTATGCTGTCCTGATTGTGGCGCTCACCTGCACGGCGCCAAACACGCATACGACCATCATTGGCACCAAGGCAGAAGCGACTCTCATCGCTGAAGACGACACGTCTCCATTCGTCCCTCCATTCACCCCGCCTGTCGCGACACCACTGGAGGCGGGCTGGACGATGTTGGGGCGTGAGCGGAAGACGGCCTAACGGTGTGCGGGACCGTAGCCCAGCTTCATGGAGACGGTTGCGAATGGTCCTCGCCGATACCCCAGGAGCAACAGTGTCCCTAATTTGCTAGGAAGTGGCGGTGCGGTCCCCTACGGCACTGCGTAGGATCCTACGGTCTTGGCGTGCATCCGTGCGTCGCTGCGGTCCGGTCCCAGGTCGACGGGCACGTGCACCTTCCGCCGACCACTGGCGACAACATCGATGTACTGTGGAGACCTCACGCCCCACGTGTTGAGCAATTCGGCGGTACGTCCACCCGGCCTCCCGCATGCCCACTATACGCCCTCGCTCAAAGTCCGTCAACTGCACATACGGTTCACGTCCACGCTGTCGCGGCATGCTACCAGTGTTAAAGACTGCGATGGAGCTCCGTATGCCACGGCAAACTGGCTGACACTGACGGCGGCGGTGCACAAATGCTGCGCAGCTAGCGCCATTCGACGGCCAACACCGCGGTTCCTGGTGTGTCCGCTGTGCCGTGCGTGTGATCATTGCTTGTACAGCCCTCTCGCAGTGTCCGGAGCAAGTATGGTGGGTCTGACACACCGGTGTCAATGTGTTCTTTTTTCCATTTCCAGGAGTGTATTATCAATGAAGTGAGACATTGCACACATATTCTGAAGCGCTACTTGAAATATATTTTGGCCACACCTCTCTGCTGATTAAGAGGGTGACCATTTGTGGTTAAAGGGCGAAATGGTCCACAGTTGAGTCATTTCTTTGCATTCTCTGAGTTGTGGTAATTGCTCTGGGGACTAGCCTCTGTAGAGTACAGTATACCTAGAACAGAGGATGACACCGGAGCTGAAAACAACAAAGCATATTACCTGTGGTAAAGTAAAATATCTAGACAGCTATGAAACTTTCTTCATTCGCTTTTTAGTTTGCTTTTATTGCGAGACGCCAGACTGCAATGCAGACACCTCAGAATAAGTGCATGTACAATGCGCCAGCACTAACACTCCAATTTCAAGAGAAACTATAAACTTGCACTTGCCTCAATATTTCTGCTTCCCCGTGACAGAACAATAGGCCGCAGATATCAACATACAGAGATTTCTACTCCGTAACTATCAGGGAAGCAGGTAAGCCTTGCCAGAGTCACGAATGTTACACGTCTCCTCCAAAAATTCACAATGACCGAAGTGACAAACACAAAACATGTCGTAGAGCTTCGACCCACTTAGATCTAATTCTGTTAGACGGATCTAATGACACCACTTCTGATAGCATTGATTGTTAAGTCTGCATGAGGTAACCACTAAGTTAGACTACTAAACATCAATGGATCCTCACCCTGGCGGAGACACATGGGAAATGGGACCCTCACTGATAAAATTTCAGGGGTCTGCGGAAAAAGGTGCTAACTCTCAGTTAAGTAAGAAATGTTCTGACCACATAATATGTTGTGGTTTCGAAAGCGCCATTTTCTGATAAAAAGTAGTTTCATATGTACGACTATAAAAGAGACTCTGCTGTAGAAATTGCTTCGTGGTATTGCATTTGTGTCCTTGATGTTAAATTTAATCAAACTTAAAACATTCAGCACCTCAAAATACGCCCTTGTGAGCTAGCATTTCCTTCTTCCGACCCCTTCAGTTTTTGCGGCACACGCAAGACTAAGATGAAGGAACAGAATACTTTATCGCAGGAAAGCCTTTGTGCTTGTGCTGAGGAGAGAGACGTTTTAGGGATCCTAACATGGCTGTGCTAATCTGACTACTCCATGAATCTTCACCTCATCACCATTTTCTGAACAGCCATACCACAATGTAAGTTAATCGTATTGTCATTATCCTTGTATGTTTCCACTGTCAGGCACTTCATCACGCGGCTCCGATCAGCCTCATCACACAGCTTCACCGATCATTTCTCATGCGTGCAAATTATTGTGCATCTGGTATGTCATCGT
The DNA here is from genome assembly GCF_023864345.2 of Schistocerca serialis cubense. Lineage (NCBI taxonomy): Eukaryota > Metazoa > Arthropoda > Insecta > Orthoptera > Acrididae > Schistocerca > Schistocerca serialis. The sequence goes on along the minus strand of NC_064640.1, from coordinate 316,625,884 downwards.
GCTACACTAGAACACGCCCCCATGGTTGAGCTGTTGAGATTCTTCCTCACAGCTATGGAGTCGTTCTTTGTCATTCGTCCCCAGTCTGCTCTTTGGACCTCTCACATACTGCTCAGTGAGAAATAGCCTGTGTCTTGTAGTCTAAGAGACCTCTTCCCGATTTAATTTCACCTGACTGACAGTACTGTTCGCTAAAGAAAACCAGCACAGGGATTGAGCGAGGCGAAATTAATGTTGTACAGTCAACGCACTGTGTTTGAACACCATGACAGCGTCCAGAAATGACTGAAACATACTATAAAGACGATTCACGACAATGCTTAAGCAACCATTCCATAGTCCTCAGGCAACTACGAAGGAAGAATGTTATCAGCGACCAGCAGGCGATTGTGTGCACGTGCAAATACAGACTAACTGCGAAGTACCTCTTAACCTTTCCGATAGCGAAGGTTAAATAGGACAAAATTATAATGGCGAGCACGTGGAGATCGTGGCAGCAGTTAATGAACGCTCTAAACCGCTCTATGTACTGCACGGTTAATGAGAACCAATTAGAAGAATTTTATAGAGAGGTGGAAGGCGTTATGTCATTGATGTAATGCGACATGGAGTTCTACAGAAAAATGAGATACATCGCCTGGACAATGTCTTTCTCCAGACTAACTCCGACTGCCTCATGATCCAGCTTTCCAGAGACACAGAAGTGTTTCTGAAAGCTAGGTTGATGTGTATCATTGACCCTTCTCCTGTGAGAGCTGGATTGGGCATTATCTGCAACTCGTGATACATCAGTTGGTCACAATTTGTTCCATTCTGTCCGTATTCCTCCCCTGCAAATCAATGAGAAGTGCATGGCAAAAGGAACTTCCCATTGCACCACTTATTATGGCCTCTTCTCGTTCCATGGAAAGCATGGAAAGAATGATTCTTTAAATGCCTCTGTATTCACTGTAAGTAATCTAATATTGTCTTCATGATCCCTACTGGATCGATACGTAGAGGGTTGTAGTATATTCCTAAGCGTCTTCATTTAAAGCTACTTAGTGAAACTTTGTAAGTGCTCTTTCTCGGAATACTTTACGCTTATCTCGAAATGTCCGACCGTTCATTTTGTTCTGCGTCTCTGTGATACTGTCCCACGTGTCAAACAAACCTGTGGCCATTCGTTCTTCCCTTCCCTGTATAACTTCAGTATCCCCTGTTACTCCTATTTGGTACGGATTCCACCTACTTTAGCAATATTTAAGACGGGTGAAACGAGTGATTCTCAAGAATGACCTTTATAGACTCACTGCATTTCCCGAGTGCTCTACTAATGAAGTTAAATCTGCCACTTGCTTTACCTGCGACTGAGCCTATGTCTTTGTTACATTTCATAGCTCTACAAATTGTTACATGCGGGTATTTATATGAGTTGACTGACTCCAAATGTGTCAGTGATGGTGTAGTCAAGCGATACCACTTTGTTTTCGCTTTGTGTAGTGCACAGTTTTACATTTTTGATTCCCAGGATGGTAGAAAGACATTCATCAAGCTAAAGGCGTGTCAAATGGCTGATTTGTGTTTACTTGCAGTGGTGAGTTGTGCACTGACTTGGGTGTATAAATTCACGTGTCGTGTGAAGCGAAAAATTGGAAGTTGGTAGTAATGGGTGTTTATAAACAGACGGTGTTTTAGTGGTCGTATGGCATCATTCTAAAACGACAGCCTGATCTTCAGCGGAATAGTCGCGATTCGTTCTCCGGTGCTCTGATAAGTTTTGATAAAAATGGCAACCAGCCTGATGGTCTCCTGTCCTTACCTGCATTTCATTTCCCACTGGCAAAGTGAAATTATTTGTAGATTTCCTGTTTAATCATAATTGTTTTGATTAATACTACACCTAGGATCATGCTGTTGTCTGCTGATGATGTGGTGCATCGGGAAGTTGCCGTGGTCGAGTGACTGTAGGAGGATACAGGGTGACTTAAACGAAATTCCTAGTTCGTGTGATAACGGCAGATAGCTCTAAATGTAAAAAAATGTAATTTACTGCAAATCATTGTAGAGTCGTCCATCATTCAGAATCACTCCATAACTAACGGAGACTGGTCGGAGCTACGTTCGAGGTGAGCACAACTCGCCCAGTGGCGTGCAAGATGTGTAAGACACTATTGGTTTTAGGATATCAGACTTGTGTTCGCGGGGAGCTTTTACATTTGAGTAGCGAATAGCCTTACTGAATGTATAGATTTCAGGCGAGGCTCTGGCGATTTATTTCCTTCAGTGATGCCCGTATATCCACTTTTACAATATGCTATAGAGGAAAGCAATCCCTAACAGCACGTTTTTGCCCACGAAGATCTCCGCATCTAGATGGCTCGTAGAAAGCCAAGTATCGGCACGGAGTCATGTACGGGGTACTTCATGTGACGGGCACTTACGACTTCGGCGCGATGAAATGTGGTCGAGCTATCGGCAGCGCCAAGTGCCACGGAATCAAGTCACCTGAGACACCGAGGTATTTCATTCACCATGGCGACAGACGCACTTCCTCTCTTAACTTGCGACCCACCCCGACTTCAGACTAGTAGCACTAAGGATCTACGGGCGAATTTCTCTGGTGAAGTGATAATAAATCGCGTACATAAATGTTCCCCGTGAATCTGTAAATTAGTGAAATCGTATCAAAATCCCTAAAGTATTTCCTGATATTAGTCGTGACATACAGAAAGAAAAACGAGATGGGGTTTAAAGGGGTATACATTCAACAGATCATGAATATAAGTCCGAGCTATATGAAGCTGAAACGCTGGTGGCACTACATTGCGTCCTCACATACATTTCCACGTTTGTTTACAAATTTAAAATTTTTATTGGTGATTACGTTATATACAGTTACATTATTCATTCTTCTGGTAAGTCAAATACATGGCAGCATATACCAAACTTGTTATTTAAGCAGGGAGGTATACGCTACCAAGTTTTTTTACTTAGCAGAAAAATGAATAATATTTGCCACTTTATCACCTATAAAAATTTTAGATGTGAAAACAAACGTGGAAATGCACACACAAAATAAATTGCATCACACCGGTTCCCAGAGCTCCTGAAGACAGACATTGACTGTGGGTATTGTATCACAGGCATAGTCGCTTTGACTGTTCAGAGATGTCACTAAACCCGCCCAAAGATGTAAAAAACCATGCATGAGTAGCGCCTATTAGACGGAGAGGGTCCGACAGCAGATCAGTTCCAGTCATTCCACCAGGAAGGAGGTACACGGCTCGTGTTGTCTGTAGTTCAACAGTGCCTAGGCGGTCAATACCGCGGTTCGAACGCGTCCGCATTGTTACTTTGTGCCACGAAGGGCTCTCAACAAGGGAAGTGTCCTGGCATCTCGGAGTGAACCAAAGCGAAGTTGTTAGGACATAAAGGAAACACACAGACACAGGAACTGTCGATAACATGCCTCGCTCAAGCCGCCCAAGGGCTACTACTGCGGTGGATGACCGCTACCTAAGGATTATGCCTCGGAGGAACCCTGACAGCAATGCCACCACCGAGCGAGGTGGCGCAGTGGTTAGCACACTGGACTCGCATTCTGGAGGACGACGGTTCAATCCCGTCTCCGGCCATTCTGATTTAGGTTTTCCGTGATTTCCCTAAATCGTTTCAGGCAAATGCCGGGATGGTTCCTTTGAAAGGGCGCGGCCGATTTCCTTCCCAATCCTTCCCTAACCCGAGCTTGCGCTCAGTCTCTAATGACCTCGTTATCGACAGGACGTTAAACACTACCCACCACCACCACCAATGCCACCGTTTTGAATAATGCTTTTCCTGCAGCCACAGGACATCGTGTTTCGACTGAAACTGTGCGTAATAGGTTGCATGATACGCAATTGTACTCCCGAAGTCCATGGCGAGGTCCACCTTCACAAACAGAACACCATTCAGCGCGGTACATACCAGCCCAACAACATGCCGAATGGACCGCTCAGGATTGGCATTACGTTCTCTTCGCCGATGAGTGTCGGACATGCCTTCAACCAAACAATCGTAGGACATGTTTGGTGGCAACCCGATCAGGCTGAACGCCTTGGACACACTGTCCAGCGAGTGCCGTAAGGTGGAAATTCCCTGCTGTTTTGGGGTGGCATAATGTGGGGCTGAGGTACGCCGCTGGTGGTCATGGAAAGCGCCGTAACGGCTGTACGATAAGTGAATGCCATCCTCCGACCGATAGTGCAACCATATCAGCAGCAGACAGACGAGGCATTTGTCTTCAGGGACGACAATCCGTACCCCATCGTGCACATCTTGTGATTGAATTCCTTCAGGATAACGGCATCGCACGACTAGAGTGGCCAGCATGTTCTCCAGACATGAACCCTATTGAACACGCCTGAAACAGATTGAAATGGGCTGTTTATGGACGACGTGACGCACCAACCACTCTGAGGGATCTACGCCGAATCGCCGTTGAGCAGTGGAACAATCTGGACTAACAGTGCCTTGATGAACCTGCGGATAGTATGGCACGACAAATAATGGCATGCTTCAATGCAAGAGGACGTTCTACTAGGTATTAGAGCCAGCGGTATGTACAGCAATCTGGACCACCACCTCTGAAGATCTCGCTGTATGGTGGTACAACATGCGATGTGTGGTTTTCATGTGCAGTAAAAAGGGTGCAAATGATGTTTATGTTGATCTGTATTCCAGTTTGCTGTACAGGTTTAGGAACTCTCGGAACCGAGGTGATGCAAAGCTTTTTTTTTGTATTTGTATATGTGATGTCTAAATGTACTGCCAGCAGTGTTTCAGCTCCATGTAGCTTGGAGTTACATTCATGATCGCTGGAATCTATATCCACTTAAAGCCCCCGCCTCTTCTTTGTCTGTATGTGAGGCCTAATTGGTGGAACTACTACAGGGATTTTGAAGCGGCTTTCACTTACAGACTCGCTACGGTCGCAGGTTTGAATCCTTCCTCGGGCATGAATGTGTGTGGTGTCCTTAGGTTGGTTAGGTTTAAGTAGTTTAAATTCTAGGGGACTGATGACCTCAGATGTTAAGTCCCATAGTGCTCAGAGTCGTTTGAACCATTTTTTTTTTTCGCTGACACTGATTCTCGAAGAGCATTTATGTACGTAATTCGTTATCACTACACCAGAGGAAGCCAGCCTTAGATACGTAGTGCTACCAGTTTGAGGTCGGGTAAGTCGAAAGTTAGGAGAGGGAATGGAGGCGTAAACAGAGTAACGTGGCGGGTTCGTATGCTAGTTATTCGCCCACATAGGGGAGGTATTGAGGAGAGCTGAATTTGCTTGCTTGGCTCCAGGAGAGCTCAGGTGCACAGATAAAGAGCGCATCGACGGAAATGGATAAATCCCAAAGTGTAATTTTGGATGGCTGTTGCTAGCATGGCCTTTCTCCAGTAGATGCACCAAAAATAGCTGGAGGGTGTGACAAGCTCTTTGAGAACCTATAATAATTTACAGTCAAGTATTAAAGCAAATTTGAATACGTTTACAAAAATGAGGCACATCCAATTATACAACATTATTTCTATGTCTTTAAACCTAAAGACGTTAATATTTCATAGCGAATTAACATTTTCATAATGAACCGCTGAATTAACAACTGTTAAACACTTCATGCAGTTTCAACATACGATACCTCAGGTGATAGCATTGCACTGCAGCTATCATCTCTGAAAGCTATATATCTGTATCTATTTTATTTATTGACTTATAATGTCTTTTATATCGTTTTTACTACGCGAATGGTGGTCAGAACATCGTATTCTCCACAATTATACGGACGATGAATACAGCATAATTACCTCATATACTGTCATACTTGTGTAGTCATTTAAGGCACAGTTTACTATTATGTCAGTAACTCTATTTATATGATTTGTAAGTGCTATTAAAAAACCCTGATAAGTTAACATGTGGTAAACTGCATATTTTAGCTAACATCACCTTTGTAAAAGGGAGATAAGACACTTCTGGTAAGCAGACCTAAGTAAGCGTTTAAACAGTTTTTAATAACAGTGAATTGTCATTTATCATGAACACACTTAGCACAAGAATGCTGGCTTATTTGTATATGAACGATCTGTTACCTATATTTGTTGTAAATGATCTGAGTTTTACTGAAAATTTGTGACATTTATTTATTTAAATATTATTTTAATACCTTAATTTAGTCTAGGAAATAACCATGTTGGGTCATATCAAGTCTCTAGAACTTAAGAACAGTATATTTTTGTGGGCATTGCCTTCAGCCAACGGAAAAGCAGACAGTAGCAGAACACTACGGGAGTCAAGTGGAGACTGGGACTTTTCGAATGAAGAGCTCAAGGGAGCAGTTCTGGACGCTGTTACGTGTCTGCTGTAAGAACACAGACCTACCTCTGGTAACGTGCTTTATTTGAATGTGTAGGTGATAGATTCTGGACAGTGAACAGTTGCTATGAGATTTTGACTACTGAGACTGCTTTTCGGTTAGCTCTTGAAGGGGCATTTGGGTGTTTATTCTGTAAGAAAGCAGACCTGCCTGTGGTATCTTGTGGTTTTTAATCGAGTGGGTGATTGATTTTGGATGGCGAACAGCCACCACCATTCTTTAACTACTGAAAAGTGTTTACATTCCGAGAGGTCTGAATGTTCTCCTGGGTAGGGCTCTAACTTTTTCCGCATGTATTAGAGAACTGAGGATAGATAGAAGCCGGCCGGAGTGGCCGAGCGGTTGTAGGTACTACAGTCTGGAACTGCGCGACCGCTACGGTCGCAGGTTCGAATCCTGCCTCGGGCATGGATGTGTGTGATGTCCTTAGGTTAGTTAGGTTTGAGTAGTTCTAAGTGCTAAGCGACTGATGACCTCAGAAGTTAAGTCCCATAGTGCTCAGAACCATTTGAACCGTTTTTGATAGATAAACATGAGTTACGTTTCTTTTTATTGTGTGTGTGAATCTGTGAACATCATGTTGAACTCTGAACTATTTTGGAGTGAATAATATTTTGTGTGTTATGATCACGAATTGGACTTAGATTTCATGTGTCTTTGATGACTACTTTTGTCTGAGGATTTAGTTACCGTTCTCAAAACGCTCTCAACGTAACATTACTGCATTTAATTTGCTCTTATGGAATGCTGTTAGGAAGAGCACCTACAGTAGATGCAACGATTATGTACCGTCGCAAAAATATCAAAGAATTTGCTGAATATGGTTTATTTGATTCGATTATAGAAGGCAGTGTTCTGGTCAAATGCTATTTTAATAAAACTGATAAACGGTTTATTCTTTGAGGCCATCATCAAATTTAAAAATTACAGCTTTCACATTTAGAAATGTAGTCAATACACTGAAAAAATCGATCTTTATCATCAGTTAAGGTGGCTCATGAAAAGTCCAGTATCGACACTAAGTCATACATGGGGTGCGCCTACCGATGGGAATCTATGATGTGGGTGTGGTGTCACCGAAAAGCGAGGTACCAATTTAAGTTTAGTACCTCGCGACGGAGCCACAGGTAAGGCCGGTATTACACTATCATATTTCTGTGACAAAGAAACATGACGAAATATTCGTCAAATCTCTTTGACGTGGCGCTAAATAGGGGTATTACACTGTCATCATATTTTTCGTCAAATTTCAAGATGATGGACAACAGCTTGTTATTAAGAGCTCCAGTTTGCTAGTACCACAACTGCGTTTTGTGTGTATTTGGAAGGAAAGCGGTGGAATGAAAGGAAACATACTTGGGTGAAGCCATAGGTATTACGTCGAGATACTTAAAGCATTCAGCAAAATTAGTTACGAGAGCTGCAAATTGAGGAAGTCAAGTCTTAATATGCAAACTACCCAGTTCAACCAACCACCCGACTTAGGAATGGATGAAAGTCTACTTCAGAATTTGTTCAGCAAAGTGGCTTCTCATATTACAAAACAGAATACTCTCTTGAGAAATGCTATTTGTGCAGAAGACAGGCAAACTATGACGCTGCGATTTCTTGATACAGGAGAGAGCTACACTATTTTGTAGCTCAGCACTCGAATATCACATTGCATACTAACCAAAATAATTCCAACAACGTGTGAAGCTATTTATAAAGCTCTAAAGGGGGAATATATGAAGGTACATAAATGTTTAGTACATTTTATGGAACGGAATTAGTGTTCCAAGAGCTACAATATTAATAAAAAGTACGAAACAGATGAAGCGCTTTTTAACTTACGGCATCCAGAGTTAAGAAATACACAAAGTTGAATGAAAAGCTAAGAAAGTATTTTTTATTTTAGAGTGTTACCACATCTTCTATTCAGGATTTCTGAAAAGCTGCCTGAATGTTTCCAGGTGTAGAGGTGGATGGCTATAGCTGTGATCATGCCTACTGCATATTTCATCTGCCCATCATCGCACAATTAATAGGATACACCGTGCGCCTCGCTCAAGTCCACCCCACTTCCCCCACCCTTAGTCGAAGCAAATTTATTAAAAATTATTATAAAAAAGAGTCGAAGGAACACGACAACTTCGGAGCCATGTTTACAAACACACAACAGTGACGTCAAATAGATGTAGGGCACCAGCGCTCCATGCGGCTACATTTGACATTGCAGTGAACAGAAGACGTACGACTTTTATGATCAAATCTACGCCGAGGCCCTAGATTTGATCATATTTATTTGACGGCAGGTGAGATTTGACAAAGTTTCCTAATACACCATCAAATTTCTTTCACACAAACATTTGACATATCAACGTTGACAAACAAATGATAGTGTAATGCCGCATAGTCGGTGCCGGAATCAACGACTTACGAGAGACGGTAACGTAGACACGCCATGAAGAGTTTCTGTACGCCACTGGATGGGCACGCTTATTTACCTACGTCTGAGGGCAGTGCCGCTACAACTCTTCACAACAGTTTATCGTCAACTGTGTTATGTGAGAAGAGACTGATATTTTTTCGGTATAAAGTAACAAGCTAATGTTCGGTGACAGTGCAAATAACCGTGACATTCGTGTGGACGTTTATTGTAACAAAGTTAAATATTTCATCTTTTTCAACTTCTAATAAGTGATACGATGTTGTAGCATCATCTCGGCTATTCCAGGAGTAAAGATAAGAACTCACCGCTGTACCGACGAGTGTTTTTTTTTTTTCATCCGGTACAACAAAATGACGAGGAGTCTGGATATTATCTAGGCTTGACTCGCGTCGTTATAAAGTCAGCAGTGATGTTGCATATTGTTCCTGTGTTCTGTTCGCCCTGGGTTTGCCTTTAGTATTTTTTTTCTGAGTAGTATATAGAGCATTTAACCATGTCTGAGACGCCACAAGGAATACCTCTAAACTAAGTCGTTTAGTTTCAGGCGCAGCAGACTGAACGACTGCTGCTCAGAGTCCAACAGGTGACGCAGCTACTATCGCAGCAAGCAGCTCTGCCACCGGTTGTTGTATCCAGGTTTCGCTCATTCAGTAGTAACGAACAGGATCGGTCAGAACATCGGGCGCATATGGGGCCCCATGTCGCCGCGTACAACATTACTGATATGGCTCGCGGTGCCTTTTTTTCTCTTTCGACGGTCGGAACCGAAGAGTATCACCTGTGTTTAAAACTGTGTCCCGATTCTTGTCCAGAATTTGTGAATTATGACGAATTTATTAAGCTGCTGACAAGGGAACCTCCCCATCGCACCCCCCTCAGATTTAGTTATAATCTGGCATAGTGGATAGGCCTTGAAAAACTGAACACAGATCAATCGAGAAAACAGGAAGAAGTTGTGTGGAACTATGAAAAAAATAAGCAAAATATACAAACTGGGTAGTCCATGCGCAAGATAGGCTACATCAAGGATAGCGTGAGCTCAAGAGCGGCGTAGTCCCGTGGTTAGTGTAAGCAGCTGCGCAACGAGAGGTCCACGGAAAGCATATTGAACATATCCGAGAGAAAGAGTTGCTCGTGGTATGCTAGTGCGTTCTGTTCGTGTGTATTTCCCATGGTTAATGAGATGGAGAAAATGAGTTGTAACATGGAAACAAAACGTTTCCAGACCCATTTCGTATACTATAATTCCTTAGGTTACATATGAGGAATGCGTCCTGCAATTTCTGCAGTACATTTTTGTTACCCCTTGTATTCAGTGTGTTTACAAGGAAGCCTACGCTCGGGTCAGGTCCAGGCACAGAGCGTCAGCGAAGTTATCAAGACCGAGCGAGGTGGCGCAGTGGTTAGCACACTGGACTCGCATTTGGGAGGACGACGGTTCAATCCTGCGTCCGGCCATTCTGATTTAGGTTTTCCGTGATTTCCCTAAATCGCTCCAGGCAAATGCCGGGATGGTTCCTTTGAAAGGCCACGGTTGAGTTCCTTCCCTGTCCTTCCCTCATCCGACGAGACCGATGACCTCGCTGTTTGGTCTCTTCCCCTCAAACAATCCAATCCAAGTTATCAAGGGTATGTTTTGTCAGCATTACCCTTAGAGATGCCACTAGCGAAGACTTTCATTTGCGCACGACGGAAAACTTTCGCTGTAGTACATAGACTGGTGCAAAAGATAAAGTTCAGAGAGACAGTCATTTCTTTTTCCCTTATCAATAAAGACACGTATGAAAAAATTTGTAGCACACGGCTATAGAAGCCTTCTTGAGTTTCGGCTGCATATAACAGATATGAATTACCAGTAACTTTCGTGTGTATTAGCCAACAACTTTTCGTGAAGCTAAAAAATGTGTTCCGTTTCATGTACTCCGTTCTAGGCGACTTGAAAACATTTCTGGTTTAGATTTGTTTATTTTGTTCAACCAGATCATACAACACAATGTGTTACAAATCAATGTCTCACAAGGAACACCTTCGGTGCGAGTTCGCTAGTTCAATCTTTAGTGAGGGTCATTTAAAAGCGCTGTTTTAATAGTGACAAGAACATATTAGCTGCTAATGACTTATCATATGCATCAGGAAGGCGACAGAAAATGAGTGTCCGGAAGGTACAGAGATCAAACTTCTATGGAATGTATGTGTTATACTTCGCAAAATGGACATGTTTGAGATTTAATAAAGGTTCAAAACAAACCATTGACATGCACCATTAACGCCAAATTAAAAGTGAAGAGCCAATGTGATCAGAAAGGTCCGCAAAATCAGAATCAAAGCCAAACTCCTTACTAGTAACAAATCGTATGGGACTTTCAACTAGTTATCCAATCTTACAGAATGCATATAGAACATATTGGTGTAACAGGACGATGAAAAGTGATAGAATGTAATGTCCTGCAACCGAATGCGAAACAGTCGTAGAGCTTATCGGGAAACTAGCTATCCTTTAAGGCGTAGCTGCAGATAGTGGGGTAGTTTGTTTTATAGGCACGGAAAAAACAAACATCCAGAGGCTGAATTTGTCCATTGGTTCTAGATGGTATGAATTGCAATGTCACGCGCTTTGCAGGAGGGATAGTTGGCTCTTAAGAAGTATGATTTTTACACGCAGACCAGGAATCAAGCAAAAGCAAGTTATTCTGACGAGGTACTGGACAAAAGCAATGCTCATATCATAGTCATAATACTGTTACGCACATTGTCCCACTCCTACTTGCTGTGACGTAAATATTCCTTACCACCTTTGCAAGGTCACGCAGGAGTCGTAGGAGGCGGAGCAACTGCAACGTCTCGCAGCACAATAGATAACTTTCCAGCCAATTTACCATCCAAATTAACAGTCGTAATAATTGTATACGAGTGCGTTAACGCATTAATGATATCTCATACTGATACAACTCTCTTGCTATCTCTAATTTCCAGGGTTTCTTTCATATGCATTTCCTCTTCAAATCCCGATCGGTCGCAGTTGGAAAAAAAAATTCCTTAATGAACAATGGGATAAGTTTGTTTACCTCATCTACAAATAATCAGACCGATTCTGCAGTTTGCTGTGCATCGTCAAGTTGACGCTTTGTCTGAAACGTCGTTACCTTACGTCTTCAGTTCCGCAGCACTATTTGAAGTAATGCAACCATCCACTGCCTCCCTTGAAATCGCTGTAATTTATGTCGCACGATATTTGATGTACATAATGTGGTAGGTCAGTATCGTGCTCAACCTGTAAACTGTATCGAGCATTCTTGAACCGCGCAAACACCAGTTTTTGTAACTAATACCATCTGTCCTCCCTTGAAAATCCGTAGTTCTTCTTACGGACTATATGCTCATATTGCTGTGGGCTTACTCGAGATCTATCCATAATTGATACTTTACTATACTGAGGATGATATTCAATGTATGTAATTATGTTTACTACCCTCTCCCTGGACAACGACTGTCCTTCACTACGTTTCACTGGAGACGGGATTTGTAGCTCCCTGTCAACAATTATGATGAAATACGTGGCTCAACACCTGTTCAGTATCACTTTCACTTGTTAAGCACGTATCGTCGTCATTGTACTCCTCATCTACATTGACCGTGCAGTCGAGCGTACACATTACCTTACATTCTACTGTCTCATCTTGCAGAAACGCTCATATTTAGTCCGCCACTTTTTTCTCACTGTGTGAAATTCCTTGCGTTCCTTTCTGACGAACCGTCAACCTCGGCAACTGTTGTTGCAGATCTAATGCTGTGTTTGCTTATTTACCGTTGCTACCGCTTTTCTTTGTACCAACACCACTAATACACTTGTAACACGTCGTGTAAGGAGTTCAACTGCGCTCCTTAGCGTCATGCTGTTCTCATGACTTGATACCTCCATTCCGTCTCCCTGTTGCCATTAGCATCCAATATTGTGGTTGCATGATAGACGATGTGTCGGGCGTCGTGTGCCATAAACATCATTTTTGTTTTGCGACGTCGCACTCAAGGGGGTTGATTGTCAGTACCTCACACTAATGTCTCTGACTTGTATAATAAATTCAGCGTACTCTTTGAACCAGATTCAGGAAGGGCTAAAGATTCCGAAGCACACGTTACTGCTAAAGATAATGTTCAGTCACGGGTTTTTCAAATGTTCAAATATGTGTGAATTCCTAAGGGACCAAACTACTGAGGTAGACTTACACACTACTTAAACTAAATTATGCTAAGAACAACACACACATCCATGCCTGAGCGAGGACCCGAACCTCAAGTGGGAGGGCACGAGTTTTTTGCACAAGGCGTGTGTCCCATGCAATGCATCAGCAATTTGCTCGGGAACTCCAAAGTTGGAAAGACCGTGGAGTTATCCAACCCACTACTGCAAGTTAATAGGTATCACCTTTGGTCATTGTAAAAAAAGCCAACAAGAGGTTTACAGCTGTGTGCTGATATTAAAGCCACAGTAACACTTGAAGCTGTTGTGGATTCATATCCTCTCTCATGACTGGTGGAATGAATGGACAGATTGTCTTCTCCAAGACTGACTTACACGAGTCGCGGCATGCTATCCCCAAGTTCATCAAGGCACTGTTCGTCCAGATTGTCCCGAACCTCAACGGTGATTCGGCGTAGATCCCTCAGAGTGGTTGGTGGGTCACGCCATCCATAAACAGCCATTTTTAATCTGCCCCAGGCATGTTCGATAGGGTTCATGTCTGGAGAGCATACTGGCCACTCTAGTCGAGTGATGTTATTATCCTGAAGGAAGTCATTCACAAGACGTGCAAGATGGAGGCGCGAATTGTCGTCCATGAAGACGAATTCCTCGCGAATATGCTGCCGATATGGTTGCACTATCGGTCGGAGGGTGGCATTCACTTATCGTACAGTCGTTACGGAGCTTTCCATGACCACCAGCGGCGTACGTCGGCCTCACATAATGCCAACCAAACTGCAGGGAACCTCCTCCTTGCTGCACACGCTGGACAGTGTGTCTAAGGCGTTAAACCTAACCGGGTTGCCTCCAATCATGTCCTACGGCTGTCTGGTTGAAGGCGTGTACGATAACTCTTCGCTGAAGAGAACGTGATGCCAATCCTGAGCGGTCCATTCGGCATGTTGTTGGGCTCAACTGTACCGCGCTGGATGGTGTCCTGGTTGCGAAGATGGACCTCGCCATGGACGTAGTGAGTGCAGTTGCGCATCATGCAGCCTATTACGCACAGTTTGAGTCGTAGCACGACGTCCCGTGGCTGCACGAAAAGCATTATTCAACATGGAGGCGTTGCTGTCAGGGTTCCTCCGAACCATAATCTGTAGGTAGCAGTCATGCATTGCACTAGTAGCTCTTGGGCGGCCTGAGCGAGGCGTATCATCAACAGTTCCTGTTTCTCCGTATCTTCCCAATGTCCGAACAACATCACTTTGGTTCACTCTGAGACACCTGGACACTTCCCTTGTTGGGAGCCCTCCATGGAACAAACTAAAATGCGGACGCAATCGAACCACGGTATTGACCGTCTAGGCATGGTTGAACTACAAGCAACACGAGCCGTGTACCTTGTTCCTGGCGGAATGACTGGACTGATCGGGTGTCAGACAACCTCCGTCTAATAGGCGCTGCTCATGCTTTGTTGTTTACATCTTTGGGCGGGTTGAGTGATATCTCTGAACAGTCAATGGGACTGTGTCTGTAGTGCAATATCCACAGCAACGTCTATTTTCAGGAGTTCTGGGGTGAAGCAAAACATTTTTTGATGTGTGCATATGAAATTCATTGCAAACGCTGTGCGATTTGCTGTTCCACTGATCCGGCTGCGCCAGAAAGGTATTCCCTTTGTGTGGTCCAAAGAACGTCACGATTCAATTCAGTAATTGAAGATCGCATTGTAGGTCATCGTTGTTTGATTTACTTTGATGTATCTAAAACTATTGTTTGCTGCGAATGCAGCTTCTTACTGGATTGGAGATGTGCTTTCCTATACAATTGATTCTATTGTGAGGCCTCTTCATTTCGCTTCAAAAACTCTTAACAAAGCCCAGTTTAAAAAACTTTTTGTAGCTGGGATCACATGAATTCTTCTTCAGTTTAGAGAAACGGTTTCGACATACTTCGCTGCCATCTTCTGGACTTCAAAAGCTTGTATTACAAAACTTGTTCATTGAGAGTTACAACCTCGTGTCGTGTAAACAA
This sequence comes from Schistocerca serialis cubense, assembly GCF_023864345.2. NCBI lineage: Eukaryota > Metazoa > Arthropoda > Insecta > Orthoptera > Acrididae > Schistocerca > Schistocerca serialis. Next base: position 316,610,841 of record NC_064640.1, on the reverse strand, counting down.
AGTAAAAGATACCCGTCCTTCAAATTTCCCAGCACGTGCAGATTCAGTCGAAGTGCAGTGTAATTACAGTGAGCATGATAAAGAGACTCGCAGTTATGTGTAGCGTTACCAAGTTCCACCAACATTCGTACGGTCGGAAGTTCTATTTCACTGTAACATCAATCAGCTTCTCCGCAGAGCCTTTTTGAGTGGCCACGTCTGTCCAGGCCATGGCAACGGATCCATATGGATTTTTGCGGGTAAATTTTGGAACACGTGCAGCTTGTGGGCGGTACATCCATACAGTAACTTTCCTTTTGTCGCCCCCATAACATCCAACACTACTGCAAGTATGGTATCGTTTTTGTCTTCTAGTTTTTGTCTTGAAGGTCGTCCTGAAGTCAGTCTCGGACAGTGGACTGTAGTTCTCGTCAACCGATTTTCAATGGCTTTGTGCTACCAATCGCTGCTCCACTACACCTTTTACGGCCATCCTAAGAGTGAAGCTAAACGGTTCTTTCGAACAGTCAAAAAAAAAAAAAATCAAATGTGTTTGAAATCTTATGGGACTTAACTGCTAAGGTCACCAGTCCCTAAGCTTACACACTACTCAACCTAAATTATCCTAAGGACAAACACACACGCCCATGCCCAAGGGAGAACTCGAACTTCGAGCCGTCAGTCATTGGGAGAAACTCTGTTTCTACCCCACATGGAGCAAGCCATAAAGATTTTTATTTTCTCCTACCGCTTCTTACTACGTGACAGGAAATGGCCTGCACAATTATTACAGCTACGGCGCTCTTACAAGCATGTAAATGACTCTGCTGCAGAATTTTTGCCCACAGACCCAGCACGCCAAGGGATCAATCGCAGCAGCCATCTCCGCCTATCCGCTAGCCGTGGCCGGCACCGTTCTGAATGGTGCCCGAGGAGGTAGACGGTTCGCCACCGCAACTACCGCCACTCACGTCGCCGACATCGGCACCTGTCCTCAGCGCTGCCAGAATTTGCATCGCCGCATATCGGAGTCCGCCTGTGGCCGGTTCTTCGACCGTTGCTGCCGGTTACTCACAACGTGGCTACGGCATGTGAAGAGGGAGCTGCCATCGGCTGTCGTATCACTCACTGTCTTCTCACCTACATACGCATTTAGTCTCCCGCACACCCTCCCCCAACTCCCCATCCACTGTCTTCACGAGACACAGCACTACACGATAACGATGCGAAGGGTTTGGGGGGAGCAATGTGGTGTCGTCCATAGAGCGAGGTGCCAAGGCAATTTTGGTACCTCGCGACGGAACCACAGGTAAAATAGTCGCTGCCAGAAGTAACGGCGAATGAAAGACGACAGCTTAGACGCGTCTAACATACGACACGGCATAGGCACACTTATTTATGTCTAAGCGCAAGCATCGTCTCTCTATCGAGCCAGCTATGCGACATTTCTATTAGACAGAACTCAGCATAAAAAGTTTGTCAGTTGTACTTTGTAAGAAGAGACTATCTTTTCTGCATGAAGTGATTCGCTAATGTTGTGTGACAGTACAATACTCAAAAGATTCGTGTGGACTGGATTACAACAGAGTTATGTACTTCATCTTGTTCAAGTTGTAACAAAGTGATTTGATATTTTATATGTTGTAATATCATCTCAGCCCCCACAGGAGTAACCCACCACGGTATCGACGAGTGTTATTTCGTCAGGTACAACAGGGGCACTTTAAAATGTGCGCCGATGTGTCGCTGTCGTAATTTTTGTATCATTTGATGACTCCAGACGTGGAGTCAGTTATTTATTTTCGTAAAATAACAATGAATTCTGCAATTTAATTTGCTGCAAAGGTCACTGGTCTCCTCAGCGGGTCGTAAACACCTTATTTCGTGATGGATTTTTTGTTTCTGTTTTTAGTTTTCTTCCATATTTCAGGGATATTTATGACTATTTCAGATGCTCTTATCAATTTTCCCAAGCATACAGGCACATCATCCTTAGTACCACTGAGCAAGACGGCATAGTGATTTAGGCGCTGTGATTCCAATGCCCGTACGGGACTTTAGATTAGTAGTTTCAGTGGTTCCCATAAATCTCTATTGGAACTCGCCAAGACGATGAACTGGTAAAAGACTCTGCCGATTAATATACACATCCTTCCACATGTCGAGCTTGTGGTCAGTCTCTAACACCATCATCGTCTACAAAACGTGACACCGTGATCTTCCTTCCTGCCTTCCTTCAGAAAGTTATAAATAACAAAAATGTCTACGTTTTGAAGATTATTCGAAATTTTCGGGAGCTGGCAGAGTGCTGTCTCGACGAAGTTATTTTCCCTTGGACTGTTGTTGTGATGAAGTTCGACTGAACCTACAGCTACACCTACAACGCTTGCCATTTTGGTATAACCCTCACCTGAACGTCTCCTGGTTCATACACTATTGTCAACTATTTTTTTTTCTCTAACTTACCGCCACCGTGCGGGGTAGCCTCGGGGTTTGACACGCCTTGTCACGGTCCGCGCAGCTCCCTGTTGTCCTTAGTGTAAGTTAGTTCAAGTTGGATTAGGCAGTGAGTAAGCTTAGGGACCGATGACCTCATCAGTTTGGACCCATAAGACCTTACACAGATTTCCAATTTAACTTACCGTCATTCACATTTTGCATCGAAATTTCCGCTCCTTGCGAACAGTAAGAACTTGAGGTCAACTTACCTCATGAATTATGTGTTCCGTCTTATAATGCGCAGCTACTTGTTTATTCCTATGTGCTGAAACGAATTTTGACTGACAATCATATTAAAAGTCCGTCTTCGTAGCCGAGTTTTCAGCACGGCTGACTGCCGTGTAGGTGACCTTGGTTTGATTCTTGGTAGTATCAGGAATTTCATCAGTGGGAGGACAGGTATGTGATACGTTCAGCCTTTTGAGGCCAACTGAGGGGCCAATCGACCGGTCAGTAGCTGTTTCAAGGACAAGAAACCCACAACGACCGGGAGGGCGGTGTGCTGAGCACATTCTCCTCCAACCGCATCTAATGATGCCAGTGGCAAACGCTGACCAGGCGGTCGTTCGGATACGATTGACCCGTCTAGAGCCAGAACTCTTTAATTTCAACGTTCTTACGCGTGTCAAGGTCGTTCCCACGTGATAGCAATAAATCTAAACACCTCGAATGTTTGAGTAATCGAAGACTAAGGGAAAAGTATAATGGTCGCTATGAAGGCGACACTGTACAGTACTGTGAATCAGAGGAAAAGGATGCTTTTCCTGTTACCACCGGTCATGTAGTGGTTTCTTAGAACAACCTCCGACTTCCTCTGCTTGGATACAGGATGGGCTAAATAAAACTTGCTCAGAAACTATTTACAATTAGACTAACACGAGACTGACCTTTGTTAATGAACATCACAGATGATGTTGGAAATGGCCACCGTTGACACCTATGCAGAGCTATGCTCGATTTATCACACTGTGTGAAACACGTAGCATCTTTGCCTGAGAGATAATAGCTATTGCGTTTTCAGTGTTCAGCTATGTTTTTTTCCAGTTCGTGGGGATTATTTGAGTATATCTGACACTTCAATTTGCCCCACAGGTAAAAATCGCAAGGAGTGAGATCAGGCAATCGAAATGACTAGGATACTGCACTGCCTCTCCTGACTGTGGTCTCCTCACTGAATATCTCATGAACTCGTGAATAATCTTCTGTGAGTTGATCCACATATGGATTAAACAGTTTGTGGACATACTGGGTAGCATTAACAGTTAAATGAAAAAATCATTTTAAGATGTAGGCACCAGATATTGGATACCTAATCTTGAGGTAATGCAAAGGCGTTAGAAGTACTGATGGAGATTTTCTGATGCATTATAGCGCATGCTCAGATTTCACATTCCTTGAGGGGCTTATTTGGGCTCATGGGAAAAAATGAAAAGCTGAGGATCCAAAAATCTTGATCCCACTTCACTCAGAAACCGATTGCGGCATCAGGATCATGGCTTACAGCCTTTTTTGTGATCGTCAGTTTTACTGTTCATTAATAAGCATCAACGCCGCATTAGTCTTATGAGTATTTTCCGGATCGATTTCATTTCGGCCACCCTATGGATAGGAGGGGAATTTCAAACTCTGGGTCATTGTGGCCTCTGTGTAGGGCCATTTCCTCTATCGACAATAATTCCATGTGGCTCAACGGCCTGGTGTAACTTGGACGTCACTTTCCCGACGTGCAGATTCCTAACTTGTCACCGTGCTCAGACTAGGAGAAAGTGGCCTACTGTTTAACGTGTACTCCGAACCACGTCACGTTCATAGCAAATTTTGGAATTTTTAAGAGGTGACGGCTAGATAAAATACAAACGGAAATATTTCTGAGTACAAGTGGGATTGGACACCATGACTTTTCGGTTCCCAGGCACTTGCTGTACTAGACCACCAGGCCCGACGTATCCCCCAATTCCATGTAGAGGGTCGAGCGTTTGTTTCATTTGAGATACTTCTTGATGTACTGACATTATTAACAATCTGTTTTCACTTCCTGATTAGTTGCAACAGGATTCGTAAAATAAAAATCAACAAGTTTTCTTGACCGTACTGATCACCGAGACGCAGTTATGATACCAGATACCTGTTCTTTTCAATTGTAACTGAGTGACTTTTTTTATTTCCATAACAACAATTCTCCGAACTTTGCTACTTCTCTTGATGCTTTTAGTTATTTTTTTCATAATTAGTATCTTGCTGACCAATTCTTAGTCAGTAAAATTCATTGTAGAATCAACGAATATTTACATATTAATAATTATTCGACGTTGTAGCTATTTTACTGTGTCTAGTGTAAAGGAAAAATCACGTATATCTTGACTTGGCGACGATATTTTCTGCGGACACTAACGTGAACTTGGGCGAGGCGTTCTGTTTAGATGGCCACTACGGCTTGAAGAATTGCAATTAATCTCGTCCCATACTTATCTGTTGTTCCAGGCCAAAAAGCACCGAAGTTTCGTTTATGAAACTTACTCACTGATTATGTAGCGAAAATGTGTTGATCTTCCTTTCTTTCGTATTTCACGCTACGACGATCGGAGGCTTTAATTACATATTTAACAAAAAAGACTTAATAGTCCAATTACGGGATCTTGTCGCAGAAGAAGCTGAGTAGTACGGTAGTGTAGTGGTGGTGATACTAAACTGTCTTGAGTTCAAAACTGACCTGGACTCTACCATTTTAATTTCTATATTCGGTTCAATTACATTCTAGAAGTATCCACAAATTTCAAGAATAATTGTACTGGGATGTTCTGTAGCTGTAAATATACTGTATGTGTTCTGGCTGGGCCGGCCCCTGTGGCCGAGCGGTTCTAGGCGCTTCAGTCCGGAACCGCGCTGCTGCTACGGTCGCAGGTTCGCATCCTGCCTCAGACATGGATGTGTGTGATGTCTTTAGGTTAGTTAGATTTAGGAAGCTCTAAGTCCAGGGGGCTGATGACCTCAGCTATTAAGTCCCATAGTGCTTACAAACATTTAAACCATTTTTTTGTTCTGGCCGGAGGCAGTTCGCTCCGCGCTCTTGTATGTGCAAGAGCTGAATAAACCTTCTTTAAGTGAAGTTAGTGTTCGTCATTCATCTGATTACACCCTCTTCTACGTGACAATATCATTCTTCACAAAAAGCTTTGGGCTTCTCTTGTGCCTTTCGTTGTTTGGGAGAAGTCCAGAAATATCTCTGATGAGTTAAAAATTAACTGAGACAGGAAGTTAAGATACATCACTTCATTTCAGTTATATGTCTAAGACTACCTTCAGAAATTTTCATGTACATTTTTGTTTCAGAGCGATTAGAAATGCGGAGAGGGTCACAATTAAAAATCATTACAATCTATTCTTATTCTTTTACCAATGGGGAAGAGATGTACAAATAAGTAACACTGACTTCTGCATAGGACTGGCTTGAGGTTCCGCAGCATATTTACGAATTTCGTGTGTAAGAAGACGAATAACTTAGAAGGGAATGGTACTGTCTATTAGTTGATAACAAATGTCGAAATTTTCTCAGATTAAGTACTGTCGCATGGAGAATGCGTGACCTCAGTAAACTTCTACGTACCAGCTTCGCTGTGTGACATTTAAAGTATACACACAGTGTCAGTGTCTGCATGCTGTTTTTCGTCAAACGACCGCGCCAACAGTTTCCTCATCGACACACATGACAGCACTGTGGATAACGAGAGGAAGCTTACAAGTCAGAGACTCAGATTTGTTTGTCAGGTGACTGCTTCCGCTAACCAGCTTCACGTCGCTCGACTGACCACCCGCTCCGTTTCGTCCAATATTCTTGGTATAGAGAAGTGTCGTTCCATGCACACACGTCGCTTGCTCAAGCTACAATGACTGAGATCCGCACCAGGTCTGCGGTTTTGTTTTCTTGATTATTCGTAATATAACGATGATTAATAATTAATGGTTTACTTAGGTCACATAATAAAATAAAATTAATGCTAATAACGCTAATGACATTGGTGATGTGACATGAATGCTACCAAAACAAATTTCTTAATATATTCAACACATACCGATGGATTGAGAAATATACAGGGCGTTCCAAATAAACAGTGACAGACTTTAGGGGCGGGTTCCTTACACTGAAACAAGAAAAACATATCTAATAATCAAGGGCACTAAAACGATTGCCTTAAGATGTATAAGAACTTGTTCATATTCGATACTATGAAACACATCCCTTCTAACGCAAGCTCTTTGGTTTCCATACTTCGTGATGAGGTAGTAAGGACCCAAAGATAAAAAAGTTTAGTAAACATGGGCTCTAAAATACATACCTTAAGAGCCATGAACAGTTGTTCAGTACAAGAGATGTTTCACAGTAGCGAAGATGAATAAGTGCTGATAGCTCTTAAAGTACGCATTTTGGTATCCATGTTCACTAGACATATATTTCCTCTTTTGGTTAATACTTCCTTCTCATAAAATAGGGGAAGCAAAGACCTTTTAGTATAAGAGATCTATTTTACAGCATAGAGGATGAATAAGTTCTCATACCTCTCCAGGTATGCATTTTAGGGCCAATGTTTACTAGACATTTTTACTTACTTCTGAATAAGGAACAGATCACTAAAGTTTTTCGGTGTTTTTTTTTGGGCACCCTGTATATCTGAAGTGAGTACCTTACATCGAACAGTTCCTACCTTAGACATGATATCTGTGTTCGATCCGTACCCCACTCGAACGTTTTAGGATCCGTGACACAAACTACTATACATGTGGTTGAAAATAACTTCACATCACAAATCATGGACCGAGCGAGGTGGCGCAGTGGTTAGACACTGGACTCGCATTCGGGAGGACGACGGTTCAATCCCGCGTCCGGCCATCCTGATTTAGGTTTTCCGTGATTTCCCTAAATCGCTCCAGGCAAATGCCGGGATGGTTCCTTTCAAAGGGCACGGCCGACTTCCTTCCCCGTCCTTCCCTAATCCGATGAGACCGATGACCTAGCTGTTTGGTCTCCTTCCCCAAAACCAACCAACCACAAATCATGTAAATTACATTTACACAGTAGATTAGGTATAACGAACTTGGAAATGCCTACGACCATGAGTAGTAGGGAGATGATCCTGCCCCAAATTCTGATATGAAATTGATATGCAAATTAATTAAATTGATCAATTACGTACCCTGGATTACTGGAGGGTCCAGTTATATGAAACTCCCTAAGGATATAGCTGATAAGAAGGCACGTATTAATGTCCAAAATGGAATGGATAACGCTTGTTTTCCATGGTCAATCCTGGCTTGTGAGAGAAATTACTGCTACAAATACCATCCCGAGCTCACAAAAACTTGTAATGTACCAAAGAGCAATAATTTTGATGGTATCAGGTTCCCCGTAAAGATTCAGGCCATACCAAAATTTGAGGCACAAAATCCCAGAATATTGGTTCACGTTTATGGGCTGAAGAAGAAGCAGAAAAGCAAGCCAGATGAGCAGGACAAGCATACTGTAGTTGGACCACTCAATTTTTTTGTATATACAGGCGAGAGTGACCATGAAAACGTGCTGCTCATCTCTGAAGGTGATATCCAGCATTGTGTTTGGATCAAAGACAAGCTCCGCCTCCTTAACTCCCAACTCAACAAACACAAGTGTAAACAGCAGTTCGCTTCAGGTCTCTAAATACCATTTCAGAAGGAAAGTATTTAAAAAGACATCTGAAGGAGTGTGAAGCCAAGAAACCGGTGTGTGTTTTTATGCCTACACAAGAAAACAAGTTCATAAAATTCAAGAATGCTTACCACCAGGAACGATGTCCGTTTTTTTTATATTCTGACTTCGAATGTCTCCTTGCCCATATCACCCTCTGTGAAGGGAACCCCTTAGAATCATATACCGTCTGTAGGGAAGCAGCCTACTCACGCCGTATAAAATTCACATCAGTCTTTCCATTGTGTGCCAGCCTAGCTCTGACGTCATAAATGTTGCGCAATACTTTAAAAATCAAGTAAATAACCTGAAACGTTCCTAGCATGTCAGGAGTAATACTAATTCAATATGTGTTGAATGTCAGTTCAATAACTTTAACCATTTTCGAAATTTTGACGTTTTTCTGTAAATATCATTGGCGCAACAGAAAAGAGCTAGAGAATTAAAAATTTATATCTAGATTCCTTTTTCATAATAATTTAGTAGAAACAGTCTTCTGGATGTCACAAATAAAGATTTTAGTTGAAATTCATGATTTTCTGGTTTTTGTCTTAAAATTAAGCAAGATAAAGTAGGCTAATAAATAAGGCTAGGATGTTTAAATTTAAGTAGAATGAGATCCGCTATAATCATAAAGATGTGAGAAGTTTCAACTCAATAACTATATAACTATAGCGATAGTGTATCTCCAAAGGGCAAGTTCAGAGCTCGTCTACTGCGTGTAGCCTAATTAAATTAATTCTCTCGCCCAAAATATTTGACTTAGCCACGTCAGACTTTTATGATAACTTACCTGTGTGCTGAATGCACATTTAAATTGAGAGCTTCATCGGCCATCAGCAAAGGAAGCGATGATTTATTCAATAACTTAATGTGGTGCATTTCTAGCCTAACGGCTAGTCGGGAGAGCCGATTTGATCAGGCGTTCCCTTAGCCTTCCGCACCGCGGCTTTATATATAAGAACGCTGCGCGAGGAAAGAAGGCCCCAGTTCTCACCGGACGCTGAATAGCACACCACCTGTGTCGGGAGTCGTGTCGCGTCGGTGTCATTGCTATAAACAGCCTCGGATGCCGTAATAAGTTACTCAGGATACGCGTAACCATGAAATCATTTTCGAGTGAAGTGTTAATTCTGGGATAACTTTAATGATCTATCTTCAGTTTGCGTATGTCGTATTTTCACGTGCCGCTGCGGGACAGACATTCTACCATTACTTAGCGTGGCGTTTGATGAACATTATCATCAAATTGTGGCGAGCATTCACTTAAACATTTAATTTGGACAGTTATAGTTGCACCAGTGCATTAGACTCTGAACTGCTCTGGTAGTTGGATTGTGTGGATTCTTTTTTTTTTTTTTATCTGTGACTTTCAGAATATAGCGAACGTTTTTACAGGATCGTTTTTGGTTATGAATCCCAGACAATCTCCTAATTCCTCAGAGCTATAAGCTGTAGCTATAAGTGTATTTCTCAGATGAAGTGGGCACTAGGAATTCTAATTACGGGCTTCACGTTTTGCTAATCACTTTCTGGTTGCCAATATTGTAGTTAGAGAGCCAGTGTTGAGAACGGCAAAAGACAGCATAAATAATAGGAACATTTATATAACAATTAATTCCATCCGCTGCCCCACATATGGTTAATCGGCCGGGAAATGCATCTTTTCTACATTACATTCTACATTTAAATATAACATATAATTTCTACCCGCCGCCCCCACACGTCATCACTCAAAAACACGTACCGTATGCTGCAGTGTACCAAATTGCGTGCTCAAATGATTGAAGTCTTAAGCACTATGAATGTTATGTCGGGGATTATCCTGTGGTTTGGTTGCTCACTGAGCTTCAAATACTCCATTGGGATGCTGACCGGCTTTACAGCAAAAACATCCTCGTGACCGAATCGGAGGAGGATAAAAAACCAAAAAATGTTGCTGTTAACTGTCATATTTATGAGCTGCCATTAGATAGAAAAGCTGAAACTGTCTGTAGAGATCATTGTCATTTTACGGGGAAGTTCCGCGGTGCAGCTCACAATACATGCAATTGTAGTATGAAATACCACGACACATACCAGTTTTCTTCTATAACTGAAGTGGGTAAGATGCTCACTTTCTTGTTGAGCAACTGGTTAATTTCGGCTGGGAGAAAAATCAGGTCAGTGTCCTGCCTGAGAGTGTTGGAAAGTATATTTCGTTCTCCAAACGAATGATGCTTAAAGTTACGTTTTGCTTCCTTAACACACTACGTTTTATGCAGGTGCCACCCCAGAAAGTCGTTGAAACTCTACCTCGGGACGATATGGATATGACCCGATCTGCATACCCCCATGAGGAAAAGTTTCAGCTTGTGTCTAGAAAAGTTTTCTCTTATGAGTATCTGGATAGTAAAGCGAAACTTGCCGAAATCAGGCTACCTGACATCTGCAATTACCAGTAGCCTCCCAGACGATTCCATAACTAGTCCAGATTATGAGCATACCGTAAATGTCTGCCGCGAATTCAACATTCCCAATTTGGGTGAATACGCTAGATGATATATGGAAACTGATGTTCGCTTGCTTGCGGATCTGTTTGTAAGGTGCCAGAGTATATGTATGGCCATGCACCCTCTGGACCCTGCCTTTTATTACATGGCACCTGGATTGTCCTGGGATGCAATGCTTAAGAAAAAGAGGCGCAGCATCGAATATCTTACTAATGGTTATATGCTTTTTTTCTTTGAGCGCGGGATCCGGGGACAACTTTGCCAGTGTGACCATACACACTCAAAGGTAAATAACTCACATATGGGTGCGGGGTTCAACACATCGCTCGATTCAAGTTACATTCTATATTTGGATGTAAATAACTTATACGATCACACCATGATGCAGCGACTGCCGGTTGGTGGGTTTCAATACGTGCCCAAAAGCGAATTAAAGGGATTAGTTGGAAAAACTGGATCTGGCGGCTGACTCTGATGTAGAGTATGTGGTGGAGGTAGACCTCAATTACAGTGAGTTCCGCGGAGCGCCCCATTCTGCTCTCTTACGATATCTAATGACTACTGAGGTCGCTGATATGGAGTAAGTGGCAGCAGGTAGCAGCACAATGCGCCTATTATGAATAACGAATGTTTTAGGGCGTGTCGGGATATCTTTGATCACATAGTGTAATATGAGCTGTATGGTTTGGTTTAGCGACGAAGGCCACTTTCATTTGTATGGGTTTGTTACTAAGCAAAATTAGGGCATATGGAGGACTGAGAACTGCATTTCGCGATCGAGAAATCTGTTCACCTTAACGGGTGACTGTGTGGTGTGCAATGTCCAGTCAGGGAATAATCGGTGAGATATTCCTTGATGGCATGGTGACTACCTAACGGTACGTAAGGTTTTGGAAGATTTCATCCCCATTATCCAAAGTGACACTGATTTCGACCAGATGTGGTTCATGCAAGACGGAGATCGACCCCACCGAAGCAGGAGAGTGTTTGATGTCCTGGAGGAGCACTTTGAGGACCGCATTCTGGCTCCGGAATACCCAGAGGCCACTGACATGTACCTCGATTGGCCGCCATATTACCCGGATCTGAACACATGCGACTCCTTTTTTGTGGGGCTATATTACAGACAATAGCCCCAAAACTGTTGCTGAGTGCTGAAAACAGCCATTCAGGCGGTCATCGACAGCATCGATGTTCCTATACTTCAGTGGGTCATGCAGAATTTAGTTATTCGTCTGTGCCACATATTCGACAATGATGACTGGCATATCAAACATGTCATAACCTAAATACGAACATCTGTAGTAACGTTCACATGTTGAATAAAGTATGTGCACGCCGTAGTTTGTAATTAATTTACTTTTTTTATATACTTCAATAATTTTTATCCTGTATATACGAGAACTATACTGTTTTTAATGTCAGATAATGTAGAAGGAATGTGAGATCTTTTATCGTTAAGCAGCTCATTTCCTTATGTAATATTATCAAACTGTACATTTTTCTAGCACTGACTTCGTCAAAAGTTTGAAACTCTATAGTATACTCTTGAATAGTTAGCCGGTGAGATGCATATCTCTCTCATTGTTATATTTGATACCACGATATGACTTTACTTTGTACAACTTAGTTTGTGTTTCAAGCTGTATGAGAACTAACATGAGGGACGTATTTGCTACTTAGGTCAGTGGTTACAGCTATCTCTTCCATTGTAATTACTGCAATGATCCTTCATGATGCCATGCAGTTTAGGTTTGTAACCTTACATATAACTTCCATACGGTAATATGTTAACCGGTTGTAGAGTAAAACATAACCCAAAAAGATGACGATTACTTACAACTTATATCTTCTCCGTGTTATAGTACCAATTGTTTGTAAGAAAGTGCGTGTTTGCGTTCTCTCAATTTTACTATTAAGACTACTGTTGTCTCCCCCTTTTATGTTCCCAGAATGAGATTTTCACTCTGCAGCGGAGTGTGCGCTGATATGAAACTTCCTGGCCGATTAAAACTGTGTGCCAGACCGAGACTCGAACTCGGACCTTTGCCTTTGACGGGTAAGTGCTCTACCAACTGAGCTACCCAGGCACGCCCCGTCTTCACAGCCCCGTCCGTTTTTGTTATTTATACCTTCTCTATATTTCCAAATATTTGTAGATGCTTCATAATACCTCTACCACCGAAGAACGAAAATGAAACGCTTGACAGCCACCGGTGTAATTGACATCCCTTCGAGACTAAACGGTGTACACAAGGCGCAGTGACCCGTTCACAATTAGAGACAAATTGTGGTCAAATCAAATTCTCTCAGAACGCAGGTTTACTTTCATATTCGTTAGTCGGCTAGCTGCACACAACGATATCCTGTTGACAGAAAAAACACTGTTAATAGTAAGTATGATGAAATCAATACGAATTACTCAAATAATGATGCTGGTGCAACAGTTTTAGCGGTTTATGTTCAAATAAAATGGCAAAAGATGACTTGGGAGTTTTAAGTCGCTGTCATAGAATATCTGTTTTTATGAGTGGCATGGTAAGTGTTTGCTTCTCTGTACGGAGCATTTCAGAAACCTGTAGCGCAATAATTTTGTCAGGTGTAGAGAACGTGAGAGAACGAATGCATCCAGGCTGAAGTCGCTTTATGCTGAATTTAGAGCGACGAGAAAATGCGTTCAGCACAGCCAAAATTAAATTGAACTGTTGAATTAAATTTATATATTCAATGAAACTTCACGAGGAAGAGCTAGAAACTGTACTACGCTTCTATTATAAGTCACATAAAAATACGCCTCCGTCTCGAATTCAACAAAATTAAAATCTATTAATGCAGTCTCAAGTAAAATCTTAAAATGTCGTTCCAAAGTAAGCACTTATTGTGACAGATATATCACAGGATAAAAGAATACACGCTGAGAAAAACGAACACTATGTTCTAGTAAAACTCCGTAATTGAAAATGGCGCGGAGCAACTGGCCTATTTCTTCCAGCGAGGTAGCAAATTGCCAGGTTCTCTGTCAATCGAGTACTAGCAAGTGTCTCAGAAAGTTCCCTCTATCAAACAGAAGACTTGCCACTAAACTGTTGTGAACACCGAGCTTTACCAAGTTATGTGTATCTTTACATTGCTGAAACATGATAGTATATGAACATGTTCGCGAAATTAAATGACGTAGCTAAGACGTTCCACCTGTAGTGTGTTGCTGAGTATATTGTTCCAGCGATAAGAAAGGTTGAAAAACGGCACATTGGTGAGAACACCGACTGATGTGACAGTGATTAAGAGACTGGATCAAGTTCTGGTGTAGCGTTGAGCAGTTCTGATTAAGGTGTCCGCTGTTTCCCTAAATACTTAAGGCGAATGCCAGACTGTTTCTTCAGCAATATTATGACCGAATAACTTCCCGACATTTAGCCAACTAAGCTAATGCTCCAGCACTGATGGCTTTGCACTGTAAACTTCCAACTTTCCGCTTGTATTACCAGTAATAGGTTCGTCTTCCGTGTGGTGTCATTTTTCATATATGTTTTCGTCCTTATCTCGAAACGCTGCAAGTGTCTTAGCCAAGAGTAACAGACCTCGTTTCTGTCTCCCAAACTCTCACAATATAGGAATAATAACTTACCATTATTCCAGCAGAGCAGTGTTTCTCAACGTTTTGAGACCATTGCCCTTGAGTACGATCAGGTATTAACTAGTATCCCACACTCCCCCCTAGCGCCTAACTGAACTTTCGATTGAAAAAGAATTTCTTTGAACACCTTTACGTTTAAGTTGACGAGAAGTAAGTGGTACTTTTGTTTAGGTCTTATATTAAACTGCAAACTAATGGGTCCATGAATCAATTGTTACTGCTTACTTCTGTGTTGTGTACATAGTTCCGCGTGCTCAGCGCGTACACAACTTTCCCAATAGAGCGCGCCCCGCTAAGCACTACAGCGCAGGCGCAGCGCTCGTCCGTCTCCGCACTACGAGATCCGCGTATTAATATGTAACGCAGCCAATGATATTGCTGCTAACGTAGTAACTTTTCTCCACGCGGATCACACGCAGTGATACCTGAACGCTCGAGGTACAGACCTCCGATTAGTCAGTCTGCATTAGTCTGTACCAGTCTATAGTCAAGTTTCAGTCTGCGCCTAATAAGATTATCATATTCCTGTACATAGCCATGAAGATAAATGTATAGACACTTTGTCAAGTACCAGAGATATGTGAGAATAAGATTAACGTACCAAGACTAAAGGAACCTCAGATTGTCAATTGTAAATAGCATCCAGAATCAAGTTAAGTAAGGTTTATGATCATTATTATTGTAATAAATGTGTGTGAAAATTAATCAAGTTCTGTTTAAAGTTGGTCACCGTCAATCTCCTACTCTGTGTGCAAGTGACGTTTCTATCGTCTGACCTAACGGCATAAGATAAACACGCCACGATAAGACCACGAGACATATTGCTGACACTCGCCTACTTCGCTAGAGCGACAAGTCAAATTATCTGATGGTTTGTGTACCGAAGGTCTTACAGTACGCACGCCACATTCTGACAGCCGCTTTTAGAATAATGAAGCAATTCTCGTTGTATCGCGAGTTATATCTACAGCTCTTCCCCGGAAAAGAAACCTAACTACCCACATAGAGAGCAGACATCTGTCACTGATGATGCTTCTGCTGCACCACTTCACTCCCTAGTGACACGTTCTTGACCCACACCATGTACCCTCAGTTAAATTCAACCATGTTAATGTGTGCACTATACTTATTTTTTGTGAATCGCTTGCTTGCTGGACTCGTTACTTCTTAACTGGAAAAAAATTGAAAGACTTCGGGCTGTCAGACTTTGGTGTCTGATCACTCAGTCTTTAGTAACACTTTCAAGTGTTGTGTTGGCAGTTCTAACAGGGAAAATATTAGCTGTTAATAACTCACCATGTCCATCGTGAATGCGACAGAAAACGAATGTCAGGGAGGTGCAGAGACCAACGTTCTGTAGGATGTGTGTATTACACTTGACAAAATGTACATTTTCGACATTCAAAAAAAATTCTAAACAAACCATTAACTTCCACCATGAACACCGAACGAAAAATGGCTAGCTAAAGTGATCATCACACCACTTTGCTCGAAGGCGAACTCCTCGGGCGTTACAAACCGTGCTGGACGTTCAGCTAGGTATCCACTCTTAAAGAATGCATATTGAATCATGTTGGTCTAATGGGGTGATGCGAAGTGATGGAATCTTCTGATGGTATGCAGCCGAATGCCAAACAGTCTGTCGTAGAGGTTACAGTGAAACTGGCTATCCTGTAAGACTTAGCTGCATATAGTGCGATATTATGTTTTATAGGCACGAAAAAACAGACATCCAGAGGCAAAATTTTTCCATTAGTTCCAGGTGGTACGAATTTTAGGGCCATATATATATATATACACTCCTGGAAATTGAAATAAGAACACCGTGAATTCATTGTCCCAGGAAGGGGAAACTTTATTGACACATTCCTGGGGTCAGATACATCACATGATCACATTGACAGAACCACAGGCACATAGACACAGGCAACAGAGCATGCACAATGTCGGCACTAGTACAGTGTATATCCACCTTTCGCAGCAATGCAGGCTGCTATTCTCCCATGCAGACGATCGTAGAGATGCTGGATGTAGTCCTGTGGAACGGCTTGCCATGCCATTTCCACCTGGCGCCTCAGTTGGACCAGCGTTCGTGCTGGACGTGCAGACCGCGTGAGACGACGCTTCATCCAGTCCCAAACATGCTCAATGGGGGACAGATCCGGAGATCTTGCTGGCCAGGGTAGTTGACTTACACCTTCTAGAGCACGTTGGGTGGCACGGGATACATGCGGACGTGCATTGTCCTGTTGGAGCAGCAAGTTCCCTTGCCGGTCTAGGAATGGTAGAACGATGGGTTCGATGACGGTTTGGATGTACCGTGCACTATTCAGTGTCCCCTCGACGATCACCAGTGGTGTACGGCCAGTGTAGGAGATCGCTCCGTCACCATGATGCCGGGTGTTGGCCCTGTGTGCCTCGGTCGTATGCAGTCATGATTGTGGCGCTCACCTGCACGGCGCCAAACACGCATACGACCATCATTGGCACCAAGGCAGAAGCGACTCTCATCGCTGAAGACGACACGTCTCCATTCGTCCCTCCATTCACGCCTGTCGCGACACCACTGGAGGCGGGCTGCACGATGTTGGGGCGTGAGCGGAAGACGGCCTAACGGTGTGCGGGACCGTAGCCCAGCTTCATGGAGACGGTTGCGAATGGTCCTCGCCGATACCCCAGGAGCAACAGTGTCCCTAATTTGCTGGGAAGTGGCGGTGCGGTCCCCTACGGCACTGCGTAGGATCCTACGGTCTTGGCGTGCATCCGTGCGTCGCTGCGGTCCGGTCCCAGGTCGACGGGCACGTGCACCTTCCGCCGACCACTGGCGACAACATCGATGTACTGTGGAGACCTCACGCCCCACGTGTTGAGCAATTCGGCGGTACGTCCACCCGGCCTCCTACATGCCCACTATACGCCCTCGCTCAAAGTCCGTCAACTGCACATACGGTTCACGTCCACGCTGTCGCGGCATGCTACCAGTGTTAAAGACTGCGATGGAGCTCCGTATGCCACGGCAAACTGGCTGACACTGACGGCGGCGGTGCACAAATGCTGCGCAGCTAGCGCCATTCGACGGCCAACACCGCGGTTCCTGGTGTGTCCGCTGTGCCGTGCGTGTGATCATTGCTTGTACAGCCCTCTCGCAGTGTCCGGAGCAAGTATGGTGGGTCTGACACACCGGTGTCAATGTGTTCTTTTTTCCATTTCCAGGAGTGTATATATATATATATATATATATATATAGGTCTATTACAAATGATTGAAGCGATTTCATAAATTCACTGTAGCTCCATTCATTGACATATGGTCACGACACACTACAGATACGTAGAAAAACTCAAAGTTTTGTTCGGCTGAAGCCACACTTCAGGTTTCTGCCGCCAGAGCGCTCGAGAGCTCAGTGAGACAAAATGGCGACAGGAGCCGAGAAAGCGTATGTCGTGCTTGAAATGCACTCTCATCAGTCAGTCATAACAGTGCAACGACACTTCAGGACGAAGTTCAACAAAGATCCACCAACTTTTATCTCCATTCGGCGATGGTATGCGCAGTTTAAAGCTTCTGGATGCCTCTGTAAGGGGAAATCAACGGGTCGGCCTGCAGTGAGCGAAGAAACGGATGAACGCGTGCGGGCAAGTTTCACGCATAGTGATGTGAAAGATTCACTGTTTAAACCTCCTCTACCAAGAAACGTGCCAGAACTGCGAGTTCGCGTCAACAATGCTTTCCAACTCATTGATGGGCACATGCTGTGCCGAGTGTGGGAGGAACTTGATTATCGACTTGATGTCTGCCGAATCACTAAAGGGGCACATATCGAACATTTGTGAATGCCTAAAAAAACTTTGAGTTTTTGTATGTGTGTGCAAAGCATTGTGAAAATATCTTCAATAATAAAGTTATTGTAGAGCTGTGAAATCGCTTCAATCATTTGTAATAACCCTGTATATAAGATCTTACGGGACCAAACTGCTTAGGTCACCGGTCCCTAAGCTTACACACTACTTAAGCTAACTTAAACTAACTTACACTATGGACAACACACACACACACACACACACACACACACACACACACACACACACACACACACACACACACACACGCCCAAGGGAGGACTCGAACCTCCGACGGGGGGAGCCTCGCGGACCGTGACAATACGTCGTAGACCGCGGCGTCACACATTTTTATAGAGTGACAGTTTGCTCTAAAGGATTATGATTTTTATATGCAGACCCGGAATCAACCAAAAGCAAATTATTTTGGCCACCTATTGGGCCAAAACAAGACTCATGCCGTAGTTACAGTTCTCTTACGCCCATTTGCCCACTCTTGCTTGCTGTGACGAAGATATTCCCTGCTGTCCTTGCAAGATCACGGACACGAGGAAGAATCGTAGTTGGCAGAGCACCTCCAACTTCTCGCAGTACGATAAATAACTTTCCAGCCAATTTACCATCCATATTAACAGTCGGCATAATTGTGTACCAAAGAGTTAAGACACTGGCGCTAGTTGATCTTGATACAGCTCTCTATGTTCCTCTAATTTCCAGATATGTGAGAATAAGATCCCGTTTGGTCGGGTTGAAAACAAATTCCTTACTGAACGATGGTATAAGTTTGTTTTCTCATCTAGAAATAATCGGACCGATTACTCAGTTTTTTGTGCATCGTCAAGCTGACACTTTGAAACTTCGTTATCTTACGTCTTCCAATTCTGTAGCGCTGTTTGAAGTTACGCAACTATCCAGTACCTCCCTTGAAATCACAGTAATCTATGTCGCTCCCAGTTTGATTTGCATAACGTAGTAGGTTACTATCATGAGCATCCTGTAAATTGTATCGAGCATCCTTGAAACGCGCAAACACCAATTTTTGTAACACGTGCAGCATGTCCTCCCTTGAATACCCGTAGTTTTCATTATGCTCTACACGGTCATATTGCTGGAGACTTATTCGAAATCTGTTCATAATATTTTTTGCTATGCTCCTTACGATCTTCCATGTACGTAGTTGTTTACTACCTTCTTCTTGGACAACAATTGTAATTTACTTCGTTTCACTGGAAAATGGATTTGTGGCCACTGTCCGACAAGGACGATGAATTGCAGGGCTCGATACCTGTTTCAATATCACTTCACTAGTTAAGCACGTATCGTCATCATTGTACTCCTTACGCACGTTGTCCGCAGAGTTGAGCGTATACGACACTACACCTTCCACTGGCTCATCTTGTACGAACGCTAATATTTCATCTACCATTTCTATCTCATTCTGTAAAATTCCTTGCGTTCCTATCTGACGGAATGTCAACTTCAGCAACTGTTGTTGTAGATATAATGCAATATTTGCTTTGTTTATCGTTGCTCTTGCTTTGCTTTGTATCAACACCACTAACACTGTAGTACTGTTGTGACCTGCTGGTAGACTAAGCAATTCAACTGTTCTCCGCAGCCTCATGCTGTGCCAACGATTGGATACCTCCACTCTCGCCCCCGTTGCTAATAGCAGCCAGTATTAAGGCTGCATGGTAGGCAATACGTGGGGCGTCGAATGCCATAAACATCATAGGCCTTTCGTCACCTCACTCTCAAGGTTCTTCTTGTAGGCATGTATGACGTATGTGTCTCAACTTTACTCTCACACGTGCATGGTACAAAGTACAAATTATATCTGTAGTGGGTGGTCAGTGTTAAGAAGATGTTTTGCATACATTTGTTTCATAAACTTTAACCTCCATCATATTGTGTCAACCGTTAATGCTAGTATTTGAAAAAAAAATATTGGTAACTTAGGACTGTGTGATCAGTACTACAGTTTTACATAATAGTGATTGTAGTAATGATCTTTAAAAAGAAATGTAGTTTTTTGACTGAAACAAAATGGAACACTGTTATTTACCTCTCGTTGGGTAATTAATGCTCAGGTTCGAAACTACTGCTGTAGAATCTATAATCTCAGGGCGGATCACCATACTCCTGTTTACTTATATGGAATAACAATTGTTGAACTTTACGTTAGATTTCTCCTCGGCTTTCATTAGAAGACTTACGTTCATTAGGTCATGATTCGGGAACTGTTGGAGAACGATATTTTCCGATAATAATTTCCTTACTGGTTCCTTGGGCCTGTCTGAAGTCAGAAATGTCTGTATTGTCACGATATAAAATGACTGCGGAATGTTCTGCTGAGAGAGACTAAGACGAAATTAGAATTCTCGACAAGCAGGACTGTTTGTATGCCATCACATCATTTAAAATTAGGTTACAAAAATCTTGATACGGTGTTGAACGATTTTAACTTCCGCTGTCTGATACTCACCGGTGTGTAACTGAAACAGCTATAAGCATCGATCCATTATTCTAACGGCTATACGGATGTACACTGACGAAAGGACCTGACTGTAACACAAATCCTTTAACGTTGAAAGGTCTGCAGTGAGACCAAAAACTGAACATTGTTATTCCAACGATAAATATTGCCGTGTACTTTTTGCTAAAGGTTTATGCGTTTTACCATCTCTTCTTATCTAGAATATCTCAGCTGTAATCGAGAAGCGGATAATAAAGTAAGAAATAAAGCAAAAAGGTACGGACACAAATTTACACGTGGTGCGTCGCCAGCGGTAGTAACTCCAAGGGCGGCGTAGCAGCGGGGGCGCAGATTTGTGTTCGAACACGGCTTCGTCCGCTATACATCACTTTGTCGGAAGGCCTGCTGGCCAGCAGTACGATAGGGACAGTGTACGGGCGGGCGCAAGTCCGATGAATTACCTAACGAGGGCGAGACACGTGCGACGCGGCCAGCCTGGAGCACGTGTAAGTACCGCAATTTAAACCAGTCACTGGCCACCGCCGCTTCGCTCTGACTGATTATGTAACAGTAACCTCATATAGAGGATAATGTGTCTTCAAAATTTAATTGACATGTGTTACGTATTATGTAAGAAAATCATACTGTGTAAAACACCATTATTAGCTTTGCCGAGCAGAAAAATCGACAAAATAATGACTTGAGGTAGAAGTGCCTGGAAACAGATTATGAATGAATACCGGTTCTATGATTTATGTATACTGCTTAACAAATGATGTTAGTTATAAGTAATTTTCGTAATTACATATTGATTCTTTTTTCCTTTTTACATTTTAGTCGGCTTAGCGTAGTAGCTGTTTTCTTTCTTTTTTAATACTTTCATATTCCTAGCGAATCCGGCAATGTTTCGCATCTACGGAAAATCGGATAAGTCCATTTAACTAGGTTCAAATGACTATGAGCACAATGGGACTTAATAGCTGAGGTCATCAGTCCCATAGAACTTACAACTACTTAAACCTAACTAACTTAAGGACATCACACACATCCATGCCCGAGGCAGGATTCGAACCTGCGACCGTAGCCGTCCACGGTTCCAGACTGAAGCGTCTAGAACCGCTCGGCTACACCGGCTGGCATTTGATTAGGAAATGAGTTGATGGCATATTATGATGGCCAGCCATTGGTACTACAAGGCAGTTGAAATGATTTTCAAATAACATGGCAAGTCACCAAACGAAGGGGTTTTCTTTCAATGTTAACGGAGGAATACGTTCTAAGTTAGTATTGTCATGGAAACAAAATGGGGCACGTCCAAGATTTGATCCCACTGTTTACATTGAACCTCCTGAACTCTCCTGAGATACGTACAAAACGTGACTTACCCCATTTTCCGTGGCCTCTTGAATTGCTGAATATGCATGGGAATTTTGTACACATCCTGAACTTTTTCCCTTTTCTTTCTGTCCATCTCCTCCTCTCTCTCTCTCTCTCTCTCTCTCTCTCTCTCTCTCTCTCTCTCTCTCTCTCTCTCTCTCTACATGGGCTCCTCCTCCGCCCCCTCCTCCCTGTACATCTCCTTCTCACCCTCATAACTGTCCATCTCCTCCTCCCCTCTCCTACGCCATCTCCCCCTCCCCCCATATCTGTCTATGTTCTTCTTCCACCTCTCTATGTCGATTTCCTCACCCCCTATCCGTCCATCTCCTCGTCTACTTTATCTCTGACCTTCAGCCGTGTTTATTCTTGTTGGAAACGAAACCATGATTGGGAGTTGAAGCGCTTAAAAAAATTGCGAAATAGGTTGGGATCATTTTTACACAGGGTATGAGAGAAACCTCTTCGGTTGCTTGACCTGTGAGCATAGTAGTGTCAGTGACAGTATTTCGCATAGTTTAAAGCAGCGAACAGGTATGAGGACAAAGTATCGGACGATTCAGAACCCGCAGTAGTATTCTAATCACAAGCCGATAAGCCTTAATTATAACGTTCCTGTTTCAGTAAAACCGTCGGCGAGGAAGAAAAAAATTGTTGTGACTATTATTTTTGGTTAAGATTATCTATAAGGTGAAAGAATATGAATGCGACAAAAAAATTTGGCTAATGGTTTACTTGCCCTGCTATCGTATATAAAAGTGTCTGCGAAAAAGAAATGGCACATAATCACAGCACAGCATTTTGTTTCTCGCAGCCAGATTTAACAGAAAAACCTGGACATGGTCGTATACAAAGATATACAGCCTGTATCCGTCCGAACATTTATTAGTGCATCGTGTAAGAAGTTGAAGTAGGCCTGTCAAGAACTTTTCGAGATAATTGTTAACTACTATTTTAAATGGAACCGTACACTTTTTGTAGCTGTATTCGATAGCTCTTCAGAAGATAATTAGTGATATATCGATGTTGTAAAAGAATTCCAGAAATCTTCTATAATGTGAGAGCACGATGGCAGGAAACGGCATTTGCGGCGCAAACACTGCCGAGCAGGGACATTGGACCGAGCTGCATAGCTGTCTACCGTAAGATTGACCTGCGCTACGAGAATGAAGCTTTCTTAAGCTTTGAACCAACTCACAATCTAGATGCAGATTAACCTAAGAATGTCGTATATGGAACAGTGACATAAGCGAGAATCTAGCGTATCACAAAGTGTTTAGGACCACTATTTCACATTTGTGTATCTTTCTAGATTTACGTGAGCTGAAACACAGAAATCAAGTGTTCCTTCTTCAAAAATAAAGAGGTCTTATAGGCTGCAAAAAACAACTACCATATTAAATATCTAAATGTTAGAAGAATTGTTTGACCTATTGTTTGGCCGGCAGGGGTAGCCGAGCGGTTCTAGGCGCTACAGTCTGGAACCGCGCGACCGCTACGGTCGCAGGTTCGAATCCTGCCTCGGGCATGGATGTGTGTGATGTCCTTTGGTTAGTTAGGTTTAAGTAGTTCTAAGTTCTAGGGGACTGATGACCTCAGAAGTTAAGTCCCATAGTGCTCAGCCATTTGAACCTATTGTTTGCTGTACGTGGCTGTGTGCTTCTTAAAGGTAAAATACGTGCTGTCGGATAACGGTCTCTACCTACACTGCTCTAAATCATATCATACGAGATACATTCGTTGAACGAAACATTTTATGTGAAATACTTCGAAAAATTAATATTCTTCTTAACGAAACGTCGTTTCATGCTGAACGTAAGCGCGTAATAACCGTGTTACCGGTTACGTGCAATACACACTATCGACTTATTTGATATTGTAGTGCAATTTCGTACACATGCAACAGAAGGAAAACAATTTACTAGCATTGATTTGGTAACACCCCCGAACCACATAACATAAATCTTGTTTTTGTAAAAAAAAAAAAAAAAAAAAAAAAAAACTTCGTTCATTATTTAAGCTTGCGTCCAAACTGTTGACCATGGACTGAAAGGCACATTTGAAATCGCCGTTCGAAAGAACGATGAACTGGTGTAATTACGGTGGATGATATGTAGAGCATACACTGGCGAATCGGTGACACTTATCGTCTGCCTTAGTTGGGGCTTCGTCATGGACTGCATCTCTCTCTGCTCCCCAAGAGGAGTCAAATCGGAGGACCTCGCAAACCGTTTGTCAACAGAATTTCGTTCCATCCAACGCCCAGGAAACTTCTCATTCAGTATTTGCCATCCGCAGCTCGTGGTCTAGTGGCTAGCCTTGCTGCCTCTGGATCACGTGGTCCCAGGTTCGATTACCGGCCGGGTAGGGGATTTTCTCTGCCCGAGAATTGCGTGTTTGTCCTCATCATATCATCATCACCATCATCATTCGTGTCAGTGGCTAGATTGGACTGTGTAGAAAATTGGACTGCAGAAAAATAGGGACTTTGTATGGGCGCTGATGACCGCGCAGCTGAGCGCCCCACAAACCAATAATCATCATCATCATCATCATCATCATCATCATCATCATCATCAGTATATGCTTTGCAACACTGTACGAGTGATCTGGACAACCTTCGTGTTGCAGCCACATACACTGTCGAAGATCCAGCGATACCTCTTCTAGAATAACCAGCGGAATGTCCGTCAGAAAGTGTAAGTAAGAATGTCCAATTAGAACGCCTGAGATGAAATGACGTCCCACAATTTAATTTCCGATCACGGCGCACCACACGTTTACGCTCCACGGCAGTTGATGTGTCACCTGACGAAGCCAATGTGGATTTTCGGTTGCCCAGTAGTGTATTTCATGCAGATTTAGATTAGCGTTGTTACTAAACGTTGGGTTATCCGTAAAGATCACATGCTGAAAAACGTAGCGTCGTCTCTCAGTTGCTGAACGGCAAACCGACAAAATTCTGCACTACGTTCCAAATCGTGGTCGTCGAATGTGTGATAGAGTGACAGATGATTGGGCTGGAAATTCTGTCGACGCAGGATGGGAATGACACACTTATGGCTGATTCCTCATGGGTTGAGAGTAAGTCTTGTACCACTGTGCAGACTTACTAGCGTCGGTGCCTGAACAGCTTCTTCATGTCGTCTGTCAGTTGAAGTCTTCTTCCTTGTCCTCTTTTTTGTCCTCTTTTTGACGTTCAAGCAGCCTGTTCGCACTAGCGCCTTAATAATTCGTTTAATTGCCTGGTGCGTAGGACATTGGCGATCCGGATAGATAGCCCTATAATGCCGTATTGTTACACGACATTTCTTTTACATTCACAGTATAAAAGTAGTACCGGTACGTCCAACTTCTCCACATTGGTGCACATGTTTGCATGCAACGAATGTTGAAGCAGAGATGAGGGACCTGCAGTGCAGACAAGTGAAAAGGCATATGTGTTGACATTCTGACACAGTGAAGAACGAGAGCTCCGTTTGGCAGTGTTTGCACCACTCATGCCGATTCCGGCCACCGTGCTCTCAAACTCTAGGACATTTCTTGATTTTTACGACAGGTTTCAACGTCAACATTAACGAACGCTATACCAATGTAACTGTCTACTCAAGAGGTATCGAATATAGTTTTAAAAATCATACCATTCCATTTAAAAAAAGTACTTCAATATCTCTGTTGATACCAGCGCTAACAACATTAAACAAATAAAGAAATACGTGACCCTCGACGCTCTAATATTTGCCGAAAAATCGGGTTTCCATATGTGTAACTATTCACAAATGAAAGGCATGTTACGTTCTATGTGATTCGCCCTGAATGTTGCATATATACATATTTATAGAATATATGCTCAAAAATATTTAGCCTACTGCGGTCCAGGTGTTTATTAGAGTATCGTGTATAAATTTTCAGTGTATAACTCAAGAACTTTTCGAGATATTTGCTAACAACGTTTGCCATTAATGTATTATATATCGTACATATTAAAAATAGGCAACCTATGTCCGTCCTAATGTTTGTTAGAGCCATGTAAAAATTCGAATCAAATCGGCCAAGTAGTTTTTGAAATCTTTCGAAACAACGTTAGTTAGCGACTTCTTTTCATATAGTAGTATAGATTTCTTTCCTTTGCCTCTTCAGTCGAGCCACAGTAAAGTATTGATCGCACTGCCAAACTTCTGAGACCCAACTGTAATCTCTACGCACATCATGAAGCGTTTCTATCTCTCCGTTTAAAAAATTTTCGTCATCACCATCCTCACTCCATGGTGTAGGTTTCACAGCCTGTTCCGAAAACCATATTGTCCTTGGATGTCCGACACATCTGTGCCCCGTCGGTTTGTAGTTCATGGTGATTCTTGGCAGACGACTTGCTGTTTTTTTTCTAATTCGTTACACCATGTGACTTTATAATAATTAATTTCGCTTTCCAAATCTGAAATCTGTAGCTTCTTATCTTATTTGTGTTCATCTGCTTTGCCTGTCAGAATGACAGACAGGGACTCACCGCTACATTTACATTGAAACGTCCCCTTTGAAGAATTATACAAATGACTGTGCTTAAACTGACACACAATATTTTGTTAGCGCAACGCAATCTGACTTTCAATAATCCCTACAAAAGAATGGGCCCTGACTAACAGTAAACTATACCTTTCACAAATCACTTACCTCACAAAAATCTTCGCTACTCAAGCTACTGCAATACAGCGAGCGCCACTACTGCCAGCTAAATAAAAGATTCAAACTATGGAAGGCACTAACTACTGATAGGGATAGTTAGCAAATGAAAGATATTAATAGAGAACAAACAATGTATTTACCTTGATATCATCATATATAAATATAGCAGTTCATGACAAATTTCAAAACTCCGCCATCTCTCTCCCCACATCCACCACTGCTGGCGGCTCACATCCAACTGTGCAACGCTACGCGCTGTTCACAGCCAGCTGCCTAACACTACAGTGGCGAGTATTACAACAATGCAAAGCAGCCACAGACTGCACACAGCACAGCCAGTGATTTTCATACAGAGGTGGCGTTACCAATAAAAAAACCTAAACAGCCTACTTACATAGCCCCCATGCTCCCCACAAAAAATTTTACAAATTGGATTGGGCAGTGGCCAATACAGATTTGAAAAAAATTTTCATAATTACAATAACAAAGAAATCAAATGCACACACTTATTGATACTATGTTGGTCAAAAGCTCAAATTTTCTCACAGTCTATAAAGACAGTCCTGATCGTTCATCACGGTAAAATAGTAGTGTTTTTCTCAAAGTCTGAGCATTAGAAGAAAATGCACACGGAAGTAGTGGATTTCCATGCAGACTTGAAGAAATAGTGTTGTCCTTCCAACGAAAAGACAGTGCTGACTCTCGACATGCAGACAAATAATGGGTCACAACAGAGCAAACCCACAGCAGAGTCATTCGAAGTTTTGAAGAGTATTGGTAGGTAGGTCATCACAGAGCAGACCCACTGTAGTCCTGGTAGAGATTACGGTATTGGTGGGCCACCAGAGGTGCAGACCCACTGCAGTCCTTGTAGAAATAATGGTATTGATGGATCATCAAAGATGTAGACCCACTGTAGTCCTTGTGGAGATAATGGTACTGGTGGGTCATCAAAGATGCAGACCCACTGTAGTCCTTGTAGAGACGCCAGCAGCCATCTGTTGCGACTGTGCAGGTGCACAATCACCATCGAAGAGTCTTGAGGACAATATAGCAAGTCCATAAACCACCACTTGTGCACTCACAAAGTTTTTGAAATTGTCCTTAGAACCAGCAATGCTGTTATCCAGTCCCTTGCTGAATTATTAACACACGTGCAAACACTAACAGTCCCAACTTCTCACATACTGTGCATATATTATGGCCAACAGAAACGTGTGCAGTGAAATGATACTTAATTTGAAGAACTGGTAACAATTACAATTTGATAACATAAAAATACAATAACAAAGGTACAAAATACATCATTAAAGAACATAACAATACAGAGAACATTTGTAGTACAGGCTTTACAAAAGAATCGAAATAACATATACGTCAGTGTTCCAGGAATTATGACATGAGTACATACATAAAAGATCAGAATAACTTTCGAAACACCAACTTCACACATGAACATTAAGACAGAACAGAATAAATAATGTATAAACATCTTTACAAAGAAAATAACATAGTATTTGAAAAATTCTACAATATAAATCTTATTAGCTAAACACATAAAGACAGGAAAAAGACAAATACACAAGGGTACATAAACATATAGCGGAATAATACAAAAGGAAAGGACAGGGTTTGTTGTACTGCAGTATTTTGCAAACAAAACTTTCTTTACTTCTTGGAGATCTCCCTTCATTCATCATTATTCCCAAAAAGTCCTATCTATACCTCTTTTCTGTATTCTAACCATATTTCTTTCAAAATAATTATGGCTCATTGTACAATACTCATTTTGGCCCAAATCGTTTTCATATAACTTCTCAATGCATTCTTTCCCTATTCTCCATAGTTAGGTTCTTATATAGTCTACCCCCTCTTAAGCTAACTTAAATCTACTGAGCTCAGATGCTAAACTAAGGGACGAGGCAATGCAGCAGCACAAAACAATTAATACAAACAGCAATGACAAAAAATTTAAATAGGCAAAGCAAGCAGCGTAAATTACAACTAATATAAGGCAATGAGCAGCAAACAAGAAAAATAAATCAGTAGTAAACTGGCTTAACAGAGTAATGCAACTTGAAATTTAGTAGCACTACGCCTGGCAAACAGCAGCAGCATCTAAACATGACAAAGCTCAAGCAGAAAAAATATTACACTAAAAATGGCCATGTCTAATACCTATGTCACATCTTAACACTAGAGTGATGCATCACGAGAACTTACACTAGCAGATAAGTTACCAAATCGTAAAGAAATTATTTATGCAATTCCTGTGAAGGGAAATGTCTATTTATGTGCCCTCGTTTTCTTGGAAGTAGATCATTAATTTCTTATTGACTGGATCTGTAGGCATAAAATAACTATATTAGTACATATATTAAATTTTATTTTAACCAACGCTGCAGTGCAGCTAGAAACTAGATATTAAAGAAAATGAGCAAATATGTACAAAGGACAGCATGAAACATCATTCATTAACCATATGGCATTTCATAAGGCAGTAAAAAATCTATCAATTCTCGAGAAAAACGCTTGTCATAATCAGGTGTGCAGATGTAAGTATCTTTCCAAGTAATGAGTGTGTCGTATTTGCAGTGCTTTCTAGAAAGGAATGTCGATAGCGAGGATAATGGCCTCCATTCTTTTATTCTTCCTGTGCTCTTAAAAGGCACACGCTAATGGCTTTTTCTCCAGGCGTCTGACACAGCTGGGTGCCCACGACGCATTACGTGCAGGTGGTCACTTAATTTTCTTACGGAAATATTTACGATAGCAGTTTCTGCTACAGTGACAGTCTCATATAAAAAAATTCACAGGTTAAGAATTTGCGTTACAAATCTGTAGAAACAAAATCCTATAAATATAACAGAGTCTAAAAATTTTCGCCAGCATTGTGATACATTCACGCATTTACACACATTTCATAACTCTTAAAGTACGATTCTTGGTTTCCAACAACCTTTTCCACAAATCAGAGTCCCTAAACACTACTTATTATTCCTTACCTCATTATACATATACATATTCATCGACACTTCTTCAATATTTCATCATGAGAAATACGTAGCATAATAAACATTCCTCAAAAACATAATACACATCGTCGTCGTAATAATATCATAACACCTCAGTCAAATCTCAAAAACGTCATAGCTTTCTGCAATAATTTCAAACCCTAAAAAACATTCTCTGCTCATTTCAATAATGTCATCTACCTCAAACGTACTTTAAAAATCATGATCTCATACCATATACATCATTCAAAGCTCTCGTAGTATCACAATGGTTCCAAAAAATATGAGCATTTCTCAAAGTACAGACAAAATACAATTTCGTAAGTGTGAAGTTATCCAACTGTGTAATTACGTAAACATCTGTCACTGATGTAGTAAAAAAAAAAATGTTTATCTCTAAGTTAAATGATCAGATAGCTGTGTAATTCTGTGTTAGAGAAATATGGAACCGATGTGAAAAGTTGTATAAGCAAATACCATATTAGCTAGGGCTCCTTGTGCTTGCCAAACACATGATACACAAAGTAAGCGTGTATCACCCTGAGGATTAATGTAATTATACCCTCAGGTGTTACAGATTACAGCAATGAAATGAAATGTATCACTGAAAACCTTTGTATCATTGTACTTCAAATATCTTTAAAAATAAATGTTTTAAGTACAAAATTAATCACTCAAATGCGTGTCCTGTAGCGCTAAATGTGCGTCTTGCTGTAAGATAATTCTGTGGAAGTGTCATACTTATCGTCCTCCGAAAGTTAAGTTCTGCAGAAGTCAATGTACTTACCTCATGATAAACAAAAGTGAAATGCTTTATGTATAGATATCTTAGTTATTACGCTTATTGCCATGATGAAGAAAGTACTGTGCTGTAACGTATTGTTGTGCTACGGAAAAGGCAGTCTCATTGTAGCTATACCACAAAAGTTACTACTAAAACATGTTTTACTTTCCAGAATATAACAGAAAACTGTGCAGATATAAAACAGAAACACTGCAAAAGCAACATTGTAAATTGTCATTCATTAGTAGCGTCGTGATAAAATCGTGTAACTGTCACATAAACTAACCACTGTGCCATCTGGTATCTCACTGAAAGTACTTTAAATCCTGAATATATTTTCAAGTAAACCAAAATGTTGCATTAAAATCACATTAGCAGTACTGGTAAATGTTCTAAGTATGTAGGCCTTATAGTTGTTACGTAATAGTGCAACTAACAAGCAAGAATGTACACACACAATAACACTGTGACGTCTGTTCACTATAACAATGCATTCGTAATTTCTGTTTAAATATGTTCCCTAGGTTCTAGACTGGATATTTAACTTCAAACATTGTTGCATGTTAACAGTTTCTTAAGTCTGACAAAGCATACTAGAAATGTGAAGTTAAGAGTTTTATGGCAAAGACAAAGTTAAAAAGCAGATTATCTCTCAATAAGCGGTTTTACATGTGAAGGGTGGTGCAATCCTTTACTCTTCATAGTACTCAGAGTTTGAACTTGAATGCAATTGTCAGGCGGTATACGTCGGTAAAGAATACTGGAATTTTTCTCAAGGTTAGCGTCTATGTTATTTTTCTCTGAGCCACCTGGCGCACGCGGCTGCCTGCTGTGCGAGTCATTATCTGTCTCTTTGTTGGCGCGCGTCGTTATTGGGATTAGGAGACCTAACTTCTACAAATTCGCCTTGCCGAGAGGGCCCAGCCGTGTTAGAATCCCGCCAGTTCTGATGAAATTGACGTCTGTCGTTATGATCATATCGTCTGTCGTCATGTCGGTAGATTCCGTAGTTTCTTCCTTGTCGGTCACGTGGTGGAGAATTTCTCACTGAATCGTAACTCCGCGCTGAACTGTTGCGTCTGAAGTTATTCTGTCTCCCCTGGTAATAATTGTTTTGGTTCCCATATTGTCTGTTTCTGTGGTTATCTCTGTCATATTCATTACCACGGAAATGCGATCTTTCTCTGTAACTATTATTACTCTGCCAGTGGTTGTCATATGGGTGGTGTCTGTTTTGGTCACGATTTGCGTTGTAAGAATAGCCTTGTCGTGTCCAGTTAGTGTTTCTGTCGTCACGGAATTGTGACGGATGTGACCTGTAGTGATTGTTTTCCTGTTTTCGCATCCCGCAACTGTCTGTGTCAATTTCTAATTCTTGTAAGAGTCCCTGAAAAGCTTCAACGTCGTCTTTGCAACGTCCTGCCAAAATAATATGTCGTAAACGTTCAGGTAATTTGATTAAGCAAATGCGGATGAGTTCTGAGGGGCTGTATGGGTTTGACAGGTACTGATTCTTGTGCAACATGTCTTCAAAACATTTCACAAGACTGGAAAATTCAGATTGTTCAAAGTGTTTCATCATCATGATGCTATGTTGTACTCGGTCTTGTGTAGCTTGAGACCAATATGCTGAGAGGAAGGCATGGTAAAATTCTCCTTCACTGTGACAATCGTGAATGACCGATCGCATTCTTACAGCTGGTTCATTCTCTAAATAGCCACACATAAATTCTAACCTGTGCTCCAATGACCAGTTGGGAGGAAAACAATGAGAGAATTGATGGAGCCACGCTTGTGGATGAATGTCGTTGCCGGAATTCTTAAATGTTTTGAATTTACGTGTAGTAATGAACAGCTTAGAGTCAAAATCATCGTGTCGGCGAGTCGCATGTCGGTCATTGTTACGTCGTGTCAGCTGTTCAATCTCAAAATACGGTGCACATTGCCAATTTCTTTCATAATTTCCGAAATGCGCTGTGTTATTATTTTGTGGGTGTTCCGTATTTCTACGTATGTCCCTCTTTCCGTATTGGGGCGCGAGTGTCCTCTGAAATACGTAATTCTTGTACTACTTGTGCCAACTGATCTTGCGCTTCCCGGATTTCTCTTTTGTACTGTGTATTGATTTGATTTTGATTTTGTTTGAATTTTCTAATTTCTACATACTCTTTAGTGTCAGTGAAGGCTACAGGTGTTGTGTTATTCAGATCATCATCTACCTTTGTAGATAAGTTAGTGAACTGATCTGAAAGTTCGGCTACTTTATCCGATAGTGAAATTATTTCCTCTGTATGTTTTTCTGAACCAAGTTTCAGAGTATCTACTGTGTCCTTTAAGTTTTCCTGAGTTTTTGCAAGTTGCGTAACCGAATCGGTAGATGCAACTGAGTCAATTTTAGCTTGCAAGGTCTCATGATTTTCATGAACAATAGTTTGCAGTTCTTTTATGGCGGCTTCCTGGTTCTGTAATACATTTTCATGACGCGAAAAAATAGGTTGGAAATGCTCACAAATTTGTGTTTTTACGTCATTACAGAGTTTTTGACATTTAGATTCAATGTTATGTAACTCACTAGTTAAATCTTCACGTGTTTGTTCAAGTGTGGTGTCTAACTTTTGAAGATTTAGTCCCATTGCATCTAACTGTTGCTGTGTTTGTCTCTGGTGTTGTTCCATTGTGTCTAACTTTTGAAGATTTTGTTCCATTGTGTCTAACTTTTGAAGATTTTGTTCCATTGTGTCTAACTTTTGAAGATTTTGTTCCATTGTGTCTAACTTTTGAAGATTTTGTTCCATTGTGTCTAACTTTTGAAGATTTTGTTCCATTGTGTCTAACTTTTGAAGATTTTGTTCCATTATGTCTAGCTTTTCAAGCTTTTGTCCCATTTGTTGCATTAAGTGTAATAACAATGCACTGGTGTCTGAAACATGTTCCTCAGTGCTTTTCGGCAGTGAATTTGCACCGGCAACATTCACATTTTGACAAGCGGAAAATGTGTCTTGACTCATTTGAGAAAATGGTGAGGACGCAAAACCTGAATCTACAGTATTTGCAAAATTGTGTCCTGTCATTTCGGATTCTTGAGGCGAGCTGTTGCCGACCGATCGATCGATAATGCTTCCCTCTTCACTAATTGTTTCACTGTCCACGCCATTGTTTTCCGCCCGCTCCATTTCCCTATGCACAATTACCAAATTACTACTTTGAACATCAGTTAATTCATTACTCGGTGGCGCTAACACACTGCTTTCGTTTTCACTGTCATTTCTCAGTTTACTTTGGAGCCTAGTATTACGTTTTTCACAAGCCATTATTGTCACAGTATTTCACACGACAACACAGAAAAACACAATTTGAAGATCAAAAATAAGAGAACACATTAACATAGCACTGAAAATAATATCTAGTTAATTGCAGCTGCGAAATAC
The DNA here is from genome assembly GCF_023864345.2 of Schistocerca serialis cubense. Taxonomy (NCBI): domain Eukaryota; kingdom Metazoa; phylum Arthropoda; class Insecta; order Orthoptera; family Acrididae; genus Schistocerca; species Schistocerca serialis. The sequence goes on along the minus strand of NC_064640.1, from coordinate 316,576,917 downwards.
TTGGTGCAAATCTACATGCATGCCATAACTGTTTTACTGTACAACAATGAAAGTCTGCAACTACAAAGGAGATTTTCTCTACAATTACGCGCTAGCAATAAACAAAATCTACACTAATTACACAAACTACAAGAAAAAAATCAGAAGATTCCAGTGAGGTATCCTCGGCTAAGGGTCGACATATGAAACGTCCCCTTTGAAGAGTTGTACAAATGACTGTGCTTAAACTGACACACAATATTTTGTTAGCGCAACGCAATCTGACTTTCAATAATCCCTACAAAAGAATGGGCCCTGACTAACAGTAAACTATACCTTTCACAAATCACTTACCTCACAAAAATCTTCGCTACTCAAGCTACTGCAATACAGCGAGCGCCACTACTGCCAGCTAAATAAAAGATTCAAACTATGGAAGGCACTAACTACTGATAGGGATAGTTAGCAAATGAAAGATATTAATAGAGAACAAACAATGTATTTACCTTGATATCATCATATATAAATATAGCAGTTCATGACAAATTTCAAAACTCCGCCATCTCTCTCCCCACATCCACCACTGCTGGCGGCTCACCTCCAACTGCGCAACGCTACGCGCTGTTCACAGCCAGCTGCCTAACACTACAGTGGCGAGTATTACAACAATGCAAAGCAGCCACAGACTGCACACAGCACAGCCAGTGATTTTCATACAGAGGTGGCGTTACCAATAGAAAAACCTAAACAGCCTTCTTACAACATGACTACTCTGCAATTCAGATTTAATTGCTTGACGAAAGGTTCATTGAACCACTTTTGGACTCCTCCTCTACCGTTCCACTCTTGACTAGCACGTGGGACATATAAGCAACAAAATCTTTCCTTGCCCGCTCTGATTCCCTTATTTTACTACAAAGACTACTTCACCCTACAAAGGTGGCAGACAACAGTTTATTTTAGTACTCCAAGGAGGAAGTTGCTGATTGAAAGTTCGTGAAAAGGTCTCACCTCAATGAAAAACACCGTCATTTTAGTGATTGCAACCCAGCTCGCTTATCACATCTATGACATTCTGTAGTCTATTTCGCTGTAATACAAACCGAGCTACACTTCATTTACCTTTTTGGGTGTCCTCCGTCAATCCAATCCGGTAAGAATCTAACACCGTGTAACAGTACTCCCGAAGAGGACGGGCAAGCGTGTTGTGAGCAGTGTTTTTAGGAGATCTGTTGAACCTTCTCAATGCTCTGCTGGTAAAACGCAGTCATTGGCTTACCTTCCCCACAACATGTTCTATGTGATGGTTCCAATTTATGTTGTTTGTAATAGTAATCCCTAAGTACTTGCTTCAGTCGAAAAGGTTTAAATTTCTATTATTTGTTATGAAACCGAAATTTCGCGGTTTTTTTCTAATACTCATGTGTAGGGCTGGGAAGATACACATTTAATACGATATTTTTGATGGTTTTCTTCTTCTCACTTAGGAGAAGATTGCAGTTGCATAGCTGTTGTAATTTTGTTTCAATACACGTTCTCTACTTTATGTTTATGAATGCTTTGGTTTCCATTTTTTCTGGTGTTGTTTACTTAAAAATTTATTTAGATGTAGTTTAAACCGTTTCTACGATCTTCGTAATATAAAATTTTTAATTCAGTGAAGATTTTGAATATTGTGATCTGTGAAGAGAGAGGTGAAGCTTCAAAAAAAGTACGGAGTGATTGTTCGGTAAAATCGACAACAATGTTGTCTCAAGAGAAGAGAGTAAGAGACTGACTGTCGACTCGTGCGCGAGCGCGGGAATAATGTGTGTTCGTGGCCGCAGCTTTTGGGGCTGCCTTTTTTTTATATAATGCGTGCGGTATCGATAGCTGCCGCGGATGATGAGGCTAAAAACTAGATGTAATACAGTGGTTCATCTCGTGGACTATTATCTCGAGAAATAAACTTCGAAATGCGATTTGCAGTCAGCGGAGTCACGTGGCGGGGAAGTCCAAGGTTTTCAGTGTTCGCAACACGAAATGTTCCGATTGCGAATCGTGGGCTACTGATTTAAAATACCAACTTATTACAGTACCCTCACATCTTCGACAGTCGTCTCACAAAATGAATGGAATGAACTCTCAGTTTAGTCAACGTACATATCACAGTGGTTCCATTAAAACATATTGTGTCATAAACAAATGATGTGAAAACTGTCAATCTGGACACTGAAGAGACACAAATGCCGAGTCAAATGCTTTGTCTGAAGAGTGAAGACTGTGAAACTGTGCTAAAAAAGGTTAACTTCATGTCACGATCTGCAGTGGCAACTTAAGAATTTAGGCACATCGCGGACTGTGATATATAAAGTGCTCGTCGCTGTAATCGAAGATAAATCTAGAAAATTCGAGCTGAAATAAAAAAAAAGTTAACAAGCGCTGCGACGTCGGTAAACATCACGTGTTTGCTTAGCAGAGCACTCTGGTCTACCTCGTTGACTGCAGTTACTTCAATCAACGACGAGACAGTAAATATCGCATTTTTTCCTACATCTACAGGCAATGGTACTGTTTTGTTTGTGGATCGCCAGGACGGGACAACGAGACACCGATTTTCTCCACTAAGTGTTTACTCGTCGGACCTTCTAAAGATAGGAAGCTCTTCTTCCGCTGACAAATGTCATAAGGAGTTTTTCAATAAGCCATTATTTTGTGCTTAAGTTATTTGCACAGCTTCTACTTGTAGTTATCTTTATTAGGTGACCGAAATCCCAAGCAAATTTTGAGTAACTATTTCAATAATTTTCAAAAGCTTTCAACCAAAATTAATCTCCTTTATTGGATAACTTTCCATGTTTACTGCGTATTTACTTGCAGTGATACAATTTTTTTCAGTTTCCGGGTTTTTTCATCTTTCATCTTTCGTTACACATAAATGTGTAATTGCAGTATTACGTGTGTGTTTCCTTTCCTTAGGATTTTTAGCCAAATTATACGAAGGTTTCCCAGAAACAGTTCTTTATTGAACATAATGAGAATTACACACATGAAAGAATGATGTTTCATCTACAGACGCTATTTTTTCATGTAATCTCCATCCCGTGCTAAGGCCTTCCTCCAGCACGAAAGAAGGGCGTCTATGCCCTGTCGATACCAGTCCTTGCTCTGGTGCAGAGCCAGTGCTTCACTGAGTGAATCACCACCTCATCGTCTTCAAAATGTCTTCCACGAATGGCATTCATTAATGATCAATGACAACATCAGCTCGTTGCAATATGTCAGATGTGACTGCCGTGGATGCTCTCCCCGACAACTGCATGTCGTAGAGCTGCGTCGAATCGTCTTTTGATGACCTCACCCTCCGTGCCCAGCGACTAACCGTACTTCTGACGACGGCAGAGGCTTCATAGACTTTGCACAAGCGTTTGTGAATATTCCCCGCAGTTTCTCTCCCTGCAGTGAGAAATTCAATGACGGCACGTTGCTTGTAATGTAAATCACCTACAAGCGTCATTTTGAAACTGTCTTGTAGCTACACTATCTGTCGGAAGTGACGGAAACTTCGCTCGCTCACTCAAGAGACTTGAAATGATACATAAGTAGCGTTTCGCATTCGTAGCATTGTTTTCGGCTGAGAAAAAAAAATGTGGTGTATTACTTTCTGGGCAACCCTCGTATGTTGTTTATGCTTTTCATTGCAATGTGACAGAATTACGCACATTGTATAGCATTTGCCATACCGATGGCTGGTTATAGGCTATCAGAAGAGAATACATGTGTTTCCATTAGTAAAGTGCTCAAACGGCGTCGAAACAGTGATTCAGATATATACGTAGTATTTGCTTACATATTAATATTGGTCACACCATGGTATTGCAATGTCATTGTGGAGCCTTGCTTACTCGTTAGATGGATATTAGAAGCCGGTTCAGGCTGATCAGGTATATCATTTAGCTCAATCTGAGAACAGTTAATGTTTTATGGATTTTTTTACTCCAGAATCTGTGTAGATATTTCGGTATAAACTTATCACGTTTCCACCACTGTTAATATGCTGTCTGAGTTAAATATGCTCAGATTGTCTCCTATATCGTTTCCGTAGATTAAAACCAACAGAGTGCCTATAACGCTTTCTTGGGGGAACCCCAGGTATAGATTCACTTTCACTAAATGATTTCGTGCCAGTTGATACACATGGCGATCCTTCTGACAGGAAAATATGATCCCTAAACGGAGACAACATTCCAAAGGCACGCAATTTGGTTTGGACCCGTTTGTGAGGAACTGAAATCTGGGAATATGGAATCAACTACATATCCACATTCGATAGCACTGATTACTTTACAAGCGCCAGTTGCGTTCCACATGAACGTTTTGTGTCAGTAGATACTGTAGCTGTCCCAATAGATGGATTTCTTCGAGGAGGTATTTTTTAATGTTGGAACTCAGTCTCCGTTCCAGAATCATACTACAAACCGAAGTTGTTGATTATCCAGTTACTTCTGTTTGCATTTATGTGTGTAAGTAGGATCTGTACAGCTTGCCAGTCTTTAGGTGCGGATCTTTCGTCGAGGGAGTTTGTGTATTATTGCTAAAACTGAAGCTATTTCATCAGGATGCTCCGAAAATCACCATACTGGTATAAAATCTGGACCAGAAACCTTGGCTTTATTGTGTGAGTGAAGCTGCTTAGCTACGAATAGTTTATCTTCCTCTAAATTAGTCATATTCGTAACTCATCTAGATTCGAATTCTGGAATATTTGCTGCATCTTAATTTGGTAAAGGAAGAGTGGAACACTGTGTATTGTAAATCTGCTTGAGTGGTGCTCTCGTCGGTTATATTACTATTTCTGTCTTGTAATAAAGGAACTGGTTGTGTCTTGTCGCTGCCATACTTAGCGTAAATCAGATTCTTCTTTGAATATTTTATCAGCTTTGGGGACATTGCGTCGATGTGGAAACTATGAAAAGAATCTCAGTTTGAAGTCTTCATTACGTTTCGAGCTTATGTAAATAGTCGCCAGTTCAGAAGATTCGGTTTTTTTTTTAATCTGCCAGGCATTTTTAATTGTTTCTGTAGAAGTTTCCGTACCTGTTTGGTGTACCATGAAGGCAATGTTCTATCACATATTATTTTACTTGGTATAAAACTCCACGTTGTCGTCACCACTACTTCTTTGAATTTCAGCCACATAAGCTCGTGGAGTGCTCGGGTTGCTCTGAGTGTTATATATGAGGCGGAACTATGGGTGTCATGGAAAAAGGGTGACCCAGCTGAGTCACGCAATTTGACTCTGTCTGATCACTTGTTGTGGCAATTAAATGCACACGTTGATCACGTAGGCTGACTTGAGGATCAATGCACTATACTTGACGGGATGTATCTATAACATCTTAGGTGATTAGAAAGTTAATAGGCAGGAATACAATGAAATACTTAGCTTTAATTCAGCATCAGCTGTGAACGTCGATCTTGACTTTTTACAATAGGGTTTACAAGTGCAGTTATAGACTGAACCGCGAATACTTCTTTACAGTTCTGATTGCTTCGCGCCACTGCGCTAGCTTGTCTCGTAAGACCAGCCGAGTGGAGGCGCTCGATCTGCTAGCGTCGACAGTGGCGACTCGCAGGTCCGATGTGTACTAACGGACCGCGGCCGATTTGAAGCCTACAATCTAGCAAGTGTGGTGCCTTGCGGTGACACCACACTGAGAACGAGGTCGTGCTCTAAAAATGCGTATACTGTGTTAAGCACACAATTATAATCCGACAGGGAGTGTGTTTTTTCGTGGTGTTACGAACTAGTTGTCTCTTTGTCTCTCTATTTTTCTGTTTTATTGAGAAACATCATTAACCTTGAGCTATGTGTAAATTTCCAATATTATAAATATATTCCAATATTATATTTCATAAGAAGAGAGGATGCTTTGCATTTGTAATAAATATGAGCAGGCTCCCATAGATCATAAGTGGACTTACTTTTTGCAGCTTTTCGTAAAAATGTAAAAGAATGCAAGCCGGGAACTAAGTACTATTCGATTACGCGAAAAAGAATTTCAAACAGCACATCTAACTTGTAAATATTTTTAAGATTACTAGATGAAAAGAACTTATGAACATTTTACTCAAAGAGTCCTAGATAGGACAAGGAAGATAACTTACAATAGCGGGACATAAAAGAAGTGGTCGACGGGAGATGATAATGGAAACAGCAAATATAATACATCGTACCTCCTATCAAGACAGGGCAACGATAGATATATACGACATTATGTTCAACGAGGCACAGAAGAAACGAAGGACAAATCCGTCATCGAAATTTAAAAAGTCGTGGTAGAGGAAAGGACACAAAAGCGCTGATCATGCTCTTGCGTCTATAAAAGAAACGCGTGACGAGGAATGGTCTGGAATTCGTTCTGTCTCACTGTGCAATCTGTATTTAACTTATTTCACTCTTTGTGCTGTTCTGTGCTATAGAGCGCGCACAGAGTCAATCTTATCAACGCAGTACTACATTTTGCGTAGCTGCATACTAAAATATGATGTGAAAATGAGACATATTGTAGGCAGAATAAGCACATGCAATTCATTAATGTCAAAAAGGTGAGGCTTCACGTTAGTGACCAAAGTTATGAAACAAAAAGAAATGAAAGTAATTTGTGTCGCTGATAATATATGGATTTAGTTTCTGACGCTAAGTGTCATAAGCAAATATGCAAATAACAGAATGGTATTTTCACTCTGCAGCGGAGTGTTCGCCAGAGAGCTTCTGTGAAGTTTGGAGGGTAGGAGACGAGATACTGGCAGAATTGCAGCTATGAGGACGGGGCATGAGTCGTGCTTGGCTAGCTCTGACGCTAGAGCACTTGCTCGCGAGAGGCGAATGACCCGAGTTCGAGTCTCGGTCCGGCACACAGTTTTAATATGCAAATAAGTTTTTAACCTGCAACTTGCCGCATAAATGGTAGATTTAAGTTCTTTGGGTGTGACCTCAGATGAAATAATTAAAACATGCATTCAATAATTTATCACGAGAATGCTGTTCACAACACATTGTGCATGATAAATTTTTATAGAGAAATCAAATGTTTGCTGAAACATGGAATTCATACCTCAGAGTTGTTAGGGCGGTGGTAGTTAACGTAGTTGTTCATTTAATACAGTGATTTGGTCTTGGTATCGCCATGTTGGAACATCTCATTATCTTGCTTGTTCGATGTGTCTGCTGCAACTGTGGCGTCGGGATAAAAGGCAGTGAACCATTAGAATCAGAGTTAAATGGTTACCTTATCATAGGTAAACTTGTGGTCCTCCCACACGGCATTTCGACGAAGATCTTCTACAGACTTCGGTAAACACCTACATAATAGCTTTGGAGGAGCTGTATCTTATTGGCAACAGTTATATCTGCTCAGTGACTGCAGAATTGAAGATTTGCAAAACATTAGACTGGCGCCTTCTGTCTGCTGATGCACACTGAAAATCAAATCAAGTGGGAGACCAGGTCGACAAAGACAATCAGGTGTCTGCAAACTAAAATCAAATACAAGACAGGCTGTCTCCAACGTACATTAGCTCCTATACTACACATATCAAAGGAAGTTTTGCATCGTGGCGAAATTCATGTCGCAGAAAACAAAATTTGATCATGCGTATATATTCATCTGAAGTATGTCCACGTCAGCAAGTAAAAAAAAAAGTTGTAACTACTAAATTTTATGTTTCCCAAGGGGAGTGTTTCACAGCACTCCTCGCCAACGTCAGTATGTGAAACGCCCCCTTGCTCGCGTGCAGAATTCAGTCCATTATGGCATGCTATCGATGAGATCATCAAGACAGCCCTGGTCCAAATTGTCCTACTATTAAGTGACGATTCTCCATAAATGGAGCAGAGTACGTGATCGTTGCCGGCGTCCAAAAACAGCTGGTTTCAGTCGAGCCCACGCATAATCGATTGGGTCCATGTCCTGGGAACAGGCAGTTTACACCATTATGGTGATTCTAGTATGCTGAAGGAACGTTTACAGTAGGTTGAGCACGAGTTATCATCGATGAAAAAGAAATTATAACAAAAATGTTGGAGATACCGTCCCACAATTGGTTGTAGAATCTCGTCCCTGCGTCACAGAGCAGTGATATTGCCCTCAAAAACGAGAGGTGTACTGTTGCTCCATGTAAAGCCACCCCTTACGACAGTCTACCACCACCTTACTGCATGCGTTCAAAAAAATGGCTCTGAGCACTATGGGACTTAACATCTATGGTCATCAGGCCCCTATTGCATGCGTGGGACAGTGTTGGAAATGTTCGCTATCACGGAGTTGGCTCTAGACACGTTATCTGCGATTATCAGGGTATAAACACATCCGAGTTTCGTCCGTAAACAATACCAGAAGTCGATCGTGGGACATCAGTTCTGCATGATTTCCTTCCCATCTGTAAGAGCGTCCATGGTGTTGTGGTAGACGGCGTGGTGCTCGCTATGGTCGTCAAAAATGGAGATTATCATCATGAAACCGTTTCCTATCAGTTTTATGTGATACACGACGCCCTGTAGCGGCTTCTGGGCACCTCATTACACGTTTCTTTCGTATCAACAGTCGTAAATATCGATTATCCTCAGCCCTTGTCTAGCGTAGACGGCCTGTGAGGTGTAGGCCAATTCTACCTGTCAGTTGCAACCGATTCCATGACCGCACAACATCACTTTAACTCTAACACGACTTTCTGTGGCTGAAGGAAAAGCATTATTCAACATGGTGGCATTGCTGTCAGGGTTCCTCCGAACCATAAACCGTAGGTAGCGGTCATCCACTGCAGTAGTAGCCCTTGGGCGGCCTGAGCGAGGCACATCATCGACAGTTCTGTCTCTTTATCTCCTCTATGTCCGAACAACATCGCTTTGGTTCACTCCGAGACGCCTGGACACTTCCCTTGTTGAGAACCCTTCCTGGCACAAAGTAACAATGCGGATACGATCGAACCGCGATATTGACCGTCTAGACATGGTTGAACTACGGATAACATGAGCCATTTACCTCCTTCCTGGTGGAATGACTGGAACTGATCGGCAGTCGGAACCCCTGTGTCTAATAGGCGCTGCTGACGCACGGTTGCTTACATCTTTGGGCGGGTTTAGTGACATCTCTGACCAGTCAAAGGGACCGTGTCTGTGATGCAATATCCACAGTCAACGACTATCTTCCCGAGTTCTGGGAACCGGGTGATTTAAAACTTTTTTTATGTATGTATTTATAGCTCCTACATTTGACATCATTCACATTTCAAATTCGGGCTTGTTTAGGCGCTTCGGCATTTATGTGGTACACCTTTCCCAATCAAATTCACTATCGAATTGTAATCCCAGAAATTTTTACACTGTCAAATTCTTCTGTGTGCATATCTTCACATGTTATACACATGCTCGTAGGAAATCTCGTACAGGCTGCTTGTAGTGAAGTTTTGCTGGCTGCCTTGATCATCTATGTTTACAAGGATTTCACCATTACTCTGGGGATGCAGGAGAGCACAGTGAAACATGACATGGTGAGGTACAGAGGTGAGAAACTGCACGCACTTACATAGTAAGTGGTTTTTAGCTACTTTTCGTTTCAAAGATTTTGAAAAGTGCCTTGCTCGTTACGGCACAGTCAGGTGTCACCACATATTCATCACGAACGAAAATTAGAAAGATCATCAAAAATTACTAACAGCGAGTATTTTGTTTGCAAGAACAGGAAGGGTCGTCCAGGAGGCGAAAGAGACCTGTGTCGCTGAATGATGCACAGCCGGAATGAGCGAATATAATTCTCCTATTTAGTGTGTCAGTCCATGTCAACAGACCTAATATATGATTAGAGTTTGGTGTGGATAATCCGCAGTTGCCCATTTATGTACACGCGTGAGGACCTCAGCAAAAAGTGGCCTTCGAATGATGATTCCAAATTGTTCGTAGTCTTTCTTCAATATGAAGATTCCCTTTGAAGCTAACGGAGCAGGGCCCTCACTGAAGAAAGAGCGTTGCACTAAAATAGTGTTCCTAATGACCATTCTTTGGAAATGTACATAATTTACGTCAGCAATGAATCTCTAGCTGCAAAATGTGCTTTTTTATGCGCATTTGTGAGGAAAAAGTCTGCTACGGATTGGCGGTTGTTAGGTAACTTAATAGTAACTTTTCGATTATTGTCGATTTTGGGCTGTGAATAGTGCATGGAAGAGTGACAGTGCATGTGGACTGATATGAGGTGACAAATCAAGAAAAGCGTTCAACGTTGCAGATGCTTTATTGTCCCTTCGGAATGCCTGTGTGGCAGCTGAAGAAAATCATTTAGTGGCCTAAGCATAGCTGTCTTGAACACTAAAGTTGATTTGTACGCCATGTGCTTTACTAGGCATGGTGCTATTGAAGGTGGTGCACCTTTCTTCCCTCCGACTTTTCAGGTGACTTATCACGCCATTTGAAAGAGGACCAACAGTTTACGTGGACTACGAAGAAAAGTGTCACTTAACTTTTCTTAAAATTTAATTGCAAGAGATGAAAGAAATAAGTTACCAAAAAAATCTTTGGACGGAATAAAGACAGAACATTAAATTTATGTTCTGAAACCCAGCTGGCCAACAACACTAGCGGCTTCTTAAATACACTAGGGTGACAAAAGTCGTAGGATATCGTGTCGCACGTCCTTTTTCACGGCATGGTCCAGCAATTCGACGTCGCATCGACCCAAAATGTCGTTGGAGTACCTTACAGAAATAACGAGCCATGTTGCCTCTATAGATGTCCATACTGCGAAAGTGTTGCCATTGCAGTATTTTGTGCATCATCTGACCTCTAAATCAAGTCCCATAAATGCTCGATAGGATTCATTTTGGACAATCTGGGTAGATAAATCAATGACTCTAACTGTCCATAATGTTCTTCAAACCAGTCACGAACACCTGTGGCCCAGTGATATGGCCTATTGACATCCATAAAGTTCAATCGTTGTTTGGGGACATGAACTCCATGAACGGCTGGAAATGGCCTCCAAGCCAAACATGGCCAATTCCAGTCAATGAACGGTTCAGTTAGAGGAGAGGACCTTGTCCATTCCATGTAAACACAACCAACACCATTACGAAGCTCTCACGAAATTGCACAGTGCCTTGTTGACAACTTAGATCCATGGCTTCGTGGAGTCTGGGCCACATTCGAATCCTACCATCAGCTCTTACCAACAATTGAAATTGGGACTCATCTGACCAGGTCACGATTTTACAGTCGTCTAGGGTTCAACGATATGGCCACGAGCCCGGGAGAGGCGCTGCAGGCGATTGTCGTGCTGTCAGCGAAGGACCACGCGTCAGTCATCTGACAAATTTCGCAGCATTGACATAACGGACACGTTCGTTGTACGTCCTACATTGATTTGTGCGTTTATTTCACGCAATGTTGCTAGTCTGTTAGCACTGACAACCCTACGCAATCGCCACTGCTATCCGTCGTTAAGTGCAGGCTGTCGCCCCCCTGCGTTGTCCGTGGTGAGAGGTAATGACTGAAATTTGGCATTGAAAACCATGACTTTTATTAACCCGGTGTATTATTAATACCATGCAAATTGATGTAAAAAAATTAACAGTGTAAACAATTGCTATTTTTTGTTTTTCTATCATTCATTCGGTCTTTCATCGCACGTGCAGTAGATTTCTCGGTACTGTCGTATGTTGAGTGCACCAAACCGAAGCCAATGCCGTATTAAAAGTGGTTCACTGCTTGAGTCAAGGATTTTCCCAGATATTAGGCCACTAAGCAGGAAGCTAAGAATAATTTTTCTTTGTCATCTGCAAAAGCTGTGTAGCGTTCTGGGATGCTCTCACGAAGGAAAATGATTAACTACTGGGTCATCAGTCCCTCCATTTTATGAGAGAAACACATTTGAAAGGTAGAAAGCGAAAAAAGTGGGGACCTGGCTGCTTCAGCTACATAAGCAGGTCAAAGAGTTTGAAAAATGCCGTGGCAGTAGTTGTAAAACGAAAGGTTGCAGAAAATAGAAATAACTTACGGAGCATCTGGCTCAAGAGGGTCTAAAGCACAAGGTGAGGGGGGACGAAAGTAAACCAACTATCGCGTGGGGGGGTACCCGCAGCAGGGGGAGGTGTTGCCCCCACCCCCACAACCACCCCTAATACAGAGAGTGGAGGAGTATTATAGTTAATTGCAAAATCCGCTCGCCCTCAGGAAATGCAACGCTTTGGTAGTGGTTGTCACATCATCTGCAAGCATCTGAGGTAGTGAGGCAGGCAAGCTGGGAGCGTGCCGCAGATCGGCCAGCAGGGAGCACTCAACAAGAACATGCGCTATCGTCTGCAGACTTCCATAGTTGCAGTGAGGAGGATCCTTCCGACGCAAAAAGAACTTGTAGTCGAGTTGTGTGTGCCCGATGCGTAGTCGGCACAACGCAATGGCTTCCTTCCGAGAGCCCTGGAAAGACGCATGCCACACCTTAGTGGACCCTTTAATCGCTCTCAACTTGTTTTGGATCGTAGTAGCCTGCCATTCCATATCGCAGAGGCACAAAAATTGCGTCAAAGTTGTAAATCGGTGCCCAGTATTCAGACGTCAAGTTGATCTCCTGTTGTTGCGTCTTTAGCTAGACGGTCGACGTGTTCATTGCCTGAAATTCCTGTGTGTCTGTGTGTGTGCGTTCCGGTGAGGGTCACCGTCTTTGCAGAGGTATAGAGTTCAGCCAGTAGGTCCTGGATGTTGGCGAACAAAATATTCTTGAGACAGCACAGGAATATGCCTTTTAAGCAGCTAATGGAATCGCAACAAATCGGAAAGTTTGCTGTGGCCAGGGATTTGACGTAACGCAAAACCTGAGATATGGCAACCAACTCTGTGATGTATACACAGCAGGCACTCGGCGGAGTGTGTCCCTTTGAATGTGCAAAAGCGTACCCAAACCTGTCCTTGACCTTCGATCCGGACGTGTAGGTGCATACCGAATTACAATAATCATGGGGGATCGAACAAAACAGCTGTCGGAGAAGGGTAGGATCAGCATCCTTCTTGGGGCCACAAAATACGTCCATCCCTGTCACAGGACAGGAAACAGGCAAAGGCGGGTGTCGAGTGGCAGCTCTAGGAACACAGACTAAGGGAGGCTTTGGAGGTCCTTCAATAGAGTATCAAGTCGGATCCCAGCTGGTCTGCCCAGTTTTGGACGATGCGCCAACAGTCTAAACTGTTGGTTGTGGAACAGAGTTGAGAGACATGGGAGGGTAGGCATCTGACAGACAGTGACAGGAGCCGTTGTCTAACCCACGGTAGTGGGACACCAGCTTCCGGTAGGAGGCTGTCACCAGGGCTCACGCGGAAAGATCCCGTTGCCAACCGCACACCAGTGTGGCGAACAGCGTCCGGCAAGCTCAGTGTGGACGGTGCTGCCAACTCATAGGTAAAATATGCGTAGTCAAAGAGGGATAAAATCATCGCTTTGTAAAATCTCAGAACTATGGGGTCCACGCCCCACGAGGAGTTAGTAGGAAACCGTAGAGCATTTACCTTCGTCATGCAAGTTGAGTTGAGCGGCGGACATGTAGCAACCAAGATGACTTGCTGTCAAATAAAATATCTAAGTGTTGAAAAGTTTCAATGACTTCAAGTAACTGGTCACCAAAATAAATTTCTGGGTGCGGGCGCACAGTCCGGAGTCGGCAAAAACGCACAACTCGTGATATTGCAGGAAAAAAATTGATAGCCGTGATTCAGGATCCAGTCATGTAATCCCCAGACAACCCTCTGAGGTTGGCGCTCAGCGGTGTGCAGTGATGCAGGGGCACGGAACAGACAATGATCACCCACATACAGTGACGGACAGACAGTGGGGCCCACTGCATTTACGATACCACTGATGACGATAGCAAACATCGTTACCCTCAGAACCGATCCCTGAGGGACTCCAGTTTCTTGTACGTATTAGATGCTGAGCATATAACCTATCTGGACCCGAAAAAGTCGGAGATATAGAAAATTCTTGATAAAAACGGATAAACTGCCACGTAAACTCCACTAATGCAGTGTAGATACAATGTGATGCCGCCAGGTGGTATCGCATGCCTTCTATAGGTCAAAGAATGCAGCAATCAGATGCTGGCTATGCGCGAAACCATTGCGCACTCTAAATTCCGTATGAAACAGATCTGTAGTGGACCAGAAAACCTAAAAGCCACTTTGGTATAATGATACATGCCCTTCAGCTTCAAAGTACCAACAAAGACGGCTGTCGACCATTCGTTCGAGTAACCTGCACAGCCTATTCGTCATAGAGATTGGCCGGTATTTAGTTAAAATATGTGGCTCCCTTTCCAGTTTAAGGACTGGAATAACAATACCTTCCCGCCGTTGAGGGAACATCTGTTCCATGCAGTCGGCACGAAAATGTTTAAGCATTTGGTTGTGGATTTGGCCGGGTCCAGGCGCCGTATCTCGACGCTTTGCCAAAGTCCTGCGAAGCTCCCATTCACTAAAAGGGGTGTTATATGATAGAAAGCCGTATGCATGGAAGGACAGCGGGCGGCGTTCAGTAAGATTTTCACTGGTCAGGACATGAGTGTGGTTATTACTGCAAGCGGACACTTCAGCAGTGTGCTGCAAAGCATCCAGGAAGTACAGCGGATTCAGTGGAGGTATCACCATTGACATGGATGTCAGGAACCGCTGCGGGCGGTGGATGGCCCTAAATGCGACGGAGTTTAATACATACTTGGGATGATAGGGTGTGGTATCGCATAGATAATACATATTGCTCCCAACACTCCTGCTTCCTTTTATTGATTAAAAACAGCACTTTCGTCCGCAGTCTCTTGAATGCTATTAAGCTACCCACGCAGGGCCTCTGCGAGACATAGTATCGCGCAACACAGAAGATTATGGCCATTAGTCCCCCACTAAGAGGAAGAGTGGAGGTAGCTGTTCCGCTAAATAACAGCCCGTGGTATTGGAAGTTCCGTGTCGGGGTAGATAAAGATTACAAATTGTCATCCGTACAGACAGATTGACACTAATGACCACGGCCTCTCGTGCACTGGTAAGGGGAACCTGCTCACTGAAGGAATCAGAGCGTCTGAGGTTAAAGAACTCACCGGTCGCTCTCTCGATACTAACACGGTTGGTACAGTAGCGTTTGTAGTTTTTCAGAGCAGGGAATTGTATTGCCGTAAGCCGTGTTCCCTGAAGTGGTATGCCAATTAGGGAGTAAGTAGCGGGTCGTAGTCCACTTAATTGTGTGAACCGTTGTCGGTCTACATAGGCTCGACCGGTGCAGGGATGGGGACCGGAACATCCGAAGCCTTTCTGCTTGTCCAGCCTTGTGAGACAAGTAACGCTTACAGCCTGCATTTGGAAGAAGAGAGAACAATGGCCGCAGGTTGTGTAAATAGCCATGTTAATCGACTTCATTGCCAACTATATCATCTAGAAAGTGAGCTCAGCGTGGTATATCACGTGTGAATCGCAACAGGATTCTGGCACTTTACCAACAAAACCTCAAGGTGCGTTGGTAACCGTGGTTTGTTGGGACATCTTATTAAAGTTTTGCTGAGTTCTATCGTTAAAAAATGTTTACTATCGGTTCTAAAGGCAGCATATCTGTGCATTGGACGGAGAAAAGGCGAAAAGTACACCTCGCGTTTATTTAGGACTTTAAATTACGGTATAGCGACAACGAACATTTTTTCCCGACAACTAACGGCGAGATCCACTGAGCACAGGATAAAGACTTGCTACTTTTGTGTTTATAAATGATCCACTTAGGTCGTCTTTATTGTTATAGCGATTCGCGTAGCAGAGTAAAAGCTTTGGCGTTGTGGAAGATTTAAGCTTTATGTCTGCCTCGAAGATGGACGTAAATCCAAGACATGCCAAGAAAGCTTCTGGAAATTCGTAACATAAATAGTTCGAAATCAAGTTGACAATGTCGTGAATCTGTAAGTAGAGAACCGTGAAATCATCCAATCGAAAAATGTTTATTTCGTGAGGTTATGTGATGACTAAAATAGGTAACTCAGAATAAACCTGTTTTTACGGTACCTCCATAAAGAAATTACACATGGCTGGAATGTTTCGGTTGATGAAAGTTCGGGAGATTTATTGTAACAGGAATGATGCTGAGAGGACGAGAAAAGACTCCCGACTGAGAATGAAGCTTGCGTTGGAGGTGGTGCATTAGGGTATCTCCGGCAACCTCTAGCTACGTATCATGCGCAGGGCTGATACAACGCGTAACGGTGTATGCAGTTCGCAGCAGCGCAAGAAGTCTGCCGTGCTGTTCGCGGCAGCCAGGGGCGAATATGTACTGGCCGGCGTTGTTTGTTTACCCCATGTTGCGCGCGCTGAGGTAGTGGTTCCTGTTGGGGAACACAAGGCCGGGATTTTCGCAACAGCTTTTGGTCATGTATCTTCGTTAACGGCGTTGATGTACGTTGCTGAACTGTCGGTTCACTCTGTAATTTTAGGTTTTACATTTGTCCAGCCAATGTTTGCGCTTGTTGGAAATCTTCTGCGATTCTAAAGAGAGCTCTACCAACTTCAAACGCTTATGTCGTTCTTTCTTATCTGGGGCCTGTATCAACACAAAATTACGAGCGAGAGTGTAAGCACAGAAATGCTGGCACATCTGGGAATAAAAATTGCAGTTGTGGCGTATGCTACAAAGATACGCCGCCAAAAGCTACGAGTTCAAAATATTCGGCGGAACTCACTATATGAGTGTGGCTACTGAAAGGAGAATTCAAAAAATTCACACGTTATTCGCAGACAATACAATATATTATACATTGAAGAGCCAAAGAAACTGGTACACCTGCTTAATATCGTGTAGGGCCCCCGGGAGCACGCAGAAGTGCCGCAACACGACGTGGCATGGACTCGACTTACGTCCGAAGTAGTGCTGGGAGGAAAAGACACCATGAATCCCGCAAGACAGTCCATAAATCCATAAGAGTGTACGAGGGGATGGAGATCTCTTATGAACAGCCCGTTACAAGGCATCCCAGATATGCTCAATAACGTTGATGTATGGGGAGTTTGGTGGCCAGCGGAAGTGTTCATACTCAGAAGACTGATGCTGCAGACAGACCCTCTGTTGCAATTCCGGCATGTAGGGTGTCGCATTGTCCTGCTGGAATGCCCATGCACATGCACATCAGATCAGTTTAGTCCCTTAGAAATTCTCACACACACACACACACACACACACACACACACACACACACACACACACACACACACACAAATTGAAACGAGACTCGTCCGACGAGGCAACATGTTTCCAGACATCAACAGTCCAATGTCGGTGTTGTCGGGCCCAGGCGAGGCATAAAGCTTTGTGTCGTGCAGCCATTAATGGTACACTAGTAGGCCTTCGGCTCCGAAAGCCCATATCGAGGATGTTTCTTTGAATGGTTTGCACCCTGACATTTGTTGATGGCCCGTAATTAAAATCTGCAGCAATTTGCTGAACTGTTCCACTTCTGTCACATTGAGCGGTTGTCTTCAGTCTTCGTTGGTCCCGTTCTTGCAGGATCTTTTCCCTGCCGCAGCAGTGTCGTAGATTTGATGTTTTACCGGATTCCTGATATTCACGGCACACCCGTGAAATGGTCGCACGGGAAAATCCCGACTTCATCGCTACTTCGGAGATGCTGTGTCCCATCGCTCGTGGGTTGACTACATCATAATATTCAAACTCACTTAAATCTTGATAACCTACCATTGTAGCAGCAGTAACCCATCTAACAATATCACCAGACACTTATTGTATTATAGGGATTGCCAATCGCAGCGCCGTATTCTGCCTGTTTACATATCTGTGTATTTGAATACGCATGCCAATACCAATTTTTTGGTGGTGGTAAATTGCTAACTGCTGAGGTCGTCGGTCCCTAGGCTTACACACTACTTAATCCAACTTAATCTAACTTACGCTAGGAACAACACACACACCCAGGACCGAGGGAGAACTCTAACCTTCTACCTGGGGAGCTACGCGAACCGTGGCAGGGCGTCTCACACCACGCGGCTATATCATTTTCTTTGGCGCTTCAGTGTATTATGAATTGCACCACGTTCCCCAAAGAACAAAAGTCAATATATTTTATAGTTGCACTAGGTTGGGAGGGTGAATTACAGCCCTGAATATTGTACTGGCACTGCTTGTATATGTCTAGAAGAAACTCTACAGACACAGTCAAATCCCAGAAACATCACGTGCACACATACATGGAATAGTGTAGCCAGAGTTAATGTGTAGCGAAGGTTGTTGTGGGATGATACGGCTAGAAGCAAGTTCATAACACGATCCGTCGGTAACCCTACGAGGGAAGTGGAGACTCGTCGACTTTATTCCTCTTCCATGGCTAGAGACGTGATCAGCTACAGTGTATCGTCAGTATCGATATCCTCAGATATTGTAAGTACGTTTCAACTGGTTCACTCATATCTGTACTTTCAGCTACGAATAATCTAGTATAACACTATTCAGGGTTATTCTAAACGATATTTGAAGAGAGGGGGGTCTTCAACAACGTAGCTCCCACACCAACTCAGGAGGCATCTTGCGTAGTTCATGCCGCAACTGTAGTAAACAGTGATAATTTCATTTTTCAACAGAATGACGTTCCACTAAATTTCCACAACGATGTTCGTGAGTTCTTGGATACCAGTACCGGTACTGAACTACTACGACGATGGGTTAGTACCGCAGAAGCGCATGATTTGCAGTTGCTATCATGGCGCTCACGTTCTCCGGAACTGACACTTTGTAATTTTTAACTGTGAGGTTACATGAAAGACGGTGTTGTCACACCTCCATTTCCCCCACAACATGGGTGACTTCCGATGACGCATCAGGGCAGCTGTTACAGACATCAGTGTGGACACTTAATGTAAGTGTAGGCCGAACTGGTCTATAGACTGGACCTGCGCCTAACGGTTGACACGTTGAACATTGGTGAAAATGGTACAAAAATCTTCTTGAGTCGCTGTTTCCATACGTATAATCACATGGTACGTGACCTTAATACAAGCATTTTTTATTTACATTCACTTGAAAGTGTCTACATCGTTCTGAATAATCCTCTATAATTACTGCTATCTATCGAAATAATAATCTGTATCTAAGATACTATGCCAATGCAAATAAAATTTAGCAATTGTGCGAAAATTGCAGTAACGCAGTAACACATCTTTAATGAAGTAAATGTTGTACTGTGTGATTTTTCTAAAGAGAACAGCAATGATTAGGATGTGGATATTATCTTTGTATATGAATAAGAGCCCCGTACCCTTGTAATAATGTTGCATATCATGTCTGCCAGCTAGTAACTACCTTTCTAGAATTTCATTTTGTGTCTGTGGTATATTTAATCACCCCACAAGCAGGATTTAAGAAAGCAGAAACCACTGAGTGGTGAGTCTGAAATAGACTCGTCCGGTGAATGTATTTTTGCGTCACTTCGATTAGCGAAGCTAACACAGCATTCATTTTCCCCTCGGAGAAGTTCTGGCTAACATTTCTTCAAAAATTTAAATTTTCACGTAAAACTGTTCGCCTCATCCCGGTTTAAGGCCCATCACTTTTCTGAATAACGCAGTTCAAGCCCAGTTGAATGGAAAGGGCCAGATCTGGTCCACTATTTACAGCCTCTGAAATTACCTGCCCTTCTGCGAATTCCTTGCCTATGAACATAGAGTATACGGGAAAAATGTGTGTCAGGCTTCTGGTCCATGCTCTCATTTCTGAATCTAAGAGTTTGATAATTAACGCCTAGTTGATTCGTTCGTACAAGTAAATGGCTTTCTGTTCTGGTGTGTTGGCGCAACAACACGTTGCATACGCTACGTGAAAGCTGAATAGATGGCTTTTAGCTGATTCGCAGACACACTTCTGTTTTATTTCGTTTTTTCCTTCCATTTGCAGCGAAAATCTGAAATACAGTATTTTTTGTAAGTGATTTTACTGATTCTTAAAATGCATCCAAGGTAATACCTTATGGGGGACCATGTGGGTAATACGCCATACTCCTGAGAAACCGGGAACAATTTAACTATGTGCCATTGCGTATTGCAGCCGGATGTTATTTCGCATTTACCGACATGTTTGGTAGAAAGTTTTGTGAAGTGACTATTGTAGCTTATTATAAATTAAAATATAATGGAAGGAATGACATCCGATATTTTTTTCTCACAATAAAGAAATTCCAATCTCCTCAGCTGTGGGGATGCGGCCACTCTTTGTCAGCGAGATCTCGGGCGCTGTTTTGAATTCACATAAACTTATCCCGTGGAGTGTTTTTTTATAGATCACCAGTTACCCAGCTACAGTGACAGCACATACAGTAATGACACCGGAAAAATACTGTATACCGCTTTCAGCTGTCTTGCCTGAAAACTAATTTTTCCATCACAGCAGCTCTCTAATCCAAATTAATACAAAGAATAGAAACACTACAGGCTACTGATAATAGAAACACACTTGACTGAAACAACAACATCATATTATTGAACTGATTATTCTACATTTACCATGGCCAAGACCTCTGCTCACTAAAATTGTTTTAAAAATGGAAAGACAGAAAACTTCATTCAGAGCTTGAAAATGTTCTTTCGTAAATGACTTGATAAAGTTGCCTAATAGTTGCACTAGCTAAAGTTCACTAATTAAAACTGGTGGTCCGAAATAGGCATCCTCATATAGCATTAGGAGTGATTCCGTTTATCAGACGCAAAGCATTCCAATTTTCACTACAGTAACCTAATTCTGTTTATCAGACGCAAAGCATTCCAATTTTCACTCAGTATTTTGCATGGACGGCATTACGGAAAATGGCCAGTGAGAAGTACACACTAAGTGTAACTTCAAAGTTAGGTACCACAACTCCGAAAAATTTATAAAAGTAGAAGAGTTGAAGAGCTCCTAGATAACAGAACGCTGCATGTCATTCTAAATGGAGAGAAGTTTTCCGAAGTAAGAATGATTTCAGGTGTGCCGCAGGGGAGTGTCATAGGACCGTTGCTATTCACAATATAGATAAATGACCTTGTGGATGACAACGGAAGTTCACTGAGGCCCTTTGCGGATGATGCTGTGGTATATCGAGAGGTTGTAACAATGGAAAATTATACTGAAATGCAGGAGGATCTGTAGCGAATTGACGCATGGTGCAGGGAATGGCAATTGAATCTCAATGTAGACAAGTGTAATGTGCTGCGAATACATAGAAATAAAGATCCCTTATCATTTAGCTACAATAAAGCAGGTCAGCAACTGGAAGTAGTTAATTCCATAAATTATCTGGGAGTAAGCATTAGGAGTGATTTAAAATGGAATGATCATATAAAGTTGATCGTCGGTAAAGCAGATGCCAGACTGATTCATTGGAAGAATCCTAAGGAAATGCAGTCCGGAAACAAAGGAAGTAGGTTACAGTACACCTGTACACCCACTGTTTGAATATTGCTCACCGGTGTGGGATCCGTACCAGATAGGGTTGCTAGAAGAGATAGAGAAGGTCCAACGGAGAGAAGCGCGCTTCGTTACAGGATCATTTAGTAATCGCGAAATCATTACGGAGATGATAGATAAACTCCAGTGGAAGACTCTGCAGGAGAGGCGCTCAGTAGCTCGGTACGGGCTTTTGTCAAAGATTCGAGAACATACCTTCACCGAGGAGTCAAGCAGTATATTGCTCCCTCCTACGTATATCTCGCGAAGAGACAATGAGGATAAAATCAGAGAGATTAGAGCCCACACAGAGGCATACCGACAATCCTTCTTTCCACTAACAATACGAGACTGGAATAGAAGG
This sequence comes from Schistocerca serialis cubense, assembly GCF_023864345.2. Classification (NCBI taxonomy): domain Eukaryota; kingdom Metazoa; phylum Arthropoda; class Insecta; order Orthoptera; family Acrididae; genus Schistocerca; species Schistocerca serialis. The sequence goes on along the minus strand of NC_064640.1, from coordinate 316,555,104 downwards.
GAAAACCGATAGAGGAACTCAAGGTACCCTCCGCCACACACCGTCAGGTGGCTTGCGGAGTATGGATGTAGATATGGATAATATATTCGAGACTGCACCGAGGGACGTGGCTACATCGAACGACTTCTCCTCTAGTAGTCCAAAATGTGTGTGTGTGTGTGTGTGTGTGTGTGTGTGTGTGTGTGTGTGTGTGTGTGTGTGTGTGAAGCTTACGGCAGCTCAACGGCGAGGTTATCATTTGCTTTATTATACGAATTAAAAGAACGAATGTGAATAAAATTACAAAAATTGTTGTCTCACAGTGAGGGGGACAGTCTACAGGGGCAGATTTCGTGGAATGGCGTGGACAGCTTTGAGATTACTTTGCTCTGAATAGCTCGTAATGGCAGTTTCGTCGGTCAGCAGTGGTCAGGTAATTTTTTACTGAAAGCGAAAAATTCCCGGAGTAAACTCCTTTAAAAATTCTCACTCCCTCTTGTAACATAAAACTACTAAATTCTTTTGAGACCGGTCACAAACGCGTATACGCTCTGAGAGATCCTTTCAGATGTGCATTGTGGTTAAGGCATTTAAGCTCCAATATGCAAAAACCACAAACATCGTTCACTCCTTGACTTTACAACATGCTAAGAATTCGAAATTTTCAGTTCAGTTGAAAACATATGAAGGCGAGCTGAAAACTAACGACTACAATTTGTTATATTAAAACTCTTTGAACTTTTTTAAATAAAACAAATGTTATTAGTATTCTACATCTTCATGCCTACAGGCCGGCCGTGGTGGCCGTGCGGTTCTAGGCGCTACAGTCTGGAACCGCGCGGCCTCTACGGTCGCAGGTTTGAATCCTGCCTCGGGCATGGATGTGTGTGATGTCCTTAGGTTAGTTAGGTTTAAGTAGTTCTAAGTTATAGGGGACTGATGACCTCAGAAGTTAAGTCCCATAGTGCTCAGAGCCATTTGAACCTTTATGCCTACATGTTTACTTCTGAATATAACTGTCTTCGCGCCGAACACATTTTCCAGAACGAGAAACACGTTTATTGATGATAAAATCTTCTCGGGTTGAGAGCCGAGTCAATGCGTTGTTCTCCAACAACGTGTCAGCAAGTAACAACGTATTGACTCGGCTGTCAGCCTGAGAAGATTTTATCATCGAGATTCGGCGAGAAAGCCTGCGTTCTCATGTAACGTTTATTGATACTATCACTGTAGACTGTTTGAATTAGTTGACGGAGCCACAACCTCAGCTCTGCTTGCACCGCTTCATCACTGTCAAAGTGAAGGCGTCTAAGGCTTTTTTTTGTTTTAATTTTAGAAACAGATGAAATTTGGATGGGCCAAGTCGGTACCGTTTGGACAATGCACACAAGGCGTCGGATTGCTGCAGATGTCGCAGCGCCCGTGCGTGGTCTGGCATCTTCATGCAGAACAACAGGGTGCTCCATATGTGCACACACTGTTGTAATTTGAAATTACATTACAGCACGCTGTTTCTCACGCACCAAGAAGTTACATTACACACGGCTATATTACACGATACAAATCGGAGCCCTCTAGCGGCGGAAGGCTTCAAATAAGTAGATATGAAGAACAGAAATGTAGATTGTTAATAAAGTTTGCTATATTTAAAAAACTCTAATAGCTTTCATACAAAAAATACGGAGGCATTACTTCTCAGCCCGCCCCCTCCCCTCATCATCCATCGACCATGTCGTTGGCGGAGAGGCTCGCATGCCTCAGCAATACAACCGTAGGTGCCACAACAGCGGAGGACTATGTATTGAGAGCCAGACAAACGTGTGGTTCCTGAAGAGGGGCAACAGTCTTTTCAGTAGTTACAGGGGCAACAGTATGGATGGTCGACGGGTCTCGCCCTGTAACATCACCCATAACGGCCTTGCTGTGCTAGCACTGCGAACGGATGAAAGCAAGGGGAAACTGCAGCCGTAATTTTTCCCTAGGCCATGCAGCTCTAATAGTATGATTAAATGATGATGGCACCGGCTTGGGTAAAATATTCCGGAGGTAAAATAGTCCCCCACTCGGATCTCCAGGTGGGGACTACTGAGGAGAAACGAAATTACAATTAAATGAGTACCATTAGCTGCTGATTGACGTTGATACACATCAACGAGGACAGTTGAAAATGTGTGCCCAGACCGGGACTCGAACGCGGGATATCCTGCTTACATGACAGACGCTCTATCCATTTGTGCCACCGAGGGTATTGAGGATAGTGCGACTGCAAGGACTTATCGCCGGCACTCTCCCTGTAAGACCCACATTCTCAACTTATAGTCCACGCAGTGCACTCGTAGTTCCCTTGCCATTATACCCATTACTCGCGGCAGACAATCTACCGAATCCCGTAAGAGTTCAGACAATTCGTGTGCATCCGCACTGAAGAACGTCATGAGCCGTTTAGCCTTAACGACATGAAGATGGCATCTGTTCTTTCGGACATGTCCGAAAGAACAGTTACCACCTTCATACTGAGGAGGCTGTCGTTATCGTGAGACACAAAAAGTCGTTCTACAGGTCGGAGAGTCGAATGTCAGATCCTTTAATCAGGCAGGGAGGGTAGAAAATTTAAAAAGGGAAATGGATAGTTTGAAGTTAGATATAGTGGGAGTTGTGAAGTTAGGAGACAGGGGGAACAGGACTTCTGGTCAGGTGAATACAGGGTTACAAATAAAAAATCAAGTAGGGGTAGTGCAGCAGTACGTTTAATAATGAATAACGAAATAGGAACGTGGATAAGCTACCATGCACAGCATAGTGAACACATTGTAGCCCAGATAGACACGAAGCCTACACCCACCGCTGTAGTACAAATTTATATGACAACTAGCTCCGCAGATGATGAGGAGATTGGAGAAATGTATGATGCGATAAAAGAAATTATTCAGATAGTTAAAGGGAGACGAAAATTCAATAGTCATGGGAGACTTTAATTCGATAATAGGGAGGGGAAGAGAAGGAAAAGTAGCAGATAAATATGGACTGGGAGTAAGGAATGAAAGAGGAAGCCGCCTGGTAGAATTTCGCACCGAGCATAAATTAATCATTACTAACACCTGCTTTAAGAATCATGAAAAGGTTGTCTACCAGGAAGAGACCCAGAGACACGTGAAGGTTTCAGATAAATTATATAAAGCTAAGACATATTTCGGAATCAGATTTTAAGTTGTAAGACATTTCCAGGAGCGGATGTGGATTCTGACCACAATTTGTTATGAACTGTAGATTAAAACTGAAAAAACTGCAAAACGGTAGAAATTTAAGGCGATGGAACGATTGACAAGAACATGTGAAAGGAATACAGTGGAAGAAGAATGTGTAGCTCTGAGAGATGTAGTAGTGAAGGCAGCAGAGTATCAAGTACGTAAAAACACGAGAGCTGCGTAACACAAGAGACATTGAATTTAACTGATGAAAGAGAAAATATAAAAATGCAGTAAATGAAGTAGGCGAAAGGTAATACAAACGTCTAAAAATGTGAGTGACAGGAAGTGCAAAATGGCTAAGCAGGAATGGCTAGTGGACAATGTAAGGATATATAAGTACATATCCCTAGAGGAAAGCCGGACGCCACCTACAGGAAAATTAGAGAGGCCTTTGGAGAAAGGATAACCACATGCATGAGTAAACCAGCCCTAAGAAAGGAGGAAAAGCAGAACGATGGATGGACTGCATAGAGGGTCCATACAAGGGAGATGTACTTGAAGGCAATATTGTGGAAATGGAAGAGGAAGTAGATGACGATGAGCTGGGAGATATGATACTGCGGGAAAAATTTGATACAGCGCTGAAAGACCTTTCTCGAAACAAGGCTCCGGGAGTAGAAAACATTCCGTTAAGAACTACTGAAAGCCTTTCGAGAGCCAGCCATACCGAAACTCTTCCATCTGGTGAGCATTATGTATGAGATAGGCGAAATACCCTCAGCCTTCAAGTAGAATATAATAGTTCCAATTCCAAAGAAAACAGGTGCTGACAGATGTGAAAATTACCAAACTATCAGTTTCATAAGTCACAGTTGCCAAATATTAAAACGAATTTTCTACAGAAGAACGGAAAAATTGGTAGAAGCCGACCTCGGGGAAGATCAGTTTGGATTCCGGAGAAATGTAGGAACACACTAGGCAATGCTGACCCTAAGGTTTCTCATACAGGATAGGAAAGACAGACCTACGTTTCTAGCATTTGTAGACTTAGAGAAATCTTTTGACAATCTTAACTGGAATACACTTTTTCAAATTCCAAAGGAGGCAGGAGAACGAAAGGCTATTTACAATTTGTGCAGAAACTAGATGGCAGTCATAAGAGCCGATAGACATCAGTGGTCGAGAAGGGAGTGAGAAAGGGTTGTAGCCTATCCCCAATGTTATTCAATCTGTATATTAAGCAAGCAGTAAAGGAAACAAAATCAAAATCTGTTGTCGGAATTAAAGTCCAGAGAGAAGTAATAAAAACTTTGAAGCTTGACGGCGACATTGTAATTTTGTTACAGACGGCAAAGGACATGGCGGAGCAGTCGAACGGAATCGACAGTGTCGTGAAAGGACGATATAAGATGAACATCAACAAAAGTAAAACGAGGATAATGGAATGTGTCGAATTCAATCAAGTGAAGCTGAAGGAATTAGATTAGGAAATGAGACACTTAAGGCAGTAGACGAGTTTTGCTATTTGGACCGAAAATAACCGTTGATAGTCCAAATAGAGTGTATATAAGACGTAGACGCAATGGCAAGGAAGGCGTTTCTGAAGAAGATAAATTTGTTAACATCAAGTGTAGATTTGTCAGGAAGTTTCTTCTGAAGGTATGTGTATGGAAGTGAAACATGGACGATAAACAGTTTCGACGAGAAGAGAATAGAAGATGTTAAAACATGGAGCTACAGAAGAATGCTGAAAATTAGATGGGTAGATCACGTGACTAATGAGGAGGTCCTGAATAAAACTGGGGAGAAAAGAAGTTTTTGGCACAGCCAGACTAAGAGAGGGGATCGGTTTGGTAGGAAATTCTGAGACATCAAGGGATCACCAATTTAGTACTGAAGGGAAGTGGTGGGGGTAAAACTCGTAGACGAAGCCAAAGAGACGAACACAGTAATCAGATTCAGAGGGATGTAGGTTGCAGTAGGTACTGGGAGATCAGGAAGCTTGCACAGAATAGAGTAGCACGGAGAGCTGCATCAAACCAGTCTCTGGAATGAAGACCACAACAGTAATAGACCCAGACCAGAATTAATAACAAAAGCAATTGTGACCGCCATCTTGGATATGGTTTCCAGGCTGTATCCAAAATGCGACAAGGGGAACATCGGGCTGGTACACACGTCTCTCTTCAGACAAGTCACAAACATTTCGAAAAAGATAATGACAGGTTGCTAATAAGAACTACATTAAGTCCACTATTGGTATGGACCTTTACATTAGGATATTGTAAAGGAGATTCTGAAAGTTGTGCTGCAGTCATTTGACGTTGCTTCTCTATACCACAGTTTTTAATCCACAAGAAAACGGCGTAATATAAAGGCTGATATCGGTCCTAGACTTAACAAACTTCTCATTAGCAACTGGAGCGGCTAGTCCATAATTGAAAGTACAGTTGTGAAATCAGCAACCCCCCGCCCCTCCCACCGAATATGGAGAAACTAATAATTTCGAAAACTGTTCTTACAAGATAAGGCCAGCAAAAAGAAGAAGAAAGAATTACATTGATACTTGTGTACAGTTGAGATAAATGTGTGCTTGAACGTTTCTCACTGTGTAGTAGCAGTAGTAGTAGTAGTAGTAGTAGTAGTAGTAGTAGTAGTAGGTAGTAGCAGTAGTAGTAGTAGTAATAGTAGTAGTGGCAGCAGTAGTAACCGGCAATCATTTTTTCCACGATCATTTCACGAAGGGATCAGGGAAGGGTGACGATAGATAGTGGTACCAGGAACATCGTCCACCACGTACACTAAGGTGCCTTGTGGCGTGCAGATGGAGACGCAGAAAGGCATATACGATATCAAGTACGGCTTCGTGGGTTGTAATGTAAGCACTGTGGCACAATTGTATTAAACGTGTTTGCAGAAAGCAAACAGAACTGACATCAAATAGTGCACAGTTTTTTTCTGCAGGCTGTCGATGAAGTTAAAGGTATCAGGAATCGTCACATTGCCGTAGCATGTCGTATATCTCATAGTACCACATGAAAGGTATCTCACAAGCAGTATGTTCACGTATCATACTCTAGGTGTGCAGGATATTCCAAAAAAAAAAAAAATGGTTCAGATGGCTCTGAGCACTATGGGACTTAACAGCTATGGTCATCAGTCCCCTACAACTTAGAACTACTTAAACCTAACTAACCTAAGGACATCACACAACACCCAGTCATCACGAGGCAGAGAAAATCCCTGACCCCGCCGGGAATCGAACCCGGGAATCCGGGCGCGGGAAGCGAGAACGCTACCGCACGACCACGAGCTGCGGACACAGGATATTGCATTTGCAGGTAACCGACAGCTGGAGAACTTTTACCAGTAATTTGTTGGATAAACTACTGATACGCTGCTTGTACCATCCGTCGTATTTGCAAATTAGGCAACGTTTAGAAGAGAAGAAATAGCTATTATTCTTAAACTAAAACTAATGGTTGGATTAAACCCTCGTGCTACTCGTAGGTCCGTATGTTCTCTACAATATCTTCCAGGCGCTGTACGCAGAGAACTTATCCAAAAAACTATAACAGCGACGCTAGAGAAGGTTCACATAAAATGGGATGAAACTTGTCTATATCGAAGGTGCAGGAGGACCATTTCTAAGGCCTCTACCTGATTTCTTAGGTTTTGTATCTGTAGGACCATCTAAGATCATTTAATTGCAGCAGACAATCCGTAAGTTAAAATCTGTCGTCAACGCATCCGGAAAACTGAAGTAAGCTCACAACAGAGCCTCTGGGTGTACAAAATCCATGCTGAAAAAGTGATAGAGTGGTGGAGGCACATTGTACTTTCGCCGACGATTAAATTCAACGTGCCCACCTTGGTAGTGGTGCTGTCAGCGCGGGGATAGTAACCGAGGAGGCTCGGATTCGTTTCCCGGCCGGGTCGGATAAATTCTTCTCTCGGGACTGGGTATTGTGTTATCCTCATGTTCGTATCGTCATAATTGCCGATGCACTATAGAGATGGCTCTATGGGCACGTCCCGAGAGCCAGTAAAAACAAAGTAAAAAAGTTCAACCTGCGCCAACGGAGATGGATGGAAGTAGAGGAAATGCAATCTGACTCACAGGCTAAAACAAGTGCGTCTCGCCAAAGAAATATTTTTGGTAAACATGATATGAAACAGAGTGAATACTTACGATATATCGAATTTTTTATAGTACTGAAGGATGCTTTGAAATAGCATGGTCGGCAACAGAAGGATTTAAACAGCTCGCGAATTCATCGATTTATTAACTATGGCGGAAGATCTCTTCTTGTGTGTTGTATTATGCAATATACTTTTATTTATATCATTCAGCTTCTGAGAATGTTGCACATTATCTATACTACTTTCTATGAACTTCCTCATCACATCATACAACCTAGTTTACGTGTCATTGTGTCAACTTCTACAACAATGAGGAACTATAATGAAAGCAAAGCAGGGCTATATTACAGAGACTAACACAACATAATACCTTAGTAAATACACGAAATACAGTACTGCGATGCCACAAGCGTTTGGACAGTGAACGACGTCGGATCCCTGCCCATTTGCTGTGTATTGAGATCTGAATGGCACTGAACATAAAGCCTTAGCAAACGGTATTGCCAGAGCAATAGAGATGTATACAGCTGCAGACAGCCATCATACTCCATACCAACGTATTCGCGATCCTCAAGACTTACGGCGTGCAACAGAATCCACTGTCTTCCGTATAGTCCTTAAAATATGTAACGCTGTTGAACCGAGATGTGAGGCGAAAGGAAGCCATTTCAGCGTCCCTCGTAATTGATGTATAATAATTCAGACAAGAATTAGATGAGATTTTCATTCTCATTGGTTTTGAACGTAATCACGTTACGCGTCCTCATTCTGTGAACCGCACCGTTAAGAGCATATCGATTTCGTTGAATATGTAGTTAATGGATTTGGGAACGCTGCTCAGGTCTGATAAGGGTTGAAATAGTTAGTGAGCGTGGCTGAGAACTGAAAAATAAAGTCCGTGCTACTGCTATAAAATCAGTGTGCAGTCCAACCCGACTGAACCCACGTACCTAATCCCTTACCTTGCCACTTCGTTCATTAAATACCAGAAGTGAAAAACTGAAAGCTTTCTGAAACATGTTTGATAAGCCAATGATACGATACCTTTAGTTGTTGAAATTGTTTGTATTGCTTCCTAGCATTACTGATAGAGAGTAGGCTAAACTGGTCTCCAGCGTGTGTGATATTTCTACTTCCCTGCCAGTTGATACCAGATTTTAAAAATAGCTTTATATTTTTATACACTGAAGCGGTAATGTTAGTCGACAACTTGTTAAGGGTTATTAAGTATGCTATTCATGAACTGGCATTAGGGAAAAAAGTTCTGTTGTTACACCCAGCAACAACCAGTACTTCTGAGATACGAAAAGAGAGGTGATTTCAATTAGTAAACGATTGCGATTGGAATATACGTTCCTTACGTATTCCAAAACGTGTCGGTGTAAATAATCACCCTATTCCAATTTTAAGTCATAACTTTTAGTACACTTACGACATTCAAAACGTCAGCAACATAAAACAAATTAACATTAATTCTGGATCACAGTTTACACTGACAGCAAATTCGAAATTTCATAGCAAATATATAGTTTCGAACGTTACTGGATATTATTAGTTCAATGGAGGTTCTGTAGATTGTTTGATATTTCGACAAAATTGAATATTTCTGGACATGACGTTTAAAAATAATTATTTTACACGCAGCAGTAACAGCATAAGATCTATATAACGTTTTGTACTCGACAACACAGTAAAAAATGCAATGTTACCCGTGACAGTTATCATAGTGGGTCTGTAGCCATGTGTTTACATTTATCATGACTACACTCCAAGCTAGCACCCAGCGCTTTTCGCTGCACGTGTTATCGCGTAACGCTGCCTGTCGTTCACATTTCGCACGAATTGCATTCTTTCGGTCCACTGCTGAGCTCGTAGTTGTTTCGGTGTACGAGAAAGACAGCTTGAGTTTTTCAATGGCTAGTCCTTCTACTCCTCATTTACGTCAGCAGTAGAGGTGTTCTCGAGGTGTCAGAACTACGTCTGTCAGAAAAAGAAATATGTGATCTATATGAAATCCGTGCAGAGTATGTTGTTTCTGTAAGATGAACGAATCAAGGAAATATAAGAGGCTAGTACAGCATTCGACACGACCACTATGTAAACTGCCGTAATTTGCCATATATGACTTCTAATTATTGATGTACTGTGCAGCATTTGACGTCCACAGCAAAAAATGTAAATGATGTAACCATGAGGTGATGATTCTCTCCTCCCGTCTCTTTCGATGTTTGATAATCTACTGTGGAAACTAGTAGCAGTCGTCTATGTATTACCATACAGCAGTATTTAACTGACGGGTAGTGAATTCTGAAGACAGTGTGGAGCAATAGGATTGTCTTTCAAGCACAACACATTTTACTGCAACACAAAACATGGTCCGAAACGAATGAACGGGATTCCTCACATTTATTGCCGTAAATAATCTACTGATCTAACATTTCCGTCGACAGCTCATCACCATTACTATCATTATCGTTTCTAAATCCAGTATTATGAAACCTTTCTTATTAATGTGTAATGAAGGTCGGAACGGTCGGAACTCAGAAATTTATATAATCAGAAACGTAATATTTACATTGCATCGACTGCTTTGTCTCTCAATGTGAGCCTATCACCACATTATAGTGGTTATTATTTCATTTGACTCACGGTTGTTGCGGGTCTATCACCTAGTTGACGCCGATTTTCTACCGAAGCGAACTGACTGTATAAAACTTAATCAACAAAATAGTAGTAACTATGTATTCATCTGAAGCCGAATAAACTCTGAAATATTTCGTTGGTAATTAGTGTCCCGACATAAGAGCACTGAAACCATTCCAAGTGTCAGCATTAATATTGCTCTTAAACAACAGTTCATTAATCTCTAATTCGAAGTATTCAGTCAGTAACGAACTCCCCAAGACAAAAAGTGAGTGTGGATAAGATGACACAGTAAGAAACAGTATTTACAAAAAATGTCTAGCAAAATATCTCTTCTAGAAGCCGATATTCGAAAATTTGTTAATAAGACCACATGGCAAGCGTTTATATTGTAATGAACGCAGCACCGCTTGCAATATTACGTATATAAGATTACTTGTTACATTAATACACCACAATAATGTGTCATGATGGCAGCTGGTGGTCAATAGACATTACTACATGGACTTCCAAGCATACAGTTCTACACTGTACAATTATCATGGCTGCCTGAAGCTCCAGCAAATCTCTCATCCTTTCTTATTCTCTTATTTAGTAAGCTTGAGTTACCCCTATTATCATTGTTTTGCTGGTTTCAGGCCCATTAAAAAAAGTTGTCTCTTACTGCATTTCTAACGAGTCTATCATCTGAACAATTACAATTATAGTATCTTTCCATGATCGTAATCACCCAGATAACACCACGAGATTATTCAATGTACGACGAAACGTCGCACTAAAATGACTGACACCCTCTTCGTCAAACTCCCTGACTCGGTGGTTACGGAATCACTGCTGAAATTTTTACTTGATAATATATCATTAGATGTGTTGTGTCAACGACTGGGACAGATAGTTTGTCAGTACCTTCTACCATATACATCTACACCCACATTATCTTCATGCAGATAGATCGCCGGACGTAATGAAAGACAAATTCTAGAGCAGTGTAGTTGGAAACAAAGACAGACAGAAATCGTATGAGTGAAGCATTTCTGGGTAGCTGATTCGGCAAGAGAGTTGCCAGAAGAGGGCAAGGGTCTGTGTTTGAGTCGTAACTGGAAAATAGTTTTAACCTGTCAATGTTAACTCAGTATTAATTGAATTTATTGAGCATGCTCCTACCGCAACCCCAGGAAATCTGATTATGGATCGCACAGTTGGCAATATAACCACCCATGGTCATGAAAGTTTGGTTTAAAAGTTTTATTTCAGCGTCACATTCAGGTGAAAAACACTTTGGTTCTGCAAGACACATTTATATCTGTTTCGGTAGTCAATGAATTCACATACATTATTAGATGTTACAGTAAATCGAATATAAGGCAAAATGCTAACCTGTTCTCCCTATAACTCAAATACTGTAGAATAACTGACGTAATGAAAGAACATCTCAAATTCTGTGGGTGGACAGCGTACATAGAATTGATTAAAATGGATTGCAGGACATGGGTGCAAGAACTATTTCGTTAACGCTGAACGTTATGAATAGTCAGTGGTAGAAAATAGTACTCACCTTTTGATTGTGGCTGCAGCTATAGTTGTTGTTTATTGTTGTGTGATTTCCCCAAGAGAGTTCCTGGATCTTGAATGTGTTTAAGAGAAATATGTTAATATTCCTCCTGTTCTCAGTACTGTGGCGTAATTCGTTCATCCAACAAAATCGCAAATAATGTAGATGAGTCATGTTCTAAGACTTGCGTAATCAGGTATAAACTTAACTCCCTTGAAATGAAATACCAGTTGATCTCAGTATAATATGTATATACATCTTCACTTTTAAATAGCCACGTAACAATTTTTCCACATTTCTTGACAGATTGACAACATAGCCCATATTGGTATAGCGGAGGCTCGTTACATTTCGACTCCTCTCCTCCAAGCACACTGCCAACACTCTACGGAGAAAAGTCACATAAACCAAACACACAAAAGCTTTACGTCGATGGCTCACAGAATATGGTTCATATCGATATTTGTTCACAGATGACATTTAAGTAAAATAGTTTACATCAAATAACAAACGAATTTTGTTAAGTCTGAGTAATCAGTTTATTTTAGAAACAAATTAAGATCGGTCTGTAACAGTTGTATATGTTGTTAAGAACAAAATTCTCTGCTGACGACGGATAAATGGAAATTCAGTTTGCCCATATGATAATCAATAATCTCAGAAGAAACTCGAAAATAGAAAGAGGGATGTTCACATTAAACAAAGATAAATAAACATGATATAAGAAATATGGGTCCCAAAATTTTGAAATAAATCAAAAAATTCACATTGAGAAAATGTGCTTTACCAGTGTTACGAAATATTATAAGATCAAAAGGTGTACTACGCCTCAGAATCACACAGTTGTAGACTCGAAAGAAGCTCCACCTCAGATGCTGTAATTAAACAAATAAGTAAAGGATCAGGGGAAGGAATGCTGTTCAGTTATAGTTATCTCGCTTTCCTCACGCAATCACTGGCTGAAGTTAAGAATACGCAGAAAGTACTTCTTGTCAAACTAATAACGTGTAAGTACTAAAATAATACTGCAATTTTTTATTTATATCCGAAAAGCAAAAGAATCTATATACATGCCCCAATTTTCACTGTTGCCACGGTCTCTGTGAATAACTGAACATGGTACAAAATATAAACCTCCGAAGTACTCACCACTTTAATTTGAGCCTGCTGGGGTTCTAAAGCTACCTAAAAAAGATTAAAGGTCTTTTTTAACGTTATAAAATCAATAGCAGCAATATCAGTACAAAGAACCAGAATATGTTGGCGTTCCATAGCGGTGTGTGTTAAATTTAACAGCAGCTTTTGGTAACTTCTGAATTAATTTCTTACGTGACAACCGTTCTAGAGAGAAATTGCCCCATGTAGCTGATGCATTGTCTTCTCCGCTTTTCGAGAAATGGAAGGAAGGTCGTTCTTATCTTTCTCAATTTCAGCCAACAATAGAAAGCAAACCAGCTGCGGGGAATCAATCGAGCGTTAATGAGTGGCGGCGTGGCCACTAGAGAAGACGAAGGGGGCGTGCGCTGGTCTGTGGGCTTGGGTTGTGTTAGGGTTTGCGATCGTTATTTCCGGGAGCGGGACGCAGTTGAAGAAGCGAGCAGCCTTGTCCCCGGCCGCAGAATGGGCCGTCCATCGTGATTACGCCACGACGTGTTCTCCTCCGAACCTCCCAGCAGCGGCCGCCCTCGTCTCTTCGAAGCGTCGCTTATATAACCGCGCAATTGGGCCACACGTACGTCACTCTAGTTTATACTTTCCTCATCACGGCAATAAGCGTAATAACTAAGATATCTATAAGCAAAGCATTTCACTTTTGTGTATCATGAGGTAAGTACATTGACTTCTGCATAACTTAGCTTTTGGAGGACGATACCTACGACACTTCCAGAGAGATTATCTTACAACAAGACGCACAGTTTAGCGCTACAGTACACGTATTTGAATGATTAATTTTGTACTTAAAACATTTATTTTTAAAATATATTTGAAGTACCATGATACAAAGGTTTTCTGTGATACATTTCATTCCATTGCGGTAATCTGTAACACCAGAGGGTATCATTACATTAATCCTCAGGGGGGTACACGCTTACTATGTGTATCATGTGTTTGGCAAGCACAAGGAGCCCTAGCTAATATGCTATTTGCTTATACAACTTTACACATCGGTACCATATTTCTCTAACACATAAATTACACAGCTGTCTGATTATTTAACAGAGTAACAAACATTTTTTTATTACATCAGTGACAGATGTTTACGCAATTACACAGTTGGATAACTTCACACTTATGAAACTGCATTTTGTCTGTACTATGTGAACTCTTCATATTTTTTCAGAACCATTGTGATACTATGAGAGCTTTGAATGATGTATTTGGTATGGGATCATGATTTTTAAAGTACGTTTGAGGTAGACGACACTATTAAAATGAGCGGAGAATTTTTTTAAGTTTTGAAATTATTGCAGAAAGCTACGACGTTTTTGAGATTTGGCTGAGTTTTTATGACGTTATTACGATGACAATGTGTATTATGCTGTTGAGGTATGTTTATGATCAATGAGCTGATGCTATATGAGGAATTTGATTATGCTACATATTTATTATGATGAAATATTGAAGAAGTGTCGACGAATATTTATATGTGTAATAAGGTAAGGAATAATGAGTAGTGGTTAGGGACTCTGACTTGTGAAAAAGGTTGTTGGAAACCAAGAATCGTACTTTAAGAGTTATGAAATGTGTGTAAATGCGTGAATGTACCACAATGCCGCCGAAAATTTTTTGGACACTGTTATATTTACAGGATTTTGTTTCTACACATTTGTAACGCAAATTCTTGACCTGTGAAATATTTCTATATGAGACTGTCACTGTGGCGGAAACTGCCGTCGTAAATATTTCAGCAAGAAAGGTAAGTGACCTTGGCGTAATGCGTTTTGGGCGCCCAGCTGAGAGATAGTCGTCTGACAAAAGAAAGCCATTAGGTGGAGAAAAAAAAGAGGCCGTTATCCTCGCTATTGAGATTTCTTTGTAGAAAGCATCGCAAATACGACACGCCCAAACTTGAAAACATATGATTATACTGTGGAGCTCTTAATTTATGATATTTACTAAAATGCCTAATGAAACAATGAGAAACATTTCAAGGCTATTGTCTTGCTAATTGAGAGAAATGCCATATGGCTTGCTTTATGTATTTATTTACTCATTTTGTGTAATATCTAGTTTCTAGCGGCACTGCAGCATTGGTTAAAATAAAATTTTATAGATGTACTAATATAAATATTTTCTGTCTACAGATCGAGTAAATAATAATTTTTTCAAAAAAATGAGGGAGCACAAAAAGACATTTACCTTCACAGGAACTGCATTCATAATTTTCTTTTCAAGTACTTGGTAACTTTTTTGGTAGAATAACTTCTTGTGGTGCACCACTGTAATTACTTAGACATTAAGATGTGATTATACATTTCCCTTATCTGCATTGTTATCTTTAGTGTACTATTTTTTTCTACTTGAGCTATGTCATGTTTAGGTATAAGTTATTTCATTTTCTGCTGCTGTTTGCCAGGCATAGTGCTACTGAACTTCTTGTTTGCTGCACATTGCCTTATATTAGTTGTATTATTACAATTGCTTTGCTAATTTCTGTAATGCTGCTTCCTTTGCAAATCTGCATTTTTTTGTCATTGCTGTTTGTGTTAATTGTTTTGTGCTGCTGCATTGCCTCGCCCCTTAGTTTAGCATCTGAGCATCTGAGATATAAGTTAGCTTAAGAGAGGGTAGACTATATAAGAGAATGAGTTGTGATGAATTGGAAGAAACGCATTGAGAAGTTATACGAAAAAAGTACAGAAAGCAGGTATAGATTGGACCTTTTGGGAATAATGAAGAACGAAGGGAGATCTCCGAGAAGTAAGGAAAGTGTTTGTGGACCCTTGTGTATTTATGTTCTTCCTGTCTTAACATGTTTATCCGATAAGACTTCTGTTGTAGAATGTGTCTAATACTCAGCTACATGAACTATGATGAGGAATACTGTTATTCTCAAATATAATTTGCATTAATAATATGTTATTTACTTTGTAAAGATGTTAGACATTATTAATTCTGTTCTGTTTTAATGCTCATGTGTGAAGTCGATGTTTCAATAATTATTCTGATCTTTTATGTATGTACTTATGTCATAATTCCTGTAACACTGATGTATATGTTATTTCGATTCTTTTGTAAAGCCCATATTACTACAAATGTTATCTGTACTATTATGTTCTTTAATGATGTATTTTGTACCTTTGTAATTGTATTTTCATGTTGTAAATTTATAATTGTATTGACACCAGTTCTTCAAATTAAGTTACATTTCACTGCACACGTTTCTGTTGGTCATAGTATATGGACAATATGTGAGAAGTAGGGACTGATAGTGTTTGCACGTGTGTTAATGATTCAGCAAGGGACTGAATAACAGCATTGCTGGTTCTAAGGACAATTCCAGAAACTTTGTCAGTGCACAAATTGTGGTTTATGGACTTGCTATATTCTCTGCAAGACTCTTCGATGGTGATTGTGCACCTGCACAGTCGCAACAGATGGCTGCTAGCTGTCTCTACAAGGACTACAGTGGGTCTACACCTTTGATGACTCACCAACACCATTATTTCTACAAGGACTGCAGTGGGTCTGCACCTCTGGTGGCCCATCAATACCGTAATCTCTAACAAGACTGCAGTGGTCTGTTCTGTGATGACCTACCTACCAATATTCCTCAAAACTTCGACTGACTCTGCGGTGGGTTTGCTCTGTTGTGGCCCATTACTTGTCTGCATGTCAAGAGTCAGCACTGTCTTTCCATTGGTAGGACAACACAACTTCTTCAAGACAGCATGGAAATCCACTACTTCTGTGTGCATTTTCTTTTACTGCTCAGACTTTGAGAAAAACACTGCTATTTTACTGTGATGAACGATCAGGACTGTCTTTATGGACTGTGAGAAAATTTTAGCTTTTGACCAACAGTGTATCAATAAGTGTGTGCATTTGATATCTTTGTTATTGTAATTATGAAAAATTTTATCAAATCATTATTGGCCACTGCCCAAAACAATTTGTAAAATTTTTTGTGGGGAGCATGGGGGCTATGTAAGTAGGCTGTTTACGTTTTCTTATTGGCAACGTTACGTAGCGCTCTGTATGAAAATCACTGGCTGTGCTGTGTGCAGTCTGTGGCTAGTTTGCATTATTGTCTGCCATTGTAGTGTTGGGCAGCGGCAGCTGGATGTTAACAGCGCGTAGCGTTGCGCAGTTGGAGGTGAGCCGCCGGCAGTGATGGATGTGGGGAGAGAGATGGCGGAGTTTTGAAATTTGTAAGACTGTCATGAACTGCTATATATAATATGACTATTAAGGTAAGTACAGTGTTTGTTCTCTATTAAAATGTTTCATTTGCTAACTATGCCTATCAGTAGTTAGTGTCTTCCTTAGTTTGAATCTTTTATTTAGCTAGCAGTAGTGGCGCTCGCTGTATTGCAGTAGTTCGAGTAACGAAGATTTTTGTGAGGTAAGTGATTTGTGAAACGCATAGGTTAATATTAGACAGGGCCATTCTTTTGTAGGGATTATTGAAAGTCAGATTGCGATGCGCTAAAAAATATTGTGTGTCAGTTAAAGCACAGTCTTGTACAATTCTTCAAAAAGGGGACGTTTCAACTCATACACAAGGTTACCGCAGTTCTAGACGCTTCAGTCTGGAACCACGCTGGTGCTATGGTCGCAGATTCGAATCCTGCCTCGAGAATGGATGTGTGTGATGTCCTTAGGTTAGTTACGTTTAAGTAGTTCTAAGTCTAGGGGACTGATGACCTCAGCAGTTGAGTCCCATAGTGCTCAGAGCCATTTGAACCATTTTTGAACCAAACAGCGAGGTCATCGGATTAGGGAAGGAAATCGGCCGTGTCCTTTCAGAGGAACCATCCCAGCATTTGCCTGGAGCGATTTGGGGGAATCACGGAAAACCTAAATCAGGATGGTCGGTCGCGGGATTGAACCGTCGTCCTCCCGAATGCGTGTCCAGTGTGCTACCACTGCGCCACCTCGCTGAAGTCCCATACTGCTTTGAGCCATTTGTTACAGCAGTCGCTTGGTTACATCCGCCTGTCAGTTTTCCCCATTATCTTTTTCACTTTAGAATCTGAACGTGTGGAACTATTTTGAAAACTTGGGAACGAAAAATGACAATATCCCCGTTTCCCAGCAAGACAAAACGAAGCTAGCGGGTGGTTGTAATTAAAGTGCAGGTCTCACAGGGGTCCATTGTGAGCTGTAATTATCGTACGACAGCGAAACTTGGTAGTCATTCTAATGCGTTAAGTGTAACTGCTTTATCATGGAGAAAAATGTTTCCGATTTTGGCCACCGGCTGTAAATCTGCCGCTGTGAATGCAAGAAAGACTTACAGAAATGTTTCCATATCGACGGGAAAGGTCAAACAATGGAAAAGGCATAACGTTGCTATTGTTATTAACCGTTGCTTTCACGACTTGTTCAGTATGAGCACCGGAGACTAATACTGCAGCTGGTGACCCAAGGTTGGACTGTCTTTTTTGCAGCATAAATCTGGTCCGCATTAGCTCATTACCACGTTTTGCTGCCGTAAGACAATTACGGCCTATACTGGACTTCGTAAATAGCTGTTCTTTAATTATAACCAGCTGGATAAGTGGAATTAAGGGGTCCGTAACTAAGTCGAAATTCTCGGTAATGTGCTCATTATGCACCCGTGTTATGTTTGCAAATCAGCATGCAGCCCATAAGGAATGAATGGAAGTACTCTGATTAACCCCTCTACCCCCACTCCCCCAGACAACTGCAATGCCCTACGTAGTGTACTTAAGTACATGGATGTGCAAGAAATGTAGAATAACCTATATGTCCCCTGGATTCTGGCCGTGCAGTTCATACTGCTAAAGAAATCACTGCTCACTAGTTATTGTAATTGTAAATTTGTGGTAAGATCTTATGGGACCAAACTGCTTAGGTCATCGGCCCCTAAGCTTACACACTACTTAATCTCGCTATGGACCACACACACTCACACACACACACACACACACACACACACACACACACACACACACACACACACACACACACGAGCGCGCGCGCGCGCAGGAGCCGCGCGGGCCGTGACAGGGCGCCTAAGACCTCGCGGCTACCCCGCGCTGCTTATTGTAATTGATTCTTTAATAGTGGGGAAGCGTACACTTGTAATAAACAGAAACTGTTAGACTAGCTCTTCCACATTTATTCGCTGTAGCTGCACTGTTCACACTGTATCGTTACTGCTATTGACAGGGAAAACCATTTATTTTACCCACCAAGAGAGGTGGCGCAGTGTTTAGCACACTGGACTCGCACTCAGGAAAACAACGCTTAAAATCCGCGTCTGACCATCCCGATTTAGGTTTTCCGTGGTGGTGGTGGTTAGTGTTTAACGTGGTGGTGGTGGTTAGTGTTTAACGTCCCGTCGACAACGAGGTCATTAGAGACGGAGCGCAAGCTCGGGTTAGGGAAGGATTGGGAAGGAAATCGGCCGTGCCCTTTCAAAGGAACCATCCCGGCATTTGCCTGAAACGATTTAGGGAAATCACGGAAAACCTAAATCAGGATGGCCGGAGACGGGATTGAACCGTCGTCCTCCCGAATGCGAGTCCAGTGTGCTAACCACTGAGCCACCTCGCTCGGTCGTGTTTAACGTCCCGTCGACAACGAGGTCATTAGAGACGGAGCGCAAGCTCGGGTTAGGGAAGGATTGGGAAGGAAATCGGCCGTGCCCTTTCAAAGGAACCATCCCGGCATTTGCCTGAAACGATTTAGGGAAATCACGGAAAACCTAAATCAGGATGGCCGGAGACGGGATTGAACCGTCGTCCTCCCGAATGCGAGTCCAGTGTGCTAACCACTGCGCCACCTCGCTCGGTAGGTTTACCGTGATTTCCCTAAATCACTCTAGAGAAATGCTACGATCGTTCCTTTCAAAGGGCACGACCGATTTCCTTCTCCATGCCTGCAACTTACCGAGCTTGTGTTTCGTTTGTAAGGACATCGACATCGACAGGACATTAAAATATAACGTTCCTTCCTTCCTTCCTTCCTAGGTTCCTTGGATTCTTATCATTCATTTTTCCACGCCAAACCTACCGATTCCTCTGTTATTAGCTTTTTATGGTATGTGGTTCAAATGGCTCTGAGCACTATGGGTTAACTTCTGAGGTCATCAGTCCCCTAGAACTTAGAACTACTTAAACCTAAGGACATCACAAACATCATTGTCCCAGGCAGGATTCGAACCTGTGACCGTAGCGGTTGCGCAGTTCCAGACTGTAGCGCCTAGAACCGCTCGGCCACACAGGCCGGCCTATGGTATACATTTACTTATTGCAGATCCAGATACCTAAAGTATTATTGAAATAAATTCAGTCACTGCTTTCCCCAGTGTTGGATCACGTTTAATCCATGTACGAAAATCGCAATGGTAACCTCCTCATAATTCTATCATTTACGGATGATTGTTCATACGTAATAGACTCTATACTCAAAATCAAACTTGTAACTTCTTTCAGTGACGCAGTGTTTGCGCAAATAAGCCATATCAGCGCACTCTCCGCTGCAGAGTGAAAATCTCATTCTGGAAGCCATTTTTGTTTACAACTGAATTTTTTCACTTACAAGTTTCCACGGCGCATCTTGTGCTTATGAACGTCGCTCACGAGTTCTAATTTCTGGCTGACAGCCGTAACAGAGCATGTACACCCTAGCCATACCAGTAACAGAATTTATCAACTAACAAGGAATCATCACCAACTCGACCTCTTAATTTGAGGAGAAAAAGGCACACTTGCAAGATATAAGCCCCAGTAATCGATCCCGCTCGAAAATGTGTGCCATATTTCTAATAGTACGCATAACGTCCTTCTGAACGGACAGACTTTAAGCATTCGCGAGCAGCGGTTGTCACTCGTTCTGCCACACTGCAGCCGCCTAATGGCCAAGCGCGAAATACGGTACAGTGGACTGAGTAAGAGGTTTGTGTTCATAAAGTCGGTGGACCAATAAGCGATAGTGCGGCATGTTTAGGAATCGTAAGGAATGACGGTCCAATCCAAAGTTAAAACATCGAACAGCGAGAGTTCCTGAAAGTAATGACTGGTAAGCACATGCGGTCATTCGCTAACTTTCATACAAGGCAAATGAAAGGCTACTTGACTTTCTTCGTGCTGTTATTTATACAGTCCAGTTTCGTTGCAGACATCGTACACAACTTCACGAATGAAATGCTAGATATACTGTACATAAAATTGTGGACTGACTTTGGATGTTTCTTTACGTGAGGATGATGATGATGACGATTATGAGGCTGCTCTTTACCACAGTCGCTTGCGTTGAACAGCTTCATTGGTTCTCTAGAGCAGGAATGTAAAAACGAGAGAGAGTGACACATAGTCGGTACGCACGAGTGTTTAAAAGCTGTGCATTCATAAGGTCATAACTGACTACAGTTGTGATTAGGACACGAATTTTCGAGCAGAATCGATTGCCGGGGGTTCTATCTTGCAAGCATGCTTTTCTCTCCACCGGATAAGAGGTGAAGTTGGTGATGTTTCCTTGTCAGTCACAGGCCTTACAGCAAGCACACAAGTTCACAACTGAGGCCTTAGACATTAGTTTGTAGTCACTCCGTATCTGATTAGATAACTCATCAACTGACAATTCCTCCAGTCACGATGACTTAAGTTATCAACCGATTATCTAAATTGTTCCAATCGACGGCAGTGATTATTCCTTCTAAATATCCGCTTTTGATTTCCTGCCAGCTATCGGCAATCCGTCTCTAACGGCCTCGACGTCACCAGTATATTACAATGTAATCCACCTACCGACGCAACTTTCTTCTTTCCTTCTTGGTTCCAGACAGCACGCGAGACCAGGACTGGTGCTCTGTCTGTACTAGCTTCCGTCTCGTCGGATCTATTACAAGCTTTAACAGAAGCTACGAATATGAGCTGTGCTGCTGCTCTTGGTTGTGCGCTTTATCCACCCTTGTGGCTGTTTGATCATAAGTAGGTTGGCAATTGTAGCTGGAGTACCTCCATGGATAGGTTCAGCATGATAATTGAAAATGCTATCCCTTCCTCCCATACACACCCTCACATGCCTCGAAAGATTTTATTACTGTGAGTACTGCAGCTGTTTTTATAAGCTGACTGGAACAAATATAAGAGGCGATCAAAAAGTTACCATTTGAAGGCGTTGCTCCAGCTCATATGCAACGTAGCGCGGCTCCGATGCGGATATGTGAGCACGGACTCGTAGGCAATTGATTAGTGTGCCATTCGTGTCTTTCCGACATGCGTGCTGTAAATGTGCAAACAAGACCTATGACAACATTATTATCAGATGCTTCCAAACAGGACCAACGTGCTGTTATTAATTTCTCAGCTGCCAAGGACAGACACCGGCAGACATCCGTTGGAGAATGAAGAATGTGGACGGGCAGCATTTGTGTCGAAAATCACCGATGTGAAATAGCGCGCCATAGAGTGCTGCTGTTTCATAATAACGCAAGTTCCCTTATCGCAAATGTCGTAATGCAGAAGTTACGCTATTTCATGTGGGGGACACTCGAGCGTTCACCCTATAGTCCCTGTTCTGGCGTAAAGTCAAGCGCAGGCACACCAAATGGGAGCGTTAGAGCAAAGAGGGCTGTGAAGAATACGTCAGCCAATTGCACGCTGACCGATCGCTCTCTAGGACCACAACGCGACATCAGCGGCCTCTAGGCGAAGAGAACATAAGCACCGCTTCCGGCTGGTCACGGCCCAGTTCTACAGAAGCGTTAAGACCAGCGACCTGGATAGAAGCGTCCACTGTATTACTTCACATGTATTGCAATCGTTATACTGAAGGACATTGATTGTACTGCATGTCGCCCTTAGCTTGCAACACATCTATGTATTCGTCAAAGTTAAGTATTGTGATTCATTCATTTCGTAATAAAACTTTTTAATACTATTTGCTTGAATTGTTGTCTAGCGATCCGAGAAGCAGGTTTCCAAGGCAACCCATATTTGCCGAGTAGGCACGATACAACAGTCGCGATCTCACGCTATCCGATTATCACGTCTTCGCTCGTTTAGAAAAGTCTTGAAGGGTCGACGATTCCTGCCGGATGTGGAAGTGCAGCAGGACACGGTGTTTTACCAAACGGTTATCTTCATCCTAGTGCGTCGGGTGGTTGATTACCTCAGTGATTACCGTAATTTTTCCTGATTGGCATGCCGATACTGGAAATCGCGTGAAATTGCGTGCTTATGCAATATCGTCTCAGTTATGTGAGTGGGTTTGTGATTTCCTGTCAGAGAGGCCACAGCTCGTAGTAATTGACGGAAAGTCGTCGAGTAAAACAGAAGTGATTTCTGGCGTTTCGCAAGGTAATGTTATACGCCCTTTGCTGTTCATTAACTATATAAACGATTTGGGAGACAATCTGAGCAGCCGTCTTAGGTTGTTTGCAGATGACGCTGTCGTTTATCGACTAATAAAGTCGTCAGAAGATAAAAACAAATTGCAAAACGATTTAGAAAATATATCTAAATGGTGCAAAAAATTGGCAGTTGACCCTAAATAACGATAAGTGTGTGGTCATCCACATGAGTGCTAAAAAGAATTCGTTAAACTTCGTTTACACGATAAATCACTCTAATGTTAAAGCCGTCAATTCGATTACGAACAACTTAAATTGGAAGTAACACAAGGAAAATGTTGTGGGGAAGACAAACAAAAGACTGCGTTTTATTGGCAGGACATTTAGAAAATGTAAGAGATCTACTAAGGAGACTGCCTACACTACGCTTGCCCGTCCTCTTTTAGAATACTGCTGCGCGGTGTGGGATCCATATCAGATAGGACTGACGGAGTACATAGAAAAAGTTCAAAGAAGGACAGCATGTTTTGTATTTCGCGAAATATCAGAGAGAGTGTCACAGAAATGATACAGGATTTGGGCGTTATTCTCGAATCAGAAACATACAAATTTACAGCTGCCATACACATCATTAAATATATACACACAAATTGTATTTATATTACATGTGCCCAGTACTTTGCAACCTCCAAGGCACTTGGAGTGGCTTGCAGGAGATCAATCTTCGTGCGGGATGTAGGGCACAAAAGGCACTGGAGCATGTGGCTTGTGGTTTGTTCTTGTCCACAGTCACAGGACCTATCTTCTGTTATGAAGCCCCATCTCTTCAGGTTGTCTCTGGATCGTCTAACTCCTGGTCGTAATCTGTTTAAAGATTTCCACACCAGCCAGCTCTCGTTGTGTCCAGGTGGTAGTTCTTCAGCTTCTGGCGTCTGCAAGTGAGGCGTCGACTTCTTTCATAACTCCAGCCTTGCCTTCTCTGGTGAAATGATGAGCTTCTCGGATGTTCTCAGGAAGCTCTTTCGCGATCTCAGCCGTTGCTGTGGTGGATTATGTCCATGCATTGGATGGTCACTGTCCTGTTCCACTTTGTCTCTCCTTGCTGGCAGCCACTGTCCTGCGTATCCATGGTGGCGCTATTCCAGCCAGGCAGTAAAGCTTATCAGTTGGGGTAGGTCTTAAGCAACCTGTGATCAACCTGCAGGTTCCGTTGGGAGCAATGTCTACTTGTCTGGCATGAGATGACCTGTACCAGACTGGAGAAGCATATTCAGCAGTAGAAAAGCACAGTGCCATTGCAGAACTGCGAATAGCTTGTGGATTGCAATGATTTCCGACCAAGATAAGACTTGCAATCGGGCGTACCCTGGGCGTCAGGTTTCTCTGGCGGCTGATCCTTTCGCACCAGAAACATCATCTCGGTCCTCTTCAGGACCACAGTTGACCATCATATCGATGAATATAGAAGGATTTGGGCTGGACATCATTAAAAGAAAGGCGTTTTACGTTGCGACGGAATCTTGTCATGAAATTCCAATCACCAACTTTCTCCTCCGAATCCATATGGGTGTAGATACGGTGTTCGAGTGGAAACTTTTTCATCGCCGCTTGTGTTAGCCACACTGTAGGGAAGCAGCCTACTCACGCTGTATAAAATTCTCATCAGTCTTTCCATTGTGTGCCAGCCTAGTCCGCTGTAACTATCTCTGACGGCATAAATGTTGCGCAATACTTTAAAAATCAAGTAAATAAGCTGAAACGTTTCTGGCATGTCAGGAGTAATACTAAATCAATGTGTGTTGAATATCAGTTCAATAACTTTAACCATTTTCAAAATTTGGACGTTTTTCTGTAAAAATCATTGGCGCAACAGAAAAGAGCTAGAGACTTAAAAATTTATATTTAGATTCCTTTTTCATAATAATTTAATAGAAACAGTACTTTGGATCTCACAAATTAAAATTTTAGTGGAAATTCATGATTTTCTGGTTTTTGTCTTAAAAATTAAGGAAGCAAGATAGATTAAGTAGGCTAATAAATAAGGATAGGATATTTAAATTTAAGTAGAAGGGAGATCCGCTATAATCATAAAGATGTGAGAAGTTTCAATTGAATAACTATAAAACTATAGCGATAGCGTATCTCCAAAGGGCAAGTTCAGAGCTCGTCTACTGCGTGTAGTGTAATTAAATTAATTCTCTCGCCCAAAATAATTGACTTAGTCACGTCAGACTTTTATTATGATTACTTACCTGTGTGCTGAATGCACATTTAAATTGAGAGCTTCATCGGCAATCAGCAAAGGAAGCGATGATTTATTCAATAACTTAAAGTGGTGCATTACTAGCCCAGCGGCTAAATGGGAGAGCCGATTGATCAGGCGTTCCATTAGCCGTCCGCACCGCGGCTTTATATATAAGGACGCTGCGCGTGGAAAAAAGGCCCCAGTTCTCTCCAGACGCTGAATAGCACACCACCTGTGTTGGGAGTCGCGTCGCGTCGGTATCATTGCTATAAACAGCCTCGGATGCCGTATTAAGTTACTCGGGTTACGCGTAACCATGAAATCATTTTCGAGTAAAGTGTTAATTCTGGGACGACTTTAATGATCTATCTTCAGTTTGCGTATGTCGTATTTTCACGTGCCGTCGCGGGACAAACATTCTACCATTATTTAGCGTGGCGTTTGATGAAAATTATCATCAAATTATGGCTAGCATTCACTTAAACATTTAATTTGGACAGTTATAGTTGCATCAGCGCATTAGACTCTGAACTGCTCTGTTAGTCAGTTTGTGTGGATTCTTTTTTTTTTATCTGTGACTTTCAGAATATAGCGAATAGTTTTTCACTATCGTTTTTGATTATGAATCCCAGACAATCTCCTAATTTCTCAGAGCTATAAGCTGTAGCAATAAGTGTATTTCTCAGATGAAGTGGGCACTAGGAATTCTAATTACAGGCTTCACGTTTTGCTAATAACTTTCTGGTTGCCAATATTGTAGTTAGAGAGCCAGTGTTGAGAACGGCAAAAGACAGCATAATTAATAGGAACATTTATATAACAATTAATTCCACCCGCCGCCCCACACATGGTTAAACGGCAGGGACGTGCATTCTTTTCTACATTACATCACAAACCAAACATTATATAACAACAATTAATTCCACCCGCCGCCCCACAACTGGTGCATCGGCCGGGAATGGTATTCTTTTCTACATTACAATTCTACATTTTATAAATAACGGCATAAAACCACCTGCCGCCCCACATATGTTGCTAATCGGCCGGGTAAAACATTCAACACCGAGCGAGGTGACGCAGTGGTTAGACACTGGACTCGCATTCGGGAGGACGACGGTCATCCTGATTTAGGTTTTCCGTGATTTCCCTAAATCGTTCCAGGCAAATACTGGGATGGTTCCTTTGAAAGGGCACGGCCGACTTCCTTCCCCATCCTTCCCTAATTCGATGAGACCGATGACCTCGCTGTCTGGTCTCCTTACCCAAACAACCCAACCCAACCCAAAACATTCAACATTTTATACAAACAAATAATAAATTTCCACCAGCCGCCCCACATATGGTGCATCGGCCGGGAAATGTTTCTACATTACAAACCAAACATTAAATAACAGCAATAAATTCCACCCGCCGCCCCACAGCACCCTAAAAAGATAATACAAAACGTGGTATCTTCTTTGGACTATGTCGATGTCCTCTGTCAATCCCTTCTGGTAAGAATCCCATACGGCATAGCAGTACTCTAACAGAAGACGGGCAAGCATAGCGCAGGCAGTCTCTTTAGCAGTAGACCTGTTGCATCTTCTAAGAGTTCTGTCAATAAAAAGCAGTTTTTGGTTTGCCTTGCCCAGAACGTTATCTGTGTGATCGTTGATATTTAAATTGTTCGTAATTGTAATTCCTAGATATTTAGTTGAATTTGCAGACATTAGATTTGCGTGGTTTTTCGTGTAACTGAAATGTAATGGATTTCTTTCAGTACTCACGGTGATGAACTCGAACTTCTCCGTATTGCCACTTTTCGCACCAAATAGATATCGTGTTTACTTCATTCTGCAATTGGCAATTGGTTTTCATCATCTGATGAGTTTACTAGACGGTGAATGATAGCATTATTTCCAAACAATCTAAGAGAGCTCCGCATATTGTCTGCTAATCGTTTATATAGTTCAGGAACAGCAGAGGCCCTATAACACTTCTTTAGGGAATGCCAGATATCACTTCTGTTTTACTCGATGATTTCCCGTCGATTACTACTTATTATAAACTTTGACAGAAAACGATGAATTCAGCCGCACAACAGACGATATTCCATAGGCATGAAACATAATTAGAGGTCTCTTGTAAGAAACGAGCAAAAAGCCTTCTGGAAATGTAGAAATATCGAATCACTTTGAGATCCCTTGCCGAAAAGACTCATTACTTCGTTTAAATAAAAAGCTAGTTGTGTTTCACAATAGCGATATTTTCTGAATCCGTGCTCTCTGTGTGGCAATAGGTACTTCATAGATAATGCATAGGTAATTCATAATGTTCTAACACAATATATGTTCCTGAATCCTGGAGGAAATCGACGTCAGTGATAAAAGTCTGTAGTTCATCGCATTATTCCTACTTCCTTCCTTCACCATTGGTGTGCCCTGTGCAACTCTCCAGTCTTCGGGTACGGTTATTTAATCGGGTGAGCGGTAGTAAATGATTTCTAAGTATGGACCTATCCTATCAGCATGTCCTGAAAGGAGCCTAATTGACATACTACCTGGGCTGGAAGTCTTTCCTATACTAAATGATTTAAGCGGCTTCGCTACGCCAAGGATGTCTACTTCTAAGTTACTCCTGTTGGTAGGTGTTCTTGAATCGAATTCTGGAATATTTACTTCGTTTCCTTTGGTCAAGTAATTTCGGATAATGTTTTCAATAACTGCCATCGGTAATATTACCATTGGTATCGCGTAGTGAAGGTATTGATTATGTCTTTCCACTTGCGTATTTCACACATGAACAGAATTTATTGTTTGTGAATAATTTAAAATTTGTTCCTTCTGAGATAGTGAAATACGTTTCGGAGGTGAGAGATAAGGTTTTAAATGTTCTGTATCACCTCCTTGGTCTGTGCCCTCATTCCCGAACGGTTGTGGACAATTACAAAGTTTTGCAATATTGTTTCCATCTTCACGCCTTATATTCAACTTCCATTACAAGAAACGTTTTGCACCTCTAATTACTGCACTCTTTCTGTGGTCCCTACAGTAAGTTTTAACTTTTATGCAGTATCCACTTCGACCTGTTTCAATTTTTTTCTACCTCATACCGTCTGCTGTCCATCCAGCCTTATTTAACTTTATTTTGTTTCCGGGAAATTTCAGTTTGGAGTTACCTACAGGGTGTTGGAAATTTGTAGCGTCAAAGTTATACAGATGAAGACTATCTCAAATTGAGTACACTTAGATAAGGAATTAATGGTTTCAAATGAATATTTAGCTTTTAATTGGAGTTGTTTTACAGTTTTTCCTGCTTTATCAAACATCATTTTCTCAAACACTATTTTGCGAACAATTGAGGAACTCTTTTACAAAACTCGATAAATGCAAAAAATTTCAAAACTGAGCGAGGCGCAGCAGTAGCATAACGTTGAGCTTTTACATGAACCACTGAACAACGTTTTAGCAAAAGTCGAATATCGATACATGTATAAACATTCTAGATCAAATGTAACAGCAAAACTCAATATAAGCATTGTTGGAGTTTAAAATAGTCGACAAATTCACTATAATTACTCTCAAGTGGCTTAACTTTCTTTCCATAGCAACCAGTTTATAATAGCGGAATATACTGGCGTGCCAGGTTGCTGTAGGCCATCTCTCACATTACTGTTGCAGTATTTACTGGTGGGAATAGTACTGCAACTGAACTCAAAGTCGTCAGAATATGTACAGCTTACGTTCAGACCAATATTCACTTACTTCTGTCGTGTTAGTCGATAAAGAAGTATTTCAAGCTAAAGCAGAATGGATGACGTTTCTTGTGATTCTGTAAAGGGCGTACTGATCAGATAGAGTTCCTAAAGTATCTGCGCTAGCAGACTAGAAATGCGGAAACACAAATCCCAAACAGTTTATTGGACTCATCAAAAACGAAATATTAATACAATCTCCAAAAGAACAACAGACTCGATTCCAGCTGTGGATAGTCAAAAGTATAAA
This sequence comes from Schistocerca serialis cubense, assembly GCF_023864345.2. Classification (NCBI taxonomy): domain Eukaryota; kingdom Metazoa; phylum Arthropoda; class Insecta; order Orthoptera; family Acrididae; genus Schistocerca; species Schistocerca serialis. The sequence goes on along the minus strand of NC_064640.1, from coordinate 316,525,883 downwards.
ATAAGAAACAATAATAGAAAAGACCCGTCTCTTCACAAGGAAACGTCTGAGTGAAACAATTCTACAATGTCAAGAGGTTTTTCGAATATACGAAGTCCATTCGTAGCAGATCAGCCAGCTAGAATAGGCGTCTGGCCGTGGTTGCCGGTGTGGCAGCTCTGTAGAATTCCAAGCGGTACGTAGAACTGCCCTTTAACGGCAGTACGCCGCCCTATAAAGCCCGTTTGGCGAATGTATCTGCCGCATCTATTTGCGATCACGTGCCTGGCGTATCAAAGTAGTTACTGGGCTAGCTGCAACCTCTGGTGAGGGTGCTCTGCAGGCTCTGCCAATGGGTATCGGTCCCTGGCGGCCGTTGGTGGAGATCTAATGTTGTGTTGTGGCCACCGGTAAATATTTGTGTGACACCACAGACAACGTAGGTTTCATGGTGAACATACGCCTTATGATTCAGGCACGCCGTGTTGGTTGGACGAGAAGTGGGATGCCGATGTAGTAGGCGCTACGATGTGTGAAGTGGGCGGTCACAGCAGTTCCAGTAGAAGAAAATCCCGATTCGAGAAGAAACTCAGAACAGAAAGAGTAAAAAAGAAACTGATATTAAATGAAATCATGGACTTCAGGTTTAGTTTTCGAAATCCAAGCTTTGCTACGAAAATACTACCCAGTTTCATCATCATGTGACATCATTAAATAAAATACATCAAGATAAGTTTCTGTTACAATTTCTGAATATTTATTCAGCCCTGCACAGAGTAGTGAACACCCACGATGCAAAAAGAAGGAAATATACTAACACAAAAAGGAGTGGTGAAGTACTGCTTGTTTGTGTTTCTGGCATGCCGAAGGATGGATTTCCTATTCAGCAAGTTGAAGGACGAAATTTGCCAAACGAAGAGAGACGAGGCTACAGAACAGGAAAGGTTTATAAAGCTTCAACTATTGCCATTAATAATTATTTAAATAAATATAAAGGCAGAGAGAGCCACCATAGAAAAGGAAAATTTATGAGAGGCTACTTTCCTTCATATCTCACAGTTAATAAAATATTCAATAGTCTGTGAAGAAAGAAAAAGTTTGGGACTAAATCAATACTACTTCTCAAAATAAAATCATATATATTATAAGCGTTTCAATTTATTACTCAGAATTAATCACAACGACGCCTGCTTCACTTGTAAGATAGGTTTAAAGGAAATAAAGAGCAGAAACATATGTGGAGATGAAGAATGAACTACGAACTAGACACTGATTAAATAAAATTTGTGCAAAGCGTTTTTATGATATAACTAAGCAAGATAATGCAACTATCACTATGATTTTCTCCGACATGCAGCGAAACTAGACTAATCCAAAACTTTTAGTCAGATTGTCAGTGCCAGACAGGGATGGTTGTGCAATCTATGCATCATGATCCATACTAAGGAGCAAAACAAGGAAAGCATAGTTTTCTACACCTGATTGAAAACAGAATCTTCAAGGGGCTGCAGTGAAGTTCCTTCGGCTTTGCTGGACTTTCTCTCTGACTTCGAAACAACCGAATGATGGCACCAATACATTCTTTCGGTAGTCTAAATAAAAACAGTTGTATGGGGAGGTGTTTACAGCGTTCTTAGAAAGAGCACAGAATTCAATAACATATGCTACTTCTTTCCTGTTCGTGGCTATAGCTACATGCCTCCAGACCAAGGGACTGAGAAGTAAAATAAAGCATCTTGTCTCTTCTAAAGAATATTACGATATTATTATTCTTCGTCGAGAATCCGACCAGTTTTTTATGGACCAACCAGCGAGCTTATTGTGACTCTTTACCTACTTGGTAGCTTTTTTGTACATTAGGAAGATGGGACTAACCAGATTTCCAAACTCGATACAAATACCACGTGAAGGAGAAACAAGCTGTGCAACATTTCCTGAAAATCTGATGAACTGAAAATTACACTGTAGTAGAAGAAGCAACAAGAATAAAAAATTAGGACGCTAAAAGAGAACTACCAAATCCAAAACACAATATACTACAGCATAAATGTTGGAAACACACAATTATTCTTCAACCCATCCATCCCATTTCTTCAACCCCAACCATCCCATATTCTCAGCTCCCTGCAATGCTCGCCACCAGTATGCCGTCAGCCTCACCTTCATTGCCAGCACTATTCATAAGAAAAGTAAGAACATAGCATACATACCAATGTCAGTCGAATTTTGCGAACAGTATGCAAAACATCACCTGATCGCGAGCGTAAACCTTATGATGCCATAACTAAGAGAAATAGTTACTGGTTCTTGAACAAGTACAGGGAAGCTACCAGTGTGAAAGTAAGAAATTTAAAAAAATCACCTTGAATATCAGAAATAAATGTTTTCGCAAACTAACAAACTATAGACAATGATTTTTGCTTAAAATCTGCCAAAAATATGCGGTATAATACGGTAACGTGAAAACGTGCTGCAGCAAGGGACAAGTGCTTATAAGTACAATATGATTCCAGACCATTGACGACGATATTGAAAAATTAAAATAAAATATGACAGGCATCTAGCATAAATACACAATCTATTGCCAACTTTTACAAGTGATAATTACAAAAACCCATGCAGCTGAGGACAGTTCGGAAACGGACGAAAATTATATTTAGAGACTCGTGTCTGCCTCACTCGTGAACACAGTATGTTGCAAATTGAAGAGGTGCGTATCGTTTTTCGATGGCGTGAATTATATGTTACATAACTTCGTTAATGCTGTTTCTGAAATGCGATATGACTATTACGAATCACTCATACCCTTAAAACTGATTTACAAAAATCAATCGCAACGTCCGGAGCTATCAGTGCATTTGAATCAGTGAATTTCAGTACTTCTGTGATAAGGGCTTTATACGTACTCTCAAAAGGTACGTGATTTTCTTTTCTTTTGAATATTAGGGTGAACTTGTATGAGCTGGCTCACTTTTAGAACATATTAATAAAATTATATTAATATTGGCGGATTTCGAGTCGAATTATCTCTATTAGATACCAACACTGAGACGTGTGGTTATTGTAAATCTTTCAAACGTAAAGTCTCAATTTTAGTTTTCTTGAATGTAAAAGATTTTTAATTTACCGTACACGAGACGTAAACACTAGTGCTTCACGATATTCGCACACAGAAAGTAACTTAGGGAGCTAGTGGAGAAGATGCGCCTTCGATAACAGAGTGGATTTTTGTGCGGTCTGGCAGTAGGGTAAGCCCGCCCGTAAATCTGATTTCAATCTCCACAAAGACTGCGGCACAGAGGCAGCGGTTAGCTCACCGGCGCTTTGTTTACACGGATGCTCTGTTCAAGATAAGGCCACCAGTTTCAGCTCCCGTCTCGATCACACTGAATTAGAGTGTGGCAAGGCTTTTTTCTTAAGTGATTCTGACCAGCTACTTCGGTTTTACAATGGAAGTGAAGGGTAGGCACGCTCATTGCGACGAACCTAAAGAACATGCCGTTTTGACAAGAAAAAATATCTCACCCCCCCCTAAAAGTGTGCTTTTTATCTGACGGTAGGATGTTTTCTTCATAAACTTTTGAAAGAGAGACGGTTTTGCTAACAATTTTAATCTCAGTGATTTTTCTTCTTCGGTGCCACAGTCTTTTTTTTATGAGAGTGTGGTAATTTGAGTCTACGTGTAAGAATATGCGTGAAGTGTTCTCTCTCTTCATCCAGAGCATTCCACTCGGCGAACGTGTTACTGTAATTGTTCTACGCTGAATATGAATATAATGAACCTAAACGTTAGTCTTAGTAACGAGATACACAACTCAAGATAATTAGTTCTATACATACTATTACATATCGAAATTTGAGAATGTAAAGTGACATATCACACGTGACCTTCCACGATCTTCCAGAAGAGTGGAAGCTAAATGCTGGACTGGGCGAAATTCAGCTTTAATTAGAAATGTGCATGTAACGCACAATTACTATACGGGTTATATGTACACGATGCTATAGTAAATACAAACGTAAGTTGACGTAATGACTCCTACTGAAATAGTTTTAAAGCCGGCCAGGGTGGCCGAGCGGTTCTGGGTGCTACAGTCTGGAACCGCGCGACCGCTACGGTCGCAGCTTCGAATCCTGCCTCGGGCATGGATGTGTGTGATGTCCTTTGGATAGTTAGGTTTAAGTAGTTCTAAGTTCTAGGGGACTGATGACCTCAGAAGTTAAGTCCCATAGTCCTCAGAGCTATTTGAATAGTTTTAAAACAAAATAATATAAATGCAAAGTGGTTGAATAAATTGGTAATTCAGATCTTAAGCTACTGCCTGCATTCTCAGGTAAAACGTAGATTAAAGGTGAATATTTGCTACTGTAGTCATTTTAATGTACTGAACTGTAAACGTGCTTTCTTTACTGTAACTGTTTTAGTTATTAATTTTCTAGCTTGTTTTGTGTAAAACTATACTTTGTTCTGTTTCGTTCCAGCATTTTCTTTCCGACTCATATTTAACAAATGAAATCTACGAAAAGTTGAGCAATTAATTCAAGTATTTCTATGGATCTAATGTTCTAATCTTCATTGCTTCTATTAGTGCCAGATTTAGAATTTTGACTACCTCGGTATTTGTAGAGCAAGTTATATCCCGATCTAGTCCTCTTAACATCTATACATTTCATATATGGTCAGGTATGTTTTAAGTCCTATCCAATATCCCTGATTATGTTTCGTTGCTAGGTAGCGCTGTGACATAAATGACTGGCATCGTAATTTCCGAACCTGTTACGTGAAACTGGCAAATCCATATACGAACACGCTTCACATTTAGTCAGTGCTTTGGCTATTTCGCGTGATTCTACCTTCTAATTATGAAAGTTTCTTTGCCTCTGCTTCTGTAGTTAGCTCTTGTGTACTTAACGATGATCGATTATGCTATAGCCAAGTCTTTTTTTCCATGCATTTCATTTGCTTGCCTCATTAGCTGCAATCATAACCCTTCCTTCCAATCCAGAGACTAAACTGCATCATTGCTCTCGAACGTTTCTATCACTTACACCGTAAGTCAGCCACTGACCTTTCATTTTGGTTCTTTCGTCGCAGTTCACTCTCGCGAACAACTAAATTAGTAACACCTACCTGGTACCATTTAGCATCCTCCTTCTCGCAGAAGGCAGTGATGGTGCTACGAGTAACCAGATCTGTTGCAGAACTGTCCACAATTTATACGATTGGTCAGAACTAGATCCAACGCCAAGGTCTCCTTCTATTCCATCCAGGACGTGCTGACTTATATGGACCTCAGGTGACAGAAGGAGGGTGAGGGGAGCACAAGCATCTACAGTTCAGTTTGAGTGTGAAGGTTCCTGTAGGAGAAGGAATATATGCCATATGTCGAACATGAGATTACCTTCGCAACCGCCGATGAGAGACAGTGGTGGATCCGAATTTCATCCCCTATAAACACACTCCGTTCCAGAATTCACTCACCAGCTGATTAAACAGTTCCATTTGGGCAAGCAGGATTCATCGATTCATTTGGCTGCAGACGAAGGGTTAACTTGCCATCAGTTTACATTCTGACTAGTCACTCTCGGCAACAATTTCCCGCGTTTCGAGTGTCCAATTGCTGTGTTATTTCGTTCATTATAATCTCTTTGAGAAGAGATAAAGATGTACGGCGTGTTATATTTGTTGTATGGCTCAGCGTCGTCATGACCTCGGAGAGGGTGTATCCCATGTGTCGCACGTAAACGAGATCTAGCCGCGATCGCATGCAGTGATATCGTCCGTCTTGTCTATCCCGCCTGCGACTACCGTGCTGTCGGTCAGCACAAGCATGGCGACGTTACACGTCGAAATGTTCCATTCATAGCGGTGAAAAAAGTGCTCAATCCTCATCAAAGCATCTATCACTATTTCAGTTGCTCATGAGATAGTCACATATGAACGAAACCGTTAAATTGATGAAACACTACACTATTTTAATAAACTCTTGATAACTTTTACCATTCATACCCAAAGCTGATTGTTGCGCGAAATGCACATACTTTTCACTATAATTACTTTATGACGCGCTTTCTAAATTATTGTGTAGCATGCATCTAGTATAGATTATTTTTTGTATACTCTCGTACTTATCTAGTACATTTGTTTGTATCGTCGTCTTTGATGTGTTTATTAGATGTGATTCAAACAGACTGTAAAATCCAGTATTTTGTTGTAATCACTCATTTCACATTATTTTTTATTCATCACTATCTTAGAAAATTAACTTTCTGTTATTCCAGTGAATGTTTTAATTTCTTAACTAGTGACTTATTTTCTACTGCCCTTGACCTCGTATAGTGACATGTGCTTATAAACTTTATTGTGAACCCGGAAGTACTTGGCAGCTGCTAAATGTCCGTGAATTGGATGTACGTCATAATCTTCGTCTCTCCTGCTCCCTCTCTGACCCTCCAACCCCCTGTCCTTGTCCATCTCTTCCTTCTCCTCCCTTCCTCTGTCATTCACCTCCCTCTCTCTGTCGTTTCCTCCTCCCCCCTCCCCCCCTCTTTCTGTCTGTCTGCTCCTTTCCCCTGTTTGTACTCATTGGTGTTGTAAAGGATACCTTGATTGAAAACTGAAGTCGCTTAAAATTAATGGCAGAATCGGTTGGGATAATTGGTATACGGGGTATTAAGAAAGGCCTTTCCAGCTGCTGGATCTGTCAGTATAGCAGCTTCAACGACGGTATTTCGCATGGTTTGAATCAGCGATCGGGTAGAATTACGAAGATTCGGACGATTCAGATTTCGTAGTAATATTCTTATCATAAGCCGATAAATTATAAATACAACTTTCCTAATTTCCGTTAAAACCGACAGCAAGGAATAAAACGAAACAGCACATTGTTGTATATACCAACTCTGCTTAAAACTATATAAGGAGAAAGAATATATTCAGTATCAACAATTTGTCTACTGGCTGAAATACTCTGATAGTGCACACATTTTCGCAGCACAGCACAGCAATTTTTTTTTCTCGAAATCGGTTTCCGCAAAATACTTGTGTACTGTTGTTAGAAAATATATTACCTACGTACGCCTGAATGTTCATTAGGGCAGTGTCCAAAAAACTTCAAATGAATCGATCATGAATATTTCGAGATTTTTGCAGACAACATTTTCCTTCTATTTCTTACATATGTTAATACACTGTATATATTTAAAAATATTTAGTCTACGGCAGTACAAATCTTTATTAGAGTATCGTATAAAAATTTGAAGTAAACTGTTTATGAACTTTCCAAGATATTTGCTAACTACGTTAAGTTCCGACTTCTTTTTTTGTAGCGAATATGTTTTAATCATAAGGCAAACTGTAGAATTGCTGCGTACTTTCCCTAATCACTCCTTTCCTGTTGCAAATGATTTGTTTGTTTTTCTGCATTTAACTACTTTGCAGCTTTATTTATTCACCAACAATCGAACTTGTCAAACGGATTTTTTAACATCTCCGTTAAAATTATGTCTTACTTACGTCATGTTTGGTTAATCCATGTTTGTTTCTCAACAAATATTGTATCATGTGATCGGCGTCAGTGATTCCTTCGCCACTTGATATATCTCAGACGTTTTGTTACGTAAAATACGATTACGGAGCTAAAGTGATGTTACAAGAGACACATTTCCTAAGAACACTCTGTGCTTGTTTAGCCCAGTATTTTACTGTTTCAGTGCGGTTTAATAAGATTGGGAATTCTTATACTCTTCGCTTTCTCAGCCCCTTTGAAAGGAAGGGCCCTGAAGCTCCACCCTCTTATTAGTGGAGCGTTAGCGCACGGCCGGAGAAGCCCTCTCCCAGCAGCTATAGAAAACAGGCTGCGGCACTTGAAGGCAGGGCTTTCATGTCTTCTTGGAACTCCTCCCAACGTGTGAAATCTTTTCTTGGTAAAAACATGTTATACAGATAAGGTCATGATCAATACAGTTTCTGCGGCGACAGTCCCTTGTATCCAAGGAGAGAATGACACGAGCTAATAGTGCATAATACACGAGCATTCTTCATTAGGAACGCGTTAAGATAAATAGCCGTAACAGAAGTAACGTTACAATAAACTGATGCATTTTTAATTCAACACTTTGCAATTAAAGGAGCCACATTGATGTGGCCGCCACCATTTTCTACGTCAACGTGCAATAATCACTTACATATGGCAGTTGGCAACACTAGCAGTGGAGGGTATGTAAAGCGTGTAAGGGGTACACGGATAACAGAGCAGTCGTTGTCGTAATGCAGAAACGGAGCGATTTATCTGACGTCCATAAGCACATGATTATTGGCTTTCCGGCCAAAGATGGAAGCATTTCCGAAACGGCTGAGTTTGGAAACTGTTCCCGTGCCGCCGTGATTAACGTATAGCGTACATGGCAAAACAGCTCTATTCAAAACCGGTGCAGAGGCAACTGTGGTGTATCATGAGTCGTAGATGACTAGGGTGCATGACTGCTGCGGATATGTGTATGAGTGAATATACGTGCAACTGATCGCCCAGATGAACTAAGGAGCTACCGACAGTGTCTCCTCGACGACAGTTCAGTGAACATGGCCACGTATGGATCTCCGCTGGAGACGCTACGATCATGCACCCTTGCTGATGCTAGCCTTCAGCGACGAAGGCTGGAACTGGCACGCCAGTACCGTAACTACGTCCACAGAGTGGTTACATGTGGCCTTTTCTGATGAACCACATTTTATTCTCTAGCGGACAGGTGCTCCTGGCATGTACAGTGGGAAGCATTTAAAAGCAATCATCCAACAATAATCGTTGGAAGGGTTCACGCCGGAGGGCAGTCCCTGAGTGGATCTCGTCATTCTGTAAGGCACAATGGCTGAACACAAGTCCACCCTTACTTGAACTTTTTCCTCGCCACTGTGACATCTACCAACAGGACAATGCAACGTGTCGCAATGCTCACATTGTACGTGCGTGGTTCGAAGAGCACCAGGATGAGTTTACCGTACTCCACTGGCCACCAACCTCCAGAATTTAAACCCCGTCGACAATCTGTGAGACCACCTCGATTAGGCTGTTCGCCCCATGGACTCCCAGTCGAGAAACCTGGCGAGCTGGCCACGGCACTGAAGTCAGCATGTCTCCATATCCCTTTCAGTACCTTCCAGAACCTCACTGATACTCCTGAAGCACCTCTCAAGTGGATCCACGCTGCCAAAGATAGTTATTCAGGCTTTTGACAGGTCGTCGCATCAATGTCAGAGGACAGTGTATTAGCCTGACAGGCTATTATACACAAAAGACTAAAATCGACTGTCCTTGAAATTTTGTGTCATTGCAACGACGACTAGAAGTCCCTGTAGTGATCGAACTTACGATGGCTATTATGAATTTGCGTAGTCCTCATTTATTTTATTACATATATATGCCTGTTGAGGTTCTGTTCTTCGTCCAGTAGCCACGAGTTGAGACGTGTAATTAAAAAAGTATACAATAGTTATTCCATATGCATATACACAGATGGCGGTAGCATAGTGTACACAAGGTATAAAGGGGCAATGTATAGTGGAGCTGTACTCAGATGATTGACGTGAAAACTTTTCCGACGTAGCTATAGCCGCACGATGTGAATCAATAGATTTTGAACGCTGCAAGATTGTTGGAACTACAGGCGTGAGGTATTTCATTTCAGAAATCGACTGGGAATACAATATTCCGAGATCCACAGCGTCGCGAGTGTGACGAGAGTACCAAATTCCAGGCTTTACCACTCACCACGGACAACAAAGTGGCCGACGGCCTTCACTTAACGACCGAGAACAGTGGCGATGTGGCGATTACGTAGAGCTGTCGGTGCTAACAAACAAGCAAGGCTGCGTGAAATAACCACAGAAATTTGTGTGGATCTTAGGACGAACATATCCAGTAGGACAGTGCAGCGAAATTTGGCGTTAATAGACTATGGCAGCAGACAACCAACGCGAGAGCCTTTGCTAACAGCCCATCTCCTGCAGCGCCTCTCCTCGGCTCGTGACCATATCGGTTTTACACAAGACCACTGTGAAACGGTGGCCTGGTCAGATGAGCTAAGCTTCACCTGGTAAAACCTGATGGTGGGGTTCGTGTGTGACGCAGATGCTATGAACCCAACTTGCGAAAAATTCAATGTGGAAGATGGTGGTAGCTCCATAATGGTGTGGGCTGTGTTTAAATGGAATGGACTTGATCTTCTGATCCAACTGACCCGATCATTCACTGGAAATGCTTATGTTCGGCTGCTTGGAGACCATTTGCAGCCATTCATGGAATTCGTGTTCCCAAACAACGATGGAATTTTTTTTTGATGTCAGTGCGCCATGTCACGGGGACACAGTCGTTCACGATTCGTTTGAAGAATGATTGGGCTACCAGAACCACCCGACATGAATACCATCGAACATTTATAGGACACAATCGATGAGTCAGTTCGTGCACAAAATCAGGCACCGGCAGACTTTCACAACTATGGGCAGCTAAAGAGGCAGCTTGGCTCTGTATTTCTGAGGGAAGTTCCAACAACTCGTTAAGTCCATGCCACGTCGAGCTGTTGCACTGCGCCGGGCAAAAGGAGTTCCTGCACGATGTTAGGATGTTTTCCATGACTTTTGTGACTACAGTGTATACGAGGGGTTTCTCGGTTTCCTTAAATCATATCCAGCAAGGCTGGTATCACGGCCACTACCAAGCATGTATATTTTCACAGTGACATTCTGCTACGCACGTAATGGTCTTCGTGTCGGTGATATTCTAAACTCTAATCACGCTTGTAAATGGCCCTAAGGCGAAAGTACAAATGGGTTCAAATGACTCTGAGCAATATGCGACTTAACTTCTGAGGTCATCAGTCGCCTAGAACTTAGAACTAATTAAACCTAACTAACCTAAGGACATCACACACATCCATGCCCGAGACAGCACGAAAGTACACAACGAAGGTTACGAGCTGTGGTTCAGAAGGCTACAGTTACAAGTAATTCCATGATTCACGGTGAATCGTGTTAAAACGCAGTCCTGTGTAGAGGAGTAATTTTAGAGAAAAGTAATACTTCCTATTGCTATTTATGAACAGCATTATGCTGGTCAAGAAGCCCCAGAATAGCTGCTTATAATGTTAATAATTGAGATGATGTGTTTGGATAATTACATTCTGCAGTAATCAGAAACCAGAGACAAGTAGAATATGTAACATATCGTTAAAATCGAAGACGTTGGATATTGTGTTACAAGTAGTGTGAGTAGCATACAGAATAGCAAATTCGATTTTAACAGGGTTTGCCTGGAAGATTTTTAGAGTGACAAAATTAGTTTATATTTCCGTGTATACAATAATACTCCGCAAGCAACCTGACGGTGTGAGGCGGAGTGTGCGTTTGGTACCACTAATTGTTCCCTCTTTCTCTTTTCCACTCGCGAATGGTGCGTGGTAAGAATGACTGTCGGTATAACTCTCTATTCACTCTATTTTTCGAAGTTGCTTCGAGTGATCATTTCGCGAGATGCATGTGAGAGGAAGTAATATGTTGTCCTACTCTTCCCGAAAAAATCTCTCAGAAAAGCAATAGCAAACCTGTCCATGATGCCAAGCACCTCTCTTGTAGTGTACACCATAGCAGTCAGTTTGTTGAGAGTATCTGTGACGACAACGACCTCGCGCCGACTCAACGACCGATGACGAAACGCTCAGCTCTTCTCTCTCTCTCTCTCTCTCTCTCTCTCTCTCTCTCTCTCTCTCTCTCTCTCTCTCATCAGTCCTATCTGGTAAGGGTCCAAGATTGATATGTGGCCACTACACTTAAGGTTTCTCTGGATAGTTATTCTTGAGTATTTTACTGTAGATACAGTTCCCAGCAGTTTTTAATCTATAATGTAGTTGTATGGTAGTGGATTTCTTTCCCTGTGTATGCGTAGTGTCTTACTTTTATTGACGTACAGAGCAAACTGCTAGAGCCTGCACTACTCATTGATCCCCTGTAGTTTATACTGCAAAACGCCGCGTGGGGTAGCCGTGTGGTCTTGGAGGCTTCGTCACGGTCCGCGTGGCTATCCCCGTAGGAGATTCGAGTCCTCCCTCGGGAATGGGTGTGGGTGTGTTCCATAGCGTTAAGATAAAGTTAGATTACGTAGTGTGTAAGCTTAGGGGCCGATGACCTAAACAGTTTGGTCCCATTAGATCTTACCACAAATTTACAAAATTCTGCAAATCTCTATTGTCTTCTGTCTTCTGGTTTTCCTACTTTGGTATAGACAACTGCAACATTTGCGAACAACCGTCAAGACCTTGCGTGTGAAATCTTATGGGACTTAACTGCTAAGGTCATCAGTCCCTAAGTTTACACACTAATTAACCTAAATTATCCTAAGGACAAACACACACACACACACACACACACACACACACACACACACACACACACACACACACACACACCTATGCCCGAGGGAGGACTCGAACCTCCGCCGGGACCAACCGCACAGTCCATGACTGCAGCGCCCTAGCCCGCTCAGCTAATCCCGCGCCGTAAAGACCTTCCCATGCTTTCTAGTAGTTCATTCAAATACGTTGTAAACAAACAATTCTGTTACACTTCCTTGCAGTGCACCGGACATTACCCTAACATCTGTCAATGTTGTTCCGTTGAGAGTGACTTGTTGCTTTCTCACTGAATGAAGTTAGATCAATATAGCTGACTAAAGACATTTACTTACTTTTCCGTTAGTTTTTTGAGGCCTTGTCGGGAAAAAATTCTCATGCAAATCAAGGGTATTTCAGTATACAGTTCAGCTATATGCTCACCTACATCATTTGCATACAAATTTTCAACTCTCACACCTGGCAATTAAGGGAGTTCTAAATCTCAAGCAGTTTGTAGAACCAGAATGAGATTTTCACTCAGCAAGCGGAGTGTGCGCTTATATGAAACTACGTGGCAGATTAAAACTGTGTGCAGGACCTTTGCATTTCGCGGCCAAGTACTCTACCGCCTGAGCTACCCAAGCACGACTGACGCCCCATCCTCACAATTTTACTTCTGCAAGTACCAGATTTAATCTGCCAGGAAGCTTCATTTTGTAGAACATTCGTATTAATATGTTACTTTATTTCTAAGAAAAACTACATGTGTTTTTTTAATACTGCTGTTGAAATATAAATATAAAGGTCGTTTTCCCTCCAATTACAGTTCTGTTAAATGTGAACGTCAAGTCAGTGTCGCAAGCCCTCGATTCGGCTGCGCGTATAGGTCTCATTGGTGGTTTAGTCCAGCCTCCTTCGCCACTGCATTAGGAAGGGGATTTTTTCCAGCTCACTTTTGTCGCATTTTCATCACGGGAAAGCTACCGAGTCTACATTTGAAAGTAGGATGATTGGACCTGGCCGGCCTCGGTGGCCGAGCGGTTCTAGGCGCTACAGTCTGGAATCGCGTGACTGCTACGGTCGCAGGTTCGAATCCAGCCTCGGGAATGGGTGTGTGTGATGTCCTTAGGTTGGTTAGGTTTAAGTAGTTCTTAATTCTAGGGGACTGATGAGCACAAATGTTAAGATACATAGTGGTCAGAGCCATTTGAATCATTTGATTGGACCTGGGGCTGTCCTGGACGCACTGGAGCGAGTGAATTCCCCGCATGTATCCGAGAGTGGCTCAAATGTCTCTGAGCTCTACAGCACTTAACATCTGAGGTCATCAGTCCCCTAGAACTTAGAACTACTTAAACCTAACTAACCTAAGGTCATCACACACATACATGCCAGAGGTAGGATTCCAATCTGCGACCATAGCGGTCGCGCGGTTCCAGACTGAAGCGCCTAGAACCGCTCGGCCACACCAGCCGGCTTATCCGAGAGTGAACCGGGGACCTTCTGACTCAGAGTTTAGAGGTCTACAAGCTAGACCATAATGGTAATGAAATTATGGTATCTAAGGAAATCTATCAAGTACATTCATATGTATGATACCTTTATGAAGCTAATTGTTTGCTAGGGACACCAGGCAAATAGGATGTTTTACCACACCAACTCACCAAAAAATGATGTTCCATTAATCCAAAGACTTAATTTCAACTTAAGCGAAATCAGATACATCTACAGTCAAATGGACCCTCCATTGAATAGAATTACAACTGTCTATTATTAACGTTAAAGAATATCCATGTCGAGTTAAGTCATAGTTCAACGTAGGAAATAAATGTGCTTTAATTAGGTATTGCTCACATTTAATTAATACCGAAATGTATTTTCAAACGGTAGACAAAGAAAACATGACACAATTACATACGCAGAATGACAGAAATTAAATTGCAGTTTAGCCAAGTAGTCAACAGCGATTATTCGGCTCGGAGGAGTTGAACGGCAAACGCATGGACATGAAAGGCATTGTACAATACGCCTTAGACCACTATATGCCGATAATGATTGTGAAGGACATGAAAAACTCACCATGATTGAATACTCATGTTAGGAAATGGCTACGAAAGCAGACTGAACTTCGTCACAGTTTTAATCGAAGTAAAGTTAGGTTGCAAAAACAAAATCTGAACGAAACGATATTAAAAGAACGGTGAAAATAGCGTTCACTGAATTGGAATGTAAATTTTACCAACCAGTCGGACCAAAAAGCCTAAGAAATTTACGCCTTACGTTAATTCTGTAGGATAATCTGAATCATCTGTTCTGTAGCTCAGTGACCATTCTAGGAACGAAGTGGAAGATTGCAGAAAGAAGACTGAAATACTGAATTCATCCAGAATTGTTTCGCTGTCGAAGATCATAACAGGATTTGTGCTTTGATACCTGAACGAATCCCTAAATGGCACGTATTCGGATAAGAGATCACGGAACAGAAAATCAACGAATAGAAAATTTCGCAACGGTAGAAAGGCGTCTGTACCTATTTATTCTGTAGAGATTATTCGCAAGAAATAACTCCATTCTAGGAGCAGTTTATCGTACATCGCTGGATCAAGGACGGCTACCAAACGAGTGGGAAAAAAAAAGAAAAAATATGCGCAGCTCGTTTCCGTTTTCATGAAGGACCGTAGGCAGGTGAACAAAATAATTGTAGGTCTGTACCGCTGATGTTGTTGAATAATGGAAGATTTTATGCTGATGCATCTTGATGTTTCTGGACGAAGATGATCTTGTCCATGAAAACCAACATAGACTCCTCAAATAACGGTCTTGTTATACGCGACTATCTCTGTTCGTCCATGATTACTCGATCGCAGTAGACAAAGGTGTCAATATAGTTATCGTGTTCCTTGGCTTTAGGAAGCATTCTATATCGTTACGCACTGTCGCTTAGTGAAAATAATAGAAACTCATTGAGTATAGGGCCATATTTGTGACTAGATTCACGGCATCCTAGCGGATAAAATTCAACACCTATCTTCTGCAAGAAGAATTCGACAGATGTAAAGATAAATTTTGGAGTACCCCAAGGGAGTGTTATAGGCCGTTACTGTTTCAATACATATAAATGATCCTGTGAATGACTTCGAAACTACTTGTCGGAATCTGTTGTCTGTAGGAAAACTCTGTCGGAGTAGGCTAGAGCCAAAGGCAGGAAGACTTAAAGGAGATGGACTGTCGATGTAGAGACTGACAGTTGATCCATGACCGTGAAAAGACAAAACGTATTGAGCAATAAAAGGTGAAGACGTCCGTTAATGTTCGATTACTTTATTGGCGGTTAGTCACTGGGGAAAATAACAGGTGCGCTTCAATCTGCATACATGCATCACTCCTAGGCAGGAGTGACACGTATATGCAGACTGAAGCGGGGAATCAAAATTAGTACCAAGCCAGGGACTCGAACTTGAGTCTTCTGCTCACTAGACAAATGATATAACCATTACGCCACCCTCGCACAGTTTCTTTACATAACTGCAGTGACTACGCTAGCACGCATCCTTCAAATAAATTCCCACTCATGCTCAGCCCACCCCACTTGGTATTCCCCTGAAACTCGAACAGCATTGCAGAGGGTCTACAACTGTACTGGAATAGTGCCACAGCACCGAAGGAAATGGGGGATCTTGCCTGAAACCGAGGCATAGATGCTTTAATGGAATGAAACTATATGGTTCCAGAGCCTTTTTCAGTTCCCACACACCGTGTTTAGGGGGAATACCAAGTGGGCTTAGGCATGAATGACAATTCATCAAATGATTTAGGAGGGAGGCGTGATAGGGTATTCAGTGCAGTAATGCAAAGCCACTGTGCCAGGGTGGTGGAGGGGTCAGCTCATCAGCCTGTTGAGTAGGAGACCTAGGTTCGAATGCCGGCCTTACTACAAATTTTAATTCGTCGCTTCAGTCTCCATATATATATATATATATATATATAATAGATGTTTAAGAATTGAGAAGGTCTGGAATCATACAGTTCATTTGATACCTAGGAATATGAGATCGGATGGACGTAGAGTGAAATGTACACACAAAACTAATGGTAGAAAGATCAGATTATAAGCTGAGATTGCTGATCAGTCTGAAACCCTTACCAGGTGTATACAATCAGACAGAGAATATCCAACAAAGAACGGTTCGTTTCATAGCAATATAGTTTAGTAGGCTTGCGAGTGTTACGGAGATGATCAACAATAACAGACACAAGAGAGACGTTGTGCATTATGCAGAGGTTTGCTGTCGAAAATCCATGAGTTCTTTCTTAGATGAGTCGGGCAATATATTACTAGTAGACAGAATTTATAGGTTCAGATTCTGTCTACTACCCTATTTCCTGTTTTCTGGCCAACTTTTCAGATGAAAACTAAAAAAAAATGTAAATTTTACGATAAATACGTACAAAACAAAGAGTATGCTTCAGACGCTTCAGATCCTATATGTACGGCGCTATACGGAGAACAACTTCTGAATTAACAGAAACGCTTCGATTATTTGAGCTGCTATTAGATACATGGACCATATTGTTAGTTCTTTAAGCCACATGGCAGCACTCTGTTGTTGTTGTGGTCTTCAGTACAGAGACTGGTTTGATGCAGCTCTCCATGCTACTCCATCTTGGGCAAGCTTCTTCTGAATCTGCTTAGTGTATTCATCTCTTGGTCTCCCCCTATGATTTTTACCCTCCACGTTGCCCTCCAATACTAAATTGGTGATCCCTTGATGCCTCAGAACATGTCCTACCAACCGATCCCTTGTGCCACAAGTTTCTTTTCTCCCCAATTCTATTCAATACCTCCTCATTAGTTATGTGGTCCACCCATCTAATCTTCAGCAGTCTTCTGTAGCAACACATTTAGACTATTTATCGTCGGTGTTTCACTTCAATACGTGGCTGCACTCCACACACATACTTTCAGAAGCGACTTCCTGACATTTAAATCTATACTCGATGTTAACAAATCTCTCTGTTTCAGAAATGCTTTCCTTGCCATTGCCAGTCTACATTTTATATCCTCTCTACTTCGGCCATCATCAGTTATTTTACTCTCCAAATAACAAAACTCCTTTACTACTTTAAGTGTCATTTCCTAATGTAATTCCCTCACCATCATCTTATTTAATTCGCCTACATCCCATTACCCTCGATTTGCTTTTCTTGATGTTCATCTTATATACTCCTTTCGAGACACTGACCATTCAGTTCAACTGCTCTTCCAGGTCCTTTGCTGTCTCTGACAGAATTACAATGTCATCGGCGAACCACAAAGTTTTTATTTCTTCTCCGTGGATTTTAATTCCTACTCCATATTTTTCTTTTGTTTCCTTTACTACTTGCTCAATATACAGATTGAATAACATCGGGGATAGGCTACAACCCTGTCTCCCTCCCTTCCCAACCACTGCTTCCCTTCCATACCCCTCGACTCTTACAGCTCCCTTCTGGTTTCTGTACAAATTGTAAATAGGCTGGCGATCCCTGTATTTTACCCCTGTCACCTTCAAAAGTTGAAGGAGAGTATTCCATTCAACAATGTGAAAAGCTTTCTCTATGTCTAGAAATGCTAGAAACGTAGGTTTGCCTTTCCTAAGTCTATCTTCTAAGGTAAGTCGTAGGGTCAGTATTACCTCACGTATTCCAGCATACGTACGGAATCCAAACTGATCTATCCCGAGGTCGGCTTCTACCAGTTTTTCCATTCGTCTGTAAAGAAATCGTGTTAGTAATTTGCAGCCGTGGCTTATTAAACTGACAGTTCGTTAATTTTGATATCTGTCAACAGCTGCTTTATTTGGGTTGGTATTATTATATTCTTCTTGAAGTCTGAGGGTATTTCGCCTGTCTTATATATCTTGCTCACCAGACGGTAGAGTTTTGTCAGGACTGGCCCTCCAAAGGCTATCTGTAGTTCTAATGGAATGTTGTCTACTCATGGGTCCTTGTTTCGACTTACATCATACAGTACTCAGTCAAACTCTTCACACAGTATCATATTTCCCATTTAATCTTCATCTACCTTCTCTTCCATTTCTATAATATTATCCTCAATTACATCGTCTATATATAGACCCTCTATATACTCCTTCCACCTTTCTGCTTTCCCTTCTTTGCTTAGAACTGGTTTCCATTTGAGCTCTTGATATTCATACAAGTGGTTCCCTTTTCTCCAAAGGTCTCTTTAATTCTCCTGTAGGCAGTATCTATCTTAACCCTAGTGATATATGCCTCTACATCCTTATATTTATCCTTTAGCCATCCTTGCTAAGCCATTTTGCATTTCCTGTCGATCCCGTTTTTGAGACGTTTGTATTCCTTCTTGCCTGCTTCATTTACTGCGTTTTTATATTTTCTTCTTTCATCAGTTAAATTCAATATTTCTTCAGCTACCCAAGGATTTCTACTAGCCATCGTCTTTTTACGTACTTGGTCGTCTGCTGCCTTCACTATTTCATCTCTCAAAGCTACCCATTCTTCATCTACTGTGTTACTTTCCCCCATTCTTGTCAATCGTTCCCTAATGCTCTTCCTGAAACTCTGCACAACCTCTAGTTGGCCGGCCGCTGTGGCCGAGCGGTCCTAGGCGCTTCAGTCCCGTCGCAGGATCGAATCCTGCCTCGGGCATGGGTGTGTGTGATGTCCTTAGGTTAGTTAGGTTCAAGTAGATCTGAGTTCTAGGGGACTGATGACCTCAAATGTTAAGTCCCATAGTGCTCAGAGCCATTTGAACCTCTAGTTCTGTTAGTTTATCCAGGTCGCATCTCCTTAAATTCCCACCATTTTGCAGTTTCTTCAGTTTTAATCTACAGTTCATGACCAATAGATTGTGGTCAGAGTCCACATCTGCCCCTGGAACTGTCTTACAATTTAAAACCTGGTTCCTAAATCTCTGACTTACAAATATGTAATCCATCTGAAACCTTCCAGTATCTCCAGGCCTCTTCCATGTATACAACCTTCTTTCATGATTCTTGAACCAGGTGTTAGCTATGATTATGTTATGCTCTGTGCAAAATTCTACCAGACGGCTTCCCCTTTCATTCCTTACTCCCAATCCATATTCACCTACTACGTTTCCTTCTCTGCCTTTTCCTACTATCGAATTGAAGTCCCCCATGACTATTAAGGTTTCGTCTCCCTTCACTATCTGAATAATTTCTTTTATGTCATCATGCATTTCATCAATGTCTTCGTCATCTGCGGAGCTAGTTGGCATGTAAACTTGTTCTACTGTGGTAAGTGTGGGCTTCCTGTCTATCTTGGCAACAATAATGCGTTCAATGTGCTGTTTATAGTAGCTTACACGCACTCCTATTTTTTATTCATTATTAAACCTACGCCTGCATTACCCCTATTTTATTTTGTACTTATAACCCTGTATTCACCTGACCAAAAGTCTTGTTTCTCCTGCCACCAAACTACATTAATTCCCACTATATCTAACTTTAATCTATCCATATCCCCTCTTTAATTTCCTAACCTTCCTGTCCGATTAAGGGATCTGACATTCCACCCTCCGATCTGCAGAACGCCTGTTTTGTTTTTACCCGAAAACGACGCCCTCCTGAGTAGTCCCCGCCCTGAGATCCGAATGGGGGACTATTTTTGCTCCGGAATATTTTCCCCAAGAGGACGCCATCTTCATTTAACCATACAGTAAAGCTGCATGACCTCTGGAAAAATTACGGCTGTAGTTTCCCCTTGCTTTCAGCTGTTCGCAGTACCAGCACAGCAAGGCCGTTTTGGTTAATGTTACAAGGACAGATCAGTCAATCATCCAGACTGTTGCCCCTGCAACTACTGAAAAGGCTGCTGCCCCTTTTCAGGAACCCCACCTTTGTCTGGCATCTCCACAGATACCCCTCCGTTGTGGTTGCACCTACGGTACGGCTATCTGTATCACTGAGGCATGCAAGCATCCGCACCAACGACAAGGTCCATGGTTCATTGGGGGAGGGGGGTGCAACTATTAGGCATCTTTATCAAGTCATTTAAGAGTACAAAATAATATTTTCAAGCTCTGAATGAAGTTTTCTGTCTTTAGTAAGGATAGCTGAATTTTTGTACCCATTCCGCTTGGCTATGGTTGTTCGTGAACTATATAACCCTATCTTCACTATCTACCGTTATTAGAAGTGATTGCACGGCCATGAAATTACACCTCAAGAATCTCCAGTTTCATGTAACACTTTTCACTGTGAATGACAACCTGGTATCGAACCAGCGTTGTAGTATAAAATTTGATTCCGATAAATGATATTGCTGAGAGACTGACCTACTTTCCCCCACGAAGATGTGACCACTGGCACCCAGCACAGATAACTCCCAGCACCTCAATATTTTAACATGTGAACTGGCGTGTTTCGGTGACTTCGATGAGCAGTACGGAGTAGCTTTACTGTAACCTGTGGCGAACAGAAAATGCACTAGAAGTTCTTTTCTGAAACCCAGATCGTTTCTCCCAGTATGGAATAGTTACGAGATTGCGCCGCTTAAGCCTGGCCTCAGAATTTAATTTTCTTCAGTTCTGTATCAAATAACGGCCGCTATAATAACAGATTAGTTGGTTGTAAAAACCTAAAGCTTTATTTAAACTGTACTGCGAATAGCTAATAAATAACATATAATTTCCGATTCGAAATTGCCCATTATAAGTATCTACACTCGCAAAATTTCTACCTGCCTTGGTATGATTATTCAGTAAGTATGGCAAGAAGAAAATGCTATACAAAATAAGAAGAGAAAAAACGTTTAATGTGTTTTACAGATTGGATATCCCAGTTTTCATTTTTATAAAGAAAGGTAAATTATAAGTTGAAGGATATATACCGGGTGATCAAAAAGTCAGTATAAATTTGAAAACTGAATAAATCACGGAATAATGTAGATAGAGAGGTACAAATTGACACAGATGCTTGTAATGACATGGGGTTTCATTAGAACCGAAAAAAAAAAAATACAAAAGTTCAAAAAATGTCCGACGGATGGCGCTTGAAACGATCAGAATAGCAATAATTAGCATAACAAAGTAAGGCAAAGCAAAGATGTTCTTTACAGGAAATGCTCAATATGTTCACCATCATTCCTCAACAATAGCTGTAGTCGAGGAATAATGTTGTGAACAGCAGTGTAAAGCATGTCCGGAGTTATGGTGAGGCATTGGCGCCGGATGTTGTCTTTCAGCATCCCTAGAGATGTCGATCGATCACGATACACTTGCGACTTCAGGTAACCCCAAAGCCAATAATCCCCCGGACTGAGGTCAGGGGACCTGGGACGCCAAGCATGATGAAAGTGGCGGCTGAGCACACGATCATCATCAAAGGAAGCGCATCTGTCGGACATTTTGTGAACTTGTTTTTTTTTTGTTATAATATAACTCCATGTCATTCTAAGCATGTGTGTCAATTTTTACCTCTCTATCTACATTATTCCGTGTTTGTGTTTTACAGATTGGATGTCCCAGTTTCCATTTTTATACAGAAAGGTAAATTATAAGTTGAAGGATTATATATATATATATATCCTTCAAGTTATAATTTACCTTTCTGTATAAAAATGGAAACTGGGATATCCAATCTGTAAAACACGTTAAAACGTTTTTTCTCTTTTTATTTTGTATAGCATTTTCTTCTTGCGATACTTACTGAATAATCATACGAAGACAGGTAGAAATTTTGCGAGTATTAGAAAAACTCAGTTCTATATAATGATTCAAGTTTCAGTAAGATTAGGTTTTAATCTAGCAAATAATAAAGAAATCGTAAAGTCTCTTCGAGGGGATAATGCGCCAATAACTAGAGTACTGAATGAGCAGGACTCCATACATCGTGAGAGCTTGAGCTAGCAGCAGGGCAGCGATGCAACTCGCGATGAGACGCAATGTCGTCAATCATTACGGCGCGACGTGTCACTGTGCCTTCGGGAGTTGCCAGCAGACAACCATCAGCGCATGTCACTCAGCGCGCGCTGAGTTATCGGTCTTTCGACAGTGCCTCGTTCACGTGTCGCGCGCTGTTCACTTCCGCCCTGTGATTACGTCTGTTGGTGTCCAGTGACAATAAACCTGTCCACCAAACAAATCCAGATAACCTCTTCCGAAACAAGCACCCGAGGAAACAGAGAAAGGTATTTTTTATTTTTCGGCATACCCTTCATGACAGGCAAGCTAGGTATGGTTTTGGGGAAGACGAATCGAGTGCTGTAAAAATTTATAACCTAATCACACTGCCGTTAATTCTTCGTGGCTTACTTATGTTGAAATCTGTTCAGTATGTATGGCTCATACTCAGTTCGTATAGTATTCTTAAGTTTTTCAAGATTTACATACGGATAATTTAAACCTGTAGTTACATCATTACATGCTTAGTAAGTGTTCTGTGCAGCGAAGTCCTCGTGGCAGTGCTCAGGTAGATTTTTTGCGCGGTTCATGGATGTCTATCATTTCCGCACGCTTTACATTTTTTGTTATTCGTCTGTGTATTCCGACATTTATGTTATGAGACCTTTTTTCATTTTAATAGGTCTTTAGTTGGTTATTCAGAAATGCCATTCATTACATGAGAATTTCCACATTGTTTCTCTCTGAAGGTCCGGCACTATGAACTCGAAGCTCCTCACTAATAGAGTGCTACCTGACCTCTAAAGGTCTGTCTGTTAGGAGTCTAGCCATCTTCTCGTATCCTTCCTCTTTCATCTAATCTTGGATGACTATTAATTTCTTTATGTTCACCGTCCTCCCCCCATGAACCTTGGACCTTGCCGTTGGTGGGGAGGCTTGCGTGCCTCAGCTATACAGATAGTCGTACCGAAGGTACAACCACAACGGAGGGGTATGTGTTGAGAGGACAGACAAACGTGTGGTTCCTGAGGAGGGCAACAGCCTTTTCAGTAGTTGCAGGGGCAACAGTCTGGATGATTGACGGATCTGGCCTTGTAACATTAACCAAAACGGCCTTGCTGTGCTGGTACTGCGAACGGCTGAAAGCAAGGGGAAACTAAGGCCGTAATTTTTCCCGAGGGCATGCAGCTTTACTGTATGGTTAAATGATGGCGTCCCCTTGGGTAAAATATTCCGGAGGTAAAATAGTCCCCCATTCGGATCTCAGGGCTGGGACTACTCAGGAGGACGTTGTTATCAGGAGGAAGAAAACTGGCGTTCTACCGATCGGAGCGTGGAATGTCAGATCCCTTAATCGGGAAGGTAGGTTAGAAAATTTAAAAAGGGAAATGGATAGGTTAAAGTAAGACATAGTGGAAATTAGTGAAGTTCGGTGGCAGGAGGAACAAGACTTTTGGTCGGGTGAATACAGGGTTTAAAATAAAAAATGAAATAGGGGTAATACAGGAGTAGGTTTAATAATGAATAAAAAAATAGGAGTGCGGGTAACCTACTACAAACAGCATAGCGAACGCATTATTGTGGCCAAGATGGACACGAAGCCCACGCCTACCACAGTAGCACAAGTTTACATGCCAACTAGCTCTGCAGATGACGAAGAGATTGAAGAAATATATGAGGAAATAAAAGAAATGATTAAGATAGTGAAGGGAGACGAAAATTTAATAGTCATGGGTGACTGGAATTCGATAGTAGGAAAAGGGAGAGAAGGAAACGTAGTAGGTGAATATGGATTGGGGGGAACAAATGAAAGAGGAAGCCGCCTGGTAGAATTTTGCACAGAGCACAACATAATCATAGCTAACACTTGGTTCAAGAATCATAAAAGAAGGTCGAATACCTGGAAGAAACCTGGAGATACTGACAGGCTTCAGATAGATTATATAATGGTAAGACAGAGATTTAGGAACCAGGTTTTAAAATGTAAGACATTTCCAGGGGCAGATGTGGACTCTGACCACAATCTATTGGTCATGAACTGTAGATTAAAACTGAAGAAACTGCAAAAAGGTGGGAATTTAAGGAGATGGGACCTGGATAAACTGAAAGAACCAGAGGTTGTACAGAGTTTCCAGGAGAGCATAAGGGAACAATTGACAGGAATGGGGGAAAGAAATACAGTAGAAGAAGAATGGGTAGCTTTGAGGGATGAAGTAGTGTAGGCAGCAGAGGATAAAGTAGGTAAAAAGACGAGGGCTGCTAGAAATCCTTCGGTAACAGAAGAAATATTGAACTTAATTGATAAAAGGAGAAAATATAAAAAAGCAGTAAATGAAGCAGGCAAAAAGGAATACAAACGTCTCAAAAACGAGATCGACAGGAAGTGCGAAATGGCTAAGCAGGGATGGCTAGAGGACAAATGTAAGGATGTAGAAGCTTGTCTCACCAGGGGTAAGATAGATACTGCCTACAGGAAAATTAGAGAGACCTTTGGAGAAAAGAGAACCAATTGTATGAATATCAAGAGCTCAGATGGAAACCCAGTTCTAAGCAAAGAAGGGAAAGCAGGAAGGAGTATATAGAGGGTCTATACAAGGGCGATGTACTTGAGGACAATATTATGGAAATGGAAGAGGATGTAGATGAATATGAAATGGGAGATATGATACTGCGTGAAGAGTTTGACAGAGCACTGAAAGACCTAAGTCGAAAGAAGGTCCGGGGAGTAGACAACATTACATTAGAACTACTGACTGCCTTCGGAGAGCCAGTCCTGACAAAACTCTACCATCTGGTGAGCAAGATATATGAGACAGGCGAAATACCCCCAGACTTCAAGAAGAATATAATAATTCCAATCCCAAAGAAAGCAGGCGTTGACAGATGTGAAAGTGGTGTGTATGTGCCAGTATGTTGTACGGTATCAGCGCAGTAAGGTGGATCGACATGAAGAAGTGACAGATTGGTAAAAAGTCTGCCGGTGTGGCTGAGCTGTTCTAGGCCCTACACTCTGGAACCTCGCGACAGTAGGGTCGCAGGTTCGAATCCTGCCTCGGGCACGGATGTGTGCGATGTCCTTAGGTTAGTTAGGTTTAAGTAGTTCTAAGTTCTAGGGGACTGATGACCTCAGAAGTTAAGTGCCGTAGTGCTCAGAGTCATTTTAACCATTTTAGATTGGTAAAAAGCTGTTACCATGTTTGGCTTTTATACCCTGCACAAGGCCAATGCTCGCAGCGACAAATATCGCAGAAACTGGGCAGTAACCAACTGGAGGTCTGTAGTATGGTCCGGTGGGTCGAGATTTTGAGTGTTATTGAATTGCGCGAGGAGTCAAGTTCACCGACAGCCCAATCGGGTTTTAAACGGCAAAGACTGGAGGCGTGTTGTTCACTCCCCAGGGGGATGTGTAACGGATTGGAAGTGTTGATCGCACAATGATTTGACCATACCCGATTGCTTAACTCAGCAATATCGGTCGCCAGGGGTTACCCTTTCGCCGACATCTCTATCATAAGTCGTCTTCCAGAAGGACTACTGCTGTTTTCAATGGGTTGCACGCATACATTGGCGAATAGTCATTTATCGTATCGCAAATTGATTCTCCCGTGATATCGCTCTCTCCTTATCCCACAGGAAATGTCTGGACTATTAGGAACAGTGGGTGAATCGTAGCAGTCGTTATCACGGCAGTTTGATAGTTCTGTGGGATTTAACTATCAATGAGTGTCTTGAGCTTGCTATGTCATATCTGAAGAAACTTTGGGACCCTCCCCGTCGGTGGAATGAGACCATTGTTAACGCTAGACGTGGCGTTACAAGGTATTAGCGTGATGTTTGCCGCATGTGACTAATTTTTTCGGTATGCTTGGTTTGTCCTTTTCGCTCGCCTTTACATCCTGCTTTCTATTTATTTTCCAGCGAGAAGTTAGGGGGTAAGAATGAAATTCGCTATAAGTCTCCATCACAGGAGATTAAATCCGATTTCAATGTGAAATGAGCATTATTGGTTGAACAAACTTGGTTTATGGCACTGTAGCGACTGAAAACATCATCTCAGGTCCAGGAAATAGTAACTGCTGGTAACAGGTCATATGTAGGAACAGAGAGACCTATCGTTAAAATGAAATTACAGAGATGACAACTAAAGCTCGCGATACGTGCGAAAGTTTGGGACGGCACTATAAGTGCGATTATTCTTAGCAAAGTATAGCCGCCGTCTCCAGAACTATGGTTTGCTTTGCTCCTCCGCGTCTTCTTTCGTATCCTAACAGCTGTTACCAGATTAGGAAATAATCTCCGTAAATAAGGACAGAATGGACCGCACGCTATTTGGTTGGTCGGAGAAATGCTCGACGTTACCCTACCATTTCATACGTGAAAGAAGAGGAGATGTGAGGCAATACATATAATTTACACTCCAACAGCTGCCGATTTGTCTACTTCAATTATTGCAGCTTCAGACGCAAACTCGCATTCGGGAGGACGACGGTTCAATCCCGTCTCCAGCCATCCTGATTTAGGTTTTCCGTGATTTCCCTAAATCGTTTCAGGCAAATGCCGGGATGGTTCCTTTGAAAGGGCACGGCCGATTTCCTTCCCAATCCTTCCCTAACCCGAGCTTGCGCTCAGTCTCTAATGACCTCGTTGTCGACGGGACGTTAAACACTAACCACCACCACCACCACCACCACCAGACGCAAACGCGAGGAGACATTCCCTACCACTGCTCTGGAATTTGGGCAAGCCTTCCGCTCTTTCTGCGATTCACTGTCTGTTACCGAGTTAATTGAGACGTTTTACTACTAATCTAACAATAGTGGAATGGATAGATTCGACTCGATTTCAAAACTCCAGGCACAGACCTTGAAATTTGTACTTTAGACTGGGCATGAAAGAAAAGAGAGACCATTTGTTGTTACAGAAATTGAGAAGCATAAGTTAATGTGCTCTAACTGCCATTTTCACGACTAAAGATTCATTCTGCTAATAAAGAAACATTAGTATATTTCATAGAGTTAACGATTATCTCTGAAGCAGTTCAACTCTCTAAGGCTCTAGAGAATTTTTACTCTGCGAGCGCATAGATCCCGATATTTTCTCAGGAAACGCATAAAAAATAAAGTCGTATAGGGTACTCGAGGGCGTGACCACCATTTTCGGCTGCTTTCATGGAAAGGACTTCCCTCAATTTATTGCCTTTCCTTAACGAAGACCGAGCGAGTTGGCGCATTGGGTAGCACATTGGACTCGCATTCGGGAGGACGACGGTTCAGTCCTGATTTAGGTTTTCCGTGATTTCCCTAAGTCGCTCCAGGCAAATGCTGGGATGAGACCTGTGACCTAGCTGTCTGGTCTCCTCTCCCAAACAACCCAACTCAATCCAACCCTTAACGAAGGTTTGTCTTAAATGTGTTTGGCAGAGCTGGTAGATATGAGCACGTTGTCCGTATTGTTGAAGACGGTACTGGAAAAGACAGGGCGAGCTCTGGCGCAAACACAGTTATTAATCCTCTGGAACATCAACAAGTGTGACGTAGGAAGATGATGATGTATGGTTTGTGGGGCGCTCAACTGCGCGGTTATCAGCGCTCGTACAAATTCCCAAACTCGCCACTGTCGTGAATGACACCCAGTCATCTAGAGGCAGGTGAAAATCGCTGACCCGGCCGGGAAACGAACCCGGGACCCCATGCTCGGGAAGCGAGAACGCGACCGCGAGACCACGAGCTGCGGACTCGGGACGTAGGGTTTAACATCCCCGTTGTGACAATCTATCACGTTCTCTACCGCGTCATTTCCCTTCTGCGAAGGGCGTGCATTAAGTAAAGCAACACTTCTTTCCTCGGTCAGTTTCGGTTGAAAAAGTGCAGAATTTTGTGTGGGACTTAATGGAAGATTTCTGCTTCAGCCGCTGTAGTTTTATGAACTTCCGATAGATGGTGGTGCTATACGTAGCCATCAAAATGGTGTCTGTAGTGGATTTGCCTTCCAAGTAGAGAGCTGTCACTGAGTTTCTTTTCGCTCAGAACGAAAGTATCGCAGATGTTCAGAGTCCCTTGCAGAATGTCTATGGATACGTGATACGTGGTAATGACCAAAAGCACGGTGAGTCGTTAGGCGAGGTGTCTGTCGTCATTGTAACAAGGTAGCGCAAACCTGTCCGATCTCGCGCGTGTCGAACGGTCGTACACAGCTGATACTCCTACACTTTTGGAACGTGCGGACACTGTCATTCGAGGTGCGACGGATCAAAACCAAACACCTCGACCCTTAACTGCACTTCTTGTTGGCAGTTACGACAAACTCGCCCAGCAGTTCGTGTATGCAACTCCGTTACTTAACATTAGACCATAATGGTACGAAGGACCCTATCTGTGGAATTCCTTGCGCGTTATGAGACTGATCGTGACAATTTTATTGATGCAGCAAAATGGCTGCGACGTCGAACGTTGCAGTGGCACCATGAGGGCGTACAGGCCCTCCTAGTAAGGTGACGCCAGGCCGTCAATTTGAACGGAAATTACGTTAAACAATAGGCTTTTGTAGCCAAAGGAATGGGCAGTATCATGGTGTATTGGAATTCTGAATAAAACGAATCTTGCTTCAGTAAAAAAAATGATGCGTTACTTATTGAGCGCCACTTGTAGTTGGCAGAGAAACTGGCAACAAACATTTTTCCCTTCACGAAGCTTACTGCTGATTCCCACAATCATAAGCAGGTGCATTTTCGAAGGTTCACGTTTCACGTTCAAGAAGTCATTCACGTACGAGGAGCGTACAAACCAGCACTCGTTTGATCGTCGCACAGACTCTCGTATGGAGGACAGAGACATAGGCATTCACGGTGTAGACAAGCAACTGAAAGAGTTGGAAACAAATGAGTCACCAAATACGGATGGAATCCTAGTTCCGTCTTACAGAGAGTTCTCTACGACATTGGCCCTTAATGGCTTGCATTTATCACGAACCTCCCACCCATCGCAAATCCCAAGCGATGGGGAAAAGCACAGGTGAGTCCTGTATATAAGAAGGGTAAAAGGACGGACCTTCAAAATTACAGACCAATATCCTTAACAATGGTTTGCTGAAGAACTATTGAACGTATTCTCACTTCGAGTATAACGAATTTCCTTGAGACGGAAAAGCTTCTGTCCACGAATCAGCATCGATCGCGCGAAACTCAGCTTGCCCTTTCCTCACACGATATTCTACAAACTACTTATGAAGTCCAACAGGTTGATTCCAAATTTCTCGTTTTCCTAAAAGCGTTTGACACCGTGTCCCAATGTAGACTGTTAGCCAAGGTAGGTTCCCAGATATGTGAGTGGCTCGAAGACATCATAGCAGAATGCATTACGTTGTCCTCGACAGTGAGTGTTCATCCGACACAAGAGTATCGTCAGGTGCGCCCCAGGGAATTGTGATAGGACCGCTGTTGTATTTACATAAATAATCTGGCTGACAGGGTGAGCAACAATCTACAGCTGTTTCCGACGATGTTCTGGTGTACGAGAAGGTGTCATCACTGGGTTACTGTAGCCTGATATAAGATGACTACAAAATTTCTAGTTAGTATGATGAATGGCAGCTAACTCTAAATGTATGAAATGTAAGTTAATGAAATTTAGTTGGAAAAGAACCCATAATATTGAAATAGAGCATTAGTAGTGTGCTGCCTGAGAGAGTATCGTCGATAAAATATCGAGGCGTAACGTTGCAGAGCGATATGAAATGGAGCTACGATATAAGGATTGTTGTAGGGAAGGTGAACGGTCGACTTCTGTTCATTGGGAAAATTTTAGGAAAATATCGTTTATCCGTTAAAGATACAGTATATAGGACGCTAGTACGACACATTCTCGAGTACTGCTCGAGTGTTTGGGATCCGCACCAGGTCGGATTAAAGTAAGACATCGCAGCAGTTCAGAGGCGGGCTGCTAGATTTGTTACCGATAGGTTCGAACAACATGCCAGTATTACAGAAATGCTTCGGGAACTCAAATGGGAATCTGTGAAGGGAAGGTGACGCTCTTTCCGAGGAACACTACGGATAAAATTCAGAGAACCAGCATTTGAAGCTGCTTCCATCGTAAATTTCGCGTCAGAACCAAGAAGATAGGAGAAATAGGGCTCGTACGGAGGGATGAAGACAGTCGGTCCTCCCTCATTGTTTGCGAGTGGAACAAGAAGGTAAACAACTAGTAGTGGTACAGTGTACTCTCCGGCTTGCACCGTATGGTAGCTTGAGGAACATGTACGTCGATATATATATATATATATATAATCATCGCGGTAGATGTTTATTTTTACATGCCATAATTCGTATCTTATATTGTGTCGTTAAATGGGCTTTGCCTTTCAATAAATTTTCATACTCCTGTGAATGACGTCAGTGCTGTTGAGATAAAATCTGGGTATGCATGAACTGTGGTAGGGTGGACGACTAAATAACATTAAAATTAGACGCTATGTACTCGAGAATCTGTTGCAATTTGATTATATTCGAAATATTGCATAAGAGTTCTGTGAATTGAAACAAGGTTTCAAGACCATGTTGGCACACGTATATCCTTAGGCATTGCTCACTACATAGATGGTAAACTGTCAAAACTATAGCCACGTGCTCTTCGTAGTTTTAGTAAACCTCTCGGATGCCGTCCCATTGTACAAGTGACGTGGGATCCAAAGATATTTCCGCGTCAGTGTTGCGGATATGAAATAGGAAAAGATCAGAAATTATCTCCGTACTGAGACTTCTTGGCACATTAAAGCCGTGCTCCAAACTAGAAATCGAACCTTTGTTCCCAGATTCAGGTCCTTCTCTGGTATGCTGTTTCAATCTACGAGGAATTTTCAGTTGAGCGCTCATTCCACTGGAGAGTGAAAATTCATCGTGGAGTTCCTCGCTACTAATTTTAGCGGGACACAACTTTCTAAGAATGACGATCGTTGAGTGATATGGACTGAATCCATCTTCCTGATGCTATTGACTTATCGTGTATACCTGAAACCATCGATTAATTTTTGGCCGCCCGCAGTAACCTGTTTGGTAAACCTCTCGCCAATGATATAATTCATATTACTAACAGTGCTAAAAATAGTGGTAAACCGATCTCAGTCTCGTAACGCAGTTCATTGACTAATGTTATAGGTTTACTGCAAGATAACATAAAAATATGCAGCATCGAATAAACTGTAACGATCTCACTGTAAACGAAATTTTTCGCGTTTACGAATGAGAACGAAGAAGGAACTTCGTAACTTGTTTTAACATACTCTGTCAGGCTAATATCTAATTAGAGACGTAGCTTAATCTTGGGTTTCATATCAACTTTCCAGGTAAGCTGTAATTCAAGTTCCTCCCTCACTTCAAGCAAGAAAAGCGCCGAGAAAAAAAATTTGATAAGTGTTACGGAACGAAACGTAATAAGACACCTTCGTCCAAAAGAGATGCGACAAAGAGATAAAGAGCACCCGAAAGAGCTGTCTTTTTTCGAGTTTTTCTTCTTCTCTTGGAAATGAAATGCGGATTCAGATAACAGGTACGCATTTATACAGATTCTGTATACATCTGCGGAAGCCCCTTTATGCTTTCTCATCCGAATTGCGATCCGCATCGAACGTTGGAGCCTTACCAGAATTACTGGTTAGACAGCTAGTGTTCTTTTATGAGAAAGAAAATTAGCTTTTGTTCTGAAATTTTATTACGCAGTTGAAGCAGCGGAAGAGGTTTCAAATTTATTACATGATCAAAGAAATATGACCGCTTCGTGGCGAAAATGGTTTTAAAAAGTATGAGTCCCATGTTATACAGAAAATGCTCTCGGGCTTATTTGACAGAAGACAAGAAGGAAAACATTTACACAGCACAATGTCTATGAGTGTTTATCTGAAGAATAGTTAAACCCTACTTCCGTTTCGCAAGTAACATGCGCATGACGGGAAGCGATTGCAAAATACGATGAAAACTACACCAAAGTCCGGTACGTAATGCATAGATCAGCACTGCATAACCTATCTTCCTTCAACATTTATGCTTAATGCTATTACAGGTAGCAAGATGTCGGATTTACAGTTCTTAAAAACGCCATGTTGTATTTATAAATTCAAAAACACGTTTCAAAATAACGTACAACTGAACGCAAACAAACACTTGAAATCTATACACTACAGGTGCAATTTATTTATAAGTAAATCAGTGCAACACTGAAATTTGTAAGTATTACAACACTCCTAGAGAATATTCAGAATTAATGTGAACTCGGAGGATGTGCTCTTGTACTAATTGATATAGAACGTCTCAGAATACGCAATATCGACCAACGAATCGAAATGAGTTCGAAGTCTTACCCATATCCCTAATCCACACTTTCCCGCCTCCTAATGTTCGATGTAAGATGATGCCGTAGTGCGCTGTGTATAGCCTTAATACCTTCCTAAAAAGATCTTCCGTAAGCCACTCACATGATTTTTTCAAAAATGATTCATATACACAGAAGGATACACACCGATTCTATACAAACGCATGCTTTGCAGTATGTGACTTCAAAATTGCTCGTGTCATTCTAAACTGTTCACTTTACATCTAAGCCAGAGTTAACACTGGGTAACTTTCAAATAACTGGCTCAAGGTGGAAAATATCGATGTTGATTGCCATATGTTTGTATCTTAGTACTCGAAAAGACTCGATAACCCTATTACATGATTTCTTCAATCTATTGCTCATCAGTAAAACATGTAGGCCTTCGACTGCAAACCCATAAGAAGCTAACCTGTGAGTAAGTGGTGAAGCAGTGAGAGTAACTATGTGTCAGCCACATCATTATTAAGAATACGCTATTTGAACTAATTTATTTATATCCGGTTATAAGACATTTTGAAATTTTATGATATTTCTGTCGTCTCACGTGTTTCAAAAGAAAGGGATTTTTTTCATATCTTCTCCTTACCAGTAAGGTGAGGGAACAGCTGGAAATGTTACACCTTCTGTCTTTATAAATTTTCCTTGAGTGCAAATGGAATTCGGTCTTGCTCCTGACAGTCCTAACTACCAGCTGAATGTGAGATAGAGACTGAGCGACTCTGCCAATACATTGAGCCAGCAGCTAGTGTGCGGACTTTTTTTACTTTTTACTTCACTCTATAAATTAGTAGCAGAACATTAGAGGACATCTGAAGTGGTATACAACTTAATACACTGAAGAGCCAAAGAAACTGGAACACCTGCCTAATAGCGTGCAGGGTCCCAGCGAGCACGCAGAAGTGCCTCAACACGTCGAGGCATGGACTCGACTAACATATGATGTAGTGCTGGAGGGAGCTGAAACCACGAATCCTGCAGGGCTGTCCATAAATCCGTAAGAGTTAGACGGGGTGGAGATCTCTTATGAACAGCACGTTTCAAGGCATCCGAGATATGCTCAATAATGTACATGTCTGGAGAGTTTGGTGGCCAGCGGAAGCGTTTAAGCACAGAAGATGGTTCCTGGAGCCACTTTGTAGCAATTCTGAACGTGTGGGGTATCGCATTGTCCTGCTGGATATGTCCAAGTCCGTTGGAATGCTCAATGGACATGAATGGATGCAGGTGATCAGACAGGATGCTTACATACTTGTCATCAGCCAGAGTCGTGTCTAGACGTATCAGGGGTCACACTGCACACGCCCCAAACTATTACAGACCCTCCACCAGCTTGAACAGTCTACTGCTGACACGCAGATTCCATGGATTCGTGAGGTTGTCTCCATACCCGTACATGTCCATCCGCTAGATACAATTTGCTCGAGACGCGTCCGACCAGGCAACAAGTTTCGAGTCATCAACAGTCCAATGTCGGTGTTGAGGGGCCCAGGTGAGGCTAAAGATTTGTGTCGTGCAGTCATTAAGGGTACACGAGTGGGCCTTCGGCTCCGAAAGCCCATATTGGTGATGTTTCGTTGAATGGTTCGCGCGCTGACAGTTATTGATGGTCCAGCATTGAAATCTGCAGCAATTTGCAGAAGGTTTGCACCTCTGTAACGTTGAATGGTTGTCTTCAGTCTTCTTTGGTCCCGTTCTTGCACAATCTTTTTCCTGCCGCAGCGATGTCGGAGACCGATGTTTTACCAGATTCCTGATATCCGCGGTACACTCGGGAAATGGTCGTTGGGGAAAATCCCCACTCCATCGCTACCTAGGAGATGCTGTGTCCCATCCCTCGTGTACCGACTATGACACCTCATTGAAATTTACTTAAATCTTGATAACATGCCATTTTAGCAGCAGTAATCGTTCTAACAACTGCGTCAGGCGCTTGATGTCTTATATAGGCGTTGCTGACCACAGCGCCGTATTCTGCCATTTTTACATATCTCTATATTGGAATACGCATGCCTATTCCAGTTTCTGTGGCGCTTCAGTGTATAAGAGTGCTTTACAGTGATGGGATGTTACAGGCGCAGTGGAATATAACGATTCGAGTTAATGTACTGTGGTGAGAACTAACGATTCGATTCTTCTCATGAGTTCTTTTCAGCATTCGTGATAAGTACGTCGTAATAGTGTTTGAAAGTAAGGGCGTCACCATCTCCCGGAGGAAGGTCAATTTTTGCAACACAAATAGTAAAAATGTTAAAGAATAGTGCTTAACAGGTGAAGGAAGGAGAACTAGCGCCCCCTAGACAACGGCGTCATTGGATACGAGGCACAAGTCGGGTGTGGGGAATGATGGTGTAGGAAATAGACCCTATCCTTTGAAAGAACCACCTTACTATTCACCTTAAGCGATTTCATGAAATTACGTAAAACATAATTCTGGATAGCTGGACAGTAATTTGAACCGCTACCATCCCGAGTATGAATCCAGTGGCTTACTACCGGGCCACTTCGGTGGGTTTCAACGTATGATGTGTGATTTTTTTCTCCAGAAAAAGGTATTCCATAGCAGGGATGTGGGATACGAGTCACAAAGGAAAATTAAACATAATGTAGTATGACTAATTCAAATGGGAAGATAGTACCTAGTAACATTAAGCATTAGTCCCAACTAAATGTTAACGATATTTTTTTTAAATGAAAAAAAAAAACTCCTCAATGACCAAACAGATAACTAGAAGGGGCAATATACATAGGCGCATACCGTGAAATACACTTAAATACACACACACACACACACACACACACACACACACACACACACTCACACTCTTAGCAGAACAGTACTAGGAAAACAAAAAAAATTCAAATTTAAACCTAATAGTCACTAACACTACCTACCAGTACGTTTTGCATACCAAATTCCGCCAGAACACAACTTAAACCACCTGCTAAACTTTATCCATCTGCTAAAATACCACAGTAACTACCTCATCTTCGCAAGTGAAGAGCACTACAAAACTCGTAGAACGCCCACGTATAGGGGGTAGACAAAATATGGAAACACCACAAACCCAACACATTACCATGCCTAAAACGGTGTTGGCATTCAAAACAGCTCTGGTCGTCTCGGGATGGATAAACAAAGATCCTGTATTTTTATCAAGGAAATGTTATTCTGTACTTCTTCCAAAATAATGAAGAGTTCGGGTGATGCTAATGGAAGTCACATAAATAAGTAATATTAAGATCTGATGGCTGTGGTGGCAAGGGAGGATGACATAATTCATCCTTGTGTTCACAAAGTTAGTGCGGAACGATGCGAGCTGTGTGACTTAGCGGATGACGTTTCTCCGCTTTCCCTGTATGCGGTATAAATCTTCGATATGGCCACCTTGGTTACGGAACCACCCACTATAGGAGTAACATTCCCGAAATGATGCGCTCAGAATTGCATAGAACACGGTTGCGACCACAACTGACGCTTGGAACGTATTGAGGACCTTTCAGAGGTGACGTTCAAGGTCAAATACGACAGCTCATACTGCAGACCTGGCTAGCTTTTACATTTGTGTTTAAACATTCATTTCACGTGGTGTGTCCATATTTTTGCCCAACCCAACTCGCAGCATACACGCGTGTGATTGAAACGCGTATTGTAATTATCATCAAGTCAGTAGACTCAACTTCTCTGTTTTTGTGACCATTAAAACTAATAGTGGCAAACTCTGGCAAATAATTGTCGTTACTTTAAAATTAAAAACTGCGATATTATTTCATTATAGATCTCAGCGGCAGCGGAGTACGTGTGTCTTGTACATGAGGGTTTGCTGGCTTAGAGGACCGCCCCTCTCCTTTGGTTGAGTGATGAATAGCCTGCCGAAATCGAAGATACGAGTACATCGGCTACATTATTCTCAGAAAATGCTCGTCCTCGCAGATCGGCAATAGAAAAGGTTAATAAAATATCAGGAAACTGCAGGAGCATCAATGCCAAGGTCCCAGATGCTGTACCGCTTATTGAAAGTTATGATGCAAAGATGCTCAGATAGCGTTAGGAATAAAGTATGTGATCAAAAGTATCCGGACACCCCAAATGCATACGTTTTTCATATCAAGAGCATTGTGCTGCCACCTACTGCCAGGTACTCCATATCAGCGGCCTCAGTAGTCATTAGACATCGTGAGAGAGCAGAATGGGGCGCTCCACGGAACTCACGGACTTCGAACGTGGTCAGGTGATTGGGTATCATTTATATCATACGTCGTTACGCGAGATTCAACACTCCTAAACATCCCTAGGTCCACCGTTCCCGATGTGATAGTGAAGTGGAAACGTGAAGGGACGCGTACAGCACAAAAGCCTACAGGCCGACCTCGTCTGTTGACTGACAGAGACCGCCGACAGTTGAAGAGGGTCGTCATGTGTCATAGGCAGACATCTATCCAGACCGTCATACAGGAATTCCATACTGCATCAGAATCCACTGCATGTACTATGACAGTTAGGCAGGAGGTGAGGAAACCTGGATTTCTGGGCTGAGCGGCTGCTCGTAAGCTACACATCACGCCGGTAAATGCCAAACGACGCCTCGCTTGGTATAAGAAGTGTAAACACTGGACGATTGAGCAGTGGAAAAACGTTGTGTGGAGTGACGAATTACAGTACACAATGTGGCGATTTGATGGCAGGGTGTGGGTATGACGAATGCCTGGTGAACGTCATCTGCCAGCGTGTGTAGTGTCAACAGTAAAATTCGGAGGCGGTGGTGTTACGGTGTGGTCGTGTTTTTGATGGAAGGGATTTGCACCCCTTGTTGTTTTGCGTGGCACCATCACAACACAGGCCTAAATTGATGTTTTAAGCACCTTGTTGCTTGTAACTGGTGGAGAGATATTCGGGGATGCCGATTGCACCTTTCAACACGGTCAAGCACCTGTTCATAATGCACGGCCTGTGGCGGAGTGATTACACAGCAATAACATCCCTGTAATGTACTGGTCAGCACAGGGTCCTGACCTGAATCCTACAGTCTGGGATGTTTTGGAACGCCGACTTCGTGCCAGGCCTCACCAACCGACATCGATACCTCTCCTCAGTGCAGCACTCCGTGAAGATTGGGCTGGCTTTCCCCAAGAAACCTTCCAGCACCTGATGGAACGTATGCCTGCGAGAGTGGAAGCAGTCGAGGCTAAGGGTGGCCCAACACCATACTAAATTCCAGCGTTACCGATGGAGGGCACCACGAACTTGTAAATCATTTTCAGCCATGTGTCCGGTTACATTTGATATCATAGTGTAGATAATTGGTTGAATCCGTAAGAGAATAGCAACGAAATCCTAAATTGAGGTTGGAGTATTTATCGCAAGGATTATTCGTCAATGTTGGCAGCGTATTTGTTGCAGTAAAGAATTCGGTAACATCTGGTGAAATCGTCACTGATTCCGAATGTGAATTAATCTGGGTGTAGTTAAGCACCAAAGGTGGATCAAAAATGGTAACCGACTGCTTTTACGGACTTCCAGCGTCAGGAGCTGTAGTGGTAGAGCGCTTCATTGAAAACTTATTGAATGTCGTAAGTATCCTGACCATGCTGTTGTAATAGGGTGTTACTTCAACTTGCCAGGTGTAGCTTCAGAGCGTTGTGCTACCAAAGCTGGTGCGAGAGACAGGTGTTCGTGTGATATTATTATGAATATCTTGTCCGAAATTCACTTCGAGCAGAAAGAAATCCTAATCGCAAAGACAACCCTTTAGCCCTCCTAGCAACAAATAGAATCAATTAACTTAGAGGAGAGTATTAGTGATCATAAAGCTGTAATAGCATCTACAACTGTGGTTATTACAAGAAACGTTAAGAAAGATATGAAAATTTTTTGCTTAGCGGAACTGGAAGGTTACAATTTGCAGAGTATCTGAGTAGCCAACATCAAATATTCAGTTTTGAGGACGAAGTTGCGGAGCATAAATGGAAAAAATTCAAAAGCCTCGTTCAGTATGCCGTAGACAAACATGTTCCGAACAAGGTCTTAAGAGAAGGGAAAGAACCGCCATGGTGTAACAGTCACGTAAAAAAACTGCTACGTAATAAAAGAGGACTTCATC
Organism: Schistocerca serialis cubense; assembly: GCF_023864345.2. Lineage (NCBI taxonomy): Eukaryota > Metazoa > Arthropoda > Insecta > Orthoptera > Acrididae > Schistocerca > Schistocerca serialis. The sequence continues at coordinate 316,487,172 of NC_064640.1, read as the reverse complement.
ACGGATTCAAAAGAATGGAGAACATAGCTGACGAGAAAAAGTTGAACGAAGCGAAATTGAGCGTAATGAGAGCAATGAGAGAAACGTTCAGTGGATCTTGAAGTCAAATTTTGTCTACTGGTCTAAACAAAAACCCAAGAAATTTTGTCTTAGGTAAAATCTGTAAACGGTTCGAAATCGTCTGTTCTGTCACTCAGTGACCATAATGGCACCAAAACATAAAATAACAGAGAGAAGGCCGAATTACTGAATTCGATGATCGGAAATGTTTTCACCACAGAAGATCGTAATACGTCGCCTCTTTTAAATCATCGTACGAACTCCAAACGGCTGATATTGACATAGCTGTTACTGGAATAGAAAACTCTCTATAGATGATTTCTGGTGGAAAGGCCTCAGGACCAGACGAGATACTTATAACATTCTAGATCGATTATGCGAGAAGACTTGGTCCACATGTAGCAGCAGTTTATCGTAGGTCGCCGGAGCTCCGAAGGGTATCCAGCCACTGTAAAAAAGCGCAGGCTATTCTCATTTTCAAGAAGAGCCATAAGACAGGTACACGTAATTATAGGCCTATATCGTTGACATAAGTCGGTTGTGTAATTATGGAGTATGCTTTGTCCTCAAGAATTATGACGTTTTTGGAGAACGAAAATCTCCTCAATGAAACTGAATTCCGCAATCAGTGATCTTGCTGGACTCAGCTCACTCAGTTACTCCGTGAGATCCACAGCGCTATAGACGTCGGCGCTCACGTAAATGCCGTGTTCCTGGACTTCAGGAAAAGCATTTAACACCGGCCCACACTGCCGTTTAGAGAAAAAAATTAGAGCCTACCGAATATTGGACCAGGTATGCGGCTGGATTCAATGCTTCCTTGCAGACCGGACCCAGCTCGTCCCTCTTAACGGAACAAAATCGAGAGCTGTAGAGGTAAATTCGGGAGTATCCCAAGGAACTGTAATAGGACCGTTACTGTTAACAGTGGATGTAAAAGATTTAGTAGTTTGTGTGGATAGCTCTTTAAACTTGATCGCAGACGATGCGGTTGCCTATTAGAGGGCAGCAACGCCAGATGACAGTAACGATCGCCAGAAGGACCTATACAGGACAGATTAATGGTGCAGGGACTGGCAATTAATACTCAACGTAAATAAATGTTGCATATTGCGCATGCATGAGAAAAGAAATCCACTGTACAACTACGCTCTTGATAATAGACTGTTGGAACCGGTAACTACCGTAAAACATCAGAGATTACCTCCCTGGAGCGTCCTTACGTAGAATAAAACAAATAGTATTAAAGACAGATGCAAGACTAAGATTCATAGGAAGAATCTTAACAAAATATAACTCATCTTCTAAAGAAGTGGCTTTCAAGACGATTGTTCGACTGATTCTTGAGTGTTGTTCATCAACGTGGGACCCCCAACGAGGTAGGACTGATAGAATACACGGAGAAGATTGAAGCAGGAGAGGCGTTGTGCATCATGGAAAGGTTACTATTAAACTTTCAGGAGAGTACTTTCCGGCAAGAGTCGGACCACGTAATACTTCCTCCCACATACGTTTCGCGAAATACGCAGCTTACCGGCATTCCTTCTTCCCACGCGCCTTTCACGAATGGTTCTAATGGCCCTAAGCACTATGGAACCTAACATCTGAGGTCATCAGTCCCTGCCGGCCGGAGTGGCCGAGCGGTTCTAGGCGCTACAGTCTGGAGCTGCGCGACCGCTACGTTCGCAGGTTCGAATCCTGCCTCGGGCATGGATGTGTGTGATATCCTTAGGTTAGTTAGGTTTAAGTAGTTCTCAGTTCTAGGGGACTGATGACCTCAGAATTTAAGTCCCATAGTGCTCGGAGCCACTTTTTTGAATCATCAGTCCCCCTAGACTTAGAAACTACTTAAACCTAACTAACATAATGAGGCAGGATTCGAGCCTAGGACCGTAACAGCAGCGCGGTTCCGAACTGAAGAGCCTAGAGCCGCTCGGCCACAGCGGCCGGCTTCACGAATGAAACAGCGACAGTAGGGTCATACAGTGGTAGCAGAAGTATCCTCCGCCACACGCAGTCATGTGTCTTGTGGAATACGAAAATAGATGTAGATGTGGAAACTCATAGACAATAGCAGATCTTGATAACAAGGAAAATATGTTTGTATACATTACACTACAAACTGTCGATTGAAACAAATGGTAATATACTAAAAATATAGATGAAAGCACACCTGTTTCGCAATGAGGATGAGTTTGATGTGAGCTCTTATCCTCACGGCCGCACCGGTGTTAAAAATAATGTCACTAACACACTGCTAAAGTCTTTACAGATGTAGAGGATCTAAATACAAAAGAGGTCATGAACATGTATAATTTGCTGGTGTACATGCATGTTGAAATAGACAGAACGTTGCCTAAAGGGTGGGCCAGCAATGTCGGCGCAAATTAGCGCGCGGGAATGTACATGCGCTGCTGAGCAGCGTGCTCGCTCGTGACAGCACGAGCCGCGCGGGCAGCGGCCGCTGTTGCTGGCGTGCTTTACCGACGCGGCGGTCGGCTGCTGGCATATCGCGTTAGATGAGCCCTGCCCAAACTCAGCGCCGACTCCTTTGTCTCGTCCCGGATAATCCAGGCGCAGCTAGGAACGCCAGCGCAAGTTTGCCCCGTCCTGCAAACTGCGTGATTAAAGGTACCGCGCTGGCTCATTAGATATGGCCATTATAGTACTTATCACCGGTGCTGGGCTTACCGTTTGACAGGAAACACAGTGACCATAAAAAATCGCCTTAATCGATAAACGTTTGTCATGAGCGTAAGCTGTCGACGTTAGCTAAGTATCTGCACAGAAGCTTTTGTTCTTTATGCTACAGATATCCGCTTTTTATCTTCTTCAGTGCTATACAGCGTTGTGCAAAAATGTATTTACACGACTCGGTTTATAACGGAACATGCACAAAAATAGTTGTAATGTAAAATTCAAATGGTTCAAATGGATCTGAGCACTATGGGACTTAAGAGCTGTGGCCATCAGTCCCCTAGAACTAAGAACTACTTAAACCTAACTAACCTAAGGACATCACACACATCCATGCCCGAGGCAGGATTCGAACCTGCGACGGTAGCAGGTAATGTAAAATATTAAATATTATTTATCGCGAAGCGTTGTGCAAAAATGTATTTACACGACTCGGTTTATAACGGAACATGCACAAAAATAGTTTTAATGTAAAATATTAAATATTATTTATCGAATATGACGCATGACAGGTTTGAGCACATGACACGGGATAAATAAAAGCTGATCACAGAACCAAGGAACACCTTGAGAAATATAATTGTCTGCAGTGCTCAGTTTGGTATAGAAAAATTCAGTACGTACAGCTATACGTAAATAATGTTATTGACGAAGTCAGTTGGACTCCATTAGAAATTAATGATGTTCTCCTTGCAAGACTGCTCTCAATGAGAAAATAACAAGGGGTGAATATAGGATCATGAACATTTTTTAAGACAGTTTCAGAGATTATGTGTTTCAGACTGGAGATACAGCCGTCACTCAATGCGTTGTTTTTCTTCTTTTTCTTTTTTTACAATTAATGATAACTGTTCATGAGGGAGTGTGGTCGATCTTTGGCTTACAGTGAAATGAATTCAAACTTCCTCGTAGTGGTGTGTACGTCCACCTGGTCGTTACGAAACATTTCAGTGACGTTTGTTGGATATTGACGGGTTCAAGCACCTGCGTAACCTTCAGGCCGTACTGGAACCTATGTTCATGTCTGTGTTCGCACAGCTAACGGTCCTGACTGCTAAGTGCGATGAACATCGCATCCCTACCACTTTCATGATGCTTACTCCCTGCAGTAGTAGATTATATTACTATATGAGGCTGCAATGATGTCACACTGTAGCTGGAATCATGGTTGGAGCCTAATTCTTTCTATTACATCGCTTATTATTGACTGCTGTCGCGTGTTATTGGCTGATGTTATGGAAGACGTTCCCTTTCCGAACAGCAAACAAAATCAAAACTCCGTTCTACTCTTGATTTTAATTTATGAATCCTACACTCTCATTATGATTGATCTGCCTTCAGATTTAACACGTGTATTTCAAACATTGACCAGCTTTAGTTGCAGAATGTGACAGTCGTGTAGACTTCCAAGGTTGGAAGGACTGTTTAAGAGCGATGCTTCGCAAGCATTATAAACGTAGCTACATTAACATACTCACTTTAAACTGGATATGGAAACCTCACTGTAGTCTACCAGGCTAGTTACGTTAGAAGTACCATGAAAGCAAAGGGTGTTTGACATTTAAAGAATTCTAAGTAGCTGTTACGTTCTGGAAAATAATATTTCAATGAGAGCTCTCTACAAATAAGTACATTGTAATTAACCAGTCCAGCAAATAACCAGACGTGATGAATTTTAAATATTCATGACATTTCTTTCAACTTTTTGCGATTTTTCTGTTAATCCGTGGAATACTCACACTTTCGCTACTTCACACTTTCCCATGTTGTTCAAATGGCACTCGTTGGTTGACAGGTTACAATTCATCACATCTTCAGTTTCTTTGTTGGGCTGACGTGTATCATCATGAATCAGAATTTTAGTCCCATGTTTTCTCTAAAGATGGAAGATCACTCTAGTCGAAGAAATAGCTTATGATACATTATAAGCATTTTGTCATTTTGATTTTCACAATGTAATCTGTCATGTAGACGGCTCTAAGGTGTCTTGCAGCACAACTGCAATTTTTTTCTGCATCCTGTTCGCAAGCATAAATAGGTAGGAATAGTTACTTTTAGCTCACGTGCCAGTCCGTATCCCTTAGCTCACCGCTGATGACCTCGACGTTGAGCGCCCATAAGCTCCCCCCCCCCCCCACCCCTCCCTTAGCTCACAAATACCAAAAATTTCCTTGAAAAGCATGGAAAGCAAAAATGCCATTTCGAAGAAAATAGTGAACAGCGTCCTGGCAGTAAATTGTCTCGTTAAACAACGAACACGCTACGAACATCCTCGACACATGTACCGGCTTTGATTACGAAGTTGCGTTATTCGAATAAGTTTCATTTATGATGAGCGTAAATTTCTGTCTAATACTCGCAGAATGCTTTAATGGCATTTTTACCATTGTCGGCTTCAATGGACTCTATAGTCCCCTTTCTTTTTTACCTGCAATAAACCCCACGTGTATCAGAACGACCCCTTCAGTACGCATACAGTGATGGAAATCCTGGGTGTGACGTTGAAAAGATTACATTCAGTATCACTAAAGGTGAACTACAGAATTCAAGGGTCCGTAATGGGTATAAGATAAATCTCACACTGTCTTCGCTTAAAATTCGCGCGCTATTATCAAAATACCTTTTTCCATAAGAATAATTTCAATACGTTATTACATAAAACCACCTGAAGGTACATTACAGCATTTTAATGTGCGTCATAACTGTCATACGCTATCAGAACATATCGACTTTTCCGCTCCAAAATTTCACATTTAAAGATTGATATTTTGTCGACTTACTTATTTATGTGATTGAACAACGTAAAACATACACAGTTGCCTGTCCATTACCTACAAACTGTTCCTGTATGATTGATGTTCCCTGACGGTACCAGGCTCTTTCGCTGGTAGACGAATAACAACACAACTGTAGTTCCTACAAAATGAAATAGGAACATCGGCAATGTACAGATTTCGAGCGACACACAACCAGTTTCCTACTATTCAGACCACAGTCAGTTATTGGAAAACTATTTCAACTCTCGTGATCTCATTTCTGCGGATACCAGCAATGGAATCGGGTTTGGATATTGCGCTGTAATGCACTGAACGAATTATTCTCCTACTCCGTAGCACAAGCGCCCACACAGGCAACCATGGACCACTTGCAATCTCCGTTAACTTCTGCAGAGTCTCTTGTACACTACCTGAGACTTAACTCGTTGCTCGCAGAGAAAAGGATCTTCTGCATTGATCTGTTCTTCTGGCCACAGTCATGCCATCTCGATTTAAGGAAAATATATTTTAGCATCACCTGAAGCACAACTTAATAGCACATTTACTGTTTCTCTTTTCTACCTTACAGTAGTGCTGCCCCATAAATCTTAGGAGTAATATGTAAATATCTTTTCACGATGAGATGTGGTGACCATCTTCCCTATTTCTTGCTTGTGCATCTGAATCTGACGTTAGCAAACCGTAATTCACATTCTGTTTTATTGCATGAGACTCTCCCACGAGTGACCTGCGGTGTCACTCTCTACTTTATATCCCGTGTTATTAAAGCTAATAAAGATGCAACACATTTGAGCAGTATTCCCAGATATCCCATTCCAGCGTGTTTTAAGCAACCTGCTTGACAAATCGCAGGTTCCGTGTACTGTAATAGTAAATCATGGCCTGCCATTTGCTATGCTTTCAGTGAGCTCCAGTGATGGTTTCGCCCATACCTCTACGCTTTTTACTGGCGGGTGTCATATGAATGTTACTTTTTTTTTAACTCGTCGTCGTGTACTTCTTTCCATTTAAACTCATGCTCGTAAATTAAGGATAATTGAAGAATGTTGTGCCACACAATGTGACACTACACAAAACTGGCGCCAGTATCATAGGCACATAGGTAACACACATGACACAGATCTGTAAGTCCACGGTATTGGTTATAAGTTGACAAAACCGTCCCGAAACACATGTGCTACAAAGGGCCACTGTTTCCTGCGAATGTACCCCGACATCAATATGGGATATGATCACCATGCACACGTACACAGGCCACACAACAGGTTGGCATACTTTGGATGAGGTGGTCGAGCAGCTGCTGGGCAATAGCCTCCCATTCTGGCACCAGTGCCTGTCGGAGCTCCTGAAGTGTCCTAGGGGTGTGAAGACGTGCAACGATACGTCGACAGAGAGCGTCGCAGACCTGCTCGATGGGGCTTAGGTCTGGAGAACAGGCAGACTACCCCTTTCGCCTGATATCTTCTCTTTCAAGGTACTCCTCCACGATGTCAGCTAGGTGGAACCGTGCGTTATCATCCATCAGGAGGTAGGTGGGACCCACTGCACCCCTGAAAAGTCGGACATACTGGTGCAAAATGAAATCCCCATAAACCTGACCTGTTACAGTTCCTCTGTCAAAGACACGCAGGGGTGTACATGCACCAGTCATAATCCCACACCATGAAACCACGACCTCCATACAAGTCCCTTTCAAGTATATTAAGGGGTTGGTATCTGGTTCCTGGTTCATGCCAGATGAAAACCCGGAGAGAATCACTGTTCAGACTATACCTGGACTCGTCCGTGAAGATAACCTGGGACCACTGTTGCAATTATCATGTAATGTGTTCTTGACTCCAGGCTTTATGGGCTCTCCCGTGACGAGGGGTCAGTGGAATGCGCCTTGCCGGTCTCCAGGCGAATAAACCATGTCTGTTCAGTCTGTAGACTGTGTGTCTGGAGACAACTGTTCCAGTGGCTGCGGTAAGGTTCCGAGCAAGGCTATCGGCAGGACTCTGCGGCCGTCTGCGGGCACTGATGGTGAGATATCCGTCTTCTTGTGGTGTTGTACACTGTGAACGTCCCGCACTGTAGCGCCTGGACACGTTTCCTGTCTGCTGGAATCGTTGACATAATCTTGAGATCACACTTTGTGGCACACGGAGGGCCAGTGCTACGACCTGCTGTGTTTGACCAGCCTCCAGTCGCCCTAGTATTCTACCCCTCATAACGACATCAATATGTGTTCTTTGAACCATTTTCAACACACAGTCACCATTATCATGTCTAAAAACGTCTGCACACTTACTCGCTGCACCGTACTCTGACATGCACCAACACGCCTCTGCGTATGTGGACTGCTGTCAGCGCCACCGCCTGACGAGCGCAGGTCAAATGCACCGCATGGTCATACCCCGAGGTGATTTAAACCTGCAAACCACCCTCCAGAGCGTTGTTTCACCATGTATCAGCATTATCCTTAATTTATGAGCATGAGTGCAGTAAAGGGCACAATCTAACATTTTCACACAACCTGAGTTTGTAGCTAATCTTCTCACAAGACTGATATTTTGTCAAGATCTTACGGTACAGCAATACAAAGTTTGGTGTACAGTAGTTCGTCATAAATGACCACGCTACTTGGAAAATTATTAGATAATATAATAACGCAATTTGCTATATCGTTAACATTTAACATGGCATTTATTATCTTATTATAAGAACCTGGAACACTCATAATTACTACAATCTCTGTAGAGTTCCTTACGTTCGGAATTGTGTGATGCTTTCTACCAGTTAAAGTTTCATTTAGCTTAGAAAAAAAAATGAAATTCTGTCAACGAAAATCATGCCTGACAGGTTATGAATGTTATTCTGTTATTGCAACCACTGCATGAACATTTCACATTGTAGCCAGTTTTAGCCACACTGTGATCATTTTGAGATTCACGTACAAGTGATGCATACAAGTTTAACATGTTCGTACACTGGTAAGCCAAAACATTATGACCTCTGCCCAACTACCAACCGCGACGACGGATCACACCTGTTGCCGCTGCGGGCAAGTGGCGCGGTAACAAAAGTATATAAGCGGAGCAGACACGGACAGGGGACCACCCTACCGAAGATATGGGCTGCAAATTGGGAGATCCATTGAAATAAGCGACTTTCACAAAGGGCATAGAGCCTGTGAACGAGTGTCTCGAAAAGGGCGAAGTTGGTCGAATGTTCAAGTGCTACTGTCATGAGCACCTACGGGAAGAGGTAGAAGGGCATTGAAGCTACAAGTAGGCTATAAGTCGTTGGACGTCCACGACTCGTCACAGAACGGTGGGTTCTGAGAATTGTCTGTCTGTAAAGCAGGATACATGATGATCTGTGGCATCTTTGCTGAGAGAGCACGATATTGGTGCACGCACAAGTGTTTCGGGGCATACCGTTCATCGTACCTTGTTGAATATGGAGCTCCGCAGCAGCGCACCCCTACGTGTTCACATGTTGACCCAACGATTCCTCAATTCCGTCCAATTGCAGTAGGCACAGGACCACCGGGATTTGACCGTCGATCAATGCAAACGTGTCGGCTCTTAGGGTGAATCACATTTTTGCTCCACAGGGTCGATGGTCGCTCCACAAACGCAGTCATCGAGGTGAACGGCGGCTCCAAATGTGCAGCGCGCCGCGGACGTAGGCTGGTGGGAGCAGTATTATGCTATGGAAGGCATTCTCCTGAGCTCTCATGTGACCTGTGGTAGTAACTGAAGACACCCTGATAGCAGCGAGCCAACCACACCCCTTCATGTTTGATGGCTTCCCCGACGGCGATGACATGTTTCAGCAATATAATTGTCCATGTGTCGGAACCAGAACCATACTACAGTGGTTTGAGGAGCATTATAGTGATGAAGTTGATGTCTCGGTGACCAAATTCGCTTGATGTAAATCCTGTGGAAAACATCTGTGTCGCTATAGGGCGCCATCACCATCTACGCAGGTCAACAGTCCGTTATTTACGCAAATTACATGACCTGTAGTTTGACATCTAATGTCAAATACCTCCACAAACCTACTAGCAAATTGTCGGATCCCTGATAAGCCGATTCATTGATTGACGGACAAACAAGCTATTAAGCAGCTGGTCATAATGTTTTGGCTCATCAGTGTAGTTTGGGTTGTAAACGACTTGAGTAAACTACAACGTGGTGGAAACCGTTTTCAATATGAAATGTTCTTTCGGTAGTGTCGGTAGCAAAGTAAAGGAATTAAGCATCCAGTCAACTTACAAATATGGATATACAGGGTAATTTTGCTAAATAGGAATGAACTTCATGAAATGATCCTTGTGTAGATAAGGCGCAAAAAAGTGCGTATGGACAAACGGCGGAAAATGCGTTCCAAGCGAGGTGTACCCACTTGAAGGTAGAGACCGAAGACCCTTAACAGTGAGCCAGTATCAGCACGAGGCATATGGGTCGATAGCATGTGGTAAGCCAGACGACCGTGTGAAACATTGTACATAGCTGCCACTCTCCGTACACCTACAGCGGGAGCCGGTCTTATGACTTACGGAACTGCCTCCGCGGCGACGGTTTTGTCGCCAGTTCGTCACCCAGGCGAGCATGTTAAAGGGATTTGTCATCCACCTTGTTCACACATTAGGCTACCTTTACGAAGGATAGTATCGTAAACCTTCACAACACTCACATATCGGCGACGGAGTATCCCCAATGCTATGTTTACAGGGAACCATCAACAATGGTTCAGCCTTGATGTGTTAACGTTTATTATTGGCGACTGCATCGTGGGCCAAGTCATCCTTCCAGAGCCAGTCGCAGTGGCCGAGCGGTTCTAGGCGCTTCAGTCCGAAACCGCGCGACTGCTACGGTCGCAGGTTCGAATCCTGCCTCGGGCATGAATGTGTGTGATGTCCTTAGGTTAGTTAGGTTTAAGTAATTCTAAGTTCTAGGTAAGTGATGACGTCAGATGTTAAGTCCCATACTGCTCAGAGCCATTTGAACCATTTTGAACCATCCTTCCAGAACGCCTGATCGAGGAGGCATATCTGCGATTCCTGCAGGTGACCCTGCCTCCCTGCTGGTAACCTGCCTTTAGTGGTAGGAAAGCTAATGTGGTTACTATATGATGGTACGTCAGTTCACTGTCGTCTTGAGAATGGAGCTAAAACTGTAGTACAGATAGAACATTCTCGCAGGCCTGGTGTGTTCTCATGTGTAATTTCAGTCACTGAAACCTACGCTATCAAATATCTTTCATCTCCACCTTGAGGTCGGTGTAGTTCCCACGGAACACGTTTTCGACCATATGCCCCCAAAAAAAAATTTTTTTGCTACTTATTCTCTAACGAACTATTTCGTGGAATTAGTCCCGAATTAGCAGAACCATCCCGCATAATCCATTCGAAGGGATGAAAGATAGCGTTCATTATTACGTCACGTTTGGAGTCACCATCAACGGAATACTATCTCAGACAAGGAAGGGGAACCAAGCGATTTGCGAATAACCTAGAAACCCAATACATCGATAACATGACAGGCTTTTGATGTCCGAGCCTCCAGAATATGAGTCTTATACTTTATCCACATTATCACTTGGAACAACTATTCAGGTGTTTAGAGTAACACCGAACTCCTCTGAAATGTACTAAATACACTCTAAGATAAAAAAAAGATGCTCCACCAAGGAATTATACGAATGGGGTGGAAATCAGTAGATGTGGCCATACTACCAAATGATCATGATTTCGGAAAAATTGGATGATTTGTTTAATAGGAAGAGCATCACAGAGGAAGTCAGTAACGCGTATCCCACCGCTGGTCATCGGGGCTCATTTCGAAGCGGGACACTGGACTCATCACTGGAGACAATTCTACTCCGTCAATGAAATTCCATGCCGAAGACGTGTCTGGAGACCACCCGGTCAGCGGTGGGATGCGAACTGATTGTAGCTCGCTATGGGGTCCAACAGCCAGGAGTTAAGATCTGGCCTTCCATCGCAGGACTGCTTTGGTTGTCATCTGCTTCACCCTTACAGCATAGCGGTTCTTTGACGATATTCAGCGCCCTTGATCGCAAGTTATCTTGGGCTTACATTTCAGCAAGATAATGCCTGCCTGCACACTGCGAGCGTTTCTACTGCTTGTCTTCACGGTTGCCAAACCTCACCTTGGCCAGTCTGGTCGCCAGATCTCTGCCAAGTTAAGAACTTCAGGAGCATTGTGGGCAGGGCCCTCCAACCAGTTCGCGATTTTATTCAAGAGGAAGAGCTTCACAAACACAGCATTATGGACAGAACTCTCCAACCAGTTCGGTATTTTATTCAAGAGGAATAACGAACCAATTGGACAGGATTTGGCACGATATCCCTTAGGAAGATATCCAACAACTCAATCAATGCCAAGCCGAGTAACTGTTCGCATAAGGGCCAGAAGTCTAACAACACGTTATTGAAACTTCCTGGCAGCGCACACTCCGCTGCAGAGTGAAAATCTCATTCTGGAAACACGTTATTGACTTTGCTCAATTTTTGAAGTCTGTTTTCTTGGATAAATTATCCAGTTTTCCTGATATTGTAATCATGTCTTTATCTATACATGAACACCATATCTACTGATTTACGTCCCAGTCAGATAATTTCTTCGTTATATGTATTTTCTATGTGATGAATTTCGGCTGGAAAAATTGAAAATTTGTGGTAAACTCTATGGGACCAAACTGCTAGGGTCATCGGTCCCTAGGCTTACACACTACTTAATCTCACTTAAACTAACTTTTGCTAAGGACAACAGGCGCACGCGCGCACACACACACACACACACACACACACACACACACACACACACACACACACACACACACACACGGCCAAGGGAGGATTCGAACCTCCGACTGGGGGAGCAGCGCGAACCGTGGCAAGGCGCGGTAGACCGCATGGCTACAACGCACGGCAAGTTCGGTTGATTAATCAGGCTAGTCGAGAGCGATAGAGTGCCTGAGTGTTCTTGAAATCATAAATATATGCTTACAGCCCTGTGAACACAGCTGTTGTCATTTTGGAAGACGTGAGTGTACACAGTATACTCATAATGAAGATTAATAAAGGGCAATCAAAGTTTCCGTCTGGGGGCACTGCTGCAGCGTATACGCAAATAAGCACGACTCCGATGCGGATATATAAACACCGACTGGTAGGCAGAGGAGTAGTGTGACATTCGTGGCTTCCTGACCTGCATACGATTAATGTGGAATCGTAGACTACGGAGACGTTATTACCTAATGCGTCGAAACAGGACCATCGTGCTGTTGTTCTTTTCTTGGCTGCCAAAGGACAGACACCGGTAGATATCCACTGGAGAGTGAAGAATGTGTTGCGGGCAGCGTGTCTGTCGTAAACCACTGTTGACAACAAGCGGGCGGTTGATGATGCCTTACGCCCTGACTTCTCCCAATGCGATTCTCACGCTTTAGGCCCCTCAAAAAAGACCTTGAAGAGTCAATGAGTCCTGCGGGACGAGGATTTGCAACAGTCGATTACCGACTTCTTAACGCAACGGCAGACAGTGTTTTACCAAACTGGTGGCCTCAACCTGTTGTGTTGGCGGGATGATTGATTCAATGCTGACGGCGATTTTATCCCATTAGGATACCGATTCTCGCCTGTACAGCCTTCGTGTACACTTTTTGATCACCTCTTATAGAAGAAATTTCAACGTTTGATCAAAGATAATGGCCGGCCGCTGGTGGCCGAGCTGTTCTAGGCGCTTCAGTCTGGAACCGCTCGACCGCTGCGGTCGCAGGTTCGAATCCTGCCTCGGGCATGGATGTGTGTGATGTCCTTGGGTTACTTAGATTTAAGTAGTTCTAAGTTTTAGGGGACTGGTGACCTGAGATGTTATGTCCCATAGTGCTCAGAGCCATTATCTATGTAGATATCAAAGATAATGATGAGTTAAGCATCTGGAATCATGTGCATAATAACGTGAATGACTGGCTTCACTTCATGCTATGTAAAACTCTCCAAAGACATCATAGAACCCTTCTGGTCTGAACTACACCATCTGCACACTGCGGGTTAAACGCCTCGTTGGGCCGTGCGTGCATGAGTCACCTTGCATCATTTGAAAACAGGCAAAACTGTGTCTCGTCGTATCACACGGCAGCTTCTTTCTGCCATTCTGTCGCTTCTCCACGTCGACAATCTTACTGCTTTGATTTCATACAACCAACAAGTACAACACACCTTTTCACTGCCATGGCTGACGTCAGTGGTGAATGGTCACGCACCCATATGATAGCATTTGTACATCATTTAGAACGCTATAAAGTGACCAATGTGCTTCTCAAAGAGCGTGACTAATATTTTGTACGGTGAGCTTACAAGGTATGAATATTGACGTCTCCATAGATATATGCCTCTTCTCACGATGAGTCCCGTGATCGTTGGAAAGTATCAGCTACGACTTTAAGTGATCTCATGACATTTAAACTACTTTACTAGAGGACTAAACTTCTGCCTCTGTGATTCTGATTGTGTTATCGGGCCTAACACAAGCTCCACCTTAACTTCAATGTACCATCTTCTACTAAACACCCTGAGTGACTACAAAATCACATTTATATACAGGGTGAGTCACCTAACGTTACCGCTGGATGTATTTCGTAGACCACATCAAATACTGACGAATCGATTCCACAGACCGAACGTGAGGAGAGGGGCTAGTGTAATTGGTTAATACAAACCATTAAAAATGCACGGAAGTATGTTTTTTAACACAAACCTACGTTTTTTAAATGGAACCCCGTTAGTTTTGTTAGCACATCTGAACATATAAACAAATACGTAATCAGTGCCGTTTGTTGCATTGTAAAATGTTAGTTACATCCGGAGATATTGTAACCTAAAGTTGACGCTTGAGTACCACTCCTCCGCTGTTCGATCGTGTGTATCGGAGAGCACCGAATTACGTAGGGATCCAAAGGGAACGGTGATGGACCTTAGGTACAGAAGAGACTGCAACAGCACATTACGTCCACATGCTAACACCTTTTTATTGATCTTTTTCACTGACGCACATGTGCATTACCATGAGGGGTGAAGTACACGTACACACGTGGTTTCCGTTTTCAATTACGGAGTGGGATAGAGTGTGTCCCGACATGTCAGGCCAATAGATGTTCGATGTGGTGGCCATCATTTGCTGCACACAATTGCAATCTCTGGTGTAATGAATGTCGTACACGCCGCAGTTCGTCTGGTGTAATGTCGCCGCAGGCTGCCACAATACGTTGTTTCATATCCTCTGGGGTTGTAGGCACATCACGGTACACATTCTCCTTTAACGTACCCCACAGAAAGAAGTCCAGAGGTGTAAGATGAGGAGAACGGGCTGGCCAATTTATGCGTCCTCCACGTCCTATAAACGCCCGTCGAACGTGTACCTCACCCCTCATGGTAATGTACATGTGCGTCAGTGAAAAAGACCAATAAAAAGGTGTTAGCATGTGGACGTAATGTGCTGTTCCAGTCTCTTCTGTACTTAACGTCCATCACCGTTCCCTTTGGATCCCTACGTACTTCGGTGCTATACGATACACACGATTGAACAGCGGAGGAGTGGTACTCAAGCGTCAACTTTAGGTTACAATATCTCCGGATGTAATTAACATTTTACAATGCAACAAACGGCACTGATTATGTATTTGTTTATATGTTCAGATGTGCTAACAAAACTAACAGGGTTCCATTTAAAAAAAACGTAGGTTTGTGTTAAAAAAACATACTTCCGTGCATTTTTTAATGGTTTGTATTAACCAATTACACTAGCCCCTCTCCTCACGTTCGGTCTGTGGAATCGATTCGTCAGTATTTGATGTGGTTTACGAAATATATCCAGCGGTAATGTTAGGTGACTCACCTTGTATATTTGAGGTCTAAGTCAGATTTTGTTAACAAGAACTCCGCTTCTCTGTTTATCAGAACAATTTCAGCCTCTGATAATTCTAACTGAACTCATCAACATTAGTGCTGAATATATTAATTTTCACTTATTGGGAACATTTTTTTGAATATTTTAGAACCTTTCTGGAGTCTTACAATACTTAAGGTACCTACTAACTACTGAAAAAAAAGCTTTACGTCAAAATTTTATAATATTTATTGTATTGAAACTGGGATCCACTTGTACTGCCTAAAGCTGTTACTGTGGAAAGTCGTTCTCATATCTTATTTTAATGATTATAAAGATAAAACGATACGTAATTATGATGTTATTGTGTTTTCCAATCTTTTTCAGATCTAAATACGTTAAAGGATTAAGATACCGTTCTGACGGGTATCTGCAGCTGACGTACAGAGGAAAGGTAAGAAAGAAGAGTACTTAAACTCACCATATAGCATTACAAAAATTTACGTATACGTTGTAGTACATTTGTATCACATTTGCACCTTTCCAAAATCTTTGCCCAGTAATATCGTAAGAATTCGGTTGATATACTGTGTGAGTAAAACATTTTAGGATTGCTTGAATGTTTTGGTCATAACGACTATCTAAGTATGAACCATGGTGGTAAAAATGATGTCACAATGAAATTTCAATTTTTTAATATCCATTTGAGCATGAAATCACTCAAATTCAAATATGGACGTACGAAAGACAAGAAAACATTTGATATAAAATTAATCACTTTTGTCCCCGATTAGAATTTATTCGTAAATTTGGTACCTGAAGGCCAGATGCTGCGTCACAAAGTAGTTGGAAGAGATCAACTTACTTGTAACAGTGGTCGTGTCTCTTAGTATTTGAAGCTAACCAAATGTCATAGTACATAGAGAGAAGAAACATTGTAGATTTTGGTGCACTGTATAAACAATCAGTTATCTCATGTGATTTCTGTCCCATGAAAGTATACATTTCATTCAACGAATTAGGCTTCTGGCCGGCCGGGGTGGCCGAGTGGTTCTAGGCGCTATAATCTGGAGCCACGCTACCGCTACGGTCGCAGGTTCGAATCCTGCCTCGGGCACGGATGTGTGTGATGTCCTTACGTTAGTTAGGTTTAAGTAGTTCTAAGTTCTACGGGACTGATGACCTCAGAAGTTAAGTCCCATAATGCTCAGAGCCATTTGAACCATTTGAACCTGCCTTCTAGGTATGTTACCCTAGCGGAAACCAACACAGCGAGTTTGGGGAAGTCAGGTATCGATACAGAGAGAGCCGAAAACAGAGCTCATACCACCATGTTTAAGAAACAGAGAATTTATACGCTTTTCCGGAGTATTCTCTCACTGGTCTAGCTGCCACGCTGATTTAGGTGAAAGTTCCATTAGAAAGAGAAATAAGAAATGCTAAAATTCACTGGACTGAATTCACTCAAACACTCAATTCATAGCCCTTCTCACTATCCATTAGGTTAAGAAGCAGTTACAGAAATCAAGATATGTGCTGGAAGCGCCAGGAAAAACAGTTACTTAGCAATTAGTAGTGACGTCAACAACGGCGACAGCCGCCAGCTGTGATCTCTTGTCTTCCATGTGAGGATGGAGGGTAGTGGAGATATGAGACGGGTGAGAACCTCTCTCTACCGTCAGCTTCCTTCACTGTGTATCTGTGTGGTGGCCTGTATAACCTCATTTACCCCTCGCCGTATTTATATTCGTTTCAAGTCTGCATTTTTAATGATTTAATAGTATGTCTAAAATATGCTGCGAGTGGGAGTGATTTTGGCAATCCTGGAAGTAGTTTTCCGTGACGATCATATCGCAACAAAGAGAGATAAGTAGCAGTATTTCTGGACACATGATGGGCTCGTCCTAAGAATGGGATATTCTGGCAGAGAAAAAACGCAGTGTCTTCTCCCACAGCTCTTATCCCCCCGCCTGGGGGCGCCACAAAAGTTTATCTTCAAATAGCCATCTCGGTTCTCTCTCACTCGGCCTGCGCTGAGTATTAGTCAATGAAAGTGTGGTGTCACCGCCAGACACCACACTTGCTAGGTGGTAGCCTTTAAATCGGCCGCGGTCCGTTAGTATATGTCGGACCCGCGTGTCGCCACTATCAGTGATTGCAGACCGAGCGCCGCCACACGGCAGAGCTAGTCTAGAGACTCCCTATCACTCGCCCCAGTTGTACAGCCGACTTTGCTAGCGATGGTTCACTGTCTACATACACTCTCATTTGCAGAGACTACAATTTACCATAGCCTTTAGCTACGTCATTTGCTATGACCTAGCAAGGCGCCATATTCAGTTACTATAATCTGAACAGATAATATTGTGACTCATGTACCGTCAAGAGCGACCTTCATCATTAATGGATTAAAGTTAAGTATCAAACTAATTATGTCCGCTTCCTGAATTCTAATTCCTTGTCATGTTCCAGACCTCACGTCAGTATAGTCCTTCCCTCCTCACGCCAGCCTGCGTGAGCTAAAACGCGTGCATTTCGGCCTCCACTAGTAACTCGGTTTTGGCTCTTCTGCCAACACAACAGAAAGTTCGTAAGGATGTAAGGTATGGAAGGCCCATTTTGCACACCACCTCTGGCTTCAAACCACTCGCTGATGCGATTGGAAAGGGTGTAATAATTCCATTGTATCCTGAGGCAAGCTGACACACAACGGTTATAAAGGGCCCTTGATGTCCTGAATACTGCTACTGGGAGGTGTTACCACATATGTTCTGTCGAGGACAGATTCGAGGAACTTGCTGGACCCGGGAGTACCTCGACATCACGCAGGCAGTTTACAGAGACAGGCACCATCTGTGGATGAGTACTGTCCTGATGAAAAATGGCACCACGACACTGTTACACCGGAAGTCAAACATGAGGACGTACGATGTCCGAGGCGTACGGTTGTGGCGTCACAGTTATCTGAATGATTTCCGATGACATTCCACATTATGGCCTCAGGAGTAAAATGGCTGTAGGAAGAATGGGACCTGTACTCAGGCCGCCGCACACTCGCCGACGATGGTAGTGCAGAACTACGATTCATAGCCGAACACAATGCGACGTCGCTTATCAGCAATTCAAGCTTTCTGGCAAGAGCACCATTCGAAACACAATCGTTTGAGTCGTGGTGTTACCGGAAACCTACATTCGGGACCGCTGCTGGTGGTCTCTGACCTGTAGTGCGGGATGTCAATGTTGCAGGGCGTGCATTCCTTGTTCTCGAATGGAAGGTGAGTATGTGAAGGGGTTGTGATGTGCTTGGTGAACAATATAGCGACCCTAAATCGTGGTGGGTGGTGATCATACATGGTCGAAACCTTCAGGACGAATGTGCCTTCCTTTATGTTGCCATACAGTCCAACATCGCATTACAGACACAACTGGATTCCCCCACAAATGTGGATTTTGTACCATTCGACCAGTCAGCGTAACGGGGACTCGCAATGAGACAACTTTCAAACACTGTCAGGTATTGTTAACGGTATCTTACTCGAGTAGGCGGCATATCCATGTCCTTCACAGTGAGGACTCAGCATCTGATGCTGTTCACGCCCTTATGCAACCTATCAGTCTTGGTAACAAACACAAAGAGCACTGATGAATTCTGGTGGTCATTCTGCCTGTCACAGTGAACTGAATCACTAATCTTCTACATACCCGCCGATGGTATGTGCGTGTACAAAGTTAGATTAACAATCGACTATGTCTGTTGGGTGCTTCAGTTTTTTTGCCAGCGTGTTATAAACATTATTTTCATACTCAAACATTACAATATTAAATGTGTGACCTCTATATCACAGATTAAAGAGAAAAATACATTTTGAATTGACAAAACTGACTCCTAGCTGTTATAAGAGCCTTTATTCTGCCTTAACTTCTTTTTATAGCAAGATAAACTTTATAGTAACACGTGAAAAAATGTTCGCTGACACATTTACGCCTTGTGTTGAGAGTTTTCCAACGGAAACGGCTCTTACGTCAGCGAATAAACTGGGAAGTTATACAACTTGAGAATTTAAAAAAAAAAACAGTTGTTT
The DNA here is from genome assembly GCF_023864345.2 of Schistocerca serialis cubense. Classification (NCBI taxonomy): domain Eukaryota; kingdom Metazoa; phylum Arthropoda; class Insecta; order Orthoptera; family Acrididae; genus Schistocerca; species Schistocerca serialis. The sequence continues at coordinate 316,467,651 of NC_064640.1, read as the reverse complement.
CAAATTGTAGTAAACGGTTTTTGTGATGTTTTAATAATAGTATGCCAGAGAACCGAACTGTAAAATGCTGATTTGCATGCGAATGCAGAGTAATAAACACAGTTTGAATAATACAGTATGTTATCATTAAGTGATTAACTGGACGAATCTAACAGTTCAGAAATTCGATTCTCGTCTTCCTCTATCCCATCACACGTCTTCAGACTTTCAGATGTTTAGAGATTTTGTTACAGAGTAGCATGTTTCTTGAACATATCCTTTAGGATGTTAGTGCTCCCGTTATTCCGCAACAGATGTTCCTGATTACTGGTCTTACTAATTTTTTGCTGAATGATTTGATATATTTAGAGTCCTCGCTTTTTATGTTTAACTTGGCACTCGAGATTCGCAGAAGTATACTGTTACTTTCATTTTGAATGGAATATAATTACTATTTGCAATGGGATTCTATGGATCTAGAATGTCAAGGAATACAATAATAATGAGAATTTTTGCTCCCATTGTGAGAGGACTGCTTCCTTCCATGGGACATGACATACATTCAGTGTGTCTCTCCTAAGAGTCGTCAGGCGCTTTTTCCGTAGTGTTTCAGCAGATATTTGCAATGTCGTTTTTGCAATGTGTAGCTGGAGCCGGCATAAAAAAGTTGTGTTCTTCACTTTTTTTCATGTGAGGCCCAATGTTGACAGAAAGCGTACGTTCGTTTCTCGTTTCATACAAAATGATTTTTAAAGCGGAGTTTAGCGAGTCCATCGGATACAGAGGTCTTATATTAATTAGTGCGATATTTGTTTCATCGATGTGTATTAACAGGAACAGTAATACACGGAGAATAACCAGTGACTCCAGCAGCGACTAACCAGCTCTACCGTATGGCAGTCAGCGCGGGACAGTACGGTGCTGTCACTGCTGGAGTACTGCTAATTCTTCGCCTTTTACCGGCCACATTAATACACAGCAATAAAGTAAATATTACACTAGACTAATTTTAGATTGCACTATCAGATGAGTACATAAAATTCCGCTTTAAAGATCATTTTGTTTGCAACGGTAAACAAACCGACACCTTCCGTCGAAACTGGCCAATGCATGAAAGACGTGTGATAGGGAGTATTTGTCTTGGCTGCCTCCGGCTGCACACTGCAAAAACTAAATTGCAAATCTCTGCTGAAACAGTAGACAAAATGCGCCTGACGACTCTTAGGAGAGACAGACGGTGTGCTGGGAGAATCGAGTGACGCTTGCTTCGCAAATATTGTGAAAATGGGAAGTGCTATTGATCCGTGCTTTTCACAGAAACGGATTGGTAGTCAGGGGCTCGTATTTTTAGTCAATCGACAGATAGTAACAATACATAGAAGCGGTATATTTTGTGCAAACACACACTTTCTAAATTGAACAATGCCTGTTGATATTAACAATCTAAAAGTAGCGTAAATTTGAATGTCAGTGGTGTTTGTTGCCGGATTTTAGTGCGATTCGTTCACTAGATATCGCATTTTGAAGAGTTCCCACAGCGACACTTGTGCCATTCAGAATGCGTAGTTGCTAGGTACTAAGTTGTTACTTTTGATTAGTGTGTGCTTGTGTGTTCCTTGAGTGCACTGCGACTTGCTAGTCAGTTTGTGTGTGACAGTCCGAAAAGTAGGTCGTGAGTAGACGATGGGATTTGCCAATGCAGAAAAAGCCAACGTGTTCATGGTGTATGGAGTGTGTAGGAAGAACGCAGTTCGTTCTTCTATGGTGTATGCGGCAAGGTATTCCAGTAGACATCAACAATCTCGGCAATTATTTACCAACTTCTTCAGCCAGTTACGTGAAAATGGTAGTGTAACGCGTAGACAACGTAACAGAAGGAAACAAGTGACGATAGAAAAGGAGGAAATTAATGTTTTTGCTGATGTTGCAGTTGATTCAAATATCAGCTCCCACGCAGTCGTTTGAGAAAGTGGCATGAGTCAGGCAGGTGTCCTACGCATTGTCCATCGACACGGGTTCCATCCCTGTCACATCTCTCTGCATCAAGAGCTGTATGGGAACGATTATCAGAATCGTGTCAACTTCTGTACATGGGAAGAAAACAGGATACTCCAGATGTGTTATGTATCATTTTTAGTGATTGAGCCACATTTGTCAAAAAAAAAATATTCCATTCAATTGTGGCAGGATACTACGGCAACCAGTTTATAATTATTTCAGAATGAAGACAGTCTTGGTTGCGAAATTATTGAATGCCAATGGTGCGTTTCAGCCTTTTGGGGCTTCATCAGATTGTCCATTAAAACCACAAATCAATCAATTAGTAACAAATAGAGAAAGTAGCATGGTCCTGCGTTGCTCGATTACGCAGGTGCAATGAACTGGAAGTAATAAAAACTTACGTAAAAGTAGCTGGATATGAACCATCCATCATATAGCCATATAAAATGGAAATTGGTCGCAACAGTAACTGGATATGTAATGCATCTGTCATAAAATCATATAAAATGCAATGTGGACCTAGTTAAAAAAAAAAACCGCCAGTATAGCATCGAGAAGGTAGAGTAAGGTGGAGGAAAAATTTCACCTACTATCACATGTTACTTTGAACGTCCGCAGCTCGTGGTCGTGCGGTAGCGTTCTCGCTTCCCGCGCCGTGGTTCCCGGGTTCGATTCCCGGCGGGGTCAGAAATTTTCTCTGCCTCGTGATGACTGGGTGTTGTGTGATGTCATTAGGTTAGTTAGGTTTAAGTAGTTCTAAGTTCTAGGGGACTGATGACCATAGATGTTAAGTCCCATAGTGCTCAGAGCCATTTGAACCATTTTTTTTACTTTGAACACACCAGCTGACACCGCCATATTAGTACAAAATAAGCGTTGTATTAGGCAAACCAGCACAATGATCCTATGGCGCGCACACAAGTACTAGTGTAAGAGATCAAGATGTAAACACCGCGTTTAGTGTGGCGAGAGGTGACCAGATGGCGCGTATGACAAGCACATTTATGAAACATAAAAACGACGTAAAACTAATAAATTAAGATACATATAAGCAAACCATTCTAATCACATGAAACCAAAAGTACTTTAAGGTATCTCACATAAAACAGACTTTCTCGTAAACTGACATACGGCAGGGAGAGCTGTGTGCTCACCACATGCCCCTCCATGGCCGCATCCAGTCACGCCTGTGGGCTGAGAATGACACGGTGGCCGGTCAGAGCGGTCGGGCCTCATGGCTTGTTAGGGCGGTGTTTAGTTTTTTATGTAAAACAGAATAATTAGGTAAAATGATGCCATAAAATAGCAAGTCAGAATATGTCATTAAAACTGCCGTACGGAATAAAACAGCTGAATTTTAGCGTGCTTGCACAGCGTATGTACACAAAACCAACATCGCAAACATCCAAGCATGGGGAACAGGGACAGTCGTAAGCATTGCAAACTATTGACAAAACACCTGTTTCTAGTCATTAGAATGAAAACGTAAGTTACAGAATATAAAAAATAAAATAAGTTCATTAATAAGCCTCCCTTTTGAAATTTAACTCCCCTAACTTCATACATAGCAAAAAAAAGTTAAAAATTAGGCTGTCGGAAGGTATCATTGCAACAGTATTCCAAACACTAGAAGAATTGTACCATAACATACTTGGTTTCTGTTAATCAACTGATCGTTCAGCAACTTACTTTATCGATACAGAAATGTTTAACAATTTCCGACTCCTAGTTTCAAGTTTTTTTGCCTTCTAAGCTAACTATAGTATTCTCAAGTTTTCTAGTCAGAGAGACTGGTGCCTTTTTGACGTAAGATGTTCAGCAAACGCAGGATTCTATTTAACCTGGCTTTTCTTACGTAGCATTTGCTCGCTAAACCTGTCTTTAAACATTCATAGGTCTCCCTGCATCGCTGTTTTTGAGGTCCCAGTTTTGTGAAAATTCCGTTCATGGGTAAACCTCTCTTACGATTTGGCTAAGTTTTTTAAGAACTAAGATATGCGTGTTTTTTTACTTCTGGTAATAAGCTTGAGCATGATTAAATTCACAATGAGCTCTCCATAAGGATAAGTATGCAGAATCTGTGAAAAATAGTCTAGATCGCTACGGTACTTATTATAATGACGTTTTCGGCCCAGGATTCGGCCATCTTCTGACAGCGTCATCAGCTGTAGTTGACGATGCGTAGGACAGTCAGTTGACCTCAGTCGCTGAAACTGCAGATGGTCTAATGGCCGAAATCGATCATTTTAATAAAGTACCATCGCGATCTAGACTGTTTTTGCACTCATTTTGTATAGATTACAAGATCGCTGCTTCCCGAAAATGTTACTAAAAATTTTGAATAAGTATGCAGAGTCGGGAGTATACAGATTAGAGTGTACTGACTGTGAAATGTCGTATATATGCCAGACCTTCCATTTAATGTGTTTTTATGACGAATGTATTACATGTCCAGTTACTGTTGCGACCAGTGACTATCTTATTTAACTATTTCACGGATGGGTTTCATATCCAGCTACTTCTACGTAAGTTTCTATTACTTTCAGTTCATTTCACGTGCGTAGTCCTGCAAGATAGGACCATGTCCCTCCTATGCTTGTTATTAATTGACTGGTGGTGAAACGCGTCATTGACATTAAATAATTTCGCGACCAAGGCTGTTTTTATTCTGAAATCACATTTTTCAGTCAGGCCAGGTAAACAGCCGATACATGCACTACTGGTCTGTTGACAATCGCCGTTGGCTTCGCCATGTGGAACGTCTGCGTCAATTGGAGTTTAAACGTGTGGTGTGCAACAGTGAACCATCAGCTCATAGGCCCGTTTTTCGTAGATGGAACACAGACGTTCCTCTGCAGACTGGGAGGTACCTATGGTACCAATATGATGGCTGTGCAACCCAGTCATGAACTGTGCGGCTGGTCCCGGCGGAGGTTCGAGTCCTCCCTCATGCATGGGTGTGTGTTTGTCCTTAGGATAATTTAGGTTAAGTAGTGTGTAAGCTTAGGGACTGATGACCTTAGTAGTTAAGTCCCATAAGATTTCACACACATTCATTTTTGTGCAGCCCATATAATACGAAATACTACAATTTGTCTTCACGAATTGCTTCCAAATCGTTGGACTGGACGCAGAGGACCTGTACCTTGGCCGCCGTTCCTCGGATTTGACGCCTATAGAAGTTTTTCTGTGTGGAAAGCTGAAAGACATTGTCTACAAGTACATACCAACTATACTCGATGATATGCAGTGGCGTATCATTGTACCCTGCTCGGACATCTCCGCTGAAATGCTAGCACGTGTGCAGCAGTCGTTCCATACCAGGCTGTAAGTGTGTATTGACGCTGCCGATGGTAATTTTGAACACAACCTGTGATAGTCAACTGCCTCGTCACTGGTCAAAATCTACGTAACTAGTGTATGCACTTGAGCTGTTCCTTCGTGTGTGCTACCATAGGTATTGTACAAGTGTCGCTGTGGGAACTTGTCAAAATACGATAACTCGTAAACGGCTTGCACTAGATTAATATAGCAAACACTACTAACATTCTCATTTAATCTAGTTTCTGTTTTTTAACAATACACAGTGTTCCATTTAAAAAGTATGTGTGTGCACATAAAATACAGTTTCTAAGTATTATTACAGTCTCTGACTTCCCAGGCTTTCCCGATGGATCTGTCCCAAATACACTTCTCGGTTGTTTGCCGGTTCGTATTATGTGAGTCCCACAATATTTCATCGCTGCAACTGCTCCGTGTCTTCAGGTGGTGATAACCGGGATGTAAATGAATATGCGGAGGCACCCACTTCAACGGCGTTCTTGCCTAATTTTGGTGGCTTGTTTTCAAGACTAGAAAAAATCCTCAAAAGGCACCATAACAAGTGTGTTTTTCGGCCAGCAGCGGAGTTGTGGAATTTATTGCGCTCAGTCAAAGACGACCTTGGACTCAGGAAACGTGACGTGTATAACATTCCATGCCAGTGTGGGAAATCTTATACTGGGCAGACGTGCCGAACCGTGCAAGAACGTTGCGTCGAACACCATCGTCATACACGCTTGGGGCAACCTGATAAGTCAGCGGTAGCGAAGTACAGCCTGGACACACCGCATCACGTATTTTACGAAAAGACTGAAATTTTACCCCAAGCGTCGTCTCTCTGGGACTGTGTTGTTAAGGACGCCATATATATCCGTACGGCGAACAATCTGGTCAACAGGGATGCAGGTTTTCAGTTAAGAGCCAGCTAGAATCCAGCAGTGGTTGCCATTAATTGGCTGGATCTGAGCACTATGGGACTTAACATCTGTGGTCATCAGTCCGCTAGAACTTAGAAATACTTAAACCTAACCAACCTAAGTACATCACACACATCCATGCCCGAGGCAGGATTCGAACCTGCGACCGTAGCAGTCGCGCGGTTCCGGACTGCGCGCCTAGAACCGCTAGACCACCGCGGCCGGCCGTTGCCATTAAATCAAAGAAGGGAAATCAAGAAATTCCTATGCATGACTCGACGCCGCATAATGCTGAGATTTAATTCAGATTTTAAGCACAGCAGCGCCCGACAGCACAGTCATTTTCCTCCCAGCAGAGGGCGTAGGAGCGCCGCTTTCCTCCAACGTCCTGCGTCTTCCTGCGCACGCGTTTTATTTACTCCTGGCTTGATAAATTTCGATGTCACCGTGCAATTATCGTCAGCTGTGTCTTGCAGTAGTGACAGCAGCAACTACCAGTACCGCCGCTCAGGGTAGCCGTGTGGTCGTATGCGTTCTGCCACGGTTCGCGCGGCTCCGCCGTCGGAGGTTCGAGTCCTCCCTTGCCCATGGGTTTGTGTGTTGTCCTTAGCGTAAGGTAGTTAAAGTTACATTAAATAGTGTGTAAGCCTAGGGACCGATGACCTTAGCAGTTTGGTCCAAACTACCACCACCTGAAGATGTCGAGCAGTTGCATCGAGGATATATTGTGGGATTTACACAATATGATCCGGGGATAAACTGGAGAAGTGTATTTGCAATATTACAGCTTGTTGAATAGCTAACAGTACGAGCCCCTGACTACCAATCCATCCTGAAAGCCACACATCATTAGCATTTTCCATTTCCGCAGTATTTTCGGTGCAAATTTTAGGTTATTCGCCATGGACACTGATAAGCCAAAACATTATGACCACTGCCCAACTGCCCACCGCGACGTTGGATCCTGCCAGGTGGCGTTGCGGGCATCTGACGCGGCAGCAGAAGTATGTAAGCTGAACAGACATTGAAAGAGGATCACCCTAGCGAATATACGGTTTGCGAATGCGGAAATCCATTGAGATAAGCGACTGTAGCAAGGGGTTGATTATTATTACAGAGAATCTGTGGACGAGTAACCTCAAAACGGCGAAGTTGGTCGAATGTTCACCTGTTACTGTCGTGAGCATCTACGGAAAGACGTAGGACAGTGAAACTACCACTAGGTGCTAAATGGTTGGACGTCCACGACTCGTGAAATAACAGTGGATTCGGATTCTTGTCTGGTGTGTAAAGTAGGATACATGGTAATCTGTGGCATCTCTGTCGAAAGAGCAAAAAGTTGGTGCAGGCACAAGTGTTTCAGCGCACATCGTTCGTTGTATATTGTTGAACATGGAGCTCCGCAGCAGCGTACCCCTACGTATTCATATGCTGACGTAACGAAATCGTCAAATACGATTGCAGTGGGCACGGGACCATCGGGATTCGACCGTCGATCAATGGAAACGAATCGGCTCTTCAGGTGAATCACATTTTTGCTACACTAGGCCAGTGGCCGTTACACAAACGCCGTCATCGAGGTGAACGGCGGCTCGAAACGTGCAGCGGCTGATGGGAGCAGTATTATGCTATGGGCGGCATACTCCTGTGCTGGCATGTGATCTATGGTAGTAACCGAAGATAGCTGACAACTGCGACCCACCCGTATCCCTTCATGTTTGATGCCTTCCCCGACGCAGATGTTATTTTTCAGCAGTATAATTGTCTATGTCTCGGAGCAAGAACCGTGCTACAGTGGTTTGAGGAACATGATAGTGAAGTCACGTTGATGTCTCGACGACCAATTTCGGCTGATGTAAATCCTATGGCCATACCACCACAAAGCTAACAACAAACTGTCGGATCCCTGTGATGTATTTCATTCCAAAGACGAACAAATAAGCTATTAAGCAGCTAGTGATAACGTTTCGGATTAAATATACGTTTCTGCAGCACTAAACGCCGCGTAGTTATTTTTTGTGAGCGACAAAAACGTGTAAAAAGTTAATGACATGGATAGCGTGACTTGGTATGATTCCTGTCCTAGGGCACTAAATGGCAATGTCATGAGCGTACTGACGTGGGTAGAAAGGAAGTAAATACAATTTTTACCAAGATCAAATGCAAAGATTCAGAGTGAAAAGTTGGGCAGTAATCGTGGCACTTAGTAGACTGTTGCATTTGATGATTTCAGCGTCATTTTTCACGTTAATGGTGTTCCAACGCTATCAAAAGGAAACCTTCATGAACCATATTCCTGTGAAGCCATCGTGAACAAGGAATGGAATCTGAGTGGTTGAAAAAAAAATGGATCATGACTGTAGATAATAGTAGCATGAAGTCCACGAGGTAATCAAAGTCAGGTACAATCTTGAACGTGAGACGAAATTTATATGTGACTTTGATTACTGCTTCGACTTTGAGCTACTGACCATTACCTACTGCTGTGACCCAGTGTTATGTTAACATCACCCGATGTTCTTTCTTATGAAGATGGTATAAGAGATGTTTCTTTAACGTTGATACATAACTAAAGTAAAAAGCGATTGTTATTTAACCGAAGAAATTTTGCCTCTTCCAACACAATAGTCTACTGTGTGCCACGATTACTGTTCACACTTTCACACTGAAATTCTCCGTTTAATCACGGAAAATGAATTGCATTTACTGCCATTTTGCCAAAGTAGCTAAGGTTCTGTCTCGAATATAGCCCTCATTAAACCGTAACAAACACTATCCATGAATACCACAGATAATATGTCCGTACTCCTCGAACGCCACCTGACTACGACTTCGCACAAGAACTAGCTCCGGGCAGCTTATACGTTGCAAAGGCGCATCTGTTTTCTTGCACTAGAGAGGTTGACTTCGTCTTCCACTGGGTTGAGGCTCGATACTGACTGTGTAATTATGATGTTAAGGAATAAGTAAACGAATATATATTTAAAAATCGTGTCCCAAGTGACGATGGAATCTCATCACAGCATTAATATCTCTTCTATCCTCGAATACTCTAGAAGCAGAGAAAAATAATTTTTTTAAAAAACTGACAAGCTTAAGTTGTATGGATATGCATACAAAGATATGATCTGAAACATTTATCACACGCTCCATCGGATTCTGGATTGTATCACATGGCGCCCCTATTACCCTACTGCTACAAACGTATAATTACATCAGAACAATTTACAAATATCAAAATTAATGGAAGGTAAGTTCAAATTCTGAAGTTAAGTGAAGAATCTGTAACTCGCTATCCACATTCTTTACCTGCAACTGACGCTCATCAAAGCTATGGGACAAATTTTGCAACTTCATAAATGTATTGACACTAAGTGTGACGTCCTTTCCTGTTTTCATGACGGAACTTCTCTGAAAGCCGTGCAACATAGTTACAAGTCTGCTGTTGCAGAAAGTTGTGACACGTGTGCGAAGATGACATAGTTACCACGAGCGAGGGAATTTCCGTCACAGCTACGTGCTTACCCCATGGGACTCATTCCCAAACTTCCCTGTGACTGCCGTAAAGCCACCTTCCTTCTTGTTCCCTAGCTCTGGCGTTGCCATACGTTTTCTTTCACCTTACTTTTACCTGTCGTGTTATGCGAAGATATATGTGCGGGATGGAGCAAATTTTCTTCTCGCCTCTTTCCGGGAGTGCACCATAGATACAAAATATTTGCATAAATGGCTCCCTCGTGGCTTGAACTCCGTTAATCTTCCCTTGTTTAATGCTCCTGCAAACACAGATACGTCGGAAGAATGGAGAGGCGAAAAGAATAGTCGCAAAAAACTTCGCAGTGTATCTACTGCTCATACAGAAAGCTCGAATGAGCTTCAGTCTTTACCGTGTCGGGAAAAATTAAAATGATAAAACTTTTCAAAGTGAACATGAAATCGAACTATAATAAGTTCACGATCAACATTCACAATACTGTAGAATTAGAAAGTAGCTAATTATGATTTTTGTGTTTATTGCCTAAGACAACATTGTCATTAGTAATCGCGCTATTTTCACTATAAGAGGTACAAATTTAAAATGAATGAATTGATCAATGAAATAGCGAATGTCAGTCCAGAAACAAACTCATTTATTTGTGCGTACGCAATTTAAAATAGAGGTCCTTTCCACCGGAGTACAGCGTCATGCTTTAATAGACTGCCCTGTGTTTGAAGACGAATCATGACGGCATAGTCTCTTCAGGTTGGCAGTTTGTAAACTACGTCACCGGCAGACAAATGGTTTCACCGGTCGCAACTTATTGCCCCTCTAGCCCTTCGACTTAACAGCGAAATGGTAGCTGGCAGGAAAATGGCATATCGGCCTCATTTTTACGAACTGCGAAGTGGACCGAGTACAGCCCAACTGAATAGACTGCCCACACTTGTTACTGTAACCAAGCATAGAAGCCATGACCGAATCGTAGGTAATATTTGACTCCAAAAACATTAACCGTGTCTTTATCCGTGCACGAGTACAACCAGCACAGGCTTCTCATTCGTGATGTGTTTGTAATCATGCAGTGTGAGGTAGCCGGTGGAGTAACAAGTAAAACTGAAACCAATGCCTACGTGTCGAAGGAGGAGGAGAGTCTAAAAACCATTTGGATAAATTTCTGTCTTAGAGAAAAACAGAATGTCTAGTTGGTACGTATCGTGCAAAAACTGATCTGCATTATTATGTTCCAGTCGTGAGCGACTCATTTAAAGACACACAGTTGTAAGAAATCAGATTTTGACACAACTCCTTCAGGAATATCGACAGTAGTAAAACAGCAAAGTGTGGTCCAATGTGCGCCAAAGATGTGAGGCCTTGTAATACTGTTCCTACTGAAGAATTGCAAGAACTAGTCCAATAAGTAATTAATCCAGGTGCACATTATTGAGAAGTTAGCGTTTCAAATGTCATACAACGTCCCTTTACTGTACGTGCACATGTCACAGAACGGGTTGGTGTAATTCGAAACAGCGTTAAGACTTCTGGTTATTAAGGAAGTTACTAATGAAACATGTTCAGCGACAGGCGATATGTGGACAGATTCGTACAATAAGGTGCATAATTTGATGCTTACAGCACATTACATAAACACTAATTTGTCTCTTGGGAATAATATTTTATTTACAATTAAATTTCAGGACGCTAAGATGGCGGGAGTAAATGTTAGAAAAGATACAAAGGAGAGGATGACTAATTGTAACATTTCGCCGGACATACTGCATAATTTTGTTTTTGTCTCCAATCACGGTGCCAAGATAATAAAAGCTTTGGAAAAATCACAAAAGGTCTCCTTGCGCTACTCACTGAGTAAGAGTACTTATCCACAGTTTCGAAGAAGGTAGGTTCTTGTTAAATGAAGCCTCGAACATAACAGCAACAGTAAATACTGCAGAATGCATTGTATGGTCCACGAAGAAATGTGGCCTCTGCTCCTCTTCGAATCATCTACGAAACAAAAGGGCTGCACATGCTGGAACTGCTTATACAATATGCTGGATTCCTTACATAGTCGTTGTAACGAAGTTGCTGCTTTACTGGAGAAAAGAATTCCACTAACAGATTATAGGGATATGACGATGAACTTGCAGGAAGAACTGTAGATTTCCAGAATCCTTTTAAAGATGGCACAAATCAATTTGACGGCAAAAAAGAAACCTTAATTCTGTTTCATGTGATACGAGAAAACGATAAATTTGTAGTTAACTAGCGTAGCTGATGTATATTGGCAGATACATATTTGTTAAGGGGCACAAGGGATTAAGAATAGAGTCCCGACTTTTCTGCGGGGGAAAGTTGAAATTACTTCCAAACATAAAAATGCTACCGAGAAAGGTGGCGCAGTGGTTAGCACACTGGACTCACATTCGGGAGGATGACGGTTCAAACCCGCGTCTACCCATCCTGATTTAGATTTTCCGTAATTTCCCTAAATCGCTTCAGGCAAATGCCGGGATGGTTCCTGTGAAAGAGCATAGCCGACTTCCTTCCTCATCCTTCCCTAATCCGCTGGGACCGATGACCTCGCTGTCTGGTCCTCTCCCCCAAATCCACCAAACAGCCAACCATAAAATTGTTACGTTTATTTGCCCGACTTTCCGATATATCTTTGACATAAACAAGAATTCCCTAGTAGTGTTCGATAAATGTGTGCAAGCTGTTCAGGTACAGCACGCAACCACTAACGTGATCGCTTTTGTACAGTCAGTGCATAGTGTCTTACAGAGAAACGGAAGTGATATAATTCGCATAATATTTCATCAACGTAAAACACATTTTTTTCGTAGTACGCATTAATGATGTACACATCGGTCCCGTATTACCTCTCTCTCTCTCTCTCTCTCTCTCTCTCTCTTCCAGCCAGAAAGAGAGATAAAATAACTGTAAGACTAACAAATCCTTGCCAGCAGATGAAGTAGATGTCCGTATGTTAATTTGCCCCGACAGTGATGTCTCAAGACATAGTATATGTATCCCAGTAACAATCGGTCGGCCGTTGTGGCTGAGCGGTTCTAGGCGCCTCAGTCCGGAACCGCGCTGCTGCTGCTACGGTCGCAGGTTCGAATCCTGCCTCGGGCATGGATGTGTGTGATGTCCTTAGGTTAGTTAGGTTTGAGTAGTTCTAAGTCTAGGGGACTGATAACCTCAGATGTTAAGTCCCATAGTGCTTAGAGCCATTTGATCCAGTAACAATCGCACGTTGCGAACGGTACTTCAGTAAAGCTGGCTTGCTATTGTAAAATCGCCGCAGTCAGTCAAATCCAGAACGCGTTAGTGATCTGCTGCTTATCAACAGTAAGTATAGATTTTCCTCTCTTGCAAACAAGTGAAATGTGTATAAAGCTACAGCTGTAAATGACAACGTTCGTCGTATGTTTCATTCAGGAAAACAGTCGTCTCCTATATATCAGAGAAAATATTTATTTAATATGTACGTAGTTTCCTATTAATCACAGGCAGAATAAGTCTTGTGTTTGGAAATGAGACTTATCTTTTCCTGTGATTGTACTGAAATATCAAATCACCTTCCGTATACTGCATCAATTAACTGTGGCATGGTGGCATATAAGCGTTCTTGAAACGTTTCTTTTGTGTTGAAAATAGAAAGAGAGAGAGAGAGAGAGAGAGAGAGAGAGAGAGAGAGAGAGAGAGAGAGAGAGAGAGAGAGAGACAGAGAAACTAAAAAAATAAAGAAAAAAGTAAGGGTGATAATGGCGTTTAATTTATGCAATGCGGCGTGGCGAGGCGGTGCAAGACGTCAGCCAAGACCGGCGATGTTCATGATCGGTTATTCTCGTGTCCCTAGTCCGGACATCAGACAAGGAGCGAGTACTTGTCGAAGTAGAGTCATGCTGGGCCGGACACAGGCGGCTCGTCCCCCTATGTAGCAGCGGAGCCGTAGCCCGTCAAAGATAGCACTCAGATTTGTACCATACTTCCATATCCAAGTACTATAATGCTGGGCACTGCACTGTTATTTGATCAAGATGTAGAACACCTCATCGGACTTTGACCTGCTAAGGGAAGGGAATTTGGAGTTGTGTAGGTCACCATACTGTCATGGCTACACATTACTTTTGCAGTGTCGTATGGAGTAAGAGCAACTCCCTTTATGTTCTTCAGTTAATTATTCAGTTACGTTTGTGTCGACTGGATAAAATCTGTGACAGTTTTGTAGGGTATCTCAAATAGGTTACTGGAGGTACAGAACTGAAACAACTTTAATGTTACTAGTAACGCTTTATTTTATTTCCATTACGCGTATCAGAGGTTTAAGCGTCCATCATCAGGTGGATTTATGTGAGCTGATAGGACATGTATGTGTTGAACTGAAACAACTTTAATGTTACTAGTAACGCTTTATTTTATTTCCATTACGCGTATCAGAGGTTTAAGCGTCCATCATCAGGTGGATTTATGTGAACTGATAGGACATGTATGTGTTGTGTATACGATTACAGTGCTCGCAGGCTCCTTATTTACAGTACATCCAACATCACATACGATTTGCATACCCGGTATATGCATGGTGTATATAATGATGCATTTGATGTAAACAAGATTGTAAAATGCAAACATTCACAGCCGGAAATCCCTCAGTTACCTAAAGACTAAGTGTAATTATGACGTGCCGAAGGAATTTTTTTGAGAAAGCCCAACGTTTCGTCTCCGTCTGCGGAGAGCCTCAACAAGAAGAAGTTAGTAGTTCCTATGAGTGCCCATTTCACACCTTGGATTTCTACCAAAACTTCAGTAGTGAGCAAGGGTGCAAAACATCCTCCGCAGATGGGAACGAAACGTTTAAGCTGCCACCGTAACCTTTTGTCAGTCGATATCGATAAGTCTCGGTATAAGTTGCGTAACATATAGTTTATCGGGGAACCTAGTCTACGTGCTAGCTCTCATTCTATCCTTCAACCATCAACAACAATACAGGCAGAACACCACACTCTCCTGTCATACTCTTTTTCTTTGAACGGTTGAAATTTAGATAAAATTGCCTGTCTTTGAGAGGAGGGGTACCAAAAGTACTGGTGAAGAAATACTCTCCCATTCGGATATTATCTGATACTGCATTCCTATCAGCGTAGTCTGGGATATCTTTATACGGCTGCGCACAGTGGAAGAAATCGATATGAAATAAAATGAGCGAGCAGCACAGTGGCTGAGCATGCTTTTCGCATTTTTGTTTCCAGGTTATTACCGAAATAATTACAACGTAAATGAAACGAAATAACTACCTCCCGATTGTGGACGGGCTCCAACTGCGCCTTTCGGGGAAGTGATGGGGAAAACATGCGGCAGATTGAAACCGTGCTTCAGGCCGCGGGGCACGCATCGCGATCTCATTAAGCAGGACGCTGGCCTCCAAAGCCAGAGAGCCAGGTTTGGTTCCCTATCAGGCGCACACGTTTAATCTGCAAGCAACGGTCGCCTTTGAGCCTCTGCAAAGAAACTACTATCGTTTGGTAACTGCATCAAAATCGCTCACGTGTCCACTAGCTGTAATACCTGCTCTTCCGTGAAATTAATGTCTTCATGTGCCGCGCTTTAACGGAGTGGCCGCGCGGTTAGAGGCGCCCTGGCACGGATAGCGCGGCCCCTCCCGCCCGAGGTTCGAGTCTTCCCTCGTGCATGGGTGTGTGTGTTGTTCTTAGCAGAAGTTAGTTTAAGTGGTGTGTAAGTCTAGGGGCCGATGACCTCAGCAGTTTGATCCTTAGGAATTCACCACATTTGAACATTTGAAGCGCTTTAACGTTCTCACTGTTACAGAGCCAACTTCGACTCGCTAAATAACTTACAGTATATCTTTAGAGCTGAATATTAACCCAGCTAAATTCATTAGTAGTTATGTTAAACAAAACATGTGGCTGCTGTTACTATGACGAAACTCTCAACATTTTGCTGCTGTGAGCTGGTTCTTATATAGAAACTTGTAACTGATGTGGGACGTTTTATTTATCTTATTTTTATTTTCTTGAAACACTGTCCGTGAAAAGTTGTGAGTGTGGTACGCATTCATATGGCGAGTGGCGATGTTGAATTAAGAAGGCTTGCTGCGAAATACGTAACTGTAAGGCACATATGATATTTTACTTGTAAGAAAAACCTTATTCGTAGAGATTCAAGAGATGACGACTTCTGACCAGTTTACAACAGACTTTTGTACACACTTGGCCTACAAGATTTCAAAATTGACAGCAGGAAATAACAACAAATACTATGTACTCTGCAGTACTCAATACTGAATTGTCGTCTCGTCCATACTGTTTGGCAAATGGGACCACATCTCGTTAGATCACAAGGATCGTTACCAATTTTCTTTCGCTACTTCAGTAAGTGTCATATGTCACGTTACGTGTAGATTATAAATCTGAAGGGAGTATGAAGATATTGGTGTAGTCTCTCAGTTTCCTGAAATATGTGGCTCTGTGTTACTGTGATTTGTTATTGAAGACCAAAATACTTCCGTAACAACTACAGGATTATTTCTGATGTGGTGTGTTCTCTTCACATTCATTTTCTAAATTATAGTTTTAACAGCGTACATCGGCAAGCAGTAGTGCGGAAACAGGTACTCATAGCAGCACATAAGTAAAGTCTGTGGTGCTCAATCCGTGACCGATCTTGTGGCTGACTGCACGTAGAGTGCAGCCATTCTTGAGACGCGGCACTTGTAAGGGGTGGGCGGTGAGTCTAGCACTCAACCATCTAGACCACAACTTAACAGCAGGCTATTACATAAATAAGTTACAGTCCTTTCGAACCAAGTCAGCTTTGCACTGTCTATATACTGGGTATGATCTCATCTCAGCAAATAGTTCCACTTATGTATGCAGTTTGAGTAGTGAAGAAGTGCAACTACAAAACAGGATGCTCAGTAAGTGTGTTGGTTTTATTTTCATGTCTTTACTTTCCAGTCTATGCATGATAAGCTCTTACAAGCTGTTTTAATTTCAAAATAAGTTTCAAAGGCAAGTGAACATTGTCGAATAAGTTTCACTCTAGTCTGACACGCAGCATTTACCAACAGATATTTATCGGAAAATGATCTTGTATTGTTAGGGACGCACGTGGATTTCCGCATAGGTTTTAAGAAATAACACTAGATGAAAATTGGTATGAGGATACAACATTTCCATTTTAATGGTGCCTTTTCTTTAGAGGTCAGTTGCTCGGAAGACGAATCTGCACTTTCGAGATGCTTAAGGGTAATATAAGCTTTTATTTTATTTTAATAAAACTATAATTTCAGTACGTGATTTCTACTCTTCCTTATGGACCCGACACTTCGTGCACTGTACATTACTTGAAAATCCAGCTCTGTAGTCTGTATCCCATCCACGGAATGGAAGTTTTAGGGTGATGGCATTAAGCAATCAACGTGATTCATTTATAGAGCACTACGAAATTACGTTACTTGCCTCACGGCTATTGAATTTTTCATCCAGACTCCAGAACGAATGCCGTTTTATGAAAGTCCACATTATAGCCTTCCACTTCGGGATAATGCGATTATATGAATTACAATGGCCACCAGATGTCGCAAGGTCATGACATGTGAAAAGTTTCCAGATGGTAAAGTGAAACTCTTTTACAACAGCAAACCCAACTAAGATAGGAAGTAATTAACATACTGGCATGTGGTTCAAATCTCCGGTTAGCCGTCTTCAT
Source organism: Schistocerca serialis cubense (assembly GCF_023864345.2). Taxonomy (NCBI): domain Eukaryota; kingdom Metazoa; phylum Arthropoda; class Insecta; order Orthoptera; family Acrididae; genus Schistocerca; species Schistocerca serialis. The sequence continues at coordinate 316,450,224 of NC_064640.1, read as the reverse complement.
TTATGCTTCCCTGGTTTTCCTAAACGATTAAGCCAAAGCTCTGACTTCCGTTGTTTTCCTAGTCGCTTAAGCCAAAGTCCTGGATATTTCTTTAAAAGAACACGACCGAATACCTTCCCTTTTCCTTCCCTAACCCGAGCTTGTGTTTCGTTTATAACGTTCTCGTCATCGACGAGACCGTAAGCCCTAAATACACTTTTTCATTTACGAGGGTAATCTGAAAATTTAATGGTCGAGCGCACATATGCTACTAATGTGCAGTAACGTCAGCTTTCAGCTTCTCTTACGGTTTCATAAAATATCTCCATGCATTTCGTTCTAATCCATATGATGGAATAGAATGCTGTTCAAAAAATGGTTCAAATGGCTTTAAGCAATATGAGACTTAACATCTAAGGTCATGAGTCCCCTAGACTTCGAACTACTTAAACCTAACTAACCTAAAGACGTCACACACATCCATGTCCGAGGCAGGATTCGAAGCTGCGACCATAGCAGCAGGGCGGTTCCGGACTGAAACGCCTACAGCCGCTCGGCCACAGAACGCTGTTCTAAATTTATTTGTTGTTAAATATTTACCTATAACGGAAATTGTTCGAAAGTTTTTGAAGGATTATAATCAGTCTGCTCCTTCACTACAGCCTTTAATAAATGGGCGACAGAGCGCTGTAGATTCATTTCACCGCAGTTTAAACGTAGATAAAGTGAACAATGCCATTCTAAAATGGTTGGGAAACGAAATGTCAAAGGGATGGGTGGAAGTCACTGGCCAGCGCAAAAAATCGCTATCGGTTTCACTTGTCGAGCAGGTTACAGGAAGTGTTTTCTGAGAAGCAAAAGAAAATATTCTTATTGAGTACCATGCAAAGGTCAGAACTGTAACTGGTGAAAACTACACTAGTTTTCTGGAGCAGGTTTCTAAAAAAGCTATTTTGAAAGAGATTGAAAAATAAAGACATAAATTTTCAGCAGGACAACGCCAACGCACCTGCCCGCAGTAGGAAAGCTGAATGATTACCCTGTTTTCATACTTGTGTTGTCCGATCTGATGTGGCAGTGTTCGCAGTAGTGGTGATACAACACTATGAAGTGTTTACATTTGAGAAAACAGAGCAGCCAAGCACAGCGAACTGTAGCACTGTCCGCTACAAGCGAGAGTAGGATCAACAAGCGCAACTGATGCACATACGGTGAGGTACGTCATCTGGTGACGTCAAATGTCCAACACGGAGGCCCACAAGAAAAACAGGCAGTCCTGAATACGTCACAGCACGTGACACTGTAGGCCTTACGAGTGCTAGCAGCAGTCTCCGGCTGGGAGTGTGTAACTATTTCAGAAGGGTTTAATAATTCTTGACCACGTGTTTTAATGCACACAAGTTATCGATAGTACAGGATAAAATTAAGACCCTTAGAAGCTACATTTTCAATTAAATATTGATTTCCCATGGGCCTTGCACAGAGCCAAGCGTTGGCGGGATGTAGCGGACAAGCCGACTAGTGTGACGCCACAAGTTCGTTTGGCCCGTATATCTCGTTGGCCACGTTCAACACTTGTGATCCACTTCTGGGGTATTTCCCGAGATTTGCGGCCCCCTGTGTCTTGTATTAAATCACTTGTCTAAGCTCATCTGCGTCGCTTCAGAGTTTTTTTTAACATTAAGAAGAGTCACCTTGTATTGTTATACAGTATATTAAAAGTTTGTACAAAAGAAGGAAAGGTGAACAATAAACTCAGTCCAGTCCAAAGACTGATAATTTAAATGAAACTTGCTGGAAAACGAAAAGAGCTAACGCCTCGAGTCTCTTAAGAATTATGATATAAGAAATAAAGCCATCTACGATGTCTGAGGGCTATTATTTTGCTGTCATGACAAATCATACGTTATTTTGTGCAAATACTTAGTTCAAGTTTCTTTTTTATGCCCTTGAGATATATTATTCACATTTTTATGCTCTCTTATCAACTAAAATAATTTTGGAGATATAACACCGACGGAATATGAAAGGAAGTTCATGATTTATTAGCACTTTTGTTTTTTCGTGCTTTCAGTTTCATTCGTTTCGTTGGAACTGGAAGAGTTACTTAGATATCTAAAAGGCTAACCTACCCGTGAGTTGTACTGTTGTATGAAGCTTTCGAGTTTTTCCGACACGTTGTGTTTTGTGCAACTTCTGTGCAGGGATAAACCCACCTGTCGCATGATAAAGAGTATTATATTATCATTGGCAGTTAGGAACGTCTGTCAAATAATTACAGTAAAAGTCCATTAAATACCCATCTCTTAGATCCTCTGTAAAAGAGCTTCGTACATTACCATCATCAGCTTCACCACCATTGTCATAATGATGCCGGACCGAAGACGTAACAGCAGGGAGACTTCTCTTTCAAATCTCGGAGTGCCCGGTTTAGGTACTATACTAGATACTAACACTTTAATTGTTGTTGTTGTGGTCTTCAGTCCTGAGACTGGTTTGATGCAGCTCTCCATGCTACTCTATCCTGTGCAAGCTTCTTCATCTCCCAGTAGCTACTGCAACCTACATCCTTCTGAATCTGCTTAGTGTATTCATCTCTTGGTCTCCCTCTACGATTTTTACCCTCCACGCTGCCCTCCAATACTAAATTGGTGATCTCTTGATGCCTCAGAACATGTCCTACCAACCGATCCCTTCTTGTAGCCTAGTTGTGCCACAAACTTCTCTTCTCCCCAATCCTGTTCAATACTTTCTCATTAGTTATGTGATCTATCCATCTAATCTTCAGCATTCTTCTGTAGCACCACATTTCAAAAGCTTCTATTCTCTTCTTGTCCAAACTATTTATCGTCCACGTTTCACTTCCATACATGGCTACTTTCCATACAAATACTTTCAGAAACGACTACCTGACACTTAAATCTATACTCGATGTTAACAAATTTCTCTTCTTCAGAAACACATTCCTTGCGATTGCCAGTCTACATTTTATATCCTCTCTACTTCGACCATCATCAGTTATTTTGCTCCCCAAATAGCAAAACCCCTTTACTACTTTAAGTGTCTCATTTCCTAATCTAATTCCCTCAGCATCACCCGACTTAATTCGACTACAATCCATTATCCTAGTTTTGCTTTTGTTGATGTTCATCTTATATCCTTCTTTCAAGACACTATCCATTCCGTTCAACTGCTCTTCCAAGTCCTTTGCTGTCTCTGACAGAATTACAATGTCATCGGCGAACCTCAAAGTTTTTATTTCTTCTCCATAGATTTTAATACCTACTGCAAATTTTTCTATTGTTCCCTTCACTGCTTGCTCAATATACAGATTGAATAACATCAGGGATAGGCTACAACCCTGTCTCACTCGCTTCCCAACCACTGCTTCCCTTTCATACCCCTCGACTCTTATAACTGCCATCTGGTTTCTGTACAAATTGTAAATAGCCTATCGATCCCTGTATTTTACCCCCGTCACCTTCAAAATTTGAAAGAGAGTATTCCAGTCAACATTGTCAAAAGCTTTGTCTAGGTCTACAAATGCTAGAAACATAGGTTCGCCTTTCCTAAGTCTATCTTCTAAGATAAGTCATAGGGTTAGTATTACCTTACGTATTCCAACATTTGTACGGAATCCAAACTGATCTTTCCCGAGGTCGGCTTCTACCAGTTTTTCCATTCGTCTGTAAAGAATTCGCGTTAGTATTTTGCAGCCGTTTATTATTATCAGAAAGTAATCTATTGTATTATGTTGGATTCCAAACAGTGTGCCAAACAGAAAAATACTTACAATGATGGTGTCGTCATGTTAATGGCATTTTGGCATAAGAAAGTTGGTTTAGCGTAAGGCACTGAGCAGCATTCGTAAGAATCCCATTAACCCAGCCATATGCCTCTACAGATTTTTTGCAATAAACCGTGTTCTCCGGTGTAATAACTGGGAAACGTGACCTGCACACTTATTCCCACATCAGCGTCGACTTGTGCGGAACAGCGTAGCTGCCAGTCTGAAGACTCATATTAGGGAACAGTTGCGTCAGCTGTCGGGAATAATCACCTTTATTTAGATTTCCCAAGTTTTTTGTAGGACTGTCGGTGTTACGGCGGTTTGCTAATTGCGACCACGGCCGCACAGTTCTTCAGTTCTCTTTGTGTCTTAATGACCCTGCTGTTGATGGGAGACAAAGCCGCGCAAAATCTCCGTAATAGTACTCCGCGCGTAACGACGTGACGCTACAAGGAACGAACAAGCTTCAAAAGTAAAAGCAGAAGACGAAGCGAAAGCCAAGAAATTTCTTCGAAAGCCTAAAAGATTCATTAGTGTATTTCTTCTCTTTAACGAGAAACTGGAGGTGCGCTCTGCGTACCGGTAACTTCTTTATAAAGGTAAGAAGCATTTGATTCGTATTTCCGTTCTGGGGCCGGTGATAAATGAACTAATGGATGTACTACTCTAGTGGAAGCTTCATTTGATGCTGCAGTTCTACGATGCTAAGCATTGTTGATCTAAAGACAACGAATATATTTTCGTATAGGAAAATCTGTCAAGACTCAGAACAAGAAAACTACGCAGTCGCTCCGTTTTATCGCCAGTTTTTCTTACTGATTTTGTTGGAAACACTAACTCATGTATATGTGTAATAAATAACTGGTCTCCGCGTATTCACCGAACGCTTTTGTTAAATAAGTAATATAAGTGAAATTTACTCCACAATAGCAGATTCATGTAAGAAACCATTACGAAAATGCACTTTAGTCAATTTTCTTTTAAGGCCTCACGAGACAGAAATGAGAAGTACTGAAGAAGAAGCAAGCGTAAACTTCGAATCTCCTGCGACAGACGTATACCCAGAGGTTACGTTGTTTCCTTTGGTAACGTCGGGTAGTGTGGCTGTCGCACTCATTAAAGGGAACCACCATCCTCGTCTCCAGTTCGCAGGATAAACAACGACACTCTACACCAGCGTAATGAGCTTGCCAGGGCCCATGTAAAAGCAAGGTTTCATTGTACTGAACGATGATCATTTCACGTAAATAAAATGAGACGATGTTTAAGCTACATTCAGATCTCTAGAATAATCTGGTTTTAACCATTCAGTAAAGACATCACGAACAAGGAAGGGATCTGTGTTGCAACTGACTGAAAATGGACTGAAATCATTTTGAGAAACGAAGGTCTCTACACCAAACGAGTAAATCTTACGTTTTATGGATAAAATTCAAATGACACTGTCTGTAACGGTATGGGATATACCTAACTGTCGTAGACCATACGATTACGTTTATTGGAATCAATATATCAGGTTGTTCCCTATTTTTCCTGAACTCACTCACTTTCTTCCCATGTGTCAAGTCAAACACCTTTCAGCTGTGTAAATTTCCAAATTGTTATTTTACTGGGCCACCTGTTGTGGTGATATATTTCGCCATCTTCAGGCCCCTTGGCCGCTGCATGGCAAGATTACCATCTCGGGTCCATTCAAAATAGTTCCCTGCATTCAGTGACTGGTATCCGTAGATTTCTGAGTGATCGGTCGGTGCGAAGACGGAATCGAGAGATTTTCAACGGTAGAGGTATGGCCGGTGAGTTATTTTGACGTCGATTTTGTGTGGTATTTCTTGTGCGAGCGGAAAATGAGGATCTATTTAACTACTTCTTTTCTATGTATTTTACAAGATCTTCATCTTCCCAGACAGCAGAGAATTATCAGCTTTTCCCACCACATAAAAGAGAGATCCAACCCTTGCGAATTAAATTTTGTAAATAAACAGTGTGTCCTTTGCTATGCAATTGACATGGATTTGAATTTCCTATCGAGTAACCCTTCCATTACAGAAGAGATTAAGTCTTTTTCCAGACAATTTACAGGTGGGGGAGGGGAAGGGGAGGGCTAGGGCATTTCCCAGAGGGGGAGGAGTTAATTAATTGATCAGTTTAATTAATTATTCAATTAATTTAATATCAAAAGTGTGTTTGTATCCGCGATGGGGAGGGGAGAGGGGTTGGGGAGGAGGAGGTTAAGCGGGAGGGATGAGTGGGTTTCTCAGAAGGGTGAATTATCCACAGGGGTCTTAAATCAATTAACAGAACAACAGGGTTAAGGGGAGGGGGAGGGGGTCATGAAACACCCAAATTTTCCCTGAATGTATGCAACCTTGCACTAACAATTTCTTCTCGTTTTTGCTTGCCCCCCCCCCCCCCCCCCCACCACTACAGTACTGATGTAGCATGTGACCTTCAGTCATGAACGATAACTGTTGAATGGAGATGTTGCTTTGTACGATTATGCTTGCTGGTGATTATGGGTTGTCACACATATGACTGCGATGTCATCATATGCCTGAAGATGGTCTGTTTATGACAAACTGGTTGTGTAATAAACTGAGTAATGTAGGTGTGGGTACCCATGCTTTTTTCAAGCTATAAATCATCGACACCTCGAAATAGATTCATAACAATTTTTAAACCATTATGTATTTTAAAAATTATTTCGTATGTTTCGTCCAGACAAAGTAGTCACAGTTTCTGAAATAAATATATTGCCATCACTGAGTAGTTCATTGAAGCACTGACGTGAAAAATCGTTCAAATGGCTCTGAGCACTATGGGACTTAACTTCTGAGATCATCAGTCCCCTAGAACGTAGAACTAATTAAACCTAACTAACATAAGGACATCACATACATCCATGCCCGAGCCAGGATTCGAACCTACGACCGTAGTGGTCGCGCAGTTCCAGACTGTATCGCCTAGAACCGCTCGGCCACTCCGGCCGGCTGAGATGAAAGCGTTTCTTCATTAAGTACACCAGCAGAAACACACACTTTAGTAGAACGCAAATACTGTGTTATGTTGAAAATACGTTCATTAAACTTTTATTTCCTTATCGACTTTGGTAACTATGTGCATGAATAATCGTTAACAGTGGGTCGTGTTATTAGGTTTTAGCAAAGGAGACGTCTATAAGTGCTTGTTAATAGCGTCAAAAATTATGTATTTGAACCTCTTGTAAATCGTATGACTCAAGAACAGGAAAAAAATGATCAATAACACGTTTTACTTTTGTTACTGTCCGTGTGTCTGCAATTTTGCCAATGAGATAATACAGGAAATATTAAAATAACTGGCACAGAGCGTTCTGCAATAACGGTTGAAAAGATGTTGCCCTGCAATGAGCGTTGAGAACTTCTGGTATCATAATTCAAGATGAAAACGAAATGAAGTGGAGGAAAGATACATACAACACACACTTCTCATATATGACTAAAATTTGAAAGGTGCACGTTTTTCTCGTTGGAATTACTCTCAAACACGTGCATAGCCTTCTACACTATAGACTGCTTTTCACATTTGTCTCATATATTTGTGGGCTAGCTGTTCACTCTCCTCCCTGTTGAAAAATCATTACAAACTATTCTTTGAGATCGATTTCTGTGGCTTGCGTTGGGATAGTTGCAGATTTATTACGTGACATAATTATTATTACGTAAACATCATGTGTGCACTTGTCAGTGTCAAACGTCATTTCGGAGGATTTGTAAACATCATAAATACACCACTATGAAGTTTGAAAGCTATCTGTGAAAGCAACTCAGCTGTTTATAGCTCTGAAATTTAATGTGCTTGAGGTGTTTGACACTCAAGAACAGTGAGCAAATCCTTGATCTTGGTTAACCAATGTAACGGAATATTCGTTTATAAATTCAACTGCGATGTAAACGGATATTTTGTACTTGCTTCAGCAACTAATCACACTAACGAACTTGTTAAATTTATTTCCTTTTAGTTCTGTACAATTCAAACTGAGAAACTAATTTTGCTGCTCTAAATGTCCTTAAAGATACTCTTAGAACGATCATCGTGCTACTGCAGAACTGTAAAGAAGAACAAATTCTGAAAGAGAAATATTAGACTGAGCCGAGGGTTCCAGATACCAAACAACACGAAGATTGTTCGATCAACCTTTCAAACGCACGTACCTCTGATTCGTTAAACGGTAGTCTATTCTGATAACAATGATTAAAAAGTGCTGAACATATTAGCTACATTTGTCAGAAATTTAAAACATGTAACTGCGAACAGATTGTGCAGAAAAAATTTTCACCTTTCATAATGGAACAAAAAGAGACGATACGAAAACTCGGTTACACAGTTTTACGTAGATATTCAGGAATTTAGTGTAAAATGTAAACTGTAGTTTTCAGCTAGCGTGGACACTTATCTTGAAATTGCGCTGTTTTATACAAATAGATCTCTACTTCTCAGCAGGTATCTTGTATTTCAGCATTTCCGTTTACAGATGTTTGGAACTCGCAGGTTCTGCGGGACCAAAGTAGTGCTTACGCCGTCTTGCCTAAACGATTGCTGCTTATTTATTACAACACTGAATTTTTATGGTTGGAGAAAGACAAGCATCTTGGACTCCTGCCATACACAAAGATCCACAGGTGCGAAATGAAGAGGTATCCGGAAAACCTTCTAACGGCTCTTCTGAAGCCGTTACGTAACTGAAATTCGTGGTGGGTTTGGAAATTCCGATTTTCGGATTAGCTCATTATTTAATGCGTCCTATGCTTTTATCTGAAGTTGAATTTCAGTCACATTTATCAACCACTGTTTTATAAGTATCAGCAAGTTCGGAAATGTTGAGTCTTTCATCAATGATCCTCTCGTACGTAGATCACACATTGCTCCCTCTCTGACTCAAAAGCAAATTTATTTCGACCAGAGTAAAGATATTTAACTTCTCAACAGATGATGGCAAATAAATAAAGGCTTGTATCACCAGTCTGTACTCGGCCAAAATCTGAATAAAATGTATATTTAATAAACACCTATGATTATTGTCACACGGAATGCCTACAAAATAAGAAATGCTCATTTGTCCGATTGTAGTGTAATTAATGGCAAGATTTTTGGACCGGCACTAGGTCAGTGGAGATAGGAGCCTAGATTTAAAAGTTTTCGTAACTCAAAAACGATTCGAAAACGCTTTGATTGTAACTTTAAGTTCCAGTAAAATTTGATGGGAAAACGAAATAAGCAACATTCTTGCATGTATAAAATATTTTACAGTTGTCTTCAGTTGACGAAGAGAGTTGCAACATACAATGTGAAATGAAGGAAGGTAATTACGAAGGCCGTGCAATTGAGTTACAAACGGATATTAACCCGAAACCAGAAGTATTTAGCTAATAGTACAACAATATGAGTTGTGTCTGGTATCATACTACACTGACACAAAAGACCTAGGCAAAAATGTTCAAATGTGTGTGAAATCTTATGGGACTTAACTGCTAAGGTCATCAGTCCCTAAGCTTACACACTACTTAACTTAAATTATCCAAAGGACAAACACACACACCCGTGCCCGAGGGAGGACTCGAACCTCCGCCGGGACAAGCCGCACAGTCCGTGACTGCAGCACCTGAGACCGCTCGGCTAATCCCGGGCGGCAATGACCTGGGCCTATTCGCGTAAATACGTAACTAACTGTTGTGGCGTGTTACTGCGCGGCTCATGCAAATATTACACCTTGAGCTGATACTATACGCTGCTGCTAGATTCACCAAAATCGAGAGCAGTAAAATGTTGTAACGAGATCCGTGACAAAGGAGTCTACGCTAATGCTCCGAACTTGTGTTCTAAGCAAATATTTGCAGTTAATGGTGGGCGCTTGCAAAATAGTATGAGTTCACATATGACTGCATTCGTCTATCCCGCTGATCAAAATACTTCTACATGTCGTCGTTTGTGAGGTTGTGCAGGGGCTGTGCCGTTTTTATTCTCCAGCTATGCACAACAAAACAAGTGTGGTAAATTACTCGTTCAGTACTATGAAGTTGATCGATTTTCATTAAAAGTACCACGGCGTAAGGTCACAGTTACGAGTTGATGGAGATACATGCAGAAAAACCCAGTAGACTACTTTTCGTTTATTACCAAAAATGGTAAATAAGTGTGAAAAATAACTACCTGATGGAATTCCAAGAAATTATTGTCTACGAACTGAAGGAATGAAATTGCTGATCTTTCGTTTCTAACATGGTTGAAGTACATATATAACATTTCGTTCACTTATGTTTACTGTGTCAAGACTAATGAAATCTGATTGTCATACTTAAATAGTGTGAGAACCTTCATTCATTCCATATAAAACAATTTTGTGGACACAGAAAAATGTGTATAGGGTAACTGAACTGCTAGCTTCGAATCTTTTGCACCATTACTTATAACATAACACCAACAGATGGCTCCTTGAAAGGCAATAAACTTCCAGGTATCTAAATGATCACGTTGTGCCACATGATAGACCAATAGGTAAAGCTGAAGATATACGGTAACTTAGGAATCAGCTCTACTTTGTAGTATTAAAGAGAGTACGAAACTAGATTTATTAATCTAACAATTGGAAATCGCCAACATTTTAACGTAACTGACATCCATTGGTGTCCCCATAAATAACGCGTCATATCATTCCGCCGTTTGATAGAGAAAGACATCCAAGCTATATGACAGTATTATTATTAATATTATTATCATTTTGAGCTCTCGCTCTTATTGTTATGGATGACACAGGATGCTGACAAAGGTCCGGTCTTCAGGTATTTTGTAGTTAACAGATCGACTAAGGCCTGTGAAATGGCATACTATAAAGTTAAGCAACAAATTATCGTTCTTTCTGAAAGCTGACAACGGAATATAAATGTAGAGCACCTATCAGCGCACGATGGAACTCACCAAAATGATGTTTGTTGTATTTCAGGTGCCACTTTGTACGATTTCCTTTCACCTATAGATGCGACTCAGGGAGACGCGCGAGATTTCAGCACTTTCTTGCAAATTAGAAGTTTCTCTTTATGCAAAATTCCGGTAGAAACTCATTTTCTTTCTTAGTAACGCCCATTAAGTAGACGGAGTCTCGAGTGTCTTGAAGATATCAACATTTGCCTGGATAAGATCGATCCTAATATAATTCACTCAGCAATCATGTTTTGGACTAAAGTACAAATCAATTTCAACCAGATGAGACAGAAAGATCTCAGACGTCACTTACAGTGACTAATGTAACACTCATCTTATAATCGATGGTGTCCATGTATTCAGCTCCATCTCATTTCCCCACTTGCATTTTCGTTTTTCTTTTGGGAGTTCGGATGGGGGAGGGAGGGAGGGCTGAAGAGTTTAGTTTTTAATAACATGGGGTCTTCCATTTTCGTGATCAAACTGCCAAACCTAAAACTTATGTTCGCATTTGAAAACGTCAACGTTTTACGTTGAAATTTTCGCAACAAAACAGCAGTACCCGTAAAATGAAAGATTAACCTGAAACTGTATTACATCTGTTACGTGGGAGAATATCAATGGCTTCCTGCATTGGCCTCAACTTCCCAAAGCTTAAAAACTAGGGTTTAATTATAGCTCATAGTAAAACAAATCTGCAGAGTTAGGATGTATACAGAGTTTGAAATTGATTTAGCCACCAATTTAATTTAAATACATCTTTGATTCCGCTAATAAAAAAACATTGTCCAATAATTGACGGAAATCAAATGTTACACCGGTATCAAAGAGGGGTAGCTCTATCGTCCACAAAAATATCGACCAATATCATTTCTATCCATCTGTTACTGACTCTCTGGTAGTATTATAACTTCAGACATCATGAAGTGTCAGGAACAGAATGATCACACAATGAAAGCTTTCATGACCGGGTGTCTTAGCTGCAAATATTCCAGGTTGTACGGTCGCGGTCAGAGAAACTTTCCGTTCCTAACTTTTCGTCCAGGTACATGCTGGAGATCTTCAGACAGCGTTCGAGTTTCCGCTCAGTCTTGTCGACTGACTGATGTGACGTCGGAGAGCTACATAAATACTGTGAAGGAAGGTGTGGTAGCAGTTTACATGTAATCGGCAGAGATAATCCTTGACAGAGATAAAATACAGGGTGTTACAAAAAGGTACGGCCAGACTTTCAGGAAACATTCCTCACACACAAATAAAGAAAAGATGTTATGCGGACATGTGTCCGAAAACGCTTAATTTCCATGTTAGAGCTCATTTTAGTTTCGTTCCACCTACGCTCAATGGAGCACGTTATCATGATTTCATACGGGATACTCTACCTGTGTTGCTAGAACATGTGCCTTTACAAGTACGACACAACGTGTGGTTCATGCACGATGGAGCTCCTGCACATTTCAGTCGAAGTGTTCGTACGCTTCTCAACAACAGATTCGGTGACCGATGGATTGGTAGAGGCGGACCAATTCCATGGCCTCCACGCTCTCCTGACCTCAACCCTCTTGACTTTCGTTTATGGGGGCATTTGAAAGCTCTTGTCTACGCAAACCCGGTACCAAATGTAGAGACTCTTCGTGCTCGTATTGTGGACGGCTGTGATACAATACGCCATTCTCCAGGGCTGCATCAGCGCATCAGGGATTCCATGCGATGGAGGGTGGATGCTTGTACCCTCGCTAACGGAGGACATTTTGAACATTTCCTGTAACAAAGTGTTTGAAGTCACGTTGGTACGTTCTGTTGCTGTGTGTTTCCATTCCATGATTAATGTAATTTGAATAGAAGTAATAAAATGAGCTCTAACATGGAAAGTAAGCGTTTCCGGACACATGTCCACATAACATATTTTCTTTCTTTGTGTGTGAGGAATGTTTCCTGAAAGTTTGGCAGTACCTTTTTGTAACACCCTGTATAACTATCGAACTGTCGTCGACTGTCAAAGATAAAACTTATCCATCGATTCTGTAGAGACATTGTAAATAGATCAAAAAGTTTCATGGAGCTAATGTGAATGGTTAGTAGTTCGTCTGCCAGTATTGTTCCATACGGACTATTAAGAAATAAACATGTAGTCTACGATATTTCAAATGTCTTCCATGCCATCATACCTCTGCTCACAAATGTGCTTCAAGACCAACAAACTCAGCATGACTACCTGCCACTACTGCTAGTGTCATCAAAGTACTACCTCCAGAAAACAACACTTGCAACGACAGGAAAATCAAAATGACGTCATCTAAATACATCAGGAGCTTCTATAACCTGTTGTTTACTGGGTGCACCAACCAAATATATTGCACTTGCATTCAGGCTCCTATACACAGGAAAGTGTGGGCGACGTCATAGGAAGCGTCTCCCTTACTCTTAGTCTACAGAGAAAGGTAAAAGAAGAAACAAGAAAAAATGACAAACCCATAATCTGAATACCGAAGCTTCCGAGATTCTTCTGGCAGGTTCTGCCACATGATGTGTTTATTTAACAAAATAATTTCTTTTATCTTGTGAATTTAGATGATTGAGGAACTAGCTACGTAGTTTCCTCACAAAGTCAAGTGACATTTGCGTGAAAGGCAAAAATAAATCATGACCAACAAACGAAGAGCAGGTTAATGGTGCATGTGTCTTTCTCGAATCATAAAATAAGGTTGTCTATGTCCGATCGTGGCTTGTATTCGACTAAATGTAACAATGCTTCCTAGATTGATATAGAGAAAAATAGAAATGAGTTTTAATTTCCAATGCAGTTCGTAAGTAACTTTTACTCTACAGACAAAGGGAAAGAAACAAGGAAAAATAATGAACCCATAATGGAAACAGCATGCTGTTTGACAAAGAAAATTTACAACAATAAATGTATATTTAGAAAAACAAAACTGAAACGCTATACCACAGTGGTATGCACAGAATGTCTATATGGATGTGAATGCCTAACGATCAACTATAAGCTGGACTAAAAACGTGTACTTGAAAGACGGATTATTTGAAAAATGATTGGTAAAGTACAAACTACAGATGATTGGGAAATGAGACGTACTGAGTACATCCCCAAAAATATAGAGAGAACATTGGAAGCAAAGATAAAACTTTGTTGGACACATCTACCGAATGAATGACGAAAGGCTAACGAAACAAATATTGCCGTATTTATGGAACAAGAAATCGACACTATCATGGATTACAGAAATACGGAAAGAACCAGAAAGAATTAGCATGATACGAACGGAAATAACAGAAAGAAACTGTTGTGTTCTGCCTACTCGTCGAATATGGGGCGCCTAGGAAACCTGCGTTCTCGGATTGTTAGACAACAATTCAAGCAAATCGTATTAATAAAGTTTATTACAAAAGAAAAAGATTACAATACTTAACTTCTGTGAAATACAGAAGTGTCGCAAGCAATGTGGGGCAGACAAAATAAGGTCTCTTCAGCTTAGACAACTCCGAGCACAAGCCAAATAATCACTTTCTAAGTCGCTGCAGTAGCGTTAGTAGAGTGGCTAGTCTTCAACAAGGCCGCAGCCGGGCGGCGCGACGCTCATGTCCTCTGCGTGTAGATATCGCCACTGTCTCGTTGTCCTAGAGAGAGGTCCATTGGCTGGCGTCTTGTCACAGCCCTCTCTGCTCTAACGTCCTTGCTTGTCGTGCCGGCGCTTCACTTTACGCCGGAATAGAAATATTTTTAAGAATAAAATGTAAAATTAGAATGTATGAATGGAAGATCACTTGACCGGAATTGCCGCCATCTTGGATCTTTAGAGGATAAAAGAAGGCCTGACAATCGCAACCCATCACTCTTCTGTGGTAGTTGAAAGTGTCAACATGGATACCTCCAAAGCGCTAGACATGTCTCAGCTATTCGGGAGGAGAACGAGAGCAACCAACGAACGCTTTGGTTTATGCTTACTACTGGAGGACCGATATAATCTTGTTCCTGACATTGGAAACACAAATTACATCGAAAATTGTACGCTCCTTAGTAAGAAGAATTTAAATGTGCGTACTCCTATTACAAAACCGTTTTGCCATAACGTTATGGGAGTTAAAATCTGTGATCAGGTGGACTGTCAGAATCAACTAGAGAAGGGATGATATGTAAAGTTAAAGAAAGAGATGCGTGGCTCATTTAGCTATTATCAGAGTAGTAAATTCTCCAAGTTCGTCATTGCAAGACATGGTGTTAAGGTGAAGCTACCATTTCCTGTACACGAGAGCTACAGTGTGACAGTAAGAGGAGTATTGGATAAAACTGGCAAGGAAGAACTGGAAACCATTCCAAAGAAATATGAAAATCATGTGGTTTTGCTATATAAAGTGGAATTAGCTGACGTTCAGATGGACGTTGTAATGGGGGAGCTGCCTGTAATAATGAAACAGCTAAGTGTAGACGCCTATTATCTTTTGGATTTGTAACGCAATGTTTCGTCGGTATTTTTAATAAAGTCAAGACGTGTGACTACTTAATATCAAAAGACAACTTCAGCATGGAAGGAGACCGCCAGGGAATCAGCAGTGTGATTGTGGGTGACGGTAAGACCACTGGAATAGACTTTTTAACTTGTATGGCTTCCACCTGCAGAGTAAAAATATATAACAAATGCATATGTCAAAACACAAAGCCAGGTGTGAACAAAGTTATCGGTTATCTTCTTATAGATTTTATAAAGTGTACAGATATGAGACTACTACAAACTTTTACGTCTTCCTTGGGTAAACAACATGGTATTACCAGACTGTAGACTACAATATACAGCTACAGAATGGATCGTGCGTTTGACACTATGCAAGACTGTTTAAATGTTTTAAACATCAACAAACAGTATTTACAATGAACTACACTGCACTCTATGTTAATCAAACCTATGTAATGTCAGTTACCTAATAACTTACAGAATAGCTGCTATGTGATGTTTGACATCGTTCTCCAGTTTCTCCACTGGGGTGACAAGAATACCCAAAAACTGACCGGTGTATAAGTAAGTCTGCCGGACTCTCAAGACCGAGAAAAGCTTATAACTTACGCGCTGTCTGCATACAGTTTTAATTAACCAGCTGTAAACTAGGTGCAGATTCTTAACAATGACCCCAACGTAGACAGTATAAGTATCACACAAAAGTGCTATATTAAAGGAGGAGAAACATATGTCTCCCAATCCATGACATTGGTCTGTACAATACCGTCAGATATAGAGGTCGCCGAATTAGGACTGGTACCCACAAACAATGTTATTCTAGAAGCCTTAAGGAAAATAAGCACTGTATTGAACAGACTTCAGCCATTCTCCATTAAAGAAATTACGCCTTTAAATGCAGTTAATGTGGTGTGTGTACAAAAAAGAAAATAGGAAATGGAAGAGACTGAAGCCAGAAAACGGAAACTGGAGTATATGGCGAAGACAACAGCAATTGGAAAAGGAAGCTATTGCCGATACACAGGCAAAGCTTACATACTACTTTAAAAACATTGTGTGGTGAAAAATGACTACCACTGGAGGATATAAAACATCTGTATTTACTGTTAATAACAATTGTAAGTGGCCTTATGTTAGAGTCCTGGGAGACAAAGGTGGATTGGAGCACGTTTACTATATAATGGACACACGAAAAACCTATTTATAAATCTTTATTCCCACCTGGATTTGCTTAAAAAGGATGGTAACATTGCTGTAATCTAAGTGTGCTTCACTGGGTGTTCCGCGTTTATCAACAGAACAACCGTTTACAGAACTTAAAACAGACGGTATAACGACATTTAATGACCGCTCATTTGCAAAAGCTGTTAACATAATGTTCTGCCGGTAGGAGTGGCCGAGCGGTTCTAGGGGCTACAGTCTGCAACCGTGCGACCGCCTCAGGCATGGATGTGTGTGATGTCGTCAGGTTTAAGTAGTTCTAAGTCCTAGGGGACTGATGACCTCAGAAGTTAAGCCCCATAGTGCTCAGAGCCATTTGAACTATAAAGTTCTATATGAAAATTCCACAAAAATGTCGGCGGAAGAGCTGGAAGCGTACACCCGCAAAGAAGTGGAGTGTTACAACAACAGTATTATGGAAGGTATAAGAGGCAAGATTTAAATGGCCGAATGTACTCGTCTAGGAGAACTGCCCCAAGGAACAGAGATAATTGTTAAGGCCATAAAAGACATAGCCTGCAGAAAAATTGACATCTGCTTTGGCATTAGAGAACATTCCTTCTTTGCACCTGTCAAATTACTGGTTGGGAAAAGAATTAGAGAGCCCAATGTAGATTTGAATTACAAGATAAAAATTGAGATGGGTGTTATAAAAACTCACAAAGCGAAAATAAAGGAGTTGTTTTCTGAGTATAAATTTATATATAGAAGCTAATACGGATTTTGTACAAGAATATTTGCTTTCAAATTATCTCTACCCTGCCAAACACTATAAAGAAAAATACTGCTATTTGCGGTGATCTGCTTGTATGTGATGTGGGTTACTGGATGACCTTGAAAAGTAGTTGAAACTAGGAAGGTGAAGGCAAGGCAAGGCTAACCTTGTTTCTTACGTATATGAACAAGATTCAATCCTTAAATACATCACTGAGTATTCTAAGTGCGGTACAGTATAACTGTTGTGTACATAGTTCCACGTAGTTAGCGCGTACACAACTTTCCCACTAGAGTGCGCCCCGCTAAGCACAACAGTGCAGGTGCAATGCTCGCCCATCTCCGCATTACGAGATGGCGCTGCCTTAGAGACAGACCAAATTCTGCTTCCGCCAATCTGCATATTAATATGTAATGCAGCCAATGAGATTGCTGCTAACGTAGAACCTTTTCTCCTCATGGATCACACTCGCACAGTGATACCTGACCGCGCGAGGTATTGTAACGAGTGTACAGACCTCCGATTAGTCAGTCTGCATTTGTCTGTACCAGTCTAAATTAGTCTGTACCAGTCTACAGTCAAGTTTCAGTCTGCGCCTAATAAGATTACCATATTCATGTACATAGCCATGTAGATAAATGTATAGACACTTTGTCAAGTATCAGAGTTATGTGAGAATAAGATTAACTTACCAAGACCAAAGAAACTTCAGATTTGGTGTGATGGATGCAGTAGTTTTTTTCACTGGGGGGACTGCAGTGGCGTGGGTGTTGGGAAAGTGGATCAGGCTCATCAGTGGTTATGTAGGATTTGCAGCAGAGATAGGAAGATAGTGGAACAGGAGGGGAAAATTGCTGCCCTTCAGGCTGAGCTAGATCAGGCTAGGGAAGATCTGGACAGGTTAAGGAGGGAGAAGGGCAAAGAGAGGTGGGAAGTGGCAACAGGTAGCAGAAGGAACAGGCCTAGAACTAAGTCTGACAGTTTTGTGGTGAATGTCAAAAATAAGTTTGACCTGTTGCTTCAGTTAGAAACTGATGAGCCTCAAGCAGAGGTAGGTGTAGACAGGACACAACAAACTTTCAATAGGAAATTGAAAAAGAATGTAGGAAAGTCATCGAAAAGGAAGAAAGTTTTGTTGTTAGGTAGTTCTCATGCCAGAGGTGTAGGCCAACTTCTGCAGGAGGAATTAGGACCAGAATACCAGGTCACAAATTTTTTCAAACCAAGTGCTAGTCTGGATCAGGTGACAGAGGATTTAGGTTCACTCTGTAAAGGATTTACCAGGGAAGACACCGTGGTTATTGTGGGAGGGCCAGGGAACAGCATCGACACAGATCCTGGGTACAGTATAGAGTGTGACCTGGTAAAGATTGCGTCGGCATCAAGACACACCAATGTTGAGTTTGTATCTGCCCTGAGATGCCATGACCGGCCTCATTTGGACTCTTCTGTTGGGAGAGTTAATTTGGAGTTGGAACGGCTGCTTGGGTCGGGTGCGGGGGCTCATATTGGTGTGGTTCCTGTTGATCATCTCAGTAGGTGGGACTATACCAGGCACGGCCTACATCTCAACAGGAAAGGGAAGGGGAAACTGGCTGGGGTAATAGCAGGAAATTTAAGGGGGGGAGGCACTGCCATGAATGGTAAAATACCAGTGGTTACAGGTGTTGGAGCAGTACCTTTTTTAGGATAGGTAAGACAGAAAGATGTCAAGTTCTACGAGAGGTCAGGATTGAAACAAATCTTCAGTTTAGGAAAGAAATTAAACAGCACAATTCTAGCACATTGGATCACCAATCACAGCTATCAATTATAAATTTTCACCAATCACCAGAAATTTTATCTCCACCAAGTTGTATCTCAGTCCTAGGTAATTGCATTGATGAATTAAAGTCACCCAACCCAGTTGACATAATCTGCCTCTCTGAACACCATGTGACCACTGGTATAGGAACTAGGCCTAAGCACAATGAGAAACTCAGACAGGAGAGTACTGCAAATGTTAGAATAAGGAAAGGTTCTCATAAAAGTATAATTAAAAATAATGTAAGTATATTTCATCAAAATATTGGGAGTTTAAAGAATAAAGTAGATGAGCTTCTGGTTTGTTTAGAAGATTTAGAAGCTGAGAATGAAATAGATATACTATGCCTGTCTGAGCATCACATTGTTACTGATATGGATAAGGTAAATGTAAGTGGTTATAAGCTCTCTGCACATGTAATGAGAGAAAATATGGAGAAAGGAGGAGTTGCCATATATGTCAAAAGTTATCATTGTGCAAAAAGTATAGAAACGAAAAAGTTTTGTGTAGAGAAACATATAGAAGCATGTGCCTGTGAGCTTAAATTAAATAAAGGCATATTTATAATTGTAACTGTATATAGGTCCCCATCAGGAAATTTTCATCTATTTCTGAAAAATTTGGACTCCTTGTTGTGCTATCTGTCAGACCGGGGGAAGCAAATTATTATTTGTGGGGACTTCAATGTAGATTCTCTGAAAGAGGGTAATAGGAAAAATGACCTTGAAGTATTACTCGGTTCTTTCAATTTGACACCCGTCATTGATTTTCCTACTCGGGTGGTAAAGGATAGCAGCTCACTGATAGATAACTTCTTTATAGACCAAGATAAGTTTAACCAGATAAATGCTCAGCCTGTTGAGAATGGTTTTTCTGATCATGGTGCACAGCTAGTTACAATATATGACATAGCTCCATTCAGCAATACTAAACAGTCCTCCAAAGTAGTACGTTCAGTCAACGATTTAACAATTGCAAATTTCAGGGGAAGCCTACAGCAGTTAGACTGGGATGAGGTGTACCGTGAACCTGATGCCAATTTAAAATATAATTTATTTCATGACATTTTTGTAAATGCATTTGAAAACTGCTTCCCCAAGAAAATGGTTAAATATACTCGTAAGAAACCTTGTAACAAACCATGGCTTACTAAGGGTATAAAAATATCTTGTAACCGGAAAAGGGAAATGTATCTGATGGCAAGAAAGAGTAGTGACCCAGAAACTATCAAAAATTATAAAAACTACTGTGTTATATTAAGAAAAGTTATTAAAAAATCCAACAGTATGTGTATCATGTCTGAAATCAGCAACTCTGATAATAAAATTAAAACAATTTGGAATATTATTAAAAGAGAAACAGGTCAACCAAGAGCAGAGGAAGACAGTATTACCATCAAATTGAATGAAAACTTTACGAACAAAAAGTCAGAAGTTGAAAATATTTTTAATAATCATTTTGTAAATGTTGTGGATATAGTAGGATCCAGGTGTTCATTAGAAGATGCTAGGCTGTTAATGGAAGAGGCCATACCTATGCAATTTGATACAATTGAAATCTCACCCACTTCTCCCTCTGAAATTAGGAAAATAATAAACTTACTTAAAAGCAAAAACTCACATGGAATTGATGGCATTTCCAGCAAAATACTAAAAGCTTGTTCTCAACAGATAAGTAAGATTCTCAGCCACCTGTGTAATAGCTCTCTGGAACAGGGCATTTTCCCTGATAGACTGAAATATGCTATTGTTATACCTTTGCATAAAAAGGGGGATAGATCTGATGTCAACAATTACCGTCCAATCTCCCTTCTAACAGCTTTATCCAAAATTTTTGAGAAAGTAATGTATTCAAGAGTAGCTTCACATATCTGTAAAAATGAAGTACTAACAAAATGTCAGTTTGGTTTCCAGAAAGGTTTTTCAACAGAAAATGCCATATATGCTTTCACCAGTCAAATTTTGAATGATCTGAATAACCGAACACCACCCATTGGGATTTTTGTGATCTCTCAAAGGCTTTTGATTGTGTAAATCATGAAATTCTGCTAGACAAGCTCAAGTATTGTGGCATGAGTGGGACAGTGCACAAATGGTTTAATTCGTACCTAACTGGAAGAGTGCAGAAAGTTGAAATAAGTAGTTCTCGTAACACGCAAAGATCAGCACATTCCTCAAACTGGGGAACTATCAAGAAGGGGGTTCCACAAGGGTCAGTCTTGGGTCCTTTGTTGTTCTTATTATATATTAATGACTTGCCATTCTATATTCATGAAGAGGCAAAGTTAGTTCTCTTTGCTGATGATACAAGTATAGTAATCACACCTGAGAAACAAGAATTAACTGATGAAATTGTCAATACTGTCTTTCAGAAAATTACTAAGTGGTTCCTTGTAAACAGACTCTCACTGAATTTTGATAAGACACAGTACATACAGTTCCGTACAGTGAATGGTATGATGTCATTAATAAATATAGACCTTAATCAGAAGCATGTAGCTAAGGTAGAATATTCCAAATTTTTAGGTATGTCCATTGATGAGAGATTAAATTGGAAGAAACATATTGATGATCTGCTGAAACGTTTGAGTTCAGCTACTTATGCGATAAGGGTCATTGCAAATTTTGGTGATAAACATCTTAGTAAATTAGCTTACTACGCCTATTTTCACTCATTGCTTTCGTATGGCATCATATTTTGGGGTAATTCATCACTGAGGAATAAAGTATTTATTGCACAAAAGCGTGTAATCAGAATAATAGCTGGAGTCCACCCAAGATCATCCTGCAGACATTTATTTAAGGATCTAGGGATATTCACAGTAGCTTCTCAGTATATATACTCTCTTATGAAATTTGTTATTAACAACCAAACCCAATTCAAAAGTAATAGCAGTGTGCATAACTACAATACTAGGAGAAAGGATGATCTTCACTATACAAGATTAAATCTAACTTTGGCACAGAAAGGGGTGAATTATACTGGCACTAAAGTCTTTGGTCACTTACCAAATAGTATCAAAAGTCTGACAGATAACCAACAAGTATTTAAGAAGAAATTAAAAGAATTTCTGAATGACAACTCCTTTTACTCCATAGAGGAATTTTTAGATATAAATTAAGAAAAAAAATTTAAAAAAAATAAATAAAAAAATAAAAAATAAAGAAAAACAAAAAACACAAAAAATAAAGTTGTTATATTAACTTAAGTATGTTGTTAAATTAACCTAATTATGTCATGTATTGGAAAATTCGACTCGTTCCACATCATTACGAAATATCGTATTCATGATCCATGGAACTAGTATTAATCTAATCTAATCTAATCTAATCTGTAAACAGCATCCAGAATCAAGTTACGTAATGTCTGTGCTTTTTATTATTTTAATAAATGTGTGTGAAAATTAATCAAGTTCTGTTTAAAGTTGGTCACCGTCAATCTGCTACTCTAAGCGTGCAAGTGGCATTTCTATCGTCTGAGCTAACGGCAGAAGATAAACACGCCACAATAAGACCACGGACATATTGCTGACACTCGCCTACTTCGTTAGAGCGACAAGTCGAATAATCTGATGGTGTGTGTACCAAAGGTCTTACAGTATGCACACCACAATAACCTGATGTCCCTGAGTAAAGGGACGGGAGAGGGAAGTGCTAGCCACATTAGCCATATGATTATTGCAACTAATACTACTACAACTAGATGACGAAGCAGCTTGTAGTGAAGTGTTGAGGGCGATGTACTGTACCTTGCGAGATCGGCTAGCACGAGAAGGTGGAAGACGAGAAGACGCTGAGGTATCGGGCCAGCTGCAGCTACTGCCCTGACCGCTTGCCGGAGTGAGGGTGGCCAATGGACGCCAGGGCTGTGTTGATGTGGGGGTGGCGGCCGGGCGCAGCGGCTTCCTGCTGGACTAGCGGCGCCCTCGTTGGCGAGGCAAGCCTCACTGGGCCCTGCTTTGGCAAAGCAAGCTTCGCCAGCCCCCCGGTACCCATGCCATAGCGATTTGCGGAAATTGTTCTCCTGACGCGACCACTGTAGAAGAGAAGCAGAATAACGAAAATTAAGTACAACATTCCAGACATCGCCTGCTGTTGCAAGGAAAGATAGAATACTGGTTATTTTTATGCTGAGTGAGTATGTACATCCTACTTCGATCTGTCTCCGTGGCATGTCCCTCAGGTCACTGTTATTATCTAACAGATATATAAAATAATAAAAACATGTACAGACGCAAACTACTGCAAGAAAACGGTATTCTTTGGAATGTGCACTTACAGGATATCTGCGATGGCTCTTACTTATCCTCAGCAAATACCCCTCCCTGTTTTTCTTCTTCTACCAGTAAATTGTTTACAACAACATAGAATATGCACCATATTGTATATAAGATTAAATTTTCGTCAAACAGAAATATATTACGTATACATAGTACTACAAAGAAGAAAAATATATATATTACTTACAATGCTGCTGCTGCTGCTGCGTCTCAGCGTCTAGCTGGTCAGGTATCCGCTGTACAAGTACTGAAAGAGTATGCCAATATTGTAAGGTGTCAGGCAAATCCAACACCTTCCATGAAAACCCTGACATGATAAGCAAATCCAGTAGTATGTCACATAGCTCCGAATAAATTGTGACATTAAATTAACGAAAGTAATACGAGTAACGAGTGAGCAAATGGAATACCACAGACTAACACAAGAATGCCTAAATGCATGTCATACCTTCCCACCGTGAAACAGACGCAGTTCCGAGGGGAGAAACGAGAACAGAAGCCGAGAGCAGAACAGTGTTAAGCTGGATGGCCCTACGATAAGTGACAGACACCCACGTCTCCAGCTAACCGCTAGGACCACCCACCAGCCCATGTTAAAAGCTAGAGCCCTCCAGAAGAACAGTATAGAACTTACGATAACACTAAAAGGACCATACCAGCTGCAAGTTTTAGCGTGAGACTTTTTCGCGTCTCTGTTACGTTGCAAACTTTAAAAACATTGCCCCACGACGAAAAGTATAACGTTTCTCATTGGATAGACAGAATTTTTGTAGGCGGAGCTTAAGGTTAACATTGAGACCCTGATTGGTCAGATGAAAACACAGCCAGATAGTTTTTTTTTTAAACCAACTTCGGTAAATTGTAGTAAGGAGAAGTTAAGAGGGAGTTGCTTCCGAGATGGCGAGGTGAGCGAAGCTGTGCTGTCCGCCGCCCCCTGATGAACACCGACAAGGTAATGAACGCATGCGATGCCGCATAACAGCGCATAAAGCTTCACTCAGAACTGCAGACGTGTCATCTGTTACACCCCCTCTTTTCGTAATACTAGTGTCGATCGTCAGTTAAAGCTCATGGTGTTCACATTTGCCACTTGAAGTAAAAATCTGAAACGCGGTGATTTTTCTGTTATATAGTTATTGAGAAGCCACATCAGCCACTGTAATTTACGACAAGTTAGATAAGTAATTAAAGATAAATGAGGGTCACTGTAGACCATTTTGATGGTTTTCTTTCTTGTGAAACTTAATTTAAACCTAGATTATATATGTGATATGGCATAGGTCATCCTTCGATCCATTGTAGAGCTTGGAAACCCATTCAAGGAATATTCATTCACATTTTTGTTGAACGCAGTTGGTTTTTATCATCCTGTATTAAAACATTTCCTTTTATCAATAGTGCAATTTATAAACAATGTTTTGTGAGTAGAATAAAATTTCCAATGGTAAACTTAACTGCATTTTCGACGTTATTTTACCAGCTAACTAAAAATAGGAAAGCCTTGAACCCCTTCCACTAAATTTAGTTAGTATTAAGATTCTTTTACAGGGAGTGCAGTGGAGCTGACGCTGAAATCATTAAGTATTTGGTTATATCATCGCTAGTCTCACTGAACTCTTCTGAACTCTACATGTCACGTGTGGTCATGTGTCTCCTTACCAGCAACAGGTCCCAGGTTCAAACTAGACAATTCCCTTAAAAACACACTCAGAGCTTCGTTGCGCGAAAGTGGTAGGGAGACACGACTTGGAACAGACAAACACCACGCAGAATGTTAGAATATGTATTCAGAACACTACGAAATTCTTAGAGAAAAAAGTTACAGTTCTCAGTTTTGATTCTAGAAATCATCTGCATTACCACAGAATATGCCACATATTACGTATGTGATGAAATTGTAGAAAGAATTTACGTATAATAACAAGAGGAAGAAAGTATATACTACTTACGACACTGTTGCTGCTGCTGTTGCTTCTCAGCATCCAGATCGTCAACTATCCACTGGGCAAATACTGAAACAATAAGATGACATGAATTCAATACTACGAAATTCTCAGTGAGAAAGCTATATTTTTCGATTTTGGTCCCCCAAAATCATCTATTACAACCTCAGACAGGTTGGTCACAACATATTACATATCCTACGAAGAGGAAGAAGAAAATTTATACTTACGACGATATGACTGCTACTTTTTCTGCCGTTGATGTATCTGTCGTTGCAGTTGCTGGCGCTGATGCATCTCAGCATTTTGTTCATCGAAGATTCGGTGGATAAGCCGAAACAATAAGACGACAAGCATTCATTTACTACAAACTTCGTAGTGCAAGAAAAGTTGCATTTCTCGATTTTAATCTGCACTTACCAGGTAATTCCCCATCCTCCTCTAGCGGTCTCTGCCACTTACCGCCACTGGTACTGTTGCTGCTTGATGCTGCTGAACGCTTCATGTTGTATTAGGGACGAACCAAACTAATGATTAATGCACACAAGTAAGAACAAGACAGTCGACCTCACACAACGGCGGAGGATGAAGGCAGAATGAGACTGGGAGTGGAGGGGGGGTAGCGTTTATATACCTTCGCTCGTTCAGCTTCAGCCAGTACGAACACAGTTTTCTCGAACACTGGACTCACTATTGGTCAATGGGAGTGCAGTATTCTGGGCCATCTTGGTATACTGGTTTGAGGTGCAGATGCTGCAACTGGGGTCTATTACTATTTATGTAAAAAAAAAAGTATGTCTAGTTACAAGGCGAGGATAGATTTGACAAAGTGAATTACGATTACAACATATTCAAGATTATATCAGACCGTAAGAGCTGATATATTAGTTTCATAAACAGCTGCACAATGTAGTAGTGCAAGGGTACAAGTGGATCCTCTATAGTATACAAACAGGACGGACAATACGGCTGTAATACGATGAATACGATGGATACACTGAATGTCCTCTCATCAGCTCCCCTAAGCAGACCCTCACATGTTCTTTGTTGTAGTATCGACTATTATGTCTATTGCAGTACACCTACCCATGTCAGCGATGTCTTTCCAACACTTTCGTTCACCGGAGCGCTGTTGATTATCACTTAGTGCCAGACGCCTGTACTTTACAACACTTGTTTGACAGAGTCTTGGCAGGATGCAGCATCTTCGGGAAGTGCTGACTGGAAGACTTAAACACCAAACTATTTCCTAGAACTGAAGAGAATGGAGACACCTAACCGGTGTGTGGACATATCATAATTTTTTCAGGTGCTACACACATATAAACGATAACTGCAGGACTTGTCTGAAATGTGTAATATGCAGTGTAGAGTTACTGTTGTCAGAGTTCAGACATGTGCAAAGAAAATCACTGCCTGGTCGTAAGGGAGGTATAAAATTACATGGGAGAGTACTGTTTGAGAGCATCAATAGACGTAAGGGGGATGAAAGATTTTATGTGAGAAAATTACGCCCAGTCATAGTAACGGTATAGGTTTTGATATTTCAGAGCCACAGTCGTCAGGTGAAGGTATTTCCGATATTTTGCTCATTATCGAAAATCACCAGATTGGGGCTAAGGTCGTAATATTTCATTATAATTACAATGATAAATATGTGGCTGGTTTCCTAAGACGATCCTGCCTGGTCTTCAGGTGCATGACAGGGGTATCCGGTGACTGGAACGAATTGACATTTCCGACTTAAGGCGGGAGCTGTCACTGAACCTCCAAAGCACTCAGGTGGGGGCCGAAGATGCAGTTGACCTATCCGTGTCGCCATCTGATCAGCTGAATAGTGAACTGATACTCAGTATACATCGCGCAGTCTTCGTGATCGCGTGTGTTGCGAGAATTCTCCGATTTTTGCGTAGAAATTTGAGAAGATTCAATATGGCGAATGTTGGCGCTGGACATATTAATAACATCTGAATTCTAACCCTCCAATCATCCTGGAAACCCTCCAAGAGTGGGCGGTCCTCTCTGGCGGGCCGAGTCCGGCTGCAGACGTGCCACGGTCGCTGAGACGTGCGTCCATGGCGGCAACTAGCCATGCGTGACATTTGGCCTGGGGCACTGTGTGTGGACATCGGGACATGAGTGCGTGTGTTACAGCGGTCTCCGACATTTAGCCATAACAACCACTACTACTACAGACTAGATTGTGGCTTAAGAGTACCACATTTAGTGCTTCTCGATACATCGCAGTGGACTACGGCTTGTAGTAGGCTTGTATCATGGAGTAGACCCTTTCTCCTCCTTCTAAATGAAGTGGGAAAATGAACTTCAGAGTTGTATAGTGCTTTAAAAATCCCATTACATCATCAAATTTGCTATTGATCAATTTATTATTTCTGAAAGTGATACTGTGAGCAAGCATCTGTCCAGCCTCTCCCACAAATTGGTTACGGATATAGCATGCAATTAAGCTGAAATTCAAAGTTTCCAGCTACCTCCAACGTAAAAGACTTCCTGCGAAATGATCTAACTGTGCCACTGTTCACCAAGGGGAACAAATCCGGAAGGGGGAAAAGCAGATTTTGGAAACTGGCCAGTTGCGGGCTCGAATCCTGCCAGATATACCAGTCCTAGTATTCACCAATGGGATGCAAGGAAAAAAGGGCCATGCACAATGGGTGTGGATTTAATTAATTAGTGAATCCATCTGAGCTGCAAGGGGTAGCCATGCGGTCTGTGCCGTCTCGTCACGGGTCACGTGGCTCCCCTCGTCAGAGGTTCGAGTGTTCCCTCAGGCATGGGTGTGCGTTGTCCTTAGCGTAAGTTAGTTTGAGGTACATTAAGTATTGCATAAACCAAGTGACTGATGACATCAGCAGTTTGATCCGAAAGTCCTGACCACAAATTTCCATTTACAATCCATCTAACAGAGTGAGGAAATATTTCCAAGACATCCACAGCTGAGGTTTTACCATGTATCCACTATAATGTTCAGTACAAAGGTGGAGTTAGTATGGCACAAAGCAGATACTACCTACTTGAATGTTTTTCGTCCATCTGCTACAGTTTCCATAGCAGTGGCGGTGTGAGAAGAAAGGGATATACTCACTAGCAGTGCCAGGTCTGCGTGACTGGGGAAGGGTCAGGGTAGGTGGACACAAGGGTGAAGGGGTGGGGGAGACATCTTTGTTAGTGTGTGTTTGCATATGTTGCTTCACAAAAACAAGAAGCAACCATTTCAGAGACACAGAGGCAGGAAGTGAGTCTTGTATCAAATTACAAAGCGGTGCTGCTACTAGATGCTTTGTTTGCAGAGGATTAGTGCGGTGTCACAGCTGCAGTGGTCCCTGAACGTGGGTGTAAACAGTGTGGCTGGATTGACCTGGCAGTCAGCATTGTGACTGGGAGTTTTTTCGGCAGATACGTTTAGCGCGATCTGTGATAGTGTTATTATGTGTGGTGAGTGTTTGATGATGTTATTCCCTGCGCTATCGGAAAAATGTGATACATTCAATCACTTTTTTCAAGTATTTTACAAGACTGCATTTTCTGAAACACCAGAGAATGGTGACATTCTCCATCCAAAGAAAATAGAGAGCCAACCCACGGAAATTGAATTTTTTAAATTAACAGTATATCCTTTGCTATGTAATTGAATTTCCTGTCATAGAATCCTTCCAGTCCAGCAGATCATAGATTCTTCCAGTTAGTCTTTTTGGGAAGGGTGAGGAGAGAGTGGACAATGGATCGGATGTTCTCTGCTGGTGGTATTGTGCAATAGCTTAGCCAATCCCTGTGTCAAAGTGACAACACACATGAAAATTTTCCAACAAAACACCACCAATCTCTAGCAGTGTAATTACATAATCAGGACATGTAATTGCTAAACTGGGTAATGCTTGCACCTTCTACACCAACAGCTCTGCACAGACTGAGTAATTTTCCCATCAATTTTTTTCTTTGTGGGAGGGGAGGACTGGGGGCAGGGGTGAATAATTTTTATCGTTTTAATTAATTAGTCAATTAATTTGATATCGAAAGTGTGTTTGTAACAGTGTGGGGATCACCCAGAGAGGTGGGGAGGAGAAGGGGATGGGAAGGCTTTATCAGAAGAATGCATTATCCCCAGGGAGTCATAAAACAACCGTCAGAGGATTACAAGCCAATTAGTATAACAATAGGTTAAAGGGAGGTGGAGGGGGTCATAAATGAATCTTCTTTGTCCCTGAATTTATGTTTGTCCCTAAATGTATGCAACCCCCACTAAGAAAATGAGTCAGGGCCCGCTTTTCCCTACTACTTACTGTTATGTGCATTGCCACAGTTTTACTGTACTGTATATGTGATATTTCATTATAGTTGAATTGAGATGTTATTTGTAACATAATTCTTGATACCGATTATGAATTGTTACATATTTCATTATTATGTCAAAATACACCTAAAGAAGGTCTGTTTATGACTGAAACTGAGTGGGAAATAAACAAATTAATACAGCTGTGTGAAACCATGACTTTTCCATAATTGCTAAAAAACAGTTTTCATCAGTTGTCTGTTGGCATTTTACCCCATTTGGAATTAACGAGTACTCTTGTGCTTCAGATCAATGCACAGTTCACATGAAGCCCTTTCTGGCACTGACATTGAATAAAATTTTACTACTGTGAAACATGTCATAGTATGTATGATAAAATTTACGGTGGTGATTCTTAGACCTTGTGTAAAAAATTATTTTATATTTCATTTGTCTTATGATTGTATCGTCATTCGTCATATGACTTGAATATGAACATTTTGAGCTGTCTATGAACAGAAGATATGACAGAATATCTTGGTACTATTAAATTAATTACGATTTAATGAAGACGCATTTTGCATCACTGGAAGTGTACTTCCACGACATGTAAGAGAAAATGACGCAAGCTCTTGATTTATTTAAAATTTATAAAATAAATAGAGGCGGAAACTAGAGGAAGACTGAATTTTTCAAGGAAACCAACGCACATATTACTTGAAGAAATTTAGAAAATCCTTGAACATCGTTTTTTTGGCTGACCTTACAGATCTTCTGTACCCATATCTTGGAAAACGACTTCAGTGTCATGGTCGCTATGCCACCTCCCTCACTGTCTTTTTTTCTATCAACTGTTTTTCTTCCGGTAGGCTATTTTTTCTGTTCTAGTACGAGTGTTGGAAGAGGTGAATTACGGTTTTGTGGAGAGATTGGATGTCTGGATGTTTTTTTCAGTGTAATGTTACGCGTAACTCCAATATTACAGTGATCTCTGCATGTTAAATAAAATTAATGAACGTCATAAAACCAGTAAATATTTTTAAACTCTGTTACATGAATGTACGCTTCTATAGCGAAGCAGTTGAGTCAAAACATTCTGAAGAAACGGAAGCGTATTCGGAACGTAGTCTGAAGTTTTGCGGGCTTTTGTAGGCCTTCTAGCTGTGTCACTGTGTTACAATGCTACTTTTGAGCAGGCGGGTGCTTTACTGTTACACTGGGTTTCTCTTCTGATCCTATTTTCTACAAAATGTCTCGCCTATGTATGGGTTAGGTTAAATCATTCCACAGACTCAGACATATTATGCGAAGAAGAATACGATCTATATGAAGAGCAGACCACATAATTTTTATACAGCCTACATAAAATAACTTCCTATCAGGACCACTAATCACCTGCCGACTGTAAAGACTTGTTACCTTAAGAGAACATCAAGAAATACTGCTCATTATGGCAGTCGTTCCTAATGAAAATTAAAACCACGCTATTGCAAATATCAGAAAACGGTTTTAGACATGCGTCAGACCTCATCACTTGCAAACTCAAATTTCTTATAGTAAGTAATGTTTCAAACAAGTACAACTCTGACTAGGATAAGATGAAGCGTCGATGACAGCATAATAAATAGGTGTGACTTATTTGCACAATTCATTCAGTACTTACAGAGAACTCTATTTTTTCTGAACATGAGATTCATCAGAAATTTATGGACACAAAAGGCTCTACATAAATTGGAGCATCATTGCATTTTAACGGTTTCCTCAAAAGCCTGTTAAGCATCGTTCGAGTGTACAGCTGTTCCACATATAACAGTTAATAAAATAAGCCCTAGAAAAAGCAACGTATTACCGTGTCAACCGCTCTCTGAAAACCTCAAAACAATTGCTCATTAATGCGTTTGGCTATGAGTTTTTGACAGAAGTATTTACAAGTGATATTGGAAACAGTGTTTAGTTCCATATTTTCTGTTCTGGCAGATGCTGCATTCTTTCCTGTCGATAAGGTAAGACGATGGTGTAACTACCAATTTCAAAGTTTTCACAATGACTCTGGCTCTAGAAGCAAGTCAAGAGTAAGCTGTCGGAGTTGTTATGTAACGTAAAGGGGCTTCAAATAAATCCTGTATTCATCAGCAGCTAGTCGCGCATATGTTTAAACTTTAAATGCCATGACGAAACGTTTTATTCTGTACCTGTATTCAGAGTCTGCACCTATAATCATGCTAGCTCATTAGTGTGACCTGCGCATATTTCAAATAGAAATGACATCCAATTTCATTTAGTGAACTGGATATCAAACCCACATATATGGAAACGGTGATGAGTTCAACTTATTGGGCCGCGCCGTCTATGGGGGCCTTGCCAGTGTTCACGCGGCTACCCTCGGCAGAGGTTCCAATCCACCCTCGGGCATGAGTGTATTTGTTGCCTTAGCGTAAGTTAGTTTAAGTTAGATTAAGCAGTGTGTAAGCCTAGGGACTTATGGCCTCAGCAGTTTGGTCCTATAGGAACTTACCATAAATTTCCAAATTTTCCAACAAATTGGGGAAAGAATCGAGATGATGGAAGTGAATCATGCTGGGTGAAATCGATCCGGCAGATGGGAAGATCAGAGATCGAATGCCATCATTAAAAATTTCAACAACTCAAATTTAAATCAAATAGTAAATAATTGTCTTGTGACCTTATTCGGTCACTGCTTTGTAAATTTTTTTGAGTTAACAATGTTTACTGGTGATGTAGTTTTTGTAACCTGGACTAAAGCAGCTGTGCATCCAAAAATATTAAACAATAATTCCAAACCACAGTGCTGCCTGGTGGTATTCACTTGCCATTACCAGAGATGAAGGGGGTCTTTGCTTGTTTGTTAAAACGATTGTCGTAAGTGGGAACTGTAAACAGACGTTTAACATACAAATAAACTATGAATCCACCAAACCATTGTGTAGGCCACGTCTGATTGTTTCATGGATGCTTAATACCAGAGGGAGTACCAGAATGTATTAAGTGTAGTGTACAATGTCCTTCACTGCTTCCTGTCCCTATACAACGGGGCAAAAATTATAACATTCTACTTACTGTTTGATAGTATGAATAACGTTTAAATAATTTAGTAATTTTAGAAACATTATATTTGCAGCTCAAAAGTGCTTATCTTGCGAAGTCGATCGCCCTCACCTACTAGCAATACAAAAATTTCCGTCACAAAATTTCGTCTTGCACATATTTCCGGCAATATATGGACGTTAATGATTGAACATTGGAATCAATGTACGATGACAAGCTCCATAATTAGATGAGAGTAGTACTGTGCAGTTGGTGCACTGGCTAGCATTTTGGGTTTGCGTGCAGGAGAGCAAGGGTTCGATTCTGGGTCGAGCTGTATTTCCTTCTATTTACACAATGTTATCTTCGTGGTACGGTTTCTGGCGTCTTAACTGTCATATAGCGATTACAATGGGTCTTCTACGAAGCATTTGCACTTACATACTACCAACTTAGAAATGGAAGTACAATCGTTATCACTGTTCACCTTTTAAGGAAGCCTTTTAGCACATCGTGGACGCGAATTTGTTTCGCACCACTGCATCTACTAGATTCCAAATCTGTTTTCTTTCTACCCTCTCTCAATGGTCCCATCGATTAGTACCGACTGCTATTCTTGCCACATTCAGATCCATTACATTCCGTTAGGGCCTTACGTCACCAGTAGGACTAACAACTTGCTTTACAAATAATTTCCAAATTCCGTTACCATTTGTGTGGAACCACTAATTGTGCGTTTCCACACTGGCTCTAGTAAGCGTATACTGTTTAGTATTCCATGCTTATTGTTACTATTGTTATTGTTATTTCTTTCTTTTCTCAGACGTTATGTCTGGTCAAAAATGGAAAGTGACGTGAACCTTGATCAAGCGTCACTTCCTTTTAACTGTACGGTATATGTTATATTGCATTTAGGAACGTTCGGGTAATTGAACATGTATCAGTAATTACGGATTTCTGTAGTTGTATATACAAGTTTGGATGTAGCTCTATTGCATTGATGTACTGGTGGATATTGTGTGGTATGACTCCTGTAGTTGATAGTATAATCGGTATAATGTCAACTTTATCCTGATGCCACATGTCCTTGACTTCCTCAGCCAGTTGGATGTATTTTTCATTTTTTTCTCCGGTTTTCTTTTGTATATTTGCTGTATTGGGTATGGATATTTCGATTAGTTGTGTTAATTTCTTCTTTTTATTGGTGGGTATGATGTCAGGTTTGTTATGTGGTGTTGTTTCATCTGTTACAATGGTTCTGTTCCAGTATAATTTGTATTCATCATTCTCCAGTACATTTGTGGTGCATACTTGTATGTGGGAACGTGTTTTTTATAACACCATGACTTTTCCATAATTTATGTTGTAAGGCAAGCTGTTGATGTATTCTGTATTTGCTAGTATTGTACACCTGCTTGTGATGTGTTCTACTGTTTCTATTTGTTGTTTGCAAATTCTGCATTTATCTGTTGTGGTATTGGGATCTTTAATAATATGCTTACTGTAATATCTGGTGTTTATTGTTTGATCCTGTTTGCAATCATGAATCCTTCCGTCTCACTGTATATATTGCCTTTTCTTAGCCATGTGTTGGATGTGTCTTGATCGATGTGTGTCTGTGTTACATGATATGGGTGCTTGCCATGTAGTGTTTTCTTTTTCCAATTTACTTTCTTCGTATCTGTTGATGTTATGTGATCTAAAGGGTTGTAGAAGTGGTTATGAAATTGCCGATGTATTTATATGAGTGACTGCTTTGTGTATTTTGCTAGTTTCTGCTCGTTCTATAAAGAATTTTCTTAAATTGTCTACCCGTCCATAATGTAGGGTTTTTATGTCGATAAATCCCCTTCCTCGTTCCTTTCTGCTTAATGTGAATCTTTCAGTTGCTGAATGTATGTGATGTATTCTATATTTGTGGCATTGTGATCGTGTAAGTGTATTGAGTGCTTCTAGGTCTGTGTTACTCCATTTCACTACTCCAAATGAGTAGGTCAGTATTGGTATAGCATAAGTATTTATAGCTTTTGTCTTGTTTCTTGCTGTCCATTCTGTTTTCAGTATTTTTGTTAGTCTTTGTCTATATTTATCTTTTAGTTCTTCTTTAATATTTGTATTATCTATTCCTATTTTTTGTCTGTATCCTAGATATTTATAGGCATCTGTTTTTTTCCATGGCTTCTATGCAGTCGCTGTGGTTATGCAATATGTAATCTTCCTGTTTAGTGTGTTCTCCCTTGACTATGCTATTTTTCTTACATTTGTCTGTTCCAAAACCCATATTTATATCATTGCTGAATACTTCTGTTATCTTTAGTAATTGGTTGAGTTGTATTATTTAGCATGTTGGATAGTGGGTTCAGAGCAAGGCAGAAGCAGAAAGGACTTAATGTGTCTCCTTGGTACATTCCACGCTTAATCTGTATTGGCTGTGATGTGATATTATTTGAATTTGTTTGGATATTAAGTGTGGTTTTCCAATTTTTCATTACTATGTTTAGGAACTGTATCAATTTAGGATCTACTTTGTATATTTCCAATATTTGTAGTAACCATGAGTGGGGTACACTATCAAAAGCTTTTTGATAATCAATGTATGCGTAGTGTAGCGACCTTTGTTTAGTTTTAGCTTGATATATCACCTCTGCATCTATTATCAGTTGCTCTTTACATCCTCATGCTCCTTAGCAATAGCCTTTTTGTTCTTCATTTATAATTTTGTTCTGTGTTGTATGTGTAATTAATTTCTGTGTAATGACTTAAGTTAATATTTTGTATATTGTTGGTAGCCAGTTTATGGGGCGATATTTAGCTGGGTTTGCTGTGTCTGCTTAATCTTTAGGTTTCAGATAAGTTATTCCATGTGTAAATGTATCAGGGAATGTGTATGGGTCTGCAATGTAACTGTTAAATAATTTAGTTAGATGTGAATGTGTTGAGGTGAACTTCTTTAGCCAGAAATTTGCTATTTTATCTTTTCCAGGGTCTTTCCAATTGTGAGTTGAATTAATTGCTTGGGTGACTTCATGTTGCAAAATTATCACTTCAGACATTTGTGGTATCATCTTGTATGTATCTGTTTCTGCTTGTATCCACCGTGCATGCCTGTTATGTTGTACCGGGTTTAACCATATGTTGCTCTAGAAGTGTTCCATGTCTGTTATGTTTGGTGGATTGTCTATTTTAAAGTGTGTGTTATCTATTGTCTGGTAAAATTTCTTTTGGTTTGTGTTGAATGTTTGGTTTTGTTTCCTTCTATTTTCACTTTTTTTGTATCTTCTAAGTCGTTTGGCCAATGCTTGTAATTTCTGCTTCTTTTCATCTAATTGCTCTATCGCTTCTTGTTGTGAGATTTTACCTAACCTTTTCAGTTTTTTTCTGACATTTCATTTCCTATAAATTGTGTTAGCTGTCCAATGTCTTTTCTCAGTTTTTCTATTCTGATCTGTAGCCTGGGTTTCTTCTGTGTGTTGGTTGGTTCTGATCTCTGCCTATTGTGTATATTTAGTGTAGTGAGTGCTCCTATATAAACCAGTAGTTGTAACTCTTCCATAGTTGTGTTTTCATTTATTTTGTTGTGTATGATTGTGTTGATAGTTTTTGTTGTTGTTTCGACTTGTGGGTTATTTGGCGGTCTATGCAAGAATGATCTAATGTCTGTATTTGTGTCTTTGTATTCTATATATGTCAGCTGAAATTTTTCTTCTATATCTAACATGTGTGTTACTCCGAGTTCTATTTGTGCTTGTTCTGGTGGCTGTCTTAAGATTTCGTTTTCCTCTGATTGTTTAATTGATGAGTGTTGTTCTTTGTTTGTTTGCTCTGGGATGTTTCAGTCCATTACTGTATTTTCTTCTTCTTCTGATTGCACATTATTTTGTTCCAGTATTTGTTGTACTTGTTGTTTGATGTTTTGTAATTGTGACTGGGGTATCCTGTTATTTCTTATTATTAAACGGATCTGATCAGCTAGTCGTTGTTCTGTTAAATATTTTAATTCTGGGTATCTGATAATAAATGTTGTGTATACTTGTGATCTGTATCCAGTTGTGTTGGTTCCTAGGTTTGTTGCTTGGTAATAACAGAACATGAGGTGTCGATTAACTTCATCTGACCATCTCATTCTCTGTCTTTGTTTTCCTTCTAGGGTGGTTGCAGGAAGCATATCCTGCAAAACACCTCTATTTGGATTTAAATCATTTTCCAGTTGGCTAGCAGTGTCGATACCATTGTGGGCGGGCATAGGGTTCAAACGTCGTCCCCGACCATGACGGCGCTTGTCCGAGGCTTCTTTAGTTCTGTCCTGAACCAACTAATCACACTAAAAGGGGGGGGGGGGGGGGTTAGCCCTATTAGTGGTTTGTTCTTTTCGTCGCCTTTTACGACTGACAGAACATACCGGAGGTATATTCTCTTCCCGGGCCTCCACGGGGTTTATAGTTATTTTTATTATTATTATTATTATTATTATTATCGATGAAAATGTGGAAACATCGCGTCCATTACCATTAGGGAAACAGTGTAATTCGATAACGAACATTTCACAATTGGCAGTGCCGGGAAGATTCATGCAGAACAAGAGACGTAAGAGAGGTGATGGGCGTAGGCGGAACAGCCCGCTGTGATTAATAACGTGTTTAACACGGTATGCGCCGTTCACTAGATAGGAACTAGTTGCTAGCGGAGTAATGCGCCCGTTACAGCCTCCATATACATTCGCACATATATCGTATTTTCTTCTTACGTTATTCTAAAATGGTGTGTCAGACGTATGGCATACACAAACAATGAATATGTGGATATGGTTCTGGTCCTTGGTGCATCTGATAACCAGCCTGATGCCGCTCGTGAATATGCTGCTAGATATCTTGGTTTACGTCATCCAGATAAATATGATTTTCGTCGCCTCGAGCTTCGCTATCGGGAGACGGGTTCTCTCTTTTCACCATCCCATTACAGAGTTCGTCCACGGACTGACCGTACTCCAGCTATTGAGGAAGCCATTCTAGAGGTCATACACCAAGAACTCCAGCGAAGTGCACGTAGCGTAGCAAGGCAGCTCCGTGTCTGTCTCGCAAGGCACGGTCGTTGGCATTCTACATGAGAGTGAGCTGCACAGTTATTACCATTCCTTAAAAGAGCACCTGCATCCTGCAGACCGCCGTCCTCGGATGTAATTCTGTGAATGGTTCCAACAACAACAACAAGCCAACGACGACTTCATAAGCACTGAAATGTGGTCGGCTGAAGCAGCGTTCACTCGTGACGGTGTCTTCAAAATGTACAACGTCGTGTGTGTGTGTGTGTGTGTGTGTGTGTGTGTGTGTGTGTGTGTGTGTGTGTGTGTTGTCCTTAGCGTAAGTTAGTGTACGTTATATTAAGCAGTGTGTAAGCTCAGGGACCGATGACCTCAGCAGTTTGGTCCCATAAGATTTTACCACAAATTTCCAATTTCGTACATGTTTCACTTCCATACATGGCTACACTCCATAGAAATCCTTTCAGAAAAGTCTTCCTAACACTTAAATTTGTAGTCGATGTTAATAAATTTCTCTTCTTCAGAAACACGTCCCTTGTCATTGCCAGTCTGCATTTTATATCCTCTCTACTTCGACCATCATCAGTTATTTTGCTTCCCAAATAGTAAAACTCATTTGCTACTTTAAATGTCTAATTTCCCAAACTAATTGTCTCGGCATCACCTGATTTAATTTGACTACATTCCATTATCCTCGTTTAGCTTTCGTTGACGTTCGTCTTATATCCTCCTTTCAAAACACTACTATCGATAGTAGTTACAAAAATTATAAATGAAGACAGAAATTTTTTTTGCTGTAAACTGAAGCAGAACAATGTTATGTTTACAGTAAATTAATTTTTAGGTAGTTTAAATTGACTAGTATTATTACTAATTTTCATGGTAAAAGACCGATATTACGAAGTGGGTCGATTGAGTAATGAAAATCTGTTAAGAGAAACATATTTTTTTGCCAGTGAAATATGATCAGAAATATCTACAGCTGAAGATTATATAATTTAAGTAAGAAAATTAACCCAAGTGTGACAACAATTTATACGGAATCGAACATTTCGGTCAACGTGTTAAAGCTCTAATGAGACAAGATTCATTACAACTGCAAACTGAAAAGCTGATTCACCATCTGCTATACGCATTATTAATATTCTTTTATTTATTACCACAAGTAGCTATACTCTACACATCAAGAATAGATGAAATGAAATGAAATGTCGTGTGGCTAAGGCCTCCCGTCGGGTAGACCGTTCGCCTGGTGCACGTCTTTCGATTTGACGCCACTTCGGCGACCTGCGCGTCGATGGGGATGAAATGATGATGATTAGGACAACACAACACCCAGTCCCTGAGCGGAGAAAATCTCCGACCCAGCCGGGAATCGAACCCGGGACCTTACGAATGACATTCCGTCACACTGACCACTCAGCTGCCGGGGCCGGACTATCAATAATAGATACTACTGCTTGTTATGTCTTTATTGTAGACACAAAACACATTCAAAGAGAATTATTATTGGCGCCACCTCTAAAACACCGAGAAACAAAGAAAAGGGTAACAACGCAGATCATAGTGGGAAAAAGGAAGCTCAACAACGAAATTTCGTATATTATGAACTGTATAACAGTTCAAATTAAGAAAGCGAACAATGCAAGAAAACCATGTGCAGAAACCGATAACGTAGATTAAAAAGGCTGAGAAGAATTAGTGCTTGTTCGATTCCACGCTATGATGACAACGAAAAGAGAATCAGTTGTCATCATAACTTGTAAAAAGTAGCACAACCGCAGAAAGTACACTTTGTGATCAAAAGTATACGGACACCTAGCTCAAAATGACTTACAAGTTCGTGGCGCCCTCCATCGATAATGCTGAAATTCAGTATGGTGCTTGCCCATCCTTAGCGTTGATGACAGCTTCCACTCTCTCAGGCACAAGTTCAATCAGGTGCCGGAAGGTTTCGTGGGGAATGCTTCACCTGAGGAGAGGTATCGATGTCGGTCGGTGAGGCCTGGCGCGAAGTCGGCGTTCCAAAACACCCCAAAGATTTTCTAAAGGATTAAGGTCAGGACTCTGTGCAGCCCAGTCCATTACAGGGATGTTATTGTCGTGTCACCACTCCGCCACATGCCGTGCATTATGAACAAGTGCTCGATCGTGTTGAAAGATGCAATCGCCATCCCCGAAACGCTCTTAAACAGTGGGAAGCGAAAAGATGCTTAAAACGTCAATGTAGGCCTGTGCTGTGATATTGTCACGTAAAACAACAAGGGGTGGAAGTCCCCTCCATGAAATGCGCGACCACACCATAACACCACCGCCTCCGAATTTAACTGTTGGCACTACACACGCTGACAGATGACGTTTAACTGGCATTCGCCATACCCATACCCTGATATCGGATCGCCACATTGTGTACCGTGATTCGTCACTCCACACAACGTTATTCCACTGTTCAATCGTCCAATGTTTATGCTCCTGGCATCAAGCGAGGCGTCGTTTGGCGTTTAGCGGCATGATG
Source organism: Schistocerca serialis cubense (assembly GCF_023864345.2). Taxonomy (NCBI): domain Eukaryota; kingdom Metazoa; phylum Arthropoda; class Insecta; order Orthoptera; family Acrididae; genus Schistocerca; species Schistocerca serialis. The sequence goes on along the minus strand of NC_064640.1, from coordinate 316,410,178 downwards.
TATGGCTTATGAGCAGCCGCTCGACCATGAAATCCAAGTTTTTTCACCTCCCGCATAACTGTCATAGTACTTGCAGTGGAAGTGGAAGCAGTTTGTAATTCCTGTGTGATGGTCTGGACAAATGTCAGCCTATTACACATTACGACCCTCTTCAACTGTCGGCGGTCTCTGTCAGTCAACAGACGACGTCGACCTGTAGGCTTTTGTGCTGTACGTGTACCTTCACGTTTCCACTTCACTACCACACAGTAAACAGTGCACCTAGGGATGTTTATAAGTGTGGAAATCTCGCGTACAGACGTATGCCACAAGTGACACCCAAACACCTGACCACATTCGAAGTCCGTGAGTTCCGCGGAGCGCCCCATTCTGCTCTCTCACGATGTCCAATGATTACTGAGGTCGCTGTATGGAGTATCTGGCAGTAGGTGGCAGCACAATGCACCTAATATGAAAAACGTATGTTTCGGGGGTGTCTGGATACTTTTGAACACATAGCGTACTTTCTGGAGTATGTAATTCTCAACTCAACTGTTCTTCATTGCACAATAATCTAAAGAACAAACATATTGGCCCTTGTTAATGATTGCGGCATCACAGTTAAGGATGGTTTGTCGTAAAAGCGAAAGGCATTAAGTAAGAGAAGGAGTTCGATGAAGCTGAGTGTGGGTTGCAGTGTTAGTGCTAGCGCTTTGCAGTGTTCTCCTAACTCAGTTCCTATTTTCGCGTTAACAACGCCCTTAGGATTTCAGAATATTCCGATGACAATCATGAAAGGGTAATTGAAGAGACGGCTATGTTAAGTACTGCTCTGCGGCTGAACAGACTCCGTTTGCAGCGCTAATATTAGTATCAGTTTATATGCTGATAACATAGTGAAGGAATACCGAAATTCTCTGTGTGGTGCTGCATCATGAATTTTGATAAGTGTTGTACTGGCTATGGCGTCACATAAGCAGCAGAATCATAAAATAAATATTTCCTCGCTTAATACTAAAACAAGTGTTTTGTAATAAGAGGGGTAAATCGTTTATCTGCTTCTCAGGAAACTTATTACCCTACGTACCACTTCCGAATTCGGAAAAGCTTCTCAGCTCATTTTTTCTAAATTTTGGAAGTTAACTTTAAATATAAACCCATTCCGCAAGAATGACGTAATCGTTTCAGCTATTTAAGGCATCACAGAGCTTCCAATAGTTGCTGTGGCAGCCTTTAATTTTAGTCCCCCGGGATTGTTATACTAAATCACATGACAAGCCATAATTTTAGTTTATTCTAACAACAACATTTTGATAGTATTTGTCATCTTATACTAATCAAACTGGTGATGTGTTTCCTATTGAACAAGTTATTTGGTAAGAATGATCTCCATATTTAACGAAAGACGTTAACATAATATTCCTTTCGACTTGGCATCACCATCGATTTTAGCGTTTTCCAAGATTTGTTGCTAAGAGCAAATACGAAAATGAAGTAACCCAATGCAGTTTACTTTATCAAGTAATGTCTTCAATAAAGAATTTAGTTTTTATGTAATCAATTAATTGTTACTAATATTCTTCTTCGTCGTCATCACCTTTGCCTTTTGCACTTTTATTACGGGTTCGGCATTGTTATTTGAGTTTTGGCAATGATAGTGACAGTTGGTGGCCAGATTTTCTTCCCGATGCCACCAGCTCACCAGGACGGAATCTGTGTACCCCAACTGTCTGTGCTTAGAGTAAATATCATGTTCATGTGAGAGAACATTTTCTGAAAGATTCTGTAGCGTGTATCTGAGGCAGGACGTAGGTACCAGGACGATATTTACCTGTTTGGTTGTGGGAGACCGCCTGAAAAGGACATCTAGGCTGGCCGGCTCACCAGGCGGATTCGTTTTGGGCTTCACCAATCTTCCCGAATCCCGGAAGCAGTGTGTTAACGCGCTCTGACGACCATGCGGCTCAGTCATTTGGAGATGTGTGAGATTTATTTCAAAAGTGATCCCTAGATAAGTTAAGAGTTAAGCGTTGCACAGTTATCTTTTCAGTTAAACTGCTTCTAAAAATAATCAAAAGTAACTAAAAGCTTTATTGTAGGCAGGACCTTGTAATCTCACTCCTCCTTCATAATTCCATATATTGCCCACATTAGTCTTTCATGAAGATTTGGGAGGAGCAACGATTACAATAAACTTTCTAGTTTGCTTAGCTTGTCATATAGAGTTGGCTCCAGTTCTTCTTGTCTAGGGGCCTCATTATTGAAGCTGAAAGTACCACATTTTAGGTGCTCACGGTTGCTGTGATCTAAAAAAAAATTTGAAGATTGTTGTTACAGAATTTTCGTTTTTACGTAAATCTTTTTTCTCAAATTTACTTCATCCTTAGATTTTTCACATTAACAATAGAAAAATACGTCCGATCCCATCAGAGACATGCTTACGAATATCACATTCCGCGGAAGTAACAATATTCCAAAGGGTTTACAATTTTTCTTAACAAATGAATTTCTACTATCTTCTGTTACATTATTCAAATCGTTCAAATGGCTCTAAGCACTATGGGACTTAATATCTGAGGTCTGCAGTTTCTTTGACTTAGAAGTACTTAAACCTAACGAACCTAAGGACATCACACACATCCATGCCCGAGGAAGTATTCGAACCTGCGACCGTAGCAGCAGCGCGGTTCCGGACTGAAGTACCTAGAACCACTCGGCCGGCTGTTACATTATAACTTTCGAATGTTATTTCATAAATGAATTCAGAAGTGATGATGATGAGCGTTTGGCGTCATTGGCCGGGAGGCCCCTCGCGGGGCAGGTCCGGCCGCCATATCGCAGGTCTTATTACAGTCGGCGCCACATTGGGCGACCTGCACGCCGGATGGGGATGAAATGATGATGAACACAACACAACACCCAGTCCCTGAGCGGAGAAAATCTCCGACCCAGCCGGGAATCGAACCCGGGCCCAGAGGACGGCAATCCGTCACGCTGACCACTCAGCTACTGGGGCGGACAATTCAGAAGTGAACAATACAGTATTGCGTAATTAATAATATAAATTTTAAATGTGACAATAGTTCCTAATTTTAAATGTTTCTAAAAAATAATTTTAACTATACGTTCAGAACTAAAACTTGTCGATTATAACAGCGAGACTAAAACATTTTATTAAGTAATTCGTTTTCGTAAATTTTAGCTTCAAATATAACATGCTGTGTATTAAATTACATGAAAGTTTTCATAAAAGCAACTGAGATAATATTGACCTGTTCAAAATTCGAAAAAAATACTGGTATCGACAACTAATGTTGACGAAAAGTAATGCTAGAGGAGGATGTCCCGTTACAACCTTAGCAGCAGTCGAATAAAGAAAATTATAACCGAATTATTTGGTAATCGCGCAGTGTCATTTCGCGAGCTACGCAGTTTCTAGAAAAGTTTAATTTTCCGTTAGAGCTTCTTACTGATACATGTTCTGACCATCGGAGCTTCTTTGGAACGAAGCACATTCGCGTCCCGCTGCAAAGACAGAAGTACAATATCCATTTCAAAAGCAGGGATGGAATATAAACCGCTATCTAATAATTAACTGGTTATTCAGAATGCCGTTTCTTCTCCGCCGTGGTTAATTTTTAAACTGTTTCAGTGCTAATATTATAGGCAGTGAGTGGTTAAGAACTGGATATTAACCGGTTTTGCCCGTTTAATTCTACTTCATACAAAAATAGGGGAAATTCTCATTCAGACTGCGCTGGATTGTAGGATGTGAGGAAGTAAAGGCATGTCGAAAGTAGGCAATGCGTAGCTAAGGTAGTTTGAGAATGGCGATGCTGTACAACAAGATTAGAACACAGCCAGGAAATGAAGTGGACTGAAAATTTAGAGTCCATCTTCAGGGAATCACAAATCTCATCCTGCGAGGCGCTTCCTCCTGTACATCAAAATAATAAACCAGTCAAACATGGCCTTTAGTGGTTTGGTGGCATCACGCGTGATTTGTATGATGAAGATTGGAGATAACTTTTAACAGGCACGAATAAAATCTCTTTCTCCCCGTTTCATTGCTTATAGTCGCCAGCAGAGGACTCTCTAAGTGACCTTTGCGTCAACTGGTAAAATAACGGTTCAGTAGCATGCTCGAAACAGTACCTACAGGAGGCCTGCCTTGCGTCGCGTGGGCGGAAAATGTCGAAAGTTAACATGTCAGCAATTCTAAACAAGATAGCGGCGTAATGGTGGCACTTGAGTGTAACAGCGTGAGATTTGCGTTTCCATCCGAAATTGAAAGACCGAGGATAGATAAAACAGACTGCTAATGATTACGAAAAATATGACAGAGAAGCACTAAGGGTTGTGGGGTTAAAATATTATTTTCTTTCCAATTGAACAAATGTAAATATTATTACCACTGGCGTATGTTCACCTATAATTGACGCAGCACACGGAAAAACTTATTTTGTTATTGAAAATGGGGAACATGTGAGGTACGTGTTTCTTATACTGGACTGAGGTATTTTCAGGGGAGTGAGTACGATCACCCGAAGTGCCTTTAGATAAATACGTGATGCGCTCAAGATGTACGGTAGGATTCATCCCATTAAGTAGAATCAAAGGAATTCCATCATTTTATTCAATTTTGATAGTGGCGTGTGGCTTTTGGGAATGGAGCGTAAGAAACATATCCCACCTTATATTGATGCATCAGGTACGCGCGCCTTAATAAATTTCGGTAATCAACCTAAAACGTGCATCACATTGAGTAAAATTCGAGATTTTCGGGCACAGTGTCCTTGTACAAGGGACGAGGAATCCGCACTCTCACGTAACATAACTTTAAGGGCGTCGTCATCAATTTAGGCTAACGTGGTCTCAAACCACTCACCTGTCACACGCATCACGATCATTCTGATAAATTAGTCAGTCCAGAAGATATTCGTTCGCAGTAACTAATAAAGTAAAACCTGATGGTACCAAAATCAACCACATAGAAAACCCCGTTCGAATACCGGCGGTGAATCAGCTTTAAGTTTCGTAATTCTGCGAGTTAGATAAGATTTTAGTACCACAATAAATACTATAGGGTTAAAACGAACCTACCCAAAAGAGGTCCACGCAATGACATAACAATTCTCTGGAACACAAAAATTCTACCAGCATTCGTCACCGAATGAGAAACCACTCAAAGGAACTACCTCGTCACACAAATTAACGGAAACCCTTTCGGACTAAACTACTGCTCGAAGAAAAAGAAGCGGTAGATCGAATTAAGTCTTGTTCTCACAATTGGAGTAGGAGGAGGACGTTAAAAAAAGAAATTGGTAATATATCAGAGATACAAAAGAGGATACACAATTAGAAAGGTGTCCGCTTAGTGTTTTAGAACAGGCGAAACTTCTGTCTCGAAATACTTAAAAACACAATCGCAGATGTTAAAAACCAATCTATTATCAACCACAAGCGTTAAAGACATTAGACGATTTGCGGTATTTTAAGTTTGACAAATGAAGCAGGGGACACAATATTATATTAATGGGTAATCAGTTGCGATCCAATTACACTACTCAGATCCGGATGCGCGACTGCTGCCAGATTTAAAGACTGATAAATATTTGCGCACATTCCGGTACGAATACGAAATTCGATCAAATGTTAGTTTTTACTTAAAATTTAATAACGGACAACAAGCGTTTTAAGGACGGATGGAAAGAAAGCCAAAAGGAGGAAAGAGGATACACCGATATCAATAATCGGTCAAACAGCCGATTACCTGTATTTTGGTCCAGGAGTGCTTAATTGACAGATACAAGAAATGAACTGTGATATCACCGCTGGTGGCCACTTTCTCAAAGTGCCTGCGGCCCAGCAGGAGGGGAGAGTCGGACCCCACAGAGCGAGGGACAGGGACGCGTTCTGCAAACGCGCACATGATAGCCCAGAAGATGGCCTAGCCTCGCTTAAGAAAAGACATCTTGCGAAGAACCTGGAGACAATGAGAAGCGTACTCAAAACTGATGGGCTCTTGAAGCCACTGAGACGGAGCATAGATACAAAAGCGTCAAGAATACGTACATGGAGGAGTGTGAATCATCTACCTGGCAGCAGTCATTTTTACTTGCATTAAAAAAGTGAGAACACGTCGAGTATCCTAGTACCCCACAGGCCCCTGGGACAGAGCGTAGACCCAAAGCACCAAGAATTCTCATAGGAGGCGTGTGAAACTAAAGAACTGTAAAAGAAGTCAGCCTTCTTAATAAAATGTTTGCTTGACACGTTTTATTCATTTATTTGCTATTTTCCCTTATTCTGTTATCTATATAAAAGAACAGACAGAATGTTGCACATGTTTTGACATGAATTAAGCACGTATTCGGCGGGGTCAGGGATTTTCTCTGCCTCGTGATGACTGGGTGTTGTGTGATGTCCTTAGGTTAGTTAGGTTGAAGTAGTTCTAAGTTCTAGGGGACTGATGACCTTAAATGTTAAGTCCCGTAGTGCTCAGAGCCATTTGAACCATTTTTTAAGCACATATTATTTTAACATAATTTCCGATGTGTTAGTAATAACTAAGCATTCAGCTATTTAAGGCTGGAAAATAGTAATAATAAGTAAAAGTAGTCTGCATACTTCCATTTGGCCACCTGGCGCTTAGATATTTAGTCATCAGGAGTCCAGAAGATATACATTACTTGTCTGTTACACTATACGGCATTAATAGATCACATATATTGTAATTTATAAATCTGGACTACACTACAGCACCACACTACGCTACACTACTGTACTTGGTATTAAAACCAAGTTAAATCTCTCATTTGTCTGGATGCTTAGTCCCGGCGCGCTGAGTTGCAACTCGGAATTTACAGGGGCTGTGCTGCCGCGCCACCCAGCGTGTAGAGATTGGGAGACGACTGTCATGGTCTCAGAAAGACCTTCCTGGTCATTTATTGTGGTTACGGGATTTCTTGTTCTTGATAATCTTGCTTTTAGTAACATATAAATTGTTTTGTGCGCTGCTATCGTTCGTGTGTGTTCTACGTAGCAGTTACTTACTCTTTCAAAAACTACCCTACTGTTTCCATCTAATTTAGCCCTTGTGTTAGCAGATACTGTAATTAGCAGATCGTTTGCGTGGGCAATGCAGCCTCTAGTGTTCGCTATACTCTTAAGATTCTTCAGTAATGGCTCTGTTCCAAATTTTCCAGAACTCTGGACCACAAAATAGTCCTTTGGACAGCCTTTTGTAATGTCTTTCACAGTGTTCTTTCCAGGACATTCTAATTGCACCTGCTTGCCTGTGCAGTAATCTCGGAGACTGTTATATAGCCACCTTGGACAGTCCCTCTGTTTAAGCCTTTTGAACAGGGCAGGCCATACATTACAGACCTTCCAGTAGTAAATGTGGTGGCTTACTTTTGAGTTTGCGAGGGTGATATCTATATTTGTTGCCGCACCTGCGTGATTTTGGAAAGTAGGTGGGCTGAGTGGCCTGTTCATGACATGAAGGACAAGTTCTTGTATAAAGTCCTGAAGGCAGAGTCCTGTTTCGTCCGTTACTCTGCTGTGTCACAATGTTCATTCAGCAATTGCGACCATTACGAAAATGTGACTGTAGTGTCGACCCAGTATTGCTCCTGTTTTTAGGTTTTCTATCTATGGTTGTATCTCCTGACTGTAGTGAAGATATTCATTAGTTATGTGAAATCTTCCTAAGGCAGTCATTATTTCTATTGTCACCGCGTGTTCGTCACAGAGTGATGTATCTTTATCACTGTTATGTCTTTATATGGTACCACAATCGCAGCCATTGGATGCTGACCTGATGTTATGACCTTTGCTATAATTGGCTTGTGGAATAATGCTTTGATTCTGGAATATAGCTCCTGTATACATAGTATGAGTAGGTCCAACTCCTCTAACACTTTCCCCAGTTCTTGTATCACCATGGCACTGCGTATCGCATTCATCTGGCCGATTTTAATCGTTTGACTCTGTTGCAATGACGTTTGGCGTAATTTGATTGTGCGTGAGTTATATGGGAACCCAGTAAGCTAATAGTTATGGGGTCAGGATAACATGTAGTCATATACGATTCGGCAGTGTGTCATTACTAACTACTTGTTCAGATGCTTAGTATCAAGTATCTCCTCTTAAAGACAAAGTCAAGTAGAGTCTACAGTTCCTTCGTATTTGTAGGCACGTTGTTGGCAGTGAACTGAATATGATTAACTTCCTCCATGACAGGAAAATTTGTGGTTCAATCTCTTGTTTGACTGTGCCTAACCAGGTCTTATCGTTACCGTTAATGCATGCATATCCTCTTGCTATCACACTTTGCTACATCGACGATGTGTGCTGTCACAACTTGCATTTGTTACACTTTAACTTTTTTCTCAATTTGATAGTCTGTCCTTCTTTAAGCCGTCCTTTTCTAGAGGTAGACATGCTGTCCGTTCACTGCTTCCCTTTCTTCTTAGCCACTTCCAGAAACTCCACTCCTTCTCTCCATTCTTCTTACTATTGGCCTTTCTACTGTCCATCTCGTTATCGCCCTTGTCTATACGGTCAGTCACGTTTCCGGTTTGTGTCGCTATGTCTCTTCTCATTCTGCCCTTCACACTGGACCTTAATATTTCGCTTTCTTTCCGATGGAGGTTTCCATTCCTCGCAAAGGTGACAGATAATTCTACAATCCGTTTGATCAGTGGGCTAGTCTTTAATAATTTTCTTCCTGGACAGTGTTTAATTTTCTTCAACTGTCAACCTGATATTTGCTCCGTTTGCTTTTACTCTGTGATGCTTGCCAGAAGATTGCACAGTGATTCAGAATCCATATTCGGTTTTTTGAATTTCCATCACCAAGAAAATTTTACACGTCGCATAGTCTTTACTTTGTTGGCTGCAAGATTCCTTCCTTTTCGCACATGGAATTCACAGTGGAGATCACTTGGTATTTTTATAGTTCTTTTTTTAGATGCTCACACACTCCACAATGGAAGCATGTCTGTTTGTTTGCCTTACAGTAATCTGCAATGTGCCTTTAGTCGTGGCAGTTTTAGCATTCAGTGTTGGCAACGTAGTCCTTCACAGTGATTGATTGGCATCCAATGTATATTCCTTCCTGTGTAACCAATCGTGCTCTGACTTTTGGACTTACCTCAGGTATGTAATTTACTGTCAGCTTCTCCCTTGGGCTTGTTTTAAACCAGACTTTTGTTTCTTCTAAGAATTGCTTCCTACCTGTCGTTCCCTTCAAGTTCTGTTCGTACGGTGACTAAGATAATTCACTTTCTGGCGTGGTAAATGGTACGTCATACACTATCACTTTTGATCTTAGCTTGCTAGGTGGCTCGCATACCATTTCTTATTTCTTAATTTAGCAAAGAATTTAGTTTGATCTTTCTGATTTGCTCTTTTGATTCTGGTTCATTTATGACTATATTGTTTGCTGTCTTCATTGTCTTGATTTTTAATCTTTTCTTTCTTTGGGTCATTTAGCTCTGTCAGACGTATTTGTATTACCTTTGGGTGCCTCTTGTCCTTGGATTTGATGAACAGTGGCTATTTAGCTTGGCTTGGGTGGTCCCATTCTTAGATTTTTTGGCGACTGTCAACTAGTGGAGCAGTGGCTGCCACTCTAGCGAACGAACGGACCGTTTTGTTTTGTTTTCTTATCTAAGCCTCGCATTTTCTTTTTCTAATTGTTATATGCGCCCAGTCAGTTTTGCGTGTGATATTGTCCAATGAGTGAGTTTGCATTTCAACTCTGGTACTGTCTCGGCTCTAACCTCTGTGGTTACGCGGAGTTCCTCATCAGCGTACTATACGAGGGCTATTCGGAAAGCAAGGAACGATAGGGCGCAAAATGGAAACCAAAGTGAAAGCCAAAACTGTTTTATTTGCAACAGTTAGCTACAACTTCCAGTTACTTATCTCCATAGTCACCGATCCGATTTCGACGTGGGTCAAAGCGTTGTACTAACTTTCCAATACCCTCGTTATAGAAGTTAGCCGCCAGTGCTTTCCGCCAATTCTATACGCTGGCCTGCAGCTCGTTGTCTGTGACAAAATGTTGTCATCATAACCAGCGGTTCATGTTAGGAGAGATGAAACTCAGAGGGAGACAATTGTAGTCTGTATTGTGGGTAATCAAACATATCCAATTGAAAACGATGCAGGAGCATCTTGATTGGCCCTGCAGAATGCGGCTGAGAATTGTATTGAAGAAGAAACCGCACGACAGTTATGTAATGTTGGCTGCATTGCTTCAGGCGAAATTTCTCACCAGACCCTCGTACTTGGTGCGAGACACTATTGTTCTAGGTATCTTTGTGTGCTCCCTGTGTGCTCAGAACTAAAAAGAACGACGTAACGCGATCGACAGTCATCCTAGAGACACTGCCCAACACACCTGTGCAAAACTTTTTCGGATTTTCACTGTGGTTTCCATTTCGCGACCGATCGTTGCTTACTTTCCGAATAACCCTCGTATTATATCGTCAAGTTCGTCCGACTGTACATTACTGAGCGATCGGGCGTTTTTGTGGAGAGCATTGTTGCATTCTCTGTGTCGCTTTTTACCTCATCCATGTTTCATATTGTGTGGATGAGATACCTAGGCCTTGCTGTGTTGCTACTCACGTATACGTACAGACGCCGTTGTTGCTTATAAATTGCAAACGCCAGCAGATTCTTATACGAAGCACATCCAAGAGAGCATGCAGGCTTTACGCAGACATTGGCGTTACAAGGAAGTGTTGGATAGCTACTTTGAAAGCAACACAGAAATGCAGAAGAACATCGAAACAAAATGCCATCAACCTTGCGAACAGCCTTGACAGAGGAACTTGGAGAAACATGCCAGTTCTCGATCCACACATCACACACTAGTGCTCCACTGGGAAGCGTGATCACGAAACGGCGAACAGTCATTCGGCGCCGATGCAAATTTAATCCGTTAAAGACAACACCGAGAGGAAGAAAATTTCGAGGAGTTGTTGAGCTTAGCAGATTGAGGAGAACAGAAGTGACGGTCGATGAGACAGCGCGGAAGCAAGAGGTCAGGGGGCCTCTTACATTCGTCGACTTCATTCACCTTCCGACAGCATGATAACTCTTGTTTCGGTTACGGCAACACATGGCGACCTGTCAAAGCGGAAAGCGTCCCGCGCCCTCGCTGCACAGCCACGGGACACCGAGGAGAGCAGCCGACTCGCTACGGGACAGCTCTGTGGCGTCGCATCGTCGCGACCGAGCGATTCCCGCCATCACCACACGACAGATCACTCGAAGAATAATGAGATGATCCATTCCTCCCTCATTCCTCTTAATATCCGAGTCGCGTCCACGCCCAGCCAATCGGTCCCTGAAATTCGCTTTTTTTTTCTTTTTTTTAACTGTGTTTTGTGTGTAAACGTTACTGAAATAAATGTAGTCGTTTCATCTATTTTTTCAGATATACAATCTGTTTCATTAACTTATCGATCCCCTAATATCATATCATTTTGCTTCTTTGATTTCATTTAACTATTGATGGCACTTAATTACTGGCTCCCAACATGGGACATGAAAATTTGTAATCTGCATGTCAGCTTACGCAAGAGATCGAATGAATTCTCATTTCAGTACATTATTGTCTCCCTGGGTGGGGCGATCTCATTGATAATTCGCATACTATATGGTATCACAGAGAATTTAGATGGATTAACTACATTTTTGGCGTCCTACGTTTGGCTTCAATTTGGTTTCATTCTCACTTATTTTTTCGCATGAGATCTTCTAAATTTTCCGACCCGACTCAGAAGTCATTAACATCCCATTCTTTTATTAGCACATGATGACCTGTTTTTGTTTGTGTCAGGCGCAGGTGTGGTATGTTTGTGAGTGCTAAATGCGTCGCAAATGTGCAGTATGAAGTAGACGCAACGGTAGCTAGTGTGCTTAGGATCGGGTCCCACAGCCTTCCCTGCATTTTGTGCAGTAGTTTCAGAACCTGTAGTTCGTTGTTGTAATATTCTTCTTCACGTTTCCATTGTTCTGATTGCTGCCAACAGTGTTGCCATCAGCGTCGTACTGTTTGCGTCAATTCGTTCAGTGGAATACGTTTTGTTTATGCTTATGCGTTCTATGCACATGAGGTGAGGATGATTTACAGATACGGAAACCGACTGGCAAATGGAGGATACCTCAGGTGTGAGTAATGGAACGCCAGGAGAGCACGCAAAGTCGGAGTACACTAGATACCGACAGGCCAAATGAGGAAACTTCAGGGGTGAGAGCAGAAACACGTGGTACCTTAATACGGGATACAGAAACTCATGGCCCACTTGATCGAATTCTCACGTTATTATAAAACCACACATCTCAGTTAACAGTGAGGATGGAGGAGAATAAACTACGATTTGAAAGACTGGAAGCTGAGCTAATACTTCAAAATACTGATAGGCAGATCGCTGAAGTTAGGCGCGAATTCGGGACACAAACCAAAAACGGACGGAGGTCACCAACAGCCTGGAGGAGGTGAGAAAAAACTGTGAAACGAAGGGTGGCAACTTATGAAAGCGGGTAAACGCGAAGATGACTGACATTTCCGAGTGCATTGATGAGGAAAGAAAATCGACCAAGGAAACACTAACTAAGCGTCAGTCCTCGAGGAAGAACAGTCTGCAGTACGACAAGGTAGTGACCTTGCAATGCAGGTCACGCCAACGAATTTGCAGGCCGTATTTCCGATGCAAGGGGTTGACATACCACTGCCTAAGCTCAGCCGAACGCGTAGCACCCAGCCGACGGCGTACCTAAAGAATTGAGACGAGTATCTGCGTGCGAAAGGAGTGGCGAAATGTAATGCCTTACTTGCTGCACCGCAGACGCTCGACCAAGAGGAGGCTGCCTGGTTTGACGTTACAATTTTAGAGAACTGGGGTTACAAGGATTTCCGCAGCAAGTCTCTGGCAACATACCCGAACATGGCTGCACAGCAAAGTGCGAAGATAAGCATATATTGCGGACAGTATCTGCCATAGTCAGGCCAATCCATGGCAAGACATACTGCTCACGTTGTCGTTCTGGGGGGATACATGAATGACAAAATAACGTAGGGAACATGGGTTCGCCGCGAGGGATTAGCCGAGCGGTCTGGGGCGCTGCAGTCATGGACTTTGTGGCTGACCCCGGCGGAGGTTCGAGTCCTCCCTCGGGCATGGGTGTGTATGTTTGTCCTTAGGATAATTTAGGTTAAGTAGTGTGTAAGCTTAAGGACTGATGACCTTAGCAGTTTTGTCCCATAAGATTTCACACACATTTGAACATTTTTTGGAACATGGGTTCCAGATGAAGTCAGTTTGCCGTCCACAAATTGTGATGATAATTCCACACACGCAGACGACGAAAGAGAATCTGACGGACATGATGCAACTGGTCGTGGGTTACAGACCCTCGCAGATGTACTTTTAGGCTGTGGAGGGACAGAGGGTATTGATGAGTACGCTCCAGTGACAATCCACGCCACCCATTAGATTACGGAAGAGACGTTCCAAAGGAAAATAATAATATTCAGAGAGATAACACAGTCAAATGCCGTGACAGCAGGCTCTCCAAGTCAAGACATAGGTTGAAGGTGAAGGCTCCACAGCTGCTGATCATCCCAGGTGGAGCTGAGAATGTGAAGGACATTATAGAGTGACAGAGAAGCACTCTGAGGTGTGCGACGGAAATATAAGTCCACTCCACAGAAGTAGAAGACAATGTTGTTCCGTCCACGGTCGAAAAATGTGCAAAAGTCAGACTGTTTTCGGAATATCACAGGTGTTTCAGTGCAGCGAATTGGTGAGAAAAATTAATGACGTCCCACTCGGAAGCAGGGGACACTGTAGACAATGCCAAATGCTTAAGCTATTTATAACGACGAGCACGAGTTTGGGGTATTTAACTCCCGCATCCTGAGGGCATAGGTGGTTCAGTGTAGTAATGTACAGCCGTAACGGTACTGACAGTTGTAGATAACAGTTAACAACATGCTGGAATTGTGAATAGAATTTTTTCATAGTAATTAGCATGTATGTATAGCGCTTAGACAGTTATTTTGTGTGTACCTGGTCTGTGGGGCACTTAGTGGGAGTCTTAAAATAAAAGAATTGATCGTGTGGCAATGATGGCCGGGAGGCCCCATCCGGGAAAGTTCGGCCGCTGGATTGCAAGTCTTATTTCAGGCGACGCCACATTGGACGACTTGGGTGTCGGTGAGAATGAGAACAACGCAACATCCAGTCCTCTAGCGGAGAGATATCTCCAACCCGGACGGAAATCGAACACGGACACGTTACCACTCAGCTATGCAGGTGGGCTGTGAATACTGAGAGACGATATGACGGTACATGTTTTAGGGTATTGGTTACCTGCTCCGTCGCAGGAGGAGGAGATTAATGTTTAACATCCCGTCGACAACGAGGTCATTAGAGACGGAGCGCAAGCTCGGATGAGGGAACGATGGGGAAGGAAATCGGCCGTGCCCTTTCATAGGAACCATCCCAGCATTTGCCTGAAGCGATTTAGGGATATCACGGAAAACCTAAATCAGGATGGCCGGAGACGGGATTGAACCGCCGTCCTCCCGAATGCGAGTCCAGTGTGCTAACCACTGCGCCACCTCGCTCGGTGCTCCGTCGCAACGCGCTGCGCGAGGTTGCGGGGAGCCGCTCGCATTTGATAATATGAGGCTTCCTGCACGCGGGATTACAACGCAGCTCACACAAGCATGTTGCCATTTCCATGTACGTTATTGTTGTCGTTTTTGTTATGTATACTTAAATGTAATACAGTGTTGGATGTCCTTTTTTCATCGTATTACCATACGATGTGTCGAACTGAAAGACACTAGTGGTGATTGAGAGAACACAAATACACACACACACACACACACACACACACACACACACACACCAACGTTTGATGAGAGTTCTGTTGTACCATACTGAGACGCCCCAGAAGCACCTCGTGGTCGGTGGTGAAGACATTTTACCTTTTCAGAGTAGTCCATGAAACGTGGATTGAAGCATGTTACAATTATTTTGCATGATAGAATTTCAGGGTAGGTTAAAACACTATTGTACAAAGTTAGATACACGTACGCTCTTTTATTTTATTATTGTTGACAATCGAGTCTGTTCTCGCACAGTTAACACCATTAAACTTAATTAATAGACTAATTTTGCGTGTCAGAAGTTAAGGAAGGCAAAGATCGCTCAAGTATACAAAGTTAGCTACACACACAGTTTTTTTTTCGAGTCAATCATGTGGCTCACACAGCTGACATGGTCAACCTAGTAAACATGAAGGAAGTCACCCAAAGATCAATGATACATACATTATATGCAGTGATAGAAAAGACGGTACTAAACTTATTTGTGTACGTGTTATAACACAGGAAACTAGCTCACTGAGAAGGAATATAGTGTACTCTTGGTAAAAACGTTAAATCGTTACCCATTCAGTCCTGTCCGGCTTGGCCCATGGCAGTCCAATAATGTATGTCATAAAAAAATTATTCTTGGCGTGACCAACTGTTTGAACTGATACCCATTATGTAGCCATTTTATAGAGTTCGTTGACGAAAATTACTACTGTGTAAGATCAACTTCTGTGTATATGTCTAAATTTTAATGTCCTGTGTGTTTTCATGTTGGCATTTGTCACATATAATTAATTCTTTGATAAACAGTATGTCACATCTCTTAAATATAAGTGTCTGGTTTGTTTTCCATGTTGGCATTTGAGACATATAACTCTCATATTTTCACACGCGCGTGTTCCATTTTTATTTTGTATAATGTTTTATGTACTTTTGACACTTTACCACCACGTTCAACGTGATTCGTATTCTTCGTGTATTTTTAGTTGTTTTGGTCTTTGTTTTTTGCGCGTATCTTGTATCTATTTGTCAAGGGCACCCATTTGCATAAATAGTCGACAGGGTTTTATACGTTCGGGTAAAACTGAAGATGTGATATCTCCACAAAATCAAATTAGTGAGTGAAGTATTTGTGTTACTATTAGGGAGTGAATATTTTGGTTTCCTTTTTGAAGTGTGAATGTGACACTTTGGCGTGACATTCGCACTTTCACATCAAAAGAAGGTTTGTGATACCTCCCTTGGTGGTCACTTTCACCGACTCACAGCACCAGCTGTCCAGCGTGAGGGGAAATTCGGACCATATAGAGTGAGTTCCAGAGACGCAGTCTGGAAATACGTAGAGGGTAGCCCGGCTGATACCCTAGACTCACTTAAGAAAGTACACCTTGTGAAAAGCCTGGCGGACAATGAAAAGCGCCCCAAAAACTTGTGGACCCCTGAAGCCAATGATACGGAGCATAGAAATATAAGCAGGAAGAATGCACACGTGGAAGCGTGTGAATCTTCTAGATGGCAGCAACCGTTTTACCTGTCTTAAAATGCAAGAACATGTCAAGCATTCAAGTACCCCACACGCAGTGGGACTGACAATAGACAAAAAACCGCCAAGAATTCCTACTGGGGGATGCGTGAAACTGAAAAACTGGGGAAGAAGTGAGCCCGATTAAATAAAATGTTTTCTGAACACTTTGGAGGTTGCTCAGAAATCACGAACGCCAGCAAATTCTTAGAGAGAGCGCAAACGTGATACTCTCCAGGCCTTCACAGTGAACTCATGAGAAAGATGCCAATTATCGAGTAACACCCAAGTCCACCCAAGACAAGAAACTTCCACCTTGCACTCGGAGGCATGGTCATGAAAACGCGATCATTCATTCGGCGGCATAGCGAATTTAGTCCGTCAGTGGCAAAGCCCAAAAGAGAAAAATTATCGAGCAGCTGTTGGGCTTAGCAGAGTGAGAAGAAAGGAAGTGATGGTCAGTGAGTGAGTGCGGAAGCAAGAGGTCAGGCGGTCTCTGACATTCGTCGCCTGCATCCACCTTCTGACAACGTGATGACTCTGTTTCCGTTACGGCAACACATGGCGACCTGTCAACGCGGAAACCGTTCCGCGCCCTCGCTGCACAGCCGCGGGACACGAGAAGAGCAGCCGCCTGCAGCCGTTAGCACCACACGACAGATGACTTGAAGAATGGTGATGTGATTCATTCCTCCCTCATTCCTCTTAATGTCAGAGCCGTGTTCACGCCCAGTCAAATCGGCCCTGAAATTTGTATTTTTTATTTTTTATTTTGTTTTGTTGTAGAAGCTACTGAAATACATACGTCTTTACAATCCGTTCCATTCGCTTGTAAATCCCTTACTATCATAACCTCTGCCTTTTTTTATTTCACTTCATTACTGATGTCATGTAATTACTGGCACCTAACGTATGGCAATATGATTAGTAATCTGCATATCAGTTGCCGGAAGAGATCAAAAGAATTTTCAATTCACTACGCTATTGTCTCCCAGGTTAGGGCGGTCCCATTGGTAATTTGTGTGCTATGTAATATCATAAAGAATTTTGAAGGATTCAGTACAATACATAACTCACTTATTTTTATCATCAGTCAAAACTGCCAAAAAACAGAGTACAAATCAAGAAGACGTTGGCATTTCAGTATCACCTGTGTACAAGACATTGAACTTTAGGTCGACTAAAGCAATCTCTGGAATAAATAAATGGAAATTGCCAAAGATTTTTCTAGCAGTGTTGAATGGTGGATATCAGTTACGAAACTGAAACATTATTACTGTTCTAAAATATTATTCGTGTCAGGGAGATAGTTGGGCGAAATAACTACTTTCAGAACAGAAAATTATGAGGATATAGAAAATTTGCCACAAAATCTCTCGCAGATAAAGAAATATAAAGCAAAAATTTTGCACATTACAGCACTCCAGGAGAAGCATAATCATTCAGCGATCAGGACCATAATCATTTAACGAACAGAAGAATACCGAACAGAAATCGAGGAGAGATATATCCATCATAGACCTTCTTCCCACTGCCCAACACTAAACCTATTACTGGCTATTAGTACACTCCTCAAATTATAATGTAACATATGCATCTCCTGATCTAAAAGATTTATAGTAATACATGATGAGAAGATATTCATGTCTCCAAAATAAATGCGGCAAAAAATATTACAACGCACTTCACATATAGCTTCACGTTATCAGAACTGCCAGAACGCATCTATAAGCCTTAAGCTGCCTCACATGCCAAATCATACGCAAAATCGGCTACAAAATGGTTTATCGAATTTAATCAAGCATTCACAAGGCCTTTTTTCCATCAAGAATGTAGGAATTACGTCAGTTATTATTTGAAGCAAAAAGCCGATGAAACATTGAGTTTTTGTGTAGACAATTTTATTTTGTTTTCATTTTCTTGTTTTTCGCAAGAAGTCGAGAATGGCCGGCCAATGAAGTTAAAGTTTTCCTTCAGGAAAGCCAGTTATATGTTTCTTAAGCACCAGTCGTAGAAACACTCAGAAGGTAAACTGTAATTTCTTACTTCATTCATTTCGAAAATGAGACTTACTTTCCAGAAAACATGCCTTTATTGTTGCTGACGTATCTTTAGAAGTAATTCTCAAGTATGCAAGCATTTTTAACAGGCATGAATAGACCTGCTTCAACTGTTAGCTTAACTTTATAGACCAAGAAACAAGCATCATCTGGGCGAACAGAAAGAAAGTAGGGAAAACATCACTACCAAAACCACTCGCAAAAACTATTGTGTAGGACTGACCGCATAAACCTAGTATGACGGGTTGATGTTGAGGTTTTCATACAGAGCTTCCTGTAGTTAACTGTGATGTTTCTAATGGGTTAATTAATTAACTGTTTTGTACAGAACTACAGGTTACGCCAACAATGGTTAGTTCACAGCTGAGAAATGTATTAAAGCACAATAATTCTGCGAATATCTTATAACGTCAGGAATACATATGACCTTGCATTCATTAAAAAACCACAATTTGGCCTAGAAGCACTGAAAGATTTAGCTGATAGGGTTACGGGTATTAGCCGTTCAGCAGATCCTAATCAGTGCCTTAACATGTGTGCAATGTCATTAACTTTAAGTTGTTTGGCTTCACAATAGATATTGACTGTCTCATCCGCAATAACCTGTTTTCCGATGTATGCAGTGTCACACAATTAATTTAACTCTGTATCGATTTTTATTCGTTGCGTTAAAAATTTTGTGCAGTCACATGACTGTACCACGAAGTGGTTAATGGAACTACCTGAAAGTTTCATTATCCAGGTTGCTTAAAAAACAAGCTGTCCGCAGTTCAGGTTTTCGTGTATTTTTGGATATGTCAATGGACAGTCTGTTTTGCAGGTACAATTATTCAAGTTGTTGGTTATGTTTACTCTTACTGTGATACAATGTTAGTTCGTAATGTGTTACTTTGAAACTGCCAAAAAGACGACGCTTAAACGAATTAAGAATACTTAGATTTCAGCTGTACAACAAAAATATTCGGCTGAATGCTAATATCACAGCAGTAATGCGCTACTATTGTTTGAATATCAGTCACCGAATGATCGGAACGCCGAGTCGTCCAGTTGGAATACCAGTTATATCCATTCTTTACGTGAACTGTGATAAAACAACCACCTTCTTAAGATCGTCGAGACGCACATTCTTAAAGTGTAGGAACTATACAGGCTCCATTTAACCCACAAAGTGAAAGGTATTTAAAGGCTGGAACTGCTACATAACACATCATTTCAAATGGTTCTAATGCAACAAAACACATTATGTGTCTAGCAGTGGACGAGCTGCACGACTGGTTGTGAAATGCAGTAATAAATCATTTAACGGGTGGACTGTTACAAAATTTGTTTTGCCCAGGTTTCGAAAATATTTTTGGGACACACTGTTTTCGATTCATATGCAAGAATTCTATAGAAAGTTCTAAAATATGCATGCCTTGAACTTGCCAATCCTGTTCTAAGCTGTGAAATTTACACGGAAAGTAACTGCTGACAATTTTTGTCAACAAATGCATGACGACTTCTGCTACGTGGGCATTGGTGTATAGAAGACATCACAATTCGCTCACAGATGAAATCGAAACACTTCCAGAAGAGGTGAAAAAAGTGGATGATTGGAAAAGAAGTGCAAAAAAGAGAATGCAGTAGCTTTCCAACGTTCCTACTTTAATATACATACACATATCAGATTTGAATTATAACACTTATTTAAGCACACAACAGTAATTAGAAAACTTTCTGTTTGTCAGAAATGTGGACTCTGAGAATGACGTTCTGTAAACTCAATAAAAATGCCCTTTAGCTCTCAGATAAACAACGGCGCCGTCATTTTCTCTAGCGCCTTCACGTCATCACCGGGCTATAGATGATTTTCCTTGCGTGAAATTTGAAGGACGTGAAGCACATGCAATGGAAATTCTACGTTTTGTCACAGCTCCAGTATCTAAATATAGAGGATCAAACACTGGACACGAAGTTTACTGGAGAATACAAATAACCTCAGTATCATAAATGTAGGAATGAATAACTTCGAAGAAAGAAAATTGAAGATTTGCACAAAGTGCTTATTAATGATTACGAGTATAACTGGATGAAAGATCGATGTATTCTTTCCATTAAAATGCTGTTTGACCAACAACTAAATCTGGAAAGTAATCCACTTGGCTGTGCATTTGGTGCACGAGACTTTGTTGACATCTATGATAAATTAATCATATAACAATCGTGAATAAAATTGTGAGAATTAAATTCGCTGCAGTTAATTTTACTTTTCAATCAGAGATTTTAAAAAAATCGAATATTCTGTTAGAGATTTTAAGTTTTAGAAGAGAATGAGTGTGTAGTTTACATATTAATAATTCAGTCATAATGACCTACATACTATGTAACATCTGAAACCTATGAAGCAAGAAAGTATCATTAAACTGTGTTTCAGTCTCAACAGACAAAAACTGTTGAAAATCCATTAGGTACTCATACCTGTCGCTAAATTCGTTATGTTCAGTAGTTTCTAGTTAATATCACGAAAATGATTAATTATTTTGGAATATTTGTTGTATGGGAGAGATCGCCTTTCAGCACCTTCTCCATAAAGAGTGAAATTCTTGTCTTTACACTTTAAGGAACGACAGTTTATTATGGCTCGTCGAAGTCTTGCTCATTTGAACCTGAATGTTTCTGAGATTAGACAACTGTCTTCGTGCTTACATTTATGTGATAAGACTCAATGCACTCTCTCTTATATTAGAGACTGAGTGTCTGGAGCACTGCCCATCCTAGTTAGAGGGAGTATTTCGTTTCAGATATACGACAAAAAAAATGTAACCTTTGGCTGAAACAATACTTCCCCTTTATTCGATGTCAAGAAGTAGTGACTGAAGAAAAGGAAGGGAACTTTTTGCCGTCAGCATTTCTTTCCATGTGCTATTTTCTGCAGTTAGGAAATAGATCTATCACCCGTTTAAACGTTATTTACCGTATCCGTAACGTAGGCTGGGTCATGGAAACCTCAAGCAAGCGCATTTTGTTAGGACGTAAGATTCCTTTCATTGCATTTCATACTACTGTGTGAGGAATATTTCCATATGTAAGACTGAACGAAAAGAGAATACAATGTGAGACAAAATTCCTGACGACGTGTAAGACATGCTCAAAGATGAAAAGTACACTGTCACATTTTCAACAGGAATTCGCTTCACTGCACACGGTAATAGTTGTGAAAGCTGCAAGTCAAATATGGAGGAATCTCTCGGTATCTCCTTTGTCCCTTTCTGCGCTATTTCGCAGGGGCTCCCGAGGGGAAAATCTCTGCTTCGAGACGAAACGACTCCGGCCTCTATCAGACCTTTTCTGAGGTGTGCCTGCGACCTTCGTTGAGCATTAAACGTAAATATCAGCATCCAGCGTCGTTCTGATGTTGTATCTGCCTCTCCTTAGTGATGGTCCCCATAAGATGATTATTTAGTTTTCAAAGCACACATATTAGTACGTCACACTAAGTTGCATTTTCAATGCACGCGAAAATAAATGTTTCTGTTTTAGAAAGTCTACGTATTCGTAAATGCAGCTTCCCTGATTGGAAATATCACTGAGCGCTTTGCTACTTGACAAACCACACCAGTACTGATGATGAACAAAGATGAACTAAACGCTGCATTAAATTATTAACTTGATCATACAGACATAAAATGAGGAAATATCAGTTCCTGCGTTAGCGTGAGTGATTGAGGGAAATCACAAAATAAGGGAAACAGGCATAAATTGCTTCCTAATTCGTTTGGAACAATATTGACTTGTTATATTATTTACCGCCAGGAGATTAAAAAGTTTAGGCTCTCCTTATAAGGAAGACTAGAAAGGGATTTAATAGTTGTTTAAGACGTGTCGTTACAAACTATAAGAAATTTAAGTTCACTGTGTCACCTAAAAGCGGAGCTATCGCTGTTAGAGTAGATCAAGCAATACTTAATACATGAAAGTTTGGAAACGTGTAACACAACTACTGTCACAATCAGTTATTTCATAGTGGATTGTCTTCAGTACGGGAAGGTTGAGCAGAAATAGTTGTAGTATTAGGGGACAATGTAACGAAAGTGTTAGTGTACGGAAGTTTCGTTTGCGAACTTATAGTCGTAAGCTATTGACTTATAGACAGTGGCTGTTAAAGAGTAAGGGCTTTCGTTCCTACAGAAAGTGGAAATGTCGGTATGTCACTTGACTGCGATGTTGTAAGAGCTTTTAATAGACCTTGACATGACAGTTAAGCACCAAATATTCGAGACACACCCTTGATAAATTGTAGATTTCTGATGCTTAGGGCTCACCATATTAACTACATATACAGAATGTCGGAGGAAGAATGGTCAATATTCTGGGGCAAGTCAGGAAAGATCATTCGAAGCAAAAAAGTCTAGTAAACAATGGTTCTAAAATGCATACGTTTAGTGCTAAAAGCACTTCTTCATCTTCGATACTGAGAAACAAATCTCTTCTACAGCAAGCTCTTTGCTTTCTAAGTTTTGACAGTTGGTAGTATGGAACCAAAACAACTACAGTCCAATAAACATGGACTTTGAAGCGTATACCTCAAGAACTCTGAGCACTTGTTCATCTTGGATGTTGTGAAACACATCTCTTTTTCTGAACAAGTGTTCATAGCTCTTAAGGTATGCATTTTAGAACTCATATTTACTACTCTTTCCTTTGGTCTGAAATACCTCATTCTAAAACACGGAAATCAAAGAGCTTGCTGCAGAAGAGATTTGTTTTTCACTATCGAAGATAAAGAAGTGTATATAGCTCTTAAGGTACGCATTCTAAAGCCCAATTTTGCTTGGTGTGCACGTTCGTGTCATATCTTCGAGTACTCACCATTTCTCCGGGGATACCCTGTATATACACACTCTTCAAAGAACTGTGAAATGCATGCCAGAAGGCTCTTAACAAGCTAACGCATTTTGGGATGTCTTCCAGTTCCAATCGCGTATTGAGCGTGGGAAGAAAGCTAAAATTCTTCATTGGATGAATGTAATTAATCTAATTTTTTTCTTCATGGTGTACACGAGAGCGATATGCAAGCGAGTGAAGAATATCTCTAGATTCTTCAGTTTATAGCGGTTCTTAAATTCTGTTTTGTAAGCTTTCCGTAATACGTTGCGTCTGTCTCCACGAGTTTGCCAGTTTATATTTCTTTAATTTTTTTTCTCTGTCTAGTGAGTCAAACAAACCTGAGACCACTTGTACCACCCTCCTTCGGATACGTGCAGTACACGCTGTTCGTCTTATTTGGTTTGGGTCCCAACCACATCACCAATATTGTGTATTGCAGGGTGGGACACACACCTGAACTGTAATTGGTCTCTTTTTGTAGACTGGCTGTATTTTCTCAGTATTCTGCCAATTAATCTAAGTCTGCCACCTGCCTTACCTACTACTGAGCCTATGTTATCAGTCTTAACCACGTCGCTAAAAATAGTTACACCCAGGTCGTTGTACAATTTGACTGCTGCTAACTATGAATTTTGATATTGTAGCCATAAGATATAACGTGAAGTGCACAATTTTACACTTACGTGAATTTAAAAGAAGTTGTCAGTCTTTACACACATATTAAATCTTATCGAGATCTGACTCAATATTTGCGCAGCGTTTTTCAGACAGTACTCCATTATGGATAACTACATCATTTACCAAATTTATGAGTTTATTTTTAATACTGTCGGCAAGGTCTTCAATATACAACATGAACAACAAAGATCCCTGGGGCAATCCTGAACATACTTCTGCACCTGTCGGTGACTCACAGTTCGTAATAACATGGTGTGTCCTGTAAAGCAAGAATTATTCAGCCGAGTCAAAAAATTCTGTTGATACCACGTAATATCTTACTTCCTACAGGAAGCGTAGGTGTTTTACTTA
Source organism: Schistocerca serialis cubense (assembly GCF_023864345.2). Classification (NCBI taxonomy): domain Eukaryota; kingdom Metazoa; phylum Arthropoda; class Insecta; order Orthoptera; family Acrididae; genus Schistocerca; species Schistocerca serialis. The sequence goes on along the minus strand of NC_064640.1, from coordinate 316,385,811 downwards.
GTCAAATGATTTTTGCAGGTCAAGTAATGCCGCATCTACCTGTCTGCCTTGATTTACGGTTTTCAGGATGTCATGTGGGAAAAGCGCGAGTTGGGTTTCGCATGATCGATGTATTCGGAAGCATTGCTGGTTGGTGTTGATGAGGTCGTTCTGCTCGAAATAGCTCATCATATTTGGGTTCAAAACATGTTCTAGGATTCTACAATAGATGGACGTAGATGAGTTTGGACGGTAGTTAAATGGAACACTTCTGTTATTCTTCCTGAAGATAGGGACCAACTATCCTTTTTTACAATCTCTGGGCACAGTGTTTCTTTGAAGGGATCTACGGTATATCATGTTTATAATGGGAACTAATTTAGCTGCAAATTCTGTATATTGTCGGACAGAGGTCCTATCATGTTCTGGAGCCTAGTTTAATTTTGCTATTTTAGCTGTTTCTCAACGCCACAGACACTGACACTTCACTCATCGTTGTGGTGTAGCAACAAGTAAAATGTTCAAATGTGTGTGAAATCTTATGGGACTTAACTGCCAAGGTCATCAGTCTCTAAGCTTACACACTACTTAACCTAAATTATCCTAAGGACAAACACACACATCCATGCCCGAGGGAGGACTCGAACCTCCGCCGGGACCAGCTGCACGGACCATGACAGCTACAAGTAAACTGCGGCAGTATTTACGCTTTTCTTTTGGTACCTTAAATTTTAGTTCATGTGTCATCCATAAGCGTCTGGACACTACGTTCAGTTACACTGACAGAGTTTTTATATTAGCAGAATATCTTTGATTTTTTGAGAGATCTTTCGATAATATTCTGCTGCGGTATTGATTGACGGCTTCGTGCATTTATCTCTTCCTAGACAAACGTGTATCACTAGCCATCTCTCGATGTATGGCATAATGCTTGCTTTTACACCTATTACGCGGAATTAGCTGTTACTTTAGAAGCTGCTTTACAGTGAATGTGTACTCAAGGGGGTCCCTCCCACCATGAACTATTCTACTAGGTGCATAATATCAAGTGTATGGTTAACTATTCTTTGAAAGGTGTGCCGCAGTACTTCTATATGAGTCTGCCCAGAAGTGAATGCTTTCAGCTCCGCTTTGAAATGTTACAAGACTAGTGATGTGATAGTGGTTTAAAACAATTCACTTACAATGGTTTAAAACAAATTGTTAGTTTAAAGCTTTAAATAACGATTTGAAATGTATAACTGAATGGACTGGAGAAAATATAATATCACAAGAAATTATTTTTATTATTGTTTTTTGAGTTTGTATACAATATATCAGGTTCACAATTTACAGTTGTTGTATAAAATAATTATTTTACCCCAAAAGTGTCATTTAAATTGCTCGTTTCCTTGATTCCAGGGGTCGTGCGGTAGCGTTCTCGCTTCCCACGCCCGGGTTCCCGGGTTCGATTCCCGGCGGGGTCAGGGAGTTTCTCTGCCTCGTGATGGCTGGGTGTTGTGTGCTGTCCTTAGGTTAGTTAGGTTTAAGTAGTTCTAAGTTCTAGGGGACTGATGACCATAGATGTTAAGTCCCATAGTGCTCAGAGCCATTTGAACCATTTTTTTTTATTCCAGGCAATAGTTACACACTTGAATTAGAAGACATAACTGTAGCAAACAAAAGATATAGCACTTCCTCAGAGATTGAACAGAGAGATCACTTGATTTGTTAAATAAATTCAAAAATTTATTCATTCACTGTCCACTGCAAAGATGACCATTACATGGAGTCCTTGTGCAATGAAAGAACGATATTTTCTGGAGGATCTTGTACATCTGCTCGATGAGAACTGTATCTGAGGTTCCGCTGCACAGAGCAATATTTCCATCTGTAATGGGGCCAATCGGGTTTGGGCATTCGTATGAATCTGACAATGAGTGGACATGATGCTTTCTGACACCGTTGCTATACATTTAAAACTGTAAATGCCCAAATGCGCAAAAGTTGCTTAGTGCACATCCCTCGCCACCAGCTCGATGGAGACAAGTGACTAACAGTTCCTAGAAACAATCTTTCGAAAAGAAGGGAACAACGTCCAGAAATTACGCTAGGTGTGTCACAATAATTCCAGAATCATGTTGGACTAAATTACTTAGTGTTACTACACAGTCCATTGCTTACTTTCCTTATTTACATGAAGAGCTCCACCCCTCATACCGTACTTCCAGCAGTTTCCCTACTGCAAGGAACGTTTTGCAGGTAAACGCTTTCCTACGTTTAACAGCAGATTTTACAACTTATTAGTGGTCTGCAGAAAATAATTTACTGTCCTTCAGCACTGCGTTTACGTTGACTCAAATCTCAGTAAAGAACTCATGTACATCTGACACAACGGCGTTTTCGGCTTCTGCTCACGTTATAGTGTCTTCCATAGGTGTCAGTAGCCGTAAAGTCTCTTCCTCTTTCTGTTATGTCTCATTCTATAGCACGGCGGTCTTTGTGGCCCTGTCTAACTGCGCAGTGGGACAAACAAATCATTCCTATAGCTTACCTGTTCTTTAACAAGCTGTCAAAACATACTGATACAGCAATTCAATGCATTGGAGTTGAAGGTTTGAATGTGTCAGACGATGTATCGTATTTCTCTTTCCTCTTACCTTACAACACTGCAATTTGAACATGATCGTACTTCAAGCATTTAACTGTAGTTCGTCTACACGATGAAGTTCATGAAGCACTTCTACAGCCATAACGTCTTTCGTCGGTAGGTTAATACAGTCCACCACGCGGCTTGTGCAGGCGACGTGCGGATATCATTGGTGCAACATGTTTCCTGCAGCCAGCATATTTTCACTAGTGTTTGGTATGGTAGCAACGACCTTTCCATGAACCATCTTATCGATAACGTCTGTGATAGTATCCACAGAATATCGGGCCGTTTCCTTTTGCTCTAAAGAAAGAATGCCCTGTTGTAATGCTGGATCCGGAGTGGTTATTATAAAGTTAACAACACTCGGCTACCTAACATCCGTTCAGCCGTCCACAATTAATTGAAGCTAATGCGACTTCTGCGTCTTCTGCACAATATCTACATTCATACATTGGTATGCAGAATCTAGAACACCTCCTGCAAGTACACGGGGCGTAGGTGGCTCATAATTAGGTCGTATTTTTCGGAAAACATTTCGCCAGTATTTCGATTCCAGCAGCAAAACGATCCATCTGTTGCATACACCGCTTTAGCAATATTTTTTTGAAGTTCAGCTGTGGCAGTTATAGATGGGACGACAGACGTTGGAATGGACAACGGAATATCGGCGCCTTAGATTCCTCTGCAAAATACGATGTACTCGCTATGTATATGGCTTAGGCTCAACATTCCTCCTTTCAGCTTCCGTTTGCTTGCCTCTGTTTCTATGTTGTCCTACACTGTGATGAACCGTGTGTATAATAGATTGTGGACATGCCTGACGATCGTTGAGATGCTGCAGCAAATCGGGACGCCGGTACTTAATGGTAGAGCTTGTCTCAGTATTTACATCTGGCTTACTTTTTTCCACCCACAGTTCGTATTTCACTCCGACTGCATGTGCCGCCATGAGGGTTGGTAGCTATGGTGGTCGCAGACACTTCTGGAAATTTTTATACCTTCGCAAAGAGTAAATAAGTGCCTCATTAAATCGAATGTTCTATTCCGGTACTTCCTCGTTCTTGCATTACCACAAATTACCGTTTCGCTACCTCCAGAACACAAAAGTAGTGCAGGTTGCAGAAATTCAAGCCGAGCGGTTCTAGGCGCTACAGCCTGGAACCACGCGACCGCTACGGTCGCAGGTTCGAATCCTGCCTAGGGCATGGATGTGTGGAATGTCCTTAGGTTGGTTAGGTTTAAGTAGTTCTAAACTATAGGGGACTGATGACCTCAGAAATTAAGTCCCATGGTGCTCAGAGCCATTTGAGCCAAACTCTTCACTTTCATGTTGCATAGATAATTTAAGCGAATTGGGTAGTTCTCTTCCAGTGAAAGTATACTTGGTGAACATATGCACGAGCTAATGGACATTTCTCTGAGTAGTTTTTGGTTACATTTGCAGGTGAGTCTAGTGGTGGATAAAAAGATCCACTTACAACTTTATGTCTACTCTTGATACTGAGTGTGCCTACACAATCTCGCATGCACCGTTAATGTCTGCCTCGGTGGAGTGAGTTTTTTTTTCTACTGCAACTAATAGATACACCATTGCCATTTCCTATTAGTCTATAATCTATGTATGTACTCCAAAAAACTCCTTGCTGTCCAGTTTGGATTTTAGCCAGCTTTCTGTGCCTAGTATTACATGAGGTCCACTGTGTTTTAGGACTGCTTCAAACTCTGAGACTTGGTTGTGAATGATTCGGCTGCCACGTCGTCGAATCTTAACCTCATACGGTTGAAAAGGACCTGGGCTATCCATGTGTGAGTACGTTCACGACGTATTGTTAGTTCTTTGATCTAGAGAGAACAGCCGTTACCAGAGTCAACTTCCATGGGCAACAAGTATGGAAGTATGAAAGGCTACTTGCATAGATGAAAGACGGTACGTCTTGTTACAGGGAACGAATACCACATGAGGCGACGAACAGCGTTTGCCACCAGTGTGAAGTACGGGCAAGTGGTATAATATTTTCGTGGTGTAATCATCGCCATGTAATGAAATGGGGTCTTTGCCTGCTCGTATAGCGTATCGCAAAGCACGCTAGCTTGCGGAGACAGGGATGTGTGCTGGGCAGGGACTGAATGCTCAAAGTGGATCAACGACCGTAGACAGGGGCACCAGACAGCCTAAATAGTGTTTTTTCTGCTGTTTCCTACGCTCTTTTAGGCAAATTCTGGACGTATTCCGCTGAACACATGCATGTGTCTCAAATTGTCTATTCCTATTAACTGTAGTTTGTATAATGATTTCTGTGTTTATTTGCATGTATAATTTACTTAGCGAGTTTTGTAATAATTGTATTAATCAGATTTTAATTAGTAATGTCGCTCCTGTACAAGAAATTACGAAATCTCTGTGCAAGCTGATCTTTTTTGGAGAGAAAATTCCAATACTTTGTTCATATGGTATTCTACATCAAGATAGAGGAAGTACTAACGTTGTTGGCATATCGAACGTTGCCATGCGCAGAGAGGGCGAAGTCCATCGCTGTTTAGCCACCTCCGAAGGAAGCTTCTGTTCACCCAGCGTTGAAGTCAGTCAGCTTTAAGGAGTTTCGTGGGGTGAAAAAGAGAAAGTCCATCTACTACATTTAAAGTCTCTCCAGTAACCTCACTCCATCATGTGTTGTAGGAAGGCCAGATTAAAAAAAAGAACTGGGAATGCGTGATTTGGAAACGACCGAATAGTGGTGTTGACTGTAGAGTACCTTAGTTTGGATGATCTAAAGATACTGCCGTCTGTTGAATAGAAGGTGCATAGTAATATAAACTGTAGTAAACTAAGAATTTTCGTCATTCCTTTTAGTTCTCTTATAAGATTTCAGCTTCCTTTCGTTCTGCATTTTGAACTTGTAGGAAAGAGAGATATTTTCTACGTGAAGCTGGCCGGCGAAAATGTCCTCAGAAAGTAATACATGTTTAGCACAAGGAAAGATAAACTATCCTGCACTATCTAATCGACTGATGGTATATGACATTGTTGATTTGTACAGGGTGTTCAAAAAGGTACGGCCAAACTTTCAGGAAACATTCCTCACACACAAAGAATGAAAATACGTATGTTATGTGGACATGTGTCCGGAAAAGCTTACCTTCCATGTTAGAGCTCATTTTATTACTTCTCTTCAAATCACGTTAATCATGGAATGGAAACACACAGCAACAGAACGTACCAGCGTGACGTCAAACACTTTGTTACAGGAAATGTTCAAAATGTCCTCCGTTAGCGAGGATACATGCATCCACCCTCCGTCGCATGGAATCCCTGATGCGCTGATGCAGCCCTGGAGAATGGCGTATTGTATCACAGCCGTCCACAATACGAGCACGAAGAGTCTCTACATTTTGTACCGGGTTTTCGTAGACAAGAGCTTTCAAATGCCCCCATAAATGAAAGTCAAGAGGGTTGAGGTCAGGAGAGCGTGGAGGCCATGGAATTGGTCCGCCTCTACCAATCCATCGGTCACCGAATCTGTTGTTGAGAAGCGTACGAACACTTCAACTGAAATGTGCAGGAGCTCCATCGTGCATGAACCACACGTTGTGTCATACATGTAAAGGCACATGTTCTAGCAGCACAGGTAGAGCATCCCGTATGAAATCAAGATAACGTGCTCCACTGAGCGTAGGTGGAAGAACATGGGGCCCAATCAAGACATCACCAACAATGCCTGCCCAAACGTTCACAGAAAATCTGTGTTGATGACGTGATTGCACAATTGCGTGCGAATTCTCGTCAGCCCACACATTTTGACTGTGAAAATTTACAATTTGATCACGTTGGAATGAAGCCTCATCCGTAAAGAGAACATTTGCACTGAAATGAGGATTGACACATTGTTGGATGAATCATTCGCAGAAGTGTACCCATGGATGGCAATCAGCTGCTGATAGTGCCTGCACACGTTGTACATGGTACGGAAACAACTGGTTCTCCCGTAGCACCCACCGTACAGTGACGTGGTCAACGTTACCTTGTCCAGCACCAACTTCTCTGACGCTGACATTAGTGTTATCGTCAACTGCACGAAGAATTGCCTCGTCAGTTGCATGTGTCCTCGTCGTTCTAGGTCTTCCCCAGTCGCGAGTCATAGGCTGGAATCTTCCGTGCTCCCTAAGACGCCGATCAATTGCTTCGAACGTCTTCCTGTCGGGACTCCTTCGTTCTGGAAATCTGTCTCGATACAAACGTACCACGCCACGGCTATTGCCCCGTGCTAATCCATACATCAAATGGGTATCTGCCAACTCCGCATTTGTAAACATTGCACTGACTGCAAAACCACGTTCGTGATGAACACTAACCTGTTGATGCTACGTACTGATGTGCTTGATGCTAGTAGCGTAGAGCAACAAGTCGCATGTCAGCACAAGCACCGAAGTCAACATTACCTTCCTTCAATTGGGCCAACTGGCGGTGAATCGAGGAAGTACAGTACATACTGACGAAACAAAAATGAGCTCTAACATGGAAATTAAGCGTTTCCGGACACATGTCCACATTACATCTTTTCTTTATTTGTGTGTGAGGAATGTTTCCTGAAAGTTTGGCCGTACCTTTTTGTAACACCCTGTATATGAAGCCCGTCAGATCATTCATAGTTAGTGTACAGAAGCAGAGCTTCACAGTCCCCCAACTTTGTCATCGAATTTTTGCAAATGTCAGTATAGTCGTGACCAAGAGTAGTGTAAGTATAATGGACTTCTGGTACAGGTGCACAGTGTCGAAACTTAAAGCCTTCGTCTTTGCTCCCCAGCAGCCTCCGGCAATGAAAGATGAACGATACGGAGGGGGAAGAATCATACCGTCTGAATGTGCGGAGCGCGCAAGTGGACCATCACAACTATCAACACTCGCAGATACTGTCATACAAGCTGCAAGCACGCTCAACACTGCAAAGGAACTTGAAATTCAAAAAATGGAGCCTAGAACAGCCATAAAAGATCAGATGATGATAAATAAATTGTGGGTGCCAATAAAAGATTGACAGAAGAATCATAAACGACATATCAGGATTACAAAGTGTTATAGCGAAATTCATGCAAGAGCTTATTGGCAGATAACTGCATGCTGAATAATAATCTGGGTAATACCAGGGCGCTCGGAGCATCGGCTGTGTGAAATAACACTCAGCGTTTCGTATATCTTATATCTAGATGGACTGGAAACGAATATTGATGGATGTACACTTAGGTGCTTAGAAAATTACAGCATCACGATATAGTAGAAATAGGAGGGCAAAAAAATGTGTGTGAAACATTATGGGACTTACCTGCTAAGGTCATCAGTCCCTGCCGGCCGAAGTGGCCGTGCGGTTAAAGGCGCTGCAGTCTGGAACTGCAAGACCGCTACGGTCGCAGGTTCGAATCCTGCCTCGGGCATGGATGTTTGGGATGTCCTTAGGTTAGTTAGGTTTAACTAGTTCTAAGTTCTAGGGGACTAATGACCTCAGCAGTTGAGTCCCATAGTGCTCAGAGCCATTTGATTTTCATCAGTCCCTAAGCGTACACACTACTTAAGCTAAATTATCCTAAGAACAAAAACACACACACACTCATGCCCGTGGGAGGACTCGAACCTCCGTCGGGACCAGCCGCACAGTCCATGACTGCAGCGCCGTAGAACGCTCAGCTAATACTGCGCGTCAAATGGGACAGATTGTTAACATACAGCAAACAAGAAAAAATAAAATTAAAATGTAAACCAGGTCTGTGGCAGCAACCAAGCAAAGTGTCAGAGTTACGCAATTGCTATGCCTATCAAAAATTTGAATTTTTTGGATTTGTTGAGTTTTGGGAAAAAACGCCCCTGAATTGTTCGCACAGTATAGTTTGAGAAGAGACTGTTTGATAGTGCGGAAAAAACTGTAAAATGAGATCAGTTAAAAGCTAAATATTCATTTCCATCCGTTAGTTCCTTATCGAGTATAGATTTAAGTGTCAGGAAGTCGTCTCTGAAAGTATTTGTATGGAGTGTAGCCATGTATGGAAGTGAAACATGGACGATAAATAGTTTGGACAAGAAGAGAATAGAATCTTTTGAAATGTGGTGCTACAGAAAAATGCTGAAGATTAGATTGGTAGATCACATAACTAATGAGGAGGTAATGAATAGGATTGGGGAGAAGAGACGTTTGTGGCACAACTTGACTAGAAGAAGGGATCGGTTGACAGGACATGTTCTGAGGCATCAAGGATCACCAATCTAGTATTTGAGGACAGCGTGGAGGGTAAAAATCTAAGAGGGAGACCAAGATCTGAATACACTAAGCAGATTCAGAAGGATGTAGGTTGAAGTAGTTACTGGGAGATGAAGAAGCTTGCACAGGATAGAGTAGCATGGAGAGCTGCATCAAACCAGTCTCAGGACTGAAGACCACAACAACAGTTCCTTATCACAATGTGCTCAATTTGAGATACTCTACATCTGTATGATTTTGGATTTTTAAAATCCTGTAGATAACTGAGAAAGGAAATTTCCCAGAAACAAAGAAAAGTTAGAAAATACAGGATGGACAATAGACGTAATGATGTAGCAAAAATTTCAACAGTTAAAGTAGATACTTCATAAAAGTTATAATCACCTTAGGGATCATAGGAGAAGAAATGCAGAAAGTGTATGGGCAAATGATTTTTGGTAATTGTTACTGAATATAGTGCGAGAAGATGAAAATATTATTGGAAAAGCTTCATTGCTCTCGAAGAGCTGTCTGGAAACGAGGACTTGGGTCAAGGAGGTCATAGAGAGTATTTAAACCTAATATCCGACTTACGAAAACCATTTCATGACCCCACAAGGAAGGAACTTTAAATTATTGATAAATAATAGATACTGGTCATACATAAACTACTGAAGTGGAAAGAAGCAATCAATACCTTCACTGCACGACACCAACGTTAATATTACCAACGACAGCGCCACTAAAGCGGAGTTACTAAAGACTGTTTTCTAAACTCTTTCACCAAAGAAGACATAACAAATATTCCAGAATTCAAATCAAGAGCAGTCACCAAGATTAGTAGCTTAGAAGCAGATGCTCTCGGTATGGCAAATCAGCTTAAAAAATTTAAGAAAGACGAGGCCTCCTGTCCAGATCATGTTTCAGTCAGGTTCCTTTCAATATGCTGCTACAGTAGCTCCATACTTAACAATCATACACAACTGCTCACCCGTAGAAGGATCAGTACCTAACGACTGGAAACTTGCACAGGTCACAACAATACCCAAGAAACGAAAGAGGAGTAATCCACTGAATTACATACCTAATATATAATGTAGATTAGCAGTAACGTTTTAGAATATATACTGTGCTCGAACATTGCTAATAACCTCGAAGAAAACTATGTACTGAAAAATAGGCGCCGGCCATAATGGCCGTGCGGTTCTAGGCGCTGCAGTCTGGAACCGCGGTACCGCTACGGTCGCAGGTTCAAATTCTGCCTCGGGCATGGATGTGTGTGATGTCCTTAGGTTTGTTAGGTTTAACTAGTTCTAAGTTCTAGGGGACTTATGACCTCAGAAGTTGAGTCCCATGTTGCTCAGAGCATTATGAACCATTTTTGAAAAATAGGCAGCACGGATTCAGAAAATATCATTCTTGTGAAACAAAGTTATCTCTTTATTCGCACGAAGTCATGAGTGCTGCCGACAGGGGAAATCAAATTGATTCCATATTTTTAGATTCCGAGAAGTGCCTATGGAGTATAGTCTCCGTTGTGTGACTGCATTCGTGATTTCCTGTTAATAAGGTCAGAGTTAGTAATAACTGATCGAAAGTTATCGAGTGAAACAGATGCAATATTTGGCGTTCCCCGAGGAAGTATTGTGTGCCCTATGTTGTTCCTGAACTACATAAAAGATTTAGGAGACCATCTGAACAGCCCTCTTAGACTGTCTGCAGATGATGCTGTCTTTTACCGTCATGTGAAGCCATCAGATGGTTAAGATGGTTAAAAAGTAATTATGAAATGATAATTAAATAGACACCCTAGCTGCAAGCAGGCGTTGATACACTTCATTGGGGACATGTTGAAAATGTGTGCCCCGACCGGGACTCGAACCCGGGATCTCCTGCTTACATGGCAGACGCTCTATCCATCTGAGCCACCGCGGGCACAGAGGATAGTGCGTCTGCAGGGACTTATCCCTAGCACGCTCCCCGTGAGATCCACATTCCCAACATGTCCACAACACTAGACTCGTAGTGCGCCTAATAGATGTTTGCCCATCATACTCATTACTCGTGGCAGATTAATCTACCAAGTCCTGTACGAGTTCGGGCATAGCAGCTAGGGTGTCTATTTAATTATCATTTCATTTCTAGCAAAGCTGCATGGTCATCCACGGTAACTGTTCTTTCGGGAACAGATACTACCGTCATATATAGTTAAAAAGTAATTGTTAAATGGTTCAGACAAGATATACGTATGGTGCAAAAAGTGGCGATTGACACTAAATCAAGCCGGCCGCGGCGGCCATGCAGTTCTAGGCGCTCAGACCGGAACCGCGCGACTGCTACAGTCGCAGGTTCGAATCCTGCCTCGGGCACGGATGTGTGTGATGTCCTTAGGTTAGTTACGTTTAAGTAGCTCCAAGTTCTAGGGGACTGATGACCACAGATGTTCAGTCCCATAGTGCTCAGAGCCATTTGAACCATTTGACTCTAAATCAAGAAAAGTATGAATTCATTCACATGAGAACTAAAAAAAAAGCTAAATTTCAGTTACACTATAAATCACTCGAATCGTAAGACTGTAAAGCTAACTAAACAATTAGGTATTAGAATTACGAATAACTTAAATTTGAATGATCGCATAGACAATGTTGTGGGGAAAATAAGCCAAAGACTGCGTTTTACCTGCAGAACACTTAGAAAATGTAACATATCTACTAAACAGGCAGCAACACTTGCCTGTCCGCCCTCTTTTGGAGTACTACTGTGCAGTATGGTATCGGCATCAGGTAGGATTGATGGAGGAAATCGAAAAAATTCAAAGAAGGGCAGCTCGTTTTGTACTATCACGAAATAAAGGAGAGACAGCCACGTGTATGATTCACGTGTATGATACATGTGGCAACCATTAAAACGAAGGTATTTTTCCCTGGGGCTGAACCTGATGAAATTTCAGTCACCAACTTTCTACTCACAAGGAAACCTCCCCATCGCATCCTCCTCAGATTTAGTTATAAGTTGGCACAGTGGATAGGCCTTGAAAAACTGAACACACATCAATCGAGAAAACAGGAAGAAGTTGTGTGGAACTAATAAAAAAACTACTAAAATATACAAACTGAGTAGTCCATGCGAAGATAGGCAACATCAAGGACAATGGGATTCGAGGAGCGCCGTGGTCCCGTGGTTAGCGAGAGCAGCTACGGAGCGAGAGGTCCTGGGTTCAAGTCTTCCCTCCAGTGAAAAGTTTAATTTTTTATTTTCAGTTTATGTGACAAACTCTTATGTTTTGCATGGGGGCTTAATTATATTTTATGAATGCAAATTCTTTTTAAATTTTTAGTAGCTGTATGTCCGATTACGAAGTCTCGTAAACGGTTGGCCCTGACTAGTTTTAGTACGCAATCTGACTGCATAGAATAACAACAAAGAATGGAATGAAATTTTCCGTTAACACAATTAATTAATTAAGTCCCCAGCAGCTATAAAACCAATGCAACAACAAAGCACAAGTGTAACTGTTCTGTGTGTGGAAGTGTGATTCAACGTACACATCTGGCACGGTTCTTCTTCAATAAGACAAGAAATTTTAAATATCATTTATACTGAAGTAATTAAAAAAAATAGAAATACTATAATTGCGCAAGAAAACCAGAATTACACTCTAATACAAGAACACAAGCCAGATGCTTTGTTGACTGAACCTGTAATGACGCATTATTTAAGACATGGAAATAATGAAAAAAAGGTAATATTTTACCTTCATATATATTGACGAAAAGCACTCTGATCATTACAATATCTCCATTCGAACAACATCTGCTGTCTAGCCCATCAAACTACTGCATAAAACATGGAACAAGCACTCCCTACTACAACATATCAACACCGACTCACTACTACCACATCTCAACAAGCACTCTCCACCACGACTTCTCGACAAGAACTCTTCAGCAAGCACTGACTACTACGAGTTCTCGACAAGCACTGCCAGTGGAGCCGGCGGAATAATACTCTTTGGCGCAATCTCTGGCGCTGTGGCTCAGTGTAGCCACCTTTCATATGCCCCTCCTCCACGGGCCAGAATTTGATGGTATTTTTGGCAGCATTGGTGGTGAAAATACCACCAAATTCGTCCACAAAAATACAGACAAAAATAAAAGATAATATTAATACGTAAATATCACATAATTAGATAAAATTTTGGCTTTGCACTGACCTTTCAATAATCTAATATATGAAATACAGTAAGCAATACAACTTCTTTCATACATGTGACTTTACATAATAGTTCACAAAATACACAAAAAATCAGTTTATACAAATGTTCACATAAAATGCTTTCAATGATTAGTTCCAGCAGTAGCACCCAGCAATGGTCAACAGGTGCAGACACCAACAAGTGACATCATTCAGCAGAAGCAGTTCCATTAGTGGCACTCAGCAATGTTGAGCAAGTACAGACACCAACAGGTGACATCTTTTCAGTAGAAGCAGTCCATCAGTGGCACCCAGCATTGTTGAACAGGTTCGGACACCAACAAGTGACATTATCTCAGTAGAAGCAGTCCGTCAGTGGCACCCAGCAATGTTGAACAGGTGCAGACACCAACAAGTGACATAATTCAGCAGAAACAGTTCCATTAGTGGCACCCAGCAATGTTGAGTAGGTGCAGACACCAACAAGTGACATCATTTCAGTAGAAGCAGTTCCATTAGTGACACCCAGTAATGTTGACAGGTGCAGACAGCAACAAGTGACATCATTTCAGTAGAAGCAGTTCATCAGTGGCACCCAGCAATGTTGAACAATTGCAGACACCAACAAGTGACATCATTTCAGTAGAAGCAGTTCCATTAGTGGCACCCAGCAATGTTGAACAGGTGCAGACACCAACAAGTGACATTATTTCAGTAGAAGCAGTTCCATCTGTGGCACCCAGTAATGTTGAACAGGTGCAGACAGCAAGAAGTAACATCGTTTCAGTAGAAGCAGTTCATGAGTGGCACCCAGCAATGTTGAGCAAGTGCAGACACCAATGGGTGACATCTTTTCAGTAGAAGCAGTCCATCAGTGGCACCCAGCAATGTTGAGCAGGTGCAGACACCAACAAGTGACATTGTTTCAGTAGAAGCAGTTCCATCTGTGGCACCCAGTAATGTTGAACAGGTGCATGTAACAGTCCATAATATTCACTATCACTAATTACACTGTTCATCAGAGTTTATCAACAGAAATTAAACATGTCATCGTGGCACCAATCATGTAGAAAAAGTGCAAGTAACAGTCCATAATATTCACTATCACTAATCACACAGTTCATCAGCAGAAATTACACATTTCTAAGTGGCACACATTGTGTTGAACAAGTCCAGGTAACAGTCCATAATATTCACTATCACTAATCACACAGTTCATCAGCAGAAATTAAACATTTCTAAGTGGCACCCATTATGTCGAACAAATGCAGGTAACAGTCCATAATATTCACCATCACTAATCAGACAGTTCAGGCATGAACAATAGTTTGAATGCACACACAATTGCTTTTACACAATTATTATCAATGCTCTTACACTAAACATACAAATTATAATAAACACACAAATGATATCAGATAATTGTCATATTAACTAATACAATACACAAATAACAGTAAACCTATAATATTCATGGGTGTCAGTGCAAGCCACAACAAACAAGTAAAATAATATTTAGGAGATAAGTCGGTACCACTTATCTGGGATTAGGAAGGGAAAACACACAAAACACACTCACTCATCTTTCATCCACATTAAGTACTACTGTGTAATTGAATAGTGTTAACTGTGTAAATGCAATTCTGTCAAAATTTGATGTTCATCATGTGTATCAAGTAGTAGTGGCAGCAATGTATAACAGTCAATAATAGTTAGTCAACGTCATAGTCATCATGTAAAGACCAATGTTTGCCAAGCCAGAACAAAATGTACGGTTGCTGAACAACTGTCAGTGTGCCAAGATATGCAAATATTTCCTCTCTCCAAAAAAAAGTATATACTGCTTAGTGATTTAACAAAGTGTGTGTGTAGACAATCTTCCTTCTACTTGAGTGTTCTAGTCTGCCATCTTCATCTTCCTTGTTCCATATAAACCAACAAAAGAAATATGCTCCTCACTTGCTTTACCTCTTATCCACCAAAACTCCAATAATCATCAGCAACACATAATCTTAATACCTCTTACGTCGATACATATAAACCTTATCATCAATATCATTTACCTTACCTCTTGTCCACCAAAACTCCAATAATCATCAACTTCACATAATCTCAATACCTCAATAATACCTCTTCAATACGTCGATACATATAAACCTTAGCACCAATATCATTTCACTTCCATAACAACTCTTTCCTCTAGTCAGTCTCCTCGAACAAGTACAGATAAAATCCTAGTGCAAACTTCAGTTCATCATCCCATACAATCCGAAGACACAATGTCCACACACAACCTCTGTGTAGTCCACCTGAGCCAAATCTTCTACTCATTATGAATTATAAAATACATTTTGGTTACCTTGTCCATCATTAAACAAAAGAAATGCATACATGACCTCTAACAGCCTTTAGTTTGAATAACTCTCAGTAAGTACGATTACGAAGTGTGAATAATCGTGATATTTCAGTGTGTACACCACTCCAAGAATTATGGCAAACAGAAGCAAACATGTGGAGTATTTCTTGTGTCAAGTGTCACTAGCTACTTCAATTGCTCACGAAAAATGCAGTGTAATAAGTGTCAATGGTCTAAACCTAGTGTTGGTATGTCATGTCGTTAGCTTCCTTTCTATTAGCCCAAATTTATACAGCTTCCATAAAACCTCCAGCTCATGTGACCTCTATGAAGTTTCTTATACTAATGTCGTCCGTCGAATTATAGCAGTTCATTTTCTTATCTTAAAAATATAAGGCACTGAGCGTAAGCAAAACATGCAATAGCGAGTAAATATACCATTGGAGAACAGAATGTCAACAAGTGGATGCAGCACAATTCTTACAACGAGGCTCTGCCAAGCGAACAATCTATAATTAATACAATAGTGTGACCTACACTCTATGTTCGTACACAGTACATCAGCATTTCTATATACCAAATTAAAGAGTAGTTATGACAACAAAACAGAAATGTGTAAATATGCAATCCATAAGCAAGGCAGCAAATATGTTATCTAACATAATAAACAGGTCATTAGCATCATATCAGCATAAGCAAATAAATGTTCATATGTAATCTTAATAAGTAAACATGAAGGCGCAAGCAGATAAATCACAAAGTATAACTTACACACATAACCATAGTCAGCACAATTAATCAGGTGACAATTATAATTTAAATAAATAAGCACAGCAGACACATAAAAAAAATGTGACATCAGTGAAAAAGCATAGCAGCCAAGCGATGCATAATACACATAATTAACAACCCTGTTCATTAATCAATCATTGTCAAAATCAGTTAATGTACGCAAGCACGTCGCTTCACACGTAAATTCATAGAACATGAAATTTAGCACAAAGTCTGAATCACGTAATCGCGAGCAGCAAATTACGTCTAAAGTACGTACCTAAGTGGAAATATGTTACCTGAAAAATAAACTCAATTAATAGTTACCTTTTTAGTATATTAGTTTCTTCTTCGAAATTACATTCTTCCTGAAATTTTCTTGAAAGCAAGTCGTCTTAACGTCGGACACGCACAGAATTTACCTGAAGTTCTTAAATATTTTATAGAACCGTATCCTGAAAAATACTGAACGTTAATAACATAATTCATCAAGTCACTATAGCTTTATACTGAATTTAATCGGAGAAATTAGACTGTGTATTTGTTTACGGCTGTCAGTGCATTCGCACTGAGCGCTCGATCAGCTGTAGGCGCGTGACGTAGGAAGTAATTGTTTGCGGTCAACGACTGCCTTGTGCGGCGCGCAGACTTGACTGTTGCTTTGAGTATGTGCCGCCGCCGTAACACGGCGCGGTATCCTTGCATTCTCCGTGTATTTACATGTAACTGTTAGTTTCTCAAAAGTATGTCATTCCACAAAAATTTTAACGTTAGATATATGATGTATTCCCTTAGAGCGTCGAGATTTAAGAGTTTCTACTTCGACAGTGTTATCATGAATAATTTTGCGAATTCTATATGGACCGTTATAAAGCAGAAAAAATTAGCGACACAAGCCTTTTCCTTTGTGAGACAAACGATGAGACTTAATTAACACCATTTGACCAACTGACAAGATTTTTAAACGACCAGGACGCTTAGCTGATCTCTCTCTTCTAGCAGCCGCAGATGAAATATTTTGCAGAGCCAGGTTCACAACTTCAGAATGCCGCAGTTTCCGTGTAGGCGGAAAAGGAACGATTTCAGAAATGCGATTTGTCGGTGCTTTGTTTTTTAATATCAGTATAGGCGG
Organism: Schistocerca serialis cubense; assembly: GCF_023864345.2. Taxonomy (NCBI): domain Eukaryota; kingdom Metazoa; phylum Arthropoda; class Insecta; order Orthoptera; family Acrididae; genus Schistocerca; species Schistocerca serialis. The sequence continues at coordinate 316,368,523 of NC_064640.1, read as the reverse complement.
TAAAGAAGTTGAGTCATTAGGAAGTTCATTCAGAATGTTTTGAAAAATATGAAGATACTGATCCAAAGTTCTGTGATTCTGATGACAATAAAGACGACACAATTTATTGATTTCCTTCATCCATCTCTCTGAAGCGTTAGATTGAGGGTGAAAAAGTGAAATGAAGATTGGTTTAATCTTACGACGCCGTAGAGTACGAAGCCAAATTTTAGAGCGAAACTGCGATCCATTATCTGATATAACCTTATCAACATGACCCACTTCTTTAAGAAAATGTTTGATGAAAGCATTAGATACTGAACGAGCTGTTGCTTTGCGTAAGGGTGTAAAACACACATATTTTGATGTCAATTCCACTGCTACGAAAATGTACGCAGTACCGTTAGTAGAACGAACCACTGGACCGAACAAATCGACTGCAGCCATCTCCTTTAATTTCGCTGGAATGATAGGAAACAACGGTGCTCTGTGAGAATTAGTTGGCGGCTTAGCCTTTTGACATAATTTGTATTTGGCCAGAACAGATCGAATACGTTTTTCCATATTACTGAAGTAGCAATTTTCCCGTAATTTATGAAAGCATTTTCTGGGACCAAAGTGTGCATAACTGAAATGCGTATACCAAATCAGCTTATTAACCCACTCATCAGGAATACAAACTAACCAAACAGAGTTGTCGACCGATTTTCGTTTAAAAAGAATATCATTGCGAAGTAAATAATACTGTCTAATCGCTACGCTTTCCTTTTTCCTCGACTTCTCCTTAATGTCCTTCCAGATTGGATCCTTATTTTGCTCCGTAGCGATGTCCTGGAGCGAAGACGAAATAAAATTCTCAAACGCAACACCTTGAATATACATCAAACAGTAATTGTTTTCCTTGCAGTCCTCTTCAGCACTTTGTTTCAAACCCATAGGTGCACGTGATAAAGCATCAGAAACAATATTTGAAGATCCCTGTAAGTAAACAATACTAAAATAAAATTCCTGTAGGTACAACGCCCATCGTGACTTCTTCCATGAGTTAATTTTCTTGACATAAGAAATTCCAGAGCTCGATGATCGGTGTAAACCTTAGTATGTCTGCCATACAAAAATATGCGAAATTTTGTGAAAGCCCATACAACAGCCTAAGCTTCAAGTTCCGTAATCGAATAATTCTTTTCTGATTTAGAGAGAACACGACTTCCAAATGCAATAGTTTTCTGTACTACAACGCCGTCTTCTTCTATCTCTTGAAATAAGTGTGCATCTAGGCCCTTGTATGATGAGTCCGTCGCCAAACAAAAATCTTTAGATAAATCCGGATGTGAAAGAAGTGGAGCAGCAACTAAAGCATCACGAAGTTTCTCAAATTCTGACTGAGCTTCCTCATCTCAACACCAATTAGATCTCTTTCCAGATAGTTCACATAAACGAGGTGTGGCCAAATCGTCCAATCTAACAAAGCGTCTAAGAAAATTACAGACACCAAGGAAACTACGAACATCACGTTTTGTGGTAGGAACAGAATAGTTACGAATAGCGTCTAATTTCTCTGGATCAGGAAGAATACCTTCTGTAGAAATAATGTGACCGAGAAATTTCACCTGAGAACGACCAAATTCAGATTTTTCCAAGTTCACTGTAATTCCAACTCTTGCAAAAATACGTAATAATGAATCTAAAATTTTGTTGTGCTCACTCCAAGAATGTTTAGCAATAAGAATATCGTCAACATATGAAGTAATATTGTCACGAAGATAAACAGGTAAGATTTCGTTTAAACTACGAATGAATGCTGCTGAAGATACAGTAAGTCCAAATGGTAATTTCCGAAACTGGTAACAGTTACCAAAGGCTAAAAAGGCAGTATATTTTCTACAATGAGGGTGGAGTTCTATTTGCCAAAAACTTGCGCGCATATCAATCGTGGATAAAACTTTAATTCCATGGAAATGTTGAAGTTCATCTAAATTTTGTGGACGGTCAGTTTCAGGAATGTTGATATTATTTATCTGTCTGGAATCCAGAACCAAACGAATTGACCCATCCTTTTTAAGAACAACGTGTAATGGGCTGGTATAAGGACTGACTGCTGGCCCAATAATGCCTTGATCTATCATGTATTGAAGTTCACTCTTAACCTTGTCTCTGTAAGCCAGAGGAATAGCGTACGTTTTCCCCCGAAATGGTGTGTGTTCTTTTACTTTAAATAAATATTGTAAGCCTTGTAAAGTTCCTGTGTGATGACTAAATACTGTAGCATGTGAAGTCAAAATGTGGTGCAGCTCTTCTCTTGCAACGTCATCTGGCACTTCAGCTTTCTTAACCTTTTCATTAATTAATTCTTCGCTATTAATTATATCATCCATCGCGTCTCTGTATCTATTGTCATTGTCATGAATAAACACACTGTCGTCATAATGCTCAACGAAAACATCAGAAGTAAGAAACCTTAAACATTTTGTATCTGACTCAGATCTTGTTAAACACTCGAAAAATTTCAAACATTTCGGCATTCCGGCAACAGTCAAATTCACACTTCCTTCTTTAAAGTTCAAAATTGCCTTATGTGTGTTAAGAAACTCCATACCTAATATTATTTGTGTACTGAGTAATGGAACAATAATAAAATTAGCAGAAAATTCGTATCCTTGACAAATGAAATTTAAGTTGGTCTGTTGTTTACCTTCCACACTTTTTCCAGAAATAGCGCCTCGAATTGTAGTTTTAGAAACAGGTAACACAGGACAAGCAATACTTCTTACACATATACGAAAAACTGATTCACTAATGACATTCAATGGGCTCCCAGAATCTAAAACTGCAGTGAACTTATTCTTACCCACACATACTTCAATAACAGGATGTAAAAATGCGTCTACATTATTTTCCTTTTCGTCTAACAAAATGTCTCTCATGTCTTCCAGGCGTACGTAGTGTAAAGTCGTAGTGTCATTACTTTCTGAACCGTCTATATTGCTGCCAGAAGCCGAAGCTACAAGTCATTGTCGATTACTTGCGTCACGTCTTTGATTATTCGCGTCATTTCGCGGATCAATTTCTACGATTTGCACTTGTCTCTCTGAATTTCAGTCACGTGGAGGATGCCAATTAGGTCCCTCCTGTCTGTTAGATGCAAATTCTTGGTTGTGTCTGTTATTAAAATTTCTATTTTCCTGTCTGTCTGCATGACTACTTCTTGTGTAATTTCGACTGTCACTTCTGAAATTATTGTTGTATCTACTACCCTGGTTATTTCTGTAGAAAGAATTTCTATTACTGTATGAATAATTTCTGTCTTGATGATACCGATTACTGTTTCCGTATGATTGATCATTCCGGTAGGAATTACCGTTATTATAATTGTCTGTGTAATTTATGTTAGAACGTCTGTTATTGTCATAAGGCTGGTATCTATTGTCCTGTCGGTATCGTCTGTCATTCTCAAAATTACCGCTATAGCGTCCGTTCCGATCACTATCCCTTTTCTCTGAAAATCTATTGTAATTACTGTTACTGAAAAAATTGCAAGAAGTCCCGTCGTTGTTGTCATATTCAAGTTCTTGTAGCAAAGTCTTAAAAGTCTCTATGTCGTCTTTACATCTTCCAGCTAAAGCAATTTGTCTTATGGATTGTGGCAGCTTAGTTAAACAAATGCGAATTAATTCAGTCGCGCTATAAGGGTTGGACAGGAACTGATTCTTTCGAATCATGTCTTCAAAGTATTCTGCCGGCGTGCGGAACTCAGACTGTTTAAAATTACGCTGCATAATCAGACTATGTTTGACTCTGTCTTGCGTGTTTTCGGACCAATATGCCGATAGAAATGCATGATAAAAATCATTTAGATTATTACAATCTCTAATAAGTGCACGCATGCGCGTCGCCGGTTCGTTTTCTAAATATCCACACATAAATTCCAGTTTGTGACTTAGTGGCCAATTTTGTGGAAGTGCGTACATAAATTGATCTAACCATGAACATGGATGTATGTCATTCTTAGAATTACGAAAGATCTTAAATTTCCGAACAGTCAAGAAGTGTTTATAGTCAAAGTTTTCGCCTCGTGGCGACAAAGACCTACCGCGTCTGTCCCAGTCCGAATGTCGATTATTGTCAAGTTCGCGCGCCTGGCGCTCTCTTGTTGCATCCCGTAAATGAAATAAATTATTTTCTTCAAAGCCCTCTGCTATCTGTGATTCTAAATTTCTTCTGCTGTCTTTGCCTACGATTTCGCCTTCAATTTGTTTGACTTGCTTTCGTAATGCCTCAACTTCCCTTTTAACGCGTTCATTAAATTTTCCCTGATTTTCAACACGTTTATTTATGTTCTGGTACTCTTCAGTTTCTGCAAATGGTAATGGAGCTGTATCATCCGAATCTCTGTCCCCATTTAAGCTAAGACTTGTCAATTTATCTGAAATCTCCTCAACTCTTTCCGATAAGTCACCTAATTGTTCTTTCTGTTTATTCACGTCTTCTGTAAGTGTCGCGACTCGGGTTTCAGTATTGACACATTTGGTAGTTAACTGTTCATATTGTTGTGTTAGGTTATTTAATCTGTCATTTGGTACGGATTCCTCGATTCTCTCAAATATTTCCTCCTTATCGTGTGCACGTTGTAAATTTAACTCTGAAAATTTCTGTACTATCACGCGATCTCTTTCCTCCTGTTCTCTATCCTGTTCCTTTTGTCTGATTTCTATTGAAATTAATCTATTATTGTGAGCATTCAAAATCGGCTGCACTTCTTTTCTAATTTCTTTCTTTAATTCATCTTTTATGTTTTTGAAACATGTCCCTATTCGTGAGTCTAACCGTGTTTCCGTTGTTTCCATCTCTGTTTTAATTGTTCCTATTTGTGATCCCAGTGAGTCTAACCGTGTTTCCATTGTTTCCATCTCTGTTTTAATTTCAGATCGTAACTGTGATCCCACTGTTTTTAATTCAGATCCCAACTGTGATCCCAGTGAGTCTAACCGTGTTTCCATTGTTCCCATATCAGTTTCTAACCGTGTTGCCAAAGTTCCCATCTGTGTTTTTAATTCAGATCTTAACTGTGTTTCCATTGTTCCCATCACAGTTTTAATTGTTCCTATATCAGTTTTAATTGTTCCTATCTGTGATCCCAAATTTAATATTGCACCCATCAACTGCTCCATATGAACTGGTTCAAAGTTCCTTTCACCCCTAACATTTCCCACAAAACCAGCTTACTTCGTTATAGCTGTAAAGCTATCTGTGTTCGATACTATTCCAGAATCTTCTGTCGTTAATCTCGAATTCTGAAAATTTTCTGATTGAGAAAAATTTTGAAATGGTTCCGGACTATTTTCCCACCTTATTAAATTGTTTTCCACTTCATTCTTCATCACACTGTTCTCCTGTGTTGGCGAGTTCGCTATGTCAACAATTTCGTCATTCTGACTATCCGTCATTTTTGCCTTTTTCATCGATCGCGTAATCATTTACAAAACATACAAAACTCGTCACTGTACGAAAATTACACACAATGACTCCTCATCTCCATCAATACCATTCACACGAAATGTTTCCCTCAAACACGATTAATGAACAATTGAAATAATTGCACTAAATTGTCAAACGCGTATACAAGACAACAAAATTAAATTCTGAAATACCATTAGAAGAATGACAATTACCAAATCTACACATGCAAAATAGACTACAATTACTAAACTACAAATTACTACAACAATACTACTGTCTACTATTTTTACACTCAGAATAATTCCAAGGGACGATCCGAAGCAGCGGTCGCCACGTGCAAGGGGGCTTAATTATATATTATGAATGCAAATTCTTTTTAAATTTTTAGTAGCTGTATGTCCGATTACGAAGTCTCGTAAACGGTTGGCCCTGACTAGTTTTAGTACGCAATCTGACTGCATAGAATAACAACAAAGAATGGAATGAAATTTTCCTTTAACACGATTAATTAATTAAGTCCCCAGCAGCTATAAAACCAACGCAACAACAAAGCACAAGTGTAACTGTTCTGTGTGTGGAAGTGTGATTCAACGTACACATCTGGCACGGTTCTTCTTCAATAAGACAAGAAATTTTAAATATCATTTATACTGAAGTAATTAAAAAAAATAGAAATACTATAATAGCGCAAGAAAACCAGAATTACACTCTAATACAAGAACACAAGCCAGATGCTTTGTTGACTGAACCTGTAATGACGCATTATTTAAGACATGGAAATAATGAAAAAAAGGGAATATTTTACCTTCATATATATTGACGAAAAGCACTCTGATCATTACAATATCTCCATTCGATCAACATCTGCTGTCTAGCCCATCAAACTACTGCATAAAACATGGAACAAGCACCCCCTACTACAACATATCAACACCGACTCACTACTACCACATCTCAACAAGCACTCTCCACCACGACTTCTCGACAAGAACTCTTCACTACGACATCTCAGCAAGCATTGACTACTACGAGTTCTCGACGAGCACTACCACTGGAGGCGGCGGAATAATACTCTTTGGCGCAATCTCTGGCGCTGTGGCTCAGTGTAGCCACATTTCAGTTTTCATCTCTTTTTTGGGAGTGTTTATCACATCCACAAGAAACCCCATTCGCCAAGTGTACAAGTTAGGTGGGTCGACAACATATTCCTGTCATGTGACGCACATGTCGTCACCAGTGTCGTATAGAATATATGAGATGTGTTTTCCTGTGGAGGAATCGGTTGATCTATGACCTTGCGATCAAATGTTTTCGGTTCCCATTGGAGAGGCACGTCCTTTCGTCTACTAATCGCACGGTTTTGCGGTGCGGTCGCGAAACACAGACACTAAGCTTATTACAGTGAACAGAGACGTCAATGAACGAACGAACAGATCATTACTTTGCGAAAATAAAGTAAGTAAAATTTTCAGCCGAGGGAAGACTTGAACCAAGGACGTCTCGCTCCGCAGCTACTCACGCTAACCACGGGACCACGGCGCTCCTGATCTTACCCTGTCCTTGATGTTGCATATGTTGCACATGGACTACTCAGTTTGTATATTTTACTAATTTTTTTCATAGGCCCACACAACTTCCTGTTTTCTCTATTGATCTGTGTTCAGTTTTTCAAGGCCTATCCACTGTGCGAACTTACAACTAAATCTGAGGAGGGTGCGATGGGGAGGTTCCCTTGTCAGAGTGTGAAAATATTTTGTTGGTGTCCACGGTAGAAATGATCATCATAACAATGTAAAAGGAATCATAGTCCACACGGAATGATTGAAGTGTTTGTTTTTCCCGCTCGCTGCTCGAGAGTCGAACGGAAGATAAGTAGCTTAAAGGTGGTTCGATGAACCCTCTGCCAGGCACTTCATTGCGAATTGCAGAGTAATCACGTAATTGTAGATAGCACTGTGTCATCAGCTCTAGTGAGGGTAAGGAAATTTAAAACGCCTTCGAACTGCATCGTCCATAGACAGGTCGTAAGACACGGACATGGAAATGGAAGAATTGTCAGTAGTAGCAGTGATATCATAGGTGAAAATATCGATTTACGAAGACTCGCTGAATCAGTCTTCATCGATAATGCCGGAACTTTATCAAATTACAGACCTGTATTCCGAATTCTGATGCTCAGACCATTTCACATTACATATATTTGCGTGGAACAAGGTGAGAGGTAACACAGTATACACTGATGGTATGAATGTTTTACAGTTGTTTGAGATTCGGACAGTTGAGTAAACAGTGCTGGAATAAAACAGCAATGGCAGATGTATATCAATGGCCGCTCTACAGTGTCTCGTAGTTTGGATACAATATATTGTGCAAATTGTAGCTTTCGTAATATAACAAATATAAAACACTGACAAAACTACGAACGACAGAGAACAGATACCCGAGTTAATGGCATGAGAAAATATCTCGATCAGAGAAGCAGCTGACATGTTTGACTGAGTATCATGTGTACATGTAACTTCTTTTTCTTGTGTCTTTGTGCCGCAATGGTGCAAGATCGGTATGTTTATTGTGGGATTTGACATGGTTATTTAAGGGGTGGCCGGATGCCCTCACGTTACACCACCGGATGGAATGTGCGTACCCCAACCGTCTGGGTTTGGTGTTATTCAAGTGAAAGTGAGCGAACTGTTTCGAAATTTTCACGTCTCGTGAATATGAGATGGGATTTTGGAACCTAGTGGGATGTGGGAAACCGCCTAAAAACCACATCTAGTCTAGCTGAAACCCTGATCCTCGTCGTTAATTCGCCGGGAGTTCGATCCGGGACCGGTGCACCCCGCCATCCCACAAGCGGCGCTTTCACACGCACAGCCATCTGAGCGGTTCTGTTAAATGAATGCTATGTGAGAAAATTTACCCACATGGTCGTAAAATTAAAACAAAATATTGAAAAGAAGTAAAATGAATTTTGTAAGTACTTTTACTCGAAAATACATAAGTTTTTCAAGAAATGAAGTGTGGAAAAACATCCGACATTTTCGCAATAAAGAAGCGAATAAACAACATTCATACCTACAATGCAGAGACCTGCTGGAGGCGATCTTAGATAAAATGGCTCCACGGACGGCGACCGAGAATCACCTCACAGTCATGGCAGCGACTTTCGTTAATTACTCCAACCCCTGAATACCCCAGAGATGGAAAAGGCCGTACTTCTTGAAGAGCAAGACAGGAAGCAAAAACTCCTGAACACACTCACCAAAGTATGAAGTAAGCGGACAAATCTACCACCAGAGACACTGAAAATAGTGTCGAATAATAAACCTAACAAAAGAAAGCATCAACTGGCGTCATACAGACGAATGGATGAATTCTTTTGTATACACAAAATACATGAGTGAATTGTAAGTGGTAGGTTAGAATGGTAGCTAAAAACGAATATAGGCTATCTATCGATAAGCCTTGTTTCGGACGTAGTATGAGCACAGATGAAAAGTTAGTTTAATCAGTAACTAATATCCACAATATATACCTGTGCTAATAAGCACATTAATTACGCAGAGAGCGACCAACCGATTCGTCCACAACCTACTAAACACCGTAATAAACTGAAAATATTTGAAGCAGGGTGGTAGGAGAACCTATATCAACGTGCTTACAGCACTAACTTGCCTCTGATGTCCGTATTGCGGTAAATACTAATCTTCTACTCGTGTGTGTGGTATAATACATGCGGGAAAGAGTAGGACTCTATGACTACAGATTTGTGATTAATTTAAGCAAGTAATAATATAATATGTGAGATGGCTGTATAATTGTGAAATCAGTGCGAAATAAGAAACGAGCTTTCTCATCGTCATGAAAAACATGAAACTAACGCTGTATTGTGAACGCACTTATCATAATTAGCCGCAGTAAACAGTAACACATCAGACACAGATATAAAGGTAATACGGAAATCTGCATAAAGAAAGATAAACTTCCGAAGTAAGTGGCTAAACTTATACGCAGCGTTTCCCCAAATGTAACACGGCTTTATTTTATTCCCTGTACTGCATTTTGGTAGAAACGGTTTGCCTTCTAGTGATGCAGTAATCAACAAACTCCTTTAATACATTCCAACATTACATCATGTTTGTGTGGCACTATTCCCTTTTTTATATAACTATTACTAAATTTTAACATTATGGTGGCTCTTAGCAATAACGTCTGTTGGTTTATAGAATCATTCAGTAATTACAGGACCCTTGATAGCTTTTTAATCTACCAATATCACAACAGTGTGCACAGTACCCAAAAAACCGTGGGTAAGATCAGATGCATTTGAGATATAACATTATCTCTATCACAACTGTCAAACCTGGAAAATCTTCGGGAGGTATAGCAGGCCAGAAGAAATATACATGCTTTAATTCATGGAGTCTCGTAAAATCGGCACTGACTAAACGAATAAAAAGAGAGAGAGAGAGAGAGAGAGAGAGAGTGGGAGAGAGTGGGAGAGCACTAAAATGCGGGTGTTACATATTAAATTAGATGTAGCAATTAGTTATTGATGTTGTAAGTTACTGTCAGCTTCATATTAACAGAATCTTCCGTCGGTTCGTGATAGAACAACATTATAATAAATGAAAAGCACCAGTTTGCTTTTGTGCTACAATATTACTTTTATTGCTAACCAGTTTTCGGCTTACAAGGCCATTTTCAGACATTTACTGAGTATTATCACCAAAGAAGTTAAATGTTAGCAGACAGCATTGGCAGAGAAGTAACACATCTAGACTGTATGTTTCTACTTCAGTCTAGATGTGTTACTTCTCTTCCAATGTTGTCTGCTAACATTTAACTTCTTTGGTGATAATACTCAGTAAATGTCTGAAGATGGCCTTGCAAGCCGAAAACCGGTTAGCAATAAAAGTAATATTGTAGAACAAAAGCAAACTGGTGCTTTTCATGTATTACTATCAGCTTCATTAAGTGTATCAATGTGATAAACCAGTGTGCTAAATGTGTTCCCATAACCTTCCCTAACACAAATTATTGTACATTTTTATGAATGTCTCAGAATATGGGACTGATAACCATGCAGTTTACTCTCTTTAATTTGCAAACCAACCAACCATCAGAATATGGGTATGTTTTTACACAGCTTTTTAGTTTAAAAAATCAAAACTTTACACAAGCAATCACATTTCCCACCACACGCTTTATAGCAGAGAACGAAGTAGGAAACTAGGAAAGTTACAATACCCCCCCCCCTCCTCCACCCCCCCCCCCCCCGCCCCCAATCCCGTTCCCGACGATCAGGTTATAGTCAAAGCGTTCAACACACTACCGACGGATTCCCAGTTTAGCGCGCCTTCCGTTACGGACAGATCTCGAGATAATTTGTGCTTTCGACACGGTGTCGCTATATATACAATCCATTTCTTACGATATTTGCTTCCTTCCGGACAGACTAACTGGTGACAAAACAACGATGTATCAGGCATCACAGGCATCATAAAGTCCTTTGCAAAGGCATACCTCATCTCATCTGGAGAGCATCCGGTACATTTTTCTTGTGGCATAATCTATGATGGATCGGCTTTCATATTTAAATTTACTCATTCTCCCAGAAAATGTTGCGGGAGGCGAGTGACGGACTGAAAACAACAACGAAAATAACTTTACCGCTGGAATAAAAGTAATAACTGTGAAGTGCTACGTGTTGAGAGAGACAGCTTCTCTTAGACACACGAAACGTCAGGCACAGCTGGTGTGAGGTGTGAGCTGTGAGCTGCTTATTGTTACAATTTTGCCGCCACTCGTCCGACACGCAGCAATAAAATCCGTCCGTCTCAGCTGAGTGTATGTCACTGGCCTCCCTAATCTAATAACTTCCAGCTTCATCCTGCCAAGGTTTTATTGCTGGAAATAAAAGCTAGACCTTTATTTAATGAAACAACGCGTAAAACGGTAAGCTTTCATTCTAGACATAAAACTGGAAAGCAACTCTTTTACTGTAAACACACTCTGTTTTCGTTATTATGATATGAGAGAGCGTAATGATGAAACATGAGTTGCTACCAACCCATAACTCATGTTTCGAGTACCACCAGAGTTGTGACATCCTTAAACCAGTGTTCATGTTAGTACTTTTCTGTAAAAGTAACAGCTACATTAATTGTAGCAGTTGCTTTTAAACAGCAGAAACACATAATTATCAACTCTTACTTCCTCAGTAAACTCCGCTATATATTAAATATGAATGCCTCCATTTACAGTGCAAGGAAATAATGCGCATGGTGACAATAAACGGTGAGTACTCATCCATGCACTAGTATACAGGGTGTCCTCCGTGCAAAAACCGTTATTGCTAATGTACGTTTTAGTATCAAAGATACACGACTAAGATCATAAGAACTTTGTTGGGACACATGCTTTTAAGTTTTATGTTAAGCCTAGCAGTACCAACACATTTTTAATAATGCGTACTACCAAGAGGGGTGAGGAGTACTTTGTGCCCACCACAAAAACAATCGTTAATTGTTGTGCACAGAGAGGAGTACTTTATGACCACCACGAGAAGTTTTAAAAAAACGCGGATTTCGTAAACTGTCGTTGCGGAAGTGTTTAAACTCAGACGAGTGCTTTTGGGTGCCATTCTGGACGTGGGGTGGTGTCGCATTGTACTGCTGGAACTGCCCAAGTCCCTCGGAATGTGCAATGGACATGAATGGATGCAGGTGATCAGACAGTATGGTTACCTGCGTGTAACCTGTCAGAATTGTATCTAGACGTATCAGGGGTCTCACATCACTCAACTGGTTACGACTCTCTACCAGCTTGAACAGTCCCCTGCAGATATACAGGGTCCATGGATTAATGAGGTTGTCTCTATATCCCAACACGTCCATCCGCTCGCTACAATTTGAAACGAGACTCGTCCGACCGGGCAACATGTTTCCAGTCATCAACAGTCCAATGTCGGTGTTGACGGGCCCAGGCGAGGCGTAAAGTTTTGTGTTGTACAGTCATCAAGGGTGCACGAGTGGGCCTTAGGCTCCGAAAGCCTATATCGATGATGTTTCATTGAATGGTTCGCACGCTGACACTTGTTGATGGCCCATCATGGAAATCTGCTACAATTTACGGAAAGGTTGCACTTCTGTCAAGTTGAATGATTCTCTTCAGTCGTTGCTCCTGTGCTTGCAGGATATTTTTTCGGCCACAGGGATATCGGAGATATGATGTTTTACCGGATTCCGGATATTCATGGAACACTCGTGAAATGGCCGTACGGGAAAATCCCCTTTTCATTGCTACCTCGGAGATGCTGTGTCCCATCGCTAGTGCGCCGACTGTAACACCACGTTCAAAGTCATTTAAATCTTAATAACCTGCCGTTGTAACAACAGTAACCGATCTAACAACTGCAACAGACACTGGTTGTCTTATATAGACGGTTGCCCACCGCAGTGCCATATTCTTCCTGTTAACACATCTCCGGTGTTTAAATGAGAAAAGTAAGTAAAGGCATAGTTTCATCCTGGCAGGGTGGCCAGGTGAAACTCTTTCTTTATTTATTTTTATCATTTAAACATAGACCTACAGAATTTTACTGACAAATATAACTCAAACTTAACCTATTCATTGATTACCCACAATATACAAGCATAGCGCAATCTGACTGCTATACAGTGACAACATGACTTCCAATAAATAACATAAAAGAATGGCCCAGAATTGCAAGAAATCCTAACAATTATAAAAATCCAAAGAATTTGAAATTAAGGAAATATGAAACTACCTCCAGCTCTGTTAATTGCCTAAACTCATTTCAATTACGACCCCATTTTTTATAAGTCACTTACACCACAAAAAATCTACATAACACGAACTACAGCAATTACACGAAGCAGCAACAACAGCCAGCTAAATAAAAAGATTTTCACTGCTATAGAATCTAACAACTAGCAGGCATATGGTTAGCAAAAGGATGATTTTGTTGAAGAGCAAACAATGTATTCAGAAAAGTTTACAGTATTCATGAGACAACCAGTTACAAAAATTGTATTGTTGTCAATAATTCCACTACCCAGACATTACCAACAACATCCATCCTCATTTTCTTGTGTCTCACTTTACAATACATATCCTACCAACACAAAGCCTCCACTAAGAAAATCGTGTCCATACGCTTATCTATCCACTCGCTAACTGCTAGTCCATGCAACCACAGAGTCTCTTGCCAAGGGCGTAGAGAGCGCTGTCAGCGATAGTGATACAGTCTATAGCGCAGCTAACATACAAACTTACTAACAGGCTACTTACAATATCTTCAAACCCGATGTTGAGAGAATTTCAGTTAGATCAAGTAGCTGTTTCTGTAAATAGTACTAGAGCAACCATTAACGTGGAAGTAATAAGAAATGGCGAATCTGATTCTGTTCACTACCTCTGTAAAACTAATTTTATGATACTACCTAATAAAATAAAATATAAATAGAGAAAATTAATAAAACATAACACAGATTGACTTATATAGAAAAAGAAGGATTTCAAAAATATCAACACGAAATTGAAACGGCAAAACATGGCTACTGGCCAGAATTATCGAAAGAAATTAATAATATTGCACGAAAAACATTTGGATGAGTCACAAATAAAAAGGAAATTTGATGGAATGAAGTATGCGAAGAAGCTTCAACAGAGACGACTAAAAGATGGAAAAAGAGGAAATGCTCGAGAGAAACTTAATCCTTTAATCAATTTAAGTAGCAAAAAAAAAGTAAACGGCACGAACAATTAGAAGAACTAGAAGAGATTTGGAAAAGAAGAAAGTCTCAGAAATTTAGGAGAACTTTTCAAAAAATAATACCAGAGATTTTCATCAGACTTTGAAGGGCTGACTAAGGTATCTAACCCCAAGTATATGTTTCGTGAACGAAAATAGTAAACTTTCTTTAAGTAACGCTAAAAATTATGAAATACTTGCGAAATATTTTGATCAGCTTCGTAATCGTCTATAATCAATCCATAAGCACGAATTCTCAAACATTTCTGAAAATCTAGAATCAGGCTTACCTGTGACTGAAAAACATTGAAGAATTAGTTAAAACCTTAAAAGAACGGAGCTGGTGGAGAAGACTCTATTACAGCGGAACATGTGAAATGGTCTCCACCAAAAATAGGTAATGAGCTGAAATTGCTCTTTAAGGAAATCTGGGAAACAGAAAACATCGTAGGAGAGTGGAAGGTAACCTTCATACTTCCACTTCATAAGAAGGGCAATAAACAGAACGTTATAGAATGTAGAAGAATTTCTTTTCTACCTATTGCATATGAAGTATTTTCCAAGATTTTACTAAACAGGGTAAAAACAACGCTGGATAGTCATTTACGTGAACAGGAGCCTCGTTTTAGGAACAGATATTTAGCCTGAATTCAATCATTAGCCTTAAATTACTGACTTCAAAAGATAGTGTGGTTATGTTTTTTGATTTAAAAAAAATCTTTGATTTCATTGACAGACAAAGTATAGATAAAATATTCACAGAATTTCGTGTTAAGTCTAACTTACAAAGTACAAATCCTGAAAAAATTACGAACACAGTATTTTAAAGTGAAACTTACGGATAATTATCTCAGCCCTCCTAAATAAACGCAGGTGTACGGCAAGGTGTTTATCTATCACCGATTCTTTTACAGGTCATCAGAAATCGGAATGAAACACTGATGAACTATAAGATTTCACCAATAATGCTGGGGAGAGGAAACAAAAATATTGGAACAAATGTCTCACATTTGCTGATGCATTTGCTTCACTTTATGAAAATGTGATATCAGCTGTATCGCAAATTAAACGTTTAGAAGAAATAGCCATTACGATTGAACAAAGAGTTTTCCAGAGAAAACCCAATTTTTACAAACGTTGGAAATATATCGAAATGCCTGAAAACAGATATTGGCCCAACTGGGAAAGTAAAATAATTAAAATACCTTGGGGAGATAATCCAAGAAAATTGTTTGGAAAAATTTGTTACAGAAGAAAGGACACATAAAATGGGTAGGGTATAGCGTATAAACAAAGACTTACAACAATAAAAAACGCATGTTTAAATGCCGGCAGTACGCTACAGTAGCGAATTCAGAATTTGTATATGCAACTGAATGTCTGCAATTTAAGTATAATTTCTAATAATTAGGAAAATATTAGGCCTGTGAAAAACTATGGAAGGCTAAAAATTACGTAGTAATCATGAAATTTATCTAAACATAGAAGACAGATCAGAAGTAATGAGAAAAAGCAGGATGGTATTTTTTGCACATTCTCGTATAACGAATGCAGGAGAGTAGATTAGCTAAAAAAACAATCTTCAAATATTTGTCGGATAAGAAATCAACAAGAAGTAGTATCCTTGAAGTAAAACAGGACTGAAATAAAAATTATATAAAAGCTGAAGAAACAACTGACATAGAAGTGTTTAGGGAAAAAGTATTGAATGCTGCAGGAATCCGAGGTAGAACAGCGAGAAAACCGGTATGTGGTCAGAAGACTGGAAGAAGAAACAGGGTTAACAGTTGGAAGAGTACTGTAAGAAGAGAACAAAGAATAAGTAACTAAAATGGGCAAGTGGTCCTTAGTTGGTCCATCCGAGAAGAATAAATAGATAAACAAGTAAAACTAAGCTAAGTTTCGCAGCTTGCTGAAAAAGACATGAAAGATTTACTGCTTTGTTCCTTCTCATTACCTTTCCTCAAGGCGTGGTCCTTCAGATTTGCGCTAGACACAAAAGAAAAACCTTCGGCCATTCCGCGAGCAGAGTGACGTACGATAACACTTTGCGGCATGCCGTAGGCAGTACAAACTTTGTTTGAGGGGCTGGCTGTTGCGGAGCGCGTGCTTTCTCCACTGCTGTGTTTCCTCGGAGAGAAATGGCCAAGCCACCCTCAAATATGAGCTCTCCTCCTGAATTCTGCCATGCCGCTTCACGGAGATCCCCGGCTTGAAGAATACAATAAGCTGTTGTAACTGCGGAGGAGCGGCAGATGCCCTGTCGTTTGGGTGGATATTTGCTTGATTTAAGAAAATGGCCGTCTTCTCACGCCATACGCCGGCCAAAGGAAACGTACCTCTACCACTTGAAAAAATCTCTGCTGTGTGGAACTGACACGTACAGTGAAATGTAAAGAAATGTAAACTATGAGAGAAGTCGAGGATTTCTGTTTCGGTGCAACCGTCCTCGTCGTCTATGTCCATTATTTAATTTATATGGTCTATGAAAGCTTCCGGAAAATCGTGGACGACAGAATCTCATTTCTCAACTGGAAGACCATGCGACGATCATTCAATCCATACCACGATATATTTAACTTCATGATGAATTCACATGTATTTAAAGTAGGTTAAAATGCTGTAACTTTCCCACTTTCTTTCCACTCACAAAGTTATTTTACAACAATCTTGTGTGTAGTTAATAAATTAGATGATTAAAACGCAGGCAGTGTTAAAGTAATCGCAGTTGAGGATTGGGATACCTGATCTATATTCTTACGGGCTACGCCGGTTAACTCGCGAATTTTATTTTAAATAACTTAAAAAGCAGACAGAAACTGAACGGGAATGACGGTTCGTTGCACATGATTGTCAGCGTACAAATACCTTTCAGCAGTCTTCACCTTACACAAAACTGATAAAAATATATGAAGTTCAACGACAATATTATCCACTATAAAACTAATATGGTTTGTTTCCACACCAGAGAGATGTAACAAATCACCTTTCTTAATAAACAGTAATTTAAATCAGTAAGACTCTTTTAATGACAAAATAAAATGTCCTGGGAATTAGATTAATCTCATTGTTTCCCCATGCCACATTTTCTTAGTCTTATGAATTTCTTTTTATTTTTTTAAAATTCGAGCATAGGGACAAAGTGGGTGACATTGTTAAGATAATCAGACAAAATTCGTGTAACTGTAGTAACTTGTTGCTCTTACCTTCATTTGTACGTGGGGAAGTGTAACTTTTCGTCCTTTTTTACTCGTTCCGTCGGTTATGAAATATCACCATGAACCATCTACACTGCCGTCCGTTCATTAAAAGGACCAATTATCATTGGCAAGGAACAATGTAATCACCGAACCAATGGAGGATTTATAGTGCTGAGGGCACCTGAAGACGACTAGACGGATGCGAAAAGAGATAAACCGATCATTACTAACAGCCTGAAGTGATTTCAGGGCACAAAATAGGGTAATCAAACCTTAGTTTCTGATGTATTTGAAAAACAAATTTCAATTCATCTCTTACTTATATTGATGAGATGCAGAACTTTGAAAAAATGACATTAAAACTGAGGATTTCTTACCAAACAATGGTGGGTTGCCTTTTGAGAATTAACAGGACAAAAAAGAGGTTCAAATGGCTCTGAGCACTATGAGAGTTAACATAGGTCATCAGTCCCCTAGAACTTAGAACTACTTCAACCTAAGCAACCTAAGGACATCACACACGTCCATGCCCGAGGCCGAATTCAAACCTGCGACCGTAGCAGTCGCACGGTTAATTCCGATTTCTCCCCATGCGGTTTTAATATCTTTGTAGTCCCGAAGGTGGACATTCGTGGCCGTCGATTTGCTTAGGACCAATAGTTGCCCGTCTGCATACATTCATGTTTCCGTAGGCATCCACAAACATTTTTCAATAGGACATTGACTGTCTGGTCTCTCACAGGGATAAATCCAGTAACATTTACGGTGATTACTTTTGAAATAATAAACAGTTTACTTCTTTTTTGGTCTGCCTCGTTTTCATTTTACTGCCCCTTATACACTGAGCAGACAGGAAATAACGACCACCTACCTAACCGACGGTATATCCACCTTCGGCGCAGAAAAGAGGGGCGAGGCATGGTCGCGTGGAATCAATGAATCTTCGATAGGTCGCTGGAGGGAGCTGGCACCACATCTGGGAACACAAGTCACCAAAATCCCGTAAATTACGGGGAGGGGTGCGATGAGCTCTGATGCCACGTTCAGTCACATCACTGATGTGTTCGATTAGGTTCAGATGTGGTGAGATGGGGACGACCATCATGATGGTCGCATCCGTGTTTGGCGACATCGCGGTGAACGCACATTGGAAGCGTGCATTCGTCATCGCCATACTGGTGTATCACCCGGCATGATGGTATGGGGTGCCATTGGTTACACGTCTCGGTCACCTCTCGTTCGAATTGACGGCACTTTGAACAGTGGACGTTACATTTCAGATGTGTTACGACCCGTGGCTCTACCCTTCATTCGATCCCTGCGAAACTCTACATTTCAGCAGGATAATGCACGACCGCATGTTGCAGGTCCTGTACGGGTCTTTATGGATACAGAAAATGTTCGACTGCTGCCCTGGCCAGCACATTGTCCAGATCTCTCACCAACTGAAAACGTCTGATCAATGGTGGCCGACCAACTGGCTCGTCCCAATACGCCAGTCACTACTCTTGATGAACTGTGGTATCGAGTTGAAGCTGCATGGGCAGCTGTACCTGTATACGCCATCCAAGCTCTGTTTGACTCAATGCCCAGGCGTATCAAGGCCGTTATTACGGCCAGAGGTGGTTGTTCTGGGTACTGATTTCTCAGGATCGTAGCAACCAGATTGCGTGAAAATGTAATCACATATCAGTTCTAGTATAATATATTTGATGAATGAGTACCCGTTTATCGCCTACATTTCTTCTTGGTGTAGCAATTTTAATGGCCAGTAGTGTAATTTAAGTTATTCGTAGTTGTGACCCATAAGTATTTAGTTGAGTATGCAATCTTTAGATTTGTGTGTAGTATCGTGTAACTAATATTGTAAGGGATTCGTTTTAGTGCTCATGTGGATGGATTCACACTTTCCCTAAGTTAGAACAAATTGCCACTTTTTGCGCCTTGGAGTTATCTTATCTAAACCACTTTGCAATGCGCTTTGATCACCTGATGACTTTACATGACGCTAAATAACAGCATCATGTGCAAACACTATTAGGGTTGCCCATATTGTCACGTAAATCGTTTACGTAGATCAGGAAAAACAGAGGGCCTAACATTTCCTTGGGGAACGCCAGATATGACTTCTGTTTTACTCGATGACTTTCCCTCTGTTATTATCAATTGTCACCATGATGATACGAAATTACGAATCCAGTGACACAGCTGAGGCGATACTCTATATTCACACAACTTAATTAAAAGTCCAGTCGCTTCGATGAACGGTATCAAAAGCTTTCTGGAAATCTAAAGAGGTGGAATCAGTTTGACGTCTCGTTTCGATAGCATTCATTATTTCGTGAGAATAAAAAGGTAGTTGTGTTTCTCGAGAACGATATTTTCTGAATCTGTGTTGGCTATTTGTCAATAAATCGTTTCCTTCGAGGTGACTCATAATGTTCGAGCACAGTATATGTTCCAAACTCCTACTGCAAATTGACGTTAGTTATAAGAGTGTGTCATTCTGCATATTGCTCCTCTTTCTTTTCTTGGGTATTAGTGTGACCTGTGCAACTTTCCAGTCTCTGGGCAAGGATCTTTCTACGAGCGAGCGGTCATGTATGATTGCTAAGT
The DNA here is from genome assembly GCF_023864345.2 of Schistocerca serialis cubense. Lineage (NCBI taxonomy): Eukaryota > Metazoa > Arthropoda > Insecta > Orthoptera > Acrididae > Schistocerca > Schistocerca serialis. The sequence continues at coordinate 316,348,492 of NC_064640.1, read as the reverse complement.
ATGGAGCTGTTGTATTATCGCACTGTAAAAGGAACCTGACTGGTATACAATCTGGACCAGAAGCTGTGCATTTATTAGGTGTTTTAAGCTGCTTTGCCGTATCGAGGACATCTAGTTCTAACATACTCATATTGGCAGTTCTTCCTGATACGAATTCTAGAGTATTTACTTCGTTTTCTTTCGTACAGGAATTTCGGGACACCGTGTTCAGTAACACTGCTTTAGTGCTCTATCTTAAAAAACATCATCATTGTTGTCACGCTGTGAAAGTATTGACTGTGTTTTGCGACTGGTGTATTTTACGTATGACCAAAATGTCTTTGGTTCTTCTTCAGAATTCGAGACAGAGTTTCGTTGTGGAACTTTGACAATCTTCGGGCTTTTGTATTCTTTTAAATTTTGCATGCTTCTTTCTTTCTTTCGGCAGTAGTGTTTTACTTGTTTAGTGAACAGTGAGGGATTAGTACCATCTCTTGTTTATTTTGTTTTGTATATATCTCACAATTGCTGTCGATACTATTTTTTTTTAATTTAAACCACATCTGGTCTACCCTTACACAGACATATTGGAAAGAGTGGAGACTGTCTCTTAAGAGAAGCTGTCAAACGAATTTTTATGTCTTCTTTAAATAGATGTGTTTTGCTATATGAAGATAGTAACTGTTCCGAAAGAACAGATAACAATGATGACCATGCATATTCTCTAGAAGGAAACGATAATTAACCGAAACCCTCAGCTGCCGACAGGTGTTGTTGATATACCGCAATGGGGACTCTACCCGGGCTCTCCTGCTTACATGGCAGACGCTCTATCCATATGAGCCACCGTGGTCACAGAGGATAGGGCGACTGCAGGGACTTATCCCTTGCACGCTTCCCGTGCGAATGCGCACACTTTGTCTGAACTCTTACGGGAAACGTCACTTTAGTTGGCGCGAGTAATGAGTGAATGGGCAAATATCATTTAGGAACATTACAAATGTAGGTTGTGGACAGTTGGGAAAGTAGGTCTCACGGGAAGCGTGCAAGGGATGAGTCCCTGCAGTCGCGCTATCCTCTCTGCCCTCGGTGGCTCAGATGGACACAGCGTCTGCCATGTAAGCAGGAGATCCCGGGTTCGAGTCCCGGTCGAGACACACATTTTCAGCTGTCCCCGTTGAGGTATATCAACAACACCTGTTAGTAGCTGAGGATTTTGATGTGTTTTGCACTTAGTTTTGTTGGGTTTGGATATTGCGGTATTCAGACTAGGTACATTACTTGGGGGCACAAATCACAGTTTCTCTCATGCAGCTCCCTGTTTGGTCAAGTTTACTTGTTGCCAAGGGTTCAACTATATTTTCGCAACTGTTTACTGTTCGAATGGGTCCTGAACTACTTGTTCAAAATAATTTTCTGAGAAGCTATTCGGTACGATTTCGGAATACGTTTTACGCTTATCATCACATCGAGGGTAGATTATGTAAAAATTTTGGCTGAACTTATTTCCGGCTTTAACCAGCTTTTAGTACCTATAACGATTTCATCTTCAGCGCTTTCTATTAGCCCATAGGGCTCTGATTCCCTCCCAACACAGTTTCGACGATTTACAACTACAATATTGATTGTTGCTGTGTCTACACGCCTCCTTTGTTCGTTCTGCGCCGTTTGATCCTAAGGCCTTTTCAGCATGTTCCCGAGACCCTGTAACCTAAAACACCACCTAATATCCTCTACAATGCCCCTATTACCAGTGGAGCCGTATGCTGCGTGTAATACTGAAATGCAGGAGGATCTGCAACGAATTGACGTATGGTGCAGGGAATGCAATTGAATCTCAATATAGACAAGTGTAATGTGCTGCGAATACATAGAAAGAAAGATCCCTTATCATTTAGCTACAATATAGCAGGTCAGCAACTGGAAGCAGTTAATTCCATAAATTATCTGTGAGTAAGCATTAGGAGCGATCTAAAATGGAACGATCATGTAAAATTAATCGGCAGTAAAGCAGATGCCAGGCTGAGATTCATTGGAAGAATCCTAAGGACATGCAATCCGAAAACAAAAGAAGTTGCAGTACACTTGTTCGCCCACTGCTTGAATACTGCTCACCGGTGTGGAATTCGTAGCAGATAAGGTTGATAGAAGAGATAGAGAAGATCCAACGGAGAGCAGTGCCCTTCGTTACAGGATCATTTAGTAATAGCGAAAGCGTTACGGATATGACAGATAGACTCCAGTGGAAGACTCTGCAAGAGAGACGCTCAGTAGCTCGGTACGGGCTTTTGTTGAAGTTTCGAGAACATACCTTCACCGAGGAGTCAAGCAGTATATTGCTCCCTCCTACGTATATCTCGCGAAGAGACCATGAGGATAAAATCAGAGAGATTAGAGCCCACACAGAGGCATACCAACAAACTTTCTGTCCACAAACAATACGATACTGGAATAGAAGGGAGAACCGATAGAGGTACTCAAGGTACCTTCCGCCACACACCGCCAGGTGGCTTGCGGAGTATAGATGTAGAGCAGATGCAGTGGACTCCTGGCCTTTTTAGCAGAACCCAGAAACCCACCACCCTGTGGCACAAGTCAAGAAATCTGCAACCTCCACGGACGCAGAATCGTCTGAGCCTCTCATTCAGACCATCTACTTGGCTCTGTACCAAAGAACCACAGTCGGTTCTGTCGACGATGCTACAGATGCTGAGACCTTCCTTCATCTCGCAAGCAAGTCTGGCAGTCTTTAATTCTTCAACTAGAAGCCCAAAACCAGATACCATCACTTCCGATCGAAAGCGACACACATCGTTACTACCAACATGAGCCACCACGTACAGTTGGCTGCACCCTGTGCTCTTTATGGCGTCTGGAAGCCCCCATTCATCATCTTAAATTATTCCTCCCGGTATTCGCGCAGAATGCACGCTGGATTCCTTCACCTTCTTCACAGTCATATTGCTAAAGGGCCCCATTACGCACCTAAGGTTGGAGCTCCGAGTTATCAGTAATCTCACCCTCTATAAATGCTCAGACCTTGCACGCCGAGTGGATTCCTCTGGAACAAGGCGAGCAATGTCATTTGGCCCGGAGGGTTCGTCAACCACAGATAGCGCCCGAAATCTGAGGCTCACCGATCGACCTCTCAGGAGGTGATTCGCTGCCGGCCAACATTGCAACGACCTCAAAGTCGACTGTGGGTGAGGGATCAGCCTCAGTGCGAGCAGTACCCAGGACGGCCACAGTAGTTGACTGATCGCGTGACATACCCCAGAGTGATGGCCATTGGCTACAGTCTCACGCTGTGAGACTGAACCAACACTGCCTGGAGCTTTAAGCGAAGGGTCATCAACTCGACTTGTATCTGAACACAGCAATCACAATTCATATCGGTTCCAGAGATGACATACACGAAATGTAGAGTTGAAGCTAAAGAACATTGACAAAATATAAAGTAAGACGCTTCCAATGAGAAGCTTTGTCAACTGACCGTTGCTCTAGAATATAGATCAACTGCACTACTTACAAGCCACACACACACACACACACACATACACACACACACACACACACACACACACACTCTCTCTCTCTCTCTCTCTCTCTCTCTCTCTCTCTCTCTCTCTCTCACGAAGAAATAACGCCAGAGATTACACGAGTTGGAGATTGGTGCAGAGTTCCTACACAGTGCACCGAAATTCGTGCTAATTGCTACTGATTTAATTCGGTATTATATAGTTATCATACAATTAGACTATCAGAACATAAATTTAAGAATTTAGCAAACGTAATTAGTGTAACGTACTGCTACACTGGGTATCATTCCATATTTAGATGATAAAGTCGGCGATGATAGCTTTAAACCCAGTTCATCCACTGACAACAAACTGAATTAATTTGGAACTTCTTTGTCTGGATCACGCTTATAAATTTCGCCAGGTGGTGTGTCGTCCGACAAAACTAAAATCGTGCAAGTGCTATCCTCTTTTCTGTCGTCGAGTGCAAACAAATCTTCTTAATGGCGCGTTAAACAGCACTTACGTAAAAGGCCAGTTAAACAAAGAGAGAACTTGAGACGGATATAAGAACTCTTACTAACGTCGACTATGAAATGTTTATTTAAAAATTACTAATGCAGATTTAACAATAAATGAGTGTGTATGAATTCGGAAACATTATAGATGTACTGATATCATTTGTTATATTTTGCATGAAGTCACTGAGACACTTATGGAATAAGGTTCAAAAATGGCTCTGAGCACTATGGGACTTAACTTCTGAGGTCATCAGTCCCCTAGAACTTAGCACTACTTAAACCTAACTAACCTAAGGACATCACACACATCCATGCCCGAGGCAGGATTCGAACCTGCGACCGTAGCGGTAGTGCGGTTCTAGACTGTAGCGCCTAGAACCGCTCGACCACTCCGGCCGGCTATGAAATAAGGGACACACTTTAAAGGTTCCTTCATTCCGTCTGCGAGAGAAATACTGTGTAAATTTGAGCGGGAGGGTTTTATATTGATTTTCGGTTCTTCATGACACCAAATACGATTTTCATATGTCAATTATTAATTTATATCACAATGAAAATTTCACTCTGTATCGTAGTGTGTACTGTTTTGAAACTTCCTGGCAAATTAGAACTGTGTGCTACACTGGAGATCGAATCGAGAACTTAGCTTTTGGCGAGCAGCGCTCTTACTGACTGAGCTTCTCACGCACGTTTCACTTCTTGTCCTCGCAGATCTAACTATCACGATAAGTCTCTCGGTTTCCAAACTTCACGGCAGCTTTCGTATATGCAAGATTCTTCGTCCTATTCTCGATCCTGTAAACAGTCCTAATTGGCTAGGAATTTCCATTTTTGTCACTGAGTGTGTTTCGTCGTTACGTTGCTAGTGTATTGCACTTATTCCTTGGTATACAGTCATTCTCCCCCAGAAAAAGTATCTTGTTTCTGCAACTGAAAAGCTGTCATATTGCTATGAACTAAACTTTTTAACCTCCACCTATGTCAATCAAATTAATAAAGTCCAGCATTTGAAGAAAAATACCTCCGATTTACTTTTGTCTGTCACACAAATAGTTAAAAGTACCCAAAAAAGAGGCAATGATTCTCATACTTAGTCAGTTTCACAGCCCTAACATTTAGTAAAAGCTAACTAAAATTTCTATATACACTCCTGGAAATGGAAAAAAGAACACATTGACACCGGTGTGTCAGACCCACCATACTTGCTCCGGACACTGCGAGAGGGCTGTACAAGCAATGATCACACGCACGGCACAGCGGACACACCAGGAACCGCGGTGTTGGCCGTCGAATGGCGCTAGCTGCGCAGCATTTGTGCACCGCCGCCGTCAGTGTCAGCCAGTTTGCCGTGGCATACGGAGTTCCATCGCAGTCTTTAACACTGGAAGCATGCCGCGACAGCGTGCACGTGAACCGTATGTGCAGTTGACGGACTTTGAGCGAGGGCGTATAGTGGGCATGCGGGAGGCCGGGTGGACATACCGCCGAATTGCTCAACACGTGGGGCGTGAGGTCTCCACAGTACATCGATGTTGTCGCCAGTGGTCGGCGGAAGGTGCACGTGCCCGTCGACCTGGGACCGGACCGCAGCGACGCACGGATGCACGCCAAGACCGTAGGATCCTACGCAGTGCCGTAGGGGACCGCACCGCCACTTCCCAGCAAATTAGGGACACTGTTGCTCCTGGGGTATCGGCGACGACCATTCGCAACCGTCTCCATGAAGCTGGGCTACGGTCCCGCACACCGTTAGGCCGTCTTCCGCTAACGCCCCAACATCGTGCAGCCCGCCTCCAGAGGTGTCGCGACAGGCGTGAATGGAGGGACGAATGGAGACGTGTCGTCTTCAGCGATGAGAGTCGCTTCTGCCTTGGTGTCAATGATGGTCGTACGCGTGTTTGGCGCCGTGCAGGTGAGCGCCACAATCAGGACTGCATACGACCGAGGCACACAGGGCCAACACCCGGCATCATGGTGTGGGGAGCGATCTCCTACACTGGCCGTACACCACTGGTGATCGTCGAGGGGACACTGAATAGTGCACGGTACATCCAAACCGTCATCGAACCCATCGTTCTACCATTCCTAGACCGGCAAGGGAACTTGCTGTTCCAACAGGACAATGCACGTCAGCATGTATCCCGTGCCACCCAACGTGCTCTAGAAGGTGTAAGTCAACTACCCTGGCCAGCAAGATCTCCGGATCTGTCCCCAATTGAGCATGTTTGGGACTGGATGAAGCGTCGTCTCACGCGGTCTGCACGTCCAGCACGAACGCTGGTCCAACTGAGGCGCCAGGTGGAAATGGCATGGCAAGCCGTTCCACAGGACTACATCCAGCATCTCTACGATCGTCTCCATGGGAGAATAGCAGCCTGCATTGCTGCGAAAGGTGGATATACACTGTACTAGTGCCGACATTGTGCATGCTCTGTTGCCTGTGTCTATGTGCCTGTGGTTCTGTCAGTGTGATCATGTGATGTATCTGACCCCAGGAATGTGTCAATAAAGTTTCCCCTTCCTGGGACAATGAATTCACGGTGTTCTTATTTCAATTTCCAGGAGTGTAGAACTATAAAACACACATATTCTTAAACGGAACGGACTTGAAATATTTTTAAAAAACAGTATCAAAAGAATTATACATGGGACGAAAAAACGAACAGTAGTGGGCCTAACCACTTGTAAAGTTAACTATATTTTGGAGAACGATATATGTGCACAAAACACACTGATTGTGGTTGCCAACGAAGTAACAATTACTGTCACTCAAATTACCTTTAATGCTATAAAACAGATTTATTCATTAAATAGTATAAATTGAAATGACACACAGAGACACCCAGTAAAACACGTCATTTAGTTAAATGCTTATATGGCAAAGGTAATCAGATGGTAGTTTCACGTCATTTAGGAGGCAAGCGAAAAGGAAACATTACGAGTGCAATGAATAGTCTAATTAGTATCAATTTCGTGTGGTACATATTAGGGTAAAGGACATGTGAAACTGCATAATTACATATTTACTCACATCCATTTTTCTGTTATCGCGTAAGCCGATATAATTTTGAGTTTATGTTTTCCTGAACACGTAATTTGATTGATTAACGGGTGATGTCGGATAATTAGTTAATTGGGTTTGTTTATACATCTACTGCCGTCATCATGTTTCCACATATTCCTGTTAGTCGCGAAATGTTACTCGTGCATGACCCAAGACCGCACGTGGACTGTTTCCAGGTCAAAAGAGTGCAGTACGGGACAGATTCGTAACATTTGTGAAGATTTTTCTCTGCAGTTACTTTCCTTGTTTGTAATAAGCTTGTGCTAAGGCTGATTGTTCTAAATGAGTAACTAATGTAAATTCTCAAATAAATTTTCATCGTGGCAACAGATTATACACTTTGACGCCCCACACGCCGTGTGTGACATCATTAACTTTGCTCTTGTTTTGTCGAACTTTCTGACATCAACAATTGCAGACAGTTACTTCTAGCATTTTTCAGCGCTAGACAGCTTCAAAATATGCAGTTCTAGATTAAATATAATCTGTTGATGAATTCTTACGCAGAGCCGAGCAAAGCGTCGCAATGGGTATCACCCAGGACTTGTATTCGGAAGGATCAGGGTTCAAGCACCTTCTTCCCTTCCATATCTAGGTTTCCTGTAGACCCCCTAAATCGAAGAAAGTAAATGCCTGGATAGCTGCTTTGATAGCATACAGGTGTTTCCGTTGTTCAGTGACCTCATCATCAAAGGATCCTTAAACCCACATTTTCTTCATTTTACTACACTGACAGAAAAATCGCAACTCCACAAACAAGTAATGTAGGATAATGAAATTTCTGGAATACATTTGTCTAGGTGACATATTTAAGCGATTAACATTCCAAGATCACAGGTTAATGTAAGCGCGAGATAATCCTTTGCAGATGTGAAATGCTGGTACATTAATAACCGGTGTAACCATTAGAATACTAAATGCAAGAATCCAAACGTGCATGCAGTGTATTGTACAGATGCCGGTTGTCTTTTTGGGCCGGCCGTTGTGGCCGAGTGGTTCTAGGCTTTTCAGTTCGGATCCGCGCTGCTGCTACGGTCTCAGGTTCGAATCTTGCCTCGGGAATGGATGTGTGTGATGTCCTTAGGTTAGTTAGGTTTAAGTAGTTCTAAGTCTAGGGGACTGATGACCTCAGATATTAAGTCCCATAGTGCTCAGAGCCATTTTGTCTTTTGGGGAACGTAGTTCCATGCCTGTTGCACTTGGTCGGTCTAGACAGGGACGGTTAATTCTGCTTGTGGGTGACGCTGGAGTTGTCGTCCAATGGTGTTCCATATGTGCTCTAATTCAGACAGATGTAGTGACCGAGCAGGCGAAAGCAACATATCGACGCTCTGCATAGCATATTGGGCTACAACTGCGGCATGTGTGCGAGGTCGAATCATCAGAAATTTACAGTCAGGGTGGGTGCGATGACCACGAAGGTGCTCTTGCAGTCATACCAGTGTGTTTAGCACGCAGACAGGTTGGCTGCAGGCTCTCAATTGGCCTCTAGCTAACCAAGACATGGCCATCACCGGCACGGAGGCAGAACTAGCTTTCATCACAAAACATAACAGACGTCGACGCTGCCCTCAAATGAGATCTTGCTTGACACCACTAAAGTCGCAAATGGCGGTGGTTTGAGATTAGTGGAATGCACGCTATAGTGCATCTCGCACAGAGTTGTTCTCGGAGTAACTGATTAGTTACAGTGTCACTGTGCTGCTGACCAATGCTGAGACTGCTGCTGCAGATAAAGCACGATGCGCCAGAGCCATACGCCGAACACGGTGGTCTTCCCTCTCGGAAATGCCACGTGGACGTCCGGCGCCATGTTATCTTGGGACCGTACATACTCGTGACCATTGCTGATAACAGTCCAGTACAGTGGGTACATTCCCGCCAAGTATTTCTGCAATATCGCATAAGGAACATCCAGCTTCTCGTAGCCCTATTACACGACGTGGTTTAAACTCAGTGAAGTGCTGATGACGGCGTCTTTGTTGCTTTAAAGGCATCCTTGAGAAACACCAACTCAACACGTACAATTTCAAAGGTGACTAACAGTCAGGGCGGTTACAGCTTGTATTTAAAGCAAACCTGATTTTCATTCTCATAGTGGCGCTTGTAGCGCTACTCTTACACGACTGGCACGAAATTTGAGTAGACGTCATCTTTCATATGTAGAAATACACCTACCAACTTTTGTTTATATCTTACAACTCCTTGGTGTTGAGATTTCGTTTTCGTCGGTGTATTTCTTCTATATATGGCTCTCAAAAGCTAGCAGCCTGTCCGTGTTTCTAACGAACATGCACTGCACGGTTTTCATTCTGTGTATCACAGACATTAAAGATGATACAACAGCAACAACAAAAAACCACTTTAGACTCACCAAGTCGGTGAGTAACAGACGACCGCCGGTCCACAAGTAGTCCCTCTAATCCAGTGATGCACAGATAGTGCATCCCTGGGTGGTACGCGGCCTGGCGTTGAACTGACGGCGGCCCGCACCATAGCGTTCGTTCTTGTCAGTTTTTTTGAAACCATGTTTCATTCTCTTCCGAAAAGGAGAGGTTGGCCCTTGTAAAATGTAGTTATTTAGAATCACGCCAGTCTAGCTGTGCCGGCCGCTGTGGCCGAGTGGTTCTACGTGCTTCAGTCTCGAACCGCGTGACCGCTACGGTCGCAGGTTCGAATTCTGCCTCGGGCATGGATGTGTGTGATGTCCTTAGGTTAGTTAAGTTTAAGTCGTTCTAAGTTCTACGGGACTGATGACCTCAGATGTTAATTCCAATAGTGCTCAGAGCCATTTGAACCATTTGAAGTCTAGCTGTATTTGTGGCATGAGAATCCCAATTAATAACTTGCCTTACGGCACGTTATTTTTAACTTGTGCTACAACGCAGTCGCGGCAATAAGAGCTCATCGCCGGTCTGCAGAGAACGACACTGCTAGTAGTCCTCAGTCGTAAGTGTGTTCTAGAACAGTAGTTCTCAAACTGTAGGCCGCGTCCCCATCAAGGAGCATGCATGCCCGTGCAAGTAGATATTTGTGAGGGTACCTGACCTTATCTGTGATATATTCTCCGTTACTTTATTACTGATGTTGACTTCTCTCTTCAGAATAATCTTCACGAGAACACTTAAAACTACTGCTGTATCTTGTGACACGAAGGTTACGCGAGTTAAGCAGGTGAGTAGACTCTCTCTTGTCCATTTGTGTCTTTGTGGTCAATTATGGCTTAATATAGGTCCTACTTAACAATTAGTAGTGGATTTATATGACTTGTTTCATATAGGCAGGCCATTAGGGTATGAGTACTTTTAGGTTTAGTTACGTAGATGGCTCAATCCATTCGGTCTTAGGGTACACTAATGGCAGATGTAACTATTACAACTATGCAATTTTCATCTGCATTTAAGTGTAGTAACGATGGTCTGGGGAGTGGTCATTATTTTGTAGTGACTTTTCCGCGGTCACATGATCTAGAAGTGATATATTCGGATATTATATGATGAAGTGTACATCATTCTTTTACTATGCAGATTTTGGACCCAATATGGGATGTCATTTGATTTAACACCTCGTGGTATGTACTTGATTTTACCTCTTGGTTTTTGCGTTTCCCCTGCGATCTCTATGGAACAATCGGCTTCCGGTTTGATTGGGCACTATTCCGTAGAGAGATATCTAATAGTATATTTGTTATTTTCGCGACTTCATATAACGATACTACCGTTAATTATCTTCGTTCCATAGATACTCCCCAGAAGTATGATGTAAGGAATTTTCTGCCCAAGATGGTTTCCCATCTTCCAAATAGTGCTCTTACAATTAGAAGCATAAAAACCTTGTGTTATTGTTGAAAAAGGTGTGCTTTTTGAAAAGTTAACGTACGCAATATCCACTTTTCGGTGTGGTATCCATGGTCTTATTACTCGTACATGGGTGGACACATTTTTACTTCTTATTTTTTACTTTTCATATTTTTATTTTTTCTTCTTACAGTCATCATCCTAGAGTGTTCTTTTGGTTCCTCCTTGTACAGTATTGTCAAATAACCATTGAGTACAGCTATGGTGCTTCAATAGGTGTAATGCCTTTTTTAATGTACTGTTCTTTTTTGTATACTTACTAGAAAGAGTGCCATTGTTTATAGTGTACCAACTTTACATGTGATTAGTCGGTCGCTTTACCCGCCTCTTTTACGTTTTGACAAAAACAAGTAGAGTCTGCCACGCATGCCGGCCGGTGTAGCCGAGCGGTTCTAGGCGCTTCAGTTTGGAACCGCGCGACCGCAACGGTCGCAGGTTCGAATCCTGCATCGGGCATGGATGTGTGTGATGTCCTTAGGTTAGTTAGGTTAAAGTAGTTCTAAGTTCTAGGGGACTGATGACCTCAGATGTTAAGTCCAATAGTGCTCAGAGCCAGCCATCTGCCACGCATAACCATACATATTTACAGACAATGGCTACACGGGACTGTTGGTTGCATTACTTTGACAGTTCTGTTTTATGAATACTTCCATTAGGTTATTGATGGTTTCACAGTATGTTTGAATAACTAACTAATTTTTGATAGAACAAATTACGTTGTATCATGTAGATTTTTATTAAGACTGAGTTCTTATGTAAATTAATATGTAACACTTGAATCTTTTAGACAATATTCCCTGTATTTTAATATGTACTTATTTCTCTGTTATAACCTTCACTGTATAGGCCTGAAGATGACATAATGTATTGTCGAAACTGGTAACCTAAAAATAAAACCTAAATAACGGCGATTGGTATTGTATTATTGGAAATGAAGCGGCGCTGAATGTTCCTCTGATGAACAAAGGCCACACAGAATGATAGACGACATTGTACTCAGTAGTAGACAATCCGTAATAGCTTCGTTGTAAACGTTTAAGGACGGAAAGGCTGTTACTGACATGTGCAAGAAATTGTTCGCTCTTTCTTTAGACTCATTGTTCTACCTTACAGATGAAATTAGGTCAAAATTAATTATGGAAGAATTTTCTTCTAACTAAGAACTTAAGATTTTATAAGTCACCGTTAGAACATGGACACAGAAATGGTAGTTCTAGCATTGGAGAACTTACCCTAAGAACTCCCACTGCTTATAGTATTTTCGGCTTTTGGACAATATATGACTTGAAATTTTGATAGTGGCTGTGTTCCTTGCCATGTAAGTGATCGATATAGGTATAATCACTGTGACAGTCGGTAGTTTCGTTAAGGTCATGCGTTTCAATTACGTTTAATGTAAGTCTCTTTGGTGCATTTTCATTTGCGATACTACTGATTCGGGATATTTCAACCATTGTAATGTGTTCTTAGCTTATTCTGTGGAATGTAATCCGAACTTTTAAGAAAATAACTAACCATTAATTTTAGGTGCTTTTCTATTTCACCAATTACATTTTCAATATCTGTCTTTTTGTCGTTCATCTTCCACTGTAAAACATTTTCGGAAGACCGAAGTCAGTACTTCCATCTTCCGTTTTTCTGCACGTATGTTTAAGGAGGGACTCAATACAGGATTTGATCGCTTGAGGACGTGATCTACGACCAAAATTTCTTATGGCTTTTAATCAGAGCGGTTGACAAAAATTGTGCTTCAGAATTCATTGAACACTTCTGGTATTTGCTCTCTTCACGCTCATATTGGATATTATCATCTTTTGCTTGGCACTATGGATTTAACTTTGTTTAAATCATGAAGGAATCAGTAGTTGAGTAATGGACAATGTTATACAGAGCGAATTTGAATATTCTAAATTTTGGCGCTGAAATTTCGTAGAAATATATTTCTTTCTGGCTTTCCAGGTGATGCATACTTTTCAGTATTTTGTTTCCACACATTATGAACTCCATTTCGTTATTTTCTCACAGAAGAAATTGAAGATAGACATTAACGTGCACTTGACCGAGTTTCTAGCTGATGTCAGTGCCTTTCACAATGGTGATCTTCCAACTGAATTTTAAATCACAATGTTTTCGACAGACTGCAGAACGGCTTTACCCCATTCAACGTGCAGCCTGCGTAAGGGCAGTAAGGAAAAGCATTAGAGATCAGAGCTCTTACACTGGCATAAAGAAATTACATTTTCTTTGTTTCATTTGCCAGTGGAACAGGCGCGTTGATGAGTAGAAGTGAAAAAAGGGACCCTGTACCATGTACTAGATATTGGTTAGCAGACTATGTATATAACTAAAGATTTGGATGTAGAAAGTGCAATTCTATGCGCGGGAGGCAAATAATGAGCTACGAATCACGAATCGCAGTTTGCCAAGAAGTTTTTAATCTCGCAGGCAGTGTCGTTTTCCGCTCACTGTAACAACCTTGTTCTCACGGCCAAAATTTCACGCAAATAATTATTCACAAAATCAGTTACTTATGACATTTCCGTCTGAAGTAACAGACGTAATAATGTATGCAATTTAAGATGGGAACATAGGTTGTACACACATCAAAAAAAGTTTTGCATCACCTCGGTTCCGAGAGTTCCGGAACCTGTACAGGAAATAGGAATACAGATCAACATAAACATCATTTCCGCCCTTTTTATTACTCATGAAAACCAGACATTGCACGTTGTACCACCATACAGCGAGACCCTCAGAAATGTTCAAATGTGTGTCATATCTTATGGGACTTAACTGCTAAGGTCATGAGTCCCCAAGAGACCCTCAGAGCTGGTGGTCCAGATATCTGTACACACCGGTATCTCTAATACCCAATAGCACGTCCTCTTGCATTGAGCCGGCCGAAGTGGCCGTGCGGTTAAAGGCGCTGCAGTCTGGAACCGCAAGACCGCTACGGTCGCAGGTTCGAATCCTGCCTCGGGCATGGATGTTTGTGATGTCCTTAGGTTAGTTAGGTTTAACTAGTTCTAAGTTCTAGGGGACTAATGACCTCAGCAGTTGAGTCCCATAGTGCTCAGAGCCATTTTTTTTCTTGCATTGATGCATGCCTTTATTCGTAGTGGCATACTGTCCACAAGTTCATCAAGGCCCTGTTGGTCCTGATTGTCCCACTCCTCAACGGCGATTCTGCGTTACCCTCCAGAGTGGTTAGGGGGTCACATCGTCCATAAACAGCCCTTTTCAATCTATCCCAGGCATGTTCGATAGGGTTCAAGTCTGGAGAACATGCTGGCCACTCTAGTCGAGCGATGTCGTTGTCCTGAAGGAAGTCATTCACAAGACGTGCACGATGGTGCGCGGATTGTCGTCCATGAAGACGAATACCTCGCCAATATGCTGCCGATATGGTTGCGCTATCGGTCGGCGTACGTCGGCCCCTTACAATGTCACCACAAAACAGCAGGAAACCTCTACCTTGCTGCACTGCTGGACAGTGTGACTAAGGAGTTCAGCCTGATCGGATTGCCTCCAAACTTGTCTCCGACGATTGTCTAGTTGAAGGCATATGCGACACTCATCGGTGAAGAGAACGTGATGCCAATCCTGAACGGTCCATTCGGCATGTTGTTGGGCCCATCTGCATCGCGCTGCATGGTGTCGTGGGTACAAAGATGGACCTCGCCGTGGACGTAGTGAGTGAAGTTGCGCATCATGCAGCCTATTGCGCACAGTTTGAGTCCTAACATGACGTTCTGTTTCTGTTCAACATAGTGGCGCTGCTGTCAGGGTTCCTATGAGCCAAAATCCGTAGGTTGCGGTCATCCACTGCAGTAGTACCCTTGGGCGGCCTGAGCCAGGCATGTTATCGACAGTTCTCTCTGTATTTCCTCCATGTCCGAACAACATCGCTTTGGTTCACTCCGAGACGCCTGGACACTTCCCTTGATGAGAGCCCTTCCTGGCACAAACTATCAATGCGGACGCAATCTAACCGCGGTATTGACCGTCTTGGCATGGTTGAACTACAGACAACACGAGCCGTGTACCTCCTTCCTAGTGGAATGACTGGTAATGACCGGCTGTCGGACCCCCTCCGTCTAATAGGCGCTGTTCATACATGGTTGTTTACATCTCTGGGCGGGTTTAGTGACATCTGTGAACAGTCAAACGGACTGTGTCTGTGGTGCAATATCCACGGTCAATGTTTATCTTCAGGAGTTCTGGGAGCCGAGGTAATGCAAAACTTTCTTTGATGTGGATACATAGGCAGTGATTATGTTGATTATTGTAGTAAAGAGAAGATAAAAAGTTATATTCATCTTGAATTCTTGAAGTTTTAAATAACTACTGAACTTGTTGTCCTGTAAAAAACGAAGAAAAGATTTGGTACGTTCTCTGCAGAGGCTAAGGTCTTGACACGTCCCTGATGGCGATGATCCCTTGTAATGCATTAACTAAAATATTATGTCAGTAATAAGATTATGTGCAATTTCTAAATAATGTGACCGGCTAAACTACTAATATTCTCCAATGCAACACTTTTTAAACTTCACACTTCGTACATTTCACCACTATCAAAACAGAAATAATTCTAGAATATAACAGTTTTATACATAGTCGAATTTTCAGTTAATTCATTTTTTATTGTTAGAATGGAGACAAGTCTCTGACTTGAATCCCCACGTCCGTTCTTTACGAACCATTCACTCAGACTCTCCCCCCCCACCAACTTTTCCTAGAGTAAAGCAAAATTAACGAAGATGTTACATTTCGATAGCATAAAATGTTTCATAAATTTTCTGCGTAAAGGTTATCGCTGTGTTACTGGAAGTGTCCAGTCAGATAGCGATAACCTTCACGTAGAAAATATTATTCTAAATACAAACACGTCTTGTAAAAAAATAAATAATTTCGTGACCATAAATACTATTTATATAATGGATTTTTAATAATTCGCTTTTTGCCAAAAATAAGTTTATTTGCATACAACTGGCAAAGTCCAATTTCGCAGTATAATTGTTTTCGGATATAAATTGAAAACATGAAGAAAAGGAATTAATAAATACAACGGAGAACATGTAATACGGGAGAAATGAAATTTCGTTTGATAATTGACAAATATCATAATAGACCCGAAAACATCCGTAATGCCGGCCGAAGTGGCCGTGCGGTTAACGGCGCTGCAGTCTGGAACCGCAAGACCGCTACGGTCGCAGGTTCGAATCCTGCCTCGGGCATGGATGTGTGTGATGTCCTTAGGTTAGTTAGGTTTAACTAGTTCTAAGTTCTAGGGGACTAATGACCCCAGCAGTTGAGTCCCATAGTGCTCAGAGCCATTTTTGAACCATCCGTAATGTAAATAAGTTTTGCAATTATCAGCATACATCGTTGGGATATGAATGCTGTCCAACGGTTCATATGATACAGCTGTACCGTCATCTACTACTGAACAAATACCACAAGGTATAGATTCGTTTCAACACGCGGCTGATAAAAGAAATTTTCATTCTGGAAAAAACCACTAGGTTGTTTCTAAGCCGTGATTTAGTTTTTATTTCTCCCAGGAGTGTTATCCGAAAAACGTATGCAGAATAATGGTTTCTGAGTCTGAAAAAGTGAAAGGTAGATACTACTTCACTGACATTTTACACGAAAATAATTCAGTGTCACTTCCTTAGACTTCGCGGTCATTAGAGCTGGAGCACCTCGTACTGGAAAATAGCAGGGGTTTAATTTGCAGCGGCCTTGTTCAAGGAATAATCCCTATCTCAGGTTCAGGGTTCGGCTGAGAGGCGTGTTATAATGTCTCAATTTGTAGACAGATTCCTGTGGAAGGAGCAGATGAAGTGCCGTTGTAGCAGAAACTTTATTCTATCCGTTGTGATCATTTCTTATATTTGGCATTACGGTGTTATTTCACTCCGCCGGCCGAGGTGGCCGCGTG
Source organism: Schistocerca serialis cubense (assembly GCF_023864345.2). Lineage (NCBI taxonomy): Eukaryota > Metazoa > Arthropoda > Insecta > Orthoptera > Acrididae > Schistocerca > Schistocerca serialis. Next base: position 316,331,609 of record NC_064640.1, on the reverse strand, counting down.
GTTCTAGACGCTTCAGTCTGGAACCACGCGACCGCTACGGTCGCAGGTTTTAATTCATCGGAGCGCGCATTATGAGAAAACTACCGAGGTAGCCATTAGTACTAGTCCGTTGTTGTGATTTCGAATTATTCAGCTGTCGTTCTCCATTGGGCTGAGCCACACCAGTAGGTCTCCTTGTTGTGGTAGCAAATGTCTACAAAACCCTTTTGGAGTGGGCTGCGGTTGTCTTTGAAAGGAGACTAAATACGAAGGTTTTTTGGGGATATTTTCGTTTTTTTCCTCGCTCTCTTTCTTCTTACGCCCTAATTCTGGAAAATAGCTGCAGATGTCGCAGTAAAGGGCAGATACGGGTGGCCAGCGGCGGCCTGGCTTGGAATTTTTGCTGGTCCGAGGCGCGGCTGGGCGGCTGCTTGGCGATGAGTACCGGCCGCTCGGCCTCCATCTGGCGGCCAGGAATGCGCCCACCCCCACCCCCACCCCCACCCCCACCGCACGGTATGACGCCAGCACGGCCACCGGTCCCAGCGCCGACGTCTGCATTGTAGTTAGGTGGCGGTGAGAACCGAGTCCTACCGACATTTACGAAACCTTCCACTTCAGAACTCTAGTATACCTGAACATCTCGGCATCAGAGGCCTAAAACTGTACCATTCTGCATTGCGACTGTCACTTTCCCAATTGGCAAAATTGGTATTTTTTTCCTTTGTTCGAGCAGTTCGTCTTCGTGACTGAAACACTTCTAAATTTCAGCTTTTTACTTCTTAATTTTTCTCACTGCCTAGTAATACGTAATTGGAATGAATACATACGACGAAACCTAATTTCGAAGTTGTAGACTTCTTTTTTCAGTTCAGTATCCCAGAGGGACTCTGCCTTAAGTTATACGAAACTTTTTTATGCCCGTTTTCATAGTTAGACTCTGTCTTATGTGGGAACCTACAAGATGACACAAAGATTGCCTGATATAATTAAAAGATCTTATTAATGTCTCTTTAACTTCCACAGGAGACCTGTTACCATGATGTGAGTAACTGAACACCTCCGTCTCAAAGCTTTTAGTTGCTAACGACAGGAGTCTGTTGTTATATATTTTTTAAAATTAACACGTTTCAGGCATGATCTGTCATCAGAAAACCACAGAAAAACTTAATGGAGAGTATCGTGTTAAGTGACATTTATTGTAAGACTTACGTTCAACTAATGTTACGTTGACTCGAAAATCTCTCTGTAGCATTTTTTATCTGTTATAATGAACCGTGTCCGAAATACGTTTACATTATTATTATTATTATTATTATTATTATGTGCGTATGGACCATGTCGGATCGAGCATTACAATTATGATTCGTCTTTCTGATAGCCCATATAGCTTTCATTCTTTCGCTGTGTGCTTTCTTCCTTCCTTCTGACCACTTGGTCCCTGATCATTTTGGGACTTCATTCTGTGGCTTTACTTCCCATCTATTTATCTTCTGACGGTAAAGTTTCCTGTCTAGTATGTCCGATATTTCTGTCTGTGACTTTTCCAAGTCGTATTTCACTTCTTCTGTCCATGGAATGTTCTTCAGTTTTGCAGTTTATGTCAAAATCATGTGGGTTAGCCTTAAAGATGGAAGTCTGCGAATGTGTCCATAGAATTTCAGCCTTCGTTTCCTGATATCTGCGGCAAGGTTGGACAGTTCTTCTGTCGCTTTGAGCGATTTGAGTCCCAGCATTTTCCTCATGATCTTTCTTTCTTCCTTCAAAATATTTTCCAGACAGCCTTTTCTGTTGAGTACCAAGGTTTCGCTGGCTTACAGCACTTCGGGTTTAATCACTGTATTATAATGGTTGATCTTTGTGTGAATGGATATACATATCTTGTAGTAGATTTCATGCGTTCTTCCGTATGTTCGTTTGAGTTTTTTTAACCGAACTTTCTGTGCTTCCTTTTCCAACACTGTTGGTTCTATGATCTCACCGAGATATATGAAGTGTGGAACTCGTTTGATCTGTCCGTATTTTGTGTTCAGTTCCTGAATATCAAATTTAGTGCAAATGAACTTGATCTTTTCGAATGAAATTTTGTAGTCCAGTTTTCTCAGCGCATTCCTTGAGGGCTTCAATCTCTTCGATCGCTGTATTTTTGCAGGCGGCTAATATCGCTAGGTTGTCTGCGATAGCTAAACAAATGACCTTGATGTCATCATTCTTTCGGCCGAGTTGAATGGGTTTCCAGTGGTCCTGGGTTTTCAATTTTTTCTCTCATTCTCGGATGACTTTATCCAGAACAAGGTTGAAGAGCAGTGGTGACAATGCATCACCTTGTCGCACACCGGATTTTATCTCAAAGGGCTCTGACAATTCGCCAATGAATTTCACTTTTGACTTCGTGTCCGTGAGCGTTTCCTTGACGAGTCTTAATGTCTTTCGATCAAGTCCTTGTTCTTCTGAAATGTTAAAGAGGGACTGTCGATCGACCGAATTATATGCCTTCTAGAAGTCGATGAAGATAAAGATGATCGGAGAACTTCGGGTTACTCTTATTTCAATAGCATCTTCAGATTGAAAATTTGTTCAATACAAGAACGCCCCGGTCTGAAACCAGCTTGATAGTCACCAATTTTGTTTTCAATCTGTTCTTGTGTTCTTTGAAGAAGGCACGCGGATAGAATTTTGTAGGTGACTTCAAGGAGAGAAATCCCTCTATAGTTATTGACATCTGTTCTGTCACCTTTCTTGTGTAACGGATGGAAGAGTGCACATTTCCATTTTTCAGGTACCTTTCCCATTTTCCAGATGTCTATGACGATTTGTGTGAGCTCCTCAAGTGCATTTGGGCATATGTTCTTCAACAGTTCTGCAACTATACTATCTTCTCCAGGTGCCCTGTTATTCTTGAGTCTGAAGATGTGTCTATGGATTTCTTCTTTGGTAGGTGGTGGAGATTCTGGGTTTAGTTGTGCGGTAGTCTTTTTGGGCCACCTTGATGTCGGCTGGCAACTGAGTATCTCTGAAAAATATCGAGCCAAGTCTCTACAACTATCTCTGTTGGTCAGTGCGAGTTTGCAGCGTGGTTTTCGTAAACATAACTTCTGAGTGGGGTATCCTCGAATCCTCCCTGCGAACGTCCTATAAAGTCTCGAGCACTGTGATCTCGGAAGTCTTTTTCTATCGAGTCCAACTTGTACTTCATGTGCCTCCTCTTTGTTTGTCTGATAATTTCTAAGGCTTCTTTTCTGGTCTGAAGATAATGATGTTGAGTCTCCAGTGACTTCTTAGAGTTATATTTCTGGCAAGCACTTTTTCGTTCTTCCAGTGTTTCTTCACATGCAGAGTCCCACCACGGGTGTTTCGCATTCATCTTCAATGGTATTGCCTCTTTGGCTATCTTGATTATCTTGTCACAGAAGTGATGCCAGGTGCCCGCCTTTTCCTTTTCCCATTCTTCTTTTATGTTGCTGTCTTTGATCTTTTTGGTGTCGAATTTTTGAACATGTTTCCTTGTGATGAATTCTTTTCGGAGTAAATTTCACTTTGATCCGCGTTAGAGAGTGATCAGAGTAAATGTTGGCTCCACTTCGGACTTGCACATCATGAATTTCCTTCTGTGAAGGGTGTGTGATGGCCACGGGGCCGATATGATATTCTCCGAGAGACTGTATAGGAGATCTCCAAGTCTTCTGTTTTCGAGGATGTTTCCTCAGGGAGGTGGACATCATTTTCAGAGTGTTATGTTGGCACAGTTCAATGAGTCTCATGTCATTCTTGTTGGTGAATTTATGGGCTTGGAATTTCCCTACTGTCTTTTGATATCCCTTTTCTCTGCCAGTCTGGGCATTGAAGTCGCCTAGTAATATCTTTGTGTCTTGTTTGCGGACTAATGCCATAATCTTCTAGAGTTTGGACCAGAACTGTTCTACCTTCTGCAGAGCCCTCTTATTTTCAATGTTCCTGGGTGCATGTACATCAATTAGTGTCAATTTTTTGTTTCCACATTGTATGCGCATTGTCATTAGTCTATTACTTACAGGAGTGACTTCGTTAATCGAATCAACTATGCTCTTGTGAATTCCATACCCAGGAGTGGGGTTCCACCTCTTCCTATTCGTTTGTCTGTTTTACCTTTGAAGATACGGTCATTACCATAGTCTAGTGAGTTTTCATCTGTAAGGCGTGTTTCCTGAAGAGTTCCTGTACCTTTTATCGATTTAATTCTGACATTGAGATGTGTAGTTTACCTGGTTGTCGTAAGGTGTTGATGTTGAAGGTCCCGATGTAAGTGGGTATCTTCGCTGGTAGTTTGACAGAGAACTCTGACTTTGTCTGTGATCGTTGTAGCCGAGATCTCCCAGAATCATAAGACCTAGTTGCCGTCCGTTGGTTACCACCTGGGGTAATTCTGTTGTTATCCTCACGAACCATGATTGCTTGTAATCGAATATTTGTCCAGTGTTCCCACTGGGAATTTAGGACCAGGGATTGCTAGTTCTGGAACGTAAATAAGTTTATAAGAAAAATAAGTTTTTAAGATAAATGGAAGTTTGTTATTAGCGACCAAAAGCAGTGAGACAGAGGTGGTCAGTTAATCTTATAATGGTATCAGGTCATAAGGACATACCAGCTTACTAAATTCACTGAATATTTTTGTTGGTTTCGGGGCTAAAGTTGTCAATTATGTGTTAGTTGTGTTTACGAGATCGTTTATCAGTTTCATTTTTGGTACAAGAGCGTTATGCATGCCATACTCTTTTGTTTATTTCCATTAGCTTATTATTGTGGTGCTTCATGTTCATGGTCTTCCTAACATATTCTTTAGTTATCGTAACTCCCAATGCCTTTGGCCACGTTGTAACTTTCAGGGTATGCGGAAAAACAGGAGGCCCTGCGGGAAACAATGCTAATAGCTTTACAACACCCCTCTAAGATACTGGAAAACACAAAATTTCATTCCATCTTCGTCACTAGCTCAGTCAACAGTGCCAGCTATGAAAGAAAATACAGTTTCTTTTAGAGTCCCTATTTGCTATGTAATATCACAGGTAGAACAAGGCCGATTGTATATATATCTGTGCTTCGCAGGCTCTAAACGCAGCCTGCTACCTTCCTCTGGAAAACTACATGATTTCATGGTGTGTGGTTGTAGGATTTAGGTTTAGTTGGTTCTAAGTTCTAGGCGATTGATGACCTCAGCATTTAAGTCGCATAGTGCTCAGAGCCACTTGAGCCACTAAATTCTGGCGGACTCCCCATTCTAAGTTAATACGTTTATAATGTTGACGGATCAAGCGTACACTGAAATGCATATCCCAATATGTGACTTCGGATTTCTTCGCGCATGGTGGACTCTCTGTTCCAGTGTGTGTGTGTGTGTGTGTGTGTGTGTGTGTGGTGAAGAGAGTGGGAGGAAGGGGCTTGTAGGCTATTTGTTCGTGTAAGACAACTTGGGTGCTTAAATCACAGCCAGCGCCGCTACTTTTGTTATTTTACTTTTATTTCAAACGCTTTTATTCAAAGCACCCCTTCTGAATTACGCATGAGCGCTAATGACCCCTCTGACAGACGCCCAAATACATTAAATCAGTCACTCCTCCTTAAAAAAAAAAAAAAAAAAAGGGCGCGCATTCAATGTATAAAGTGGACTTACCCAACAAAACAGCAATAGTTTTGGAAGAGTGAGTGGGTAATCGATCCTTACGCTAATGAAAAATTCAGCAAGCTCGGATAGCAAGGGCGACGTTGTGTCTTGCGCGCAATTTTCGTGTATCGTGAAACAGTAGTTTCACTTATCTGGACCGGACCATCTGGACAAGATTGGTCATCATGAGGTTTACGGGCTTATTTTAGTGATTTAGTATTGTATGATTCATACATAAGATTTTGTATAACACATTTGCGCTCATATTAACTGATAATTGATTTAGAGGGATCTGCTTCAGTTGTTCTGATATTTATTTAAAGCACAATCAGTTTCGAGGTTTTTAAAATCTCAATTTCAACCGGATAAAAACGGTAAGGAAAATATATAATGGAAAATATTGTCTGAGTAGAAACCAAAAGAGCAGACTGCCGAAACAAGGTGACTTAGTTGTAGTATTTGGTAATACATAACACGCGGTCGGGCCAGTGAGTGCTGGACTTCCAATCATTGCCTGTTGGTCAAATTAGAAAAAAGAAAAAGGGGGGTGGGGAGGGGGGTGGTGCAGTAATGAAACTGACCGAAACACGTAACGTCCGAGCGGATGGGACGAAGTAAACAGAAGAAGAGAACAACACAGTACTCACACTGTCCGCAGCTGGGCAGCCGCACGGTAGGAACGCCAACCACCTACTGTGTGGAGAACTATGCCGGGGGTCTGGAAGCACGGTGCAACGCCTGCGTCAACTGTGTGTAAGCAAGTAAATTCACGTTATCACCAATGATATAGAAAAATTTAGACTGACTGGTCCGAGCGCTTACAATACCTCATTTAAAGATATAATCCAATGTGAACGAGGTGTGATACGCCAATAGTGGAAGTACTGTGTTTATTCTCTTCGTCTGCTTACTTCGTCTCTCCCTCCCGGACGTTATAAAAATGGCTCTAAGCACTATGGGACTTAACATCTGAGGTCATCAGTTCCCTAGAACTTAGAACAACTTAAACCTAAAGAACCTAAGGACATCGCACACATCCATGCCCGAGGCAGGATTCGAACCTGCGACCGTAGCGGTCGCCGCACGTTATATTTTAACGTCAGTTTCAGTACTGGGTCCCCACAGCATTTTTCTTTTTTCTAGTTCCGCCAACATGCACTGACTGGCCCGATAACACGTTATGTGTTACCAAATACTATAAGTAAGTCGCCTTGTTCTTTTCGTTTTTACACCTACAGTATTTCGTATTCTATTTCTTCCTTCCTGTCCTTTGTACCGGAGGAGGTTCGAGTACTCCCTCGGGCATGGGTTTGTGTGTTTGTCCTTTGGATAATTTAGGTTAAGTAGTGTGTAAGCTTAGGGACTGGTGACCTCAGCAGTTATATCCCATAAGTCCCAAATGAGAGCGTATGTAGACAGTGAACCATCGCTAGCAAAGTGGGCTGTACAACTGGGCGAGTCCTAGGAAGTCTTCTAGACTAGACCTGCCGTGTGGCGGTGCTCGGTCTGCAATCACTTATAGAGGCGACACGCGGGTCCGACGTATACTAACGGACCGCGGCCGATTTAAAGGCTACCACCTAGCAAGTGTGATGTCTGTCGGTGACACCACACTTTGTATGTTACACTTCTCATACACCTGAAGATGGGATTTTGAAATCTTGAAACCGGTCGTGGTTTAAATAAGTATTAGCACAACTGAAGCTGATTTCTCTAAATTAATTATCATGGCTCTCATTTGCGGATGTCCTACGTACCAAATCTTGAATCTTGTTTTTTATGTCTGCCTGGACTGGCAAACATAAGTTGGAATTGGTAGCAGGACGTGACCGGGGCGTGACGCAAGATCTCATGGCTGAGAAAAGATTAGTCTCAAAGAAAGACGCCAGAGATCAGGAAAATTACTTATCTTCATTCTCCACACTGAATCAAGCACCGTCTATTGCTCTCATAGCAAGTAGCGACGTAATTAAGTTCACAATATAATTCACAAATCCACAGTGCAATCAAAATCGTAACTAGGTTCTAAGCCCAAGGTTGTCATGTAAGATCTATAGAATAACACTTCGATATTAGCACAGCTGGCGAGCAAGAGCGAGTGGCCGTCGCATCAGGTCTGTGCTCCCGTTATATCTTGTGGCCATAGAGGGAGCTGCAGGCAAGAACTATTGAATGGCGCGACGTCTTCAGCTGGAGATACCGCCATGAACCTCCGGCGGCCGCGACGTGAAGCTAAGACCTATCACTACGCATATGTGGCCGGGCTGAGCGACGGCAGGGCGCGCGTGATTCGGTTAGGTCCGCGGGCAGCGCACTAATAACTGGTTTGGGAACGAGACACTTACATTTTAGATTTTATGCCACTTGCTGACACAGATGTAAAAATGTTCGGAATATCAGAGTTTAACATATCGTCGCCAGATAGCGAGAGATAGCTAATTTTGTAAGGAGAGGTAAATAAATGCTGCTGTACCTTATGAAAGCAGCCGTCCCGTCATTCACGTGATGTGATTGACAAAGACCATGTAAACAAAACTAGCGACAACCGAAAGAGGATCAGAAATCTGTTCCCTCCGAATGAGGGTTGTCTGTCATAAATACACATTATCTCACTCTGCCATACATCTTGAATCAAATGTTCTTTTGCCTCCATTTCTAAGGACATTGGGTTACGCACTTGGCGCTCAGGTTAACAGTGCTATTAAAGTCTCTCTGTTATCTATGTGATCCCGGCGGGGGTTCGAGTCCTTAGAATAATTTAGATTAAGTAGTGTGTAAGCTTCGGGACTGATAACCTTAGCAGTTAAGTCCCATAAGATTTCACACACATTTGAACATTTGTTATCTATGAAATTCTCTTCTACCCGATGGCTCCCGCCGATGAAACCTTACCAAATTTTGTTAAACAAGTTTCCTGTTACGTTTGGAACTTTCCTTTCATCCGTCCTCGGATCTTCCTTGGCGTTGGATGAACACCCAGTCGCGGCCCCGTCAGGAATCCACTCACTTTTAGCGCTGAGCGGCAAGAGAGACGTTATGCGACATGCACGGGAAGAACAAAAATATGAAAACATGATAGGAAAACCGTTTACATTCAAAACAGCTCGCAGTCGTCTCGCAATGAATTAATACAAGACCTGTGTGGTTTCCAAGGGAATATTATACCATTCTTCCTGCAAAATAGTGGCGCCTTCAGTTAACGATGATTGAAGTGGATAGTGATCACGCACCCTTCACTCGAAATTACTCCATAGAGGCTACAAACTATTGAGCTCTGGTGACTGTGCTGGCAGACGAAACGTGACAATGCATCGTCGGGCTCCGAAAACCAGTCTTGAACGAAGCGAGCTGTGTGGACAGGGTCTTCTCATCTTCAAACGCATCATCATCATCATTACAGGGGAACAAACAAGGTACCATAGGATGGACCTGATCTGCCAAAATGATGACATAATTCTTGCAAGAACTGCGACCTCGCATGGGATACCATGATATGTATGTGGAAATCATCACCGAACACCCGCCATGTTTCACTTTGGGGACCTAAAGTCGGCCAGAATATGGAAACAGTGTGACACAGTTTTTGTGGTGTCTGGCGGTGACACCACATTCCTCCCCCGCAAATCGGCGTACGGTTGTGTTATAAGGCTTCCGCCCGCCGTGGGGAGGACCCCATGTTGACGTATGCGACGAGGTGGGGAGCCTAACAACAGGCGAGGCTGTGCCATCCGCACCCTGCCATTCGGTCCGAGGGGAGCTAGGAAACGCCTGAAAACCTAGTCCAGGGTGCACGCCAACATGCGGTGTACGCGCCCGTACAGAGAAATGAGGGGCCGAAGGGTCGACCTCCATCGGGTCGTGGCACCCGACGGGCGAAGACGCCATGTGGTCCAGAGCGGGCAAGAGTTCCATGTCGGAGGTCAGCTGGTCACGGGAAGCGATCGGCGGAGCGTGACCCAGGGAGGCGCCCGGCGGTTGCAGCGACGCGTCCACTGCGGGCGTCGCCGGCGGGAGAACAGGCGGCGGCGCGTCGCCATGGGGCAAAATGGAAGGCAGCGTCGGTAACACCTGGGGATGAGGCCAGCCAGTAGATGGGTCCCCAGGGCGCTGACCGGACGGCACCGTCGCTGAAAGCAGACGGGGAGCGGCAGATCCCGTGCGACGACAGAGGCGCAGCTGATTGAGATGCCGACGCACCTCACCAGAGGCCCCCAAAACCAGATACATAGCGCGGCCGAGGCAGCGAGGAATGCGCCCTGCGAGCCAACGCCGTGAACCTCGATAGTTGCGATAGTATACAACGTCGCCTGGGGCAAAAGCAGGTGTCTGCCGCTGCACAGGAACCTGAGGCGGCGGATGTAGCAAAGACATCAAAGTTCGATGAGGACGACCGTGGAGCAACTCAGCCGGCGTGCGACCATCTCGGGGCTGAGAGCGATACGAGGACAAAAAGAGCAATAACGCGTCCGCCCGAGAATGAGACTCTTTCAACTTCAACATCTGTGACTTGAAAGTGCTGACCAAACGTTCAGCGGCACCGTTTGACTGCGGCGAAAACGGCGCGGACGTCAGATGTTGAATACCATTGACCTTGCAGAATGACTGAAATTCTGCGGACATGAATTGTGGGCCATTTTCGGAAACAATAGTGTGTGGAAGACCTTCAATGCAAAAGATAGCAGACAACGCTTGGATGGTGGCAGAGGACGTCGTGGAAGACATCCGGACAACAAAAGGAAAGTTACTGAATGAATCGACAACTACTAACCACCGAGCATTCCAGAAGGGACCAGCAAAATCGATGTGTAAGCGTTGCCAAGGGGAAGTGGCTTTTGGCCATGCAAAGAATTTCCGCGGTGGTGCGGATTGTTGTTCGGCACACGCCATGCGAGAAGAGCACATTTGTCCTTCCGCAAGCGAAGACCATTTTGTCGCAAGACCTGAAATAATGTTCTGAGATTGGCTAAATGTTCGTCTTCCGTCTTTCCGGAGATCACAATATCGTCCAGATAGTTTGCTGCAGTAGGGACCGACGCACAAACAGTTTGTAGATATTGCTGAAACAATGCAGGGGCGGATGCACACCCGAATGCCAGTCGTTTGAATCGGTACAAACCAAGATGCGTGTTAACAACCAAAACGCGCTGGGATTCTTCGTCCACCGGTATTTGCAAGTACGCATCTGCTAGGTCCAACTTCGAAAAATAATTACCCGGGCACAGTTTGTCAAAAAGATCTTCCGGGCAGGGTAAAGGAAAAGTTGTAATCACTAGTTGTGGATTCACTGTTGCCTTGAAGTCCACACACAGTCTCAATTTTCCGGAAGGTTTTTGCAAAATTACTAAGGGTGATGCCCAGAGAGAAGCCTGCACACGTTCAATCACACCTTGTGATTCCAAATCGTGTAATGTTCTTGCGACCTCATCACGCAATGCGTGGGGAACATTGCGCGCCCTGAAAAATTTCGGTTGCGTGTTTAATTTCAGTTCCAAATGTGCTTTATAATTCTTAGCGCAACCAAGGCCCAGTGCAAAAATGTCTGCAAATTCTTCACATAGATGAGTAACACTTGCTGAAGGCACAGTCTGGTTCACTGATAGGACCTGATTGACTATAGACAAGTTAAACAACTGAAATAAATCTAAACCAAACAAGTTCACAGCAGAAGAAGAACGAAGGACGTACAATGACACAAGTTTTGTTTGTCCCTTGTATGTTGCAAGAAGGCTGCACTGTCCTAACACAGGGATATGCTGACTGGAATAGCTACTGAGCTTAACATTTGCGGCACACAACGCAGGTGTGCCCAGCTGTTTGTACGTGTCGTGATTGATCAAGGAAACTGCACCTCCGGTATCGAGCTGGAACGGTATGACTTGGCCGTTAATGGCCAAGTACACAAAAAGTTTACTGTCCTGCTGACGACAAGAGCGACTGTCTCGTGCAACATGAACTGACACTGGTACAGAATCACTTGCGACTTGACGTGATTTCCGGCGGCGTCGACGCACACTATTTGTGGGACGAACACAGTCACTGTTAGAGAGAGTGGCACCGGGTGGAGTGGACTGAACTACATGAATTGCCATGGACGAAGGTTCACGAGCCTGAGTATTCTTGGTTCGATTCCGGCACGAAACAAAGGGCCTGGAATGGTTGCGAGCGTCCGTTCTGAGCTTTTTCTGGCAAACACTTTGAACATGTCCTTTTTTATTACAGAAAAAGCAAATAGCCTGGCGTGACGGGCAATTCTCACGCGAATGTCTAGTAGCACACTGCGGGCATGATTTTAGCACTGCATTTGCTTGCTTGGGCGGCACACGTGGCGGAGAGCCTGGTGGCAGCTGCGCGGACGGGCGCGAGGGCTGTTTACTGTTCCGTTCAGCTCGCCCGGCGGGCCAGTTAATGTGACACATGGCAGGTGAAGTTTCAAGTGATTCCTGAGCAAAGTCAAGTGTGTCCTGTCGATCCAATATGTCTATCACTTGTTGAAGGGAGGGATTGACTAGCTTCAAAATCAGTTCCCGTATACGAACATCAGAAACGTTCTGTGCAATTGCATCACGTACCATAGTATCTGTATAAGGGAGTCCATATTGACACTCAAAAGCACAATCCCTAGTAAGGCCTTGCAAGGTTGCAACCCACTCCCTATTAATCTGACCGGCCATACGTTTTGTACGAAAGTAAGTATACCGTTTGGCAACTACATTGACTGATTCTTTGAAATATGCATCTAATGCAGAAAAAATTTCTTCGTAGGACAGAGTTGCTACGTCGCGTCGGGGAAATAATTTCACTATCACATGGTACGTCTGGACGCCTACGGCGGAAAGGAGAAACGGCTACCGCTCATTAACTTGAATTCTGCAGGCGGCGAGATGGAATCCAAATTGGCGTGACCACTCCGTCCAGCTTTCCAGTGCCGCATCAAATGGACGAAAAGGTGGTGCAACTGCGTGTTGTGGCTGCGGGAGCGGTGGAGGGGCGGCGGCCGCATCGTTTTGCATTGCACGTTGACCCTGGATGAGCTGTCCAAGGGCATCCAGTAAGGCCTGCGTTTGCTGATTCTGCAAGCGATAAGATTCGGACAGTACATCTGGAAATTGTGGCGAAGCCATTACACAAGTAAACCAGTCTAGCAATACGAACGGAAAATCCTCGTCGTCATTTGTTGTGACTTGGCAAGACAGCCAAGCCATAGGAGGTGAAGCTGAAAGGCACGCGTTTAAGCTCACGCAGGCTGGCGTGAGGTCCGCAACAGTTAAAGGATTTGAGTCTAGCAAATAAAGTACGTAGCTGTTGGAATACTTAACTTTAATCCATAATTGGTGAACATCGGTCTGACGGTACATGCATCACAAGATAAATAGCAAATGATAATGGCGCCTTGCTAGGTCGTAGCAAATGACGTAGCTGGAGGCTATGTTAACTATCGTCTCGGCAAATGAGAGCGTAATTTGTCAGTGAACCATCGCTAGCAAAGTCGGCTGTACAACTGGGGCGAGTGCTAGGAAGTCTCTAGACCTGCCGTGTGGCGGCGCTCGGTCTGCAATCACTGATAGTGGCGACACGCGGGTCCGACGTATACTAACGGACCGCGGCCGATTTAAAGGGTACCACCTAGCAAGCGTGGTGTCTGGCGGTGACACCACAGTTTCCATTGCGGCCGAGTTTATATCCCAATAGGGAAACATGGTAGGGGTTCGATGATGATTTGGGCAGCCATATTGTGGTATTCCAAGAACCCCATGAGAACTCTGCAAGCTCTCATTGCTGCCAAGGATTATGTGGTGCTGGCCGGTGTGGCCGAGCGGTTCTAGGCGTTGCAGTCTGGAACCGCGCGACCACTACGGTCGCAGGTTCGAATCCTGCCTCGGGCATGGATGTGTGTGATGTCCTTAGGTTAGTTATGTTTAAGTAGTTCTAAGTTCTAGGGGACTGATGACCTCAGATGTTAAGTCCCATAGTGCTCAGAGGCATTTGAACCATTTTATTATGTGGTCATTTTACATGATCATGCGCATTCCATGGTACGATGTTTGTTCGCCAGTGATGATGATGTGTTCCAAGACGACAGGGTCCCTAGTCACACAGCTCGCATCGTTCATAACTTGTTTTGTGAGCACATGGGTGAATCGTGACATCTTCCCTGTCACCACCCTCACGTGATGTCATTACTGTTGAGCGTTTGTGGTTCACTTTGGAGAGAAGGGCGCGTGATCGCTAGCCCTCTCCGTCAACGTTACTTGAATTTGCCACCATCTCGCAGGAGTAATGGTACAAAGTTTTCTTGAAAACCACACGTAACTTATAGTTATCCATTCCAAGATTGCAGGAGCTGTTTTAAATGCGAGCCGGTTTCCTACGCCGTGTTAGGCATGGCCTTGTGTTGCGGTTTTGGTATGTCCACAGTTTCGTCTATTTCATGTACTTCTCTGCGCTTTAACTGTGATGTGTGTATGCCACGTTTCGACCATTGGGGATATCTATCAACTTTCGTGATCGTATCGAGTTCTGAGAAGTAAAAACTAAGTGTATGTCTTCCGTACCATGGTCGTATTGATACAGCGCCACCACCTAGGAACGATTATATAACTGCTGCTTACCGATTTGTACCAAGTGTGGTATGAAAGTAATCTCACTCGTCCCATATGGTATGTTTTCTGTCGTTAATTAATGATTCTTCGAATAAAGTAACTGATTGCTGTTTTTGATAGCTAATTATTTCCTACTGTGAAGGTAATGCATACTAAGCAGGTTATGTTCATGTCATAAATGCTGTCTACAGTTGCACAGTCATTGCTTGTGTCTCGCTAGTAATAACAAAATGGAAACGTGTTTACACAGCGTCCAGTCAAATGTTCGACTTCGAGTGCAATAACTACTCACAGACGGCCGGTGCAGCACTAGCGGTAGAGGGTGTAGAAAGCGTGTTGTGGGGACGCGGAAACATTGCAGTCTTTGTCGTAGGGCGAAAACGGAGCGATTTATCTGACGTCCATAAGTGTGTTATCATATGCTTTCGGGCCAAGGGTGGAAACATTTTCGAAACGACTAACTTCGTCAACTGTTTGCGTGCCGCCGGAGCTAAGGTATAGCATAATGGCAAAATGGAGCTACTCAATGTTAGCGGTGAGGCAACTATGGTGCACCACAAGCCATAGTTGACAGGGGTGAATGATGGCTGTGAGTACTGTACGGGTGAATAGAAGTGAAACTACTGAGTAGCTGGCCACCCATGTGAACCAAGGGGGTACCAACAGTGTCTCCTCAACGAATGTTCAGCGGACGTTGCTGCTTTATGGGTGTCTGCAGCAGGTGCGTGGTTCGTGCACCCATGCTGACGCTGTTCACTGGAGACGAAGGCTGGAATTGGCACACCTGTACCGCAACTGGACGCCCAGTAAGTGGTGACAGGCGGCCAATTCAGATGAATCACGTTTTCTGCTCCGTCGGACAGATAGCAGTTGACGTGTACAGCGTGAAACGTCTGAAAGCAAACACTCCGCAACCAGGAGGGAGCGTTACAGTCTGGGCGATGTTTCCGAGGCATTCCCTGAATGATTTCGTCATGGAGGGCGCCGTGGATCACCACAAGCATGCATCTCGCCTCATGGACCATGATATCCAAAACATGTATCTTGTTTTTCTTCGAAACGATGACATCTACCTGCAGGACAGTGCAACGTGTAACACAGCTCACAGTGTAAGTGCGTGTTTATTGCATTCCCCTGGCTACCAAACAACCTAGATTGAAACCCGATCGAGAATCTGTGGGACCATCTCGATCGCTATGTTGGCGGCACAGATCCTCAGCCGAGAAACCTAACACAGCTGGCCACGGCACTGAAGCCAGCATTCTTCTTGCGTCTCTCACACTGCCCAAGTATGATATTCAAGCAAGTCAAGTGACTCGCAGTGTAGATAGTAGTTATCATCTAAGAGTTGTAGAGCAGGCAACGAAAGCTAACAAAATCATCACCTTAGTTATCACCCTCCCATATGTTACCTGTCATAAAAACCACAATTTTTCAAACCAAAAAGCTTCCTCGTCCTAACGCTGCTATACCAACCAAGGGTTTGTTGTACAGACCCTTTCAAATTAAGGGAGAAGAAACGATAGAATTAGTAAGTTAAAAATTATAAATAAGGAAATTAAAAATGAAATAAAAAACTACAATGTTTTTTTTTTTTCAAAATCGATAACAGGCTTAGAAAACTATTAATTTGCTTTTATTAACTCTCTATATAAGTATGAAACCAACAAGTATTCTAGTTTATCTTCATCATCCAAAAGGCTTTTAGTATAACGATGTGGAAGAATAATTTTATATTTATCATTTAGAACTGATGTAACTTCATAACGAAATTTAGTTGGTAAAAATTAAGCTTTTGAAATATTGTAAGATTTAATTTTTTAGTTCTATGAATTTAGTAAAACCTCTCGTAAATCATTACTGAAACTATTAAGCACGTTTAATAATGCATCAATATTTTTGCTCATGTCTGGTTTTTGCTTCGTTTATATATAAAATAATTTTTAATTTTTTAAAATAAAAACCAATAAAATAAAAAAGTAATAAAATAATTTTTAGTTTTTTAAGTAAAAATTATTATGTAGTTTAAACTTCGTTATTTTAGTGTTGGATGGATATCCAACATTAAAATATGTATCAAAATTTGAAACCACGTAACACTTTTATTTTTAAAAAATCCTTTCAATTGCCATATAGAGAAGACTTTAAATAAGATTAAAAAATAAATGTATACTCAAAAAGGTGTAAGACCTTGATGCTAGGAGAATAATAGTGGGGTTTTTGTTAGAATTCTCTCTATTTAATCATCTTTCTCCACCGGTTTTTTTTTGTCGCTTTTGGTCTGCAGCTTTGGATGTTCTCTCTATCCACCCATCTTCTTGTTGGCTGCATCTTGATATAGGTGGAAGAGTTGCTGACATCTGATGGTCTCATCTTCTTCCAGATGGGTGGCAGCGGCAGACGAATAATACAATAGAATTAGATGCTCAGTCTAATAGATATTGCAATTTTTTTTTCGTTGCATCTGCTCGGGGCGGACGTTGTAAGACACCCGTTTAAGTTCGTTGTTGATCGATTAACTCAGCTTTTTTATTACAGAGGGCAGCTGACCCTCTGACCGAACACGCTGAGATACCGTGACGGCATTCATTCAGCTTGTATACACAGGGTAAAAAAATAGCGCTCACAAATCTTATCTATATAACTGGGAATCGAGTGACAAAGTTGATTTGAGAACAAATATTTCTACATGTGGCGTTAGTAGTATCCTGAACCAGTTTCAGATGCTAAAGCCATTCAGGTACCTGGTATGACAGGGTAATGGGACCTGAGTGTCGCCCTGCGCTGTCTTTTCGCCGCAGCGGATAGCGATAAAAACTTCAGTCCTGAGACTGGTTTGACGCAGCTCTCCATGCTACTTTATCCTGTGCAACCATCTTCATCTCCCAGTACCTACTGCAACCTACATCCTTCTGAATCTGTTTAGTGTATTCATCTCTTGGTCTCCCTCTACGATTTTTACCCTCCACGCTGCACTCCAATAATAAATTGGTGATCCCTTGATGCCTCAGAATATGTCCTACCAACCGATCCCTTCTTATTGTCAAGTTGTGCTACAAACTCCTCTTCTCCCCAATCCTATTCAATACCTCTTCATTAGTTATGTGATCTACCCATCTAATCTTCAGCATTCTTCTGTAGAACCACATTTCGAAAGCTTCTATTCTCTTCTTATCTAAACTATATAATGTCCATGTTTCACTTCCATACATGGCTACACTCCATACAAATACTTTCAGAAAGTACTTCCTGATACTTAAGTCTATACTCGATGTTAACAAATTTCTCTTCTTCAGAAACGCTTTCCTTGCCATTGCAGGTCTACATTTTATATCCTCTCTACTTCGACCATCATCAGTTATTCTGCTCCCCAAATAGCAAAACTCCTTTACTACTTTAAGTGTCTCATTTCCTAATCTAAGCCCCGCCGCATTACCTGATTTAATTCGACTACATTCCATTATTCTCGTTTTGCTTTCGTTGATGTTCATTTTATATCCTCCTTTCAAGACACTGTCCATTCCGTTCAACTGCTTTTCCAAGTCATTTGCTGTCTCTGGCAGAATTACAATGTCATCGGCGAACTTCAAAGTTTGTGGCCGAGCGGTTCTAGGCGCTACAGTCTGGAACCGCGCGACCGCTACGGTCGCAGGTTCGAATCCTGCCTCGGACATGGGTGTGTGTGATGTCCTTAGGTTAGTTAGGTTTAAGTAGTTCTAAGTTCTAGGGGACTGATAACCTCAGAAGTTAAGTCCCATAGTGCTCGGATCCATTTTGAACCTCAAAGTTTCTATTTCTTCTCTATGGATTTTAGTACCTACTTCGAATTTTTCTTTTGTTTCCTTCACTGCTTGCTCAATATACAGATTGAATAACATCGGGGAAAGGCTACAACACTGTCTCTCTCCCTTCCCAACCACTGCTTCCCTTTCATGTCCCTCAAATCTTATAACTGCCATATGGTTTCTGTACAAATTGTAAATATCCTTTCGCTCCCTGTATTTTACCCCTGCCACCTTCATAATTTGAAAGAGAGTATTCCAGTCAACATTATCAAAAGCTTTCTCTAAGTCTACAAATGCTAGAAACGTAGGTTTGCCTTTCCTCAATCTAGCTTGTAAGATAGTCGTAGGGTCAATATAGACTCACGTGTTCCAATCTTTCTACGGAGTCCAAACTGATCTTCCCCGAGGTCGCCTTCTACTAGTTTTTCCATTCGTCGGTAAAGAGTTCGCGTTAGTATTTTGCGGCCGTGACTTATTAAACTGATAGTTCGGTAATTTTCACATCTGTCAACACCTGCTTTCTTTGGGATTGGAATTATTATATTCTTCTTGAAGTCTGAGAGTATTTCGCCTGTCTCATACATCTTGCTCACCAGATGGTAGAGTTTTGTCAGGACTGGCTCTCCCAAGGCTGTCAGTAGTTCTAATGGAATATTGTGTACTCCTGGGGCCTTGTTTCGACTCAGGTCTTTCATGCTCTGTCAAACTTTTCACGCAGTATCGTATCTCCCATTTCATCTTCATCCACATCCTCTTCCATTTCCATAATACTGTCCTCAAGTACGTCGCCCTTGTATAGACCCTCTATGTACTCCTTCCACCTTTCTGATTTCCCTTCTTTGCTTAGAACTGGGTTTCCATCTGAGCTCTTGATATTCATACAAGTTGGTTCAAATGGCTCTGAGCACTATGGGACTCAACTGCTGTGGTCATCAGTCCCCTAGAACTTAGAACTACTTAAACCTAACTAACCTAAGGACAGCACACACATCCATGCCCGAGGCAGGATTCGAACCTGCGACCGCAGCAGTCGCACGGTTCCGGACTGCCTAGAACCGCGAGACCACCGCGGCCGGCTATTCATACAAGTGGTTTTCTTTTCTCCAAAGGTCTCTTTAATTTTCCTGTAGGCAGTATCTATCTTACTCCTAGTGAGATAAGCCTCTACATCCTTACATTTGCCCTGCAGCCATCCCTTCTTAGCCATTGTGCACTTTCTGTCGATCTCATTTTTGAGTCGTTTTTATTCCTCTTTGCCTGCTTCATTTACTGCATTTTTATATTTTCTCCTTTCATCAATTAAATTCAATATATCTTCTGTTACCCAAGGATTTCTATTAGCCCTCGTCTTTTTACCTACTTGATCGTCTGCTCCCTTCACTATTTCATTTCTCAAAACTACCCATTCTTCTTCTAGTGTGTTTTTTCCCCCATTCCTGTCAATTTTTCCCTTATCTTCTCCCTGAAACTCCGTAAATCCTCTGGTTTAGTCAGTTTATCCAGGCCCCATCTCCTTAAATTGCCACCTTGTAGCAGTTACTTCAGTTTTAATCTACAGTTCATAACAAATAGATTGTGGTCAGAATCCGCATCTGCCCTTGGAAATGTCTTACGATTTAAAACCTGGTTCCTAAATCTCTGTCATACCATTATATAATCTATGTGGAACCTGTCAGTATCTCCAGGCTTCTTCCATGTATACAACCTTCTTTTATGACTCTTGAACCAAGTGTTAGCTATGATTAAGTTATGCTCTGTGCAGAATTCTACCAGGCGGCCTCCTCTTTCATTTCATACCCCCAATCCATATTCACCTACTACGTTTCCTTCTCTCCCTTTTGCTACTACCGAATTCCAGGCATCCATGACAATCACAAAAAATGGTTCAAATGGGTCTGAGCACTATGGGACTTAACTTCTTTGGTCATCAGTCCCCTAGAACGTAGAACTACTTAAACCTAACTAACCTAAGTACATCACACACATCCATGCCCGAGGCAGGATTCGAACCTGCGACCGTAGCGGTCGCGCGGTTCCACAGTGAAGCGCCTAGAACCGCTCGGCCACACCGGCCGGCTGACAATTACATTTTCGCCTCTCTTCAATATCTGATTAATTTCTTTTAATTTCATCATAAATTTCTTCGTCATCTGCAGAGCTAGTTGGCATATAAACTTGTACTACTGTAGTAGGCGTGGGCTTCGTGTCTATCTTGGCCACAATAATGCGTTCACTATGCTGTTTGCAGTAGCTTACTCGCACTCCTATTTATTTATTCATTATTAAACCTACTCCTGCATTATCCCTATTTCATTTTGTATTTATAATCCTGTATTCGCCTGACCAAAAATCTTGTTCCTCCTGCCACCGAACTTCACTAATTCCTACTATATCTAACTTAAACCTATCCATTTCCCTTTTCAAATTTTCTAACCTACCTGCCCGATTAAGGCATCTGACATTCCACGCTCAGGTCTGCAGAACTACAGTTTTGTTTTTTCCCGAAAACGACGCCCTCCTGAGTAGTCCCCGCCCTGCGATCCGAATGGGGACTATTTTACTTCCGGAATATTTTACCCAAGAGGACGCCATCATCATTTAACCATACAGTACAGCTGCATGGCCTTGGGAAAAATTACGGCTGCAATCTCCCCCCTGCTTTCAGCCGTTCGCAGTACCAGCACAGCAAGGCCGTTTTGGTTAGTGTTACAAGGCCAGATAAGTAAATCATCCAGAATGTTGCCCCTGCAACAACTGAAAAGGCTACTGCCCCTCTTCAGGAACTACACGTTTGTCTGGCCTCTCAACAGATACCCCTCCGTTGTAGTTGCACCTGCGGTACCGCTATCTGTATCGGTGAGGCACGCAAACCTCCTTACCAACGGCAAAGTCCTTGGTTCATAGGGGGGGGGGGGGGGGGGAGGGTGACGCATGTAAGAGGCAGAATTATGCAATATCAGGTGTCCAGAACAGACGAATTTTTGTTAATTTCTCAAATATTAACGCATTTTAAAGTTTAAGATTACAAACATAATCAACATGAAAAGGGCTAACCAGAAAAATAGTTAAATATAATTGGATATAATTAGTTACACTTAAAAATTTTCAACCAATATTCTGTGTTGTCCACCATAAGTTACATTCTTTTTACCATATATAGTTATATAACCGAACGTTTAATTAGGAATGTCATCTTTAAGGGGGGGTAGCACGTTAAATGGCCCAACTTGGAGCAGGAGAAGTACCACAGGACATTTTAATATGCACTGTCTATACATTTACAAATAAATCATAAAACTTTGTCAGCATGACCAGGAAGGATGGAGGATTTACACTCATAGCAGTGGAAGCATTCGCTGTCTGTCGTATTCCTTCCCCCTCTTCCAGCCAAATATTGCCTGATGATCCCGCGGTAGCTCTCAAGAAACATCGGGTTCTCACAATTTACACAGGTCACGTCTCCTTAACTTCATAATTTTCTCGTATTTCTTCAGTTTTAATCTTCAGCTCATTACCAATAAATTATGTGTGAACTCCACGTCTTCCATTGGAAATCTTTTGCGGTTCAAAAAAATGGCTCTGTGCACTATGGGACTTAACATCTATGGTCATCAGTCCCCTAGAACTTAGAACTACTTAAACCTGACTAACCTAAGGACATCACACAACACCCAGTCATCACGAATCTTTTGCGGGTTAAAATCTGGATTCAAAATCTCTATCTTATCACTATGTATTTTTTTCTGAATCCTTCTTGTCCTACCAGATCTGCTTCATATGTACAAACTTTTTTACGATTCTTAAGACCAGTGTTAACAATGATTAAATTAATTCTCTGTCAAAACTTTTACCACTCGGCTTCCTCTTCCGTTCTCTTCCTACAGTCAATGTTCTCCTTGTGTTCTTCCTTCTCTTCACTCTCGTACAATCTAATTTCAGTTCCGTACCCCAATCAAATTTTAGAGTTCCGTAACTATATGAATAATTTATTTTATCTTAATATACATTCTATCAGTCTCTTCTCCATTTGAGCTTGTGAGAGTTGGCTCAAGTCTATCTTGACTACGGTAATGTGTTCGGTATATTGCTCGCAGTAGTTCATCCATATTCTGTTTTATTTCAGATTTAAAATGCGATTTATATTTTCTGTGCGATGCATTCCAAGTAATTTTGTTTATACGTATTTTCTTCTGTTTAGATAATTTTCCATCTAGACACCTATTATCGTAGAGAAAGCGAAGTAAAGAATATTGTATTATTTTGCAGAAGAGTTTGCAAATGCACTCTAATATATATATATATATATATAAGACTGGATTGAAGAACTCCCTAGATAGTAGGGTTGACAACATCCGAACGCCGTCATTTAAAAATAATCGTAGATTAAAGATGATGTCCGAAGCATCTAACCAGACTTACGCAGTCAGCGTCTTGGTATTTTCACATTTCATCTTCAGATAGCTTATAAAACACTTGCGATAAATACGCACCACTAGGGCTACATTCAGCATTTTCTCTACGCTCAGTGAGATTATTTTATTTACATTTGAGAAAGAAAATAAAGATCCCGCCGTTTTATTATCTGACCTCATTCGTATATACATGCAGCACAGGTGGTCGGGTGTTCACGCTTAATTCCCCAGCTAGTTATTACTTGGGCAACTAATTAGGAGCAACGGCTGCAGCGCTCATACGCGTGGGATTTCGCAGACAGCTCTACGAGTATTCCTTATGAGCCGTTCCCGTTCCTCCACTGAGTTGTTTCAACAGTCTGAAATGCAGAACAATCTCTCAAAATGCTGTCGATATCTTTAAATTCTCTTACGGCATTTTAGAGGTATATTTTTTATTGGTAAGCTATATTACCCCGAAAAAATTAAAAAACGGAGAAAATAGTTACTTAAATTGATTATTCTGCCTCTCCACATTACAGTAGCACCAAATTTAAGAACTAACAGCAAAATCGGTGAATGTCTGTTAGTAGCATTACATCAGCGTCTAAGTACTCGTCATATAATGGGAAATTTTTCTGCAAATGAATGTCGCTATGAGGCACACTTTATTGGCTATACATAATTACCAAACACACCTTGGAAAAATTGTGTCATGCCGGAGATTTCAACAACTTCTTTAACGTATTATAAGACATTAAGACATGTGGCTGTAGTTCTTGAATGACTTATAATAAGCCAGAAGATAAAGCACAACAGTAAGAGATTTTTACGGCTCTGCCTTAAAATAAAGTAAAATTAAACTGCAATCTGATAACTGATTTAAAGTCGTAGTGCTTTGCTAGGGGAATGGTTCTATTGGAAGTGATATACCTTAGTTTCCTGAGATATTTAGGAAAGACTCACTTAGCCAGTTCTTGAGGACCTTCATTATATCGTGCACTCCGAATCGTAGAGCAACTTGGCATTTTTCATACTTACAAATTAGAACAAAGTGATCAGTGAGAAGACCGGCTGGGGATTGAACTCAGTATCTCCGATCTGGTAACCTAACGCTTACCTACCGAGCTACCACGCCGCACACCAATACCGAACGTAAAGGCCATGGGCGATAATTAGTATGCAACTAAATAAAGATATTCCCGAAGAATTGTTGTATAGTAGTCCTCAACAATAATTAAACTGGGTTTGATTTTCAGGTATCATTTCATCCTAGACTAAAAAAACGATAATTAAATATGCGGACACCATAAAATTTACTACACTACACAAACATTTAGTGTGTACAAGAAGATACGTTGTTACTTGTGTTGAATACGGTGTTTTATTACTTCAGCAGAAACGTTCGAGACAAAAAAAATTGTCAGTACCGATAATAACAACAATTTCCTATGAATGTGGTGTTGACTAGGGTCATTGCGGCTGCCGGATATTCTTTTTCCTTAAATTCATTAGCAGTCTCAATGTTTTTGTTACTTATGAACACTACTCGTTCTTCCAGTACGTTATTTGTGCATTCTAATCTGTAGAACGACCTCTCGGGATGACAAAACTTTAATTAGCCTTCTACTGATATGTAATTTCCCCTTTAGATTCCACTTTAACCCCTATTTACAAACAAATATTTAGATAAAATCAAAATTAATCTACAGCTAATCTGTGAGTAATTTCATTGTGATACCTACAACGTATAGAACACTGGCTCTCACGAAAATTCGCAGTATTGTAAATGATATACGTCTCGAGAAACACATCAAATAATAAATGCAGTTTTCTGAAGATTTTAATGCGTACATCGTATGAGGCGTTGCGAGAAGCTATTGTCCTTGTAGTCGGAAGGACGGCAGATTTAGGTGTCTCGTGGTTACTCGAAATAGCTTAAGTGACATTCTGGAAAGGTTCCTTCGAGAAGAACATCGCTGATGTCCTCCCCATTGGTTCCTCATTCCGAGCATGTACTCCGTCTCTAACAACTTCTTCATTGGCGTGGAGTTAAGCCCTAATCTGCTTTCCGTTGTAATGCGTATCTGACTGTTGGTGTAATCGTCTTATCCACGAGACATTTTCCAGGAGAACAATACTGTTGAAATTAATTAAAATGAAGCTCGTGGACACTGCCAGTGGACCGACGATTATTGTTTATCAGCCAAAGACGTCACTGGCCTCACTATCAAAATGGTCAGTGAATCGTTCTCCCAGTCGTTAACGTTAGACACTTGTAGTGGACTGGCCAG
The DNA here is from genome assembly GCF_023864345.2 of Schistocerca serialis cubense. Lineage (NCBI taxonomy): Eukaryota > Metazoa > Arthropoda > Insecta > Orthoptera > Acrididae > Schistocerca > Schistocerca serialis. Next base: position 316,306,922 of record NC_064640.1, on the reverse strand, counting down.
ACCGCCAATCCACTATAACCGGTAGCCGAAAGGCACGCGTTTAAGCTCACGCAGGCTGGCGTGAGGTCTGGAACAAGGTAAAGTAATTATCCTATCAAGAAAAGAACGTAGTTGCTTGAATACGTAACTTTAATCCACAATTGGAGAACATCGCACTTGTTTAGACATTATTAACAATATCGATATAAACTGGTAATGGCGCCTTGCTAGGTCGTAGCAAATGACGTAGCTGAAGGCTATGCTAACTATCGTCTCGGCAAATGAGAGCGTAATTGTCAGTGATCCATCTCTGGCAAACTCTGCTGTACAACTGGGGCGAGTGCTAGGAAGTCTCTTTAGACCTGCCGTGTGGTGGCGCTCGGTCTGCAATCACTGACAGTGGCGACACGCGGGTCCGGCGTATACTAATGGACCGCGGCCGATTTAAAGGCTACCACCTAGCAAGTGTGGTGTCTGGCGGTGACACCACAACACTGAAACTGCGGCGCTATTACTTCCTTTAGTAGCTCGCCGGGTTCTCTGACCAATTAAAACATGACTTCGTTAAATCCAGCTGTAAATTTAAAAGTAGGATCAGAATTCTTGCTATCAAAAGACAGCTCTGTTGAAGTTTACGTACTGCACAGTTCCCCAAACAAAAACCAACAACAGTCCCGCTCTCAGACTTGCCTAAACTTACCAAATACAAAATCTCTGATGACCTTTAAGTTGAAAGCGCCAAAGAAAAGAAAATATGCCCCTCTTACTCACCTATATTTCTCGTCCACGAAACTCGTAATTGTCGAAGTGTAGTTGCAGAGAAATTCGGCCTCATATTCAAAATCTGTAAACAACTAAAGCAATCTTGACTCACAAGAAGTGACTCTTTTGAAGTTTTTGAAAACTATATTTTCCAGTCCATTCAACCAAGGTAAATCGTAGAAACATTGCAACTCTGACACTTCTAAATTTATATAACAGTGCACTTCAATGCCAGTGTCGCACTGTTTTTTCCGTAGAAAATTAGTTTTCAACACCCATTCAAGAACTTCCATATATCTGGTTTGTTTGGCATTTTGCTTGATTTATACTCGCAAATAAGTTCATAAGTAAGCTAAGCAGAGCATTTGCAGTTAATTTTTTTATCCTTGCAAAATTTAAAATGTTTGGAATGCAATGCGCAGAAGATGACAAGACATTATGAAATTGTGCATTAGAATATTCCATAATCTACCTGCCTGGTCACCTACTGAATAATTTTCTACAAATGAGCAGTATCCTGCATTTTATCGTGTATACAAACTAATAAAACGATTGACATCCTTTGGAACTGTAAAAAAATGTATGGGCTTAATACGTGAAAGGCATTATGTACGTAGCGTGTCTGATAGCTAGCAGACTATTACAGTAAACTCCAATGACAGGGTTTATTAATGTGTTAATTTTTGTATTGCACCTTGTTTTCAATAGGCAGCTTAACAGTTGAATCATGTCATGGAATATGTGACCACATTAAAGGAATAGTTATTAAATGAGTAGAACGGTGCCCCGAGAGTCGTTCCTTCATCAGATTGTAGGAAAGGTGATAGTCGGCTGCGAGCCAACCCGCCCTTCTACATTCGAATCTTCCCGGCGAGCAACGGGAACACAGGATCGTTCGCCGCTGAAGTCGTTCCAAAGAGTTGCGACATTTCCTCCGCGGCGATCTGTGTCAGTGGAGGCCCGGCGCACCGCATTATCGTGCTCCGCTGACGAACGGTTCACTCACTTCACTCTTATCTTTACACATATATCTGAACCGAAACTCGTCGATTCGCGGAAAAGTACATGGTAGACGGCGTTTTGTACCGCACTTACAGTACCTTCTCGCATATCCAGCCATACAGTGGAACAGCAGAGCATTACTTGTCAAGGGCAGAGGGGGGGGGGGGGGGGGGCGTAGAATGCTCTTCGATCGAATTCCTCGGTTTGGCTAGTTGAACGTTATAGTCACTATTACTATTAACTTTTAGACTAGTGTATTTATCTTACCTTACACGTGCTTCAAAAATACAGTTACCATAACAAATAGTTGTTTTCCAATCTACGCTGTTTGATCAGTGATGATAATGGTCATATGCTGCTAAGGCTAACTAACGTTACTCCAACCATCAGTTCGCGAGAGTCAAATGTAAGTTTGCAGCACAAAACTGTAACTTATATATAACAACCATAGGTGTTACGAAAGGATTATGATTATGATTGTTATTAATATTACGATTATGATTATTATTAATTTTAATCTTAATCACATCGTCGTCCGCAGGTGAGGAGTGGGGTTGAACTTACGTAGCTGCGAATTTTTCTTTCCTGTTCTCCCGACATTTCTTCATCTTGTCGCTAAAGTCTCTATTCCGCTATTCTGTTCAAGGTTTATTTGTTCCAGTACTTGGTTAGTCTGCAAATTAATGGTTGTTGACAAATGATCTTTATGTATTTCTCTTTCAGCTGAAGGCGGCCTTTTGTTCTTAACTTTAATAGAAACGACAAGAATAAGAATGCCTTTGGTCAGCCTGTTCTGGTATATTCTATGAGTATGACCGTAAAATTTTAATCGGCTCCTCCTAAGACTGTCAAAGACTAGCTGCTGCAACAAATACGTCTTCTTACATAGGCCCCTCCCTGCATATCGTCAACAGAATTATGAGTAACCTTAAATGGGAAGGACATGATGCTTGTGACACGTTCTTTCAACTTTCACCAACTGTATTCTCAACCTTAGTTTCCCTTCTTTTTTGCTCTTTTTACTTCTTCTTTAGATACCTAGTAAGTCTAAATAGTTTCTAGAATCGAATAAAAAACAGAGAAAATTTGACTTGGAGGCTTTAATGCTTCAAGTGTTTTGGGTAGTCTCACCACTTGAGAATATCGCACAGAACGTTCATATAACCACGTGACTGTCATAAGAGTCCTTCTTTGGTATTCTGTTCAACTCTCTCATCACGTTGGCTTGAGTGTCGGTTATGTCATCAAAGGGTTGACTATCCATGCGAATTTCTTTTTTGTCTTGTCGTGGTGGATTAGTGTTGGTGACACATGGTCTCCTCACCATTGATGATTTTTTTCCAGAAAAGAATTGTCCGCGTTTAGCATGTCAATTAAGTCGCGACAGGCGTCCATGCGTCGTTGTTTCTGTTCTGGACTCAAGGTGTGCAGTACAAACTTTGCACGTACTTTTCTTTTCTTCAGAACATGCTGGAGAATGTCATAACACTCTATTCTGAGATGTTGCCATGGTGATTTGTAACACCACAACAGTGACATATTGTGGTCGCACTTCTACTACTCCACACTGTCCGCTCACAAATGACTGGCCGAATGCGCGTCTTTTGTTTACAGTTGTTAGTTCAAACTGCCATCGTGGTTACTGCAGTGACGCTAAAGTATCTGTCGTCTAATGCTACTGAATGGCTGGAATTTTACCGCATATCAAAACTTTCCGAAACGTCAGCGGTTCACAAATTGAGCAAGTCAGTAACACTTTGGCCAAACTCTAGGCCTTATGCAAGCAGTTATTCGGCTTGACATTGGTTGATAGAGTAGTTTCATGAACTCCTGAGGAATATTATGCGAAATTCTGTCTAATTGGCGAGTTAGAGCGCCAAAATCCGTTGCTGGTTGGAGACCCCTGACCATAATGTTGCATACGTTCTCCATTTGATAGGTATCCGGTGACCGTGGTGGCCAAGGCAGGGTTGTCAAGCACGAAGACAAGCAGTAGAAACTGTCGCCGTGTGCGGGCGGGCGTTATCTTACTGCAATGTAAGCCAAGAATGGCCTGCCACTGAAGGCAGCAAAGCGGGGTGCGGAATATCGTCAATGTACCGCAGTGCTGTTGGCACTGGATACTTCTCCAACTGAGAAATTTTGGAGCATTATTGGCTGGTTTCTGCAACCAGCACAGGATTTTGACGACCTAACTCGCCAATTGCACAGAATTTGGCACAATATCCCTCAGGAGGACATCCAAAAACTCTATCAATCAATGCCAAACAGAATAACTGCTTGCATAAGGACCAGAGTTCGGTCAACGTGAAATCGACTTGCTAAATTTGTGAAGCTCTTTGTCTTGAATAAATAGTCCAGTATTTAAGAAATTGTAATCGTTTGTTTGTCTGTGCATGTACATCATGTATACCAAATTCCGTCCCATTCGGATAATCGCTTTTCTTTAATTGTAGATTATTAGTACCCATCAAGGTAATAATGTGCGAAATATTTCTCCCACCAGACAGGTATCCCATATTGCAATATCCCGTTTACCTATCTACAACGATACTCCGCAAGCAACCTGACGATGTCCGGCAGGAGGTACTTCTGGCATCACTAACTGATCCCTCCTTCCTTGTTGCATTTGCGATGGCGCTTGGGAAGAATGATTTTCGGTAAGCCTCTGTATTAACTTAACTTTTCGAATTTTCTCGTTGTGGTCATGTCGAGAGACGTGTGTCGGAGGAAGTAATGTGTTCTCCGAACTTTCCCGGAAATTTCTCTCTCGAAATTCAATAATAAGCCTCTTCGTGATGCATAACGTCGCTCTTATAGCGTCTGCTACAGGAATGTGTTGAGCATCTCTGTAAGTTTCTTGCACCAACTAAACGACCCAGTGACGAAACATGCAGCTCTTCGTTGGATCTCCTTTGTCAGGACTACCTAGTAAGTATGAAAGATCGATGAACAATCCTCAGAAATCGGCCGAACAAGCGGCCTTTAAGCCATTCCTTTAATGGATGCATTACGTTTTCTTAAGAGCCTTCGTATAAATCTCAGTCTCGCATTAGCTTTTGCTGTTATTTGTCTTATGTGGTCATTCCACTTAGGGTCGCTCCGGATAAATAATCCTAGATATTTTACGGTAGTCACTGTTTCCAGAAATTTGTCATCAGTAGTGCAGTTGTACATCAGTAGATTTGTTTTTCTACCTACACGCAATATATTACATTTATTTACGTTCGAAAAAGACCGCCAGCCCCTTCACCAGTCATTAATCCTCTGTAGGTCCTTCTGCAAGTCGTTACTTCCTCCTTGCATTGCTACCTTCTAATAGACAACTGCATTATCTGGCTAACAAACTTAAAGAGCTTTGTAAACAGTAAGGGTCCTATCCACTTCCTTGTGGTGCCACCGAAATCAGGCACCACATTTGGTTCGTAAGTGGGAAGATATGTTCCGCTGATTAACTCGTAAGTATTAGCGTAATGATGTACAGAATCTGTGCCCTATCGAGGTCAGTGTCCGGAATTCTGGACAGAGTAAATTCGTTTCAACACTGGGAAAGAGCAGTTGTGCTATTCTTCACTGTTATACATTAATTTATGGCTACTCAGCTCCATACTTCCTTTGCGGCTTCGAAATACTGGATGTATGCCATGTGTGACGGTGAGACCATCCTACAGTTCTGCTCGGCCTCGTCGTCGTGCATAGCCCTAACGTGTAGGCTGCCTTGTGTCATTACAGGTGACATTGATGACCGGGTTTTGGAAATCTTCTTGATCGTTTCTCATAATTTACTGGGAGTCGTTCGTTTATTTCAGTTCAACACCTCCCGTCATGAGCAAAGATTGTAAAACTGTATGAAATTGGACCGTAATGGTACTTGCACAACACCGTCTGTCTGCGCCTTATCATAGAGCGAAAATCACAGAGCAGTAAGATACAGGGTGTCTTCTGAGTTGGCTGAATACTTTTCGTTTTTGATGGATTCCACTCAGTCCTGGACGCTCTCACGTTATAGAAACCCAGCTAGCTGGATGTATATGATCAAGTTTTCCATGCTCCGTATCCATTTCAGCGACTTCCTTTTGGCGTCTGTTCTGCGTTGATAGTCCCTATAGGGACACGATCGCCTCATTCAAGAGTGGCATCTACTTCTCAGTGGGTAACATATGAGAGGGACTGATAACACATCGACACGACATTAATGGAGAAAGTCTACAGGGTAATGTCTAGATGAGTCAAATTTCTAGTGCCGAAGAGGCGTTAGTTCTCAGTTTGCGTAATATTTGCAGAGTTTCTCGCCCTAGACCAACTTGAAAAAGAATCTCTTAACGTACGCATACATTCTAAAACGGAGAAATGATTTGAGAAATTAATCAGTCAAAATTCCGCCGCCCACAGCACTACATTCTATAAGATGTAACGAGCGTGCTGTGGTCTTTTTCTGGGCTCGTATTGTGACTGCAAATTTTTGATGAGGACCTTAAATGTGAGATACATACAAAGGGTTTTTATCCCTGTTAGGAGACCGAGTTCCTCCAAATGGATCCAGTAACCATGTAAGTTTCACAGTTGGTGAGGTTTACTGTCATGCTTCCCCTGACCTTTCAGCCAAGGTGAGGAAATGTAGGTTGCGGAAGAACTGAGGGACTATTCGATGATCCCGGACACATAACTTCATATACACTGATGAGCTTCCTTTACTATATGATAGGTGGTTTGCAGTATACTTCCTTCAGGGCACACTTTTCAACAGCTGTTACCTCTTGTGAGGAGAACTGTAGATCTATACAGTGTGATTCCTTGATGCTGACTAAAAGTTACACGTGCAGAGAGTTCCAACTGAAAATGTCACAGTCTGCAACGAGGAAGCATCGAATAAATTAAAATGAAGCAATACTCAGTCGTCCAGTAACGCAAATAGGTGGAATTAAAGCAGTGTGTTCACATATACAGGATGATTCCAAGATGACGTTACAAACTTTCTGAGAAGATGGAGAAGGGAAATCTGTCAATCTGAGGTATATCCTGGCCTTGAACCGACCGAGTTGAAAGTTATAAGCAAAAATCGTTATGATATCTCTGACAGTATATGTACCATTACTTTTTATGCTAAGATCGTAGGGTAGGCAACTTTCAGAGGTGGCAGTACGGAACAAATGAAAAAAAGCAATATCCAGTAAATATGGGTTTTAAAACGTGTACCTTGAGAACTGTGAGTACTCTTGCATCTTCGATACTGCGAAACACATCTCTTCTGCAGAACTAGTGCCCATAGCTCTTAAGGCTTGCGTTTTAGAGACCATAATTACTGGATGTATCTTTCCTGTTTTTATCCGTAATACCTACCCCAAAAATAGGAAAACCAAAGAACTTGCAGTAGAAGAGATGTGTTTCACAGTATCAAAGATGAACAATTGCACGTAGCTCTTAAGATATCAATTTAGAGCACATGTTTATTGTACTTTTTTTTCTTCTCTTGCTCCATATTACCACCTCTGAAAATAGGCTACCCACAGTCTTTGCAACAACAACACAGGTGCCTGTATTCAACTGTCGGAGGTATCAGAACGATTTTCGCTTTTAACTTGCTACTCGATTGTCTCCGGACCAGCGTCCCTTACCACAAATTGATAGGTTCACCCTTCTCCACCATTCTTCAAAGTCTGTAACGTCACAATGGAATCATACTGTATGTGTCAACACACCGTTTTAATTCCATCTATTTGTGTTACTGGTCGACTGTGTACTGCTTTACTTTAGTGTATTCGATGCTTCCTCATTGAAGACTGTCACATTTTCAGTTGTCACACTCTCGTACTTGGAACCGTTTGTACCCTTTCAGAAACGTTTACTGCTTTCAATGAGTTTATCTAGGATACAAACGTATTGATAACTTTGGTGAATAATTATGAAAAGGAAAATGTTTTCTGTGGCTTATACAGGTTTTGCACCTCTGAGTACGGTATTTCTAAAGTAATTTTGATTTCCTGCATCTTCCAGTCCTTAATATACGTATATGCAGCACAGTCTCTGCTGAAATCTTAATGGTTATACGAGCAGCTAATAGGCAGCGGGGTTGCACTGAGTTCAAACTTCACATTAGGTTTTATCATACATCTCGCTGTTGGTCTGTCCACTACATTTCTGTGTTGTATGGCCAAGTTCCTGTATCTAGCTGCGTAACGGATAAAGAAGTTGGGAAGTACTTTAACGCAACACAATCATATCGCCATGTTTTCAGGTAACACAGGCTTAATTCTCCACTTCTTTTTTACTACATTAATGTCCACTAATACTTTTCCGAGTCATTTAGTGACCCCATATCGCGGAACTGTGTGTGTCTTGTTCTTCACACGGTAATGGAATCTGCTATATCATCCATGTTGTTTTGGATCTAGGAAGGAGATAGGAGGGCTTGTGAAATGAACCTTACGCTGTGTTCTGATAATAAACATATTCTGTAATATCCTCTGTTAGCACTATTTCCTTTTGCTGCCTGTAACATATCAACGGCAGCACTCAGTGGTTAAGCCCTTTTAGGATGGCGGAGTTTTATCTTCCCTGGCAGTCTTCTTAAGCCTCTGGCTGTTTTTTTTTAAATTTTAATTTAAACATGTGAGTTTCACTTTCGTCCCACGAGACGCTAGAGAAATACAATTCGTCTGAGACAGCGCCTTGCATACCTGAGCAAGCACAATGCAACACCCGTGTGGCAGGTGCCCTCTAAGGACTGTTTCGTCTCTACAGCGGGAGCTAACCTGTTGGTGCCTAATAGTGTGTGGGAGAGGAGGAATCTCATTTACAAGGCAGCTCTTACCTGGCGCTGCAGTGCCGCCCTGGAGACGCGCTGCCGTAGCTACGTTTCACTCGCCTGCTCTGCTGTTCATGCAGGGATGCTCTCGAGGCGTGTTTCCTTTGAGCATAACTCTCTCTAATGATAACCGTGTAAGACAGGAATTGGATGACGGTTCTTACTCCAAATTGTTACTTTGACAATATTTACATGTCTGATTTATTGAAAGAGTATGTGCTAACCGTAAATTGACCTTTAATCCTGATACCGGGGCAAGCAACCATTGCTTTCAACAATCTACTTCTACATCTACGTCAGTACTCCGAAAACCACATAACGGCGTGTGGCAGAGGTTATTACTGGTACCACTAACTGACCTCCTCTCCCCTGTACCACTTGCGAATGGCGCGTGGGAAGGAATATTGTCGGTAAGCCTCTGTATTAGCTGTATTAGCTCGAATTTCCTCATCGTAGTCGTTTCGCGAGTTGTATATGGGGGGAATTCATATGTTGTCAGACTGCTCCCAGAAAGTTTCAATAGCAAACCGCTCTGTAATATACAACGCCTCTATTGTAGCGTTTGCCACAGGCATTTGTTGGGCAACTCTGTATCGCTCTCGTGCCAACTAAACGATCCCATGACGAAATGCCTCGCTCATCGTTGGATCTTCTCTATCTCCCCTATCGGTCCTACACGATAATAATCCCAGACTGATGAACATTATTGAAGAATCGCCCAAACAAACACAATGTAAACCATCTCCTCCGTCGATAACCTACATTTCCTTAATATTCTTCCTCTGAAACTCGGTCTGGCATTTGCTTGTTCTATTATTTGTTTTATGTGGTTATTCCACTTAAGGTTTCAGGGCATAGTTACTCATACATATTTTATGGTAGAAACTGTTTCTGCCGGCCGGAGTGGCCGAGCGGTTAAAGGCGCTACAGTCTGGAACCGCACGACCGCTACGGTCGCAGGTTCGAATCCTGCCTCGGGCATGGATGTGTGTGATGTCCTTAGGTTGGTTAGGTTTAAGTAGTTCTAAGTTCTAGGGGACTTCTAACCACAGCAGTTGAGTCCCATAGTGCTCAGAGCCATTTGAACCATTTAGAAACTGTTTCTATTAGTTTTCCATCAACAGTGAAGTTGTACAGTGGTGAATTTTTTCTCCTATGTATGCGCAAAATGTTACATTCATTTGAGTTCATGGTCAACTGCCAGAGCCTGCACCATTCATCTGTCCCCTGCAGGTCATTCTGCAAATCGACAGCCGGCCGGAGTGGCCGTGCGGTTCTAGGCGCTACAGTCTGCAGCCGAGCAACCGCTACGGTCGCAGGTTCGAATCCTGCCTCGGGCATGGATGTGTGTGATGTCCTTCGGTTAGTTAGGTTTAATTAGTCCTAAGTTGTAGGCGATTGATGACCTCAGAAGTTAAGTCGCCTAATGCTCAGAGCCATTTTTTTTTTTTTTTTTTTTGCAAATCGATACTATCTTCTTGCGCTCCTACTTTTTTATAGACAACCGAAACATCTGCGAACACTAGTAAAGAGCTTCCAATGCTTTCTACTAGCTCATTTATGTACATTATAAACAGTAACGGTCCTATCACACTTCACTGGCGTATTCCGGAAACTACCTTTACCTCTGTCGATTTTGCGCCGTTAAGAGCGGCATGTTGGTTTCTGTCTGTAAGGAAATCCTGTATCCAATCTCAAATATGGTCCGATGCTCGTAAGCTCGTATGTTTTTCACTAAACTGTAGTGCGGGACTGCGTTAAATGTCTTCCAGGAGTCAGTGATTCAATGCTGCATCCTCTTACCAATTAAGTTAAAGAGTCATGTTGACGCCCAAGGACTTGACAAAGAGTTTGGTGTCCTATATTTTAGCGTTAAGTACAACCAGCATCGTCTTCTATTATGACAATGTACTCTCCTACCTCGCCAAACAATCAGAAATAGCGCTTAACTCCTGCGCTTCTTGAAGACGCATTTTCGATACGAGTAATTACAAGCTCTGATCGTAGACAGTTGGCTATCGTGACTTTTTGTAGTTAATCTGAATGGCGATATGGTAACATAGCACAGACGTGGCTCAGGGAAATACATAGCAGTAGTCGCCAGAAATCAAAGTCTGCACAGGGATATGGGAATGTGGTCCTGCTTACAGACACGTTGAGCGCTGCGGCTGCCTTGTGCCGGCGGAGCGACGAGTTCTCTTTCAGGCACACTGTGTAGTCACAAAGCTTACAAAATAAGCTTGGATGCTAGGCTGCATCGCTCATAGGCTATTCGTTTCCGCTGTTTGAGCAAAATCTTTCATCTACTCTTGAACCAGATGCGTTTAAATTTCTGCTTCACCGCTACTGATGGCAGAAGTAATATTCCAGGTAAACATGCTTTGACACAAATATCAAAACGCGCACCATTTCGCTGGCTCTCTGTAGAATAGCTCGATGTATCTGTTCAAGTCTTCTAAAAGCGACATTTCCTCGTACTGTTTGCGCAGTGTCTTCTCCTTTGTGAAGGTATTTATGCGTAAAATTGCTTTAGAAGTTGCGATTTCACGTTTTCACGATACAGTACAGCCTTGCTTTCTACTCCATGCAGCAATATGTTGCGTCACATTCTCTTAGAGGTCACTATCAGCAAACAGACTATATGTAACAACGATGTTGTGTCTCCAACCATCGGCTACCAGCTGCTGTTGGTAGTTGATGTTTGGAAACACCACATCGTTGTTACAAATAGTCTGCGAAAACCAGTTCGTAGATGTTGGCCACTGATGAATCGTGTGTACAATTGGAGTTAACCTCCAGTTAAAGCCTGAAGATGGTGCACTGAATCACCGAAACTGGTAGTCATATAACATCGTAAGGATGGCTGTAGGTGTTCAATTTTATTACATAGAATGCTCACTCTCCTTCCTGTCAGTTGCCTTAAGTTATTGAGATTTAATGAACCTAAGAACGCTGATTCTTATGCAGATTTCCTTGAATAACTGAAAGTTATTAAATATATTACCGTACCTTTTACTCGGTGTATCGAGGCATATGACGCATATGAATTCTATTACAATCGCCATGGTTACACTGCGGTAATTACAGATTTGGGACCTTCAGCCAAATATCTCTTCTATTATTCTGTGGAAATTTTCGAAGAAAGAGATCTCCGAGAACGGAAGATCGGCTGCCGGCCGTTGTGGCCGAGCGGTTCTAGGCGCTTCAATCTGTAACCGCACGACCGCTACGCTCGCAGGTTCAAATCCTGCCTCGGGCATGGATGCGTGTGATGTCCTTAGGTTAGTTAGGTTTAAGTAGTTCTAAGTTCTAGGGGACTGATGACCTCAGATGTTAAGTCCCATAGTGCTCAGAGCCATTTTTTTGAAGATCGGCTACGCTACATTGCCTGCGGATGACTGCTTTGTGACAGAGACACAGTGAAGCTTTTCGAACCTTATAGAGAAATGGCAACAACTAGAGCTGACCGATGACGCTGCCGCTATGTGGTTTTTACGGCACGTTATCCTCAGTAAATATTTTTCCGTTCTGAACTTGTTTTCTTTGCAAAGCACAACAGTTGTCCGCATCCTTCTTTGTTACTCGGAACGACAGATGTGTAAGAGTGTGATAACTTGAACTGCTGTGGCTGTGCGTATACAGACAGTGAATTAATCACATCTCTCTACTTCATAACGCATAGTCTTTTATTTTTGTTTATTTTATAAGTTGTAAGGATTCCAGGTTCTATATGCCAGTAGACGTTAAACAGACAACTGCGTTTTCATCAAAGAATATATGAAGTGCAGTGTTTTAGATCCAAAGCTACTCATTCTAAACTGTACGATAACGAGAATGATTATGTGATTACAGAGTGGCTCGATCACTTTTCTCATTCACATGCAGTGATTTAAACGTCTTCCGCTAAGTGAGTGCTATTTATGGGTGTTGTCGGTATCAATAACCCGATATTCGATACTGATATAAGGCTTCCTACCTTATCTACATTGTCCAATTTATTTTATGGATGGTGATAGCTATACATTTCGAAAGGATGGAAATGGTTACTTTGCGAAATATCAAACAAATCAATGAATGTAAAACGAACAAATTGATCTAACCCACGCTATTTTGGTGCTGGTGATTCGAATAAAAAGCAAAAACATCTGTTCTCCCTGGTATTTTTCTGATAAGAGGGGAGTGGAAGTGGCTTCATTCCTGATCACTCGATTGTGTGTCAATCTTCAGAGTTAATCTTCAGTATCTCTGTAATGTCTAATGGAGTGGGTGTACGTTGTGCTATCGAGTATCGAGAGTGAATAGTCCATTGTATAGGAACAGTAAGCCCGGCGATCCGCTAGGTTTTGTTGAAGAAACGTTAGCTGTACCTCCTACGAGGTATCATGCTCTACCTAGATCACTAGTATAAAGACGACTTTACAGTTTACAGCGCGACCAAACTAAGTGTTCCTGAAAGATATGGTTGTATTTTGTAACTATTTGAATCATAGAAAGTGTCCAGGTGGTCTTTTTTCCTTACAAGTGCGTATCCATTCACTATGAAGATGCGAACTGTGAACTCCAAATGTTTATACGCAGTACTGTGTAACTCACTTGTCTTAATCGATGAACAGCGGTATATGTTTCCTTCTGGCGTCCTGTCCTTGCTCCCCTCATTGCCAGGAACATACTTAGCTTCTACATGTACATCGACATGGATACTCTGCAAATCACACTTAAGTGCCTGGCAGAGGTTTCATCGAACAATTTTCACACTAATTCTCTATTATTCCACTCTTGAACAGCGCGCGGAAAAAACGAACTCCTACATCTTTCTGTGAGAGGTCTAATTTCTCTTATTTTATTATGACGATCGTTCCTCCCTATGTAGATCGGAGTCAAAAAAATATTTTCGCATTCGGAGGTGCAAGACTGTGATTGAAATTTCGTGAGAAGATCCCGCCGCATCGAAAAACGCCTTTGTTTCCAAGGTGTCCATGCCAAATCCTGTATCGTGCCCGTGACACACTGTCCTCTATGTAGAGATAATACAAAATGTGCTGCTCTTCTTTGAACTTTCTCTATGTACTCCTTTAATCCTATCCGGCAAGGATCCCAGACCGCGCAGCAGTACTCCAACAGAGGAGGGACAAGCGTAGTGTAGGCAGTCTTTTTAGTAGATCTGTTACATTTTCTAACTGTTCTGCCAATAAAACGCAATCTTTGGTTGGACCTCTCACAATGTTTTCTATGTGTTTGTTGCAATTTAAATTGTTCGTAGCTGTAATTCCTTGGCATTTGGTTGAATTTAGGCCTTTAGATTTGACTCGTTTATCGTATAACCGAAGTTTAACGGATTCCTTTTAAACCTTAGGTGGATGACCTCATACTTTTCGTTCTTTAGGGTCAATTACCGATTTCCGCACCATTCATATGTCTTTTCTAAATCGTTTTCCAATTTTTAAAAATCTTCTGATGAGTTCACTAGAGGATAAACGACAGCATCATCTGCAAACAACCTAAGACAGCTGCTCAGATTGTCTCCTAAATCGTTTATATAGATGAGGAACAGGAGAGGGCCTAAACCACTACTTTGGGGAACGCCAGAAATCACATCTGTTTTACTCGATGACTTTCCGTCAATTACTACAAACTGTTACCTCTCTGACAGGAAATCACGATTCCAGTCACATAAATGAGACGATATTTCATAAACACACTGTTGCACTACAAGCTGCTTGTGTGGTACAGTGTCAAAAGCCTTTTGGGAATCTATAAATACAGAACCAATTTGAAATCCATTGTCAATGGCATTCAACACTTCGTGTTGTAATAAGCTAGTTGTATTTCACAAGAATTATGTTTTCCTTGATGTTCGAACACAATATACAGGGTGAGTCACCCAACATTACCGCTGGATATATTTCGTAAACCACATCAAATACTGACGAATCGGTTCCACAGACCGAACGTGAGGAGAGGGGCTAGTGTAATTGGTTAATACAAACCATAAAAAAATGCACGGAAATATGTTTTTTAACACAAACCTACGTTTTTTAAATGGAACCCTGTTAGTTTTGTTAGCACATCTGAACATATAAACAAATACATAATCAGTGCCGTTTGTTGCATTGGAAAATGTTAATTACATCCGGAGATATTGTAACCTAAAGTTGACGCTTGAGTACCACTCCTCCGCTGTTCGATCGTGTGTATCGGAGAGCACCGAATTACGTAGGGATCCAAAGGGAACGGTGATGGACCTTAGGTACAGAAGAGACTGGAACAGCACACTACGTCCACATGCTAACACCTTTTTATTGGTCTTTTTCACTGACGCACATGTACATTACCATGAGGGGTGAGGTACACGTTCGACGGACGTTTCATAGGACGTGGAGGACGCATAAATTGGCCAGCCCGTTCTCCTGATCTTACACCTCTGGACTTCTTTCTGTGGGGTACGTTAAAGGAGAATGTGTACCGTGATGTGCCTACTACCCCAGAGGGTATCAAACAACGTATTGTGGCAGCCTGCGGCGACATTACACCAGATGTACTGTGGCGTGTTCGACATTCATTACGCCAGAGATTGCAATTGTGTGCAGAAAATGATGGCCACCACATTGAACATCTATTGGCCTGACATTTCGGGACACACTCAATTCCACTCCGTAATTGGAAACGGAAACCACGTGTGTACATGTACCTCACCCCTCATGGTAATGTACATGTGCGTCAGTGAAAAAGACCAATAAAAAGGTTTTAGCATGTGGACGTAATGTGCTGTTCCAGTCTCTTCTGTACCTAAGGTCCATCACCGTTCCTTTCGGACCCCTACGTAATTCGGTGCTCTCCGATACACACGATCGAACAGCGGAGGAGTGATACTCAAGCGTCAACTTTAGGTTACAGTATCTCCGGATGTAATTAATATTTTACAATGCAACAAACGGCACTGATTACGTATTTGTTTATATGTTCAAATGTGCTAACAAAACTAACAGGGTTCCATTTAAAAAAACGTAGGTTTGTGTTAAAAATATACTTCCGTGCATTTTTGTATGGTTTGTATTAACTAATTACACTAGCCCCTCTCCTCACGTTCGGTCTGTGGAATCGATTCGTCAGTATTTGATGTGGTTTACGAAATATATCTAGCGGTAACGTTAGGTGACTCACACTGTATATTCCAAAATCCTGCTGCATATCGACGTTAATGATATGGGCCCGTGATTTAGTGCATTACTCCTACTACCTTTCTTGAATACTGATGTGACCTTTGCCACTTTCCATTCTTTGGTTACGGATCTTTCGTCGAGCGAACGGTTGTATATGATTATTAAATATGTAGTTATTGCGTCAGCATACTCTGAAAAGAACAAAATTGGTATACAGTCTGGACCAGAAGACTTGCTTTTATTACGTGATTTACGTTGCCTCACTACCTCGAGGAAATCTACTTGCAATTCACTAGTGTTGGCAGCTGTTATTGATTCGAATTCTGGAATATTTACTTCTTCTTCTTTGTTAAAGGAATTTCGAAAGGCTGAGTTTAGTAACTCTGCTTTCGCAGCACTATCGCCGATAGTATTTCCATTGCTCTCACGCAGAGAAGGCATTGATTGTGTCTTGCCGCTAGCATACTTTACATACGTCCAGAATCTCTTTGGATTTTCTGCCAGGATTCGAGATAAAGTTGCGTTGTGGAAACTATTATAAGCATCTCGCATTGATGACCGCGCTAAATTTCGAGCTCCTGTAAAAGATCGCCGATCTTGTAAATATTGAGTTAGTTTGGATTTGGAATGCTTTTTTGTTGTTTCTGCAAGAGTTTTCTGACCTTTTTAGTGTACGAAGGGGATCAGCTCTGTCGTTTGTTAATTTATTTGGTATAAATCCCTCAACTGCAGCTGATACTATTTCTTTGACTTCAAGCCACATCAGATCTACACTTGCCGGTACATTGTTAATTATGAAGAAGTGGAGAGTGTCTCTCGGGAAGGCTACAGGTGAATTTGTATATGCATTTTTGAATAGGCATATTGTTTATTTACTTTTGGAGGATTTGGGGATTACAGTGTTAGACATCGCTACGACAACCCTGTGTTCACTAATCCCTGTATTAGTTTTCAAGTTCGTTGTTAGCTCAGAATTATTTGTTTCTAAGAGGTCAAATGTCTTTTCACAAACGTTTACTATTCGATTTTGACCGAAATAATTTTCAGAGAATGCGTTTAGCACAATATCGGACGATAATGACGTATGCGTACTACCGTATTTAAACATGTATAATCACTCGGAGGTCGGTAAAAGGATCCAATTATCGTTTTATTCCGGTGGCCAAGAATGACCTCTGCTCATACTATCTCCCAGGAACTATCTGCTTCAGTTTCGCTGCAAGACAGACTGCTTCTAAGAGCAACAAACAGGCCACCACCAACTGGGTGAAGCCTATCCTTTCAGAACATCGTTAGGTTCTTCGCAAATGTTTCGGCTGAATTTGTCTCCAGCTTTAGCCAGCTTTCAGTGCCTATAACGATTTGAGCATCAGTGCTTTCTATTAGTGCGTAGCGCTCTGGTACTTTCCCAACACAACTACGACAGTTTACAACTGTTATACCCATAGTTCCTGTATCTAAGTTCTTCCTATGTGCGACCTGCACCCTTTGAGACTGAAGCACTTTTTATGTTTCCCCGATAATCTCTAACCTAAGAAAACGTCCACTTCACTCAACACAGCCCCTGCTACCCATGTAGCTGCCTCCTGCGTGTAGTTGACTCCTGACCTGTTCAGCGGAACTCGAAACCCAAACACCCTCTGGCGCAAGTCGAGGAATCCGCAGCCTATACAGTTGCAGAACAGTCTGAGCCTCTGATTCAGATCCTCCACTAGGCTCTGTACCGAAGGTCCGCAATCGATGTTGTCGACTATGCTGCAAATGGTCAACTTTGCTTTCATCTCGCGAGCAAGACTGACACCCTTTACCACCTCTGTTAGCCGCCTGATACCTGCGAATATCTCTTCTGATCACAAAGAGACACACATCTTTGGTATCAACGTGCTCAACCACCTGCCGTTGGCTACACCCTGTGCTCTTCATGGCATCTGGAAGGGCAATTTCCACGTCTGGAAAGACTCCACCCAGTATGCACATGAAGTGCACCTTGAATTTCTTCCTCTTCTTGGCAGCCATGTTCCTAAGAAGCCCAATAATGCGCCTAACATTGGAGCTCCGAACTACCAATAATCCGACCCTCTGCGATTGCCTGCATCTTGCAGGTTGAGAGGTTCCCTCTGAAAGAAGATAAGCGACTGCATATGGCTGAGCGACCGTGTCAGCCACAGACAGCTCCAGGAAGCAGTTTGTCAGACTAACCGGGAAGGCCTGAGGTGTGGCCCCCTGGGAAGTCTTTCGCGGCCTGCCACACCCCGACGCGCCCTCCCAGTAGACCACAGGTGAGAGGTCAACCTCACTTCGAGCAGTAACTGGGCTGGTCAACGGTGCAGGCCGATCGGCGGACTCAGACGTGCTGGACGTCCGCTGGATCCGCACGGCCGGCCCAAAACAGTGATTCCCATTCACTGCAGCTTAAAGGTGTGTAACCGAAGCCATCAAAGCCTGTGGCCCAGAGGTAAGTGTCACCAAGTCGGCTTGCATCCGTACACAGCCATCAAAGTCCCGATCCATATTAAAGACCGTGGGAAACAACACTGCACAAACTAAGGATAATCGACACTCTCTACGGAACTCTACTGTAGACACGAAGGAAGTCGCAAGAACTGTGTTATATAAATTAGATTAACAGACAGCGATTCAAAAACTGAACTACCAAAGCACACAGGTGAGACTAAATTCACTCCTGAATACGAATTTGTTATATGTCTCAAAATCAGTTAACTTTTCGACGCAAACATAAACTAGAGAACAGTGTCAAATATTAAATTAACACCCAGAAACTCAAGAAACTAAGCTATTAAAGCACACAAAAGAAACTACACTCCTGGAAATGGAAAAAAGAACACATTGACACCGGTGTGTCAGACCCACCATACTTGCTCCGGACACTGCGAGAGGGCTGTACAAGCAATGATCACACGCACGGCACAGCGGACACACCAGGAACCGCGGTGTTGGCCGTCGAATGGCGCTAGCTGCGCAGCATTTGTGCACCGCCGCCGTCAGTGTCAGCCAGTTTGCCGTGGCATACGGAGCTCCATCGCAGTCTTTAACACTGGTAGCATGCCGCGACAGCGTGGACGTGAACCGTATGTGCAGTTGACGGACTTTGAGCGAGGGCGTCAAGTGGGCATGCGGGAGGCCGGGTGGACGTACCGCCGAATTGCTCAACACGTGGGGCGTGAGGTCTCCACAGTACATCGATGTTGTCGCCAGTGGTAGGCGGAAGGTGCACGTGCCCGTCGACCTGGGACCGGACCGCAGCGACGCACGGATGCACGCCAAGACCGTAGGATCCTACGCAGTGCCGTAGGGTACCGCACCGCCACTTCCCAGCAAATTAGGGACACTGTTGCTCCTGGGGTATCGGCGAGGACCATTCGCAACCGTCTCCATGAAGCTGGGCTACGGTCCCGCACACCGTTAGGCCGTCTTCCGCTCACGCCCCAACACCGTGCAGCCCGCCTCCAGTGGTGTCGCGACAGGCGTGAATGGAGGGACGAATGGAGACGTGTCGTCTTCAGCGATGAGAGTAGCTTCTGCCTTAGTGCCAATGATGGTCGTATGCGTGTTTGGCGCCGTGCAGGTGAGCGACACAATCAGGACTGCATACGACCGAGGCACACAGGGCCAACACCCGGCATCATGGTGTGGGGAGCGATCTCCTACACTGGCCGTACACCACTGGTGATCGTCGAGGGGACACTGAATAGTGCACGGTACATCCAAACCGTCATCGAACCCATCGTTCTACCATTCCTAGACCGGCAAGGGAACTTGCTGTTCCAACAGGACAATGCACGTCCGCATGTATCCCGTGCCACCCAACGTGCTCTAGAAGGTGTAAGTCAACTACCCTGGCCAGCAAGATCTCCGTATCTGTCCCCCATTGAGCATGTTTGGGACTGGATGAAGCGTCGTCTCACGCGGTCTGCACGTCCAGCACGAACGCTGGTCCAACTGAGGCGCCAGGTGGAAATGGCATGGCAAGCCGTTCCACAGGACTACATCCAGCATCTCTACGATCGTCTCCATGGGAGAATAGCAGCCTGCATTGCTGCGAAAGGTGGATATACACTGTACTAGTGCCGACATTGTGCATGCTCTGTTGCCTGTGTCTATGTGCCTGTGGTTCTGTCAGTGTGATCATGTGATGTATCTGACCCCAGGAATGTGTCAATGAAGTTTCCCCTTCCTGGGACAATGAATTCACGGTGTTCTTATTTCAATTTCGAGGAGTGTATATAATTCGTTCCTGGTTAGGAACTCGTAAAATGTCACAAAATCGGTTACTTACCTGTTGATGCTTGTGTGTCCACCAGCTGCTGCTGACTGACTTGAAGGTATTATATCCCACCAGTTCAAAAGTTTAGTGACTGGAGTAATAAAAATTAGAGAATAGTTAAGGTGGTGATTTTAATACTTCAGATATACTACGCACTCTATCACGTTACTACGACGTCTCCCCTCACTTGAGTACAATACATTGAACGTTCATACAACCATGTGAAACTGCCAGACAAAACCTTCTTTGAGATGCTGTTGAACCCGTGCATCACATTGGTTTTAATGTGGATTATGTGATCAAAGCGTTGACTCTTCATGAAAATTTCTGCACTTTCTCGTTTTGTGTTATGTTTGTATTGATAACGGAAGGTCTCCACACCATTGACGATTTTTTCCAGAGAATAGTTGTCCTCGTTTTTCATTCCAGATAAGTCACGATAGGCGTCCACGCGTTGTTGTTTTCGTTCGAGCGTCAAGGTGTGCGGTACAAACTTTGCACACAATTTTCTCTTCTTCAAAACGATCTGTAGAATATCTTGAACACTCTGTTTTGAGACGTTGCTGCACGGCCATTTGTGACGCAACAACACTGACACACTACGGCCGCACGTCCACTACTTCACACCGGCCGCTTACAAATGACTGGTAGAATGCTCGTCTGTTATGTGTAGTTGTTAATTCAAGCTGCTACCATAGTAGTAATCACAATCAATGATGGACAACACGAAACACAGTTCATTTATAATAAAGGTGGAGTAGTATATTTATGACGAAAAATGGAGCAGATTTCAGCGTATGGAAAGCAAGATAGCAATCATAAATAACGTTCATATTTAACACAGTTCAGACTTACAACATAAAGGTCGATATCGCACTCTCAGTAAGGAATGTGCTCTCCTCGTGCACTAACGCACGTTTGCACCTGTTATTTGTGCTGGCTACGAAACTGTTGATGAGTCCTTGGGTGATATTGAGCCACACCCCTCTCAAGGGAATTTTCAGTTCTTGCATGGTTCGGGGAGGGGGTGTCCGTTGAGAAACACATCCGGAAACAGCATCCCGGGCATGCTCTATAAGGTTTAGTTCCGGAAAGTATGCAGGCCATTCCACACGTTCAGTATCCTTACTTTACAAAGTGTCCGATACTTCAGCAATCCTGTGTGGGTGGACACTGTCGTTCATTAACAGAAAATCAGGACCTACCGGAGCCCTAAACAGACGACCATGATCCACAATAATCTCTCTGCAATATAACTATGCTGTAACGGTACAACACGCGAAGATATGCAGCGAAGGTCGAGCATTGGGCATAGTGCCAGCACACACCATAAAACCTAGGACATACCGATGATGTTCATGAATATTCTGTGTCGTGTAGCGTGTTCCCTTCTCTCCCCGCACTACCTGATGACCAGAATCACTTGCCACAGTGAAGCGGGATTCGTCGGAGAACATCACTCTAGACCACTGTTACTGACCTTAGTGAACATGCTCCCTGCACCAACTAACATTTTCTCGGCAAGGGTGTGGTTGTATTGGAATGCGTAAAAATCAGCCTTATTTATTCTCTGCGCAATGGTCCTGGTAGAGACATGTGGAATGATAGTGGCTGCGCCGGCCGGTGTGGCCGTGCGGTTCTAAGCGCTTCAGTTTGGAATCGCGTGACCGCTACGGTCGCAGGTTCGAATCCTGCCTCGGGCATGGATGTGTGTGATGTCCTTAGGTTAGTTAGGTTTAAGTAGTTCTAAGTTCTAGGGGACTGATGACCTCAGTAGTTAAGTCCCATAGTGCTCAGAGCCATTTGAACCATTTGATAGTGGCTGCGAGGTCTGATGCGATCTGCCTGGGAGTCGGATGTCGAATCCTCTTCTCCTCTAGGGCTAAGGATCGATACTATTGCAGTGTGGTGTCCCGTCTACGACCACCAGCATGCAGTCGCGTATTATTTCCATCTTCATTCCCCTTTTTTTAAAAGGGAGGTGACACTTTTGGAGGCACCATTACTGTGGACATAGGAGCACCACTTTGACAGGATTCGTGTCGTCCTACTGCTCGTTCACGTTCATTACCACTCAAATGATGTCTTGCAGACATGTTCCCGACCACACGGAATGTCCCACTAATCGGTTTCACAACGGTATTTGTCAAACACCGTACAGGTTGAACTGATGAATGCATACAGAGCGTTGGTGCATAGATTTCACTGCACTTAACACTTCCCGCCCTGTACGTTTCCTTTTACTGTCATTGGTCTGGTGTTCCGAAGCAGTTGTCGATTGTTCTGTGGCTACTGACAGTTGGTCGTTAGCAACTGTCAAGGGGCGTAAAAGCAGTCTCTGAACTTTGTGAACGGGCGTGTAGGCCCGTTTTCTCTGTGGTGCAAATACCTTTAGCATAGGTAATTGTAGTGGAAGTACCATCATTAACTAGCCATAACTATGGTTACAACTGTGTCAAACTGAGGGTGCCACTCATGCAGCCAGGCGGTGCACTGAGTAGAACCCTGGACTCGCACTGGTGAGGAGCACATTCCGAATTCACGACCAGTATGTTGCTGACATTGGAAACTGGTCATTGTCTCGAGAGCGTGTCGAGAGTGAGATGACCACTGCAGCGCACTGTGCTTTCACGCTGGTACCAATCTAAGAGTATTACACGACTGAACGCTGCTTAGGTATCTATTTTTCATATACGTCCACGTTTCATAACTGGACGACTGTTGTCAGTATAGGAATAAACATGGATATGCGAAGAATCAGCGTGGTCAGTCTCTATTGTAAATTAATACTTTACATTCTCGAGGAACGTTCCTGACGATGCAACATAAGTCCAGTGATTATTTGGCTGTGCCAATGCCAAACTGACGTTGAACAAAAGCCTGATAATTAAGAGCCATAAAAACGTTATAAATCGGTGAACAAGGCGCTGAAATCCTAGCTACTACATTCATGACCTTACAAGTGTATTTTATTTATTTATTTACTTATTTATCTGAATCTGAAGGTAGTATTTTAACTCCTGATACGCGCTGAATTTTATTAACAAAGCTGTGAAAGATGCAGCTACTTTGACCGCTACAAAATTATTTCAACAGATAGTGTACCTGAAGAGTTCAGCCGGTGTGAGACGCACATACTTCAGCATTCTTCACACAGGAATTACACTACTGGCCATTAAAATTGCTACACCACGATGATGATGTGCTACAGACGCGAAATTTAACCTACAGGAAGAAGATGCTGTGATATGCAAATGATTAGCTTTTCAGAGTATTCACACAAGGTTGGCGCCGGTGGTGACACATACAACGTGCTGACTTGAGGAAAGTTTCCAACCGATTTCTCATACACAAACAGCAGTTGATCGGCGTTGCCTGGTGAAACGTTTTTGTGATGCCTCATGCAAGGAGGAGAAATGCCTACCATACGTTTCCGACTTTGATAAAGGTCGGATTGTAGCCTATCGCGATTGCGGTTTATCGTATCTCGACATTGCTGCTCGCGTTGGTCGAAATCTTATGACGGTTAGCAGAATATGGAATCGGTGGGTTCAGGAGGCTAATACGGAACTCCGTGCTCAATGCCAACGACCTCGTATCACTAGCAGTCGAGATGACAGGCATCTTATCCCAATGGCTGTAACGGATCGTGCAGCCATGTCTCGATCCTTGAGTCAACAGATGGGGGCGTTTGCAAGACAACAACCATCTGCACGAACAGTACCTTGTCGCTGCATCACAGACAGGAGCTCCTGCGATGGTGTACTCAAAGACGAACCTGAGTGCACGAATGGCAAAACGTCATTTTTTCGGATGAATCCAGGTTCTGTTTACAGCACCATGATGGTCGCATCCGTGTTTGGCGACATCGCGGTGAACTCAGATTGGAAGCGTGTATTCGTCATCGCCATACTGACGTATCACCCTGCGTGATGGTATGGGGTGCCATTGTTTACGCGTCTCGGTCACCTCTTGTTCACACTGACGGCACTTTGAACAGTGGACGTTACATTTCAGATGTGTTACGACCCGTGGCTCTACCCTTCATTCGATCCCTGCGAAAACCTACATTTCAGCAGGATAATGCACGCCCGCATGTTGCAGGTCATGTACGGGCATTTCTGGATACAGAAAATGTTAGACTGCTGCCCTCGCCAGCACATTCTCCAGACCTCTCACCAATTGAAAACGTCTAGTCAATGGTGGCCGAGCAACTGGCTCGTCACAATACTCCAGTCACTACTCTTGATGAACTGTGGTATCGTGTTGAAGCTGCATGGGCAGCTGTACCTGTACACCCCATCCAAGCTCTGTTTGACTCAATGCCCAGGCGTATCAAGGCCGTTACTACGGCCAGAGGTGGTTGTTGTGGGTACTGATTTCTCAGGATCTATGCACCCAAATTGCGTGAAAATGTAATCACATGTCAGTTATAGTATAATGTATTTGCCCAATGAATATCCGTTTATCATCTGCATTTTCTCTTGGTGGAGCAATTTTAATGGCCAGTAGTGTAGAAACCAGTCACAAGGGAGTTAGGGAGTTATTAAGTCTAAATACCTTCTATGCATTTGATACTAAAATATAAAGTAGGAAATTATAAACAAAAAAGAAAAATGCCTTTGCTGCCTCACTTCTAAGTCTCGCTGCGTCTGACCGCAAAAAGCAGCACTGTGTTTCAGGAAAGAGACGAGAAGTCCTGTATCGGTTGCGGAGGAGGGAGTGTCAGCAGGCGGTACAATACATCAGTGCGAGCGGCGAGAATTTATTTTCCGTGCTCTGTTCTCTCCTCCTGGTCGAAGAGGGTGGCGGGAACAATAGCTCGCCGTGACCAGCGCCCGTTGTGTTCTTGCGGTTCGCAACTGCTCGCAGCGCACAAAGTAGCTAACACAGAACACCAAAATTGGTGCATGGCCTCTCTCACATAAAAAAGATAAAGCGATGCTCGTCCACAGCTTTAATACTTGTAGCATTAAAGGTGAAGTTTAACCTTAGCTTCATCTCTTTATTACTGGCTATGTACAGACATCACAGACATTCAGTATCACTCGCCTGCTAATCATCTTTATCCCATCGATCTCGACCTCCCTCCCTCCCTCTCTCTCTCACTCTCTCTCTCTCTCTCTCTCTCTCTCTCTCTCTCTCTCTCTCTCTCTCTGTATGTGTGTGTGGGGGGGGGGGGGGGAGAGACAGACTACGAAGTTGTTACAGTTAGTAGCATCTTTACATCCGTTTCTGGGTATCTGCTGTTGAATGATATGTTATCGTAATAACGAATTCATTGTGCCCTGTTATTTAATTGTATTTAACCGCTAACTCTTCTGTTCTGTCGTATCCATATCTCTGCAATGCATGTGTTTCCTGGTTATTGTATTTCTTTTCTATTTACACTTGACTGCTTTTATAGTTCTCTTCACAATGGAGTAACCATTTAATACAATAAGGTAATGTCTGTACAATTCTACAAAGCCGGCTTGATCATTTTCTGAACTCCTTTCTATAAAATTTTTGCGGACCACATCATGTATTAGAGAACTTCACGCAGTTGCTGCGCTTCTGACAAGTCAAGTGTCTATGGGCAATAAATGTCCGTATGTTTTGATGTGTTCAGTACTACAGGCTGCCATCGTTACTATCGTGAAAAATTATCAAGCTTGATAGGGTTGATGATAAAGTTCTTAGATATTATCCATCAGTTGAATGTCTCTCGATACACAGAACTTTTTGTATTGGTGAATACAGTCGGCTGTACGTGCCATTATTCGTTAAAAACTTATGTTTCGCATAGCTGAGGCTTTCAGTTGCAGTGTGAAATCCTAACAGGTTTTTTTTTTTATATTTTAACGAATAAGCAAATAACGCGGCGAGTCACAATTTTAAGGAGCGTTGCGATTTCGACTCACCCACTGTCTGTTTCAAGTGTATAACTTACATCATGTACGGAAACCTTCGTTCTCAAAATACGTTTTTCTATCAGAATCGAGTTTGGTTTGTTTCTTGTGATGTATCTATTAACTTTACACCGCGCTTTATTTGAAAGACTGCTGTGGATGATAGCATCCGGCGACATCCTCCCAAATAAGACGTTATTGGATGTGACGGTTCTTCTTGGTCGATTCAACACATTCTGGCAACTATAACCTATCTTTATGAAGGGTAGTCATAAAGTTTTATAATTATTATCGCGAAAACAACTCGCTGCGATCATGAAACTTAGCGATGGCGTTAGACGTATTCTACATTTAAAGGTTTTAAATACATAATAATTACACTTAAACCGCAAATATTTATTTAATTATAACCGTATGAGTCACTGTTTCAGGTGTTATACTTTTCTTCCCATGTTACCTTATCTGAACTTCTAAGATTGTTACTAATAACGTGGTCCTACAGAAAATAATTTATACACTCATTGTGCTGAAACTTCTTTTAATGCGCAGTTGCGATGAACTGACTAATAGTGCTACATTGGCTGTTTAGAGTATTCACACACCAATACTTGTATGAGATATCATAATGACGTAAAAAGAATGAACTTACAGGTAATTAAATTAATTCAGAATACGCTTGGACCTGTGATACTACGGCATTCAGCTTTGGAAGATTTGGCGAATACTTTGGATCTAAACTCTGTATTTTTACTGTTCAGGACCGGTCCATTTTGAAAATCACCTCGTCGTAGTTCTGGAACTACCTGCTACGCAATGGTTTCGTCATCCGAAGAACGAGGAAAAAGGCACTGGGTACCATATCTGGAGAATACAGGAGAAGAGCCGGCAGAAGTGGCCGAGCGGTTCTAGGCGCCTCAGTCGGGAACCGCGCGACCGCTACGGCCGCAGGTTCGAATCCTACCTCGGGCATGGATATATGTGATGTCCATAGGTTAGTTAGGTTTGAGTAGTTCTAAGTTCTAGGGGACTGATGACCTTAGATGTTAAGTCCCATAGTGCTCAGCGCCATTTGAACCATTTTACAGGTGAAGAAGCAAAATTTGATAGTCCTAAGAAGCAAAATGTGTGATTATATCTTGTGTGTATTCAGCTGTGGCGCTGCCGTAGAGCAAAAACACCACCAGGGCTGGTTCCCGCTGCTCTTCATCTTGACCGTGTACCAGAAGTTCGTATGGAGATTTCAGTTGAATGTTCCTGCGATTGTTTGATCCTTACGAGCGTGATCTGTTTGTACTACACCGAGGCTGTCCCAAACAACACGTAGCAGCATCTTGCCCGATTATGGTTATGTTTCTGTCTTTTACGACGCCGATAAGTCCACATGTTTCCACTGCTTACTTGGCTCCTTTGACTTGGGTTCACAGTATTACATCCAGCACTTGCCCATGGTGGTGGCGAGGCGGCTAAGGAAGTCAGCTCTGTTGACACAGCTGCTAAATTTCCTTTGGTGCCTCCGTTCACCGGCTATTGAACTGGGTGTGAGCAGACGGGGAACTCTGCTGGCTGCGTCATCTGTCACCTTCAAAATATCGTGCAGGATGTTAAACCAGATCTATAACTGCCATTCGCTTTTCCACTACCGTCTCCGTCATGATACGCCTGTCTCCGAGCACCGCGCGCTCCACTGCTCTTGCGATTGCCGGTTCTACACACAGAGTGGTGGGGAGGGGGGAGGGGGGCCTCCGCCACTATGTTCTCCTAGGTAAAATACTTCAAATTAACAATGGGCTGCGCCATTTCGTTTTGACTCCTGTAGCGGCGTGCTGTGGCACTTCGGCGCGAGGATTTCGAAACATACTAGGACGACAGATATCTTTCTCCAAACAAGCAAACAATCAGTTTCATGACTTTATTTTTTCAAGGTGATAACTAACACTGTGACTGCTCGTGGTACTGGAGCTGTTACTATTAACCGCTTGAGTTTTCGGCCTGTTAAGTCCAAAAGGCTGTCGGTAACAACAGTTAAGTCCCAGGAGGTTCTAATTAAAATTCAGTTACTAACAGAGGACCAGTATGGGCTGTAATTATCGTATGGCAGCAAAATTTGATATTCTGATGCTTTAATGCGGAACCGATTTGCGCTGGGAAACAAATTATTCCAATTTTGGCCACCAGCTGCTAATCTGACGCTTTTAATGCAAGAAAGAGGTATAGAAATGTTTACATACGTAATGGATTAGGAGCGAGACGTGGGCAGAAAATCTCAAACAATTGAGAAAGGTATAGTATTGATTTTATTATCAACTGCCGCTTACACAATTGGTTCAGTGTGAGCACCGGAGACGTCGAAAAGATACTGTACAGCACCAAACTAGCTCTGGTGGCCAAACTTGCAACTAAATTTTTCCAACAGAAATCGGTTCCGCATTAAGTCATTAGCGTAACCACCAACTTTCGCTGTCATTCGATTATTACTGCTCACAATGGACTTCCATGAGTAGTAGCACTTTAATTATAACCACCGGTATAATCTGCCCTCTTTGTCTTTTGGAGGAATTGTGATACCTTATTCAACTAAGTTTGCTCTTATAGATTTCGCAGGCTAATTTGTACCCGGTCTACAGTTTCATGTCATTTCTGGCGATCTAGATTGATATTAATCATGAAAAACAAGCCTAACATTAGGTGTGACTTAGAGAAATACAATGATGTTTCTCATGAAAACTATTGTCACGCAGATTGATTTTGTGTCCAGTACGGCGCCCGACAGATGTTTCTAAACATAAAGTTACGCAAGGAAAACAAAAGAAACGAAAATTGAATGTAGTTCATGTTATTAGAAATAATTACAGCGGTTGGATACCACGGCATCACAGTTGTACAAGTATCACGTATTGATTTAATTATATGTAAATTCAGTCATTTCACGTCATATGGAGTTGGAGTTTATGAAGTTATATTACATTATTAGGAAACAGATGTTTTAATTTGTTGCTTTACTTTAATTTTGCAGATTCAGCTACAGTGTGTGTGTGTGTGTGTGTGTGTGTGTGTGTGTGTGTGTGTGTGTGTGTGTTGAACCGGGGACCTACAAACGACAGAGGCTTCATCCCGCCGTAGCTCTCAGTGGTTCACAACCCCACAAAAGGCCACATAGTCCAGCCACCCCACCACCGCCCCACACCGAACCCAGGGTTATTGTGCGGTTCGGCGCCCAGTGGAACCGCGCTCCTGGGCACGTCTCATACCAGAAGAATGTAACTTCAAATGCTTGCGTGGTAGAGTAATTATGGTGAACGCGTACAGACGAACTAATTATGGTGGTTTAGTACACTGTAGATGGCCCTCCCGGCTATCCGTGACGTCCAACGCGCTGCTTCCCGAGGAGGAAGGAGTGCCGGACCCCAGCGAGAATCCGCCCGGCGGATTAGTGTCGAGGTCCGGTGTGCAGGCCAACGTGTGGATGGTTTTTAAGGCGGTTTCCCATCTGCTTCGGCGAATAGGGACTGGTTCCCCTTATTCCGCCTCAGTTACACTATGTCGGCGATTGCTGCGCAGTCTCCACGTAGGCGTATACCATAATTACTCTACCACGCAAACATTTGGGGTTACACTCTTCAGGTATGAGACGTGCCCAGGAGTGGGGTTCCACTGGGCGCCGAACCGCACAATTACCCTGGGCTCGGTTTAGGGCGGCGGTGGTGTGGGTCGACTGCTGTGGCCTGTTGTGGGGTTGCGAACCACTGAGGACTACGGCGGGAGGAAGTCCCTCTGTGGTTTCTAGGTCTCCGGTTCAATACACACACACACACACACACACACACACACACCCTGTAGATGAATCTGTAAAATTAAAGTAAGTCAACAAATTAAAACATCTATTTCCTAATACCGTAATATAATTTCATAAACTCCAACTCCACTGTTAGTGTGTGAACACTCTACGCAGCCAATGTAACTCTATTATTGGATTTAATGACAACTGCGCATTAAAAGGACTTTCTGCACGATGAGAGTAGAAATTATCGTTTTCTATAAGAACTAGTTATTAGTAATGATCTTAGAAGTTCTCCCGGCGGGGTCAGGGATTTTCTCTGCCTCGTGATGGCTGGGTGTTGTGTGCTGTCCTTAGGTTAGTTAGGTTTAAGTAGTTCTAAGTTCTAGGGGACTTATGACCACAGCAGTTGAGTCCCATAGTGCTCAGAGCCATTTTTCTTAGAAGTTCATATCGAGTAATATGGAAAGAAAAGAAAATATATCACCTGAAACAGTGATCGATAAGATTATTTGCTGTTTATATTTAACTATTATTTATTTTGGACCTTGAAATGATAAAATATACTCATACGATTTGTCACGTTGCCTACGAACATATATGCTGGACGGTTAAAACCATCGAAAGAATTTGACCGCATAGCTTTTTTTTCCCTGCTAATAGGTGTACCCCAGTAAAGAGAAAATTGGCGCATCTGGTTCTAACAGCGTTCCAAAAGCGCATCTCTAACTACTTCATTAGCACGTCCCGTTAAGCTCGTTATACGACAGTCTTAGCGTGCGTGGGAGATGAGCGGAAGTTGATCAAAGGAAAGGTGATTCGTAAAGCGAGTGGCGCGCGGAACAACGCGCCCCCGCCTGTTAAACGGCTGCGCGGTCGATCGCTTCCGCCACCACGCGGCCGTCCTCTGTCCTCTGCGCTGCCGTCACACCGACTCCCTACTCGCCTGCACCGCAGACACGGCATCCAGGCCACCCTTTCGATACCAGAAGTCAGCCGCTGGACCCAGAAGGATGTTGATTAAATGTATCTACTCACTGCTCACAAACCTAGAAGTCCTCCAATCGGCGTCCCAATCACGAACTCTTTTTCTGGCTGTTCCTTCCGTCAGGAAATGGAAAGCTCCTTTTAGCCTCGAACAACTAACCCGATAGGCATCGAACTTGTTCCGCATCGGCCCAGTAGTTTCGTACAAGCCATGTTAAATACAAAGTCCTTGAGTCACAGTAATTTTGTAAGAACGGAGGAACAGTAGATCAAGATTATTATTTATCAATCAGCCCGTATACTTACCCGAATGAACGAAACAGTGCGAATAATACTGTTCATAGTAGCTTAGGTTAGTATAAATTAGTGACACAAACATCCAGTTATCACAGGAGTTATTTATTTATGTTTATGGCATAGTTTTCACAGTCCTCTTCATGGACGAAATTTCTGTTCCCAAGTGGTATCCGTTCTATTTAAGATGCATAGCTTTTGACAAACATCACTGATACAGTCGATAAAAAAATTTGCTGGATACGCTTTAGCGCCCTTTACACTTACATACAGCTGTTAGGAAAGAGTAAACTCCCTTCGGAGATTCGAGTCCTCCCTCGGACGTGGGTGTGTATTGTTCTTAGCGTAAGTTACTTTAATTAGTGTTTAAGTCTAGGGACCGATGACCTCAGCAGGTTGGTCCCTTAGGAATTGACACACATTTGATCAAAGAGTAAACTGTGAACCAATCGCTGTGTTTGGGCTATCATCGCTAGAGAATGGTTAGTCCAATAGGATTATGGCAATGCCTTCTGACTTCTAGATCCACGTTCACTGACTTCTGCTAACAAAGAGCATCCAAAATTTCATAAAATGTTCAAGCTAAAAATTTTTTTCCGAGAATTGAGGATAAGCGAAAGTGTAAGTATGAAGGGCTGTCAAAAATTTTCGTTTCGAAGGCCTCACTAACCCTTTGAATAAATTTCAGTGCTTATACACTCGCATCGGAGTTTCACTGGATTGCATACACACAGCAACGACGTCCTCAGATGGCAACTTTTTGTTCACCCGATATACACTGAGGAGAAAATAAATAAGTTATCGCAGACAAACTGGAAGGAGAGAGAGAGTGAGAGAGAGAGAGAGAGACAGAGACAGACAGACAGACAGACAGAACCAGCCGCCAGGTGGCAGTGGTAAAGTTTCGTATATACGGATTGGGTTTTGTTGAATATTGAAGTGGTATCGACTAGATAGTAGAGTGCAGGTTGAACAAAAGGTGGGATATCAGTGCATTAATTGCGACTAGATCGGGATTGGCCAACGTATACGAGATTCCTTAGAGGTCGATCAGGTGCACGGGTGGGTGGGTTGGTTGGTTGGTTGGTTCATTGCGGGTTAAGGCAGGAGAGCACGAGGTCATCACTGGCAGATGCAAAGATTTTAATGTACAGCCGTGTCAATGGCGAAAAAGGCGTAGGTCTACATGGATTTGCAAGAAATCACCGCTACCACCTACAAGGGACAACTGCCGGGATCAACAGCGTAATGATGTCATATGGCGACGTCGCTTATCACAGAGGACAGAAGGTCGGCAGAGCAGGAAATTACTTGTCAGGCAAATGCTGGACGTTAACAGTCGGTGGCTAAACGTACCATCTATAACTAATTCTTCGCTATTTGGTACGGAAGCTACCGTAAAACATGTGTTCCTCAACCATGCACACAACACCGGGCACAGGCTTTATTAGCATGGGTGCGGGAATACCCCATAACACCTTTGACGCATAGAAGAACAAATTTCTGAACTAGTTGGTGCTCAATGATAGTAGAGCACTAGTTTGTCTAAAAGAAAATGTGGCGTGGCATCTCCCTAGGTAACAGGGAATCTTCCAGGAAATTGGCGAAGTTATTACAATGCGAGTAACGTTTAAAAGCTTGAAATGGTATGCCTCATACGTCCGTCATAGTCTGTCAGCGGTGAATCTAGTCTCCTATTACATGCATCTATTTGATCGACAATACTTCCCTGTAGCGAAATGTTCATTCAACATTATGCATCGCCCTCTAATTCCCGACCTATGTCAGAATGCTTGGAAAAATACTACATGGACATGAAGTTACATGTTTGATTTCCTCGGTTGTCATATCTCATTGCTGTTGAAAACTTCCAGAACAATACTGAGCAAGACATGGGAGAACATATTCAACCAGGCTAGGAACGTTCTCCTTAAGTTAAGAGTTGCGGTTCTGAAGTTATAGGTAAGGGTGACTCCCCAGCGCTTTCCGTATCTCGTGGAATAAATGATACGAAACAGAGTGCTTCTATAACTCAGGCAGTTGTCTGTAATCAACTCCTCATGAGTGCAGTTTGATTCGACAAAATTCCTTGCGTCGCCACGAGTCAGCGATATTGATATCGAAGCTGCAATCGGCATAGATACTGATGCACGCGAGGATGATACCCGTTCTGCCTATCGTCACTGCATTAGGCACATGAAATCGGCGGAGCCAGTCTAGTTAACAACCTGGAGCAATATAGGTCAGACTATATGGCTGCCATCCTGCGAGCTTAACAGTTCACGCCATAACTATTCTTTTGATAACATCCCTTATTGTGTCTTTGACTTTCCCATAGGATATTCTTAGTCTGTTTACGGAAGCTCAGGACAACCTGGACATTGTTTCACTCTCTTTGAATCTTAGAAATCCGAACTTAGTTGCAGCCTTACTGCGCCGTTGAGTGTCGTTCACCATGCACAATATTTTGGTGTAAACGTATATATGCAAAAGTTTTGTCGGCGAAGACTGTACTCTGTGTGCATTATGGACAAACAGTTTATTGATATGAGTTAACTTTTATTAAATCTGCACCAGTAGAAACGGCACAAACAATAGCCACATCTTCTCTTGCGGGAACAACTGCAACATACGACGTTTTTCCTGCAAATAGTTCGAAATAATTATTTAGCGCTCCACCAACGTCATTCAGCAGTTTCGAAGAGTCTAAGAAGACTAATGACACACATTTATATTGATTCCTCTTATAATCTCAGATTTATAAGTTGTTTGAACGTACTTTTAAATGAGGTGTTTTACTGTCTTCGTGTTATATGAACTACACTACTGGCCATTACAATTGCTACACCACGAAGATGACGTGCTATAGACGCGAAATTTAACCGACAGGAAGAAGATGCTCTGATATGCAAATGATTAGGTTTTCAAAGCATTCACACAAGGGTGGCGCCGGTGGCGACACCTACAGCGTGCTGACATAAGCAAACTTTCCAACGGATTTCTCATACACAAACAGCATTTGACCGGCGTTGCCTGGTGAAACGTTGTTGTGATGCCTCATGTAAGGGGGATAAATGCGTACCATCACGTATCCGACTTTGATAAGGTCGGATTGTAGCTTTTCGCGATTGCGGTTTATCGCATCGGCACATTGCTGGTCGCGTTGGTCGAGATCCAATGACTGTTAGCAGAATATGGAATCGGTGGGTTCAGGAGGGTAATACGGAACGCCGTGCTGGATCCCAACGGTCCCGTATCACTAGCAGTCGAGATGACAGGCATCTTATCCGCATGGCTGTGACGGATCGTGCAGCCACGTCTCAATCCCTGAGTCAACAGATGGGTACGTTTGCAAGACAACAACCATCTGCACGAACAGTTCGACGACGTTTGCAGCAGCATGGACTATGAGCTCTGAGACCATGGCTGCGGTTACCCTTGACGCTGCATCACAGACAGGAGCGCCTGCGATGGTTTACTCAACGACGAACGTGGGTGCACGAATAGCAAAACGTCATTTTTTCGGATGAATCTAGGTTCTGTTTACAGCAGCATGATGATCGCATCCGTGTTTGGCGACATCGCGGTGAACTCAGATTGGAAGCGTGTATTCGTCATCGCCATACTGACGTATCACCCTGCGTGATGGTATGGGGTGCCATTGTTTACGCGTCTCGGTCACCTCTTGTTCACACTGACGGCACTTTTAACAGTGGACGTTACATTTAAGATGTGCTACGAGCCGTGGCTCTACCCTTCATTCGATCCCTGCGAAACCCTACATTTCAACAGGATAATGTACGACCGCATGTTGCAGGTCCTGTACGGGCCTTTCTGGATACAGAAAATGTTAGACTGCTGCCCTGGCCCGCACATACTCCAGGTCTCTCACCAACTGAAAACGTCTCGTCATTGAAGCTGTATGGGCAGCTGTACCTGTACACGCCATCCAATCTCTGTTTGACTCAATGCCCATGCGTACCAAGGCCGTGATTACGGCCAGAGGTGGTTGTTCTGGGTACCGATTTCTCAGGATCTATGCACCCAAATTGCGTGAAAATGTAATCACATGTCAGATCTAGTATAATATATTTGTCGGATGAATACCCGTTTATCATCTGCATTTCTTCTTGGTGTAGCAATTTTAATGGCCAGGAGTGTAGTTAGGAAAGGACGACCGCTGCATTTGTGCAGTAGTATCACATTCGATGATACTGATGGTTTGTTGAACCAACAGTATTGTGGTGTCACCGCCAGACACCACACTAGCTAGGTGGTAGTCTTTCAATCGGCCGCGGTCCGTTAGTATACGTCGGACCCGCGTGTCGCCACTATCAGTGATTGCAGACCGAACGCCGCCACACGGCAGTTCTAGACAGACTTCCTAGCACTCGCCCCAGTGGTACAACCGACTTTGCTAGCGATGGTTCACTGACAAAATACGCTCTCATTTGCCGAGACGATAGTTAGCATAGCCTTCAGCTACGTCATTTTCTAAGACCTAGCAAGGCGCCATGTTCAGTTACTATTGATATTGTGAATAACGTACAGTCAAGAGCGACGCTCATCATTAATGGATTAAAGTTAAGTATTCCACCAGCTACGTCCGTTTTTCTAAATCCTAATTTCCTTGTCCTGTTCCAGACCTCACGCCAGCCTGCGTGAGCTAAAACGTGTGCCTTTCGGCTTCCTCTAATAATCACGGTGTTGACTCTCCTGCCAACCTACATCGTGCTGATCTTTTTGGATCAAAACCACATTCAAATGGGTTGCATCATATCGCGCGTTGTGACAACTCCATTGGACTGCAACAAATGTGCTAGAAAAGTCGACCAATCATGTGCATCATGGATGAAAGGTAATGTAATTTTACAGATGAAATGAATACCCCTGGCTGCATACAGGCCTTGATATAAGTCTACGGGGACAGTTGAAAATGTGTACCTCGACTGGGACGCGAACTTGGGATCTCCTGCTTACATGGCAGATGCTCTATCCATCTGAGTCACCGAGGCCACAGAGGATAGTGCGACTGCATTGACTTACCTTTGGCACGCCTCCCGTGAGACCCACATTGGCAACTTTATTGTCCCGCACTATATTCATAGTGCCCCTGCCCATTATACTCATTACTCCCGTCTTTACTGCCGATTCCCGTTAGAGTACCGGCGCTATTTGTGCACCTGCACAGAAGAAGATGCTCAAATGGCTGGATATATGTGAAGATGGTATCTGTTTCTTTGGACATGTCCGAATGAACAGATACCATCTTCATATAGAAATGTAATTTTGTTACCAATGACTATAAAGCATCATATTTCGACTCTCTTATCAGAGATGTTACGATTAGTCTCGCTTCCAACCGTGGAATTCAGTACAAGGTTCACGCCACTTCGGATCTCTCTCTCCGTCACGCTGCCCATAACACGCAGTTGCTCGAGGTAGCGTCATCGGCATAGCTAGCGTTAGATGACGACGTATATGTTTCAGTAATTAGTAGTTAGCACTGGGTAATTCGGTCATGTGATGGCAGTAGTACTTCGTCCTCTCGTTGTGATAAGCAGTATCGTAACAAGAGGATGGTAATAGTCTGTTATGTATACAAGGGAGCACTAGTTAGTGATAAGAGCTGTAAAATATTGGTAGGTGTCCATGGCTCGGACGACGCAGATCACTTTCGTTTCCACTCGACAATAGCAGAATTACTAGCAGGGCACAACTCCTCGGCGTTGTCTCTAGCCTCGTACTATAGTAAACAATACTCCATACATCGTCTGCAGAATGCTACAGCAGGCATAGCCGGTGGTAATGCCTGCATCGTAACGCAGTGTGCTGTGCTTGCACTATGAATAGATCCCAGGCTTGTGTGTGCCTCAGCCGTCCAACGCTGGCGCTGCAGTACGACGTGCCACTGCACACAATCACGCCGGTGGCCACAGCGTCCACCGAAACTCCCGGTAAGATGACGATTGCGCTGGAAATCAGCTCCGTCCAAGTTAATTTTCAGGCTGACCGGGTCACACCAATGTCATTTATCAATTTGGGCGTGGGATGGTGTCTTGGCTCGCAACCACTATTTCTCCAAGGTCAACATGACAGATACCTTTTACTACTGACTGTGGATGCGGAAACACATTTGGAACTAGTATTAAGTACACCGTTTGGGATACGCAAGTACAATTGACAACCGAGTACAATCTGGACTCGTATATGCTCCAGTCATTTTCTAAAAATATATAGAGCAACTCGTCGAAGGGATATTGGAATGTATGAATAATTCCGAAGATATTATAGTTACAGGGGAAACTTGAGAGTAATACTTGCAAAACCTAATGGCTTTTTTCCGATGGCAGAACATTTCGGCTCCATAAATTGTCCGTCCCCGAAAATCTGAAAAGAACTTAGCTCGTTTCTCAGTAAGGGAGCCTATTATGGTAAATTACTTTCCAACGGAGCCCTCGTTGACTACCCACTGAGCTGGCTGCGTAAGAACTGCACCGGTTTCGAATGGTCCACAGCCTAGCTGCGTACAAAATACGCAGGTTTCCAATGGTTCACAGCCTATCAGAAGTCCTTTTTCAATACGAGAACTGTTTTAGATCCTTGTCGTGCCTGGCGATGTTTACACCTGGCAAAGTCCTCACGCTCGTATAGTCATATTGCATTTAGGCTTTGATATAGTTACATCCCACATATATGCTGACTGCTCAGCTGAACCAACGGCGTAAGCCTGAGAAATGTTTACCGCAGAGCAGCTTGATTATTCGCTAACTGCGGAGGAGATCTTACAAGGAGACGGCACGATCGTGGGGTCCGGGATTCGTCCGAAATTTTGTGTGGTGAAAGAGGACCCCTAACACCTCACGTGGTTAAAATATTAGGACGCACTACTCGGAAAATCCCGAGAAAAATCGATACAAAGTTTCTTACATGCCTTATGAGTATAAAATGTTAGTCCATTGCCGAGCCGCCGTCTGGCCTACATGGTTAGCGGTCGAACCCTTACGCCAGATGTCTCAAGTTCGATTCCTCCTCTGGCACTTTTTTTTTCTTCTGTTGCTTGCAAATTTCAGCGCATTGTCACAGGAGAATCGTGAAATTAATTCCCGGGAAGACTGTATAAAAATTAATTCTATGATTGACCATCAATTATCGTCATCAATATTCCGAGACATGATTCAATATGTATGTTTTGCCTCAAAATTATCAGAAACTCAAAACATTTTCGTAAATGTTAATGGGGCATATTTTTGTACAGATTTATTGCAAACGCCCTGTGAGTGTAAAATATCCGCTTTTATATGTTGCGCAAGATGTCGCATAAATTATTGCTTTGTTTGTTTTTACGATAATTACCACTGCGGTTCTTGTTTATAACTATTATATGTATAAGAATTAAATGTTTCCCAATCGAATTTGTTATTCTGATTAAAAACCCAATGGTTCTCCTTATATACTTTACAATGAAAAATGGAAAACCCACCGTCATGAATTGTGTTGTTGGACAAAAAGAAAATAATTTTTATTCAATAATGTAACTAATTTGTTAAAGATAATGTAGGTTTGGGAAACTTTCTGAATAATTGGTGGAATAACAAAAGAAAATGAAACAGAAGACAAAAAAGTGCCAGAGGAGGAATGGAACACGAGACCTCTGGCATAAGAGTCCGAGCCCTAAACATCTAGGCCAGACGTCGAATCGGCAGTGGACTAACATTTTATACTCATAAGTCACCTAAGAAACTTTGGATCGATTTTTCCCGGGATTTTCCGGGTAGTGCGCCCTAATATTTTAACCACGTGAGATGTTAGGGGTCCTCTTTCACCACAAAAAAATTCTGACAAATCCCCGACCCCACGCTCGTGCCGTTACCTTGTTAAACATTGACTCCGTGAATAATCAGTTTTACGTGTACCAGTAAGATACGAAATTACACTAAATCGCAGACCATAAGCCTCTGATTCAGAGTTCAATTTCGCACACTCGCTTCCTGAAGATACGCCATTGGTGGGCGCTATTTCTCAACAGTTACCGTTCTGATACACACTATAGTCTCACCGCTTAGTAAGCCAACGTCGATGCCTTCTCGTACCTAGCCATTGTCCCACGTAGTGACTTGAATCGGCAGGAAGCAGTGTTCTCAGATCTGCGACTCATAGTATGGGTGGCTAGAGTACCTATCTCAAACTGCGAATCCTTGATTCCGCATTTATATTTAGTTGCCCCATGACATGGTGCGGTTGCCAGATCATAAAAACTGACACAGACAAAACTGATTACGAATGAAACGGAATAGTCTGTCATTGTTCCACCTATGCTCTGTGTCAGACATATCCAGCGGACAATCTGGCTGTTGCTCGTGGATACACATGATAAACAGTCACATGACAACCGCCTATGTTGAACATCAATGTGCAATAACCATCCACAAACTGCAGGTGGCAGCACTAGCTTTGGAGGCTACAAGAAGCGTGTTGGGAGGACGCGGAAAACAGTGCAGTCGTTGTCGTAATGCAGGAACGGTGTGTTTTATGATACATCCA
Source organism: Schistocerca serialis cubense (assembly GCF_023864345.2). Classification (NCBI taxonomy): domain Eukaryota; kingdom Metazoa; phylum Arthropoda; class Insecta; order Orthoptera; family Acrididae; genus Schistocerca; species Schistocerca serialis. The sequence continues at coordinate 316,267,438 of NC_064640.1, read as the reverse complement.
AAAGGGCACAATCATTGGCTTCCGGGCCAAGGACACAAGCATTTTCTGAACGGTTAAGTCTGTAAACTGTTCGACGCCGCCGTGGTTAAAGTGTACCGTGCATGGCAAATTGACGCTACCCCAAACAGGCGTCGAGGCAACTGTGGGCACCACGGGCCGTAGATGACAGGGGTGAACGACGTCTACACAGATATGTACGAGCGAACAGACGAGCAACTGTTGAGGAACTCACCACCCAGATGAACCAAGGGGATACCGACAGTGTTTCGTCAATGACTGTTCAGTGAAAGCTTCTGGGCCTCCGCAGCTGGCGCCTGGTTCATGCACCCATGCTGTCTGCTGTTCGTCGGCGACGAAGGTTGGAATTTGCACGCCAATGCTGCAACGGGACCTCTGTGCACCGAGTGGTGAAAGGTGGCCTTTACAGATGACTCATGTTATATGCTGTATCGGACAAATGGCTCTGAGCACTATGGGACTTAACTTCTAAGGTCATCAGTCCCCTAGAACTTAGAACTACTTAAACCTAACTAACCTAAGGACAGCACACACATCCATGCCCGAGGCAGGATTCGAACCTGCGACCGTAGCGGTAACGCGGTTCCCGACTGTAGCGCCTAGAACCGCTCGTCCACCACGGCCGGCGCTGTATCGGACAGATGGCCGTTGGCGTGTACGGTGTGAAACTACTGAAAGCGAAGACCCTGCAACAATCGTCGGAAGTGTCCGAGCCGGCGGAGAGAGAATTATGGTCGGGGGAGTCTCTTCGTGGCATTCACTCGGCGATCTCATCATTTTGGTAGGCACAGTGGACGAAATCAAGTGCGCATCTATCGTCGGGGTCCATACCCACCCGCACATGCAATTTGTTTTTCCTCGACACACTGGCACGTAACACAAGGACAAATAAACATGTCACACAGCTCGCAGAGTGAGTGAGTGATTCGAAGAGGGCGAGGGTGAATTTACCGTTCTCTTCGGGCTACCAAACTTCCAGGATTAAAACGAAATCGAGAGTCTGTCGGAACACGTCGATCAGGTTGGTCAAATTATGGATCTTTAATCGAGAAATCTGGTACAGCTGTCCATGACACTGGAGTCGGCATGGCTCCGTATTCCTGTCCGTACCTTCCAGAACATCAGCTACTATCTTTCTGAAGGCCTTTCGCTGTTCCGTGCGGCAAAAGGTTGTTATTCAGGCTTTTAATAGATGGCCACCTTAATATGACTGGACAGTGTATGTCCCCCAGTGTTAACAATCACCATACAGGCTACGACACAATCATTCTCATAGCGTCGGTTAGTGGTCCACGCTTTACATCATTTCAGTTTAATTAATATTGCCGGCGTAATAGTTTTCTGCGCATGACCCCTTCCATTTCCAAGGTGGGACAGTTGGTGTGGAAGCCGATATGCCCGACAATGGCGCAGGACGCTCTGACAAAGTACCGATCCATTTCAACTGGGCTGTTATACTAGTGCAGACACCTCTTGCTGCTCGATCCACTGCTTTGGGCCTAACGTGTTTACACCTCATGCACCTGCACAGATTATCAAGACTGCTACCACATATGGATCAGCTCCTTAGGCTCGACTTATAGGTGTAATCGTGAGAAACAAGAGGAGTCAAATGTTCTAAACTGTGCTTGTCAGGAACTTCTGATCTACCACCGAGATCAGATCTGCGTGGACCACTACATGGAGCATACGACCGCACCAACTCTTGCACACCGTCAATCCAACCACCAGCAATGACCGCCACCAACCTTTCCGCTGAGTACCCTGCTATAGGTCACTCCCTCTGCCTCTAACACTCATCGCACATCGATTTACATTTCGCGCATCATCGATCTTCGACAAGCGACAAGCGGACATCCCTGATCACCCTATATGGGTCACCATGATTGTGAACGTGTGCTTTACAACCACAACCGACGTAGCACTCGTGTCAGAAGAAGTAACTGTTGAGAAACTGACCACCCAGATGAACCAAGGGCTACCCACAGTGTCTCCTCAACGACTGTTCATCGAACGTTGCTGGGTCTCCATAGCAGACACCTGTATCGCGACCCATACTAAATGCTGTTCATCCGCGATGAAGGCTGGAATCTGCACGCCATTGCCGCAAATGGACGTCCGTCCACCGTGTGGCGACAGGTGGGATTTTCAGGTGGATCACGTTTTATGCTCCGTCGGACAGACGACCGTTGGAATGCACAGCGTCAAACGTATGAATTCAAACTCCCTGCAACAGTCGTCGGAAGTGCGTAGGCCGGCGGAGAAAGCGTTATGCTCCGAGGAATGTTTTCGTGGCGATCTCTAGGCGATCTCGTCATTCTGGAATGCACAGTGGAATAACAAATGTATGCATGTATCACTGGGGACCATATCCACACCCAGACGCAGTTTGTTCTTCCTTTGCACAATGGCATATACCAGGACAATTCGACGTGTTACACAAGACTCATTGTACATGCCTTGTTAGAAAAGCACCAGAATGAGTTTACCTTCTCCCATGACCATTGAACTACCCGGATTAAAACCCGGTCGAGAATATGTTGAACCACCTGGATCGGATTGTTCACGCGATGGCTCCTCAGTCGAGAAACTTAGTGTAGCTGGTCACAGCGTTGGAGTCGACATGGCTCCACATTCCTGTCGGTAACTTCCAAAATCTCATCGACTCTCTTCCTGCATGTCTTGCAATGATCTACGCTGCAAAATGTGGTTATTCAGGCTTTTGACATGTTGTCCCATTAATGTGATTGGGCAGTGTTACTGCATATACATGCACACATACATAAACTGCCGTGTGGCGAATATAGTTTTAGGGATGTTGCTGGAGGTGTTGTCCGTTTACGTCAATGCATAACTAGCATCTGTGTGCTAATGATTGTCTAACAGGTTCGGAAACAATCAGGAATTGCACGAATATTGGCTGCAGATTCAGTCAGCACACAAAGAGCTTTTATTGATTCTCTATCCGTCTCCCATACCCTAAACGTTAAATCTCACGCCACAAAAATAAAATCAATGAGGGAACACCTTAAAACACTGTTCACCTGAAATAAATTTGAACACCGTCTCTGGACATCAATAGCGTCGAAACTTTCATGGACCCCTATCGGGGGATCGCGCACCTCTAACGTTTGTATCACATTAAAAAGTCTTTCCTCCCAAACACTCTAACAGTTGGCTTAGTGCCCTTGGCTTCTTACCCCCTGTGTACTGTAACAGTGAAGACAATGTAAGACTTCCTAAGTGTACTCCAGAAATTGCCAGTCGATTTCGTCCGTTAAGAACTCACTTTTGTCTACGGCACTCTCAATTTCATGGACGAACAGACCAAGCAGTATTTCGCAGCATCTCTGATTACGAAACCCACATTGATTTTTATACAGGTGGTTTTCATTCTCCAGAAACGTCATAATGTGTCAGTGTAGAGCATGTTCCATTATTCTACGACAGATTAACGTCAGCGATATAGGTCTCAAAATATGTGTATCAGTTGGGAAACGCTTCATGTAAACAGCAATGAGCTGTGTTATTTTCCAATACTTGGTCACCTTCGTCAGATTACACCAAAACAGTAGCCGGTTTTTACGGGAGATGCAAGATTGTGTGGTGCTAATGTGGAGTCATTAACTCATATTATACTTCACATAACGTCGGAGGTCTGTCCTTTTTTTCGCATGTGTCGGCACGTAACTGTTTGAAGCGTCGACCAGTCCGAGGGTGACGTTGCGAAGTGACACGCTTTTGCACCTTTAAAGAGGAGGGTTTTAGGCAACTTCAGCCAGATTTAAAACTTCTGCGTCGCAATGGAAGACGGGACTTTGAAAAAGGAACCATTTACTCGTGCTGCAACGTTTATTTCCTTACCTTTTTTAAAAACATTCCTTGTAAGAGTTGCAGTCAATGGTGCAGTTACAGCCTTGTGGTCAGCGATGTCCTCCTCTGCGTTAACTGACTGGAAAACCTCGAAGTTCTTACTAAAATGCGAAGACTCAGTTCTCTGTCTGGTCTAAGTGATTTTTGCATAAGGTATTTAAAACAATTTCACACGAAGCCCTGCCTGTGGCACCAGTTTTAATCACAAGACTCTTCCATTCCATAGCTGACAAATTGAATACTCCCCATATTAGAATGGCATGATAGGGAAACCTACTCCCTATATTTTCCACGTTTTCTCTGTAGTGCTTTGCAACTAGGGTTCCTGGGGCAGGTGGTCTATAAAACTATTCCATTACCATGTTTGCTCCACTTTTGATGTTTAACTTTATCCCGACTATTTCACATTATGATTGTCTTATAACTTCACTAGATATTATAGAATTGCTTACGGCAATAAATACACTGCCACCATTGGCGTCTAGCTTATCTCCTTGTGATACGTATTCCAGTCTGAATTTACACTGACGGAAAAAAAATAGTACACACATTTGGAGGTTTCCAGTTCACTCAAGATTTATTGTTGCAACAGTGCATGTGGAGTACACGATGTAAATATCAATAGCAAAAGCGCTTCTGAGGTACCAGATATCAACCCATGCTGGAACACCCATACAACTACGTGGTGTAGCCTCCATGGGCGGCAGTGCAGGGCATCTGGTCGATGACACAGATGGTGAACACTATCCTGGGATACGTTATTCCACGCCTGCTCACCCGTATAAGAATTGTTGGTTGACAAATGTTACAAGTGACTTTTCGACCCATCATATCCCACACGTCCTTGATTGGTAACAAGTTCGAAGATCTGACTGGCCAGAAGAGTTGCTGCACGTCTTGGAGAGCATGTAGAGTTTCACGCGCAGTGTGTGGGCGAACGTTATCCTGTTGGAACAACGAATCATCTTCCTGTTGCAAAACAGCGAAAGAATGAGACTAATAACATTCTGCATGTGTCGAGCGCTGGTTAGCATCCCCTCCAGAAACACCAAATGTGGACGAGAGTTGTAGCTTAGCGCATCCCAAACTATAAAGCCTTGGGTGGAGCCAGTGAGTCCTGGACGAATGCACTCTACGAGACATCGCTCACCCTGGTGTACCTCGTATGCCCCAACTACCTCCACATGCACGTTGGCAGGCTCTGCTTTCATAACTGAAGATGGTGGCGATCCATTCTATCTTCCTAGTGATCCTGTGACGCCACTAGTCGAGCCGTGCACGTCGATGCTATGACGTGAGTAGTAGACGGTCAAGAAACGTGCGTTCCTGTAGTCCCACTGCTAATAAACGTTTCGCAACACGTCTGGCTCACAAGCCCTATTATCTGTGCTATGGTAGCTGTACGATATGCCACTGCTACACTTAAATTACGACAATCCTGGATGGCGTCTGTACTGCGTGGACGTCCAGAACATCGTCTACGGGTGTGAGAATGTTCACGTGACCACTGATGGTTCTTCGTTTTGGATATGCAATTCATTATTGCCCCTAAAAAGGGTTTCATCTAAACAACCCTCGTGCGCTCTTGAAGTGTATTCTGCTATCCGAGTAGCCGCTTCCTTTGTGTAATGCACACCTGAACTATAGGTGTGTGTGTGTGTGTGTGTGTGTGTGTGTGTGTGTGTGTGTGTGTTAGAGAGAGAGAGAGAGAGAAGCAGAGAGAAGCAGAGGAGGGTGGGAGTGTGGGGGGGGGGGGGGGGAATTGCCCAACAATTCTCCACCCGATAGCGAAATTCTAAAAATGCGCAACCAAGATCGACGCACAATCGTCTGAGCTCTTGGCTTAGACCCTCCACTCCAAATCAAAAAGATTGCTATTTTATATTGGTGGGTTGGTGGGTACTACAAATAGAGAGTCTTACTTCCACTTTTGGGACGAGGCCAGCTCTGTTCATCAACTCAGTCAACCGTCTAAGTAACCGAAACAGAAGGCCTCATTCCTGCCCCACGTGAGCTACTATTTGCTGCGGGTTGCAGCCATTGCTTTTAACAGCCGCTTGCCGAGCCCCCTACACACCTCCCAGTAAGCACAGTGCACAGTGGCCTCATCTCACAACCTACCTGCTTGTTTCCTGAGGGGTTCTATTAACAATTTAACGCTGGAACTCGTCGGCAACAAGAAACCCACCTTCTGTAATTTTCCAAATTGAACAGCAACATCGCTCACTGGTTCAACAGACGAGGCTCTGGTGCTCGCTCAGATATGTTGTCAACACATGGCAGCACCTCGTACGTGTTGTTATGGCACAACGGACAGAAATTCGCCAGTTCACACATTCGCCTTCCGCTCACAATTACACCAACTCACCAGTGTCTGCTACTCATTTTCCAGTGAGGAGAAACCAGTCGGATATTACGCGTCTAAAGAAGCAGAGACATCTTGATTGCGAAGGGGATCTCAACGGTAACAGAAATGTCGCAGCTTTCGCCACTGGTGCCCAAACATCTCTTCATCTTAAAGCAGCAGCCAGAGGCTTGTCAACCATGTATAACTCAGATTCCAGCTGTTTCGGAAAAAAAAAAAACATTTCACAACAAACACAGTTCCTATCCTCTTCAAGCTGCTAAAAAAGAAAAATAAGAAGTATCTGCGATTTACGTTGGATGACGTGAAGGCGTTGCAATAGGAAAAGCGCAAGCTGCCACATGAGAACTAGAGCACTGAGTACGACTGTACAGCACACGGTCAAACAACGAGATGCGAGTACAAACTGACTATCATACATTCGACTGTGGTGCTGCAGGAGGCGTAAATCTACACTCCTAAATTTGTACCCCTTCGGTCCGGGGGTTAGAATAGGTCCGAGGAATTCCCGATTGTCATAAGAAAACGGTTGAAATGGCTCTGAGGACTATGGGACTTAACATCTGAGGTCATCAGTCCCCTAGAACTTAGAACTACTTAAACGTAACTAACCTAAGGACATCACACACATCCATACCCGATGCAGGATTCGAACCTGCGACCGTAGCGGTCGCGCGGTTCCAGACTGAAACGCCTAGAACCACTCGGCCACTCCGGCCGGCTTGTCGTAAGAGGCGACTAAAAGGAGTCTCAGACTTTTCGGCCCTATAAGTTCAGGTCCCATTTTATGGTTTGACCTGCCACTTTCCAAATTCTACAAAAGTGCGAGCCATATGAGGGAGGACGCCTAACGTGGTGCATGAGTTACCCATAGTGCCCTTAGATTCGATCTCCTGAACCTCTTGTCATGGCTTTATATCTCCACCTGAGATTCAACTATTTGGGCGAGGACACTTTGCGGGGTATGTCATTTTCTTCCGTTGACTCCTGTCCTCTTTCGCCCCCATGACAATATTGGATTTCTCTGCGCCCAATATCCAGCATGGTAGCCAGTCCATTGTGGTGGGACCGTCATGTACCCATTTGGTGGTAGCCCCCTGACAACACAGGGATCGCACTGATGATGCCTAAGCTGTTAACTCCCCACGTATGCCAAGGAGTAGATGCCTGCCTTCCTGGGGCATCAGGACTCCCGCCAACAGCCATGACGGCAGGTGGCCTTTGCTGTGGCTGTGTGGTGCCCATGCGGAGAGATCCTGATTGAAGTGGTTGGCATCCGAGCGGATGACCCACAATGAAGCGGACTAAGTCATCTCTAGCTTGTGACTGTACAGCGCCAGCAGTCTCTAAGAAGGGCAAGATCGAGTACAATGCTGATAGATATGGCCCTAAATCGTTTCCCTGTCTCGCTTCACCATGGGAGGAATGTAGGGCTACAGAGAGAAGAGAACCATATTCGCCTCGGTATTTAGTATGTATTAGAATGGAAGGGGATTCCTTTCTACCCTAGAAGCCTCAATTTTTTGTTGAACATCTTGAGGATAAGTTTGAGGAAGTGACAGAGCTGTCCAAGATGAGAAGCGCTGCAGTCTTGATTTAGACAGCATCTCCAGCCCAATCCCGGGCGTTACTCGTTACAGCATCCCCAGCCCAATCCCGGGCGTTACTAGCTTGTGACTGGCTGGGTTATATTCCTTTTTCCGTCACTCCCCATAAAAGCCTCAACATGGTCCACGGGATTATTTTCCATCGCGACCTCCTCTTGCAGTCTGACGACGAGCTCCGCGCCAGTCTAGAATGGCGGGGAGTTCATTTCATCTGGGGGTTTATAGGGGGCCCAGTGACTACAGGATTGCTACTGATTCCTTCATCTTAGCCTTTGAGGGTGATTCATTACATGAAAAGGTCACGATGATGGTTTACCGCAATGACGTTAAACCATACGTCCCTCCCCCTGTTAGGTTTTTTAAGTGCTAGAAATTCGTGCACTTGTCTTCCCGTGGAACTTCCAGCGCCACATGTCGAGACTGCAGACGTCCACTGCATCCAGATACTCCATGTGCGCCTCCTACCAGTTGTATCAGTTGAGGAGAGCAGCTATCCCCCTGCTCGCCAGACTGCACAGTACTCCAAAAGGAGCGGTAAATCATGGAGTACAAGTCCCTGGACCAGTTCTCAGCAAGAGGCTAAACGTAAATTTGAACGAGTACACCCCATTCGGTTGATGTCCACATACGCTGCAGCTACATTACAATCGCTGTCACAAGTACCAGTGAACCACACTCTGTGCCACGAACAGTAGGTCCTCCAAGCCGCCAGAATACATCCGCCCCCTTGGTGGCAGAGGCAAAATCTCCTTCCATTGCTCCCAAAGTACCTACTTCGGGAGCAAGGCCACCCAAACGCAGGGGACATTGGTCCCCTCCTCCCAGCCGGAGAAGCAACAGCTTCCTCTGGTTCCTCTCGTGCGGAAGGGGTCCCTTGGGAACTTGTCTCCCAGGATCTCCACTAACGCGGCATCAGGCACTCACCGGTGGCTAGAGGAGCCAAAATCTGTTAGATGAAGAGTTTCACGGTCTTCCTTTGTGCCTAAACCTACTTCGGAGAGGTCCTCCCTGCAAGCCCCTAAAGAGAAGCGAGAGGGCAATCAAACAAAGAAGTCTGCTAAGAAAAAGAACCCTCTGGTGGCCCCAACAACACCACTCCAATTCTGCATCTGAGGATGAGGTGGAGATCTTAGCGTCCCCTGAGGACCCGGAATTGCTGCGGCTTTTTCCACCACCTGGCTGAGCTACAGTAACTGTTAAGCTTTACACCTGCTTTCATCATTGTCCATCTTATCATCATTTCATCCCCATCGAAACGCAAGTCGCCGATGTGGTGTCAGCTCGAAAGACTTCCAACAAGCGAACGGTCTACCCGACGGGAGGCCCTAGCCACACGGCATAAAGAAAGCTGATTACCAGATTCAAATACGAATTAGCTATAGTGTTTCCTCAGAGTCAAGCTGAATGTGATGTTTAAGAGTAGTGTTCCACGTTTTAAAAAATGAAATCGTTCAAAACATAACTTCCAGTTGTTATCCTGTTCAGGTTCCAAGCACTGCATGACGATAATTTTGTGTTGTTGTGGCATAATATAGTGGGTCCTCACTAGATAGCGTTCACAGGACGTCAAAAAATCTGTAAACACGATTACTGGTAAGAAAGGGGCATGTAGTTATGCACAAGATATCAAAGAAAGAACTTCAGTACTACTCATTATAAAAATCGATAATGAGGTGAAGAAAGGAGCTTTCAACAAAAAAACATTCTCCAGTACGGTTTTTACGTGCAGCCGGTCTTACTATGTTACCAAATGCACGTCAAGAACATATTTCCTTGGGATGTGTCCATTATACACTACTGGCCAGTAAAATTGCTACACCTCGAAGATGACGTGTCACAGACGCGAAATTTAACCGACAGAAAGAAGATGCTATGATATGCAAATGATTAGGTTTTCAGAGCATTCACACAAGGTTGGCGCCGGTGGTGACACCTACAACGTGCTGACAGGAAAGTTTCCAACTGGTTTCTCATACACAAACAGCAGTTGACCGGCGTTGCCTGGTGATACATTGTTGTGATGCCTCGTGTAAGGAGGAGAAATGCGTACCATCACGTTTCCGACTTTGAGAAAGGTCGGATTGTAGCCTATCGCGATTGCAGTTTATCGTATCTCGACATTGCTGCTTGCGTTGGTCGAGATCCAATGACTGTTAGCAGAATATGGAATCGGTGGGTTCAGGAGGATAATACGGAACGGCGTGCTGGATCCCAACGGCCTCGTTTCACTAACAATCGAAATGGCAGGCATCTCATCTCCATGGCTGTAACGGATCGTGCAGCCACGTCTCGATCCCTGAGTCAACAGATGGGTACGTTTGCAAGACAACAACCATCTGCACGAACAGTTCGACGACGTTTGCAGCAGCATGGACTATCAGCTCGGAGACCCTGGCTGCGGTTACACTTGACGCTGCGTCACAGACAGGAGCGCCTGCGATGGTGTACTCAACGACGAATCTGGGCGCACGACTGGAAAAACGTAATTTTTTCGGATGAATCCAGGTTCTGTTTACTGCTTCATGATGGTTGCATCCTGGTTTGGCGACTTCGCGGTGATCGCACATTGGAAGCGTGTATTCGTCATCGCCTTGCTGGCGTATCACCCGGCGTGGTGGAATGGGGTGCCATTGGTTACACGTCTCGGTCACCTCTTGTTCGCATTGACGGCACTTTGAGCAGTGGATGTTGCATTTCATATGTGTTACGACCCGTGGCTCTACCCTGCGAAAACCAACATTTCAGCAGGATAATGCACGACCGCGTGTTGCAGGTCCTGTACGGGCCTTTCTGGATACAGGAAATGTTCGACTGCTGCCCTGGCCAGCACATTCTCCAGATCTCTCACCAATTGAAAACGTGTGGTCAATGGTGGCCGAGCAACTGGCTCGTCACAATACACCAGTCACTATTCTTGATGAACTGTGGTATCGTGTTGAAGCTGCATGTGCCCATGCTGTACCTGTACACGCCATCCAAGCTCTGTTTGACTCAATGCCCAGGCGTATCAAGGCCGTTATTGCGGCCAGAGGTAATTGTTCTGGGACTGATTTCTCAGGATCTATGCATCAAAATTGCGAGAAAATGTAATCACATGTCAGTTCTAGTATAATATATTTGATTAATGACTACCCGTTGATCATCTGCATTTCTTCTTGGTGTAGCAATTTTAATGGCCAGTAGTTTACTTTGCTGAGGCAAGGTGATCCTGGCTAGAATATCGACAGTCGGTGGAAGAGTAGGTCAAAAGCCACATAAAAAGTGATGAAAAATATATAGTAGTCACAATTAAACGTGATCGCTTCAAAACAGCTTTAGTTTTAGGAGCAGAACTCAACCTTGATAGAGAAAAGCCATTGAATGAAAGTACTGTGAAAAGACGTCTTCAGGCAGTGAACCTTAATGGGCGTGTCGCGGCTGAGAAACCGTTAGTGACGTCTGTTAAAAGGCAGAAGGTGCTACACGGGGCAAGACAATATGAATGTTGGCCAGCGAATCAGTGGTAAAAGGTACGTTTCACTGACGAATCCAATTTTGAGGTCTGTGGCACAAAGCGATACAAGTTAATTCGCCGCTTTCCAGGTGAACAAATGTGTATTCTCCAACATTAAAGCATGGAAGTGGTTTCCACATGGTCTGGGGATGTTTTGGAGGCGGTAAGACTGGTGATCTGGTACAAAGAAACGGAAAAATCAAGAAAGTGGATTACCATTGCATTCTGCAGTATCATGCAAAGCCGTGTGGATGAAATTTGATTGGCAAGGGATTCTTCCTACAGCAGGATAACGACCCTAAACATACTTCACATCTTCCCATTCCCCTATTTGTAATCCTATTGAACTGCTTTGGGATTAGTTGGATAGAGCAGTAAAATCAAGGACTACTATCAACGTTCATAAACTCTGCACCAGACTACAAGAGGAATGGTGGCATATAATCGAGGAAACCCTGATGTAGCTGACAGCAAGAATGCCTCGCATATGCAGAGCAGTGATTAAAGCCAAATGAGGCTGCTTTGAGGAGACTAGAATTTGACCACATGTATTGAATTTCAATAAAAATCCATTCCAAAGTTGACTTACGAGTATTTCTAAAATTTCTGGTTCCCATTTGGATTTTTTCCTCGAAATCACTGATGTTCAAAAACTTTTGAGCGATAATTTACAGCCGGCAGCGATGGTCGAGCGGTTCTAGGCGCTTCAGTCTACAACCGCACGACTGTACGGTCGTAGGTTCGAATCCGGTCTCGGGTGTGTATGTGTGTGTTGTCCTTAGGTTAGTTATGTTTAAGTAGTTCTAAGTTCTAGGGGACTGATGACCTCATATGTTAAGTCCCATAGTGCTCAGAGCCATATGAACAATTTTTTGATAATGTTCAAATGGTGTTAGTGCCGCGTACACAAGGTATAGATAAGCAGTGAACTAGCGGAACTGTCAATTGTACTTAGATGATTCATGTGAAAAGGTTTCCGACGCCATTATGGCCGCATAACGGGAATTGTCAGACACTGAAAACGGAATGATAGCTGGGGGTAGATGCATCGGACATTCCATTTTGTAAATCGCTATCTAATTCAATATAACAGATCCACAGTGTCACGAGTGTGGCGAGGATATCACAGTTCAGGCATTACCTCTCATCATGGAAAACGCAGCGGTCGACGGTCTTCGCTTAACGACCGAGAGCAAAGGCGTTTGGGTGGCGTTGTCAGTGCTAACAAACAAGCAACTCTGCATTAAATAACCGCTGAAATCAATGTGGGACGTAAGACGAATGTATCCGTTAGAACAGTGCAGAGAAATTCGGCGTTAATGGACTATGGCAGCACACGACCGACGCGAGTGCCTTTGCTAACAGCACGACATGTCCTGCAGCACCTCTCCTCGGCTCGTGACGACTGGAAAACCGTGGCTTGTCAGATGAGTCCCGACTGCTGTTGCTAAAAGCTGATACTCGCATTCGAGTGTGGCGCAGGCCCCACGAAGTCATGGACCCAAGTTGTCAATAACGCCCTGTGCAAGCTGGTGGCAGCTCTGTAATGTTGTGGACTGCGTTTACATGGAATGGTCCAATTGAACCTATCATGGACTCGAAATGGTTACGTTCGGCTACCTGGAGACCATTTGCAGCAATTCATGCACTTCATATTGCCAGACAACGATGTCATGTCACAGGACCACAACTGTTCGTGATCGGTTTGAAGAACATTCTCGACAATTCGAGGGAATCCTTAGGCCACACAGATAGCCCGAGGTGAATCCCATCGAACAATTACGTGACATAATCGAGATTAGCACACTACATCCGGCACCGTCAACACTTTCGCAGTTATTGACGGCTATAGACGCAGCATGGGACAGTGTTTCTGCAGGGAACTTCCAACGGCTTGTTGAGTCCATGCCACGTCGAGTTGCTCCACCACGTTGGTCAAAAGACGGTCTGATTAGATATTAGGAGATATAGCATGTCTTTTCTCACCTCATCGTATAGCACTTATATACAGATTTTTTAGTGGAAACGCTCCAGTTGTTCCTTGAGAATACAGTAGATGATTTCCTACCCACAGAGTACCAGATTCAAGACTTTTCAGTCTTGTTTTCTCTAAACTGAACTGCATGAAACAGCTACATTGCCCACCAGTCATTATCATCTGAAAGTGCAAATGAACAGTGCGTGGGGGAAGAAAAAGAGCCGGCCGCTGTGGCCGAGCTGTTCTAGGCGCTTCAGTCTGGAACCGCGCGACCACTACGGTCGCAGGTTCGAATCATGCCTTGGGCATGGATGTGTGTGATGTCCTTGGGTTAGTTTGGTTTAAGTAGTTCTAAGTTCTAGGGGACAGATGACCTCAGATGTTGTCCCATATTGCTCAGAGCCATTTGAACCATTTTTGAAGAAAAAGAAATCACCCAGTTAGTAGAACACAGTCTTTCAGGAAGCACGCTCTGAAAATCTACATACTCTACGTATTAGAATATCGTGGATATAACGTATGCATGATCTCTATCCTTATTATTTACAGCGGACTCAACACCTTCGAGAACCAGGTGAAGGTAAATGAGTTGTATTTTAACAGTAGCTAATTTCAAATCGCCGCATATTTCCATAAACACTCTTTCACTCGTAGCTGTATGAATAACATTCATAACACACATCGATGGTCCGACGTAACGCTCATGCCTCTGTGTAGACATATTTTCAAGAACGCTTCTGTATAAATTAGTGGTGTAGTATCATAGACAGTCAGTCAATTGGTACTGTACTTTTACTGCATTGCCTTCAAGGCATCGTTTCTAGGATTTTTTGAAAACGATCTTCAATTATTATTGGAAGTATTCGCTCCGTTAATGAATAGTGTTCCTCACACACAAGAACTCCAAGATGACATCGAAAGAGTTACACGTGATTTTGCCAAGAGAATTCGAAAGAACATTGAAGTCGGAGGTTCAATTTATGAAAACCAAGTCTGACAAACGAAGTAACCACTGTCGCCTGCAGGCAGGCAGCTACTTGACACCCATCCGATGCCAGTTGCCTGCCTACATGTGTGTAGGGCTACTTCGCAGGTTTTATCTGTAAAGGCACATTTTTAAAATTATCAGTACATGCTCGCAGGTCAAATCGAGTGTGGAGCTAAATTGAGGTTGGGGGAGAAGATTTAAGGGAGCCCTTTCACGTTTCACATATGCAAGTGTCTCGATGTCGCACCCCTTCGTAATTATACCACAGAAGGGCGTGTAACATGAGGGCTGGAAACGCATAAGCACCTTTTACTGCTTCCAATCACGTTTACATTTCGCCGAATGATTTTTAACGGTCTCTAATGATTCCAGCTTGTACACAAGAGCAAAAACTGCGGTCGCGCTGCACTCCAAAGGGCTGCAATTATGTTCCATGGGGATACAGCGTCCTTAGAGGAGGATTGAAACGTTCGGGGGTGTACCCAGCAACATGCGTTGTCAAGAACGCCGCTCTGTTGCTCATCGACTGAGAACTATCGTTTCGAGGGCGAAATGTGCGGGAATCAACACCCCAGTGACAGGGTATTTTCTACGCCCTTTATGCCACCCTCTGAGGCGTTTTAGTGCCGATTGTAAGCGGTGGTGTGTCTGAAATGTTTTCGTCAGCCATCCACAAAGAAACGGCGTGATTTCAAAGCTTCATATCGCCGTTCTGATCGCCATCGCAGAGGCGTCAAAAGAAAGCGTTAAATACACTACTGGCCATTAAAATTGCTACACCAAGAAGAAATGCAGACGTTAAACGGATATTCATTCATCAAATATATTATAGTAGAACTCACGTGTGATTACATTTTCACGCAGTTTGGGTGCATAGATCCTGAGAAATCAGTACCCAGAACAACCACATCTGGCCGTAATAACGGCCTTGATACGCCTGGTCATTGACTCAAATAGAGCTCGGATGGCGTGTATAGGTTCAGCTGCCCACGCAACTTGAACACGATACCACAGTTCATTAAGAATAGTGACTGGCGTATTGTGACAAGCCAATTGCTCGGCCACCATTGACCAGACGTTTTCAGTTGGTGATAGATCTGGAGAATGTGCTGGCCAGGGCAGCAGTCGAACATTTTCTGCATCTAGAAAGGCCCGTATAGAACCTGCAACATGTGGTCGTGCATTATCCTGCTGAAATGTAGGGTTTCGCAGGGATCGAATGGAGGTTAGAGCCACGGGTCGTAACACATCTGAAATGTAACGTCCACTGATAAAAGTGCCGTCAGTGCGAACAAGAGGTGACCGAGACGTGTTACCGATGGCACCCCATACCATCACGCCGGGTAGGTCTGACGGCTTCCCATTGCGTGACACGTCCATGGTGGCACAGGGCAGAACTGTGGTGAAATTTGGTGGCAGTGTGAAATCATTGCCTCAACATAGAGGTGACTTGAATTCTGAGCTTTGTCCTTTTTTTGGTATGTGTTGACTGTGGTGTCACCGCCAGACACCACACTTGCTAGGTGGTAGTCTTTCAACCGGCCGCGGTCCGTTAGTATACGTCGGACCCGCGTGTCGCCACTATCTGTGATTGCAGACCAAGCGCCGCCACACGGCAGGTCTAGAGAGACTTCCTAGCATTCGCCCCAGTTGTACAACCGACTTTGCTAGCGATCGTTCACTGACAAAATACGCTCTCATTTGCCGAGACGATAGTTAGCGTAGCCTTCAGCTACGTCATTTGCTACGACCTAGCAAGGCGCCATTACCAGATACTAGTGATACTGTGCATAATGTACCGTCAAGAGCGACGTTCACCATTAATGGATTAAAGTTAAGTATTCCACCAGCTACGTCCGTTTTTTCTAAATTCTAATTTCCTTGTCCTGTTCCAGACCTCACGCCAGCCTGCGTGGGCTAAGACGCGTGCCTTTCGGCTTCCTCTAGTAACACGGTGTTGGCTCTCCTGCCAACCACAGCATCGACACCTTGCTATTTGAAGCGTCGTCGACGCCGAAGGTGAAGTTGCTGGGCGCGATGCTTCTGTACTATTACAGAGGAAGGTGGTAGGCACGTTTGAGCCTAAGTTCAAACTTCCGCATCGCAGTGGCCGTCAATTGCATGTTTTCTGAAAAACTAAACATTTCATTCTTTTGCACTGTGTAGTTGCTATTTCTCCTGAAACACCATTTCCAGCAGGCTAAAGTGTACTTCCAGTTGCACGATTATTAAATGGCACAGTTTTTTCATATTGAGAATAGACATCCCGTAATCTCTCTAAAATATTCTAATAGTTTTAGAAATGTAATAAATACAATTTACGTTTAAAATTAACTGCAAGTGAATGTTAATAGAAGTATCAAGTACACATCATGTGCACATAGTTCGAATGTGCACGTATTAGCTAAAACATATGCATGTAGTTGTGAGAAAATGAGTTTCCACCGGCATGAGCGACGTACGGAAACGGTTGATAACGCTGTGCCGTAGATGGCACTGTGCCTTATGGCCTCCGCGCCATAAAAAGAAAATTTGGTTACCCTCAGTGAGATGTAAGCTACATTCTTTCTCTAGACTTTTGTTACTTTAATATGAGTTCTATTACATTTTAATTACAGGTTCACATTTCACGAAACATGATCATCACTAGGCGCTATCATAAATCGGCTGTGCAAACAAATCATCACCCAATAGTCATTGATCAAGACGACAGAACGACTGAACCTAGAGAAACGGCCACGCGTTGTGACATACAGTAACATAAGGTTTATGACCGGAAACTTCGTATTTGACCATCTATCTCAATTACTGACGTCTGTGGGGACTTGATTCATATTTCCTCGAAAAGACGAAATACCATCGTTTCGACAAGTGATATAGCAATTTTCCATATTCTGGTTCTTCACACAACAAGAGCATACATCGCCCGCTTGCCTATTACTCTGCATCTATACTGAAAAAAAGAGGAAAATGAGACGCCTGTCTCTTCGAAATTACATTATACTAATATGGAATTTTTTAAAGAGCAGTGGAAATTTTCTAAATATAATGACACCAGAATGTTATTTACTGTCTGGTATTACTGCTTCTACATGGAGCAGAAAAAATTAACGTGTTAGAGCAATCGTGTTATGAGTAATGAAACATTTAAATCGTAACTTCCGAAAAAATTGCTTGAGTATGAACTGAGGAAATTAGGTTATTCAAAAGGCTTGAAGGAAGTCGTCAATGAGACAGACTTGACTGACGCTGTAGCTTTTGAGATAACACGTTTATTCTGTCAGATCAGCGCAGTACGTTACGAAAAGCTAGTTTTGTACGATATTAGTGTCCCACTGTTCAGGAAGAAGAAATAGCTAAAAGATTGTGGTCTTTAGTTTGCAGCCATTTACTCCCACAAATTTCCTTTTAGACTACCACGTCCTTTTCGTCACAATTTCAACGGGGAAATGCTCCCTCGTCGCAGCTAAAGCAGGAAAAAAGAATTATTGCAGAAGAAAGGAGTTCTGCTTGAGAAAGTGATCCAGGAATCTCATTACGAAAGAACAGCAAGGCCAAGAGTTACTTCTCTGCGGACGTTCTGCGAGCTTCTAAGCAAAAACATGCACTCACCCCGATGTCACGAGCTCTAGCTTTATTAGTTGGGGCGGGAGGACGGGGGACGGGGACTCAGAGGATTCAACAACAAATTTATCAGCGCATTTCTTAAAATTATTAGAGAAGAATGTGTTGAAAACATGTGAAAATCAACAATATAAAATCCCAATGAAGCTCACACCCTTTTGATCTATATTCATCCGCACATTTCGCTCTGTCACTGACACGATAAAATTGTTAATATACTGAGAGGTAACCTGTTTAGCGTTACAAAGGGATGGCTGAAATAAGAAATTAGGGAAGTATAGCTGCGTGTTGACTTACAACGTGGAGTAGCGAGCCAGTGAGAAACTCATTAAAATTTCGTAACTAGTACCTCACAGGGAAGGTTAGAAATGGTAGCTTTATAGGTGAAGTATCCTCTACTATTTCGTCTGAATATAATACACAATAATGTTCATATGTACCCCTACATACACACTCTGCAAGCCACGGTACCACTAATAGCCATTTCCTCTCCTGTTCCACTCACAAATGGAGCGAGGAGAAAACGACGGTCTATATGCCTCCGTATGAGCCTTAATTTTTCTTATCTTTCCTTCGTGGTCATTACATGAAATGTACTTGTATTTTGATGGCAATAGAATCGTTCTGCAGTCAGCTTCAACTGACGGTTCTCCTAATTTTCTCGATAATGTTCCTCGAAGAGAACGTCGTCTTTCCTCCAGGGATTCTCACTTGAGTTCGCGAAGTATCTCCGCAAGGCTCTTGTGTTGATCGAACCTACCGGTAACAAATCTAGCAGCCCACCTCTGGATTGCTTCGATGTCTTCCTTTGATTAAAGAAAAGATGGGGACCCCATACACACGTGCAGTACTCAAGAATGTTTCGGACTAGTGTTGCATGCCCGCTCTCCTTTTTAGTGAACCACACTTCCTTAAAATCCATTGAAGACGACAATTTGCCTTCCTTACTGCTATTCTTGCATGCTCGCTCCATTTCACGATGTGTACTGAAAAATCTGTACGCCACAAGCACAAAAAACTAAAGAGTGATCTCGCTGGAGCAAGAAGCTATGTATCCTTGGATTACACTCCGTTCGTAATGTTGTGAAGGAGACTTCATCTGATCTGTCTGACCCGAAACAATGTGTCGTGTTCTAGCGGATTACCTAACTGCCAATCGCTCTTGTTCTCAGTGACGCATGGCTGTACCTCAAAACCAGGATAACAGTATTTAAGCGGTCATCGAACTGGGGTTTTCCAGTACAATCTTTCTTTATTTCCATGTATACCTCCTTGTTTCTCTAAATTTCCTTGTGCTCTACTCTGTATGCGGGAAATGCTATCCTGGATATCCAGGACTTGTATCTCTGCTAATTAGTTCTGCTATGTCGATTGAAGAGCATTCATTGTCTGTGAATATGAGGGATATCGTGCCCTAAACATTCCGCTCACCACATGAATCGAATAGTGGAACTCCTAAACCATAATATATTTCTGAGGTCAGGCGTAAGGACAACTGTGAACAACTAAGAGAATCCTCCTACCTCCAACCATCTCTAAACAGAGTGGTACAGTTGTATTGCTCATTCAAAATTTCATAAAATGTTGAAAACATGTGCATTAGTGCTACCACACCTGTTTCTCAGTACTTTAAAAATAATACTCAACCTCTTTCGTTAATCAGATACATGCGAGCTCCAGGACAGTGCTATAGTTCGTAGATGTCCCACGTCTAGTGTCATAGATTCGTGCTTTGGTCACATGCCAAATGGCCCATTTGCTGCCGGGTATTTTGTAAAAGTCGATCCCTAAGCATGGCGAGCAACAGGTTATATGCCACTGATTCTGGAATAGTCAATAAATTAAATGTCAGACGCACCATGAGCTGATGCCGCTGGATGACAAATTATGGCTTCACTGCCACAGAACAGAGGCCAAGTATGTAACTGATCTTCTAGGCACCTGTGGCAAAAGAAATCGTCTTCTAAGCACCTGCAGTAAGCCTCATCTATCAGCCACACGGGGTAGCCGCGCGGTCTGAGGCGCCTTGCCACGTTTCTGGTGGCTCCCCCCTTCAAAGGTTGGAGTCCTCCCTCGGGTATGGTGTGTGTGTTGTCGTTAGCGTAAGCTAGTTACAGTATTAAGTAGTGTGTAAGCCTAGGGACCGATGACCTCAGACGGCTGTGGTGGCCGTGCGGTTCTAGGCACTAGAGTCTGGAACCGCGCGACCGTTGCGGTGGCAGGTTCGAATCCTGCCTCGGGCATGGATGTGTGTGATGTCCTTAGGTTAGTTAGGTTTAAGTAGTTCTAAGTTATAGGGGACTGATGACCTCAGAAGTGAAGTCCCATAGTACTCAGAGCCATTTGAACCATTTTGAACTGATGACCTCAGCAGTTTGGTGCCACAGGAACTTACCACCACTACCTAATCTATTCACTATGGATGGCGTCAATAATATTTTCCTCCACATATTCTCCTTGAACTGGATTGAAACATTCATTCCACATATATCTTTCTCTATACTTCCTCTATACAGCTAGCTTTTTCCATAAAGGTACAGTTTTATGAAAGCGAAACTTAGTTAAACTGCGATATATTTAATGTATGAAAAACTTGCATTTCCTTTATCCATCCTGTCCCGGATGAAAGGTCAATTTTCAGGAATATTACAGGACCCATCATTCGAGGCAAGGATATCTGGTAAAAATGGGCTTTAAAATGCACACTTTAATAGCTATTAGCACTACTTCATATTCGCTACTTGAAACCACAACTCTTCTGTCGGACAAATGCTCATAGCTCCTAAGTTATGCTTCTTAGAATCCATGTTTACCAGACAATTTCTTATTGTTTCGGTCCATACTGCATCCTCCCAAAACAAGGAGATCAAAGACCCTGTAGTAGAAAAGATTTTTTTCGCAGTATAGAAGATGAAGTAGTGCTCATACCTCTTAAGGTACGCTTTTTAGAGCACATGTTTACTAGACTTCCTGCTTCGAATGAACGTTCCTGTCATATCCCTGCATATCGAGCATTCCTCTTGTGACACCCTGTATATTTATCGCGAGATACAGGCAGCAAACAAGTATATACTCCAAACGAAAGAAAGAGTACGAGGTTGCTTTACACTGTCACTTACAAACACGTGCATCGAACAGAATGTAATTTCTTCTGTGATAGAAGAAGTATCGCAAGTAGTACAATGTACGAAACTTCAGCACGCTATCGACCAGCGATATGTATATTTCATTTTGATCTGAAAAGGTGGAAATATTCACAACAAATTTCGAAGACTGGAGGCCCTAATGACAAGACTAAGAACGCACAAACAATTCCATACCGCAGAATTGTCATAAAACCACAGTTAATTAAGTAATACATAATTACTTAAAATTAAATTCGATAAGTAAAGACAACAGTCCTAACAGGCCATACATATCTTTTATCTTCTTCATTTACAGATTATATCAGTGCTTCTTGCGATATTAAGAAAAATCTATACAAATGACTGAATCTCGTAGCAATACTACGTCAATTTTTTCGTAATTTAACCATAGACTTCTATATCAATATTTCTTCATTCTCTGTGTACCAAAATTGACAAAACTATTGAACCACAGCAGTCTCTCAGAAACAATGCGTGCTCTTTGCTTGAGTCACTTTACTGGATCATCAGTGTGTGTGTGTGTGTGTGTGTGTGTGTTCATGGAAAGGAATAGAGTGAACATGTGGCTTCATTTTCCTCAAATCTTCAGAATGGCTTTCATTTCCATCCCAGAATTTTCGACTGAAGCAAAGATACGGTAACATGAAATCATTTACCAAGTATGCGATTGTTCAAAGTAACCTTGAATCACACACATCGTCCTAAATTCCCTGTGTATTTTAGTAACAGTGGTTGTGGGCTTTGTGTCATTGACCTCACCGCAAACAAACGATTGCTAAAACAAAACTATTAACGTTGTCAGATTTTCCAATGCAGACGATGTTAATTATACAAAAGTGTCATCGCTGTGTACGTATAGGGAAATCTAAGACTACTGCGTCATTTCAAGTTAATGCTGTGATGTTCGCTTGGTGCATATATACAAGACAAAGTACATGGAGATGAGTGCAAAATACTCCCATACCAAATAACAACTACACGATAAGTTATTCAAATACTTAAATATATATATTTAACGCTATGTGGCGAATTAAGTCTAATGGACACATAAAACCAATGACAAGGGAGTGGAAAAAAAGTTTACTCTTGTTGGGAGAATTGTGCGAAAAGTTTCGTTAACGACGAGTAAGACCGGATACTAGAGTTTGATGTCCTCTGTTTCTTTTCGAGTCTCCGGCACGTAAAGTTGGTTTTAAGATAAACATAGAAGCTAATTTGAAATTTGTTTTTATTTTAATAACGTAATAGTTACGGCCCAACAAAAATTATAGAGATACACTGGCTTTCAGATAGGAGTAGTTACATGAACGTTAACTTTCTACTATCTTTATCTCACATTTCGAATTTAGACAGTAATGATTTGTCAAGAAGTAGTAGGAAGTTTTCGGGGCCCCGTCGCTGGATGTGCCACTGGATCAGGAAAATGATCCACGAGCACTAGCAGGAAGTAGCGTACGTCATGCAGTACATTAGCACCTTAGGTTGAGGTGCAGGTGTGCGAGTATTATAAGGAACTACTAAATGCCGGCATTAAGGAAACCAAAATAAGTCAATAGCTACGTTCCCGTGCATTAGTGAAGTGTCGCTTGGCAGGAATATACTTCAAATATCGCACTATAAATTCTGATTCGAAGTCTTTGTCTCTTAAATGGAATAAATCGTGGAACGATTTCGTCAACAAATAGTGAATACTTCTCCAATCGTTTAAGCTGAAATAATTTTGTTGCTTCGTTATACGATTTTCCTGTGACCGAGCAGTAAGTTCCAATAAAGCTGACAGAAATGAAGACTTTGTTCATAGTTTCGTAGAAAAACAATTCTTATATGAGTACATCAAATTCGCTAACTTGGGTGGCTGTGTTCGCAGTATTCACATATAATGATGATGGAAGGATGAAAACATATTTTCTCAGTTTTCGTTGTCTTAAGGTTGAAAAGAATAAGCGCGAACTGTTTGATCTTTTCCGTCATGCCAAAGCAACCGCTGTGGAACTTCACAAGCTGTACGTTGGCGTGAAGCCCTGACTGGCGCCAGTTTCATCCTTCATTCCCAAAATTGCTGCCGGCTGTAACATCTCGTAACCGACAGCGTAGCACACATTCCTTTCTCTGTGTGAGCTGTTTCGCAATTTGTGTGCCTCAGCCTCATATCAAAGCTGCAGAGAGAAGCATTTCTGGAATTTTTTCCCCCTTTCAAAAGATTCTGCTTTTGCTTCACATGTATACGAAGGAAAGTGAAAGCAAGAATAGTATCTAAAGAACATAAGAAAGCTCTCCTCTTATAAGGCCAGCAGGGAAATAAGTACCTGTTTCATAAGTAACGAGGAAAACAGATAATAATTGTCAGCAAAGATCCTGATTTCTTTGCTATATGAGAGATGTTATCTGTAACAGACGCTAATTTTGCTACTCGATTTTGTATTTTGCGTGTTTATAACATCCTCAGCGTAACATGTAGAAAAGTTTTCTTCGAGAGAAATAAACTTAAATGCTCTGTTGTGACTGATAATTATCTTTACCGTTGCCTTCATTTATTTACGGAAATATTCGGCAGAGTCTAATTTTAGTGAGCTACCGTAGTCAACGATTTTTTATATTTCAAGATCGTAGCTCAGTGTCATAGTTCACTTTCCACTATCCCTTCAACGATGTCAAATTTCTGCAAATTTCTTGTGATGAAGTGTGGAGGAGAATTGAACAGATTATTTCAGAATGTTGTTTCAAATGATGCCATTTCAGTTTAACATTATCTGAATTATTGGACTTCGTGAATAAAAGTTTACAAAAGCGTTATAGAACTGCATACTGTATACAGTTTACTAGGAAACCTTGAATATAATTATCCTTTTTAATTATCTACATTTTATCTCTATGTGTGTGTGTGTCTGTGTGTGTGTGTGTGTGTGTGTGTGTGTGTGTGCGCGTGTGTGCGTGCCAAGTCCCTTGTTGTAAAGGTAATTAATGTGACTAGTGATCAACTGATTTTATGAATTGTAAGTAAAGCCATTGAGTATGGGAATGTGACCCATAACAATAAAAGCACAACGTGCGCTAGCTGCAAGAATGTAATAAAGATAATTACTATTATTTTCAGCGGACTTGTTTTCATACGCCAAATACTTTCCAGAATTCTTCACCCTAGAAGCTTTATGAAGTGGTACTTTCTTTCAGACATCTATTTTAGATACACTCTTGTTGCAAAATTTCGTTTTTCGTGAGGTTATTGTGTTATGTCTCTTTAATTATTACGCATTTTTACCGTTTCCAGAAATTATCACAATAGTCCATGCGCCAAGTACACTGATGCTTCTGAGCGCATTTCGGGCCATTACCGTTTGAAACAAATGTGTCCTTACCTATTGGTAAGCTACTGTTTTACCTAGCTTGCTGCATTATGTTGTTGCTACTGAACGCTGTTATGCAGTCTTTTTCAGAATGAAAGTCTAGGATAGATACTAAACTCTTTTAACCTTTTCGCACTATTTCAGTCTTGTGTTGCCTGTTGGCTTTTGTCTCTAGGTATTAGGCTGACTTTGCTTAACAATTTTTCAGTCTCCTTCCGTCACAGTATATCCTTCAACAATCCCGCCGGAAATATCCTTCCATAAGTTTACCCAGTTCACATCCTGGGTTATATGCCACAGAAATTTATTCGATACAGTGAATAGATTTTGCAATGGTGACGTTTTCGGCCTGTGAAGAATCTTACATCGCACAAAACTCGGATGGTAATATTTTATAACATTGAAAGAAAGTGAGTTCCGTTATTTCAAAACTGTACAATTATAACTTATCCTTTAGTGTATAACACAGCAGTTCAGGCCTACACTGAACAGAACCGTGTTAAATACTGTCACAGCCGAGGGTATTATATGTATTCCAAGTTATGAAGCTAGAACATTAGCTCTATTCATGCCAACAAATGTGATTAAAATTTCGAATTGTTTATGTTACGTCAATAAGAAATTTTTCAATTAATATGTATGAAGATATAATAAGTTAACAGTTATTTACAGACTGTGTACCAAAGTTTCGTCACCAAACTCATACTTAATACTACGATGATGCCATGTTGGCTCAGTACAGAAAAAATAAGTATATCAAGTTAAAATAGTGATAAATTCTAATAAGCCTGTTGTCAGATGTGAATAAAGGGGTGGTGGGGTGGTGGGGTGGTGGTGGGGGGGGGGGGAGACGGCGAAGTGGGAATAGATTCAATGAACAGGAACAGAACTAGCTATATCATGTATATAAATGGAAAGATATTCGAAATACACAAATGACACCAACTTTAAATAGCGATGGGTTTACTGTGTGGTTGCTGTGGGCACTTGCCTATCAAGCAAACACGTACTTCACTGTGTTTTACCACACCACCATTCTATTAAAAGTTTGAACTGGCGCTCTTCAGTCACGTAGGCCAGATGTTCTCTCACTTCACATAACGAGCGAGGTAGCAACGGTGGTAGAACATTGATTGCCCTCGCCTTCAGGATGGTGGCAGTTCCAACCCATCTAGACATCCAGATTTAAATATTTGGAAATTTCTCCAGATTGCTTAATGGGAATGCCCAAATGGTTCCCTTGAAAGTGTAAAGACGATTTCCTTCCCCACTCTTGGCAATTACGAGCTTGTGCTACGTCTCGTCGACGAGGTGCTAAACCCTAATCTTCTTTCCTTCCTTTTTTCTCTCATTCCATCTTAAGTCTATATTTCTTCACCACTGAGCGCAGTGACTGCTGCTATGTACTTTTGGTACTTATCTTGTACCACCAACGTATTACCTTACATTCCTACAAGCGTGTTACATATCCTACAAGACCAATGTTTGACCCGTAAGTGTTAATTTAACGTTCTCTTATCATTATAGAAACTTCTCACCAGTGTTTAAGCCATATTCGTGCCAGGATTCTGCACGTAAGCATGTTATTTGCTCAGAATCAGCTCAAATGGCTCTGAGCACTATGGGACTCAACTACTTAGGTCATAAGTCCCCTAGAACTTAGAACTACTTAAACCTAACTAACCTAAGGACATCACACACACCCATGCCCGAGGCAGGATTCGAACCTGCGACCGTAGCAGTCCTGCGGTTCCGGACTGCAGCGCCAGAACCACTAGACCACCGCGGCCGGCTCAGAATCAGCCATGGTGGTGGTAATTTCGGAGTAAAGGGTATTTGACGAACGAGACAATCACTGAACCCGGCTTTGCGCTGAACCTATAGCCCGTTACGCAGGTTGCGATCATAGCATGATATCCCTGCTTGTCGTGTGTACACTATGGCAGGTAGTGTACCGAGAGTATACTGGACGAGTTAGCAGCGCCCTTAGAGAGACGTCCGAGAAAATCGTTGCATGATTTAGCACTTCTTAATGGTGTGTCATCACAGTATCATATACTCAAACTGAAATATTTTTCAAAGAAACAGTAGTTCATCGACTAGCCAGTTGACGTACGTCTGTGCATGAGAGAGAAATTTCTCCTAAAATGCTCTTTTTTGTGATTAATCGGCGTTTTACGGGTATGATATTTCGCCGAACAATCGAGGTTGGGTTTCTCAAAATCTACAACAGTTACATCAAGAGCCTCTACATGATGTGAAAAAAGAGTGTGGCATGAAATTAATGCAACCCAGCTTGCTCTTTTCTCGCAAGATATACTGCAAACTATGGATCAAGGGCAACAGGCTGATTCCATCTTTCTAGATTTCCAAAACGCTTTACACAAGGTAGCCCACAACAGACTGTTAACGGAGGTACGTGCCTACAGAATAGGCTCCCAGATAAGGCTTCTTGAGCAACAGAACTGAGTGTGTTGTCCTCGACGGCGAGTGTTTATGGGAGACAAGGGCATCATCAGGAGTGTCCAAGGGAAGAGTGATAGGACCGTTGCTGTTTTCTATACACATAAATGAGTTAATGCGGATAAGTAGGGAAAAAAAACATAATGTTCGGATACAGCATTAATAGTGTCCCGCTTGACACAGTCACGTCGTTTAAATATCTGGACGTATCGTTGCGAAGCGATATGAAATGGAACGAACATGTGACATTTGTGCTAGGGAAGGTGAATGGTCGCCTTCGGTGTGTTGGGAGAACTTAAGGAAAGTGTGGCTCATCTGTAAAAGAGACTGCATATAGGACGCTAGTGCGACCTATGCTTGAGTACTAGTCAAGTGTCTAGATCTGCACCAGATCGGATTGAAAAAAGGCATCGAAGCCATTCAGAGGCGAGCTGCTACATTTGATAGCCGTAGGTTCGATTAGCATGCGAGTGTTACAGATATGCTTCAAGAGCTAAAGTGAAAATACCTGGAGGAAAGAAGAGATTGATTTCGAAGAACACTAATGAGAAATTATAGAGATTCGGCATCTAAAGCTGACTGCAGAACGATTCTAGTGCCGCTAACATAGGGACCATGAAGATAAGATACGAGAAATTGGGGCTGATTCGGAGGCATATAGATAGTCATTTTTTCCTCGCCCTATCTGCTAGTGGTGCAGGAAAGGAAACGACTAGTTGTAGTAGAGAGTACCCTTCGCCACACACCGCTTACGGAGCGTGTATCTATATGTAGATGAAATGTTCAAAATGGTTCAAATGGCTCTGATCACTATGGGACTTAACATCTGAGGTCATCAGTCCCATAGAACTTAGAACTCCTTAAACCTAACTAACCTAAGGACATCACAAACATCCATACCCGAAGCAGGATTCGAACCTGCGACCGTAGCGGTCGCGCGGTTCTAGACTGAAGCGTCTAGAACCACTCGGTTACTACGGCCGGCGGATGAAATGTACTGCAACCTATTTTCAGATAACTAACAACTAATGGAGAGACCTACAATTTATTATTTCATGCATGACAATAGAAAGGCCAATGCGTCTATCGTATTAAGAGAATTTTAAGATAGCATCATTTTCAAACCACTCCTTTCGCCGTTTTCAATAGAACAGTGATTAGGCACTTCGTGCAGTGCGGCGTAGTGGTTAGCATTTCTGGCCGGCGTGACGCATGTCCATAGTGCAAACATGATAACGAGTTATCGTTTCTGGAATCTTCTTCAAATATTTCGTTTTTCTGATGTTTGTATATTCTGGAATATTGCTTGTATGCATAAATACCAATATTCTGGAATATTTTATATTTGTATAAATAGCTGCACTCTGTCCAGGAGATCATTTCTGTTACTTAAATGGCTCCGAGCACTATGGGACTCACCTGCTGAGGTCATTAGTCCCCTAGAACTTAGAACTAGTTAAACCTAACTAACCTAAGGACATCACAAACATCCATGCCCGAGGCAGGATTCCAACCTTCGACCGTAGCGGTCTTGCAGTTCCAGACTGCAGCGCCTTTAACCGCACGGCCACTTCGGCCGGCATTTCTGTTACTGGCTGTACGTTTGTGTTAGTAATACACGTGCTTTCATATCTAAGTCACTGACGACCCTCAGTTCGGATTTGGACCTTATTGTGGTTTAGCTGTGACAATATTTTCCATTAATCCCTGTAATGCATTTCTTACCTCATGGAAATAGTAAAACGCCCAGTCATTTCCGAGGCCACCGGCCAAGGAAACTTACCGATCACTCCAATGGCTTTGCTGAGTAGACCTCGTCCAGTAGTATTGATTTATCATGCTATGGATGACCGTTGGGTGATTGGAAAAAATTTAAACTACTCCTGAGTAGTTCCTGCTTCTTTACTCAGCCTTCAATGACTTGACAACAGTTTCTGTATAGCGGTTTCACATCTATAAAATTAAACCAATCGCGGCCACGGACTTCAAGATGGAAGCGTGCAATGTGCAGTTTTATGCAATGAAACTGACTAGAAAATGACCAATCGCAATAGTTACAGCCATAGTACAAATGGTTTCATAGAGTACTGCACGCTAAAGTGTCCATGAAGTTCGTTCATGTGCACGGCGACCATTCCCGTTTGAAGGAGCTTTTGCACTGGACATATCAACAAATATGCTGAACTGCAGACCATTGGAAGGCTTTTCATTTCCCTCATGAATTCTGTTTTATCCTGTAAAGGCACGTAAGCAATGTTTAGGAGTGGCTGGAGTCAAATTCACTGTCAATCATAAAATCTTCGTGAAAGTGATGCCTTCGCGTTGTGTTATCGTAAGTGGATTCAGAGACCTCCACGTCGACTTTGACGGGTGCTTGCTCAGATCGACACAGAAAAAAATGTATGCCTATGTGTGTCCTCGAATAAGTGTAAAAGACGATTATTTCATCTCTGAAGAGAACAGCACTCGATTACGCGAGGTTTACCTAATCCAGCAATACATATTTTAAAGCGAACATTTCAGAACGTGGAGGTGCCGTACCGACCAGTAGATCTTAATTCTATAGAATATTTTGGGGAGACGCGTGTACTGTTCATAGTACTCTTTTACTGTCTGTTGTGCTGCCAGCAACTTTGCAGAAAGGATGACAGACACTTAGTATGGAGTTCGTAGATGGTTCAAATGGCTCTGCGCACTATGGGACTTAACTTCTGAGGTCATCAGTCCCCTAGAACTTTAGAACTACTTAAACCTAACTAACCTGAGGACATCACACACATTCATGCCCGAGGCAGGATTCGAACCTGCGACCGTAGCGGACGCACGGTTCTGGACTGAAGCGCCTAGAACCGCTCGGCCACTCTGGCCGGCGAAGTTCGTAGACATCTCCATGAAAATGTCTTGTATTTCTTCTGGAACAAACCAAACACACACACAATTAAATTTATTTGCTCTGCGTCTTGTTGACATATCAATTCTTTTAATTACAGTCGACAATGTTTGATCCGACAGGTGGATATTGTCATCGAATGAGGCATCTTGAAGGTGATATGTATGCTTCAGACCAAAGTATTCGACGTTTTCAGCTTTCCACAGGACCGAAGATTTGTGTAGTGTCATGCACGTAGCACTTCTGATAAATGTGGGAGTGTCCCTATTCATGTTTCAGAGGTTAGCGTTGGCGAGAATTTTTGGAATGTGCTACCGTCACTGAAACACCTAGAGACGAGCCAGAGACTGTGTGTGGGTAGTAAGTTGTTAGCTGTCCGCATAGACCTTTAAGTCTTTCCACGTCTATAAGTGATTGCGCTGGAGCTACAGATTACTGAATTTTCTGAGATTTCGTTATATACATGTTCTTCCATGAATTCACGGAAACTGGGAAGTTAGAGATCTTATGCGATTAAGATCAGTACTATTCACTATGCGTTTTATTTCTTATTTGCTGTTGAGAATACCAGAACGCTAGTTTACGTTAGGAATTTCATCCATTAATGAAATACGAAACTATGTCTCGGAGCAGTCATAAGCATAGTACGCAATGTATTCATTAAAGAAAAACATTAAAAAACCTAGAATATGGGCTACACGCTTACAACTCCTGTAGGAAATATACAGATGTTTTCGTGAAAATAATATGTGGACCGTGCACCGGAAGAAGGCCATCGAATTGCAAGTATGCTCAGCAGTGCTCTTTTTTTTTATGACAGGAACCACCTGTATTAAGGACACGGACAACCGTCAAACGACGCGGAAAGGTGAAATCACGTGTCAATATGCACCGTAAACGACAAAGAGCGCAGTTTTTGCATTTTGTGGGATTTTACACGACAGAACGACCGTTTTTCACTACACTACAACTACATGGTCGCAACTGATCGTAAAACTTCGTCCAAGTTTTGTACGACCGCTGGGACACTGCCACGTATTTGGATGTCAGCGTCAAAGGTTCTGCCCGTATGTCGGTGGCTGTACTGGTGTCAAACCTGTAATTACATTATATTACACTTTCCAGAAACCACAGAGGACTCAGACCGCAAGAGGCAACAGAACGCTGTTGCCGGCGTACTGAGTGGTAAAATGTTTTCCGAGTAGTGCTTCTTAAACTTATCCTACAGTGTTTGATCATATATGTATTAGACGTTGTTGTCAAACCATTTTTTTAGTGAAGAAAAAAACATAAACGCAATTTGAGTCAATATTTAAAACGTAACGGCGAGTTCATTCTCAGACCAGTTCACAAAGGTCTACCAGATGTTAAAGAAAAGCCATTCGGTAAATTCGAATATTAGAGACCCCTACAGAGACAGAGAAGAGGAAACTTCAGATATCAAATCAATTCATCTTACGCTGGCGCTGGTATCTCAATCGATAACCAAACTGTCGTGCGGTCCAGTGAAATTGTAAAGGGGCTCACAGCATGCTAGGTCACCAGAGAGCAGCTTAATCGCGATATCAAGAGTGGCTTTCAGAGCCCGCGTTGACCCCTTTTATTACGTCCGCTCCTTTGTCATGTAGCGCCAAGCGAGTGACCAGTGGCAGACCACGTGAATTTGCATAAGCATAGGTCAACTAGCGCCACCAAACTGTGAGGTAGCTGTAGAAGCCGCGCGTCGTCTGTTGCGTTGTTCACGCTGAATACCCTAGAACGCTGCTCTGAAAATCTGACGACGTAATTTCGATTTGGCGTAATAGTTAGCGACAAGCTCAGTACTTTGGGTCAACATTGGCTACATTCAATATGACTTGTGAATAATGAGAGTAATTCGAACAGTAACGACCACGGTGGTGACTTCAGAATTCGACCTACTACCGCCTTTTCGGCCAGCTCCGTATGCCGTTTATTAGCGGGATATAATTCGGACACATACGGTGAGACGTGTGTAAGGCTTATCAGATGAATGACGGGTTATCACTTATATCCTTGTCAGAACAGCGCCAGGCATACACTGAGGTGTCAAAGTCATGGGGTAGCGATATGCGCACATACAGATGGCGGTAGTATTGCTTACACAAGGTATAAAAGGTCAGTAAATTGGCGGAGCTAACATTTGCACTGAGGTACACAAGGTTTCCGACATTAGAACCGCACAACGAGAATTAACAGACTTCGAACGCGGAATAATAGTTATAGTTAGACGCATGGGACTTTCCATTTCGGAAATCGTTAGGGAATTCAATATTCCGAGATCCACCGTATCAAGAATGAGCCGAAAACACCAAGTCTGAGGCACTACCTCTCACCACGGTTAACGCAGTGGCCTACGGTCTTCACTTAACGACTGAGAGCAGCTGCGTTTGCGTATAGTTGTCAGTGCAAACGGACAAGAAACACTGTGTGAAATAACAGCAGAATCAATGTGGAACGTACCACGAACGTATCCGTTAGGAGAGTGCGGCCGAAATTTGTCGTTAAAAGGCTATGGCAGCAGACGATTGACGCGGGGACCTTTCCTAACAGCACGACATCGTCTGCAGCGACGTTACAGCGCTCGTTTGGATCCTAGACGACTGGAAAACTTGGCCTTGACACATGTGTCCCGATTTCAGTTGATAAGAGCTGATGGTAGGGTTCGAGTGTGGCGCAGACCCCATGAAGCCATGGACCCAAATCGTCAACAAGACATTGGACACGATGGTGTTCGCTCTGTAACGGTATCAGCTGTGTTTGCCTGGAATGAACAGGTTCCTCCGGTCAAACTGAACCGATCATTGACTGGAAATAATTATGCTCGGCTACATAGAGGCCATATGCAGCCATTCACGGACGCCAAATTCACAAAAACCGATGTCATGTCATGGGTCACAGTTGTCCGTGATTGGTTTGAAGAACATTCTGGACAGTTCGGGTGAATGGTTTGGCCACCCATATCACCCGAAATGAATCCCATCGAACGTTTATGGGACATAATCTGGAGGTCAGTTTGTCCACAAAATCTTGGACTGGAAAAAATTCCGCAAATATGGACGCTTGTAAAACCAGCATGGCTCAGTATTTCTGCTGGGGGGGGGGGGGGGGGGGGGACGCTTCCAACGACTTGTTGAGTCCATGCCACGTAGCGTTGCTGCACTATACCGGGCTTAAGGTGGTCCGACATGATATTAGGAGGTATCCCATGACATTTGTCGTCTCAGTGTATAGACCGTCGAAGAGTCTGAGATCTGCTTGATAGGCAGCTTTGCACCGACTTTACTCTAGCAGCTACTGTTGATGCTTTGTGGAAAGAAGCACAAAGTGCTCTGAAGGGACTTACCTAAGAACGTCATAAGGGCTCCTTTGCCAAATCCCGCACTGTTCATTAGTTCTATTTTAATGTCGATCACAGGCGTGAAATATCTCTGAAAGTAACGTAATATGATTTAGAGTTATAAAAATTACTGAGGTTTAAGAGGTAACACATGACTAAGTCAACGACAAGAGCTTGCAGTTTTACCACAGTTTGCAGTTTTACCACATTTATTTGACTCTCGAAAGACTTTCAAACTATTGTGGAATATTCACATGTGCCCATATTGACCTCATAAGGCCTCACTTTATTCAAAGCCCGCACAATCTCTCACAGGAGGGATTACACTCAGTTCCGTAGACTCAGTATTTCCTTTTATGAGTAAATAGTCTCTCTCAAATGTTCATGGCTATTTGAATAGACTCAAAAGTAACTGAAACTGTAACATATTTAAAGTTTGAAAGTAGCGGCCTTTTCACTGCTGATACCAGCATACGTCCGCTTCTGCCTGCAACTAAAATCGCTGCCCTAAAGTATCACAAGGGTTCCTCCATTACATCACATGCTAAATAACGAAAATCACGGCATACTACTACATACAATAATTATTTACGGAATTAACCCAAAAGTACGGCGCGCCTGCTCGTAAAGCGTACGCTAGTTTGCGAGACGGGAAAGTGAAACAGACCCGGATCGAATCCTCTACATCTACATCTACATCTATACTCCGCGAGCCACCTTACGGTGTGTGGCGGAGGGTACTTATTGTACCACTATCTGATCCCCCCTTCCCTGTTCCATTCATGAATTGTGCGTGGGAAGAACGACTGCTTGTAAGTCTCCGTATTTGCTCTAATTTCTCGGATCTTTTCGTTGTGATCATTACGCGAGATATATGTGGGCGGTAGTAGTATGTTGCCCATCTCTTCCCGGAATGTGCTCTCTCGTAATTTCGATAATAAACCTCTCCGTATTGCGTAACGCCTTTCTTGAAGTGTCCGCCACTGGAGCTTGTTCAGCATCTCCGTAACGCTCTCGCGCTGACTAAATGTCCCCATGACGAATCGCGCTGCTTTTCGCTGGATCATGTCTATCTCTTCTATTAATCCAACCTGGTAAGGGTCCCATACTGATGAGCAATACTCAAGAATCGGACGAACAAGCGTTTTGTAAGCTACTTCTTTCGTCGATGAGTCACATTTTCTTAGAATTCTTCCTATGAATCTCAACCTGGCGCCTGCTTTTCCCACTATTTGTTTTATGTGATCATTCCACTTCAGATCGCTCCGGATAGTAACTCCTAAGTATTTTACGGTCGTTACCGCTTCCAATGATTTACCACCTATGGCATAATCGTACTGGAATGGATTTCTGCCCCTATGTATGCGCATTATATTACATTTATCTACGTTTAGGGAAAGCTGCCAGCTGTCGCACCATGCATTAATCCTCTGCAGGTCCTCCTGGAGTACGTACGAGTCTTCTGATGTTGCTACTTTCTTGTAGACAACCGTGTCATCTGCAAATAGCCTCACGGAGCTACCGATGTTGTCAACTAAGTCATTTATGTATATTGTAAACAATAAAGGTCCTATCACGCTTCCCTGCGGTACTCCCGAAATTACCTCTACATCTGCAGATTTTGAACCGTTAAGAATGACATGTTGTGTTCTTTCTTCTAGGAAATCCTGAATCCAATCACAAACCTGGTCCGATATTCCGTAAGCTCGTATTTTTTTCACTAAACGTAAGTGCGGAACCGTATCAAATGCCTTCCTGAAGTCCAGGAATACGGCATCAATCTGCTCGCCAGTGTCTACGGCACTGTGAATTTCTTGGGCAAATAGGGCGAGCTGAGTTTCACATGATCTCTGTTTGCGGAATCCATGTTGGTTATGATGAAGGAGATTTGTATTATCTAAGAACGTCATAATACGAGAACACAAAACATGTTCCATTATTCTACAACAGATTAACGTAAGCGAAATAGGCCTATAATTATTCGCATCTGATTTGTGACCCTTCTTGAAAATGGGAACGACCTGCGCTTTCTTCCAGTCGCTAGGTACTTTACGTTCTTCCAGCGATCTACGATAAATTGCTGATAGAAAGGGGGCAAGTTCTTTAGCATAATCACTGTAGAATCTTAAGGGTATTTCGTCTGGTCCGGATGCTTTTCCGCTACTAAGTGATAGCAGTTGTTTTTCAATTCCGATATCGTTTATTTCAATATTTTCCATTTTGGCGTCCGTGCGACGGCTGAAGTCAGGGACCGTGTTACGATTTTCCGCAGTGAAACAGTTTCGGAACACTGAATTCAGTATTTCTGCCTTTCTTCGTGGCGTATTAACGACTGTGGGCTTCTTCATCAGCCAGACTGAATACGGGATTTGGAGGTTTCCCAGGCTTGTTTAGGAAAATTCCGGGTGGGTTCCTAAATTCCGCCCCAGAGAATATGATACACAAATAGTTAAAATACGTCTACACACAGAACAAAGACTGCACGATAAACAGAGAAATGGTACGCACGGCTCATTTTCACTTAGGTTATCTACACGACTATCTTGCCAGAAAGTGGGTCTGACGACAAAGTTAAATAATGAGATAAAATTTGCCAAACCCTAAAGAAGTGGACATCGTACTAGTTGGAATAAACGTTAGAAGTACGACGAAAGCAGCTCTAGATGCCTACTGACGTACCGGTCAAAATGGAAAGTAGAGTAATAATATAGTGAGCATGTGCGGTATGTTGATAACCACTTATTTATTATGTGTTGGTTGCAGTGGCACTACCAGTTTTTGAGGATTGTACCACTTTTGAACTTACCAGCGTTGTAACAAATCTCATTAAAGAAAAGGCAACAGAAGAGCTGGTAAATGACATTTTCCAAAGAATTATTCAGTTATTCTCTGAAAACTCTCTCTCTCTAAATGTTGAAGAAACTCACTACTTTCAGATCTGTACAAGTAACGTCATACCAACAGTTGATGTAGCACATGAGCAAGAGTCCACAAATAGGGTAGCACGCTCCAAACTATTGGGTGTACATATTGATGAAAAACTGGACAAGAAGAAGCATACTGCTCAGCTTATCAAGCTGTTAAATTCAGCTTCTCTTGTTCTTCGTAGAATTGGTGATTTTCTAAACAAGTGAATTAACCTCTTGACGTATTTTAAATATTTCCACTCAATAACGTCTTACGGAACAATTTTTTGGGTAACTAATGACTTGCAAAGAAAATACTGACAGCACAAAAGGCAGTAGTAAGAATAATGTGAGGTGTTTACCCACAGATGTCATGAAGGTAACTCTTCAAGGAGCTAGTCATTTTAAAAGCGCGGTCACAATGCATATATTCGCTAATGAAATTTGTCATAAATAATCCATCACAATTTGAGAAGAACAGTGATGTCCCTACCTACAACACTACAGGGGGAAAATGAACTTTATTACCCTTTGGGCTGTCAATGGCTCAGAAAAGTGTTTAATATGCCACAGTAAAATTTTTTGATCATTTTCCAAATAACGTAAAAGTTTCAAATATACCTTCAACTCATTTCTCCTGAGCAACTCCTTCTATTCGATTTCCTAATTTCTACTTTAAAACTGGTAGCCAGCAAATAAATAAATAAATAAAGTGTAGTTGCATGCATAGAACTAAAAATAATAAGTTCATTAATTTCAAGATTTTAAACATGGCTGAAACAGCAACTCTTGAAATTCTTCACGGTAAATGATAACAGCCAAACAGTTGCAGGATAAAGATTCATTAAAATCCTTCACCACGGTTTCGGTATATGTAAATATACCTCCATCAGAAGTAAAAAGCACTAAAATCATATCCTGCAGTTTAGATACATAAAACAATCGTGCCTTTGGCAGGATATGATTTTAGTGCATTTTACTCCTAATGAAGGTATATTTAGATGTACCGAAACTTTGGTCAAGGATTTTAATGAATCTCTATGCTACAACTGTTTGGCTGTTATCATTTACCGTGATGTTCATTAATGTTGCCACTAATCATGTATACACACGTCATAAAGTGACTCGTTCCGCATCACTGCAATAAAAAAACCGTTCAATTAATCTATGGCTCATTTAACTAATTAACTGTGCCTTTTGTTTCAATAATGAAATTGCAGTAATATGAAATGTACTCGAAAAATATTCAAAGACAAGTTTATTAAAATACCTTTTTTCTACAGCTGTTGTTGGCATACTACACAGTGTTGCTTACTTGTGTGGTAACATACAAATAACGTGTCGGAAATGTCTAGCAACAAACAGGTCTAGTCTTTGCCCACTGGTAGCTGTGCGTGAATATGTGTAGTATAGGCCCTGAGGTCAAATGGAAACACTCTTTAATGGCTTTCATTTATGGCCTGCTGTTTTGTTGCACCATGTATCAGTTTTATTGATTTAAGATGATTTCCTGAATCAGTACATATTTGAGAACGTTTTGCGCCCAGAATAAAAATACAACTTAAAATCCTAAGAATTTTCTTTAGAAGAGCCTTAAGGGAGCGTATTTTCTTTCTGAAAATACCATTCCTGTTTGTGAAGATATAGCTTCCAGTAAATATGTATTGGGAGAATAATTCTCATTACCGCAACCTCATCCACAATCTCCATTGTGGCGTACCTGGACGACCGCTAAACAATGAGGTTTCTGTGCAGCATGCTTCCATCATTAGCTCACTCACACCGCGGGCACGTCAAACTCGGCCTACGGTGCGTCAAACGTCCCTTTGACGTTGTGTCACAGCGTAACACTCACACTCTGCGATTATGCAACTTTAATGTGTAATGTCACAAGATCAAATTCCCTTGCAGACGTACCCATGATAAAATATTATGTACGAACAAGGATATGTTGTCCGTGGATAGTCAAATGAAGATTATTTAAATGCTCAATGACGTCAAAAGGAAACGAAGTATACGTGCGGCAGTGGTTATTTGAGATCTCTGTAATTCGTTAAAAAAAACTGAATAATTTCAGCTGGCAGCATTCACACTGTTTTAGTAACTACTGCCATCGAACATTTATGAGAGAGCGAAAATCTTTATGATGTAATAAAGCAGCCTCTAAGAACGTTTCTGAAACCACTCATTCTGATAAAGTTCACATTCTTTTGTAATACATTCCCAATATTTTTTACTGGTAATAAAGTCTTGCACAATGCTACCCAGTGTATAAATAACGAACAAAAGTCACTTCGTAGCCTGGAAAGATTACACAGATAAT
Source organism: Schistocerca serialis cubense (assembly GCF_023864345.2). NCBI lineage: Eukaryota > Metazoa > Arthropoda > Insecta > Orthoptera > Acrididae > Schistocerca > Schistocerca serialis. The sequence goes on along the minus strand of NC_064640.1, from coordinate 316,229,062 downwards.
TTCCTATATTTAGTTCAGTTGGCCAACATACCCAATTTGAATTCGTAGATCCAATTGTAATAGCGCACTTCAGATTTCTGCACTGGTTTAGACGTTTCTCTAGGCACCCCTTAACTTTCTTAAGCAAATCTTCCACTGTTTTTGTGTTTTTCATTGATTCCACAGAAAATAGTTACTCAGTCATACTGAAGTTATCATTAAACAGTAGAATGTGGCCAGGTTCAGTGCACTAAGAGATTATTTAATGATCTTCTCCTAGCTCTAGTGAATATTCTGGTTCATATTTCATGACAGGAACATGAATTTCCGTAGTTTCTAATACAATTTTGCCTTCTTTTGGAAGTGTATCTTTATTTCAATTCTAGTATAGTTTTCATCAACCCACCCAAGAATAAGATCTTCAGCATTTGAACTCCAAGTAAAAACTACTGTTAAATCTCCTTCCCACACTACTTCTTTATAATCTTTGAAAAATACACTAAACAAATCTAGTGGAAAATGTACGTCATTTTTCTTTCTTTTTACCTTACCATTATTGAGGATACGACCTTCACTAGTTAACTCATGAGCAAGAGTCGAACTTAATTGCATAAGGTCAGATGAAGAAATGAATGGATGTACTATTCTAGACAAAATATTGTTTCCTTTCTTTATGGTGATGACATCGAACAACTTTGTCACAAAGTTATCAATCGATTTTTTATTGGATTTTCCAGCACATGATGGAAAATCAGTACCATCAGTTCCAATAATACTAAAACTCATGTACAACTGAGCATGTTTATGATGAACCCAACCATCTCCAATATTTATATCAATCTCTCCAGTTCTGTTGAGGAGATTTAGTTTATTTTCGCTATTCTCATTCACTGGTAATGAGTAAAACTTTCGATTCTATTAATGATTTAATAAGGATGAAACTCATTAAAAAATTTCTAAAATTATTGTTATAAAAGCACCATTAAAGTCAATTAAATTATTATTTTCATCAGTTCCAGTAATTTATAAATCTTGAATAGGTTCAAAAATTAGGATATATACAGGAAAATGTAGCCCATGAACTACTGGCTCAGCAAATTCTGCATTAGGCTTGAATGCAGAAATAATATTACTTTCTCTATGCTTTACAAATATTCCATTGGCTAGATTAAAATTTATATTAATTTATTCGAAAGCCTCCCCTCCCCCCCCATGAACCATGCACCTTGCCGTTGGTGTGGAGGGTTGCGTTCCTCTGATACAGATAGCCGTACCATAGGTGCAACTGCAACGGAGGGGTATCTGTTGAGAGGCCAGACAAATATGTGGTTCCTGAAGAGGGGCAGCAGTGTTTTCAGTAGTTACAGGGGCAACAGTCTGGGTGATTGACTGATCTGGCCTTGTAACACTAACCAAAACGGCATTTCTGTGCTGGTACTGCGAACGGCTGAAAGCAAAGGGGAAACTACCGGCATAATTTTTCCCGAGGGCATGCAACTTTGCTGTATGGTTAAATGATGATGGTGTCCTCTTGGGTAAAATATTCCGGAGGTAAAATAATCCCCCATTCGGATATCCGGACGGGGACTACTGAGGAGGACGTCGTTACCAGGAGAAAGAAAACTGACGTTCTATGGATTGGAGCGTGGAATGTCATATCCCTTAATCGGGCAGGTAGGTTAGAAAATTTGAAAAGGGAAATGGATAGGTTAAAGTCAGATATAGTGGGAATTAGTGAAGTTCGGTGACAAGGGAACAAGATTTCTGATTAGGTGAATACAAGGCTGTAAGTACAAAATCAAATAGGGGTAAAGCTGGAGTAGGTTTAATAATGAATAAAAAGTATTAGTGTGGGTAAGCTAATACAAACAGAATAATGAACTCATTATTGTGGCTAAGATAGACACAAAGCCCACGCCTACCACAGTGGTACAAGTTAATATGCCAACTAGCTCTGCAGATGACGAAGAGAGTGATGAAATATATGATGAGATAAAAGAAATTATTCGGATAGTGAAGGGAGACGAAAATGTAATGGTCATGTGTGACTGGAATTCGATTGTAGGAAAAGGAAGGGAAGGAAACGTAGTATGTGAATAAGGAATGGAGTAAGAAATGTAAGAGGAAGCCGCCTGGTAGGCTTCTCCACAGAGCATAAGTTAATCATAGTGTGGGGCGGCGGGTGAAATAATTGTTAAGTGTTCCTATTGTTTATTTAATGCTCTTCTTTGCTGTTCTCAACACTGGCTCTCTAACTACAATATTGGCAACCAGAAAGTGATTAGCAAAATGTGAAGCCTGTAATTAGAATTCCTAGTGCCCACTTCATCTGGGAAATCGTACATTTATAGCTACAGCTTATAGCTCTGAGGAATTAGGAGATTGTCTGGGATTCATAATCAAAAATCATTCTCTGTAAAATGTTCACTATATTCGGAAAGTCACAGACCAAAAAGAATCCACACAATCCAACTACCAGAGCAGTTCAGAGTCTAATGCGCTGATGCAACTATAACAGTTCAAATTAAATGTTTAAGTGAACGCTCGCCATAATTTGATGATAATGTTCATCAAATGCCACGCTAATAATGGTAGAATGTCTGTCCTGCGGCGGCACGTGAAAATATGACATACGCAAAGTAAAGATAGATCATTAACGTCATCCCAAAATTAACACTTCACTCGAAAACGATTTCATGGTTACGCGTATCCCGAGTAACTTATTACTGCATCCGAGGCTGTTTATATCAACGATACCGACGCGACGCGACTCCCAGCGCAGGTGGTGCACTAATCAGCGTCTGGAGAGAACTGGGGCCTTCCTTTTTCTCGCGCAGCGTTCTTATATATAAAGCCGCAGTGTGGACGGCTAAGGGAATGCCTGATCAAATCTGCTCTCCCGACTAGCCGCTGGGCTAGTAATGCACCACTTTAAGTTATCGTATAAATCATTGCTTCCTTTGCTGATGGCCGATGAAGCTTTCAATTTAAATGTGCAATCAGCACACAAGTAAGTAATCATAATAAAAGTCTGACGTGGCTAAGTCAAATATTTTGGGCGAGAGAATTAATTTAATTACACTACACGCAGTAGACGAGCTCTGAACTTGCTCTTTGGAGATACGCTATAGCTGTAGTTTTATAGTTATTCCGTTGAAACGTCTGACATTTTTATGATTATAGCAGATCTCCTTTCTACTTAAATTTAAACATCCTAGCTTTATTTATTGGCCTACTTAATGTATCTTACTTCCTTCATTTCTAAGACAAAAACCAGAAAATCATGAATTTCAACTAAAATTTTAATTTGTCAGATCCAGAATACTTTTTCTATTTAATTATTATGCAAAAGGAATCTAAATAAATATTTTGAAGTTTCTAGCTGTTTTCTGTTGCGCCAGTGATTTTTACAGAAAAAAATCCAAATTTAGAAAATGGTTAAAGTTATTGAAGTGATATCCAAGAAATATTGATTTTGTATTACTCCTGACATGCTAGAAACGTTTCAGGTTATTTACTTCATTTCAAAGTATTGCGCAATATTTATGACATGAGAGCTAGTTACAGCGGAATAGGCAGGCAACACAATGGAAAGACTGATGTGAATTTTATAAGGCGTGAGTATGCTGCTTCCCTACAATAGCTAATACTTGGTTCAAGAACCATGAAAGAAGCTTGTATACATGGAAGAAGCCTGCAGATACTGGAAGGTTTCAGATAGATTACATAAGGGTCAGACCACAATCTATTGGTTATGAACTGTAGATTAAAACTGAAGAAACTGCAAGAAAGGTGGAAATTTAAGGCGATGGGACCTGGGTAAACTGACAGAACCAGAGGTTGTAGAGATTTTCAGGCAGAGCATAAAGGAACGATTGACAGGAATTGGGGAAAGAAATACAGTAGAGGAAGAGTGGGTCGCTTTGAGGGATGAAATAGTGAAGGCAGCAGAGGATCATGTAGGTAAAAGGGCGATTGCTAGTAGAAATCCTTGGGGAACAGAAGAAATATTGAATGTAATTGATGAAGGGGGAAAATTTAAAAATGCAGTAAATGAAGCAGGCAAAAAGGAATACAAACGTCTCAAAAATAAGATCGACAGGAAGTGCAAAATGGCTAAGCAGGGATGGCTAGAGGACAATTGTAAGGATGTAGAGGCATATCTCACTAGGGCTAAGGTAGAATCTGCCTACAGGAAAATTAAAGAGACCTTTGCAGGAAAGAGAAATACTTGTATGAACATCAAGAGCTCAGATGGAGAATCAGTTCCATGGAAAGAAGAGAAAGCAAAAAAGGAGTATATAGAGAGCCTATACAAGGGCGATGTACTTGAGGACAATATTATGGAAACGGAAGAGGATATAGATGAAGGTGAAATGGGACATATGATACTGCGTGAATAGTTTCACAGAGCACTGAAAGACCTAAGTCGAAACAAGGCCCCAGGAGAAGACAACATTCCATTAGAACCACTGACAGCCTTGGGAGAGCCAGCACTGACGGATCTTTACCATCTGGTGAGCAAGATGTATGAGACAGGCGAAATACCCTCAGACTTTACGAAGAATATAATAAATCCATTCCCAAAGAAAGCAGGTATTGACAGATGTGAATATTACTGAAATATCAGTTTAATAAGTCACAGCTGCAAAATACTAACGCGAATTATTTACAGACGAATGGAAAAACTGGTAGAAGCCGACCTCGGGGAAGATCAGTTTGGATTCCGTACAAATGTTGGAACACGTGAGGCAATACTGACCCTACGACTTATCTTAGAAGAAAGATTAAGGAAAGGCAAACCTACGTTTCTAGCATTTGTAGACTTAGACAAAGCTTTTGACAATGTTGACTGGAATACTCTTTTTCAAATTCTAAAGGTGGCAAGGGTAAGCTACAGGGAGTGAAAGGCTATTTACAATTTGTACAGAAACCAGATGGCGGTTATAAGAGTCGAGGGGCATGAAAGGGAAGCAGTGGTTGGGAAGGGAGTGACACAGGGTTGTAGCCTCTCCCTGATGTTATGTAATCTATATATTGAGCAAGCAGTAAAGGAAACAAAAGAAAAATTGGGACTAGGAATTAAAATCCATGCAGAAGCATTAGAAACATTGAGGTTCGCCGATGACGTTGTAATTCTATCAGAGACAGCAAAGGACGTGGAAGAGCAGTTGAACGGAATGGACAGTGTCTTGAAAGGAAGATATAAGATGAACATCAACAAAAGCAAAACGACGATAATGGAATGTAGTCTAATTAAGTCGGGTGATGCTGAGGGAATTAGATTAGGAAATGAGACACTTAAAGTAGTAAAGGAGTTTTGGTATTTGGGGAGCAAAATAACTGATGATGGTCGAAGTAGAGGGGATAAAAAATTTAGACTGGCAATGGCAGGGAAAGCGTTACTGAAGAGGAGAAATTTGTTAACCTCGAGTATAGATTTAAGTGTCAGGTAGTTGCTTCTGAAAGTATTTGTAAGGAGTGTAGCCATGTATTGAAATGAAACATGGACGATAAATAGTTTGGACAAGAAGAGAACAGAAGCTTTCGAAATGTGGTGCTTCAGAAGAATGCTCAAGATAGGATGGGGGAATCTCATAACTGATGATGAGGTTCTGAATAGAATTGGTGAGAAGAGAAATTTGTGGCACAACTGGACTAGAAGAAGGGATCGGTTGGCAGGACACGTTCTGAGGCATCAAAGAATCACGAATTTAGTATTGGATGGCAGCGTGGAGGGTAAAAATCGTAGAGGGAGACCAAGAGATGAATACACTAAGCAGATTCAGAAGGATGTAGGTTGCAGTAGGTACTGGGAGATGAAGAAGCTTGCACAGGACTGAAAACAACAATCACAGCAACGAACAATTCGAATGGAATGATTGTAGGAACATCTTTGGGAACAGATTTTTCATTTGCATTAGTATTTTGATTATGCAATGCTAAAGCACATGCAATATTATCTTCTTTTATATCCATATACAATTTGACATCACTTTCAAGAGTAATTCTATTTTAAAATTTCATCTGCTTTAATATTAATATTTTGCTTTTCCAATTGAATAAATTTTTCTACAGGTTTCGCACTATATTGACCAACACGAATTTCTGTTGTTTCTTCATTGCAGTAAAGTTTATTAGTCTTCGTTAAATATTAAGAGTTAAAAAAGTTGGATAAGAGCCAACCAGTGCAACATTATTGAATGAGTCTCATATAAGTACAGTCAATCATTCTATCACGAACATATTGCTCGTCACAGACCAGAAATAATCTGTTAATTTGCTATTAAAAAGTGTTATTAAATAAATGACAGATTGTATTCCAAAAGAAATAAAAAAGTAAACATGGCAAACTTATCAAAATCTATTTGATGTGCAATCATAGGACCACTTGGTGCTGGAAAAACTGAGTTATTGATCTATAATTATATTCTAGCACCTGTATGGCTGAATTGGAATAAAATTAACCATTTGTACATTTATTCTAAGAGTTTGGATCAACGAAAAGTTGAGAATTTTAAAATAATGTCAAAAAATTGAAGACAAGTGTAACAAAAAATTACTACTTTCATTGAAAATAATGATGAAATTATAGCATTAGATCACTATCTAGATATTTCAGTAGTAGTTTCTGATGATTTTCTTCTTGAAAATCAGGATAAGGTTAGAGGACATTTTACTAGAGGAAGACATAAAGGAACAAATTGTTTTTAATTAAGCCAAACTCATTCAGAAATACCAAAACAATTAGTCAGAGATAATCTTAATTTCTTAAGTATTTTTAGACAAGATGATACAAATTTAAATGATATTTGCCATGAATTTGTTGATTGTGATTTAAAGTTTGAAGAATTTAAAGAAATGTTTAGTAAGTGTTGGAATGATCAGTTTGGATTTTTTACTATAGACATGTCTAGAAAACCGAATGAAGGTAAGTTCAGAAATAAAATGCAGAATTTCATAACAACATAAACCTTAAACATTAATGTTGAACATAAACATTAAAAAATGTTTAGTTTATTTTTTCTCATCTTTATTAAATGTTTCCAGAATATGACCCAGAAGACCTCAAAAAAGCCAAACGAAATACAAGAGTAAAAGAATAATTAAAAGAATAATTTTAAAAATGGAAAAAACAACCACAAACAGAATATGAAAAATTTCAAAAAAGAAGATCAACCAGTTATCAAGGCTAATGAGCAAGATGAGAAAAGGAATTGAAGGATTAGGTGACAATATGTCAAAAGGAACTGAAGAAGATAGAGAAGTTGAAAAACAAATAGGTCCCTATAGTCAACATTATTTAGAAGAATTTAGTGATACTCCACCAATTAAACAATATGACAGTCATAAGAAGAGATTATATGCTTAGTGAATCAGAAATACAAAATTTATTAACTAAATATGAAGAAGAGAGAAAAAGGATGGCTTCAAAAGACGAACAAGCTGTTAAAAAAATAATTGTTAGTGAAAGAATGTTAGAATATATTAGCCACAGCGAAGATAAAGTTTTTGGGTTAAGACCGGTTGGTGCATTTCAGTTTGTTGGTAAATGCCCAGTAAAATTTGATGGAGATAAATCATCTACTGTTCTAAGGACATATGAAGGTAGAGATGTATTACTGGAACTGTTAACTAAAAAAAACAAATAACTATGGAAGACATGAATATACTATTCACAGGTTCTGATTTATCAAATTATGCAGATATATTAGACCATTTGGGAAGATGTTGTGATAATAATGAAAATACAATAAAATCGAGTAAGTGGACGTCCGTGCCTCCTTTTTGCCCTCCATTGACCTTGAAAGACATCGTGTTACACACCACTGTATTCTTCTCGATAGCCACTCTCAGAGAATACGTACCAAACTATAGCATACCATTTCAAAAACAAAGTTGACTTTCATATCTCTGAAGCGACCCCACTGAACAACAAAAATCCAACGTCATAATTATTATGGCCCCCGTTGTTCCATGCAACATTTGTCCCATAAGCTTTTCAGCTACTAGCGTACTTTCGGGAGTTATTCTAGGTGGCAATAGTTAGTGACTCACCCTGAATAATTAATGATGTTTTAAAATATACTTTGCAAATATTAGACTCTACTGGCTTCACTCTTGGTTTATTATTTCTGCCAACAAGAATATCAAATATATATTCATCTCACACATTAGTCATATTTATGTAGACTAAAAATTTTATATTTCCATGGGTTTTTATATATATTTTTATTGATATAATTTTTTATGTTTTATTTTTTAATTGTAGGTGGGTTTATCATAAAATAATCCCTTAGTGGGCTCAACCTGCGCACTTACTACTTTAAACTATGAATAAAAGTATGTGGTGGTACACTGTCAATTATGTAGCTACTTTCATCCATTGCGTGAGAATATCAGACATATTATTCCTACTAACGTATAAGCTGCTCGGTTCGGCGCGTCGTTGTTCTCCTAGTTCAAGTGATAGTTTGTGATATATGTCATAGAACCAATATTATTCTCTACATATATAAAAGATTTGGCATACAGGGCCGGCAGCGATCTGTGGTTGTTCACTGATGATGCTGTGGTGTATGGTAAGGTGTCGAAGTTGCGTGGATACAAGACGACTTAGATCAAACTTCTAGTTGGTGTGATAAATGGCAGCTATCTCTAAACTTAAAAATATATAAGTTACTATGATTAGTAGCAAAAACAAGCCCATAATGTTCAGATACAGCATTAGTAATGTTCTGATTGACACAGTAAAATCTTTTAAATATCTAGCCATAACGTTTCAAAACGATGTGAAAAGAAACGACCTTGTGAGGATTGTGGTAGGAAAGGCGAATGGTCACCTTCGGTTTATTGGGAGAATTTTAGGAAAGAGTGGTTTATTTGTAAAGGAGATCGCATATAGGACGTTATTGCTTAAGTGTTTGGGATCCATAACAGGTCGGATTAAAAGAAGACATCGAAGCAATTCAGAGACGACCGATGCTTCGGGAACTCAGATGGGAATACCCGGAGGAAAGGCGACGTACTTTTCGAGAAACACTTGTGAAAATTTAAAGAACCGCCATTTTAAACTGACTACAGAACGATTCTGTTGCCTCCAAGGTACATTGCTCGTAAGGACAACGAAGATAAGATGCCAGAAATTCAGGCTCATACGGAGGGATATTGATAGTCAGTTTCCCTTGTTCTGTTTGTGCTTGCGAGTGGAACAGGAAAGAAAATGACTAGTAGTGGTACAGGATACCCTCCGCTCCGCCATACGTCCTAAGGTGGAGTGCGGACTATCGACGTAGTTGAAGATGTAGGTACTGTGTTTGTTAATTTGGTGTTTCGATAATCAACTTGGGTTACAGGAAGCTTGAATTTCACGAATAAATAAATTTAAACAAATGCCCATTTCCTTTATGTGGTATTAGGTGTCAAAGCATAATCACTTCTGTTGTCACCTGATCGCTTTTGAACTATTTAGTAAAAATACTGTATTCCTTCATCAACTTAGTAATCGTTTTTCATGTTTGTTGCACCCTTCAGTCTTTGAGAGATACCCAGAATGTATTGTGATAAAATACCACGCAAAACTGTGTTATTTGTAACTTGAGGAGTGTTGATCACAAATTAACCACAATGGAAAAAGACTACCCTGTTTTACACTGTTCGTTAAGTTTCCGACACACCCTATCAATTTCACGTTTAAATGCTGCGACAACAGTCGCCTACGAGAATGCTGCGAACTTCCCCACGAGCAGGCACTTAACAGCAAAACTGCCCAAACGATGTTGAAATTTGAACTCAGCCACCACCGCGTCAGATGAAACCGACGCTTTATTGACTTCTTACATAATCTGTCCTCCCCCCATGAATCATGGACCTTGCAGTTGGTGGGGAGGCTTGCGTGCCTCAACGATGCAGATAGCCGTACCGTAGGTGCAACCGCAACGGAGGGGTATCTGTTGAGAGGCCAGACAAACGTGTGGTTCGTGAAGAGGGACAGCAGCCTTTTCAGTAGTTGCAGGGGCAACAGTCTGGAAGATTGACTGATCTGGCCTTGCAACACTAACCAAAACGGCCTTGCTGTTGTGGTACTGCGAACGACTGAAAGCAAGAGGAAACTACAGCCGTAATTTTTCCCGAGGGCATGAAGGTTTACTGTATGGTTAAATAATGATGGCGTCCCCTTGGGTAAAATATTCCGGAGGTAAAATAGTCCCCCATTCGGATCTCCCGGCGGGGACTACTCAGGAGGACGTCGTTATCAGGAGAAAGAAAACTGGCATTCTACGGATCGGAGCGTGGAATATCAGATCTCTTAATCGGGCAGGTAGGTTAGAAAATTTAAAAAGGGAAATGGATAGGCTAAAGTTAGATATAGTGGGAATTACTGAAGTTCGGTGGCAGGAGGAACAAGACTTTTGGTCGGGTGAATACAGGGTTATAAATACAAAATCAAACGGGGGTAGTGCAGGAGTAGCTTTAATAATGAATAAAAAAATAGGAGTGCGGGTAAGCTACTACAAATAGCATACTGAACGTATTATAGTTGCCAAGATAATCACGAAGCCCATGCCTACTACAGTAGTACAAGTTTAAATGAAAACTAGCTCTGGATATGACGCAGAAATTGAAGAAATGTATGATGAGATAAAAGAAATTATCCAGGTAGTGAAGGGAGACGAAAATTTAATAGTCATCGGTGACTGGAATTCAACAGTAGGGAAAGGGAAAGAAGGAAACATAGTAGGTGAATATGGATTGGGGCTTAGAAATGAAAGAGGGAGCCATTTGGTAGAATTTTGTATAGAGCATAACTTAATCATAGCTAACACTTTATTCAAGAATCACAAAAGAAGGTTGTATACATGGAAGAATCCTGGAGATACTAAAAGGTATCAGATAGATTATATAATGGTAAGACAGAGATTTAGGAACCAGGTTTTAAATTGTAGGACATTTCCAGGGGCAGATGTGGACTCTGACCACAATCTATTAGTTATGAACTGTAGATTAAAACTGAAGAAATTGCAAAAAGGTGGGAATTTAAGGAGATGGGACCTGGATAAACTGAAAGAACCAGAGGTTGTACTGAGTTTCAGGGACAGCATAAGGGAACAATTGACAGGAATGGGGGAAAGAAATACAGTAGAAGACGAATGGGTAGCTCTAAGGAATGAAGTAGTGAAGGCAGCAGAGGATCAAGTAGGTAAAAAGACGAGGGCTAGTAGAAATCCTTGGGTAACAGAAGAAATATTGAATTTAATTGATGAAAGGCGAAAATATAAAAATGCAGTAAATGAAGCAGGCAAAAAGGAATACAAACGTCTCAAAAATGAGATCGACAGGAAGTGCAAAATGGCTAAGTAGGCATGGCTAGAGGACAAATGTAAGGATGTAGAGGTTTATCTCACTAGGCGTAAGATAGATAATGCCTACAGGAAAATTAAAGAGACCTTTGGAGAAAAGAGAGCCACTTTTATGAATATCACGAGCTCAGATGGAAACCCAGTGCTAAGCAAAGAAGGGAAAGCAGAAAGGTGGAAGGAGTATATAGAGGGTCTATACAAGGGGGACGTACTTGAGGACAATATTATGGAAATGGAAGAGAATGTAAATGAAGATGAAATGGGAGATACGATACTGCGTGAAGAGTTTGACAGATCACTGAAAGACCTGAGTCGAAACAAGGCCCCGGGAGTAGACAACATTCCATTAGAACTACTGACGGCCTTGGGAGTGCCAGTCCTGACAAAACTCTACCATCTGGTGAGCAAGATGTACGAGCCACGCGAAATACCCTCAGACTTCAAGAAGAATATAATAATTGCAATCCCAAAGAATGCAGGTGTTGACAGATGTGAAAATTACCGAAATATCAGTTTAATAAGCCACAGCTGCAAAATACTAACGCGAATTATTTACAGACGAATGGAAAAACTGGTAGAAGCCGACCTCGGGGAAGATCAGTTTGGATTCCGTACAAATGTTGGAACACGTGAGGCAATACTGACCCTACGACTTATCTTAGAAGAAAGATTAAGGAAAGGCAAACCTACGTTTCTAGCATTTGTAGACTTAGACAAAGCTTTTGACAATGTTGACTGGAATACTCTCTTTCAAATTCTAAAGGTGGCAGGGGTAAACTACAGAGAGCGAAAGGCTGTTTACAATTTGTACAGAAACCAGATGGCGGTTGTAAGAGTCGAGGGGCATGAAAGGGAAGCAGTGGTTGGGAAGGGAGTGAGACAGGGTTGTAGCCTCTCCCCGATGTCATTCAATCTAGATATTGAGCAAGCAGTAAAGGAAACAAAAGAAAAATTGGACTAGGAATTAAAATCCATGCAGAAGCTTTAGAAACATTGAGGTTCGCCGATGACGTTGTAATTCTGTCATAGATAGCAAAGGACCTGGAAGAACAGTTGAACGGAATGGATAGTGCCTTGAAAGGAGGATATAAGATGAACATCAACAAAAGCAAAACACTGATAATGGAATGTAGTGTAATTAAGTCGGGTGATGCTGAGGGAATTAGATTAGGAAATGAGACACTTAAAGTAGTAAAGGAGTTTTGGTATTTGGGGAGCAAAATAACTGATGATGGTCGAAGTAGAGAGGATATAAAATTTAGACTGGTAATTGCAGGGAAAACGTTTCTGAAGAAGAGAAATTTGTTAACATTGAGTACAGATTTAAGTGTCAGGAAGTCATTTCTGAGAGTATTTGTATGGAGTGTAGCCATGTACGGAGGTGAAATATGGACAATAAATAGTTTGTACAAGAAGAGAATAGAAGCTTTCGAAATGTGGTGCTACAGAAGAATGTTGAAGATTAGGTGGGTAGATCACCTAACTAATGAGGAAGTATTGAATAGGATTGGGGAGAAGAGAAGTTTGTGGCACAACTTGACTAGAAGAAGGGATCGGTTGGTAGTACATGTCCTGCGGCATCATGGGATCACAAATTTTGCATTGGAGGGCAGCGTGGAGGGTAAAAATCGTAGAGGGAGACCAAGAGATGAATACACTAAGCAGATTCAGAAGGATGTAGGTTGCAGTAGGTACTGGGAGATGAAGGATCTTGCACAGGATAGATTAGCATGGAGAGATGCATCAAATCAGTCTCAGGACTGAAGACCACAACAACAACAACAACTTCATTTGTCGTATTTACAATGTTCAGTACTAAAGGTAAGCAATTGTGTTACTGAAACATTGTTTTACCAAAGAACACTATGAAGTATGGTGTTGCTCGGCAGCTATTTAACACAGGTCACATGCAGAAATTACAGATGAAGATACAGTTCACAGTTTACGGATGGAATGGGTCGAAGTTTACCGCATATCGGAATACCCCCGCTCCGGTTATAGAAGATCATAGTTTCATGTGTCTGTGAAGTAGACAAATACGTTTTCTTACCACGATTAACATTTTCAGTATACAAAAACAACGATCGACGTGATCCCCCGAACGGTTAATTGATTTATAGTCCTGTTTATTTGGGGAAAATGAACAAAATTTAGTATTTTTGTGTGTGTTAACCTCCTGACAAATACCCATCCTTCAGAGGAAAACTGTATCTGGTATGGGTGAAATGAAATGATTTTAAACTCTGGATTTGTCACCAAATCGGGAAGAAGCGTCGTCCACATTGATTGACACTCTTAGATAAGTCCACGAAATCACACGTGAGGCTATTACGCCTCTCCCATCATCCTGTGTTCTCCAAACAATACTTGAAGAATGCTTGTCATCAGGTGTTTCTCTCCAGGAGCGCCAACATCCATCTCTTATAGAGACGTGATTCAAACGAAAGTCTACATGCCGTCAATTGGTAGCAGTCCAGGTCCAATACTGTCAAGCAAATTCATCACTTTTTCCGTAGTTTTACCAACATTAGCTTGCGTGCGTACGATATTCATCTGTTTTCGAGCTCCAGTATAGGCGTTTACCAGGGTTAAATACAGCAGTAGAGAGAAAGCTGTTTGAGACCTGGATTATTAGGAGATATTCCATTATAGTAAGTCAATTGGCTTCCTCATACCGCCGCAGTCGTCGTCCCAATACCAGTGGCATGTGAATACAGTTGCACTCTACCGAAACTACGGTTCGGTAGTATCGGTTCAGCAGATAAATGACGTAGTAAGTAGTAGGATTACCGGAAGTATCGGTAGCATTGTTGCTTGATTGTTTTGCACATATTTAGAACCGCATATCTTTCAGTTTTAGTCTTTTAAGTTCTGATACCCTTAAAAATACAAATTATATTTTATAAGTAATAATTCTTAGTTGGTGCAACGAAAAACCAGTCCAAACTTGCAAAGCTTTCTTATTTTATTCACTCGATGACTAGTTTCGGGTCAACACCCATTTTCAAATCACCTTAAATTGTAACATAGTCAAAAATTATATTTCCTTTAATGTGAAACCCATTTCAAAAATACACAACGAACAGTTACAGTGCACGTAGATAACTGCTCGTTGCATGTTTTTGACATGGTTTTCACATCTTCAGAAATATAATTTTTGACACTGTAATGATGATTTTAAAATGGGTCTCGGCTCGAATCTAGACATCGAGTGAATAAAAAATGTAGAATTTGCACGTTCAGATTGGTTTTTCGTTGTACTAATTAACAGAAGTTGCTGACCTCAGCTATTCCAGCATGCTGGAAGTTCGTAAAAATTAGTTGATCGCGGAACTTCTACGCTGCTATGTAACCACAAGAATTACTGTGGATGCTAGTACAGTTTACATTTACAAATATATAAAAACCATATAGTAATTGTTATTGTGTAGTCAATAGATCGTTCTTCATCATAGTGAAACTCAAGAGTTTCTTTTTATTATTCATAAGGGTGGAAGTTGTTTATGATTAACAGGAACATGTTTTATATAAACTCAATGAAATATTCAAGCGATGTTCGGTTTGTTTTAGTTTCGCGTTTCTTTTTTCTTTGTAAACTTTCACCATTTTTCTGGAAATTGCGTTTACTCGTTATATATGATAAATCTGTGTTATTTCTTTTCTTTTTATTGTAACATTCCTCTGTTTCACGTTGCAGATCAACAATATTCGGATAAAACCGGAATTATACGTGGCCAATTTAAATTTTGTTGTAGATACTGTTTACTTTTGAGTAACAGACAGGAAGATAATTATACAGAACATAAATGTTCTGTAGGTTATGCAGCCCTTTATATACGTTCACTCAGTTTCTGGAAGGTTCACATATTCTTCTTTCTAGGGGAACGTAGTAAGACACTGATACATACGCAAACAAAGCAATCGAAATGAGGTAACTCCCGATGGATATGCAACAAATTTTACGTATAGGTAACACGGTTACGATGTTAGCTGACGAATGCCTGTAGGAAAATTACCGTAGTCTTGGTTTAATTATGATAGTGATTGGTAGCCTACGGTACTTTCACAACTTTCATATGAACTCCGCAGTTTCCTGTGGTGATATACATTTATGAAAGGCCATTACGAACAGCTTACAAAAAATGGTCTTCAAAGAATCCTAAGCCCTTTGGCCCGTAAGCTAAGGACCATCTGTTCCTGCTTCTTTGATAATCTGCTTTATTGTTATCCATGAGATTGAATAATATGCTTAAAGAGAACCCTTCAGTTCAAATATCTCTTTCCATCGTTTGTTGAAATATTTTAATAATTTAACACTGTTGACTTGGTCTCGAAAGGGTGCTCGCAGAAAAGATGCTTACTAATATACGGTGTACAGAGTTCTTCATAACCAGCTACAGGGTTTCAGCAGACGACAGCACGTAAACTGCGGGGCATTCAGAAAATGGACACATGTCAGTGGATAGAAAATCTCTCAAAGTGTCAACTCACATTGCAGATTGTCAATATGGGCACCGTTTGTGACGTGGCAAACAATAAGTGCGTGAAATTCGTTGACATCGCTGACACGAATCTCATGGGAGGGCGTGACAGCAGCCCGCGTTTGGAATCTCCTCATTGGGCTCCCTACCTGCAGGCACGGAGTAATTCGATGTGACAATATCGAGCGCATGATTTGTCTACATATTCAGAAACGCCTGCATAGAACTACGTCGCGGAGCGTATCACGAATCGAAACTCGAAAAGATGCCGTATCCACTGATACGTTTCATTTTTCTGTAGTCTTGTAGTTTACACGCAGTAGTCTTTTGAAACCCTGGATGTACTTATGAATAATCCTGTACACCTCCGCAATCAATGTAGGGTACCAAGCGCTGCCGACCGACCTCTTTGTCCCCCACTGTATAATTGAGTGGGCGTGGGACATGTGGTTGGCACACCACTATTCCGGCCAATAATGCAAGATCTCCAACCAGAGCCACAAGTTCTTGCCCAGCTATCACTAACTGACCACACAAGGCTGTGCACAATTCGTATCAATTTTTCTACTAAAGAAAAATCCTTGGCAGTATGGGGAACAGCAATCACTCTGCAGAGGGAATGACTAAATATTTTTAAATAATACGAAATTAACTGTAGAGTCACTGAAAACTGCAGACATCAAAGGTCTAAAAATTATTATTTGCTCAGGGTCAGTCTCAGGAGACTCTGAATTAGGTTTTTTTGTGGTGAACCAATACACTTCCTTTTACACATTTAAAAGTTAATTTCAATTTTAAAAATTTCCCATGGATCATGAAAAAGCTATAAACAGATGTATCTAGCTAGAGAATTTTTAAGAATATTTCTCAGATTAAAGGCACATATTCAGACGGAGACTTCAACACGCTGAAGATAGCATCACTACCTTAATAGCATCTTTATGAATACTTAGGACGTGTATTGTTGGAATACACTGTTTCAGATACTTTTGAAGCATCAAAGATACAACGTAGGGAGAGAAAAATGATCTACAACTTGTACAGAACTCAGACTGTAGCTACCAGAGTCGAAGAACATGGAAAGGAGTTAGGAGTTGAGAACAGAAGGAGACTGGGTAGTAATCTATCCTCCATATTATTAAGGTTGTAGTTAGATCAAGGAGAACACTGGCAAAGGTATATAAGTTCAGAGAGAAGAAATAAAACCTTAAGCTTTGCCTTTACCTCTTCACTTCTGTCAGAGATGACGACAGATTTGTAAAATCAGCTAAACGGGATGAATAATGCCATGAAAAAAGTTTATCTCGTGAACATAATGAAAATTAAGAGAATTGAGGGAATAAGAAGGGAGTGCAGTCGAATTACATTAGGGCAGTTAGATGAGACCATGGCACAGGTAAAGAAGCTATAAAATGCAGCACAACGATAACAAGAAAATTTTTCTGCAAAAAGAGAAATACGTTTATATGTAGCACAACTACCAGTGTATTTGTTTAGTTCAGTGTCATATGACACTTAATCATGGACAATGAACAATGCAGATAAAAAGATTCTAGAACATTTTGAGATGGCGTGTTACAAAAGAATCCTGAGGATTTGAATAACTGAAGAAGAACCTGTGAATAAGCAGTAGCGGCAGCAGCAGCAGCAGCACTCCGTCTTCAGGTCACAAGTGGCCCATCGGGACCATCCGACCGCCGTATCATCCTCAGATGAGGATGCGGATAGGAGGGGCGTGTGGTCAGCACACCGCTTTCCCGGTCGTTATGATGGTTTTCTGTGACCAGAGCTGCTACTATTCGGTCGAGTAGGTCCTCAGTGGGCATCACGAGGCTGAGTGCATCGCAACCTGTGAATAAAGTAGGGGTAAAAAACTATTTATAGCACAAATTGAATAAAAGAAGAATGAAGTTCATCCTTAAGCATCAAGGAGTAAATAATTTGGCAATGGAGCGAAGTGTGTGTGTGTGGGGGGGGGGGGGCGGGGGAGGGGGCAGAGGACAGGTAAAACCTGCAGAACAAGGTCAAGTCTTGATAACAGTAAACGGATTCAATTAGAAGTATTTTCCCAAGAGTAACACAGGTGTGAAGAGTCTTCCACAGGGCAGACTACCGTTGGGAGCTGCACGAAACAAGTCTTCCTACTGAAGACCACAACAGCAGCAGCGAAAACAACAGTAACGTGTAAGCCACGTTTTCATAATACCGATTTTATGCGTATCAGAAATGAAATAATTTTGTAAACGTATGTCATGAGTGCAATGAAAATGAAAGGTGAACAATGTCGCATTGTTCAGATGGCCATTGTCATACAAGGAATATATGCGGTGGTGTGACATGGCTATACTTCAGTCACTCATATGCAATAATTTTGCAGCACTGCGTACACATTCGTGAGAGACGGTACAGAGACAGACGTAGTCAACACTCATATGTTGTGCCATGGTATTGAAACATGTACCAACATCATTACAACTCGGGTATGTATGTATGTATGTATGTATGTATGTATGTATGAATAATATATGTTCGAACTGGGTGTTCCAGTTTTCCCAAGGGATATAACTCAGGCAACATCAGCTTCAAAATTTTCGCTTCATTTGTAGTAAGCTGATATTTACTGGTCTAAAATTATACTGTTCCCTCGCCCTTATATAGACAAAGTAGAATAACAAACAAGTAAATTACATTTTATTTCTAAATTGGTTTTCGTGATAGAAGCGTCACAGGACATGTGATGGGATACCAGTGTGCCTAATAACATATTACATGACAATATTGTTTTTAATCTTTGAATGAGTGTCGCGAAGTTTGGTTACTACGTCTATTACGAGGGCTGTTCGGAAAGTAAGCTACGATTGACACGAAAAGGAAACCACTGATAAAAACTAGAAATTTTTTGTTTGTAATAGTTAGCTACAGCTTCCAGCTACTTCTCTACATATTCGCTCCAACTTAGACATTGGTCGTAGCGTTGTACCAACATTCTACCATACGTAGCAGTCAGAGCGTCGTACTATGGGAATTGTGATATATTTAACTTTATGACGTTATCAGTGATGTCATCCATGGTCATAGGATTTCCCCACCACTCTGACAAAGTCCAATTGCCATACGTATAAAATGGAGGGAATTCAATTTTAGGTGCGAAATTTAAATATTTGGCGGGAAATTCAGAAAATAGCCCAAGTGCACTAGTGTGTTTGGTGTTGTCGTTGGGCTTTTATCCCAAGTATAAGTTGGCGGGAAATTGAAAATGGTGCATTGTCATTTATCATGCCGACTGACTGAAATACAGGCCCTGGCTCGTGACGTCACAGACCGAGACATGGAATACGAGCTCAAGCGTAATTCCGACGTGAGAATCAAAGACGTCTTACCCGGAATGCAAGATGGGAGTCGAAGACTGTGACAGGGGCAGACTGGTGCTGCTCTATGATGTCATTATCCAGCTCAAACCTGTTGGCCTTCTATAAAAGTGTAGAATTTTGGCATACTGCCCCAGACTTGAGATACTGGGGTGGCTCCATTATGACATCAGAATCCAAGATGGGTGATCTGGAAATACGAGATGGCGACCGAACATAGCGACCATGGTATACTGGGACAGGCTTTATGTCACCAGAATCTGAGTTATGGAATTCTGGCACTACGACGTCAGAAACAAAGGATCTTTGTACAAGTCGAGGCCTGTGTTCTGACATACCTGTAACGTCTTCCCTGCTGGTTACTATTCACTCAGAGGTACATGGTCACTGCTTCTCCTAACTGTATGTTTGCGTGTCACCACATGCGTTTTTATCCAAACAAACACTGAATCTCTCGCCCCCCGCCCCCCTTTTCACCGCTCAACTTATTCCCTTAAGTTAAAGTCCCGCCTGCAAACCGTTCAGTAGGAACACTTCAGTCTTTGTTGAAACAAATGTGTTTTGCACGGAGAGTTCCCTTTCTGCGCTCGAGCAATCGGCCACCGCGCAGTACTGATGCACTCAGAAGAATGGGCAGAACTCTGTACTGCGAAGTTCGCTGCGTCGCCAAAGATATAAGAATCAGGTAGCCGGTAGTCAGCCCAACGTCCGTCAGCGACAGCTCCTGGCATAAAGCGACACCAAGTGCATACTATCCATCCGATAACCTAACACTATTATGAGCTTTAGTGCCGTGTAAAGAAGCGAAGAGAAAACAAGAAATGGTAAGGTTCTCTGCTTGAAAAGTTCACTACGTAAATAAGGGCTTTTTGGAAGGGAGAATATAATTTGCGAACAATAACATAACCATCATAACAGAGCTGTCAAGCACGTGAACTTACATCCACGAGGCATGTAGCAACAAAACTCTAGAATGAAATACATTTATACTTATTTACAGCTCGAATAGCAGCCACAAAAAGCGCGGCAAATACGAGGGTTGCAACTTAAATAGTGGCAACTATTTATTCACAACCGATACAAAAGAGTTATATGTTTGCACCTGTTACTGTCCTTCAAAGTAGTCAGCAGCGTTGTGTAGAACCTGTTCTAAGCGATGTGGAAGGCGTAGTATACTCTTAGCAGAGCCTGTTCTGTTGATTGTGCGAATGGAGCGGTCTACTGCCTGTCGAATCTCTGGAACAGTTCTAAAGCGAATGTCACGAAGTGGTTCCTTCATCTTCGGAATCAAATAAAAGCCACAAGGACTGACGTCCGGGGAGTGTGGTGGATGGTATAGTACTTTCCAGTCCCATCGACGAAACACATCAGCCACAGCTTGCGCTGTATGCTCCCGCGCATTGTCGTGCAAAATGATGGGCGAGTTGCACAGAAAGTGTCGCCGGTTCGGTGGCCGAGTGGTTCTAGGCGCTTAAGTCCGGAACCGCGAAACTGCTACGGTCTCAGGTTCGAATCCTGCCTCGGGCATGGATGTGTGTGATGTCCTTAGGTTAGTTACGTTTATGTAGTTCTAAGTTCTAGGGGACTGATGACCTCAGATGTTAATTTCCATAGTGCTTAGAGCCATTTGAACCATCTCTGTTGTCTAAATAATTTGGAGATGTTAGAATAGAACAATCGTTATTAAATTAATTATTTATATTTTATTTTATATTTCTGTGTAATTCGTTAATTCGCAATTCTAGCCAATGCGTAGTCTACTTGACTGCATGATCACTGTTACAGGGTACTGTTTGCCGAGAATTAACTGCAGGGCACCAAAGCAGACGTGCACGGCTCGACAATATGACCACATCGAGCTATTTTTCTGAAACATAGCCGTGCAAGGCCAAAGTACGTAAAGTACGAGTAACAACAGATAAAGACGCAGCTGGTTTGTTCGCGTGAGATGCTGTAAGGAAGAGCAACTGAGCAGCAGTAGCCTTTAGGTACCGTCGTAGAGAGCTATTAAATTTTCGACCGATACACGGTATACTTATTTACAAGGCGAGCTGTAACGGTCCAAGATGCGTTCAGTATGAACAACGGAAAAACAATGTCTTTCGAGAGCAATGGCATGTAGATTACTTATCCACGGCATTTAAACACGAAAATATGTCACCAGTAACACATGCGCTAGACCGCTGTGCAACCTGCCGACATGGTCCGGTGAATGCGGGCGAATAGAATCCACAGTCCATCCGTGTAACGGCTGAGCACGACCCCCTACGCAAATTGTGGTACGGCGCGGAGCGCAGCATGCTGTCGCCAGCCACGTACACGGCTGTATTTGTTTGCTGATATGAAATTGGACTCGTAAGCGATGGACTTGTACTTCTATTAAAAATGTGGTGTAGGCACACAATATTGATCATACCGACGTTTATAGTACACAGCAGCACCCTCACTTCACACAAGCTAGCAAGAAGCCGAAACAAGTCTTGAGATGTGTGCACAGGCATTCTTTATGCGAGATGTTATTGAAAATGATTAGATATAAAACTGACAAAATCGAGAGCAGCAGGCAAGTAGTGCTACCTCACATTTCCTACGATTACAAATTGACCAATGACATCAACACAGGATGCAAGAATACAGCGCAACAAAATCCCCCTTAGGTAATCTAGCACACATCCAAGACAAATCATCCATCTTTGTGCTTAAATAGATGAAAATTTTACCGAAAGAAGTAAATTTCGCGTCATACCGCTATACTTTCGTCTGAGATACACATAAATGTTGTATGTGAACAGGATGTCTATGACTCCGTTCGATATATGTTTGTCATGTATCCTAAAACTGACCGTATTAGCGTCATTCTTTAAAGAACACGTCGTTACCAATGTGTGTGTGTGTGCTTATGTTTGTTGTAGGACTGAATAGGGTAGGATCGTAATGCAGCATAAATAATTGTGATCTTCAGCTCTCAAGCGCTGACGGTCTTACTGGATTGCAGTGTGTAAGTACCATTCAAGGACAGCGAAAATATACAGCTACAATAAGAATACCATGCAGCGAACGATTCACATCTCACGTAAGGACCTCGCTATATAGTAGTTACTCAGTATAATTGGTAACGATGTGAATACAGAGCTCCAAACCCAGTGGTCTCAAACTCTAAGAGAATTGAGCTACTACTTTGTGAATCAAACACATCGCTTCTGACTGACACAAATCATTTATAGGCTTCTGCAACTGTATAAAGCCAACTATTAATGAAATTAATGTCCCATAATGTCAAATCCTGCCCAGTCGTCAAACACTGGGTGTCTAGGAAACCTGCTTTCTCGGATCGGTAGACAACAATTCAAGCAAATCGTATTAATGAATTTTACCACAAAAATGTAAATGACAGTACTCAACTTTGAATATTACGCAAATTTGTCGCAAGCAAAGGGCGACATTAACAATAAGCAAGTATCTTCAATATAGACAATGCTACGTATTACAAGCGAAATGACTAGCCTTGAAGCTATTCTTCAACTGGGGCCGCGACCAGTCGGGCGCGGCGCTTATGTCCTGTCGCGTTGTCGTCTTGGAGAGGGGTCGGTCAGCGCGCAGTTGGCTGAAGTCTTGTCACAGCCCTCCCTGCTTTATCGTTCCCGAATGGAGTGCCGGCGCTTGACTTTACGCCATAACATTGCTCCCCCCTCCCCCAAAGCAACGGACCGTCGACGAATAGGGAGCACAACAATGGCGGGGGAGGCAGGAGCTTGGATACTGCGATGGACTGGAAGCTGTGGCTGCAGGGGCGTCAGACGTCCAATCGTACCCCGCCGTCCGGCCTGCGCTCTGGTGGAAACGTCCCACATAAAATGACCAGAAGGGTATGCGTCGACCTCCTGAGGCTCACATCAAGATGTAGAAGGCGTCGGCTGCTGCGGCGTGGGCGGGTCCAGCTCCATCGGTAGGACGACAGGAGGCGGAGGAGGTGAAGGCTCTGTCTCCATTGGGCCGTCCCGCACTCTTGTGATAATACCTTCTGACAGCTGCTGTGGCCGCACTGATCACGGGATCTGTAAATCTGGGGAAGAGATACAGAAGGATCACCGTACACATTACAGTGGCGAATGTGATTGTGATGTCGGCACTGCAGTCCGTCTGGGCCTGAAATGAGATACATGCATGCACCAAGTCGACGAAGGATCTCGCCTCGCACCCACCATCTGCTGCCACTAAACACCGTGTAAAACACAAAGTTATGTGGTACGAAGCGGTCTTCCTCCGGTGCAGGATGTTGAGGAGCGTGGAGCAGCTGGAGCAGCGTCCGATGGCGTCGGCCGTGAAGCAGTTCAGCCGGCGATGGTCCATCTCGTGGATGCGAACGATAGGAGGCGAGAAACAGTTGCCATTGAGTTCACAGAATGTTTCAAATTCATTTGACGTTAACTGAGGACTGTTGTCCGACACTATAACTTCAGGCAAATCTTCGAGGCAATAAATAGAGGACCACGCCTGAACTGTGCTTCCTGATGTTGTCGAGTTCATTGGCACAGCAAAATAAGACATACTATAAGTGTCTAACACAATGACCTACGAGTGTTCCGAAAAGGCCCTACAAAGAAAACGTGCGCAAGTTGCCATAGTGATTGCGACGTCGACCAAGCAGATAATTTTTGTGGTGGAGCGGACTGATTTTTCGCAAACTGTGACGTCATATGTTCTAGATGGTTCAAATGGCTTCATGCACTATGGGACTTAGCATCAGAGGTCATCAGTCCCCTAGACTTTGAACTACTTCAACTCAACTAACCTAAGGACATGACAAACACCCTTGACCGAGGCAGGATTCGAACTTGCGACCGTAGCAGCCGCGTGGTTCCTGACTGAAGCGCCTAGGACCTCTCAGCCACAGCGGCCGGCTCGTCATATGTTCTATTTGGGTGTTCATGCCCTGCCGAGTACAATGTCGTCGCACAAACTGTTTCGTAAGAATAATCCCCCAGTGTCCTTGCTGAAGTAACTTCAACACTCGTGAAAGTCGACTGTCGCTCTGAACAAGAATCACACCTTTCTGTATAACGAGGCTATGCCGAAGTGCAAAGTATCGGCGCACTAAAGAGTTCTTCATGCTATGCAATGAGCGAGGCCAAGATGTGCCAACGTATTTTAGCAAAATGTTCAAATCTGAATCAGCTTCCATGGCCTGTGCAATTTTCCTATGGTTCATAGAAAAGGAGTGAAGCAATTCAGAATCCTGAGCATCGATGTGACAACAAGATGCAGCAGAAGCTTCAAAGTCAGTATCAGGACCAATAGAAAGACTTGAAAGTCTGAGCTTTGGATAACACTTTTGATGCGAAAACAGTAGGCCTGTCTTCATCACCAAATCTGTGCGAAACCACTGCACAGATTCCGTAAGAGAAAGCGTTAACGCCGCGCGGAGTGGTCGTGCGGTTTGAGGCGCCATGTCACGGATTCCGCGGCCTCTCCCTGCCGGAGGTTCGAGTCCTCCCTCGGGCATGGGTGTGTGTGTTGCTCTTAGCATAAGTTAAATTAAGTAATTTGTTAGTCTAGGGACCGATGACCTCAGCAGTGTGATCCCTTAGGAATTCACACACATTTGAACATTTGAAGCGTCAACTTGCAACACAACTGGTTTGTCAGGATCAAAGTGAACCAAGCACCGATCACTGAGCAATACATCCCTAAGTTTTTGGAAAGCTTCTTGGCACTCATCTGTCCAAACAAAGTGGACGTTCTTGCGACGCAAGCGATGCAACGGAGCTGCGACTTGTGCATCATTCGTTATGAACCGAATATAATAGTTCATTTTCTCTAAGACTGACTGCAATTCTGTGACATTGCGAGGAACTGGTAGGTCTCGTATTGCTAACAAATGTGAGTGAAGAGAATTTACACCTTGACTATTTATGACATGACCAAGATACTGTAACTCAGGTTTAAAAAAAAATCACGCTTGTCCAGTCTACACTTTAGGCCTGCTTCAGATAACAGACGAAACAAAGCCCGCCAGTTTGCAATGTGTTCTTCAAGTGCAAGTATCGTCCAAATAGTTTGAACAATTTGGCACTTGGCTGTTAACTGTTCCAAATAGCGTTGGAAAATGGCGGGTGCAGAAGCACTACCAAAAGGCAAAAGCAAATATTTAAAGAGGCCCAAATGAGTGTTCACAACACACATGGTTTGAGATCCTTCATGTAGTGGTATCTAAAGATATGCATCGCGCAAATCAGTTTTTGAAAGGCAGCTACCAACGCCTTATTTGTCCATGGGACCCTCTGGCCGTGGCAGTGGGTACGTAGCAATCACACTTTGTGGTTTGACTGTAAACGTAAAGTCAACACATAGGCAAATGCGACGTGAAGGTTTTGGGAGCAAAACCAGTAGACTTGCCCATTGATTAGCTTGTATGAGCGCAGTAACTCCGCTATCTTGCTATTCTTTAAGTTCAACAGCGTCTTTGTCCCATAATGCAGTGGGAAAACTTCTGGCCCGTCAAAATTTCGGCTGAGCATCATCTTTCAGAGTATGTGCAACTAGATTATTAGCCTTTGCTAAAGCTTTAGAAAAGAGTTCACTTAATTCTTTCAGAAAGCTGGATATACTGTCTTTAGCATTGAATGCAGTCACTGACAACACATTGTCCTGAATCTTAAAGCCAAACATATCAAACGAATCAAGGCCAAATATCATCTCACACTCACGTGATTTTAGCATAGTGAAAGTCACAGTTCGCGTATGCGAGCGATACGTGGCAAGCAAAGTACATGTTCCAAGAACGGTAATGTGTTCTCCATTGTAAGCCGTCAGGTGTGTGCTAGTTTTAGACAGGCGTGGGGAGACTAATGGCTCATATGTGTTACGATTTAGCAATGTAACAGAGACACGCGTGTCCAAATGTAATTTCGCACGTTTTCCACTAATATGCAAACGAACAAAAAGCTTATTGGACTGGCGTAGTACTGAAGAAACAGTTTGCTTGCTAGTTTTGCAGGCTTGAATACACAGTACTGATTACTTTTGCCTTGTGACTAGATATTTGTGATTGGGCAGTATTCTTATGTTCGTTCCATTACAAACATACGGATTGTACGGACCTTTCTTGACACAAGCAAAACAGTGTGCTTGTCTAGACGGGCAGTCTGGGAGTTTGTACCGTGAATGGCACTGAGGGCATGACTTAATTCTATTTTCCTGTTAGAGAGCTGTTTACACGGCGCGGCGCGCGCACGCAGGCTGTCACTGCCTAATGGGACGGTCGCGAGCCAGACATGACTTGACCTACCAAATTAGTGGATGCTCAATTTTATCGGCCGACACGGCACCTGAATCGTACTGATCTATTATTTGCTCTAAGCGCTGAAATGATGGATCTGACTGTTTAAAAATCAGTTCTCTAAGTTTGACATCAGTTACATTGTACACGATTGCATCACGTAACAGAACATTTGAATATAAAGCACCACAGCCGGCCGGTGTGGCCGTGCGTTTCGAGGCGCTACAGTCTGGAACCGCGTGACCGCTACGGTCGCAGGTTGGAATCCTGCCTCGGGCATGGATGTGTGTGATGTCCTTAGGTTAGTTAGGTTTAAGTAGTTCTAAGTTCTAGGGGACTCATGACCTCAGATGTTAAGTCCCATAGTGCTCATAGCCATTTGAACCATTTTATAAAGCACCACAAGCACATTAGAATTTACATTTCCTCATCATAACCTGCAAATCTGTTACCCACTCACAATAAGTTTGTTCTGACCTTTTCTTGCAAACGTAAGAATTGGTACTTAGCTGCCACCACATTCACCTGTTGGTCATAATAGTTAGTTAGCGAATCTACAACCTGATAATAGGAAAGTTCTATTGGAGTAGCGTTAGGGAAAAATTTCTGAATTAGGCGAAACACTGCACTTCGTACCGTTGACAAAAAGTAATGTAGTTTCACAGTACCTAATAAGTTGTGAGCAATTATGTGGGCAGCAGTACGGAACACGATGGAGAGACTCATTTTATGGCGAAAGTATGTAATGTAGCTGACTGAGGCTCGAGCCTCGACGAGTGGTGGAGATGTTGATTATAGTGGAAATTCAAGGACCAGAAACAATTCTCTGCCCTGCTCCTATATATCACACGCCATATCGGGGTACTTGTCTGCATACTGACCTATTGGTGCCGGTGATGCCTCTAGTGAAAACACATAGTCTTGAAACAATTCTCCATGCTAATTTAGTTTCGACTCCAGCATATTGGCAGCTGCATCGGTGAGCTTGTCTGCGTGCTGACTTGATTTCTGCTGCTGGAATGTACTTGGTTTCCATCCCCACACACGCACACACACATAAAGAATAATAAATATTAAGACAGATGAATCGTTTATACTCATAATTGAATGTGCAAGTAGTTTTTTCTGCCTGGAGGCAGTAATATCTCTGATCACTCTTCACGATGATGATGATCAACGTTTCGGTATGGAGTACAGAGCACAAGTGGTGGGTTTGCTTGATGGTTAGTAAGCTTGTACAGAAAATGAGTGGTGAGGGGGGGGGGGGGGGTGGTAGATGGTAGCAGTGGCATGGGAATTGGAAAAATTGTTTTGCATTGCGTACATGTCCCCAGGGTAAGCCAGCTATGTTTCTGATGTCATCGAAGACGCCATGAATTCGATACTTAGATCCATGCAGGTCAGTAACTGCAGGGTGATATCATAGAAATATGGCTACTCTGTTCAGTGGTTTACAGTGTTGGAACGTCAGATGTGAGTAACACGTTAAAAATTCATAGTAGAGACTTCATTCATGATGAGTAGCAAGCCTGGACGGTACAGATGAGTAGGGGGTAGAAACCTGTTGGAAATCTTACATTTCCTATGTAGCACAGATCAGCGTTAGATAAAATGTTATTTTTTCACCCCTCAAAACAGTGTTTGTCGCTGTGGTAAAGCTGAATGAGAATCCTGGAGTTAGGAAACTATTGCAATCTGAATTCTCCATGGGGCTCACTGTATGAATCTATTGAATCTTCTTCACACACATGTTCACATGTGTGTGAAATCTTATGGAACTTAACTGCTAAGGTCATCAGTCCTTAAGCTTACACACTACTTAACCTAAATTATCCTAAGGACAAACACACACATCCATGCCCGAGGGAGGACTCGAACCTCCGCCGGGACCAGCCGCACAGTCCATCTTCTTCTTCTTCTTCTTCTTCTTCTACTACTACTACGACTACTACGACTACTACTACTTCTGCTGCTGCGTCTACTACTACTAGTAGTACTACTTGTACTATGACATATGCTAGTATGGTACTATACCCACTTAGATAAAGCGACACAAACGAATGTGTGAAATATTATAGCACATTTTCCAGTACAAACACCTTCACAGTAAATAAGAAATGAGAGGTGTCTGTTGTGTGCCGTGTTTGACTTTGGTATTGCTTCTACTAAGCCTCAAAACCTTAGAAAGACGACTATGTATATTCTGGAAACCAGGGTCCCAGCGTACAACACGTCGTGGGGAGTATCCTACATCACTGCTAATCGACCTCTTTCGCTATTCCACCTTCACATGGAGCCATGGGGGAACGAATATGTCTCTCTGTCAAGTAGATTTAAGTGTTCATGTGTGGTGGACCTGTGTGACTTGTGCTCTGCAATCAGGATCGCCATGGGTGGTGGTCATATCTTAAATTACTCTTCGATTATGTTCCGAAGTCTGGGTTGAAATATGAAGGTAGTGTTCCTGACTTCTGGTCGGTGTTAAACACATGGTGTGCTGTGGTCTGCTGTCTTACGTAAGTGCCAATTTTTCGTGCTAGTGTCTGTTTCTCGTGTTAGAACATTATGGGTGGGAAGAGAATAGACAGTTACTCTCGCAAAACGTCGCTGTTTCGTCACATACGTGTACCATCACTGACGTTCATTGTATACTAAGTGATGTTATTATTTCAAAACAGTTATGGAATATTAATTTCATTAATGGTTCATTATATACAACTCCGGGAACCGATAAATGATTTGTGAATGTCAGAGTCGATGTTGAATTTCATTTACAGAGTCGTAGCTTCATTCTCTTAGAGTTCGAGTCCACTGGTTTTTGAGCTCCGTAGTCACATTGTCATCCATGATACTGAGTAACTATACTATAGCGAGGTGTTTACGTAAGATGTGAATCGTTCACTGTATAGTATTAACGTTGTTGATGCATATTTTCACAGTCTTTGAATGGTTCTTACACAGTGCAATTCAGTAAGACTAGCAGCGTTTGGCAGTAGAAGGTCAAAGTTAATTGTGCTGAATTATGATCCTGCGCTATTCTATCCGATAACAAACACACGCACACACACACACATTAGTAACGACACGTTCCGTTAAGGATGATGCTAGTACGATCAAACCATCTACTAAACATTCAGCAGAAATCCTACAGAAGACTGAAATTAATAAAACTACTAACTGGCAGAACGTGGGCATTGCACCCTTCCAAAATGCTCCACATCTATGTATCCCTGATCCGACCCTTCCTCTCCTATGCAAATGAGGCATGGACTTTCGCTCATCCCTCCTTTTATCATGCCCTACAGGTCCTCAAATTTCATGCACTCTGCCTAGCCATTGGAATCCGATTACCCTTCCCTAGCTGCATCCGCTTCCAAACATAAAGTTTCCCTCCCTCCTATTCCATTTTTAACATCTCCGAACATCCTATGTTATCAGTCAACTGGACACTACCCACACCCGCTCTATGCTCTTGGTTCCCTGCCGCGCCTTAGCACCACTTTCGCTCAGCACTACACCTCCACACACTACACATCGTCTCCCAACGAAACTTTAATCGCCTTCCCTTACCTGACCTGAATATACCCATTCTACCCGATCTAAAAGAACCCATTCCAGCTCCCCAGAGCAGGGCTTACTTTCTCACAACTCCTCTCCACTCACATCCTAAGAATTGGTCAAGAATGGCATCCCGCTTCACTCTCCCGAATTCCTCCTGGCAACTGTCCGATCTTTTTTATATTTTGTGAAAC
This sequence comes from Schistocerca serialis cubense, assembly GCF_023864345.2. Lineage (NCBI taxonomy): Eukaryota > Metazoa > Arthropoda > Insecta > Orthoptera > Acrididae > Schistocerca > Schistocerca serialis. The sequence goes on along the minus strand of NC_064640.1, from coordinate 316,198,843 downwards.
AGTCATTTACCCTTTTATCTGTGTTAATATTTTAATTAGTAAACTAATCAGCCTTTTATATTTTAACTTAGGCAACTGACAATGTGTCTTTTTACTGTGTGAAACATTCGTTATGTCAACTGCCATAACTAATGTTATGCTATGTCTCAGAACTTTTACTCTCATATTGCTGAAGTGCGATGACTTGTATCCGTTGACAGCCCACCGCCCTCCCATGTGGGGTGAGGGTAATGAAATGACAATAAAGGGAAAAGAAACATGACTCTTACATATTGGTTACGTAATCGTCAGTAAGTTTCATCGTCCTTTCGATACACACTTTATTTTTGTTGTGAATTTTACAAGCATAGTGCCTTAATATACATGTAACGTTTTGCTTTAGAACCACCACACAAGGGCCCACCATAGCGTTAGGTTTTCGAATCGGTAGCCCATCTCTGCCCACAGCTGTCACTAACAGACTTACTGCCGTCGCATCGCTTGTGAGAAAATTGAAATAAGTCAGCTTGCCACGTTAAACTTTGTACATGAGAATTATTACTTATACGCACATTTTCTCTCAGTTTGGTTTCATGTTTGTTCCATACTCGTTTGGGGTGGCCCTTTCATTTAACTCAGAACTTTGTTAGCGGACTATTTTGGCATTTCCTCGAAACATATTGTTTGCAGTTTAGTAGCTGCAAAATAACGAAATATTACCATTATAGGGCATATGGTTTTTCGGAGGTTTCATCCTTTGGTTAAAGGCAGTCCAAGATTTATCGTGAGTCCGAGCACTTACTTATAAGATTATTTTTACGTTTTGAGCTTTATTTAGAAACTAATTAACTAAGATAATGTAGAGTTAATGTTAAAATGCTTCAACACTGTAACATTATTGTTTCCAAAGTAACCTGAAAAAGTACTAAGACTGATGAGAAAGAAACGATACCCCACTCATTATTATGATACTGTTCTCGTAAAACGCAGGCTTTCACGGCGGTGGTTACGTCTTCAGTCTCATTCGTTTTCTCTGAATAAGGCCGGGTAAAAGGTAGTTTTATGTATGTGACATTTTGTCTGCTACGGCGGAATTCATCCTCAAAGCACTCAAGATATAGATAGTTTATTCTCCAGCGAAACTGTTTTGAAAAGCGATACAATATTCGCTGAACATGCACAGGTAATCGAAACTGCTCAACTCTTGCTCTTATCCGCGGAACGGTCGATTTGTGAAGACATCCACAGTTGTTAAAGGCGGCAGAATCGCTATGACGTATGTCGTGGAGCCTATACGGCAATATAGGTGGTGCTGATTACTTTATTTAGCACTGGGGTGCACAATTGGTCTAATTTCAGTTGTCTTCTTTTCCTGTTACACTGATTTAGTATTACTGAATTTCTACGACATTCTAGCAGAGTAATAAATGGATACTGATGAAATTTTTTTTTTCAAGAGAAAAGCAATTTGTGGTCACCTGCTCCAGTGCATGATTCACTGCTGCGGATTTTTTTTTTTTTTTTTTCAGACAACATTTGCTATTGTGTTCTTTAAGCCGGGTGTTGTTTCTTATGTAGTTCCTATCTGCAGCTGACTGCATGTGAAAATGATTTTCCCCACTCCTACCGTGGCACGTGGGTCCTTTGCAGTGTTCAGATACTGACGCGACTTATTGTTGAGTCACACACTGTGTCACTATTTCGCTTTCTTAACGCTCTGTTTATCGTATCTGTGATAGTTTGTGAGGAACGGAAGGAAATCGTTACCTTAACTGGCAGTTTTTCGACATAAGCTCTATGTCTTTTCGGATGTAGTGTGTATTTATACCTGTCAGAGTAGCCTTTACTCCTGTCTGCTTCGGTTGGCGATGAGAACTTTTGTGAAGGTATTTGTCGATGTGAGTTGGCCTTCTGTAGACAGTAGGATGACATTACGACTCCAGCGTTGCGTGGTTACGAAAAAACAGTTCGGTAATTTACCCCATCTGAGCTGATACATTTCATATTGATTATCTTTTGAAAGTAGTTCAGGTTTGAGAAACAACTAACTATATCTCCATTGACTCTGAGTACGTCCCTCATTGTGGGAGACGAAACGTCAGGAACAGTAATGCATCTTAGCCGTCCTCCTAATTCCTATAAAATTGATGTCAGCAAGGATGCAGACATAAAAGCTTGACAGTAGCCAAATGAAATGCAAAACCCCTATTATAATATGAAACAGTAACGCTTGTATTGGTCAGTGCTCAGTGTTATACAGAAAACGGGATCGTCGTTTTAAAAAATTCAAATATCAGTTATTGAAACAGGTAATTTGGTTTTGTGTATAGCATCTTCCAACTGACGGGAATAGTAGTTGAGAAACAGTTTGCTGCAGTGTATAACGGTGTGACTGAATTTTCGTCTTAAATTGCATCTGCACGTTGCGAAGAATTTCATCTTGCTCAGTCAACTCAGTGGCAGCGGACGCATTTGCTTCCTACATTCCTTGTGCTCGAGCAGAAAACGTGTGTACGTCGTCTGAGAATAGTTTTGTTGATTGGAGATCTCTCTGCCTGTCTCCACTTCTTGATCTGAATATCTCACTGTCTTGGTGAAGTGTTATAGGAGCTACCTCATCCCCCCTCCCCCTGTCCATCTGCTCCTTACCCCTCTGTGAGTGTCCTCCTCCCCTCTATAATTCCATCTCCTCCTACCCCTCTCCCTGTCTGTCTCCTCCTCCCCCTATATCTGTCACTCTGCTGCTCACCACTCTGTCAATCTACTCCTTCTCCTTCTGTCCATCTCCTCCCCACCTCTAATTCCATTTTCTCCTGCCTCTCTCTTTGTCAGTCACCTTCTCCTCCCTCCCTCCCTCCCTCCCTCCCTCTCTCTCTCTCTCTCTCTCTCTCTCTCTCTCTCTCTCTCTCTCTCTCTCCCTCTCTCTCTCTCTATCTATCTATCTATCCCTCTCCATTTTCTCCTCCCCCCCTCCCACCACCCATCTCCTCTTCCACCTCTCCCTGATTATCTCCTCCCCTTTCCTTTCTGTGTCCATCTCCTCCTCTTTCCTTTATCTGTTCATCGCCTCCTACCCCTCTGTCTGTCCACTTCCCCCTCTCCTATATCTGTTCATCTCCTTGTGCTCCCACACTATCTATCCACCTCCTCTTCCTACCTTCCCTCTCAGCATTATCATACTCATCCCAATAGGAAACGTGATTCTACCTCTACACTGTTTCTTTCCAGATTGTGAAACTTCCCCTTTGAACAATTTATACAAGACTGTGCTTAAACTGACACACAATATTTTGTTAGCGCAACGCAATCTGACTTTCAAAATTCCCTACAAAAGAATGGCCCTGACTAACATTAAACTATACCTTTCACAAATCACTTACCTCACAAAAATCTTCGCTGCTCAAGCTACTGCAATACAGCGAGCGCCACTACTGCCAGCTAAATAAAAGATTCAAACTATGGAAGGCACTAACTACTGATAGGGATAGTTTGCAAATGAAAGATATTAATAGAGAACAAACAATGTATTTACCTTGATATCATCATATATAAATATAGCAGTTCATGACAAATTACAAATCTCAGCCATCTCTCTCCCCACATCCACCACTGCTGGCGGCTCACCTCCAACTGCGCAACGCTACGCGCTGTTCACAACCAGCTGCCTAACACTACAATGGCGAGTATTACAACAATGCAAAGCAGCCACAGACTGCACACAGCACAGCCAGTGATTTTCATATTGAGCGCTACGTAACGTTGCCAATAAGAAAACATAAACAGCCTACTTACATAGAGAAAACATAAACAGCCTACTTACAATTGTAATTATTAATATGTGGACCAGACGTGACTGAAATCCATCCAGGGGTTTAAGATGAGCTTTTGATCCTTGGCCTTACCCACGTTCGAACATGTCAAATATATTCCACATATATTTAACATGTGTTACCCGTATTTGTACACGTATTTCACCTCTATGACTAGCGAATTTCGTACTGCAGTTTCATTTTCACGCAGCTCAATATGTGTGATGTCATATCTCCTGAACAATGTGCTGTACAATGATGTTACTTTGCAGGTACTTCCAGTGGTATATGTGCTTACAGTGTGAAAAATGTGTTTTAAATAGAATTAACAGTAAATAAGTAGTACATTAAAAAAGTCATGCTTGATGCGGCAGTTACTCACGTTTCTCAGTGTTTATGACATCATACCTCCTGAACTAGGTGTCGTACAGTAGTGTAATTTTTCTGGTACATTCAGGGGTATATGTGAATACTGTCTGCAAAATGTGTCACGAATACAATTAGTAGAAAAGAGGTAGTAAATTAAAACTTAATGTTTCTTGTGAACCCTCCTCAGTGACCGAGGTCGCTAACACACGCTTGCGTGGTGGCGCTAGAGCCTGGGGATAAACTGTTTCGAATCCTGGTGCTGAAAAAACTTTCGCTGCTAGTATTTGGCCGGTGAGGAGAGGACAGGTTGTGCCTTAAGGTTCGTGATCACCAGACTTGGCATCAATGTCCTGGTTTAAATACCAACCACTCTGCAGTATCCCATGAAGTGAGGGCATGTGACACTGTTGGTGGTGATCTGTCTGTCAGAAGTGGCGTTACGAATGGTGGCCTCCTTGGTGCTATTTTCGATGAATAGGGTACGTGCCGGCACCGGACTTCACCCTCTCCTTTTCTCGTTATCATCATCATACTACGTGCACACACACACACACACACACACACACACACACACACACACACACACACACACACACGTAGAATTACAAGCATTGCATTGGAGCATGTTGCAAATAAATAATAAAAAATTGAAAAATGAGGCATTTTTACAGCATGAACGGCGAAAACGTAGTAAGCGATTTTTTCTTTCATATTTTGTGATGGTCGTCAACGAGAAAAGTTTCGTAAGGGTTTGAAATTACGTGTCTCTAAGTGCTCTCATCCTTTCATAGGTGGGTGGATCTTACGCCCACAGTGATTCTTTCCAGACAGTAAACGATATGACTACCAAGTTTGGTTAAAATCGATCCACTGGTTTAGGAGACGATGAGGAAGTCTCATACTCGTTGACAGAGCGTAGGGGAACAATGCTGGAGACCCGCACCGCCGTACTAAGGCAAGGTCCTAGTGGAGGTGGTTTGCCATTGTCTTCTTCCGACCGTAGTGGGTGATGATGATGATGAAAACGACACGACAACACCCAGCCATCTCGAGCCGTGTGAAAATCCTTGACCCCGCTGGTAATCGAACCCGGGACCCCGTGCTCGGGAAACGAGAACGCTACCGCGAGACCAAGAGCTGCGGACATAGGAGATGTGGAACATACATACAGACATTCATACATACATGCAGGGTGAAAATTATTGAACTATATAAAACAAAATTTTCCTATCATATGAGCGGTTTGCGTTAGGATGTTCAAACCGCACGTTTGGCAGCGGGGCATGTTTGAAATTAGTATGCGCATGCAAGGTTTGGTTTGGCGACGAAGCCCACTTTCATTTGGATTGATTCGTCAATAAGCAAAATTGGTGCACTTGGGGGACAGAGAATCAGCATTTCGCGATCAAGAAGTCTCTGCATCCTCGAAGTGTGATTGTGTGGTGTGCAATGTCCACTCTCGGAATAATCGGTGCGATATTCCCTGAAGGCACTCTGTCTACCGAACGGTACATGAAGGTTTTGGAAGATGATTTCATTCCCATTATCCAAACTGACCTTGATTTCGACAAGACGTGGTTCATACAAGATAGAGCTAAACCTAATCGAATCAGGACAGTATTTAAGGTCCTGGAGGAGCACTTTGAGGACCTTGTTCTGACTGTGGGGCACCCAGAGGCCATTGGCATGGACCTCGATTGGCCGCCATACTCTCCAGATCTGAAAACATGCGACTTCTTTTTGTGGGTCTGTATTGAAGACAAAGTGTACAACAATAACCACAAAACCATTCATTGTTGCCGAAAACAGACATTCAGGAGGTCGTCGACAGGATCGATGTTTCGACACTTAGGTGGATCAAGCAGAATTTCGCTATTCGCCCGCGCCACATCATCGCCAATGATGGCAGGAATATCGTACATGTGATAACGTAAATCCGAATATCTGTAGTGACATTTACATGTTGAATAAAGTGTGTACACGCCGTAGTTTGTAACTAATTTGAGTATTTTTTCATATTGTTTAATAATTGTCACCCTCTACATACGTACATACATCCATATTTGTAATTGTATGGATATATTCAGATTTCGTTTTGCTCTTAAGTGCTTTCGTCTCTGTTTCGTCAAAGAATGCCAGCATAATAACCTTTGGGACGCTAATAGCTATATTGAAGACTAATATGGCTTTGTGTTTTTAGACAGTATCTGTCATAGTATTTAATGCTTTTATTGAATACTTTGACTGTTCCTCTTCTCGTTTACTAGTGCGAGTCAATTAAAATCCACCTGTCGGCGAAGTTACACCTTGCAGCGGATTAACTGTGTAGAATTCTCTGTGCTATAAGAAGCTTTCTAACATTGTGTGTAGTATAATAAGGTCACACCTTTCCTGGATTTACTTATTCCCCTCTCTGAATATTTTGCTAGGGCTTGATCGACATCGTACTAGAATTTGAGACTCATTTTATGTACAGTCGTGGACAATACGAGCGAGACCCCTCGCCTTTTCGTTATGCTGATCCGCACGGCTTTAAGGTCTGCTACACAGCATAACAGGCAAGGCGACGAAGTGCTACCAACATACTATGCACAGGCGTGAAATTGACAAACAATCTGAACTCCTTTAGGCTGTTTTCAATAATTTGTAAGACTATATTAATGCTGATTAGCGTGTTCAATACAAGACGTAAATATAAGACAGAACTGAAAGAAGAAACGCTAATTGATATGAACTGTACCAAAAAAAATGAATTTCAACTTAGCGAGATAACATAACTGTTTCAGTAAGACAAAGTACCCAGATCGTTACGAATTAGCAAAACATTATCCGCGTCCGGCCGCGAAACGGTCTGTGTCAACGTTCAGACCAGTGATACTGGATTACCGTTGTTGACCTACCACGAAAGTGTGCAAATTTAGCAATGCGTGAAGATTCATAACGAAATTCAGTTACAAATCATTCAGTGCCACACTTAAGTCAATTCCATTATTGACAGAAGCGGAAAAAGTAGACAGTAACATGTATGAAATTCTACAAGAGTGTCATATTGACATGCACAGGGCGCCAGTACAGAATAAAGGTAGCGATAAAACGTATTGGGGGCGCGAGAATTTCTTAAAATTGCTTTACTGATATTCTATCTGCCTCCATCGAGATTAGAACAGAAAACAAACCAGACCTTCCTTTCACTAGGCTAGCAGACAACCCAGGCAGAAAGCCCTCTATTATTACCCCAGACATGAATAAGCCAGCAATTTCGCAATGAAAATGGCAAAATGACCTGCAGTTTCTGTTGCATAGAGCTTTCAGGACTCAAAAACACGAATTTTCTTCCTTTATGTCACCGCTTATGTGACAATAATTCGGAATGTTTAACGATATAACAAAATACAGTTATTAGAGAGTAAATTTAGTAGGATAATTCTGCACCACCCCAGGAAATAAACTGCTACATAGCTGCCAAACGTATTCTACACTGTTTCAAATTCTCCACTAGGCTCGCACAGCCAGAAAACGTTCATTAGCCGGAGTGTTTCTTAAGCTAGCTAGCAATGGGAATGTTCGCACTTCTAAAACGCGGTGGCATTAATACTGGGATGTGAATTACCACGTGTATAGGCAAATGGATTCTATTTGCATTTGTGTAAACGTGATTTGGATCGAAAGCGTAGCTATGATTAATATGCTGATGTATCGACTGCAACTAGAACATTTCGAATAAAGAGTAGGGGGTGTTATTTATGCGGCCCTCACCTTCAGTAGCTGTCGTAGCTGTTTTCGTTATTAGGATTTCGTCACCTAAACCGGTAAAAACGGAACCCTATTAGTCTCACTTTCTTGACCGTCTATCGGTCTACCCAACCCTTAAAACCCGTTTACCTCCAGAACGGGTACACATAATAAGCGGAAATGTATCGCACTTCTTGCGGTAACCGGTCCCTTGGTGGTGTAAAAAAGTGAGCATCTACGTCAACGCAATCTAAAGATACGGCCGTTTATGTAAAGAAAATTTACGTGAAAGGTCAAAAAATGGCTCCAAGAACTATGCGACCAAACTGCTTATGTCATCAGCCCCTAGACCTAGAACTACTTTAACCAACCTAACCTAACACACATCCATGCCCGGGGAAGGATTCGAACTGACGGCGCAAGCAGCCATGCGATCGGCGATATGACGCCGTTGAAAGCATGGCTAACCCGCGCCGGCAAGCTGTTAATATCATCTGATGTAGCTAACAAGTTATTTACTTCTGGTGAATGATTTTGTGCGCAGTTCATTTAAGATAGAATAACTAAAATATATTTGATGTTACGGAAGACGAAGGACGCCTAATTCATTTCCCTCTCTTTCTTTATGATGTTAGATTCGCAATCTGAGCATACGTTTTATCCATAACCACACTTCAGCGCCACACAGATATGTGAATGAAACACATTGGCGTACAGTCTTAGACATAAAAACTGACCCCCGGCCGACCGCCTCTGAGACCAAGTCCGAGTAAAATGGTTCAAATGGCTCCGAGCACTATGCGACTTAACTTCTGAGGTCATCAGTCGGCTAGAACTTAGAACTAATTAAACCTAACTAACCTAAGGACATCACACACATCCATGCCCGAAGAAGGTGTAACATCTGCTACACAACGTTTACTTTTGGTATAACAGAGGTATGAATGCAGAGGAGGCAGCTAGAAAGATTTGAACTGTGTTTGGAGCGAGTGCTTTCGGGAAAAATACGCCAGAAAAAGACATTCGTGTTTCAACAAAGAGCGTTCTGCCATGAATGATTTTCCACATTAAGGAAGTCTCGACTACTGATATATGTGACAGATTACCATTTGACCATCATGCGACATTTGCATTCAACAGGCAAAGTTCAGAAGTCTGGTGTAGGAGTACTGCATGCTCTAATTCGAAAGAGCCAAAATCAACGGAGTGACTATTATTGAACGTCATCAGGTCACTCATCGATCATTCCTATGCAGTACTGTTACTGGTGACGTGTTATGACGCCTTCATCGTTAACTTCCTAAGAAGAAATGAAAGGCTGAGCCCCACCAAAAGACGTAAACTCGAGGAAAGAGTAGTGTGAACATAATATTTTACATCTGATAAACCCAAAAGTGTGTTTTGGGCTACGAATTCTGCCCCCAGGGTGTGTGCAACACAGCTGGGATTTGTTGCCAACAACTGAGACACCTTTCGGTCGCTACAAAACTACATCACCTGTGCTACTGCATGATAACGCACTATGTTGATTTGAGAAACAAAACTATCCAGGAGATTGATAGGAAAGTCGTCTCTCAGGCACTTGTATTGATAGGGAAATCCTCTCTCAAGCACTTGTCCCTCTCGTCATATTTCTGTAAAATTTTACCTTTCCCACTCTTGATCGATCAACCGTCAAGGCAATTCATTTCTAGACGAAAATACTCTTAAAACTACTCTGGTTTAATGACATCTTTAGAACCAGTAGGTTTTTAGAGGCGTAGAATTTGTAAACAACTTTAGCATTGTCAGATCGTTTTTGATATCGCGAAAGAAAATTCTGCTGCTGATTAATTTCTCCTTGATAATTACTGTTGCGTTTAGTAAACTAATGGAAAATGCAATTAACATATTCACTGTACTAATACAAATTAAATTCAGCTCACTACAGAAAAATCACGACGGCAGTCTATCTTAATAAAGCATTAAGTGTCTGTGAGACGATTGAGCCTATTTTAACACGAATTAGTAGGATATTACCGACTTTTGACTTCGAAAAGATGTGTATTTATTTCATTTCCTGTACCATTCGTAAGTATTATGAAAATGTGACATTTCATAGATAAAATTATATATTCACAACAACAAAAAATATGTCGGCAGAGAACAAAAGTGGCATTATGAATTTGGCAGTACCGTAAGGTTTTCCCTCTGTTACTAAGGGTTACTGAAAGTAGCAAGACGAATTTTGCTCGAGCGTTGTCTTACGATTCCCATATTGAGTTTTTATCTGACTGCTTGTAGCTGTGCTACAAAAGAATTAAAAATCTGCCTTCCAACGAGTCTCGAAAGGCGAACGAAAGCAGCTTGCACCTGGTAGCTAAGCATGTTACTGGGAACTGGTTTTTTCCTAAAGTGAGAAGACATCCTTTTGTGGTTGAATTGTTGTCAAATGTCAGTCAGACGTGTGCCGTTGGTCTAAGAGTTTCGGTGTGTTGAATTTGTACCAGTGATTTTTCTACAGGTTTTTTCTGTCCCAAATAGAGAGTTGAAGTCTCCCATTAGTATTTTCACGTCATATTGGTGAATTTTGCTCATAGTATTTTCGAGTGGGTTCCAGAATTTTTCGACGTTTTCGGTGTTTTTCTTATTTTCGATGTTGGTGGGGACACGTGCATTGATGAGTGTATATTTTTTTCTGGGGCCCTGAATGAGCATAGTCATAAGTCGCTTGTTGATGGGCCGGCCGCGGTGGCTTCAGTCCGGAACCGCGCGACTGCTACGGTCGCAGGTTCGAATCCAGCCTCGGGCATGGATGTGTGTGATGTCCTTAGGTTAGTTAGGTTTAAGTAGTTCTAAGTTTTAGGGGACTGATGACCTCCGCTGTTAAGTCTTATAGTGCTCAGAGCCATTTGAACCTTTTGATTGTTGATGGGTGTGATTTCTTTGATAGAGTTGATGAGAGATCTGTGTTCGAGAAATGCAATGCCGAAGATTGGTACGCCTTTCGCTACCTTTTATTGTATTTTGCTCTTGAAGATGCAATGGTTTCCCTAATACAAGGTTTCATTGTCAGTTAGTCGTGGTTCTTGAAGAGCAAGGATGAGAATTCTTTGTCGGTCGATTTCTTTTGTGAGACTATTTAGTTTTCGTGTTTGGATCAATGTATCGATGTTTACTTTAAAGTGTATGTTTTTTGACTGTAGGGAAATTTACCAGAGATCTTGGATATTCTCTGCCGTGCTAATCTAAACTCCCCAGAATCCGAAAATCCAACTGCCGCCTGTCAACAGCCGGGTTGTGTACCACCTGGGGTAAAGTTGATTTTGCTTGCATAGTTAATGTTTGCTTGTGTTGCATTGGTTTGGCTTGGGTGATACCAGGACCGGACAGGACCAGACGGTGTTGAAGTCTTTGAAAGCAAATATTTTCAGCCAAGCTCATTGAGCTAACCGACGGTGACCAGAGTAGTGGTGATTTTCACTCAGACGTGTCTGGATTTTTGGGTTCAACGGATTGAGTAGCCGTTCAGGATTGTGTTTGTATTTGGTTCACCCCTAGTATTTGATTTCCTCGGTACCAACCATATGGGGGAGGGTTTCCCCTATCCGCCACACGCGATTATTATTATTATTATTATTATTATTGTTATTGTCATTATGTCATCAGCAAATCCGATATGGTGTATCTTCCCACCACTGAAATAGATGTGTATTGTTCGATTCAGTATTTTCATCATATAAATGTGGGTTATAATTACGTTACATTGCTGCTAGTAGACATGTTTCTCACTTTTTCTTAGACAGTTGCTACCTGTTACTCCATCATAGGAATTTATGTGCGCAGCATTGTTGCAATACAGACGTTCAAATTATCCGATTTCTGTAATTTCATTTCGGTACCAGATCGTTCTAATCGGATTCAGCCAGGCAGTCTTAATGTGGATATCCGACTACGACTCTCATCATATGATGGATTGGGTAAACCACATTCTTAATCGGACTGTTGAATATGGATCACTTATCTATGACGGGGCCTGAATTCTTAAACACTGTGGAAAATAATAATCCAATGTGCTTATTACAAATACGTTATTTAAATGTAAATATATGAACTAACGAGATAACAGTTTATTTACAGGAGCAGAGCCCCATTCATCATAGCAGAGCAGTGCGAGATTGGTTTCAGGGCCAAGAAAGGATAAAGCTGTTGCCGTTTGTCCACGATCACCAAACATCAACCAGATAGAGGATATGTGGGCAGAGGTAACAAGGCCATTGCCACGTGGATCTACAAAAGCAAGCGACCTTTGGACAAATATAGAAAACATATGTTGGGCAGTAAACCATCACACTACACTGTCGACGACTTAATGAAATCAATTCCCCTACGCATTCGAGAAATCTTACGTAATGATCGTGTGTGGGTTGGTTACTAAAAGTATAAAACAATGTTCAAATGTGTGTGAAATCTTATGGGACTTAACTGCTAAGGTCAACAGTACCTACGCTTACACACTACTTAACGTAAATTATCCTAAGGACAAACACACACACCCATGCCCGAGGGAGGACTCGAACCTCCGCCGGGATCAGCCACGCAGCCCATGACTGCAGCGCCCTAGACCGCTCGGCTAATCCCGCGCGGCTACTAAAAGTATACTCGTCCACAAAACCCATGTGGACAATTATCTGATAATCTGTCAAGCTTTGCTTTGTCGCAGCTCTTTAGCTTACAAGTCCATTTACTTGCAGTCTCCTCTTTACAATTATTGCAATGCAAGGTAATTGAAAAAACTGATCCACTCGACGCCAACTGAGGAACTGACTGGTGCATGTGTTGTTCAACACACAGTAGTTGTCACCCTTACTGGAATCAATGACTGTGAGTGTGTGTGTGTGTGTGTGTGTGTGTGTGTGTGTGTGTGTGTGTTTTCGTGTTCATGGAAAATCTGAATCAATACTATTAACATTAGAGAGACAACCACCAATAAATATTGCATCAAATATGACTGTAAAGTATTTTAATGCGATGGGAAGTTACAAACTGAATTTTCACCCAACCCACATCCTGCATATTACGTTAAGTAAGATGTATTAACTCCTTAGTATCGTTAACAGAGACAGTGCGCTCTTGTTGTTGAGGCTCGCGACAAGCACAGCGATCAGCAGTGCCCAATGCCGCCGCGATTTGTTTATGTTGGCTGAGCGTGGACACTGCAGCAGACGCTTCGCCATAAACAGAAAGAAACCACCTTGGCTCTGACTGCACGTGAGCGGATATCACTGCCTGCGTGATCTTATAGTAACCAACGTGAGACTCTATTGACAGGTGCCATGGAGCAACTGCAACGGGTATCATGTCATTAGTCATCAGAATATTAACCAGTGATGAAATGTCCACTCTATTTGATTCCCAAGAAAATAGGAACCTTCTCACAAAGGAATGTGAGGTGATATCAAAATTTATTCAACATACAAAAATTAACTGCAGGGCTTTCATGTATGCAGTAGTAGCACACAAGGAAATATTATGTCTTGGAAGCGTATGTTTCATTTACTCTTCTCATATTAACATCCTTGTTTTAGAATGAAGTGAGAAAATAAACACAAAAAACTTAAGTTCCTGAGAAGCATATAAGTCATTTCCTCTTCTCATATCATAGCTTCTGTTTTAGTATGAGGTAAAAAATAAACAGTTTAGGGTTCTGAAACACAATATGACACCAGATTATTATTGTAGGCGCTATCGGAAACGCAAAAATCAGGGAGCTGTCCATTCTTTCGTCCAAAGTCTGTTTCCTTTCATGCATTACTCACGCTAGGTGATTCTTATTTAAGGACTTGTGGGCATTAGGTTCTTCAGCAGAACAAGCCTTATGTTATTGTGCTAACTACGGTAGTTCCCCTGGAGTAATGAGGATATTTGCACATGTCTGTATTCAGCAATGACTGCCAGGTGCAACAACACTTCACAGAATCCTTACGGCAGGCAACACAACTGTGCGTGCACTTCAGACTTCATTCAGTAAGACGTCAGGAGATGGATAGAAACGACAAATTAACGTTGCTTTCCGAGTCGTATCCAATCCAGAATGTGGTGTTATTAAGGTAGTTGAACGTTCTAGCAATTACACTTCTATAATTCACATATGAGTATTCCGGTAGCAAATAGAGCCCGTTAGTGTGAAACCATCTGGAACTGTATTAATATAAAACTGCAAGAACTTGAAACAATACGTGGACTCTTCTCTTCGCTAGGTGACCTATTACTGATATTTAGGATTCTCTCCGTCCTAGGCGTAATGGAAATGGAACCTCAGAGGCGCTTTCCGCTATTCTTGACAAACATGAGAAACTTGTAATCACTGCGAGTTACAGGTTGTCAGTAGTTGTGGTGGTGTTATGCTGTCAAACTGCTTACAGCAACGTTAATGGTGGCGCACATAATTTAGCGCTGACTACCTACTTAAGTAAAGATAGTGTTGTGGCGTCGACGTTTGTCTTTATTTGGCCTCAGCTTGAGTAATCCGATTTAACGAACATAGTACTACATTCGCGGGCTGCTAATGATACAGTATGACTACAGAGATCATCGTGCGGGTATTACATTAATTCTGAAATGAATTGCTTAAAATATATTACCCTCAGCTATGCAGCTGGAATGACTCATTACACAGGTACTCTATGTTGCACTTGGTTAAGTGATCAGTTCGCTGCAATCCTGCTTCTACTGTTTCTAAATACTTGTATACTTCAAAAATGGTTCAAATGGCTCTGAGCGCTATGGGACTTAACGTCTGAGGTCATCAGTCCGCTAGAACTTAGAACTACTTAAACCTAACTAACCTAAGGACATCAGACACATACATGCACGAGACTGGAGTCGAACCTGAGACCGTAGCTGTCGCGCGGTTCCAGACTGTAGCGCATCGAACCGCTCGGCCACCCTGGCCGGCATACTTGTTTACTGACCATTCGTTATTAGACTAAATATGAACTACAATCTAATTCGCATGTATATGACAGGGGATAGCGCCGGCACAAAGGTATGACTAAGGATTGGAAGCCGTTGGAGTCCCGTTATTTTGATGGCAAGACAAATGTTCACAAATCACCAATTTGCCTCAAAAAACAATAGCATCTTAAATATCGAAGGACCGACGTCCACACTGTCACAGCGCGTTGAAATACAGCAACGGCGGCAGATGAAAATTTGTGACCGACTGAGCTTCGAACCTAGACCTCCTGCTTACTAGACAGACGTGCTGACCACTGCACTATTACTTTTTTAAAATGTTTGAGAAGACTTTCAGCACCAGGTAGGCGGAGGCGAAGAGGGCAGGGGTCGAAAATCTGATGCCGGGCCACAATGGCTCCCCCATACCTGTCACTGAGCAGCTGCGTTATTCACGTGTATTCCATGTTTGCAGAACAATATTGAAGTAGTAATTAGGGTAAAATAAATTGCAGATTGTCGCTTCCAATGGCGTGCGTTCCTTGTGGAACATAACTTATAACAGTGAACAGGGTGGCAGAAAAATAAATAACACACATTCATTCAGAAATATATTCACAATTTTAGTTATTATGCACTGGGTGCATGTGGGGGTCTGTAAGGAAGCCAAATATTTTTCAACAAATTGAAGACGTTTCGGAGCCGGAGGGGTTTTGCCAAATTAGAACAGTTCTGATTTTAGAACCAACGTAAAAGAATATTCCAGGAATAAAACAAAAGTGAAAGAATAGTATTCTGCTTCTAATCAATGAAACTGTCCACCTCTTTGTAGCCCAAATAAAGCAGTAGATCAAAAGATTTTAAACCATTCCTTATATTTGTTATTCTTCTTCAGCTTAAAATGTTCTTCTGCAACATAAAACATGCACTCTTCTAAGTTCTAAGTTTTGTTTATTACGACGTAAAACACAAACTGTCCCAGAAGCCACGAATAACTGTTATTATTTGCGGACGGATAACATTTCAAGTCGGGCTGTAAAGCTTCAGTTAACGGTAAATGACTTTCTGCGGTTCTGTTGATAGTGCTAATTTCTTCCTAGTCCAGTTCCAAATTCTGATTCTATTTTCACATCAGAAGGTGTGCGCTACAGTTTCTACAAGCCCACATTTGTCGCAGTATGGAGATGGTCTCAATTTGATTTTTCATAATCGTTCCGCTTTGGGTATGGTTTCGTTTACAAAGTCGCACCATACGGCGCTGACTCTAGTTGGTATAATTTTATTGTTGGTATTTTTCCATACGTTCCTCCAGTTTTTTGTAGGATAATTTGCGGGAATTGGTTTGTGTATACGATGTCTGGTAATATAATCATAGACGGTTCTAGTGTTGGTTTGTGCTGGTGGAAGCCTTATACAGCTCCAATCGCCATAGTACTTTCGGATGTAATCTAGGCTGGCGTGCTACATTAACAGGAGCGTGCCTATTCCCAGGATCCAACGAGAGGAATAGAATTTTCGTGATGCTTGTCTTAGTGGCATGTATTAGTTTAAAGGCACTTCTTTAATTCCAAGTCCTCTGTTTTGACTCTGCAAAGTCGCCGTGTGGAAGGATACTTTGAAGATATTTTGTTTCCACACATACCAAGAGGCTACAGCTAATATTTTATGTGCAGTGACCTGCAGTATCGGTAAGACTGCTGCTACATGATAAATTTTGCTAAGTATGTATGTATTTATAAACTGAACTTTCTGAAGGCAGTCTAACGATCGCATGTCATGGGTCTTCAATAAGGTTCCTATGACATTAAGTTTCCGCTCCCAATTGTTCGTGGCCATGCGCTTGGGATTCGCGCTTAATCACAGTGCGAGATGGAGACTCTCTTCAGTTACATCTAACCAGTGCGAGCCTATTGCACTATCGTAAGAACCGAGATGCAGTATTTTGGATTAAAAATTTTGTATATATTTGTGGTAAGAACTTATGGGACCAAGTTGCTTAGGTCATCGGTCCCTAAGCTTACATACTACTTAATCTAACTTAAAGTATGGACAACGCACACACCCATGCCGGAGGGAGGACTCGAAGCTCCGACGGTGGGCACTGTCGGACACAGCAACCAACCTCTCTTCAGCACCCATCTACACACGCTCCTCATCAGACGCGAATTCGCATCTTTGCCGCATACCACATGCGCGGTACCACCCACCTCCCCCCCCCCCCCACCCCCCACCCACGTGCCATTATTCCACTCGCTCGCGGCCACACTGTATTCCCGCGAGGGTTCAGACGATGTCGTGCGTCTAGCACTGAAAGCTTTAGATGACCCGTCGAGACCCAAATAATTATACAGGACGTTTCAGGAAAAACAGTAAATATTGTAGGAGATGGTAGTATAGACAAACTGAAGAAACAATGACACATAACATGTGTCCAATTTTTATTGAACATACATATAGCTGGGTTGTAGTGTATCTAGAGGTAGCCCTGGATGGAAAAATATTATGAACACCTCACAGAAAGAATGTGTTCCACTGCGAAAGACAATCTTATAAGCACTAGAAGCTGCTGTAGGGTATACTGGGGTGTAAACCCAGTACTTACTGGATATACACCTCTGCAAAAAGACCATTGATAATTTATAGACCTATAATATGAACAAAGTCGAACAGAAGGTGGCTGCTAGGGAGTCGGGCAAAGTGCACAGACTGATCTGCTTTCCCAAACAGATGGAATTAGCAGGACATCTACTCTTGGGATTGGTATTACGCTAGACATGGCCGCCTTACACCTATGGCTTAAAATGGAGGCAGCGACAGGGACATAAAGGCTAAAAATTGGAAATAGATGGATATAGTTAGAATATACGGAATCCCAAATCAGTATGGCGATGGCTCGGGAAATGCCGACTAACTATACAATAACTTCTAGCTGCTTCAAAAAACCTTGCCATGTAACAGTTGGGAGCAGGGAGCAGTGGAAGAACGAACCACTACACCGTGCAGGAGACATAATATAGTGGTTTACTGACAGGTCGAAGATGAAAGTACCGGGTCTGGTGTACTGCCTAGAATCTCTGTAGGGAAGATGGCCACAGTATTACATGACATCTTCTATCAGCATGTGCACGGAGGAGAATTAGAGTAGACCCTACAAAAATCGTTGCATCTACTTTTATTCAGACAGCCTAGCAGCTCTGAAATCTCTATCAGCCCGTACAACTAGATCGAAGGTCGTTGCAGAATGCCATGAAGCATTTTCTTTCGGACATGTCCGAAAGAACAGACACCACACATATATCCATATACAGGGTGTTTCAGGAGGAATAGTAGATATTTTAGCAGGTGATAGTACAGACGAATTGCATAAAAAAATTCCATATAAATGCGTCCACATTTTATTGAGGACAGAGATACAGCTGTTAGTAGGTAACCCTAACAAACTCAAATCAAAGGCAAATGAGGACGTTCAAAGTTGATTATCAAAAATTCCCCCACCAACTTCAATGCACATTTGACTTCTCTTGATAACACCACGTGTAGCTCTTCTGATGCCGTCTTTGCGTTCTTTTGTGAGGGCTGCACTATTCATAATCCGAACGATCAAATCGGCTCTTGGGTTTACTTTTTCTTTGTAGACTTCACCTTTAACCATCCCCGCAGGCAAAAATCCAAAGAGAGAACGTCCAGGGACCTTGAAGGCCAAGAAAAGTGCCCATATCTAATGATCTATCTTCCAGAAAACGTTAGGTTTGTATAACGTGTCACCAGACGACTAGAATTTGCAGGAGCCCCATCATGCTGGAGAAACATAGGCATTCCTGTAGCCAAATGAACCTCTTCCAATAACGCTGGAAGTCATTTTCAAGGAAGTGTACACAACTGGGTCCTGTAAGGACCAACATACGAAACGGAAATGCATTGAACCCAGATGTATGTACGAAATAAGAATTTGACACATGTTATATGGCAATTCTGCTGCAATTTGTATATACTACCACCTCCTACAATATTTAATATTCCTCCCGAAACATGCTGTATAATTATTTGGGTCTCGGCGGCTCATCTAAAGTTTTCAGTGTTAGACGCACGACATCGTCCGAATCCACGCGGGAATACAGTGCGGCCGCGAGCGAGTGGAATAATGGCCGGGGGCCTGGTTTCATAAGTTCTTATCACAAATTTACAAAATTTTAAATCCAAAATACTGCATCTCGGTTCTTACAATAGTGCAACAGGTGCGCACTGGTTAGATGTAACTGAAGAGGTGCTCCATCTCGCATTGTGATTAAGCGCGAATCCCAAGCGCATGGCCACGAACAATTGTGAGCGGAAACTTAATGTCACAGGAACCTTATTGAAGACCCATGACATGCGATCGTTAGACTGCCTTCAGAAAGTTTAGTTTATAAATACATACATACTTAGCAAAATTTATCATGTAGCAGCAGTCTTACCGATACTGCAGGTCACTGCACATAAAATATTAGCTGTAGCCTCTTGGTATGTGTGGAAACAAAATATCTTCAAAGTATCCTTCCACACGGCGACTTTGCAGAGTCAAAACAGAGGACTTGGAATTAAAGAAGTGCCTTTAAACTAATACATGCCACTAAGACAAGCATCACGAAACTTCTGTTCCTCTCGTTGGATCCTGGGAATAGGCACGCTCCTGTTAATGTAGCACGCCAGCCTAGATTACATCCGAAAGTACTATGGCGATTGGAGCTGTATAAGGCTTCCACCAGCACAAACCAACACTAGAACCGTCTATGATTATATTACCAGACATCGTATACACAAACCAATTTCCGTAAATTATCCTACAAAAAACTGGAGGAACGTATGGAAAAATATCAACAATAAAATTATACCAACTAGAGTAAGTGCCCTATGGTGCGACTTTGTAAACGAAACCATACCCAAAGCGGAACGATTATGAAAAATCAAATTGAGACCATCTCCATACTGCGACAAATGTGGGCTTGTAGAAACTGTAGCGCACACCTTCTGATGTGAAAATAGAATCAGAATTTGGAACTGGACTAGGAAGAAATTAGCACTATCAACAGAACCGCAGAAAGTCATTAACCGTTAACTGAAGCTTTACAACCCGACTGGAAATGTTATCCGTCCGCAAAGAATAACAGTTATTCGTGGCTTCTGGGACAGTTTGTGTTTTACGTCGTAATAAACAAAACTTAGAACTTAGAAGAGTGCATGTTTTATGTTGCAGAAGAACATTTTAAGCTGAAGAAGAATAACAAATATAAGGAATGGTTTAAAATCTTTTGATCTACTGCTTTATTTGGGCTACAAAGAGGTGGACAGTTTCATTGATTAGAAGCAGAATACTATTCTTTCACTTTTGTTTTATTCCTGGAATATTCTTTTACGTTGGTTCTAAAATCAGAACTGTTCTAATTTGGCAAAACCCCTCCGGCTCCGAACTTCTTCAATTTGTTGAAAAATATTTGGCTTCCTTACAGACCTCATATGCATCCAGTGCATAATAACTTAGATTGTGAATATATTTCTGAATGAATGTGTGTTATTTATTTTTCCGTCACCCTGTTCACTGTTATAAGTTATGTTCCACAAGGAACTCACGCCATTGGAAGTGACAATCTGCAATTTATTTTACCTTAATTACTATTTCAATTTTGTTCTGCGAACATGGAATACATGTGAATAACGCAGCTGCTCAGTGTCAGGTATGGGGGAGGCATTGTGGCCCGGCCTCGGATTTTCGACCGCTGCCCTCTTTGCCTCCACCTACCTGGTGCTGAAAGTCTTCTCAAACTTTAAAAAAAAATAATAGTGCAGTGGTCAGCACGTCTGTCTAGTAAGCAGGAGGTCTAGGTTCGAAACTCAGTCGGTCACAAATTTTCATCTACCGCCGTTGCTGTATTTCAACGCGCTGTGACAGTGTGGACGTCGGTCCTTCGATATTTAAGATGCTATTGTTTTTCGAGGCAAATTGGTGATTTGCGAACATTTGTCTTGCCATCAAAATAACTGGACTCAAACGGTTTCCAATCCTTAGTCATACCTTTGTGCCGGCGCTAACCCCTGTCATATACATGCGAATTAGATTGTAGTTCATATTTAGTCTAATAACGAATGGTCAGTGAACTAGTATGCCGGCCATGGTGGCCGAGCGGTTCGAGGCGCTACAGTCTGGAACCGCGCGACAGCTACGGTCTCAGGTTCGACTCCAGTCTCAGGCATGTATGTGTCTGATGTCCTTAGGTTAGTTAGGTTTAAGTAGTTCTAAGTTCTAGCGGACTGATGACATCAGACGTTAAGTCCCATAGCGCTCAGAGCCATTTGAACCATTTTTGAAGTATACAAGTATTTAGAAACAGTAGAAGCAGGATTACAGCGAACTGATCACTTAACCAAGTGCAACATAGAGTACCTGTGTAATGAGTCATTCCAGCTGCATAGCTGAGGGTAATATATTTTAAGCAATTCATTTCAGAATTAATGTAATACCCGCACGATGATCTCTGTAGTCATACTGAATCATTAGCAGTAGCCGTCCGCGGTGGCCGTGCGGTTCAGGCTCTGCAGTCCGGAACCGCGGGACTGCTACGGTCGCAGGTTCGAATCCTGCCTCGGGCATGGATGTGTGTGATGTCCTTAGGTTAGTTAGGTTCAAGTAGTTCTACGTTCTAGGGGACTGATGACCTAAGATGTTAAGTCTTATAGTGCTCAGAGCCATTTTTATCATTAGCAGCCCGCGAATGTAGTACTATGTTCGTTACATCGAATTACCCAAGCTGAGGCCAAATAAAGACAAGCGACGACACCACAACACAATCTTTACTTAAGTAGGAATTCAGCGCTAAATTATGTGCGCCACCATTAACGTTGCTGTAAGCAGTTTGACAGCATAACACCACCACAACTACTGACAACCTGAACCATTATCATCACGCAGTTGAAACTCGCAGTGATTACGAGTTTCTCATGTTTGTCAAGAATAGCGGAAAGCGACTCTGAGGTTCCATTTCCATTACGCCTAGGACGGAGAGAATCCTAAATATCAGTAATAGGTCACCTAGCGAAGAGAAGAGTCCACGTATTGTTTCAAGTTCTTGCAGTTTTATATTAATACAGTTCCAGATGGTTTCACACTAACGGGCTCTATTTGCTACCGGAATACTCATATGTGAATTATAGAAGTGTAATTGCTAGAACGTTCAACTACCTTAATAACACCACATTCTGGATTGGATACGACTCGGAAAGCAACGTTAATTTGTCGTTTCTATCCATCTCCTGACGTCTTACTGAATGAAGTCTGAAGTGCACGCACAGTTGTGTTGCCTGCCGTAAGGATTCTGTGAAGTGTTGTTGCACCTGGCAGTCATTGCTGAATACAGACATGTGCAAATATCCTCATTACTCCAGGGGAACTACCGTAGTTAGCACAATAACATAAGGCTTGTTCTGCTGAAGAACTTGATGCCCACAAGTCCTTAAATAAGAATCACCTAGCGTGAGTAATGCGTGAAAGGAAACAGACTTTGGACAAAAGAATGGACAGCTCCCTGATTTTTGCGTTTCCGATAGCGCCTACAATAATAATCTGGTGTCATATTGTGTTTCAGAACCCTAAACTGTTTATTTTTTACCTCATACTAAAACAGAAGCTATGATATGAGAAGAGGAAATGACTTATATGCTTCTCAGGAACTTAAGTTTTTTGTGTTTATTTTCTCACTTCATTCTAAAACAAGGATGTTAATATGAGAAGAGTAAATGAAACATACGCTTCCAAGACATAATATTTCCTTGTGTGCTACTACTGCATACATGAAAGCCCTGCAGTTAATTTTTGTATGTTGAATAAATTTTGATATCACCTCACATTCCTTTGTGAGAAGGTTCCTATTTTCTTGGGAATCAAATAGAGTGGACATTTCATCACTGGTTAATATTCTGATGACTAATGACATGATACCCGTTGCAGTTGCTCCATGGCACCTGTCAATAGAGTCTCACGTTGGTTACTATAAGATCACGCAGGCAGTGATATCCGCTCACGTGCAGTCAGAGCCAAGGTGGTTTCTTTCTGTTTATGGCGAAGCGTCTGCTGCAGTGTCCACGCTCAGCCAACATAAACAAATCGCGGCGGCATTGGGCACTGCTGATCGCTGTGCTTGTCGCGAGCCTCAACAACAAGAGCGCACTGTCTCTGTTAACGATACTAAGGAGTTAATACATCTTACTTAACGTAATATGCAGGATGTGGGTTGGGTGAAAATTCAGTTTGTAACTTCCCATCGCATTAAAATACTTTACAGTCATATTTGATGCAATATTTATTGGTGGTTGTCTCTCTAATGTTAATAGTATTGATTCAGATTTTCCATGAACACGAAAACACACACACACACACACACACACACACACACACACACACACACACTCACAGTCAGTGATTCCAGTAAGGGTGACAACTACTGTGTGTTGAACAACACATGCACCAGTCAGTTCCTCAGTTGGCGTCGAGTGGATCAGTTTTTTCAATTACCTTGCATTGCAATAATTGTAAAGAGGAGACTGCAAGTAAATGGACTTGTAAGCTAAAGAGCTGCGACAAAGCAAAGCTTGACAGATTATCAGATAATTGTCCACATGGGTTTTGTGGACGAGTATACTTTTAGTAGCCGCGCGGGATTAGCCGAGCGGTCTAGGGCGCTGCAGTCATGGGCTGCGTGGCTGATCCCGGCGGAGGTTCGAGTCCTCCCTCGGGCATGGGTGTGTGTGTTTGTCCTTAGGATAATTTACGTTAAGTAGTGTGTAAGCGTAGGTACTGTTGACCTTAGCAGTTAAGTCCCATAAGATTTCACACACATTTGAACATTGTTTTATACTTTTAGTAACCAACCCACACACGATCATTACGTAAGATTTCTCGAATGCGTAGGGGAATTGATTTCGTTAAGTCGTCGACAGTGTAGTGTGATGGTTTACTGCCCAACATATGTTTTCTATATTTGTCCAAAGGTCGCTTGCTTTTGTAGATCCACGTGGCAATGGCCTTGTTACCTCTGCCCACATATCCTCTATCTGGTTGATGTTTGGTGATCGTGGACAAACGGCAACAGCTTTATCCTTTCTTGGCCCTGAAACCAATCTCGCACTGCTCTGCTATGATGAATGGGGCTCTGCTCCTGTAAATAAACTGTTATCTCGTTAGTTCATATATTTATATTTAAATAACGTATTTGTAATAAGCACATTGGATTATTATTTTCCACAGTGTTTAAGAATTCAGGCCCCGTCATAGATAAGTGATCCATATTCAACAGTCCGATTAAGAATGTGGTTTACCCAATCCATCATATGATGAGAGTCGTAGTCGGATATCCACATTAAGACTGCCTGGCTGAATCCGATTAGAACGATCTGGTACCGAAATGAAATTACAGAAATCGGATAATTTGAACGTCTGTATTGCAACAATGCTGCGCACATAAATTCCTATGATGGAGTAACAGGTAGCAACTGTCTAAGAAAAAGTGAGAAACATGTCTACTAGCAGCAATGTAACGTAATTATAACCCACATTTATATGATGAAAATACTGAATCGAACAATACACATCTATTTCAGTGGTGGGAAGATACACCATATCGGATTTGCTGATGACATAATGACAATAACAATAATAATAATAATAATAATAATCGCGTGTGGCGGATAGGGGAAACCCTCCCCCATATGGTTGGTACCGAGGAAATCAAATACTAGGGGTGAACCAAATACAAACACAATCCTGAACGGCTACTCAATCCGTTGAACCCAAAAATCCAGACACGTCTGAGTGAAAATCACCACTACTCTGGTCACCGTCGGTTAGCTCAATGAGCTTGGCTGAAAATATTTGCTTTCAAAGACTTCAACACCGTCTGGTCCTGTCCGGTCCTGGTATCACCCAAGCCAAACCAATGCAACACAAGCAAACATTAACTATGCAAGCAAAATCAACTTTACCCCAGGTGGTACACAACCCGGCTGTTGACAGGCGGCAGTTGGATTTTCGGATTCTGGGGAGTTTAGATTAGCACGGCAGAGAATATCCAAGATCTCTGGTAAATTTCCCTACAGTCAAAAAACATACACTTTAAAGTAAACATCGATACATTGATCCAAACACGAAAACTAAATAGTCTCACAAAAGAAATCGACCGACAAAGAATTCTCATCCTTGCTCTTCAAGAACCACGACTAACTGACAATGAAACCTTGTATTAGGGAAACCATTGCATCTTCAAGAGCAAAATACAATAAAAGGTAGCGAAAGGCGTACCAATCTTCGGCATTGCATTTCTCGAACACAGATCTCTCATCAACTCTATCAAAGAAATCACACCCATCAACAATCAAAAGGTTCAAATGGCTCTGAGCACTATAAGACTTAACAGCGGAGGTCATCAGTCCCCTAAAACTTAGAACTACTTAAACCTAACTAACCTAAGGACATCACACACATCCATGCCCGAGGCTGGATTCGAACCTGCGACCGTAGCAGTCGCGCGGTTCCGGACTGAAGCCACCGCGGCCGGCCCATCAACAAGCGACTTATGACTATGCTCATTCAGGGCCCCAGAAAAAAATATACACTCATCAATGCACGTGTCCCCACCAACATCGAAAATAAGAAAAACACCGAAAACGTCGAAAAATTCTGGAACCCACTCGAAAATACTATGAGCAAAATTCACCAATATGACGTGAAAATACTAATGGGAGACTTCAACTCTCTATTTGGGACAGAAAAAACCTGTAGAAAAATCACTGGTACAAATTCAACACACCGAAACTCTTAGACCAACGGCACACGTCTGACTGACATTTGACAACAATTCAACCACAAAAGGATGTCTTCTCACTTTAGGAAAAAACCAGTTCCCAGTAACATGCTTAGCTACCAGGTGCAAGCTGCTTTCGTTCGCCTTTCGAGACTCGTTGGAAGGCAGATTTTTAATTCTTTTGTAGCACAGCTACAAGCAGTCAGATAAAAACTCAATATGGGAATCGTAAGACAACGCTCGAGCAAAATTCGTCTTGCTACTTTCAGTAACCCTTAGTAACAGAGGGAAAACCTTACGGTACTGCCAAATTCATAATGCCACTTTTGTTCTCTGCCGACATATTTTTTGTTGTTGTGAATATACACTCCTGGAAATTGAAATAAGAACACCGTGAATTCATTGTCCCAGGAAGTCCCACTTTATTGACACATTCCTGGGGTCAGATACATCACATGATCACACTGACAGAACCACAGGCACATAGACACAGGCAACAGAGCATGCACAATGTCGGCACTAGTACAGTGTATATCCACCTTTCGCAGCAATGCAGGCTGCTATTCTCCCATGGAGACGATCGTAGAGATGCTGGATGTAGTCCTGTGGAACGGCTTGCCATGCCATTTCCACCTGGCGCCTCAGTTGGACCAGCGTTCGTGCTGGACGTGCAGACCGCGTGAGACGACGCTTCATCCAGTCCCAAACATGCTCAATGGGGGACAGATCCGGAGATCTTGCTGGCCAGGGTAGTTGACTTACACCTTCTAGAGCACGTTGGGTGGCACGGGATACATGCGGACGTGCATTGTCCTGTTGGAACAGCAAGTTCCCGTGCCGGTCTAGTAATGGTAGAACGATGGGTTCAATGACGGTTTGGATGTACCGTGCACTATTCAGTGTCCCCTCGACGATCACCAGTGGTGTACGGCCAGTGTAGGAGATCGCTCCCCACACCATGATGCCGGGTGTTGGCCCTGTGTGCCTCGGTCGTATGCAGTCCTGATTGTGGCGCTCACCTGCACGGCGCCAAACACGCATACGACCATCATTGGCACCAAGGCAGAAGCGACTCTCATCGCTGAAGACGACACGTCTCCATTCGTCCCTCCATTCACGCCTGTCGCGACACCACTGGAGGCGGGCTGCACGATGTTGGGGCGTGAGCGGAAGACGATCTAACAGTGTGCGGGACCGTAGCCCAGCTTCATGGAGACGGTTGCGAATGGTCCTCGCCGATACCCCAGGACCAACAGTGTCCCTAATTTGCTGGGAAGTGGCGGTGCGATCCCCTACGGCACTGCGTAGGATCCTATGGTCTTGGCGTGCATCCGTGCGTCGCTGCGGTCCGGTCCCAGGTCGACGGGCACGTGCACCTTCCGCCGACCACTGGCGACAACATCGATGTACTGTGGAGACCTCACGCCCTTCGTGTTGAGCAATTCGGCGGTACGTCCACCCGGCCTCCCGCATGCCCACTATACGCCCTCGCTCAAAGTCCGTCAACTGCACATACGGTTCACGTCCACGCTGTCGCGGCATGCTACCAGTGTTAAAGACTGCGATGGAGCTCCGTATGCCACGGCAAACTGGCAGACACTGACGGCGGCGGTGCACAAATGCTGCGCAGCTAGCGCCATTCGACGGCCAACACCGCGGTTCCTGGTGTGTCCGCTGTGCCGTGCGTGTGATCATTGCTTGTACAGCCCTCTCGCAGTGTCCGGAGCAAGTATGGTGGGTCTGACACACCGGTGTCAATGTGTTCTTTTTTCCATTTCCAGGAGTGTATAATTTTATCTATGAAATGTCACATTTTCATAATACTTACGAATGGTACAGGAAATGAAATAAATACACATCTTTTCGAAGTCAAAAGTCGGTAATATCCTACTAATTCGTGTTAAAATAGGCTCATCGTCTCACAGACACTTAATGCTTTATTAAGATAGACTGCCGTCGTGATTTTTCTGTAGTAAGCTGAATTTAATTTGTATTAGTACAGTGAATATTTTAATTGCATTTTCCATTAGTTTACTAAACGCAACAGTAATTATCAAGGAGAAATTAATCAGCAGCAGAATTTTCTTTCGCGATATCGAAAACGATCTGACAATGCTAAAGTTGTTTACAAATTCTACGCCTCTAAAAACCTACTGGTTCTAAAGATGTCATTAAACCAGAGTAGTTTTAAGAGTATTTTCGTCTAGAAATGAATTGCCTTGACGGTTGATCGATCAAGAGTGGGAAAGGTAAAATTTTACAGAAATATGACGAGAGGGACAAGTGCTTGAGAGAGGATTTCCCTATCAATACAAGTGCCTGAGAGACGACTTTCCTATCAATCTCCTGGATAGTTTTGTTTCTCAAATCAACATAGTGCGTTATCATGCAGTAGCACAGGTGATGTAGTTTTGTAGCGACCGAAAGGTGTTTCAGTTGTTGGCAACAAATCCCAGCTGTGTTGCACACACCCTGGGGGCAGAATTCGTAGCTCAAAACACACTTTTGGGTTTATCAGATGTAAAATATTATGTTCACACTACTCTTTCCTCGAGTTTACGTCTTTTGGTGGGGCTCAGCCTTTCATTTCTTCTTAGGAAGTTAACGATGAAGGCGTCATAACACGTCACCAGTAACAGTACTGCATAGGAATGCTCGATGAGTTACCTGATGACGTTCAATAATAGTCACTCCGTTGATTTTGGCTCTTTAGAATTAGAGCATGCAGTACTCCTACACCAGACTTCTGAACTTTGCCTGTTGAATGCAAATGTCGCATGATGGTCAAATGGTAATCTGTCACATATATCAGTAGTCGAGACTTCCTTAATGTGGAAAATCATTCATGGCAGAACGCACTTTGTTGAAACACGAATGTCTTTTTCTGGCGTATTTTTCCCGAAAGCACTCGCTCCAAACACAGTTCAAATCTTTCTAGCTGCCTCCTCTGCATTCACACCTCTGTTATGCCACAAGTAAACATTGTGTTGCTGATGTTACACCTTTTTCCACTTGCGACTCAATTTTACAGTGCTTAACTGTAGTTCATGATTTTCAAGTATGCAAAGTCCAATTCTTAACTGCAAGATGATAACTGGAACTTTAAATTCGAAAATGACAGTTGATACATACACTGACAGCGTGGCGCCGCGTTCACATGGGCGGCGCCGGATTTCAGGCGGCGGGTGGCGTGTGGCCGGTGGCCGGTAACCGCTGCAGCGCGAGGAAACGCTCGAGCGTAATCTGTTATGATCGCGACGAAGCCACGAGCTGTCCTGCGGAGTTGTTTCTGGAATACTTGTTATTGCTGGTGGGTAGAATGTTAAGCGAATTATCTTCGATGCTGAGTCAGACTCATAACTTTAGACCGAAATGTGATAAAAAAAACAAAACAAAAAAAAACATTTGGTCCCGAACAGGCGACCATAAGTTTAGACTGCACGAAGATTACCGCTTTTTTTTATCTCATTTTGTTCGTTATAGTTCGTTGCAATTGTTCGTGGCGGTGGTCCCCTGACGCCCATTGAAGTTCGTTATTGAACCGTTCACTTAGTTTTTTTTATTTTTTTATTACATTGAACGACTCGGACTTAGCCGGCCGGTGTGGCCGTGCGGTTCTAGGCGCTGCAGTCTGGAGCCGAGCGACCGCTACGTTCGTAGGTTCGAATCCTGCCTCGGGCATGGATGTGTGTGATGTCCTTAGGTTAGTTAGGTTTAATTAGTTCTAAGTTCTAGCCGACTGATGACCTCAGAAGTTAAGTCGCATAGTGCTCGGAGCCATTTGAACCATTTTACTCGGACTTGGTCTCTGTGGCGGTCGGCCGGGGGTCAGTTTTTATGTCTAAGACTGTACGCCAATGTGTTTCATTCACATATCTGTGTGGCGCTAAAGTGTGGTTATGGATAATACGTATGCTCAGATTGCGAATCTAACATCATAAATAAAGAGAGGGAAATGAAATAGGCGTCCTTCGTCTTCCGTAACATCAAATATATTTTAGTTATTCTATCTTAAATGAACTGCGCACAAAATCATTCACCAGAAGTAAATAACTTGTTAGCTACATCAGATGATATTAACAGCTTGCCGGCGCGGGTTAGCCATGCTTTCAACGGCGTCATATCGCCGATCGCATGGCTGCTTGCGCCGTCAGTTCGAATCCTTCCCCGGGCATGGATGTGTGTTAGGTTAGGTTGGTTATAGTAGTTCTAGGTCTAGGGGCTGATGACATAAGCAGTTTGGTCGCATAGTTCTTGGAGCCATTTTTTGACCTTTCACGTAAATTTTCTTTACATAAACGGCCGTATCTTTAGATTTCGTTGACGTAGATGCTCACTTTTTTACACCACCAAGGGACCGGTTACCGCAAGAAGTGCGATACATTTCCGCTTATTATGTGTACCCGTTCTGGAGGTAAACGGGTTTTAAGGGTTGGGTAGACCGATAGACGGTCAAGAAAGTGAGACTAGTAGGGTTCCGTTTTTACCGGTTTAGGTGACGAAATCCTAATAACGAAAACAGCTACGACAGCTACTGAAGGTGAGGGCCGCATAAATAACACCCCCTACTCTTTATTCGAAATGTTCTAGTTGCAGTCGATACATCAGCATATTAATCATAGCTACGCTTTCGATCCAAATCACGTTTACACAAATGCAAATAGAATCCATTTGCCTATACACGTGGTAATTCACATCCCAGTATTAATGCCACCGCGTTTTAGAAGTGCGAACATTCCCATTGCTAGCTAGCTTAAGAAACACTCCGGCTAATGAACGTTTTCTGGCTGTGCGAGCCTAGTGGAGAATTTGAAACAGTGTAGAATACGTCTGGCAGCTATGTAGCCGTTTATTTCCTGGGGTGGTGCAGAATTATCCTACTAAATCTACTCTCTAATTACAGTATTTTGTTATTTCGTTAAACATCCCGAATTATTGTCACATAAGCGGTGACATAAAGGAAGAAAATTCATGTTTTTGAGTCCAGAAAGCTCTGTGCAACAGAAACTGCAGATCATTTTGCCATTTTCATTGCGAAATTGCCGGCTTATTCATGTCTGGGGTAATAATAGAGGGCTTTTTGCCTGGGTTGTCTGCTAGCGTAGTGAAAGGAAGGTCTGGTTTGTTTTCTGTTCTAATCTTGATGGAGGCAGGTAGAATATCAGTAAAGCAATTTTAAGAAATTCTCGCTCCCCCAATACGTTTGATCGCTACCTTTATTCTGTACTGGCGCCCTGTGCATGTCAATATGACACTCTTGTAGAATTTCATACATGTTACTGTCTACTTTTTCCGCTTCTGTCAATAATGGAATTGACTTAAGTGTGGCACTGAATGATTTGTAACTGAATTTCGTTATGAATCTTCACGCGTTGCTAAATTTGCACACTTTCGTGGTAGGTCAACAACGGTAATCCAGTAACACTGGTCTGAACGTTGACACAGACCGTTTCGCGGCCGGACGCGGATAATGTTTTGCTAATTCGTAACGATCTGGGTTCTTTGTCTTACTGAACCAGTTATGTTATCTCGATAAGTTGAAATTCATTTTTTTTGGTACAGTTCATTTCAATTAGCGTTTCTTCTTTCAGTTCTGTCTTATATTTACGTCTTGTATTTAACACACTAATCAGCATTAATATAGTCTTACAAATTATTGAAAACGGCCTAAAAAAGTTCAGATTGTTTGTCAATTTCACGCCTGTGCATAGTATGTTGGTAGCACTTCGTCGCCTTGCCTGTTATGCTGTGTAGCAGACTTTAAAGGCGTGCGGATCAGCATAACGAAAAGGCGAGGGGTCTCACTCGTTTTGTCCACGACTGTACATGTTCATTACATGAGAGGGCGTGCTGAAACTTAATTCCTCTGAATTGTTTTATTTAAAAACTCTTCAAGTTTTTTTACATAAAACGAACGTTATTAATAGTCTACGCCTTTGTTCTTTATGTCTACGTATTTGTTTCTCAGCATAGTATCTCTGGCGACGAACACATTTCTCGTAACGAGAGACCAGTTTGTTGACACTGTCACTGTAGAATATTTGACTTCGTTGAGGGATCACAATGTCAACTCTGCTTGCATCGCTTCATCACTATCAAAGTGAAGTCGTCGACGGTGTTCTTTAAGTTTTGGAAACAAATGAAAATCGTATGTGACGAAATTTGGAACGTATAGAGGACG
Source organism: Schistocerca serialis cubense (assembly GCF_023864345.2). Taxonomy (NCBI): domain Eukaryota; kingdom Metazoa; phylum Arthropoda; class Insecta; order Orthoptera; family Acrididae; genus Schistocerca; species Schistocerca serialis. The sequence continues at coordinate 316,167,011 of NC_064640.1, read as the reverse complement.
ATCAGTGACAGTGAACCCAAGGAGCTGAATTGTTGCAGATGTCGCAACTCTCGTGTGTGGTCTGGCATTATCGTGCTGAAGAACAGTGTGCTTCATGAGAGTACGAAGTCATGGGATCTGAAACCCAATTACAGCAACATGATTCTCACACACCGATATAGTTACTTCACACTGCCATGTTACACTCAACAATTTGGAGCACTGTGGGTTGCATATACGTAACCATAAAGAGTAAGATTTAGAATGTAAATAAAGTTTGTCTTATTTAAAAAGCTTTGAGTTTTCACGTAAGAAAATTCGTAGGCAATGCTTTTCATCACGCCCTCGTACGAATGAAATCACTTTAGTTCTGACAAAGGATGTAGTTTTCTCTTTATCCATGTCAGTCAGCTGTATGACATTTACAATTCGTACATATGATCCATGGTGCTATTAGCCAACAGATATGAAACAGTTGAGCTCGCCGTCAGAGTATATTGAGGATTGGGAAGAGACAGTTGAGGACGACGTAACTGGCGGCTGAGCTTCTCCCTCATGTATTCTCGCTCCAGTTAACTTTTAAAGTCATTTAGTAACGCAAAATTTCGAAGCGGGTGATAAATCAGAGAAGCGTAAGCGAGTGTTTTCTGAAAGAAAACGAAAAAACCATATCGCGCTACATCGCAACCAAGCGGAAGTCCCTATACGTTACTAATTACGTTTCCTTGTTAACGTACGAACAGTTCGCAACCAGATAACAACTTTTACAGTCTCACAAACTTTTGTTAAATTATTGCTTTATCTCATAAAAGGAGATATCTTTAGTATGAGGTAATGTTGCAGCTATATGACAGTGATTTAATTTGTTTTGAATATTTGAATTTCCTCTCGCTATAATATACAGTATCAGAACTCGGCTGCTAACGTTCTACAATAGGTCACACCCACTTCTAATTCGGTATTCTGTCATTCGTTCGCAACTGTCGTATGTTGCTTTCTCATTTACCGTCTAGTTTCAATGAAATCAAAATACAATACAGTGAAATGGATAGTGCCCATGATCCGAATTTTGCGGTCACTGTTAATTTTGGTACTGGACCATCGCAGTGCAGATACACCGAAAATGATGTAACACGTCCACACGTTACCCTCACGAAGTGTGCATACTGTTGCGTTCTCTAGGGTTTACATTATTCCACTGAAACTCCACATTTGTACTTCGAACGTACGACAGACCGCACGTGCTGCCAAATATTACGTTATTTATGACTCTTGCCAATGTAGTCTTCATGAAAGTCTGTTACGCGGTATTGGGTCATCAGCGCAGTGTTCTCCTACAGTATTTAGATATGTCAACCTTCAAACATCGATTGTATACTGATACAGAATTTTGCAAATAATTTACCTTGATTATAGGTAAACAGACTCCTCTGTGTATTCTGAAGTCATTTATGTTATATTTCAGTTGCATGTTTTCCAGCGGTGTATCTGAAAGAGGGAAGAAGACTTCAGCTGAACAAAATATATTATTGCATATAAAAGGATTGTATGTAAAAGAATTCAGGGAAAGTTAGGAGGAGAGACACATGCTTCGAGGGTGTTATTATTAGTGACTATGAATAAAAAACGCCCTATGAATATACGTCCCTTTCTTAACAGCTTCAGAGGAAACTAATGAAAACAGTGGGGAAACCGGACTCATGCACGTGATAGAAAATGCAATATTGCTATATAATGCTTTGTTTCAATGTACACTTTCCCTCACAAAGGCGTTCAAAATCTCCACCGTTAATTGCAGTGTATTTTGAAGACCTTGTAGACAGCTACTTTGTTGCTGATCCGAGCTCATTCGAAGGGTCCTTCATTATAGCACATGCATGAAAAATACGAGCGAGAAGTTCCACCTTAGGTTCACTTTGCGCATGTAGCCTTCTCTCTTAAACCAACCCTACAACCAATAATCTCATGAAGTAACATCGGGTGACCTCAGTGGCGAAGAAATGACGCTACGGACACCTATCCAACGCCCAAGATACGTTGCAAAACCTGTTAACAAAGATCATATTACCGTAATCCGCATTTGTGAAGACTTGTGGCGTTTTCACACAACTGATTCGTACTGTTTTGACTGCACCCGTAACAACACTGTTGTACTCTGGAGCAACCACTGTACTACTGAGACGTAAGGCGAACAACGTATACACTTGCAGGACTCTTCGCCACACCATGCGCACGTAAAGTGCGCATTAAAAATGGTCAGCAAATACAACAGTGTGTAGCCTAATGTCGCTTTGGTTGTATTCTCGGGAGAGTTCTGATGAAGGAGGACGTGTGACTGATGCCCGTGATTTTTCAACAGCTGTGTGGGGGATAGGATTTAGAAAAGGGCTATGTTCATTTAAAATTTTTATCCAGAATCACCAATACTATTACCGTCATAGCATGTGCCTTTCCTCTTGACTCACCTCTTAGAGCATCAATTTAATGAATGAAAGTAGATAACTAGATAACAAGTGCACCTCGCAAGAAACTGACGATATGCACGATGAAGGAACAGTGCCATACATACAGGTCAGCTTGCGACTCCTCATCCAGATTCCAGACAAAAGTTTACCTGGCAAAATCAGATAGAGGTCATTTTGAAAACACGTATATGAAAACGAGAAGCTGTCAAGTCTGTCACATTGTGCAGCGCATCGGAATGTAGAGAGGAACGTATATCACCTCGCACTATTGTTCTAGCTGTAGTAACGCACTGTGTACACTGCTAGGACATCCAACCCACATCTACCGTGGAGCTGTGGTTCAAATCATCGTACGTTCCTTTTTCTTATTTTTTAGACTTCCGTTCACTAGATTTCGCCATTTATAAGCAGGATATCATTTTGTCACATGAAAATAGCCTATCACATTACAGTGAGATCCATTAAACTCCATGTATGTGTCTACTAACTGCGCATTGCACGACCATAACTGGTCCTGTCATATAGGGAGCCTTCTCGATGGAATACACAAACGATGATTACGTCGATAGGGTGCGTTCGATAACCAAGTTGCTGCAGCTACTGCTCATGCGTATGTTGCACATTACCCTGGAAGACGCCTTCCAACAAAAATGCTTTTTGTCGCCTGGAGCAACGCCTTCGGGAAACCTGTAATCTTAGCTCGCAAGTAGTGGACACAGGTCGCCCAAGAACTAAACATACCCCACAAACACAGGACGCGATTCTTGAAACTGTTGACCAGTCACCTCGGTGAAGACAGCTCCAGATATCTCAAAGGCTGGTTGTCGAAGTGTTGCACGATGAATAACTGCATCCATATAATTACATGTTAACTCAACACCAGCAGCCAGAAGAGTGCATTAGAACATTTTATACATAAGGTGATATGACTGACGAATCTAGCTTTCTCTCTTGAAAGTATTTTCGACCTCCACAACTATCATTATTGGTCGGAACACAAGCCACATGTCACACTTGAATATGGCATTCAGGCGCGCTTTAGCATAAACCTGTGGGCTGGAATCGTGGGACGAATGCTTTTGGATTCTTACGTACTGTCGGACAAGTTGAATGCGGTCCTGCATCATACGTTTCTTTGCAATAATTTATCTGACGCACTAGACAACGTTCCAATTGGCGTTCGACGACAGCTGTAGTTTCAGCATGAAGGTGCACTGCCATACTTTAGAATGAATGTGCGTAACTATTTAAAAAAGCGTTTCCAGGGAAACGGATTGGTTGTGGATGTCCAATGTTCTGACCTCCATGTTCTCCGAACCGTAATCCACTAGATTTTTATTTGTGAGGCCACTTAAAAGAACAAGTTTATAGCACTCCACCAATGAATGTACATGACTAATAGTTTGCGTGCATGCCGCTTCGGTAATGGTGAATGGTGGTGTGTTGCGCAGGATCCAACGAAGTATTACCCTATAAGTGGAGAAGTGTTTGCTAATGCAAGGTAGTCGCTTTGAACATTTTCTCTAAAGTGAACATTGCTTTTACGTATACGTACCGGTCCTGTGACCGTCAGCCTGAACGTCAGACGTACAGAATGAAACCTACCTATTGTGTTTTTCGTAGCTCATTGGATAAAGACGATCTTACAGTAAGCTCTACCGAGCGAGGTGGCGCAGTGGTTAGACACTGGACTCGCATTCGGGAGGACGACGGTTCAATCCCGCGTCCGGCCATCCTGATTTAGGTTTTCCGTGATTTCCCTAAATCGCTCCAGGCAAATGCAGGGATGGTTCCTCTGAAAGGGCACGGCCGACTTCCTTCCCCATCTTTCCCTAATCCGATGAGACCGATGACTTCGCTGTCTGGTCTCCTTCCCCCAACAACCCAACCCCCCCCCCCAACTGTAAGCACTATTATTTTCTATTGGCTTTTAAGTGTTATGGACAAAGAAAACGGTAATTTACGTCTGTAACAAGTCAATGAATTTGTGGTAAGTTTCTATGGCACCAAACTGCTGAGGTCATCGGTCCCTATGCTTACACACTACTTAATCTGACTTAAACTAACTTACGCTAAGGACAACACATATACCCATGCCCGAGGGAGGATACGAACCTCCGACGGAAGTAGCCGCTTGAACCGTGACAAGGCGCCGTAGACTACGCAACTACCCCGCGCGGCTAAGTTAATGTTATGTCTTAATGTTTAAATAAAGGTAACAGTAACAGAAAGATGTACACAAGATACTTCATTGCGGATACAGAATTGGATTCAATTTGATGCTATAACTGAAAAAGATGATTGGCACCATCGACTCAGAAATCGACGATTCTGCATATTCGCTCCCAACGCCATTGCCTAGTCTCACTGAGCTAACGGGACAGCTGCGGAATAGCATCGAGATAATGCTGCCTGTTCTTAGTCACGCTGCACGCAGTTACAGCGTTGCCAGTGCCTCGTTCTTTAAATAGCGTTTCTATTAAACATATTGGCGGGACTAGATTTTGCTAGGTACACTTTTGTGTTGAATTGGGATGAGGTATCGTATGACATCTGCCAAGTGGGAAATTTTTTCTTCACATTGTATTTCAAGAAACTAGCAGAAAATCTGAGTTAGGATATTCAGAAATGATAGTAGAAAGAATACATGCATTCTAGTCGAAATATTTTGGCGACCCAAGGAGTATATCTAAATTTTCTTATGAGAATTCTTTCATTATAAGCAATAAAGGAAAAGAAGCTGTGACAGCAATATTCCATTCCAAACTTTTGTGTGTTCATGCCACCATGAAGAATACTTCTGAACCGACGATTTTCATTGTCATTCGACGAGCTCGAAGCTAATGCCGTACCCCGAAATCATCATTACGTGCACTGCAGGGTAGCACAACAGACGATGCGTGGTAACTAATCTGTGGGTCACTTGCTGCAGTTTTGTGTGCAGACCAAAATATACTACATTACATGGCATTCGTCAATATAAACTAAAAACAAAGACTAGCCCACTGAAACAATAGTTTAAGTCTAAGCAGACTACGTTCAGACATTAGATGTTTCCTTAACATCATTTGTGGTATATTATTTACGTACACAAGCATAACGACCACCTGATGACGTGGAAGTTAAGACTGTTAAAAGGTTGGTGGAAGCTGGAAACAAACATGGTACAGCGATCAACACAGTAAAGTGGAAAGTAATGAGAATATCTAAAAACGATAGGCTGATGCAAGTACAGAGGGAGGTGGCGTATTCATACGACACTGGACTCTCATTCGCGAGGACGACTGCTCAAATCTCCATAGGACCAGCCAGATTTAGGTTTTCCGCTGTCTCTCTGAATCATTTGTGGCAAATTCAAGAATGATTCTTTTAAAAAAGCTTCAGACTATTTCCTTCTCCATCCACCCCAAACAGAGCTTCTGTTCCGTCTCCAATGACCTCTTCGTAGCTGGATCGTTAAGCCTTGCTCTTCCTTCCTCATCTTTTACCACAGCAAATCTTTCGTTAAAATCACCAGTTGGGATTGTTGATCTCTTCAAATAGTTACCGAGTCGACCTGCGAAATGTGCCTGTGGCATCAAAGGAGTTACACAGATGATGGGCTCCGAAAAGACACCATTCACCATAAAAAGACAGCAGCAGGATCCAAGCTGTGGCTGAAATTATCGAAGCAATTCCTAGAATACAACGTTTGGAGCGTCGTCGTTTGTGACTTAGATACGTGTACTTTCAGGAAAAAGGAATAAGGTAAGTTTTGACATGTGATTACGGAGAAAAGCTGGAAACGAAAAGTACGTAGATATTGATGAGATGTCCAATGAATGGCTCTTAGGCAAACTGAAGATGAAATATCGAGTGGAAGCCAAACTGACATGACATATTTGGGAAGAGTAATACCGTCCGTCTAAAAGTCCGAGACTGTGTTCATTTCTAGTGTATAAATGTCAGCGGAGTAACTCTGGCGGCAGCTTGAACTAACATCAATAAACAACAGATACGCATTCGACATGTCAGTTGTGAGCAGTCATTGAACTTTTCTGACGGTTGCACACCTTGTATGAGCGTTCTCTGCATCGTACTCAAATGGAACAACACTATGTAGAACACCTGAAGCATTAAAACCACCCTCTTAATCGTTTTCTATTTATTATTAATCCAGTCTCGAAAATTGATGGACTGCAGCGGGAAGAACTTGAACTGTTACAAAGTCAGTAAGTTTCTGCACAGAATTCGTTGGGGGAAGTACGTAATTCAGACTCCACAGCGAAGAGATGACTCTGGAGAGGAACGTAGATATTTATCTGCGAAAATTTGGGTTCAGATACCAGTACTGTTAGGCTCCTTGTGGTTTCAGTGATATTTCTACAAAATTATGTTCTAGAAATAGGACAAGTCCGTGAAAATTATCGAAATTCTTTTTCTCACTGCATTCTCAAAACGAAATTATCTTTCCGTCTTTTTGTGAGCTCAGTATATACCGGGTGATCAAAATGTCAGTATAAATTAGAAAACTGAATAAATCACGGAATAATGTAGATAGAGAGGTGCGAATTGACACACATGCTTGGAATGACACGGGGTTTTATTAGAACAAAAATAAAATACAGAAGTTCAAAAAAATGTCCGACAGATGGCGCTTCATCTAATCAGAATAGCAATAATTAGCATAACAAAGTAAGACAAAGCAAAGATGATGTTCATTACAGGAAATTCTCAATATGTCCACCATCATTCCTCAACAATAGCTGTAGTCGAGGAATAATGTTGTGAACAGCACTGTAAAGCATCTCCGGAGTTATGGTGAGGCATTGGCGTCGGATGTTGTCTTTCTGCATCCCTAGAGATGTCGGTCGATCATAATACACTTGCGACTTCAGGTAACCCCAAAGCTAATAATCGCACGGACTGAGGTCTGGGGACCTGGGAGGCCAATCATGACGAAAGTGGCGGCTAAGCACACGATCATCACCAAACGACGCGCGCAAGAGGTCTTTCACGCGTCTAGCAATATGGGGTGGAGCGCCATCCTGCATAATCATCGTACGTTCCAGCAGGTGTTTATCAGCCAGGCTGAGGATGATGCGATTCTGTAACATATCGGCGTACCTCTCACCCGTCACTGACGTTTTGCTGTCCAGCACCATCTATCGGACATTTTGTGAACTTTGTTTTTTTTTTTTTGTTCTAATAAAACCCCATGTCATTCCAAGCATGTGCGTCAATTTTTACCTCTCTATCTACATTATTCCGTGGTTTATTAAGTTTTCAAATTTATACTGACTTTTTGAGCACCCGGTATTTGACGTGGACAGTAAAAAAGAAAAATTGAACTAGAATGAAAGATTTTTAAGATTTCATGATATTACTGAAAAAATGGGAAGAGGAGAGAAAAAAATATTGAGAAACAATAAAAACTGAAAATTAAGAATGATGAAAAACTGGAAAACTGATAAAACCTGTGTGACACAAATGATGACATAATACAGCTGAGAACGATGCTAAAGGCAGCTTTCCGATAAATTCAAACAACCTCTAAACTGCACAGCACAAACGCCGAATTCTGTGGTTGTATTGTTACATGCTGAACAGAGCCCATCCTACTGTAACGCCCAGAATTGTATGGCCATTAATTAACCTTAGGCCTGGGACACAGGCGTCCAACATGTGGAGTGTGCGATATCGCATTCCGCAGCAAATCTGCACTCTTCGTTAATGGCGGTTTCGGAGCGAAGTATTGTAAAACCTTTACTGGCGCCGGTCAGTCGAATAATGCCACCATTAGTGAAGCAGCCACATCACTGGGATACAGCTATTATCATCGCCAGTCTGCACGTGACTCTCGCCTCATATTTCCGTTTGTTTATTACGGGAGAGATTAACTGCTGTTAGCAGAGGCAGCTGTAGCACACAACTGCAAAGAGTCACACACTGAAATCAGCAGAGACGAATAAGCATAGTTCAACTGAGACCTATGCTGTTTTCTTTTCAATAATTTCTTCTTACAGTAGCTTACAGCTGCCAAAAATTTGTGTTACTGTTACTGTGCAGATATGCTAAATAACGTGAAACACATTAACCAACGCAAAAATTCACCACTTCTTACAAAGTCTTGCGGGTCCCGGGGGAACGTTGCCTAGTAGAATGATTCTATTTTGTACAAAATTCCTATGATTTAGTAAACCGACCTGCGAACGGACTTTAAATATGAATTTGCAGTCGTGAAGTCTGTGACCATAATGTAAACACCGTCATTGCTTAAACAAAGCAGTGTGTTGGATCTACCCTCAATGCCGCATTGTTTTATTTCACAGAAAAGGCTCCATCAACCGAAAACTCTTAATGGTCCGTCGCAGTTACAGTGTTCAGAATCTCTAACTCCCAATTTCCAAAATTCTCGTGAATTCGTCCTCGGTCTAGTATAACAGACAGAAATGATGTGGCAGAAAATGGATGTAAGATTGTTCAAGAATATATCGTTCGGCGAACTATGGAACAGAAACGGCGATATGCCCGGGAAGCAGAAGGTTACCACTTAGAACTGAAACAGCAGGTATGGTCTAAAGTTTTGAGAAGTGTTACAACACTTCATAAAATAAAAAATAATATTGTTAATGAAGTACCGCCTATCGCTGGAAACTTCTCTTGGGCTCCTTGAGTAAGACGTTGGGAATATCCACTCAAACATACCCTTGTTTGCCATAAAACTATTAATAGTACTGCATGCGACATTGATGCTAAGCTCCAGAGAGACTGGTGAATAATAACTGCGATATTAAATTTAGCTGTGGTAGAATCAGTGAAATCTACGTACTTCACGGAGTTGATGAAGCTTCTATTACAGAAATAGTTACACGTTCGACATGTTGTTCGTAGATCACTAATATACAATGCTAGACCACCACCATTACGACCCAGTTAAGAAATAAATGCCGAACTTAAGCATTACTACAAAATCTATATATTAGCTATGGACTTTCATTTTTGTCCATATTGTTTTACTTCACATAGGTTAAGGTATAGAACATCAGGAGCGTGTAGATATTTGCTCAATTAGAAAGTAATTTCATAACCCGGAAAATACAACAATAAAGTTTCTAACCAGTCAGTACACATGGGATAAATAGGTACAATGGAAATGTACTGCCAGCGGCAGTCTCACTAAAATCGCTTGTAAACGGTGAGCAGCGAATACCTCGGAGTTTTTAAGAAGAGTCCGAGAAGAACACATTTACGTATGTACTTCAACTTAACTTAGTTTTTCGAAATTGAGAACTATTGGTCGAAAACCAACGTTAGAACTTTATTGACGTGAACAACATAACATTACAACAACAACTTCAGCGTATAGAAACCGATCAAATTGACAACCGGCAGTCTCAATGCATAACTTACAGAATATTCATTTAACAGAACTCAATCACCGGTTTATAACCTATTGACCTCTTTACTTGCAAACGTTGTTCATTATAGGGATGTAATTGCTGCTTCATTAGTACTCGCTTCAGTACCTTCAGCGAAGTGTCTGTTTCACGGGCATGTTGTATCTTTCCTCAGCCATGATTACACAATTCGACTTTATGTTCCTAGCTCGTACTCCTCTTCATCGACGGTACGATTAACACTAATATTCCTTCCATCTCCACACAGCAAATGAATAGATCCTTCGTCTTCTGTAATCCGATACAATGGTTTCAGTGTTTTGTATATAGCTCTATATATACATCTGGAAAGAAAAGCATTTATGTACACTGTTTCAATGTAAGAAACTGTGCATTTCGCGCAGCTGTATGCATACATCCTGTTGGACATTGACCTTGTTAAGAAAGGAGATCCGCATTAAGATATGAACGGTGCTTGAGCTGCAAAACGCGGCGATTAAATTCCTCCACAGCAATGCAGACAATGAAGGGGAATCCGCACGGCGAAAATTCTCTGCGTGGTACCTTCTTTGTTCTGCGGGTCTGCATTGTGAAACGACGAATGTAAACTCCGGTTCGGGGCGCCCTGCCAACGCGCCCACATTCCGGCAAGATACCAGTCTGCGGAAACCCTGCAGTTTCACCATCTCTATCTACACAGCCTGCCTCTAAGAACATTTTTCCTGTGCTCATGACGAACTTTTTTGTACAATATTTCAGCTTATACTCCGTACTAATTATGTATACTCGTTATAAAAATGTTAGTAGAATACTCTGAAATTTTACTATGAAATGAAAAAAAGTTTAATATTTCGCTATCATTGCTTATCCTGGTAACCAATAACTGCCTGTCTACTTAATCATGGTTTATGACAGGAAACCTGGTGTTCCTCGTACTGCTGTGAAAACTAAAACCTATTCCCTCCGTTACAATCTCAAGGTGAAAACGTGAAAGCAACTAATTTCCTTTTCTACTTCCGGTCTACCGCCTCTCCATTTCTTATGCACTGGATTCGCTCTTCCTGGCGATTTCTTCATTCAGTAATGGTATTAGTACATTTTTCTACAGTTGGATGTTGTTCCTGTGCTAAGGATGAAAGTAGACAACAACTTCACTTCATTTTTCGTTTACGTGCTACCCTGTGTTTTCTTATCATTACTGCCTTCTGTAAAATCGAAACAGAAGTAAAGGGCAGTTATCCAACAACTGGCTGAACAAAAGGCAACCTAATGGCAACAAATAGTGTGTCTCGTTTTCCAGGACATTGGTCTCTAGAGGACCTTCGGTTTAGTTCCCGCGTTATTTATTACATGCTTGCAAGTAAAATGGATCATACTGAGAAAGTTAACTATGATACGGACGTAGTCCGAAATAAACGGACTGAAGATATAGTGTTAAGTCGTAACGAAAGTAGTCAAGTACTTTCTCACAAGGGACAGTTACTTGCAAATAGTATGACAGAGACGATTTGACAAAGCTGTTTACCAAATCTAGAACACAGTTTACTGGGTACGCTCATTAATATCACAAAACTAAATATCATGATGAACATTTGCATTTCAACCTCTTACACAGAAATGTTTGACAATGCGCCAAGTCGCAAAAATAGATCAATGAGCCACAATATACTCTGTACGGTTCTCTCTCTCTCTCTCTCTCTCTCTCTCTCTCTCTGTCTCTCTCTCTCTGTCTGTCTCTCTCGGTCAACCCTTCTGTTTTTGATTGTTTAGAGATATGTTGCCGAACTATCAGTAGTTCAGTGATGTACCAGAAAAGAAGAAAAGAACGTAGCGTGTTTCTTTTCACTATACTTCACTGGTCAATCAGCGATATTCAGTGGATATAAATTTCCGGTTTTTAAAATATAATATTCCATCAAGCTTTAACCTGTCCGATCTCTACTAAACACTTCTTCCACAGTAAGCTGATTAATGAGTTTTGCACCCTCGTATTATCTGGCCGAGGACGGTCCGAGCTGCTTAACGTAGAACTCAATGAGAATTATCTTCGTATACTGACATATATCAGCGGCGTAGGCTTAATACAATAAGTATTTCTAAGGCAACACCCAGTGATTAAAAGGAGAAGTTGGCAACCAAAAAGAAGAAAAGCTGCGAAGAATCATATTCTAGATGTTTCTAGTGTCTGGCAACGTAAAGCGTCTTCTACCTCACTGTATAGAGTGTACACAAAAGAGATTTCTGGCTCCCACCGTCTGGCGTACTGGAATTTGAAGAGTACATAATGATACAGGAGCTTCTTGAAGAGTCTAATAATGTGTGTCAGCAGCTAATGTTTAAAGATTTTCCTCACTGATTGGTATTATCTACGAACCGTGTGAGACTACGAAGTTTGGCAGAAGACGCAGTTTCATTTATAGCTCAGACTTTTCGCCAATACTTCAGCTGGAACTGTTCCCCAAGCCTCAAACGTGTGCGCAGTGAGCATCTGCCGTGAATCTTATCGAATACAGCCTCCTCCGCTTGTAGCGAACTCCTCGAGACGAGCACTCCCAGGAGCCCCACAGCTAGTGTCCCCACGCCATTTCCGGCTGGCGAAGTTTAAAACGGACGCCCGGAAGAGCTCATAAAGACGGCAGTGCTCGCAACCGCCGCTCCAACTGCTGTCTGAGTGGGTCTTCGATAGCGCCCTCTCTTTCTGCTAACGGCGCGAATGATACGGGCACTGCTGTGCGGTTTCGATGGTTTGCTCTCTCATTCAGCAGATTACTTGGGGAACGCCTAAGTTTACAGAAAATTGAGTTGTCATGTAGCGATAATTATGGGTTGTTACAGTTTTTCTCAAACTATTAAGACTATTAACGTAGCGTAAACTTGTGGTTACATGCGAGATATAATTGACCATATATGTGTTGAATTACAGTAGAATCACGTCGTTGGGAGCTCTTCTCCAACATGACGTCATTAATAAACCGCAAATACTGAATTCGTGTCTTGATTTATTATTTACTTTTTAATCCTCTACCAGTAGTACAATTCTGACTTTAAAAGTTAGCGATAACCCGTGTATTTCGGAATAGTCTCACCGATACATTTCTGAGAAGGACGTATATCATCGACGGTATATTCTTCAAGCAAATGGGTTCTTTTCCAGAAGAGACTTTATTTTTTTAAATAATAAAGACGTAACACAAGAACTGCGAAACCCTATACAACATGGCACCTACACATTCATGCATGTAGTGGTCTTAATCGTAGTCGTCGTTGTAGTCGTTTCCCTTTAGCCAGTTCCGGCATGATTTCTTTGAAAGGGCATCTTGATCTCAGTCTCTAATGACAGAGATGTCGACGGAACGCTAAACTAATCTTTCTTTTGATTTATCCAGCCTCAGGTCGGATTGGGACGTTTATGGCACTTCTTCATGTTGCCCTGTATTTCCATTATTCAGTTTCTTCCAGCCAGGATTCGTTCATGTTATATTGGCCTTCATAGATTCAGTCCCTGCTGCAAATGAAAATAACGTCATCTCTCCATCTATAAGCTTCTTTTCTCTCTTTCACTCTTCTATCCATCACCATTATAAATAATAATGTTGTCAATACATTTCCTTGTCTCATCCCTGTAATATCCCTACACTGATCAGTTCTTCCTACTGATCTTTTTCGTACATTGCTTGAAGAATTTCAATTGTTTGCTTTCCCACTCCCATTATCGCGAAGGTTTCCTGCACCTCTCCTCTGAATACACTACAAGATGCCTTTACTAAGTCAATAAAAGTCATCATCAGGTGTTTCCCATACACGCAATGCCATTCCATCAAGTGCCTCATATTAAAAGCTGTGTCCACTCTAGATCTACCATGTCAAAAGCCATTTTGCTCCTCTTATAACTGACCTTCCACTTAACTCAGTGTTCTTTCGAGTATCCTCTCCAAAGAACGATAGAATATTACTCCGTTTCCGCATTCTTTAGGCACACCTTTCTTTGTCGACATGGGCCTTACCAAACTATATAAACATTGTAGACCAGCAGGTGCAAATGCTTTTATAATCTTCATTCTTGTATCATGAATCCCAGCTGCCTTTTCCGTTGTCGTTCTTCCAACTCTTAGTTCCGACTCTGTCGTTCTAATATCGTTCTGTTCTTTCAGTTCCAGGTCCTCTATTTCTTTTCGTCACCATTTTTCACGGTCAGTAGTTTGTCAAAGTACTATTTCCACGTCTTCCTTATCTTCTCAGGTTCTGTCACTAACTCTCCACTCTCCCTTTCACCAGCTTCGTGTAAGTACTTCCTTTTCGCTTCCATCTTGTAATTGTATATAGCATCTTTTTATCCACATTAACATCCTTATCCAACTCCAGTATCACTTTCTTTCAATCTTTCCTATTTTCTGCCGCTACCTTTTTCGTACATTTCTTTTTTCTTCTCTGGCATTTCCTTTTTCTTTCTTCCTTTTTGTTTCTTTTCCATTATCGCCATTCTTTCCTATTTTCTTTAATTGTTTCCTTCCTCTACTCTTTCGGCCATATTGTATCCTTAAATGCCACCCTTACAGACATTCTGTCACACTATTCTTTGCGAACCTTACACACGCTTCTTTGAACTCACCCCATACCCATTCCGTACTTCCGTGTACACTGCTTGGGATTTAAGCGTAAATAACTCCCTGAACTTCTGTTGTACTTACCTAAATGTTAGTTTCCACACCAGTGGTCATGGTGTACTGCATAATACACTCCACCTGATTCAATACTTTATTCCTAAAATTCATACCTTAAGAGCTACAGTGGAAATCCCATAGTTTGTGTATGTAATTTTGAAACACCCTTTATATTATGTACGAGATTGGTCACCTATAGTGGGTATTAAAAGCCGGCCGTGGTGGCCGAGAGGTTCTAGGCGCTACAATCTGGAACCACGCGACTGCTACGGTCGCAGGTTTGAATCCTGCCTGCGGCATGGATGTGTGTGTAATGTCCTAAGGTTAGTTAGGTTTAGGTAGTTCTGAGTTCTAGGGGGCTGAAGACCTCAGAAGTTAAGTCCCATAGTGCTCAGAGCCATTTTTTGGGTATTAAAAATAAATACCTATAAGACAATGTTCATCTGAACTGGTAGGTGAACATTTCGCATATGATAAGTCAGAAACGATTATAAGACAATATGTTAAATGCCTTCATACGATTGCTTCGAAATTCATCATATTTCTTTACCATAGGCACCCAATATCATCCCCCTGCTGGAAAGTTTGCTTAAAACGGAGAAACGAGCATTTGAAATAGTACAGCGTGATTCGTGGGCACGTTACAGGTGAAATTTATCTGGATGAAACACTTCTCTGCAAGAACTAAAATGATTAACTACAAAAATTCGATGTACGTTCACCTCAGCTGTCAACACCGAGAGAGAGGACACAGCGATTAAAACACAGTAATCCAAGATGATTGGGGATAAATTTCGTGAAATTTATATTTTCTGGCGTTTCGTACGTCTTTTCAGGCGAATGTCGCAATGGTTCTTTCAAACATTAGATTTGCTGCCTCATTCTTACTCGATTGAGCTTATGCTCACCAGACGTTAAACTGTTACCTTACGTTGGTTTCGTTGCCTTCAACACTTAAGGAGAATGGCGAGCTGTATCTTTGTGTAAGTGAAGCTCACTTTCACCCCATCCTTTTCCAAGTGAACTAGTTTCCTGTCTCTAAAGATCTGAAAGATGACAAGATGATAAATCATAACCTTACTCTACAGTTTACGTCCAATAAAGAAAAAAACTGATATCTGTCACTATTACTAATCTTTCCATCAGTCTTATAACGATAAGACCTACAGTATTTAAGAATTGTTTTAGAATTTGCCAATACCGGCAACATTATGCTTGCGAAACCCGGGACTGAGTGTGCAAAATTACTTGGCAGCAAACTGAATTTCGTTATAGCTGCCAGTATCCACCTAGACGTGTGCTATCAGTAGAGCACTAGCGCCACGTTCGCTCCACAAATGTATTATTAGTTTCATTCCACTCGAACCAACAACACTGTTATTGCTAAGTTGAATCTGAGGCAAAAAAGAAATAATCCTCACAGCTATCTATGTCGAATAACTTGAACTTGTGAGTGTGCAAAAGCTATTTCTTTTGTATGGGATATCGGAAAACCCGACTAAGTGGTGAAACCTTCCCGTCTCCTCTATATCTCTTTTGTTCCCTTCTACAATAACCTATGAAACCTTCCCTTAGGATTCCTACCTCTTGCTTAATAATAACAAATGAAATCTTCCCTTTGTAATTCTCTTTCTCAATCTTCGCATACAAATTTAAATGCTGCTTATTAAAAGTTATTTTCTGATTATTTCGACGAAACATAGAATGTGTCGTCGTGGTGACCCTCGGTCGCTATCTGCAATAACCCAAAACTGTTCCTTACCTTTTTTACTGTTATTGGATCGCCATCTGACTGTTACGTCGAACTGCGACATGAATATACCTACTCTGGTTTACTATACTCTATTAACTGCTGGTGGCTGTCATAATGAGTGGCTGTATTTATTACCAAAGCTGACATTATTCTTTAATAGCAAAGCTTATGTAATTCTTTAATTAATTAGACTGAATTTACGTAATTCATAGTTACACTTTATCTTGACAACAATAAGAGTTTTGCAAAGTTTTACGTTGATGGTTTTTGGGATGGATTGTAATCAGTAATGCAACATTCCTGGCAAAAATTAATTATGTTCTGAAAACGCTTCAATATTTACTGTTTGTAATGAAATGATTTTACAAACGTTCAAATGGGACTTACTTTTTGCAATAATCTTACAACTAGCATTCCGCAAACATACCTTCAGTAGTCTTTAGTTTCGCAAAGAAAATAATTCAATATTATTAGTTTCTCTTATGATAATAGTTAGTTGATGTCTCTGTACATCCGTTTATAACTCTTGCAAATCATAGCTGGTGGCTGGCAGGCACACTGCTCCTCTCAACCTCTCGCTTCAGACCTGCTACCAACTCGCTTCACCTCTCGCTTACTACTGACTTCCTACAAACGCTAAAGTGCGGTTTCTCTTGCCAACAATGCTTTCTGGTGCAGACAATCCCTGCTACCATTACAAAATTATCAATGTGCGGTCTTTCCAGCTCTTTTCTTAAAATGTATCCATACGCGGTCTCTCCCGCCCTTTTTAAAATTATATCAATTTGCGGTCTCTCTTGCCAACAATACTTTGGTGGAGACATTCCCTGCTACCACAATTACTTCCAACATGACAATATTAATTATTCCTACTTAATCCTATTAACAAAATATAAACATCTTTCATAAATTGTGGGTTGACAATAGACAATAGAAATATACACGTCTTACAGTGGCAATGAGACCTTTATGTGCTACCATGTGTTATAGAATTAAACACATCTGATCAGTAACGTGTAGCACTTCTTTTCTCGTCGATTACGGAGGAAAAACATAGACACATCTGCTCCACTAGGCACAGTTGATATTGGGGGATGGGGCATTTTAGCGAAACGGACGCACATTACTGACAGCGGCTGGTCATAGCCATCTCCCTTGGGTTGTCCTACGTAGGTGTGGTAAACATGAGTGAAGTAGGTGAGCAGGGATGTACACAAGAATCGTCTTGGACGGCGATGTATCCCTCAAATCAGTCTGATAGAAATCAGCAACGCTGAGGTGCTGCATTTTGTTTCTAAAAGAGCAAGTCGTCTCTGGTGATCTGGTGTACCTATCAGAAATAAACTTCATATATGTTCACCAATGACTGACGTGTCAGGGGCACCTTCAGTCATGTAAGCACTCCCTGCATGAGACTACATTCTACAATTACCGAGACAGTGCCGCATCGCCAAGGAGAATGCATCACCACATGCGGAATCCAAGATACTCGTAACCAGTCATCGGAGTGTGACAGTTCTCGAAGATGCCTTATCCAAGCTTCGAACCTACAAAGGCAGTATTTCCTCGCTCACACTAATGTTTGTACCATATGAAGGGCGTTCAGCAGAGGTATAATGCAAGACATCAGTCTCTCTCTTCCCAATAACGAGCAGGTGGTTTCAGATGTATATTGATGTCCATATGTTGTTAATGTCTATTATTGAACTCCAAGTGGTTTTATGCAACGTGGCTCATCTACTTGCTGTTATAATTGTGACGTCAAGAGGAGACAGCTCATAGTATGAGACACAGTGGTGAATATTTCATGGCTTGCAAGCAAGCTGGGTGAGGCAAGCTGGCTGAGAGACCAGCTGGTCACCATGAGGCTGTTACGTGAAACTGGCTGAGAAAGGTGGAGACGATAGGGTGGCAGCCAAGATGGACAAAATGGAAAGATAAATTGTACATTTCGAACGAAAGTACGTGACGTATCTTGGAAATCTACTTCAGAAAAGCCAACTACGTCAGAAAAATCACGGTGACAAGAAGAGCTCATTAGAAGTTAAATAAAGATTCTACAATGACTATTATAAAAGATAGTATTTTTAAATTATGATGGATTATAATCAATAAGAATAGCCAACAGGAGCAGTCTGATAATTTTATTAAGAAATTCAAGATACTTTTCAAATTAGGGCAGTGTATTAAAAGTTTACGCTTCTTAAATTATGATAGATCGTAAAATCAGTAACAGTGGCCAATTGAACCAGTCTGATCAAACTGTGTGTTGTATGAAAGCTGATAAGTTCAGTAAAGAACTCAACAAGGCAAGTGTATTAAAAGCTTATATGTAAATGTACCAATACTAGTAATCCTCCACAATTACGCTTAATATCAAGACATCGTGAGTTTTCCAGATAACAACGTACTGCTTCCAGCGGATGACTAACCATAATTTACTATTTAATTTGAGTTTACAATTTTACTTAAATTGTGTCACATTGCAAGACCAGATTTAGGCATATTTCCTGAACGTTGTTAACACTTGTCCAATAGCGCATTGATAATATAGTGAGAGGTCGCAAAATGATCGCAGTAATTTTTTCTCTTTTATAGTACATTATCTCTATATTATAGTAGATATATAGTACATTATATACACTCCTGGAAATGGAAAAAAGAACACATTGACACCGGTGTGTCAGACCCACCATACTTGCTCCGGACATTGCGAGAGGGCTGTACAAGCAATGATCACACGCACGGCACAGCGGACACACCAGGAACCGCGGTGTTGGCCGTCGAATGGCGCTAGCTGCGCAGCATTTGTGCACCGCCGCCGTCAGTGTCAGCCAGTTTGCCGTGGCATACGGAGCTCCATCGCAGTCTTTAACACTGGTAGCATGCCGCGACAGCGTGGACGTGAACCGTATGTGCAGTTGACGGACTTTGAGCGAGGGCGTATAGTGGGCATGCGGGAGGCCGGGTGGACGTACCGCCGAATTGCTCAACACGTGGGGCGTGAGGTCTCCACAGTACATCGATGTTGTCGCCAGTGGTCGGCGGAAGGTGCACGTGCCCGTCGACCTGGGACCGGACCGCAGCGACGCACGGATGCACGCCAAGACCGTAGGATCCCACGCAGTGCCGTAGGGGACCGTACCGCCACTTCCCAGCAAATTAAGGACACTGTTGCTCCTGGGGTATCGGCGAGGACCATTCGCAACCGTCTCCATGAAGCTGGGCTACGGTCCCGCACACCGTTAGGCCGTCTTCCGCTCACGCCCCAACATCGTGCAGCCCGCCTCCAGTGGTGTCGCGACAGGCGTGAATGGAGGGACGAATGGAGACGTGTCGTCTTCAGCGATGAGAGTCGCTTCTGCCTTGGTGCCAATGATGGTCGTATGCGTGTTTGGCGCCGTGCAGGTGAGCGCCACAATCAGGACTGCATACGACCGAGGCACACAGGGCCAACACCTGGCATCATGGTGTGGGGAGCGATCTCCTACACTGGCCGTACACCACTGGTGATCGTCGAGGGGACACTGAATAGTGCACGGTACATCCAAACCGTCATCGAACCCATCGTTCTACCATTCCTAGACCGGCAAGGGAACTTGCTGTTCCAACAGGACAATGCACGTCCGCATGTATCCCGTGCCACCCAGCGTGCTCTAGAAGGTGTAAGTCAACTACCCTGGTCAGCAAGATCTCCGGATCTGTCCCCCATTGAGCATGTTTGGGACTGGATGAAGCGTCGTCTCACGCGGTCTGCACGTCCAGCACGAACGCTGGTCCAACTGAGGCGCCAGGTGGAAATGGCATGGCAAGCCGTTCCACAGGACTACATCCAGCATCTCTACGATCGTCTCCATGGGAGAATAGCAGCCTGCATTGCTGCGAAAGGTGATATACACTGTACTAGTGCCGACATTGTGCATGCTCTGTTGCTTGTGTCTATGTGCCTGTGGTTCTGTCAGTGTGATCATGTGATGTATCTGACCCCAGGAATGTGTCAATAAAGTTTCCCCTTCCTGGGACAATGAATTCACGGTGTTCTTATTTCAATTTCCAGGAGTGTATTTAGTTTTACATTATTACGGCAGTCATTTTAATAACTAACTGGGATTCAGCAATGTGGGGTGTCACAGATAGTGTTTGAGAACACATGACATGGCGTGCGGGATCTTTCCTACTCGGTGGTTCTTTAAACAGTGTCTTTCACAAGCGGTCAGTGATGGGGAGTTTATCGAGGAGATTTAAATATTTCTATGTTTCAGTGGACTTCGTATAACTTAGTAAGTGTGAGTTATGGACTTCAGAGTTTCATTCCACTTAGAATATCTGACTGTGCTTTTAGTGATTAATTTTGTGGTCCTATACGAATTATAATTTGCTTATGTGAGTTGAGGCAGTTGTGAACTTTAATTACTTGCCGCAGTTGATATATATAGTCACGTAAAATGGGATTGTCACGTGTTTTTCGCAATGACTATTCAGAATAAGAAACTTTTGCTTACGTCGCGATTAGCAGAAGGCAACTGCACAACCTGACGTTGAAAGTTTCTATTGATTCTCGTGAATTGCTGTTCGCTTAAATTAACATTACTCGAACATCTACATCTACATGATTACTCTGCTGTTCACAGTAAAGTGTCTGGCAGAGGGTTCAATGAATCACCTTCCAGCTGTCTCTCTACCGTTCCACTCTCGAAAGGTGCGCAGGAAGAAAGAGGACTTAAATTTTTCTGTGTGAGCCCTGATTTATCTTATTTTATCGTGATGATTATTTCTCCCTTTGTATGTGGGTGCCAACAGAATGTTTTCGCAATCGGAGGAGAAAACTAGCGATTGAAATTTCATGAGAAGACCCCATCGCAACGAAAAACGCCTTTGTTCTAATGATTGCCACTCCAATTCACGCATCATGTCTTCGGCACTATCTCACCTATTTCGCGATAATACAAAACGAGCTGCCCTTCTTTGAACTTTTACGATGTCATCCGTCAGTCTCATCTGATGCGGATACCATGCCGCACAGGAATACTCCAGGGTCGGGTGGACAAGTGTGGTGTAAGCAGTCTCTTTAGTAGACCTGTTGCGCCTTCTAAGTGTTGTGCCAATGAACCGTAGTGTTTGGTTTCCTCTGCCCATGACTTTATCTATGAGATCGTTCCAATTTAGGTTACTTATAATTGTAATCTCATGGTATTTAGTAGAATTTACAGCCTTCAGGTTTGTGTGACTAATCGCGTAATCGAAATTTAGCTCATTTATTTTGGTACTCATTTGAATAACTACACAATTTTCTTTATTCAGGAACAACTGCCACTTTTAGCACATTACAGATATCGTATCTTAATTATTTGGCACTTCAGTTTGGTCATCTGATGACTTTACAGGACGGTAAATAACAGCATCATCTGCAAACCGTCTAAGAGGACTACTCAGATTGTCTCCTGTGTCGTTAATATAGATCAGTAACAATAGGCGGCCTATAACACTTCCTTGGGGAACGTCGGATATTCTATCGCTATAGCCTTGTCCCGCAGTTACCCAGGGTCAGCCATTGTTAATCGGGTTTGGCATGTTAATGTTTAAGGGGTGGCTGGATGCCCTTCCTGCCGCCACCCTGTACCCCGCCCCGGGATGTAATTAGTGTATCCCAGCTGTCTGTGTCAGATGTCTGCGGGCCGTGTAACTGAGGGGAACATGGGGACCAGCTCGGTATTCACCTAGCGGGATGTGGAAAACTGCCTAAAAACCACATCCTGGCTGACCGGCACATCGGCCCTCGTCGTTAATCCGCCGGGCGAATTCGATCCGGGACCGTTGCGCCTACCCGAGTCCAGGTAGCACCGCGTTAGCGCTCTCTACTACCCTGGAGGGAACGCCGGATGTTACTTCTGTTTTACTCGATAACTTTCTGTCAGTTATTACGAACTGATACCTTTCTGACAGGAAATCACGAATCCAGTCGCACAAATGATGCGATATTCCATAGGCACGTAGTTTGGTTAGAAGATGCTTGTGAGGAAGGGTGTCAAAATGCTTCTGGAAATCTAAAAATATGGAATCAATCTGACATCCCTTGTCGATAGCACTCGTTACTTGAAGCGTGCCGGCCGAAGTGGCCGTGCGGTTAAAGGCGCTGCAGTCTGGAACCGCAAGACCGCTACGGTCGCAGGTTCGAATCCTGCCTCGGGCATGGATGTTTGTGATGTCCTTAGGTTAGTTAGGTTTAACTAGTTCTAAGTTCTAGGGGACTAATGACCTCAGCAGTTGAGTCCCATAGTGCTCAGAGCCATTTGAACTTGAAGCGTATAAGGTGTGTTCCTCATTCGATGTTCCGTTCGCACTTCATAGTACTCAATAACCATTGTGTAACTGTTTTTATTTTGAATCCGAAATCCATGTGAGGATCTCATTCTCTCCTATGTTCACTTTAGTACTTAAACTATGAGTGTCTGGTTTTGTCAACCTCATCAACCCTACAGGATTCAATGAGTAATTTTCTTAAGTATTTCTATTATTTTTTCTAGCGTTTTTCTGTAGTTAAATGTATAAACTTTAAAGAGCGGATGCACACCCATGCGTTAGATACCTCGAGAAAAACAAACGAATTAGGTCATACGTTTCCCACAGTGATTTAGTGATAAAAACGCTGCCGATTCACTTGTAAAATCTACGATAGTCGATACAGATCTCTTCAAATACGTTGTAGCCCATAGCAATTTTGCCTGCTTCAAACCGGGGTACTGACTGGACTCCCTTCACAAATGAAAATCTCAGTAGCTGCTCGACCAAGGAGATTGTATTCTACATGTCTGACACTCGCGATTTGCCCGAAATTAAATGTACTGATATCATGTGTCTTACTCATCTCCAGTCGACTGCCAATCAGACGACCAGTACAAGATTTGGCGACATCTCATTCTCGTCATACTATATACGACTACATTCCCTGTGGTGACAGAGTGCTCCCTCTCTCTCTCTCTCTCTCTCTCTCTCTCTCTGCCTCCAGTAGGGAGGCTAACACGTGTACATGTGTATACTCAACGCAAACCTCTTCAACTTTCTCTTCTTTTTTTTGGATTTGGTCCCGTAATGTTCGATTAAAATAGATCATTACTTATCAGATCAATGATTAAGGAATGCATCTGGCTGTTAGTCAGACAGTCATCTCAGTCAATTCTGTTTATTTCTCATAAATAATCAGATTTCACAAGAAAGGTTTTAACAATAGCTGAAATGAATAAACTCATGCCTTGGCAAAGTTGGATAAAGAATCTGGAATGATAATTCTAAGTTAACATTTACATTTCTCTTCAAATACGTTGTAGCCCATAGTAATTTTGCCTGCTTCAAACCGAGGTACTGACTGGACTCCCTTCACAAGTGAAAATCTCAGTGGCTGCTCGACCAAGGAGATTGTATTCTACATGTGCTATGATTGCTATAGGATTGTATATTCGAGATATAAAATGCTTTAGACGGCTATACATGTGCATGTGATGTCGGAGTTGAATTAATATTGAACTTAAACTGCAAATAAGTTTTTGAAATGAAGATTTAAATTACTGAACATTGTTACAAAAACTTTCCTTTCATATGGTTCATTATACTGCTATGGCTGTGTCTCACCGTACATATAATCTGCAAGTGGTGGCTGAAGTAGCTGAAAAAATCATTAATTGGCTTGGTACCAACAATTCGTCTTTTCCTGTGTCTAAGTCCAACTCAGCTGGATGAGAGTATCTTGTCTTGAATGTGCAGAAGTTTGTAAGGAGCCTGGGCATGGAGAAAAGTAAATGTGGAATGTGAAGTGGCTATCTCCAGAGCGCTTCCGACAAGTGAAACTTTGAGCTGTATGTTTTAATCCGTTGCATAATTTTCATTAACAGTATACTAATTCTTTCACATGTAAGTGCTGACCAGTAAGATATTGTCTTACAAGATGCTGACCATTTCTTACTCAAGTTTCAGGTGGTTAAGCAATTAAAAGAACTTGTTTATAGTGGAGCTTCAAAATGTGTACGATTTATTCCCTCACACTGTCTACTTTCTTGCTGTGACCAATATGATAGGGTCTCTGAAAGCATTGTCGCGCTCTCCGTGTCCACTCCTAGAGTACTTATACGAAATAATAACAGCTGTCTTCACGTTTCTTCAAACACTCAGTTTGGCTTTATCTGGTCAGGTGTTGGCGTCTCATGCACTACAAAGAAGTTCCAACTCCACGTTCCCATTCCAATTTCTACGATTTTGCCATAGTAGCTAGCTTTTCTAGGAGAAGTTTAACTTCGTGTTATTTCCCTCTACAATAGCGGTTCTTCTAGGTCTCTGGCCTTCATGAGGAATGCACCCTGTGGACAAAAAAATGGCTCTGAGCACTATGGGACTTAACATCTATGGTCATCAGTCCGCTAGAACTTAGAACTACTTAAACCTAATTAACCTAAGGACATTACACAACACCCAGTACACCCTGTAGACAGAACGTGTTAAAAACTAACTGTATTGTCCTGAAAATCTTGAAGATTTGCTCTACATTCTCAGACTCCAGGCGCTGGGTGCCAGTTTGTCTTTCTTTTCTCACTCCTGCGCCACAAAATATACCTCTGGCCAATTTTAAATGCCATGCGTAGCCCTTCACATGAGGAGGTGGTGGGGGTTAGCAGGAACTTTTTGAATTGTGCTGGGGGTGGACTCCCTGGAGTTGTATGGGCTACAGCATGTCCTCACACTCAGCGGCATTTAACCTATTTCTACAATGCCCTCTCATTTAGCTACACATGAAATTTAACACGGGAAATTAAAATATAAATAGTGATGTGTTGTAAATCACTAGTATTAATTATCCTGTGGGATTAATTCATTTCCATTTAATTTGGCTCTACTTTATGGGTTTTGTGTAAGTTACAGGACAGTTTCTTTCCAATGGTTCAAATGACTCTGAGCACTATGGGACTTTACATCTGAGGTCATCAGTCCCTTAGAAGTTAGAACTACTTAAATCTAACTAACGTAAGGACATAACACACATCCATGCCCTAGACAGGATTCGAACCTGTGACCGAAGCGGACGTGCGGTACCAGACTGAAGCACCTAGAACCGCTCTGCCACAGCGGCCGGCCGACAGTTTTTTTCAAAATTGTTATGTAACACTACACTGTCCTCCTCTTTTTAAATATATACAGCGGCAGTAGCGCTCAAAACTTGTTGTAGTGTAAATGCGTCAAATAATTTTACCTAATGTGGCACTGGGATTGTGTGCTGACTGTTTGCAGAAGAATAGGGATTTTCCTAAAGGTGCATGTCATACGCTATTATATTCCTTATTATCCTAATAATCCATCGCACTCTGATCATTTTCCTAGCTGGTGTGAAAAGTTAGCTTCATTTTATTAAACAACATGATATTCAATTTGGGTACCGCCTTCCTCCACCCAATGCTTCTGCATTAGCTAAATACATGTGAGTGGCACCAGAATTCTGCTCTGATTTGCTTGTTGAGCTCTGCACTTCTCCATTCTCTACTCCTCATATCTCCACGTCCTACATTTTAAAAATTGGCTATTTCTTTTCTCTGTCGCATGGCTCATTGATTTCCTTTTCAACCACCGATACTTGGCTTCTAGAATTCAGTATTACACTGTACTACATTGCCGTCCACGTCACATATATTATTGGATATGCAGTGTCCTCCGGTCTATTATGGAAGTTCTTGATTCCTGCTGCTAGTGTGTCGTTTCATTTGTTGCACTTTACACATAGGGCTTCTGGTGGCCTTACCGTCGCTACTGCCCCTGTAAATAGTTAATTTCTTACATTGTTCTTTTGTGCTCCCACGTATCTCCCCTACTTCGTCTCTCTGTTCTCGCTGATCGCTTCGTCTTCAATTGTTTCTCTTAAAATCTATTAGATACTGGGGCCCCTATCGCCTACTATCATTTTGCCTATGCCCACCGTTCCCATGCCTCTATGGAACGTGCCTCACCCTCGACTTTTGATTGTTTTGTCGCTAGTTTTCTGGTGAAAAATGTGTCTGTATGAGGTTCACAGAATCCCTTCGTCCTGTACAATAATTATATCCTAATTCTTGCAATACGCGTTATAATCTTCATAGGACTTGCATGTTTCTTCTTGCTACTATGAGTTTCCTCTGTATCTGATGCGACAGTTTCGCCAAACAAATTCGAATTAATTCTGTTGGCTCATATGGTAGTCCAAGAATTGATTCCTGTCGGCCATCTTCTTGAAATATTGTATTGTCTGCTGCCACCTCATTTCAGCAAAATGCTCCATCATTGGTATGAGAGAAGAGCATATCATGTAACAAAAGGTCAAGCTGAGTTTCAGATGATGCGTTTTAAATCTGTGCTCATTTCATGTGAGTGGCTTTTCCGCCCGAAGGAAATTTTTTATATTCGAACTCAGAGTGCATTTAAGAACTCAGTAGCAAACCGATGTTAAGGAGATTGATTTGCAATTATGCTGGTCCGTGCCCTTAATTTTCTTATGTACAGGAGTCACCTGAGGTTCTTTCCAGTCGCTTGGGACTTTGCACTGGGTGAGAGATTTTCTATAAATGTAACCTAAGTAAGGCGCAAATGCAGCAGAGTGCTCCTTGTGAAACCGAATTGGAATTCCGTCTGGACCTAGTGAGTTAATTGTTTTCAAGTCTTTGAGTAGCTTCTCTACAGCACGAATGCCTATTTCTATGCCCTCCGTGTAGGAGTCCGTGTGACAGTCAGTTATCTACATCTAAAAACATATATCGCAAGCCACCTTCAGTGCATGGTGGAGGGCACGCTGTAATACTACTAGTAATTTCGTTTCCTTCTCCACTCACAATCATAGCGACTGAAAAACGAGTGTCTGTACACCTTCAAATGAGCCCTGATTTCTCGTGTCTTGTCTTTGTTGTCCTTATGTCAAATGTGTATCTGCGGCATTAGAATCGTTCTGAAGTCAGCTTCAAATGTCGTTTTTCTACATTTTCTTAATAGTGTTCCTCGAAAAGAACGTCGCCTTTCCTCCAGAGATTCGCGTTTGGGTTCCTCAAGCATCTCCGTAACACTTGCATGTCTTTCGAACCTACCCCTAGCAAATCTAGTAGTCCATCTCTTAATTGCTTCTAAGTTTCCCTTTAATCCGACCTGGTGCGGATCCCAAAAACTCGCGCAGTACTCAAGAAAAGGTCGCACTAGCATCCTATATGTGACTTCCTTTACACATGAACCACACTTCCCCTAAATTCTCCCAATAAGCCGAAGTCGACCACTTGCCTCCACTGCCACAGTCCTCACATGCTCGTTTCATTTCATATCGCTTTACCATGGTATGCTCACATATTTCAACGACGTTACTGTGACAAGTAGGATAGTTCTAATGCTGCATCCGGAAACTACGAGTTTGTTCTTTCTACTCATCCACACTGATTTACATTATTCTGCAATTACAGCTAGCCGCCATTCATCACGCAAACTAGAAATATTGTCTAAGTCAGCTTGTATCCTCCTATAGTCACTCAACCTTGACATCTTCCCGTACACCACAGCACCGTCAGAAAATAACTGGAGTCTACTTCCAACTCTGTCCGCCAGATCATTTATGTATACAGAAAATAACAGCGCTCCTATCATACTTCCTTGGACACTCCTGATGGTAGCCTTTCCTCGGATGAACACTCACTGTCACGGACAACTTACTGGATTCCATTATTTAGCAAGTCTTAGAGCCACTCGCATATCGGGGAACCTATCCTTATGCTCATACCTTCGTTAACAGTCTGCAGTGGGCACCGCGTTAAATGCTTTCCTGAAATCTAGAAGTATTGAATCTGCCTGTTGCTCTTCATCCGTAGTTTGTAGCAATTCACGTGCGAAAAGGGCATATTTATATGACCCTCCGGGATGGATGTCTTCTTAAACATCAAATTTAAAACTTCCGCTTTCCTTTTCTGTCTTCCATTCACACTCCAGAAGGGTTGATGAGTGACTGGACACGAGCCTTCGATTCGCTTAGTGATTTTGCGTATAGGCAGAATTCTCTCTGGTTCTCGGCAAGACTTTTTGCTAACGTATAATGGTTGTAGTTGTAAGCTTCGCGCATTGATCTTCTTATGGATGCACGAATTTCTGTCTTTAGCCTGTCGATATTTGCGCTTTGTGTTTTGAAGCGAGAGTGCAACTAGCTCTGTTTCCTCCGTATTTTCCGAATTCGATTATTACGCCCGTGGTGCAACACTATTCGTCCGTCTAAGTTCTCATAACTGCTCTTCTTCTGCTTCTCTTCCATTCGTCTCATTTTTTCTTACATTTTTGCTCGAGTTTTCACTGCTCTCTTTTTCTTTCATTAGTTCATATAACGACGCTCTATTCCTTTGGTTCATGTGAGCATCCATCTCCTTGAATTGAACTAAGTATAATTTCTTCGTACTTCCATGGGTTTACTGGTACGGTCTTATCAGAAACTGTTTCATTGTGTGTTGATAAATATTTGACGGTGATGGTCAACTTTTTTATTAGATCCATAAATTTGTCTAAGGTAATATTCTATGAGCCAACGTTCTTCTGGACAACCTTTCTTCTTCCCTAACTGGTCTTGATTGTTTTGATTTTCTGAGGTTTGGTATCGTCTCTTACACCCACCGTGATTCCTTTAATAACATGATCATAAATTTGTGCCTCTAATTTCTCTACGTGAACGTCCAGTTTCTTATTTACTGCCCTGATTTCTTTTTCTATGTTCAATCATCCTGTGAATGTTACAGTCCTTCTTATTTCCGTGCTTGTCAAGAAAATACTAGAGGAATTGCACCTTATGCAAGACACCTTTTTATTTTGTTTTCACCCGTACATGCCTCAGCACATTTTCTGCTATCTTCACTGGATTTATTTTTTTCTTTTTCTTTTGATAAACTGTTATTGTATGTGAACCATGAAAAAAAAAGGTACAAAATAGACAATTTGACAATAATCGCTCATTTTACAAGTATAAATATTTTGTAAAAGGATTCCTTACAGGTTAACTTGCAAAAACAATTTTTCAGGAGAAAAATAAACAAATAAACCCAATGAAGATAGCATAAAAAGTTCTGAGACACGTCCGGGTGAAAACACAACTACAAATGTTTCTTACATAAGGTGGAATTCCTCTCCAAATTTCTGTCTTTTTATCAAGATTCGCAATATTTTGGAGTCGTTCCTCCAATTACTGGAATTGTGCATCCCTTACTTCCTCACTTTTCTTGAATCGCTCTTCATTTATTTCCCCGCTTTTCTTGAATTATTCTGTAGTTAATTTTTCACTTCTCTTAAATTTTTCAGTTAAGAAACTCTGCAGATCGAATGCTGCCGGTTGTTGAGGTGTAGGCCTAAGAGCTACATCACTATGTGCTGCGTGTTCGTGGGTTATTACTTAGTATATCTCCGCTTCTAGTGCAATTCCTATATTTTTCTCATTCCTAAACTCAGCTTCTCAAAATATCTCTTCATTCTGTGCCTAATTTTGTTCATACTCTACATTCGTTTCACTTTGAGATGCTTCAATCCATGGCTCACTAAAATCTAGCGTTCTGTTGCTGCGCTTGCATTTCTAATCCGCTGTCCGCTATTCCGGAATGAACCTAAACTTCTTTTTTTAGTTCTCTCACTGTCACTAAATTCCTAGCTTGTTTTCTTGTGAATTTCGACGTACCCTAACAGTATCTCCGTTTTTAGTACAACTAATACTTGAACAAAATATGATAACCTTCAATAGAAATGCTCAGATCCCACATACACAATTACAATTCACATCTCTGCCGACACAAAACGCACAAAAATACACAAGCAATAGAAAACATATAAAATCCCCTGCATAAATTCAATGATGATCTTCAGAGGGACAAGGATTGACATACCCTTACCTCCTCCTTTAGCTGAAATAAAACACATGAAATGGTAACATATATCGCGAACTTAAAACTTATTGTAGTTAATTTGAGAATTATCAAGACAGCATCATTCGTCATTAGTAAGTTTTGATTGGAAACAAATGTTCATCACTGTCTAACTGGGGCGTCAATAGTTCGCAAGAATTCTGAGCAGAGCCACCAGTTTGTAAGCTTACACTATGTATAGCCCTTGCCTATCAAGTGGGTGAAGTTCTTTAATTGGACACTTTAATAAAATACTTTAATTTAGTTGTGTTATACTTGATTCAAGTACATCATAACTCATCAGACCAGTGCTTACGGAAAGCACGTGGCTATTAAATCAAACAATGATTTCAATGAATTTGGTTTATTGCTCACAAATGATCAAATTTCATAAGAAACTAATTTCACGGTAATTGAAACATCTAAATTAAAGCCTTGGAAACTTGCGTAAACAATCTGTAAAAATAATTCATTTAACACGTATCTGATCAGAACATTTACATTGATACAGAACTTAACCTAATTGCCATAGCTTAGTATATCGAAATAGAAAATACTTCAGAAGGATTTGCGTATGCTTCTATTGCCGGAGTGGAATGCATGTTGAACTTCTAACTGCAAGTAAGTCCTCCAAATAACGGCTGGAATTAGACCAAACAGTTACATAAACTTCGGTTTATCCTATGGTTTGCTTTGCTATTGTAGCTGGGTCTCACCATACTTAGAATATGCAAATGGTCGCTGAAATGGCTGCAAAGTAAGCGATTGGCCCAGTACCGACAACTCATCTCGGCCTCTATGCCAGTTCAACTAGACCAGATGAGAGTCTCTAACCCCAGATGTGCAGGAGTTTTTAAGAAGCTAGGACTTGGAGAAGATGAAATCTGGAATGGACTACGTGCAGAATGTGTCCAATACGGAAAATTTACAGTAATGTGTTGTATGGGGTTGCATAATTTTGATTAGCATAATACTAATTCTTGTGACTGTCTACCAATAACATGTCTTACAGGACGGTAACCTACTTTGTTTACTCGAATATCGGGTGGTTAGCCAGTTAAAAAAAATTATTAGTCAAATGGTTCAAATGGCCCTGAGCACTATGGGAATCAACTGCTGAGGTCATTAGTCCCCTAGAACTTAGCACTAGTTAAACCTAACTAACCTAAGGACATCACAAACATCCATGCCCGAGGCAGGATTCGAACCTGCGACCGTAGCGTTCTTGCGGTTCCAGACTGCATCGTCTTTAACCGCACGGCCACTTCGGCCGGCAATTATTAGTCTTTATGCTATAATACTTGTACGATTACTCCCTCTCTCTGCCTACCTCCAAGCACTGGCCAGTGTGGTTGGATCTCTGGAAGCACAGTCGCACTCTTTATTCCCATTTCCAGATTATTTATACGAACGAATGGGATCGCCTTTACGTTACACTAAACATTCAGTCGGCATTTCACACGCTACAAAGGAGCTCCAACATCGTTTTCCTGTTCCACTTCATAAGATGTTACCTTAACAACCTGCCTTTTTCGTCAAAAATTTCTGGCTTTTCCCTCTACAATAGCGATTCTTCCAGGACTCTGGTCATCATTAGGCCAGCATCCCACGACTACAGCTTGTTAAAAACAAACTCGGTTGTCCTGAACATCCTAGAGATATACTCTGCATTGTCTGACTCTAGAGGGTCAGCGTCAGCGCAGCTTTCTTTTCTTACTTCCGTTCAACAATACACAGCTCTGGCTATTTTACTTGCCTCATGTTTTCCTTCACACACAGAAGCGAGCGGTAAATCTATGAATAGGGGAGGGGATGATGGGTGGAAACCATGGGGCTTTATGGCCTACAAATGGCCCCTTGCCCCAGTGGTATTCAGCCTGCTTCCACAGTGAAATGGCTCTGAGCTCTATGCGACTTAACTTCTGAGGTCATCAGTCACCTAGAACTTAGAACTACTTAAACCTGACTAACCTAAGGACATCACACACATCCATGCCCGAGGTAGGATTCGAACCTGCGACCGTAGCGGTCACGCGGTTCCAGACTGAAGTGCCTAGAACCGCTCGGCCACTCTGGCCGGCAATGCTTCTACAGTGGCTTCTCATTTAGCTGTGCACACAATTTAACACAGGAAATCAAAATCTTTGCAGATATGTGTTGTTAATCACTATTATTAATTCATAATTCTATCTCCAGTGGGGATTTATTTATTCTAATTTAATTTGACACTCTCTTATGGTATTTATAGAAGTCACACGACATTTTCATTAAAACAGTCGTGTAACACATAGTGTAGCTTAGTATCAGAAGCAAGTAGTGAGTGGGCACCATGATATACAATGGACATGTGCATTTCTAGACCTGGTACCCTATTTTTTTCTAACTCCTGAACATTAGACACATTTAGATATATGAAGCTAGGAAAATGTATACGAACTGTTATATTTAGGTTTGAAAAAGTTTGCACGTGAATCAAGATACACGTGCAGAATGTGCTGCATGCGTTGTCTTCCCACCCATACAGTCCGGACGACTCCCTGGAAAAAACTGAAATTTTCCCCAAGGAGATATGATGTGGTACTGTTGATGTGTGTCCTATCGCAGTAATAAGTCGATGAGTGAAATTTTACTCTGTGATCAAAACCTCTTGCTTACTTTGTCTCCTTTGGTACAGAAGCGATGTCCACGATAACATAATGCTTTGTAATTGTTGTTGATAACTATGCTAGATTGATTGATTGGTTTGTGGGAGGGGGACAAACAGCGAGTTCATCGGTCCCATCGACTTTGGGGAGGATGGGGAAGGAAGCCAGCCGTGCCGTTTCAAAGGAATCATCCCGGCAATTGCCTGAAGCGATTTAGTGAAATGACGGAAAACCTAAATAAGGATTGCCAAACGCGGATTGGAACCATCGTCCTCCCGAATGCGAGTCCAATATACTAACCACTGCGCCTTCTCGCTCTGTTCCTGTACTATAATCTGGTTAACGAATGTATAAAGAAAACTTAGAATCGCAATTTACTTCAACCACAATGCTTATCACACGCAGTGGCCTCAGTGGCTTGAGCACACAAACAAACAGACAAGAAAATGTTGCGATGCTGCCACTGTCCTCTACAGCTGTATCAATACGATATTACTGGCGAATGGTCCATCCAAGGTCTACTTTGCGACATTCACAAAATAGTGCGATCAGTATTTTCAGTCTCGATTGCTAATTCTCGAAAAATGGAAATATTTAGGTTAGAGAGGGAAAACTGTTTGGTAATGACTTAAGGAATGGCACAGTAACAAGGTACGAAGACTACTACTAACAAGAACAGGTTCCTAGTGCCTCTACAAATGGGGAAAAAAAATAGAAATGATCGTATGGTGTCAGTGGCCGGAAGTTCCCTGGCGGGAAGTTCAGCCGCCAAGTGCAAGTCTTATTGAATGCGACGCCACAATGGCCGACTTGCGTCGACAAAGGGGATGAAATGATGATGAGGACGTCACAACACCCAGTCCCAGAGGGGAGAAAATCTCCCAGCCCACCCAGGAATCGAACCCGGGCCCCCGTGCGTGGCACGCCAACGAGCTGACTGTTCAGCTGCTGAGGCGGATGCCTCTACAAATAAGTAACCTTTAATGGGTACGCATTTCTACGGATTTAGTTCTACCACGGGTGTTTTAATTCAGTGAGTTATCTGAGCATCCCATGAATATTAGGCTGCTTCAGTATCTGCTTTTCCTACTTGTGATTCAAGATGGACGAAATACGTGGTACAATGTTTCTACAAGCGTCAATAAAGTCGATGCTGTTTTGCGGAATTAAAGGACGCCTCTCGTCCACCTATAGTTTCTTCTTCGCTTTATGATATACAATGGCCTAAGAACGTGTGACCTACCAACGGCAACATGTTACCTAATCCACTTTAGAAATCTGTAATTTATTTCTAATTTATGTATTACTCCCCTTAAACTTATTTGTGGGAGTTATCAAAGATCACATCAACGCTACATTATCTACATGACTACTCTACAATTCACAGTTACCTACGTGGCAGTGGGTTCATCTAACAACCTTCAGACTGTTTCTCCAATGTTCCACTCTCGAACGGCCCATTAAAGATGAACACTTAAGTCTTTCTTTGAGAGCTCTGATTTCTTTTATTTTATTACGATGACAATTTATCTCTGGGTAGGTGGGTAACATCATAATATTTTAGCTTTCGGAGGTTAAAGTTCGTGATTGAAATTTGGTGATGGAATGAATAAGAACAATTTCTGAATTTCTAAGCTGAGTTTTGATGTATATTGTTCTTGTAATCTGTTAACGTTCTGGCTCTCTTGTTCTAAGCCACTTTTTCGTCCACCACTTGATAGTTATAAGTACCGTCGCATTTCAACTCTACAACAATGTGCTTAAGGACAAATATGAAGTCACATCTACCGAAGTACTAGCCCACATTCATGATAATCACTCGTGTCGTGGTATCTCGTAACGTGTAGTACAGTATCGTGTCGTAAACTTGGTGTACAACCGTCGTCTACGTAGAAACTAATTACAACTTCATGATTGAGTGGGCAGGCAGTTTAGGTGGGGCCGCCGATTTTAAGGCAGACATCGCACTGGGCAGCAAGGTTCCAGGAAGCAAGGAATAGAGTCTGGCACCACCAGTGAGGGGCTCTTTATTAATGGGCTCCACGGAGCGAACAGCCATCCACTTTATCGGTTATTCAATTAGGGCATTGCTGTTAAATGGTCGTAGAGTGAAAAGTAAGTTACCAAAATTAGATTTCACCTCGTGCGGTAGACGTAAATCTCACATCTGAGAACAAAAGCGGGTCACATTTGTCTTCCGCAACCGGAAGAGCCAAATGGATCCACAGCTGCTTTTTTTTTAAATTTGCTTCTCTTACTAATCGACAGTGTCTGGTTACATTGATACTAATGATTCGACTCGGAGGGTAATGGCCTAATTATGCCAAATTTCGCGACGAAATCTCTATACTGCCTCCACTAACCAAAACCGATGAAGTTAACAAAAATGTACATAATTTACCTCATATAATTATTACTTTGATGACTGGGTGTTGTGTGCTGTCCTTAGGTTAGTTAGGTTTAAGTAGTTCTAAGTTCTAGGGGACTGATGACCATAGATGTTAAGTCCCATAGTGCATAGAGCCGTTTGAACCATTTAATTATTACTTAAAATATAAGTGACTTTTCATATCGTCAGTAATTCATGTATCGCTCAAATTCACACACACTAATATTCTTGATGAAATAACTCGCTCCACAAGTCAAAAATTTAAAAAAATCTTGCCTGATATGTTTTTTTGACGGCGAGTTCGTTATGAGGACATATAATCTAACTGTATCAGCTATTTTATCAATTTCTGTATCTAGCATCCATCATATCAAAATAATGCAAGGTAAAAGTAGTTTTGTAATACTATTCTTTGTGAACTCCGGTATACTTCGTTATCACCTAAAGTGACATTATAATCTGAGGAACGTTCATGCTTCTACTACATAGCAGGACTTCAGTTTCTTTGGGACTCTACTGCACACATCAATTCAATTTAAAGAGGGGCAGCACGTCTTATATTATAGCGAAATATGGGAGAGAGTACCTCTGAAAAGGTACAGGATTTCAGCTGGACATCATTAAAAGAAAGCCGTTTTTCGTTGGGACAGAATCTTCTCACGAAATTCCAATCACCAACTTTCTCCTCCGATTGCGAAAATATGCTGTTGATACCGACATCCATGGCGAGAAACGATCACCACGATAAAAGAAGGGAAATCAGAGCTCGTAAGGAAAGATATAGGTGTTCGTTCTTTTCTCGGGCTATATGAGATTGGAATAATAGCGAATTGTGAAGATGGTTCGATGAATCCACTGCCAGGAACTTAAATGTGATTTGCAGAGTATCCATGTAGATGTAGATGTGGCACACTACCGGCCATTAAAATTGCTACACCAAGAAGAAATGCAGATGATAAACGGGTATTCATTGGACAATTATATTATACTAGAACTGACATGTGATTACATTTTCTCGCAATTTGGGTGCATAGATCCTGAGAAATCAGTACCCAGAACAACCACCTCTGGCCGTAATAACGGCCTTGTTACGTCTGTGCACTGAGTCAAACAGAGCTTGGATGGCGTGTACAGGTACAGCTGCCCATGCAACTACAACACGACAACACAGTTCATCAAGAGTAGTGACTGGCGTATTGTGACGAGCCAGTTGCTCGGCCACCATTGACCAGACGTTTTCAATTGGTGAGAGATCTGGAGAATGGGCTGGCCAGGGCAGCAGTCGAAAATTTTCTGTATCCAGAAAGGCCCCTACAGGACCTGCAACATGCGGTCGTGCATTATCCTGCTGAAATATAGGGTTTCGCAGGGATCGAATGAAGGGTAGACCCATGGGTCGTAACACAGCTGAAATGTAACGTCCACTGTTCAAAGTACCGTCAGTGCGAACAAGAGATGACCGAGACGTGTAACCAATGACACCCTATACCATCACGCCGGGTGATACGCCAGTATGGCGATGACTAATACACGCTTCCAATGTGCGTTCACCGCAATGTCGCCAAACGCGGATGCGACCGTCATGATGCGACAGAACCTGGATTCATCCGAAAAACTGACGTTTTGCCATTCGTGCACCCAGGTTCGTCTTTGAGTACACCATCGCAGGCGCTCCAGTCTGTGATGCAGCGTCAAGGGTAACCACAGCCATGGCATCCGAGCTTATAGTCCATGCTGCTGCAAACGTCGTCGAACTGAAACTTCCTGGCAGCTTAAAACTGTGTGCCGGACCGAGACTCGAACTCGGGACCTTGGCCTTTCGTGGGCCAGTGCTCTACCAACTGTGCTACCCAAGCACGACTCACGCCCCGTCCTCACAGCTTTACTTATGCCAGTACCTCGTCTCCTACCTTCCAAACTTCACAGAAGCTCTCCTGCGAAACTTGCTGAACTAGCACTCCTGAAAGAAAGGGTATTGCAGAGACATGGCTTAGGCACAGCCTGGGAGACGTTTCCAGAATGAGATTTTCACTCTGCAGCGGAGTGTGCGCTGATACGAAACTACCTGGCAGATTAAAACTGTGTGCCGGACCGACACTTGAAATCGGGACCTTTGCCTTTCGCGGGCAAGTGCCCCACCAACTGAGGTACCCAAGCACGACTCACGCCCCGTCCTCCGCAATGTCCTTTCTTTCAGGAGTGCTAGTTCTGCAAGGTGCGCAGGAGAGCTTGTGTAAAGTTTGGAAGGTAGGAGACGAGGTACTGGCAGAAGTAAAGCTGTGAGGACGGGGCGTGAGTCGTGCTTGGGTGCCTCAGTTGGTAGAGCAATTGCCTGCGAAATGCAAAAGCCCCAAGTTCGAGTCTTGGTGTTGCACACAGTTCTAATCTGCCAGGAAGTTTCATATCAGCGCACACTCCGCTGCAGAGTGAAAATATCATTTTGGAGACATCTCCCAGGCTGTGGCTAAGCCATGTCTCCGCAATATCCTTTCTTTCAGGAGTACTGTTTCTGCAAGGTTCGCAGGAGAACTTCTGTAAAGCTTGGAAGGTAGGAGACGAGGTAATGGCTGAAGTAAAGCTGTGAGGACGGGCGTGAGTCGTGCTGGGTACCTCAGTTGGTAGAGCACTTGCCCGCGAAAGGCAAAGATCCCGAGTTTGAGTCTCGGTCCGGCACACAGTTTTAATCTGCCAGGAAGTTTCATATCAGCGCACACTCCGCTGCAGAGCGAAAATCTCATTCTGTCGTCGCACTGTTCGTGCACATGGTTGTTGTCTTGCTAATGTCCCCATCTGTTGACTCAGGGATCAAGACGTGGCTGCACTATCCGTTACAGCCATGCGGATAAGATGCCTGTCATCTCGACTGATAGTGATACGAGGCCGTTGGGATCCATCACGGCGTTCCGTATTATCTACCTGATCCCACCGATTCCATATTCTGCTAACTGTCATTGGATCTCGACCAACGCGAGCAGCAATGTCGCGATACAATAAACCGTAGTCGCGATAGGCTACAATCGGACCTTTATCAAAGTCGGAAACGTGATGGTACGCAGCAGCATTAGGAATTTTTGGACATACATCGCTAGAATAAGATTTCCTGTAAAGTTTCTAATGTGACATTTCCGAGTCATATCGACCTATTCTTTCCTTCTCTTTTCTTTCCTTTTCATTTCTTTCCTTTTCTTTTCTTTTGAAATCCAGGAAAAGGCTTCTTTCGTGCATCTACCAACCGTCCACCTGTCTGAATTTCCCACAAGTCGACATTTCATTTTCAATCTACGTCACCCTCTGTAATGTATATTACTAAACGACTATCCCGGAACCAAATGATAGATGCGGATCGCATATCTGATGGCTTACTGGGGCAACAAAAATTTGATTTTCAAGATTTCGCACAATTATCAACCGAAATCAAAATTTTAAATGCTCTGATAATATACTCATACAGAGCCATAGTCTTATGAAAGCTTTAACACACTAAGTCATGTTTCAGTGTCAGAAACAATGTGCATGTCTTCAACCTGCCTAACTCACGGCTCGCAAATTACTCACTGTATTCAGTGAGCATTTGAGACTGAGAGCACCTGGCGACTTTCCACCTAGTTTCAAACCATTAAGAAACTTTTTGTCCCTGACACTCGCTACAAAACCATGAAAAAGTTTATCACTTACTGCATTTTCGCTGTTCATGCAGTAAAACATCAGCATCAGGCATGACGTTTTACTTTATTATTCCTTTTCATCAATCTCTATTCGCAAAACACTATCTACATGTACTTCTGAATGTACTTGCAAAAATATATTGTTGTGTGGTACATAGTTCAGGACCTATGACGTCATAAACATTGTGATGCGTGAAAAGCTTGATTTCGCTTGAAATGGAGTGCAAATTACGTAGACTACATTCATCCAGTTTTTCGTAATGAGAGAACTTAGTGACATCCAACAAGCTTTAAGCATAATTTCAAACCTTACCAACCGTTATCTCTCTATTAGTTCCTTTACATCAAATATTTAAAACATTAACTCGTTTGCAAAGCAGGATTTCGATTGTTTAAAGAAACGATTGTTTTCTGATCTGTTACCTAATCCATTTGTTTTCGTGTCTCCCTTAGTAATTAAAAAATTTTATTCTCTACAGTTCGCTGAGCAGCCCGCAGTATTACAGCTATTTGGAATTAAAAGTCACTGCATTGTGCAAATTCTTTCCATATACGATATATCAGATGCTTCAATTTTTTAAAAAATCTGTGTAGTATGTCAAAAGCACTACATCAAAGTCCGCTGCTCGTGGTCGTACAGTAGCGTTCTCGCTTCCCGCGCCCGGGTTCCCGGGTTCGATTCCCTGCGGGGTCAGGGATTTTCTCTGCCTCGTGATGACTGGGTGTTGTGTGATGTCCTTAGGTTAGTTAGGTTTAAGTAGTTCTACGTTCCAGGGGACTGATGACCATAGATGTTAAGTCCCATAGTGCTCAGAGCCATTTGAACCACTACATCAAATTTTCACAGTTTTATTTATGTTCTGTGAGTCTCGCTGTTTTCTTCCACTGACGTTAATACTACATTAATTACATTGTTGTGACTTCTTATTTAATTTGTTCAGTTTTTTCTCATAGTTGCAATAAATTGTTATATTGTTATTGCATTGGTCTTCAGTCCTGCTTACAATGTTGTTCTATTAAGTTATTCCATTCAGTGATAAAGTACACACATCTTAAACAGTTCTGCATCACCTGGGTTGCGAGAGTTCCGGAACCTGTACAGAAAATTGGAATAGAGGTCAACATAAACATCATTTCCACCCGTTTTATTTGCTCACTGAGATCTGTATCACCACAGAGCGAGACCTTCAGAGACGGTGGTCCAGATTGCTGTACACACCGGTACCTCTAATACCCAGTAGCGCGTCCTCTTGCACTGATGCATGCCTGCATTCGTCGTGGCATACATTCCACAACTTCTTTGAGGCACTGTTGCTCCAGATTGTCCCACTCCTCAATGGCGATTCGACGTAGATCCCTCAGAGTGGTCGGTGAGTCAAATAGCCCATAAACAACCCTTTTCAATCTATCCCAGGCATGTTAGATAAGGTTCATGTCTGGAGAACATGCTGGTCACTCCAGTAGAGCGATGTCGTTATCCTGAAGTTCGTCATTCACAAGATGTGCTCGATGGGGGCGCGAATTATCGTCCATGAAGACGAATGCCTCGCCAATATGCTGCCGATATGGTTGCACCATCGGTCAGGGGATGACATTCACGTATCGTACAGCCGTTACGGCGCCTTACATGACCACCAGATGCGTACGTCGGTCCCACATAATGCCACCCCAAAACAGCAGGGAGCCTCCACCCTGCTGCACTCAATCTACAGTGTGTCTCAGGCATTAAGCCTGACCGAGTTGCCCCCAAAAAAGTCTCCGGCGATTGTCTGGTTGAAGGCTTATGCGACACTCATCGGTGAAGAGATCATGATGCCAATCCTGGGCGGTTCGTTCGGCATGTTGTTTTGCCCATTTGTATCGCTCTGCATGGTGTCGTGGATGCACAGAAGGACCTCGCCATGGACGTAGGGAGTGAAGTTGCGCATCATGCAGCCAATTGCGCACAGTTTAAATCTTAACCCGGTGACCGGTGTCTGCACGAAAATCATTGTTCAACATGGTGACATTGCTGTCAGGGTTCCTCCGAGCCATAATTCGTAGGTAGCGGTCAACAACTGCGGTAGTAGCCCTTGGGCACCCTGAACGAGGCGTGTCATCGTCAGTACCTGTCTCACTGTATCTCCTCCATATTTGAACAACATCGCTTTGATTCACTTCGAGACCCCTGGACTTCCTGGCACAAAGTAACAACGCGGACGCGATCGAACCGCAGTGTTGACCGTCTAGGCATGGTTGAACTACAGACAACACGAGCCGTGTACCTCTTTCCCGGTGGAATGACTGGAGCTGGTCTGCTGTCGGGCCCCCTCCGTCTAATAGGCGCTGCTCATATACACTCCTGGAAATTGAAATAAGAACACCATGAATTCATTGTCCCAGGAAGGGGAAACTTTATTGACACATTCCTGGGGTCAGATACATCACATGATCACACTGACAGAACCACAGCCACATAGACACAGGCAACAGAGCATGCACAATGTCGGCAATAGTACAGTGTATATCCACCTTTCGCGGCAATGCAGGCTGCTATTCTCCCATGGAGACGATCGTAGAGATGCTGGATGTAGTCCTGTGGAACGGCTTGCCATGCCATTTCCATCTGGCGCCTCAGTTGGACCAGCGTTCGTGCTGGACGTGCAGACCGCGTGAGACGACGCTTCATCCAGTCCCAAACATGCTCAATGGGGGACAGATCCGGAGATCTTGCTGGCCAGGGTAGTTGACTTACACCTTCTAGAGCACGTTGGGTGGCACGGGATACATGCGGACGTGCATTGTCCTGTTGGAACAGCAAGTTCCCTTGCCGGTCTAGGAATGGTAGAACGATGGGTTCGATGACGGTTTGGATGTACCATGCACTATTCAGTGTCCCCTCGACGATCACCAGTGGTGTACGGCCAGTGTAGGAGATCGCTCCCCACACCATGATGCCGGGTGTTGGCCCTGTGTGCCTCGGTCGTATGCAGTCCTGATTGTGGCGCTCACCTGCACGGCGCCAAACACGCATACGACCATCATTGGCACCAAGGCAGAAGCGACTCTCATCGCTGAAGACGACACGTCTCCATTCGTCCCTCCATTCACGCCTGTCGCGACACCACTGGAGGCAGGCTGCACGATGTTGGGGCGTGAGCGGAAGACGGCCTAACGGTGTGCGGGACCGTAGCCCAGCTTCATGGAGACGGTTGCGAATGGTCCTCGCCGATACCCCAGGAGCAACAGTGTCCCTAATTTGCTGGGAAGTGGCGGTGCGGTCCCCTACGGCACTGCGTAGGATCCTACGGTCTTGGCGTGCATCCGTGCGTCGCTGCGGTCCGGTCCCAGGTCGACGGGCACGTGCACCTTCCGCCGACCACTGGCGACAACATCGATGTACTGTGGAGACCTCACGCCCCACGTGTTGAGCAATTCGGCGGTACGTCCACCCGGCCTCCCGCATGCCCACTATACGCCCTCGCTCAAAGTCCGTCAATTGCACATACGGTTCACGTCCACGCTGTCGCGGCATGCTACCAGTGTTAAAGACTGCGATGGAGCTCCGTATGCCACGGCAAACTGGCTGACACTGACGGCGGCGGTGCACAAATGCTGCGCAGCTAGCGCCATTCGACGGCCAACACCGCGGTTCCTGGTGTGTCCGCTGTGCCGTGCGTGTGATCATTGCTTGTACAGCCCTCTCGCAGTGTCCGGAGCAAGTATGGTGGGTCTGATACACCGGTGTCAATGTGTTCTTTTTTCCATTTCCAGGAGTGTATAATTGTTTGCATGTTTGGGCGGGTTTAGGGACATTTCTGAACGGGCAAAGGGACTGTGTCAGTGATACAGTACCAACTTAATAAAAGCAAGTCTTGTGGTTCAGACTGTATACGAATTAGGTCCCTTTCGGAGTACGCTGATGCATTAGCTCCATACTAAACAATCTTCATCATCCGTTCGCTCGACGAAAGATCCGTACCCAAAGACTGGAAAGTTGCACAGGTCACACCAATATTCAAGAAGGGTAGTAGGAGTAATCCAGTAAATTAGAAGCCCATATCGTTAACGTCGAGATGCAGCAGGATTCTAGAACATATATTGTGTTCGAACGTTATGAATTACCTCGAAGGAAACGGTCTATTGCACACAGTCAACATGGGTATAGAAAACATCGTTCCTGTGAAACACAACTAGCTCTTTGTTCTCATGAAGCGTTGAGTGCTATTGACAAGGGATTTTAGATCGATTCCGTATTTCTGGATTTCCGGAAGGCTTTTGACGCTGTACCACAAAAGCGGCTTTTAGTGAAATTGCGTGCTTATGGAATATCGTCCGAGTTATGTGACCGCATTTGTGATTTCCTGTCAGAGGGGTCACAGTTCGTAGTAATTGACGGAAAGTCATCGTGTAAAACAGAAGTGATTTCTGGCGTTCCCAAAGGTAATGTTATAGGCTCTTTACTGTTTCTTATCTATATAAACGATTTGGGAGAAAATCTGAGCAGCCGTCTTCGGTTGTTTGCAGATGACGCTGTCGTTTAGCTACTAATAAAGTCATCAGAAGATCAGAACCAACTGAAAAACCACTTAGAAAAGACAAATGAATGGTGCGAAAAGTGGCAGGTCTCTAAATAACGAAAAGTGTGAGGTCATCCACATGACTGCTAAAAAGAACTCGTTAAAATTCGGTTACACGATAAATAAGCCTAATCTAAAAGCCGTAAATTCAACTAAATACCTAGGTATTACGATTACGAACAACTTAAGTTTGAAGGAACATATAGAAAATGTTGTGGGGAAGGCTAACCAAAGACTGCGCGTTATTGGCAGGACACTTACAAAATGTTACAGACCTACTAAGGAGACTGCATACACTACGCTTCTCCGTCCTCTTTTAGAATACTGCTGCGCAGTGTGGGATCCTTATCAGATAGGACTGATAGAGTACATGGAAAAAATTCAAAGAAAGACAGCATGTTTTGTATTATCGCAAAATATGGAAGAGACTGTCACAGAAATGATACAGGATTTGGGCTGGAAATCATTAAAAGAAAGACGTTTTATGTTGCGACGGAATGTTCTCACGAAATTCCAATCACCAACTTTCTCCTCCGAATGCGAAAATATTTTTTGACACCAATTTACATAGGGTGAAACGATCACCACGATAAAATAAGGGAAATCAGAGCACGTACGGAAAGATATAGGTGTTCATTTTTTCCTCGCGCTATACGAGATTGGAATAATAGAGAATTGTGAAGGTGGTTCGATGAAACCTCTGGCAGGCACTTGAATGTGATTTGCAGAGTATCCACGTACATTTAGATGTAGACAATCAACGTCTATCTTCAGGAGATCAGGAAACCAGGTGATGCAAAACGTTTTTGATATGCGTATATGTAGACTAACGCCAGAATGTACGAAGTCCTTCGGTAAATGAAAATGGCTTTCATATCTTGCATTCTCTCATATTCATAGTTCATTTTCTCAGCTTGTGGAGCTTGAGAAAGACTGTCTCCATCCGTATCCAGATGAGCTAGTTTCCTGTCTCCAATGAACTGAACTTCGATGGGATGTCAAACGACAACCTTTCTTTTTGAGTTCATGTTCACTATCGAGAAAAACCGAACAAGCGTCTCAACTGATCATCGGCTCAGCACTCTTCGTACAGTAAAATCTACAGCATTTACCGAGTCCGTTACAGTTGGCCAGAAACACCGTCTTCGTTTAAAACTCAATATTGAATTTGCAAAGTTACCTGTTGGCAAATGGATATTCTTTGGCAGTCGCCAATATTCGGATAGACAAGTGCTATTAATGGAATACTACCACCATGTTCACTACACAAATGTTACATTAGTTTCAGTCCACTCGAACCAACATCACTATCAT
Organism: Schistocerca serialis cubense; assembly: GCF_023864345.2. NCBI lineage: Eukaryota > Metazoa > Arthropoda > Insecta > Orthoptera > Acrididae > Schistocerca > Schistocerca serialis. The sequence continues at coordinate 316,122,292 of NC_064640.1, read as the reverse complement.
CGCAGAGTTGAATCATTGGCCGAAAACTAACAAAAGAAGAGACACTTTCAGCTATCTACGTCAAGTAACTTGGACTGGTAAGTGTTTATGCGTAGGCCATTTCTTTTTTATGGTCTGATACAATACCGAACTTATTAACACTGAGATCTTTACACGCAAGGAAGTGTAATAGAATTAGACGCATTTCCGTAACGTCTAGGACTTCTTTTCGCATTTAGGATGGCGGCGACGCATCGTGGTATGTACCTCATAAGGCACTGTAAGCACCTGGAGGAGGTGGAGGGTCATAATCAAGCGGGGTACAATGGTACGTGCTGTCACCTGCTGTTTTATTCCTGAACGAGATAAACTCAATTGCTACGTAACAACATATCTAATGCTGTCTTTTCGGAGCGAAAAACTCAATTACGGCGGGACAAAATGTGACAGCTTGGTGTGGGCGATTCACGACCCAAAACTTCAGCATGGCTCACTAAAATCAATAGAGAGTGACCGCGCACGGTAGCTCTTAAGCCCTAAGTTTAACACAGTGAGATGCTATTTAAACCTTTTGTTCGCGGAGACGAATTAGCTCCATAGAATATACACTCTAACACAAAAAACGAAAAAAGGTGTACCACGAAGAAAATACTCGAATGGAATGGACAACGGTATATATGATGTACATGCCTAGACAGACGAACGAGTAAAATTTCAGAAAAATCGGATGATTTATTCCTGAGAAACAGCTTAGAAAGTTGAGCAAGTCAAATAATGCGTTTGTCCACCTCTAACCCTTACAGAAGCAGTTATTTATCTTGGGACTGACTTGGGACTGAGAGTTGTTGGACATCTTCCTGAGGGATATCGTGCCAATTTATAATTTGCGAGGTAGATCGTCAAAATCCCTAGATGACTAGGGAGCCCTGCCCGTAACGCTCCAAACGTTTCCACTTTGGAGAGATCCGACGACCTTGTTGGCCAAGGGCAGGGTTTGGTAAGCACGAAGACAAGCAATAGAAACTGTCTCCGTGTGCGAGCGGGCATTATCTTGCTGAAATGTAAGCCCAGGCTGGCTTGCCATGAAGGGCAAAAGAACGTGGCGTAGAGTATCGTCGGAGCACCGCTGTGTTGTAAGGGTGTAGCGGATGACAACCAAGGGCGTGATGCTATGAAATGAAATAGCACCCCAACCCATCGCTCCTGGTTTTCGGGCTGGACGGTTGATGACAGTCAGATTGGTATCCCACAGCTGCCTGCGGCGTCTCCAGAGACATCTTCGCTGGTCTTCGGAATCTGTTCGAAGCGGGACTCATCACTGAAGACAGTTCTACTCCAGACAATGAGATTCGAGGCCGAAGACGTGTGCGTGGTGCGTAGCTTTTTCTTTACTCAGAGCATATACTGCAAACAGCAGTAGTAATATCGGGGTACTTATAAAACTGCCTTTGAATTTTATTTCATGTTGAGCGACGTGTTAAGTTCTATTTACAAGGAAGTCTTGAATCCAGTCACAAATTTCTAGCAATCTACCAAAAAAAAGAAAAAATATCTTCCATAAATGGAGCAAGCTCTTTCGTACAATCTTCGTGGGATCACATAGGTACTCATCCAGACCGCATGTATTTTTGTTATTAAATGATTGTATTTTGTTCGTTCAGTACTGATTGGCTCTCCCTGTATAACTCCTGTAAAGTGGCAATTTTAAATGCGCGTCGGTGTATGCGTCAAGATAGACTGTAGTACTATCTACCACCACCAAATGATGCAGCAGCACTTGTTACGGCTAGTGAGTGTGGTGGTGGACTTCGATAAGACAACATGGAAGCAGATAAGCATGAGCAAATGTGGACATTGTGGTTTCCCTGGAGGAAAGCAGTGATTACTTCAGACATCCTCGAATAGTTAGTGGCCACATTCGGGGGAATAGTACCAAGTGACCGTTCCGTGTTTCGTTGGGTATCAGAGTTCAGAGACAGCAGGTACTATGCTGAAAAACGTAAAATGCACTGGGTGTCCAGCAACCACACATAAACCAAACAACGCCCAATGCTTCAATTACCTAATAATGGTGCACAGGTGAATCACTTTCTATGTACTAGAAGATCTGCAGGTGGAAAGGTGTGTACACAATGGGTACCCTATGCTCTCTTCATCACGTAGAAACAGAAGCGTATGTAGATTACGAACAATTGATACAAATGTCAAGTGCACATCCAGCAGAGTTCGTTGAGCATCTGGTTACCGTCGACAAGACACCAGAAAATAAACACCTGTCGGTGGGATGGAAGCGTACTAGAAGCCCTGGTCCCAGGAAGTCACTGCCGGGACTATTCGTGCAGAAACGAATGGCAACTGCTTTCTGTGGTCAAGAAAGGATACTGACAGTGGATTGGCTGTCTTCCAATACGACCCTCAACAGTAGTCGGTTCTTCAGTTAACTGCACCAACCCCGCCGAGACATTCAATAACGTCGCCACAGGAAATGGGCCCATCGCACTCTACTCCAACACGAAAATGCGCGGTCACATGCCAGTCATCAGATCATTGCTACCGTGCGTGAACTAGGATTTACTGTGCTGCTACATGCATCATGTTATCCTAGCGTCTATGCCATATTCGACGCAATGAAAGAGGTCACCTGGGGTAAGAAGCTCACCACCAGTGACGAACTTGATGCAGTTGTCCACCAGTGGCGCTCTGATCCTTCCAAAGAATGGTTTGCTACGTCAGTTCCATAGCTGCCAGAACAATGACAAATGCGCATAGACATTGGTGGGGAATACATGCAATGTAACCTTTATTCGTTTGTTCAATAAATGACTCTTATGAACACAAAAAAGTGTCGTGACAATCATTTTTAAAGTACCAAGTAGTTACTTTTCTATTCCGTTTTCACTAGTCTAAGTATCTGCCATTTCGGCGTTCATGCGATGACTGAAAGGAGAAATCGTATTGAGATTTTCAGCAGTGAAACAGTTTCGAAAGGCCTAATGCATTATTTCACCTTTGTACCCGTCATTTTCCGTTTTACTACCACCATGGACACCTGAGCAGGTTCTTAGGGTTGCTTTCGAATCCAGTGAACGTTTTTCTCATTGCTCTCCTTATGCTCATTTCCATCCCTTTCATCATTTGTTTGTGAGCCAGGCTTTGACTTTACGCAAATCTATGATGAAACTCCCTTTGCTTTCGTTGCACGTTTCTATCAAGGCTACTGAATCACGGTTGATCCTTCCCATGGCTTAAGACCTTATTCGTCACATACGTTTCTGAGGCGTATTGGATAATTCTTTTATATTTTATTTATTTGTACTATGCTTCTTCGTCTTCAGAACTGAATATTTGATGTCGACTATTGAGATGCTCTTCCAGTAGCCTTCTGTCGCTCATTCCAGTCAAAAACGTTTTCCTACCTATCTTAACAATACTTGTAACACACGTAGTCACTGGCGCTATTACAGTCTTCTGATCACTAATGCGCTCCTACATGTTAATTCGCATCAGGGACGAGGCATCGCTATTCATTTTAGAAACCCACCTGATAAGCCAGCAGCTTAGAGGGTGACATTATATGTTCGAATTTAATATTGGTTGCTTTTATTCGATTTACACAGATAGCATAAAACGGATCCGAAAAACCTATATGCTTTCACTATCACGCAAATGAGGAGAGAGATATCTCACAGTGTAGGAATTTTAGGGAATTGTTGAGATTACCACGATGAATTTCACGCAGTTGTTCCATTATCAGTGAGCAGAAGACAAGTAAAAGTTTCAGGTACTCACAGTAACGCAGCTGGTCATGTGGGTATCTTGGCCAAAATTTGTTTGCAGCTAGGCGCCGATGAATTAGTAAGCCTCTACTCAGGATTTTAAGGCTGCTGAAACATACACCAGGTACCGCTGTCGAGCTGTTCTGTATTGCTTCTTGTTGTATTATCAATATTAGTGGCAGAGAGCAAAGCACGGTGACTCTTCTGTTCCCGCATATGGGAACATCAAAGGGCTTCCTCACCCCGAAAACAGCATGAAGTAGCCACAGGATCATTACCGCCTAATTGCTAACTTCGTCAAGGCTGCAGTTTAAACTTTTAATAGCAGCATTGCACTTGTACAGTCAAATTTTTTGAATAGCGTGTAACACAGCTGGAAATATTACAAACTTCTTCGCGAGTACAAGTTAACACCAACTACACAAGATACACTTTTAAAATTTATAATTCCTCTTGCTCGTCTTCAGCGGTGACGTGTACTAATCCTTATGCCACATGAACAGTGTTAAATACATGTACTAAAATCAGCCGTATGTAGTTTTATGATAACACATAAGTCATGTCGTCAAAAACAATAAGTGGCCAAAAAATGAACTTCAACATATTAACTGAAGCCAAAAAGAGTTATGGGCAGAATCGTTACATCGAACGAGTAGCATTGGCAGAATACCGTTTTCATTAAAATAATTGATTCTATCCTCTTCTTCAAGTCAGTCCGTACGGAGATGTTGATAGGCAAAGTTCTCTCAGACCAAAACATACGCAGCAGCTAGAGGCCAGTGAGCTCTGCGAACTTGATACACAAAAAAACTAAAACTTAACTCGACCCGAACAAGCCTAGAAGCCCCGACGGTACGAACCGGCCGTCGTGTCATCCTCAGCCCACAGGTGGCACCGTATGTCTGTTGGAAGCGCATGTGGTCAGCACACCGCTCTCCAGGCCGTATGTCAATTTCCGAGACCGTAGTCACTACAACTCAAGCAAGTAGCTCCTCAGTTTGCCTCACAAGGGCTGATTTCATGTCGCTTGCCAAAAGCACTCGGCAGACCATATGGTCACCCATCCAAGTGCTAGCCCAACCCGACAGCGCTTAATTTCGGTGATCTGACGGGAACCGGTGTTACCACTGTGGCAATGCCGTTGGCTAACTTGATACACATGTCTTTATGTTTCTATTAGACAGAATCATGGAACACTCTTACAATTATTATCGATTATGGGGATATGTAGGCCATCTTTAGCATCTACAATAGGAAAACGGAAAAAGTCTGCTTTAAAATTTTTAAACCTTTGCCAGTTCTGTTTACAAGATACGTAAAGAAAAATTCTAAATAAATGCGTTTCATTCCTTCAACAAGTCCATGACCAATCTCGCCATTTACCAGAAATAAAGCAACATACATATGAAGCATGATAAATCGTGTTCTTACAAGTACAAACTTTAAATATAGGGCATCATTACCATAGAAGTAGAGACGACGCCTGCTGTCAGCATTCGTAACTAGGCACCCCATACCTAATATATATTCTAACACGGAATACCTTGATCGCGAGGTCGTTAGTTCAATTTTTAGTAAGGCTCGTTTGAAAGTGTGACATGAAAAATAGTAGCTGCTAATGACTGACCATGTGTATCAGGTGGGCGATAGAAAATGAGTGTCCGGTATGTACAGAGATCAACCTTCTATAAAACATAACTTACATATTACACATATTACAATTCACAAGATGGACGTCGTCGACTTTCAAGAAATGTTGAAAACGAAACGTATCATAAATGGCGCATCATAGTTACCAAGAGGGTTCAACCATTATGATTGGAGGGGAACTCCCTGGGATTTACAAATCCTTGTGGGACATTTGGCTAGGTATCCACTTTTAAAGAATGCAAATACATTGAAGGGCCAAATCAACTCGTATAGACATGCGAATTCAAATACAGATATATGTAAACAGGCAGAATATAGCGCTTCGGTTGACAACGCCTATATAAGACAATAAGTGTCTGGCGCAGTCGTTAGATCGGTTATTGCTGCTACGATAGCAGGTTATCAATATTTAAGTGAGTTTGAATGTGGTGTTATAGTCGGCGCACGAGCGATGGGACACAGCATTTCCGTGGTAGCGATGAAGTGGGGATTTTACCCAACGAGCATTTCGCGAGTGTACCATGAATTTCAGGAATCCGGTGAAACATCAAATCTCTGACATAGTCAGACCAGGAATCAAGCAAAAGCAAGCTATTTTGACCAGCTTTTGTCCAAAAGGAGTGCTCATACCGTAGTTGAAGTTCTCTTATGCCCATTTGCCAGCTGTTGCTTTCTGTGACTTAAATATTCCCTGCTGCCCTTGCGAGGTCACGCACATCAGAGAGAATCGTAGAGGGTAGAGCACATCCAACATCTCGCTGTACAACAAATAACTTTCCAACCAATTTGCCAACCTGATTAACAGTCGGCGTAATTGTATACGAATTCGTTAAGGCATTGATGTTAGTTGATTTTGAAGAACACTCTTGGTACTGTAATTTCCAGGGTTTCTTTGATATGCATTTCCTCTTGTTGAAAACAAATTCCTTACTCAACGGTGGGATAGGTTTGTTTATCTCACCTACAAATTTTCGAGACGGTTACTCAGTTTACTGTGCGTCGTTCAGTTGACGCTTTTTTTGAAATTTCGTGATCTTACGTCTTCAAATTCCGTTGCAGTGCTTGAAGTTACTTCCCTTGAAATCACAGCCGGCCAGTGTGGCCGAGCGGTTCTAGGCGCATCAGTATGGAAGCGCGCGACCGCTACGCTCGAGGTTCGAATCCTGCCTCGGGCATGGATGTGTGTGATGTCCTTAGGTTAGTTAGGTTTAAGTAGTTCTAAGTTCTAGGGAACTGATGACCACAGATGTTAAGTCCCATAGTGCTCAGAGCCATTTGAACCATTTCCTTGAAATCACTGTAATCTATGCCGAACGCAATTTGACGTACATAACAGAATAGATCACTGTCATGCATAACCTGTAGACAGTATTGATCATCCTTGAAACGCACAAGCACCAATATATGTAACAGGTGCGCCTTTTCCTCCCCTGAATATGTGTGGTTTTTCTTATGCACAACACGGTCATATTGCTCCGCACTTTATCGAAATCATTTCATAATTTTTTTTTATACGCTTTGGATGATATTCCGATTTCGTAAAATGTTTAGCACCCACTCCTTGAGCAATGATTGTCCTTTATTACGGTTCACTGGAAATTGAATTTGTTGATCAATTTTCGATAAGAATGATGAACTACATGACCCGACACTTGTTTCAATAACATTTTCACTTGTTAAGCACCTCACGTCATCATTGTACTCCTCATATACATTGTTTTCACAGTCGAACGTTCGGAAATCACATTCCACCGACTCATCTAACGGAAAAGCTAATATTTCACCTGCCATTTGTTTCTTCTCGGGAACCTTTCAGACGAAATGTCAGCTTCGGCCACTGTTGTTGTAGATATAATGCAATGTTTGCGTTGTGTATCGTTGCAATTGCTCTGCTTTGTATCCACACTACGAGCATTGTAGAAGTGATGTGAGTTACTCGTTGAATAAACAGTTCAACTACGCTCCGCAGCGTCCTGCTGTGATCACGATTGGTGGATACCTCCAGTCCCCCTCTCTGTTGTCATTAGCAGCCAATATTGCGGTTGAATGGTAGACAATGTACGTCATTAGCCGTTTGCGGCGTCGCACTCAAGAGGTTCCTTGTAGGGGAAAAAAGAAAAAAAGAAAAGACGCACCATGAACATATCCGAATCTGATGGATTGGTGGATGTGGTGTACATTTACTGAGAAACAATTTCAGAAAAATCGGATGGTTTATTCAAGAGAAAAAGCTTCTAGAGAAAATGGAGCAAGTCTATAACGCATAGGTACACCTCTGGTCATTATGAAAGCCTTTATTTAGTTTGGCACTGATAGAGTTGATTGGTGTCCTCTTCACAGATATCGTGCCAAATTCTCTACAACTGGTCCACTGGATCGTCAAAGTCCCTAGACGGTTGGAAAGACCTGCCCATGATGATACAAACGATTTCATTTGGGAGATGTCCCAAGACCTTACTCACCAACGCAGGGTTTGTTAAGGACGAACCCAAGGAGTAGAAACTCTCTTCGTGTGCCGGCCTGGGTGGCCGAGCGGTTCTAGGCGCTACAGTCTGGAACCGCGCGACCGCTACGGTCACAGGTTCGAATCCTGCCTCGGGCATGGATGTGTGTGATGTCCTTAGGCTAGTTAGGTTTAAGTAGTTCTAAATTCTAGGGGACTCATGACCTCAGATGTTAAGTCCCAGAATTCGGCACAGTAGTGCTCAGAGCCATTTGAACCATTTCTCTTCGTGTACGAGCGGACATTATTTTGCTGAAATGTACGCCCAGGATGGCTTACCATGAAGGGCAACGAAACGGAGGGTAGAATATTATGGACGCTTCTCTGTGCTATACGGTTGCCGCGGGTGACAGCCAAAATGGGCCTGCTATAAAATGAAATGGCACTCAAACCATCACTCCTCGATGTCGGGCAGGATGGGGCGTGAAAGTGAGATTGGCATCCCACAGCTCTCTGTGTCTCCAGACACGTCTTCTCTACTTATTGGCTCAGTTAGAAGTGAGGCTCATCACTGAATACAGGTCTACTCCAGTGAATGAGATTGCAGGCCGAATACGTGTCTGGAGATGGCCCGGACCGCGGTGGGATACCAATCTGATTGTCGCCCGCCATACGACCCGACAACCAGGAGTAATGATCTGGGATACCGTTTTTTTCCATAACAGGACCCCTTTGGTTGTCATCTGCGCTAACCTCACAGCACAGAGGAATGCCAGCGATATTGTACGCCTCGTTTTGTTGCCCTTCATGGCAAGCTATTCTGGGCTTATATTTCAGCAAGATAATACCCGCCAGCAAATGCCGAGAGTTTCTACTGCTTGTCTTCGTACTTGTCTAACCCTACATTAGTAAGGAATATCACCGCGTCTCTCCGCAACTGAGAATGTTTGGATCATTATGGGAAGCGCCCTCCAAGCAACTCTGGAGTTGTACAGAATTTGGCACGAAATCTGTTAGGAAGACATCTAACAACCCTGTCAATCAGTACCAAGCCAAATAATGGCTTGCATTACAACCAGAAGTTGACCAATGCATTGCTGACTTGCTAAATTTGTGAAGCTCTTTGTAGTGAACAAATCATCCACACTTTGTGAAATTTTAATCATTGGTTTGTCTGTACATGTAGATCACTTACACCGATTTCCGTTCCGCGCTGATTCATCACGGTGCGTTGCTCCTTTTTATCTTAGAGTGCATATGGCATGGATACCTTCACACTATTTGAGTTTGCACTGAGTACTACAATGAATCTGATACAAAGGTTTGAAGATTTATGTAACAAATAATCCAATTTGTTTTTCTTCCTGCCTAGGTTTCCAAAGGGAAAGTAGTGTCGTTGGGAGTTCCAAGGCGTATTACGACAAATCCAAGCAAGTTCAAAATGGTTCAAATGGCTCTGAGCACTATGGGACTTAACATATGAGGTCATCAGTCCCCTCGAACTTAGAACTACTTAAACCTAACTAACCTAAGGACATCACACACATCCATGCCCTATGCAGGATTCTAACCTGCGACCGTAGCGGTCGTGGGGTTCCAGACCGAAGCGCCTAGAACCACTCGGCCACAACGACCAGCCAAGCAAGTCAGTGGGCTACTACTGTTGCTGCTAGTTAGAAGTGGAAAGAAAAAATCAGAAATTTAGAGATTTTTGAAGTGTTGCTCAATATCCAGTGTTGATGAGGCTTAACCAATTCCACAACCATTACAAATTATTAACCAGTTTCGCTGAACACAGTGCTTAACGAAAACGCTTGTCTTGAGGTATCACTAGACATCATCACCACGCTATCCACAGTAATAAACACACCGTTCGGTTTCTGCAAATATCAACGTCTCCATCTGGAACAGCTAGTACCTCGTTAATTTCTCAGATGTTTCTCGAACAGCTAACCAACAGCGTTCCTTACTGGGACGGTACCTGCTTGATGTTATCATCGAGGGTGTCACCAACGAAAATCACATGGAAAGTATGGAAAAAATGCTCCAGATCTAATAATAACGTAGCCTTATGAGGAGTCTCTCGCAATAACAAATTTTCCAACCGGAAATAGAGTATTTGCAGCACATTTGGAAATTACGAGAATCCAGCCTACGTCTTCAGGTTTATAGTCAGTACAAAAGTTAATATCATCACAAAACTTAAAGAAGCTACGGTCACTCAGGGAGAAATAAGTAATGAATTTCATTTCGTATGAGATGAGGCAGTAGTGATGGCTCTATTAAACCTCCTTCGCCAAACGAACGTCCGTTATACATGCTCGCGGAATGCGAAAAGACATACAACCGACTTACAGAATTACTGCTAACAGCTCAGTGTTTACACTGTTTCGAAGCTGAAAACACTCAGAGTTGCTGCAAATGCATCACAACTAGGCGTAGGAACAGTGCTGTCCCATCGCCAGTCGGATGGCTTAGACCACCCTACCGCTTTCATCTCAAAGACGCTATTCAAGGCTCTGCGTAATTACCCTCAAAGTTAAAAAGGTACAATAGATATGACTTCCTCGCTGACTGAATTTCACCAATATTCGTATGGCGTCATGTTCCACCCAATCCTAGATCTGAACAACAGTTTGCTCCCTTCCACCCCACAAGAGACATATTAGACCGAATGACTCGCCGTTTTCAGTGTTGGGACAATCGCCCTAGTGGTTTAAAATAAGAAATCAATTACCATCCTGCAGTAGGGAACGCAAACGCAGCTGTGCTGTCTCGTATGCTGCCCAGCCTTGACACATCGTTCGATGACGTATCTAGACAAAGCTAATGAAAACGTATGAAAGATTTTGCACTCTCTCTTTGAACTACAGACATATCGGCAGCCAGTTCTATGGAAAGTTCGACAATTGATATATTGGTCATGACCAACGTCGAAAAGGTTGGTGAAGACGCCAAGCCGTCAACTAATATTCTCACTTACAGTATTGTATGATGACACTGCACTCTTGTGCAGTGACATGTTTCATTGTGATCCGTCCGTCACGTGGAATGAGAGTGTCCGCACGCTCCAACGTTGCAGGAGTCAAAGCGGTGTGCGGCCGACCGTTAAGCGGGAGATCGGACAGGTTTGAGCGACCGTATTGTGAAGAACACAGACGCCTCGCCCAACGGCTCACCGTGTGTGTCTTCACCGTCAGGTCTCTGTTGGCATTCTGCAAGTACGTATGAAAAACGCCGATGCTCTGATTCTCCACCATAAGAAACCCAATGACAGCTCTCTGATTCGAACACACCTCCACTACAGAATCCGGTTTGAACGCTACGTATAGCGTCGCCACTTGTCGGAACTTCATGAAACTTTAGAGGCTGAAGCATGAATATTCCACGATGCTTCACAACTAATTCCGCAGTTCTTAAACCAAAACTGGCGGAAAAAAATGTGTTGCATTACTTATTGAACGCCCCTCGTTCGAATCGAAACCTGGAAAGTGTGCGTGCGAGGAGCCGCCACGAAAAGCATGGAATGCGGACGTGCGGTTTCTGTTGGGAATGGTCACCCAACGCAAATATCACGTGGCACGTTGACGCTACTACTGATTTGGGGCCAAATTATATGAGCGGAATACCAGAACCACTGCTAGAGGTAGACACAAAGGAGCCGCACTAGATCCCCTACCCTGGATGTGAAAATGGCGGGCAACGCATGACCCTCATATCACACAGAGATCCACCTTACAAGACACAAGCGGGGTTCTTTGCCGGCCGGGGTGGCCGAGTGGATCTAGGCGCTACAGTGTGGAACCGCGCGACCGCTACAGTCGCAGGTTCGAATCCTGCCTCGGGCATGGGTGCGTGTGATGTCCTTAGGTTGGTTAGGTTTAAGTAGTTCTATGTTCTAGGGGACTGCTGACTTCAGAAGTTTAGTCCCATAGTGCTCAGAGCCATTTGAACCATTTTTTGAACAGGGTGCTTTCGCTCTTCGTCGCCTTGCGTAAGGGGACGAGTCTGATTACGTAGTACTTCCGCGGTACTAAAGGAATATTAACAAGCAGAGCTCGAGCACGAAAACTGGTGGCATGTAATGAGTAGAGTCACTTGAAGCGGCTCCAGCATCAAACTGACCAATACCACTATATTTCAAAATTTTCATCCTCGATCATGATTTCGAAGCTTTCGTTTTACACACCAAAACCACTAATGCTTTGACCGTCGTCCCTAAGTCACTGCCGGTCGCTGTCTCCTACAGCCAGCTCACCGATTGCTGGCGTCCCATTCTACTGTACGTCTTTCCTTAGGCACGTCTCCAGCGACATCGCTCGCCAGCCGTTCCGTGAGCAGAGTGCGTCCAGCACTCCACTCCAATTCCGAGCGTGCCAGCCACGCCGACGCCGCCTGAGCGACGCATCGGCCGAGGGCGCCCCGCGCCTCTTACTGCAGTATTCCATTGCTGTGCCCAGCCCTCTAGTCTTTCACGGCTATACCTCTCCATGAAGGCCCCTTTCTGACGTCGCCGTTTCTCCTGGCCCGCTCCCTTTTTTTTCATTTTTTGTCAGCAGATCAACAAAACCAATAAGTGAAGTAAGTTCCGTTGTGAATATCATTGCATCATAAATCCTGAGGCAACACGATCAGTGATGATGCGTGAAACCATCTACAGATTAACAGTGCCTATTAAACCAATGTCAGAATAAAAATAGGTCGACTCTTCACTGTTTATTAGACAGGCGTCCTCAGACAGAATGAACAAAATTTTTCAACTCTGGGGCAAGTATTATATATTATGTGCAGCATTAATGCTTCGGGGAGTTGTCTGATAATTACAATAAATATTAAATTGTCAGTAATATGAAGAGGAAGCAAACAGATCGAAAACTGAAGTTTAAAAGATGAATAGAAAATTACTATACACACTGTAATAATGTCTTTAAAAAAAGTAGGGTATCACTGTGAGTTCTGGGCAGAATAAATATCGAGCAACACATTACTTTTGCTAATGTCAGTATCAGCTTTCAACGAAATCACAATATCAGCATCTGGGGATGCAAATCAGGCTTGCTTTAAATACACTCTGTAACGGTTGTGAGCGTTAGTTACCTTTGAAATTTGACGTGGTGATTTGATGTTAGTGAAGAATGCCTTTAAGGCGACAAAGACGACATTATCAACATGCCACTGAGTTTGAACAAGCCCGTGTAATACGGCTACGAGAAGCTGACTCTCCCTTCTGCGATATTGCAGAAAGTCTTGGAAGGAATGTAGCCACTGTATACGATTGCTGGCAGCAGTGGTCACGAGCATGTAAAGTCACAAGAAGACCGCGCTCCGGACTGCGAGGTGGCACGAACGAGAAGGAAGACCGTCGTGTTCGGCGTATGGCTCTGGCACACCGTACTGCATCTGCATCAGGGATTCGAGTACTAATTGGCACCACAGTAGCACAACGTACTGTTACAAAGAGGTTAGTCCAAGGACAGTTCTGAACCAGACGACCTGTAGCGTGCATTCCATTGACCCCAAACCACCGCCATCTGCGACTCAGGTTGTGTCAACCAGGTGCTTATTATAGGGCAGGATGAAAGCTCGTCCTGCCTCGGTGCCAGTGATGGCCGTGTGGTGGTTGGAAGGTAGCTAGTTGAGGCCCTGCACCCAACCTGGCTGTATCCTAGACACACTGGATCTACACCTGGAGTTGTCTGGCGAGTGCCTTGGTATGACAGCAGGAGAACTGTCGTGGTTATCCCACGCGCACCGAGTGCAAATTTGTACGTTATTCTGATGATTAGATCCGTTGTGCCGCCATTCGTGAATAGTATTCCAAAAGGTTCTTACCAACGGGATATCGCTTGCCCACATACCGCTATTGTAACCCGATATTCTCTACAGTGTTTCGATATGTTGGCTTGGTCTGCTTGATACCAGATCTGTCTCCAATCTATCACATATGGATATATGGGACATCATCGGACGACAAGTCCAGCGTCATCCATAAACAGCATTAACCGTCCATATATTGACCGACCAAATACAACAGGTATGGAACTGCATCCCACAAACTGGCATCAGGAATATTGCCAACACAATGCATGCACTTTTGTATGTTTGCATTCAACAGTGTGGCCGTTACACGGGTTATTGAGGTGCCAGCATTTCACATTTGCAATAGCTTCCCTCTGGCTTACGTTAACCTGTGATGATGCAGTGTTAATCAATTAAATATGTTAGGTAGAGGCCGGCCGGAGTGGCCGTGCGGTTATAGGCGCTACAGTCTGGAGCCGAGCGACCGCTACGGTCGCAGGTTCGAATCCTGCCTCAGGCATGGATGTGTGTGATGTCCTTGGGTTAGTTAGGTTTAATTAGTTCTAAGTTCTAGGCGACTGATGACCTCAGACGTTAAATCGCATTCTGCTGAGAGCCATTTTTGTTACGTAGACAGATGTGTTCCCAAAATTTCATTACTCTACACTAGTTATTTTTTGGCGTTGCCATTTCTTTCCGCCAGTGTATTTGCAGCAATAGGTGCTGGTTGACAGGTCAGTAACTCATCTCTAAGTAAACTCTTGTACTTTGATTAACGGATTCTTAAAGACGTCAAATAAAGTACTGAATTCTGAAATTCTGTAGCTCCGGGTATATTCTTAATATCGCCATGTGATAAAAATATGGTAGTTCAAATTTCTTTCATTTTTCTCTCTGCAGTATAACGTCACATTCTCTGTTTCAAGCGTTCGTATCTCGTAGGGCGCTGACCGGAACAGTTAACGCATCATAGAGGGGAGAGGTTCATGTTACACTTGATATCATTTCCCACTGTTAGTTTTGCCTATGTATGTAAAATACTGTGGCTGTACTTCTGTCACTTAAAAACAGTAGCTGTTTATAATGCACTGTCGTACTTTCATGTGACTGGTTGTCCCTTTACGTTTTAGGTCAATACAGAAGAGATGAAATGTCGAAATGTAGGCTAAAGTTAAATTGACACTTTCCATACTGAAGCTACCATCGCAAACAGTTTCAGCAAATCTCTATAGCCACACAGATGAAGTTCTACGATGTCATTGCACAATAAACCTCCATAACTAGATTCAAAATTTAAATACTCGCTGCAGTCTTCATTCACAATAACTATAGAAAGTTTTTAGTTCTTATTTTCTCATGTCTGTCTGATAGGACATGATATCTTTCGTGGTAGAAAAGGATAAGAGGATGCGTCTGAAGCAAATAGGGTAGACAAATTTAGCTGGTAAGAAGAATGCCCAGTACCGTATTTATTTTTGTCTTGAATTATTAGTCAGAGCCGCGATGGCCTCTCAAGGACTGATACTTCTTTCAAGAGACATACGACTGGTTAAGAAAAAGTATCTCATATTTTACTCTCAAAAGCTAAACTTAGAGTAAGATCCTCTACCAACTTTCTATGGTCATTACTCTTTTACAGATTTTCCGCAGCCTTCGGCATTTATGACAGCTGTAAATATGAATCGGAAACTGTAACCCAATGTCGCTCAGATATACCTCTTTCATGAGACAGAATGTGTGCATTGAGTGTAGCCTCTGCCCTGCAGTTGAGCTAACTGAAGGGAGAGCTGTTGAGAAGAGAGCGCGTAGCGAGTTCCGCTGGTGGCTTAACGCACAGCGCCAGCTAAGCCTGCGCACGACGCTTCTGGCTTTGCAAGACATTCTGCTGTTTACGGCGCGTCGTAAAACCGCCGGCCACCGCTCTCTGGTGAGTTGCCATCGAGTCCGCAAACACTATATTCCCCGGATCTTCTTTTACGTCTCGCATCACCTTTCATCTCGCTTCTTCACATCGGGGGGCCACTAACGTGAATACGGACAAACATTGTTTTTGAACGATGCTGAGTCTCCCTTCCCTTTATGACTGCTGTTCTTTGGCGACGGCGTGTGGTACCCGCCAATCTAGAGGTTGGAAGTGGTGGTATGAAGTAGAAAGATTTCTCTTCAGTTGACCACCACATACCATTAACAGTGGCGTACAAACACCGATGTTCATGCTAAGGGCTCCGTGCAAAGACAAAAAGGATGATATTCGTAGGTAACTTACAGAACATGTCTTTCTTGATAAAAAATCAGGACACTCCTAAAATTCTTCTCATTCTTCTTCTTCTTCTTCTTATTATTATTATTATTATTATTGTTGTTGTTGTTATTGTTATTAGACACATCAATAAAAGTTTTGCATCCCCTAGTTTCTGAGCGTTCCGGAACCTGTAAATTTGAATAGAGATCAACATAAACATCAATTCCGCCCTTTTTGTTGCTCATGAAAACCACACATTGCGTGTTGTACCACCATACAGCGAGACCTTCAGAGGTGGTGGTCCAGATTGCTGTACACACTAGTATCTCTAATACCCAGTAGCACGTCCTCTTGCATTGATGAATGCCTGTATTCGTCGTAAAGTACTATCCACAAGTTCATCAATGACCTGTTCGTCCAGATTGTCGCACTCCTCAACGGCGATTCGGAGTAGATCCATCAGAGTGACTGGTGGGTCACGTCGTCCATAAACAGCCCTTTTCCATCTGTCCCAGTCATGTTCGATAGTGTTCATATCTGGAGAACATGCTGCCCACTCCAGTCGAGGGATGTCGTTGTCTTGAAGGAAGTCATTCAGAAGATGTGCACAACGGGGGCGCGAACTGTCATCCATGAAGGGGAATGCCTCGCCGATATACTGCTGATATGGATGCAATATCGGTCGGAGGATGGCATTCACGTATCGTACAGCCGTTACGGCGCCTTCCATGACAACCAGCGGCGTACGTCGGCCCCACATAATGCCACCCCAAAACAGCAGGGAATTCCCAACTTGCTGCACTCGCAGGACAGTGTGTCTAAGGCGTTCATACTGAACGGGTTGGCTCCAAACACGTCTCCGACAATTGTCTGATTGCAGGCATATGCGACACTTATCGGTGAAGAGAACGTGATGCCAATCCTGAGCTGTCCATTCGGCATGTTGTTGGGCCCATCTGTATCGCGCTCCATGGTGTCGTGGTTGCAAAGAGGGATCTCCAGAAAAGTCATTATACTCGAACATAATACGTGTTCCAAAATTCTACAACTGATCGACGTTAGAGATATGGGTCTATAGTTCTGCACATCTATTCGACATCCCTTCTTAAAAACAGGGACGACCTGTGCCCTTTTCCAATCCTTTGGAGCGCTACGCTCTTCTAGAGACCTACGGTACACCGCTGCAAGAAGGGGGGCAAGTTCCTTCACGTACTCTATGTAAAATCGAATTGGTATCCCATCAGGTCCAACGGCCTTTCCTCTTTTGAGCGATTTTAATTGTTTCTCTAGCCCTCTGTCGTCTATTTGGATGTCTACCATTTTGCCATCTGTGCGAAAATCTAGAGAGGGAACTACAGTGCAGTAATCAGGCTAGTTCTCCTTGTTTCCTTGCAGAAATAAAGAATGTACATGTAAATAAAGAGCACAGTGCATGTAAACTTGTACGCATGTTAGCTGTAAATAAGCTGAAACACAGCAATGCAAGACAAAACGGTAGACAAGTTTGCTTCCATATCTCCTTAAGCAGTCTTCTCCGACCCCAGGTTCCCTGTCTCAAATTTTTCAGTGTGTCATTCTCTATGTCCTGTTACATTTTTGCAAGCTCTTAAGGCAATATATACACCCTAATTCTTAACAAAAATTGTGAAGCATGCAGGAGGGGAGGAAGAAATGACATGAAACTTCATGATTTTAGAGGTTTTGTGATGTTATTCAAGTGACTACAAAACCAAGATAAATTTACGAAGAACTTGGCAGTATGAGCCGACTTATAAGGGTGACTTTGCACCCCTTATGGGTTGGACGCACACACTTATTTGGTTGGAAAGTGTGTCATAAATCCGTTGCCTTCTCTCCTGAGGCAAGCTGGCCCATAACCATCGCGAGTGGTCGTTGACCTCCTGGGTACTGCTACTAAGACATAGTTGACGTCTGAGTTGTTCCTACATTTGATCTATCGGGGACAGATCTGAGAATATTGCTGGCCACAGAAGTGTCTTAATATCGCACACACATAGAGACTCGTGTTGTGTGAAAAATGGCACCATTATACTGTCACATCAGAGATAAGACACGAGGACGCAGGATGTACGTGACACACCTTTTTGTCGTCACCAGAGCCCCCTCAGTCATTACTGACTGTGACCTGAAATCAACCCGTTGGCTTACAGACCATGACACCAGGAGAAACAGCGCTGATCCACTCCAAAACGTTTGACGAATGGGAGCACACCCCAGGTCGCCTCCATAGTCACCGACGGTGGTTGTCCGGGCTATCCCGGAAGCGTGATGTTGAGCCCAATGCGACGCCATTCATCAACGCTCCATGCTTTCCGTTCACGGGAGCACTCCAAAAACAGCTGTTTGCCTTGTGGTGTTGACGGTACCTTACGCATGGGACATTAATTGCCTATTTCGCCTGCCGCTGGTGTCCAACCAAGACTGTAAAGCCGTCGGCACACGGACCGTGCATCCGAACGTTGAGCGTTGAGCCTGTCGAGTCTCTGACGTCATAGCGTGGAATAGCACGTTCGGGAGTCTCTCCGAACGTGCAGATCAATATCCGGCATGTCAGATATTCTGAGCGTGCGTCTGAGCGTTGACCAATGAGATGGGACAACGCCACATACGTCACACGCACGCCGTCTCCCTTCAGTACAGAATTGTGAGGCGCCATATTGGCATTCATTTCAAGCCTAAATGTATATATGCCGTTTCTGAGCACCAGCTAATTGAAAATCACTGGAAAACCCGTTGTTAACTGTGTGATTCGTTCCAATAAAATAAAGAGAAACATCACATTCGTGTCAAAAGAATTATTGTAACTTGCGTATTATGAGAGTACGCTATTTGAAGGCAGCGACACACTGAAAATTCACCCAAAACGCATTGTTATGGTACAATTTGTTATAGTTAAATTTCGATTAGTAACATAAGTATCTACTATTTACGTTTTTAGCAACGGGTAACAGAATATGCCTAAGGATACGTTACGAGATGTTGGTTCAGCGTAAAGAGTAGCGTCTCTACCCAGCAATGGATTTAGGTTGGGGCGGTTGTTCGCGTCTCAACACTTCCACATTTCTTTCCCTAACATACGCGTTTTTATTAGGTCCTGATACTTAATTATTAGTTTAATATAAGTATATGTTATAATATTTGATGTTATCTAAATATAAGCTCACCTTTTTTTGAGGGCTGACTTTGTTCGAATGGCTTAATCTACAGGACAGCTTGCGCTACTTGTATAAAGATTTTTTGCTCCTTTTACGCTTCGTAATTCACATGTTGCAATGATTCTGCTACTTGGTAGGAACAGTGATTAAGTAAGACTGACCTTGGGGTTTTACTAAAATGTGGGAATGATGAAATAACGTTTATGTTAAGCGGAGAAGTATTCCAAATTTGTACCGCACTGTTTGTAATGGAACTTTTATGAGCCTGTGTCCCTATTGATTGGACCGGGTACTTTCCTTTTCGTGGACGATGAAGGAAATGTGCATTTTAATAGAGCTAACGTGGGAATTTTAAGGGCGCCCGTTGAGTAAACAGTGTGATTTACGAACTAGAAAAATCCCTCAACTGCCGCTGGAGTGCGTTGCGATCGCGTGTGCCACGTTGGGCCCCACGTACCGTATGCACAAGTCTCATCGTTCCTGAGCGTTCAGCAGCACGTTGAACTTGTCACGCTCAACGTTGACGTTCGACAGCACGGTTCGTGTGCCAACGACTTAAGGTGGTGTGGCTTGGCGTGCGGACGTGTTCGGCGAGCGCTCCCCTTATTGTTGCGATTGTGGTGGGAACACGTGGTTGGAGTGCTGTGCAAGTTTGTGCACGGATAGTTAAAGGTGTAGTCTGTCACGTTACGCAATGAAGACTAGTTTGGGACTGCAGTTTCGGCTAGAGAGGTTTTTTTCTCCGTGTTAGTGAGTTTATTCTTGTGAGCCGTGTGGCAAGTTTCGTCGGCGGAGCGGGTGTCCATTGTCCTCTGGCGGCGGCGACGCGTGGCGCCTTCCGCTGACGGTGCGGTGTGCAACGGGCTGCAGTGACGTCGGACGCGGGCGGCGCTGACAGCGCGGCTTGGGGCGGGCTGACTGCGCGAGCCACAGCTGTTCGTTGTTGCAGGCGTCCCGGACAGCAGCGCCCGACTCAACGGACACCATATACGCCAGCAGGCTGCAGGTATTTTCAGCCGGCGTGTGGCCCTTATTTCCTCGCGCTTCTTTGACACTAGCATACTGCCTGAACACGAAGGCAGAGTTAACAGAGTTACTAGAAGTTAAGACCGTTTTTCACAGACTCAGACATCGGGAGCTGGCTGTCGGTTTCCAATTATTGCCTGGTGTAGGCCACTTCCACCTCACTTTGTGAAATATTTTAAGTACGCGGCCACTGGAGCGTACATCGCGGGAAAGCTGGTGTCGGCTGCATCAAACACCGAAGAAGGCGGCCAGACGCCGAAATTAAACATTACAGTAACATCGGCCGGCAACAAGAATGACAACACACCAACACGGGAACAAGGAGCGATCAGACAAACAAGCTCGACAGGGGATGTAACGCCTAGACGTACAAACATGGAATCAAAAATGATAGCAGCTGTAGACGAAATTCTAGCGGATTTTCAAGCAGAGCTAAAGCAGATACGGGTGTCGACCACAATTACTGCAACAGTCAGGAACTAAATATGGGCTTTAGCAATCGGCCAAATCAGATTTCGTGGACAAAATGACGAAGTAAGCCGGCCGGTGTGGCCGTGCGGCTCTAGGCGCTTCAGTCTGGAACCGCGTGACCGCTACGGTCGCAGGTTCAAATCCTGCCTCGGGCATGGATGTGTGTGCTGTCCTTAGGTTAGTTAGCTTTAAGTAGTTCTAAGTTCTAGGGGACTGATGACCACAGATGTTAAGTCCCGTAGTGCTCAGAGCCATTTTATTTTGACGAAGTAAGAACTGAAATCGAACGACTGCGTAGGGAATTAGCGGCGGAAAATGCCCCTGACGCAATAGACAGAACTGAAACTTTGGAAATGGATATCGCACCCATAAAGGAAGAAAATCAAAAATTGCGCACCTGAGCGAGGCCAACGCCACTGATTTTCTCTTCAATCGCGGCAGGTGGTCCTGTCACCAAGCCGAAATCAGAACTGAAGAACAAACCGAATTAGCAAAAAATAAACAGGCAGCTGTCCTCTTTTTTAAATCAGAGAACAACCAAGATGCTAAAGCTATAAGGGAAACCTTAAATAAAGCAATAAACCCTAGACTTGATAAAATAAAAGCAGTAAGGAATACATCAAACATAGTAATACTTTAAACTGAGATACAAGCACACAAGTAGATGATTATTAAAAAAAATACATCAAACTTAAAGGACATTCGATGCGAAGAACCCAGAAAACTAAGACCACTGGTGGCAGTACACTACATTGCAACAACACGTACAGATCAGGACTTTATAGAAGAACTATTTGAAATAAATCTCAGCGACCACATCACCAAAGAGGAACTCCAACAAGAATTCAAAATACGATGCAGAACAGGCCCTGAAGCGGAAAGAGCGGTAAATAATATTCTAGACGTGACACCAAGGATTAGATTACTGTTAATACGGAGGGATCAGCTGTACATACAATTTGAATCTTTACGCTTTATGGATTATGTGTCAGTGCAAAAGTGTCTCAACTATTGGGATTTTGGCCATTTGTCAAGATGATGTGACAGGGAAGCTATCTGCGAGAAATGTGCGAAACCCGGCCATAAAAAAATCGACTATCATGAAGTAACAATTATTCGCAGTATTCCTTGCAAGAATAGGAAAAGAGCATCTAATAAAGCTGGGGCATTAGAATGCCTTACAAAGAACTCTGCAAATGACAAAAAAAAAAAAACGGAGTATGATGGTCACCAACAATGTCAGCTAGCACACACCAAAACAAAAGCGGTGAGACAACACTATTTGGACTCCTAGATATGGATACGAATACAAGTATCAACTATGGAGATGTATAGACGTTCTCCCTACAAAACACGGATATGAACGTCAGCATCCCACCTCGCCGAAGCAAACACAAAACACCAGCAACCAAAACAAGAGCGTGGTGATGTGCAGTAGCCTGGAGGCAATAACTTGGGCTGCTGCTGACCGCAGATTCTCCAACGGATATGAATCCCCTCAATAGTTGCAACATTGTGCAATAAAAATATTTTATCCTAACAGATTACATCGACGACACGTGTATTTACGGCGTCATAGACTACAATGCGGCGTGGCACATCGAACGCGAACTTTTCCAGTGACCAACATTCCAAACGGCGGCCTTTCTTTGAGTAGAACTGGAAGAGGAAACTTTGAGTAAAGAAAGCCTTAGAAACAACATACTACACACATAAGAAAAATATAAAAATGGCGATAGACATTCAGGATACGGTCATACCCACCAAGAACAGGACCATGACATAATCGTTCAACACAACACACCACACTTAACAGAAGTACATAACAATGAGAACGGACATCCGAGGCACAGTCAAGCCCATTCCGAACAGGATAATGAAACAGGCCTAACACCAGTACATCTGGACACACGGAAACAACATAAACACAAATGAACTGTTCCCTCGCCAGAGGATAAGTTACCGAATAATGAAACAACAATTTAAAAAAAAAAAAAATGTGAATATCACACATAAAAATATAAACGATTCATGCAAACTGTACGTTTCTTCTACGGTGGCAATACCCACGAAAAGACAGCTGAGGTGGAAGAAACAGTTGTCAATGAGAAACAAACGCAAACAGAAAACTTCAAACAACAAAAAGTGACCACACACCATATGGATACTACAGGGTGTTTCAAGAATGACCGGTATATTTGAAACGGCAATAAAAACTAAACGAGCAGCGATAGAAATACACCGTTTGTTGCAATATGCTTGGGACAACAGTACATTTTCAGGCGGACAAACTTTCGAAATTACAGTAGTTACAATTTTCAACAACAGATGGCGCTGCAAGTGATGTGAAAGATATAGAAGACAACGCAGTCTGTGGGTGCGCCATTCTGTACGTCGTCTTTCTGCTGTAAGCGTGTGCTGTTCACAACGTGCAAGTGTGCTGTAGACAACATGATTTATTCCTTAGAACAGAGAATTTTTCTGGTGTTGGAATTCCACCGCCTAGAACACAGTGTTGTTGCAACAAGACGAAGTTTTCAACGGAGGTTTAATGTAACCAAAGGACCGAAAAGCGATACAATAAAGGATCTGTTTGAAAAATTTCAACGGACTGGGAACGTGACGGATGAACGTGCTGGAAACGTAGGGCGACCACGTACGGCAACCACAGAGGGCAACGCGCAGCTAGTGCAGCAGGTGATCCAACAGCGGCCTCGGGTTTCCGTTCGCCGTGTTGCAGCTGCGGTCCAAATGACGCCAACGTCCACGTATCGTCTCATGCGCCAGAGTTTACACCTCTATCCATACAAAATTCAAACGCGGCAACCCCTCAGCGCCGCTACCATTGCTGCACGAGAGACATTCGCTAACGATATAGTGCACAGGATTGATGACGGCGATATGCATGTGGGCAGCATTTGGTTTACTGACGAAGCTTATTTTTACCTGGACGGCTTCGTCAATAAACAGAACTGGCGCATATGGGGAACCGAAAAGCCCCATGTTGCAGTCCCATCGTCCCTGCATCCTCAAAAAGTACTGGTCTGGGCCGCCATTTCTTCCAAAGGAATCATTGGCCCATTTTTCAGATCCGAAACGATTACTGCATCACGCTGTCTGGGCATTCTTCGTGAATTTGTGGCGGTACAAACTGCCTTAGACGACACTGCGAACACCTCGTGGTTTATGCAAGATGGTGCCCGGCCACATCGCACGGCCGACGTCTTTAATTTCCTGAATGAATATTTCGATGATCGTGTGATTGATTTGGGCTATCCGAAACATACAGGAGGCGGCGTGGATTGGCCTCCCTATTCGCCAGACATGAACTCCTGTGACTTCTTTCTGTGGGGACACTTGAAAGACCAGGTGTACCGCCAGAATCCAGAAACAATTGAACAGCTTAAGTAGTACAGCTCATCTGCATGTGAAGCCATTCCGCCAGACACGTTGTCAAAGGTTTCGGGTAATTTCATTCAGAGACTACGCCATATTATTGCTACGCATGGTGGATATGTGGAAAATATCGTACTATAGAGTTTCCCAGACGGCAGCGCCATCTGTTGTTGAAAATTGTAACTACTGTAATTTCGAAAGTTTGTCTGCCTGAAAATGTACTGTTGTCCCAAGCATATTGCAACAAACGGTGTATTTCTATCGCTGCTCGTTTAGTTTTTATTGCCGTTTCAAATATACCGGTCATTTTTGAAACACCCTGTAAAAACAACATGAAAACACAAAAAGCTCACACTAAAAAATCACAACAATCATCAACTGACGAGACATCATATGACACAAAACTGGGAACGACATCAATATACCACGACCCAGCACAAAAAACAGAGTTACAAAACCATGAAGTAAGAAACAAAATAGGATAAAATGACATCGAAGAGAACTTGCGCCTAAGTCCACTAGAAAGGAAAGGAGTTTTTCAAACTGCACTAACACTGGTGACAAGACTGAATCACCCATTGGGTGACATTATACGCTACCCCATGAATGAAAAACTGACACAATGAGTCTACGAACCGAAAATCTACCAGCAGATAAACTCGACCTCCGTATTCTTTTACGTAAATCATGTGAACGACGAAATGAAAACCTTAATCTTAACAAGATCTACAAGGGCCTGGTAAGGGCGCATGGACGCGTGTACCTCGATTACACCCAGCGCGGGCCGAAGTTCTATGTTTTTACTAAATTTCCATAGTGAAAGTCTTGCAGCTTAGCTGTATGGGTAGCACGATGGTGGCCGCAGAGCTTGGTAGGCTGGTGAACAAGGTACGCCCGAACATACTGTGTGTACAAGAACCATACACACGAGACGGAAGAATTCCAGGCCTTCAGAATAAGTACAAGCAAAAATGGTTCAAATGCCTCTGAGCACTATGGGACTCAACATCTATGGTCATCAGTCCCCTAGAACTTAGAACTACTTAAACCTAACTAACCCAAGGACAGCACACAACATCCAGTCATCACGAGGCAGAGAAAATCCCTGACCCCGCCGGGAATCGAACCCGGGAACCCGGGCGTGGGAAGCGAGAACGCTACCGCACGACCACGAGATGCGGGCAAGTACAAGCAAATTACAGGTACGAACAAGGCCAAGGCTGCAATCATTGTAGTAAACAATAACATTATAATAACGCAAATAACACAATTATTCACACAACGTATGGTTACAGTCGAACTAACTTCAGGCAGGGAAACATGGATCATTTCGTCGACCTTCGCCCAGTACTCATTTGATATAGAGCGTTTTGCTGAAGTAATGAAAGAAATTGCTCGATTTGCAAATGGCAGACGACTACTTATCTTAACAGATATGAATTCTAGGTCAACCTCTAACACTCTGACAGAAAGGACGCCAAAGGACAAATAATAGTCGACGTTATAAACGAATGTAATCTTTTCGTTTTAAACAAACCAGTCCAGCCACCAACTTAACACGGAAACAGTGGAGTAGGCAGAAACATGGACATTTGTCTGGAAAACAACGCGTCATTAATGCAGGTAGCGAACTGGCATGTGCCCGATAAGAAAATACTCACTGAACATAACGCAATAATTACATACACTAAAACAAACACAGACAGAGACGCAGACACATTACAACACTAAAGGTTGCTGCTAAGCAAAGCAAAAGGACAAAAACTAAGGCACGTGAGTGAAGAGTCTCACCCAAGGAAGCATAGATCACAGAGCTCAGGTTCTTGCAGACGTCTTACAGAGAGTACAAGCTCCAGCAACACCTCCAGCACGCGACGCACCCAAACAAATGGCACCATGGCCAGAACTTTTAACAGACTAAGAAAAGACATTCGTGACAAACGACCATGTTATCAAAAATCAAAGACGGCACAGGAAAGAGAGATTAGACTTCTACATTATCGTTACGATACAAAGGTGAACTACGTAAGACTAGGAAAGTGCCCTGCGACACATTTGTTACGACAGCCGTCTAAACTGCAGACTGAACGTATAAAGACTCCTACACTACGACCAACATTGGCGAAACCAGATGGTACCACAATAAGAGGCTGGAGATGCACAGCACAGGAACTCCCCAAGAAACTACATTTGACGATGAGGAAACGAAGGTATCACCGCCTCCTTTACTTCACAAGGAAGTTTTACTGGCAATACATAGTAAAAAGAACAAAAAGGCTCCGGTCCCTGATGGCATCCACCCAGAAACCATCAAACAAGCTGCATCACTTATCGTACCGCATCTGAAAGACTTACTGAATGATGCTCTACTAGAAGGACAGTACCGAATATATGGAATACGGCAAATGCAGTTATAATCAAGAAAGCGGAGGGCAAAGACCCGACTGACCCTAAGATATACAGACCAATATGCGTCACTAACATTCTGGCAAAGGAACAAACGAGATTTCTGTGCCATAGACTTCAGTCGTATCGGCAGCTCTTCGACCTTAGCCCACATCAGTTTGGTTTTCGACCACATAAATCCATCGACGACGCAGAAAACGGTCAAAGAAATGACACAGACAATAAATGACAAATACATAGTAGCAATCCTAATTGATATAGCTGGTGCTTTCACAACCTTTGGTGTCCGGCGCTGTTTGCAAGACTTAGAGATGAATGTTCCACTGGCTCTATTCAACAGCCTGATAGATTATTGTAAAAACGGTATAGTGGAACGGAAGACTGCGAACCAAAAGTTAATAAGGAGAGTAACAAAGGGATGTATGGAAGGATCCATATGCTGAACGATTTTCTGGGACATAGCCATAGAATCACTACTGAATGCATTAGAAGACAACGATATGGCAAACGGGGTTGTTGAATTCGCTGTTGACCTTATGGTCATGGAACCTGCAAACTGCAGGTCCCAATTAGAGATAAAACCCACGCGGCTCCTTGCGTTCATCATTACAATTCGCCACAGACCAGCTGCCTACTGGCTGAAGAGGGAAAGACGTGACAAATTATGAGATATAACTGGATCAGACATAACCGACATACAGAAATCAAGCAAGTGGAGAACTGACACATGGCAGACAGAATTGGACATAACCGATAAGGGAAGATGAGTGTACTCTTTCTTCCCCAGTATGCGAGAGCGGATGAATTTGAGGTACACTAAACACTAACCAAACACGTGGCATGGTGCACTTTCTCACGGGCCATGGCCCGTATCCTGTGCTTCTCCTCCACAGGTTTGGCCTAAAACAGACTCACGCTTGTGCCTGCGGTGACAATGGCACATCTGAACACATAGTGCTCATCTCTCATGCCCTAGGACACATAAGACAGATTTTAGGAAACCAGGACATAGGGCAGTTATACCAAGATAAGATGACTGGAACTCTATAAACAGCATTGCAGACGAGGTATCCCTAGAACTATATGCGACATACACTATGTGATCAAAAGTATCCGGACACTTGACTGAAAATGACTTAAAAGTTTGTGGCGTCCTCCATCGGTAAAGCGGGAATTCAGTATGGTGTTGGCACACCTTTAGCCTTAATGACAGCTTCCACTCTCGCAGGCATACTTTCAATCAGGTGCTAGAAGGTTTCTTGGGAAATGGTAGCCCATTCTTCACTGAGTGCTGTACTGAGGAGAGGTATCGATGTCGGTCGGCAAGGCCTGGCAAGAAGTCGGTGCTCCAAAACATCCCACAGATGTTCTATAGGATTCAGGTCAGGACTCTGTGCAGGCCAGTCCATTAAAGGGATGTTATTGTCGTGTAACCACTCCACCAAAGGCCGTATATTATGAACAGGTGCTCGATCGTGTTGAAAGATGCAATCGCCATCCCCGAATTGATCTTCAACAGTGGGAACCAAGATGGTGCTTAAAACATCATTGTAGGCCCGTGCTTCGATAGTGCCACCAAAACAAAGGGTGCAAGCCCCCTCCATGAAAACCAAGACCACGCCATAACACCACCACCTCCGAATTTTACTGTTGGCACTACACACACTGGCAGATGACGTTCACCGGGCACTCGCCATACCCACACCCTGGTATCGGATCGCCACACCGTGTACCGTGATTCGTCACTCCACACATCATTTTTCCACTGGATGGTTAGTAGGTGAGGTTTCCATATTAATTGCCAGTCGAAGGTTAGTCTAGGGTACTTTAGTGTGTTAGTTAGCTGGATGGGACGGTCGTAAGCAGTGAGGTAAAAGAGATGTAGACAGAAGGTGCGGGTGGTGCGTCCTATAATTATTGCCTGGGCTTCGGAGGGGTTAATCTTACGGAGCCATTGGTTAAACCTCGAGGTATACTGATTGAAGTGACTTTGGAGGGATCGTTGAGATTTTTGGAGCCTAGGATAGAGGGTTAGGAAAACATTGTCATCAGCATAGTGAAGGAGGTGGATGGAAGCAGGTGGTTTGGGCACATCGGTAGTATGTAAGAGGTAAAGGGGAGGGGAAAGAACGGAACCTTGCGGCCCTCCTGCACTGAGGTGGGAGGTACGGGTGTTCGTGTTTTTAACAGTGGCATAGGAGGGGCGATTGGAGAAAAAGGATGCAATAAGTCGGATATACACGAGTGTCCAAAACTAAAGCAACAAACTTCGGTTTCCCTCTCCTGTGTCTAATTAACGATCTAATCATACAAACTGTCAACAGATGTCCATATGATTGTGTTCTGCTCGAAATATGGCATTTCGGTCAACGGAAAACCACACCCACGATGACGTCAGGTCAGCTATTAAACGGAGTAGTGTTAGCCTTGTAGTCCGACATCCAAAATTGTTCTTCAAATGTTTGTGAAATCTTATGGGACTTAACTGCTAAGGTCATCAGTCCCTAAGCTTACACACTACTTAACCTAAATTATCCTAAGGACAAACACACACACCCATGCCCGAGGGAGGACTCGAACCTCCACCGGGACCAGCCGCACAGTCCACGACTGCAGCACCCCAGACCACTCGGCTAATCCCGCGCGGCACACAATTGTTGTGTACACAGCCACAGACAATGCAATATGGCACAGAGAAGACGCCTACCAGACATTCTGCGAGGAGGGCCGTAGGAAGAATGGAAGCAGGACAGTCGCAAACTCATGTGGGCCGATGGCACATCACGTGAATCGTTGTGTTGTTGCTCTGAAGGGGGCGACAGTTTATAGACACCGAAACTGTGCCGCGCGAGATAGCCGTGCGGTCTAGGTGCCTTGCCACGGTTCGCGCGGCTCTCCCCGTCGGAGGTTCGAGTCCTCCCTGGGGGATGGGTATGTGTGTTGTCGTTAGTGTAAGTTAGTTTAAGTTGAATTAAGTAGTGTCTAAGCCTATGGACCGATGACCTTAGCAGTTTGGTGCCATAGGAACTTACCTCAAATTTCCAAAATTTCCGGAACTGTATCACGATGACCGGGGCAGGGCCAACCACGTGTGACATCAGAAAGAGAGGACTGTTATTTGGCCGTAAGGGCTCGACAGTACCGCCTTAGTACTATGCAGTAACTGGCAACTGTCCTCGCAGCATTCACTAGACATGTTGTATCAAGGCAAATTACGTAGAGACGGATTCGACAGAGTGGTCTTTATTGTCGGAGACCTGTATTTGTGCCTCTGACACGTCTTCACAGAAGGGAACGTGTAGAGTGGAGTCGTCAATATGCCACCTGGAAAGTTGAAGAGTGGGTCAATGTTCTGTTCACGGATGGATCCCAATTTCATTTGGAGAGTAATATTCGAAGGATTTGCATCTGAAGGGAATGTGGAACACGATTTCGAAATTCGAACATTGTGGAAACAGAACAGTATCAAGGAGGATCATTAATGTTGTGGGAAGGGATTATGTTGACGACTCAAACACCTCTTCATGAAATTGTACGGGAGAACAAGAAAGGTTCAACTGCTGTCAGGTATCGCGACGAGGTTTTGGTACCTCATGGACGTTTGTTGCGAGGTGCTGTGCGCCAAGGGACTTCGTATTGATGGACGATAATTCTCGACGTCATAGAGAAAAGATAGTTGATGTTCTCTTGCAATCGGAAGATACGGCAAGCATGGCGTGGTCTGCTCGCTGTCCCAATTTGAGCCCCACAGAAATTGTCTGGGATGGACTAGGGAGACGGGCTGCTTCACGTCAGCATCCACCAACCACTCTCCAGGCCTTGCGAGCAGATCTCCAGGAACAATGGGCATTGTTGCCTCAACATGAGATTGATGATATCATTGAAAGCATGTTCCGTTGTCGTCAGGCGTGTATTGCTTCCAGAGTTGGTTACACCCCATAGTGAGCACATTAATCAGTTATCGCAATGTGCGTGCAAATCTGTTATGTTGGAAAAAACGAAGAACAGTTTCTTCTACTGTTATGTATGTTGAAGCAGTTGACGTTGTGTACTCTTCCACTGTTTCTTCTTTGCTATCACTTGTTTACACTTTTTGTGGCAAAAGAAACGCAATCTTGCAAAATTTCCGTTTGTTGCTTTAATTCTGGACACCAGTGTAGTTGACTGGAAGCGCGTAAGTCTGAAGTTCGGAAAGGAGACCGGAATGCTATATTCGGTCGTATGCTTTTTCTAGGTCAAGGGAGACAAAGATTTAAGGTTGCAGAGCTGTTGGGAGAGGAGATGGATGAGGTTCAGGAGTTGATTATCAGCAGAGAAGTAGGAATGGAAGCCACACTGCGTAACAGGAAGCATATGGCTGTCGATGCATCGGGACAGGATGGATTAAAAGATCTTCCTAGACACTGAGGTGAGGCAGATGGGATGCTATGACGAGGTATCAGAGGTAGGTTTGTTTGGTTTGAGGGAAAGTAGGATTTGGGAGTTTTACCGCAGGTCGAGATAGTAGCCTTTGAGGTGGCGATAAATAATAGGGTCGTGGCCAGGAGTTGCGTTGCGTTTTATGTGAATTACTTGTTTTATGTCCTGCCCTGTAATTGGTGTGTTAATTCTGTTGTGGTGAGTTGTTCGAGTACATCTACATCTACGTGATTACTCTGCTGTTCACAATAAAGTGCCAGGCAGAGGGTTTAATGAACCAGCCTCAAGCTGTCTCTCTACCGTTCCACTCTCGAGCGGCACGCGGGAAAAACGAGCACTTAAATTTTTCTGTGCGAGCCCTGATTTCTCATATTTTATCGTGATGATCATTTCTCCATCTGTAGGTGGGAGCCAACAGAATTTTTTCACAATCGGAGGAGAAAAGTGGTGATTGAAATTTCATGAGAAGATCCCGTCGCAACGAAAAACGCCTTTATTTTAATGACTGCTTCGCCAATTTACGTATCATGTCTATGGCACTACCTCCCCTATTTCGCAATAAAACAAAAGTTACGTAAGCTAGGAGCCAGAGTAGGACCGTGGTATCTGTGCATCCATGGCCTGTAGGTAATTTGGAGTAGTCAAAGTGAGTGTCATCAGGGATGGAGATGATGTCGAAAAGATAGGATGCAAAGTGATTGACTTTGCTCAGGTCGTCTGGTAAGGAACTGCTGTTGTGAAGGGTCGGGTAGTGAAAGATGGGATGAGTGCCAATAAGTCGGTGGAATGCTTCTAGTACTTGGAAGAGTTTACTGGGAGTGTGGCATTGAGTCTGGTGCGTGTTTGGCGCCAGTCCCGGGGTTCTTTGGCATTAAGTAAATTGCTGATGTGTTGTTGTATTTGTTGGTGGCGGGTGAGTGTATCCTAGTCACGAGTGCGGAGGAGGGAACGATGTAGGAGACGGCGTTCACGACGAAAGAGTACAGCGTGAGATGGGACAGTGGGGCAGTGAGGATATAAAGGCTGCGATGTGAGTGCAGCGGCTTAAAAAGACGCGTGGACCAATCACATTTGCAGGCAGTATGTGAAGCGAATTCGGTGTCTTCTTGTGGCGTGTTTTGCTCCACCTGGCGGCCTGTGGCGAACACTCTCTAGCAATGGGTCGCGGCGGCTGATGTAAATGACTCTTTTGCATAGATGAGAAAGGGGCGCGAGGCTTCATGTGCAGTCGAAGAAGACGGTGTCGATACCTCAAAACAAACTTTTATACTCTAAGATTTCAGCATAATTTTTGCTACTTGTCAGGATTTGGTAAATGTAAACTAACATCGTCCCTGAATATGTATTTATTGTATTGTTTCAGATACGATTGTTACAGTTTATTAAGAAATAATTTTGTTTTAATTTGAACTGTTCACTGAAATACGAGATTTTCCTTTGAAGACCGTAAACTGTTCTTCACTGTCTCTCCTAAAACCACCAGGCAGACATTATTAGTATTTTACCTATTTTAAACACGGTTTGTGGTTGTAGAATTCTATTCGGTCTGTCATCCGACTGGCAGCGTCGTCTTCAACCATCATGATAACGAATTACCTTTTCTTCACATTAGTCTGAAGGTAACTAGTTAATATGTTGAGTGAAGATGACACTCACTCGATTGATGTTCCGACAAGGTTTTATTAATGAAATTCACCGAGGATTGACTTTTCCTTCTTTTTCATGTGTGTCTCACAAATTTTTCAGTATAAGAGATTTGTTTCACAGTAGTGAAGA
Source organism: Schistocerca serialis cubense (assembly GCF_023864345.2). Taxonomy (NCBI): domain Eukaryota; kingdom Metazoa; phylum Arthropoda; class Insecta; order Orthoptera; family Acrididae; genus Schistocerca; species Schistocerca serialis. Next base: position 316,089,733 of record NC_064640.1, on the reverse strand, counting down.
TGATCAAGTGCCCATAACTCTTAAGGTGTGCCTTTTAAAGCCCATATTTACTGGATATTTTTGCTCTGAATGATCGTTCCTGTCATATCTCTGAATATTGACCATTTCTCCTGGGACATCCTGTTCGTTTAATTGTTACTATTAAATGCAAAGAAAAAATATTTCATGCGACGTAACACATTTTTTTTTATTTGCTTACGCCCTGTTAGCGTCAAAATGCGAAACTGAATTATTATGATCGACACCTGCGTCAGGGTCTGGAAGACGCCCAAACATCTGTCATGTTGTCAGATTACTGTGCATCTTTGTTCCAGATAACTAATGAAAACGTTGGTACGATATCGTTCTTGCAATAAACTGTCCCAGTGTGGATACCATTAACTACACCGGTGCGCAAAACTTAAAAATGAAAGTAACTTTAGGTTGTAACTGCCAAGTAACGTAGCCCGATGAATCATGATCCTTATACAGAAAACACCTACAGTATAGTACAGAAGGTAACGCAGAGATATACGCACTGAGACAGACAGAAATGACACTTTTGTTAAAAGACAGAAAATACACTGAAGTCATCACGATTTACGGTGGTCCACTGGATTTAACAAGGCACGGGACATGGTTCTTAATAGGTTGTGTGATCACCACAGAAAGCAATGCATGCTCTGCGATGTGCCCATATGCTGGTCACAAGGTTGGTGAAGAGCTCTTGTGGTAGTGCGTTCCATTCCTCCACTACTGTCGTTGACGACTGTTGGATGATCTTTGGTGCATGTGGACGTGCTGCAATACCTCTACCCACATCATCTCACGCGTGCTCGTTGGGATATAAGTCGGGTTAATGGGCAAGCTAGTCCATTCGCAGAATATCGTCTCGTTCCAAGAGCTCCTTTACTTTCGCAGTTCGATGCTTTGCGCATTGCCACCTACAAAAACGAAGTCAGAGCCGAATGCCCCCTGACAAGATGCACATGGCAGAAAAAGTACAGTGTCACAGTAACGCGGAGTGGTGAATCTTCAAAGATTCGGAGGTCAGTGCGTCCATACAACATTATGCCTCATCACAGCTGGACCACCGAATCGATCACGTTCGACAATGTCCCTGGGTGCATTATTTGTTTACATTTCTCGCTATGTGAGGGCACATCCACGTCTTCATGTTGAATCCGCTATCATCCGAGCTGAGCTCTCGACCCCACTCCTTGTTTGTCCAGTTACCATGCTTTTAGCATTATAGCAAATGATGCCTCCGATGTACTGGTGTCAACGGAACACAACGTACTGGTCATCGGGCAATGCACCACTCCCACGCAGTCACCATGCCACGGTGGAGCGTGAGATTGCGTTCCTTGCAGTCCTGTTAAATGTGGTTGTAAATGCACACGTTGTTTGCGGTGGGACGCTTCGTGCCTGTCGCACAATGTAGCGGCCATCTGTTGCTGTAGTTGACCGTGGTTTACAACCTCATCTCCCTCGGGTATCAGTGCCTGTGGTGCCGAACGCACTCATGCACGTGAAACAATTCTGTGAGCAGTATCAAACTCTTGGACTACACTCATCATACTTCGTCCTTCTTCCAGACTCCCAATAATTCTCCTCCGTGTGAAGACATCCAAATGTTGTCTCGGGGTCGTGCTATAATGATGACCACCACCATAATTCACCGTTAACTGTTCTCTGCTTGACAAATACTGTCTTTTCCCGTTCCTTCAACTGCCTAGTGTAGCGACCCAACCTCATTTGGCGCAATATTCAAACAGACCTCAATCCTTGTGACGTTCAACGTTCTGCGCATAGCTTTGCGTATAGTTACTGGGGCGTTCATGTCAACTCCAAACAATGCATTACTGGTTGAAGCCAATGAACCACTGTTAAAGCTGCGATGAGTATTTTTCTGCAAGAAATTCCTTCTGCGGCTCTGTTTCGACAAATATGGGTCCCTTGTAGAAAATATCCGAGAACATTCTAATGTGTGTGCAGAAGATATAGGCCAAATAAAGAACTTCAACCCGTCACGGCTGAATATATGGAGAAGCAGAGATTAAGGCACAAAATGTGGAAAAGTCCACGTCTACTACACTACAATAGGTCATACGAAACGGCGACTGTGCAGACCGATTCCAGGACGAGTTTAACGTTTCAAGTCCAGGACCCGAACAACGCAACGACAATGAAACTCCTGTCTCACTTTGAAGATGCGTGCGTGATATATACGGATGAGTCAGAGTATATTTACGGCGCTAGTAGTGCATTCTGTGTACCCCGGAGCAAACGACAAGGCCTATACAAGATGGGTCGACACTCAACAGTTATGACCTGAGCTGAATGCCACTTTGGAAGCCCTGATATTCACACAGACCACCAAAGCAGACACAGTACCCAGTACCTCTGATAGAATATCAGCCCTACAACTAGTTAGAAACCATAATAATACTTGTACCAGCAATTGTCGACGCTGTGTTTCGGGTGCAGAGTAGCTATCGCAACATCGTGATGGTATGGATGAATGGGCGCTCTGGGATGCTTGGAAAGAAAGGCTCTCTACATAGAACTATCAAATATCACAAACTACCTGTCACTGATATGATACCCATCCTCAGAAATCTGTTGTTTTCGGAATGGGAAGAGGAATTATCGAGGACATCTAAATTCAAAGACAGTCATTACACACTAATTCATCCCACGATTCAAAGAGTACCATCTTATAACAAGACACAAACATCGATGAGCTTAGCACGGCTCGAGCTTAATGCTCCAAAAACACTTCTATTGACTCAAATTAAGCGCAAACCCACTGTGTGTTGATGGAAGAGAAGAAGATCCAAAACATATATTCCTGTAATGTCCTCGGAACACGTATCACATAACGTTGCTTGCAAGCTATCTTAGAGATCTTGGCCATCGCTTCCCACGTAGCCTCCAAACCTTGTTAGCGTCAAGTGACATAGCAACTTATAAAATACTGCACGAGTTCAACAGTGCCAACGTCACGTGGGCTGCTAATCTAATGCTTTTGCTAATTATATCGCAAGGTGAAAATCAAAGCACCATTAAATTACTATATTTCCAACTGCTGCTCAACAGGACATGGAACGCGCAATCTATAAATAATGTATGTCACTACGTACCTCATGCGTCTGAATACCAGTGGATCATTAGGTAGTCCTTTAGTACCCAGATCTCGTTCTTGTATACTGTTCTCATGTTCTGCCTAGACGGTACCTATAGACCTGCAGAAGTATCAAATTCTCTCTCCTCAGCTTTTGTAACAATTCTTACCGGACATATAAAAGAAGATATCATTTTTAATTTAAATACATAGAAATAATTATGAATTACGTTAGAAATATCCCAAATGTGTACCATGGGCGATTTATTATTTCTTATTGTATTATCAGTAGTATATTTATAGTAGACTACCCTGTGTATCCTTTGTTACATTTTTGCCTTTTAATACTTTCAGTACACTGTGGATGTAAAATTAGTTTTATGTCTGATCTACTCCTCTTTGTTACGCCTATGCAACATGCTTCCAAACTTCCATTCAGTCGAGTAATTACTTTTGAAGAGCAGTGCTAATAAAATATTTGTATCACCCTTGTTTAACTCCTGATGGTACAATGACAGATTTATAGGCGAACTTGATCCAGAATTAACCAAGTCCTGCCCCCATGCTGCTTTCAGAGATAGAGTCCGACGAAAATCAATTAAGGAAAACCTTTCTAAGTTCAGGATCTCCTGGTTGCGCCAGACACCGTACATCTGCATAAGTTTTGTCTCGACATGCTCGTTCAACGTACTGCCCATGACCAATATGGTCTCCACCCTTAACTAACCTTCTATCATTCGTTGCAAAACTCACAAAAATGCATTTACTGTACGTACCTAAGCTGTCCAATGACAATAATGTGGCCGCCTGTCAGAAGACTGAAAAGCCACGCGTTTGCAGCGCGAGACGTGCAAGAATAAAGTCAATTAGTTTTAGGAAGTTACCGAATGGACTATAGAGCCATGCCGATTCCAGGTTTCTCGGTTTGTCGGATGAGGATGCATAGAGGGAACAGCCCGATCGAGGAGGTCACACAGACTGAAGACTGGGTTTAAATCCGGGGTATTTGGTGGCCAGGGGAACGCTGAAAAATCATCTTGGTGCTCACCGAACCACGCACGTACACTGCGAGCTGTGGGACACGTTGTCTACATCTACATCTACATCTACGTGATTACTCTGCTATTCACAATAAAGAGCCTGGCAGAGGGTTCAATGAACCACCTTCAAGCTGTCTCTCTACCGTTCCACTCTCAAACGGCACGCGGAAAAAAGAGCACTTAAATTTTTCTGTGCGAGCCTTGATTTCTCCAATTTTATCGTGATGATCATTTCTCCATATGTAGGCGGGTGGCAACAAAATGTTTTCGCAATCGGAGGAGAAAACTGGTGACTGAAATTTCATGAGAAGCTCCCGTCGCAATGAAAAACGCCTTTGTTCTAATGATTGCCACTCCAATTCACGTATCATGTCTGTGTCACTATATCCCCTATTTCACCATAATACAAGACGAGCTGCGCCTCTTTGAACTTTTTCGATGTCATCCGCCAGTCCTACCTGATGCGGATCCCACACTGCTCAGAAATACTCCAGAATAGGGCGGACAAGCGTTGTGTAAGCAGTCTCTTTAGTATATCTGCTGCACGTTCAAAGTGTTCTGCCAATGAATCGCAGTCTTTGGTTTGCTCTATCCACAATATTATCTATGTGATCGTTCCAGTTTAAGTCATTTGTAATTGTAATCCCTAAGTATTTAGTTGAATTTACAGCCTTCAGATTTGTGTGACTTATCGCGTAATCGAAATTTAGCGGATTTCTTTAGGGTACTCATGTGAATAACTTCACACTTTCCTTTATTCAGGGTCAGTTGCCACTTTCGCACCATACAGACATCTTATCTAAATCATTTTACAAGTCGTTTTGATCATTTGATGACTTCACAAGACGATAAATTACAGCATCATCTGCAAACAATCTAAGACGGCTATTCAGATTGTCTCCTATGACATTAAAATAGATCAGGAACTGCCGGCCGTTGTGGCCGTGCGGTTCTAGGCGCTTCAGTCTGGAACCGCGTGACCGCTACGGTCGCGGGTTCGAATCCTGCCTCGGGGCATGGATGTGTGTGTTATCCTTAGATTAGTTAGGTTTAATTAGTTCTAAGTTATAGGCGACTGATGACCTCAGAAGTTAAGTCGCATAGCGCTCAGAGCCATTTGAACCAAGATCAGGAACATTAGAGGGCTTATAACACTTCCTTGGGGAGCACTGGATATTACTTCTGCTTTATTCGATGAGTTTCCGTCTATTACTACGAACTGTGACCTTTCTGACAGGAAATCACGAATCCAGTCGCACAACTGAGGCGGTACTCCGTAGGCACGCAGTTTGGTTAGGAGACGCTTGTGAGGAACGGTTTCGAAAGCCTTCTGCAAATATACAAATATGGAATCAATTTGACATCCCCTGTCGATAGCACTTATTACTTCATGAGTGTAATCAGAGATAGTTGTGTTTCACAAGAACGATATTTTCTGAATCCGTGCTGACTATGTGACAATAAATCGTTTTCTTCGAGGTTCATAATGTTCGAATGCAGTATATGTTCCAAAAACTTACTGAAAATCGACGTTAGTGATATAGGCCTGTAATTCAGTGGATTAGTCCAACTTCTCTTTTTTGGGTATTGGTGTGACTTGAACAATTTTCCAGTCTTTACGTACGGATCTTCCTGTGAGCGGGTGGTTGTGTATAATTGCTAAATATAGAGCTATTTTATTAGCATACTCTGAGAGCAACCTGACTGGTATACAATCTGGACCGGAGGCCTTGCCTTTATTAAGTGATTTAAGCTGCTTTGCTACACCGAGGATATCTACTTCTATGTTTCTCTTCATGGCAGTTGTTCTTGATTGGAATTAAGGAATATTTACTTCGTCTTCTTTCATGAAGGAGTTTTGGAAAACCATGTTTAATAACTCTACTTTAGTGGCACTGTCATCAGTGACTTCACCGTTGTTATCGCGCAATGAAGGTATTGATTGCGTCTTGCCACTGGTGTGCTTTATGTATGACCAGAATCTCTTCCAGTTTTCTGCCAAATTTCGAGACAGAATTGTCGTGCTGGTAGATTCCATCGCACCGAGTAAAAACGAACCGCAATAGGAGTCGAAATGCTCCCCAGGAATAGATGATCACTTTTGTTAATCCATTGTGCCTTCCAGAAAAACGAGATCACCCAGAGAATGCCCCTAAAACATTCCCAAGACCATGAAGCCCCCTCCTCCGGCTGACCATTGTTGCAGGGTGTTAGCTTTCAGACGTTTCACGCAGTACACGTAACAGTTCTCTGTCCAATGGAGTGATTTACCTAAAATCGCTCCAGGCAAATGCCGGGATGGTTCCTTTGAAAGGGCACGGCCGACTTCCTTCCCTAATCCTATGAGACCGATGACCTGTTTGGTCTCTTCCCGCAAACAACCCAACCCAACCCAACCCCCTAGAGCCATACTGTCCAATGGAGCATAGACCGTGAGTCATCGAAAAAGACCACCTTTCACCACTCAATGGACGTCAAGCTGAGGTATTGGTGTGCAAATTCCAGTCTTCGTTGCCAATGAACTGAAGTCGACATGGGTACACGATCCAAGCACCCACTGAGCAGGGCCATACGCAGCAGCGTTCGCTGAATGATCGTTGAGGAGACACTGCTGGTAGCCCCTTGGTTCGTCTGGGCGGTCAGTTGTTCAACAGTTACTCGTCTATTCACCCGCACACATCTCCGCAACCTTCGTCCACCACTATCATCTTTGGCCCGTGGTGCACCACAGTTGTCTCGGCGCAGTGTTTCGATAGCCCCATTTTGCCATGCACGATACATTTTAGCTGCGTCTGCAAGCCAACAGTTTACAGACTTTGTTGTTTCGGAATCGCTTCCACCTTTGGCCCGAAAGCAAGTGACCATGCCCCTTTCACGTCAGATAATTCGTTCCGTTTCCGCATTTACGACAACGTATGTCGCGTCCCCCCGACACGCTTTATATGCCCTCCACTGCTAGTGTTGCTTCCGCCGTCTGTGAGCGGTTATTGCAGGTTTACGTAGAACATAGGCAGTGGTCACACTAATGTAACAGGACCGTGTAGATAATCAAGTGGCTAAACCAGTCACCCAGTTCCAGTTGCCTATCTAGAGGCTTATAGAAAAAAACAAAATTTTGATTGTCGCTGTTTCGTGTAATTTTTGCCTATTTAAAAGTTTAAAATGCTGTCATAATGTACTTATTGCGAGATTTAATCTTACGTTAAAGGTAGAATATAAGATGCCATGTATTCAGTTTAGAGAGTTTGTATCTGTCTTGATGCAGATTAACTCACGCAGCGCAAATCACCCAGTCTATATACATCAAGGAATTGAGAATGACAGCACGTAGCGATTACCAACAAACTTTAAACATAGCCTCAAACCGTTTCGAAGTTTTTCTAGCTTATATCCAAACGAAATACAGAAAGTAAAAAACTTTATCCCTTACTACATTTTCGCAGTTCACGCTGCTACACTTCACTACCAGGCACGACATTTCAGCAGATTCACACATACCACTAAGTATACCCGCAAAACTATATCATTGTTCGACACATAGTTCACAAGATATTACGTCATGAACATTTAGATGTGTGAAATACATTTTCTTAAAACGGGGCGCATATTACGCACACTATATTCATCCAGTGTTTAATAATGATAGTTTTATAAATGAGAGTTCGACTCTTCAAGGAACAGTGGGTTGGGAGCGGGGGAATACTAGTTATTTGCTAAAATTATTCGCACTAAAATTTTACGTAATTCAGGCAAACGTGCAGACACTTCGGACACGTTTACACCTGAACACGCACGGACCTCTCACAAACAAAATAATATACTAATTTTACCGCTATCATAGGTATAATATGTAAAATAGAGCTAGAATTTCACTAGCATTGACAGGATGACATTTTTTTTATACTGGGGGACTTTGTTTCTGAGTAGTCATAATTGGTATTACACACTAGTATCTGTTTAAAATGTCTAATTAAACTTACGGGGAATTATAAATCTGTACATATCTGTTCATGTTTTTTATCCCATAACGCCGATGTATGTATTGTTTTTCAGATTATTTTATACGTAATTGTGTCTTTTATCATCGGCATAAAAATTTTGGCCATTATTGAGATTGTACTGCTTATATAAAAATAATCTAATACGGAATTTCGGTAGCGCTGTTCAAGAGCTGTCGGTAAAGAATTTGTTTGTTTTTTGACCTCTTATAGAGTATTTGAGTTATTAATTTGTAAAAATAAAATTTAGAATTACGTCTTCCACAGGCCCTTGCTAACATTCCTTTCCAGCTACACATCGATTATTTAAACGTGCTTCCAAACTTATTTTTTTTCTTTCAAGTGGTGGCGTACTCTGTAATGTAGCTTATTAATATTGGTTTTACGCATCCACCGTCAGTGAAATAACATGCGTCATTTAAGGTCCAGCCACTAACAGCCTACGTTTATTCCGTGGTCAGTACATCGCAGCAAGGGCGGATACGTTTAAAAGTGCTCTCTGAGGAAATTGTGTTCAGCTGAAACGGAGGACTCTTATTTTATATATGATTTTCCGCTTAAGATTGTGGAGCAGCTTTAGTCACTTTCAGATACATCGCAAGTCGAATATCTGTGGAAAAAACAAACAAGATGAAATTATCGAAGCGTTCTTGTTGTAAAGAACCAGTCCTGTCCTATTCTGAATACGCTGCCCACCTATGACTAGCATCTCTGACTTGAGTTAAAAAGTGATTACATTAAATATTGACAATATTTCAGAATAGTTTTAGATAAACTTCTCTAGCGTGTCATATGTGGGAGTAAGAGGATTGATGCGTTCACCAAAACGTGCGCTGTAACTTTCGAAATGCTGTCCTCGCCATCAAGTCAACGTGAACGTATTGTGGCCGTTCTGCTACTTCAGAAGTGGACGTGTCCTTCTTTCACCGTTTCGTCAGCCAGACGACAAAATTTTATTTGAACTTAGGGCGTAACCCTTTGACTCATGCCCCACATTCGCAAGCAGCCCTGTCGTAGCTGATATAATAAAGCAATAAAAGTTTCATATCTTTTCCTCATTCTCTGAACTGTCTATCTGAAATGGGACACAAGCGATATAAGCATGTTAAATGATCAGATCTGCGAGTGCCCTTTTTACAACCTCTTTCACGCATCTCTGCAGATCGACAAAATGTAGCCGATGAAATAGGGTCTGCCATTGATTTTCCGGAACCTTTTTCTGACTAAAATGGCTACAGTTACTGTCTGATACAAATAAAGTAGAGGCGTATAGCACGATTTGTTGGAAGACACCGAGAGGCGGATTAAGCCGTCTAATTAGAAAGGTTTTTTCTGTCCTTCGTGCACATTGGCACCTTCCCTTCGCAAAGCGTGAAATTTGTGTTTTAAGAATGGAAGTTCATGAAATTGACCGGAAACGTCAGTAATTTTGAACGACTAGTGACAGAAGCCCGAACAACAAGGGACTGACTGGGACATGCAGTGATACTATGAAATAGTGTATTGATAATGGCCAGGCACTAGCCGAAATCTTGATCTGCCTAATAAAATCTATAAGAAAAGGACGACTGATTACTATGCTCTATCATTTGAAAGTCATATCACATTCTTTGAGATGAACCTACATTCCTAGTGGAAGGTAACTTTATGGAAACGTCAATTTTCAATTTATTTTTCACTTATTCAAATCAAATGTATGTGAATTTCCAAGGGACCAAATCACTGAGGTCATGGGTCCCTAGACGTACACACTATTTAAACTAACTTTACTAAGAACAACACACACACACACACACACACACACACACACACACATACACACACACACACACACACACACACACCCATGCCCGAGGGAGGACTCGAACCTCCGGCGGGAGGGGCTTCCACTTATTGGTAGGACTCATGGACAGTAAGTTACCAAAGTTTCAATGATGAAATTGCATGCGAGGAGCCTGAAAAATAGTTAAATGTTTGACATGACCTTCCTGCCACACTCACTTTTTGGAGCAACACTTCTACATCAGCTCGGTGAATAACGATTCTGTAGATTACTTTTAAACAAACTTGTGCGGGATACATCTAGAAGGATGTCATATATGTTCTTTCGTTTTATAGATCATCTGCGACTCTGTTCCGTGTCGTAGAAACAAAACCCGGAATCCTAATGTGTCTCTAAATTCACACATATGGAAACGGTGCCGTAAAATCACATTTTCATCTGCGACAGTTGTCTGAATTCCAACTCATGATGAAGTTCTTGTATTTAATGATAGAAATAGGAAATTACAGTCAAGAAATCTTGAGAAAAATGTATGTACGGCGCGTCTCTGCAGCTGAAAAGTCAGTTGTAGACCTGCTAAAGGAGAGCAGACAGAAAACAAAACACCGGAAGAGAAGCATTGAAGGGAAAGAGGATCCTCTGCGCACATCTGGGGCCTTCTGGAGAGATGACACAAGAAGAAAATGTAAGGTTGAACTTCAGATTGCATTTCCTGAAACTTATGTGTATTTAAAGTTCTTGCACCTTTTTTCCGATTCTATGAAGGCTACAACTGTGATCTTTTGTACCCTTATTTCTACACTAATGGCCATTAAAACTGGTACACCATGAAGAAAAGCAGATGATAAACGGGTAGTCGTTGGACAAATATACACTCCTGGAAATGGAAAAAAGAACACATTGACACCGGTGTGTCAGACCCGCCATACTTGCTCCGGACACTGCGAGAGGGCTGTACAAGCAGTGATCACACGCACGGCACAGCGGACACACCAGGAACCGCCGTGTTGGCCATCGAATGGCGCTAGCTGCGCAGCATTTGTGCACCGCCGCCGTCAGTGTCAGCCAGTTTGCCGTGGCATACGGAGCTCCATCGCAGTCTTTAACACTGGTAGCATGCCGCGGCAGCGTGGACGTGAACCGTATGTGCAGTTGACGGACTTCGAGCGAGGGCGTATAGTGGGCATGCGGGAGGCCGGGTGGACGTACCGCCGAATTGCTCAACACGTGGGGCGTGAGGTCTCCACAGTACATCGATGTTGTCGCCAGTGGTCGGCGGAAGGTGCACGTGCCCGTCGACCTGGGACCGGACCGCAGCGACGCAGGGATGCACGCCAAGACCGTAGGATCCTACGCAGTGCCGTAGGGGACCGCACCGCCACTTCCCAGCAAATTCGGGACGCTGTTGCTCCTGGGGTATCGGCGAGGACCATTCGCAACCGTCTCCATGAGGCTGGGCTACGGTCCCGCCCACCGTTAGGCCGTCTTCCGCTCACGCCCCAACATCGTGCAGCCCGCCTCCAGTGGTGTCGCGACAGGCGTGAATGGAGGGACGAATGGAGACGTGTCGTCTTCAGCGATGAGAGTCGCTTCTGCCTTGGTGCCAATGATGGTCGTATGCGTGTTTGGCGCCGTGCAGGTGAGCGCCACAATCAGGACTGCATACGACCGAGGCACACAGGGCCAACACCCGGCATCATGGTGTGGGGAGCGATCTCCTACACTGGCCGTACACCACTAGTGATCGTCGAGGGGACACTGAATAGTGCACGGTACATCCAAACCGTCATCGAACCCATCGTTCTACCATTCCTAGACCGGCAAGGGAAGTTGCTGTTCCAACAGGACAATGCACGTCCGCATGTATCCCGTGCCACCCAACGTGCTCTAGAAGGTGTAAGTCAACTACCCTGGCCAGCAAGATCTCCGGATCTGTCCCCCATTGAGCATGTTTGGGACTGGATGAAGCGTCGTCTCACGCGGTCTGCACGTCCAGCACGAACGCTGGTCCAACTGAGGCGCCAGGTGGAAATGGCATGGCAAGCCGTTCCACAGGACTACATCCAGCATCTCTACGATCGTCTCCATGGGAGAATAGCAGCCTGCATTGCTGCGAAAGGTGGATATACACTGTACCAGTGCCGACATTGTGCATGCTCTGTTGCCTGTGTCTATGTGCCTGTGGTTCTGTCAGTGTGATCATGTGATGTATCTGACCCCAGGAATATGTCAATAAAGTTTCCCCTTCCTGGGACAATGAATTCACGGTGTTCTTATTTCAATTTCCAGGAGTGTATTATACTAGAACTGATATGTGATTACATTTTCACGCAATGTGGGTGCACAGATCCTGAGAAATCAATACCCATAACAACCACCTCTGGCCGTAATAACGGCCTTGATACACCTGGCCATTGAGCCAAACAGAGCTTGGATGGCGTGTACAGGTACAGCTGCCCAAGCAGCTTCGACACAATACCATAGTTCATCATGAGTAGTGACTTGTGTATTGTGACGAACCAGTTGCTCGGCCACCATTGACCAGACGTTTTCAATTGGTGAGAGATATGGAGAATCTGCTGGCCAGGGCAGCAGTCGAACATTTTCTCTATCCAGAAACGCCTGTACAGAACCTGCAGCATGCGGTCGTGCATTATCCTGCTGAAATGTAGGGTATCGCAGAGATCGAATGAAGGGTAGAACCACGCGTCGTAACACATCAGAAATGTAACTCCACTGTTCATAGTGCCGTCAATGCGAACAAGAAGTTACCGAGACGGGTAACCAATGACACCCCATACCATCACGCCGGGTGATACGCCAGTATGGCAACGACAAATACTCGCTTCCGATGTGTGTTCACCGCGATGTCTCAAAACACGGATGCGGCCATCATGATGCTGTAAACAGAATCTGGATTCATCCGAAAAAATGACTTTTGCCATTCGTGCACCCAGGTTCGTCGTTGAGTACACCATCGCAGGCGCTCCTGTCCGTGACGCAGCGTTAAGGGTAACCGCAGCCGTGGTCTCCGAGCTGATAGCCCATGCTGCTGCAAACGCCGTCGAACTGTTCGTGCAGATGGTGGTTCTCTTGCAAACGTCCCCATTTGTTAAATGAGGGATCGAGACGTGGCTGCACGATCCGTTACAGCCATGCACATAAGATGCCTGTCATCTCGACTGCTAGTGATACGAGGCCGTTGGGATCCAGCACGGCGTTCCGTATTACCCTCCTGAACCCTCCGATTCCATATTCTGCTAACAGTCATTTGATCTGGACCAACGCGAGCAGCGTTGTCACGATACGATAAACCGCAATCGCGATTGGCTACAATCCGACCTTTATCAAAGTCGGAAACGTGATGGTACGCATTTCTCCTCCTCACACGAGGCATCACAACAACGTTCCACCAGGCAACGTCGGTCAACTGCTGTTTGTGTATGAGAAATCGGTTGGAAACTTTCCTCATGTCAGCACGTTGTTGGTGTCGCCACCGGCGCCAACCTTGTGTGAATGCTCTGAAAAGCTTGTGATTTGCGTATTACAGCATCTTCTTCCTGTCGGTTAAATTTCGCGTCTGTAGCACATCATCTTCGTGGTGTAGCAATTCTAGTGGCCAGTAGTGTATATACCCAATAAATGTTGTCGAAAGAGTAAATTTGGAAATTCTGAGTGTATACTGAGATACGAGGGCAAAGTGCTTGGAAATTTTCATGAATTTTGTATAATACTTACAGAATTGGTTTTAAAAATTTATTAAAATTCTTCTATACGATGTATTCAAAGAAAACCTCATGAGTGAAGCTTTGCTATACACAAACAGATTAACCAGTGGAAATTTTGCAGAGATTTCTCGAATATTTTCTGGGAGAAACGTACATACATTATTTGTTGAAAATAAAATATTTAAATTTCATCAAAAATCTGAATATATACAACACAAGGCCCTTATAGTAACTGAAAATTAGGTAATTTAATGTAAAGCACGCTAAAAAATTTCATTGTCGAATTTTCAAAATTGTGGATTTGTTGCATCATCTAAATAGTGTGTGTTTTTATGAACTTCCCCTTCAAATGTATCCGTTACGTGTAGATGAAAGTAATGTGGGTGTAGTGTGGTCCCACGTTTGCGTTGTTTTATGATAATACCGCTATTGAATAGCGAACCGAACGTCCCCATCCATCAGACGGATCCCCACTAACAGTATCACATGCCCTCACTCCACGAGACATTGCGGAGAGGTTTTGAATTTAATCCAGGACACTGGTGCAAAATCTGGTGATGAGGACCTCAAGGCCATCACCTGTCCTCCCCTCCACTTAAGGCGAGACATCCAGTAATGGCTTCAGTGCTGATGCTAACCAGGCACGAATTATTACGGGAATCAGCGAAATTCAGCGAAATGCTGCGACTAATGAAGATAATGGGCAGGGGGCGCTACATTACTAGCGTGTGGATAATTTGAGAATAGGGGTCTCACGGCAGGCGTGCTAGGGTAGTTCATGGAGTAGCAGTTACCACTATGTTCGCATGGCTTAGTGGTCAGAGCGTGTGTCTTGTAAGCAGGAGACTCTGGTTCGGATCCCAGTCCGCAACAAACTTTCTTGATTTCAATTAATGAGCGCTGGCAGCCAATGTCTGTAATCAAATGAATGCATGGTGTCTGTTCATTCAGACATGTCCAAAAGAACAGACACCACTCGATATCCGCCGCTGTGAAACATATAATGCACGTTGAACGACGGGGGGGGAGGAAGAAAGGAAGGGAAAATAAAGGGAAGGGATAATTGAAGGGTTTATTTCAATAGTGGTACAAGTCCATTACCTCCACTTTTCTGTCTACACTGTTTCTGACATTAATGAGCCAAACAAACAGAAAGAAAGGTTCATCTCTAGCAAGAAGCCATATGCTTGAATATTTCTGATATCTCAATTGCAGATTTTTCAGCGCACGTTTAACTTCAGGACTCTGTACCTCTATATGAACAAAAATGGACTTGTACCACAACTGAAATAAGCCCTTCAGTTGATATCAGATGAGTGACGATTTTGTACAGCATCAGCAGCGACAAGTGAAAATGTGTGCTCGACCGGGATTAGAACCCGGGATCTCCTGCTTACTACGCAGTTGCGTTAATCACTGCGTCATCCGGACACAACGGCACGGATTACCTCGGCACGGCTCCGAGCCCACCCAAATTCCCACCTAGCGTCACTAATCCGCAGTCCCTGTGCGTATTCTCCATTCTCGTTACTCAGAGATTCCTGCAGGAAGTCGTACAGAAGTGTGTATAAGCACTGAATGTGGTGGCTCGGACATGTCGGAAAGAACAGACACCGCGCATTCGTACGACTGATTCGTCTCGATAGGCAATGGCTCCACCTCATGAGACATGAGTCGGCGTATCTCATTAACTCCGTATGTGGCATATTTACACTCTGTAGGTTCCGATGCCACGTTTTATATTTAAATGTGAAATATATACAGATATTTCAAGTGGCACACTTCATTTAGTTGGACCAATTGTCAAATTTTGGTATTTTAAAAAGTTGTAAGACAAAGCCCTACGGTAGAGAGCTACCAGTTTTAAATCAAGTATTATAAATGGTGATTAAGTGTATGACACGCATATGTATTAGAGTCAACGACTGCCACATCGGGTGCAGATAGTATGCGATTCTACGTACAGTATCTTCTGAAAAAGACAGCTTTAAAACTGTGTGATCCAGGTTTAATAAATCTGTATTTATCTGCTGGATGGCTGATGTTTACAATCTATTCTTGTCAAAGCAACTATTTTTCTCGGAACTGAAAAAGTGGTGCAATTGTTAAGAAATTGGATTCGTATTCGACGGAACCATGGAGTTCTACATTCAGATTTTCCGTGATATTTCTTAATCCAGT
Organism: Schistocerca serialis cubense; assembly: GCF_023864345.2. Lineage (NCBI taxonomy): Eukaryota > Metazoa > Arthropoda > Insecta > Orthoptera > Acrididae > Schistocerca > Schistocerca serialis. The sequence continues at coordinate 316,073,897 of NC_064640.1, read as the reverse complement.
AAGATTCTTTGACTGAAAGTGGCCGGTATCCTTCTCCATCGTGCTCCAATTGGAGATTATATTCCGTCTCTAATGACCACGTTGCGGAGGAAATATTACATCCTAATTTCCCATCCTATCTGGGTACAGCTAGTCATCAAAATTTTTAAAGAATGAGAAAGATAGCACGCTAAACATACAAAGAGCATGAAAACACTCTCAATGAACAAGTTGGTTTTATTCCTAGGATAAACGTTTCTTGTCGCATAGAAGTATGTTTTCAGTACTTAGATCAGGAAAAGAGCAAACTGTGTCCATATGTCTTAAAGTACACTCCTGGAAATTCAAATAAGAACACCGTGAATTCATTGTCCCAGGAAGGGGAAACTTTATTGACACATTCCTGGGGTCAGATACATCACATGATCACACCGACAGAACCACAGGCACATAGACACAGGCAACAGAGCATGCACAATGTCGGCACTAGTACAGTGTATATCCACCTTTCGCAGCAATGCAGGCTGCTATTCTCCCATGGAGACGATCGTAGAGATGCTGGATGTAGTCCTGTGGAACGGCTTGCCATGCCATTTCCACCTGGCGCCTCAGTTGGACCAGCGTTCGTGCTGGACGTGCAGACCGCGTGAGACGACGCTTCATCCAGTCCCAAACATGCTCAATGGGGGACAGATCCGGAGATCTTGCTGGCCAGGGTAGTTGACTTACACCTTCTAGAGCACGTTGGGTGGCACGGGATACATGCGGACGTGCATTGTCCTGTTGGAACAGCAAGTTCCCTTGCCGGTCTAGGAATGGTAGAACGATGGGTTCGATGACGGTTTGGATGTACCGTGCACTATTCAGTGTCCCCTCGACGATCACCAGTGGTGTACGGCCAGTGTAGGAGATCGCTCCCCACACCATGATGCCGGGTGTTGGCCCTGTGTGCCTCGGTCGTATGCAGTCCTGATTGTGGCGCTCACCTGCACGGCGCCAAACACGCATACGACCATCATTGGCACCAAGGCAGAAGCGACTCTCATCGCTGAAGACGACACGTCTCCATTCGTCCCTCCATTCACGCCTGTCGCGACACCACTGGAGGCGGGCTGCACGATGTTGGGGCGTGAGCGGAAGACGGCCTAACGGTGTGCGGGACCGTAGCCCAGCTTCATGGAGACGGTTGCGAATGGTCCTCGCCGATACCCCAGGAGCAACAGCGTCCCTAATTTGCTGGGAAGTGGCGGTGCGGTCCCCTACGGCACTGCGTAGGATCCTACGGTCTTGGCGTGCATCCATGCGTCGCTGCGGTCCGGTCCCAGGTCGAGGGGCACGTGCACCTTCCGCCGACCACTGGCGACAACATCGATGTACTGTGGAGACCTCACGCCCCACGTGTTGAGCAATTCGGCGGTACGTCCACCCGGCCTCCCGCATGCCCACTATACGCCCTCGCTCAAAGTCCGTCAACTGCACATACGGTTCACGTCCACGCTGTCGCGGCATGCTACCAGTGTTAAAGACTGCGATGGAGCTCCGTATGCCACGGCAAACTGGCTGACACTGACGGCTGCGGTGCACAAATGCTGCGCAGCTAGCGCCATTCGACGGCCAACACCGCGGTTCCTGGTGTGTCCGCTGTGCCGTGCATGTGATCATTGCTTGTACAGCCCTCTCGCAGTGTCCGGAGCAAGTATGGTGGGTCTGACACACCGGTGTCAATGTGTTCTTTTTTCCATTTCCAGGAGTGTAATTCATAGCTGTTGTTTACCGAGCCAAGGAAAATCTAGCGATTACAATCTTCAACAGTGTAAATGAATTGTTTATTTCTTTATTAGATATACATTTCTTTACACTTTGAGATACAACTGAAAGATAAACACTTGAAAACAAAACATGAACGCCATACCAGCAATGTTGGGTTTATAATTGTTTATGGAATTTCTTGTAGCAACACCTTGGCGATAACATGAAGTCAGTTCCGCCGACCATTCATATTCAGTATCACAATGCCCGGGCGGGAATTTAACCTTGACTCCTGTCGTATTTGAATAGGGTGTCGGAAACATTGTATTTATTTCGATGATTGTGAACTATGATGCAAGATTAGACATGATCAGAAGAAATGCTGTAGCAGAAACCTGCATACTCGACATTTATAACCGAGTGAGGTAGGACAGTGGTCAAGGCACTGGATTAAAAAAAAGTGACGTTCAGATTTCCGTTTGGCCATTCAGATACATGTATTTCGTGGTTTTTTGTAAATATCTTTGCACGAATGCCCCCCATGTTTCTAATCTCCTTACCCTGCTATCCTTTTCCGCTGAAGTTACTGTTCCGTCAGTAATTAACTTATACTTCAACGTTGCTCAACTTCTTTCTCGAAATTTCAAAAATTGCAACTACAACCCTCGTTCATTATCACTCATTTAGTCTCTCGTTATCTCCATAATTACAGATTCCGAATCATTGTTATTTAGAAAATGATGCGTTTGCTGCAGCTCTGATCGGCAAGGTATTAAGCCCTAAAGAGTATAAGAAAAATTGAATATTAGTCATCCTGAAACTCACTTCCCCTACACCTGGATTTCAAATATGCAAATAAACAGTAAAAGGGCCACAGTGCAACGTAACGAACATTTCCGAGAACCATGTGACTAATGTGCGCTGACAGAAAAATAACTTTGCTGGATGGACACGTTTATTTCGCTAATTTTCTGTTGTTCCGTTTTGGGTCCACCACCTGTCGACAGCGCGTTCATTAGAGGAGATGCAGGGCGACATGCGTCGAAACAGTAAGCCGCTTAAAGTGTGTCTCCTCTCATTGATGCTGCTTTCAAAGTTTGGGGTGTCGTTATACGCTGCGGGAAAATAAGGTTCGTCAGCTGTCTTCTCTAATCAGGCTTTTAAAACATAAACATTGTTCTTATTTTTGATAACTCCTCTTTTTCATATGTTAATATAAAACGCGCTGTCAACTAAACAAAGACATGACTACAGCTTTCGACCTTAAAAATGTACCCTAGCGTGCTCCTGGAGGTCTACAAACCAGAAGTGCAAACTAATGGTTGCCTTTAATGCCGAAGCAGAAGCTCATTAAAACTTAGGCTTCCGTCAGTTTCTGGAACAAAGAAATATTCATTTAACTTTTCTGTTCATAGAATACGAGTTAACTGCTGTAGGGCATAAAAGAAATAACCTTTAGTTTATGTTAATTTTGCACTGGATAGCAGCTTTCCTTTCATTGAAACTAACCAGTTTTCAATTATTAGATGTAAATTATACATTGATTAACTTCTGCAATCTGGAATTCCTAACTGGGGTAAACTGTCTAACAGTGCAGAATCTTTGAGCGACTGTAGCATTTTAAAATCTGCTACCGTTATTAAGTCAACTTAAACAAACGTCACCTCCAATTTAGATATTGCTAATGTAACTATCCGCCAGGAAACAAAATAATATTGTAGCATTGAAATATGACAACGCTGGATTGGAACACCAGAACAATTGTAGCTCTCGTCCTTGTTGAAATCGCTGGAAGGGTGACGTCGTTAAGAATTGTGCTGAGAATACTTTATCATCATCGGCCTTTTTATATCCACAGCATGATAGAATCCTTCTCTCGATTTTCCGATGCTTTACATTCATAACTGTCAGTGTTGCACATGCATGTTTTAAATCGTCATCTACTGATCTTAAAAAAGCTCGACATCTCTATATTTTCTGATTTTTCCAGTAGAGAAGGAGGAAGGGGATTCATCGACATAAAAAGCTACATTATGGACAGGTAGAAAATTTAAGAAAATTCTTTCTAGAACGAGCAGAAACTAGCAAAATACACAAAGCAATCACTCATATAAATACATCTGCTACACCACTGCAATTTCATAACCACTTCTACAACCCTTTAGATCGCGTAACATCAACAGATACGTAGAAAGTAAATTGGAAAAAGAAAACACTACATGGCAAGCACCCGTATCATCTAACACAGCCACACATCGATCAAGACGCATCCAACACATGGTAAGAAAAGGCAATATATACAGTGAGACGGAAGGATTCATGATTGCAATACAGGATCAAACAATAAACACCAGATATTACAGCAAGCATATTATTAAAGATCCCAATACCACAACAGATAAATGCAGACTTGGCAAACAACAAATAGAAACAGTAGATCACATCACAAGTGGATGTACAATACTAGCAAATACAGAATACACCAGAAGACATGACAATGTAGCAAAAATAATACATCAACAACTTGCCATAAAACATAAACTAATAAAACACATTGCCACGTACAAGTATGCACCACAAAATGTACTGGAGAATGATGAATACAAATTATACAGGAACAGAACCATTATAACAGATAAAACAACACCACATAACAAACCTGACATTATATTCACCAATAAAAAGAAGAAATTAACACAACTAATCGAAATATCCATACCCAATACAACAAATATACAATAGAAAACAGGAGAAAAAATTGAAAAATACATCCAACTGGCTGAGGAAGTCAAGGACATGTGGCATCAGGATAAAGTTGACATTATACCGATTATACTATCAACTACAGGAGTCATACCACACAATATACACGAGTACATCAACGCAATACAGCTACATCCAAACGTATATATACAACTACAGAAATCCGTTATTATTGATACGTGTTCAATAACCCGAAAGTTCCTAAATACAATGTAACATATACCGTACAGTTAAAAGGAAGTCACGCTTGATGAAGGTCACTTTCCATTTTTAACCAGACCGAAGGTCTGAGAAAAATAGAAATAATAATAATAATAATAATAATGATTTCTTCCGGCTCAGTGGCCAGCTGGAAGTCTTTCTATTGGACGCCTCTTCGGCAACTTGTTTGTTCATAACCTACCCCAGTTATCCAACCGGGCCATGGAGACCTACTGTTTAACGAGGCATACCTGATCTACGTGTTGTTTCTGGCGACTCCTCACATCGTAGAAGGATGAACGCTAGATTCAAACGAAAACTGAACGCTCTGTGGTCCGATAGAAATTCGACCACGCGATCTCTGGGTTTCCAGGCGCGTGCTGTAACGCTTTTCTTTCTTTTCTTTGTAAAAACATAACATTTCTCCTTTGAAATTGAAGAATTTAATTTACGAAAATATTTCGTTTGATGTGGCAACTTCTACTCATTGTTATTTATTTAAATTAAACTTCGCCTATTTTTGTCATTTACTTAATCAAGATTTACTCTTAATTGAAAGTTATATGGTATGAAGAGTGTTTCATTTCGTGCAACCGAAAACGGAAAGTAATAATACATGAAAGTCTTTTTCGTTGGTTCTATATTTCTTCATCTTTAAACTCTAAAGCAATTTATCTTTCTCCTGAAATCCTTCCTTCTAAATACTAGGTGTATGCTTCTTTGTAAATGCTAAGAATTCTGATACTTTGTCGAAATCCAGTCGTTGTCATCTATAGAAACTAAGGTTCTTGTTTCTTTTCAGGAGAATTGGAGGCTAAATAAAACATATTTCCTCTACTTCGTTGTGACATATTTTCTTTTCATTATCTGTATTATACTTCTAGCCCATAAGTTGCATTAATGTACAAGTAACATAATGAGTAAAACTATCACTATTAACTACAAGGTAAAAGGAGAAGATTTGCACTGGACTACTAGACCCGACATGTGTATGGCTAATTCATCTATAGGTATTGAGGAGTGAGTTTGCTGGTATCAAAATACGTGAGATATATGGCCCTACCTTTTGGCTACATTGACGTTGAAGCTTAAGTTATTTACACCGCCAAGAAACCATAGACCATAGTATTTGACATAAATTTCGGCTTTGTATGTCTACAGGCTCCTGAAAATAAAAGGGGCTTAACAGTCTGACAGGTATAAAGTCAGACGGACGGAACACAAAGTGATTATAAGAATTTCGTTTTTACCGAATGAGGTACGTAACACTAAAAATGATTTCCGTGGGATACCGTTTGTTTAGTTTCAAAGAAAACTCTTGCTGCTCTGTTTAAGGTTCCTTCAGTATCAATAAGTTCGTGTTCAATACTCTGCCTCTCAATAAAGGTTGCTACGGAATTTTCTTTCTATGAAATTACAATGAAATGCATACCCTTAGCTGCATACAGGCGTTGATATAAGTCAACGGGGACAGTTGAAAATGTGTGCCCCGACCGGAACTCGAACCCGGGGTCTCCTGCTTACATGGCAGACGCTCAATCCACCTTTTTTTTATTTTGTTCGGTACAGTTCGTTGCGTTTGGTCTTGGTGGACGTCAAAAGACATTCGTTCAAGTTGATCGCTGATTCCTTAACTCGTTTTTTTTATTACAGAGAGCACACAGCCCTCTGACCGAACAAGCTGAGCTACTGTGTCGGCATCCATCTGAGCCACCGAGGACACAGAGAATAGTGAAACTGCAGGGATCTATCTCTGGCACGCCTCCCGTCAGACCCAAATTTGCAACTTATTGTTCCGCACTGTATTCATAGTGCCCCTGCCCATCATACTCATTACTCGCGGCCTTACCGCCGATTCCCGTAAGAGTTCGGACACTGTTTGTGCATCCCACTGACGAAGACGGTCAAATTGCCAGTGAGCCTTGACTATATATATGAAGATGGTATCTGTTCTTTCGCACATGTCCGAAAGAACAGATACCATCTTCATATATATTTCCTTTCTACTCTGATCATCTGTCGTTGAAACACATGACCTAATTTTAATTTTTTTCTTCGTGTATTCGCTGTGCTGTTGACACGTGCACTACATACTTATATCCTCTTCCAAACCATCTATGTTCATATAATATTGTTCTGCATATTTATTTACCCTAAATAAAAATTAGTAGAAGTAATGGAACATGGAAACTGCAGACAGGAATATCAACAACGTAGGAAGAAATAGATTGCTACTTACTGTAGAGATGACACACCAAGCTGCAGACAGGCACAATTAAAAGCTTTCCGCCACAGTCTTCGTCGGGAAAAGAGAAACACGCACAATGGGTTATCAGTATTGCAGCTACTGCACCTCACATCTCACTCAAATTTTATGTACGTTGTTTCTTTGTCATCTAGGAAGTTCTGATACGAGACGTAGATATTATCATCAACGACAAAGAACTTACGTAGGAACTGGCTTCAAAAAGTAAACATTTTTGATGTTCACCGTATGTTGAAAAAATGTTCGTGACACGGAGAAATTAAATATGTCTCGCCTCAGTCAGTTTAAATTGCTTTGCTACCACTCAGAGACCTCAGACAGCAGTCTAGATTACGAGTAAGAGGTGCTGCGTAGGTACTTATTGTTAGAATGTCATACTAAACTGAGCTCCGCCAGAACAGGCCTAGTAGGCCCAACGGTACCGACCGGCCGCCGTTTCATCCTCAAGCTCACAGGCGTCACTGGATGCGGATATGGAGGCGCATGTGGTCAGTACACCGCTCTCCCGGCCGTATGTCAGTTTACGAGACTGAGGCCACTACCTCTCAATCAAGTAGCTCCTCAGTTTGCCTCAGAAGGGCTGAGTGCACCCCGCTTGCCAACAGCGCTCGGCAGACCGGACGATCACCCATCCAAGTGCTATCCCAGCCCGACAACGCTTAACTTCGGTGATCTGTCGGGGACCGGTGTTACCACTTCGGCAGGGCCTTTGGCGTTAGAATGACACACTTTGCCTATAAATGATTTAGATATGGCCGCACGCAGAAACAGTGTCACAGTGATGTACGATGTGCAAAATGTGGAGGACCTCACAGCATAATGGAATGCAGTTTCAAGGGAGTTACTCAGTGTGTGTACTGACGTGGTCCCATCTGGCCACGGATAGAATTTGCAACAAATTTCTCAGGCAGAAATGTATTGAACATAATAAAGCGTATTATAATGTTACCATGGAACAAGTTCAAATGGTTTAAATGGCTCTGAGCACTATGGGACTTAACATCTGTGGTCATCAGTCCCCTAGAACTACTTAAACCTAACTAACCTAAGGACATCACACATATCCATGCCTGAGGCAGGATTCGAACCTGCGACCGTAGCAGTCGCGCGGTTCCGGACTGAGCGCCTAGAACCGCGAGACCACCGCGGCTGGCATGGAACAAGTATTGTAGTTGGAAGAACGGTAGTTCGTACGCAGAACGCTCTCCCATCCCTCGGCAGTCCTCCGCGCTTCCGACTTTCCACTGCAGTATTTTTTATTGGAGCCGCTCACAAGCACCCCGACTGCTCCTTGCTGGCTGGCCTCGCTGCCGCCGCCGGCGTGTTATTCCAGCCCAGTTCCACATTAACTGAGCTAGAAATAAGCGTCCAATCAACCAAAAGTGCAGCCCGCGGACCGAATAACATCTGCTGTCCCATTATCGAGCTGATATACGCACGGAACAAACAGATGTTATTAAGCTTTTTAAACAAAACATGGAATGGCAGAATTAGGTGACAAACATGAAAACTGTAATCGTAGTGCCCATTTTTTCGAAAGGGAAAAACGCAAAGTTGTCCGATTCATGTAGACAAATATTTCTATTATCCTGTGTTCATAAAATTCTGGAACGTATGATTAAAAGGCGTTTAGAATGGTATGTAGAGAGCAGGTACCCAATTTTCAACTGTTTCCCGCGTGGATAGGGCACGGCATATGTTATCGCTCCTGAAAGTGGACATCCAGTTGTGTCATTCTACGAATGAATATTTAACGGCGTTTTATACGAACTTAAATCATGCATACAACAATGTCTTCTTACATATCCTCGCTCAAGAGCTTACAAACTAACAGCCGACACGAAGTTTCGTCTACAGGATTCTGTCTCTGTTAACGGAGATGAGGTTAATAATGTTTTCAGATCAGGATACTATCGCACTGAGGCCGACCAGTACGGCATTGGTACAGTGATCAATTATTTTATTCCCCATATTGTTCAACATTTATGCCAGTGGCCTCCGATGTATCCAGTCAGACACAATTAAGACACTTCAGAACGCCGATGATCCGTGGTTTTATGATTCTGGTGATATTTGGAGGTCGTTAAAAATAACCTCAGCGAACCAGTACACCACATCGGACACTGGCACCAGGTGAACGGAGTACACCAAGTAAGTCGTCAGTCAGAACATACTGACTCATAATGCTTGAAGCCATACGGAAAGTTTCTTGCCAGTTTCCCTTTAAAGGGTACCTTAAATGTCAAGGCCATCATATAGAAGATAAGCTTCGATATTCGCGTCATATATACCACATAAAAGCCAAACGTGAAAGTGCTCAGAATATACTTCATGCCACTACGGCAAACACATGACTTGTGGATCGCAGCCCCCAGGCAGCGGCTGCAGGCAATCGATTGGTGTGTTGCAAAGCGCTGAGAATTTGTGTAGGATCTCTGGAATCCTCTCTGACGAACTTATTGCTAGTGAAAACAATGGACCCATCCTTATCATACGTAGAAAACATCTCGCAAGACAATTTATTCTGAAACACCCATAACGCTTCTGGATGAGCTGATAAAATTTGCGATGTGATAGTGCTATACTACGCCGACAGTTACTGTACCAAAAAATCAATAGCACCACCACATTTTCAACTCTAAACAATTACCAGAACATCTATCGAAGAACGTGACTGCTACCTTAGTTTGAGTAAGAGTACGAATATACGAGGGGCGTTCAGAAAGTAAGCTCCGATCGGTCGCGAAATGGAAACGACTATGAAAATCCGATAAAGCTTTGCACAGATGTGTTGGGTAGTGTCTCTAGTATAACCCCAGTTAGCATCACGTCGCTCTTCTCATTTCTGAGCTCGCAGTGAGTGCGTAAAGATGTCTAGAAAATAGTGTCTGCCGCCAAGTACGAGGGCCTGGTGAGAAATTTCGCCTGAAGCTATGCAGCTAACATTACATAACTGTCGTGCTGTTTCGTCTTCACGACAATTCTCAGCCACATTCTGCAGGGGCAATGAAGATGCTCCTGCATCGTATTCAAATGGAAATGTTAGATTACCCACAATACAGTCCGCAATTGTCTCCCCCTGAGTTTCATCTCTGGTCACATGAACCGCTGTCTTTGAAGACAACATTTTGACACAGACAACGAGGTGTAGGCCAGCGTGGAGAATTGGCGGAAAGCACTGGCGGCTGCCTTCTATGATGAGGCTATTGAAAAGTTGGTACAACGCTATGACAAAAGTCTAAGTCAGAACGGCGACTACGTAGAGAAGTAGCTGAAAGTTGTAGCTAATTGTTACAAGTAAAACATTTCTGATGTTCACTGTGGTTTCAATTTGGCAATCAATCGGAGCTTACTTTCTGAACAGGCCTCGTATATCAGTAAGGTACAGGATAGACGTATTAATCTGAATTAGTCTGAGAAACCAGTAATCAATAACTGCAACTTAATCAGCCATCTCCAACAATGGCTAGGTGCTGCATGTGTGTAAGCGATGGGTCTAAATACAAGGAATCTGTCGGCCATACCTCCGAGAGGCGTTCAGTATGTAATGCAACACTTTTTTCGGTTGAAGAAATGAGTAATTTGTTATAGGTCATAATGGAATATTCCCGCTAGAACTCCTATAGTTTCATGAAATTCCGTTAGGTGAGGGCGCTATATGTAACCTTCAAAATGGCATGTGTAAAGCAGGTGCGTTTCAAACAGAGAGCTGTAATTGAGTATCTTTTTGCGGAAAACCAGAGTATCACAGATATACTTAGGCGTATGTCAACGGAGGCCGTTGGGCGAGGTGTCTGTAACGATTGCAATCACGTAGCCAAACCAGTCCGATCTCCCACGTACCGGCCGGTCACACAGCTGTGACTGTTGCAGTGTTGGAAGGGTACGGCCACTATCTTTCGAGGTGATCGACCGCACGCAATTAAACACCTCGCTGCACAACTAGACATCTCTGTTCGTGGTCCTGACACACTTGTTCGCCTATTAGGGTACTCAAAGGTGTGTGCCCGCTGCATTTCTCGCCGCCTAACAGATGAGTATAAAGAGAAACGAAAGACCATCTGTGGAAATTGTTTGCGCATTACAAGGCTGATCGTGACAAATTTTTTGTCGAACATCGTCACAGACCATCAAACATGGATTCATCAGTTCAAACCGGAAGCAAAACGAAAATCCATGGAATGACGCCACACCACCTCTCCTCCGAAGATGCTGCGCAGAGTGGCCGCGCGGTTCGAGGCGCTATGTCCCGATTGCGAAGCCGCTCTCCCCGAAGGTGTCTGTGTTGTTCTGAGCATAAGTTAGTTTAAGTGGTGTTTAAGTCTAGGGACCGATGACCTCAGCAATTTGGTCCCTTAGGAATTCACACACATTTGAACATTTTCCTCCGAAGAAAAAGTTCAAAGCCGCGCCCTCAGCCGGTAAAGTAATAGCGACGGCCTTCTGAGACTTTGAAATGGTTAATATGTTTCATATCCTCCCTCATGGTGCAACAATCAACTCTGAAGTGTATAGCACTTCCCTCAGGAAACTGAAGAAACGACTTCAGAGTGTTCATCGCCGCAAAAATGCGAGCGAATTTCTCCTTCTCTATGACGGTGAAAGACTTCACAACGCAACGACGAATGGCATGAAAGAGCGATGCATTCCAGTGGATGACCTCATTACTGTAGTTCGAAACACAACCAGACCTTCTTTAAGCTAACAATAAAATTCGGTTGCTGTATTTGGAGATGAGGTACAATCATTCATTCTGTCTCGCGCGCTGCCTCGGCTCACAGTGGCCCTGGGAGTTGACAGGAGCAGGTGTGGGTGAGTTGCTAGCCGGCAATGATCCTTACAAATTGTCTCTAATTCTCTATGCCGCTTGACTTGCATTTCACAGACCGAGTTCACCAATTGATCTTTCGGTAATCGAGGATAGATTTTTTTGCGAAAGGTGCTCCTGTACAGACCTTCGGTCTCCCACCCCCGGTTCCATTCGCTTTGGTTGTATTTCCAACTACAGTAATGAGGTCATCCACTGGAATGCATCGCTCTTTTATGCCATTCGTCGTTGCGTCCTTAGGCAATTGGGCAGCTTCTCATTCCTCAAAATCCCAGCATGGCACTCAATCCACACAAATGATCCCTCCCTATCGGTTCTGTGCAACTCTGATACAGCAGCAGTTTCTCGGTATGGTAGGTAACAACTCCCTTTGGTCTTAGCAATTGTGTCAGTGTTTGCGCAGCGGAGAGCGAGTCCGTGAGTGTTACAATATGGTTAGCTGCTATGGTCGCGACATACCTTAGATATACACTCCTGGAAATTGAAATAAGAACACCGTGAATTCATTGTCCCAGGAAGGGGAAACTTTATTGACACATTCCTGGGGTCAGATACATCACATGATCACACTGACAGAACCACAGGCACATAGACACAGGCAACAGAGCATGCACAATGTCGGCACTAGTACAGTGTATATCCACCTTTCGCAGCAATGCAGGCTGCTATTCTCCCATGGAGACGATCGTAGAGATGCTGGATGTAGTTCTGTGGAACGGCTTGCCATGCCATTTCCACCTGGCGCCTCAGTTGGACCAGCGTTCGTGCTGGACGTGCAGACCGCGTGAGACGACGCTTCATCCAGTCCCAAACATGCTCAATGGGGGACAGATCCGGAGATCTTGCTGGCCAGGGTAGTTGACCTACACCTTCTAGAGCACGTTGGGTGGCACGGGATACATGCGGACGTGCATTGTCCTGTTGGAACAGCAAGTTCCTTTGCCGGTCTAGGAATGGTAGAACGATGGGTTCGATGACGGTTTGGATGTACCGTGCACTATTCAGTGTCCCCTCGACGATCACCAGTGGTGTACGGCCAGTGTAGGAGATCGCTCCCCACACCATGATGCCGGGTGTTGGCCCTGTGTGCCTCGGTCGTATGCAGTCCTGATTGTGGCGCTCACCTGCACGGCGCCAAACACGCATACGACCATCATTGGCACCAAGGCAGAAGCGACTCTCATCGCTGAAGACGACACGCCTCCATTCGTCCCTCCATTCACGCCTGTCGCGACACCACTGGAGGCGGGCTGCACGATGTTGGGGCGTGAGCAGAAGACGGCCTAACGGTGTGCGGGACCGTAGCCCAGCTTCATGAAGACGGTTGCGAATGGTCCTCGCCGATACCCCAGGAGCAACAGTGTCCCTAATTTGCTGGGAAGTGGCGGTGCGGTCCCCTACGGCACTGCGTAGGATCCTACGGTCTTGGCGTGCATCCCTGCGTCGCTGCGGTCCGGTCCCAGGTCGACGGGCACGTGCACCTTCCGCCGACCACTGGCGACAACATCGATGTACTGTGGAGACCTCACGCCCCACGTGTTGAGCAATTCGGCGGTACGTCCACCCGGCCTCCCGCATGCCCACTATATGCCCTCGCTCAAAGTCCGTCAACTGCACATACGGTTCACGTCCACGCTGTCGCGGCATGCTACCAGTGTTAAAGACTGCGATGGAGCTCCGTATGCCTCGGCAAACTGGCTGACACTGACGGCGGCGGTGCACAAATGCTGCGCAGCTAGCGCCATTCGACGGCCAACACCGCGGTTCCTGGTGTGTCCGCTGTGCCGTGCGTGTGATCATTGCTTGTACAGCCCTCTCGCAGTGTCCGGAGCAAGTATGGTGGGTCTGACACACCGGTGTCAATGTGTTCTTTTTTCCATTTCCAGGAGTGTCTTTCAATGGCTAGAAGTTCAGCAGTGGAAGCTGACGCCTGTTTTCATAGGCGAAATGGTTCTCGCTTTTCATTTTTAGTATCGACATACGAGGGGCGTTCAATAAGTAGTGAACACGTTTTTTTCTGAAAGTGGGTTCGTTTTATTCAGGATTCCAAAAAACGACATTGTTAGCTTAAAGAACGCCTGACATGGTTTAAACGTAACACAATTCGGGGGATATTGCAAGTACGCAAAAAGCACTCATTGGGATTAAATATACAATAAATATAATTTCTTATTAAACACTAAGCTAATTATGTTCACAATTGCAGTGTATACAATGGCACTGCGTGTTGCACTAGATATTGCTGGTGGAATTCGAGCAAACAAACAGTTGTTCGTGGCACATTAGGTTGAATCAGAGTACGCGATAGTATACATACAAGTATCATTGAGCACCACGTTCAGTTGCACGCTGGATGTAGCATTATCCTGTATTACAGAGCCTGTAAACGTTCGAAGAAAGGATACATACTGCGACATGTCACTGCATCGTATTTAGAAAGCAGAGGCCCCCAAAGAAAGAGCACGGTTCATAAGTTTCTCATGTTGCTGTTGTTGTTGTGGTCTTCAGTCCTGAGACTGGTTTGATTCAGCTCTCCATGCTACTCTATCCTGTGCAAGCTTCTTCATCTCCCAGTACCTACTGCAGCCTACATCCTTCTGAATCTGCTTAGTGTATTCATCTCTTGGTCTCCCTCTACGATTTTTGCCCTCCACGCTGCACTCCAGTACTAAATTGGTGATCCCTTGATGCCTCAAAACATGTCCTACCAACCGATCCCTTCTTCTGGTCAGGTTGTGCCACAAACTCCTCTGCTCCCCAATTCTATGCAATACCTCCTCATTAGTTATGTGATCTACCCATCAAATCTTCAGCATTCTTCTGTAGAACCACATTTCGAAAGCTTCTATTCTCTTCTTGTCTAAACCATTTATCGTCCATGTTTCACTTCCATACGTGGCTACACTCCATACAAATACTTTCAGAAACGACTTCCTGACACTTAAACCTATACTCGATGTTAACAAATTTCTCTTCTTCATAAACGCTTTCCTTGCCATTGTCAGTCTACATTTTATATCCTCTCTACTTCGACCATCATCAGTTATTTTGCTCCCCAAATAGCAAAACTCCTTTACTACTTTAAGTGTCTCATTTCCTAATCTAATTCCCTCAACATCACCCGACTTAATTCGAATACATTCCATTATCCTTGTTTTGCTTTTGTTGATGTTCATTTTATTACCCTTCTTTCAAGACACTGTCCATTCCGTTCAACTGCTCTTCCAAGTCCTTTGCTGTCTCTGACAGAATTGCAATGTCATCGGCGAACCTCAAATTATTTATTTCTTCTCCATGGATTTTAATACCTACTCCGAACTTTTCTTTTGTTTTCGTTATTGCTTGCTCAATATACAGATTGAATAGCATCGGGGAGAGGCTACAACCCTGTCTCACTCCCTTCACAACCACTGCTTCCCTTTCAAGTCCGTCGACTCTTATAACTGCCATCTGGTTTCTGTACAAATTGTAAATAGCCTTTCGCTTCCTGTATTTTACCCCTGCCACCTTCAGAATTTGAAAGAGAGTATTCCAGTCAACATTGTCAAAAGCTTTCTCTAAGTCCACAAATGCTAGAAACGTAGGTTTGCCTTTCCTTCATCTTTCTTCTAAGATAAGTCGTAGGGTCAGTATTGCCTCACGTGTTCCAACATGTCTACGGAATCCAAACTGATCTTCCCCGAGGTCGACATCTACCAGCTTTTTCATTCGTCTGTAAAGAATTCGCGTTAGTATTTTGCAGCTGTGACTTATTAAACTGACAGTTCGGTAGTTTTCACATCTGTCAACACCTGCTTTCTTTGGGATTGGAGTTATTATATTCTTCTTGAAGTCTGAGGGAATTTCGCCTGTCTCATATATCTTGCTCACCAGATGGTAGAGTTTTGTCAGGACTGGCTCTCCCAAGGCTGTCAGTAGTTCTAATAGAATGTTGTCTACTCCCGGGGCCTTGTTTCGACTTAGGTCTTTCAGTGCTCTGTCAAACTCTTCACGCAGTATCATATCTCCCATTTCATCTTCATCTACCTCCTCTTCCATTTCCATAATATTGTCCTCAAGAACATCGCCCCTGTATAGACCCTCTACATTACTCCTTCCACCTTTCTGCTTTCCCTTCTTTGCTTAGAACTGGGTTTCCATCTGAGCTCTTGATATTCATGCAAGTGGTTATCTTTTCTCCAATGGTCTCTTTAATTTTCCTGTAGGCACTATCAATCTTACCCCTAGTGAGATAAGCCTCTACTTCCTTACATTTGTCCTCTAGCCATCCCTGCTTAGCCATTTTGCACTTCCTGACGATCTCATTTTTGAGACGTTTGTATTCCTTTTTGCCTGCTTCACTTACTGGATTTTTGTTTTTTCTCCTTTTATCAACTAAATTCAGTATCTCTTCTGTTACCCAAGGATATCTACTAGTCCCCGTCTTTTTACCTACTTGATCCTCTGCTGCCTTCACTACTTCATCCCTTAGACCTACCCATTCGTCTTCTACTGTATTTATGTCCCCCATTCCTGTCAATTGTTCCCTTATACTATCCTTGAAACTCTGTACAACCTCTGGTTTAGTCAGTTTATCCAAGTCCCATTTCCTTAAATTCCTACCTTTTTGCAATTTCTTCAGTTTTAATCTACAGTTCATAACCAATAGATTGTGGTCAGAGTCCAGAGCTAGTTGGCATATAAACTTCGTGTCTGTCTTGGCCACAATTATGCGTTCACTATGCTGTTTGTAGTAGCTTACCCGCACTCATATTTTTAATTCATTATTAAACCTACTCCTGCATTACCCCTATTTGATTTTATATTTATAACCCTGTATTCACCTGACCAAAAGTCTTGTTCCTCCTGCCACCGAACTTCAGTAATTCCCCCTATATCTGACTTTAACCTATCCATTTCCCTTTTTAGATTTTCTAACCTACCTACCCGATTAAGGGATCTGACATTCCACGCTCCGATCCGTAGAACGCGAGTTTAATTCTCCTGATAAAGACGTCCTCTTGAGTAGTCCCCTCCCGGAGATCCGAATGGGGGACTATTTTAATTCCGGAATATTTTATCCAAGAGAACGCCATCATCATTTAATCATACAGTAAAGCTGCATGCCCTCGGAAAAAATTACGGCTGTAGTTTCCACTTGCTTTCAGCCGTTCGCAGTACCAGCAGAGCAAGGCCGTTTTGGTTAGTGTTACAAGGCCAGGTCAGTCAATCATCGAGACTGTTGCCCCTGCAACTACTGAAAAGGCTGCTGCCCCTCTTCAGGAATCACACGTTTGTCAGGCCTCTCAACGGATACCTCTCCGTTGTGGTTGCACTTACGGTACGGCTATCTGTATCGTTGAGACACGCAAGCCTCCCCACCAACAAGGAGGTCCATGGTTCATTTTTCTCATATTGTTGAGAAAATGAACATAAACACCACTTCCCAATAATACAGTGTCTACAAATGTTTCATTTCCTGTACAAAAGCCAGCGCTCATCACTTATATTTTTCACACTTTTACTTCAGATGCTATTCTTAAAATGGAAACAATGAACTACAGAGGTTAGTTTGTTGTTATAAGTCACAGAATACCATATATGAAATCCGTTACTTAGTTTTGGGTATTAAAATTCCTAACATTGATTTTCTACGAAAGTGATGAAAGACAGATCTCCCAATTACAGAACTAACACTGAAAGTTAAATATCCTTCGTGCACAGTTTCTGCATCCACATTTCTCATTTCCACACGCATTTTCAGCCAGAATTACAACATACTGTACCGAGCAAGATCGTGCAGTGGTTCCCACATTGGACTCGCATTCTGGAGGACGACGGTTCAAACCCGCTTCCGGCCATCCTGATTTAGATTTTCCGTGATTTCCCTAAATCGCTCCAGGCAAATGCTGGGATGGTTCCTTTGAAAGGACACGGCCAACTTCCTTCCCCGCCCTTCCCTAATCCGATGAGACTGATGACCTCGCTGTTTGGTCTCTTCCTCCATACAACCCAACCCAACAACAGACTGCGGTTGCTACAATTTTAACTATCATTTGTAAATGCATTTGCAGTATTCTTTATATTTAAATACACCGACGGAAAAAATTGCAACAGCAAAAATTAACTGATGTAGAGTAATGAAATTCTGGGAATACATCTGTCTATATGATATTGCAGTGCCCGTGTTATTCTGATTACGATGCAAAGTTCGCTTAGACATGCATGCATTTCCAAAGGAACAGGCACTGCGGCGACTACAGCCGTTATGAAATACATTAAATGAATTCGCAATTGCGAATAAGGACACCATCAGCTGTAGAGTGGAATGACGACAATGAAAATTTGTGCTGGACCGGGACTCAAACCCGAATTTCCCGCTTGTCGTGAACGGTCACCTTATCATTTAGCTATCCGTGCACGATCTACGGCTAGACCCGAACCTGCATATGTAGTCAACCGTGCGTCTGTGGCCTGTACCCGTACAGGTCAGACTTTGTATTTGAAAGTCGGCGCCGGCCGGTGTGGCCGTGCGGTTAAAGGCGCTTCAGTCTGGAACCGCGTGACCGCTACGGTCGCAGGTTCGAATCCTGCCTCGGGTATGGATGTGTGTGATGTCCTTAGGTTAGTTAGGTGTAATTAGTTCTAAGTTCTAGGCGACTGATGACCTCAGAAGTTAAGTCGCATAGTGCTCAGAGCCATTTGAACCATTTTTTGAAAGTCGGCATATAAATAAGATATTGCAGTGCCTGTGTTATTCTGATTATGATGCAAAGTTTGCACGGCTGTATTCGCCGCAAGGCCTGTTCCTTTGGACATCGATGCATGTCCAAAGGAACTTTCCGTCGTAATGGGAATGACACATGCAGTGCAATATTTTATTGTCAAGCAACTTTTAAGTACAACGTCTGTCCAGCACGGGAATGTACATAATGAATGCAGGGAAGCGAGGGCTTGTTGTAACAGGGGTAAGTAGTAACAGGCCCTTTTCACTAGGATCTTAAACTTTATTAACGTATTTCTTTGCCTCGATTTCACCTATAAACCGCGCCGCATCATGTTGCCATAGCGTGTCCCGCCGGCCGGCGCAGTGAGCGGAAATGTGCACCTGCTTCACTTTTGCCAGATAATATAAAATTGTACTGTCGTAACATTTTGGTTTGCGTTATTATTATCGACTAATTGCAAACTTTCTATATCTTACTTACATTCAAATTTATCTATCTCTGATAATGATTAACAGTTTTTCAGATTGCTGAATTGTTTAAATGGTTATCTTAATACATGTTTAAAATCATACCATGGGGTTAGTTGTAACAAAATCCCGGGACTTGTTGTAACGTGTTACAACATGCCCCACATTATGATGTAGATACCTACTTTTTTCCGTTCTTCTAGAAAGAGGGTGTGTAAAAGAAAGTCAGAGCGAGCAACACAAAGCCAAGAAGTGTACGAGTTAGCGGCAGCTGAAGTTGTAGAAAAAAAATGCAGTATTCAGAAAGCTAGTCAGACTTTCGGATTACGTCACGTCTCTCTTTGTAGATACATAAAGGAAAAGAAGAATAATGAGTTTAAGAGTTGGTTCAGTTAAGCCTAGACAAGTATTTACTGCAGAAGAAGAGGGTAAGATGGCTTCCTACTTATTCAAATGCGCCGAAATATATTTTGGACTACTTCCTATAGAAGTAAGGAATCTAACTTACCAATGCGGTGTGCACATTAATGCTAAAAACATTCCTCCTCCTCGGCATCAAAATAACATAGCTGGTACTGATTGAGTCCAAAATTTTATGCGCAGAAATCCACAGTTATCTTTAAGGACACCAGAAGCGACGTCTTTAAGTCGAGCGACGTCGTTCTTTAAGACTAACGTTATCTCATTCTTTGCAATATATCTACGACTTCTACAAAAATATCAGTCTAATGCTTCTCGAATATGGAACATTGATGAAACAGGGGTCACAGCGGTTCAAAAATATAAGAAAATAGTAGCTGCTCGTGGCCAAAAGAAAATTGGAGTTATCACATCGGCCGAGAGGAGAACTCCTGTAACACTTGCTTGTGCCTCTAACGCTACCGGTAATTTTATCTCACCGATGCTCGTTTTTCCCAGACTCAAATATTCTGAAATGTTTATTCGTGGTGGACCTCCAGATTGCATTGGAGCTGGTAATTCCGCTGGATGGATGGGATATCTTGTTGGAAAACATCCCTGGAATGCTGCTCAGAATAGCAGTAGAATAAGTCGAATCACCAGATTGACGTAGAAATATTTTCAGTCATGGTGCGTGGGATAACCATAAGATTCCTCCTGTAGTAATACGAAATCGAACCCCAGACCGTAACTCCAGGTGCAGGTCCTGTGTGTCTACCACGCAGACTTGCTGATTGCAGGCTCTCTACTGGCCTCCTCCTAACCAAAACATCGTCATCACTGGCACCGAGGAACAACCAGATTTCACCAGTAACCGCAACAGACCTCCACCCTGCTCTCTAATGGGATTTCGCTTGAGAACACTGAAAACGAAAATGGCGGTGGTTTTGGGTCAGTGGAATGCACACCACAGGGCGTCTGGCTGAGGGCTTTCCTTGAAGTAACAGACTTGTAATAGCTTGTTGTGACACTGTGATGCCCTGTACTACTCAAATTGCTGCTGGTGATGCAGTATAATGCGCCTGAGCCTCTCGGTAGCACCACGTGACATTTCGGAGCCCAGTCTTCTTGGGACCGTACATTCTCGTGACCTCGGCTGCCAGTAGCCATGAACAGTGGCTACATTCCTGCTAAGGATTTCTCAAATGTCGCAGAAAGGACATCCCGCTTCTGGTATCCTTATTACATGACCTCGTTCGAATTCAATGAGGTGATGACAGTAGCGTCTTTGTCGCCTTAAAGGCATTCTTGACTAACATCAGCATTGTAGTTTCTCGGAAGCCAGCATACTCTGTTCTCTAAACAAACAATCAAACAAGTCGTATTAATGATTTTTATTACAATAAGAAAATTACGATGCTTAAATGTTCAAATGTGTGAAAACGCATGGGAGTTAACTGCTAAGGTCATCAGTCCCTAAGCTTACACACTACTTAACCTAAATTATACTAAGGACAAACACACACACCAATGCCCGAGGGAGAACTCGAACCTCCGCCGGGACCAGCCGCACAGTCCATGACTGCAGCGCCTCAGAGCGCTCGGCTAATCCCGCGCGGCTACGATGTTTAACATTGCTAATTTAACAGATGTGTCGCAAGCAAAGGGTGACATACAAAATAATCAATCTTCATCAGTATGAACAATCCGAAGTCTGTGGTACACAGAGAGTACAAGGAAAGGGACTAGCGTGACGCTGCTATCGAAGTCGTTAATCTTGAAGCTGCTATTCAACTGGGGCGTCACCAATCGGTCGTGGCGATTATGTCCTCTTCACATAGGGGCCGGTGCTGTCGCTTTGTCGTCCTGAAAGGAGGTCCGGTCAGCGTGCGATTGGCTGACTTGTTCTCACAGCCATCTCTTCTCTATCGTTCCCGAGTGGCATCCCGGCGGTTGACTTTACGCCGTAACAAACATGTCACGTCCTACAGGCACCCTAAACCGATCCGAGGGTCCTCAGAGACCAGCTGGTGTGGCAGATGATGGCACGCACGGAAAGACATCACTTCAGTAGATCGCGTTTGAAGCGCAGAACCATCAGGGCTAGCTTATGGCGTGTAGATCGATGTCTCCACCTAGTTGGTAACGCTACCCCATGAGGGTACAACGGGTTGGCTGAACATAGTCGTGGAGACTGCACCGGTTTAATACACAGGGCCGAAAGAATGTTCCTATCGGATGAGCAGATGTGTTATGACTAAAGGTAGCTCCCCATCACGTAGGCAGCGGTGGAAACGCCGGGCTGAACTACAGCATGTAGCAGTTCAGTTTACCACTGACGGTAGAATCCTGCAGAGCAGAGTGCAGAGCACCACTGCAACAGCCGGCTGCAGTGGCTGGCCCTCATACTCCTTGACTGGTTACAAAGTCATATCTGTAATTGCTGCCTTCAACAGGAGAGACTTTCCCCAGTGAATATACACTCCTGGAAATTGAAATAAGAACACCGTGAATTCATTGTCCCAGGAAGGGGAAACTTTATTGACACATTCCTGGGGTCAGATACATCACATGATCACACTGACAGAACCACAGGCACATAGACACAGGCAACAGAGCATGCACAATGTCGGCACTAGTACAGTGTATATCCACCTTTCGCAGCAATGCAGGCTGCTATTCTCCCATGGAGACGATCGTAGAGATGCTGGATGTAGTCCTGTGGAACGGCTTGCCATGCCATTTCCACCTGGCGCCTCAGTTGGACCAGCGTTCGTGCTGGACGTGCAGACCGCGTGAGACGACGCTTCATCCAGTCCCAAACATGCTCAATGGGGGACAGATCCGGAGATCTTGCTGGCCAGGGTAGTTGACTTACACCTTCTAGAGCACGTTGGGTGGCACGGGATACATGCGGACGCGCATTGTCCTGTTGGAACAGCAAGTTCCCTTGCTGGTCTAGGAATGGTAGAACGATGGGTTCGATGACGGTTTGGATGTACCGTGCACTATTCAGTGTCCCCTCGACGATCACCAGTGGTGTACGGCCAGTGTAGGAGATCGCTCCCCACACCATGATGCCGGGTGTTGGCCCTGTGTGCCTCGGTCGTATGCAGTCCTGATTGTGGCGCTCACCTGCACGGCGCCAAACACGCATACGACCATCATTGGCACCAAGGCAGAAGCGACTCTCATCGCTGAAGACGACACGTCTCCATTCGTCCCTCCATTCACGCCTGTCGCGACACCACTGGAGGCGGGCTGCACGATGTTGGGGCGTGAGCGGAAGACGGCCTAATGGTGTGCGGGACCGTAGCCCAGCTTCATGGAGACGGTTGCGAATGGTCCTCGCCGATACCCCAGGAGCAACAGTGTCCCTAATTTGCTGGGAAGTGGCGGTGCGGTCCCCTACGGCACTGCGTAGGATCCTACGGTCTTGGCGTGCATCCGTGCGTCGCTGCGGTCCGGTCCCAGGTCGACGGGCACGTGCACCTTGCGCCTATGACTGGCGGCAACATCGATGTACTGTGGAGACCTCACGCCCCACGTGTTGAGCAATTCGGAGGTACGTCCACCCGGCCTCCCGCATGCCCACTATACGCCCTCGCTCAAAGTCCGTCAACTGCACATACGGTTCACGTCCACGCTGTCGCAGCATGCTACCAGTGTTAAAGACTGCGATGGAGCTCCGTATGCCACGGCAAACTGGCTGACACTGACGGCGGCGGTGCACAAATGCTGCGCAGCTAGCGCCATTCGACGGCCAACACCGCGGTTCCTGGCGTGTCCGCTGTGCCGTGCGTGTGATCATTGCTTGTACAGCCCTCTCGCAGTGTCCGGAGCAAGTATGGTGGGTCTGACACACCGGTGTCAATGTGTTCTTTTTTCCATTTCCAGGAGTGTATGAGTAACGTCTTGTATTAGCATATAAAGTTTTTCAGAGAAGAAAAATTTCACTTTTTAGGTCACACACATACCTACGTTCCTTAAATTTTTGTGTTGTCGTTTCATATACACTGAAGAGCCAAAGAAATTGGTACACCTGCCTAATATGGTGTAGTGCACCCGCGAGCATACAGAAGTGCCGCAACACGACGTGGCTTGGACTCGACTAGTGTCTAGAGTAGTGCTGGAGGGAATTGACACCATTAATACTGCAGGGCTTTCCATAAATCTGTAAGAATACGAGAGGATGGAGATCACATCTGAACAGCACGTTGCAAGGCATCCCAGATACGTTCAATAATGTTCGTGTCTGGAGAGTTTGGTGGCCAGAGGAAGTGTTTAAACTCATAAGAGTGTTCATGGAGTCACTCTGTAGCAGTTCTCAACTTGTTGGGGGGGGGGGGGGGGGGAATTGCCTAGATCCGTCGGAATGCACAATGGACATGAATGGATGCAAGTGATCGTACAGGATACGTACGGACGTGTCACTGTCAGAGTCTAATCTAGACGTAGCAGGGGTCTCATATGAGTCCCGCTGCGCACGCCCACCCCCCCCCCCCCCCAGCCCCCCCACCATTACAGAGCCTCCAGCAGCTTGGACAGTCCACCACTACTGACATGCAGGGTCCACGGATTCAAGGCGTAAAGCTTTATGTCGTGCTGTCATCAAGGATACATGAGTGAGCCTTCGACTCCGAAAGCCCATATCGATGATGCTCCGCTGAATGGTTCGCACGCTGACACTTGTTGATAGCCCAGCATTAAAATCTGCAGCGCCGGCCGGTGTGGCCTAGCGGTTCTAGGCGCTTCAGTCTGGAACAGCGCGACCGCTAAGGTCGCAGGTTCGAATCCTGACTCGGGCATGGATGTGTGTGATGTCCATAGGTTAGTGAGGTTTAAGTAGTTCTAAGTTCTAGGGGACTGATGACCTCAGATGTTAAGTCCCATATTGCTCAGAGCCAATTGAACCATTTGAAAATCTGCAGCAATTTGAAGAACGGTTACAGTTGTGTCACGTTGAACGATTCTCTTCATTTGATATTGGCCCTTTCTTGAAGGATCAGTTTCCGGCCGCAGCGATGTCGGAGATTTGATGTTCATGGTACACTCGTGAAATGGTCGTGCGGGAAAATCCCCATTTCATCGCTACCTCGGAGATGTTATGTCCCATCGCTCGTGCGCCAACCATTACACCACGTTCAAACTCACATAAAGTTTGATAACCTGCGATTGTCGCAGCAGTAACCGATCCTACAACTGCGCCAGACACTTGTTGCCTTATAAAAGTGTTCCCGACCGCATCACCATAATCTGCCCATTTACATACGTCGGTATTTGAATACTGTACCAGTTCCTTTGGCGCTTCAGTGTATTTAATATTATACATAGTGGTGTACAAAGTATCCAGGGCATCTACAATCTCTCATGTTTTCTGGGTAGTTTTGGACATGTATATGAATTACGGCATGTTTCCTCTTAATATTCCCTCCTCTGTAACCCTTCTCAAGACATGTTTACTCTTTCTTGAATATAATTTCACTCCTCATGAAAAGAAACCAAAGAACACACAGATAGAACTAATTAATGTGAAACCTATATATATGTCCTGATACGTAATGCCGTGGTGTCAAAATTCTGCCACTGTTGCACGTATGGCAGCTAGATAGTTTATCGTTATAAACGAAATCATCTCAACTGAAACACATTACAGTCATAATTGGTGGAATTCCTCCCCGTGAGTGACTTACTGGTTTCGAATTTCTGCTGTTTCACATTCGTACAATCGCTCATAGCAAATTCCACGATGACTAATTACAGAAAGCCAAGCCGATTTTCTCCTTACTTCTCTAACAAAGTTAAGAAACTACTCTATTCGAACAATGCCTTACCAAGGAGATATGGGAACGTAAGTAATACCATTTCAAGACAATGTCCAGAGCTTAACAGACAAGGAGCATACTTAGAGATGCATTTCTTCTTCTCAATTTTCATCTTTATACCTACTCCAGACCCTGTTGCACAGAACGACGCAGACAACCCCTTGGCAGTATTAATGACTTTCTGTCGGATCTGTATATTAGTAGAGAGAAAACGACTGTCCCTCCTATCTTATTCTAAAAGTCTCTACACGGTACCTACTAGAACTGTAGATAAAATATCGATATATCGATACGTCCCCCAGAAAATAACGATACATGTAGGCGATATTTCCTTTCCTATTTCATATTATATTTTTTCGCATATTTCGGTAAATGTTTGAAATTGTTCTTTTGTAATTGTAGTGTAACTTAGTTTTACTTTCACTGTGTGGATGAGTCTGACTTTTTCTTAAGCTTTCATCACGCCCAGTGTTTCTCTTTGACTGTGTGTAACAAGTGTAGGTGACACGAAAGAAGATGTCCGATGGCACTGGCGAGTGGGGATGTGAAAGAAATAACAAGATATCCGATGTGAAGAAATAGCACACCAGTTGTGTTAAAAAACCATTTTTGACGCCACTAGTGTGCTAATTCCTCGCATCGGCGTTCTTCAGAAGCAGTTGCCGAAATGGTGAACAAAAATGTAAATGACAATATTGGTCTTTGCGGCGGGTAGAGACGTGTGAGGGGAATTGATGACGTAATCGAAGCTCAGTGATGCCAACAGGAACTACAACATTTAGCTTCACCACGCAAATTTCTCACATCAGTGTGAAAAATGATTTTTTCAACATAGAGCCAATGACAGATTTAGAAAATAGGGTATGAGTGGTTAACTGGAATGAAATATTGCATGACAATGAAACATTTACAGCTGGCTGCTGGTGGCCGAGCGGTTCTGGGCGCTTCAGTCTGGAACCGCACGTTCGCTATGGTCGCAGGTTAGAATCCTGCCTCGGGCATGGACGTGTGTGATGTCATTAGGTTACTTAGGTTTAAGTAGTTCTAAGTTCTAGGGGACTGATGACCTGAGATGTTAAGTCCCATAGTGCTCAGAACCATTTGATCCATTTTGATTTGAACCATTTACACAATCTACCAAACAACTATTGCGATACAACCCTTTTACCTACACAAAGTCCCATTTTTAACTTACAAATTTCCAAATTAAATATTTTGCTTTCAGTTCTTGCTTTAAGGAGAATGGACAGGCTGGTAGCTTGTTCATATACAGCATATCTAATAATGAATCATAGGGACTGATGACCTTAGCAGTTAAGTCCCATAAGATTTCACACACACATTTAATAATGAATCAGCACTTCAGTATACAACGCTAAAACCAGCAGCATATTTAAAATGTGAAGCTGATATTTTTATAGGCCGACATGTCAATATTTTTTCTTTCAATATATCAATAGTTTTTTCCGTAAATCGAGCGGTGGCACTGACTGTACTTAAAATGTTGATATATCGGATTCTCAATATTTTACAAATGAAAACACAAATAACAAATATGTGTCAAATGGTTCAAATGGCTCTGAGCACTATGGGACTTAGCTTCTGAGGTCATCAGTCCCCTAGAACTTAGAACTACTTAAACCTAACTAACCTAAGGACATCACACACGTCCATGCCCGAGGCAGGATTCGAACCTGTGACCGTAGCGGGTCGCGCGGTTCCAGACTGTAGTGCCTAGAACCGCTCGGCCACCCCGGCCGGCCAAATATGTGTCCTCCACTCACCTTCCTTAAATATTGACACTATCTGAAGGGTTTCATAAGTGTACTACTAATCTTGCACTCGGATACCATGCAATCCTCTTTCTCTGTTTGAGCACTGTCTCCCATTTTCCATAGTTTAAGGGAACTGTCACTCATTATGCCAAGCGGAAATTCAGTCCTTATTCAATGACCAAAATAATTGCCTTTGAGTAACTGCGTTTTGACACTTTTCATCGTACTGATAAACTACTTTCTATTGACTGCCTTATACGTATCTTCTGATACTCTTGATTATGAGTAGAAACAATTCATACAATCTAACATGGTACAACAGAAAGATAAAGGCTAGCAAAAGAGTTTCACGTGGAACTGTTTATGCCAAAAATTATCGTCACGTCTTCTTTTTCTATTTATAAATAAATCACTGTACAGTTGTAAATGTTTTCTAAGTATATGGTATAAATTGTGCTAATCAGTCGTCTTTTTTCTGAGTTACTACTCCCAATAGGCCACACTGTACTTAAATGGCAGGCTCGACCGAAATGTACACTACGTATATGGTGTCAGGCAGAGCGCTGAATGACATCTACGCTCAAGCGTTAGAAGTGTCAAGTCACAAGTGTCTGACCACTAGAATGAAGGACTTTTGCGACCTAGTTTGTTCAGTGGATAGGTGATGTTAGTCACTTTATAGAAATTTGGCTTTATAGTTCACTATCCCCTATAACGTTTGGAGTTCCGTAAAATTCTTTGCTCTTGGAAGAACGTCAATTGCGTTACGCACTGTTCAGTGGTTTTCAAACTTAATGCACTTGGAACATGGCCTAAGGATCCCACTTTCTCTACAAAGTATTTTCATATATTAAGAGCCGGCCGCGGTGGTCTAGCGGTTCTAGGCGCTCAGTCCGGAACCGCGCGACTGCTACAGTCGCAGGTTCTAATCCTGCCTCAGGCATGGATGTGTGTGATGTCCTTAGGTTAGTTAGGTTTAAGTAGTTCTAAGTTCTAGGGGACTGATGACCACAGATGTTAAGTCCCATACTGCTCAGAGCCATTTGAGCCATATATTTAGACTGCATTTAAGCACAGTGTCTGGAAAACGAGTACATAGTTCTCTTTAGACTTCCTCATGAGAATTATATCACGACAATTTACACAAAAGGTTTTAACGTGACCAGGTGCTCCAGTTACCGTTAAAAATTTCAGCCACATCATCTACTCAGATTAAATGGTCGAAGTAATGCTAGAGCCAGGAAGACGTAATTATTAGCACCATCTTTTTAAGAGTCATCATCTGATGGTAGTTTCAAGTAAACATGTGCTATGACGTTACAGCGATCGGCGGCAGGTAAACCACCAATTTGAGCTGTCATAATACTGGCCGAGGGTCAGATACATCAATTATAACATTTATTTGGCCACCACTACTTGAAAATGTATAATTAATGAATAAATTACATTATTCATTCAAGATGTTCACGCTTTCACGCCTGATCCAACGAGTTGTGGGCTACTATTTTTAGCGAGATCCCACGAACATTACTTTGCAGACTATACGACTCCAGTGATAAGAAAAGGAGCAAATGCAAATACGTGTGATCCGACCCTACGGAAACAGTGACGAGCCATCGCTGTTCAGTTTAGGACGACACATGTTACAACAAGAGTGGATAGGGTGATAACTTCCAGCTTCAGCAAAAACAAAGTGCGTTTCGAAAAACTCCATACAACATCGCAAGACTGTACACTGGAAAGCTAAAACACTATGATCACTGCTCAGTGCGAGATTAAATACCGAGTGATGGTGTTGCGGATATGTGATTCGGTAAGGAAAGTATACAAGCGGGTAAGAGACAAACTGCGAATTAGGTCAGCGGCGATTCGGCCCGCAAGTTCGGAAATTCACTGAAATAAGCGTCTTTGAACAACTGCAGATTCTTATGGCCTGGTGCCTGGGAACGGAAACCTTGCAAACGGCGAAGCTTGTCTGATGTTCCCATGCTACTTGTCATAAGCATCTGCGTAAGGTGGTGAGGGACTGTGAAACCACGTGTAGGTTCAAATGGCTTTGAGCTCCATGTGACTTAAGATCTGAGGTCATCAGTCCCCTAGAACTTACTACTACTTACCCCTAACTAACCTAAGGACATGCCCGAGGCAATATTCGAACCTGAGACCGTAGCAGTCACACTGTTTCATACTGAAGCGCGTAGAACCGCTCGGCCACAGCGGCTGGCTCACGGGTAGGTGACATGTTGAACTTCCACATCTTTGTCATAGACCGTGGAGGTAACATAGCATAGGTGGGTATCTGTAACAGATTTGACGACAGAGTGCAATGCTGGTACGAATACAGTAGTTTCTGAGATAATTCGTTCAGTGCACCTTGTTGAACATGGAGCTCCGCAGTAGGCGGCCGATACGTATTCGCACGCCTACCCAACGACATCATAAGTTACGTTAGCAGCAGGAGCTAAATCATCGAGTTTCGAAAGCAGATCAATGAAAATGTGTCGTCTGATCGGATGAAAAACGCTTGTTGTTGCACGTGGTCTTCCAGGCGAATGTCTGCCCTAAACATGCCCCGCGCTACGGACGCAGGCCAGTGAGAACTCTATAATGCTATGGAGGAAATTCAGCTGGGCTTTAATCGGTCCTGTGGTAGTAGTCTGAGGGACAGTGACAGCTGTGGATTATGTGCACCTCATTGCAGACCGTTCAAGCTCGGTGTCTTCCCCGACGGCGACAGTATCTTCCAGCAGTAATGCTGTCCATGTCACAAGCACATAATGGTGCTACAGTGGTTTGACGAGCATGGTAGTGAACTCACGTAAATGGTTTGGCAACGAAGTTCACTCGATCTAGAGCCAATCTAAAACGTATAGGAAGTTATCGGGTGCCGGCTCTGCGCCTATAAACCATCGGCCTATTATGTAACTAAACTAAAAATAAACTGCGGATGAACAGGCCTTGGAAGACCCAATGGTACCGACAGGCCACCACGTCATCTTCGGCCCACAGGCGTCACTGAATGTGGATATGGAGGGGCACGTGGTCAGCACATCGCTCTCCCGACCGTATGTCAGTTTGCAGACCGGAGCCGCTACTTCTCAGTCAAGTAGCTCCTCAGTTTGCCTCACAAGGGATGAGTGCACCCGGGTTGCCAACAGCGCTCGGCAGACCGGATGGTCACCGATCCAAATGCTAGCCCAGCCAGACAGCACTGAACATCGTTGATATGACGGGAACCGGTGTTACCACTGCGGCAAGGCCATTGGCCCCTTTATGTAACTGGTGCCACACAATTCCGGAAACCTACGAACAACTTGATGAGTCCATGCCACGCAGAATTGCTGCTGTAACCGTTACAAAGGCGTTCCAACACGCTGTTAAGCAGGTTGTCGTAATTCTATAGCTCGTCAGTGTATCTCCTACATGGGTAGAACAAAAGCATGGAAACACAGCGAGAAATGCACGCTGGAACGTAATGCAGATGCTAGTCAAGCCTGCAGTTTGCGCTGTTGCATTTGTCCACGAACGACACCTATATAATGTCTTGAACACGTTACAAGTGTCAGTTGCGATGAGGACAGTTTTCTGTGTAGTTGTTGGGGCATTACATCGGAGTTAAGTGACTCCAAACGTGGGACAATTGGTGGTGCATGTGTAGTACAGCTAACTTGCTTTTTCACTCCTTCATTATCCGTTTTGCGTCGGTGTAGGTGGCGATAACACAGTAACAAAAGGTTTTTCAGTTTTTCGCTCCGAAAGGTGAAATTTAGTTACAACATTGGCGCGTGATTTTCGTTGCGAGTACAGTACTGATTCTTCTACAGCTCAAAGCATTTGACGATGGAACTAGCAGTTTCAGAACACTGGTTTTCTACCTAATTGGGTGTTCGAAAGGTTGCTTCCTGATGCTCGTTCAAGATATAGCGCAAATCCAACTGAGTTTTGCAAGTACTCGTGGTGATAACCTAGAGTTAGCCATACATAACGTGTGTGTGTGTGTGTGTGTGTGGTGTGTTTCGCAGGGATGTTTGTGTTTTAAGCCATACGGGATACAACAGCTACGAGCCTTTCGCGATTGTGTAGAACGTTGTAAATTCATTTTACGTTTGCAGATCAGAGATAATTTTCATACATGTTCAGTGTTTGGAGATGAGGCTACGTTCAGTTTAGGTGGGAAAGCTAAACTCTGTAACATAACATACGGATAAACGCAGCCAATACCATGGTGGAGCTCGAGGTGGATTTTATTTTATTTATTTATTCTGCAGAAAAGACGTTTACAAGAGGCACATAGCTGGGTATGTTGGAAGTCTGACTTTCCCCACTATTGTGTTCGCAGAAGAGCCAACACTGTGTTACTAGTGGAGGCCGAAATGCACGCGTTTTAGCTCACTCAGGCTGGCGTGAGGAGGGAAGTTCTATACTGACGTGAGGTCTGGAACATGACAAGGAATTAGAATTCAGAAAGCGGACGTAATTAGGTTAATGATGAACGTCGCTTTTGACGGTACATAAGTCACAATATTATCTGTTCAGAAGACATAGTAACTGAATATGGCGCCTTGCTAAGTCGTAGCAAATGACGTAGCTGAAGGCTATGCTAAACTGTCGTCATGCAAATGAGAGCGTATGTAGACAGTGAACCATCGCTAGCAAAGTCGGCTGTACAACTGGGGCGAGTGCTAGGGAGTCTCTCTAGACTAGGCCTGCCATGTGGCGGCGCTCGGTCTGCAATCACTGATAGTGGCGACACGCGGGTCCGACGTATACTAACGCACCGCGGCCGATTTAAAGGCTACCACCTAGGAAGTGTGGTGTCTGGTAGTGACACCACACCCACAATTACGAGAACAATCCGAAGTCGGACAGTGATCCACAGCACTGGTTTTGGCTCGTACGAAAAATAGACTCAAATTTTCACTCTACAGCGGATTATATGCTCATATGAAACGTCCTTGGACATGAAAACTGTTTGTCTGACAGAGACTCGATCTTAGGGACCTGTGCCTTTCGCGGGCAGGTATTATGCCGACTGAGGTACCCAAGCACGGCCCAAGACCCGTCCTCACTGTTTCACTTCCGCCAGTATCTCATCTCCTACCTTTCGATTTTCACAGAAGCTCCGCTGCAAAACCGGCAGTACTAACGCTCCTGTAAGAAAGGATACCGCGGAAACATGGCTCAGCCGCATCCTGGCGGATGTTTCCACAACGAAATTGCTGTCTTTAAGGTTTCGCTGGCGAGATTATGTGAAATTCGGACGGCAGGAGATTAGGTAATGACGGAATTACAGCTATGAGGACGGGAAGTGATTCGTGCTTGAGTAGCTCAGTCGGTAGAGCACATACCCACGAAAGGCAAAGGTTCCGCGTTCAAGCCTCGGTCCAGGACACAGTTTTAAACTGCCCAGGCGGTTTCATGCAAGAACATTTCTTAACAGTGAGCTGAGCTACAACACTTCAGCTGGAAAAGGGCGTGCTGATTTGGTATTACATCACGGGCGTCTTAAGGTCGCCATATCTCACTGTCTGCCCTTTTTTTATGTGAGTTTGTGAGAGGCGCCGTCTGTGTGCCTCACCTTCCACAAATTACGGTGAACGGGCATGCCGAAAAGCAACAGCAGAGAATGCAGTGACTTCAGAAATGCTCGCAAAATTATGGGACCACGTTGACTACCGCTTAGATATTTCGCTTGCCACCAGTGAAGGAACTTCGAACGTGTGAGGAAGCTAAATTAAACATGTATACTAAACGTAATTGTAAAAATAGTCCCTTACTTTATGTGTGCATGGGTGTACAAGATGTACTCTTTTAAAATTAAATGGTTCATTTTAAATAAAAAAAGTTTCGGTTTTTTGCGTAAGTTAAAGATCAGCCCTAACTTTTATCTTCTTTCGTCTAAAAGTTGTAATCTTGTGAAATCGGATGAATCTTCACTTTCAGTTGAAGGATTTAGAATTGCTAGAATTGCACTTTCCCGAGAATCCGATGCTGCTAATATTGCTTCTGCGAGGGACATCAACTACAAGAGCTTTGCGGCAAAACAGGTAGGAGGAAGGCCTCCGCGACGACCCACTAAGACAAACCAAGGACGCCTTGTCTTAATCTTAGAAAATCTTGGGTGGAAAAGCTATCCCAGTCATACTGCACGCCTCTTATGTCGTTTTCTTCCGACTCACTAACTACATTGAAACACTTCAGGGGGTTCAGTAAAGGGAGGAGATCTTGCATTTGACATCCCTTGAGTGGGAAAATCCTATCGCATTTCCATAAATGACAACGGATGCATTTGGCATCCTTTGAGTTGGAAAATCAGATCGCATATGGATAAATTGCGACGGGTGCATCTACTATTCTAATGAGGGAGAAAATTAGATAGCATTTAGAGCGGAAGGTACTATTTATTGCAAATTTATGTTACGAATGCACCATCAGCCTTGTCACAGTGGTAATACCCGTTCCCGTCGGATCACAGAGGTTAAGCGCTGTTGGGAATGGCTACCACTTGGATGTGTGATCGTCCGGCCTGCCGAACGCTGGTGGCAAGCGGGCTGCACTGGGGCATTGTGAGGCAAATTGAGGAGATACCTGATTAAGATGTGGCTGTTCTCGTCACGAAAACTGAAAACGGCCGGGAGTGCGATGTGCTGACCACATGCCTCTCCATATCCGCACCCTGCGGCGCCAATGGCTGAGGATGAAATGGCCGTTGGTCAGTAGCGCTGGGCCATCAGAGGCCTGTTCTGAAGGACTTTATGTTAAGAATACGAAGTGCAGTTCGACTGCAAGTGCAACGGGAAAGGAAGTGAGAAGTGAACAATAAATTTAAAAAGTGTCAAGAATTTGTGATTTGTGGGTAGGAACATTGAAACTGTTCGCGCCATGAAGTGTTCCAGTTCAAAATGGTTCAAATGGATCTGAGCACTATGGGACTTAACATCTGTGGTCATCAGTCCCCTAGAACTTAGAACTACTTAAACCTAACTAACCTAAGGACATCACACACATCCATGCCAGAGGCAGGATTCGAACCTGCGACCGTAGCAGTCGCGCGGTTACGGACTGAGCGCCTAGAACCGCTAGACCACCGCGGCCGGCATGTTCAAGTAGATATTTATGTTTTGCGTTAGGGTGAGTGTGAAAGAGAGTACTTGTGTGAGTGTATGTGGGACATTCGCCAATATTAAATTTTCAGTTTGTAATTCTCTATAGGAACTTGCAAGTGTTCCAGCTTTGTATCGTGGGAACGAATCCACCAGTGGTTCCCGTACTGGTGGATGACGGATGTCCAAACATATTTGAATATGTAAGAGACAGTCAGAACGTTCGCGACTATATAGTTAAATTCCAGACGTAAAGTACAGCTTAAAGTTTATTTCATTTTATTTCTTTAACAAGATAGTTTTGAGTTTCTTAATTTAATTACGTCAATGAGCTGAGAGCAGTGGTTGTTTCTTGCTAGATTTTGGCGCCAGCCGCGCCCTGAAAGTCAGTTCTGATTGGTCGTAATTCTATACAGCCAGTAAGAAGTGAGACGGTTTGCCACCTAACGCATGTGATAGAGGTGCTCGTAAAGGAAGAGAGAAGAAGGAAGTGGTGGACTAGCTTTCGATGGAGCCGGTCATGCTGAAAGTGTCCGAACGCATTATGTGTAAAATGAAGTGATATTGTGACTTCCGTGTTTCGGTACAGTGATAAAGGTAGCTGGTGTTTACCATTAACTATTTGTGAAATTTTAAGAGTCGAGAGATATTTTGTTCTGGAGAAAATCGCGTGTGTAAACTTTGAACTAAAAGCGTGGCGGCACTAAGTAAATTTTTTTTACTGAGTATTTATGGCGAGCAAAAACTTTATTTAAAGACAACCACTGAATGTCGAGTGCAAATGTAAATAACAGTTTATTGACTGTGTTACTCTCGTAAATGATTTCGGAATTGGATAGGAAAAGTTCTGGCTGTTTGAGTGTGATGAGGACAGTGAACACGAACTTTAATGATTTGAACACATGTGGGCTGATGACCTTACTTAATAGCAATAAAAAAATCCTAATGCAAATTTAAAAGGACCTTCAAACTTAGAAATTTGAACAGCAACCCATTTCCGATTTATTCTTTAGAGTTCACAAGACTATTTTCAGCTTTTTGTACTTACAGCGGCCTCCGACGTGTAGTTATGAAATCTCAGTTTCTTCAACACTGCTTTTCTGATATCCCTTAAGTAGCAGCAGTCAGGAGTTACGTGGGCAGATCTGCAGGAGTATCGAGGTAGGTGGACAATTTATGACGCAGAACCGCCGTCGATGTGTGAAAGAGCGCGTTACGTAGCATGCTCGTCGACAGATGTGGTGGCTCAGTGATGATATTTGTTAAAACACTAAACAGCAGAAAACAAACGATTGCCTTTACAGTGCAATCTTCTATAAAGACACTTCATGCTAGTTTCCTCTCTTGACCAAGTCCACAGAGATTTGTCTGTCGTGAAAATACAATCAGCCCTTGAAAAATACCAGCGAGACGTCAGCGATGCACGCATATCAAAGAAGAATCAACCAGTCCTGAAATCTGATGAGAGTTTTGCCATGGCATTCGTACGTCGATGACGGCTCAACTTGATGGATATGCTGCGGTGTAAGAGAGGCGTGGCCCGTGGAGACCGTATCTAGCTGTACTGCTATCGCTAGTGTTCTAGCAGTTCCTCGTTTATGTCTCTACCGGCTACACATCAGGGATGTCCATCAGTCTCGCCTAGGATACAGGTTTGGAGAACCCGATGATCGTAAAACAGTCGTTGCTGGCTGTACTTTGTCACCGTAAGTTCCGTGCGAGAGCCATTATCAGGCTGGCCGAAGTGGACGAGCGGTTCTAGGAGCTTCAGTCTGAAACCGCGCCACCGCTACGGTTGCGGGTTCGAATCCTGCCTCGGGTATGGATGTGTGTGATGTCCTTAGGTTAGTTAGGATTAACTAGTTTTATGTTCTAGGGGACTGTTGAGCTCAGATGTTAAGTCCCATAGTGCTTAGAGCCATCTGAACCATTTTGAAGAGCCCTTATCAGTTATTTGGCGGCAGGAACAATATGGTGCGTTACAGAGATCTGGGATGTAGGTTTAACCGTCTCAACCGTGAGTACGTTGGTAATTTCAATAAAAATTAATGAAAGGAAACCTCGACCTCAGTGTCAGTAACGTGTCATGAAAGTGAATGAGTATTGCGTAAAAATTTTAAGTTATACTGAGGTTTGCTGACCCAGATCTTTCTGAAGGTGGATTTTCTCTCTGTTTAGAATCTCTTAGCAGTCTAACAGGGAACCACTTGAGTGCGAGGTCGCAAGTTCAGTCTTTAGCAATGCTCAGTTCATAGTGTTGTATTAACAATGATGACAGGAAAAACATTAGCTGCTAACGACCCACCATGTGCATCGGAAGGGCAACAGTCCCTATTAATACATATCGATAAGAAGAATATTCCACTAGCGTAATTTAGGACCTCTCTGTCAAGTGGGAACGTAAGTTTCCACTATAAAAATTATTCTCTTTATGATGGGAAACAAACCGACGCGATCGGTCAGTACAGTGCGTCGCATGACTGTAGATACGCCTTACAAAAATGAAATTGCAACTATTGGCCAAAACACGAGAGAAAATGCGCCTGAAGATTCACAGGAGGGACACCCTACATATTCTTAGTAAGCCACCGAACACTGTGCGTGGTAGAGGGTGCGCCGTGCCAGTAAGCTGTTGTGACACCAGCTATAAAACCCTGGAAAGGAGCCATCTTGTACAAGCATCTGACGTAATATCGATCAAAAGCCTCGAATAAATGACGCTTTTTCGGAGGGCGAATAAACAAAAACGTATTAGGTTATTTCCTTTGAGAATCTGAACACGGTGGATGTGACTATTAAGAAAGCTTTAGCGCACTTGGAGAACCTTTTTGGTTTCGGTCGAAATTGCAATTGTGAAATATATAATTTCTACATTCAAAAGCAAATATGATATCGTTTAAAAGCCCCAACCATGAAACGTTAATCAAATTTGAATGATGTTCACCAGGACAATATTTTAATCACATTGACAATGTTGTTTTCAAGCAGCATCCACTTCCTGCAGCTATTGTAAGAGCACTAAGACTCCTAATGCGTTTTAATTGACTGTGATGTTCCCGGTCATCCAGCACATGTGGCAGGTTTTCCATGGAAGTGTGGTATTTCCTCACTAAACGGCAGACGTACGTTGTGTTTGAGTGAGTGGTGACATCCACACAACATCTGTCAGTTCACTTTCATAAAACATTTGCACGTACGTCAAACTAATTTATATAAAAGTGAATATATTTTTAGGCAATAAAAGAAATAATTATATTCGATCAACAAATAACCTGTATTTTAAATAAATAAAAGCAAATTTGTGTACACCACTGGCCATTAAAATTGCTACACCACGAAGATGACGTGCTACAGACGCGAAATTTAACCAACAGGAAGAAGATGCTGTGATATGCAAATGATTAGCTTTTCGGAGCATTCACACAAGGCTGGCGCCGGTGGCGACACCTAAAATGTGCTGAAATGAGGAAAGTTTCCAACCGATTTCTCATACACAAACAGCAGACGACCGGCGTTGCCTGGTGAAACGTTGTTGTGATGCCTCGTGTAAGGAGAAATGCGTACCATCACGTTTCCGACTTTGATAAAGGTCGGATTGTAGCATATCGCGATTGTGGTTTATCGTATCGCGACATTGCTGCTCGCGTTGGTCGGGATCCAATGACTGTTAGCAGAATATGAAATCGATGGGCTCAGGAGGGTAATACGCAACGCCGTGCTGGATTCCAACGGTATCGTATCACTAGTAGACGAGATGACAGGCATCTTACCCGTATGGCTGTAACGGATCGTGCAGCCAAGTCTCGATCCCTCAGTCAACAGATGGGGACGTTTGCAAGACAACAACCATCTGCACGAACAGTCTGACGTCGTTTGCAGCAGCATGGACTATCACCTCGGAAACCATGACTGCGGTTACCATTGACGCGGCATCACAGATAGGAGAACCTGCGATGGTGTACTCAACGATGAACCTGGGTGCACGAATGGCAAAAGGTCATTTTTTGTTCGGGTGAATCCAGGTTCTGTTTACAGCATCATGATTGTCGCATCCGTGTTTGGCGACATCACGGTGAACGCACGTTGGAAGCGTGTATTCGTCATCGCCATACTGGCGTATCACTCGGCGTGATGGTATGGGTTGCAATTCGTTACACGTCTCGGTCACCTCTTGTTCGCATTGACGGCACTTTGAACAGTGGACGTTACATTTCAGATGTGTTACGAGCCGTGGCTCTACCCTTCATTCTATCCCTGCGAAACCCTACATTTCAACAGGATAATGCACGACCGCATGTTGCAGGTCCTGTACGGACCTATCTGGATAGAGAAAATGTTCGAATGCTGCACTGGCCAGCACATTCTCCAGATCTCTCACCAATTGAAAACGTCTGGTCAATGGCGGCCGAGCAACTGGCTCATCATAATACGCCAGTCACTACTCTTGATGAACTGTGGTATCGTGTTGAAGTTGCATGGGCAGCTGTACCTGTACACGCCATCCAAACTCTGTTTGACTCAGTGCCCAGGCGTATCAGGGTCGTTATTATGGCCAGAGGTGGTTTTTCTGTGTACTGATTTCTCAGGATCTATGCACCCAAATTGCGTGAAAATGCAATCACATATCAGTTCTAGTATAATATCTTTGTCTAATGAATACCCGTTTATCATCTGCATTTCTTCTTGGTGTAGCAATTTTAATGACCAGTAGTGTAAATGTCTCATTACGTCCAGAAAGCTCCATTTACTCAAAAAACTTACACTTTATCGTGTTTCTCATAATTTAGAGAGATACCAAATACTGGTTATATATATATCGCATATCCACCATCGTTAAGTGTCAGTGGAGAACACTTTCTTCTACAGCGACTTGTGATTTGCTGTAGTTTCTCTAGACCTGCAGTCATGAGTCGTTATTTAAAAATGACACCTTATACTCTCGAGAATTGAACAGAAAGCAATGGTTCCGCGTTTTAAACTAAAAATGGTTTTTCCGCGAATTTTGCAGCGTACTTCACATCTCATTGTATTTCCGGAAATTTGCATCGCCATAATTCTGTATATCAATAATTTGGGGAAGTGGATGGAGCTCAGATGCTGCGAAAATATTGCTTAGCTGCCAGACGTGCAGAACCTCGGTGGGGAACTCTGGAAACAATGAATATTTCATTGGGTCTGAATTGAAGTATCTTGGGGAGAAGGCTGACCGATACAACATACACTCCTGGAAATGGAAAAAAGAACACATTGACACCGGTGTGTCAGACCCACCATACTTGCTCCGGACACTGCGAGAGGGCTGTGCAAGCAATGATCACACGCACGGCACAGCGGACACACCAGGAACCGCGGTGTTGGCCGTCGAATGGCGCTAGCTGCGCAGCATTTGTGCACCGCCGCCGTCAGTGTCAGCCAGTTTGCCGTGGCATACGGAGCTCCATCGCAGTCTTTAACACTGGTAGCATGCCGCAACAGCGTGGACGTGAACCGTATGTGCAGTTGACGGACTTTGAGCGACGGCGTATAGTGGGCATGCGGGAGGCCGGGTGGACGTACCGTCGAATTGCTCAACACGTGGGGCGTGAGGTCTCCAGAGTACATCGATGTTGTCGCCAGTGGTCGGCGGAAGGTGCACGTGCCCGTCGACCTGGGACCGGACCGCAGCGACGCACGGATGCACGCCAAGACCGTAGGATCCTACGCAGTGCCGTAGGGGACCGCACCGCCACTTCCCAGCAAATTAGGGACACTGTTGCTCCTGGGGTATCGGCGAGGACCATTCGCAACCGTTTCCATGAAGCTGGGCTACGGTCCCGCACACCGTTAGGCCGTCTTCCGCTCACGCCCCAACATCGTGCAGCCCGCCTCCAGTGGTGTCGCGACAGGCGTGAATGGAGGGACGAATGGAGACGTGTCGTCTTCAGCGATGAGAGTCGCTTCTGCCTTGGTGCCAATGATGGTCGTATGCGTGTTTGGCGTCGTGCAGGTGAGCGCCACAATCAGGACTGCATACGACCGAGGCACACAGGGCCAACACCCGGCATCATGGTGTGGGGAGCGATCTCCTACACTGGTCGTACACCACTGGTGATCGTCGAGGGGACACTGAATAGTGCACGGTACATCCAAACCGTCATCGAACCCATCGTTCTACCATTCCTAGACCGGCAAGGGAACTTGCTGTTCCAACAGGACAATGCACGTCCGCATGTATCCCGTGCCACCCGACGTGCTCTAGAAGGTGTAAGTCAACTACCCTGGCCAGCAAGATCTCCGGATCTGTCCCCCATGAGCATGTTTGGGACTGGATGAAGCGTCGTCTCACGCGGTCTGCACGTCCAGCACGAACGCTGGTCCAACTGAGGCGCCAGGTGGAAATGGCATGGCAAGCCGTTCCACAAGACTACATCCAGCATCTCTACGATCGTCTTCATGGGAGAATAGCAGCCTGCATTACTGCGAAAGGTGGATATACACTGTACTATTGCCGACATTGTGCATGCTCTGTTGCCTGTGTCTATGTGCCTGTGGTTCTGTCAGTGTGATCATGTGATGTATCTGACCCCAGGAATGTGTCAATAAAGTTTTCCCTTCCTGGGACAATGAATTCACGGTGTTCTTATTTCAATTTCCAGGAGTGCATAATGTCAGTAATTATTACCATGAAGTAGGTGTGCAATTTCTGTCTCTAGGTTGTACCAAGAGTATATGACTTTATGTGGTCCGACAAAAGTGAAGTGTGTATTAAATTGACTAAAATCAACCCTGTGCATAAAATTCAACCTTGAATTAGGACGTGACTTTTTAGTGGTCTACACTAAATAGTTCAGAGACAGAGAAATGCTCCGATGTTTTATCGTTTCCCTCCATAGGTGGTAGCGAAGAGTCTTCCATAATAAGTCACAAAATTGATGCCAAATTACGGGTAATGCCTACGGGATTGGGCCAAGTGAGATATGATTGGGAACTTGAAGTTCAATTCCTCTTTGTCTCTGCACGCTGTTCAGGCAGTCCTGTAGCTGTACTATGCTGAAACACAATTACGAAAGTTCAGTTTTTTTTCCTTTCTGTAACAAAACAGTTTATGCTACGGTCCGGGATACATCATAATCCAACGCAATGATTTAGCTGAGACTGAAGCCAAGAGGACTTTTTGGGGGGGAGAGTAAGTGTAGTTCCATTGCATACCATATCTTCATTGTTAATGATTGCTGAAAAAATAAATTTCTCTTAGTGAAAAAGTGAATGAACAAATGAAAATCGAATATCATCATAGTGTAAGCTTTCCAGGTGATTATGACAGGATCACTTTACCTCATTTGGTTGAGAGTGGGACATTTGAGACCTTGCCCAGAGGCACACGGTATTCTTCTGCAGAGAGAAGGCCCACTAAAATGGTGAGCTGCTCTTGCGGCGTACAGATCCCTGAAAGCGCCGCACATCACTTAAACGACTCTAATTTTAGGACAAGATTAGGTTGGTTTGACAATTTAGGGATCTGCCCTAATTTAATCGAAGTGAGATAGTATGGTGCTTGTCTTGGAGACCCAACCAATATACACACTTCTCCCACTATTGAAAGTCACATTTTTGTAGTGTGTTTTGAGTTTGGCTGACTCATCCAAAATTTTTGTATGTCATCAACTGATCACATGTAATTTATGTATCATTTTAATATTCCATACAGTATCATATTCGTCTCCTTCGGATAATATTCACATTTTAGTCGAAAAATTCTTTAAAGTGGACGTCAACATCGATGTGTGACATACACAGTTTCTTTTTAATCTCAAGATAATCAGATTTTTTAACACTACTATATTATACTGTCATTGTCATTAGCAAGTTTACCATTGCACATCCTAAAAAGCAAAACAGAAGCATTTGTGTACCTCCGATGACTGAAATCATAGCAAAAACGTCATCACTAAAACAACCAACGCAAATTGTGGAGTACGCACTCCACATAATCAATGTCTTTTTCTGTATTAAAATGTTTGTAAAACAATGTATGCATGTAATAATACTGTAGCACAGAAGTGACACCACTTCTAATTCGATTCATAAAAACATCAACCAACAAAATTTCCAACAGGTAAGT
Source organism: Schistocerca serialis cubense (assembly GCF_023864345.2). NCBI lineage: Eukaryota > Metazoa > Arthropoda > Insecta > Orthoptera > Acrididae > Schistocerca > Schistocerca serialis. The sequence continues at coordinate 316,031,734 of NC_064640.1, read as the reverse complement.
GGATTGATCAGGTACATATTATGGAGAATGATGCATTTACATTTATATTACTGCCAAACGCATCAATTAAAAGTCTTAACTTAAGGACAAACGAACCTCCGATTAAGCTCTCATTTAAATAAGAGAGAGGTTATCCTTTTCAGTTGCACCTGGGGGCGGAGAACACCCGTGGTTCAAACTGGCGACTGGCTACGTTCGTGAAGGCAGCCTAGAAAGGTAGTATTTTGGCTACACCAGAGGCTCTGATTGTTTTTTAGGGATTTTGTATGCAGACTGCTCGACTTACGGTACAGGGCGGAGAAGTGTACGTTCTCTCTAAATAGGTCATTCGTGTGCTACACGCAGAAAACGGCTACATGGGTAGCAGAGGACGTGAGACGTGATCATGGCCAATTTTTCAGATCAGAGATATCCCTCTTCAGGTGCGATAAGCTCCGTTCTGATTTCAGAGAGGAAAGAATATCAGGCTCATCAGTCACAGAGAGTAACATTTGTCATGACAAAACGCATAAAGATAATGTTGAAACTTAGTAGCACATTAAAACTGTGTGCCTGGCTAGGAGCCGGCCATGGTGGCCAAGCGGTTCTAGGCGCTACAGTCTGTAACCGCGCGACCGCTACGGACGCAGGTTCGAATCGTGCCTCGGGCATGGTTGTGTGTGATGTTCTTAGGTTAGTTAGGTTTAAGTAGTTCTCAGTTCTAGGGGGCTCATGACCTCAGCAGTTAAGTCCCATAAAGCTCAGAGCCATTTGAACCATTTTTAACCCGGCTAGAAATCGAAAGTGGTTCCCTTTGCCTCTCGCGGACAAGTTCTCAGCCAACTGAACTGTCCATGTATGGCTCACAACCCGCAGCACTTTCACCAGTACCTCATTTCCTCCCTTCCATATTTAATAGACGTTTTCTTGTATACATCGTGGGTCTAGCACTCCGGGAAGAAAGGATATTGTGGAGACATTCCATGGCCACAGCATAGGGGATAGTTTCCACAATGAATTTTCGCTCTGCAGTGGAGTGTGCGCTGCTATGACACTCCCTAGTAAATTAAAACTGTGTTCCGACTGGAACTCAAACCCGTGACCTTTTTTTTCGTGGGAACGTTTCTGTGTCCTGAGCAATCCAAGCACGACTCTTTATCTACTAGACTTTGGTTAAGCCTTTTCTCTGCAATATCTTCTCGTGTAGAAGTGCTAGTCCCACATGGTATGAGGGAGAAATTCAGTGAAGTTTGCAAGACAGCAGATGGGGTATTCACCTTTTGCAGTGCGGACTGCTGCGAGACGTACAGGATGAGAGATGTGAGGTTCTGAAAGGCACCAGCAGCGATAAGTAGCCATGTCAACTCCAGTGCTGGAACCAGCTCCGCTAGGTTTCTCAGTTGAGGATCCACGGCACTAACATCCAGATCGAGATATTCCCACAGTTTGTCGATAGGGCTTACATTCGATGAGTTTGATGGCAAGAAGAGCGCGGTAAACTTATCCTGGTGATCTTCGATCCACGAACGTATTCTGCGAACTGAGTGACACGTTGCATTGTCCTGCTCGTAGATGCCATCGTGCCGAGGAAAAACAAACTGCATGTAGACATGTGTTGATCCATTGTGCCTTTCAGAATGACGAATCACCCAAAGAATGCCCGGAAACATTCCCCAGACCATAACATTCCCTCCTTGTTTGCTTTTTGGCTTTTCACGCCGTACTCGCCAACGACCATCTGTCCGATGGAGCATAACACGTGATTCATCCTAAAAGGCCACCTTTCACTACTCAGTGGACGTCAAGTTGCTGTATTGGTTTCCAATTTTGAACAATCGTCACCTAAGAACAGCAGTCAGCGTGTGTGCATCAACCAGGTGCCTGGTGCGGGGGCCCATACTCAGCAACGATCTCTGAACGGGCGTTGAGAAGACACTGCTGGTAAATCCTTGGTTCGTCTGGACGGGCAGTTGCTTAATAGCTGCACCTGTATTTGCCCGCACACATTTCCGCAACAGTCGTTCACCCACGTTATCTATGGTCCATGGAGCACCACAGTTGCCTCCGCATTGGTTCTGGATAACACCATTTTGCTATGTATGGCATATTTTAACCACGGCGGCGCTCGAACAGTTTTATATACCCTCCACTGGGATTGCTGACACCGTCAGTCTGTGAGTGGTTGGTTATTACACGTTGACGTCGAACATAATGTGGTAGTCACATTAATGTGACTGGACCGTGTAGTGTCCTTGTTTACAGATGAAACAAGAATATAAGGAAAGGTAAGAAGATATTTCTGCTTGAAAACTCTGACAGGAAATAAGATGCGGAATGTCTGAGGAGCTAACTTAGTTGCAACGTTAATGACAATGTTGAAAATGAATGCATAGAGTTCGAGCGTGTTGTGTAATACACTTTTGAACCGCCGTAATTCGATAGCAGTATCAGCTGTTCCGAAATGAGAAACTGTTTGAAACAAGAATTAAGAGACCTATGCATGATAATTTCAACAAATCTGTCTAAAAATCTAGCAGATATTCTTAAGACACTTCAGCTTTATTTTAAATCAGGAAACGGATAAGAAGCACATGTGCAGATTCTCAGTGACTATAATGGTGTTGCCCCCAACTATTTCCACAAACTTTTCCAAGGCACGTAAAGTGCCCTCCGCCACACACCGTTGGGTGGCTTGCGGAGTATCAATGTAGATGTAGATGTAGATAGGCTCCACAGGCCTATAATTTGTGTTATTTATTTATTTGCACACAATCTTGCAGGTGGGGCAATCACAGCTATGAGTATTCATCTTGGGTATTAATAATCGCTTCAGCTGTATTTTGGTCCTTTATTAATGTAGCACTACCGATTTCGTGGCGTTAAAGCCACATCTTCAGGTGACATATGATTAAAACATTAGAGCGGAAAAGATAGGAATATTTTTTTTCCAACATTCGTTGTCTGTCAAATACATAACACCGCTAAAAGACAGTATTTCATGGATTAAAAACTGCAACATTCCGATATAGTGGATAGGCCCAAAACAAATCATACAATAGTGATAGCTTCTCCAATCTATATCGAACAGCGTACAGATGAGGCGGCCACGTGCTCTGTCATTTGCCTGTTTTTAAGCCAAAACATACCGTCATTTATCGGTGTTTTGTATTTGATAGACAACGAATGTTGGGAAAAAAGATTCCGAGTTTTTCCGCTCTAATGTTTAAATCATATGTCACCTGAAGATGTCGCTTTAGCGCCGCGAAACCAGTGACTTGCATGACTTAGTTCCTGTCGTTCCCTCTGGAACATATGGCCGTGACGAAATTCCTCCACCTGGTACGATTCCTACCAAGACTCTTCACTTCACTCCAGGTTTTCCCATACTCTGCAGCTTCTCTCTCGATCGTCTTATTCCACGTCTGTTTGGGACGAACACGTTTTCTAACTCCTTGAGGGTTTCAATCCAATGCCACCCTTTCAAGAGCTCCATCTAGTTTCCTCAGTGTATGCCCAATTCATTTCCATTTTCTTTCCTTGATTTGTATATTGATTGGTTGCTGATTTGTGTCCCTCCAAAGATCTTCATTTGTCATTACATCTGGCCATCTCATATCTCAGAAACGCTGGAGACAGCGGTTGATAAAATCTTCGAACTGGTTTTTGATGTGGTTAGTCACCTACCAAGTTTCGCACCATGCAACAGAACAGCCTTCACATTGCTACTGAAAAGCCAGAGTTTGGTCTTCTTTGACATGTTCCTATTTCTCCAAATAGGGTACAGTTGTACAAATGCCCCATTTGCTTTAAGGATGCGATTACGGACGTCCTCCACAGCGCCTCCTGTAGTCGTGACTATACTTCCGGGATAGAGGAAAGATTGGACCTGTTCTCTGTGCTCTCCTTTAATGGCCAGTCTATTCGTGATGGTCGAATTCAGCTGCATTTCTTTGGTTTTGCGAACATTTATCTTGAGGCCTGCAACTTCTGCCTCTTCTGGCCAGTTTCTCTTCGGTATCTCGATATCGCTGTGCCTTTAAGCAGAGGTTGTGTGCAAAATCTAGATCTTCCAGCCTATTTCACATCCCCCATTGCACAACTCTCTTACGTCCCCCATCATTCTCTTCATCACATAGTCCAACACCAAAGGAAATAGTGTTGGAGAAAGAATACATCCTTGTGGTACTCCCGAAATAACTTGGAAAGGCTCTGTTAGTTCTCCATTATGTAGTACTTGGCATTCATAGTCTTCATACATTTCCTTGATGATGTTAATAATCTTGGTTGGAATGCCATATTTTGCAACTGTATACCCTAATGACTCTTCGATTGAGAGAGTCAAAAGCCTTTTTGAAAGTCAATGAAGGTAAGGTAGAGGGTGTGTTGCCACTCCGCACATTGTTCCAGAATAATTCTGAGAGTATTGATAAGGTCCACACAGCTTCGATGTTTTCTAAAACCCGCCTGCTCTCTCCTCAGTTGTGCTTCCACAGAATCCTCCATGCCGTTTAAAATGATCCTCGAAAGTACTTTACTCGGTACTGACAGTAAGGTAATATCCCGCCAGTTGTTGCAGTTAATAACATCTCCTTCTTTGGGTATTTTTACGATAATACCTCGTTTCCAATCTGTTGACAGGTCCTCCTCTCTCCATTTCTTCTCTAAGAGGCTGTACAATAACTCAACAGCGGTGTCCAAGTCTGTTTTCAGCATCTCAGATATTATATTATCTGGTCCTGGCGCCTTCCCATTCTTGATCTGCTTCAGTGCTATCCGAATTTCTGCTTTCGTGGGTGCATTTACACCAATGCTGGGACTAGTATCATTGTATTCCGTTTGTTCTTGTTCTTCTACCTTCTATTTAGAACTTCATTTAAGTTTTCCTTCCACCTACTTGATTGTTCTTCATGTGTAGTAAGTATCTCCCGTTTCTTATTCCTTACTTCTTTGAGAGCATCTTATAGTTCTTTCACATCCCTTTTCCGCGCTGCCTGTTCTGCTCTATCAACCTGCTCATCTATCTGTCTTCTGTGGTCTCTTCTCACACTCCTTTTCACTTCATTATCTGCCGCTCTATAATCAGCTTGTGCCTGTGCTTTTTGTTGCCTAGTCCTGCTCTGATTTACTCTTCTCTTGGCATCCTTTCTATGGGTGATCATCCTCCAAGTATTTTCGGATATTCAATCTCTTCGCAGGCGATTTTCAAAGCCAAATTGTCTCTCACTCACTTGCACAAAAGTATTCTTAACTTCGGTCCGCATTTCCTCCTTGTCCTTATCCTCAGCCATCTCCAGTTCCAGCGTCTGGAATCTATTCCGTAGTTCCTGCTGGAACCCCTCAGTTATCTGTGGATCTTTCAGTTTACCTACGTCGAATCTTCTATTCATTGGCTCGAATTTCCTTCTGGAAGCCACAATTTTAATTATGAAACGCAATAACAAGATGGTGGTCGCTGCTGGTGTCTGCTCCTCCACTATTCCGTACATCTTCCAGGCTCCTCCTGAACTTCCTGTATTTACTTTTAGGAAGCTTTAATTGTCGGGTGCTATTAATAGTGTTCCATAGATATCGTGTTTGTTTTGAATACAGTCAGAGAGAGTCCCTTTAGTCAGCCATAGTGCCAGTAGTGCTAGTGTTTGTTTTCAATACAGTCCAGAGACAGGTAGTGCTATTTTCATTGTTTTCTACAAGAAGGGCCTAGCAACCACAGTTTAGTTAATAAACAGCCGCCTTTAGTAAATCAGCAGTCTAGTTAAAGGTTGATTAACTCTCTTCAGTAAACTGATTCCTTAGGATGGATAGGATGTGTGACTGCTGTGTACGGACGCAGGAGGAGCTGGCCACTGTTCGCGAACAGCTGAGCGTGTTGATGGCCGTGGTCAGCCGTCTTCAGGCTGCTGCCTCGGAGTGTAGCGGCAGTGGGGAGTCTGGCGCGTCGCAAGGTACACCCCAGGTGTTACATGCTTCACCCACTGTCCCTGCTGTCGAGACATCTTCGCGTGTACTGGGCGCGGTTGGGCCACCCTCTCCCCAAGGGGAGTGGCGGGTTCAGCGGCGTTCGCGGCGCACGAGGCGGAGGGTCAATGTGGAGGCTGGCCGTGTGGCATCGCCCGCTCTGCCTGTGAATGGACATGTGGCTGCTCCTTCAGCAAGGTCCGAGCAGGCATACGGAGGGAGGGGTTTATTAGTTATTGGGAGCTCCAACGTTAGGCGGGTGATGGAGCCCCTTAGGGAAATAGCGGGAAGGTCGGGGAAGAAGGCCAGTGTTCACTCTGTCTGCTTGCCGGGGGGTCTCATCCGAGATGTGGAGGAGGCTCTGCCGGCGGCGATAGAGAGCACTGGGTGCACCCGACTGCAAATTGTTGCTCATGTCGGCACCAATGACTCCTGCCGTCTGGGTTCAGAGGTCATCCTCAGTTCGTACAGGCGGTAGGCGGAATTGGTGAAGGCGGAAAGCCTCGCTCGCGGGGTGAAATCAGAGCTAACTATTTGTAGTATCGTTCCCAGAACCGATCGCGGTCCTCTGGTTTGGAGCCGAGTGGAAGGCTTAAACCAGAGGCTCAGACGATTCTGCGGAGATCTGGGGTGCAAATTTCTCGACCTCCGCTATCGGGTGGAGAAATGTAGGGTCCCCCTGAATAGGTCAGGCGTGCACTACACGCCGGAAGCGGCTACAAGGGTAGCGGAGTACGTGTGGAGTGCACATGGGGGTTTTTTAGGTTAGAGAATCCCCTCCCTAGGCCCGACAAGACGCCTCCTGAGACGCAGCAAGGTAGGAGTAGGCAAAATGCAACAGGGAATAACAATATTAATGTGCTAATAGTAAACTGCAGGAGCGTCTACAGAAAGGTCCCAGAACTGCTCTCATTAATAAACGGTCACAACGCCCATATAGTACTAGGGACAGAAAGTTGGCTGAAACCAGATGCAAGTAGTAATGAAATCCTAAACTCAGATTGGAATGTATACCGCAGAGACAGGCTGGACAGTGAAAGGGGAGGCGTGTTTATAGCGATAACAAGTGCAATAGTATCGAAGGAAATTGACGGAGATCCGAAATGTGAAATGATTTGGGTGAAGGTCACGGTTAAAGCAGGCTCAGACATGGTAATTGGATGTCTCTATAGGCCCCCTGGCTCAGCAGCTGTTGTGGCTGAGCACCTGAAGGATAATTTGGAAAATATTTCCAGTAGATTTCCCCACCATGTTATAGTTCTGGGTGGAGATTTTAATTTGCCGGATATAGACTGGGAGACTCAGACTTTCATAACGGGTGGCAGGGACAAAATTCCAGTGAAATTTTTTTAAGTGCTTTATCTGAAAACTACCTTGAGCAGTTAAACAGAGAACCGACTCGTGGCGATAACATATTAGACCTTCTGGTGACAAACAGACCCGAACTATTTGAAAAAGTTAACGCAGAACAGGGAATCAGCGATCATAAAGCGGTTACGGCATCGATGATTTCAGCCGTAAATAGGAATATTAAAAAGGGTAGGAAGATTTTTCTGTTTAGAAAAAGTGACAAAAAGCAGATTGTCTCAAGTACAGATAGTGTTGAGGATCAGTGGACAAAGTTCAAAACCGTCGTACATAATGCGTTAGATGAGTATGTGCCAAGCAAGATCGTAAGAGATGGAAAAGAGAAACCGTGGTAAAACAACCGAGTTAGAAAACTGCTGCGGAAGCAAAGGGAACTTCACAGCAAACATAAACATAGCCAAAGCCTTGCAGACAAACAAATATTACGTGAAGCGAAATGTAGTGTGAGGAGGGCTATGCGAGAGGCGTTCAATGAATTCGAAAGTAAAGTTCTATGTACTGACTTGGCAGAAAATCCTAAGAAATTTTGGTCTTATGTCAAAGCGGTAGGTGGATCGAAACAAAATGACACTCTGTGACCAAAATGGTACTGAAACAGAGGATGACAGACTAAAGGCCGAAATACTAAAAGTCTTTTTCCAAAGTTGTTTCACAGAGGAAGATTGCACTGTAGTTCCTTCTCTAGATTGTCGCACAGATGACAAAATGGTAGATATCGAAATAGACGACAGAGGGATAGAGAAACAATTAAAATCGCTCAAAAGAGGAAAGGCCTCTGGACCTGATGGGATACCAGTTCAATTTTACACAGAGTACGCGAAGGAACTTGCCCCCCTTCTTGCAGCGGGGTACCGTAGGTCTCTAGAAGACCGTAGCGTTCCAAAGGATTGGAAAAGGGCACAGGTCATCCCCGTTTTCAAGAAGGGACCTCGAGCAGATGTGCAGAACTATAGACCTATATCTCTAACGTCAATCAGTTGTAGAATTTTGGAACACGTATTGCGTTCGAGTATAATGACTTTTCTGGAGACTAGAAAGCTACTCTGTAGGAATCAGCATGGGTTTCGAAAAAGACGGTCATGTGAAACCCAGCTAGCGCTATTCGTCCACGAGACTCAGAGGGCCATAGATACGGGTCCACAGGTAGATGCCGTGTTTCTTGACTTCCGCAAGGCGTTCGATACAGTTCCCCACAGTCGTTTAATGAACAACGTAAGAGCATATGGACTATCAGACCAATTGTGTGATTGGATTGAGGAGTTCCTAGATAACAGGACGCAGCATGTCATTCTCAATGGAGAGAAGTCTTCCGAAGTAAGAGTGATTTCAGGTGTGCTGCAGGGGAGTGTCATAGGACCGTTGCTATTCACAATATACATAAATGACCTTGTGGATGACATCGGAAGTTCACTGAGGCTTTTTGCAGATGATGCTGTGGTGTATCGAGAGGTTGTAAGAATGGAAAATTGTACTGAAATGCAGGAGGATCTGCAGCGAATTGACGCATGGTGCAGGGAATGGCAATTGAATCTCAATGTAGACAAGTGTAATGTGCTGCGAATACACAGAAAGATAGATCCTTTATCATTTAGCTACAAAATAGCAGGTCATCAACTGGAAGCAGTTAATGCCATAAATTATCTGGGAGTACGCATTAGGAGTGATTTAAAATGGAATGATCATATAATGTTGATCGTCGGTAAAGCAGATGCCAGACTGAGATTCATTGGAAGAATCCTAAGGAAATGCAATCCGAAAACAAAGGAAGTAGGTTACAGTACGCTTGTTCGCCCACTGCTTGAATACTGCTCAACAGTGTGGGATCCGTACCAGGTAGTGTTGATAGAAGATATAGAGAAGATCCAACGGAGAGCAGCACGCTTCGTTACAGGATCATTTAGTAATCGCGAAAGCGTTACGGAGATGATAGATAAACTCCAGTGGAAGACTCTGCAGGAGAGACGCTCAGTAGCTCGGTACGGGCTTTTGTCAAAGTTTCGAGAACATACCTTCACCGAAGAGTCAAGCAGTATATTGCTCCCTCCTACGTATATCTCGCGAAGAGACCATGAGGATAAAATCAGAGAGATTAGAGCCCACACAGAGGCATACCGACAATCCTTCTTTCCACGAACAATACGAGAATGGAATAGAAGGGAGAACCGATAGAGGTACTCAAGGTACCCTCCGCCACACACCGCCAGGTGGCTTGCGGAGTATGGATGTAGATGTAGATGTAGATGTAATGATATGTGGTCAGTTTGATTTTCTGTAATATGGTCTGGGGATACCCATGTTATCTTATGACATCTCCGATGAGGAAACGAGGCCCCTCCTATTACAAGGTCTTGACTTGCGTGGAAGTCACTAAATCTTACCCCATTAGCATTCATTTCACCCAAGCCATGTACCCCCTTTATCTGTTCCAAACCCTCAATCTTATCTCCCACCTTGGCATTTATGTCCTCCATAACAATGAGGATATCTTTCTTGCTCACTTTTCTTATAGTCTCTCGTAGCAGGTAATAGACCTCCTCCTCCTTCTCAATCTCTGATGTCTCTGTGGGGCATAGCATTGGATGAGCGTCACATTTCTGACCTTCGTCTTAAATCTGACAGTCATGATCCTGCTGCACACAGGTATCCATTCTAGAAGGCTCTTCTTTGCTGCCTTAGTCAACAATAGCCCAACTCCATCCCGGTGTTCCTCTTCACATTCTAAATATAAAAACGTAATTCCGTCCGATGTCAGCATTTCACCAAAGTCTGGCCACCGCACTTCACTCAAACCCAGGATACCAAGCTTATACACTCCTGGAAATTGAAATAAGAACACCGTGAATTCATTGTCCCAGGAAGGGGAAACTTTATTGACACATTCCTGGGGTCAGATACATCACATGATCACACTGACAGAACCACAGGCACATAGACACAGGCAACAGAGCATGCACAATGTCGGCACTAGTACAGAGTATATCCACCTTTCGCAGCAATGCAGGCTGCTATTCTCCCATGGAGACGATCGTAGAGATGCTGGATGTAGTCCTGTGGAACGGCTTGCCATGCCATTTCCACCTGGCGCCTCAGTTGGACCAGCGTTCGTGCTGGACGTGCAGACCGCGTGAGACGACGCTTCATCCAGTCCCAAACATGCTCAATGGGGGACAGATCCGGAGATCTTGATGGCCAGTGTAGTTGACTTACACCTTCTAGAGCACGTTGGGTGGCACGGGATACATGCGGACGTGCATTGTCCTGTTGGAACAGCAAGTTCCCTTGCCGGTCTAGGAATGGTAGAACGATGGGTTCGATGACGGTTTGGATGTACCGTGCACTATTCAGTGTCCCCTCGACGATCACCAGTGGTGTACGGCCAGTGCAGGAGATCGCTCCCCACACCATGATGCCGGGTGTTGGCCCTGTGTGCCTCGGTCGTATGCAGTCCTGATTGTGGCGCTCACCTGCACGGCGCCAAACACGCATACGACCATCATTGGCACCAAGGCAGAAGCGACTCTCATCGCTGAAGACGACACGTCTCCATTCGTCCCTCCATTCACGCCTGTCGCGACACCACTGGAGGCGGGCTGCACGATGTTGGGGCGTGAGCGGAAGACGGCCTAACGGGGTGCGGGATCGTAGCCCAGCTTCATGGAGACGGTTGCGAATGGTCCTCGCCGATACCCCAGGAGCAACAGTGTCCCTAATTTGCTGGGAAGTGGCGGTGCGGTCCTCTACGGCACTGCGTAGGATCCTACGGTCTTGGCGTGCATCCGTGCGTCGCTGCGGTCCGGCCCCAGGTCGACGGGCACGTGCACCTTCCGCCGACCACTGGCGACAACATCGATGTACTGTGGAGACCTCACGCCCCACGTGTTGAGCAATTCGGCGGTACGTCCACCCGGCCTCCCGCATGCCCACTATACGCCCTCGCTCAAAGTCCGTCAACTGCACATACGGTTCACGTCCATGCTGTCGCGGCATGCTACCAGTGTTATAGACTGCGATGGAGCTCCGTATGCCACGGCAAACTGGCTGACACTGACGGCGGCGGTGCACAAATGCTGCGCAGCTAGCGCCATTCGACGGCCAACACCGCGGTTCCTGGTGTGTCCGCTGTGCCGTGCGTGTGATCATTGCTTGTACAGCCCTCTCGCAGTGTCCGGAGCAAGTATGGTTGGTCTGACACACCGGTGTCAATGTGTTCTTTTTTCCATTTCCAGGAGTGTAGTTATTCATTTCCCTTGTCTCTTTTTTCAGCTTGCTACTCTCCCTCAAGGTTCGTGTATTCCAAAAGCTAATTTTCGTTTTCCTTTTCATGCCAATGGTCGTTAGCAGTTAATCCATCTTGTGTCGTATTCTCGTCTCGGTTTCAGTAATCAGAAACCAGTAGTGGTACAGTAATAAAGCACCAAAATAAAGCTGAAGCGATTATTAATATCAAAGATTTATTTGTTTGTTCCTTTATTTTTAATTACATGGTTATAATTAGTAAATGTATACGATGAAATGCTATAAAACAAAATATCAGAATAAAAATTTGAATCAAAGCATGAAGTATAATAGTTTTGTATACTTCTAGTGCTACTTCAGCTGAAAGAATCATTTTCAAGAAACAGTGCAACTAGAGTTTCCTTGTCCATTACCACTGGCGTTTTCTTTTTACAATATTGTCCTCTAAAATCTCTACAACAGACTCATGCTGTGTTGCTAATGTCTCAGTGAATGAAGCGTTCCTTGACTCAGCCATTCTCTTTACCTTCTCTCTGCACGTCATTCTGTCTCCGATGTGATGCTGCGCGGTACGTTACACTGAGCTTGGAACTCCCGAACTGGTGGAGGGGGGGGGGGGGAGGGGGCTCTTACAAAAACAATTCGTAAATAACTTGCAGAGAGCGCACGGTACCGCGGTGTGTATTCTAGAGCGTTGTGAGAGTTTTGCAGATACCATCAGTAATCAAGCTCCACTTTCACCCCTTCGCCAAAGATGCAGTCGATTGTCATTTCCTTGAGCTAGGTCTATGTAAGCGCATGATACTTGGCGAAGGCAAGGTAATAGTCATCCGGACACAGAAGCAACCGAGGGTCAGTTACGTCAGGTGTGCCACAGAGGTAACAATGTAAGCTCTTCCTGTCAGTTGCGAAACACCGGACGGGACACGCGCGTGAAGCGATATTCATCGGTGTCCAGGAGGCGACAGTCGGGGCGAAATGTGGAGCCTATTAATCCGATATCCTGGAGCCGGTGCCTCGTCGCATATTTCTTGTTGATGACTTAATACCACTTCACGCGCACTGTGGTTGGCACAAAGTGGTGGAATATTGTTTTCCACACTCGTGGCCAATTGAAAGTTATGCGGAACTGCCCACAGAAGGGTGGTGTGAAAACCTTGCACCTTCGGCGGGCGCATTGTGGGGAGAGGCGAGGCCACACAGCTGTATTCCAAAATGAATATCGATACATGGGAGAGCTCTGTCGCGACATACGCCACAGACACCGTCGGGACGTGAGAGTACGGCATCAGGACCTCCGGTAAACAATCCGTGAGGGAGACGTGTTCACTGGTCCATTGTTTACACATGTTGTTCATATGAAGGGCAGAAGTCTGCGACCTATCGCAGCTTGTAGGGGCAGGACCTGTGCCACGTGACTGAGTATTGATGCCACTTAGAGATTCAGGTATTCCACACATAGCAGTTGGTTCAAGTCCCGTAGCAGGTTCTGGCGCTCTATCATGCGTACAATATGCAGGAACCGTCGATAGTCTTCCGCAGCCGTTCCGCGCACACCTTCGTAAACGCGACTCCCAAATATCTGATTTCAGTAACTAGCAGGAGGGGGCGACAGCGCCCGAAACAAGACCGCACCCGATATCCAGCGCAGCCGCCTTGTTGATGGACAGCCCGCATACTATCCGTATCACCCGATCCAGTTTAGTACGCTGCGAACTTCATCGGCGGAACGAATCAGCAGTAAAAGGTCGTCAGCGTACGCCCTACAGAGCATCGTAATGTCTCGCAAGGTGATGCCAGATGGCCTGTGGTTAAGACCCCGAGGAGTGGCTCGAGTGCGATTGCATGAGGGTGGGTAGAAAGGGGGCAACCTTGCCGTAGAGATCTCTTGATGGGTATTGGGCCCACCGTCCGCCCGTTGACCTGGACCTGAGAGCTGGGTGCTGCAGAAGGCGTCGCAGGATAACAGTGAGCGTGGGGGGTAATCTCACACAGTCCACTGCGTGTAGGAGGAAGTTATGGTACATTCTATCAAATGCTCGATTGAAATTGATGGAAACGATCGCCGCTCGCAGGCGGCATGCCAAGGCGGTGACTATTAAGTCCCTGCAGTCGCCGATGGCCATTTGTATGTTGGCGTCTCCACCCTGCGACGTCTGTTCTGGGTTGGGAATCGTTACCAAGGTCTTCTTAATGCTGCCTACCAAAAGCCTGGCGCAGATCTTGCAGTCAGCGTTCTACACTGTAAATGGTCGATAGTCATTGACCGATTACCCTCCTGCTGGATTGTGTACTGGTATGAGCAGTCCTTCGACGAAGGAAGAAGGTATTGTACAGTCTGGGGACATGATATCTCGATACAGTCTAACCGAGCAGGGGGATATGATGTCACGTGAGGTCCGGTAAAATTCGACTGGTAATCCATCAAGCCCTGGAGACTTAGTGACTTTTGTCCAAGGCATCCCCTTCCCCCAACTCATTGACTTCCGCCTGCCCCCTCTTCAGACGAGATTTCCTCAATTAATACCGTCACCATAGCCATGTCGATAGTGCATGTCACCTGTTGTAGCGCTTCCGCAGTGGCCTTGTCGCCTACGGCTTGTTCCACGGTGTTGGCACATGTCCAGCAACGTGTGGTGAATGGTGGGGACCTCTAGCAGCTGTTCGGCCATGTCGTTGCGAGTGGACTACGGCGCCTTCTAAGCGGTGCTGTGGCAACGATAATGTGTAAACCTTGATTGAGTGTCACTCCCGTCGTCTCTCCGGCGATGGGGGTAGAGCGTCGCCGCGTCCTAACCATACTGCGTAAATGTCTTGCGACTTACAGGTTTGGCGAGGAGGAGCCACCATGTGAAAGTCGAGTGGTATCGTGAGAGTCGGCGTTCATAGTTCGCCCACGTTGCGGCGACTTGTCGACGGCAGTCCGGGTCCTGGAGGTGTGTTACATTCACCTTTCAAAGGCTGTTAGACTTGTTTAGGTTGGAGATGTACCACGCAGATGTAGCCACTGTGGTCAGAAAACGTTTGAGGTCAACATTTGGCAGCTTCCTGTGTAAGACCTTGTGACACACACACACACACACACACACACACACACACACACACACACATACATAAGTGATCCAGTCGACTCTCCGAATGACTGGTAAGATGCGTCACCGTATATCTTAGGATGAAGGACGCTGTTAAAATCGCCAGCGTAGACCCTTTGTTCGTACTATCCTGGAAAAAGTGGGTGGGGGGGGGGGGTGGGGGGTTGGGCAATGTCAGCTGAGTAGAACCTGGCCAGGTACCGATGTTTGGTGGTGACCGACAGTGCATAAACATTAATGAATCTGGTGTCGGGTGCCGTGATCCTTAATCCTCGTGCAGAGGGAAGATTCGTGATGTCGGTGGTTTCGATACCGTCACGCACTAAATTCGCCACCCCGGTGTCTGTGGGACCACCACGCGTTACGTACGTTGAGTAGCCATAAAATTTCGGAAGCACGGTCGTTCGCTCCTCTTGCAGGGATGTGAAGTCGACTCTTGTGGCTCATATTGTTTCTCTTAGAAGTTGGATCTTGGCAGGAGAGCTAACTATATTATCCATCATGGCCAGGCGGTAAGCCTGGCGGTGCAGTGGTTGGGCAGGGTTATCCATGGTGATGGTGGAGAGAAGGGGACGTCGCGAGAGACGTCACATTCCGCCGACCGTGTCCTTCTCGGTTTTGTTCAGGTCTCAGCGGGAACCGGAAGGGGGTCTCGCTGAGTCTTGACGTTCACGGGCCACGATTTGGGCGCGAAAGTCTGTTCACGCTCCATAAGGTCGTGGTGGTTGATGAGGAGGGACCGACCAGCTTCGCAACCTGCATTGCAACCTTTCTGCTCATCATTGTTCACCGCAGAGGATTGACAGATGAATTCCACCAGCCACGCCGTCCGTTCTGCAGGGGTAGAGTCAGTGGCAATGATGTCGGCCTCATGGTCGGCGTCCTGATGGATCACTTTTTCTGCGAGTGGGGCTGCCGTGTTTAGACGTGGTCATACGACATCCTTTTCGGCGTTTCGGAGAGCGCTGTTTTCGCCTGTGGCCTTCCGCGTCGGACGATGGCATTGACTCACTCCTCGACGGCACAAAGGCTTTCATAGGAACGATAAGTGTACCGATTGCCATCCTGCTGGCAGGGGTGCCTGCAATTTCCGGTGGTGTCGATGACATTGGACAGAATTCTACCACTCTACAGTGTGACTTATCGGCCTGGTATCGGTCTGCGGAAGGTGCTTTCGGCACTGCGGGGAGATGTGAGCGCTGCCACGTAAGTTACTGGGACGATTGTCGGCATTGCTGGAGATACAACGTCCTGAGGTGGAAGTTCAATGATCTGACGTTTGAGTTTGAACGTAAGTGACCTAACAAGTTTTAGGCTGGCCAGCATAAATAGCTACGGCTCGGCAGCCTCCTATTTGAAGGTTCAATGTTCAATGTGTGTGAAATCTTATGGGACTTAACTGCTAAGGTCACCAGTCCATAAGCTTGCACACTACTTAACCTAAATTATCCTAAGGACAAACACACACACCCATGCCCGAGGGAGAACTCGAACCTCCGCCGGGACCAGCCGCACAGTCCATGACTGCAGCGCCTAAGAGCGCTCGGCTAATCCCGCGCGGCTATTTGAAGGTATGAGGGTACTTGCCGTCATCGCTGCGGGAACACTTAGACAGAGTGTCATCGTGTCGTTTTTCCATTGCCTCCAGTGAACCCATATACGTGAGACATACATGCCGAATCTTCATCAGTAAACCTACCCATACCACTGTGTATCACTGTTAACGTACGATACTGCATGAAAAACAAATCCGAGACAGGACCGAGCAGTACTGAATGCAAGCCGGAGGGCCAAGGATTAAATAGGTCTTACGTTGCAACACCAAGTTGGGCGAATGAAACAGTTGTCTTTCCGAACAAGAAACACAACACATAAGGTCGATATTTGCACTGTTTTGCATATATTTTCAAAGTAATAACAACACAAGGGCACTAGATGAAACAAAATGTACAACTTCGTGGGCTTCCGGGATCAGAGTCAATTGACGCAATAGTTTTCTGTGTATCGTACAGCATCATAATCCAAAAAAAGCTTTGCTAAAGAACCAACGTTTCAGTCACGGTTACAGTAGCCTTCTTCTAGGTCTACTGAACAATAGATTCAGAAGAATGGCACAGTAACTGTAGCTGAAACGTTGGTTTTCCAGTAAAGAAAACTGTTATGTCAAATGAAATGCAATTTATCCGTAACGAGCCACTGGTGGCAACGGGTCCCACATACCAAAATACTCGGAAAATTTCCATGAAGCACGTGTGAAATTTAGTCAGTGAAGTTTTGTTTCACACTGTATACTGGGGCTAATGGATAACGTCGGAAATTCCACGAAACTGTTCGCGGATGATGCCGATGTACATAGAGAAGTCTCAATGCTAGCAAATTGTATCTCAATAAAGGTAGATATGCAGAGGATCGATATTGACTCCGTGGATGACAATTGACCCACAACATAGACAAAAGTAACATATTACACACAGATGGGTGGAAAATTATATTATTATACGAGTATGTAACACGATTGCCGAACGATCACTGCAAGCAGTCACACTCAGAAAATAAAAGGTAGCATGCGTATAGAACGATTTTAAGCGGAACTTCCACATCAAATTAATCATAAGAAAGGCAGACACCAGACTGAAATTTATTCGAAGACTTCTTAAGAAATATAGCTACCCATGAAAGCGGTACCTTACAAAATACATGTTACACTGATTTTTCAATTTTGCGTACTAGTGTAGGAACCGTATGAGAAACTTTCGTTAGGGAAAAAATTAATTATTTTTAGCTGTAGATTATTGACTGTAAGTATTACAGTAAGGTTAAATTACGCCACGGTTTTCCGTCTGAAAACGGCACAGTAGTAGAGAGAGAATTGTTTTTCATCTGCTCGGGGCGGACGTCGTAAGACATCCATTTAAGTTCGTTGTTGATCGATTAACTCAGTTTTTTTGTTACAGAGGATAGCTAACCCACTGACCGAACACGCTGAGCTACCGTGCCGGCGGCCAACTGAGCTACCCAAGCACTACTCACGCCCCGTCCTCACAGCTTTACTTCTGCCAGTACCTAGTCTCCTACCTTCCAGACTTTACAGAAGCACTCCTGCGAACCTTGCAGAACTCTGCTGCAGAGTGAAAATCTCATTCTGGAAACATCCCCAAGGCTGTGGCTAAGCCATGTCTCCTCAATATCCTTTCTTTCAGGAATGCTAGTTCTGCGAGGTTCGCAGGAGAGCTTCTGTAAAGTTTGGAAGGTAGGAGACGAGGTATTGGCAGAAGTAAAGCTGTGAGAACGGGGCGTGAGTCGTGCTTGGGTAGCTCAATTGGTAGAGCACTTGCCCGCGAAAGGCAAAGGTCCCAAGTTCGAGTCTCGGTCCGGCACACGGTTTTAATCTGCCAGGAAGTTTCAGACAGTACTTTAACAATATTTGAAAAGGACAGAACCTGAGGCAATGAATTAAAATTTGGGATACAGCCTGGTTTTTTTTGTGTGTGTTTGGTCGTTGCGGACGTCACATGACATCCGTTGAATTTCGTTTTTTAATCACTAATTTTTTGTATTACAGAGGCCAACCAGCTCTCTGACCGAACACGCTGAGCTACCGCGCCGGCAATTTTGAACACCGGTCTCCTGCAGTTGTGCTAGCCCTACACCACCGTGGCACTTTCGCCACTCCTGCACGGACTACCTTAGTCGTCCTTATCGTCGCAGCTCCCTGACGTTGGAATAGCACCTTAGATTTGTACGTAATGGGGAAATCCTGCGTGTACCTCAGATGTAGGTGACCTATTGATATGACTGACTTCCATGTTCCTGGAGAGATGTGAGTCTCACCTTTAGTTTCGATAGGGATAGAATCTGAAGCAATGAATTAAAATTTAGGCCACATCTAGAACTTGAACTCGTGTCTCCTGCATACTATCGAAGATAAAATGAAACTCATATGCCTCCAGGAAAATGTAACTCC
Source organism: Schistocerca serialis cubense (assembly GCF_023864345.2). Classification (NCBI taxonomy): domain Eukaryota; kingdom Metazoa; phylum Arthropoda; class Insecta; order Orthoptera; family Acrididae; genus Schistocerca; species Schistocerca serialis. Next base: position 316,013,140 of record NC_064640.1, on the reverse strand, counting down.
ATCAGATCAACATATCACATACGCCTGAGGTACAGACAGAATTTCCCCAGTACGAAGCTGGGGTGCTATTCCATTGTCCGACGGTTTCGGCAATACTTACGATTTAAGAAGGGGAAAATGGGCTGAAGGTGTGAATTGAAATTTGTGTTAGGCAGGGTATCTGACTAGTGCAATTCGTGCAGCAGTGGTAACCATAAAGCTGCAGTGGTGTAGTAACTAACACATCTGCCTAGTAAGCAGCAGACCTGGGTTCAAGTCCTGGTTGTGGCCTAAACTTCATCTCATTGCTTCAGCTTTTATCCTTATCGAAGATAAAAGTGAGACTCATATGTCTCCAGGAGAATGTAATTCCAGTATTTAAAGCGTAAAAGACTTCATTATAGTAAATTATCCTTTGATATTTTATGGACAAATTTCTGTTATGATATCAAGATTATTATTTTTAAGAGGTATTAAATAATCTCAGCTGTGATATAATCTCTAACACTATCCGTTCGACTTCCGTTGATGTGTATTAGTTTGATTAATTTCCAGACGACAGGTAGAGATTGTGGTGGGAGTGAACATGCCGCTCGCCCCCGAAACAGTCACTGTGTATCGGCATCAGTGTGCGGTAGGCGTCGGTTGCAGGAGGTCCTCACGGCAGCCCACGGGGACTTGGACCACGTCTATCAGCTTGTCTGATAGTCATCTCATTAACGCTCACGACCAAAGTCTTGAGCAAAGTTCCAAGTAGAATTTTTCAACATGAATTCTGCTTCAGGGGTAGGAGAAGTTTCTCTCCGTCTCTTGCAATAGCTACAGAAGATCTCGCACAGGCTCTCTCTTGGATTTAGTTTCCTTTCTGTTGATGCCAGTACTGCCAGTCAAATTATTTGTTGTAATTGTCATTACTTTGATGCCGCAAATCTTCCTCCTATGACACGTCTTCGTCTACAGAAATCGTGCTTTTAAAATTCATTTCACTAAAATCAACGCACATCATCATGTGGGCATGATTACGAAATTCACAGCTCGCTTTTATCTTCGGACGACAAGTTCGGAACTCTTGGATCATAACTCCTGACGTATTCCTTTTTCATCCTCAAATTCTCTCACAGGTTCAGTAATGGACATAACATCGATGGAAACGTCACCGTCTAACATCCTGTGTCAGTTAGTGTTTTCAGAACCCAGTTCCACAGGTACAGCATAAACTATGAAAATATATGCCTTCCTGGTCTGATAACATACACAGTGATTCCCTGTATATTGCAAGAAATTTTTGTGTACAGAAACCATAGATTTGACAATAAGTAGTTTACGCACTCTTGTTTTATGGAATTTTACTATCTGAATTCCTGTAGCATCAAACATTGGGCTTACTTTCGCGACGAAATTTCTGATAATGTACCATTGTAGCACAGCATTGTGTGGAAGTGAATCATGGGCTGAGAGAAAACTGGGAAAGAAGAGAGTCGGTGCACCTGATATGTGGTACTCCAAAGGATGTTGTAAATTAGGTTGATTGGTACGATAAAGGAAGTTCTCAGGAATTTATTTGAAGAAAGAAACGCTATGAAAACATTTTTAAGAAAAAGGGACAAGATGATAGGTAGTGTTAAGTCACCAGGAAATAACTTCCATGGTACTTGAGGCAGCTGTAGATGGTCAAAACTGTAGGGGGAAACAGAGATAGGAACGTATCAAACAGAGCATTGAAGACACTCAGCGTAAGTACAACTTCTGAGATAAAGAGTTCGACGTCAGGGAGGAAATCGTGGAGGGCCGCATCAGACCAGAGGACTACTAATAAATCTGGCTCTGAATGGAGGAATGTAGGTTTGACTTCCTCGTAACTCAACATTATGGTTCTGTTTTCCTGAAATAATCTCTACAACACTTACTACAGTAGCTACAGCATAAAATTACTATCTCAAATTAAAACTGCCAGACTGGTAGTAATAAATAAAATCTCAAATAAATAAAATTTCACCTTTTTTTTACTCTATACATATATATGACAACTGTCTGTTAAAGAGATAGCTCTCTGTATTAATATCCATAGCGGTTCGTTTCTACAGACTGACCGTTTCCACAAAACAAACAGATTGCAATCAAATTCTTTACATATAAAAATGTTTTCTCTAAGAGTGATTATTCGTTTACACAATGAACAGAATTTTTTAAAAAACTTTCTGTAGCTGACCTGTTACAGCAACATGGACCCAACGCTCCTGAAGTTCTGGTCTTCCATTTCTGAAACTGTTTAAAGGTTCTTTCACCGACTCGCTGACTGCATCTCCGGACGAACAATTCCATTAGCGTGAGCGGGAATCAGAAGTTCTGGTTCCTACTGCTCTCTGGAGCTGCATTACATTAACTCCTGTAACCCAACGATCTGTAGCGGTCCCTGTTCTTAACTTTAGCTAGTGCAGGCTTGCAGTTAGGCGGTGTTCGTGCTAATGTTATCTTAATGCTTATTATTTTTAATATGTTAAATATATTATCTTCACACCACTTCAGTCTTCACACTCTCCTTCATACATGCGACTCGTTATTGTTTGGTATAAGCAATTTCGTTTCCCAGTTTGGTCTCAGTCATTTTAGTTTTTGCGCGCGTCACTTTGATTTGAAGAAGTCTTTTTTTGCTGTTTCCATATTATCTTCAACAGTCGTTAAAAACGTTAGTGGTACGTAACAAATATTCCAAGTGCGCTCTAGTATATATTACAAAAGAAGCCTGAATCTGTCGTTTCGAACACTTAAGTAAAATTAATTACATGGACTACTTACAGTAAATATTTCATTACGCTTGTGATTTTTCGATTATCGCTCATACATTCTGCTGACAAGAAGTTAAACATACACATGTAGAAGAAAATCAGCAGACATGTTCGGATTGGGAATGGTTAATTTGATATATCAATCATCACTGCCCATGGTATGCTCCTAACGAAGTTGTATCATTCTGTCTTCATTTCTGTGCCCACTCGCTTATTTTTTTCTTATACTAATCAAGTTACAGAGAGTGTTGTCATTTCGTGGGCATCCTTCTTGTATGTTTCGTAACATCACTGCACTGATGTTTGTTATTTTTGTTCTAAGACAAGAGTAGAAATAGAATGAAAGAATTCCAAACCTAAAATTGAACCGCGAAAACTGAATTCAGCGCCGGATGTGAAATACCTGATTCGTATCCCTTATCGAATATATGGCAGACAGCAGTTTTTCTAACAAGAGCATTTCAGTTCTGTTTACTACAATGACACAGTAAGCATGAGACGCAATTTCAGTATCTCACTACTGAACATCATATTAAACTATCGCCTGAGGTTTCGCTCTTCTGAAGCGTTGGTTATCGTGAACAGACGTTGTTGCTCAGACTCGCAGCTGCTCTCCACAACGACTGACATTGTGAAGTTTCACGTGGCATCCTTCTTTCAATATGTTAGAGGGATTTTATTCTAACATGAGAATGATCATCAATTTATAGGAAAGTATACTGAAAACATTTCTCTGTGCTACAAATTCGTCTACAGAGTCATCCGAATTCCCTGCAAATTTGCTTAGAAGACTCGACATGGAAAAGCTCTTAGCGAAATTTCATTAAATACTGATTATCAGCATATAAGTTTGAGTATGGCTCTGAGCACTATGGGACTTAACATCTATGGTCATCAGTCCCCTAGAACTGAGAACTACTTAAACCTAACGACAGCACACAACACCCAGTCATCACGAGGCAGAGTAAATCCCTGACCCCGCCGGGAATCGAACCCGGGAACCCTAGCGCGGGAAGCAAGAACGCTACCGCATGACCACGAGCTGCGGACTGTAAGCTTGATTCATAGCTCCATAGATTTAACCCTTTCTATACATCAACCCATGCATCAATCGTATATGGACCAAATTTAATCCGTATATTACGGTATTAGTGAAATTGTTTGCAGATACATGTTAAGTTGCTTATATACTTTGTCAGTAAATAAAAAGTAATATAAATTTCGTTATGTTCTCTGTCTCCTCTTATATTGAACGCTTACATCCAGGAAGCCATAGACCAAGTTCGAGAAACTGCTTACGTAGGGATCAAAATTAATGGACAGAAGATAGACATGCTACGATATGCAGATGATATTGCTATAGTCAAGGAGACAAAAGATCTAGAAAAAGTCCTCAGAACAATGAAAAGGATTCTATGCCTTCAGTATGGAATGAGAATAAACAAGAAAAAGACTAAAGTGATGGTACGCAGTACAGATGCAGAATGTGAACCTCTGAGAATGAGAATTGGAAGAGAGGAGCTGGAGGTGATAGACGAATTTACCTACCTGGGAAGCAAACTCACAAGGGATGGTAGAAGCCGGAAAGTAATTGCGAGCAGAATATAACAGGCCAAAATTGAATTTAATCTGAGGAGTAATTTACTCACCTGCAAAACAATCAGTCTGACAATAAGAAAATGTACGATGAAAGCTTTCGTTTGTACTGTGGCCCTATACGGATGTGAAACTTTGACAGTGGGAAGAGAAGGGTGAAGACGGTTAGAGGCCCTCGAGATGTGGTGCTATAGAAGGATGAAGAAGATCAGCTGGAGAGACAAAGTAACAAATGAAGAGATGATTAGTTGAGTACAGGAAACCAGATCTATGTGGAGGCACATCCAAACAAGAAGAGTCAAACTTGTAGGGCACATCGTACGACACGACAACATTATTGGAACAATAGCAGAATGAGCTATTGAAGGATGGCATCGGCTTGGGCGACCAAGGATATCATATCTGCGACAGATCATGAATGACGTTGGATGTAACACATACGTGGAAATGAAGAGGAAGCTAGACAGAAGAGAGGAAGGGCGCTTTGCTGCGAACTAACCTCATAGTTGAACACTAAAAGAAGAAGAAGAAGAATAGTGCGGCACGATAAGTTTGTAAACAGTTTTAACATATTCTAAATTCCACCATTCGGCTTCAGACAGAAACATTTCATGTTTTGCTGTCTGCTCCTGCGGCAGGAAACATACAGAACCGAAATAACAGTCCATGTGACTTTCACTGTCTGTCTATATAATGACCTTGCTATTGACTGTACGTGATAGTAGAAATAAGTGAAACTCAAAAAGTTTGAATCACTCTGCCAACAGTGAAATTACCCGTTACTGAATGTAATTTGTAACAGAATTAGCTACTTTTCCGATCCATATCCCGGCATTCGACACAAATATGTATCAGTCTCAGCGCGAACAAACAAAATTTATTGCCTGTATAGGTTCAGTAAATGATTTAAATGGCTCTGAGCGTTATGGGACTTAACATCTGAGGTCATCAGTCCCCTAGACTTAGAACTACTTAAATCTAACTAACCTAAGGACATCACATACGTCCATGCCCGAGGCAGGAGACGAACCTGCGGCAGTAGCAGCAGCGCGGTTCCGGACTGAAGCGCCTAGAACCACTTGGTCACAGCGGCCGGCTAGGTTCAGTAAACAGGAACCTTCACCTTTGTTAATAGCTGGGTCCGTTTTCATCGAAAGCAATAATTTCGTTCACAGATGTGATACACTACGCGATATACTAGCTGAAACAGATAACAATATCAGCGTTATAGGAAGGACGCGTAGGTTTTATTTTACAGACTTTTTTCTCGAAAATATGTAATTTCAAAAATAAAGGGAGTCCAACCTGCGGTATAAGCACTGTGTCTGCGTGTGGTGAGAACCAGTCCTGGGTCGGCCACCGCATACGCATCAGCGCATTTCTCACCCTTAGGTGGTGTATAGTTTCTCACCGAAATGGACGAGTTACAAGATACAATGGGGAGACGTCTGGGAAAATCCTTTCGCTATTTAAAAACTGAAACCTTACAATGTGACAGCAGTGCATCAGCTAATGGATTCTGATATAGTTTCTTGACGCCACTACTGTAAATGGCTATTTCATCTTTGCATGACGTGGAGGTTGACCCTAGAAATTCTTTCGTTTCTTATGTAATATTGCTGAATTTATTAGGGTGCATGTGGTCGTACAGCAATCTACCCTGGAGCTTAGAAAAATCATCATTAGGTAAACCAAGAGCTTCTGCATAATGTGAAAATAGAAGATTGGTGAGCAAAAGTGCAACACGAATTACTGGAATCATCTTTTTCCAGGGAAACCATAACTTCTCTTAGATATGTGAACAACACACTTCAACCTTATTTCAGGCATCTAACGATTAAGGCACGGGTATGGGGATGGTAGTAAGTTAAAACAAAACATTTTTCAGATATTTTTATCGGAAAGGTAGTACGACATGTCGCCAGTGGCACAGAAGTAATAGAATGTCAAAGCTGAGAACGGTTGCATTCTTACAAACGATGAAAGATGGCACTTGTAATAACATCACGTATGCTTAAATGGATATAGGAGTAAGTCAACAAGCTACCGAGTTAACAGCTATTACTCTGTGACAGGCTGTTCATTACGTTGTTAGCGATTCGGTAGTAACGTTACTAGGATACGACAAAATGCCTCCAAAACCGGTTTCATACAATCTGGTAAGTTACATTTTACGTCCGCAATGAAGTTTATTCCCTTACATTCAGTGACAACACCTAGTTTTGTGTTTTATAACGACCTAACCTATCTATACACTTCCTTTGTGGGGGTTTCTTGTAAAAGCAAATATAGCTACCGCAGTTTTGAAGAGAATGACATACGGAAGCTGCATTAAGAGTTTCGGAACCAAAATTGGAGAAGTTAAGGTGCTTTGAACAGAAGACAAATATCTGTCGAGCCGCGCGGAGTGGCCGCGAGGTTTAAGGCACCATGTCACGGACTGCACGGCCTCTCCCGCAGGAGGTTCGAGCCCTCCCTCGGGCATGTGTGTGTGTGTGTGTGTGTGTGTGTGTGTGTGTGTGTGTGTGTGTGTGTGTGTGTGTGTGTGTGTTGTTCTTAGCATAAGTTAATTAAAGTTCGTTTAAGTAGTGTGTAAGTCCAGGGACCGATGACCTCAGTAGATTGGTTCCTTAGGAATTCACACACATTTGAACATTTTTGAAATATCTATCATTTACTCTGACTCTGTGTACTGTGACGACTGCGCCGGCCAAAATAAAAATTGGGAGATTTTAATGGCTTTAATCTACGCAGTGATAATCAGTAAGATTGAAAATATGAATTTGAAATGTCTATTGTCGGGGCATTCGTACATGCCTTGTGACTGAGGTTTCGGCGTAATAGAGAAGAGAAAAAAGGTTTCACAACCATTGACACTTGACGAAATAGGCTATATGATTAAAGAACCAAAGATTGTACAACAATTCAGTGTTATAAAGGTCACGGGCGAAGCTTTATATGATTTTCCCTCGGCAGGTGATACATAACTGCATACAGGACCAGTAAAGACCGGTTCTGGTTCTTGGATTGTAATTGTGAGGAACAAGCTGTCCCATATTGAAATACGAGTAAAAGATTCTTTCAATGATAGGGAACCGTTGAGGGAGCACAATATTTTGAAAAAGGATAAATCTCTCAAGAACATCTCTGCAGTTCGTTTTCCACAACCAATTAACCAATTGGACGAAGACCCATCACTAGGAATGCTAAAAAGAGAGACCTTGTGGCGATGTTGGACAACATGCACATAAAGTATCATGCATTTTTACGCAGTCTTTGTGCACCATTATTATATTGCTTATACAAATATGACAGCTTTATGTAAACACATTTGTAAATTTAATTTGGGGTTCCTGTAACCATTTTGTAAACAAAACTTCGTATTTCGTTGTGTCAAATTTCTTCTCCTGTCGAATTTGCTTTTCACGATTTACCCCCTCCCCATGTCAGCGCCTCAATTAACGAAAATAACTTTCATTGTAGGCAATGCAAGAGCACACACCGCCAAGGTGTCTGTGACACCAATATGAGGCGTATTTGAGGTCAGGATAGCAACTGTCAGTCAAGTCTGGAGCGCTAAATTTTGCAACGATTACTTCTGAGTTTTTCGCGGGGCCATTCCTAAATCGTTGAATTCCTCCGAAACCGATGCCCCATTTGCGATAACCCGGCAATAGCGCTTGTGTCGTTAGCGAAATCCCTGTAGGTTGTTGTATTCCGTTACATATATACACTGCAAAGATATGCTAAATCCATGGAAGATAATACTCTTCATTGCGCCATAAGTTACTGTTTGTTCTCGATACGTTCATTGTTGCATGAATAACTGCTTATATGTCGCTGTGCGAGCTTTTATTATCGAGGAGAAGCAGAAGGAATTAGATGGCGACGCATAGGTTGGTGCCATGGTCCGTAACTTTGGAAGGTATTCCGCAGTCAATTTGTGAACAAAATACGAGTTTACCGATTATTGGACCAGATTTTTTATTGAGATGAGAACTTCTGTTCAGACTGCACGCAATTTTCAACGGGATGTTCGACGTGGAAGTAGCTTCTGGTTGATCCTAATGGAGTTTTCTAGAGCCATTACTGTTCACAATATTTATAAACGATCTGAAGCTAAGTGAGTCAAGTCGCAAGAAGAAGACTGTATCGAAGTGCAGCATCTGCGCATCATCTGGGCAGCATCTGGAGTTGACCCGATATATAAACCAATTTAACATAGAGCTTATAAATCATTAGAGACACCTATTATTGTTTTAGTTGACTATAAGTTACTGGATATGGTCACAATCGCCAAATATTTGGACGTATCCATTTAGAACAATTTAAAAAGAGTTTTAAGAGAGACAGATACCTGACAGAGATTCATTCGAAGATTCCTAGGATACTATAACACAGCCAAGATGGGGATAGCATACTCGTCTACTACCGTTGTTACACCAGTTCTTGAATACTTTGAGTCTCTGTGGGACTCTTGCCAAATAGATTGAATAGAGAAGACTTATAAGATTACAGAAGATTGAGATAATAGTGGCTAACTTCATTCCGGATTCGTACAGAAGCACGTTGGAAGATGCAGTAAGGAAGGTGCTATTCGTCACGGAGAGGTCTACAGTTAAAGTTCCAATCGTGTATGTTTCAAGAAGTGTAGAGCAACTTGCCACATACATCTCGCGAAATGATTATGACTGTAAAATCAGAAAAAATTGATATCCCTCGAAGCATTGCTGACGGTCATTAACTTCACTCAACTGTAGCATGCAACAGCAATAGGGGAATCGTTAGTGGTGTCTTGCAGCTTCCCCCCTTGTACAGTAAAGTGGATTCAATAGAGCTCATTTTTCTGTACGCTTTAACGATTCGAAAGCTTAATATTTTCGAAGTGGCCTTTTATTCTCCAGCAAGTAAAGCAAGCCTGTGGAAATTAGTGCTTCTCTTTTATGTATTCGTGTTATGTCGCGTATTTCTAGCCCGCCACATTTGAACTGTATCCTAGCATACATGGTGACGCATTTCGTAAACGATGTGCTAGTAAGCACACCACAGTTTTCGGTATATTACCACTGGAAAGCTTGACATTTGCTGTGCCTGAACTGAGTCCATGTGATCTTTTCATCAAATGTCAACACACGTGTCGCTTTAAGGAATTTGTGTGATATAACTGGCTCTAGTTGTGAATCATGAATTATTGAGCCTTAAGTTGTACATTTTTACGTTTCATGAACCCCATGACTTTATAGCTCTCCCCATTAAGCCAGTTTAAAAATGTTTTACCAGACTTATTTTATGCCAATATTTGACTGCATGTTATTGAAATTTTATAAGATAATACTCTTCCATAGGTATTCACCCAATCTTCGAGTTTACTAAGACTGAAACTAACATTATTTTTGTGATATTAAAATAAAGCACTAACTGTAGAAGCATTAACATTTTCCTAGGAAAGATACGGGGTGTCCAGTGCACAAGGAAATCAAGTCATATTACGGAAGTGTTGAGAAAAATAGACATGAAGTTTTGCTGAATAATTAATTACAAGAAAATTTTCTCTAGATTTTAAAATGTTTTAATGACAGAAGATAATTTGGATAATGCGATCTTATACTGAAGGAGGCTAAATTTAAATGATATTACGTGGTACTTTGACTAGAAAAATAAAATTTGTGACTTGATTCTTTTGTCCACTGAATATATTGTTCCTATCTGTTCCTCTCTATTCTAGTCTTCGGGTTTTGTTAAGGAAATAGCATATACTCAAATATGTGATTATAATTTTAGTCTCTGTGTTTGCTGAAAACAATTATTTCTAAACAGGAAAAATGTATTCACTTTTACCTCCTTGCTGTTGCAAAGGCGAGAAAGCTCTTTTGGCAGTGTAACACTGCAGGGTTTTGAAAAATTGGTGATGCACAGATGCATTGTATAGCAGTAAATGCTTCGCGTCCTGTTTCTACACTCTTCTTACTGGTCGACTTCTGGTGTAAAGAGATCCCTGCTGGATATTACAGAAATAATATAATACGAGGTGGCCGTGCTTGTTTTTTAAGTAAGCTTTGTCAGACTACACTTCTGGGTTCAGAACCTGTTTAAGGGTAAAAGGAGACCGTAGACCATAACGTAATCATCTCATAGTGAACCAGTTATACAATAACCATCAACAGTTTTTTTTCTGATTGTTACTGAATTCTCAGAGTTTCCTGTGTATATGAAGTGTGAGAAGTTCTTTTTAATGATCTCAAATCTGGGTAAAATTTCCTTTGCTTATCTAACGATATCTGTCCAATCATTTGGAGTGTAAATGTGCAAACTGTTCGTACTGGCTTACTCCACTAAACCAAAATCATCATCGTCAGGTAAGTAAGAATGTCCTGATATTAAGAATTTATGATCAGTGGCTGTGACTTCACGCTCGGATATTGACGTAACTTCATAAGACACAATGACATTTTTATGTTCTTCTTTTGGCCGGTACAAGAGTCTGAATACAAGATTAGTTTATTATGTGCAGATGTTACACACCCTTCAATATCTCACTCAAATCGTTAAGAAATATTTGAAGCTAACGTGTCAAGTCTTTCCGAACCAACTATTTCCCAAGACCTCATAATCGCAGCTGATTCAACAAGTCCCTGAAGGTACACATTTTTTTTTACTGTAATCACTAAGTGTCCTGACCGAATTAAATTTATTTCCTTTTTCTCTCTTCTTCTTCTTCTTCTTCTAGTTGATTGAGGCATTGTAACATGCAATGGGAGGCGTTTGCAGGAAGGCTTTTAGATAGTGCACTTACACCACAGTTTCACCGCTGTTGTCTCATATTCCTCTTCCACCTCCCACGAAGTCGAAAACGTCTTCTCCCTGCGCTCTCTACCCCTTCTTAATTACAGATATTATTTTCAGCTGCAGCAGAAGCACCACCTGTCCCAGAGGCCCTGTCATCTCCTGCATGAAAACAAAAATGTGCCGTAAAATTCTTTTATACATTTAAACTCAATAGTCCAGTCTGGATATTAACTCGTTAGTTGATAGTCACTTAATAAATTATTAAATTAATTATTAGCTTACCTGACCTGGAGCACTGATATTTCAATACGTTACCTTCCATGTCTTCAGAATCACTCATAAACAACAATCTTCTTTAATCAAGTCTCACACCCCAACAAATCAAACCATAAAATCTGTGACAATGGACATGTTAACATTGTGCTCTGAAGAAAAGGCTGCTTCCCTCCATGCTCAACAGTATTGCTAATCCTGTAGTAGTTATTTTTAATATTTGGAAATGAGTCTTCTATGCTCTGGAAACAGCTTCATAAATACTACTTAAAAGTGGAATAAGTCCAAAACAACCAAATATGCACTTGATTCCCTTGTGCTCTTATCGCCCAAAGTCAAAGGCAGTCAAATGAAAACGACACAGGTGAAAATAAGTAAGTGAACTGTTTATTGTTTCAAAAATAATCGCCAAAACTGTTAATACATTTATCCCCCTGTGACGCAAGACGGTCAATGGCTTCATGGGAAAATGTTTACGGTTCCCTACGGATTTATTTCGTTATTGCGTGTTTCAGTTACAAGTGTGAAAATAATAATTGCATGAGCTACCTCATTCATTTCCTCGGACGTTTAACGTTGCACAAAATTTCGGCGATGAAAATATCCGGAAATTAACAAAATACAAACTCAAATCATGTACTGAGTAGTTATAATTAAAGTGCATCTACTCACATAGGTCCAGTGGCATGGCTGCGAAACTTGATAGCCATTCTAAAGTGTTAATGCGGATCCGATTTACGCTGGAAAAAAAATTAATTCCTATTTTGGCCACCAGTTGCAGATTTGGCGCTATGAATTAAAAATCTATAGAATTTGTTTACATATGTAATCGATTTGGAACGGAATGTGGGAAGAAAAGGCAAGCAAGTTAAAAAGGAATGTCGATTTCATAAATAACCACCACTTACACAGTTTGCTCAGTGTGAGCACTGGAGACGTCTATGAACTGCTGTACAGCGCCACATTTACATTTGATGGCTAAAATTAGACCTAATTTTTTTCAGCGTAAAACGGTTCCTCATTAACGCATTAGAACATCTACCAAGTTTCGCTTCCATACGACAGTTACAGCCCACAGTGAACATTCGTGAGTAGCTGCACGTTAATTATAACCACCCGGTACTTAAGTCTCGTGCAGTTATAAAAGCTATTTTTGTTTCGTGTAGCTGTAGCAGTTCTATTCTTTGTTTCTTTTTTCTTTATTTTGTTTTTTCTACTGAGGACATTAGCGATAGAAGATGCTTGAATAATGTTCTTGAGTAATCTCCCAGTTAGTTCATTATTAGGAACATGACATGAAAATCTTTATTTGAAGTAAGCAACCAGTGGTACTGGCATTCAGTGTGCCAGTTCCATTAACGAGAGCAGGTCGCTTAGCGCGGACGAGAGGGAGCACTTTATGTGGGAGATACTGCAGTGGGCGCCCCAAGTAGTGGACGCCTTCCTTCCGCCCCTTTATCTCCAGCACTTGCTCTGCGTTTCCTCCAGATCAGTCGCCAACAGTGGGCACCGAGAGGCAGGTACAACAGCCTGAATTAATGCCTACATTGGCAACCGACTGCCTGTAAGAACTTGTCTAGAATCTGTATTCCAAATATTTTATTATGAAAAAATTTGGTTCTGTTGGAATCAATTTTTTATAACTACTTGTTTAACGCAGTAGGGACTTCTACATCATAAAGTATATGTAGTTTTAGGGACAATTGTTACAGCACTTTTTGTTTCAAATTTATGTTAATTCTAAAGGCAACAGCCTAAGAAACATGTCGGAGAGAGTAATTACGAGTATATATGCTACAGATTGAAGAGGTGTAATCATGCGTTGCGAGATACATTTCGAAGCTGTAGTATATGAATCAATCAAAACTAAATAAGAACCAGCGGATGATTAGTCCTTAGAAACAATCAGTATGTACAAACTTCTCGCAGAACTTTAAAAGGTCATCAGCTTGTAATTAAGACAACGGCAACGATATAGTGAGCGAAATCTGATGTGGCCTCTTATTAACAATAATTCCTACACACGACTCAGAAGCGTGGGTAAAGTAGGATATAGTAAGCTGACCATCACTGAACCTGTATACAGGGTGCTCGGAAATACCCGTTACAAACTCCTAGATTGAAAAAAAAAAGTTCAAATGTTTGTTAGACCTTATGGGACTTAACTGCTAAGGTCATCAGTCCCTAACCTTACACACTACTTAACCTAAATTATCCTAAGAACAGACACACACATCCATGCCCGAGGGAGGACGCGAACCTCCGCCGGGATTAGCCGCACAGTCCATGACTACAGCGCCCCAGACCGCTCGGCTAATCCTGCGCGGCTCCTATGGCGCCTAATCTCTCATTTCCAGTATACATTCCATGCCTCGCTAGATATTTCAGAGCTTTCTACTTCGGGTCTGAGCCATATAGTTGGTGCCATATAGTTTCTACTATTATATATTTTTTTTACGTTCCACTGAGTCCGTAGCATAGTATACGTCATTATAAGACATAATGAAAATGGAATCTCCAAAACCAGCAGCAGTAAGATAATATATTTAATACTTTACACGACAGGCTTGTTTCCCCTTAATTTCCATTGTCAAGCGACCAGCGAAAATAGCATTGCTAAGACTGTATACCAGTTAGGTTCCTTTCAGAGTACGCTGATACAATAGCTCTATACTTAACAAACCGATAGAACCGTTCGCCCGACGAAGGATCCTTAATCAAAGACTGGAAAGTTACGTAGGTCACTCCAATATTCAAGAAAGTTAGTAGGAGAATCCACTAGATTGCAGGGCCATATCACTAACGTCGATGTGGAACAGGATTTTGGAACATATATTGTGTTCAAACATTATGAATTACCTCGAAGAAGACGGTCTTATGCAATACAGTCAACACAGATTTAGAAAACATCGTTCTTGTGAAACATAATTACCTTTTTACCCACACGCAATGTTGAGTGCTGTTGATAAGGAATTTCAAATTGATTCCGTATTTCTAGAATTCCAGAAGGCTTCTGACACTGTACCACACAAGTGGATTGTAGGGAAATTGCGTGCTTATGGGATATCGTCTCAGTTATGAGACGTAAAGATAAGTGTTTAATTGAATAATAACGATTAATTAAGGTAGTATTACATCATAACTAAATTAATACCGATTGTAAGCTATCAGTTGAAGGTTTCACATTTTTTTGCGTATTTTATGGAAAAAGAAAAGATTTCATAGGTGCGAATCTTGGACTAGGATTTGTTTACGTTGTGGTATACTGTGATTGTTTCAATAAAGTAAAGTTTGTGTTGTTAGTGTATTCTTATACACTATCCATTCGGTTCTCTAGTAAGTAGCCGAAGTGAAAAGATCCGAAATAAGTGAAAAGTTTACATAGTGTAGGCTCAGTTTTTTGTTTACTTTTTGTTTTGTCACTTAACCAATACAGGTTAAATCGTTTTTGTTTGTCCAGAAGTTTTGAATTAGTATCCGAACTTTGGGCCTAAATTATCTAAGAAATTTAATATATTAATGGAGTAATCTTAGAATAAAGCTAAAATTTGTTTGACATGAGTGAGAAGTGTATGACTTGCCGTAGGATTGTTAGTTGCACTGTGTGGTGAGGGGGTTGTTGCAGTTCCTTTCATGTGGGTGACTATCGGCGTGAGAAATGGGGAAATAAAGAAAGCTAATTGGTTGTGTAGGATTTGCTGTAGAGATAGGAGGATAATGGAACAGGAGGAGCAGATTTCTGCCCTTCAGGGGGAACTAGATAAGGTGAAACAAGATCTGGAGAGGTTAAGGGGGAGAAGGAAAAGAGGTGTGGGAGGTGATAACAGGTTATAAAAGAAATAGGAATAGAACGTTCTCGGACAGTGTGGTTGTGAATGTGGAAAACAGGTTTGATCTGTTGTCACAGTTGGAAACTGACGAGCCTCATGTAGCTGTAAGAGGAGACTGGACAGAACTAACTTTCAAAAAGTGTTTGAAAAGTAAGAAGTCAGAAAAGAAGAAAGTTTTGTTGTTAGGTAGTTCACATGGTAGAGGCCAACTGTTGCAGGATGAAGTAGGGACAGGTTACCAGGTCACAAGGTTTTTAAACCTAATACAAGTTTGGGTCAGTTAATAGAGGATGTACAGTTACTTTGCAAAGACTTCACAAAGGAAGACACCGTGGTAATAGTGGGTGAGGTGGGCAACAGCATAGATGGGAACCCTAATTATTCAACTGAGAGTGACATGGTAAAGATAGCTTCAGCAACTAGACCTACAGGTGTTTCGCTTGTGTCTGTTCGCAGGCGCCATGATCGGCATCATTTAAACTCTTCTGTTAGGAGAGTTAATTTAGAGGTGGAACAGCTGCTTGGTTCAGGTATGGGGTCTCGTATCGGTTTGGTTCCTGTTTACTCCATCAGTAGGTGGGACTATTCTAGGCATGGCCTTCACTTCAACAGCAATGGGTAGGGAAAATTGTCGGGGCTAATAGCAAATAAATTAAGGGGGAGGGGGCACTGTCACAGGTGGTAAAGGACCAGTGGTTACAAGTGACAAATCAGCTGTCTTTTAAGTGTAGGGAGGTCAGAAACAAATCAGCCAGTGCACAAAATCTGTTATTCTTATTGCATAAGAATATCCGAGGACTAAGGGGTAAGCTTAATGAGTTGCTTACTTGTGTTGAAGAATTAGAGTTGAACAAACCAGTTGATCTAATCTGCCTTTCTGAACATCATGTGACCACTGGTATAGATTTGTTAAATATTACAGGATTCAAGTTAGCTTCTTACTACTTAGAGAATATATGGAGAAAGGAGGAATTTCCACATTTGTTAGAAATTGTTTTGATTTGAAGAATATTGATATTAATAAATTTTGCTGAGAACAGCTCTTAGAAGCTTGTTCAACAGAAGTAGTATTTCATAATAAGTTCTTTATAATAGTAGGAACATACAAATCACCTTCATGAAATTTTAACATATTTATAAAAAATTTGAAAGCTCTGTTGTCCCATCTCATGGTAAATAACAAGGAAATAATGGTTGCTTGTGATTTTAATGTGGATTTATTGAAAAGCACTGTCAGTGAACAATTACTGCAGTCAGTAACACTATCAGTCATTTTAGTTCCTACTGTGAACTTTGCAACTAGGATATGTAAATGCTCTGAGACTGCTATTGATTATATATTTGTAGACCAATCTCGGGAAAAGAGTCATATCACAAAACCAACACTAAATGGGCTATCTGATCATGACATGCAGCATCTTGTGTTAAATGTTGAAACTTTTCAGGATAAAAAATCCATTAAATCTGAGTACAGGAGGGTAATAAATAGGTAAAAAATTGAGAAATTCAGGAAATTGATCAAAGACATGAACTGGATGGATGTTTATACTACTTCTGACTCAAATGGAAGATACAAAGTATACGTTAATAAAGTTACCCCCTCTTTTGAAAATTGTTTTCCCCTAAAAGTAACTCAAGTCACACAGAAGTCAAAAAGTAAACTGTGGATTACACAAGGAATAAAGATATCATATGAGACAAATAGGAGACTGTAAGACACTGGAGATAGTAGAAGGTATCAGATAGATTGTATAAGGGTATGACAGAGATTTAGGAACCAGGTTTTAAATTGTAAGACATTTCCACGGGCAGATGTGGACTATGACCAGAATTTATGGGTTATGAACTGTAGATTAAAACTGAAGAAACTGCAAAAAGGTAAGAATTTAAGGAGATGGGACCTGGATAAACTGAAAGAACAAGAGGTTGTACAGAGTTTCAGGGACAGCATAAGGGAATAATTGACGGGAATGGGGGAAAGAAATTCAGTAGAAGAAGAATGGGTAGCCCTGAGGGATCAAGTAGTGAAGACAGCAGAGGATGAATTAGGTAAAAAGAACAGGACTAGTAGTAATCCTTGCGTAACAGAAGAAATATTGAGTTTAATTGATGAAAGGAGAAAATACAAAAATGCAGTAAATGAAGGAGAGAAAAGAATACAAACGTCTCAGAAATGAGATCGACAGGAAGTGCAAAATGGTTAAACAGGGATGGCTAGAGGACAAATGTAAGGATGTAGATGCTTATCTCACTAGGGGTAAGATAGATACTGCCTACAGGAAAATTTAAGAGACCTTTGGAGAAAAGAGAGCCACTTGTATGAATATCAAGAGCTCAGATGGAAACCCAGTTCTAAGCAAAGAAGGGAAAGCAGAAAGGTGGAAGGAGTATATAGAGGGTCTATACAAGGGCGCTGTACTTGAGGACAATATTATGGAAATGGAAGAGGATGTAGACGAAGATGAAATGGCAAGTACGATACTACGTGAAGAGTTTGACAGAGCGCTGAAAGTCCTGAGTCGAAATAAGTCCCCGGGAGTAGACAACATTCCATTAGAACTACTGACAGCCTTGGGAGAGCCAGTCCTGACAAAACTGTACCATCTGGTGAGCAAGATGTATGAGACAGGCGAAATACCTCAGACTTCAAGAAGAATATAATAATTCCAATCCCAAAGAAAGCAGTTGTTGACAGATGTGAAAATTACCGAACTATCAGTTTAATAAGTCACAGCTGCAAAATACTGACGCGAATTCTTTACAGACGAATGGAAAAACTGGTAGAAGCCGAACTCGGCGAAGATCAGTTTGGATTCCGTAGACATGTTGGAACACGTGAGGCAATACTGACCCTACGACTTATCGTACAAAATATATTAAGGAAAGGCAAACCTACATTTCTAGCATTTGTAGACATAGAGAAAGCTTTTGACAATGTTGAGTGGAATACTCTCTTTCAAATTCTAAAGGTGGAAGGGGTAAAATACAGGGAGCGAAAGGCTACTTACAATTTGTATAGAAACCAGATGGCAGTTATGAGAGTCGAGGAGCATGAAAGGGAAGCAGTGGTTGGGAAGGGAGTGAGACAGGGTTGCAACCTGTCCCCGATGTTATTCAATCTGTATATTGAGCAAGCAGTAAAGGAAACAAAAGAAAAATTCAGAGTAGGTATTAAAATCCATGGAGAAGAAATAAAAACGTTGCGGTTCGCCGATGACATTGTAATTCTGTCAGAGACAGCAAAGGACTTGGAAGAGCAGTTGAACGGAATGGACAGTGTCTTGAAAGGAAGATATAAGATGAACATCAACAAAAGCAAAACGAGGAAAATGGAATGTAGTCGAATTAAGCCGGGTGATGCTGAGGGATTTAGATTAGGTAATGAGACACTTAAAGTAGTACAGGAGTTTTGCTATTTGTGGAGCAAAATAACTGATGATGGTCGAAGTAGAGGGGATATAAAATGTAGACTGGCAATGGCAAGAAGAGTGTTTCTGAAGAAGAGAAATTTGTTAACATCGAGTATAGATTTAAGTGTCAGGAAGTCGTTTCTGAAAGTATTTGTATGGAGTGTAGCCATGTATGGAAGTGAAACGTGGACGATAAATAGTTTGGACAAGAAGAGAATAGAAACTTTCGAAATGTGGTGCTACAGAAGAATGCTGAAGATTAGATGGGTAGACCACATAACTAATGAGGAAGTATTGAATAGAATTGGGGAGAAGAGGAGTTTGTGGCACAACTTGACCAGAAGAAGGGACCGGATGGTAGGACATGTTCTGAGGCATCAAGGGATCACAAAGTTAGCATTGGAGGGCAGTGTGGAGGGTAAAAATCGTAGAGGCAGACCAAGAGATGAATACACTAAGCAGATTCAGAAGGATGTAGGTTGCAGTAGGTACTGGGAGATGAAGAAGCTTGCACAGTACAGACTACCATGGAGAGCTGCATCAATCCAGTCTCAGGACTGAAGACCACAGCAACAACAACCTAGAGAGTGTGTTTTTTATGAAAACATATACGTTTTTTAAAATGGAAGTATGCCTCTTGGCATTAAGAAACCAAATGCAGGGCAAATTGGAATGTCAGTAGCGTTCTAATGCAAATTGTTTACAATATGTCTTGTTCTGAGGATTTCCCATGCGAACACTTGTTTGTGCCATTCAACTTGCGTCGTTGTTAGGTACGATGCTGTTATGGTTGCTTACGTTGCACTTGTGTGTTCCTTGAGTGCAATGTGACTTGCTAGTCAATTAGCGTGTGAAAATCCAAGAATCCAAGCAGTAGGTTGTGAGTCAAGAATGGGATTTACCAATGCGGAAAAAGAATGTATGCTAATTTTGTATGAAGAGTGTAGGAAGAATGCAGTTAGTTCTTGTACAGTGTATGCGGCAAGATATCGCAGTAGACGTCAACCGTCTCGGCCTGTATTTACTAACGTCTTCAACCAGTTAGGTGAAAGTGGTAGTGTAACATCTAGACCGAGAAGAAAACAAGTGACGACAGACGAGAGGAAATTAATGTTCTTGCTGGTGTTGCGGTTGATCCGCACGTCAGTTTTCGCGCAGTAGCAGGAGGAAGTGGTGCGAGACAGGCAAGTGTCCTACGCATTATCCGTCGACATGGGTCCCATCCTTATCACATCTCTCTCCGTCAAGAGCTGCATAAAAAAGATTATCAGAATCGTGTTAACTTCTGTACACGGACATTAAGACAGCATACTCAAAACGTATAATCTATCTTGTTTAGTGATGAAGCTACTTTTACTAATCATGTCCAGGTAAACAGCAGAAACATGCACTATTGGACTGTTGGCAATGCCCGTTGGCTTCGTCCGGCGGAACGTCAGCGACCATGGAATGTAAATGTGTTGTGTGTGATAAACGGAACGCTGAAAGCGCACAGGTATCGTATCGTCCTAACAGAACATCTTATACGGATGCAAGAAGACGTTCCTCTGCAGACTAGGAGGAGCCTGTGGTACCAACATGATGGCTGTTCAACCTACAGTGCGCAACATGCCACAGCATGACTTCACGAATTGTTTCAGATGGCTGGATTGGACGCAGGAGACCTGTACCTAGGCCGGCCCACTCCCCAGATTTTACTCCTGTAAACTTTTTCCTGCGGGGAAAGCTAGAAGACGCTGTCTACAAGGACATACCAACTACACACGATGATATGCAACGACATATTATTGCAGGCTGCTCAGACGTGTGCAGTGAAGTGCTAGCCCATGTGCAGCACTCGTTCCATGCTACCACAGGTAACAACTTCGTAGGCTGAATGGTACAGACAAGTGTCGGTGTGAAACTTTTCAAAATACAATATCTCGTAAGCGACTCGTATTAGAATGCTACAGCGAACACCACTGAGTTTCTAATGTACCCTACTTTTAGTTTGTTAATACCAATAGGCATTGTTCCATTTAAGAAGTGTATGTTTCACAAAAATACACTTTCTAAGTATTATTACAATTTGGTTATTTTCTAATTATACGAGCCCCTGGGTACCAATCCATAAAGTGAAAACCGTACATCAATAGCAATTTAAATTTCCGCAATATGTGTGGTGAAAGTTTTAGGTGGTTAACCCAGTGTATAAACAGTGTGATACAGCTGCCCGTACCTATAGGTTTTAAGTAACACGCAACGCCTTCGAAAACCACGTACGAGGTTTTCATGCTGTGTAACATGCTGTATACAAACTATTAGACCTATATAAGAAAATGAACAGGACTACTGCGTAGGATATTTAATGCAGTTAAATTTTGTACTGGGATACTTTTTCGCTGGAGGCTACAGTTTTCTAGACATTCAAAAAATACGTATTTGAAGGTAACTTTGTACGTTTTTCTTGCTAATTTGGAAACTTTGGCGTTTTGCGGAAACGGATCTTAGTACAAAAATAAACTCTTTTTATTTTTTGGTAGGACTAATGGTTTACATGTAGCAAGTGAGAGAATACGAAAATCTTGCCTGTGGTATTTGAAGGCGTTGCAAGTTGCGTAAAACCCATTCATTTACGACTAATAATTATAGTTATTAGGAATAGTATGTTTATAGGTTGGTTAGTATCGTCTAGTACACGTGGAAAGAGCACACCATTAATGTTTATATTCCTTTGGCAGCAGGTCAGGTGTTGAAATGTGGACGTGTGGACGCCAAAGAGTTAGTCTATAGTGACAAGCTTATCTCACATAGTGATATAGTTATGACTGCAGAAAACATTAAGTAGTAAATTACGTGACGTGTTTTTTGGGAGACTGTTAGCTGCGCAGAAAAAGCAATAAACCCACAGAAGTGCATGCATATTAAGGTATCAATGATCACAATATTTACACTTATACCCTTAACAGATTGGACATAATATAAGTATTCCTCACAGCTCTGCACATCTGCGTCGTATTTATCGTCACAGAGAAAACAAAATGAATAGCGTTATCCAATGAAACGAGCTTCTCCAAAGTATCTTGAAGACGATTACTACCTTTCATAATCGTCTATAGCCGTCCGTAATTGCTGAAGTGTTGCTGGTGCAGGACTTTGTACACGAACTGCTCTCTCGATTATGCCCATAAATGTTTAATGAGGTTCATGTCTGGCGGTCTGGGTGGCCAAACCATTCGCTCGAATGGTCCAGAATGTGCTGCAAATCAGTAGCGAACAAATGTGGCCTGTTGACATGGCGCATTGTCGTCCATAAAAATTCCATCCTTGTTTGGGACAGGAAGTCATTGCATGGTTGCAAATGATCTCCAATTACCCGCACATAACCATTTCCAGTCAATCAAAAAAATAGCTCAAATGGCTCTGAGCACTATGGGACTTAACTTCTGAGGTCATCAGTCTCCTAGAACTTAGAACTACTTAAACCTAACTAACCTAAGGACATCACACACATCCATGCGCGAGGCAGGATTCGAACCTGCGACCGTAGCGGTCGCGCGGTTCCAGAGTGTAGCGCCTAGAACCGCTCAGGCCACACCGGCAGGCAGAAAAGTTTTCTGTCCATTACTTTTCATAGATCGACATCCCCTTTATAACGTTATTTATTATGTCTTCGGTGTATCTAGTTTCTTATCTACGTTACATAGTAAGTAATACAACATATTTGAAAACGTAAATCGTTTTTTATTCCTTTTTTGCTACGGTCTGACATGAATTTGTGGACTGATTGAAACTGACGCGCCATATCCGTATACTTTACCTAAAAGGCCTTTAACGCTTAACATGAGATATAATTGACCAACGAAAGTTGCAAGAAAAGTATAAAATCATTGAATAAAATAAGTGGAAGGATTGAGAAATAGCCTGAGTAGAGTAAATATAAATCGGAGAAGGAATTTGAACTCGAAGAACAAAACTTGGATTGTGTTTAGAAACTATCTGTATCCACTTATCAGCCAGGTCGTAATTAATACTTGGCATTTGATTTATTTATATTGGACTGATAGTGTTATGAGGACAACTCATTTTGAGGGTCAGTAAAAAGAACAACCCCCTGATTCCACTGACGTACACTACCACCAAAGGAAATGTTTTAATCGTCAGCTTCAAAACATACTGTTGTTCCTGAAAAGGAATTTGCGTGATTCTAGCATTACATACGAGTGAAGATACACGAATGCGGCACGTAGGGTAAACAGAATCTTTCCACTCTGACGGCACCAGTGGTCGAGTACGAGCCAGTGACGCTTTGTACACTTGGTATAACCGCCTGGCTATGGTCATGGGTTTTCTGTGGTATATATGAGCAGTATAGTAAATGCGCGAATATTATATCTAAACAATAGCGAAAGGAGTGTTATAAGACAATTTTTTTTAAAAAATACTGTGTTACGCATTAGCTCTGTATCATTTGGCTTTTAGAAGTTTAAGTACAGGAGGAATTCGTATAGATCTTTAGCTGAGACTGAAGCAATATGGAATAATACGTGAAGAAAAGCCGAGATAATGGACATAGAAATGATGTCCAAAGATGTTACACTCGTTATGTCATACGTGCGTAGGGAAGAAAAAATTACCAAATAATCTTGCGTCATGTGAGCATAGCTAATGTGTTGAGCATTAGAATATACAGTCCTAACCTTTGCAAAACACACAATATTTGTCCCAAAATGATGAAAAGACATTGGAATAATATATATTTCTCATCTCTTTTCAGTTTAGCGTTATTTAATATTAATATTTGTGTATGTTTCGGCACTTGTTGTAGTGAACTGCATTATTTTAAGTCATATTCTAACAATAGTGACTATGTGACATTTATCTTCTTGTCACATTGCTGTTTTCTTCTATTTTTTGAGCACAGATATTTTACTAGTGTCCGCTCCTTGAGTGTTAAGTGAAGCAACCTGCAGTAATTCGCCTTATTCTATGTTCAATAGGTTTTTGGAGGGTTTCCAAATGTAACAGAAGAACTGCTCAAAGCATTTCTACACCAGTTATTATCAAGGGGTTCAAAGCGCATCGCAGAAGTACGTTAATACTGTTGATGTATTACAAAAGAGCTCCTCTCACTAAACAGCACTCCTGGTGAAAGGTAAAGACAATGTAAATCTAATACAGATTAGTTTCTTGTTTTGTTTCAATTAAGGTAGCCCTTCTGCACATACCGTAAATTATACAGTAACTTCGCGCCGGAAACAGTTTCTTTATTAATAGTTAGGGAAATGTTATATTCACACAACACAATAAATACATGGTTTATTGGGAACCAAAATTCAATATGTACGCTGTGTACAAGGCTTTTGATGGTGGAAAGTTTATGGCGAAGAGTGCACAAGTTATTCAGTAACAGCCCCTTCCCTCATCCACCGACCCACCTCAGAACATAATTTCCATTCTCCATCGGCATGCGCACTGCAGACCTTCTTCATAATCGAATCGTCTGAGCGCTCTCCAAGGTATGACTTTGTCATTCAGTGTATCACATCCTCTCGCTTGTATTTCCTACATGCGCAGAGCCTGTTATACATAAACTTTTTGACAAGTAGCATCGGAACAGTTACTACGGCGTAGAATTACTAAGGTGTAGCTTGATTGTGGGGTTCAGAAGTAAACATCGTTCTCCAACGCCTTGTGCTTTGTTACGAATTTTCTGCGCCGTATACTGTCTTTAAAAGATATTAAAGTAACTCGTTTTTGTAGATAAAATGAGATGTAGAGTGGCTGATCGCTTCAGTAGAGCTCCTGAGGTGAGCACGGACTAATACGCTAGAAGAGAGAAATTCGTGAAAGGCGATGTTCCCTGCTGAAGTCTCCGTCTATTAAATTTCTCACCTGTCCAGAAAGGCTGTGCTCCTTCTTGAGTACTGCCGCCTCAGTACAACAATCCTCATGTAAGGAAGTGACTAAATGCAATAAATGTAGAGTTTTAGGCAACATCACACTTAACAGTCTCTCGGTTTTAAATCTGGGAATATGGCAGACCATGCTACAGTATTACGCTGTCCATTTCAACTACTGCCATTGACAAATTTGGCTTAAGAGCGAACTATGAATTCGCTTCAACATACGTAGTCCACAATGGTTGATACTAAAGAGCAGACAATCAGGGAAGACTGCGATCATCTTAGTGAATGTATTAATAAAAAGCAGCAAGCGTCAGTAGGCATATCTAACCGTCGTCTTTTTTCCTCTTTTCATTTACCTAAAATTCTTATGAAGTACACTGCTCGAAATGTCGAAATGAATTACTATGACGTATTGTACGAGGGTTGGAACTTAAACAGTGGCAACTATTTATTCACAACCAATACAAAATAGTTACATGTTTGCACCTGTTACTGTCCTTCAAAGTAGTCACCAGCGTTCTATAGAACCCGTTGCCAGCGATGTGGAAAGCGTAGTATAGCGTTAGCAGAGCCTGTTCTGCTGATGGTGCGAATGGAGCTGTCTTCTGCTTGTCGAATCTCTGGAATAGTTCTGAAGCGAATGCCACGAAGTGCTCCTTCATCTTCGGAATCAAATCAAAGACACAAGGAATTAATTCCGGAGAGTATGGTGGATTATTCAGTAATTCCCAGACCCATCGACCGAACAGAGCAGCCGCAGCTCGCGCTGTATGCGCCCGCGCATTGTCGTGCAAAACGATGGGTAAGTTGCGGAGAAAGTGTCGCCGCTTCTTTCGCAATGCTAGTCGTAGGTGATGCTCCAAAAACGAACACTAATACTGTGCATAGACGGTCTGCCGTGGAGGAAGGTAATGCTTTAGGGCCGGCCAGTGTGGTCGAGCGGTTCTAGGCGCTACAGTCTGGAACAGCACGACCGCTACGGTCGCATGTTCGAATCCTGCCTCAGGCATGGATATTTGCGATGTCCTTGGGTTAGTTAGGTTTAAGTAGGTCTACATTCTAGGGGACTGATGACCTCAGAAGTTAAGTCCCATAGTGCTCTGAACCATTTGAATGCGTTAGGATAACTCCATCACATTCGTACACGAGAATCACCATAACTTTAGACCGCTCCATTCGCATACGCCTTCCACATCGCTGGTAACGGGTTCTACACAACGCTGGAGACTACTTTGAAGGTCAGTAACAGGTGCAAACATGTAACTGTTTTGTATCGCTCGTGAATAAATAGTCTCCACTATTTAAATTCCAACCCTTGTATTTTAGTAAAAGCTTAGGCCAATGACAATAGGGAGCAAATATTCTACGTTTGAGGAACTTATCAAACCAATTTTTAAATCCCAATTATATTTACTATTTTCGGATTGTAGCCAATTGTTTCCTAAGATCAAATGGTTCAAATGGCTCTAAGCACTAAGGGACTTAACATCTGAGATCATCAGTCCCCTACAGAAGAATACTGAAGATTAGATGTGTAGATGGTGTAATTAAGTGTAAGATACGGAATTGCACATGGGAAAAAAGAAATTTGTAGCAACAAGTCGACTAAAAGAAGAGATCGGTTGAGAGCACACAGTGTGTGGCATGAATGAATTGTCAATTTGGTATCCAAGGGATGCCTAGGGGATAAAAATTGTCGAGGGAAACCGGCACAGCCGGCCGGTGTGGCCGAGCGGTTCTAGGTGCTTCAGTCTGGAACCGCGCGACCGCTACGGTCGCAGGTTCGAATCCTGCCTCGGGCATGGATGTGTGTGCTGTCCTTAGGTTAGTTAGGTTAAAGTAGTTCTAAGTTCTAGGGGACTGATGACTTAAGATGTTAAGTCCCATAGTGCTCAGAGCCATTTTGGAACCGCCACAAAAGTACAGTAAACAGGTCCAAGTGGATGTAGGTAGCAGTAGTTATTGGAAGGCTTGCACAGGATAGACAAGCATCGAAAGCTGCATACAAACATTTTTCGGATTAAAGATAACAACACACCCTGTGGGGACATGCAAGTGAGACCCGATTACAGTGTAACCGTGAAGAATTCATTATCTAGCACCACTTGACATTTTCTACCACATGTGCATCACATTATTTTCTAATGAATCCAGAATCCAAGCTATTGGTTGACACGATAAAATCAGAATCATAAGCAATATGTAGGATATCCAGTGCAGTTGTCGATCGTGTTATTATAGCCACAATATGTTTCAGGACAGTAGTATGCCATTCTCAAGCGCTAAAAACAGGGAAACCAGATAAAACAATCCTCCTTATACCGACAGACATACAAAGGTTACATATGTCCTGAGTTATAACCTACCTTCTCATGGGATGTTTTATTCTTTATGGTTTGAGTGGACATTACACGTGTGCAGCCTGTTTTTAAGCTGTTGACAAGGTCTAATGGCATAAAAAAATTCTTTAAGGTAGGTTGTAATTAAGGACGTATGTAATTTTTATATGTGTGTAGGTATAAGGAGGACAGTTTTACCTAGTTTCCTTGTTTTTCTTCTTCTTTTCTTCTTTCAGTGTTGAACCCTGAGGTTGGTTTGTAGCAGATTGACCTTCCTCTATTCTGTCTACCTTCCTCTTCATTTCCACGTATGTGTTACATCCAACGTCGTTCATGATCTGTTGCATGTATGATATCCTTGGTCGCACGCGCCGTTTCCTTCCCTTAATAGGTCCTCCTGCTATTGTTCCAACGATGTTGTGTTCTCGGATGTGCCCTACAAGTTTGGTTCTGTTTGGATGTGCCTCCACAGAGAACTGGTTTCCTGTACTCTTCTAAGCACCTCTTCATTTGTTACTTCGTCTATCTAGCTGTTCTTCATCATCCTTCTATAGCACCACATCTCCAGGGCTTCTAGCCGTCTTCTCTCTTCTCTTCCCATTGTCCAAGTTTCACATCCGTGTAGGGTCACACTCCAAACAAAAGCTTTCATGATACGTTTCCTTTTTTTCAGACTGATGTTCTTGCTGCTGAGTAAGTTCCTCCTCCGATTAAATTCAATTTTGGCCTTTTGTATTCTGCCCGCATTTTCTTTCCGGCTTCTACCATTAAAAAATGGTTCAAATGGCTCTGAGCACTATGGGATTTAACTTCTGAGGTCATCAGTCCCTTGAACT
Organism: Schistocerca serialis cubense; assembly: GCF_023864345.2. Taxonomy (NCBI): domain Eukaryota; kingdom Metazoa; phylum Arthropoda; class Insecta; order Orthoptera; family Acrididae; genus Schistocerca; species Schistocerca serialis. The sequence goes on along the minus strand of NC_064640.1, from coordinate 315,985,417 downwards.
TAGAACTACTTAAGCCTAACTAACCTAAGGAAATTACACCCATCCATGCCCGAGGCAGGATTCGAACCTGCGACCGTAGCGGTCACGCGGCTCCAGACTGTAGCGCCTAGAACCGCACGGCTACTCCGGCCGGCTGATGCTTCTACCATCCCTTGTGATTTTGCTTCCCAGGTAAGTAGATTCCTCTATCACCTCCAGCTTCTCTCTTCCAATTCTCATTATCAGAGGTTCATATTGTGCTCTTGAACTGCATACCATCACGTTAGTCTTTTTCTTGTTTATTCTCATTCCATACTGATTGCATAGAATGCTTTCCATTGTTCTGAGAACTTTCTCTAAATCTTCTTTTGTCTTCTTGACTATAACACTAGAAAATGGGATAATATTGCCCCAAACCATGTCGTGGCTATAATCACACAATCGACAACTATGCTGAATACTCTACATATTGGATATGTAACAGTTGTAAGATGGCTTCACATCAGTTATCCTACAATCATAAGATTGTAACCGCTAATTGTTGCGATTTGTAGCTTCGTTCATAGAGTTTAAAGGTAAAGTAACCACCCCTACGAAAATCTCGACGTACACTTAGATCCGATGAGTCGTCTCCCCACCCCTCCCCTCCCCACATCAGTTAACACCTTATATGGGGGGTTTGTTTGAGATTCTAATTACAGTTACAGATCTGTCAGAGTGCACCGTGTTAAAAGCATTTTACAGTTTGAGTATGGCTAATTTTACACATGCACTCCGCGTTTCGGTGAAAGACTTGATATAGAAACATGAGTAGTTGTTAACAGTCCTGTGCATGCATTATTATGTAACATACTATATCCTATATGAATACATGTCACTGCTTTACCTTACAGAGAATCGGCAGAAGGGCTGTCAGGGGGTTCAGTACCTTGTCCATTACAGTTGTCGCGTCAGAGTCTCAGCTCTTACCTAATTTATGTGAGAATATGAATAGCCCTCTTAGAAGACACAGCACGTAAGTTATAGAAACTGATTCACTATGCAATTTTCTCGTATTTACCAACCTCCACGATTAAGCACTCGTTTCCGATATGTCCCATTGTCTTTTCGTCTGAATTGTCCACAACATCTTTTCAATGCTACATGTTTCTTAAGTGACATACAAAATAATCTCAACAGATGTGTACTTCTCATCCAACGTCAGTAATTATTTCAGGACAAGCATATCTAAAATAGACAAAATAATATATAGATAAATTACCGAACATCCTGCACGTTCTGCAACAAGATATGTCTTTCCCAGAACACTAAGATATGTCACTACGAAACAGTTTTGAAGCCATTAGTTTTGTATGCCGAAGAAACCTTCTCCCTAAACACTGATAAAAGACTACTCGAAGAACTGGAGAAGAAAGAGCGCATAATCATTATAAGAATCCTAGGATCCAAGTACAAGAATGGTATCCATCAAAACAGATCCAACAAGGAAGTCTACAGTAAAACAGACTCAATCCGTAAAAGATGGGCTCGATTTTATAGTCACCACAAACGAATGGACGGAAATAGGTTAATCAAAAATATATTCCTCCTTTTTTGATTCAAAACCAAAAATTAATATGCCATTATTTAAAAAAGCCAAAGAAGACCTTCAGATGCTTTGGACAGAGTTCTTTTCCGGAAGAAGGTAGTGACAAACGGAATAACCCGAGACGAGTTACCGAAAAAGCGGTGTGCTTTGGTCAGAAGAACACAAGCAGGCCCACTCACAACGAATGAGACAAATCTGGGCTTAGAAAAAAAACAGGCTCAGTGCTAAGTGCGACAAGACTTAACGTGGTCCTATGTGGCCCCAACGACTAAATAAATAATAAATTATTGTACACAAATCAATAACTCAATTATCTCCGAAGACTGTCACGTAACTAGAAACAAGAAAACCTAGTATCTTGTCTTTTGTGAAGTCTTATAATTTTGTAATGACATTGTAAAAGCCTCTCAATAAAGAAATACTTTGAGTATTGTCCCTTTCCTTATAAAATAATGGGAAATTTCTTTTTCAGGTGACGTCGCACCTTTCTGCTGGTACTTGGCCAGGAAGAACGAAAAATAGAAGTGGGATGACTATCCTCACGGTAACGTACATTTCTAAGATAGAAATTTTCCTTGAATCATATATACGTGATGCAGCACTTTAGCGGAGCACTTTAAAGTGAATGATATCCATTGTTATGCGATCAGACAACGAAAACGCTACTATTGCCCATACGTTTCCTCAAAGAAAATTCTGTGTAAATACGACGGAGATATGTAACTAATAACGAAATTTTTACGTGGACGTAAATGTTTATCCTGTAAACCATCTAATATTATGACTGCTGTGTGACGGAACTATTCGTTCAACCTTTTCAACAAAATTAAAGGGAAAGATATCATAATCATAAATCACAGAGGAGCTACAACAAAATTTGGGGATCCGGTAGATTTTGTCACTTGTATATGAGATAATAATCAGTTTTGTTACATGTATCTTTAGACTGTAACCATATATTATGTTGAAGGTCTGTTAATTATTACATACAAATTAATTTGCGCAGTCAGTGAATGAACTTTGAATGCTGGTCAGCAACGTTTAATGCTTGACAAAAGGAAACATATCTCTTGTAACCGAACTAAATAAATGACAGTAAAATGGATGAATAGAAACAGCTTTCAACTTTAAAAGAAAAAATAATAATTTTAAAAAGTTCATTAAAGTAAAATTATATGAGACCATGGGTTTGGTGTCTAGCTTCAAACTTACAGTATTGGTTGAAAACAGTCTACGTTGCAATTTTAGTTTTTTATTTTTTTAAAAAAAAGGATTGCAACCAATACTGTTTTCAGCCAATACTGTTAAGCACTGGTTTGCTGTATGTCACAGATGGATTGGAAGAATTTCTTTAAACTTATAATTAGTTTTGATGTTTCTATTCAGCCCGCAAGAGGTATGAATAGAAACAGCTGTGATAATCGTATCATTGTTTCTCGGATAGTAAGAGACAAAATGTATCTGGTTCTAAAAAGGTTTTATTCTGTGCAAAACTGGAATTAAATTGACGGCTGCAAAATTGATGAATTGGTCACTAAATGAAATGACCCTACTTAAATAAAAAATGACTTTATTTGACGCGTTTCAAGAAATACCCCTCATCAGATAGTCTGGAAACCAAAATACAAATGACAGAAAATATGCAAAGCTATACAACCATTCGTCATATAGAGACCGAACACCCGCACCAACGTCATCTAGGTATTCAGAAGCAAAAATATATGCTATATCTGATACAGCTGTCATGGCAGACAAATTTAATAACTACATCATGCTTTCTAGGTAGACAATTTACGCCACCAGAGGGCGGTGAAGCATAAACAGGTGGTGCTGCATAACGGCGAAAACAGAATGACAAATTTTAATTTATTTACATAAAAATTCTTGAGTATGAAACATAAGTTTCAGAAAGGTATACAAAGCAAGAAAGTTGAACAACACACCGCAAAACCATTTTTATGTTGATATAAAATGCCATCAATAGAACAGGCATATAAAAAAATATGAGAGAGGTATACAAAGTAACTATACAAAATCACAGTTATGAACAAATGACGTATTGACAAAAATTGTAAACCATTCATGAAACTCGAATGTTGTAAAACAAGGAAAAAAGCAGTCATGGCATACGACACGAATACAAACACTCACAGGATCAAGTAATTGACCTAGTACCACTGAAAGATACTAAAATAAAGCAAGAGTAAGGTGAAATACATAAAATACTGCAACAAAGCCCCAGGAATAGAAATCAGTATGAAAGACGTAATAATACATTTTAAAATGCTTCAGAGTTAATAGAACAAAATATTATAACAAATAAGCAAATGTTTTTTATATCTAAAGGACGTTAGAGACTCAATCCCTCAAAAAAAACATCAAATTCAGTATGTCCAGAAAGCCTACTTTCGGCTAATGAAACATAAAAATTTGACATACTTAGAATTAGAGCAATCACTCCCACCCTCACAGGAAAGGGTGAGGAAGGTTGTCCAAGTAAGAACGTTAAAATAAGTAATAAGGGAAATATTTCGCAAAATGTAGAAAAGTAATAATATCTCATTAATGAATAAATGAAATACGGAATAACTTTGAATGCCAAAGCTTTTAGGGACTCAAATCCTCAAGAAAAATAGATACAACAAAAAAAGTTTTGCATCAGATCAGTTCCAAGAGTTCCGAAACCTGTACATAAAATTGGAAGAGAGATCAACATAAACATCATTTCAGACCTTTTTATTGCTCACGAAAACCACACGTTGCATATTGTATCACCATACAGCGAGACTTTTTAAGGTTGTGGTCAAGATTGTTGTACACACCGGTACCTCTAATACCCAGTAGCACGTCCTCTTGCATTGATGCATGCCTGTATTCGTCGTGGCATACTACCGACAAGTTCATCAAGGCACTGTTGGTCCAGTTTGTCCCACTCCTCAACGGCGATTCGGCGTAAATCCCTCAGAGTGGTTGGTAAATCACGTCGTCCATAAAAAGCCCTTTCCCAGGCATGTTCGATAGGGTTCATGTCTGGAGAACATGCTGGCCACTCTAATTGAGTGATGTTATCCTGAAGGAAGACATTCACAAGATGTGCACGATGGAGGCGCGAACTGTCATCTATAAAGACGAATGCCTCGCTAATATGCTGCTGATATGCTTGCACTATCGGTCAGAGGATCGCATTCACGTATCGTACAGCTGATACGGCGCCTTCCATGACCACCAGCGGCGTACGTCGGCCTCACATAATGCCGCCCCAAAACAGCAGGAAACCTTCAACTTGCTACACTCGCTTGACAGTATGTCTAAGGCGTTCAACCTGACCGGGTTGCCTCCAAACACGTCTCCGACGATTGTCTGGTTGAAGGCATATGCGACACTCACCGGCAAAGAGAACGTGATGCCAATCCTGAGCGGTTCATTCAGCATGTTGATCGGCCCACTGTACCGCGCTGCATGATGTCATGGTAGCAAAGATAGACTTCGCCATGGACGTCAAAAGCGAAGTTGCCAATCATGCAGCCCATTGCGCACAGTATGAGTCGTAACACGACGTCCTGTAGCTACACGAAAAGCATTATTCAAGATGATGGCGTTGCTGTCAGGGTTCCTCCGAGCCATTATTCGTAGATAGTGGTCATACACTGCAGTCGTTGCCATTGAGCGGCATGAGCGAGGCATGTCATCGACAGTTCTTCTCTCTGTATCTCCTCCATGTCCGAACAACATCGCTTTGGTTCACTCCGAGACGCGTGGACACTTCCCTTGTTGAGAGCCCTTCATGGCACAGAGTAACAATGCGGACGCGATCGAACCACGCTATTGGCCGTCTGAGCATGGTTGAATTATAAACGACACGAGCCGTGTACCTCCTTCCTGGTGGAATGATTGGAACTCATCGGCTGTCGGATCTCGTCCGTGTAATAGGCGCTGCTCATGCATGGTTGTTTACATTTTTGAGCAGGTTTAGTGACATCTATGAACAGTCAAAGGGACTGTGTCTGTGATACAATATCCACAGTCAACGTCTACCTTTAGGAGTTCTTGGGAACCGGGGTGATGCAAAACTTTTTTGATCTGTGTACATACCCAAAAGTATGCACAGGAACAATACATTGGCCTAAAATGACATAGAGCAAAAAGAATAACACAAAACGTAGATAGAATAAAGGAATGTGTTGCAACCATAAGCAAAACTATTTCTGCATTTATCGTAATTAATAAAATACGACAAAATGGCTCTGAGTACTATGGGGCTTAACATCTTAGGTCATCAGTCCCCTAGAACTTAGAACTACTTAAACCTAACTAACCTAAGGACATCACACACATCCAAGCCCGAGGCAGGATTCGAACCTGCGACCGTAGCAGTCGCGCGATACGACAAAAGTGAAAGGTGTTACTACCAACTACATGGTCGAATACATATGTATAGTGGGCTATAGCTGGTGGGATATACAGAGAATTAAAAGTTTAGTGATTTCTCAAATATTTTAAAGATAACTTGGCGTCTTGAAGACAGCTGTTCATTCGGCATTGAAGATGGCTCACGCGATTGGTGTATAAAAATTTCCAACTCTCCCAAAATATCTAACTCACTCCCTTTTGGCTCCACATGATGTGTCTTAAGTGGGAAGTACGAGGTGTCCCTCATGTGCTAAATGGCACCCAGGTGTGGAATTATTTTTATAAACATAAACACACCAAACCTAGTGGCAAAGCTTCTTCCAGTTTGACCTACTAAGATTGATTCACAGGAACCATATTTAATTTTGTAGACGCCTGAGGAGTTGTATCAGCGACCATTTCAGCAGTTTTACAGAACTCATACTATTTTACAGTTTGGTTGCATTCTTCCTGCGTGACTTTATGTCATGATTACAAAAACTAGCACTATTGGACGAATTCTGCCTCCCAAATAAACGGTGTTACATGTCTAAGTACCATATTTTAACATTAAATTGATGAAATTTGTTTGTTAATACGTTAAATCACTGACATCATCTTTAAAAATGATCATGTATTTGAAATACAAGTTGTAGTTACCCTGAGAAGTAACGAAGATCACTCGAACAATATTTACTTGATCGTGCAAGACTTCTGATTTGTCAAAATAAACGTAATCAATTGGCCTCATTTTTTAAAAAAATACTCCAACATAACCATTGCCTTATAAATAACCAATTTTACAAGCGTACAATCTAAATTACTTGTTACTTTTTCCAAATACTTAAATTACAGCATAAAGTTCTGAGTTGGGAACGGTGCCAGATGGTTTGTTATTTCTCAAATTCGTTCTCTTCTTTTGAAGAAAAATGCCGAGAACTGTTTTTATGCACCTTAAAAATTCTAAAAACGTAACTCTAAGTTTTCAGTTAGCCGAAAACCATGTCAGATAAAAGTATATTTTCAAACTAATCTTTTGGTTAATAAAACGGAACTGCAGAATTTGCTCCCAGGTACTTATATTAACACAATATGGATTAGTATTTACAGTTAAAGATCGAAGTAATAAAATTCAGCACCACAGTCTATGTTTGTCACCGATCAAAAAAAAAAAAAAAAAAAAAGTCAGCAGTGTCGCGAACTTTGAAACTACCAATATCCTTGTTGGATTGGCTCACTACCAACATAGACAAATAAATCTCTGAATGATATTCCAGTTTGTCGTCCGACACGACAGCACAGAACTTCCTCGGACGTCTCTAGCACCTTCTTGTTTCAGTTTACCCCCTTTTACGGTACCGGCACTTACTAGAAAATTTGTTTGAGTGCGTACATGTAACTCCGTATATTAACGATCCTCAAGTAAATGGGGGGGTGGGGGTGGGGGAGGGGGACGAAAGGACGAAACCAAAGCAAACTACGGTCTGATGTAATAAAAAATTAAAATTCACGGTTGCACTTATGTAGTCCACATATACATAGGACAGTATCGGTACTGCACAATTCATTTAGGAATTAACAGTTCAGTGCTAAATTAAAAACAAGTTTAGTAAACATTAATGACTCCCTTGAGTCTGGCTTCCACACCAAAGTTTTTCGAAGACAGCGGTCTTGCTACTTTCCCACTCCATCTTGCACTTCCCCGAGGTTATGTAGCTTTTCGCTCGCTGCCTTTAAGACAGAGACCAGTAGAGGGCCATCGATTCTGGGTTTGTCTGTGCAGTGGATCGGGATTGCGAAATAGCAATAAATTTTCTTATTTTTGGTAATCTGTAATGTTATAACTTAGTAGCTTGAATGTCAAAATACCCAAATTACAATATATATATAATATTGTTATCGTGTGTGGAGGGTAGGGGGCGGAGTGGCACGATGAAAATCACGATTGAAAATTGGGTAGCGAATACTGAAAGATTGAGAAACGTTGCCGCATAGTGTTCAGCTTTTTCTTGCATTTTAGGAGCTGTCAATCTTAACCGTAACTATACCGTAGCTCCTCTATGTCTCCAAACAATGTTTAATTTGAAAGTAATACGACCGGTGTTATTTGCGTATTCTCTACCACATTTGGAGTGACAGTGAAGTATGATAAATTTGCATCTTACTCAAAAGTTTGTATGAATGGAATAAATTGTGGAAGTTCTTGCCGAATGTGCAAAGTATACCAAAGTGAAATCACTGGTAAAAATCGGTGTCATTGATCAACAATACCTACACTTAGTGGTCAGGACTATTGGTCTGATAACGTTTGAACATAAAAGTAGAATGGAAATGCTTCTTCACGTTCAAAGATAGTTTACCTAAGGTGCTCGTAACGCTATTCCTTTTGTGTTGTATTCTCCAATGACGTAGGTGCCCAACAAAAGGTAGGAGGCAAGTGGGAAAGTGGCCGTTGCCACGGCCTCGTCAGAAGGTAGTATATTTAAACCAGAATAACTGAGGAAACAAATGAGAAAAGATAACAATCATTTATTAATGGAACGTATATCAAAAAATATACTCAGCTTTTGCTTTGTTGATAAAGAGTGGCACTAACGTAAAGGTTATTAATCTGATCCAGCCTGACACAGTACATAATTACTAACAAATCCAGCTGAAGTTCAGTGTGGACTATGGTGTTTTAGATTCTGTCTCTCAACTGATGAACTCTTTGGCCAATCTTCGAAACTCGACATTAACTGTCATACGCTGGAACTGGTCGGCAACTGATAGAACCGAGTGCTTTCTGGCACAATGTCGACATGCTGCTTGCTTAAATCTTTCGCTCGACGGATTAAGGTGTAGCTGCGGTCTATTTGCGAGATGCATCAGATAGTTTCGAAATTCAGTGCACTCTGTGGTGGCATACGTAACTGTTGGCGGATGAATGACCCATTTGAATTTCCTGTAACGGGATCATGAAGTAGTTCCTGCTATGTTCACCATCTACGTGACGATAGATCATTCTATTTGTAACGCCACGTTGAGACTGCTCGGGGTATGGCTTCCTCTGAATTCTATCGTTGTGTACCGCTTCTGTTGAATACACAGTAATCTGTAAGCACAGTCGCAAATATCAGGACACTTAACAGAACCTAGGACTCTAGGAGACGTACCTACAATATTTCATGCACTCCACAGTAGTATGAGAATTATGGCGACGAATTCCAGTTCGCATATTTGTTCTCATATTTTTCAAGTACTACTCTATTCAGTACAGTTGAATGCAGAGATAGTTGCACGTCACTGGGCATACAGAAAAGCAGGTGCATCTCTTCTAGAAGCGCAATGCGTCCTGTTAAGTGTTAACGGGTCTTTGGCAGGGTACAAGCATATGGAACACAATTCGAGAAGATAAAGCTGTACCTATACTGCAGAGGCGACATTGCGGTGGCGGAGGGTGCTCTGTGGACCACTTTTATGTTCTCCATTTTCTGTTGGAAGTCGCGAATGGTACGTAAACTGGACCACTGTTAGTGAGCCTCCACATGAGCTCCTAGCTTTGTAATTTTACCTTCATGATGATTTGGGGAAATATACATAGTAGGAAGGAACGTGTTGCCTGAATCTTCACGGAACAACACTCTCGAAATTTTATTTGTAAACCGTACCGTGATGATCATCTCCTCTCTTGTAGCATCTGCGATTTTGGGATTTGCCTCTCCCTGCCACTTTCGCGCTTGCTGAACAAGCCTTTGACAAAACGAGCTGCTCTTCTCTGCATTTTCTCTCTTTATTATTTTGCTCTTACCTGGTAAGGGTCATAGACTGAAGAGCCATACTCAAGCACCGGTCGAACGGGCGCTTTATGAGGGACTTGCCTCCTGAGGATACTTCCAATAAATCTGAATCTGACATTTGCCTTTGCTGCGTTGGTATTATGTGATCGTTCCACTTTAATTCGCTCTTTACGCGTAATCACAGATTTGTAATTAGCGTGAGTGCAGCCAGTGATTGTCATGCAGTGGTTTAATCAAACTATAACCGGTATTTCCGCCTACTGACACAATACGTTACGTGTGTTTATATTGACCGTCAGTTTCAGTCTTTGCCTCAAGGATCGATTCTATGTAGGTCCTTCTACATTTTGCTACAATTTACTAGCGTTGGAACTCCTTTCTAATTAGAAATAGTACCCTAGAACAGCCTCATGATGCTTCCGATGTTATCATCTAGGTCATTTACATACATATTCTGAACAGTACTATCCATATACCATTACAATGGCGTACGCCATAAGTAAATTTTACCTATAAAGATTAATCTCCATTAGGACTGACATACTGTTTCTGTTCGCTAGTAACTCCTCAGTCCATCACAAAGCTCCTTTTATATTCCACACTTTCGTAAGTTATTCATTAGGCGACTGTGCAGAGCTGTATCGAAATCATTCTGGGAGTCAAAGAACACGGCATCTACCTGGGCGTCGGTATATACTGCCACTTGGGTCTCACGCATGAACAGAGCGAGCTGGGATGCACATTATTGTTGTTTGTGGAATCAATGTTGCTTCCTGCAGACAAGATTTTAAGTTCTCAGAAGGTCATAATTGGCGGGATTAAATCATGTTCTAATCTTCTGCAAAAGACTGACGTCAGCGTTATAAGACAATAATTGCGCACATCTCTTGACAACCTTTCTTGAAAATGGGAATTTCTGAGTATTTCTCCAATCACTTGGAAAGCTTAGTTCCTCCTACAACCTACGATCGACTACTGCTAAAACATTATCAAACTCTTTCCCGTACTCGCTGTGGAGTAATATAAGTAACCCAGCAGGTGCAGTCGTCTTTTCTCCATTCAGCGATTTTAATAGATTTTCTATGTCACAGTCACTTATTTGATATCTGTCATCTTGGCGTTCATATGACGATTGAAAGGAAGAACCGCATTACGATTTTCCCCAGTGAAATAGTTTTCGAAAAGGAATTTGGTACATGGATCGTCTCTCTGTCGTCTTCTGTTTCAATGCCACTGTAGCACTGAGTTTCTGGACAGATTGGTTTGAATCGTTGAGGTTTTCGCTACATTTGAATGTGCATTGCACACAAACGCTACTTCGTCTACTATCCTCAACAGAGGAAAGAAGTGTCCAGCAGCGAACCCATTTGCCTCCGAAAGCGATAAAATAAAGTGATAATTCCACAAAACTTTCACATCCTAAATGCACAGTCCACCAAGGGTGCCTCACGTACGCAGAAATTATCATTCGCAAAAGGCTATATTGGAATATTGTTTTTATGTATTTCATGTCTGAAGTTATTAGTTTTGTAAACTGAATCTAAGAACCTTTCTCGTAAAAATCGGTGGTAGAACGTGATGAGTCACTTTGTGTCTCTCCTGAAAGTATGGTATTTTATATAATTCACGGTATGCTCTGGAAAGCAGTTTTGGTTCAGAAATATTACCCCACCATGATTATATTGCACTTGTCGTTCAGTGGCAGTTGCCGGGGACAGGCGATCACGTTTAGCGTTTCCTCTTGAAATATCACGATCAACGCTCGCGATAAGCCGACTGAAGCGGACTCACTCCTAGGTGCAATAATATTTTGATCGACTAATAACATCCCTGAAAGAAAGGTAAACAATGTACAGTCATGAACCTTCGATGATTCGTCACAAGAAAGCGATAGTTACCGAAACAGCTTTTGAAATTCAGGGTGGCGTTTGGTAAAGTCCTTTAACTTGAATTTTTATTCCGCGGCACGCACCTTTAGCCATCCCATTATCCTTTTGTGCAATTTGCCGGTTTTCGGTGCTGACATAAGGGCGCAGCCAATATCGGCAGGGCCCGAGATGCTGCAATTTCGCGCCATGGAGAACCTCACGCCTCGTTCTGGCTACAACATGAGCCTCTAAGAAATACATTATAAATTCTTAGTCTTTAGAATGAAGAACGTGTCAACAGTGTTCAGTAAATCACGAGAAATAAAAAGCAACTGTTTCTGCAGCACTGTTTTCATTCTTTTTTTGGTTAATTTTCAAGCTAATTACATTAACATTTTGTATCAGTTTCATCTTTTATATCAAAGTAAGACTTACGATAGCAGGGGGGAAACACGGAAACTGCGAGAAATGTCATCAGGATGTATGTTTGACAAAAATTCCTAGTAACGTAGCGTATAACTTAATGAACAAACCAATATACACTGATGTGCATTACTTAAGGTTGAAAGTAACTTTCGCATTATGTGTCACTGCAGCATAACATATAGCTCGATGAAACTTAGGCCACACACAGCTACAGTATAGTACAGAAAGTAACTGAAAGAATACGTAATGAGATGACCACAAACGACACATTTATTGAGTCAGTAATTACACTTAACTCACTGCGATTTCTGATGGTACTGTAGGCACTAAAAAAAGCGGGACATACTCCTGAACAGGTCGTGTAATCACCGTGGACGGCAATACACGCTATGCAACGTGCTCCCATGTTGGCCACTAGGCTGGTAAAGAGTTCTTACGGTAGGGCGTTCCATTCCTGTACTAGTGCGGCTGAAATCTTTTGTATGGTCGCTGATACATGTGGTCACGCTACGGCATTGTTATCCATAAAAATTAAGTCATGACCGAATCCAACATGAAAAAACCCACATGGGGAAGGAGTACAGTGTCACAATAACGTTGACCGTTCAGCGTACCGTGTTCAAAGATCTAGAGATCAGCATGCCCAAGCAACATTATGCCTCCCACACCTTAACATCTGGACCACGGAAACGATTATCTTCGACAATATTCCTGGGTGCGTTACGTGTTCCCACCTTTCGCCATATTAGGATACGTCCAGGATCACTATTCACACTAACTTGGCTCTCATACAGGAAATGGTGCCTCCGATACGCGATTGTCAAAGGAGTACAACGTACTGGACGTCGGGCAAAGAGACCATCCCCATCCAGACGCCGTGCCACTGTGGAGCGTGAGATTATGTGCCTTGCATTCTTGTTAAATGTTCTATTTGCGCCTTGTTTTTGACGAGGGTCCTTTCTTGCCTATTGTACAATGTAGCGGTCATCTACTGCTGTTGTGGTCGTGGGTGACCACCTCGTCTCCTTCAGGTAGCACTGCTTGAGAATCGTACCACTCCCAATGTACATGGAACAATGCTGTGGGCAATACGAAAATTCTAGGCTACATTCGTCCTTTTTCCAGTCTCCTGACAATTCTCCACGTGTGAATTCATACAAATGTTTTCTACGGGCCTGTTGTAATGAAGACCACCACCACAGTACACCGTAACTGCTCGCTAATTGACACAGGCTTTCTTTTCCTGGTCCATCTAAGGTCTAGTGTTACTGGGCCAGCTCAATTCGGTATATAGTCACACTGATCTTACTCCTTGTGACGTCCAGTTTTCTGTGCACCACTGGGAGACCTCTAGCAGCATGCTTCCGCAACTTCCATTCAATTCCACTGAGTTGCTAATATGTTATGTTACTTAATCTGTCTCGTCCTTAAATTTTGCCGAGCAGTGTATATTTTGCAATGGAAGTATTTTTCTTGCATACGATGAAGAGTAAAAGTAACCGTTGAATATGTGGATATACTTCAATTTTGTTATTATTTTGAAAATAAAAGATGTAATTCAGTTGTGCAGTATTACATATGGCAAAGCACCCCTGGGAAGTATTTACATTAGTTCTAAATCATCAAACACAATTTTCTGTTTTCACTGGGTAAATACAGAATGTTCAGGTAAAATATTAATTTATACTTTGTGGAATACATGCATTTTAGACCCGCAGTCTCAATTAAACATACAAAAAAGTATGAGGTGTGCTAGCTGTAGGAATAAAGTATGTGCGCTATTGCTACTTTTGTTTACAATAAGTCATTGATTTTAGACACAGCTAGTTTTTATAGTAACTTATTCCAGAACACCACAACCCTAGTCTCATTACTTTTACGGCTACGAAGAACTTGAAAAATTCTCATAATAAATTAGTGTTTGATGAAACTTTTCAATCGGTGCTCTCGATTAGAAAAATGGCTCTGAGCACTATGGGACTCAACTGCTGAGGTCATTAGTCCCCTAGAACTTAGAACTAGTTAAACCTAACTAACCTAAGGACACCACAAACATCCATGCCCGAGGCAGGATTCGAACCTGCGACCGTAGCGGTCTTGCGGTTCCAGACTGCAGCGCCTTTAACCGCACGGCCACTTCGGCCGGCACTCTCGATTAGACATCATCATTGAAGTCCTGAACATAAAGGCTAAGACAAAAGGTTTTTTTTTTTTTTTTGCGGTTGCGGAATGCGTGTTTCGTACCCACAGTTGCTTATACAGAATTTCCTAAATCATTCCATTCTATCAAGAGCTTTTTCCGGAATCGCGCTTACATACCTAGCAGAAATATAATTTATAAACTACAGATAGGGTTTTTAGTCCATCAGTGGGCCAGCTTAGAGTGACTAATGTAGGCTGTTTCTGATCTGCGTTAATATATTGTTCCTTAGTGAGAACAGTTAAAAAAATAATACTGGAAACAGCGTAAATCCAAATGGGAAATCTTTTGATGTAGATGATTATTCAGTATTTAAAGACAGTGAACGAGTGCTTCATGACAACACACTTGTCGGAATGCTTAACGATAATTTGCAAAACACAGTAGAAAATAGGTATAGTTAACTCAAAAGACGATGAAATGCAGTTTATTTTAAAATCCGTACCAGACGCTTTCAGTCAAATCTGTATTTTTCTTTCACCAGAACACCAGGAAAATAATTAGCTCCCTTAAGCGCAAAACTGTGTTGGGGTTCGTAATATTTCAAGTAAAATATTACGTACTGCATCATTCTTACATGGTCTTTACAGACAAACTAAAGCACGGGATTGTTATAACCCTAATTTAGAAGGGCTTTAAAAATTGACCTAAGTCACCGTAAACTAAAAAAGTGACTAATAAATAAAACTAATAAAGCGCATAAGATTGGTGGTAGATAACAGAAAATATTAGACTTTCAGGAAGTCATAATTTTAGTTTCCGAAGTGTCTCGCCAAAAATTTCGGTGACAGTGTAGTAAAATATTTGGATGACATTATTTTAGGTGATGGAAATTTTTTTGTGATCTCTCTAACCCCTTACTGTGCAGTTCACAACATTCCTTTGGAGTAACTTAAACTTTATAGTTCACAAGCTTCAGTGAATGCCTCTTTCAATTTATTGCTCATTTAAAGCATTTAAAGGAAGTAAATCATTTTATTTTCCAGTTTTCATGATGAGTCTTTCTCTGAATGGGGAGATCTCACTCCTGATAGTCCATTAGTCCATAGGATTCAATATTGGAACAATTAGCGTTCTTGCTAAATGCGATCTATTTTTCATATTTCTTTAATAAAATTGAAATTATCATTTTAGTGTAGACGCAAGCTGCACAAAGAGATCAACAAGGAAGTACAAAGAGTAGAGAGAACAAGAAAATATAGAAAAAATGTTCTTCGTAAATAGTCTACAATTTAAATTACAAATAACACAGCTCTCCACATTCTGTAAAACAGAGGATGTATCATCATAAGTAACAATAGAAAGTAAGATGAAGGAACAGTTCAAAACTTTAAGTTAAGCATAATGATCAGAACTTTTATTCGAACTCATTCCTCAAATGCTTGGATTCGACATTATTATCTGTGCATGTGATTGCTGAGTTAGATAATGGCTTCTTTTCCATTTTACATTCATTAAAACAATAGCCTTCGGTGGAAATGTCACTTTTAGACACAAAGTGTTCGTTAGCAAAGAAATGTGCTGTAAAGATTATATCTACTGTCCATTCTTGAAACACATGTGGTCACAACTTAGAAAACTAACATATTAGTAACAGACTCATGAACTGTTTTACCTCGTATTAAGTTGGTTTTAAAGAACCAGGAACAGAGTGAAAGGAAATGTGATATTCCAAAATATAACAAGAACAAAAATTATCTCCATTAAGCACAATTTAACTTTAGCTTTGCACTGAAAGCAGTGAAGCTTGCAGACAAAAAACATAATCACGATCTTATGAACTGAGGACGCTGGCAGATAATGAAAACATTTTTAATCCAAAAATCATTTATTTCTATGTGATAGTTCCTTTTACTTCTAAGCGTAATTTACGGATAGAAACTATATTTTTGTTGTTAGATTAAATGCGCAGCATGTTACTGTAAATTAAGATTAATGTGAAAGCCGAATTATGCAAGCAGCCAGCTTACAGCCATTATAGCACTGATGAAGTCTTTAACGTTCCTAATCGTGCTCTCATGCTGCGTATCACAGCATTTTGTCAAAAGTATGAAACACCGAAAGGGTAAATAACTAAAATAAAATGTCAATAAGAGTCCAATCCTTACTGGACTAGCATACTGGAAGAAAGGATATTACGTAAAAATTGCTTGTCCTCCATGTTGCGAATTGTTGCCAGAGTGATTCTTTCGATGTGTAGTGTGCCCTGTTTTGTTTTGATACTTCCTGCAAGGTATGCTGAAGGGCTGCTATGAAGTTAGGAAAGCAGGAGGGACGTAATGGCACAGGTGAGACTGTGAGGGCGGATCGTGAGGTGTACCCGGATAGCTTAGTTGTTAAGGGCATTACTACTGAAAGGCATAGTTGCTGGTTCGATTTCTGCTCGGTATACGGTTTTCATCTGTCAGGAAAATTCAAACCAAAGTAGGATCTTCATTTTTCAAATATGTTTGTGACTTTCGTCACTACTTAGTTATATGCTATTGTGTTACGACACAAAACTCATACTGTAAAAGATATGGTATCCAACGCCAGTCCACGGCACTTGAGATTTTCTGTAGTTTTAGTCAAATTCTGTAGAAGAATGCTAAAACGGGTTCCTGCAACAAGAGACGTACGCCTCATCCTCATTTTTCTACTACTAGACTACAGTTCCGTCTCTGATGGCTAACCGATAGGTGTCACGACAGAACCAATTACGCTTGTATTTCATCTTGTTTTGAATTAGCAAGAGGCTATTAGCTGAAGGCGTAGGAAAAGCAAGTTAGATATGCAAAGCGGTGCGCTATCCGTAGCATTATCTGTGGAGGTACGTTTCCGCATACTTTCACAGCTACGGGCTGCTTTGTTCCCTAGTACGCTGTTTGTTATTCTGTGTGAGCTACACGCTTCTGTATACATGGACACTGCGGTGGTGTGTTACCGAGGCCCTTACAAGTGGAAGGAGGGTGTTTAAAATGAATACTATTAACACTGCTCGAGCAGAGAGCTCATGCACATCAATATGTTACAAATTATATGTTTGTCTTTCTGGAAACATAGAAACTATCCATTCTGATATGTTAATTATTTTCATGAACTTCGTCAAAAACGCCTTTAATCGACAAGATCTAGGTTCAGACGAATTTGCTACAGAAAAGTCCTTACTATCTACAGCAAACGTTTACATTCTCATACCGCTGGGAATCTGTGAAAGACACCGAATCACACAAATACCACCATTCAAAGTTCTTAAGCAAATAAATAGAAGTCGTATTTCTGAATTTATATTTGTTGTGCACCAGTAAGAAAAATTTTCACAAGAGTTCAAACACATTAACTTACTTATCAAAATTATGTATACTGCATCGACAAACCTCTCCGCCGAACTTCTGAAGTGTTCTCGTGTTTATCAAATACACTACTGGTCATTAAAATTGCTACACCACGAAGATGACGCACTACAGAAGCGAAATTTAACCGACAGGGTGAAGATGCTGTAATATGCAAATGATTAAGTTTTCAGAGCATTCACACAAGGTTGGCGCCCGTGTGGACACCTACAACGTGCTGACATGAGGAAGGTTTCCAACCGATTTCTCATACACAAACAGCAGTTGACCGGCGTTGCCTGGTGAAACGTTTCCGACTTTGATAAAGGTCGGATTGTAGCCTATCGCCCGCATCTCGTGGTCGTGCGATAGCGTTCTCGCTTCCCACGCCCGGGTTCCCGGGTTCGATTCCCGGCGGGGTCAGGGATTTTCTCTGCCTCGTGATGGCTGGGTGTTGTGTGCTGTCCTTAGGTTAGTTAGGTTTAAGTAGTTCTAAGTTCTAGGGGACTGATGACCATAGATGTTAAGTCCCATAGTGCTCAGAGCCATTTGAACCATTTTTTTGTAGCCTATCGCGATTGCGGTTTATCGTATCGCGACATTGCTGTTCGCGTTGGTCGAGATCCAATGACTGTTAGCAAATATGGCATCTGTGGGGTCAGGAGGGTAATACAGAACGCCGTGCTGGATCCCAACGGCCTCGTATCACTAGCAGTCGAGATGACGGGCATCTTATCCGCATGGCTGTAACGGATCGTGCAGCCACGTCTCGATCCCTGAGTCAACAGGTGGAGACGTTTTCAAGACAACAAGCATCTGCACGAACAGTTAGATGACTTAGATGACGTTTGCAGCAGCATGGACTATCAGCTCGGAGACCATGGCTGCGGTTACCCTTGACGCTGCATCACACACACGAGCGCCTGCGATGGTGTACTCAACGACGAACCTGGTTGCACGAATGGCAAAACATCACTTTTTCGGATGAATCCAGGTTCTGTTTACAGCATCGTGATGGTCGCATCCGTGTTTGGCGACATCGCGGTGAACGCACATTGGAAGCGTGTATTCGTCATCGCCATAGTGGTGTATCACCCGGCGTGATGATATGCGGTGCCATTGGTTACACGTCTCGGTCACTACTTGTTCGCATTGACGGCACTTTGAACAGTGGACGTTACATTTGAGATGTTTTACGACCCGTGGCTCTATCCTTCGTTCGAACCCTGCAAAACCCAACATTTCAGCAGGATAATGCACGACCGCATGTTGCAGGTTCTGTACGGGCCTTTCTGGATAGAGAAAATGTTCGAATGCTGCCCTGGCCAGCACATTCTCCAGATCTCTCACCAATTGAAAACGTCTGGTCAATGGTGGTCGAGCAACTGGCTCGTCACAAAACGCCAGTCACAGCTCTTGATGAACTGTGGTATCGTTTTGAAGCTGCATGGTCAGCTGTACCTGTACACGCCATCCAAGCTCTGTTTGACTCAATGGCCAGGCGTATCAAGGCCGTTATTACGGCCAGAGGAGGTTATTCTGGGTACTTATTTCTCAGGATCTATGTACCCAAATTGCGTGAAAATGTAATCACATGTCAGTTCTAGTATAATATATTTGTCCAATGAATATCCGTTTATCATCTGCATTTCTTCTTGGTGCAGCAATTTTAATGGCCAGTAGTGTAGGTCAGTAGCACGGTGTGTCATTGACGGACCAAAGACCCAAAACTATGTCAGATTTTCAGTGTGATTTTAGATACGGGGGAAGGTAGCACGATGGTTAGCACTCTGCACTCGCATTATGAAGAACAACGGCTCGTATCCCAGTCAATCAACCTACGAGTAGAATTAAGTTTTCTATTATTCCTCTAGATCGCTTAAGTCATATGCCATGATAGTTCCTTCGAAAATGCTACACCGATTTCCTTCCCTATCCTTCCCTTGCTTGTGCTCTGTCTCTAATTCTCTCACTGTCGATGGTACGTTAAACTCTAATCTTCATAATTTTATGAGCTAAATAAGCGTTTGTAGTTTTCTGGAACTTGGTATGTAACCGCATGGTGCATGGTTGTATATTTCTACAATTACGAGGGGCATTCAATAAGTAATGCAACACATTTAGGTTTTTCCTTCTGAAATTAGGTTGGTTTTATTTAGGATACCAATGGACTACATTATATCCCACTCTTTTGGCTAAAGACCCTTATTTCTGGCCGGCCGTAGTGGCCGAGCGGTTCTAGGCGCTACAGTCTGGAGCCGAGCGACCGCTACGGTCGCAGGTTCGAATCCTGCCTCGGGCATGGATCTGTGTGATGTCCTTAGGTTAGTTAGGTTTAATTAGTTCTAAGTTATAGGCGACTGATGACCTCAGAAGTTAAGTCGCATAGTGCTCAGAGCCATTTGAACCATTTGAACCCTTATTTCTGATGATCATCTCCGTTCAATGCGACGGCCTTAGCCATCTTACTGGGAGGGCCTTTATGGCCGAATAGTACCGCTCTACTGCTGGACTTCGGAGCCAACGTCTCGCTGCATCATCATCCCATCATCCACACACTGCATCTCGCCCAGACGTGAGAGTGTCCTAGCTTTATCATTGAGAAGGAGAAGGTCGTTTGCATTTTTATGGCGGCGAAAACGCTCAAGTCATTTCTTCAAATCCCTGAGGGTAGCATAGTACACTTTAGAACTGATTGTGTCACCATGAGAGCGAACATAAAACAAAATACCCCCTTCATAGTCTCAGACGACCGTCGCCATGACTTCACTGGTTGAGGGTGCGGCTTTGAACTTTCCCTTCGGAGGTGTGGTGGTGTAGCGTCATACCACGGATTGCCGTTTTGGTTTCGGTTCAAATTGATGAACCAATGTTTGATCACCTGTGACGATATTCGACGAAAGAAACTGTCACGTTCAGCCTCGCAAAGTGCAAGTGATTTCCCTCACAAGGTCCTTCTTTGCTCTTTATGGTCTTCTGTCAGGTGGTGAGGAACCCAGTGGGCACACATCTTTGTATATCCCAAATCGTGGACGAGAGTATCAGCATTTCCAACAGAGACGTCGAGTTACGCAGCAAAGTGTTTTGAGTGTGATCCGTCGATCACCTCGAATGAGAGTGACCGCACGTTCCAACACTGTAGGCGTCACAGCTGTGTGCGGCCGGCCGGCATGCGGGATACTGGACAGGCTTGCGCGATCCTGTTGCGATGATGAGAGCTGCCTCGCCCAACGACTCACCGTGCTTTTGTTCACTGCCAGATCTCCATAGACATTCTGCAAGTCTTTCTCCTCCTACTTCATTTCGGGATGGCAAATGTAAAATGTCCATTCTCCCTAAGTATTCCCTCACTTGCGTTAACAGCAGACTACACACGTATCGCATGCGCAATTTTGTGGCAGTTACAAGTGCTTTCTTTCGTTTATCGAATTCCTGAAATATGTAGAGATGATCACAGATCCTTTCCTTGATATATAAATATCACATTAAATACTCGAAAAAAGTATGATTCCATTATACGAGAAACGTGATTCTTGTGCGTCGTGACAGTCCGTTCACTCATATTCAATGACTGAAAGAAAAAGTGAAGCAACAAGAAGACATGGTCGGATGTGAACTTCGTACTCGTGCACACCATCCATGTGTATGTAAATGATTACAGTTGCAGTTCTGTGTGACAAGTAGGAAGTCCACAAGAATGCATCAGTGCTGTTCTTGTTCAGTGTTGTTATCATGACTGGTAGGGTATACAAGGGACGTGAACAGCGACAGACGTTGACGGTCGGCTCGCTCCAGCTCGCGTTGGCGCTTGCACTCGCTCATTCAGAATTACGACGCGGAAGACCATAAAGGAGGAGAATTGTTTGGCAGATGGGCATACGGTGGCACCATACGGCCTCAACTTACGATAACCCGTTTCTCGGTCTTGATCGAAGATTTCGACCAGAATTCATTACAACGCGATCGTCGCGTGGAAGAAGTTCCTGCTTCGTGCGCTCTTTCCTAACACA
The DNA here is from genome assembly GCF_023864345.2 of Schistocerca serialis cubense. Taxonomy (NCBI): domain Eukaryota; kingdom Metazoa; phylum Arthropoda; class Insecta; order Orthoptera; family Acrididae; genus Schistocerca; species Schistocerca serialis. Next base: position 315,963,867 of record NC_064640.1, on the reverse strand, counting down.
GCCTCGAACATCAGTGGCGCGTACTGGGCAATGAATGTCGCAAATCATGTACATCATTGCTCATCGTCACGCTAATGGTGCCGGCCGGGATGGCCGAGCGGTTCTAGCCGCTACAGTCTGGAGCCGAGCGACCGCTACGGTCGCAGGTTCGAATCCTGCCTCGGGCATGGATGTGTGTGATGTCCTTAGGTTAGTTAGGTTTAATTAGTTCTAAGTTCTAGGGGCTAATGACCTCAGAAGTTAAGTCCCATAGTGCTCAGAGCCATTTGAACCATTTTGAACGCCACTTGTGGTCCACAACACCGGTACGATTCAGGTGATTTAATGCTAGGCGCTTACCATCTCATATCAACGGACAAGGCAAGATTCTTCTCTTGCACGTTGCGCTGGCTACACTTATTTAGTCGTCTACCGCCACCATACATGCCGTGGACCAACACGCTGCCATGGGCGACACTCCTGAAGTAAATCTCGCGTTCCCCATTGAACTTCTATCTGAGAGCGGGCATTCGAAAGAACATTTGTGTAGGACAGGGTTCTAGATACAAAGAGGGACGCAATTTAAAGGGACAGTACTGTACCAGAGCGGGTTCGGAAAATAGTGCACGTTGTTGTTATGAACCGGAGTCAGGTTACACACTTCATCGAATTTTGTCACCGCCTCTGTCTCTACCCCAGGGAACCACCGGGAACTGAACTCAGGAGAATTCCACAGGCAGTTGTGTAATAGTGGTCGAGTGATATAAAGTTGGAAGGAAACCTCTCCGTGTCTCTGTCAACCAATGGGATCACAATAAAATCGTGGGAAACATAATGCACCAATAAGATTCGAGCTTCGCCTCCGCTACCTTCTCACCCTTGATAACCAACTCAGCTGTATGTAAGCCGCTTCATTCCATGTCTAAGCGTAACGGAGAGACATTAAAGTCTATTATAAACAAATTATTATTACCAATAACTTTGTAATAGCAAGGTTTTGAAGTAATAAAAATGATAAAACAAGTTAACTCTGTGGTTTATTATTAACAATTTTTTTTCTTCGATACAGCTCTGCAAATAATTTTGTTGTAGATTATCAAAAATTTTATATTCACAAAGCTATGTACTTCTGATATATCTAACAGTGGTTTTTTGTTGAAAGCTAATTTTTGTATACATTAATCTGCAAAGCAAACGTTTGTAGATGTCCTTACACTCTTGGTTGGGTTTGTCTGTTGGAAGAGACCAAACAGCGAGGTCATCGGTCTCATCGGATTAGGGAAGGATGGGGAAGGAAGTCGGCCGCGCCCTTTCAAAGGAACCGTCCCGGCATTTGCCTGAAGCAATTTAGGGAAATCACGGAAAACCTAAATCAGGATGGCAGGACGCGGGATTGAACCCTCGTCCTCCCGAATGCGAGTCCAGTGTGCTAACCAATGCGCCCCTCGCTCTGTCTTACACTGTCGTATTTATCATATAGATACGAAAAGGTGTCACTGCGCCTTCAACTACCAAGTTTCAGCTACTTTGCAAGTCACACAGCTACCAACATCCCACACAAGAAGATCATCTTAAATAGGGGAGTTCTTAGGACTTTTGACAGGGTAACAAATAAGAAAGAGTAATATAGTCTGGTACAAAAACTTTATTAATTCTTACATATGCATTTAAACACAGAAAACAACCTTCTCTTCATTTTTATTTGGTGTAGTTTTAATAACAACCAACTTAGTTTTTAATTTGTAGTTCAAATCTACATCTAATTCGACCTTTTCCTTCTCCAGTCAGTAAAATGACAAATACAAAGAAGATATATTCTCCAATTCTAGCAAATAACTAATTTTTTCCCTGTAAAATATTTGTTTTCTGTCTTTAACTATTAGCCCGTTTCCTTCTTGCAGTTCTGCTGCACGAGAGCGATTACGAATTTTAATTTTGCCTCTTATCTCGTGAATAAAACTATTGTTGAAGCCCTCCACATCTTCGTGGGTGGACCTTTGCAGCCCTTCTGCTCCACATTCTGGCGGTATTTCTGTATAGCACTTAAAACTTACAACTTTTGCAAATGAGTGTCTGTTAAATGTTTTTGTTCCATCGGTTTGAAACTCCGCAAGTGGCTGTTCTGTTGATAGGTGTGCAGCATCGAGGCCATCACAACGTGATAAAATTTGACCATTCCTTTTAAGCAGGCCCAAGTGGGAATGGAGGTTTAGAAATTTTTTTGTGTCTGTTTAATGTAGTAAACAGTCTCAAATCCATTTATTTAGAGCAGTACTCCTACACATGACCAATTTCCATTGCTGTACACTGAAAATGAAGACACTCTGTTTCTCCAGTCGTAGTCAGATTTCTCCACACAAACAATCCATACTAGTATATTGTAGCATCCAGCCTGGTTATATCATGATATTTAGCCAAGGAAGACGTAAAAGTTTCTGGTAGGCCTATATATGTACAAAAAGTCTGTAATGTGGTTACTGGTAACTTTGTTCAGTTCTGGGCTTGTGATTTGACGTATAAATTCATTGGATATCTCTAAAATTGGAGGTCATTCTGGTTAATTGTATTCCAACAGTCTTATGGTTGTCGACCACCACATTGCTGTTTCTGGCAGTCTCCTTCCACGCAGGAGTCGTAGTTCGATGTAGGGTGGTTACACATCTCCACTTTATTAAATATTCCGCCGAAATCTTGCCTTTGTCGGAATCCGAAAGTAATATTCGCCTACAAAAATCTGCTGCAATATCGCAGGCGGTTCTTTCATTAGAACATCCAATTTAACGTCGGCTAATTCCGCTTTATACGGTACACTCAAAGGCTGCTTATGTTTCGTCAAAATGGTTTCCAGTGCTTCCTTGCTAATTTTTTCCACTATGCCTCTTGCTGTCACACTGTTGTTCCCGTGTAGAAGGAACAGTGGCTTCGTCTTGACATTATGTCTCGCAGTGACGAACTGGGAGATTGTACCAGGTAGATCATTGTTACATGATCCACGCATCTCCCTTTTTAATATAATTTCTCCTCAAAGTCCACTTGATCACAGATCATATTGCAGGTGTTTCGACCTTTGGACAAACTCTGAAACTGAATAAAGTTATCAGTAACCACCTTACAATCTTTATAAAGTGTCCAGACATGCGACTACGAGGAACATCAAGTCATGGTATTGCCAGGCCGGAGGCTACAGAATACAACTACAGAATGGATAGTTTGTTTCACGTTGTGCAAGACTGTTTAAGTGTTTTAAACCCTAAAAAACCGTAGTTACAATATGATCCTCTGTACTCTGTGCCAATCATATCTATGTGGTGTCAGCTAATAAATAACTTGCAGAACAGCTGCTGTGTTAGCTGGCCGTGGTGGCCGAGTGGTTCTAGGCGCTTCAGTTCGGAACCGCGCGACCGCTACGGTCGCAGGTTCGAATCCTGCTTCGGGCATGGATGTGTGTGATGTCCTTAGGTTAGTTAGGTTTAAGCAGTTCTAAGTCCTAGGGGACTGATGACCTCAGATGTTAAGTCCCATAGTGCTCAGAGCCATTTTCTTAGCTGCTGTGTTGTGTTTAACACGTGCTGCAGTTCGTCTACTGGGGAAATAAGGACCGCCAAAATTTGGCTGGTGTACTAATAAGTCTTCCAGACACTCAAGACGGCTACAGCTTATAAGTTGTATTCTGTCTGAATACAATTTCAGTTATCTACCTGCAAACTATGTGGAGTCTCTTGACAATGACTCCAACAAACACTATCTAAGATTTATACAGAACTGTTATATTAAGGCAGGAAAAACATATTTCTGTGAATCTAGGACATTCCACAATGTCGTGAGATAGGGATAGCAACAAATCAGGTCCGCTACCCACAAATAATGTTATCACGTAAGTCCTAAGACAAATAGTAATTCTATTGCAAAGGCTTAAGTTATCCCCCCACTAAGAAATAACACCTTCAAAAGCAGTTAATGTGCTGCGTGTACGAAAAAGAAAGCTGAAAACGGAAACTATCGGATTCAAGAATAGGAAAATGGAGTATATGGCTAATACAGTTGTCACGAAGGACGAACATAAACTGTAGCTGGAAATCATGAAACTATTGCAGATGTGTAAGCAAGGTTTACATATTGCTTTAAACACAGTGTATGTCGAAAACTAGCTATGACTTGGGAATATAAAATACCTACATTCACAGTAAATGGCAATGGAAATTTGTCACATGCCGGAATACCTGCCGAAATCTATGGAATCGCGATTGTTTACTACATTAAAGGATACACAAAAAGTTTTTACGGACCCACATTCCGGTTTGCTTAAATTAATGCTTATATTCTACCAAGCTGTGGCAACCTGGATGTTCTGCACCTGTTAACAGACCAGCCATTTGCGGAGTTTCAGGCCGATGGAATAACAACATTTAATAGACGGTCATTTGCAAAAATTGTAATCTTTAAATTCTGTGCAGAAATTCCGCTAGAATATGAAGCAGGTTTGCAAAGGTCCACCCACGAAGATGTGGAGGGCTGTAACAGTAGTGTTGTGCAGGAGATAAGAGGCAAAATTAAAATCCATGATTTCTCTCGCTTAAAAAAACTCCTGGGAGGAAAAGGGCTAATTCTTAAAGCCAGAAAACAGATATTTTACAGGAAATAAAATTATACATCTGCTAGAATTCGAGAATATTTCTTCTTTGTATTCGTGAGACTACTGGCTGGAGAAAGAAAAGGCTGACTTAGATATAAATTTGAACTAGAAACTAAAAACTAAGCAGGTAGTTATTAAAACTACACCAAATAAAAATGAAACGAGAAATTAGAAATTGGAAATTTGTGCTAAGTCCTATGGGACCAAAGTGCTGAGGCCATCGGTCCCTAAATGAAGAGTGAGTTGTTTTTTGTGTGTAAATGTAAATGCAATAATTAGTAAAGTTTTTGTATGAGAATATATCATGCTTTCTTATTAGCTACCCTACCAAAAATCCTAAAATGTCCCTTATATACTACGGTCTTCAGAAGTGCTGAAACTAGGTAACTGAAAGGGTAGCGACCCCTTTTCGTACCTAGATCATAGTCTTAAGTTAAGGTTCGAATCCTGCCTCGGGCATGCATGTGTCTGATGTCCTTAGGTTAGTTAGGTTTAAGGAGTTCTAAGTCTAGGGGACTGATGACCTCAGATGTTAAGTCCCATAGTGCTTAGAGCCATATGAACCATTTGCAGGAACTTTGCAAATATAAACAGTGTGTGAGAAAGACTCAGCAGTGAAAAACATCAACAAAAATTAGCTTACCGAATTACTGTATACAAAAATTAGCTTTCTATAAAACCGCTGTGAGATACATCATCAGAAACAAATAGCTATTGCAAATAAAACGTTTAATTTGTTTTATCACTGATATCATTTCCAAGCGCTGCCATTAAAGAGTTATTGTTAATAATAATTTATTTTTAGTAGACGTGAATGTCTACGCATGATGCTCAAATCTCCAGTGAAGAGGCCTACACACAGCTGAGTTACTTATAAAGGAAGATAAGGTGGAGCTCAACTCTTATTGGTGCATTGTTTCCAGCCATTTTCCTATGCTCCCATAGGTTGACAGAGATACGGAGGTGTTTCCTTCCAATTTTATATCAAACGACAACTATTGCACAATTGCCTGTGGAGACTCCCCTGTGTACCTTGATCAGTTCCTGGGGGTTTTCTGGGATGGAGGGAGTGGAGATGACCTTCAATATAAGTCAGCGAATTGTGTAAACTGACACCACATGTCCTCATCTTATCAACAACGCCCACTCTATTCTTAACCCGTCCTGCTTTACTACTCTCCCTTTAAAAATCGTTCCCTTAAACCACGTCCCTTTAAATCTAGAACCCACCAAGCTATCATACTCAGATGGACGTGGTGCATGCTTCGTGCAAGCGTCATCCAACTACTGAAGAGGAAAACATCTTCCACCACTTCTTCTGCTGTTACATGCAGGTAGTAGCCTGTGAAGAAGGCCTCCAGGAAGGGTGCCAAAGCATCTAAGCCACTGACCCACAATTTCAGTTAGATTTTATACTACCCTAGCGCAATCAAAGCGCTAGTACTGCTGTACTAAATCAGATTCCACCACTGCACATGGTCAACTGGTTCGGAAATATCTCTAACTCGGTCGGTGGTTGTGATGACACCATGCAGGTGAAGATGGATCCTTTCTCACTGCCCATCGTAATCCAGTATAGGCAGGACTTTAACTCCTTCCAGCTGAAGCTCACTGGAGTTTCCACGCCATCTTTTATTCACATCTCCATGTGAGACCTCTGGAAAGTGATTCTGCACTCCACTGACGACTGCCTTAAGTTCATAGAATTACTAAGGCGGGCATCCATTGTCATATATACTCTTCAGAGCCTCTGAAGTTGCTGAAGGTGGTGTTCCACGATCTCCCATTCAAGATGTCTCCAAATTATTTAAACGAAGAACTGGAGGAGCTCACCTTCGGCATGTGTTCCACATCTTGTATAATGCCCTCTCACTCTTCCTCATTTTTCTCATATACAACATGAATAACAGAAAGATCTTCCAGCTCGACTCAGAGGCCGACACTTACGGTAGAAGAGCTTCAAGAAGGATGCCATATACACTGATTTTCATGACAGGGATCACATGTGCCACTACTACATGATGCCCGTCCACTGCATGAAGTGTGCTGCCCACACCACAACAGAGACTGTCTGAATCTTCATGAAGATACACTACACTGCTGTAACAGGAGCGAGCCTTACGCCACGAGCTACTACCACTGTCCAGTTGTCAAGCAACCTGATGCTAAGAAGAATGGAAACACTGCACCATATCAGTAGGTGCAGTCTGGTATGATCTTCACTGCCACCATGTTGCAACAGGTGTGACCGACTAATTAACCTGCCCCACTACCTTCAACATTATTCAAAGTGTATCCACGGCTTCTCTTCCAGCCCAGGCCATCTGGTACAGGCATTCTGCCAATGTTGCAACTATTGTCCACAGAGCAGATCATAGCGCAGTGTGCCCTTCCACAGCCATTCACCCCTGAGTGTACAGACCAGCCATCAGCCTGTCTTGTACAGCATCTGCCAGCTGTTGTACCTATGGCAGTGGGCCCAATGTGGCTCCCACCCCAGTTATGTGGTACCTACCACTAGCAGCCAGCTCTGATCGCTCCTGCAGTCTCTCAGCTAGCTCAATCAGTAGCTCCCAGGGCTCTTAGTCTCCAGAGTCACAGTCACTGTCCGGGCCATATCTCCCACTCACCAACAGCAGCACAATGGTTACCACCCTCACCCATGGACGTATTATTTGTGTGTGGCACACAAATGGCCTCTGTACCTAGGTTGGTGAACACTGTCTATTCCTATCTGATGAGGCCATTGATGTCCACCTCATCTGCAAAACTGATCACAAATAGTGTCTCCATGCATGCAGCGAACTATTTCAGCTACTGCAAAGATAGATCAATGGCTAGTGGTGGCAGCACCGTCTATGTTAAGACGTGACTCCAGTACCATGGTGCAGCTACCAGGTATTACCATGTGGAGGCGACAGGTGTTGCTGTCTACACTTCAACAAGAATCATCACCTTCATTGCTGCGTATGGCCTGCCCAGAGGGGCACTTGAGCGGGCAAACTTCAACATTTCATGTAAACAGAGAGGGAGCTCTTTAGTGCTGCAGACTAAGCAAAGCACACGGAATGGAATTCATGGGTCAGCAGCAACAGCAACTGTGTCTCCCAACAGCATGGAGAAAATGTCCTGGGACCATATGATCCCGCCTTCTAGCCTAATTGGCGTCCATCTGATGTTCTAGAAGTTGACATTATCAATGGGTTTGGCCACTTTGCGTCTGCATTGACTCACTGCACACTGTTGTCTTGCAATTTTGCAATTTACCAGTGCAGTTTTATATGGATGTAGACAACACAAAGCGACCCAGCTTCCTACACTCTCTCTGCACTGTTGACAGAGTGTTTCCTGCCACAAGTTATAACTGTACTCGAGGTTGTCATCCTGTCATCACTGGTACTAGCACAGCAGTGGACCACCTTAGATGTCAGATGCTGCAGGCAGTGGATGCAACCTTTTCCATGCTTCTGTCCCAGCTATCAGACTCGTTGTGATAGTTGCTGCCTCCAATCCTCGACGCCATCAATCAAACAGCTTACCCTCTCCTTCCACCACTGATAACTGACCTGTCAGCCAGAAGCCAAGCGCATTCTTAACTGGCTCCTTTGGGTCATGCAGACAGCAGTCGACAAGAACTGAAACTGAGACTAGGTGGCCAAAATTGCCACCCTCTTTATAGCCGATGGCAGCACCTTGTGACTGATGGAGCAGTTTCTCCATCGGCAGCAGCAGATTCTGACCCTGCAAGTGGCACAGGGTGTTGACTGTAAGCCCCTTACGCCAAGATCAGCGCCTTGTTAGACGCCCTCATGGAAAATTTTACGTTAGCGGTGGACCTGGTCAACCAAAATCACATTTACTTGGCATAGGAGTGGCTATTCAGTTTCTTGGCTGCCATAGATAACGATGACGTGATTCACTCCATCAGGGAGGAGGAGGTGGAACTGGAACACCAGTGCCTCAATACAAAGAAGGCTGGCGGTTCTCATGGGATCGATAACACATCTTTGCGGCAGTTGCCTTCTGCTGCTCATTGCCTGTTGCTCACCATCTTTAAGCCCACACTGCAGCCCAGTGTCTAGCCTTCAGTATGGTAACGTGTATCGTGTAGAAGAAGTGGTCATTGTGAAGACTGAAAAGGAACCACAGTTGCCATAGCACTTCTGTTCGATCAGCTTACTGCTGTTCCTCTTCAAAGTCTTGGAGAGGCTTTACACGAGCCAGCTTCTTCTTCAGGTTTCTGCAGAGCGCCCACATCATGGATGAGTAGTTCAGCTGCTGGAGGGGCCACTCGACATCCCATCAGCTACTGTGGCTTTTGAAACTGGCCACGGGAGCGCTGGAGCGTCCTGAGTACCTTGAGGTGGTGCTCCTTTACGTTCCCAGGGTGTTCAACTCATAGAAGCATGACAACCTGATATATAAACTCTTTGTGCACAGGTTCCCAATCTCCCCCGATCGCTACTCTATGCCTACCTTGCCATGTTCCTGCAGAGAGCAAGCTGTCTACAGTGTGGAGACATGAGCTCTGATGCCACTAGCGTCGATGCTCGGCCCTCCGCTGTACTCTTTTTATACAGCTGACACACCCACCTCAGTCCTCCAGGGTGTCACTATGTTATACATAATGCACATCGTAACCTCTTCATATTTGGGACTGACATCTGAGAACAATTAGTGGACAACATGCAGAATTCTGCGTCACCCCGCACCTGTGGTCAGAGACTATTAACAGACAGACCAAGGAGTTACAGTCCATGTGTAAGCTGCTGTAACACCACAACACAAACGGCTGCGTTTGGAATGGCACTGTGACCGGGGAGAATGGGTAGCTGATGGATGTCTTTGCAGTGTGTTCAGTGATGAACAGGCGGAATGGTACATCATGGTCATGCAGCATCCTCGTGTTTTTCCCCTCATGTGACAATAATGTGATGTTATTTTTCAAAAGAACAATACTCGCCCACTAATGGCACGGGTCTCAATGAACTGCCTGCTTGATGTTGAGGTACTCCAGAGGCCAGCAAAATCCACAGATCGGTTTTATATGTAATATATATGGAACCAATTCCGACGTCAACTCCGTTCCAGGACAAATATCTCGAATATCAAGGACCAGTTTCACCATTTGTGGTCTAGCTCCCTTTATGTGTGTGTGTGTGGGGGGGGGGGGGGGGGAGGGCGGTGGGGAGGAGTGCAATACTTGAGTCGTGCGTGGCTCGTTCCCGCCATCATGTATTTTACACCCAGTTTTTAACGTATGTCCACCTCACTACGTTAATTTAAATTGCTACTGTCACTGAGTTGGTGCTTTGCCTGACCGTGACCGGCGCTAGCAGCGCGTATCGATATATCCCCTCTTGTAGTATCTTTGCTCGACTGCTATTACTTCCCGGTCGTTGTCTGTTGTAGACGAGATCGGGTTACGAGTTCGGGTCTGCCAGTCAGCTGGAACGCGTCTGGAGCACTGTCCGGACCTGCCAGTCGGGGAGTTGCAATGCGGCACTAGTGCAGCCGGGTTGGAGCAGCAGTGAGGTCTGCATCGACATGGCTCGCCCGACCATTACCGCCACCCATCATTTGAGCCGGGTCGCGGTCTTGGTGGATCGTCAGTCAGTCGTCCTATCGGACCATGCGATTTGGCTCAGTGATCGTTCATGAGCGGCCGGCTGTGTGTGTGTGTGTGTGTCTGTGTGTGTGTGTGTGTGTGTGTGTGCATCCACTCCCAATTTGTCTTCATGAGTGTTTAATTACTGTTAGGTATCGTTCAGGTCTTCGTGCTAGTGTTTGTCAGGTTGAGTGTGTAGTTGGCGTTATTTCCTGACGACTATTTTAGATGATGTCGGCATTCTGAGAGGAGTCGGTCGGTTGCTGCGGACCAGGGAGTTATCTCCGTGCAGTGTAGTCGCCTGGGTCCTCTGGCGGTCCCTGCGCAGTGTCAGAGCGTGTGTGGAGCTGCTCGATCGCTACGAGCTTCGCGGTTCACTGTCCCAGGACGTCAAAGTTGAGTAGTGGTTTTAAGTACTCAATCCACGTCCATTCATGTTGTGTGGTTCGTTTTGGTGGTTCGCTGTTGGGGAGGTTTTCCTGTGAGCAACACCAAGTGTTTCTATTGCTGAAATTTAGCCGCCATGCGGTGGAATTAACTATATTGGCTGACTACAAATAAAGTGCACCAGCGGAATTTTCTGCCTTGTGGTCGTTAGTATTCTGGTTACCTGCCCTGGCCATTAACGTAATTTCAGGCAGTGTCCTTTCCTCACCTGTTGTTGCTGTCCAATACGGAGTGTAGTTTTGACAGTGTAATACATATACATATTTTATTGTTGATAATCACGCCAGTAACATTTTGTGTTTTAATCCTCATGTACTGATTGGTGGCAAGCAAGCCGTTTGTCAGTCAGTCCGTGGCTGTCCCTTGGTTGGGTTCCGACCGATCAAGTGTAGTTGGGCTCACCACCTGTTTCACTCGTAGTTGTCCTGCCTGATACTTTTACCAATATTCCCAAGAATTAGCAGCTTTCACTCAGCTTATACTACACTCATGCTCATAAATTAAGGATAATGCTGATACATGGTGAAACAACGCTCTGGTTGGCCAATGTCAGAATACCCAGACTAGCGCACAGTGGTCGACAAGAGATTCGCGAGCTTACACCACTTATTGTCTGAACCGTCCGTTCCTGAGCCGAAAATATTCTTTGAGAGTGGGAAGAGTTACCCAAAAATATAACACCATAAGTCATAAGCGAATGAAACTAAGCAGAGTAGACTTCTTTTGTTGTCGAACTATCACTTACTTCAGATACCTTTCGAATAGTAAAAATGGCACCATTAAGCGTTTGAACAAGGCTCTGAACTTGGGCTTTCGACGACAGCTTACTGTATACCACCTATCTAAGAAATTTGAACCGTTCAGTTTCACTAATCGTACGATCATACTGTGAAATTAAAACGTTTGGTTTTGTTGAATTGTGCGTTAGAAAATGAAAAAAACTGAGTCTTACTGTGATTTGGCGTTTATTTGCTTCCTACAAGCCATGAACTTATGTCATTAACTGCACAATTTAAAACAGTTCCAATGTTTCTCACAACATCCTTTACAACCAAACTAGTGACATCAGCAAACAGAAATATTTTAGAATCACCTGTAGTGCTAGTGGGCATATCATTTATATAAATAAGGAACAGAAGTGGCCCCAGCAGTGACCTCTGGGGCGCTCCCCATTTGACCGTGCCCCACTCAGACCCCACGTTATAACCATTCTCATCATTGTGGATAATGAGCTTCTACTGTCTATTGTTAAAGTAAGAGGTGAACCAGTTGTGAGCTACTCCCCGTATTCCATAACGGTCCTGCTACTGGAGCAATATTTTGGGATCAACACAATCAAAGGCCTTAGTTAAATCAAAAAAGACGCCTAGCGTTCGAAACCTTTTGTTTAATCCATCTACTACCTCACAGAGAAAAGATAATATAGCATTCTCAGTTGTTAAACCACTTCTAAAACCGAACTGTGCCTTTGATAGCAACTTATGTGAAATTAAATGATCAATTATCCTCACATGCACAGCCTTTTCAATAACTTTAATAAACACTGATGGCGTAGAAACAGGTCTAAAGTTGTCTAAATCACCCCCTTTCTGCCGTTTTATAGAGCGGCTTTGCTACTGAGTACTTGAATCGTTCAGGAAAATGAGCATTCTTAAAGGAAACATTACAAATATGAATAAGAACAGTGCTAACATGTGCAGCACAGTACTTTCATGTTCTGCTAGGTACTCTATCATACCTATGAGACTCCTTAGTCTTCAGTGATTTAATTATTGACCCAATCTCCCCCTTGTCAGTATCACAGAGGAGTATTTCAGACATCAGTCTCGGAAAGGCATTTTCCAAGAGAGTTAAATGATTCCCTGCAGAAACTGTGTTTTTATTTAATTCACCAGCAATGCTCGGAAAGTGATTGTTAAATACTTTAAATATATCTAACTTATCAGTAACAGAAATATGATTCCTATGAACTGACTTTATGTCGTTGACCTTGTGCTGCTGACCAGATACTTACTTCACGACTGACCATATGGTTTTTAATTCATCCTGTGAATTAGCGCCGGCCGCGGTGGTCTAGCGGTTCTAGGCGCTCAGTCCGGAACCGCGCGACTGCTACGGTCGCTGGTTCGAAACCTGCCTCAGGCGTGGATGTGTGTGATGTCCTTAGGTTAGTTAGGTTTAAGTAGTTCTAAGTTCTAAGGGACTGATGACCACAGATGTTAAGTCCCATAGTGCTCAGAGCCATTTGTGAATTAGCTACTCTATTTGCGTACCACATACTCTTTGTCTTCATAATAAGCACCTTACAACACTGTTTGTAATAGGCTACTGTAGCTCGATTGTGACTACTTCTAACATATTGATGTAATTCCCACTTCGTTCTGCATGATATCCTTATCCCATTAGTCAGCTACTCAGGCTGCTTTTTACTGCTACTACCATGTTTAGACCGTCCTAATGGAAGGCAACTCTCAAAGAGCATGAGAAATATGTTAAGGAAAGCTTTATATTTGGTATCTTTATTATCGGCACTATAAATATCCTGCCACTCTTGTTCCTTAACGAGGTTTAAAAAACTCTCTATTGCAGTTGGATTAGGTTTTCTACATGGTTTGCAATTATATGCAACATTTGTTTGAGTACAAAAACGTTTTATTGTTAAAATTTGTGCATCATGATCTAAAAGGCCATTCACCCTTTTACTAACAGAATGCCCATCTAGTAATGAAGAATGAATAAAATTATTATCTATGGCTATGCTACTGTTTCCCTGCAGTCTGGTTGGAAAAAATACTGTTTTCATCAGATCACATGAATTTAGGAGGTCTTCCAACATCCCTTTTCTTGCATAATCATATCCATTTGTGGTACTTCCTACAAAGTGAACCAAGAACACTTTCTAACTTGAACAGAAATTCTCTGAAATCAGAGTTAGGGGACCTTTAACATCAACAATTAGAAGTTTAGTTTCACTAAATTCAACTGCCCTTGCAAAACATTCAAATGTCTGTTCAGTGCAGCGCCGAGAAACGTCTATGGACTCAGATATAATACTGTTTCTTATGTTCATGGCCACTCCCCCACTCCGCAAAGAACTCCTTCAAAACCAGCCATCTAAACTGTGTCCTGGTAAAGGAAGCCTCTGAACTGTCAAATTATTTAAGTGGTGCTTCGATATACCAGTAATGTCAGTCAACATATGTAAATAGTTCATTAACTTTATATCTCTAATTCCTCTTATATTATGAGGAAATATGCTAATTCCTTCACTAATTGGACACCCGGCCTCTTTTGAAGGTGATTCCTTTGTTAGACGGTCTTCCTTTAAGCAGAAATAACTATCAGCTGTCTTCAGTCTGCCGCGCGGGAAGAGCCGAGCGGTCTAGGGCGCTGCAGTCGTAGACTGTGCGGCTGGTCCCGGCGGATGTTCAAGTCCTCCCCTGGGCATGGGTTTTTTGTGTTTGTCCTTAGGATAATTTAGGTTCAGTAGTGTGTAAGCTTAGGGACTGATGACCTTAGCAGTTGAGTCGCATAAGATTTCACACACATTTGAACATTTTTTTGTCTTCAGTCTAAAAATGGTGCAGTTCTGACACCAACTACTACAGGGATTTTCTCATGAATGATCCCACCATCGCCCACAACATTGTCACCTATAAGCTTTGCCTGCCTCCCCTTCCCATACATATCGAGGTGCAGGCCATGCTTAGTGAAACCCGATCTAGTGATAGACTCAACTGGCACCACTGCAATTTGAGCCATGCCCTCCGCCATCAACGCCTTCCCCAGTCCCACATTATCACGCATAGCGCCGATGCTGAAACACTTGTACGAAGTGCACATTAGTGCCACCAGTGTGAGTAGCTATCTTTACCAGGTCACCACCTACACCATACTACCCGTCCCGATGAAGACTATTCCCAGCTCCACCCACAGTCACTACCTGATTCTCTTTCGTAAAATTCCTTCATAACTCCCCTATGCTGTCAGTCACCTGAACCAACCCTGCACTAGGATTCATAATGCTGTTGACCTGGTACTCACTTCCCAGTACTTCTTGCAACTGCTGGCCCACGCATCTGCCATGCGAACTACCTGGCAGCAGAAACTTCATCTTTCTGTCAGAATTTGCAACTGACTTAGGCTTCCTAACTGCTAAGAACTACTGTATGTTTCCTACACCTACAGCTCCACTGAGCTCTGACGGCTATACATGAAGCACAACCGTCTGAGTATCTTTTCCTCCTAGCTGACTTCTTACCAACTGCCAGTACCCATTCCCCAGCGCTCGTCAACCTCCTCAACCTATTTAGTTCCTCCCTTCCTTTTGTAGCTGCGTCTGAATGACACCGATCTTACGCTCCTGCTCTTCTACCAACTTATTTCTGCTACAAATTCTGCATTTCCCGGAAAGGATCTCGCTAGAATGACCACTGCCTTCCCCACTGCACTCCCCCAACGAAAAGACTTTGAACAAATCTCACACCGTAACCCACTACTCACAAACCTAGGACAAAGCCCGCACTTCTCGCTCAAAGTAAAATGTTAAGAGTTACTGAAAAAACTAAACATCTACGTTATCTGAATTCAGTTACAACAGCAAAACTATTTAAAGAACTAACTATAATGATCTTGAATGTAGCTCTCTTCTACGAAAGCAACTACTAAACCACAACTAATACCAAAACCACAAAAACTTCGAATATAAAACCAAAAATCCAAGTGACCTCTGGAACTCTCAACGAAATTAAACATAGTGAACGAAAGTTTTACTGAAATATATCCCTTCAAACAATTAGAGACGTCAGCCGAAAACTAGTGTACTAAATTTAATAAATGACTTCAATCCACAAACAACTCTATAAAACACAGTGAGCGAAAGTTGCCGAAAGTATAGGAAAGCGCCATTTCTGCAGAAGCAGCGCGAGACACCGTTGAAAACTAATAAATTTAGTAAACAAATAACAGGGCACAAACAACATTGTCAGCACATAAGAACCGATACAACTGCAGTTGTACTCCGTGAAACGTACACCCTGCTCATATCTGGATGAGGATTGAAAACTACCAAATTTAATATTCGGATACAGTGCACAAAACAACTTGTCAATTATTAGCTTTAGGACCGTCACAGTTGCAACCGCAGGCCGCGATTGACACAAATCTGAAATTCTTATTATAGCCTCTTGCTTCTCACACTTGCCACAGTGATCCACCTGTGGCCAGCCGAAGAGCAGTGATAAAAATTCACGAAGTAGTATGGTAAGCATCTCAAGTTGGGAAAGACCTAATACATCGTTGGATCAGATACAATTTTTCCCCTCATATGGTATTTAATTTTTCATTCAACCTTCCTTTGTGTTTCTGGGATTGTCCCTAATAGAGAAATTACGCAGTTCTTCGACTTGCCTCTTCTCTATACTGTACAGGCTGGCAGATGCTTTCTTATACACTTCTGTCTTTGTATTGTCGCTCTTAATGATATGTCATTTACAGGAACCTTGCAAATGAATGACCTGTTCCTCTTTGCTAGCGAACGAGTTCATTTTGTAGTAGAATGCACAGGATCTTTGTCATTTAGAATGTCAGACTATCTTTTTTGCATCTGCGAACATTAAAGCATACTGGGTAATATTACCTTAAACGTTTTTATGTAACTAATAGACAGTTACATTCAACCTCACGGTGTAATCTTTTTTCAAAAGTTAGTTTGCTATCTCCCTTCATCGTTCTCTTGTTTTACGACTCGGTGCGTCTTTCCAACCGAGTTCACATGTTGCGTTCCTCTACCATTGCTGATTACGTTTCTGTGATAACCACTCTCATTACACTAACGTTTACCACGAATCAAACACTCTTTTTCCTATGAACTGGTTGCTATACCCAGCTTATCCGCCATTTTCCCAGAACTCACCTTATTGGCTGTCGTGTGCACGCCTTCGTTACTTCAGCGCAGAAAGGAGACATGTCGCTGATTATCCCATTCCTGGAATGGCTGCGGTAGTCTGCTCCGGGTTTAAGATCAAGAGAATTCTGCCGATTCTGCGTAGAGACGTGCATAGGGTCCAAGAAAGCGACGACGCTCTTATCTCATTTTCGCCATATTCTGCAATGACCGACTGAATTAATGTGTCGTCCATTACATTTTCCCAATTTTGATTCCTTATGATTCCATTACATTCACATAAAGAAACTCGTTTTTGACATCATGATAGAAATACATGCTTTTATTTTTGTAAGTTACCAAGGAAATCGTATTCCTCTACAGCTTGAATAAGCTCGATAAAGTAAACAGGTCTGAAGTAGAACTAGTCGCAGATATAGATAGGATTTGGTTCAGAAAAATAATGCTTCAGTGCCCATATATTTTCACCTCTCACTCATTTCATACTGTCATCTGATATACTAAATCTAAAATAGACGAAGAGTCTGAGTACTTGTGGTGTTCTGACGTATAATAGTTGTGTAGCGTGTCAGGATACTCTCAAT
Organism: Schistocerca serialis cubense; assembly: GCF_023864345.2. Taxonomy (NCBI): domain Eukaryota; kingdom Metazoa; phylum Arthropoda; class Insecta; order Orthoptera; family Acrididae; genus Schistocerca; species Schistocerca serialis. The sequence continues at coordinate 315,946,711 of NC_064640.1, read as the reverse complement.
GTTCATGCAATGTCAAATTATTTACTGAAAGAGTGTCCCGTATTTTTTCATTCATAATATACAGAAACAGTTATTATTTTATCGAAGTTTCTCCCACCCTGTAACAGAAAAACATTATTACAGGCGACCGGTAGTGTACAGGCAAAGGCACATTGTTTTCGAATGCAATAATAGACGTCGCTCTCACGCTGAAAGAAATTACTTGACGCACACGCCTCTGTAGTAACAGAAAGCGCGTGGTTTCCTCTGTGATGAATTCCAGAGTTAAAATGAAGTGGCAATGGCTTTCTGGAATCCCTTTGTGCGTCAGATGTCCTGACAAATGTGATGTGGGTACGTTTACCGTCATACGAACCTTGCAGTATCTCTGAATTAAATTTCGTAACACCACTCGTGTATATAGGCGTAATGAGCACTGAAGAAAGTCTTCAGTAGCGGAAAATAACTAGGAAACCAACGTAACTTGCCCGTCACGTGACAATGGTACTGTCGTGTGTTCCGTCACAGCCAACTCTGGAATTTCAGTTTCATCTTAAACTTTACTTATTAAGCACTGCATGGTAATTTAATCTTAACTGCTTGACATTCTAGTTTCCAGTAACTTAATATTCAATATCGCATCATTTCTGGGAACTGACCTGAGAATACTATATGACATGAAGTCCATGTCCGGATTCTGGCAATTATGGGCGATGCTTTTACGGTATATTATGCCACGCACGTCCTTGCTCCTATGACTGCATGTATTTGTCACAAAATAAATTAGAGATAGTTTTTCTCTATTTTAGAAGCACGTTGCTACTCAGCATTTGTTGCATAGCTCTTATATATAAGGTAGGTGTTTTTAACGTACTTACACTAGGAAGATTATAATTATTTTACTGAAATTTGTTAATTAAGCAATATATGTCTATGTTATCAATTATAGCTTAATCAACAGATTTATGTAAAAATATTTATAATCTTGCTAGCGTAAGTACCTTAAAAACATCTTCCTTACAAGAGATTTGCAACAACTGCTCAAAAGTAACATGCTCCTAAAATAGCGTAAAACTATTTCTAATTTATTTTATGACAATTCACATGCAGTTAAAGGAGCACTGACGTACATGGCACAATATACCATTAAAGGATCTTCCATAAAATAGAATATGATCCACCTAGCCTATCTTGAGATATGAGTTGTTCCTATGTTAAATTCGTAAGTGATGATGATGTGTCCATTGTGTAATGTTTTCGTTTTAGGCACTTGAAAGTGACCTACGGTCGAAATTGTACAACCCTACAACAAATATAGAAGTGGCCTCAGAAGGCATCACGAAATCATAAAAAATAAATGTAACAGAGAAACGTCATATGCAAATAATTTTAGGTATATAAAGCGTTAACCGATACACTGTTTGAAATCAATCCAGACCGTACAGTAACCGAACAGTATTTCACACTATTCATACCAGAAGCAAGGTGATACTGTGATTTAGTGCTATGTATAGGAAATATGCATTTAGCTGCAGATTTCCCCACTTAGTTCAAGGAAACATGATACACACCGACGAAGCCGTAAGACGATTGATATCAACAGTCTTGTAGCTCGCCCTACCGAAGGGGTCGAATCCACTACAGAGGATATAAACATTTTCGAGTCCAAGAGGTTGGAGGCTACTGCAACTCAGGATAGGTGGCGATCTGCTTGCTCCCGCCAACTAGAGGCCAGATCGCCTATACCGCCAGCAGCCAGGATTTTCATCATGCTCGTGAGGCGCTCCTGGAACCTGGCTGCTCACTGCTGCCCTGTGAGGCGTAGCGCTTTACATCGTGCCTATTGAGATCATTAAAGCAGCAAACAGACGTGCAGAATGAGTAGCGCAGAACAGGTAGCGGCAGATGGCAGAGTGTATGTAGTTTCTACGTGATCAGGTAAAGGTCACTAACTGATTGACAATGTTTGAGCTGCAGTCAAGATACGGTCATTTTTATTTGCAGATCTGTTTGTTTAATTTTCTAATTGTTTATTAATTACTATTATAACTGTGCTTAGTTATGAGAGTGAATGGAGGTTTGAATATGAAATAACGTTGGGTGAAAAGTTTTTGTACTATACGCTGAAGAAATTTGTCTCATGAAAAATGTTCGAGAATGACGTGTGTTAGTAATTCGTACCGGGGAATTTGATATAAACTGCTTCGTCAGTTTATGGTACTGGGGAACTGAGAATACTATTTCGGCACAGTACGTTTGTTAAGAGGGAGTTAATTTTATATTCGTGTGTTTTCAAAATTTATTGATGTTAACTTACTGTTCTGATTAAGTGACAAATTTTGATTGGTTCTCTATATATATGCGCGGGACTGAGAGGATTTTATGCTGCTTTCCGATTGGATGTGATGTTTCTCTTCAAACCATAAATTAACATATTCTGTCGTATTTTGGAAACTAGGAACTTCTTTTATGTAGAGAGATGAGTAGAGTCGGGGCTTTGATCTCATGGTGACCAAACCTATTTATAGACGCTACGATGAAAATTATTAATATTGTCGTATTTCGTTACAAAATGTTTGAGAACCTACGTAAAGTGTGGAATAAAGTTAAATTTAGTGCACGGTTTGAAATTCAGAACTTTTGGTGACATTTTAACCAACACAATTCCACGTGGTGTGTTGCTTACTCGGCAATGATAACATTTTGTTACATGAGACTGATTACAGAAAGTTTGAGAGAGCTATTCTAAAAGAAACAATCCGTTTGTAATCTTTCTCTAAACGTCAATCATAATTACATAAACCGGCAACAGTTATGAATGATGCGTGCTTGTGGACTTTTCAAACTTTGCACAGCTTAAGTAAGGCTTAGTAGTAACTAGTGTATGCAAGCTTACCGTAAAAGAGTGGAATTTTACGAATATAAATACTTTAATTTAACTAATAACAACCTTCCACTGACAAAACAATTTTTAGTGCGGCTTGTGGGTCACGAGGTGCACAGTTGATTTTTTTTCTGTAGCTTTTTCTGGCTGAGAACCGCATTGAGGTAACTTCAAGGAAGCGTGCGTGTGATAAGAGATTCACTACAAGGTGAGTGGAACTTTATTGGCTGCAGCAGCAGCAGCGCGCCGTCGCAAATGGTGCATCGGCCGGGAAATATAAGAAGCTGCAAAGAAGAGATTGTGGTCGAAAATAAATTTGAAAATGAACAAAGTCGAACAGTGATTAAAAGACAGGATAGAACAGTGTGTGACGAAGGGAAAAAGCAGGACTGCAACGAGAACTGTAGTGCTACGGTGGTAAGAAGAAGAAGAACATCGTACACTACTGACCATTAAAATTGCAACACCACGAAGATGACGTGCTACAGACGCGACACTTAACCGACAGGAAGAAGATAATATGATACGCAAATGATTAGCTTTTCAGAGCATTCACACGAGATTGGCGCCGGTTGCTCGCGTTGATCGAGATCCAATGACTGTTAGCAGAATATGGAATCGGTGGGTTCAGGAGGATAATACGGAACGCCGTGCTGGATCCCAACGGCCTCGTATCACTAGCAGTCGAGATGACAGGCATGTTATCCGCATGGCTGTAATGGATCGTGCAGCCACGTCTCGATCCCTGAGTCAACAGATGGCGACGTTTGCAAGACAACTACCATCTGCACCAACAGTTCGACGACGTTTGCAGCAGCATAGACTATCAGCTCGGAGACCATGGCTGCGGTTATCCTTCACGCTGAATCACAGACAGGAGCGCCTGCGATGGTGTACTCAACGACGAACGTGGGTGCACGAATGGTAAAACGTCATTTTTTCGGATGAATCAGGTTCTGTTTACAGCATCATGATGGTCGAATCCGTGTTTGGTGACATCGCGGTGAACGCACATTGGAAGCGTGTATTCGTCATCGCCATACTGGCGTACCACCCGGCGTGATGGAATGGGGTGCCATTGGTTACACGCCTCGGTCACCTCTTATTCGCATTGACGGCACTTAGAACAGTAGACGTTACATTTCAGATGTGTTATGACCCGTGGCTCTACCCTTTATTCGATCCCTGCGAAACCCAACATTTCAGCAGGATAATGCACGACCGCATGTTGCAGGTCCTGTACGGACCTTTCTGCGTACAGAAAATGTTCGACTTCTGCCCTGGCCAGCACATTCTCCAGGTCTCTCACCAAAATTAAAAACGTCTGGTCAATGGTGGCCGAGCAACTGGCTTGTCACAATACGTCAGTCACTACCCTTGATGAACTGTGGTATCGTGTTGAAGCTGCATGGGCAGCTGTACCTGTACACGCCATCCAAGTTCTGTTTGATTCAATGCCCAGGCGTATCAAGGCCAGAGGTGGTTGTTCTGGGTACTGATTTCTCAGGATCTATGCACCCAAATTGGGTGAAAATGTGATCACATGTCAGTTCTAATATAATATATTTGTCCAATGAATACCCGTTTGTCATCTGCATTTCTTCTTGGTGTAGCAATTTTAATGGCCAGTAGTGTAGATACAACAGAAGAAGCGGCGAGGTGTTAGCAGACAGAACGACTGAAGCAGCGGCAGCAGCTATCACAACAACTGCGTTAACGGTGTTAGCAGTAGTTGGAAGCCCACGAATTCATATACTGGAGGTGGAGGATGGACCTGCAGTTTCAGCTCACAAATAGAGATAAGTTCAGTTCCATCTGTTGTTTGCTTGCATCAAAAGACTTTTTAAAACGGAAGGGGATGATAATTCTGTAGTTGTGAAGAAAGAGGATATGATTCGGTTTGATGGAAGTGCCAGTCAGACAAGCACTACAAAAGGCAGAGAAATGTAGGTGAGTTAGAAATTACTGCTGTTTCAGTTCCTAATTGACAACAGTTATCTGCAGTTGTGGGAGAGTAATAGCGGCAAAATGTTTCAACAGACGTAACTATGGGAGAGGGTACCAGCTGTTTCAATAGTAAATTGAATGATTTTAGTAACTCTGATTTATGTGACGTTAGCCAGAGTGACATAAATGAACAGTAAACAAGAGAGGCAGATGCCAGACTTGGTATGTTGCGAATAAAGCAAATTGAACAGGATGCTAAAAAGGAGATGTTAACAGCATTAAATCTTAGCGTCAATGAAGCAAATATAAATTTAGCTACGGATCTGAAGCGCAGTTTTAACCGGAAAACTGATCAACACTCCAATACTCTCGGTGGTTTAGTTGGAGAGCTTAAACAGTTCAGAGCTGAAATTGATGCTAAGCTAAGAACCAGACTTCTGAAATAAAGGAAATACAGCAACAAGAATTGAAGGCTATTGATGAAAAGATCGAAGTTAAAGGTTCAGAAATTGAGGAAAGTTTTAAGAAATCCACTGATACCAAACGAGGTGGTGCAGTGGTTAGCACACTGGACTCGAATTCGGGAGGACGACGGTTCAATCCAGCGTACGGCCATCTTGATTTAGGTTTTCCGTGATTTCCTTAAATCGCTGCAGGCAAATGCCGGGATGGTTCCTGTCAAAGGGCACGGCCGACTTCCTTCCCCGTCCTTCCCTAATCCGGTGAGACCGATGACCTCACTGTCTGGTCTTCTGCCCCAAAACAACCCAACCCAAAATCCTCAGATAGTGTTAGAAAGGAATTAACAGACTACACAAAGGGTAGCTAATGGAAGCCAGCAAAGAATAGGTCAGATCCAAGAAAATGTCCAGAAAGTAGAGCAGAAAATCGCTACAGTTCTAGGTGTATGTGAAAGTGAGTAACCAGTTTAGAGTAGTAAAATGAATGAGGAAAGTGAAAATTGTTTCAAAGCTGCAAAGGTTGTGTCTGACCATGAGGAAGAAGTAGAAATTAACACGAATCATTAGACTGATCAGGTGGGATAGTAGTAAGTGAACTGCATGATCATCACAACAGACTGACTAAAGGAGAACATATCACAAAAGTTGGTGCTAACAGTATGGGTAGTTGTCTGCTAAGAATCAGCTGAAGTAGCTTACATTACTAACAGAAAGTTTTTACGTTTTGATCCTGCTGGCATGTGCATCCAAAGGAATTTTGAAACGGTTTAAAAATGTGTTACCAAGATTTTGGACCGATAGGGAAAAGATCGGTTTTATTTCATCAGAATCTGTAGGGGGAGCCAGGACCTGGAGTGTGAATACTACTGAACGATGTGATACTTTGGAGAAGTTTAAATATGCATTTTTTCAAAGAATGTTGGTCTAAACAAAAGCATATGGAAATGCAAAAATTTTTCTGGGCTGGGGAAACGTTTACTCCCAGTACCCAGAGTGTGAAAAGATTTTCTTTGAAGTGGGTTACTAATTTATCGTATCTCACAAACAAATTACAGCTAGAGCAGATTACATTGGGTTTAGATGGGAACTGCCTATGAACTGACGAAACAAAATAATTGCTGGTCCCAAAGGCGTCATTAATAAATGTATTAATTATTTGGAAAGAGTAGAGAGACCAACACTAGAGGAGGAGTGGGCTAATAGAAACTTTAGGCCTCCGAATAATATGGAACGTCGACGGAGTATAACATGTAAACAATGTGACTGTGTCTCGAGGTTGGAGAAGATGAGGCGCAAGAGGCTGGCGCCGTTCTAAGGTATACAGGCAAACTAACTCCCATCAAGAACGTGCTAATAGATTGTGATCTCCAGTACATAATGACAGTGTTATCGAGAACAGACAACAGACGGGAGTTCGAGTGGAAGAGAGTGTAGAATCACAAAGTACGCGAAACTAAATGCAGTCCATGAAGATGTTAGCGTTTGCAGGGCGGGAAATGATAGTTCAAACCTTTAGAAACTCCTTTTGTGATATGGAATGGAGGAGTGACTGAATTAAGATGTAATGATGTGGGCAGCACGAATGAGACAAATGAAGCAAATAACATCAAAATATGTGTGTTTATGGTATCTTAGGTGACATTCTGAATAGGGACAGACGAAGGAAACAGTGCAGTAATGAGGATTTAATATATATGTGTGTACAGATGGTGACGCAGGTTCAAATCAACAATGAAACTTGTGGAATGTAGTAGACTAGGAATCTCTCCACATAGAAGGGGAGAGCACATACAGTAAAGAATTGCAGGAGAGAAATATTGTATAGTTGATTAATGAGAATTTGTTTGTAATACGGTCAGAGGTGCATGAAGAGCATGACCATAGTGGGGATCAGTTAAGTAATGGATTAGAGGAGGTTCAGGAAGAGAGTGGTGATGTGTCACTGTGTTTGGTTTGTCATTATGGGATAGACTGACTGCCACTAAGAGGATATATATTGAAAATAATCCTATAAGTATCTGTGTAATTTCTAGGCAAAAGGAAGGTTCTGAGAACAGGGAAGTTGTACACAATTTGCTAGATGAATCTGAAGGCACCAATAGTGAGGAGAAGACAGTGTGAACTGTAGTTAAATTAGTGGTATAGGGAGAAGAAAAACAGTGTTTAGCTTACAGTAATAGTTATCTTTGTGCTATTAGTCATATGTGAACAGATACTTTCCCAAACAAAGAGGAATTAGTAATAATGCCTGTTATGGAGATTCAAATAATTGTAGCAACAAGAAACGTTAAGAAACCTTTTAAACATGAAGTGTTGCTGCCTCTTAAAACAAATAGTATACAGTTGTATCATACTTTCCTGATAATTCAAGAATTAAGTGTGGACATGTTGATAAGGGTGGGTTTCTTCAATAAAAACGAAGGGAAGCTAAATTTCAGTAAGGATGCTACGATGTCTAAAATACAGGGAAGAAATGTAATTATACCATTTTCTAGGAAAAACACTCTAACTACTGAGGAGAATGAGTGTTTTCTCATTAGGTATTGCAGAAAAAGGCACTATATAGAAGGGTATAATGAGTGTGGTACTGAGGAAATGGGGCTTGATCCGCAAGAGTTGCAAGTTGTACAGGAAAAGATTGAAGGGAAAGTAGAAGAAATATCTGAATTAAATGAAAGGCAGAAGGAAGAGTTAAAAGAGGTTTTGATTAAGCATAAAAACGTTTTCTCAGATTATCCAGGATTAGTAAGAGACTATGAATGTTATTTGTTTGAGATAGAAGAAGCACAGTTTTTCAGAATACCTATACCAATTGCAGAAAAACAGAGCTATGTAGTAAGGGACTTAATCCAAAAAAATGCTTAAGTGGGGCACTATAGAGAAAGATGTGTGTACAATAGTCCATTAATCGTGGTTATTAAACGAAATCGATCTGTCTTGTTGTGTTGGAAGCTAGAGCTTTGAAAAAAATTGGAAATTTGTGGTAAGGCCTTATGGGACCAAACTGCTGAGGTCATCGGTCCATAAGCTTACCAACTACTTAATGTAACTTAAAGTAACTTACACTAAGGACAACACACACACACACACCCATGCCTGAGGGAAGAACTTTGAATAAAACAGTTATACCAGAAAGTGATAGGCTTGAAAACATCGATAAACTGTTATAAAAATTTAAAGGGGCTACGTCCTAAAGTTCAATGGACGTGATGTGTGGCTATTGGAATTTGCCACTAGCAAAGGAACCCAGGAAGTATGCAGCATTCTCATTTGAAGGTAAATGTTATCAGTATAAGATTGTACCATTTGGGCTAAATACAAGTGTTTGTGCTTTCGTGAGAGCTCTGTCAAAAGATTTAGGTGACGAACTAATGAGTAAAATAACTGTTTGTGTTGACGACGGAATATTGTGTGTTATTATACAAGATTTTGGAGGCACCTCAGAAAGAGGGGATGAAATTGAAGTTGGATAACACTGAATTTATTGAAAGGGAATTGAAATTTTTGGGACATGTCATTAGTGGCGAAGGAATTCTTCCAGATACGACGAAAATTGAGGATATAGTGGGAATTTAAAGCTCCCACCAACAGAAAAGAATTAAAGGATATGTATGGGCTATTCGGATTTTATCATTGTTTTGTACCAGGACATTTGTTTAATGCTCTATGTTTTAGAAATCTGTTAAATAAAGATTACCGTGTAAGTGAACTGTGGAGTGTCAAACAGCATTCGAGAAACTGAGAGAAGCTTTATGTAACAGTGAAATACTTCCCCATCCCACACTTCACTAAACCTTTTTCTTTAATGATGGAAGCATGTAGGTATGGAGTTGCTGTATTTGTTTCAAGTGGATAAGGAAGAAGAGGTAGAGGTTCACAAAAGTATAACTTTTGCTAGTAGATCTTTGCAGTAATCAGAAAAGAATTATTCTGTTTCATAACAGGAGCCTTTGGGTGATATATTTGGCTTACAAAATTTCGTAAGTATTTACTGGGGCACAAAGTGATGGTGTACAGTGATCATAGGGCACTGACGTTTCCACAAATATGGAAACGTCAGCATCCTCGATTAACTAGGTTGGCTTAATGCGTTCAGCAGTATGATATTAAGTACATTAATGGATCTGCAAATGTGCTTGCTGATAAATTGTATCGAAGTGTAGAAGAAGGGCGTGAGAATGAGAATCCATTGTTGTATAAAGAAGGTATACACATTTTTGCTCCAGTGATCAAAGTGGATGGGGAAGGTCAACTGAAGAGGGTTTGTAAAGAACTAAGGCGAGAACAGAATATTGATGATAACCTGAAGTTTCCAAATCTTTAACATATTGCAGCGTGTCAGCAACTGTGAAATGTACAGCAAATAAACAATTTTTTTTTTCAGCCTTCAGTTGCAAGGTAATTTTAATCGTTTACCTAGGTTTCGATTCCAGTAATGGAATCTTCTTCAGAACAAAAAATTAAATTATTTTGTGAGCCAAACACTGGCCATGTCACAGAGTAAAAATTAAAACATTAAAGACGCATAATCATAAAATTATGTCAGTCAAAATTAATGCCTAGTCACAACGCCTAGTTTTCGAGCCGCTTACGTGTCGTCCTGATTTTTGGCCGGCGTAGCTCCGTCTACATTCGCCTTAATGGTTTTAATTTTGACTGACATAATTTTATGATTATGCGTCTTTAATGTTTTAATTTTTACTCTGTGACATGGCCAGTGTTTGGCTCACAAAATAATTTAATTTTTTGTTCTGAAGAAGATTCCATTTCTGGAATCGAAACCTAGGTAAACGATTAAAATTACCTTGCAACTGAAGGCTGAAAAAAAAATTGTTTATTTGCTAACCTGAAGTTACTTAAAAGTTACTTGGGAAGCCCAGAATATCCTAGTGTAGCAGAATATTATACACTGAAACGCCAAATAAACTGGTATAGGCATGTGTATTCAAATACAGAGATATGTAAACAGGCAGAATACGGCGCTGCAGTCGGCAACGCCTATATAAGACAACGAGTGTCTGGCGCAGTTGTTAGATCGGTTACTGCTGCTACAATGGCAGGTTATCAAATTTAAGTGAGTCTGAACGTGGTGTTAGGCGACTTCTGGATACGCGACACTCAAGCGACAAGCAGCAACATCGGGCGAAAAGCTTGGGTGTCCTGCGTACGAGACGCCAAGTCGCACTACAAGATGGCGGCTTAGATCCAACCAGGTGTTTCTACAAAACGGCGTCCCTAACCTGTAGAATACTGTAACTGGACAGTAAGGCTACAGAATTTGGTATACTGAAGAAAATAAAGCGAAAAGGAATGCTGTGCATGAAATTTACAAAGGGAAGAATCTCCAGGGAGAATATCATAAATATCATCAACTACAGAGATCATCAGACAAATTTTCCGCATACACGTGAATCAGCAGGGGAGCATTCGACTGTCTCATCAATAAATTAAATACGAATGTTTTTTACATGATAAAGAACTTTTAACAGCCAATAAATGCAGGGGAATGACTATTAAATGACTACCTACTCCAAATTCAAACATAACTACACAATTTAATATCATTGAACAAAAGATGGCTGTGCTGTGGAGGTAGTGTATATAGTTCATGATAACGTTATAGGTAAAAGTCCCAGGTTCGATTCTGGGCCATTTTCATAGTTTTACTGACTCAGTTATAATACAGTATACTAAGTTTGATGTATAGTGTTTACGCTACATTACAAAGCATATTTTTGAGGTCTTGCCAAAGAACTTGATTTTCACACCTATCCCAGTACATCACACACATTTAATTCCTAATAAATTACAATCAACCATGAAATTTCACAGATATTTAATGTTGAAAACGTAATTCAGCAGTCAATGTTAAGGCCAAGCGTTTCAATTATTCTAAATAGTCTGTAAAAGGGAAGCTCACAAAATTTTTGAAAAGAGTCAAACGTTTTGTGTCATGATTTGTCTAAAAGTATGAAGTAAAAAATATTACGGAAATGTTTGGTGCACCTCGTTTTCTGTTCATGATTTCTAGCTTCATTCAAAGGCACGCAGAACGTTTCTCTGATCTACTTATTTCTTTTACACAAATCATTTCATAAAATATTTTTTCTGATTTCTTTCATTTTTTAATTTCAAGTTTTATTCAGCCAGGATGATCTTACTGACTCCTCATTTGCCTTCCTAACGTACTTGATTTGAAGAAAGCCTTTCTGACATTTAAATACCGCACCTATTATCTTTTTATGTGCAAAATAACTAGGTCAACAGATGAAATTTTTGACATTTCATTTACAGCACCTTTTCGTAAAATATATCAATTTTTCATCAGCTTATATTAAGTTTTCGTTAATTACCCAGATTACTTTCAAACAGTTGAATATTTTCTCACCAAACTAGACCTCATGCTGGTCACTTAGATACCCCATTTACCTGTTTCTCTCGCTTAGTTTGGCTTTGAAAATTTTGACAAAACCTCATGGTGTGAGTTATGGGGAGTCTTGTTATCGCACTGCTCACGCGTTTACGAAACCGTATCGAGTGTTAATTATATGATAAAACCGTCCTTTCTGCATGCTGTCATTTCCAAAATTTGCCGTTTCGATATCTTGAAGGTTTTATGAAATACGACAATTTTTATGACCACTTGGTCCCTGAAGCGCAGGAAAGGTTCGAACGCGCCGCGAACGACCCGTCCGCCGATATAACAACCAATATCTCAAGAATGAAGAAGGATATCATTCTGGTCTCAACTTTAAATACAATTTAGATATTACATTTCATACGCAATAATGTATGGCCTTAAATGAACTATACGGAGAGCCTACACAGTGTGATTTTACCTCTTCAAAGTCTTAAAAATTTCGTGCAGCCATGTACTCAATTTCGTGCAGCACAGTACGTATGACGAATAACGAAAATAAATTCAGACCTTTATCGTTTAAAGATATCAATCTATAGGTTGCCGAAGGATCAGGTTTCTTCACCGAATAGTTTTCTTAAAATCGGATGTTAAGTAATTCATAGCTGCCGTCGCGTTCGCTCCAGACACGTGGCTGTCGCTCACTGTCGCGCGTACTGCAGCGACAAGATTCAAACACGTTTGAATTCAAACATCGCCAGTTGCATTGGGAGGCAGACAGCGACAAAGGATACTTCGGTAACTATACCTGCGGTTATGTTATGTCGCCTGAAGCTGTAGTGCGCTGTCGCTCGCTCCTGTCGCTCACGTAGGACAAGGCCTTGTTGGTGCACGAGTGGTGGGACACGGCATCTCCGAGGTAGCGATGAAGTGAGGATTTTCCCGTACGACCATTTCACGAGTGTGCCATGAAAATCAGGAATCCGGTAAAACATCAAATCTCCGACATCGCACCAGCTGGAAAAAGATCCTGCAAGAACGGACCAACAACGATTGAAAAGAGTCGTCAGCGTGACTGAAGTGCGACCCTTCCGCAAATTGCTGCAGATTTCAATGCTGGGCCATCAACAAGTGTCAGCATGTGAATCATTCAGCAAAACATCATCGATATGGGCTTTCAGAGCCGAAGGCCCACTCGTGTACCCTTATGACTGCACGACACAAAGCTTTACGCCTTGCCTGGGCCCATCAACACCGACATTGGACTGTTGATGACTGGAAACATGTTTTGGATAAGATATGGAGACAACCTCATAAATCCATTTACCCTGCAAGTCAGGAGGAAGCTGAAAAGCTAGTGGTGACTCTATAATGGTGTGGGGCATGTGCAGTTCGAGTGATATGAAACCTTTGATACGTCTAGATTTGACTCTGAAAATTGACACGAACATAAGCATACTGTTCGGTCACTTGCATCCATTCATGTCCATTGTGCATTGCGACAGACTTGGGCAATTACAGCAGGAGAATGCGATATCCCACACGTCCAGAAATGCTACAGTTCAAGGAACACTCTTCTGAGTTTAAACACTTCTACTGGCCACCGAACTCCCATGACATGAACATTTTTGAGCATATCTGTGATGCAACGTGCTGTTCAAAAGATATCTCCACCCCCTCGTACTCTTAAGGATTTATGGAAACCTGCAGGATTCGTAGTGTCAGTTCCTCCAGCACTACTTCAGACATTTGTGAAGTCCATGCCACTTCTTGTGGCGGCACTTCTGCGTGCCCGCAGTGGCAGGTGTACCAGTTTCTTTGCTCCTCAATGTCAGCTGCGCAAAGAACTCTTATTTGGGAGGAGAAAGAACACTGAAATTCAAGGGAAAATATGTTTTCCTGAGCAACATGTGGCTGTGTTAATTGACTATGTACAAAACGAATGGTTCAAATGGCTCTGAGCACTATGGGACCCAACATCTGGGGTCATCAGTCTCCTAGACCGTAGAACTACTTAAATCTAACCAACCTAAGGACATCACACATCCATGCCCAAAGCAGGATTTGAACCTGCGACCGTAGCGGTAACGTGGTTCCAGACTGAAGCGCCTAGAACCGCTCGGCCACACCAGCCGGCGACTATGTACACAAAATGTTTAGTCACTATGGGGCAACTAAATGTATCTCCAAGTTAAGTGAGACTGTTTTTTTAACTACATGTGGAGGCCTGTAGAGAAAGGAGTAGAGATGTGTGGCATACATCAGAAAGTAACGGCAACTAACAGGATAATACATAGTCAAATGTATGGTTTGAAACCACAAAACGAACTTGATCTAGTTGCTGTGGACTTGTTCGGGCCTTTGCCTGTATTAAGATTAGGATGTGAATACGTTAATGTGCTAGTTGATGGGTTTATCAAAGTAGTAAAATTAAAAGAGGAGGATGTGAATATGTTAATGTGCTAGTTGATGGGTTTATCAAAGTTGTAAAATTAAACCCTGTTAGGTAAGCAAATGCAAAATCATTAGTAAGTAAACTGCAAAAGGCCTACTTAATTACAGTGGGGAGTATCTAAAGCCATGTCATCAGACAATGGCCCACTGTTAATTCAAAACAGTTCAAGGAGTGTTTATAAAGTAAAAATATTGAACATACCAAAATTTCAGCATACTTTCCTGTTGTCAGTCTTCCTCTTCTGTCATTTTAAACTTTGTTCTGTCATATTTAATTTTTCTCACTTCTGAAGTAAAGTACAAGCAGCAGGGGATATTGTCGTGTTGAAGATTATAAACAAAGAGAAATGTTTAATTGTGAAAGAAAGGGTTGATGTAATTTGAAGTGATTACAGGGTGTGGTAGTGTGAATGAAGTTATTAATGATGATTTGAGGTAACTGGAGATTGAGGGAGGTTGTGCAAATGAAAAATTGTTTGTGGATTTTGAGTTGGTTATGGAAAATTTACTGAACGTGACATGTGATGGAATATATTAGCAAATGGAGACTAATGAGGAATAAGGGACTTGGTTTCAACCAAAAGTATGTTTTCATAATGAAAAACAGATAATGATGGAGTAACATGATCTGTTACAAGGATACAGTTTGTTTTTCTGGTGGAAAATTATTAATAGATTCTTGTAACACAGAAAAATACCGGATGTGACTCTTGAAATTAACTGATTATGGTGATGTAAAGAATCTAATGAAATTTGAAAAGGAGAATACTAATACTGACATAAGGTAAACTCATGTGTGAGAGAGTTGGACAGAAAGAACATGAAAGGGAAAAATTAAGTAATATTTTTTTGAATTTGTGCGTAACCTATGTCTATATTAAGTCAAAACATTATGGAAAAGATAGTGAGAGGCATTACAACTTCACTATAGTATTTATACCAGATGTGCGACTGTATGTGAGTTTCCCACCAGGTTCGCTGAGAGCGCTAATGCACTGCTTCCTGGACTCGGGTAGGCGCGGCGGTCCCTGGCGCCTGGCGGATTAACGACGAGGGCCAGTGTGCCAACCAGCCTGGATGTGGTTTTTAGGCGGTTTGCCACACTTCACTAGGTGAGTACTGGGCTGGTCCCCACGTCCCGCCTCAGTTACATGACTCACAGACATTCGAAACACATTCGCACTATTTCATGATTTACGCTGGATGCAGGCAGCTGTGATACACTGATTCCATCTCGGGGGGTGCGAGGTTGTGGCAGGAAGGGCATCCGGACACCTATCCTTGCCAAATCCGATTGTAACCATGCCGACCCTGCACAAACTGCGGGATTAAGTCACAAGCGAAAGAAGAAGCGTCTGTGCGTGAGTTATAATGAAGAAACTGGTATAAGGAGTGGTAACTACACTATGTGATCAAAAGTATCTGGACACCTGGCTGAAAATGACTTAAAAGTTCGTGGCACCCTCTATCGGTAATGCTGGAATTCAATATGGTGTTGGCCTACCCTTAGCCTTGTTGACAGCTTCCACTCTCGCAGGCGTACGTTGAATCAGATGCTGGAAGGTTTCTTGGGGAATGGCAGCCCATTCTTCACGGAATGCTGCGCTGAGGACAGGTATCGATGTCGGTCGGTGAGACCTGGCACGAAGTCGGCATTCCAAAACATCCCCAGCTTGTTCTATAGGATTCAGGTCGGGACTCTGTGCAGGCCAGTCTCTTACATGGATGTTATTGTCGTGTAACCACAGTTCGTGCTTTATGAACAGATGCTCGTTCGTGTTGAAATATGCAGTCGCCTTCCCCGAATTGCTCTTCAACAGTGGGAAGCAAGAAGGTGCTTAAGTCATCAATGTAGGCCTGTGCTGCGATAATGACACGCAAAACAACAAGGGGTGCAAGTCCCTCTATGAAAAACACGACCACACCATAATACGACCGCCTCTGAATTTAACTGTTGGCACTACACATGCTGCCAGATGACGTTCACTGGGTATTCGCCATACCCACACCTTGCCATCTGATTGCCAGATTGAGTACCGTGATTCGTCACTCCACACAACGTTTTTCCACTTCTCAATCGTCCAATATTTACTCTGCTTACTCCAAGCAAGGCGTCGTTTGGCATTTACCTGCGTGATGTGTGGCTTATGATCAGTTGCTCGACCATGAAATCCAAGTATTCTCACCTCCCGCCTATCTGTCGTTGTACCTGCCTTGGATCGTGATGCAGTTTGGAATTCCTGTGTGATAGCCTGGATAGATGTCTACCTATTACACACTATGACCCCCTTCAACACTCGGAGGTTTCTGTCAGTCAACAGACGCTTGTATGCTTTTGTGCTGTACGTGTCTCTTAACGTTTCCACTTCACTATCACGTCTGGAACAGTGGACCTAGGGATGTTTAGGAGTGTGGAAATCTGGCGTACAGACGTATGACGCAAGTTACACCTAATCACATGACCGTGTTCCAAGTCCGTGAGTTCCGCGGAGCGCCCCATTCTGCTCTCTCACGACGTCTACTGACTACTGAGGTCGTTAATTTGGAGCACCGAATAGGAGAAACGTATCTTCTTGGAGGTGTCCGGATACTTTTAACACATAGTATATGATATGTTGTAAATATTGTTAAAAAATTATTTGTACTATGTGTAAGTCAATTTTGGAAGAACATGAATAAAATTAACTAAATATTTCAGTTAGCTAAGTAAAGAAACAAAGTGCTTGCGTTAGCTACCGTAGTTTGCTGAAGTTATGAAAATATTTCGATTTAAATATTTATGATTTCAAGTAAATTTATTTGGGTGCTATTTTGATGCTCTAGTTACGATAAAGTCTGTGTTAACCTTGTTAACTGGAAGATGGAATTTAAGAAACATATGTAATAATGATTCATTTCACGAAGATGTAATTGTTATTCGGAGGCTTAGACGAAACACTCTTTTCAGGAACTACGTATTTCTGACTGAAGCCTGAACTGTAGTTGAAGGTTAAATGTTATGGACGCCACATACCTGGGTGCCCTACATATGTGAGAAATGAGTGTAAAAATATTGTGACCCTAATGAAGTGTTAACATTATGTTAAGAGAGAATTTACTTCGTGTAAAATAGAGAGACGCCTCCCTAGCGAAAAAGGAAAGTTTTACAAATACTGTAAAATGCACAGGAAGTAGATGTTCCATTGTTGCGAAAAAAGCAATTTTTGTATGGAAAACTATTTTCACGTATTTGGAAGCAATATAGTTTTGTCAGATGATAGGCCAGGTTAGATTTAGAACTACCAAGTCTGAAGAACGGAAAATGTAGTTTACTATATTTTCGTTTTGGAATTCTCAATCACGTTTGCTCGACACAGCTCGTTCAGTTTTTGTGAATCTATAACTTCGTCCTGTGGTTTTCCGATGGTGGATTAGTAAAGGCTGTTAATGTTGGTACACAGGAACCACACAAGCATGTATGAAAGTTGGGACAAGGATTTCAGCCGTAGTTCAAGGCACAAGACTCGAACCCAGCATGCATTTAGTGAACGTAGTAGACATGGACTCAATGTTTCTTACAATTTCGGCAGCGGCAATTAATGCTGTGCCAGCAAAAACTTCAAGAGCAACAAGACTGCTTGGAACAATGGATAGAGTCACAAGACAAGCTGATACTAAAACTCCTAGTACGAATAGGAAGGCTAGTGAACCAACTGCCGCCATTCACACCTGTTCAAATGGCTCTGAGCAATATGGGACTTAATATCTGAGGTCATCAGTCCCCAGCCGGCCGGAGTGGCCGAGCGGCTCTAGGCGCTACAGTCTGGAAACGCGCTGCCGCTACGGTCGCAGGTTCGAATCCTGCCTCGGCAGGTTTAAGTAGTTCTAAGTTCTAGAGGACTGATGACCTCAGCAGTTAAGTCCCATAGTGCTCAGAGCCATTTGACCATTTTTCATCAGTTCCCTAGAACTTAGAACTACGTAAATCTAACTAACCTAAGCACATCACACACATCCATGCCCGAGACATGATTCAACCTGCGACCGTAGCAATCACACGGTTCTGGACTGAAGCGCTTAGAACCGCTCGGCCACCGAGGCCGACCACACCTGTTCATCCAGGGGTCATGGAACAGTGCAACTGTAACCGGCACCACTCCCAGCACTTCCAGGCAAGTAACATTTATTTTATGGCTTTCCTACGCACATATCTTCTGTCTACCGAACCGAAATTGTTGAATTGGCCTCCAAACCTAAGCCTTCAGCAGACCCAGCACTCCTAAATTTTCTGAAATTTGTATGTTACTTCCCTAGCATTTCTGACAAAAGTGTGATTTAATAGCAGCCAGAGAAGAAATTTTACAGTCACAAACGCTCTAATCAGTTATCCATAAACATGAGAAGCTGAACGTCAAGGTCTTACCCACAAATACTGTTTTACATATACTATCTCGAGTTGCAATAAATCGTATGCAAATTCGCTTGTGGGAGGTGTCCACTCCAGATCAGGCCATATGTTTACAAGCACTATATTAAATCAGTCCAATCCTAGTCAATGCTCACGACGTTTCACATCAGCCATAACCCCATTCGAGGAGCAATATGGGTCTTTTGTCATTACATAACTACGTCCTACAAAAAACTGTGGAACACGGGATCGGATTGCAAAACTTCCAGTAGCAATAGCATCGTGTCTTCTGTTGAAATTTCTAAATCTACAACTTCATACATACTTCGCAAACCACCGAACTATGCTTGGCAGAGGATATCTTGTACCAGTACTAGTCATTTCATTTCCTATTCCACTCGCGAAAAAGTCTTCTTTCATTCAGGGATTCCGATTTGGGTTCACGAAGCATCTCCGTAATGCTCGCGACTGATAGAACCTACCGGTAACACATCTAGCGGTTCGCTTCTGAATTATCTCGATGTGTTCGCTTATTCTGACATGGTGTAGATCCCAAACACTCGAGCAGTTCTCAAGAGTGCGTAGCACTAGTGTTCTATATGGGGTCTCTTTTCTGTATGAGTTGTTGTTGTTGTTGTTGTGGTTTCCAGTCCTGAGACTGGTTTGATGCAACTCTCCATGCTACTCTATCCTGTGCAAGCTTCTTCATCTCCCAGTGCGTACTGCAGCCTACATCCTTCTGAATCTGCTTAGTGTATTCATCTCTTGGTCTCCCTCTACGATTTTTACCCTTCACGCTGCCCCCAATACTAAACTGGTGATCCCTTGATGCCTCAGAACATGTCCTACCAACCGATCCCTACTTCTAGTCAAGTTGTGCCACAAACTTCTCTTCTCCCCAATCCTATTCAGTACCTCCTCATTAGTTATGTATACGATCATAAAATTCTCCCACTGAACTGAAGTCGACTGTTCGCCTCCCCTACCACCGTCGCTTTTTACTCGATCCGAGGGTGCGCGTCGGTCAAACGACATACCGATTTACGTAGGACCAGAATTTTCTCGAGTTCTCGGTGAGATCTATCTTTGTGCGACCACGGGATTTGTTGTATGCATCATGCACCAATAATCTTACAGACTCATGAATTTCTACTAACTTCTGCATATCGCTGTTCGGGCGTTCTTTTTGAACCGAAAGTGCAACATCTGTGCTTCTTCAGCATTTTACCGATTTTATGATAAAACCACGGTGGATCTTTACCGTCCTTAATCCATGTGTTTCTCACATACTTCTCCAGAGTGAAATTTACAAATGGTTCAAATGGCTCTGAGCACTACGGGACTTAACATCTGAGGTCATCAGTCCCCTAGAACTTAGAAGTACTTAAACCTAACTAACCTAAAGACATCACACACATCCATGCATGAGGCAGGATTCGAACCTGCGACCGTAGCGGTCGCGCGGTTGCTGACTGAAGCGCATAGAACGGCTCGGCCACATAGGCCGGCTGAAATTAACAATGTGTTTAAACTTTACCTATAATTCCTGTGCGTCCATTATGTTGGAAGTAGATGACGTCCATTCATTGACTAAGTGGGATGCTAACAACTGCCAATTACCTCTTCCTAGCGAAAACAGCCTCCCTGCCCCCTGGGTGAATTTATTAACTCATCACCGACGCTATGAAAACATCATGAAAACTAAACCCTGTCTCTACATTGATGCGATCAATAAGATCAATCATCTTTGCACCTACAAGGTCTAAAATATTTCCGTTTCGTACGGGCTGTCGAACAAGCTGTTCAAGACAGTTTTTAGGAAAAAGTACTGAAAAGTACTTCACAAGACTGCCTGTCCGTACCACCTGCAATGTATCCATAAAGCTCCCAGTCTATACTCGATAGATTAAAGTCGCCTCCAAATAGGTAGTGGTTTTTGCACACTACTGGTCGTAGACTTCCTTTGAACCATTCTAAACTGTCACTGTGGAATATGGTGGACGGTAAAAACATCTAATAATTAAATTGAGTTCACCCAACCGCTACACGCGTTTCGATAACTTCACTGTCAGACTCAATTTCGACCTCGTTACATACAGTACTTTTTTCGACTGCAATGGAACTCCGCATCTTATGGCGTCTGATCTCCCATTTCCAGTATACATTCCATGCCTCGCTAGGTATTTCAGAGCTTTGTACATCGGGTCTGAGCCAGAATTTGGCCGCGAGAACAATTTGAGCGCGACAACTTTTGTGGAGGGCTGTAATTTGAGGAACGTTTCTACGACTACTTCTAAAATTAATTGTTAAAATTTTGACAGTCAAGGTGTGTGTACTCCGTACGTGGTCTAGTTTTGCTCTCTGCGTATCAACTGCCGAGTGTGCACCAGAGGATCTCAAACTACCGCCGAGCCTTAAACATTCCAATGTGCACTCCACAAGTACTCTGCTACCTAAGTAGCTGCTTCCTTTGTGTAGGGCGCTCCTGTCCTATCAAGGGGAGTCCCACAGCTCTCCACCTCATAATGCAGGTCCAGAAATCTGCAGCCAAGACTGTCACAAAATCGACGAAGCTTCTGGCTGAGACCCTCCATCAGCTCAAGACGCAAGGGCATCGATCAGTGCCAAGAACGACGCTGCAAATTGTGAGCTCTGCTTGCATTCCACAGGCGAGGCTAACAGTCTTCATCACCTCTGCCAGCCGTCCGTATGGACTGAGGATGACCTGAGAATCCAAGCGACTGACATCATTGGTGCTCATGTGTACTACAACTTGCAGACGACGGCACCATGCACTCGAAATAGCTGTAACTGGATCGTCCTCCACATCTTGAATGAGGCCGCTTGGAAGCCGTACTGAGTGCACACTTGCTTTCTTTCCAGCCCTAGACGCTATTTCTCTAAGAGGCTCCATAGCGTGCCTGACATTGCTGCTCCTGATAACTTGCAAACGCCTCCCCCCTCCCGTGTGCCTGCTCGGACCCTGGTGAAGGAGCGGCCACCTGTACACGTCTAGGGCGAATGGATGAAGCTAACCGGCCAGCCTACGCACTAACTCTTCGCCTCAACTGGTGCGAACGCGTCACCACCTGCCACTAATTCTGCAGTGAGGGCAGATCCTCCAAACCGGATACACTGCAGAGTACCTCGGCAGCAGAGCCCATGAACGAAACAAGCGCTCACCTGACGTGCTCCATGCGAAATGCCAGATTCTCCACCACCACAATAACCTGGTGCAGCAGTTTACGTACGGTTGAACACGGGCACAAGGGTGTTCAGCTGTTGGCGAACTGCGGCCAGCTCCTCCTGTCATCCTGAATCTGCACATCCTGTCCATTCTAGTAATAATAAATTAAGAAGTAACAATAATAGAACAAAGAGAGGTCTGATGTGTCACCAACAGGAGCTGACGTCTTACTGAGCTGTGAAGCTGTCTGTTCAAAAAAAAAAGGACATCTGTGATTCAGACTGCTCAAATCTTCACTTTACAATTACTAAAACTTTATATTATGCCTCTTGGAAAAAAACTAGGTGAGGAATTTCAGAATTGAACTAATATAAACAGAGAAAAAGCGAACATTTTAAGCTCCTTGTTTCCACGACAAATTGCGGAATCCGGATTGCAATGACTTACCGTTAGCGGAGACTTTACTCAGCTAGCTCGCCCCTCTGCGCTTCATAGATCACATGCAGATAACCAGTCTCCTACATCATATTCAGATTCAGACTGCCCACGCTGTTGCGCCTTCCTGGATGCCTACAGGCTTTTCGTATGCCCAACCGACAATGGTATCCTCATAAACACGCATGCTGCTCGGAATGACACAATCTCGGCCACGTTGTCACCATCTGCAGCAGCCACACACGTCTTACTGAACCACGGTGCGAGCATGGACACATTGACGTCATCTTTCCTCAGTGCAATGCTTTCATGGAGAAACTGCAGGAAGTGTGGATCATATTTGCAATTTTCGGTCACCTGATTACATTTAGAGAGGATACAGGTGTATCTTTGCCTCTCATAAATGAGAATACCTGCGCTCAGCTTTGCTCTTTCCAATTGAATCCAGCCCATCAGCATCTAATGAGCTACAACCGACATATCATCATCCTTCGTGATCTCTGAGAAGTGATGCCCTACTGTTTCAGGTAGTGCTCTAAATATTTTTGGTCTCAACCATTTCATACAAATGGCTTCCAGCCTGACATTTAAGTAAAAATTGTTCCCCTGTGTTTCCTTTCGATGATCTTAAGAGATTATGTTAGGAGATTTCACTTTTCTTCGAGCCCAGGCTTGGTTATGCTACCAATTTCACAGACTCCCTAGGGTTCTATGGCCCACAGGGCGCCCCTTGTCCTCAGCGGTGATCAACCTGCTTCCATAGCTGACTCTCTTTAAAGTAAGTATGCAGTTTAACATAGTAAATCAAAATATAAGTACTTGTATGTTGGCACTCACTAATACAAGGGCGTACTGAAAAGTAATTCAGTCAGATTTGTGTATTCTGTGCTCAATATCTGTAGGCGTATTACATATTATACATATTACTCAGTCGAATTTACCACTTCGCTGACAGAAGTGGCAATCCACTGCCACTAAAGTGTTCCGAATCGTATCAACTAACACAGCGGTGTGTAACATAACTACGTCGGTGTGTGATGGACGTTTGGAAAAATGAAAGCATGAATTTTTCGAGTTTATTCAGACATAGAGCACCTTCTTCTTCAGCATGACAGTGACGGACCACACACAAGAGCTGCGGCTTCTTCCGCCACTCAACACCTTGGATTCACTGTCATCGATCATCCTTCGTACATTCCTTGGTCGCATTCTATTTTCATCTGTTTACAAAACTTAACAAAAACTTTCAATGACTTCACTTTGATAGTGATGAAGCGGTGCAAGCTGACGCGACGTTGTGGCTCGGCCAACAAAGTCAGACATTCGACAGTGACTGGTCTCTGAGTGTGTTCATAGCCAGGGTGACTATTTTGAGAAATAAATATGTAGGCATGAACAATAAAAATGTCGAATAGTAATTAACTTTGTTTGATTTAAAAAGCTTAATGAGTTTCCACATAAAAATTCAGAGACATTACTTTTCAGCATGCCCTCGAACTAATTCATATTTCATCATCTCGTGGAGATTAGTTTATTCTTATTTAAATAAATCCTGTCATACATTTTTAACGCAACGCAACGCAACGCAACGGGACCGTTTCGTCAAAATGGTCGCGTAAAATCCGCAGTGACCTGTGCTGAGCTAACTGCCTGGCTTACATCCTAGTTACTTCTGAAATGAGGAGAAAATGTACGGATATCGTCTGACTTCTTTTCAAAACCTTACAACGCAGTGGCCTCTGTTGCAACTTAGAGAGATGTGTGGTGTTTAACTAAGAGGTTGATTACCTGAAAAATTTCCATAGTACAGATGGCTTACACCTGACTAATTGAAACAATGAAGCCACGATTAAACTCTTTTAGGTGACTAATCTTACAGACTTAAAATCCTCCCTGGACAAAGTCAGATATTAGAAATTTATCCTGTATGAATAAGGACACTCCAAATCTCCTAATCTCCCGAGAAAAAAAGACGCTAAATTTCAGTTGAACATGGTTTTCCTCCAGACTCACGATCGTCCACACAAAACAATACTACGTTTTTGCTTGTGGCAGCTGGGCGTTGCAGGAGCCGTATGTGGTATGTGTGGCACATTTGGCCTCCTGGTTTGAGTCGTGTGAAGTTAACACCCCTTTTTCGAGAAATATACATTTTTTTTCACAGTTCTTGTTAGATGTGCCATAGTTCTAGAGTTCTTTGCACAAAATTTCAATAGTTCTGCAGAATGTAACGAAGAAAACAACAATACTCAAAAAAATTTTTGTGTCGAAAACATTCTTTGTCAGTTTCCGCATAATGTAAATAAGTACAAGAGTTCTGAGGACAGTTCTGAACAGAACTCCAAGAGTTCTATCGAAAATCCAAGTAACTTTTTTTGTGCAGCTGATAGTTTACGAGATAATTGCAATTTAAGGAGAAAATATTTTCTATTACTGTGAAGGTGGCACCCTTTTCTTCAGAAATGTATATTTTTTCAGATCTCTTGATAGATATGAAAGAGTTCTAAAGTTCTTTGTACAAAATTTCAATAGTTCTGCAGAATATAGCGAAGAAAACAACGACGTATAACATATCTGATTCAGGAACCCTTTCCTTCTGATACAATTCTTACTGTTGCCACAATAAATCACTTGTACATATATTCCAACCGTATTGATCATTACAAAAATATAACCATTGACCAACGGCGCACATTTCTTGCAGCGTTGTGCAAAGCATTCAGCTATTTATCATGTTTGTCATTATTATTTGATTTTTTTTACTGTTATTATTATTGCTTTTATCATAATCTGTACGTATAGCACCTGTTGTAAAAATACTGCCAGCATTTACTTTATTAGGTCTTAGTCATGTTTATCATTATTATTTAATTCTTTTTTACTGTTATTATTATTGCTTTTATCATAATCTGTATGTATAGCACCTGTTGTAAAAGTACTGCCGCATTTAGTTTATTAGATCTTAAGTCACTAGTCTTTATTCATATTGTCACTAGAGTAAGCTAATTTTCTCATTTAAACTATGGTCATGATGTAACTCTGATGTGTGAAATGCTGCATGTGTGGAACACTGGTCCGATGTTAGAGAGGGCCTGATGGCCCTAATCTGATCAGGTTAAGTAAATAAATAAATATTCGCTGTGAAAATGAAACCACACTTAATGCTATTGTAAGATTTACGATGGATGGCTTCCCTTTTCTACAGTGTCAGCGTTTATCGAATTATCTTAATGCAAACGTGATGCCAGGATCACACACTTCCTCTTTGTAGGCACAGGGGAATCTAGAGTTCAGTCTTGTGGAAGCCAAAACATGAACTTTGGGCAGGCCTTCTTTTACTGACAGCAAACTCTAGAGAAATCTCACATTTGTTTTACTTCATCGTGCCAACAAAATAAAAATTCTCCCTTTATAGCTCTATTACCATTCCAGTACTAGCAAACCAGTTGTCCGCTTTCACATTTCGACCTGACTGATGTATAGGTTTACACAGTCACAGAACAACATCAAAATGTTTATTGCTCAGTTAGTAAATCCTTCTGGTTGCAACACAGCGTATATTTCCAAATTGTACAGGTAAAATACTTAAGAACCCGCAAAATCATAAATTATAAATCCATACTTGTTTGTTTTGATAGGTACATATTGGCGAAAACTGCACCTTCCACAGAATCATTCCAGCTTCTTGTCTACTGTAACATTTTCTCCGAGGGTATAAGATTTCTGCTATTTTTGCGTACAAACACAGTAAATATTTCCTGAATTGCTATTAGCTTGTCTAATTGTCTCCTTTCATCACGAACAGCGCAACTGTAAAATCTAAGGCACTCCACAATAAATTTGAAACGTTTTATGTTCATTTGCGAGGTGAAATTTTTCAATGCCCTCATCAGTTCCACACAGATTTTCCATGCTTTAACAACAATTAAAAACAAGAGACTGATGAAGGCTTGATTTTACCCCTCTCACACGCTGAAATGAAGCTTTTTCGCTCTCAAAATGCTGATTGGAATACAAAACTACAATAGACAAATATCGTTATCTATGAGGCAATTACAGCATCACAAAGGCTGCTTTGGCTGCGTCTATTGGTCCAGGTAAATTTCGAATAGTGTTGTATGCTTTGGATTTCTTCGACATGATCTAGTACATCCCACTTAAAATAATAAAATTCCTATAAAATAACGCAACCAGATGCAGTGTATTAATTTGATATTTGACGTTCAGGCAGCGGACACTGACGATTAAACAGTTCAATCAGAATTTAAGAGCATTTTACATTCTGGATTAGCTTTGTACTACTTACTACATTGATAAATAAATAAATTAATTGCTGAAATGAAATACGAATGGGCACAGTGGATAAAAACAAGCAATCGGCTCATATCTCATTAAGAGAGCATTAGCGTCGATACTGAATCATACAACAATGAGAGGCATACACAGAAAGGAAGCTATAACGAGAAGGCGCCAGTGCTGCCAATTGTTGGCAAGTAGTTTACGTAATCACACAACAATGAAAAACATACGGAGAACGGAAGCTATTAAAGAGAAGGCGCCAATACTGCAAATTGTTGAAAAGTAATTTACAGAAAATCTCGACATGTATCAATCTGAACAGCTGCGCCCGATGGAAGGATAATAAAAACTATGATACGTCCATGAGACCTCTCAAGACCAAAAAACAATAAACAAAGCACAGCAACAATGCAAAAGTCGTGGCACTACATCTGGAAACAATGAACATGTGAACTGCGTCTTCTAAACAATCGGCAAGTGACGTCAGCATAGTATTTACGATAGAGGTAGCATCAACAGCTGCACTTTTTGGGTGGCGCGTGCATTTCGCTCCTTGATCTGCCCCTAATGACTAAACGTAACAATACTACTCACTTTGCAAAAACAGACATAATGTCTTATGGGATAACAGCAATCAGTGATTTTATAATGTTACTTTAAATCCGTCTTGATTGCAAATTTTTTTATTATTTATATGACCGGTTTCGGTTCATTCAGAACCATCTTCAGATCTGTAAAAATTAGTATAATTATTTTTACAGATCTGAAGATGGTTCTGAATGAACCGAAACCGGTCATATGAATAATAAAAAAATTTGCAATCAAGACGGATTTAAAGTAACATTATAATACTACTCACTATCATGCGAATAATCATTACGCTCGTTAAGTCAGAGCTCTTCTGCAGTCGGTGCCTGTTGTGCAGTCGGTGCTGTTGCGTAAGTGATATTTATGGACCATGATACCAATAAATATGTGCAATCTACCAGAATTGAAACGTCTTCTCAGCATGGAGGAATTTAAAGTAATCGATGATAGAGGCATTCAATTCACTCCGTCTCATCCGGTCTTCCAAACAACGGTCCGATGCCATGACCGACATCGGCTCGAAAATGTCTTCAAAACATAGTTACACAACAATTAAAGAAGATCGTCATGATCTGCTTACTTTTGTTAGAAACACCTTCAGGCTGGAATGTTTCGTTGAAGAAAAAGACGACGACAGCAAAGATGAGTCGTGGAATGTTTTTGGTTCTTCGTGCAACAAGGACATGATAAAGCAATTTGACTTACTACTGTCAGCAAAAAAATGGTCTACCATAAAACCAACAAAGAGGAAAGTTGGAAAGCCTTCAAGACTGGAAATAGGGAAATGGACCTATTTGATGGCTGATAAAATTTATGAACATCACAAAATTCCATGTGCCTTTTCTTTCAAATACGCGAAAGGTGTGAAAGTTCAAGTTCAAAGTACTTCTTGAAGATCAAAGAAAGATGTACAGAATGCGGAGCCACTTTCGAAGGGATTGCTCTGAAGAAGCCAAAAAAGAACAACGACATTATTCTGAACTGCAGACTTTCAAACTTTTCAGACGATAATAATCACCTGAAAAGAAGACAACTTCGTGGCACGAGAAGACAACAGGTAGCTGCTAAATTGGTTGATAACAGGATGCTTGCAGCTCTTTGGCGAAATGATGAAGCGAAAAATATGTCTTCGGAGACATGATTCCTCCAAATTTACCAAATGCTGATGTCTTGAGAAAGGCTAAAGAAGAGGAAAGGGACAAACGATTTGGTATAACAACTAGTAAGCCTGTTGAAAAGCTGCAAATCGCGAAACATACAACCCATCGGGACGAAATTCACGCGAATGGATTGGACCCATTCTTCTGTATATATTGGCTGAAAGATCAAAGTCAGTTGCACAAATATTGTCATCAAATCAATAGCAGTGTATACGATTCATGTTTCAGATGACGTGTATCAACTGGGAGTCACATTTAAATTGCATGTTCTTCCAGCTGATCTGAGCCGTTCTAGGCGCCACAGTCTGGAACCGCGCGACCGCTCCGGTCGCAGGTTCGAATCCTGTCTCGGGCATAAATGAGTGTGATGTTCTTAGGTTACTTAAGTTTAAGTAGTTCTAAGTTCTAGGGGACTTACGACCTCAGAAGTTAAGTCCCATAGTGCTCAGAGCCATTTGAACCATTTTTACTCCATCATTAAACCATATTGCAAATGCTGAAACGCATTCTCATTTTATTTTATGCCATGTAAACATTTTTCCTGCACATACGACAGTCGACAGGTTCTTCAAGGATATTACATAAATGAGGTTCTACGGAAACTGCGGCGCCCAAATTAAACGAAATTACATTTCAGCACGAGAATGACAGGTAGTGTACTGTACATGAAGTGTATATTTTTAGAATCAGGAAGAACGAGAAGAATTTTATTATGTAAAACAGTAACTGTTTTGAGCTCTCATGACATCCAGGACCCAATAACAGCTAAAAATATGCCCAAGACCCTCATGGATGAAAGTTTGGTGGTAACAACACCAGAACACCAGACGCTAGGATACATAAAAACATGTGCTGTCTGTATCGAATAAATTTGAAATTGCAATCATTAATATTGTTGCAAACATTTGTTCTAGTTAGAAAGGAAGTGTGGAAGTTTGATGAGTTACACTACAGCCGGAGTCAAAAGTCTTTACAATGTATAGAAATGTAAGTATATTTAAATGAGTATATTGTACAAATGAACTAAGTAGTACGTTTAAATCCTAATTCGGTACATGACTGATAGAGATGTTGTTATGTTGAGGGGATACAGTATTAACGTTAATAAGGAGTTCGAAATTTGTGAACAAGAAACTCGTTTATCTGGTCCTCACTAGTCCGGATTTCAGGTTTATCCGGATTCATATTTTGTGTCCCTTGGTATTTTTCTCTTTTTTTCTTATAACACGAAGATATGTAGTCGGTGAGGTACATAGACTGCTTATCACTAGGCCGGTAATTTAGTCTAGTACTGAGAGATTAAGGAGCTCAGAGTGTGTGAATGACATTGTTTCTCAAGTATTGTACATTAATATAACGGTGTATTGGTGCCCATCAAGTAAGTTCATTAGGAACCACGCCAACAGCACTCCTTCACAGCTCATTGTACCTCTGGTACGCTTCTCGACAGGTGTGCCACCATCTGGTTAGTGGCGTGTGTGAATGTATCTGCTCTCTCAGCCGTCTGTTTGTTTTGCACTGACGAGCCTTCTCTCTTTGAATCATCTAAGCGTGCACATCTCACGCTTCCACCTACAGTTAATACAGTCAGTCTTAAGAAGGTGTACCGGCATTTGTATAGTGCTGAACATTTAAACTTTTTGTATTTATTAGAATATATATCCGGATTTTCGGTTATCCGGATTACTTCCGGACCCACCTAGTCCGGATAAAAGAGCTTCTTGTGTACTGCACTGCACATTGTAACATTGTTTTTGTCTCACAAAATTCCAAAATAAAAGTGAGAATTTACGATCCGTCCTCATAGCTGTGCTTCCAGCAGTACCTCCTCTCCTACGTCCCCAATTTCGCAGAAGTTGTTCTGCGAAAATTGCAGAAGTAGCACTCCTGGAAGAAAGGATATTGTGACGATATTCCTTCTTCACAGCCTGGGGTTAGAGACCCGGTCCGGCAAACAGTTTTTATCTGCCAGTACGTTTCACATCGGCGCACACCCACTGCAGAGTGAACACACAATCTATTTCATAATCTATTGGCACCATCAAAATGTTATGAAGGTTTTTAAAAGAACTCTTTCGATGCTATCCAGAACTGTCAGCAAAAGGGTTGTACCAATTTATTATAATGAAGACCAAGTGGGTCTCTCGTAAATGATATTATCTCATTAACTGTTATCCCCACAAAAAATGTTATTACAGTTTTCGGTAGAACTCTCAGGGTCCTATTAAGAAATGCCATCAGGCCTTATGTACGAATTTATTACTTTTACATGACAAAAGTGAGTCCCACATTAATTATCTCATATAATGTCATCGTCACAAAAAATGTAATTATAGTTTTTGGTAGAGCTCTGTGGGTGCTATTCAGAACTGTCATCAGAACTATTCTATGAATTTTGTTTTCGTACAGAAAGTGAGTATCAGATTAAAATAATTATCATATAAACTATTATCGCCACAAAAATATTCTTATCATTTTCAATACAACTCTTCGGGTGCTATCCAGAACTGCCAACAGAACTGTTATACAAATTTATTTTTACCAAACTGACAAGTAATTTTTTACTATACCAAAATTTTGCCGAGTTGTTGTTTTCTTCCCGAAATTCTGCTGAAATATTCGTGTTTCGAGCAGGGAATTCTAGAACTATTGCATATATATCAAGAACTATGAAAAAATGTATATTTCTCGTAAAAGGGGTGCAAACTTCACGGGAAATGCTCATAAGCATTCCTTATTAAATGCAGTTACTACGTAAACAATTACCTGCACAGAATATGTTACTAGTATTTTCGATAGAACTCTTACAATGCTATCCAGAGCTGTCATCAGAACGTACGACTGGACATAATTTATTTGTAGAGTAAGTGAGCCCCACAATTAATCAGTTATCTTACAATCTATTATAACTACAAAAGATGTTATTATGATTATCGATAGAAGTCTTGGGGTGTTATCTAGAACTGTTCATCAAAACTGTTGTACGAATTTATTTTTTTCTGTGGAGACAGTGGGTCTAACATCAAAGCAGTTACCGTATAAATATGATAGCCACAAAAACATGTTACTAGGATTTTCGATAGAGCTCTTGGTGTTCTGTTCAGAACTGTTGTACGAATTTACTTTTTGCGAAAATTGACAAAGAATGTTTTAGATAAGAAAATTTTTTCGCGTATTGTTGTTTTCTTCGCTAAATTCTGCAGGACTATTCAAATTTTGTACAAAGAACTCTAGAACTATGACGTATCTATCAATAACTCTGAAAAAAATATATATCTCTGAAAAAAAGGGTACCAACTTCACAGTAAGTGAAGAGGTTTCCTCCTTAAATTGCAATTATCTCGCAAACTATTAGCTGCACAAAAAAATGTTATTTGGATTTTCGATAGAACTATTGGGGCTCTGTTCAGAACTGTCCTCAGAACTGTTGTACGAATTTACTTTTTGCGAAAATCGACAAGAAATGGTTTCGAGAACATAATTTTTACGAGTATTGTTGTTTTCTTCGGTAAATTCTGCAGAACTATTCAAATTTTGTACAAAAAAACTCTAGAACTAGGGCTTATCTATCAAGACTCTGAAAAAAATTTTTATTTCTGAAAAAAAGGTGCCAGCTTCACAGTAGGAGCTCTTATGGAGTTCTTAATTAAGTTGCAATTACCTCTTAAACTATTACCTGCACAAAAAAATGCTACTAGGATGTTCGATAGAACTCTTCATGTGGTGTCCAGAACTGTCATCAGAACTGTTGTACGAATCTATTTATATTTTCTGTAGAGAAAGTGTGTCTCACATTAAATCAATTTATATCATAAACTATTATCGCCATAGAAAAATGTTATTGGGATTTTCGATAGAGCTCTTGGGGTTCTGTTCAGAACTGTCCTCAGAACTGTTGTACGAGTTTAATTTTTGCGAAAATTGACAAAGAATGTTTTGGATACGAAATTTTTTTTGAGTATTGTTGTTTTCTTCGATAAATTCTGCAGAACTATTGAAATTTTGTACAAAGAACTCTAGAACTATGGCATATCTATCAAGAACTCTGAAAAAAATACACATTTCTGAAAAAAAGGGTGCCAACTTCACAGTAAGTGGAAAGATTTTCTCCTTAAATTGCAATTATCTCGTAAACTATTAACTGCACAAAAAAATGTTACTTGGATTTTCGATAGAACTCTTGGAGCTCTGTTCAAAACTGTGCGCAGAACTCCTGTACTTATTTACATTTTGCGGAAATTGACAAAGAATGTTTTCGATACGAAAATTTTTTTGAGTATTGTTGTTTTCTCCGTTAAATTCTGCAGAACTATTGAAATTTTGTATAAAGAACTCTAGAACTATGGCACATCTATCAAGAACTATGAAGAAAATGCACATTTCTCGTAAAAGGGGTGCTAACTTCACACGACTCCTGGTTTGCTGCACTGAAGTAAGTCATGGCACGTGGTGCTGACCTGTTATTTTCGTACGCGTCTGGGTTGGTGGTAGTGTTGTTTGTCTGTCGCGAAGCGTCCTGGTGTGGGCAGTTCCCCGGACCACATAGTGTCACTTTACGTTCCACATGTACTTTTTAGTAATTGCATCGGTTTATTCTGTGTATACCACTCGTTGCTTTGTTTCTATTTAAATGTTTCGTATTTCTGTGTTTTTAAACTCGTACATATGTTTCGTATGACTCACTGTTCCCGATGAGAATAAGTATTTACCTCTTAGAGTTTTCTAAAGTTTTTCTGTTTTTAAGTTTTCTGTCGTGATTGACTAAAAGATGTTCATTTTGCTGGCTAACATATGCATAGTCGTTGTGGTTATTTCGAACTGACTACTGAGGCACTTTTATTTTCGTTTTAAATGTACAATTGAGTCTGGTTCATTAATAACTGGTAGTGGGTTCAGTGTTGGTTTTCTGTGTGCGCAGTGCGTTTTGGGGGCATCGTTTGGTTTTACACTGGTGTTACGCTGTCACAATGTAGTTTAGGTGTGTGGAATTTTAATACATGAATTTGGCATTTTGTATAATATTACGTCACGTAGACTGTGATTGGGTATGAGACGGTTGCCATCACGTTTTTCTTGGTTAGCAACTACATATAAGGATGTGCTCGGCCCTTGTCACGTTGGTGTAAGTTATTCTCTGTGTTCCCTTTCTTATAGAATCTTCGTAGTGCATTGTCTTGTTCTTGGTTTTATTCCGCTAGGTTTCCATACGGACATTTCTAAGTTCATGATCCTTTATGTGTATGTTATACATATTTGGCTACTGGTTTTAATGACTGAATTCTGCTAGGTTAGTTTGTAGGCAGTTCTCACATATAATTACAAGATTTGCCACACGAGATGGTCTTCGGCAGTTGTTGGTCGACATACATCATGTATGTTTACTTTACGAACAGTTGCTTTATAGAGATGTGTCTAAACTACATGGAAAATGAGAGGTTGTAAGGAGTTTTTCAATGACGGTGGATGTTACTAATGTTGGCAACATCATTTTACGTCCAGTAAATTTCCGAGAATTAGTACACATTGGTGACTTGTTCCGTTGTTACTGTGGAGATATTGCATTTATGGGCTTTTACTTACATAAGTTACACGTTTGCTACGCTAGGATCATAGACCTTAGGAATATTACTGGGTTGCTGTATAGTAATATGAATGGAGCATGTGTTTTTTACTTCAATGCTATTTTTATGCTAGGCTTTAAACCATTTTTACAGTTGTTTATGTTTCGGAGGTAACTGGAGTACAGGTTAGTTCGTTCACTTTGTATTATCCAATGAACGTCTGTTCATTAGGTTTTTGTTGCATTTGTTTACGCCAGCCGTTTGGTATTATGTTATTAGTCTGTTTAGTTTTTTTTTATTATTGGTACATCCAGTTTTTGTATGTGTTAACGATAGGGATAGATGCGATTTCAATTGCTTTTCTGGTGTAATTCGTTGTACGCGTGGGTTCCCCCCCGGGTATGATACGTCATTGGAGCATCTGATAACTGGATAAAAAAATTACAATAAATAAATGAATGAGCGATATGCGTTAGATGCTTAATTTTTTGTGTGAATATCGATAGTATATTTTTATTATGTAATTTTGTGATGTGACTAATCCCCTCTTGAGTGACTAGCTAACTTTTGTTGTCTGTACTCTCATAACTTTCTATAATACAATACTGTTTTCTGTATACGGGAGCCTGAAGATGACGCTTTTTGGCGTCGAACATAGTAGCATGTTTTGAATAAACGACCTTGGATTCCAATACAGCAGTTGGTTTCAATTCAAATGGATCAAATGGCTCTGAGCACTATGGGACCTAACGGCTGAGGTCATCAGTCCCCTAGAACTTAGAACTACTTAAACCTAACTAACCTAACGACATCACACACATCCATGCCCGAGGCAGGTTTCGAACGTGCGACCATAGAGATCACGCGGCTCCACACTGTGGCGCCTAGAACCGCTCGGCCACTCCCGCTGTTAGTTTCAATTATCATTATTCGAGTACTTCAGTTTTAGTTGTGCAATAAAATTTAGGGATGAAAGACAGTGAGCGTCAAGGTAACAGCATCATCCAGAAATCCTGAAAGCACATTGGTAATTAAGTAAATCATGAAACGTACAGATTACGGTCTATTTTTAATCATATTATGCAAAGAGAGAAGAATGCATATTTCTTATCCTGGTATCTTTTGGATGACTCACAGAATAAACTCACTACGTATGTGGTATAGTCTGTGAATACGTCTTTGAAGTTTTAACTCTGCGTGTAGCTGCTCTATAAAAGCAAGAGTGCCTAAAATAGTGTACATTGCTTACTTCACCCCTGCGACGATGTGAATGAGACATTTGGACTCGTAACGGCATAGACAACACCACGTGGTATAAAAGAGTGAGGAGAGTGGTCTGAAATTAACTCTCGCGATAGAAAAACGTTTCGTTAAGAGGCAGAGTATATGCAAAGCTGAGGCAATATTCAACGATGTGAGCAGTTCAATTGCCTCTACCGCAGTGCGTGGTGAATCAGAATACGAAACGATCTGGATAAAAACTCAATTTCCAGATCAAATTATTGGCAGGGTAGCAATCTATCGTGTTGAATTTATAAGAGAAAAGAATCAGATATGTTCAATTACAGTCCAAAGCAGATTACGCAGCTGTCATCTGTCCATGTATTTGAGATCAGATTAACAGAAAGTTGTAGAATGGTATGGAAAAAAAAGTTCAAAGTGACTCCAGTGCACAGTAGTAGGCACTCTACGGTGAGCTCACGGACAAAGCCAAGCCACGTATTTGATCAGGACTGGAATACGGCTTCCGGTATATTATTCTCCGCCAAAAGAGCTATGAACACTCACCTGAAAGATCGTTTCTAAGATTCCATATCTTCATAATCTACTTTTACCTCCCCTCTAACACTGTGTTGTTACTTCAGTGACATTACAGTAGTCTTTGTGGAGTTTCGGAACGAAAAAAAATGCAGAAGCTATTAGTTGTAGAAAATTTCAGCTGGAAAACAGTAGTCGATGTTAGTTTGAGATTCATTTTAAAGAGATATTCAGAATGCAGTTTTATGCCATCTGATGGGAATCACGAGTAGTTATATTCGTTATCATATATTATACTTATTTTGACTGTCGATGTGTTTTAAAGATGTCAGGAAAATAAGAAATTACAGACAACCACGCTACATACAATATGTAACTGTGTCATTTTCAGTACTTTGAAAAAGAGTCTCAAAAAGATTTGTTGAAGACTCTTGGCTCATTGGAAGCGATGTATTTGCTTGACTTATTATTTTATCATGTATGAGTTACAACGAACGACCTTCGTGTATTGCCTAACACGCAGAGTGCTAACTTGAGATGCTGTGAAGTGAGCCAGGCTCGGATTAAATCGCTCACTGGATTATCGGGCACTGGTCTAGCAACAGTGGCCAGTCTGAGAGTGTTTTATGGGAGGTCTCCTGCACTCATCTATTATAAACCAAATTGACTTAGACTGCATAGTCTTAACTACACGAAGGAAATTTAATATTTCTCGTAATCACCACAGTAGCAGTAAGGATCTCACAAGTTATTTACATCTCAAAGGGACATCAGAATATTGATTAACATCTTCAAAGAACTTAAGAAACTGACATGGTACTTTCTAACTAGGCAGCAAGGAATCCCGGCTCGACTGAACGAAAAGTATGTCTGGAAATAAGTTTGGAAAAAATCT
Source organism: Schistocerca serialis cubense (assembly GCF_023864345.2). Lineage (NCBI taxonomy): Eukaryota > Metazoa > Arthropoda > Insecta > Orthoptera > Acrididae > Schistocerca > Schistocerca serialis. Next base: position 315,910,358 of record NC_064640.1, on the reverse strand, counting down.
TTACGGTGCGGTGATACAAAACAATTGCTTTTCCCATACTGTACTCTAGAAATGTTAGTTAACCAGGCATGAGGTGGAGTTATATATGCCCGACAATGGGTAAGAAATCACAAATCTGTCATCCATTTACGAGTAAAAGACAAGCGGCCAACTGAATTAACGGAATGAAACTAAGTGAAACCCATGCTTCCACATTTTTCGTGAAGCTCAACAAACTCCGTCCGACCCTAGCATCTTGTTTACCGATGCCTCGCTTATAAAATTAACTCCTCTCATCGCAGAGAGAAGTCATCGTCTGCACACATTCGGCGCTGATCCCAAAGACTCTGAAATTGCGCCGCTCAGTACCACGCAACACAATGAAGGACGCCAGTGCCAAATTCTCCAAGACAGTTGCTGAGAATAAACTTTTGTCCCGATGGGAATCTCGCACCGGAATGTCTTTCGTACTGTCGTATCTAAGTGCCACTTAGCCTCTCCTCACAAATATGCATAGCCTGATAAGACCAATCAAAATCGTACATTTTTCGATCCTCCAACTCGATGAGAGGAATGCGAAGTTGCTGTCCCCTCCCAAATGAAGTTTAGTGAGTGGCTGATCCGATTTTACCACCCGTTATTGTAAACGTTTGTTGTTGGGTGAACTTAATGGCACCAATTTGTTACGATAATAGCTATTTAATGACTCTGGAATGCGACCACTAGTCTTGCGTCCCCATATAGACCTTGTGGGGGCTGCCATGACTGCAGGCATGTCTGCAGCAAAGCACACTTCGAAGAATAGCTTGTGAGGGAGAGCTTTGTCGAAAAGCTCTGAAGCCAGAATGTCGCACCAGTTGTACTACGGAAACAGCTTCTAGATTTGTAACTGAATTGTCTCCCTTAGGGCAGACAAAATCGGAAGGTGTGTCTCGCCGTAGCATCTCACCCACACCTCACAGAGTTGCTGGATTTCTGATGGTTCGTCCACTCCAGCCTTTCAGAAGTAACCAGCATTCGGTGAACAGGCTGTACATCAATATATAACTGTTTTTTCCTGGTTTGAAAAGAAAGAAAGCATCTTCACTCACTCGAAAAGCCACCATATGAAAATGTAAGTAGAGGTCGAGAAAGTGTTTACATTACGATCAGCTGCTTTCCAGAGATGTATCTAAACTACATGGAAAATGAAAGGTTGTAAGGAGTTATTCAATGATCTCATGCAATTGTTTCTGGCATTTAAGCATGGTGTAAATTAGTGTATTATGTAACAAGCACTGTCATGAAACAAGTCCACCGTAAAGTTGGCGTATTTGTTTCAGTTCCCCACCATATACGCATCTCTTCCTTATAAATGTAGTGAAAAACAGTACAAATATAAATTTACACGATTCTCATGTGGATCATGCACACAACTACTACCCTTTGGAACAACAGGCGATTCTGATGACGGGAAGAGCCCATAGGTGTTGTTTATTCTTCAGTAAAGCAGTTCTTCAATTGATTTTCACCACTTTAAGTTGATATATAGCCAGATACCTATATCTACGGAAAATCAAGCAATACAATGTAAACTGAAATCGAATATAGCCTTAAATCAGACAGAACATGTCTCATATGATAACTTGCCTGTTCAACCATCTAGTTATTAAAAATGAAATTTATTGGTTGAAGCTAAAAATTTCGAAGACATATAAATACATAAGTTAAAATGAACAGTTGAGATCGTGATAATATTTGTTTATTTCCTTGTTTCGGCTCATGTTAAAACCATCTTCAAAATTTTCGCCCCTGAAATGGTAGGAACAACAAAGTTACAAACAGTATTATTGCAAATGGCCTTAAAATAAGATACAGAAGAAGCTTTAGCAAAAATTGCAAATAGTACCATTGTATGTGGCGTTAAAAATACAGAAGGGTTATAGCGTTTACCCCTATGTCTGGTGCTTGAGGTTCCTCAGTTTTCTAGTGATTCCACAATTGTACACAGTGACTGATGGTTGTGGAGGCACAGGTTAAATTGCGTGCAATTCTCCATTTTTAACGCCATATACAATAGTGCTATTTGTAATTTTTACTACAGTTTCTTTATCTTGTTTTAAGGACATATGTAATAGCACTGTTTATAACTTCGTTGTTCCTACCCTTGCAGGACCGAAAATTCTGAAGATGGTTTTAACATAAGCCGAAACCGCTAAATTAACAAATATTATTGTGAATTCGACTGTTCATTTTAACTTAAATATAGGATCAGGTCGCTTCTCTCCATAGATTATGTTGTCTAAATTCGTGTCACATAATACAGTTACGAAACTAAAACATTTTATGCATACTTCTTGTTAGACCAGTAATATCAATAATATTACATGCTCTCTCGGTTCCCGTAATAGAGTGTCTGAGGGAAGAATAATTACGTCAATGGGTGCACAGATGAATATATTTTTAATCAAGAGGCCAAGAACGAATTTGAAAAATCTGTAACCTAATTTTGTAATAAATATTTCATTGTTTCCACTGATTATTTTTTATTAACGCACGTATTTCTGTAACATCTAATATGCTCTGATAATACGGATATTAATTTGTGTATCACATCTCCACTTACTTTCATTGAAAATTTCATTCACTCTGTGTTAGTTTCCAGATCACGTAATCCAGTTTTCCTGTCGGCTGGCGCTTAAAGCTCTATTCCTTTCGAAGTAAAAGTGTAATAAAGTTCTACTTTAAAATTTTAGAAACGGCTTCTACACCATAGTGAGCCTACATGATTCTGAGATATCGTTGCCAATTAAACCCATGTCTTCTCAATATTATCGTTACATACGATGTAAAATGTACTGAAATACAAGTTACCCAACAAAAATACACTATGCAGTGTACCGACCGCATGGGAATACCTTTTCATTGCTTTTTTTGTTGGCAAGGCTGAGTGAAAAATTAACTTAAAGTTATAAAGTTCCGAATTTTTAAGCACAATGATTAAGTACCCGTGTATGGAAGTATATGAGTGTACTCCTACTGTAGATCCAACAAAGCATGCTGTTATACTTTTCCAACGTCGAGACATGTACGAGTAAAGATCAACGTACAATGGCCAGGTGTTTCGAAGCATAAAGGAAAGGATGAGGACTTCTGTTGCTTAATCATGCGTGTAGTGGCGCAGAAATTTACAAGTGGCGTGAGGAGTGGCAGCTAACTATAAATGTAGAAAAATGCAAGTTAATGCAGATGAGTAGGGAAAGCAGTCCCGTAATGTTCGAACACAGCACTAGTAATGTGCTGCTTGATATTTTCAAGTAAACTTAATATCTAAGCGTAACGTTATAAGTCGTCATGAAATGGATCGAGTACTTAAGGATTGTAGTAGGGAAGACGAATAGTAGACTTTGGTTTATTGGAAGAATTTTAGGAAATTGTGGTTCATCTGTATATGATACCGCGTATAGAACACTAGTGCAACCCAGTCTTGAGTACAGCTCGACTGTTTGGGATCCCCACCAGATCGAAGCAATTCAGAGATGTGCTATTATACTTGCTACCGGTATGTTCGATCAGCACTGATGCATGATGTAGATGCTTCTTTAACTCAAGTGGGAATCCCTGGAGGGAAGACGACGCTCTTTTCGCGAGGAGCTGTTGCAATGAGACTGACTGCAGAACGATTCTACTGCCGTCAACGTGCGTTTCGCGTAACGACCACACAGATAAGACAACGGAAATTAGAGCCCTCACGCGGCATATAGACAATCGTCTTTGCCTCGCTCTGTTCGCGCGTGGAACAGGAAAGAAAATGACTAGTAGTAATAAAAACTACCCTTCGCCACTCTCCGTAAGGTGGGATGTGGCTTATGTATGTACACTACTGGCCACTAAAATTGCGACACCACGAAGATGACGTGCTACAGACGCGAAATTTAACCGACAGGAAGAAGATGCTGTGATATGCAAATGATTAACTTTTCAGAGCATTCACACAAGGTTCGCGCCGGTGGCGACACCTATAACGTGCTGACATGAGGAAAGTTTCCAACCGATTTCTCATACACAAACAGCAGTTGACCGGCGTTGCCTCGTGAAACGTTGTTGTGATGCCTCGTGTAAGGAGAAGAAATGCGTACCATCACGTTTCCGACTTTGATAAAGGTCGGACTGTAGCCTATCGCGATTGCGGTTTATCGTATCGCGACATTGCTGCTCGCGTTGATCGAGATCCAATGGCTGTTAACAGACTATGGAATCGGTGGGTTCAGGAGGGTAACACGAAAAGCCGTGCTGGATCCCAACGGCCTCGTATCACTAGCAGTCGAGATGACAGGCATCTTATCCGCATGGCTGTAACGGATCGTGCAGCCACGTCTTGATCCCTGAGTCAACAGATGGGGACGTTTGCAAGACAACAACCATCTGCACGAACAGTTAGACGACGTTCGCAGCAGCATGGACTATCAGCTCGGAGACCATGGCTGCGGTTACCCTTGACGCTGCATGACAGACAGGAGCGCCTGCGATGGTGTACTCAACGACGAACCTGGGAGCACGAATGGCAAAACGTCATTTTTTCGGATGAATCCATGTTCTGTTTACAACATCATGATGGTCGCATCAGTCTTTGGCGACATCGCGGTGAACGCACATTGGAAGCGTGTATTTGTCATCGTCAGACTGGCGTATCACCCGGCGTGATGGTATGGGGTGCCATTGGTTGTACGTCTCGGTCACCTCTTGTTCGCATTGACGGCCCTTTTAACAGTGGACGTTAGATTTCAGATGTGTTAAGACCCGTGGTTCTACCCTTTATTCGATCCCTGGAAACCCAATATTTCAGCAGGGTAATGCACGACCGCATGTTGCAGGTCCTGTACGGGCCTTTCTCGATACAGAAAATATTCGACTACTGCCCTGGCCAGCACATTCTCCAGATCTATCACCAACTGAAAACGTCTAGTCAATGGTGGCCGAGCAACTGGCTCGTCACAATACGCCAGTCACTACTCGTGATGAACTGTGGTATCGTGTTGAAGCTGCATGGGCAGCTGTACCTATACACGCCACCCAAGCTCTGTTTAACTCAATGCCCAGGCGTATCAAGGCCGTTATTACGGCCAGAGGTGGTTGGTCTGGGTACTGATTTCTCAGGATCTATGCACCCAAATTGCGTGAAAATGTAATCACAGGTCATTTCTAGTATAATATATTTGTCCAATGAATACCCATTTAGTATCTGCATTTCTTCCTGGTGTAGCAATTTTAATGTCCTGTAGTGTACATGTTAATACAGAGCAATGATTGTTTTACTTCGCTCTGGCCACTTGCACGATGTGGCTACGTCAGGTAACGCCATTTTACGTATCGAGTTAAATGACAGGCTTGGTGGCATGTAATGCACTGACCATCGCTTTCCATGCCAAAGCGCCCATGACGTACTAGAACAACCCAAAGTTTCTGTTAGATGAATGCCAAAGTGTCTTTTGCCTGGTTTTAAAGAAATTTGTGTGAACGTGTGTGAAACTTTCCTGCTAAATTCAGTAGCTGAAGGAGAGCTTTTCTTAAAACATTTTCCTTCCTCCTGCTACTTACTGAGTGCAATACATTCAACCAAAGAATAAAAGAACCAAGAACGAGTGCCAATATACATTTACGCCTAAACCCAATTAATTCCGTATTCTCTATGGGCTGGGAAAGAAATATTTTGAAAACACAGAGCTGTAGCCCTGAAATAATATATACCAAAAAGGTACGCTATAAATAGCGTGTCATTTTATAATCAGTTTGCGAATCGACCGACAGCTACAATCAGGTAGAACTGTCGTGGTTGCTTGATTTCCTTCGTATTGCTAATTATTCTGCCAGGCCATAAACAGTTCAGTTAAAGATGTAGAACATTCGGCCTTATAGTGTTGTCTGTCACATCATGCAGACTCGTGTGACGTAGCACCAAGGCAACTCTCTATATCAGGAGGCACTAGGATGCATTGGATGTCAAGAAGTTTAGCAATGATAATAAAGTGAAAACTAATCCAATTCATTTAAGTATTTCCTTTATGTAGAATCTAGGCTTTAGTAAAGCACTGGCACTCTTGAAATGATTTTAATGGAGCGTATGTCAAAACGTGATATCACGTGTTCAGTCGTCTTTTACGTATGTACGAAGTACAGAAAGGGAACATTTGTGTCCTGAAATACGTGAAAATTGTGTCTTCTTGTACAATTGACACAAATTTTTAAAGGTACGAAGCAGCAGAATACTTTAGAATGTTTGGAATGCGGAGTGAGTAAGTACGCCTCGGCCTCATAAAGCCGTACTAGCAGTAGTGTGTGGTGGGCCGTTGAAGGGTCAAGCTATATATCAGCTCCAGCCAGTTGTAAACTTTACGACGACAATTATGTTTCGTTGGCGTCAAAGGATCTCATAAAACCAAACCAAAGCATTTCAGCCGTGACGAATGATCGACCTGAGTGATGTATCAGTATAAACGCCAAAATACGCGTGATAACAGTACTACTACGATGCATGTATCGAATGAGTTGAGGGAACAGCAAATGCGATTGTAACCTATGAAAGCAAACTTCATTACGAAATTATGGGAATCTCGTTTGCATAGAAATGGCAGACAGTGAACCTTTTTTAACAGTATTATCAAACCACAGGAAACTGCGGTCGGTCCGATATTCTCCGTTCTCACGGCTCGACGCCATCTGCAACATTATAGATTGCGGTGGATTCGCTTGTGGCCGTTTACCTTTAGACAGCATCAGCAAAGCCTCAGACTACATTGGGCACCTGAGCTTGGGAATAGGTGTGCGGATATGCAACAGGTCGTTTTTTAGAACGAGTCCCTTGGGTAGAAGTGATGGCCTCATGCGTTTTGTTCCATCATACTGGACGGACGGCAGGTTTTATGGTGCACGAGCCATTAGGTATCATCGGCGTTCTCGGCTTTTACGAACGACGGCGCTTTCTATAGCGGCCGCTACGTCTGACAGAGTATGGAAGCAGAAATGGGACCATATATACAGCACTTCCCAGCTTCGAACCTCCAATAGTCGGATCAGATACTCCTTCTTCTCTACTCTTCCTGTCTTCTGAATGTCTGTCGAATCAGATACTTAAATTTATTCCTTGACGTAAAGTTATTTTGTTGCTAAGTAGGTTGCAGTCACGATGCTCTAACACTCAGCAAAACTGAATTATGACTGCAGATTGAAGTAACAGGGCAAAACTTACAATATGAACACTCTCGTCCTGATTGAGTGACACAACGCACATACATTCTCCGCTGCAAAAATTTTCCGATAGCTAAAATACTGTTTGTGAACCAGTTATGCGAGTTTAATGGTTTTATAATTTAACAACGGTTACTTAACTAAATTACAAATTTTGTTCAGTTTCAACTGTTCACTAGTGACACTAACATATTTATACATGTGAATACGGCCGGTAGTTTCCAAGATAACATCGTGCACTAAACCTCCATAAATCTTTTTTAGAACAGCCACCAGTTCATAGAAGATGACCATAGAAGACGTACAGTAAAGCCTATTCCCGGGTTCGATTCCCGGCGGGGTCAGGGATTTTCTCTGCCTCGTGATGACTGAGTGTTGTGTGATGTCCTTAGGTTATTTAGGTTTAAGTAGTTCTAATTTCTAGGGGACTTATGACCATAGATGTTAAGTCCCATAGTGCTCAGAGCCATTTTTGAAGTAAAGCCTATCTTCCCTGTTTACCCAAAATAGCAAGGGTCAAGATAAACCGTTCTTGACTTCCCTCTGATAGTTGATGCTTATGACACTCTCTTATCTATTCTGTACAGTGTTCTCGCTGATTCCATCTCTCGTAAGATTTTATGAGGATTATGCGAAAAAACTTGCTCTCCTCATAGCAGCAATCTATCGTAGATCGATGGAGCAGCGAAGGGTACCTAGCGTGTGGATAAAAGCACAGGTCATAACTGTTTCCAAGAAGGGACGTAGGACAGGTGCACCCTATTATTGGCCTATATCGCTGATATCAATCTGTTGTAGAATAATGAAACATTTTCATGCTCACGTATTATCATGTTTTTAGAGAACAAAAATCTCCACCACAAAAATCATTATCTAGAGGTAGATGTAGATATGAAAACTTCCACGTAGATTCTGAAAACAAATATCTTACGAAACTCAGCTTGCTGTGTTCCTCCATGACATCCACAGTACTATAGACGTCGGCGCTCAGGTTGATTCCGTATTCCTCGACTTGAGGAAGGCATTTGACACTGTCCCGGATTGCCGTTTAGTAAAAATTCTACGAGCTTACCGAGTACTGGACCAAATTTGCGATTGTATTCAAGACTTTCTTGCAGAAACGTCGCTCTTAGTGGAACAAAATCGTCAGATGTAAAGGTAATTTCGAGAGTATGACAGCCGGCCGCGGTGGCCGTGCGGTTCTGGCGCTGCAGTCCGGAACCCCGGGACCGCTACGGTCGCAGGTTCGAATCCTGCATCGGGCATGGGTGTGTGTGATGTCCTTAGATAAGTTAGGTTTAAGTAGTTCTAAGTTCTAGGGGACTTATGACCTAAGATGTTGAGTCCCATAGTGCTCAGAGCCATTTGAACCATTTTGAGAGTATGACAGGGAAATGTGATGTGACGGTTACTGTTTGCAATGTATATAAATGATCTAGTAGAATATGTAAGAAGCTCTTTAAGGCTGTTCTCAGATGATGCGGCTGTCTTTAAGAAGACAGCAGCTCTACGAAAGGATAGTGACTTGCAGAAGAGCCTACACAGGACTAATGAAGGGTTTAGGAACTGGCAGTTGACCCTGAACACAAAAAAATATAACACATTCCACATACATAGGAAATGAACTACTGTGTAACTACATTGTTGATGATAAATTCCTAGAAACATTAATTAACGTAAAATACCAAGGAGTAACTATCCAGGGTGACCTTAAGTGGAACGACCACATAAACGAAATAGTAGGAAAAGCAGATGCCAGACTGATATTCATAGGAACAATCTTAAGGGAATGTAATTCATTGACTAAAGAATCGTCTTAAAAGGCGCTTGTTCACCCGATTCTTGAGATTTGTTCATCAATCTGGTATCCTTCCCAGGTAGGAATGATGGAATAGAAACAAAAGATCCAACGAAGAGCGGTGAGTTTCATTGGAGGATCGTTTACTGCTCGCGACAGCGTTACAGAACAGAGATGGTCGACAAACTCCGGTGTCAGATGCTTCAGGAAAGCCTAGTGCATCACGGAGAGGTTTGCAGTTGAAATTTCGAGAGAGTGCTTTCCGGGAAGAAACGGATCTCATATTACCGCCTCCCACATACATCTCGCGAAATGACCACAACGAGAAAATTCGAGAAATTAGAGCTGATACAGAGGTGTGCCGATAATCAACCTCCCCACGCAAAATTTGGGATTAGAATAGATAATGAGGAATTAGTTAGTGGTACCTAGAGTACTTTCCGCCCTGTAATGTCAGGTGGCTTGTGAAATACTATTGTAGATGTAGTAGATCTTGTAGAACCTTGGAAACGCACAGAGCTGCAAAAAATCAAACAACACTACTGACCATTAAAGTTACTATACCACGAAGATGACGCGCTACGGAGGCGAAATTTACCGACAGGAAGCAGATGCTGTAAATATGCAAATGATTAGCTTTTCAGAGCATTCACACAAGGTTGGCCTACGAAGTTTTGACATGAGGAAAGTTTCCAACTGATTTCTCATACACGAACAGAAGTTGACGGGCGTTGCCTGGTGAAACGTTGTTGTGATGCCTCGTGTAAGGAGGAGAAATGCCTACCATAACGTTTCCGTCTTTGCAATGGTCGGATTTTAGCCTATCGCGATTGCGGTTTATCGTATTGCGACATTGCTGCTCACGTTGGTCGAGATCCAGCAACTGTTAGCAGAATATGGAATCTGTGGGTTCAGGAGGGTAATACGGAACGCCGTGCTGGATCCCAACGGCCTCGTATCACTAGCAGTCGAGATGACAGGCATCTCATCTGCATGGCTGTAACGGCTCGTGCAGCCACGTCTCGATCCCTGAATCAACAGATGGGGACGTTTGCAAGACAACTACCATCTGCACGAACAGTTCGACGACGTTCGCAGCAGCATGGACTATCAGCTCGGAGACCATGGCTGCGGTTACCCTTGACGCTGCATCATAGGCAGGAGCGCCTGCGATGGTGTACTCAACGACGAACCTGGGTGCACGAATGGCAAAACGTCATTTTTTCGGATGAATCTAGGTTCTGATTTAGAGCACCATGATCGTCGCACCCGTGTTTGGCGACATCGCGGTGAACGCACATTGGAAGCGTGTATTCGTCATCGCCATACTGGCGTAGCACCCGGCGTGATGGTATGGGGTGCCATTGGTTACACGTCTCGGTCACCTCTTGATCGCATTGACGGCACTTTGATCAGCGGACGTTGGATTTCAGATGTGTTACGACCCGTAGCTCTACCCTTCATTGGATCCCTGCGAAACCCAACATTTCAGCAGGATAATGCACGACCGCATGTTGCAGGTCCTGTACGGGCCTTTCTGGATACGGAAAATGTTCGACTGCTGCCCTAGCCAGCACATTCTCCAGATCTCTCATCAATTGAAAACGTCTGGTCAATGGTGGCCGAGTAACTGGCTCGTCACAATACGCCAGTCACTACTCTTGATGAACTGTGGTATCGTGTTGAAGCTGCATGGGCAGCTGTACCTGTACACGCTATCCAAGCTCTGTTTCACTCTATGCCCAGGCGTATTACGGCCAGAAGTGGTTGTTCTGGCAACTGATTTCTCAGGATCTATGCACCCATACTTGTTGAAAATGTAATCAAAATGGTTCAAATGGCTCTGAGCACTATGGGACTTAATTTCTGATGTCATCAGTCCCCTAGAACTTAGAACTACTTAAACCAACTAACCTAAGGACTTCACACACATCCATGCCCGAGGCAGGATTTGAACCTGCGACCGTAGTGGTTGCGCGGTTGCAGACTACAGCGCCTAGAACCGCTCGGCCACCCCGGCCGGCGAAAATGTAATCACATGTCAGTTCTAGTATAATATATTTGTCCAATGAATACCAGTTTATGATCTGCATTTCTTCTTGGTGTACTAATTTTAATGGCCAGTAGTGTATATGAATATGACTGGATCTTTGGATAAGAAATCTAATTTAAATAATACAACGGGATGTCATTGCGATGCATTTATTGATAAATACCGCAAAATTATTCACAGTCACTCATGTTGATACCCTGACTTTCATAGAATATTGAAAATCAAGGCTGCGGACATGTAGTTGAACCAGGAGTAAATCTTAATGTAGACTGTCTAACATGTGTGAGACTGTTTCTAATCTATCTTCTTACCACAGTTGTACAAGGACGCTGTTTGAGAGTTTTAGGAATTTGGTGTTGAACCTACGAGGTGCAAGGTAGGAAGATACCATTTCATGCATGCAGAGTTCAGAAGAGTGCAGCAATACAGACAGCGATGTAATCAGACAATGATCTCAATGCCAGTTCCACTACACTCCCTGTAAAGGAAACATTATCGCTAACAGAAATTAGTATACGGATTCAGGCGTAACTACATGTTAGCAACAATGAAAATGTTTGGTTTTCGTTATTAAGGTTTATTTTTACTCTAAGTATGACTTCATGACATAGCAATGTTAGCAAAATTAAGTACAGGATTGTAAAATATTGATATTGAGTGTTCACAACTGTGAAGTGAAATTCCTAAATATTATAAGGTGCTTTAATGGTAAGATGGTTGATGACTATGTCTGGGTATCGATAAAAATACAAAAAAATGAAATACATTTGTTGCCAGAGATATCAATTACGCTAAAATTCGCAATGAAAGTACCCAGTATTAAATGGGGGTCGGTAAAGAGCAATCAAAAAGAGGTACACAGTTAAAACAATTTCAAAACTTAAGAGTATGAAGCCCTCAACAGTGGGTGATCAATCCTTTTCAGTAGATCAGATATCTCCCGTTTCTGCTTCAACTAATCCTGACAAATTATGAATATGTTTAACTAGAGGGCGTGGTTGAATTTACAAAAATTAGGAGGGATTGAGGCGACCGCAGTGCTGAGTGTCAATTGAATATCACTTTCTGGTGTAGTACGAGCGTGTGTGTTTACCTTTGGTTGGCGGCGGCAGTGACTGCTGTCGATGTGAGCTGTGAACCTGAGAATCTATTCTAAATCTCTCTTGACTGTTAAACACCAGTCGGATACATTTCCTACCGCTCTGTTGTGGCCCAGACTCCTATTTATTTTCTAGCTAAGGTAATTGGCATGGTACACGCTATTTGGCTGGAATAGTGCGTACGTTGTTGCCCTCAAATCACTCGCAAGTGTTAACTGTCAGTGCTCAATGTGATTCTCCATACTAGGAGACTTTTCAGTTTAATTCCTTATGAGTTAAGACAAGCCTGTGAACAAGTAAGTGTTCACACAATGACTCTCGCAATCGTCTCAGGTTGGTGCGACTCTCCTTGCTGAAACACTAGACAATTTCCAGCAACAGAAGAATCGAATTACTCTGTATGAAATTTGCCTGTATCAAAGCTGGTGGCCACGCGTTTTCTATCTGGCCGATTGAAGCAATCATACATGTTATAACTCCATCCATTAGAATTTTTGTAGCCTATCACAGGCGTTGTTTCTTTCTTATGGCAGAGTTTAATCTGCTACGTAATACCGAGATAAACAGCTTTTCTTTCATGCGAGTTGTAACACAGGTGGCTACAGTGAGTCACCAACGTTTTGAGTTAGGTTTCGCTGGACATTTATCTTGCATCTCCCATCGTGTTCCTGCAGAAAGATTTTCCAAAGGGTCGTCTTTAAAAGCAGGGAGAAGGGCTGCTTCTGCCGACGGCTGGAACAGTGGCTCCGGCGTCTCACTGTGTCCACTAGATGTCCAGTTGTGAGATTTTGGCCGCACGGGATAGCCGTGCCGTCGTAAAAGTCTTATTCGCTAACAGTTACGTCTTGTAGCGCGGGTAGGGAAATTAGTTGCATGCATATACTAATGTGAGTGTTAGTGGTTTATGTTCACGAAATGCTGGCTAACTTATTAGATCTGCATATCAATAAAATTTGTGCAGTTTCACTTAACTATGTCGTGTGAGATATCAATTTAAGCGAAATTGTTTCAGGAATTCGATGTAAGATGCGTTATTACTAGCCAACTTCTTATAACAACTGAAGGATTAGCACATTGCTGACAGCATATTCACCATCATTCATTTCTTATTAAAATTAGTTTACTGCATAGCGCAATAATGGGAAAAAGCTTTAATGGGTCTTCACCCACTTGTGCCATTTATAATGTTGAAAGTAGGTTCCAACAATTAATATTTAATAGAGAAAAAGTAGTTATTTCATGTCTAAATGACGAGTGGTCCCCAGCATCTTCGGCTGCAATGAGAGATACACTCACACCTCACTCGATTTATCATCTCGCCAGCATACCTACAGCAACATGCGGATTACTTTGAGTCAGTTTGTGTAGCTGCTGCTGCAAATTGAATTGAAATGGTGCGATCAGCCTCGCTGTCTCCTTGAAAACCGTGGGAACTGGCTCCCGAGTCGTCTTTGTCTCGATCTGTATCAGTGCTGAAAATAGCCACTAATTCATCTTTAATGCAGGGTCCAAATATACTGAGAAAATTGTCAAATAATTGATTTCTGAAATAAGAGGAACGTCAAAAGTCCTTGACATTTTTGTAGGCATTCTCGCTGAAACAGAATACGATCAGTTTCACCTTTTTAGCCCAGTTAGATGCAAGGAAGCGCTTTATCACAAAAGTTTGAGACCACCTTACCATTTGTACACTTAAACTGACTCTCACTGCGAAATTACAAATCAATTTTGAATGAAGTACGTTATTTTTACTTATTCCTGCGCTTTGTCACTGACACCGTTTCTGAACTCTGGATTTTAACAAAAAGTTTCATTAATTCACTTCATCCCTTAGTTTCTGATTTACTTACGTCGATGGACCGAGCACAATCCTTAGAGACTAATTAATGCTCGAATTAATTATAAAGAACGTTCTTTTCTTTGACTGGAAGGAGATTAAGACGTACAGCCCTGTCATCAGGATTGTTTTCAAAGTTATTTTAACGTTTGACCAGTGTTATAACAGATATGGGCCAAATCCACCGAATCTACATCGCACCGGCGCCTCGCAACAGTGCAGCTTCTAATTGTCAAGTTGCATTACTACTTTCCTCCATGAAATAAGTAGTTTAATTTTGTCGGGTATTATCTTGAAACACTCTTATGCGTAATGTTACTTCCATTACTAGATTATTATATTAAAACAGAACTCGCAATACACTACTGGCCATTGAAATTGCTACACCAAGAAGAAATTCAGATGATAAACGAGTATTCAGTGGACAAATATGTTGTACTAGAACTGACAGGTAATTACATTTTCACGCAATTTCGGTGCATAGATCCTGAGAAATCAGTACCCAGAATAACCACCTCTGGCCGTAATAACGGCCTTGATACGCCTGGGCATTGAGTCAAACAGAGCTTGGATGGCGTGTACAGTACAGCTGCCCATGCAGCTTCAACACGACACCTCAATTCATCAAGAGTAGTGACTGGCTGATCCCGGGGAGGTTCGAGTCCTCCCTCGGGCATGGGTGTGTGTGTTTGTCTTTAGGATAATTTAGGTTAAGCAGTGTGTAAGTTTAGGGACTGATGACCTTAGCAGTTAAGTCCCATAAGGTTTCACACACATTTGAACACTTTTTTAGTAGTGACTGGCGTATTGTGACGAGCCAGTTGCTCGGCCGCCATTGACCAGAAGTTTTCATTTGGTGAGAGATCTGGAGAATGTGCTGGCCAGGGCAGCAGTCGAACATTTTCTGTATCCAGAGAGACCCGTGCTGGACCTGCAACATGCAGTAGTGTATTATCCTGCTGAAATGTAGGGTTCCGCAGGGATCGAATGGAGGGTAGAGCTACGGGTCGTAAAAGGTTAGGTTAGGTTAGTGGTGTTTAACGTCCCGTCGACAACGAGGTCATTAGAGACGGAGAGCAAGCTCGGATTAGGGAAGGATGGGGAAGGAAATCGACCGTGCCCTTTCAAAGGAGCCATCCCGGCATTTGCCTGAAACGATTTAGGGAAATCACGGAAAACCTAAATCAGAATGGCCGGAGACGGGATTGAACCGTCGTCCTCCCGAATGGGTCGTAAAACATCTGAAATCTAACGTCCACTGTTCAAAGTGCCGTCAATGCGAACAAGAGGTGACCGAGACGTGTAACCAGTGGCACCCCATACCATCACGCCGGGTGCTACGCCAGTATGGCGATGAAGAATACATGCTTCCAACGTGCGTTCACCGCGATGTTGTCAAACACGGATGCGACCGTCATGACGCTGTAAACAGAACCTGGATTCGTCCGAAACGATGACTTTTTGCCATTCATCCACAAAAATGACGTTTTGCCATTCGTGCACCCAGGTTCGTAGTTGAGTACACCATCGCAGGCGCTCCTGACTGTGATGCAGCGTCAAGGGTAACCGCAGCCATGTTCTCCGAGCTGATAGTCCATGCTGCTGCAAACGTCGTCGAACTGTTCGTGCAGATGGTTGTTGTCTTGCAAACGTCCCCATCTGTTGACTCAGGCATCGAGACGTGGCTGCACGATCCGTTATAGCCGTGCGGATAAGATGCCTGGCATCTCGACTGCAAGTGATACGAGGCCGTTAGGATCGAGCACGGCGTTTCGTATTACCCTCCTGAACCCACCGATTCCATAGTCTGCTAACAGGCATTAGATCTCGACCAACGCGAGCAGCAATGTCGCGATACGATAAACCGCAATCGCAATAGGCTACAGTCCGACCTTTATTAAAGTCGGAAACGTGATGGTATGCATTTCTCCTTCTTTCACGAGGCATCACAACAACGTTTCACCAGGCAACGCCGGTCAACTGCTGTTTGTGTATGAGAAATCGGGTGAAAACTTTCCTCATGTCAGCACGTTGTAGGTGTCGCCACCGGTGCCAACATTGTATGAATGCAGCATCTTCTTCCTGTCGGTTAAATTTCGCGTCTGTAGCACGTCATCTTCGAGGTGTAGCAGTTTTAATGGCCAGTAGTGTACCTGGAACTGCACACGCCATCGGCGCCTGTAACATATCATTTCTTGGTTACTCCTGTGTGTTAGTCCGGTTCGCTACTGTGGCAGCCAGGTGCAGTTTCCAGTTGCAGGATGAAGTCTGCTTTTGTTCAGTCTGATGATGATGGGTCGTTAGTCTCATAGTCCTAAATCGGCGGTGGTCGGGGATGACGAAGCTGATTCGAAAGGGGAGTAATTTTCCCGTGACGGACAGTGTTACTCAACATCTGTTGCACAGAAACTTGTGAAGATCCAGGCAGGAAGCACTTGCATAAGCACCATATGCATACGCAGGGAATGACCATCCAATGCACTCTCGACTGGCCTAATAAATCACCAGATCGTAACGTCCAAAGGAAATATCGGGAACTACCTGTAAGAGCAGTCAACAGCCCCACAGTTTGGAAAATGTACGGTAGTACTTGATAATGAATGAGTGACTTCGGCTGGATATGGTATTATTAAAGAAACTCGTGTGATCTTCCTAGCGAGTTTCAGTGCAATGGATGGAATCAATATGTTTGTTGTATTTTATTTCAAGAGACACTTGTTAAATACTGTACCTTTCATAAAGACATGAAGTGTAAGCATAAATTTTTCATTTACACTGCCCAGTTAACGACCAGAACCACTTATTTTGCTTGTAGAGTTCTGCAGCGTGGAATACTTCTATACTCCACGATTGAATTTAGAATGATATTTAAAAGATAAAGCTATCGGAGTTACAAGTTATTTGGTTCTATTTCATGATTCGATGTCTACTCCTGTAGTGATGGTAAAAAATGTAGTGGCGAGATTTAACATTTTGTAGTTTAGCCCGTTACGTGACTTACCTGCTTTACTGAATGTATAACAAACAGTTTAGAGAGACAGCTCTGTCTAAAGAGAAAATATTAATTAATAAATGCTGTCTTTTACATTTGATGATTTTCCTGTATTCTTCAGTGTACACCTCTGGCCTTTGTCGAACACTGGTTGCCACAGTTGCTTGCTATTCATGATCATACAAATTTGTATTAGTCTGTTGATTGGAAATATGATCTGTCGAACAGTGTTACTAGAACCACATTCCTCTGGGTTCGTGGAGTAGGTCGTAAGCTATAAGCATCTCCAATAACACATCCGATCTCCTCCCACTCTCAAATTTGCTCCCATAAGCAGTTACTCGGAGAAACTTGATACACCAAAACACTGAAAAAAGTTCGTAACTGACATTATAACTCTGCCAGTTGTACCATCAATTATGAATATTTAATGCCTATCCACATCGCCCTCACCGTTTTTCTGTCGTTGAGTACACCGTGCTTTATCTTTTAATCACTGGTGAATCTCTTTGGGTGCAGCCATTTCTGTGTACACGCATCTAGCCGAATACAAGGAGAAACGAATGAGGATTAGGGCTTAACGTTTCGTCGACGACGAGATCTTTACGAACGGAGCACAGGAACAGATGGGGAAAGGATAGGACAAGAAATTGGCTCCATCATTTTCAAATCAACTTTAAGCTAAGTTCACAAAAAATTTAACAAACCGCCTCACAAGAGAACTGGATTTTCCTCATCCTGTTTCGGAAAAGTTCCTGCTTTCTTGAGAAAACGCTTGAGTGTAACATCAGATTTCATCGGGCCGTTATAAATTATCGAAAAACTTTCGTCTCTGTGGAGATTTGAGCACTCATGGAGGCTCTTTAAAATACCAGGTTATTCAAGGTATTTAAAGCTCCTGAAATATGTCTATGAAAAGGCAACGATGAATGGATGAAGACCTTATCACCAGTAAGAACCAAATAGGCAAATGAGTCCGCCAAGGTGACACTATCGCTCCGATACGGTTCACCCTTGTACTGGAAGATGTTTTGAAATCATTAGGCCCGAATAACAGAGGAATATAAATCAACGGCACATATCTGAAAGATCTGCGCGTTGCTGACGATGTTGTGCTCATAAGAGAAGACCTGAAAGAACTAAAGAGTATGATCCAAGAAATAAAACTTGTCTCTGCAAAGATTAGCTTGGAAATGAACATCAATAAAAACAAAAGTATATAGCCCGGACAATCAGCCACTTACCATCGGATAAATACATCTATCTTGGTCCCAAAATTAATAAATGTAAATAATATAATTATAAATAATAAAAATGGACAAATTCCTCGCAAAAGAGGACTGAGCTGGCAGCTTTCCAGAAACTAAGATTTATCCTGGCGAACAAGGATTTCCCAAATAACCTGAAGGCTAATCTCTATCATATGTGCATACTGTCAGTTACAACCTACGGCCTGGAGACTATGATTGTAACTAAGGCTGCTGCTCTTCATGAAAAGCACACGCAACGAGCCATGGAGTGGCGTACGCTAGGAGGCAGCCTCAGGGATAGGATTCGATCAGAGGACATTAGGAGGAGAGCGGATGTAAGAGACATGGTAGAGAGAATAGCAAAACTGAAGTGAAAATGGGTCGGACACTTAGCTCCACAAGATTAAAGCAGGTGGACCCCTAGAATCGTTGTATGAAGACCATAGCACCACAAGAGACGCGTTGGAAGACGCAAAAACAGATGGCTTAATAACGTGGAGCTAGTGGCTGGAACACGATGGTACCAAGTTGCGCAGAATCGAAGACAGTAGAAACATATGGAAGATGCCTATATCCAGTAGGGAGTAAGACAGGCTGAAGAAGAAGAACAAGGAGGATTTAAATCTGTATGGCAGTATGGGTATGTAAAACTGCACCCTCTAGAGTGTGACCCCGTGTTTCACCGGTGTCTTCTGGCTTGGCCTAGACAAATACAATGGATAGTCATCTTGTGTTAATTATCACCTCAAAAAGTCAATCTACGGTTTTGGAAGCGGGTGGTTGTGTTAGTGTTTACCTACATATTCACCATTCAGTACGACAAATCATTGCCTAGGATGGATGAAATTGTGGAGACTTTGCCTCTAGACGTCTGTATTTTGTCTGTTTAGGAAACGTCTCATCTGGAAAAACCCTCGTCGTGATTCTGGAATTGCTGACATGCCATGGGTTTTCCACGCATGGGAAGAAGAAGAAGTCTCTGGGTGTAATTTCAGCAAAATACGAGGGAGGAGATGGGCGATGTGGAAAGATGGAAGCAAAATTTGATAGCCCAAAGAAATGGCTTGTTTGACTGTATCCTGTACAAAATGAGATAGGTCTCTGACGTGGAGCAGAAAACATATCGTCGGACAGCTTCCCGCGACGCTTTGTAATGAGATCTTCCAGTAACCACATCTAGAGATTTCGGTACTACAATCCAGAGACGGTTTGCCTCTTTTCGAATATCATATATTAGCACCACACCACGGCAGTCCAAAGAAACGCTCAGCCTCACGTTTCCTGATGATGGATGGTTCATCGTCTTTTTCGTGGCCGTGAGTCCACATGTCTCGACTGTTTGGTTTGATACTTTGTCTTGTATCATAGTGACTGACCGAGCTCCCGTCCACGGTAGAAAAGTGGCTAAGGAAGTACTCTGGATTGGCCTGACACTGCTGTAACATGTCCGATGCTGCCTCGGCTCGGAGAGCTTCTCCAGTGGGTGTGAACTATCGCGGAACCCAGTGAACGACGATCTGTGTCAAAATTAGTGAATCGTGCAAGATTTTAAAGACTGATTCGAAATTCATTTTCACTTGTTCCAATAACGCGTCGACTGTGATACGTCCGTGTTTTGGCATCCTCACCTGTACTATTCTTGCGATTCCTAGTCGTAGACAGAGGTGGTCTGGCACTTCGTTCTTCGTCATTCAGACAGGAACCGCCTGCGCTACCTAGCCTCACTTCCACATGACGGTCCACTGTTGCCGTATACTTCCACCATTTCAGCACGGACTGTTGCAGCTTTGTACCCTTCAAATACATAAATAGATTTACTGCCCGATACTGAACTTCATCACTGGACCGCCCCAATTCGTCTGGCACCTCTAGCTGCATGCTACGGTGCTGTGGCTCAGGAATTTGACTGTGTACCAGGACTGCAGTCACGTAGCTCCACATAAACGAAAAATTAATTATGTAACTTTTCTGAAAGTATAATTAAAACTTCATTACTACGCCTCGTATATACTGTCTCATTCCCGAAATGATAGAACGAAGGCTTTCACGACCGGATGAGACATTGCTTCTGGTAAACGTTTTCGTCATATGAGGTAGTGGTCCATGAAATTCTTCTGTTCCTAACGTTTCGTCCAGAGCTGCAATAGACATCTTCGGAAGCGTTGCTCCACCGTAGAGTCTTTCCGACTGACTGTTCGGACGTCTGAGAGCGACATACGTACTGTAAGAAAGGGGACGTGGCTGGAGTTACACGTGACATGCAGAAAATCCTTCTCGAAGATAAGACTTAACTCTCTACAGTCGTCTTGTCAAACATAAAAAACTGTTTAGTGATTCTGCAGAACTACTGTCCGTATGAAGTTTCATCGTCTTGTTTCGTATTAAAACTATCCCTATGTTTCTATATTTCAGTCGCTTCTCTAAATCGCTGTGGATAGTAGTTCATCGTCGTAGATACAATTTTTGTTCCAAAAAACTCCACTTCGTGACTGCGTGATTGAACAGAATGCTCTGCTGTGGCTGCTTTGTCTATTTACCCTAGGCCGCAAAGACTTTTGTGTTCCTGTAGCCGTGTATTCACGCTTCTTTTGTTTGTTACCACAAGCACACGCCACATATTGAGAGAGGAGGTCGTTTATCCTTTACAGGCAGGAGTGCTTGATCTATTTTCCATGTTGATCTAAAAACCGATCTAACGTCAAGTTACTTTAATATCTTCCCAATCTGATTTGTTTCTTTGCCGATTCGGGAAAATAGACAAATCGGCTTAGCAGAGCATGCTCTTTAATCAGGAAGTCACGTAATGAAGTTTTCTGAAACAAAAATTGTATTTGCGATGGCGAATTTTTATCCACGGCTATGAAGAGAAGCCATTGGAATACATAAACATAGAGATAATTTAAATAGGCAAGAAGCGGTCCGACCCGTCAGTCGGGAAGAATCAAAGGAGGTGCAACGCCTCTAAACATGTACAGCGTATTTCTGGGCGAAACGTCAGGAACAGACCTTATACCTCGAAAGGTTTATCATTCCCGAGAGTCTATGAACAATGCATTATACCTGCATCGTCTGTTATAAAGTAGCAATTATTATTTACACTCTTACATGTGTACTGCAGCTTACGTCCTTACAATGGGTTTTTGAAAATTTTATCATTTCTTCTATTATATATATGAAGCAATTACGGAAGGTAAACTTACAGAATGCCTTTGGAAACTGAGAAAGAACGACTTTACTTTGTGGTCTCTTGACGCTACATCCTGCCAACAGGGGACTCTCAGCCAGAAATACGGTCTTCACGAAAAAAGGAGCACAGAAGTCCTGGAAAGTCTGACGCGGCAAAAAGATACGCGTAGAGGCCGAATGCTGAATGCTACTGAGCTGTGTTTTTCTTATACCACGACAAGACTAACTGCTGACCGACTAACTTTGAAGCAAAATTTATCATCCGGGTGTCACAGAAATCTCTCTCATTCTCCAACAAGGCTATAGGCAGAGTTTTGATTCTGGATTCATATACATATCCTGGGTTACTTGCATCCTCATAGGTTTTCTGACAGATACGACAGATTAAATCATTTATTATTTGCAGCAGTTGACCATTCCTCCGCCATAAAGCATTGCTGTTTATCATTAATGACGAGTCGAGAAATTTCGGCATTGTTGTTTCAGACTAACTGCATTTTTCATTGAGATCTGATACCAGATTCAAATAATTAAACAAAGAATAAACTTCTTAGATGGAGGCACAACTCTGACGATTCACTACCGTTGATATGCTTTAATTGTCGGTAACCAAAGAAAAATTTTTACAGTGTAGAAAAGAGGTTAAAAAGGACCAGAAATTATAGGAAAGTGATTCAGTTGTTACAGTAACGAATATAAAGACGAACTTCATAAAAACGTTTATGATAGCTATAATGGAGGTATCTTAGAGATGAAACGACATAATACCGCACCGGAAACACTACACACATCAGGAGAAGATGACAATAAAGTGATACTGATCATGTTAACTGAATCTTCAGTCGGTTCTTGGTAGAACAACATTATAATAAATGAAAATCCCTAGTTTGCTTTTGTTCTAGAGTATTACCTTTGAAACACTACCTGCCTCTGTACGTAAATATGATAGAAATATTACAAAACTAAAGATCAATGCAATGGCCATATATATCGTATACTGCAGAAGTGACGTAGTGGATGTGTGCCTCTGTTTACAACAAATTCTGCAATATTTCGTCATCTGTGTCAGCGTCCAGCGAAGGGCATCGTAGATCGTAAGCACTGGTATGGATGGAATTTAAACCACAGCTACTATGAAGGTATAAAGTTTTCCAAGCGATCGGACAGAAAGTATTCCACTATAAACGGTAGAATACAGAGCCAAAAACATATTTGTCTTTCTAAAAGTATGAACAACCACCTATCGACAATGACTGCAATACCTACACTTCAGCGGAAAGTGTCCTGCAATATATGTTAATGACATAAACTCAGTCACTTGGACATGGCATAAAATTTTTTTTCGAAATTTGTGTTAAGTACTATGGGACCAAACTGCTGAGATCATCGATCCCTAGGCTTAAGCACTACTTAACACTACTTAAACAAACATACGCTAAGGACAACACACACCCATGCCCGAGGAAGGACTCGAACCTCTGACGAGGGGGAGGAGGAGGAGATTAGTGTTTAACGTCCCGTCGACAACGAGGTCATTAGAGACGGAGCGCAAGCTCGGGCGAGGGAAGGATGGGGAAGGAAATCGGCCGTGCCCTTTCAAATGAACCATCCCGGCATTTGCCTGAAGCGATTTAGGGAAATCACGGAAAACCTAAATCAGGATGGCCGGAGACGGGATTGAAACGGACGAGGGGGAGGGGAAGGGGGGGAGGGGGGAAGGGCAGCCGCGCGAACCGTGACTAGTCGCCCAAGACCGCACGGCTACCCAGCGAGGAAAAAATAGCATAAAAGACCGAAACCTTGGCCCTAATTAAATAAACAATAATAAAGTGAAATTACGGTGTGTTCACTAAAAAAAAAGTGTAAACATTGTCGATTACTCGTACCCGTCCTCCAGCAGAACGTAATTGTTTTCATGAAGAAACAGCTTAATGAAATAGGTTTAAGGTGAAGGCATTGCTTCATAACCTTAGTGGTCATCTTTTTCAGTGTTTATTTATGGTAGCCGAAAGTCTTAAAATAATTTTGATCTTATGTAACCGAAATATATGCCTAAAATTGTTGACGTCGCCTTGGATAAGCACACACACCCTTCGGTTGCAATCGATGGTGTCAGTTGTTCCAAATAACGTTGGAAAACTATAGATTCGTTACTTGCCCAGAAAGTGAAACTCTTATGACGAAACAGACCGAACATTTCTTAAGATGCTTCAAGAAACACTCAGTGAAAACGGGTGTTGGCTAATTTCATTTTCGGAAAGCACTTAGGCCCATATTACACAGGCATATACACATGCTCCACAGTTAACAAAATACACTGAAGCGCCAAAGACACTGGTACAGGCATACGTATTCAAATGCAGAGATATGTAAATAGGCAGACTACGACGCTGCCGTCAACAACAATTCTCCGGTGCGGTTGTTAGATCGGTTAGTGCCGCTACAATGGCAGGTTACCAAGATACAAGTTTGAACGTGGTGTTGTAATCGGTGCACAAGCGATGGGACACGGCATCTCAGAGGTAGCGATGGAGTGGAGATTTTTCAGTACGACCATTCTACGAGTGTACCGTGAATATCAGGAATCCGGTAAAACATCAAATCTCCAGCATCGCTGAGGCCGGAAAAAGATTCTACAAGGATGGGACCAGCGGCGATTGAAGAGTATCGTTCAGTATGACAGAAGTGTAACCCTTCTGCAAATTGATGAGGATTTCAGTGCTGGGCCATCAACAAGTGTCAGCGCGCTAACCATTCGACGAATCATTTTCGATATGGGCTTTTGGCACCGAAGGCCCACTCGTGTAGCCTTGATGACTGCACGACACAAAGCTTTACGCCTTGTCTAGGCCCGTCAACACTGACACTGGACTGGAAACATGTTGCTTGGTCAGAATAGTCTCGTTTCGTATTGTATCGAGCGGATGGACGTGTACGGGTATGAAGACAGCCTCATGAATCCATGGACCCTGCACGTCACCAGGGGACCGTTCAAGCCGGTGGAGGGTCTGTAATGATTTGGGTCGTGTGCAGTTGGGGTTATATGGGACCCCTGATACGTCTAGATACGACTCTGACAGGTGACACGTACGTCAGCATCCTGTCTGATCACCTGCATCCATTCATGTGCATTAAGCATTCCGACGGACTTGGGCAATTCCTGCAGGAGAATAGGTTAAACACTTCCACTGGCCACCGAACTTCCATGACATGAATATTATTGAGCACATTTGGGATGCCTCGCAGCGTGCTGTTCAGAAGAGGTCTCCATCCCGGCGTACTCTTACGGATATATGAATACCCCTGCGGGATCCATGGTGTCACTTTGTAACGCTGCGCTATTGCACACGATACTCTTTAAAGCCTGTACTATGGTAAGTTGACGGGCTTCACCTTAAGAGAAAGGATTTTTGCATAGAGGTTGACTGCGTGTACCTGAATGGAGGCAAATCAGACTTACACCCACTCAGTAATAACACTGATACGTCAAGCAAGTACGAAATGAAACTACACGTCAGGACGGACAAGAAACACCACAGAAGATGCTACCAAATTGTTAATAAAACGGTCGCCAGCCTAATTAGGCATTAACTAAGTTTCTTCCCTGTACAAGTTGATGTACGTTTATGCCAAACAACACGCAATGATACTGCATAATATGGTAAATGTTAGAACCAGAAAATCTACTGAACTGATAATTTCACTTTCAGTACCAATATGGATAAACAATAAATACATAACATTACACTATAATGTTTACTACAAAACTTCGTACTGTCCATTGATCTGATTAAAATCGGGCATAGGTTATCCTAGAAACAGCACTTTCGAAACACACACACAATGTCAATTTTGATAAATGTAAAACACTGACAAATTTTGGGTTTTATATTGGCTTCAACTTTACTGTTCTAATCAGTTTAGAACACTTCAGAATTCAAATGAATAAAAAAAGCGGGGAGGGGGGGCGGCTGAAACTGTTATGATCACTGTATTGAAACTATTAACTATTGAAAGCATTGAGCACTCAAGATTTCCAATATATGAATTACTACTCTTTTTATCATATATCCTGCTCATTTAACTACCATTACTTTTGTCTCAAATTAATTAAACTTCATTACTAAACCAATTTCAACATTATCTTCCAAATTTGTCAGACCTATATTATTTGTCTATTACTTCATTAACAACAAAGTTCTTTAAACATCATTCTAACATAGCTAGGTCTGCAGGTAATTATTATTAACATAAATTTTAATTCTTCGTCTCGGGACACTCGGATTGCACAACATGTGGAAAGGACCCTGTCTAGGTTAGTTGTGAGGATAATTAAATGATAGGACAGTTCTGGTAAAATATAAGTTGTTATTGAACAGTATGGAACACTGGTCCACACGAATACAGTACTAAAAGTTTCAACCTGTTCGTATCGATGCGGCGGTCGGCAGGCGGCGAGATGGCGAGGCACAGAGCACACATACAATCACAGCAATGGCTCTTGATGTATCGGCACTTTGCTTCTTCTTAGCGTCGCAATACTTTTCCGTTTAGTGCCTATGGAATATTGCCATGCTGTATAGGCGTCGGAAACGGCACATCCGAGGCTTAACGAAATCACGTTTTCCAGGGGAGCCTCCTCAATCCAGAACGTGTTTCTCAGACGGATGCCCAGCTCCGACTACTACTGCTGAGCCCGTTATGCCGTGCAGCGCCCGTGTGCATTTTCCCGCGCTCGCCTGCCATCCACCTTTTACCGCTCCCCTACAGACAGGGTATTCACCCGAGGCTTTGCATTCTACATATCCTAATACATTGCCTACGTATGGACCAGATGCACAATTACAACTTTGACCTCTTACAATAGTTTCAGCGTTTCTTACATTTCAATTCTGTTATAGCTTTGCTTGAAATTTGACATAAATATTAATATTCACATCTAAAGTTGTTTATAGTTTCCTTAACATAATGGCATGAAACAAAAAAAAAAAAAATGAAATCAGAATATCGATTACACTAATTTATCGAAAACCAGAAGAAAAAATTATTATATGTACAATAGTATAGCATTGGTGTTGTTACACATGCCCCTGTTTCCAGTAAATTTCACTAAGTGCAAATTTGATGGGAACACTAATTTTTATATTTATACAGTGGTTCTAAATCTTTGTGTGATTTTCCCTTAAAAAAAATTTATTCCACAAACTTCCTTTCACTCACATTATATAGGTCTATAATTTTTTAATATATCAAGAACATTTACCTATCGTTTGCCTAAGTGCCTTTGGCACAGTCCAACCTCCTATCACAACATGATTTAAGTAGCAAATTACTCATTTTTATTAAATTTCTCAAAGAAGTAATTTCAAAATCTGGAACGCAAACACTTAACTACAAAAGCAAATACAAATATCTATATATACTATTAGACAATTTGTTGCTGCTTGCATTGAATGGCAGTCCATTTCCTTACTTACTAAAAAAAACACACAATAATATTTAGAAAATTTACTACACATATTTATTGCCTATTATTCAGATTTGGGCAGCCCATTCCACATCATTTTATCACATCTCCTGTACCACACTTACAATTCTCCTTTGACTATTTATCTGCCGTCTTTGGTTTTTGGCAGTCCTTTATATTATGACTCATATACTGCCCACTTTGGTTTTCAGCTGTCCCATCTTTTATTTGGCTTGCAGCATTTGCTATTTCTTTTCAGCCCTTTTGTCCATACAGCTTTACATTTACAGTACAGTTGGTAATCTGAAACTCACATAAATACATTAGCACACTGATATTGGTATACATATATTTACAAAGATTTGTTACATTTGGAACAAAATAGTTTCAGCATAGGATACAGCACATTTACTGCAAATTGCTCTCTGAGTGTACTTAGGTCACTCACTCCTAGGAACATATAGTTTCAGGTCCACAACATTTCTTACACCTAAAGGTCTTTTGGATTTTGGGTAGATCAGGTAATAGGCATTATCGTGTGGAATGTTCTGTATTATAAATGGTCCATTATAAATATATTTAAATTTGGAAACTTCATGGTTCAGTTCACCAGACTTTTCGTGGGTTTTTAAAAGAACATTATCTCCAATTTTAAATTTCGAAACTTTCAGATTTTTATCGTGTCTTTTAGATCTAGATTCAGCTTTTTTCTTTGCCCTTTTTCTGACTAAATCTTTCTTTTGACTCAACCCCAAGCTTGTACAAGGTGGAAACTCTAGTTTTTCCTCAATTAAACTTTTACTTCTGCTGCCTAACAAAATTTCTTCCGGTGGGAACCCAGTAGATTCATGATGTTCATGACATTCTCAAAATCCGATATGAATCTACCCCAGGCTCTATGGTTATGACTGCAATACGTTCTACACAATCTCCCGATTTCTCGCATGTATCTTTCAACCGGGTTGCTAGCTGGGTGGTAGGCTGAGATATATTTAACCTCCACACCATTTTGCTCCATTCCTTCTTTCCAAATTTTGGATATAAACTGGGGGTCCATTGTCAGATAGTACTGCCTAGGGTTTCCTGATGGTACTGAAGTATTCGACCATCCTACTAAATACAGCTTTTGCTGTTGCTTTTTTCAAGGGGTATAATTTCACAAACTTTGAGAATACTTCCAAAATTACTAAAATATATGCACAATTTCCCGAAGTCTTTGGGATGGGACCATACAAATCTACTGATAATAATTCTAGGGTGTCTCCAGGTAATGTACTTTGCATTGGACCTCTACTAGTTCTGTTCGGTACTTTGGCCCTTTGACAGACATCACACGACTTAATTCGTTCCTTTACCTTCTTACTGACATTACCAGCAATCACTACTACATTATTTAATTTATCCAAACATTTCTTTGGCACACTATGCCTCAATGCTAAATGAAAATAGTCTATGACCTCGGTATCAAACTGGTGTGGCCAACATACTCTCCATTCCTCATTGACTAAATCTTTCCTCCTATATAACATGCCTTTAATGATTTTGTAATATTTCTTAATTTGAGGATACTGCACACTGTCAAAATTTACCTTCACAGATTTCCATGTCAGATCATCATTTTGATGTTATCTCATATTTTTACATATTTGCTCAATTTTCCTTTTCCCTGAAACCTCTATACCTTATCTGAAAAGTACCCTCTTCACCATTTTCATCGGGCACTTCACTCATACCATTAGGCAATCGAGATAAAGCATCTGCCACATAATTCTCAGTACCCTTAACATAGCAAATCTCGTAATCAAATTGTTGCAGGTACTAAGCCCAACGAGTTAGCCTGCCATTAAGTAAACGACAATCTTTAAGAAATGTTAAAGCTTTGTGGTCTGTATGTATGATGAGCTTATGTCCCCACAGATAATTTCTTAATTTCTTTAACCCCCATATAATGGCTAAAGCTTCCTTTTCCGATATAGTGTAGTTTCTCTCGTATTTTGTTAGAGTTCTACTTGCAAACGCGATAGTCCTGTGTTCGATTTCTTTGCCATCACACATTTCTTGGAAAACTTCTATACCAATTCCATAAGCACTGCTGTCAGTACTCATATGGAAAGGTTTTGATAGTATGGGGTGATGCAAAATATTGTCATTCAAAAGTTCACTTTTAAAATTTTCAAAATCTCTCATGCACCCTTCAGTCCACACTAAAGCACTATTTATCTTAAGTAGATTATTCAAATGAGAACTATTAAAAACTTGCCCCTTGACGAATTTTCTATAGAACCCACATAAACCTATAAATGCTTTCAACTGTTTTCTATTTCTAGGAGCTGGACACCTTGCTATTGCACTCAACTTTTCTGGGTCCTTGCCAATACCGGTCATAGTAATAATGTGCCCCAGAAACTTTATTTCCGACTTCACAAATTCACATTTCTTCCACTTAAGTGTCATGCCCCCTGCATGTAGAGCAACAAAAACTTTCTGCAATAATTCACAATGCTCTTGCCAATCTTCTGTAGCAATCAGTAAATCATCTACATAAATAGTTAGCCGGGAACTCAATTCTCTCCCTAATACAAAGTCCAGTGCCCTAATAAATACGGCCACAGAAGTGCTAAGCCCAAATGGCACTACTTTATACTGATAGCATTTCCCGGCGAATAGAAAAGCGGTATATTTACGTGATTCTTTGCTCAATGGAATTTGCCAGTATCCGGCGGTCATGTCCAGACTGGTTAAATACCTGACGTTATAAAATTCTTGGAGCATTTCGTCCAGATTTTCAGGTCTGTCTATTTTCTTCTCTACAATTTTATTCAAAGTCCTGGCGTCAATAACTACTCTTACTCCCCCATCCCTTTTATTAACGATGATAAGGGGACTATTATATTCGCTGCTACTCCGTTCGATTACACCCCATTCTATCATTTTATCTATTTCCACTTGCACAGCCTGCCTCTTTGATATGGGTACCGAAAACGGTCTTACAAAGAAAGGTTTATGCTCTATTGTCTCAATCTGATATTCGAAGTTCTTAACTAGGCCAGGTTTGTCCGAAAATACGGTGCTATTACTTTCTAAAATATCAAGCAATTCTGTTTCCTGATCAGGAGATATCTCCTTCAAATTTTCCACAATTTCTTTAAAATTATGCCCCTGCTTATCACTCTCTTCTATTAACCTCTGGACATGGCACACCTCATACATGTTTGTCAAACCATCATTCCCTTGGGCCGGCCGGTGTGGCCGTGCGGTTAAAGGCGCATCAGTCTGGAACCACGTGACCGCTACGGTCGCAGGTTCTAATCCTGCCTCGGGCATGGATGTGTGTGATGTCCTTAGGTTAGTTAGGTTTAATTATTTCTAATTTCTAGGCGACTGATGACCTCAGAAGTTAAGTCGCATGGTGTTCAGAGCCTACCATTCCCTTGGTCGATCTCCAACAATAAAGTATCAATTTCTGAATCGAACACTTTCCCATTTTCCTCAACTTTTAATTCCAAATTCATAGATGCATTATTAATTTTGATCACTTCCTGGCTACAATCAATAATAACCTTTTCTTTATCTAACCAATCTATTCCCAGAATCATTTCAGTACTCAAGTCTGGCACAACCAAAAAATCGTGTTCAAATTTTTGTCCTTTTATATTAAATTCAATAAAAATCTGGTTCTTTATCGGCTTGCTAGTCTTGCCAGTAGCACCAACAATTTTTACACCCGTCACTGACATAACTACCAGTCTAGTATTATCGCAAATGTGTTCGAAAAACGACTGGGAGATTGCACTTATCTGAGATCCAGTATCAAGAAGTACTTGCAATTTCACATTATAAATTTCAACAGGTATACAGTTTGTTTAACCGTCAAATGCTTTTCACTGTTGTGGTATTCCCTAAGCAAATCCGGGTCTACGATAACATTGTCCCAAGATATGCTTTTA
Source organism: Schistocerca serialis cubense (assembly GCF_023864345.2). Lineage (NCBI taxonomy): Eukaryota > Metazoa > Arthropoda > Insecta > Orthoptera > Acrididae > Schistocerca > Schistocerca serialis. Next base: position 315,879,525 of record NC_064640.1, on the reverse strand, counting down.
ACATTCACATCACCTATATCAGGCGGTTTCTTTGGTTCTGGGAGTTCAAAATCATTAATTACTTGAACTCTTTGTAAAATAGACCCTGAGTCGTCAGGTGGCCCTTTCTTTCTTTGTTCAGTCTCAACATCTGGATTTTGTTTTGAAACTTCGTCATCATTAGGTACAATATCGCAATTAGCTGTATCCCCATTATTTTCACTAGCATCGAAATATTCGTCATCTGAACTATCGTCCGATTTCGACCATTCTGGATCGCTTTCAGGTTCTAACATAAAAGCTTTTCTGAGACAGGCACTGAGTTCTCCCGCTGCATTTTCGTCAGGCTGTGATTTTAACTCGATATCTTCTTTTGACAAAACGGCCTCATTATCAGCTTTACTCACATCCACTGTTACTTCATACTTAGTGTAATCCTCGTGGACTTCAATTACTTTCAGGTAATTACCTGCCTCTTCCTCACGGTGCCTTTCGGTAGCAGCTTGTACTGTTGGCGGATTATTAACAGAAGTTACTTCCTCGTCAATGCTAAGGATTTCATCCTCCAATTCCTTCCTATCTTTAACCTTCGTCCTATCGGCAGCACGCTTACTTTGCGCGGCGCTATTTACTCTCTCCTCTTCAAATTTGGGCCACGTCACCTTATCGACGTTCCTACTATTTCCTTTTTCACTAATTAACCCCCTTGCCTCATTCTCCTTCTTAAAATCCTCCCACTCACACTGCTTGAGGCCCTTGTACAGATCGTCGATCTGCACACGCCAATCAGTTACTTCTGCTAATTCATTCTCGCCATTTACTTTATTGCTAACCGCACCTCTCTGTGTATCCACTGTTTTATCTACTGTTTCCTTCGTCACGGAATTACCACTCGTAATGTATTTACCAGTTCTTACGGCAATGTTCGTACCTAATGCTGCCTCATCGCTAGCGGCTTCTCTCTGAACAGCTGTTCTGTTAAGCAGGGCCGTTGCCCTCTGTTGCTCCACTCGCCTGTTAACCTGTATTGCTCTGCACGGCGAAGATGACTCATCCGCGCTTGCACCTGACGCTTGTTTCGCAACAACACGTTGCGTCGTTCCGCGCCTGTCTCTAACCTGTCTTATAACTTTAATGTCGATCCGATAACATTTCTTAAATCGGGGCCGGTATATACTGTCCGCTTCCGTTTGGCCCGCAACGTTCGCAGAAATCAGTTTCCCGCGTCGTTATTACTTTGTGCGGTGTACCCTCTACCGCGACCTGAATAACTCCCTATTCCTCTTCCTCTGCCTCTACCTCTCTGGATCATATTGACGCGAAATCCATCGCCGTCATTTCTCTCGTCATTATTACGATAACTTCTATTACCAAAATTCTGATAATTGGCACGACTTTCGCGCCAATGGTCTTCGTCTTCGACCCTCTCGAGAAACGCTTGGAAGCTGCGATGATTGCTTCCCACGTATCTCTTCAAATCTTCTGGAAGCTTTTTATATAGCTCCCATCTGATTTCTGAATCGGATCTTCTTCCTGTTAAATGTGTCAACTTTCGGTACCAATATTCGCAGAAATCTTTCAAAGAATACCTGCCCCTGTTATCATGAAGCTAGGCCATGATAAACTCGCGCCACAAATGATCCTGTTTTTGTTCGGACCAATATTCTTCCGTAAACTTTTGTTTAAATTCTTCGAACGTCATTTTTTCGGTATTCAAATTAATTCCCCAGCGCTTAGCGTCACCTGCTAAGGCGCTAATTACTACGTTTATCTTTTCCTGACCAGACAAGTGTTCAGGAAACATCCTCTCGCAATTTTTGATGAAATCTAACGGATGCCATCCGTTATGTTTCTTGGCGGGATCGAAGCGCTCCGTACCTTCCAACAGCTTCGTAAGTGGTGTGCCATTATAGACAACACCAGGCCTATCTTTAATCTTACTCTCAAGATCGAAAATTTTGCCTTGAAATTTCGAAGTATTTTGTACACATTTTAGTACACATCTGGTAAGTTTTTCTTCTAAATCTCTTTCAGTATCTGAAACTGCCTTTTTTAACTGTGATATTCCGTGTTCACATTCATTTACGATCTCAGTTTTAAGACCGAAAATTTTTTCGTCTTCTTTTGTTTCAACCAGAGGCTCTACTTGCTCTTGCATGTTGAGAATTTCAACATCAAACCTATGGTTAATGTTGTCAATTTCCCCCTGCATAGTATCCATATTTTTATTAATTGTGTCAATTTCAAATTTCATAGTATTTACTACAGAGCTTAAATTACCCACTTTCTGTTCTACCTGTTCTATTTGTTTACTAATTTTAATTCCTTGTTCTTCGACCTGTGCTTTAAGTTGACCAACGTGTGTTTTAAGCTGCTCGTTCTGTGTTTTGAGCTGATTACTTTGTGTTTTGAGCTGCTGATCAACGTGTCTTTTAAGCTGATCATTCTGCGTTTTGAGCTGCTCGGCAACGTGTGTTTTAAGCTGATTATTCTGTGTTTTGAGCTGCTCACTCTGTCCTGCAATTTGTTTGGTTAATTGTTCAAATAAATCGTTCATGCTTAAAATTTTCACACTGTTTTGTTCTACGGAATCGGTGTGTTCCGATCCTACTTCAGAAGTTTCTTTCGGTTCTTTCTTTATCTGTGGAGAATCAAACATGTCAATGGATTCGTTCACGTACCCACTATCGTCTACAAAGTCACCCTCTACTTCCTGTTTTATTCCTAGCTTTGTTCGAGACGATCTCGACATATCAATCTGTTCGTTAACATGTTCGTGATATTGTATGTACGCCAATTGTCTTCCGCTAACGCCACCTGTTATCTGGCCGCGTACACTCCTGTCATTGCCAGCCGCATTTTCCATTACGCTCGGCATATCTACCGTGTCTACGTTCCTGTCCATACTGAATGCAAATTACACCTCTCCACCGTACTTGACGTTCACTGCTATTTACTTTACTGAATATTATTACAATTCGTGCCACTGAACATCCACTGTTCGGTATTCACATTAATTTGTGACCTACAACAACTGGATGTCCTGTCACCGGGAGCCACTTGTAACGCTGCGCTATTGCACACGATACTCTTTAAAGCCTGTACTATGGTAAGTTGACGGGCTTCACCTTAAGAGAAAGGATTTTTGTATAGATGTTGACCGCGTGTACCTGAATGGAGGCAAATCAGACTTACACCCACTCAGTAATAACACTGATACGTCAAGCAAGTACGAAATGAAACTACACGTCAGGACGGACAAGAAACACCACAGAAGATGCTACCAAATTGTTAATAAAACGGTCGCCAGCCTAATTAGGCATTAACTAAGTTTCTTCCCTGTACAAGTTGATGTACGTTTATGCCAAACAACACGCAATAATACTGCATAATATGGTAAATGTTAGAACCAGAAAATCTACTGAACTGATAATTTCACTTTCAGTACCAGTATGGATAAACCATAAATACATAACATTACACTATAATGTTTACTACAAAACTTCGTACTGTCCATTGATCTGATTAAAATCGGGCATAGGTTATCCTAGAAACAGCACTTTCGAAACACACACACAATGTCAATTTTGATAAATGTAAAACACTGACAAATTTTGGGTTTTATATTGGCTTCAACTTTACTGTTCTAATCAGTTTAGAACACTTCAGAATTCAAATGAATAAAAAAAGCGGGGAGGGGGGCGGCTGAAACTGTTATGATCACTGTATTGAAACTATTAACTATTGAAAGCATTGAGCACTCAAGATTTCCAATATATGAATTACTACTCTTTTTATCATATATCCTGCTCATTTAACTACCATTACTTTTGTCTCAAATTAATTAAACTTCATTACTAAACCAATTTCAACATTATCTTCCAACTTTGTCAGACCTATATTATTTGTCTATTACTTCACTAACAACAAAGTTCTTTAAACATCATTCTAACATAGCTAGGTCTGTAGGTAATTATTATTAACATAAATTTTAATTCTTCATCTCGGGACACTCGGATAGCACAACATTAGGAAAGGACCATGTCTAGGTTAGTTGTGAGGATAATTAAATGATAGGACATTTCTGGTAAAATTTAAGTTGTTATTGAACAGAATGGAACAAAAGTAACACTGGTCCATACGAATACAGTACTAAAAGTTTCAACCTGTTCGTATCGATGCAGCGGTCGGCAGGCGGCGAGATGGCGAGGCACAGAGCACACATACAATCACAGCAATGGCTCTTGATGTATCAGCACTTTGCTTCTTCTTAGCGTCGCAATACTTTTCCGTTTAGTGCCTATGGAATATTGCCATGCTGTATAGGCGTCGGAAACGGCACATCCGAGGCTCAACGAAATCACGTTTTCCAGGGGAGCCTCATCGATCCACAACGTGTTTCTCAACTCCGACTACTACTGCTGAGCCCGTTATGCCGTGCAGCGCCCGTGTGCATTTTCCCGCGCTCGCCTGCCATCCACCTTTTACCGCTCCCCTACAGACAGGGTATTCACCCGAGGCTTTGCATTCTACATATCCTAATACATTGCCTACGTATGGACCAGATGCACAATTACAACTTTGACCTCTTACAATAGTTTCAACGTTTCTTACATTTCAATTCTGTTATAACTTTGCATGAAATTTGACATAAATATTAATATTCACATCTAAAGTTGTTTATAGTTTCCTTAACATAATGGCATGAAACAAAAAAGAAATGAAATCAGAACATAGATTACACTAATTTATCGAAAACCAGAAGAAAAAATTATTATATGTACAATAATATAGCGTTGGCGTTGTTACAAGTTGCCTCGAGCACTACTTCAGACATCAGTCGAGTCCATGCCACGTCGTGTTGCAGCACTTCTGCGTGCTCGCGGGGCCCTACATGCTATAGATAGACATACCAGTTTCTTTGGGTCTTCTGTTTGTAAGATAAAGTCAACCTGGTAAACTATATTTTACAAACTATTGTAAGTAGGCTGTTTGGTTTTCTTATTGGTAACGCCACGTGGCGCTCTGTGTGAGAATCACTGGCTGTGCTGTGTGCAGTCTGTGGCTAGTTTGCATTGATGTCTGCCATTGTAGTGTTGGGCAGCGGCAGCTGGATGTGAACAGCTCGTAGTGTTGCGCAGTTGGAGGTGAGCCGCCAGCAGTGGTGGATGTGGGGAGAGAGATGGCGGAGTTTTGTAATTTGTCATGAACTGCTATATATATTATGATGATGTTAAGGTAAATACATTGTTTGTTCTCTATTAATGTCTTTCATTTGCTAACTATCCCTATCAGTAGTTAGTGCCTTCCGTAGTTTGAATCTTTTATTTAGCTGGCAGTAGTGGCGCTCGCTGTACTGCAGTAGTTCGAGTAATGAAGGTTTTTGTGAGGTAAGTGAATTCTGAAAGGTATAGGTTAATGTTAGTCAGGCCCATTCTTTTGTAGGGATTATTGAAAGTCAGATTGCGTTGCGCTAAAAAATATTGTATGTCAGTTTAAGGACAGTCATGTATAATTTGTCAAAAGGGGACGTTTCACTATCTCTGAAAATCTCCTTTTCAGTTTAATACGGGCCTTAGCTGCATTTATTTTTGTCAGTACGTGCTCGGGACAAGAGATTTGTACGGACAATTTTTGAACTACAAGTCAATAAACGAAATTCTAGAACGGGCTGACACGTCCTGGGAATGTTCTCCTGGTGTGCCACTTATACCTTGAAGGTAATTGTTTTATTGTACTATTAAACTAATTTGACGGCGGATTTCAAATTCTGGAAAGCACTGGCCATGAGGAGAATATGTAGGAAAGACTTCTACATCGTGATCCGGTTCAAAATGGCTCTGAGCACTATGGGACTTAACATCTGTGGTCATCAGTCCCCCAGAACTTAGAACTACTTAAACCTAACTAACCTAAGGACATCACACACATCCATGCCCGAGGCAGGATTCGAACCTGCGACCGCAGCAGTCGCGCGGTTCCTGACTGAGCGCCTAGAACCGCTAGACCACCGCGGCCGGCATCGTGATCCGGGATACATAGTTAACATCACATTCTAACTCAGAGAGGGATAAAACTGATACTAACAGTAAATGGGAAACGTCTCTAAGTTTAAGGAATACTGATGTAACTTGTAAGATGTTTAGCGTCTTTTCTAATAAAATTAAAATCATATTTACGAGGGAAATAGCTCATAAGCGATGATTAACTGTCCCTGCCTTACAACGTGTATTGATCTTGACACGTTGTTGAATCACCAGCGAAGTCTTACAACCTACATCAGATCACTTGACTATTGTTTATTTATCTGTGTATGTTCACCAGAATCACAAATAAAGAAAACCAAAGGTTTTGGTCGGGTTCTCAAAGAGAGACCACACAGCATAGTATATACCTGTATACCACTATCAAAACAGCGTGCAATGGGGCCACGACCATGCTTTCTGCTGTTCTTACTGCCTTACGAAAAATGTCAACTCTAATGCACGCTCAGTAATGAAGAGAATGTCTCGAATTACTTCTATGTCACCAAGAGAGATGGTTGGCGTTATTTAAAGTTAATTACGTATGAGATAGTATTAACGAATCTGTTCCTATCTTCCACATCTATTCTTCTTAAGGCCTTAAGAACTCTGCCGTTCTGAGTGAAATATTTAATATTGCAAATGCGAGTATTTAGGCGTTTAAATGACAACTGTAATTTATTGATATCTTGCCTTGTCTAAACTAGAAAATTGGAAGGTAAATGTGAATTTAGAAATTCGGATGAAATTAGTTGAGTCATAGGTATGTTTCTGGGTGACAAAATTTTGGGCAAGAAGATCGTCCCTACAGAGCAATTGCCTGCCATTGGTAAGTTACTTATATTGTGGTTTTTGTCGTTGTTGTGGTCTTCATTCTGAATACTGGTGTGATGCAACTCTCCATACTAGTGAAGCTGTCGAAGCCTCCCATCTCTCCAAAACTACTGCAGCCTGCATCTATTTTAGTCTCCATTCTACAGTCAAGCCTTGATTGTCCTCTGTAAGTTTTACATCACCTCATTTTGCCCCCCCTCCCCCACCACACTTACGCACCACCTCCATCCGTTATCAAACAGGCGATTTCTTGATGTCTCATTATGTGTCCCAACAACCAACCCATTCTTTTCTCCACAATTCGATGCAGTGCCTCTTCATTAGTTATCCGAAATGTCCATCTATACTTCATGATCCTTCTGTAGCACCACATCTCCGATGCTTCGACCGCTTTTCTGTCTGAACTCTTTATCGTCAGCGTTTCATATCCAAACAGGGCTACACTCATGACCAATACTTCTAAATAAGAGTACCTAACAGTCACTTAATTTCGATGTGAGTAAATGTCTGTGTTTCAGAAACTCATTGCTTGCTTTTTCCTATATGCATTTTACACTGTCCAGGCATATTAATATGACCACCTGTCAAAAGCTTTAATAACCATCTTTTGCAGCGCGTACAGCTGCGAGGAATGCAGGAACAGCATCAGTGAGGTTCTGGAAGGTACCAACGGGGATGTGGAGCCCTGCCGACTCCAGAACTGTGGCCGAGCGGTTCTGGGCGCTTCAGTCCGGAACTATGCGGCTGCTACGGTCGCAGGTTCGAATCCAGCCTCGCGCATGGATGTGTGTAATGTCCTTAGGTTAGTTAGACTTAAGTAGTTCTAAGTCTAGGGGACAGATGGCCTCAGATGTTAAGTCCCATAATGCTTAGTCATTTGAACCATTTGAACCATCCAGTACTGTGGCCAGTTGCGCTAGGTTTCTCACGAACAACCCGATCGAGGTTGTCCCACAGATTTCTGATTGGATTTAAATCCTGAGAGTTTGGTGGCAAGGGGTGTATTGTTAGCTCTACGTGGTGCTCTTCGAACCACGCATGTACACTGTGAACTGTGTGACACGTCCCATTGTCCTGCTGGTAGATGCTATCATGCCGAGGAAAAACTAGCTGCATGCCACAAAAGCGTTCCCTAGACCATATCGCTTGCTCCTCCGGCTCTTGCTTTCAGACTTTCACGCAGTACACGCCAACGACCATCTGTCCAATGGTGTATAAAACGTGAGTCGTCTGAAGACGCCACCTGTCACCACTCAGTGGACGTCCAGTTGCCGTGCTGCCGTGCAAATTCCAGCCTTCGTCGCCTATGAACAGCAGTCAGTATGGGTACATGAAATAGGCGCCTGCTGGGGAGGATCATACGCAGCAACCTTCGCTGAACGGCACTGAGGAGACACTGTTCGTAGCACCTTGGTTTATTTGGGTGTTCATTTGCTTAGCCGTTACGGAAATGTTTGCACCTTTGGCCTTAAAGCCAATGATCATGCTGTGTTGGACGTCGGATAAATCGCTAATTTTTTGCATTACGACCACAACTGCAATGTTGTCCGAGACCCCAGACGTGTTTTATATTCCCTCCACCGCTAGTGCTGCCGTTTGCCATTTATGCATCGTTATTGCACGTTGAAGTTGAACGTAGGTGGTGGTAACATTAATGTGACTCGATGGTGTCTTTTCTGTCTATTTTGGCAGTCGTCAATAATTCTGGTGATTACTTTCTAATCTAATTTAATCAACAACGCACGGTTTAATGCAGCTATATTCCTATAACATTGTTTTACTTTTGTTGGTGTTCGCTTTTGAAATCTTTTATAGACACTATCAGTTCCGCTCAACTGACCTTCATAGCCCTTTGCCGTCTCTAACAGTATTACAATACCACGGTAGACGTCAGAATTTTTATATCTTCTCCATGAATTTCAATTCTCTTTTCAAATCCCTCTCTGCTTTTTTTTTAATATTTGCCCGAGGTACGGATTGAATAACACTAGGGATAAGCATCAGTCCTGTATGACAGCCTTCTCAATCATTCTTTCCGTTTATGGCGTTCGACGCTTTTGGATGCAGTGTTGTTTCAGTACAAGTTATAGCCAACCTTCGCTCCATTTATTTTGCCATTCTACCTTCAAAATGTCAATGAGTGTATTCCCTTCAATATTATCAAAAGCCTTCTCTAAATCTACAAATGCCTTTCTTCAGTCCATCTTCTAAGACAAGTGGTAGGGTCAGTATTTTCTCGTGTGTTCGTACATATCAGAAACTGATCTTCCCCCTGGACGGGTTTTGTTAGTCTTTTCGATCTACTGTAAACAATTCGCGTCAATATTTTCATACATTTATTAATTAAACTAATGGCTCAGCAATATACTTCCTTGTGAGATTTCACATTTTTTGGAACTGGAATTATAACGTTCTTCTTGAAGTCCGAGGATATTTCACCTACCTCAGTTATCTGGCATACCAGTCGCCTGGCAAGAAAAATGGATCCCTTACTGAATTGTTTGAGTACATACACTAAGCAAATAACTAAGATATTAATTTTCATCGAGCCCACCACAGTCATTGACGATAATTAGGCTATAAATTGTAACAAAGTAGTAATAGTGACTCGGAAAGTTCACTACACAGCAACAAAAATTTTTGATCATTTCCCCAGTAAAGCCAAATGACAAGTCAGAAAGCAAGTTTTAAATCTAACTTAAAATAATTTATCCTGGACAACGCATTCTATTCCATTCACAAATTTTTACTACATAACTGGCTGACAATAAAAAATAAGAGTACCTAGATGAGTACGACTACAAATATAATGTGTTCAATAATGTTAACACTATCTATTTCGATTAAAGAATTGTTGGAATGATCTATGGAACATGTAACTAACCGTATTGGTAATATTATTCCGAAGTAGCCTGCCGATGGGTACCGTGTATACTCTCATGCGTCCAAAAAGACTTAGTGAAGGGTTTAAGCTGTGAAAGTAGCATCTATATGCTGTTGTGGTACCATCTGAAGTGGGATATAACACCGAAAGCGAAGGTGATCATATTAGTGCGTGCTATTATTGGCCTCTGAAGCTGGCCACCAAGAACAGTGCTACAGTACTGACTATATTGCTTCTATGTCGCAAATATTCTCTTATTATTGATATTCGTAATTGTCAAAGGAGAAAAACTGCCAATATCCAAATCGAAAATATACTTTTTTTTCTTTTTTTTTAACATATTGAGACTGTACCTAAGATGTTGAAAGTCTCATGTAATGAAACCGTTTCTGGTCTGTCGGCAGTCAAACTGTCGTAGTGTCTGTGGCTTGCCGATAATCACTTATTAGCCGCCTAAGAAAGTAGTCCGAAAAAATTGCCTCACAAAGAAGTCGGGTCCTCAGAAGGGGAGTGCCTTCACACAGTAGCAGTAAGGTCACCAAATTGCATCCCCGGGGAATCATCCGGAGGCTACGCCACTGAAGCATCAGTACATTATTGCGGACGGTGAGCGTGAATTGGCCATACGGGTTTATTGTGGAGCTCAGGGTACCGCAGATTTTCAACGTGTGCGGAGCTGGGCACGGGAAACGTATAATTTAAAAAAACACGCTCACTTGTGCTCGACATCGAACAAGTGGCCGCAATCTGTCCACCGTTGGTCCTTTATTTCTTTGTATGGTCACGAATATAGACCGTGTGATGCGGAAATTGCAATCCACAGAAATAATTTCAATCAGGCCTTCACAACAGATGTTATTTCTTTACCAGTCAACCCATTCATCTGGTATGTAGTTCACTGAACATGTCTGTGACGTTACTACAATAGCCAGTATATCTGACAGCTATTTTAATTCTGAGCGTCCCTTTATCGTGTTCCTATTTTTCAGAAAGAGTAGTAGTAGGTAGTACATTCTAGAATTTGATCACAGAAATCACGTTTACTTTGGAGGAGAATTTCACATAACAAGTAAATGAATTACTTAAGTTGGAGCGGTAAATATTAGTAAATTAATTGTACTGACGTATGACGTCTCCTGATACTAAATATTAAATTATCACTGTTTCAAGTTCTTGGGCAACCTATCATCACAGTAGTATAAGAAATTAAGCTGTAATGCCAAAATAAGTCAAGTAGCATTTGAATTATTTTATGATGAGCATTATGCTTTTCATATCCGCCAGCTGTATTGAGACAGTTATAAAAACTGAACACGGCAGTATGTGACTTTTCTATCTACTGCAGCTTGGGCCAACAGTGTAATGGCACTTACCTGTGCTGGCAGATACACACATTTAAACTTGTTTCTGTTTTCTACGAGCATACAACGAACGTGAACATTTCCCTGAAAAGCATGACTTATTGACAAAACCTGTTATTAAAATATGTATTATCTTCTTACTAATATCACAACAAGTAGGAGTGTTTCAAAAATAATTTAGCAAATAAATTTGAGCATTGTTTCAAATGGTTCAAATGGCTCTGAGCACTATGGGACGTAACATCTTAGGTCACCAGACCCCTAGAACTTAGAACTACTTAAACCTAACTAACCTAAGGACATCACACACATCCATACCCGAAGCAGGATTCGAACCTGCGACCGTAGCAGTCGCGTGGTTCCGGTCTGAAACACGTAGAACCGCTCGGCCACCGCGGCCGGCTGCATTGTTTCCTCAGAGCACTGTTATCAGTGTTTCTTGCAGTTCTCCAGGATATTCTATGTTGAATACACACCGCATAACAAAGTCAAAGTTTTAACGAGTTTTGTGAGGCATTTTATACCTTTCCTGATCTCATACGACGGTGTAATTGCCGGCCGCGGTGGTCTAGCGGTTCTGGCGCTGCAGTCCGGAACCACGGGACTGCTACGGTCGCAGGTTCGAATCCTGCCTTGGGCATGGGTGTGTGTGGTGTCCTTAGGTAAGTTAGGTTTAAGTAGTTCTAAGTTCTAGGGGACTTATGACCTAAGATGTTGAGTCCCATAGTGCTCAGAGCCATTTGAACCAATTTTTGATGGTGTAATTGATAACAAGACGGAACTAGCGGAGGCCAACCATTATGCACAAGCTACATGTTATCCACAATTTAGCACGGAAAAGAATATTTCCTCATAAACATTCAACACATCTTTCATCATTATTTTGACGAAGAAAGTCTTTGACAATCTACTAGGCATAGAGCATTATCGTCCAGATTCATGAAAACAGGAATGTACTGAACTAATGTAGTTACTTTGGCAAAACATTTTGTCAGTGAAACCAATATGTTTTAACAGCTCTAAAAAGTGAAGCAACTTTGTCCACTATTACTTCTTGATAGCAAAAAAAGAAGAAATTCGTGATGTATCACAGATTAGCAGTATTCAACTTTTATGTATCGTCACGTCGAATGCCTAAGCGACCATAGTCTGCGCGCGGAATTCTCTTCGATGGTTGGTTGTATAGTCACTACACATTGATATGAATTTGCGAAGTATTTTGATATATGATGCGGAAGAAGTAGCCAGTGATGATACTATCCGTCTCCTATTACCTTTTGCCGCGCGGGATTAGCCGAGCGGTCTTGGGCGCTGCAGTCATGAACTGTGCTGCTGGTCCCGGCGGAGGTTCGAGTCCTCCCTCGGGCATGGGTGTCTGCGTTTGTCCTTAGGATAATTTAAGTTAAGTAGTGTGTAAGCTTAGGGACTGATTACCTTAGCAGTTAAGTCCCATAAGATTTCACACACATTTGATCATTTCTTATTACCTTTTAAAGAATTTTAAACTGACAGTTCTCTTTTTCTATACTGCGTTTCTCAGAACGACGTTTTGAAAATTGGGGACAGATTTCTTAAGCCAAAACAAGAAAGAAATGTCCAGTAAATACGGACCCTAAAATGCATATCTTATGAATTATGAGTACTTGTTCAGTAGAGGAAATATTTTTACTGTAGCAATGATTTTAGAGCCCATGTTTACTGGTCGTTTTCTTCTTCTCTTGGTCCATACATCTCCTCCCAAAACATGGAAAGCAAAGAAATTTCAGTAGAAGCCCTTCAGTTTGCTTTATCGACGATGATTAAGTGCTCATAGCTCGTAAGTTATGTATTTAAGAACCCATGTTTACTGCACATATTTTCTTGTTTTGGCGTATAGAAAACTATCCCCAAAGTTCTAAAACGTCATTCTGAAACTCTCTCTCTCTCTCTCTCTGTGTGTGTGTGTGTATACTCACACACACACACACACACACACACACATATATATATATATATATATATATATATATATATATATATATATGATTGCAGCAACCCGTCCCAACCCGTCCATCTCACTGACAACCGGCTTCATTCAGTTTCATATTAACCACAATTCACTGGAAATCAACTACCAGCACAGTTCTACCGAAAACATAAAGTACTGTGAAAGTTACTACTGAGGACAGTGAGATATCCGCAAAATTTGAGTAAATTGTCGGAGCGAGCACTTATTTTAGTCATCAATATTACGACGAAAATTTACAAGAAAACGTGACAAATGTTCTTTGATAAGATAGTTAAATTACATAGTGTACCTCAACAGACCTATATTCTTTTAAAAGTGGAACTATTATGCAGTATGAAACATTGCTATTCCATTATTTAACGGGTGTTGTTGTGCAGAGAAAGGAATCCCTCTCCAGTAAAGAATATACTAAACATTAGCTAAGTACAGTTAAAAATGTAGTAAGTGGAAACTTAGAACTTCCAGCTTGACAGATGAATTTGTCTGCTTGTTTCAGGTCTTTGACGCATTCACCGGATACTTTGATTAATCTGGAAAGCTCAAGGACATAACAATAAAAGGAATTTTTCCATTTATTGCTTTGACGACAAGCTTTCTGGAAACTCAAGGGAATAATACCTGAATGTATAGGATACTCATTGAATTACATGCGAAAAAGTAACAGATACATTTTATGATTAAGAATTCTAATGACCAAATGAGGTCAAAGGACATGTAAAATTCGGCTGGTTCTTTAATTAATTAGGCTCAGAATCGTTTGGTCCTTGGTGATAAAGGGTGTTCCGTATGTAATCAGTACATCTGCAGCATAGCCGTAGTCTCACCAAAGTAATGTTAAGCCGCTCGCTGTCATGGCAGACTTGGCTGCCTGCTGTTGCTTGTATGACCCTGCAGCCATAGCCCTGTTCCACGTCTGCAGGTACGGGCTACGATTTGCAAGTGCAGAGGACGCGTCATTAACATGCGACGGCTGTCACAGTCTGACCCACGGGCTTATCTCCAGGTATTCTGAGGGGACGACATCGCTGATGAAGCAATCAGTGTGGACTGCCGCAGAACACCACAATCTGGCACCGGCGGTAATTATCCCCTTGTCTGAAGACGTCTTTGTCCCTGAACGAGAATAGTTGCAAAACTGTAAGAGGCCCATTCCTACGTAGTGAGACTAAGTGGTCACCACAGGTGACGTTAACTACAGTGATGAGTCAAAGTATAAAGCCGCGTTGAAAAGTAACACCGCCGGATTTTTAATGCGAAAATCCTTAACGCTTTTTAAATAAGAAGATCGTTATTGACTTTATACACCTTTATTCGTGATGTCTACATATTTGTAGCTATCGACTAGGAATTGTAGAGTGTAACGTGGCCGTGTGTGACATAACAATGTCGCTGTGTGAGAAACAGCTTGTTGTAATCGATATTCGAATTCAAAGAGTTCATCCACACATGCAGCACTCTCTCCAGACCACAAAAGAGCGCTGCGACATCTGCAACAGTACCACCCCTTTGCTTCACTGTTATCGATCATACTCCATACAATCCACACTTGTCACCATCCGATTTTCATCTGTCTCCAAAACGTAAAGAACACCTTCGAGGACTTCATTTTCATAGTGATCAATGCGTGTAAGCAGATGTGAGGTTGTGGGTCCGTCAATGTAGTCAAACATTATAAATCGAGCTATGTGACACAGTGATTAGCCCAATGGACTCGCACACAGGAGGACGACGGTTCAAACCCGCGTCCGGGCATCCTGATTTAGATTTTCCGTGATTTCCTTAAATCTTTTCAGGCAAATGCTGGGATGGTTCCTTTGATAGGGAGTGGCCGATTTCCTTCCCCATCCTTTCCTAATCTGAGCTGGTGCTCCGTCTCTAATGACCTAGATGTTGACGGGAAGTTCAACACTAATCTCCTCCGCTTTCCTCCTCAAACATTCTACAGTGACGGTATTAACAAACTTGTCTCCAATTGCGAGAAATGTGTTCATCACCAAGGTTATTATGTTGAGAAATAAATATGTATACACGAAGAATAACGTTGATAACATTAGTTTTATTTAAAAAGCCTTAAGGGTTTCCACTTAACAATTTGGAGGCTTTACTTTTCAGCACACCCTCGTAATATACGTGCAGAAATTTCTTGATACCTCTCCTGTACTTAACTGCACTCAGACTTAGTATTTGTCAGTGGATAATATTCCATATTTACATTAATCCTCATAGTCGCCACAGATCTTTTTCATGTCATCGGTATAATACATGACGACATGACTTTTAGTATATTTTTTCGTTACAAAAATGTTGCTTGTGTGTCATGGACCAACTTTTCAGACTTCTGAGATTGGTTCCTGTTTCTCATTATCAAAACTGCAGAAATTAATTTTTTTGCCTAATGCTTATAGCGACAACTATTTCTAATTGAATTGTACGTTATACCATCAATACCTGAACAAATCATTGTTTTGAAGAATGCATGGGAGAATTCAAACACAATTATCCAGGTACGTAGGCATCGTTATATTGGTATTCATTTGCTCCTTAATTAAGAGAGCAGAAATTCGATAGTACATATACCCATACTTCGCTTTCATTTCGCTGCCACACGATTGCATGGCCTGTACAACTAACGTTTGAGATTAGGCGCTTTCACTCAATTCAGCAAGGCATCAAAAGTGTAAGAACACAAAAAACGGTGATTTTATGGTGAAAAATACGTAAACATATATATCACTATCACACACAGGCTGTGGTATCAACGTCTTATCATCTTTCCATAACTGATGGTGCCTCTCACGGGCACGATGAATTATAAAAGACGCCTAGGGTTTTGTCTCTAGCAGAAGTCGTTTTGCATGACGTGATCCATCACTCCTAGAATATATGTACATATGATGGTTGTACATTTCATAGGCCAGACACAGTTTTTATTGATGTGTATATGATTCAGTATGATAGGATAAAATATAAAGCTTATGAAACATCTTATGGTTATGTGAAACAAGTGTCAGATACAGTTTGGGCTTATAAATAAAAAAACGTCCAAATGATGATCATTATATGCTTTTCTTGGCTGTGAATCTTCTGCTCCACCAACGCTGCAAGATAAAGTCACACACTCCATACAAGCAGTACGAATTAGGATGTTACACAATTCATTCGACCAGCACAAGCGGAATGATGTAGTCTATATACAACAGCTTATTAAATGTCGGTTCTTCCACGTGTCATACCCTCGGTATTGTAGATTTTCATTATCACAGAGGTGTCTGAACTTCATATGATGTATTTTCAGTAGCACATCAGGCGATTTAGACCCATAGTTAAAGGTATCAGATAGATTATATTATGGTAAGACAGAGACTTAGGAACCAGGTTTTAAATTGTAAAACATTTCCAGGGGCAGATATGGACTCTGACCACAATCTATTGGTTATGACCTGTAGATTAAAACTGAAGAACCTGCAACAAGGTGGCAATTTAAGGAGATGGGACCTGCATAAATTGAAAGAACCAGAGGGTGTACAGAGTTTCAGGGAGGTCATAAGGGAACAATTGACAGGAATGGGGGAAAGAAACACAGTAGAAGAAGAATGGGTAGCTTTGAGGGGTGAAGTATCGAAGGCAGCAGAGGATCAAGTAGGTAAGAAGACGAGGGCTAGTAGAAATCCTTGGGGAACAGAAGAAATATTGAATTTAAACGATGAAAGGAGAAAATATAAAAATGCAGTAAATGAAGCAGGCAAAAAGGAATACAAACGTCTCAAAAATGAGATCGACAGGAAGTGCAAAATGGCTAAGCAGGGATAGCTAGAGGACAAATGTAAGGATGTAGAGGCCTATCTCACTAGGGGTAGGATAGATACTGCCTACAGGAAAATTAAAGAGACCTTTGGAGATAAGAGAATGACTTGTATGAATATCAAGAGCTCAGATGGAAACCCAGTTCTAAGCAAAGAAGGGAAAGCAGAAAGGTGGAAGGAGTATATAGAGGGTCTATACAAGGGCGATGTACTTGAGGACAATATTATGGAAATGGAAAAGGATGTAGATGAAGATGAAATGGGAGGTATGATACTGCGTGAGGAGTTTGACTGAGCACTGAAAGACCTGAGTCGAAACAAGGCCCCCGGAGTAGACAACATTCCATTGGAACTACTGACGGCCTTGGGAGAGCCAGTCCTGACAAAACTCTATCATCTGGTGAGCAAGATGTATGAAACAGGCGAAATACCCTCAGACTTCAAGAAGAATATTATAATTTCAATCCCAAAGGAAGCAGGTGTTGACAGATGTGAAAATTACCGAACTATCAGTTTAATAAGTCACAGCTGCAAAATACTAACACGACTTCTTTACAGACGAATGGAAAAACTAGTAGAAGCCAACCTCGGGGAAGATCAGTTTGGGTTCCGTAAAAACACTGGAACACGTGAGGCAATACTGACCTTACGACTTATCTTAGAAGAAAGATTAAGGAAAGGCAAACCTACGTTTCTAGCATTTGTAGACTTAGAGAAAGCTTTTGACAATGTTGACTGGAATACTCTCTTTCAAATTCTAAAGGTGGCAGGGGTAAAATACAGGGAGCGAAAGGCTATTTACAATTTGTACAGAAACCAGATGGCAGTTATAAGATTCGAGGGACACGAAAGGGAAGCAGTTGTTGGGAAGGGAGTAAGACAGGGTTGTAGCCTCTCCCCGATGTTATTCAGTCTGTATATTGAGCAAGCAGTAAAGGAAACAAAAGAAAAATTCGGAGAAGGTATTAAAATTCATGGCGAAGAAATAAAAACTTTGAGGTTCGCCGATGACATTGTAATTCTGTCAGAGACAGCAAAGGACTTGGAAGAGCAGTTGAATGGAATGGACAGTGTCTTGAAAGGAGGATATAAGATGAACATCAACAAAAGCAAAACGAGGACAATGGAATGTAGTCTAATTAAGTCGGGTGATGCTGAGGGAATTAGATTAGGAAATGAGACACTTAAAGTAGTAAAGGAATTTTGCTATTTGGGGAGCAAAATAACTAATGATGGTCGAAGTAGAGAAGATATAAAATGTAGACTGGCAATGGCAAGGAAAGCGTTTCTGAAGAAGAGAAATTTGTTAACATCGAGTATAAATTTAAGTGTCAGGAAGTCATTTCTGAAAGTATTTGTATGGAGTGTACCCATGTATGAAAGTGAAACATGGACGATAAATAGTTTGGACAAGAAGAGAATGGAAGCTTTCGAAATGTGGTGCTACAGAAGAATGCTGAAGGTTAGATGGGTAGATCACATAACTAATGAGGAAGTATTGAATAGGATTTGGGAGAAGAGAAGTTTGCGGCACAACTTGACCAGAAGAAGGGATCGGTTGGTAGGACATGTTCTGAGGCATCAAGGGATCACCAATTTAGTATTGGAGGGCAGCGTGGAGGGTAAAAATCGTAGAGGGAGATCAAGAGATGAATACACTAAGCAGATTCAGAAGGATGTAGGTTGCAGTAGGTACTGGGAGATGAAAAAGCTTGCACAGGATAGAGTAGCATGGAGAGCTGCATCAAACCAGTCTCAGGACTGAAGACCACAACAACAACCACAGTTAAAAGTTGCCATTATCTGTTTAAAACTGATACGCAGTTAACGTCATTCATGGCCAGAAAATACTATTACTTTTCATTATATCGTAGGTTTCCTGAAATTAGCACTAGCATGAACTAGGATTCAAGTGGCATAGCCACTACAGCAGACTTGCTTGCCATCATTGACATTGTTTGTACTTTACGACAGTTCCTCATCTTTGGCTCTAAGTGGACGGCTAATGAAAAATGAAAATGTTTGACCTCGAAGTGGGAATTTAGATATGAAAGGACACAGAGTGGGACAAGAAAAACTGATGAATTATGTTAATAATTAACAGTCATTTTGTTAAACGAATCTATGTCCAACCAATATGAAGGTTTTTAAATGCTTCAAAATCGCCATATCACAAGCGGAAAGTTATTTGTACTTGTGCAGTATTAAATAAGTTTTAAGTTAGTAAAAACTGGGAGAAAATGCATTGATAGAAACGTGACCTCATGATTCCCTTGGCAGAAACTCATTTCCTAGAGTCAGCTCCTCTTATCAAACAGGAGTGGTGAGGGAGAGGTTACGTTTACAACCTGGCTTCAGATCGGCTATAACGGAGTTGAAAGGGCGGATTTGTTTTCAAACGGTCTTGGGACTAGCTATAGCTGATTTGAGAGGGTGGATACTTGAGATATTCTTCATCCATTCCACGATCTCGTATCTTTAGTATCTTTTTTATTTAGGTCAATTGGGCTTGGATTGAGTAAAGGTAAGAATAAAGAGAATGTTGTTGTTGTTGTGGTCTTCAGTCCTGAGACTGGTTTGATGCAGCTCTCCATGCTACTCTATCCTGTGCAAGCTTCTTCATCTCCCAGTACCTACTGCAACCTACATCCTTCTGAATCTGCTTAGTATATTGATCTCTTGGTCTCCCTCTACGATTTTTACCCTCCACGCTACCCTCCAATGCTAAATTTGTGATCCCTTGATGCCTCAAAACATGTCCTACCAACCGATCCCTTCTTCTAGTCAAGTTGTGCCACAAACTTCTCTTCTCCCCAATCCTATTCAATACCTCCTCATTAGTTACGTGATCTACCCACCTTATCTTCAGCATTCTTCATGAATGGTGGAATGTGATATCCAGGATTTGCCAGGAGTGGATGAGGGGAAGCAGGCAGGTCGAGATGTTACAAATTGGAAGGAAGTGAAGTGTCAGTAACTAGTTTTGAGCAAGACGACGACAACTCTACGTACTAATATACGAATACACATTACCAACTTCGGCTAGTTTTAGCCACTTTGATTTGTAGAAGTATTACACTAGTTGTCACTGCATGATTCACCAAGAGCAGCAATGCTTAAACTTATACTCTAGAACTGCACATCATTCAGGCAAATAACTACAGATAGAGTTTTTTTTAATTTGTTATACGATTGTAAACTCTCGTAAATGAAATAATGACTGGAAAATGAGGTGCATCGCCTGTTTCTAGTGTTTTTTATTATTCAGTTCAAAGTAGTATGATTAAATTATTATCAAAAAAATTGAGAGAGATTAGATATGATACATTTGGTCAGGGGACATTTAGTCGATTTCTTGAGAAAAGAGGAATGCGGTGTTCACTGTTGCTAATTATTTGGTGGCCATGAATTCTCTTGCACTCTACGAAATACCTGAAAACATATCATTGTGTGTCTGGACTGAAAATTTCTTCAACAGGATGTAGCAGGTGCTTCATGGGCTGAGGTATCGTCTTCAAACCGTAAGAGTAAGCCAGATATATATCATAAATCTGTAAACCTGTGACTGGATCACAACTTTTAACATAGCAGACGAAATCAAGTGACTTGTCCGACGACGTTTTCCTTCATCAATGATAGGTCATGAGCAATGACGAAATTTATAAAGCAGAGACTGCTCGAAAATGGTTTTGCACATTGAAGAATGCATTTTAGAATAATGATTGTGTTATAGCTGAAATGTAAGGAAACGTTATTCATTACTCATAATTAAATGAAAAGCCATGTCGTTATTTGAGAATATTTTAGAGTTGAATGTTAGCAAACGCCACACTAGGTGCAGAGAAAGGCATTGGAGAAATCAGAGACTGCTCGAAAATGGTTTTGCACATTGAAGAATGAATTTTAGAATAATGATTGGGTTATAGCTGAAATGTAAGGAAACGTTATTCATTACTCATAATTAAATGAAAAGCCATGTCGTAATTTGAGAATATTTTACGGTTGTATGTTAGCAAATGCCACACTAGGTGCAGTGAAAGGCATTTGAGAAAGCTTTACTTATCAGTGAAGGAACTAGCTTACAAGACTTTCTTGTGACGAATTCATGAACATCCAAAGAACATTACCGTCTCAATAAAAATGAAAATTAGTAAGGCATGAAAAAACACTTTTACTATTAATGGCGGGAATGTTAACGTACTACGAAAGGGTCAGAGTAGTATCTATAACACTATGACAGAGGATACTGCAACAAAAGAAATTAACTTCGCGTGATGGGCTACTAGCAAATTTCCGGAAGCTTTAATTCACATAAAAGTGTAAGAACATTTTATTCGCTCCTGTGTAAATGCTGCTTAAGGATTTCATCGAAAGAACTACGTACTGGTGCACATAATGAAATGTTTATTATTCGAAGAAATGGTTAAAATGTTTCTAGAACAGCACTCTATACCACACACTAGGCTCTTCGTACAACTGTAGAGGTAGGCTACGTCGGTTGCATACAAGGGTATTTTATACTTCGAAGCTCATTCCTCTCGAAATCACCATTGGCTAGCGGTAGAATTTTCGTGTAATGCCGCATGTTTTTTCATTGGCAGCTAATCATAAATTAAAATTGCGTACAACTCAGTTGCATATAGATTTTTCTTAATGTTTCTGAAAAATTTGAAGGAGGCTGAGCATCATTATTGCCCCTGAAACTCGGAATTTGACGGGATGGTTGCATATTGCGACCATTCTTACTGGCGATGGCTGTCAGATCTCTCTTTCAGATCTTCAGTTACGCATGTTTACCACGAGGATTTAAAACTTTTTCATATGCCCGGTGATGACTGTACTGATTAAACATTTAGCGGTACATTTGCTTGTATGTGACATGGTTAAGATATTCCGGATTATTGAAAATAGCAGACAACGAACATAAAGAATAAATTTATAGTTGTGCCATTAAGTTGCAGATAACATTTAATGTCATGTTTAAACACAACTTTTATAATTTCGTAAAGTCCTGTTGTTCATGATCTCATCTTTTGGAAAGTGTGTTAGGGATTAGTTTCCTATTGTTGAAGACTATCGAGGGAACCGCTCGCCATTTACCTCTCCTCCAAATCCGGACATTCGTTGGAAGGAGGTTCCCTACAGCGGCCTTCCTTACCTCCAGAGTTCCTTCTTAATCTCGGGCTCCTAGTTTTCAAAGTCGTTTGGAGAGGACCGCAGACGTCGCGCCGACCTAAACTGCATAAAAGAATGGGGTCATAAAGTTTTAATTTCCTTCCCTTTATTGGAATTCGAAACTAAGTTCTTCTTCGGCCTGTGAGCTCTGAAAGTGCTTGTCCTCCCTTCGGATAAACTCTTCAAGTCCTTGTACATATAATAACTGTTACCGAACTTTCCCTTTTCAGCACTCGCAGGTATTTCTTCAGTAGCTTTTCAGTAGCTGCCCGTGCAGAAGTAGAAGATGAAACACAATCTTTAAGTGGATATACAGGGTGTCCACAATTAAAGTTCCAGTTTCAAAACGCTTTAGAAAAAGAACTGCTACTCAAAATGACGTCAAATTTGAACAGCATATTATTGGCGTAGGAGAAAACGTCACGGGACAAAAAATGAAATAAAATGAAATAAAATAAAAAAATTAAAAAACGGAATCGCAATACGACGGCTATGGTTTGAGTTGCATATTTCACCATCCGTACTGTTCAATGAGCATAGCTGCAGAAGTTCGGCAGTCAACAGCCGTGGCAGTTTTAATTTGGTAAGCCCGTCCACCAGGGTAAGGGCGTACCAAATTGGATGATTAGGATGAGAAAAATCGGTTTTTAATTGTCCTGTGAACAAAACCACATAAAATACAAAATGACATCGGATTTTAATTGTTCTTGGACGAAAAATCGCAATCGCATAAAAAGCAAAATGGTATTTGTGTTTAACCGTCGTGAGGCTGTCGCAAGACAATATGCTGTCCACCGTTTTCTGCTACAAGTTGAAATCGAGAAACAGCATGTTCCACAATGTATCGGAGTGTCTTGGCGTTCACGTTCAGAATGAGTTGCTTAATGCGGGCCTTCAATTCATCTACGTTCGTAATTCGAGCACTAAACACATCTTTCAGATAACACCACAGCCTGAAGTCACACGGATTACGTTCAGGTGATATGGATGTAAGGAAACGACGGCTGATAATTCTAGCAATTCGGAATCGTCGCTGCAGCAGCCACTTCACTGGCAGTACAATGTGCGAAGAAGTACCATCCTGCTTGAAAATGATACTACCCACACATTCACGCTGTTGAAGGGTGGGAATAACGGTGGTGCGCAAAAGGCTACCTGTGACGGCACAGGTAAGAGGACCCGTCGGGTACATACCCTCTTAAAAATACGGCCCTACGATAAACAACGGCGTCAACCTACACCACAGAGTCACCTGTGCGCAATGAAGTTGTACCGGTTGATTTGGATGTTGATTCCCGTTGCCGTTTTGCTGCAATTCTGCGGATTCACGCGTCCTTACAGATGGAAATGGGCTTCGTCTGTCCACAGAATGTTCCAATCATTGTCCACTTCCACGCGAGCAAAAAATTCCAGACCGAACGTTTGTCGCCGGCCGGAGTGGCCGTGCGGTTCAGTCTGGAACCGAGCGACCGCTACGGTCACAGGTTCGAATCCTGCCTCGGGCATGGCTGTGTGTGATGTCCTTAGATTAGTTAGGTCTAATTAGTTCTAAGTTCTAGGCGACTAATGACCTCATAAGTTAAGTCGCATAGTGCTCAGAGCCATCTGAACCATTTGAACGTTTGACAATGCTGGGAGGTCAGCAGGAAGCAACTCCTGAACATGTATGATTTTGTATGGCTAGAGAAGCAGGATGTTTCGTAGGCGTGTCCAACGTTCCGGCAATTCCTCATGCACTGCATATCTACACACCACCGCTCGACAACTCCTGTAGTTCTGTGGTCATATCTTGGGCCAGACGTCGGATCAACTACTTTTCTTCGTGTGCCACATAGCATTCCAAAATAACCTGTCTTTCTGAATTTTGTGATCTTTTCCCCATATCCTTTGCAGATATTGGACCAAAGCCTTTTTTAACTACGTTGAGTGTCGAGAACTTCTGGAGGGCTGCTGGTGCACAGTCACCGTTTTTGTAAAAGAGCTTTACTAGCAGCATGCGATACTTCACGGATACAGTCATGTTGCTCGTCTCGACCGCAGGCTGAGGATCAGCCGTGTGCCACGTGTCTGTTGGTATGCATATTCTGACGCTTACAGAGCCATATAGTGGTCAAATTTCCGTCAGATTTTTGTTCCATAACGTTTCCCCTGCGCCATTCTATGCTGTTCATATCTGACGTTACTTTGAGCGGTGATTCTTCTTCTACAGCGTTTTGAAACGAACTACACTACTGGCCATTAAAATTGCTACACCAAGAAGAAATGCAGATGATAAACGGGTATACTAGAACTGGCATGTGATTACATTTTCACGCAATTTGGGTGCACAGATCCTGAGAAATCAGTACCCAGAAAAACCACCTCTGGCCGTAATAACGGCCTTGATACGTCTGGGCATTGAGTCAAACAGAGCTTGGATGGGGTGTACAGGTACAGCTGCCCGTGCAGCTTCAACACGATACGACAGTTCATCAAGAGTAGTGACTGGCGTATTGTGACGAGCCAGTTGCTCGACCACCATTGACTAGACGTTTTCAGTTGGTGATAGATCTGTAGAATGTGCTGGCCAGGGCAGTAGTCGAATATTTTCTGTATCGAGAAAGGCCCGTACAGGACCTGCAACATGCGGTCGTGCATTATCCTGCTGAAATGTTGGTTTTCGCAGGGATCGAATGAAGGGTAGAGCCACGGGTCGTAAAACATCTCAAATGTAACGTCCACTGTTCAAAGTGCCGTCAATGCGGACAAGAGGTGACCGAGACGTGTAACCAATGGCACCCCATACCATCACTCCGGGTGATACGCCAGTATAGCGATGACGAATACACGCTTCCAATGCGCGTTCACCGCGATGTTGCCAAACACGGATGCGACCATCATGATGCTGTAAACAGAACCTGGATTCATCCGATAATATGACGTTTCGCCATTCGTGCACCCAGTTTCGTCGTTGAGTACACCGTCGCAGGCGCTCCTGTCTGTGATGCAGCGTCAAGGGTAACCTCAGCCACGGTCTCCGAGCTGATAGTCCATGCTGCTGTAAACGTCGTCGAACTGTTGGTGCAGATGGTTGTTGTCTTGCAAACGTCCCCATCTGTTGACTCAGGGCTCGAGTCGTGGCTGCACGATCCGTTACAGCCGTGCGGATAAGATGCCTGTCATCTCGACTGCTAGTGATACGAGGCCGTTGGGATCCAGCACGGCGTTCCGCATTACCCTCCTGAACCCACCGATTCCACATTCTGCTAACAGTCATTGGATCTCGACCAACGCGAGCAGCAATGTCGTGATACGATAAACCGCAATCG
Organism: Schistocerca serialis cubense; assembly: GCF_023864345.2. Taxonomy (NCBI): domain Eukaryota; kingdom Metazoa; phylum Arthropoda; class Insecta; order Orthoptera; family Acrididae; genus Schistocerca; species Schistocerca serialis. The sequence goes on along the minus strand of NC_064640.1, from coordinate 315,854,150 downwards.
CGATGGGCTACAATCCGCCCTTTGTCAAAGTCGGAAACGTGATGGTACGTATTTCTCCTCCTTATACGAGGTATCACAACAACGTTTCACCAGGCAACGCCGGTCAACTGCTGTTTGTGTATGAGAAATCGGTTGGAAACTTTCCTCATGTGAGCGCGTTGTAGGTGTCGCCACCGGCGCCAACCTTGTGTGAATGCTCTGAAAAGCTAAACATTTGCATATCACCTCATCTTCCTGTCGGTTAAATTACGCGTCTGTAGCACGTCATCTTCGTGGTGTAGCAATTTTAACGGCCAGTAGTGTATAATTATGAACAGCATATATTTCTGAATGAAAGAGGTAAGATGAAATGTAGATCATCTGAACAGAAACTTTTAAGTCACTCACATTTGTACTTCTCCATTAATGCTTCTTCCATCTCTTAACGTTGCGGGAGAAAACCACACAAACCATTTCTTCACAAATGTTGTGGCAAATTTCGGCTTTGAGTGTAACAAAAACTGTGAAAATACCTCAGTATACATACTTACTTCATTCAGAAAGCTGGTCAACAGTAGATTACTTCAAATACTGTTTCACAATACGGAAACAGGAAGTAACGAGGTGTATACACATTTGGAAAATAGATCTTGAGTTGATTTAGCAGCAACAGTTTTCCGCCATATTGTCTCTTTCTACGCATGAACATTTCAACTATGAACATGAACAGTTACAGTCAATTATAGTCGATACGGCGTTCAGTTATGAAGATGTAAACGTCATGTTTCATATTTACGTGGATATTGAGAAGCGAAAAAAGTAAAGACTTAGCCAAGGTTCCTCTGTGTTGTGAAGTTTTCTCGTTACGGATTTGGTAGATTTATTCTGCTGCAGCCTTAGCGTCATCTAACGGATTATGTCAGGTAATTAACGATCCGTGGAAACCTCCACGAAGGGCTATTGCCTTCTCATTATTGCAAATTATGAGTTTCAGAAGTAATGGCTTGAAAATAATCCGTCTTTTACCCTCATTCCGATCGTAGTTAATGTTACGTATGGTGGTAAAAAGTGATAGATGTTGGAATTGAAACTTTGATCTCCAGTAATGTCTTGCGAAATAAATAAGGCGTCTCAACAAATGTTGTGCAGACAAAAGTTTCATTACATGAAAAGCATTCTCTTCTTTTTACACCAGTAACACACATTAACCACGTAAACACTGTTATTTCCATTCACTACAGCTTAACGTTAGAAATTCTTTGCAGGTAACTCGAGTTATGTACCTCATCACGAGAAATCAGCACAAAAATGATTCCGAAGATAGATTAATTTGATAATTATTAGCTGATTGCATTCATAGTCCGAATATTTATACATATTACCGTGAAGTTTTACAGGTGTATCGGTTGATACATTTAGTTGTTAATTAAAGATATTTTATACGATATATGAAATATCTTTGAGTAAACAACTAGCTGTCAAACTCGAATTTTTACAAATTAGAACAAAAAATTTACAAAAAGACTGTTTAGTGGCAAAATTCTTGAAATCGATGTAGAAAAATTGGGAAAAACTGAGAGAAAAATTTTTAGTTATACAGACGAAACGTCTTCTTACCAGTAGTAGAAATTAATTCATTGCTTTTGTTACGCTTTTGGCCTGGACATAATGACTCGTTTGCCATCCCTCTCAGAAGTATTAGTGTGGTCCAGCTTCTCGATAAAGAAATATTTCTACGGTGTACATCATTTTTTTGAAAATTGTCGGACAGTATAATTTCCGATATTATTCTTAAACATGAGTCGTTTGTACATTGTCAGTTCCCAACACCACGTTTTACAAATTTGATCACGTATGCCTAGTACGTAGCATTATATGAAGAACGGTCACGACCATTTGCTACCCCATCAAAATTCTGTGTAAATAAAATTAATAATTACAGTAAAGTGCTTGAAAGCATTAATTTTTCCTTTATCAGGTGTGCCTAATGTGAGGAAAATGTTTTTTTTTCGTTTTCCAAAAGACAATTCGCATTTTTGTGATAACTATAAGGAATAAAGAACGAAATGTTTCATTGTTAGCAAAATATACATTATTGAAAAGTCATCATAAGTACTGTGTTACAGGAACTGTTGTAATATATTTTACGTCAATAATTTAAATTAACGACTGATGGAAGTCTTCTGTAATGTAACATCACACACTGCCTTGATTTTCTTACCTCTGCTGCTCACTTATGTAGCAGTTACATCTGGAACAGTTTAGCTGTCTGTATGAACTGCACGTTATTCAAAAACTTAATGAAGTGAGACATTTTTGGAATACTTTAAGTGCTTAAAATTCGCATGTGTACACTTTGAACTTGGTGCTACGCTGAGCTACGCGGCGCTAGGTTCTCTCGTCAAGGCTGCATCAGCTTATTCGCCGACTCGCGCGCCAGGCAAGAAGGGCTGTATAAACTCCTGCTCTAAGTGGTTCTTATCGCGTTAAAAATAAGTAACCGCTTAGTTGCCAAAATCTTGTAACCGACATAGCAAAATCTAGAAAAATGAGAGAGAATAATATTCAGTATTTTAACCGAAACAACTTCTTACCAGTTGCAGAATTTAATTCGTTGCTTCTGCTGGACTCTTGGCCTGGACATAATGACACCTCTGTCTTTAGGATGACGTAGAAAAGATTATTTTAAAAATACTTGCAGTGCGCCTCAGCAGCTAAAATTTTGGCAGTGCATTTCTATCTGTGTATTCTTCCACTGAGAAAATTTTCCGGCAGGTTTCAACATGTCGGATTGGATCGTTCCATAGTAAGTTCCCTTAGTCAGTTTATTTTCTTGTACCGAGAAGAATATCCCCTCTTATTCCTGCTCTTGTTGGAGAATCTTACTGTTTTGAATCAGTTTATTCCTTTAGTAAATATATCCGAATTCTTGTTAAAGTGAGTAGAACAGACAATGAATTTCCACCACCTTGACGTCTCATTTGCTCCAGAGCCTCCAAGGTCGGCCACATCTCAGCGTATGAAGTGGGTGAGTAATTGAGTTCTAATAACACGAGAACAGAAGACGATAGTAGTCGCAAGGGTGGCCTCTGCTGAGACTCATCCTTAAATAGCATTTTGTGTTCGATAAACTCAAACAACCTTTCACTAAGATACTTCTTGCACAAAAAAGACAGGCGCGTAGATTGATGTAAACTTTCATTCATGAAGAATACTTCATTCATGTCTGTTGACAAACAGATATGAAGGTGTTCCTTCGTTCCAATGGGAGATTGTTGCGCTAATCGACGAATGTTGCTTGTCACCCGCTCTATGTATTTTGCAGCCATAGTGATGAAAAGGAGCTGTCTTACATTCGACCTATATGTGGATGCTTGTCATACCGTGAGAAGGTACCACAAAACGGTTCAGCATTCTCAAAGCGGAGGCTGTATATGAGACGGGTTCGGTAGGTACCTGAGTCCGATCTAAAGTCATCATGGCGAATCATAACCAAGTCTTTAAATGGTGAGATACAGCCGATCCCTATAGTAGCCAATCGTAGTCACATAATGTATCAACAAGGGTTTTATACACTGTTAGTTAACTGATTTGATCTGCAATTAAATTCTGGTTATTGAGGAACATGACTTCTTACTTCGAATAAAATACTGTTTACAGCAAGAATAAAGAGAATGGAAGTCCTAAAGGTACCCTGCGAAACACCATTCAGTATGGAAACAAGTCTGAAAACGTGTCCTTGCTCGAAGTACTTTTCATCGACAAAAGTTAATAGACTACATTGCATCTCTTGTTAGTATTCCAGATGGCTCTTTTATTCTTTCGTGATCTCTGTACAGTCGCTCTAAAGTAGCACGAATATTAACGGCAATAGTAAAAGCAAGTCACTGTGGGAACGACTAAGGCTTGTGCGCTTCTTTGGCCAGTAGGAAAAATGGTTCAAATGGCTCTGAGCACTATGGGACTTGACATCTATGGTCATCAGTCCCCTAGAACATAGAACTACTTAAGCCTAACTAACCTAAGGACATCACACAACACCCAGCCATCACGAGGCAGAGAAAATCCCTGACCCTGCCGGGAATCGAACCCGGGAACCCGGGCGTGGGAAGCGAGAACGCTACCGCACGACCACGAGATGCGGGCCCGGCCAGTAGGAACCCTCACAGAATATTGAATGGTGATTCTCAACTGCCTTTGCACATAATCAGTTAATGGGGCTTACACTACAAACTCCTGTGGCCATTTTAATACCCTTGCGATGTACTGTACTTAGAGTTTTTTAAAATGAGATCCCATGGTAAATTCTGCATATACCTCTGAAGACAAAAGGAGAGATAAATCCATAAAAGTCTACAACTGATTCAAATAATAGACAGATAAATATAACATCATCAATCAGGTACTAAATCTTTGAATTCCAAATATAAGAGCGGTCAATACTAATATTTCAAACATAGTTGGAACAGTGGAGAACACAGAAAATGAAAACAGAATTATTTTTCAAAGCTCAGTAAGATTTAATGTACATATTTTCTGTGGGAAATATATTGGCAAATTTAAATAGCCGTCTGGAGTGTACAGTTTTCAAATGGATTACATGATTAGCAGTGAAAAAGTAAAGGAAAATTAAAACCAGAGAGTGTTTAATAGATGTGCATAAGATCTAACTATTTCTTTGTAGTATCACAGACTGGGAAAACAAAAAGGTAAAAAGAAAAGAAACTGCATGAAGATAAAACAAATAAAGAAGTTTATAAAATATATGTAACATATGAAGATACATCTGGTATATGTATCAAAGGTGTCTAATCAGTACACTCAGGAAGCAGAAACTGCTACATATGTCTCTCAGAATTAATATGGAATGAAAAATTAAATAGGCGGCATTAAAAATATAGCAATAAAGCTGTCTCCCATATCTGAAATCCCCAATTGAAGGAAACCTGGAGCTTTATACAGTGAAGAGGAAAACTGCAACGAGAACAGTGGGAGCGACCCATAAAGATCAGTGGGCATATAATGCCTTCTTGGGGAACGCCAGACTTCACTTCCATTATTCTCGACTTTCCGTCTATTACTGCGTACTGTGAACTGTCTGACAGGAGATAACGGACCCAGTCACACAACAGACAATACTCCATTGGCACGCTGTTTGTGAGGAACGGCGTCAAAAGCGTTTTGGAAACCTTGATATATGAAATAATTTTGAGATCCCCTGTTGACAGCACTCATTACCTCGTGCGGATAAAGAGCTAGTTAATGTTTCAACAACAATATCTTCTGAATCCCTTGTAACTATATGTCAATACACCGTTTTCTTCGAGGTATTTCATAACGTTCAAACACAGCGTAAGTTCCAAAATTCTGCTACAAATAGACGTCAGTGATATGGATCTGTAATTCACCGGATTATTACTATTTCCTCTCTGAAGTGTTGGGATGACTTGTGTAACTTCCCAGTCTTTCGTCGAAACAAGAATCTTACACGACACAAACTTAGAAAAGTGATAGGAGCTGCTAAGGCCCTAAAAACCGAATTGTGGCAGGAATGCATGGAGCAAATAGTCAAACGATAAAGTGTGGTACTTTACTTCGATAACTATAATTATATTTAGTTAATATTGGCTGGAAAACTGGAATCAGTCCAAAAGTATGCTAAGGGTTAAGGTTGACACTATATTTTAAATAGGTACCTGCCAAAGCTGTTGAGATGACAGAGGAATAAATCAAGTGAATGTAGTATAAAAGACAGGGTGGACCTACATAACTGCGTGACATAATTTATTTCATGATAGCATACACGTTCTTTGTCATTAAGTGGAGTAGGCCTTCTACACACAGTTCCAACCGTTCTTAACAAATGGCAGGAATGTCTTCACATGGGAAAGACATTCTGGTCCGGAATGAGCGCTGTGAGCTGAACAGATAGTTTATTGTTTGTTGTGTGCAGGTAAATAAGGTAAATACGTCGTTTGCCGCGCTGATCCTGCAGTACAAGTTCATCAAGGTAAGTTGTTCAAGTGCTTAGTCAGACACTTACACGGAGATGAACTACCAACGGAACATACTTATAATCTTAGTCATCATAGTTGGATTTAAGTGCCTTCTTGCTGAATCATTCGCTTAGAAAAACGACAAAAATTCTTGATTATTGTGTCCGCTTCAGAAACAATGACGCCATCTCTTACCAAATGTGCGAAGGAGGACAAGCCATATCTTTCATCAACTGGTTTTGTAAGATAAATCGTAGGATCATTTTCCCATCACGTGTTCAACATTTCTCCACAACCCGTAATGATCTTCTATCAGCCCTCTTTAATTATTAATTATTTTGTTTTCTCTTAAATGCAGACGATATCTTCAACGTGAAAGACGGTCTAAACGCCTCGGTGTTTTATTAGGCCTACTTCTATTTGGGGCGGTACGCCCTTGGCTTCTTGCGACCTTTGAACTGACTTGGGTTGCAAGTTATGTGGGGAACAACACTTTAATATGATCTACAGACCACGATGCTACTTGGTATTTTTCACAGACATCATTTATCGCCAGCGGTGATAAAAGCAATGAGTGACATTCAGCCTGAATGTGGATCCAACACTACACCTTAGAGTAGTCTAACACTTAAACATTGAGCAACCAAGCCAGAAGAAAGCATAATCTCACAGATGCGAGTGATGCAAATCAATTCTCAGGACGAAAGCCTTCTATGCAAAGGAGGGTACAACAGCATGCATAAACCTATTACGTGAACTGAAGGAAAAAAAGAAAACAAGGAGGAGGAAGAAGAAGAAGAAAAATGGATGTGCTGTGTCATGAATCGTGCCACGACAATTTAAATGCTTGAGCAAGGATCATTCATAAAATATAAGCAAATAGGACCATCGCTTCACCTCTTCTACCAGTTTCTACTCAAGCCATTCATTATAGTCAAATATCAGTGTCTGGCAGTTTGAAATACATTTGGTATGGAAGGAAATGGGCAACGCCCTTCCAAAGAAATCAACCCAGCATTCTCCTTGCCGTATTTAGAGAAACCATGAACGATTTAAATCTAGATGGCCGGACGGCGATCTGAACTGTCATCATTCCAAATACGAGAGCAGTGTCTTACCACTGCGCCATCTCTCTCGATGGCTGACAATCAAGGCACTCGAGGTTTTTGATTCACCTTCTGGGCGTCTTCCGACGGAACGCGGCGGTTAGAGAGCACCACATGCCGAAGATATTGACGATCACTAACTGTCAATATATTTAGCTCTTCAAGTCGATGCAGGTGTTATATAACTCCAGACATTCCCTTTCTACCACTGCTTAATGTACTATTCAGTCTGGTGTCCGAAATTTTAGCGTTCAGGGTGACAAAATTAATGCATACTGATACTTCCACCTAATTGCAATTGACACAGCTTTCTTCGCAGGTCGACATCACAGTCACAACTACTTTAATTTTTTATTTTTACACAGGTCTTATCTGGAATCACAGTATGCTATATGCGACGTTAGTACATACCAGTCCTATAAAAATTAGTACTGACTGAATTTTCTCTTTTGAAAAGACAGGAGGAGCGATCTGATTTGCTTGTTAAAATCATTCTAAAGCCAAGATCGCATAAATATTTTTTATTTAAAACAGCCGGTTACGACAGACTTTTTTGTAATCTCCAGATCTTAAAAAACAGATGTGCTCTTGTGTAATGTGTTTTTGTGACGTTGTGACGTAGCACTCATCTGTGAGCGGTGTATGTATGGACATAGCCATTTGCACAAGGGGCTTTATGTTATTAAATATTTTAATTATAACAAACCTTTTATAATGTGCTGTTTTTTATCCATGTTACAACTTGGCGAGACGTCCAACTTAAAATGAACACGTTTCATAGCAAAAATATTTTTTAAGACCCAAATATGACAACAATGCCTGCCAAAACCTGCTGTTTTAAATTTAAAAAAATTATGCAGTCTTGGCTTCAGAATGTTTTTAGGTTTTACGAAGTTAGTTGGTTGGTTGGTTGGTTTGGGGAAGGAGACCAGACAGCGTGGTCATCGGTCTCATCGGATTAGGGAAGGATGGGGAAGGAAGTCGGCCGTGCCCTTTCAGAGGAACCATCCCGGCATTTGCCTGGAGCGATTTAGCGAAATCACGGAAAACCTAAATCAGGATGGCCGGACGCGGGATTGAACCGTCGTCCTCCCGAATACGAAGTTAGTAACTTCTACCAAAACATCACTGCGGTTTGCAAGGTACAAGTATAATTGACTAGGCGCTTCTTTGATTCGTCGTAGTAAGAAGATAAAAGCTTTTATTGCTCGCGTACTGGCGGAGACAATGAAAGAAAAAGAGAATTGCCTGAAAAATATGGAGACAGAACTCGTTTTTGGATTATCTAGTTAAATGTAATTTTCATACCTATAAAGGAATTTAAAAGTAGTTTTCCTGCCTATAAATTAATTTAAAATGAGTTGTTAAGGTGTATACTAAATCGACCTCCTTAGAAACTGAGTCGAAATAATTCATTGACGTAAGTGTGCCGAGTCATTCATTCCCTGAAACAGTTACGCGTGGTTCCCTTTAAAGCGGGAAGTCGTTTCGGACCTTCCACTTCGTTGTCGTCTTCGGCGGACAGATCGTTGAGTCTAGTCCAATAGCTGTCCAAGTAAAGTTAATACGATGCAGACGTCACGTTTGAGGCACCCACAACGGGAATCGTATCATGTCCTTTTGTGGGTCTTGTAGGATAGCTTCCGTTCAGTTTCTATCTATTTCACTTTAATCATCGTTTTATGCAACATAGTGTTAAGGTTCATAGGATATGTCGTACCATTTTCAACCGTATTTCTCTATATGTGTGCCTTGCGCTTGTGAAAAGCACACAGAGGATACATCCCTTCGCTATTACGACACGTACGTAAGTAACAGTGATCATTCACGCTTCCGCGTTAATGAATGCTCTCGTGTTAATGCATGTCTATAATGGGGAGAAATAAATGAAACGCCAAAAGGCTATTACATCCGTATAATAATCCACGCTGTTACTCGCACAGGGTGTTTAGAAAATTGCACAGAAAACAAATTATATTTCTACGAGAAGCATTTAAACCACTGTCTGCGATTAAAGACTGCGGTAGCCACAAAGTTACTTAATTATACAGAATGTAAGTATCTGCGTAGTTACTGGGAGAAATTTTACCATCTTTCCAGTTAACATCATCATTCAACTAACCTTTGAAAATTTCTAAAGTCAACAAACAATTTGGCTTGAAATTTACAGCCGGCCGCTGTGGACGGGCGGTTCTAGGGTCTTGAGTCTGGAACCGCGCTGCTGCTGTGGTCACAGGTTCGAATCCTGCCTCGGGCATGGATGTGTGTGATGTCTTTAGGTTACTTAGGTTTAAGTAGTTCTAAGTTCTAGGGGACTGATGACCTCAGATGTTAAGTCCCTTAGTGCTTAGAGCCATTTGAACCATTTGTAATTTACATTAGGGTGGCATCCATTCTCCGTGGTCTTAAAAGCATCAGGAGCGATAAACAGGGTACGTATTTTCAGATATTAATCTTATAGAACTTAAAAAGTGCTAAATCCTACTTCAAGGTCTAAAAGGAAGTTATTACGATTTTCACAGAGAAAATAGGAGCTACAGATGAATTTTGCTGAAAAACACTCTTTTTAATTTGATTTTCTGGATTACTGCCAAAGAAAATCATTAATGACAATTTGCAGATTTTCAGAAAAGACATAAAAAATTTATACACTGCACTGAAATCAAGACCGTATATGGCACAATGTGGTTTGTCTGTGTAACTCGATAATGAGTCAGCACGCTGCTTCATTGGCGACACTTAAGAGTCTACTTATTTCAGTAGTTTGGAAAGTTTAAGAAATACAGTCCGCACTGAAATCAACATTGCTTTGAGTATAAACTGACCAGCCAATACATTATGACCAACGACCTACTATTGTTACAAATCCGACTAGGCGATAGCAGCGTCACCTGGCGGGGAACGACTGCTAGTCAGACACACGCGCGGTTCGTGTAGAATCAGTGAGTGTGCTGTCCTTGTGTAGGCTTAGGAAGGCGCGCAATCTATTTGAGATTTGATCGAGGGCAGATTGTTATGACCCAGAGGCTCGGCACAATCTTTTCGGAAACTGACTTGCCGGGTGTTCGAGGAATGCTATGGTGTCTTCAACACGTAGCTAAAACCAAGGTGAAACCACGTCCAGACGTCGTGGGGTTGGACGGCCACCCCTCATTACGGATGGCAAGCCCGTTGGCAGAGATCTTTCTAAGCTTATAAAAATGTACTGAGAGGCAACAGAAAAAGTTTTACTTTTCAGAATTTAGAAATATAGTAAATTGTGTACTGTAAAACCAAAATGTAATATAAAATTTCTTGTTTGTTAGATCACGAACTGGGGTGCACCTCCCAAATAAGTGTTTTTATGTGGGAGACACATGAAGAGAATTTTTCGGTAAGACACTTTTCGTTAAAGTATCAAAAGACGCGATAATAGCATGTTTCTTTAAAAAAAAACTCCAAAAGCATTTTCCTGCACAGAACGAAATCGTTTAGTAATTATACCAAGCATCTCTCTTTCATACATCAGTTCTCATATTGAGACACTTTTGCAGGCTGATAGTCGTTCACTGAAAAGACATGATTTACTATTTCGTTGGATTTAGACATCGATATCGAGATGAACGCACCAGCGTTGATCGTTCAGAGTTGTCAGGATTCACGGTCGCACTGCAGGCTGTGTGGATGCTGCATCCGTTCGTAAATCTCTTTAGCTATGTAGGCAAGGAGGAAAGAGTATGCGCATTCCTCGACCGTTTGTAATGCATACGAAGCTTTTAGGTCACCGACATTACTATTCGCACACGGCAACACCTTGTTCTTGCTTATTTTTCTCGGTTTCGTAGTCTGGCTTTCCTTTTACCGTGTTAACTATTCTTTGTTTTACGTGTAGATTGCTGTCAGTTTCTAAATGTGCACGATCACTCACCTCTTTTCCTCAGAAACCGTAGACTGGCACTTCCTCGCCCGGGTTCTGCGTTCCAAAATTGGCAAAGAGACTGACTTTCACGTCTGAAATAGCTTGTAACTATGGATCAAACGTTTCTGGAGCTTTGGCAGCGATGAATAATGCCGTAGAAGCAACAGCAGGAACACGTGTGATTATAACAACTACAACAGGGACAGATGTAGGAGATAATCAAGAATAATGGGGCGCTGAACCGAAATGTGAACATGCCGCTCCAAAGTAGATTTAAATATACGTAGTAAACCGACGCAAACCTCCACACGTTCCTTAGATAATAAGAAAAATTCCCTCTCGGCGTCGGATTTGCCCAATTGATGCTGAAGTCTTGTCCAGACGGTTTTTTTTGGGGGGGTTTGGTCGTTGCGGACGTCATGCTATCTCCGTTAAAGTTCGTTTGTTAATCCTTCCACTCATTTTTTTTTTTTTTATTATTACAGAGGCAACCAGCTCTCTGACCGAACACGCTGAGCTACCGTGCCGGCTTCTGTTCGAAGCGCCACGAGCGTAGCCGGCGTCCACATTTTTTCGACCATGTCACGGCTGTCGCAAGGGAGCGCACTCGACAGCAGTGTGCCAGAACAAGAAAGGAGCACTGTGGACCGATACGCAGCTGTTCGCCAGAACACTCCGGACGGCAGAACCCAACCAAGCGTCGATGTTTCGTTTAACTCCCGTAACGGCAGAACCCAGCGAAGCGCCTAATAAGCTATTGATTGATTAGGATATCAGTAATGTTAAATCCAGGTTAACAGCGTGATTAACCAGGAAATCTATAAGATTTTGGGCTCACCTTTTCTACAGCCGCTGCAACGGCAGGTTATTTCATGCACCCAGCAAAAGGTCCATTTGAGATGTCAATTTACATTGATGTGACAAAACTCATAGGATAGTGATATGTGTGTGTACAGATGGGGGGTAGTATCGCCTACACAAGGCATAAAAGGGCAATGCACTGGCGGAGATTTTTTCTCAGGTGACTCATGTGAAAAGGCATCAGACGTGATTATGGCCGCACGACGGGAATTAACAAACTTGGAAATTTAGTTGGAGCTAAACGTCTGGAGAATTTTGTTTCGGAAATCGTTAGGGAATTCAGTATTACGATACTCACAGTGTGAAGCGTGAGCCGAAAATACCTAATTTCTGGTATTGCTTCTCATCACGGAATGGGCTGTGGCCGACGGCCTTCACTTAACACATGTAATGTTCCTAATACTATCTGCGTGCCCATGACCTTTAGCCTCTATTCCATTCTCATTTTCATAAGTAGTCTGGTGGTTCATTGAACGAGTAGTGCCGGCCGGGGTGGCCGAGTGGTTCTAGGCGCTTCAGTCTGGAACCGCGCGACCGCTACGGCCGCAGGTTCGAATCCTGCCTCGGGCATGGATGTTTGTGATGTCCTTAGATTAGTTAGGCTTAAGTAGTTCTAAGTTCTAGGGGACTTATGACCTCAGATGTTAAGTCCCATAGTGCTCATAGCCACTTGAACATTTGAACGAGTAGTCTGCTACTCTACAGCGGATTACCGTAATTTGTGGATAATTGCTCTCGTGAGATTAAGGTCTTTTTTTACAACAAAATAAAAGAAAACTTGCATAAAATGAGCAGTTCACAAACTCCACTTGTTTTGAGAGTAAGCTATAAGTATTAATGCCGTCATAATCATAATTATTTTAGAAGCTTAACTGCAGTTTTTAGTAATTCAATGAATTGCTTTGCAATTTTCAACTGAAACTAAGACCAAGATCTTGTGCAAGCCGAATTTTAACGCCAAACTACTACGAATGTTCATTAAATCGCAACGTTAATACTATATTCACGTTTGGTGGCATATTCTAATATAATGATAGATTTTAAAACTATTATCGTCTGCCAGAAAATTGCTTAGAATTATTGGTAGTTCTACAGTTTGCTTAATGTTTGCAGCTAGTATCACTGCAGTCGATCCCCAAGCAAATCACCTTCTTGTTTTACATATAAATTCATATTCTCTAAGTATCTGTTTCACGAGTACCGTAGTGAATGCCGTGCCAATAGTATTCTTCTTCTTATATGTCACATTCGCACAATGAGCGACAGGAAAAATACTAATTTGAAGGCCACTTCACCCAGATAGATGTATGTAAATAAATATTTCCTCACGGGCTTCCATGTCTTTTATATTAACTTTGTCATGTGTAACTACGAGTAAAAGAAGTAAAATCATTTTCATTGTTTCTCGTACGTTGATTCATCAGATCGTTCCATTTATTGCTTTGACCCGAATAGCAAATGTATTTTTATGAATTCAAATAAATTCAGTGCCTGTCTAAGGGCTCATAAACCTGATACGATATTTTGCAATGTGCTTTTGAGCAGTTTCATTCTTTTCCATCACACCTACTTCCTCAACATCTAGATTAACAATAAGATTTGAATCAGATCATCTAAACGTACTAGATTTAAATAGAAATTCGGTTTACCAGGCTTATACCAATGTGTGACACAGCGGGAGAATCGATTGTCTTACAGTATAGACGGCAGTGTTTCATCCCTGTAGTTTGAGAGCCGACATTATCACTGACGCTCGTAGTGTTCAATCTGCTCTTAGAAGGGTAGTGTTGTTCCATTTCGACGAATTACTTTATAAGCTGGCTTACACGAAAACATCGAATTCTTGAACAAATACTGTGGCGAGGCTGAACTGTTAGCACTTACCTCACTGGTTACTTTATATCACTTACAAGGGAACAGTCCAACCCGGTATGTCGAAAGCTGTCCTGAAATTTTTTATACAGGAAGAATACATCGAAAGAAACACAACGTCAAAAGTTCAGCTGCTAAGACACATTGCAAATATTTTTTAAAAATGTTGAAAACTGCCAAATTTGTAGCTCTTCAGGCAGCTGGAGGACTGTACACCCCTACCATTGCTGTAGCAGACAGTGCACACGCAACACGCTGGGCGCCTGGCTGTGGTCGACGCCACAACGGTAAACAGATATCACGGCACAACGCGATCGTAATATGTACAGTGAATTTCAGTGTCAGTCGATTGTTTCTCTGCCACCATTGTTCACAGTTGCTATTCTCTCGAATTTGTAAATCATTTAATATCCGTAATAATTTGCAATTGTCTTTGCGGTATTGTTAAGAATGATCATAAAGCTCAATTAATTTTCAGTGTGTTTCCTTCGCGTATGTTTGTTAACAGCATCTGTCTTTGTTTGGTTCCTAGAGTTTCACAGTGACGTGGAATCCAATGACAATTTAAATCTTACAACGATGAAATACGAAGAACATCGTATGCAAGCGTGATCACCTTGTCCCGAAGACCTGCATATTTGCATTTAGTAGTTCATTTCTTTAACGTCCACTCGAATGATGTCAGCATTTTGTTAGAAATTGTAGAACAACAGCTATAAAAATACAAGAAATAACTGTGACAATTGCATGAATTGTTGTTCGAACGGTAATTATTGTGCTAAATAAAGTGCACAACAAGAATTCACTATCTTCCCAGCCGAATGAACGCATGTACAGTATTCACATTCTGTGACAAAGAAAAATTTCTAAATTTTTTGGTTAAACGAAGGAGGGGGGAGAATATACTTAAAGTTAAGCGTGTGCCAAGCTGGTTTCGTTTCGTAAAATCTGAAAGTGAATTGTGTAAGCAGAAGAAAGACGTACACAAAGTATGAAATATGCACCAAAATGAAACTTGCAAAAGATTGACAGAAAATTTATTCAAAAGATTTAGAACTGCTCGTGAGTGTGTGCACTGTTAACAAGGGAGACCTACGACACTAGGTCTTCTGAATTTTGAATGACATGAACATTACTGACCTCCATGCTTCTTCAACTTGGTTAAAAGGAGTCAGGAAACTACGCGGAAAAGGGAATCGCGAAATTACAAATTTTCTTTCAATTAAACATGTGCAGGACACTTCTTTAACAGGTAATACTGTAAAGAAATTCGTAGCTGACATGAAGCCAAAGCTTCTTCTTATCCACGAAAGTGCTGTGTATAAAGCCAATTAGTCACGTTTCGTGCAAGAACTGTGTGCAAACCATACTTTATCTTTTCGCGTGAAGTTTGTTGCACAAGCTTGAAACACAAGCGAACTTTATATCCATCTTCCAGAACCTCAAGGTAAAGTAGGACAAACGATTTAAAAAAGGACTATTTAGTAGCTGAATTCTTATAAACAACGTAGCAAAATCTGAGAACATGGGAAGGAATAATTTTCAATGCTACATCCGAAACCTCTTCATGTCAAGATGTTAAAGGCCTGATTGAAGGAAATCGTCTGTAACGTGACATGGCGCAACGCCTTAATTTTTCTGTCCTCCACTAGTCACTTGTGTAACAGTTTAGCTGTCGATATGAACTACAAGTTTTCAAGAATTAAATGATTTGAGTCATTTTTGATATGGTTTAAATGCTTAATATTCACGTGTGTGCATTATGGATTTCGCGCTAGATGGCGCTACGTTATCTTGTCACGGATGCGTCTGCTTATTTGCCGATTCCGAACTAGACAGAAAGGGCTGTATAAAGTGCTGTTATAAGCGGGTATTCATGCTTCAAACCTGAGTAACTTTAACATATTTTTTTTTGAATACTTGCAGTGCACAGCTAAAATTTTGACAGTGCATTCATTTCTTTTGGTGGATTCTCCCCGTGTGAAAAATTTTTCGGGGTATCGTATTTGACCATTCCCTTGTTAGATGGAGCAACCCCTTCCCAAGGTCGTCCATGACTATCACCGTGCCAACTGGGATGCCTACCGGGATTCCATCTCCACCCAGGTCGAATGCCACCCTCTTACCTATCGCCGTCCTGACGACATCATCCACGCCTCGTCCTTCCTTCAGAAGGTAATTACTGACGCCGTGGAGGCCCATGTTCCTACTAAAACCATCCAACCACACCGTCCCACTCTCCCTCCGCGGGCTGTCCTCCTCCTCCGTGAATCCCGCCGCCTCTATCGCTCCTTCCTGCGCACTCGTGACAGGGATACACTCCAACGCCACCGGCAAATACAGCGGCACGTACGGAACCTTATTACAGCAACGAAACGCCGCGACAAGCGCCAGACCTGCACGCGACTCAACGCCACCCTCCCTATCAACTCCTCCAAGTACTGGTCCACCTTCCATCGTCTTACTGGCTCCCTTTCCGCTCCCCACTACCCCCTTCTCCATAACAATCGCCCCTTCCTGACAACCTCAGTTAGGCCAACCACTTCGCTTCCCACCTTTCCGAGGTCTTCTCCATCCCCGATGATCCCCACTTTGATTATTCTCTTTTCTCCACAGTCATGGAACGTGCCGATACCTCGGTCGCTCCACTTGCTCCTAGTCTCCAGTACTTGGGGCAGTTGCCCCCTCCGACGTAAACACTCCCATCACAGCACAAGACATTAAACTTATCCTCCGGTCCAAACGCACCACGGCCCCTGGTCACGACTGTGTCACCTACCGTCACCTTCGCGAGAGCCCCTATTCCTTCCTGACTGTCCTCGCCCATCTCTATAATGTCGTCCTCTCTACTGGCTTCTACCCTGACCTGTGGAAGACCTCCCGCATCCTCTTATTCCTCAAACCCAACAAACCCCCTTATGCCGCCTCTTCCTATCGTCCCATCTGCCTCACCTCTGTCTTCAGTAAGGTCTTTGAATCCATCCTCTCCCACCGTATCCATCAGCAACTTGCTCAGTACCACCTCCTCCCCATTACTCAGTGTGGCTTCCGACCCTCCTTCTCTGCTGACGACCAACTCCTCAACCTTGTTCACCTTCTGTCCCTCCAGCTCAACTCCCGTCGCTCCGCCATTTTTGTTTCCCTTGACCTCCAAAATGCCTATGACCGTGTATGGCATCCCGGTCTCCTCTTTAAACTCCAATCCTACGCCCTGCCTATCAATTTTGTCCGTCTGGTCGCTTCCTTCCTCTCGCACCATCCTTCCTATGTCACCCTCCACAACACCAACTCCCGTATCTTTTATCCCCCGGCTGGCGTCCCCCAGGGTTCTGTCCTCTCCCCTCTCCTTTATCTCTTGTAAACAGCTAATATGCCCAAGCCACCCCCACCAGTCCACCTTCTCCAATATGCTGATGACACCGCCTTCCTGGCTCTCTATCCTACCCTTCAACGGTCTCAACGTACCCTCCAAACCCAACTTAACCAGTTCACCACTTGGTGTAACCAGTGGTTCCTCTGTCTCAACCCCTCCAAAACCCAGGCAATCATCATAGGCCGCACCACTCGCTCCTTTCGCCTCCATGATTTCTACCTCACCCTTTATGGTCGTCCTATCCAACTCACCCCCACCCTGATATACCTTGGCCTCACCCTTGACCGACATCTCACCTGGACCCCTCATCTCCTGACCATCCAGCAGAAAGCCCATTCCCGCCTCCGCCTGCTGAAACTCCTGTCTGGCCGGACGTGGGGATTGCATCCTTCTACCATCCTCCACACCTACAAATCCCTCATCCGTCCTATCCTCTGTTATGCCAGCGTCACCTGGATCTCCGCCCCCACCCGCTTTTACAAGGCCCTCCAAATCCATGAACGCCATGCGCTCCGCCTTGCCTTCCGTATCCGCCTTCCTTCCCCAACACGGCTCCTGTATGAACTGATCCCCTTCCCCCACCTCCTCCTGTTCCTCCAACATCTCCGCATCCTTTACATTGTTCGCAGGCTTGATCCCCCCCACCCTCTGGTTTCCTCCTTCCTCTCCACCCCCCGCCCGTTGCCACGCCTATATCGCTGTATCCCTCCCTCTCTTCACCTCCACACCCTCCATGTCCTTCATCAGGGCAATTTCCAATGCCTCCCCCTCCCGGATGACGAACTTCGCCGTGACATCTACCCTTCCTTCCAACTATAACCTGGCCTTGTTCACCCCCCCTCCCCAGGGCCCCCTTTTCCTCTTTCCTCCTTCTCCCAGAGCGGATTTTCCTCCGTCCCCCCCTCCCCTGAGACCCTGCACCCCATAATTGCCTCTCTCCTTCCCACATCCCTCCCTACCTGGCCCTCTTTTGCGCGCCCCCGCGCTCACCTCCCCCGTCTCTTCCCCTCCCTCCCTTCTTCAGGTCTCCCTCATCTCCTAGCGCCTGGCAGATCCTCTGTATTGATCATCATCAGTGTGCCACATCAGTGTTGTGTTTAGTGCTGTTTCTCGTGTGCGTCTAGAGGTGTGATTTTAATTGTGTACTGTCTTGAGGTTCGCCGTCAGTGTTACGTTATGTGCTATGCCATTCGTCGCTACCTTTATGCTCTTGTCGTACTGTGCCTTGTGTTCTTTTAACCATCGCAGTGTGTGGCTTTTTGTGTGTGCTACTTTTAAACAGTTTTTTATCTACATTTTACAGTCACCCCGTTTTTTGTCTATTGCTTTCCATGATGTTCCCCCTTTTATATATCTATGTTCACCTTATTCTCTGCATTGCTGTTTTTAAATGTCTTCTATTGTTTTGTTCTATGTCTTTCGGCTGAAGAGCAGCGCCTATGCTGCTGCCAGCCCACCCCGATGGGGAATTGAAATACAATAAAGAAAAAAAAATAAATGGAGCATGCGCTGAGGCGATATTTTATAAGCACTCTGGACAACTGATTGCTTCTGTTCCAAATAGTCTGAGACAAGGGCTGAACACAGATTTTGTTATCTTGAAAGCTGGGAATGTCCACAGTCTACTCATTACGAAGATATGGAAGAAAGGACCATAACTAGTCACCTAGACTGTTTAAATATATATCGTGGTGCATTTTTACGATAATCTGAATAAGTGGATCATAGTCGTAGTATGAAAATCACCCCATAACCATCACAAAAGCACCTCCGGTTTGTATTACACACTCCACACACTGCACATTAAACAGCCACTTGGCTGTAGGCGCAATAGCCACCTCGCACTATTCGGAAACAGCTGAAATGGTGGCTCATTCGACAACGCTAAACGTCTCCAGTCACCTGCTGTCCAATGTCTGTGTTGTTTAGCCCTCTGATGATGTGCAGTTTTATGTGGCCCTGTGAACGATGCCCATTGCATGCAGTTCGCTATCCAATATTCGCCCGGAATCTGATTGGAATGGACTTGCATTTACTGACAGCAACAATTCCTCTCTGATATGAAACCGAGTGTCACTGACAAAGCGTGAGTCCAGGCGCGAATTCAAAGCGGGGCTTACATAGAGGTCATGATTTTCCCTCCCACAAGAAAAAGTACCTTACTAACCAATGATATAAATAATATTTTCTAGTTTGTAGTTATTATTACAAAAATCGTAGGTATCTGTATCACGTTAAATATGAAGGTGACAGCAGACTATATTTGAGGAAGAGGTGAAGGTCTATGAAAAAATGTGCTCCCCTTCCCGCCACTTCCCCACACCCACAGAATAAAAGTGTGATATTTATCTTCAGTCGCTGTCTGTTAAGATCGTTTTACAACCACTGTTCTCAAGTCATGTTACATGCCAGTGAGTGGTACACCGTTCTTTGTACACACATTGGACATTCTGCCATCGTACACCAACAAATCGGGCAACTTCACTCACCGTGTAGTCATTGCCACTTCTAAACAATGAAGGTCATCTCTGCCACTCTATCACGCCTCCAGACCGACCATCTTAAGGTGTTAATTTCATACAACCGACTATCACGTACATATAACATCGAGGCTATGTTTTACTTACAAGTTCTACATAAATGGCAGCACTGCAAGGGGGGGTTGGTTTGTTTCGGGGAGAAGACCAGACAGCGAGGACATCGGTCTCATCGGATTAGGGAAGGACGGGGAAGGAAGCCGGCCGTGCCCCTTCAAAGGAACCATCCCGGCATTTGCCTAGAGCGATTTAGGGAAATCACGGAACACCTAAATCAGGATGGCCGGACGCGGGATTGAACCGTCGTCCTCCCGAATGCGAGTCCAGTGTGCTAGCCACTGCGCCACCTCGCTCGGTGCCCTGCAAGGCAACCAGGGGATAACTATACACTGTCAAATAACACTAATGTTACTATCAGTTAAAAACTTGAATAATCACCTTTTTCGGCGCTGATCGCTACGAGACATACAGAAGGAGACTCAATGAGTCTCTGGAAGGTACCGACACGGATTTGGAGCCATGCTGGCTCTACTCCGGTGGCCTGCTCCGCTTGGGTTTTCGGTTGAGGATCCACGGCGGGAACAGCTCGATCGAAACGGTCCCACAGATTATCGACTGGGTTTAAATTCGGGGATTTCGGTGACCAAGGGAGTACGGAGTGCTTGTCGAACAACACACATACGCTGCGAGCTGAGTGACACGTTGCATTGTCCTGCTGGTAGATGCCATCCTGCTTAGGAAAACCAAATTGCTTCTAGGGGTGGACAGGGTCCGCAAGAATAGATGAGTTCTTATGCTGATCTAGTTTGCCTTCCAGAATGACAAGATCACGGATTGACTGCCTTTTGGCCTGGATCCTTCCGACGATTACTGCACAGTGTTTGCTTTCAGACGTTCCACGCAATACACGCCAATGGCCATCTGTCCCATGGAGTATAGAACGTGATTCATCTGGAAAGGCCATCTATCGTCGCTCAGCAGACGTCCAGTTGCGATATTGCCGTGCATATTCCAGCTCGGTTCATCTCGGCTGTCTGTTGCTCAACAGATGGACGTCTGTTCGCCCGTCCACATCTCCACGCACGTCGTTCACCCTTGTCGTCTATGGCCATGGTGCAGCACATCTGCCCAGGCATAGTTTCTAGACAGCACCATTTCGCCATTCACGGTATACTTAAACCACGGCGGCACGCGAACAGTTTACAAACATAGCTGTTTCGGAAATGCTTCCACCTTCGACCCGAAAGCCAATGATCATGCCCTTCTGGACGTCACATAAATCGCTCCTTTTCCGCACTACTGCAACGACTGCAATGCTGTCCGCGTCGGCACGACACGCTTCATTCGCCCTCCACTGCTAATGTTGTCTCCTGTCGTCTGTGAGTGGTTATTCCACGTTGACGTCGAACATACATGGTGACCAAATTAAAGTGACTACACTACGCATTTTGATTGGCTAGCTTATATAGTGTGCTTCAAATTTATAGGCCATATTATTACTGGTTTCCAAAGTATTAATGGCACGTTATTCACATCCACATTTCAGTGTTTTATCCACAGTAAGTTTATAAAGTTTTCCTCGTTCAAGTACATTGTTAAAACATGAAATGCAGCGTTGTACTGGCTGTTTCGAGTGATGACTAAATCCAAAGCTGCTTAACGCTGTCATTGTAACTATGGTTCAATTAACATTTCGCTCGGTCCTCTTCACGGTTCAGTTCACGTAGTACGAAATATATTGACACTTCCCAGGCTTCAGTCACACATCACTCGTAAAGGATAAGAGTTAGCTGCTTAACTGCAGTCAAAGTTCGCAGTTACATTAACTTCCTACTGCGGGTAGCGAGTGATGGCTTATGGTTCGCCGGGTGACAGTGCGTCTGAGGCAAGGTACCTCTGTTTGCTGAAGCTGCGGTCGCTAATCGATCCTGGCAAGTGGGCGAGCAAATTCGGCGGCAGCAGCCGTGCCAGAGGCCGACAAGTCGTCTCAAACAAGCTGACGTCTCTGTGCCAGAGCTCTCAGAAAAATGTGTGTGTGGTTTCCAGTTGAAGGAGAGAAATGTGCTGCAGCGCCGGCGAGAGACGTTAAAGAACGGCCTCTATCCTCAAGGCGTGTACCCGCAGAGTTGGACCCTTGATTAGGTCCGTGCAGATAAAATGTTAACGCAGTGTGTAACGGGCACCATGTAATTAAAGCTGTCAATGTCATATGAAAAAGAGGATCATTTGATGCTACTGTCTAAAACGAACTGCGTGATTTAAAAACAAGAAAAAATTCTGGCTGCTTTGCGGTTTCCGTTTTAGTAAATAAATAGTTCCGTAGGGAAAGTGCTAGATGGTCATCGCGGAAACCAGGATGCTAATAATAAATTATTGGATAATTCCATATACTAACATTTTCTCACAAAACCATACATTGTACATGACTTTATGACCAGTTGAAAGACGAAACTTTATCCGTTTTGCACATAAAGCATAGTAGAAAGAATACGTGATTAAACTTGCAGGAGATTAAGGTGTGTATAGAGTGCGAAATTAGCTAAACAGAGCTGTCATCTCTGGCAGCAATAATGAATCAAATCTGTCAGGGCATTGAGGTGAACTGAGCTTTGGTTCCAGGTACGGGAATGGCAATCCATGCTGCTTCACCTCTGTGCCAGTCTCTTGGGAGCCCATGACTTTTCTTTGCCAGTCGATAAAAACTTTGAGGATCTTACTGGTCAGGGTAACAGTGGACGACGCTCTGTATCGAAGTATATCTAAACATCACTGACAGCGTGCAGGTTTATGTTATGTTGTTGAAAGATAACGTCATTGACATATAACCGCATCAGAATCACGTTACGTTGCGTATAGGTTACAGCAAAGCCTTCACCCGGAAACTTTATTATCGTCCTTGTATACAGGTTGAATCACCTACAACTTGCACCACAAATATTGCAGGAATGGAAAGCATTATTAATGTGCAGTTTTCCAAACGGGATTGGTAGTCCGGGGCTTGTATTGTTAGCCAATAAACAGATTGTAATGAAACTTGTGAAGCCTACTTTTTGAGCTAACATACACTTTTTTAAATGGAACAACGCCTATTGACATTAGTAAACTGAAAGTAGGGTAAAGTATAATGTAGTGGTGTTGGTTGGAGGATTCAGGTGCGAGTCATTTACGAGATATCGTATTTTGAAAAGTTCCCACACCGACACTTGTACAATATCCGAAGTAGCACTCACTAAAAACAACAGAAGAGCATACTCTAGTTATGTGGATTCCGACAAGTGACGAGATAATTGACCATGACAGATTAAGTTCAACATGACCACCGGCAGCGGAAATACATTCTTCCAGTCTGGTATGGAACGACTACTACACAGATGCTATCATTTCAGCGGAGATGTCCGAGCAGGCTGAAATAATACTTGTTGCATATAACCGAGTGTTGTTGGTACGTCCTTGTATACAGCGACTATCAGCTTTCCCCACAGCGATAAATGTCTACAGGAGTCAAATCCGGGGAACGGTTTGGCCAAGGTACAGGTCCTTTGCTTCCAGTCCAACAATCTGGAAACAATTCGTGAAGACGTGCTGTATTGCTTTGTGCACTACGGGCTGGACAGCCATCGTGTTGCTACCACACGTCCCTCCTAGTCTGCAGTGGAACGTCTTCTTGCATCCGTGGAAGATTGTCTGTTAGGAGGCTGCGTTACTTGTGTGCCTCCAGTGTTCCGTCTATGAAAAACAGGCCTATGCGTCGATGGTTCACTATAGCACACCACACGTTCACACTATATGGACGCTGACGTTCCATCTGACGAAACCAGTGGGGATTGTCAAAAGACCAATAGCGCATGTTACGGCGATATACCTGGCCATGATTGGTAAAAGTGACCTCATCACTAAACAAGATACATGACACATCTGGAGTATCCTGTCTTCATGTCCATATACAGAAGTTTACGTGCAGCTCTTGATGGAGAGAGATGTGATAGAGATGAAACCCATGTCGATGGACAACGCGTGGGATATTTGCCTGACTCATGCCACTTCATTGTGCGATTGCGCAGGAGCTAACGTGCGGATCAACCGCAACAGCAGCAATGAAATTAATTTTCTCCCCTTCTATCGTCACTTGTTTCCTTCTGTTACGTTGGCTAGGTGTTAAGCTACCACTTTCACGTAACTGGTTGAAGAGGTTGATAAATAACTGCCGAGTGGTTGACATCTATTGGAATATATTGCCGCATACAACTTACAAGAACGGACTGCATTCTTCCTACACTCTCCATACACCATAAGAATGTCGGCCTTTTCTGCACTGATAAATCCCATCATCCATTCAAGGCCTGCTGCTTCGACTGTCATTCAACTACTGACTAGCCAGTCGAAGCGCACTCAAGGAACACACAAGCACACTGTAAGGAAACATGACAACGTCGTACCTAGCAACTACGCAAGTTGAATGTCATAAACAAGTGTCAATGTGGAATCTTTCCAAAATGCAGCATATGGTAATTGAATCGCACAAGAATCCTGCAACAAACACCACTGACATACTAATTTGCCCATGTATTCTGGTCGTATGTAAAGTACACAAGCGGCAAGACGCAGTCAATACCCTCGCTGCGCAGTGCCGATGGTACTGTTACCGACGACTGTGCCGCTAAAGCGGAGTTATTGAACGCAGTTTTCCGAAATTCGTTCACCAGGGAAGATGAATGGAATATTCCAGAATTTGAAACACGGACAGCTGCTAGCATGAGGTGGTTGCGAAGCAACTCAAATCGCTTGATACGGGCAAGTCTTCAGGTCCAGATTGTATACCGATTAGGTTCCTTTCAGATTACGCTGATACAATAGCTCCCTACTTAGCACTCATATACAATCGCTCGCTCACCGATAGATCTGTACCTACAGATTGGAAAACTGCGCAGGTCGCACCAGTGTTTAAGAAGGGTAGTAGGAGTAATCCATCTAACTACAGATCTATGTCATTGACGTCGGTTTGCAGTAGGGTTTTGGAGCATATACTGTATTCAAACATTATGAATCACCTCGAAGGGAACGATCTATTGATACGTAATCTGCATGGTTTCAGAAAACATCGTTCTTGTGCAACGCACCTTTATTCGCTAATGGCCGTTATCGACAGGGGATCTCAAGTTGATTCCGTATTTCTAGATTTCCGGAAAGCTTTTGACACCGTTCCTCACAACCGACTTCTAATCAAGCTGCGGGCCTATGGGGTATCGTCTCAGTTGTGCGACTGGATTCGTGATTTCCTGTCAGGAAGGTCGCAGTTCGTAGTAATAGACGGAAAAACATCGAGTAAAACTGAAGTGATATCAGGTGCTCCCCAGGGAAGCGTCCTGGGACCTCTGCTGTTCCTGATCTATATAAATGACCTGGGTGACAATCTGAGCAGTTCTCTTAGGTTGTTCGCAGATGATGCTGTAATTTACCGTCTAGTAAGGTCATCAGAAGACCAGTATCAGTTGCAAAGCGGTTTAGAAAAGATTGCTGTATGGTGTGGCAGGTGGCAGTTGACGCTAAATAACGAAAAGTGTGAGGTGATCCACATGAGTTCCAAAAGAAATCCGTTGGAATTCGATTACTCGATAAATAGTACAATTCTCAAGGCTGTCAATTCAACTAAGTACCTGGTGGTAAAAATTACGAACAACTTCAGTTGGAAGGACCACATAGATAATATTGTGGGGAAGGTGAGCCAAAGGTTGCGTTTCATTGGCAGGACACTTAGAAGATGCAACAAGTCCACTAAAGAGACAGCTTACACTACACTCGTTCGTCCTCTGTTAGAATATTGCTTCGCGGTGTGGGATCCTTACTAGGTGGGATTGACGGAGGACATCGAAAGGGTGCAAAAAAGGGCAGCTCGTTTTGTATTATCACGTAGTAGGGGAGAGAGTGTGGCAGATATGATACGCGAATTGAGATGGAAGTCATTACAGCAAAGACGTTTTTCGTCGCGGCGAGATCTATTTACGAAATTTCAGTCACCAACTTTCTCTTCCGAATACGAAAATATTTTGTTGAGCCCAACCTACATAGGTAGAAATGATCATCAAAATAAAATAAGAGAAATCAGAGCTCGAACAGAAAGGTTTAGGTGTTCGTTTTTCCCGCGCGCTTTTCGGGAGTGGAATGGTAGAGAGATAGTATGATTGTGGTTCGACGAACCCTCTGCCAAGCACTTAAATGTGAATTGCAGAGTAGTCCTGTAGATGTAGATGTAGATGTATTAGTCTGTTAATGTCAATAGGTATTGCTCCATTTAAAAGAGTGTATGTTTGCACTAAAATACACTTTCTAAGTATTGCTACAATCTGTGTATCGACGAAAAATACTAACCGCTAACTAACAGTCCAATCTGCGAAAATCGCAGATAAATAGCACTTTCCATTTCCGCAATATCTGCTGTGCAAATTTTAGGTGCTTCACTCTATATACGCATGCCAATCTTCGGATCCGTATCAACGTCAGCAGCAATATCGGGAAACGAGAAACGACAGTCTCAATTCGACACGGGACTGTCGCATTGCTGACGCGTGCTGCTAGACATGCCGCCTTCTCACGTGAGGCACAACACGACCTTCTCACTAACAACCAACACTGAAATGAGATTTCTGAGTCAGAAACCCGTTTTGTCTTTTTTTTTACAACACAGAGTGTAGATCACATTACTTTCACATAATTTGTATGGGTGCTGCTGATGTGCTAGGGCATGTAGTAATATTACACTTCATACCACTTTGGCCTTTGTTGCAGTCCACCTCTATGACGGAATTTTACTGGCGAATAGTATATTAACGTCTCTCAAACCTCTGTATTTATCGCTACCGGTAATATCTTCTCAGTACTATCTTAGTTCATCACCAGGTACATAGTTCTTTCAGTGTTCGGTAACATATGTGTTTCTTTGTTCTAAGAACGACGTTTCCTCCTAAGGATGTTCATACCTCCTACCTTCTGTTTTGAGAATGAATCTCAGAACCGCATGCTCAGGGATTTCTCGTCCGCAGTCACATAATGCTAATGATCTACTTCCTATTCTGTATATTTAGGGCTACTGGCCGACACCTGTTATGTAACGAGATAGGTGCAAGGATATGTTGTGACACTAGTTAACGCTACAGTTCACAGCAGAGCAGGCGAAACTAATTCAAATGGTTCAAATGGCTCTGAGCACTATGGGACTTAACATCTATAGTCATCAGTCCCCTAGGACTTAGAACTACTTATACCTAACTAACCTAAGGACAGCACACAACACCCACCCATCACGAGGCAGAGAAAATCCCTGACCCCGCCGGGAATCGAACCCGGGAACCCGGGCGTGGGAAGCGAGAACGCTACCGCACGACCACGAGATGCGGGCGGCGAAACTAATTTTCCATAATAACAGGAGTGTGTAACATTGACATATGAATATACAGGGGTAACAATTGTCAACTCCTGCCACGCTCACAGAACAATCAGCACATTCGCCTTTCATATCTGCAATGTTTATCCTCCTCGCTAGCGGAATACCTTTATGTCGGATTTGGTTTGTGGGGGTTGAAGGGGCCAGATTGCAAAGGCCATTGGTCTATGCCGGTGTTCTTCTCATGATGTTTCCTCAAGTCTGAAGTTCAGAACACGGTAATACATTTCCAAAACTGAGACGATCCATTACTATTTAAGTATAACGAACAGCACGTCAGACTTATTTCGATAATTTTTGGAAACAAATGGCCTAGCCCGGCAAAAGTCATGGAATTCCTCCTCACATCGTGTCGGACATCCTTTTGCGCGGCGTAGTGCAGCAGATCAAGATGGCATCGACTCGACAAGTCGCTGGAAGTCCTCTGCAGAAATATTGAGCCATGCTGCCTCCATAGCCGCCCATAGCTGCGAAAGTGTTGCCGGTGCAGGATTTTGTGCACCGACTGACCTCTCCACTTGTCCAGAACGTCCTTCAAATCAGTCGCCCTCCGACATCGCGCATTATCATCCATAAAAATTCCATCGTTGTTTGGGAACATGAAGTCCATGAATGGCTGCAAATGGTCTCCAAGTCTATGTTATGTTCAGTTGGACCAGAGGACCCAATCTACGAAATGTAAATAAAGCCCACCCCATTGGGAAGCCACCACCAATGTGAACAGTACCTTGTTGACAACTTGGGTTCATGGCTTCGTGAGGTCTGAACCACACTCGGCCCCTACAGTCAACACTTACCAACTGGAAGCAGGACTTTTTTGACCAGTCCACAGTCTTCCAGTTGTCTAGTATCCAACCGAGATTGTCAAGAATTCAGGCGAACCGCTGCAGGCGATGTCGTGCTGCTAGCAAAGGCATTCGCGTCGGTCATCCGCTGCCATAGCCTATTAACGCCAAATTTCGCCGCTCTGGTATTTCACGCAGTGTTGCTTCTTCACAAACGCCGCTACTTTTGGTCGTTAAGTGAAGGCAGTCGGCCACTGCGTTGTCCGTAGTGTGGGGTAATGCCTGACGTTTGATATTCTCAGCATACTCTTGACACTATGGATCTCGAATTATTGACTCCCCTAACTATGTCCGAAATGGGAAGTCCCATGAATCTTGCTCCAGCTACCACTACACGTTCAAGGTCTGTTAGTTCCCGTCGTTCGGCCATAATAACGTCGGAAACTTTTTCACGTGAATTACCGGACTACAAAAGGCCCCTCCGCCAGTGCACTACCCTTTTATAACTTGTGGACGCGATACCACCGCCATCTGTATATGTGCATATCGCCATCGCATGACTTTTGTCAGCCGGCCGCGGTGGCAGAGCGGTTCTAAGCGCTTTAGTCTGGAACCGCGCGACTGCTACGGTCGCACGTTCGAATCCTGCCTCGGGCGTGGATGTGTGTAATGTCCTTAGGTTGGTTGGGTTTAAGTAGTTCTAAGTTCTAGAGGACTGATGACCTCAGATGTTAAGTTCCATAATGCTCAGAGCCATTGTTGCTGTTCTTGTGATAAATGACTTGGTGGTACAGGAACTGGTGGCTTTTGAAAAAATGGTTCAAATGGCTCTGAGCACTATGGGACTTAACATCTGAGGTCATCAGTCCCCTAGAATTTAGAACTACTTAAACCTAACTAAGCTAAGGACATCGCACACATCCATGCCCGAGGCAGGGTTCGAACCTGCGACCGTAGCGGTAGTGCGGTTCCAGCCTGAAGTGCCTAGAACTGCTCGGCCACTCCGGCCGGCGGTAGCTCTTGACTTTGTGGCACTGGAACAACAAATGAGGCTACGGTAGGGTGAACCAAACATATTCATTTCTTTGTACTTCCGTAGCTTGATATGTACAGTACAAAAATAACAGTACCCACTATGGTGTGTCATCCCATTGTAATGCGTGGCCATCTATAGTATCAAACATAGAATTCGCATCGTGACCTGCTAAAATAGTCATACTTTGAGAACACATTCGATAAAGTTAGTGTTTTGAAGTTATGAACATGTGACTCGCTTGAATCAGTTCATGCGCTGACCACATAATATCAACAACAGAGATACGACGTAGGCTCCAATGTTGTCGCTCGGTTATTTGCCACGTTAGTACCTTTATTGAGGCTGAACTTTCAATAGAGAGCAGTCTCATTTGTGACAGGGAATTATACTCATTCCCCTTTGAATTCTAGTTTTCTCTGGCACAAAAACTGCGCTGACCTCTTTTCTAGAAAGATCTTTGAAACGAACAGTATGACCATTGGAGACTACGTCTATCTGTACTCAAAAATATCTTATGATCTAATAAGAGATGGAGGTAGGTAAACAAATACTGACCTGTAAAATTTGATGCAGACATTTACTAAGAACGTCATAAGACAATTAAAGCATAATCTACGATTCACTGCACTAAGTAACAAGAAATTTTTTATGTCAATTCAGCAGCACTTTCTGAATAGAAATGTCCTACAGAACACGTAAATGACCAGAATATTGTCCAAATAACAATCCTCTTTTATAGTGTTTACTATATACTTGTTTTTGTTAGACACAGAATACAAAACTTCTATAAATAAATACCAAACAGCAGCTAGTGTCTTGTATTTTACCAGTTGTACCTTCATTTCCGTTGTTGGTACCAAACGTAATTAGAAGATAACATTCATGTGCAAAATTACTCCTCTATTTTCTAGATTATTCAAAACTGGGTGTAAGCTGTTGCGTTGTCTTTGCAGATGATTTAAATAATTGCAAGCAGAACAAGGTGAAAATTACCAGCTACATATTTTGTTAAATCTGTGGGTATTAAATTGGGTCTAACCAAGTTGAAGATACCACTGTATTAGGCACAAATGTTTGTGATGCATATGAAACTTACTTTGGAATGCAGGTTATACAGGGTGCTGCAAAAAGGTACTCTAAACTTTCAGGAAACATTCCTCACACACAAATAAATAAAAGATGTTATGTGGACATGTGTCCGGAAACGCTTGATTTCCATGTTAGAGCTCATTTTAGTTTCGTCAGTATGCACTGTACTTCCTCGATTCACCGCCAGTTGGCCCAGTTGAAGGAAGGTAATGTTGACTTCGGTGCTTGTGTTGACATGCGACTTATTGCTCTACAGTACTAGCATCAAGCACATCAGTACGTAGCATCAACAGGTTAGTGTTCATCACGAATGTGGTTTTGCAGTCAGTGCAATGTTTACAAATGCGGAATTGGCAGATGCCCATTTGATGTATGGATTAGCACGGGGCAATAGCCGTGGCGCGGTACGTTTGTATAGAGACAGATTTCCAGAACGAAGGTGTCCCGACAGGAAGACGTTCGAAGCAATTGATCGGCGTCTTAGGGAGCACGGAACATTCCAGCCTATGACTCCTGACTGGGGAAGACCTAGAACGACGAGGACACCTGCGATGGACGAGGCAATTCTTCGTGCAGTTGACGATAACCCTAATGTCAGCATCAGAGAAGTTGCTGCTGTACAAGGTAACGTTGACCACGTCACTGTATGGAGAGTGCTACGGGAGAACCAGATGTTTCCGTACCATGTCTAGCGTGTGCAGGCACTATCAGCAGCTGATTGGCCTCCACGGGTACACTCCTGCGAATGGTTCATCCAACAATGTGTCAATCCTCATTTCAGTGCAAATGTTCTCTTTACGGGTGAGGCTTCATTCCAACGTGATCAAATTGTAAATTTTCACAGTCAACATGTGTGGGCTGACGAGAATCCGCACGCAATTGTGCAATCACGTCATCAACACAGATTTTCTGTGAACGTTAGGCAGGTATTGTTGGTGATGTCTTGATTGGGCCCCATGTTCTTCCACTTACGCTCAATGGAGCACGTTATCATGATTTCATACGGAATAATCTACCTGTGCCGCTAGAACATGTGCCTTTAA
The DNA here is from genome assembly GCF_023864345.2 of Schistocerca serialis cubense. NCBI lineage: Eukaryota > Metazoa > Arthropoda > Insecta > Orthoptera > Acrididae > Schistocerca > Schistocerca serialis. The sequence goes on along the minus strand of NC_064640.1, from coordinate 315,823,137 downwards.
AAGTACGACACGTGGTTCATGCACGATCTAGTTCCTGCACGTTTCAGTCGAAGTGTTCGTACGCTTCTCAACAACAGATTCGGTGACCGATGGATTGGTAGAGGCGGACCAATTCCATGGCCTCCACGCTCTCCTGACCTCAACCCTCTTGACTTTCATTTATGGGGGCATTTGAAAGCTCTTGTCTACGCAACCCCGGTACCAAATGTGGAGACTCTTTGTGCTCGTGTTGTGGACGGCTGTGACACAATACGCCATTCTCCAGGGCTGCATCAGCGTATCGGGGATTCAATGCGACGGAGGGTGGATGCATGTATCCTCGCTAACGGAGAACATTTTGAACATTTCCTGTAACAAAGTGGTTGAAGTCACGGTGGTACGTTCTGTTGCTGTGTGTTTCCATTCCATGATTAATGTTATTTGAAGAGAAGTAATAAAATGAGCTCTAACATGGAAAGTAAGCGTTTCCGGACACATGTCCACATAACATAATTTCTTTCTTTGTGTGTGAGGAATGCTTCCTGATAGTTTGGCCGTACCTTTTTGTAACACCCTGTATATCTCAATATTTCATGGACTTCTTATGTGTCATGTGGAAACTGCAAATCTACATTGGAAGGATGGCTTTGTGGGACAAGAAACAGTATGCGTTTTCTAGATTTTGGAGAGAGTCGATACACCATCGTGGGTATTGTTATTTTTGTACTGTACATATCAAGCTACGGAATTACAAAGAAATGAATATGTTTGGTTCACCCTACCGTAGCCTCATTTATTGCTCCAGAGCCACAAAGTCAAGAGTTACCAATTCCACTACTACCAAGTCATTTATCACAAGAACAGCAACCGGGTGCTAACAATGACTCTGGTTTAAGCGACTGTGACGAAGACAGAGCATTGGAACCATATTTTCCGAAACAGGCAGATTTGGAGGACTTAATAAGGTATTAGCAACTAAACAGATAAAAAGCTGTACTTTTTGAATATTTTTGAAAATAACGTAGTGTAATTGATTCTTCTTGTAGGTTACATTGCCCTTGAATGCAGATAGGTCAATTAAAACGCACTTTTTGATTTCTTTAGATAGAATTTGGGAGATGTGAGTGAAGAACATGGTGAACGTTTTCACCGAGACTTTCAGTCTATAGAAAAATGACACCACAGAAGGTGTACAGTTATGAAGGGGAGCTATAACTGGAGATTAATGTGTGGAACGAAGATAGCATCACATAAACGAACATATATATTGAACGCAATAGTTGCTTATAATTAGTCCAGGTTTAGTGAGAGTGAGTATTTTGAAATTACATGTAAACATATCGAAATTATGCAAAGCAAAGTTTTATATCTTTTATCAGCATGACAAATTTGTAAGAAAACTTTAAAACATTACGATAGACGAAAACGTGGCTTAAATTTTGTTACGCTGTGTTATCAAAGACATACCGAACTTCCTCTAGGTAATCCATATGTCATTTGAAAACAAATAAAACTCAAAGTTATAACTAACGCTCGTTAAAACTTCAGGGTAACAGAGGTCGAACTTGGCCCTAACAAAGGCTTGTTATGGCAGCAAGACGATAGTGTTGCCGACACTATGTGTCAGCTGGACTTCAGCATCCCCTGAAGTACGAAACTTCTGATATAATGGGGTCAGCAACTTGAGTAGACTTGGGAGCTGCCTGGAGGCATTACGGTGGGTAAAGTAGACGGTCTTGCATGAGAGCCTTCTGTTTAAACAAGACACAATTTGTTCATAGTTCCGCTGCTCTCAACTGCTGTTTAGGAACAAAAATTCAGAAGCGTAACTTTACTTTTGCCATAGTGAAAGACCATAAAACCTCCGTTGACAGCAATAATATGATAAGTTATGCCTTTTAATTGCAGCTAATAACTATTAACTTTTGTATTAGTAAAGTTTTATTTCATGAATTTTGGAGTATGTGAGCTAATATAGAAGTGATCTGTTCAATAAAATTTCCTTTATGGTAGAAGTTGGATGGTGGCACTTAGCTTCTAACCTGTTTATTTTTTATTTTTTTCAGTGATAAATAATTACACAATAAAATGATAATCTATTACATCTAAAGACAGCCATTCTGTGTAGACATTACCATGTTTCAGCTGACAACACTACCTTGCTTTTTTAAATGCAAATCACGTTTATTCATCGCAATACATTGACATGAAGTCAGTTGCAGGGATACACAAAATGGTACACATATTACAGTTCAGGGGGAGTACAGCACAAGTTAGCAGTCGTTATGAAATAACAGTAGTTAAAAGTCACATTTTGCCGTTATCAGATGTTATTGAACAACCCGAAGAACTAACAATTACTGCGCTATTGAATTTCATACAACATACTTTCTGTACCATTTTTGCTTTTCTTACATCTGTATATGAGTCTCAGAGACGATGCAGAGCACTATGGAGAATGTTGAAGAGCCCCAACAGACTATATATTGAGACTCATTTTATATTACGCACCCAGGTCGTTATTTTTAGAAAACATTTGACAACATATTAAGTGAGTATATAGTTAGACTCAGATTACACTAAATCTTGACATTCTGTTTGGTTGAATATAAAGTACTACGAAATATTTCAGTGTAGTTCTGCAGCTTCCTACTCGCAAGTCCGATAGGTTCAGAAATCATGATTCATAGAAGCGAGACTTGCCTGCTCATAACTGGTATATGATATTAAATTTCATGTCTAACAGACGACAGGAATGTCCAAAGTGTGGTAAAAATGACTATGAAGTACTCGTTTGGTCATTTACAGACGGTAGCATATTTTATTACCGAATTGTGGTACGGCAGGTTTGCTAGTAACGAGAAAGAGTAAAAATCAGTGCGAGGATAAGCGAAAAAAATTGACCCCTTGCAACTGTGTGTATGTACACAGTAACAACAACATATAGCGCCCTGTAATTCAAACGCATATTTCTTAATACAGAACTCCGCAATGTGGTGGCCTAGTACACGTGACAAAATCGGAAAATTCGTAGAAAATGAGCGTATAATTCATGAGATTCTTTCACTGTACTGTCACAGACGAAATTCTCTTTACTGAAGTTCTACCAATGGCGATTCCACGAACGTCTCATTTTCTTCTGCAGCAGCTCTAGAATCCCTTTCGCATGGCTGTCTAGATAAGAGCAGCGCGAATCCTCTTAACTCGCTTATAGTCTTGTCGCTGCTTTTCTGTCTCGTTATTCACGTAGGGATAACCTTCTTCATATTTTCTTATTTTTCCGTTTGCTGCAAGACAGATTACTGTGAATTCCAGGCTCCTGAAGAGCAACTGTTCGATGCATATATAATGTCACTGCACCTGCGCATACGCGAATTGCGAGATAGTTTTCTGCTTGCGACTACTCTCTCAACGCGTGAAAATATGGAGAGTAAAATTTTATATCATGTCATCTATTGTTTTCTTCAACACTAATTAGAGAACGGAATTTTGCTGACAGTAGGGTGTGTTGTTATTGTTGCAGGGAATTGCTACGTAATGATGTCTTTGAAAGATTGACATCTCATTACATACATTTCAAGAACGTCACTTAGATGTTATCTCTGTTCCAAAAACCATGTTATAGACTGAATAAGTGGATATTTTGGAACCACTGTCACTGTTCAACTTTCGTGTTCCAGTCGCGAGCTGTTCGCGGGGAGAGTGGTTCCTGGTAAGAATCCGTATGACCTCGATTCTGTTTAATTGTACCGTAATAAGCTTTTCCCGAGATGTACGTAGGAGGAAGCAATATGCTGATGAGCATTACTAGGAGAGGTCGCTCACGGAATTCTAACAATATGGCACACCATGATGCACAAAGTCTCTCTTGTAACATCTACTACAGGAGTTCCATGAGTATTCACATAAACCTTTCGCGCTTAGTAAAGAAGCCTGTAACGAAAAGCGCTGCTCTTCTTGGGACCTTTTCTGTTTCCTCTGTGAATCTTATTTGCTATTATTTGGTACGGGTTCCAGACAGAGAGAGCTAAACGGATACATTGGTTTAAAAGCGTCTTATGAACTACCTTCTTCGGGTGTGGACTACACTACCTGACGATTCTTCCAATGAATCTCAGTGTGGATTCGGCTTGTATTGCCGTTATTTTTACGAGGTCGTTTCGCTTAAAACTGCTCCGTACACATACTACCAATTATTTAATGAATGTCACTGCTCCCTGCGCTTTAGGGAAACGTTTAAACGTACAATGACGGGCCATTCCGCCTATTTACGTATAGTTTCTTTATCTTGAGAGTCTACTACCAACTCCTGCAACGCTCGTCGATCGCCTGCACATCTTCCTGCATATCTCTACAATTTTACATTTTTACGACGTCTCTGTATACAACAGCATTATCCGCAAAGAGGCTCACTGAGTGACACGCTGTAGGCAGCTAATAGAAGACGAAATAGTTCTTTCGCATACGCTATGTAGGCTCAGTCGCCTTTCCCCTATTGAGCAGTTTTAGTTGATTTTTCTGTTCTGTGGCCACTTACTTCGGTATCTGTCACTATGGTGTTCCCTCAGTGAAACATTTTCGGGACAATGGAATTTAGTATTTTGGTTTCTCTCTAACATCATTCTTTTCCGTGCGAGTAGAGCCATAATGAAACTTAAAAATGAAGAACAAAGTCAATAAAAATACTTTACAACGTGGCACTCTTTTATTTCATCGTGATTTTAGTGCGATAAAGAATATTCCGATTTTATAACCCGTCTCATCTTCCTGAAACGCTATTTCAGTTGCTAATACTAGGCCTCTAAGTGATTACAACCAAGACATAGTGGTAACATCTAGAAATTCCTTATGGTATAGTAAAAAAAAAGTAAATATTGTTATGGTTAGATGTTTTCTACTTAGTATTTTGACCAATTTCTATAGAGCATCACGGAAGAAGCCTGTAATCGTTGTTCGTAGTTCCTTGAACGCTATATATCACAAATATGCCGTCGGCGTCAACATTACACTAATATTACTGCCAAAGCACGAACAGCATAGCTGTTAAGTCGGTGTTCTCTATTCGGGAAGAAATGGTTTCAGAGCACTGTCCGGTTTTCATGTCTTTGTTTTTTACGGGGTGTCGCTAATGTACCTTTGGCTAAAGTTTCCTAAAAAATTTAACCGCCGGTTCACTCCAGACTCGTTCAATGTTTTCTCAGCTGCACCTCTAATGACACTGGTGTCGACCGTGCGACAAAGTTTGCTTCCTTCAGTTACCACTTGATTCTGATTCTGAACTACCTTCCGTATATCCAGAACGACACTTCATAATTTCCCAAGAAAGAACTACACGATAACTATAGCTGGAAGCTTTCCAAGTGGCACCAGAAATGATTGTAAGAAGCATACAGGGTGATTCTTTGGGGATGCATTAAGGATGTTGTCTACTGCGATATTCCAATAACTCCAGAGGACATGCAGGAACGTATCGTGCTTGATTGTAATTCTCTTCAGAAGGCAACACTGAAAGCAGTAAATAATTCTTTCATTCAACGAGTGGACCAGTGTATCGGTGGCCAGGGTCACCACTCTTGAGCACCTTTGAATGTTCTAGTCCTGGGCAATGGTACAGGAGAGTCAAAGTCAATTTTGTGTTATGGTTTTACTTGGTTTTCATTTGTTTTCTGACAACTCCAGCAAGTGGACGAGTTTGTGCTCCCAGACTCCAAGTCAATGTTGTGTTATGTAATTATTAACGTTGTGTTTCAGTGAATGGTACACTGTGATACATTTTTGAATAGGTCTTTAGTAGGGGAAATGAATTACCGAATAAAAAATACAGGATGCCATTTAAAAAAAAAGTCATACCGTTGTTCATATCTTTGTAAAAAACAAAGCTACAACGAAGGCAATCATGCTGATTGATGTCCTCCTGACGGCTAAAGAACATATGCTTGAAATATTCTGCAATTTGCATCTGGACAGACAGTTATCTAGGGTAGTCAAGATAAATGGGACACCCTGTATAAGGCTGACGTAGCAGACAACACCGGAAGTTACGTGAGGCTTTTCGCAAATGATACTGTTTTATACGGAGAAGTCGCAGCGCTAGAATCTTGTAGCAAAATGCATAAAGATCTTCAGAGTATCGAAGCATGGTGTAGCGAATGGCAAGTGATACTCGATATAAACAAATCCGGACACCTGGCTGAAAATGACTTACAAGTTCGTAGCGCCCTCCATCGGTAAGGCTGGACTTCTGTATGGTGTTTGCCCACCCTTAGCCGCGATGACAGAGTCCACTCTTGCAGGCATACGTCCAATCAGATGCTGGAAGGTTTCTTGGGGAATGGCATCTCATTCTTTACAGAGTGCTGCACTGAGGAGAGATATCGATGTCGGTGGGTGAGGCCTGGCACGAAGTTAGCGTTCCTAAATGGTCCAAAGGTGTTCAATAGGGTTCAGGTCGGGACTCTGTGCAGGCCAGTCCATTACAGGGATGTTATTGTCGTGTAACCACTCCACCACAGTCCGTGCATTATGAACAGGTGTTCGATCATGTTGAAAGATGCAATCGTCATCGACGAAAGTGCTTAAAACATCAATGTAGGCCTGTGTTGTGATAGTGCCAGGCAAAGCAACAACGGGTGCAAGCCCCTTCTATGAAAAACAAGACCACACCACAACACCACCGCCTTCAAATTTTACTGTTGGCACTACACATGCTGGCAGATGACAATCACTGGGCATTCGCCACACTCACACCCTGCCATCGCATCGCCAGATGTCCAATGTTTACACTTTTTACACCAAGCGAGGCGTCGTTTGGCATTTACCAGCGCGATGTGTGGCTTATGAGCAGCCATGAAATCCAAGTTTTCTCATCTCCCGCCTGTCATAGTACTTGCTGTGGTCCTGCTTGTCTATTAGCATAAAAAATTCTACGCAAACGCCACTGCTCCCGGTCGTTAAGTGACGGTCATGTGCCGTTACGTTGTCCGCGGTGAGGAGTAATGCCTGCAATTTGGTATTCTCGGCACAGTCTTGTCACCGTGGATCTCGGAATTTTGAATATCCGAACAATTTCCGAACTGGAACGTCCCATGAGTCTTGCTCCAACTACCATTCCGCGTTCAAGGCCAGTTAATTCCCGTCGTGCAACCATAATCACGACGTAAACCTTTTGACGAGAATCGCCTGAGTACAAATGACAGCCGCCAATGCAGTGCTCTTTTATACCTAGTGCAGGCGATACTACCGCCATCTGTATACGTGCATGTCGCTATCCCACGACTTTTGTCACCTCAGTGCATAGGAATTATCGTAGGTGCATATGGCTTGTGACGAGAAGCGAACATGAGCAAATTGAGATACAGTGTCACTTTGTCACAGAATAGCAAGGAAGAAAGTTGCTGACTAAAAATACGTAACATGATTGAAAAATGTCTGCCGAAGTGAAACGTTTCTTTTGGAGGATACAAATAGATGGATAGCGATTGTTAACTATATGACCCTGCATCCCATCCTTGCCTCTTTCCCTCCCACGTCCCTCCCTACTTGGCCCTCTTCGGCGCGCCCCCGCACGTCTTCTCCCCTCTCTTCCCTTCCCTCCATTCTTCCGTTCTCCCTCATCTCCTTGCGCCTGGCAGATCCTCCGTTTTGATCATCGTCAGTGTGCCACGTCAGTGTTGTGTTTAGTGCTGTTTCTCCTATGCGTCGAGAGGTGTGATTTTAACTGTTTGCTGGCCTTGTACTTAGTGCTACTGTCAGTGTTTGTTACGTGCTACGCCATCCGTCGATACTTTTATGCTCCGGTCATACTGTGCCTTGTGTTCTTTTAATTGTCCCAGTTTGTGGATTTTTTGTGTGCGCTACTTTTTTTCGGTTTTTATCTCCATTTTACAGTCGCCCCTTTTTTTTGTCTATTGTCTTCCATGATGTTCCCCCTTTTATATATCTATGTTCATCATGTTTTCTCCTTTGTTCTTTTTAAATGTCTTCTGTTGTTTGTTCTTTGTCTTTCGAGTGAAGAGCAGAGCATATGCTGCTCCCAGCCCGCCCCGGTGGGGAATTGAAATATAATAAAGGAAAAAAAAGTTGTAAACTATATTCGATATGCAGGGTGAAACAGCTAATACGAATGTCAGAGATGTATTCTGAATAAGTAAACTTATAGGGATGCGGTTTTACTTAGTTAGTATAGCAGACAACGTGAGAAACATTCCTACGTACGCAAGTAATTTTTTACGTTTACTGCTGCCAGTCATGAAACAGATTGTTTTAATGGAACTATGATACTTTTTCTGCAGTACTGGAAAAAGGCTTTGACGAGGACATCAGCAATCTATGTGAAACTTGATCAAACGTTTTCTCTGTTGTACTAAAGGCAGGATACTGTCTAAATTAGATACTGTTGGTGTGCATCTGAAATCCATCAGACTTTGTTCGGTTGTTGTAGCGATCAGAGGACTTGCTTGTGAAGCTACTCGGATTTTCACAATACACTCGACAGTCGATAAAGTGGATATGATTTTACGTTATGGCATGAATCCTGATCGTCCATGGGTCTCTGTCTTTATAAACGTTACGGGAAATCAAGATTATTTAAATGAGAAAAATGAAATACGTCAATGAAAAGTACAGCAATAGAGGAGAGAAGTGCAATTAACATCTTATCGACGGTAACAAATATTTCACTTATCACTACGTAGCGGCTTGAGTGTAAAAGAGATATTAACAAAAGGAGATTTTGTAAACGTACCTACCAATGCATTTCATTCTTTCCACGTTTAGCTCCATCGACAGCCTCATAATAATGACTTTCAGAATGTGTTACAGTTTTCCGAATGATGTTTTCGAGAAATGTAAAGTGAAATGCCGTTTCTATGCAAGATTTTGTTTGTTACTGAAGCATTTTCACATACCACTGGCAATTCATTCTTCTCGATATACAGTACTGGCCAGTTGATAATGGGTGCTGGCTGTGAGAAGTGAATAAACAACGACCATGGCTTGTCGATGTGATGTGCAAGCTTCTTAAGCACTGCATCATTGATCCCTATTTAACTAATCAGACTCAAAATAGTAACAAGTATCTACAGCTCCTAACATACATTCTTAAGTAACAATAACGTATGTCCCGTCCATTCCACACAGATAATTACATACATTTTTAATAGAGCATCTGGAAAAAAGGAAGGAAGGAAGATTAGGGCTTAACGTCCCACTGACGTCCAGGTCATTAGAGACGGAACTCAAGCTCTGATTGTTTCGTGGATGTGGAAGGAAATAGGCAGCACCCATCCAAAGGAACCACGCCGACGTTTGGCTGGAGTAATTTAGAATAATCACAGAGAACTTATATCAGGATGGCCGGACTTGCATTTGAACCGTCGTCCTCCGGTATGCGAGTCCAGTGCACTAACTACAGCGCCACCTCGCTTGGTTAGAATATCAGGAGATCGACGGATCGATTGTTCGGGAAACGATCATCAGATTGAACAATTCTGAACTTTTATCTGTATGGAAAATTACGCTAAAAGCTTTAGAACGAAGTACCGGCGCCTCTCGAAGTGCTAAATTGGCATATAACACAGCAATGTGCTGCGACAACGCCAGATCTAATTCTGAATGGTATATTGTCTCTTCCGAATCGATTAATTAAATGTTTCAGTTTTAGCGTACCTAAAACCTCACTTTATTTCCTCGTTCTGAATATATTTCGGATGACCTGTTTTATTTTCCCTTCCCTGAATATCTTTCTCATGCTTCCTTAAATTGTAGTATCTCAACCCTTGTGTCGTTTATCCTACGATAAATATATAAGTTCTTACCCCATTCTTGTCACAGATAAGGTAGTTCTATATTTCTCTGTTAATGCTGTTACTGATGATGAGCTCCTCAAAAAGACTATCACTGCGCTACAAACTGGTAGGGTTCAAAAGATTGCAATTATAAATTATTCAAACATACTCAAAAAATAGATTTAAAACCTTTCAGAAGAGGCTAAACCACTCACATGCATGCCCAAACACACACACGGGTAAGTTCTAATTGAGTCTGCTAATACAGAATAACAACTGACTGAAATATGGAAACAATTGAAATATCTAAAGTAATGGGCCGGATATGTGAAGCTTTTTGAGTGCGAGACAAATAAAGGCAAGAGAGCCTTCTACTCTGCAATATATATAAATAACTCCCATTAAAGCTTTGAGAGGAAACCATTTTAAAACGCGCACAGGGGTCATCTCATCGTCGGCTAAAATAGAGGGCATATTCACATTTATATTTCCAGCTGCTCTCTTGTCAACAGAAAATCAAAGCATACCGCTAAAACGTGATGCATCGAGATTCATATACCCCAAGAATTACAGATTGATCTGTCCTCAAGGCAGAGTTAGAAAAAAATGCGTTAGTCGCGTTGCCCTATCATAAATGTGCCTCATAAGTGACTGTATGGAGGTACATCTCGACTTGACTGTTTATTTTACCGACTACAATTTGTCACATATCCGAAATCAACTTTGAGGTGATGTGAACTACTCGTAGGCTGAAAGTACTCTCAGTTACATTGCCTGTTGACAAGCCCCCTTAGATTTGAGTTAAATTGCTCGCATTCGGAAATTCCTAAGTTCCCCGATAATGATCATAATTTTACATTCTTCACCTCATTTTATAACATGAATTTCTGTTACTAATTGACTTAGAGCGTTTTATTTTCTGCTGGGATTAAAAGTATGATTATAGTCTCCCAGACCCAGAGGAGAGAAAGAATATTATTCTCTCTATCACGATCCATTTGTTTCATGGACTACAAAACGGTATTTAAACCTACATTAAATAATGGTACTTCATACGAAAGGCAAATATGTGCGTGCGCATGCGCGCTTGTCTGTTTGTGTGTGTGTGTGTGTGTGTGTTTGTGTGTGTCTGTGTGTGTGTTTGTTTGTTTGTTTGTTTGTTTGTCTGTCTGTCTGCCTGTCTGCGTGTTTACGTTGCTCAATAGTTAGGTTATTAGTCTCCTACAGCAATTTATCTGTTGTTTTTTTTTCTTCTCTTCAGCCCGCAGAATGGTAGATCTCTTGCAAATGACGTATTATAAAAACGGTAATGTATCAAAATGCTGATATAATTATTAATGTGCTAGACGTTTTACATTAGCAATAGGCCAATTTCTGCACTATCGCCATCTTCACGCTGTCTGCAGTTAACTACCCTTTGTTAAAAGTTGTAACGTTATAGCTAATGACAATTTTGTTTCACTGTGTGCTAGTACGGTACTTGCTTCCATACTTCGTCGTGGCGCTGTCGCTGTCTTATAATCTTATTGCTGCGTAGTGCGTTTCCAACGGCAGTCAAATTTTTAAATATTGAACTTAGCTACACTCTATTAATTGCTGTTGTTCCCCAGTGTAAGCTAGGTCTTTTATCGCTTGTATACGGTGTTGTGGTTTCTACAGCTATGATTGACTGCTAATCCAGCGATTCTGTATGGTTACAACTTGTTAATTCGTTTGTCTATGTATCGTAATTATCTATGGCGTGGTATTATTATGTTTCTTAAGTTTTTGTAGTGTATATATATATATATATATATATATATATATATATATATATATATATATATATCTGTGTTTTTGTTTTATTACGATTAACCCTAATAGAGCTGTATGGTTTCAGTAAAATTATCTACAAAACTTCCACTTGCTAGTTTATTATTTTATTATGATCTTTCCGTGATTGTGTACAGATTTCTATTTCTTCCAAAACGTACAGTTCAGATCCCTTTGGTGTTATATGTAAGATTTTCACTGCGTTTGTTATGTGATCAGCTTCATGATTTTATGTATTTAAATGGTTGACGAACGTGGATTGGTTCGTGTCGCCAATTCTTGTGTGTTCCCTGTACCTAATTTCAAAGTTTCTGCCCATCTGTCCTATATAGAATTTATCACAGATTTTGCAGTTTGTTTTAAATATTCTTGGTTGTGTGCGTAGTGGTGATTTTGCTTTATCGGAATGGATTAGTGTTTTGTGATTGCGTCTGGTTCTACAGGCGAATTTAACTGTTGTTTTATTTAGTAATGCGTTCAGTTCGTTAGATATTGTACTGTGTAATTTATCGGTGTGTATTTGAACTTTTGTATTTTGGGTATTTCTCTCGTTAGTTTTATGTCCCTACCGTTCTTAATGGACGTACATTTGTGGCATTTGTCATATAGTTTTCCTCGCTATGCTTAGATCAAAATCATTTTGTTGAGGTACGTAAGTAACGACAGCCAATTCTTTTTGTATGGCTGTATGTTCTAAAGGTAGATTTTTTGGTCTGTTAATCAGTGTTTTAAAGTATGCATATTTGTGTGTTTGCGGGTGGCAAGAGTTTTTTTTATTAATGTTGTCTAACATTTGTGTTTTCGGTATATTTCAAATTTGTGCTCATTGTTGCTATTTTTGATTGTCAGGTCCAAAATTCTTATAGTTTTGTTGCTTTCAGGTTCCATAGTATGTTTGATTTTTGGGTGTAGTTCGTACAGCGTTTCATGTAACTGTTCTATGTCTGTATTGGATCCGTCTATTACCAGAATGTCATCAACGTACCGGAAATAGTATACTATTTTCGTCGTTACTGGTTTAGTTGGACTGAAGAATTTAGCGTCTAAAGTATTTACGAAGATGTCAGCTTCGTTTCCTGCAATGCTACATCCCACATCCCATTGCAACACCTTCTTCTTGGCTGTATGCATCATTGTTACGTTTAAAGGAATCTTGTTTTAGTACCAGTTTTAAAAGTTTCATGATTTTTTGTATTACAGTCGTAGATAGCTTCCTATATTGTAATAAGTTCTCTTCTGTGATGGTAATTGTTTCTCGGATTGGAATGTTTGTATATAAATTATTGATGTCAAAGGAAAGAAATTTACATTTCTGTAGAATTTTTGTGTCTTTTATTTTATGTGCTACACTTCTTGAATTTTTAATTGTCAATAGTCTGTTATAGGTGTAGTATTTTCCAGTCAGTAGTTTAGCTTTTTATGAATCTGGAATGTTGGACTATCAACAAGACTTCAAGACTTCAGGACTTCAGGACGTATCGAAATTAAATTTGTATGTACCTTAGGTTGTCGGTGTAGTTTGGGTATTTTTGGATTAGTGTTTATACATGCTCTTTTTTAAAAATCAGTTAACTATGTGTCATGGCTTTTTATTACTTTCTTAATTTCTGCTGCTTATTTGTTTGTGGGGTCACTGTTCAGTTTCTTAATAGCGTTTGATATAAAAGAGTCCTATGTTTTGTTAATATGGTTATTTTTATCCATTATCACTAGGCTACTAGCTTTCACTGTTTCGATTACTTTTGCAGTGTGTGTAATCAGCTTGTGGTTTATGTTATCAAGGGTGGCGTGCTCTTTCTTTGCTGTTTTGTTATACATGTGCTTTTGGGTTATAGCTTTCTCTATTATATGTGATGACTGTAAGGATATTTCATTCTGATGACGAATAGACAATTTAGCTGAGTCAATAGCCAATTTAGTGGTTGTAATGACGCTTTTTACTAGTTTGATATTTGGTTTTGGTTGTTATTGTACTTTATACTTTTATCTATCAACATTGTGAAGTTAATACTTGTTAAAGGTTTTGTTCTGGTATAGAACTGGAAAGAAGAAGTGTATTTCTGTGTTGATCATGTTACTGTATGTTGGGCAATCATTAGATTTTGGAATTTTTTCTATGGTTTAAACGAATTTATTTGCTTGTGTAGTAGACAAATTTGTCTGTAAGATTCGACAGCTGGTCAAATATTACTGGGCTGGTGTTATTACATAGAGCTAGGTGTGCTACATACATGTTCTGTTTTAAAACGTCTTTCTGCTCGAGTTTTCCTCTAATTTTATTTTCTATCCAAAGACTTGATCCGAAGTTCATGATTCTGGTGATGTGATGAATCTTTGTGTTGCTCTAATCTTGATTTTTAGATATGTCGGGATGATTTTGTTCTTGATGCACAGTTTGTAAAATTTTATACTTTCGATTAATTTTGTCATCTTTATTTTTATGCGTATAAAGCGCAGGAGGTACCCCATAGTGTGGTACGATATTAGAGTCAACAATTTATTTTCTCTTGGGCCCACGGCATTGTAGATGTCTTGCAATGAAAAAAAAAAAAAAACGGTAATGCACCAGAATGCGATCTGAATTCAAAATGTACCAGAATGTTGCTATAACTGTTAATTCTTAGAGGTTTTACGTTAGCATTGGACCTATTTCGCCACTGTACGTACAACGGTTGAAAATAAAAATGCATAAATGCTAACGTCAACAAAATTGAAATCACTCTCCCATTTTCACTCGTATCAACTCACTGTATTACATTCTCTCATTTAATTCTGAACTTAAACTGCGTTCTGAAACATTTTAAAACCCTGTGTAGTTTTACACTGGATTGGTGCGTAAGTTCCTAACATTTTTCCACAAATTTAAAAAACACAACAGATACACTTAAACAGACTTTAATCATCAATAATACAATCTCATTCACTATTTACAACAGAATGTCTTCGCAGGGGTACCTTTGCGATTCCGTTTCTGTAGAAATCACGTGCCTTTGGAGTGAAGAACTCGTCGAGCCACGTTTGGAGCGCATTTTTATTCGAAAAGGAATTTCCTTGAAGATTGTTCGACAGAGAGCGGAAAAGGTGACATTCTGAGAGCGCAAGTACAGGTGAATAAAGTGGATGTCTTATGACTTCCCAACCTGGCAGTTTAGCATAGTGCGGGCCGACGTTATCGTGGGCTAGCATCACTTCACGCAGTTTTCCTCGTCGTAGTTCTTAGACTGCGTTGACCACAGATGTCAATAGTGATGATCGCACCTCGAGGAAGCTATTCGTAGTACGCTACACCGTCGCTGTTCATCAGATACCCAACACACTTTTTTTTTTTTGTAAATGCTCACAGGTCTTTGTACAGGGAGTTGCTACGTTGTTTGGGAAAACCATTCCTTTCTTTTCACTATGTCAGCATAAAGACACAATTTCTTGTCACTAGTAACTATACAGAATAGAAATGGTCGGTGCTGTTTACGAGCCAGTTGAGGACGATCAAGAATAGATGCAAATATGACCACCGGCTGATTTTTGCGATTTTGGCTCAGAGTATGCGATACCCATATATCCGATTTCTGAATCTTTCCCATTGCACCAAATGTCGCACGATGGTGGAATGATCACAGTTTATTATATTGTCCTGTTCTAGAGTATACTGACGTGGACTATTCATCATGCCCCCAAGGTGTTCCTGAACGTGGCTCGTCACAAATGTCGAAATGATATTGCTTGAAAGGAGAAAACCATTTTCTCTGCTCTGTCCAATGGCATTATGTCCATGAACGGTGCAAACGTTTCTGGCTTCCTCCACTGCTATCACCTCCCCCCCCCCCCCCCCCCCGCCTACTGAACGCAAAGAGGAAAACATGTCGGAAATGCTCCTATTTCTCCACTTGGCTCTCCATTTTCTAGCGCCCACAGCTCTACTCACAATCTCCGGATGACAAAGTGGCAATATGTAAATTCAAATAGCAACAATGATCTACAAAAAAAAAGATCACAATCGATAAATAAACCACTAACAACCTGAATACCAACATGCAAAGCGTAAACGCTACCAACATATGCATCAACCTAAAAAAATAAATAATTCAGGAATTACCGTGTGAGTGGTCATTTAAAATATAATTTGATTAGCCATCGACTCTGTTAAAAAAAAGGATCTAATTCCTAACAGTTTAGGGAGAAGAGCTAAGAGTTCAAAAAATCTTAAAAATTCTTCACCAGCTACAACAGAGACCAAAACCTCAGGTAACAGGCGCTCTTATTAATAAATAAAACAGAATGTTAAAGCGTAACATGTTGAAATCTGTACGCCACAAAAACTTCATACCGTATGTTTAATCTAAATCATAGGATCAGCTTGTGGTAATACTATTGTTTCTTCTCTATGACAAACTGGAGAGTAGATATTACGCCTAGGTTCAATTTTCTGCCATTTATTATTCCTTAAATACTTTGATGTGTGAAATATGGTGGTTCCCTACTGATTTAAGACTCCGTAAAGTCTTCAATTCCACAACGTTTTGTGAACAATTCCTCGTACCTGTTAAGGTCAACAAAACTTATCCAAAAATTTGCTGTTCAAATACTGACACTTCTTCGATATTTTCCTGTATCTCAATAAACTCTTACCTCCTAAGTGATGCTACCTCTTCTTTACAATCGAGGGGGCGTTTCTTTCACTATTGTTCTTCTCTTACTATATACGAAATCTTAAATGGTGCGGTCACATTCTCCATGTTCCTGAGGTTCCCACCTCGCATTCCCTATTTAGTTCTCATTTACATAATCCATGTCGGTTCTCGTCTATATCTTCCACTAACGTTTCCCGATTATTTATGATACTGAACTCTTCTTCGTTCCTCTTACCACAAACATCACACATATCTTCGTCTAAATTAAGAACTCGGCTATCTGTGCTAGGTGCACACTGGACTAACCTACCATTAATATCTATATTTTCAATAGGGAACTATCATATCTCTGCTTCTTCTTCTTCTCCTAACAACATATTACTTATTTCTTCATCCTCTGCGTACAAAGATCCAAGTGTTCTGCTACATTGCACTGTTCGTTGAGGAGAGGATCTCTCCAAACAGTTTCGAGCGTCATTCCTCTGCCCGTCATTCCGTTGGTTCTGTCGGACGTCAGGTCCTCAACTTGGAAAATATCTACTCTTCCCTATCATCTCACGGGTCATTATTTCTTACGTCGTCATTACTCCAATTATTTCTGCTGTTATGCTGCCGATAATTCCTTCTTTCCCATCCCTAGCCGATCCTTCGTGGTGGCTGGCTCATTCCCCATTCCTAATTATATGCTGGTTAATGTACCAGTGGAAAATTGGTCTGTACGGAATGTACTTGCGCCCTCTTTTCCCTGCTCCTGTGATAGCACCAACTCAGGTAGTAACTGCTATAATCCTTTAACGTCGTGTATGTTACTAGCAGCGATCCGTATTTCTTTTTGAATCTGACGTTGGAGCTTCGACAGGCAAAGTTGTATGACTTCAGATGATTCAAACGGCACATCTAAAAATCTGCTCCTCACCACCATGTGTTTGAGAAATTTATTTTTTTATTTAAAGTTCTTCACATTTCTTGATGCGGTAATTTGGTTTCTGTCTAGTTGCTCCTACATGTTCATATAGCCTGCTGATAGAATTTTTGAACTGTTTCTCATTATCCTCAAATCGTGCATCTCGTTTCTGCTCGCTTTCATTATATCTTGTGTCGTTCTCTTCGTCGCACTTTTCGAGGCTTTCACTTACTTGCTTCAATTATGCCTCATTCCTTTCCTCGTTTTTATTAAGTAATTTTGCGTTAATTTTCATTTTTTCATTATTTTCTTGGTAATTCTGAATTCACATGTCGCTTCTTTCGTCGCTCTGTTTAAATTGTTCGAGTAAAAAGATCCACCAGTCAAACAGGCTTACTACACATAGTGGCGATATGGGTTCGCCGTCTTCATCACTCTGTGCTTCACCTCCGTGACCTGTAACTTCTACGTTTTCTGCTTTAGGCCAACTGTCGCTCCTCTGATTTCTATCTCCTATATCTTGTCACTACCTTGTCCCTGAACTTATGTGTTAACCGCATTGTTTTCGTTCAGAAACGCAACTTCTTACGGTCCTCGTATCTATTGCGTGAATGTCGTCCTGCGTCTCCTTCATATCTGAGAAAAAATATATATCAACGGTTACGCGCCAGCATTGAAAAAAGTTTTCTGCTTTGTGCATTTGATTATTTTTTAGGTAGTAACATACATCATCCTCAGAAATTTTAAGTTCCACAAATCTAACTACTGCATTAGGAGATCACAAAACAGCAAATCCTAGACAGGCGTCGCCAAAAATGCAAGGTAACTTAATTTAAAAACTGCAAGGTGAATCTAGCAAGTGTTGCAATACTATTAGAGTGCCCGTCAAAATAATGACTTGAGAAACTAATGACTACCAAATGTGACACGAGTGACATTTCCTTTCATTTATTCCGATAAAATTATTGAAAAAAACAAATGACAAACAGTATCATTAATATAAATAAGTCATTGGCATATCTGACATAGAGGTCGTGGGGAAAGATGTTTATAATAATGCAAGTGAATTAATTGTTGTCGCTCAGTGATTGTCGTGATGTTAACTGAAAACAGAGAGTACCATAGAAGGGAGTACGTCACGCCTGTGATTGTAATTGAGAGCAGACTGTTTATTGGCATTAAAATACAAGCCTTCAGAGGTAAGCTTGAAGTAACTGAGCTACTATGAAATTACTTTGATATCCGTACGCATTGTCTCGTGATTGCGGCTCAGTCTCACCATAGTAATGCAGGTGGAGGCTGAAGTGGCTGTAGGATCAGTCTTTGGTGGAACCAACGACACTTGCTAGTGACTAACTGCAGATCAGCTCGAAATTTTTCAAGTCCCCAATACATCTACTCAGGCGGCGCGGCAGACTGGCTGTGTCGACTGCGACTCAAAGCTGTGAAGTCTGGCGGCGGAGGCTGCCGAAGATCGAGCTCGAGTTGGAGAAGAAGTGATTTCTCCTCGAATGTTGATAAAAAGGAAACCCTACGTCGATGCGTTTCGCATTTCTTACTAAATTCAGATTGGCTACGCTCCTCCTATCGCCGACCGATGAAAATGCTCTTTACAAAACACTAGTACCCTTCTTTTAGCTGGTTAACCAATTACGTTCGTCCCAGCACCTTCCACAGAAAAAAGTCGCTTCACTTTGTCTCCATCTGTCTTTGTAACCAATGTGGCGGTCCCCTTTCGCCAATCCAACCTGTAGTTTATTTAAGTTAGCCAATGTTCGTGGTTCTTACATTGCATAAATATTGTTTTTCTGCAGATTCAACACATTTAGCGACGTCCCCCGTTTTCAAACACCCTAAACTGCGAGACCCCGAAACGTCATAGAGATGTTAAAGGTGCTTCCTGGAGAAACAGTCAACTTCTTACATTTGGTCACAATAACACCTTCTCCTAAACAGCGAATCATCTCGCCCCGCTCTCAGTTTGTACAATGTTTTCGCAACGAGTTTACGCCACGGGAGACGCTTTCACATCATAGCTGGACGCTTTCAGTGGTGTCTCGCTCCTACAAGTCTTGCAAAGCCGAATCAGGAGTGAAAGAAGAATAAAGTTGCATTAATCAGTTACTGACAATCACTAGTACTGCAGTTTATCATATTCCTCGCCATCAATTAAATATTCCTATCAAATTGGTCTTTCAATATTTGCATACGTTACGTGCGTTACGTGACTGTTTTCGGAAAAACGATTGCGTAACGCAGGTAAGCGCAGCGCTGTGCAGCGGCGACACGCTATACTCCATTGTACAGAGTGGGAAAAATAAAACTTTCCCCTTAAGATAGGCAACCCAACTTATGTCACCTGCCTCGGATGCGGATGTTGTAACCTGGGCTGTCCGTTTTAAGGTGCATGAAATATTTTACGGGCCAGTCAAATTTTGCTCATCCCACACAATCAATCACGGACTCAATGACAGCAACAGTCATTAAAAAAATCAAGGAGATGATTGGATATAATAGTAAAAAAAAAACCATCCCTACGAAAGTTCTTGTATGAATGCGAGAAAAGCTCTGTCGATGCAGAAAATAAAATGTCCGTTGCCATCTAGAAAAATACCATGGAATGAACAGATTGCGCTAGTTTTATGCGGGTGGAAGTGGGAAAATGAAAGCAATCAGAAGAATCCTGACTGTTTGTTAGTCATTATCGCGCGTGAGAAACTTACTGTGCAGGTAAACGTGACATAAAAAATTTGTGATAAGGACTAAGGGACCAAACTGCTGAGGTCATCGGTCTCTTTACTTACGCACTACTCAATCTAACTTAAACTAAGTTACGCCAAGGACAACACACACACACACACCAATGCCCGAGGGAGGACTAGGACCTCCGACGGGAGAAAACGTAACATATCGATATAAACTGTTGTGTACGGCGCAGACTACCAGCTGCAATCAAATACAGACCATTAATAACTAGATTTGTGCCATAATGGGAAAAAACGGAAGTGTTGAGCTAGAAGAGGAACTAGGCGTCTGGCATTACTGGCCGAGAGACTCCATCTCTGATGTTCGGACACCTGGTGCATGTCTTATTATTTGACTTCCGCGTCGATGATGAGGGAATGAAATAATGTGAACAGCACACACACACACACACACACACACACACACACACAGTCCGAGAGGAGAAAATCCCCGACCTGGATGGGAATCGAACCAGTGGCCCTGTGATAGAGAGTCAACGATGTTAACCACAAGACCACGAACTTCTGACAGCCAGAAGAGGAAGCACTCCTAGACTGGAGATACTATCAAGAAAGATCTCACGCTCGAAAAACCAAAGGGTAGAATGTCGTCGTCTCACAGATAGGTTTACAAAATACACTGACAGAAAAAAAAATCGTAATAGCAAGAAGGAGTTGTCCGACATTTTAAAGATGAGTTCTATTCAGACTTGCGCTAGTACCGCCACTATGAAGATGCAGATCAGGAATTCTTTAAATAAATGCTTTAACGGTCGTGAGAGTTAGTTGCCTTCGAGACTGTACAAATTGAGTTGATGTTAGTCAAGAATACCCCTAAGGCGTCAAAGAGGGCATCATCGTCATATCACTGACTTCGAACGAGGTCGTGTAACAGAGCTACGAGAAGCTTGATGTTCCTTCTGCGATACTACAGAAAGACTTGGGAGGAATGTAGCCACTGTACATGATTGCTGGCAGCGGTGGACACGGGAAATTATGGCCGCAAGGTCAGGCTGCTGACGGCGACGTTGCACTATCGTAAGTGAAGGACATCGTGTTCTGTGTATGGCTATGGCGCATTGTACTGCATCTGCAGCAGCAATTTGAATAGCACTTGGCAACACAGTGGCAAAACGAACTGTTACAGATTGGTTACTTCAAGGACAGCTCCGAGCCAGACTCCCTGTAGCGTGAATTCCACCGTCATCTGCGACTTCAGTGGTGTCAGCGAGAGATAATTAGAGGAGGGAGTGGAGGTCGGTCGTCTTTTCTGATGAAAGCCGGTTCTGCCGCGGTGCCAGTAATGACCATGTGTAGGTTAGAGTGAGGCTAATTGAGGCTGCATCCAACCTATCTGCGTGCTAGGCACACTTGACCGACACCTGGAGTTATGGTCTGGGGTGCGATATCGTATGACAGCAGGAGAACTCTCTTGGTTGTCTCCCGCATCCTGAATGTTAATTTGTACATCAGTCTGGTAGTTAGACTTGTTGTACTGCCATCCAGGAACATGAAGTGATTTCCAACAGGATGACACCCGCCAAAGTACAGCTGTTGTAACCCAATATGCTCTACAGGGTGTCGATTTGCATCCTTGGGATATTCAACGGCCATATCTGTCTCCAATTGAGCACTTATGGGACATCATCGTGTAACGACAACTGGACATATAATAATTTTTTTCTTTATGAATTTAGATAAACTAATGTAAGCAATGTTTTGAACTTTTTTCCGGTTCGTATCGTTATGTTAAAGAGACTGTGAGCAACTTTTGAAATGAATATTATTATTTATGTTAGATTTCAAGTAATGTGGTAATCAAAGGAAAGTGTATTTAATGTTAAAACTATTGTAAGATGTGAAACTTGTAATTTATACACTTGGTCCATACGTAGGTAATGCATTAGGATATGTGTAGTAGAAAACCTGTGGTGAATACCTTACCTGTAGGGGAGCGGGAAAAGGTGGAGGCAGGCGAGGCGGGAAAACGCACACTGGCGCGGTTCGGCACAACGGGCACAGTATTACAGTCGGAGGCGAGCAACAGTCGGACTTGGGCATCGTTCGGAAGTACACGTACTGTACCGAGGAGGCTACCCAGGAAAAGTGGATTCCATTGAGCCTCGGATGAACCGATTCAGACGACTAATTGGCATGGCTATATTCTGAGGCACAAAGTTGGAAAGATAACGACGCTAAGAAGAAGGAAAGTGCCGCTGCAGTGAGAGCCTTAGCCGTGCTTGCATGTGTGCCGTGCTTCTCCCTATCTCGCTGCCCGCCATCCGCCGCACCGACTTGCACAGGTCAAACATTTGTTTCATCTTTAGAAGTGTATCAGTGTGGACCAGTGTCGAAAATGTTTCTGACTGTTCAATAATAACGTGACTTTTACCAGCATTGCCTTAGCCGTGACTTATCCTGATCACTGACCTAGACAGGGTCCTTACCTCGTATTGTGCAACCCGAGTATCCTGAACTGAAAGTTTAATGTTAGTGTTAATGAAAATTATCAGCAGATTAATCTATGCCATAAAGGAGTCTAAAGTTCTGTGTGTTATTGCAAATGTTGGTAAAGAACAAAAGCATGATTAAATTGGAAGAGAGTTTTTTGAATTGAGTTAGCGATGTTATTTAATTAATTTGAGACAGAAATAATGACAGTTAAATTATTCAGAAGTAAGACAAAAGAGTAGTTATCCATAGATTGATAATTTTGAGTGTTAATTTGCCTTCAGTACTTAATAGTTTCAGTTTAACGACCATAACAGTTTCAGGGTCCCCCCCCCCTTCTCTTGTCCATTCTTTCAAACCTTGAAATGTGTTGATCAGATTTGACCAGTAAAACTAAGTCTATATTAATCCTAAGTGTATTAGTGTTTTTCCATCATTAATAGTGATATTGTGTGTGTACTTTCAAGATTGTCGATGCTAGGGCAATCTATGCCCGATTTCAGTCTGCTCAACATACAAAATGCAGTTCGTAGTAATCATTACTGTGTGGTGTTGTGTAATTTTAGCTCGTCCAAATTAATACAAAAGGAGAAAACTTTAGTTCAGTGGAATTTTTTTTGGTTCCAAACTTTGCCATATAACGCAACGTTACTACGTGTAGTTATGCTTGTACATGCACCCACTTGTACAAGGAAAAACTCACTCATTGCCTAAGTAGGCTGGCGACCGAATTATTAATTATAGGTAGCATCTACTGTGTGTACTTCTTGTCCATGCGAAAGAGTAATTATACTTTACATTTGCTTGATGCATCACTGTAGTTATTGACTGAGTATAAGTCCGATCTTGCTTCTATTAGGTACACGCGGTCAACTAATGTACTAAAATCCTTGTTTATAAGGTGAAGCCCGTGAACTTATTGCAGTACAGGCTTTATAGAGCTAACGTACGTCCGAGCAGGGCGGTAGCGTTACAATCGGACGACAACTCCAGGGTCATCCACAAACAGTATTAACCCATTTTTCCTATTCTCTACTTCTTGTCATTAAACAGTCCGCTCATTTTCCGTATTTTCTATTAGTCTGTCCGCCATACTCTGAAGCCTTCAGACGATCGTGATGGCCTAAGCTAGGACACCCCGGCAGAATGTTTGTCATATTGTCTACAGGCCTTTGTGTCCCTTCTAACAGGCAGATAGCTCCGGCGCAGGTTAGCCTTCTTGTGATACAATGGAACATGTCTCTGAGCTGCTTGTCAAACACGCCACATGCGGTGGTTCACAGCTAACTTTGTCAAGTGGTGGTGGTGGTGGTGGTGGTTAGTGTTTAACGTCCCGTCGACAACGGGGTCATTAGAGACGGAGCGCAAGCTCGGGTTAGGGAAGGAGTGAGAAGGAAATCGGCCGTGCCCTTTCAAAGAAACCATCCCGGAATTTGCCTGAAACGATATAGGGAAATCACGGAAAACCTAAATCAGGATGGCCGGAGGCGGGATTGAACCTTCGTCCTCCCGAATGCGAGTCCAGTGTGCTAACCACTGCGCCACCTCGCTCGGTGTTTTGTCCAGTCTTATGACCAGTTACTCTAGTCAAATTTCGAATTCATTTGTCGTGGCTCAAACAAAACATCTCCTCAGACTCTGTCAGTATCACAGTGTATACATTTATATGGGTTAATAACGCAGCTCATCGCGAGGGCATTGTGAGTGCGTATGTTCACTCTGATCTTTAACCGAAGACATTAAGTACAGCAGATGCAAACGGTTAAACAGATGTGTGGTTCTTGCTTTTCGAAATAAAATAATCTAGTCAGAATTTTGTAGCTGGAGTAGCCTATAAACCGCTCAAAATCGGCACGTCATCATCATACCAGTCAGTCTAGTCCTCGCAAGTGTCACAGTCCGAACATGTAATCGTTAGAGGAGAAAGATATACAGACCTGCTTTTAAAATATTCCTGTGTACAGAATTTAGGGCGACTATTGAGCTCTAAAGAAATCAGTCTTATACCCTTGGGTGCATCCTATCACACGACACACAGCCACAACCTTTCAGATACAGTAACGACAAAGAGGCCAGGTAGGTAATTCGCGTCAGTCAGACTTCTGCCCAGGCCTCTCTGCCCATTGTGTGATATTCTTAATGTACTCAACACAGACCACCAGAGAAAAATCTCACTCATAACTACTGTTTTTGTTCTTCTGGTTGTAGTCTTCAGTCCGAAGACTGGTTTGATGCAAACTACGTCCGTTTGAACTTGCCTACTGTATTCATCCCTCTATGTCCCTCGACAATTTTTGCCTCATATATTTCCAGCAGTTACCAAACTAACGCCAGCCGGAGTGGTCGTGCGGTTCTAGGCGAAACAGTCTGGAGCCGAGCGACCACTACAGTCGCAGGTTTGAATCCTGCCTCGGGCATGGATGTGTGTGATGTCCTTAGGTTAGTTAGGTTTAATTAGTTCTATGTTCTAGGCGACTGATGACCTCTGAAGTTAAGTTGCATAGTGCTCAGAGCCATTTGAACCATTTTGAACCAAACTAACTACTCTTCCATGTCTTAAGATGTGTCCTGTCAGTCAGTCCCTTCTTACAATGAAGTTGCCACATGATTTTCTTCTTTCCCCAAATTCATTCAGTATCTCCTCATTGGTTTGTCGATCAACCCATTTAATTCTTGAGTGTATTTTTGTTCTGTCATTGCAACTACAAAAATGATTTTGGTCATCAGACGCATTTCGCTATATTGAGGTAAAACATCATCAGTGGTGTTGATTTCCGCTTGATTTCTCCCTTACATAGGAAAATGCCGTCTACTAGCGCATCGTTGCTTTTATGCTTAGGCACTGGTAACTTTAATCTAATATTTAGCTGTGCTGCAGCACTATGCATTTCTTATGTTTATCACAACACACGTATATGCCACTGTATCCTGTTTGCTTTCGTACTTCTAAGTATTTTTGTAGTAGCAATGACAGAACAAAAATACCCTCAAGAATTGTGAAGCAACTACGGAAACTATGGCCACACCAATGAACAACCTACCAATTTAGTATTCGATATTCTTCTGTTGCACCATATTTCTAAAGTTTCTGTTCCCTTCTTGTCAGAAATGCTTTGCGTCCATGTTTCACTTCCATACAAGGCTATACTCCAGACAAGTTACTTCAGAAAGGACTTCTTAACACATTAATTTGTCTTCGATAAGGATAGAAGCTTAAGTAATGAATTAAACTTTGTGTAAAGGTCGAGACTTGAACCAGGGTCTCCTTTTTACTGGGCGGATTTGCTATCCACTACACCACTCTGGCACTGTGGCTAACACAACCGCACGGAACATACGTCAGACGACCTTCCTAACACAAACCTCAATTCATAACTCAGTCAATATTTATTTGACCCTTCTTAAGTTGTCTGCAATCCTTTTATCTTATCATACATACTTTCATTCTCTTCATTATCTGCAGAGTTAGTTGATATATGAACTTGTGTAGTTGCGTTAAGTGTTGGCTTTCTGTCTCTCCACGCTGGACTCGCATTCGGGAGGACGACGGTTCAATCCCCCGTCCGGCCATCCTGATTTAGGTTTTCCGTGATTTCCCTAAATCGCTCCAGGCAAATGCCGGGATGGTTCCTTTGAAAGGGCACGGCCGACTTCCTTCCCCGTCCTTCCCTAATCCGATGACATCGATGACCTCGCTGTCTGGTCTCCTTCCCGAAACAACCAACCAACCAACCTGTCTCTCCTCACTGTGATAATGTGTTGATTGTGCTGTTCGTAGAAGCTCACCGGTATTCCTATTTACTTATTCGTTGTTAGATATAATCTTGCCTTATCTTGTAACCCTGTATTCACTTGATCAGAAGCCCTGTTCTTCCCGCGCCCACACTTCACTAATTACCACTATATCTAACTTAAGTTTATCAGTTTAGCCTTTTAAATTCTCTATCCTACCCACCCGATTAAAAGATCTATCATTCCACTTCTCGAGCCCGTAGGATGCCAGTTTTCTATCTTCTGATAACGACATACTACTGAGTAGCCCTCGCCCGGTGATACAAACAGGAAATTGGTTTATCCCTGGAACATTTTACCCAAGATAATTCAACTATTCAGAATAGCTGCACGCCGTGTGAAAAAATAATGACTTTTAACCGTTAGCAGTACGAGCACAGGAAGTCATGTTCGCTAACGTTGCAAGGCCAGACTGTTGCCCCATCAACTATTGCAGAGATATCTGTCCCTCTTCAGGAACCATTCGTTAGTCTGGCCTCTCTACAGAGCTACGGTAATATTACCTACATCGCTGAGATACGAAAGCTACCCCACCACGGCTAAGTCCACGGTTCATGGGGGCCGTAACCTACAGAAATTTAAAACAATTTAATCACGATGGTCTAAGAAGTGCTATTCTGATGTTCCATGGTGACCCGCGAGCAGTGATCCGGTTTCAGGCGCTAAAGTCCGGGAATTAAATTTCAGACGTATATCTTTGTACACGACAGAAATGTCTCTAAACTTTGTGTCAAAGTAAGAGACCACTTGATCCATTACAGCTTACAGAACACCACCGTATAAAGAATAAACGAGATTCTTCGCGTAGAGGATTCCAGCGAAGTTCAGTACCTGGTCTTTATAAAGAACAGAGGAAGCAGCGCCAAACTCAAGCATTCTAGTTCCTTTGCACGTGTCATTTCGAATCCTGTGGTACTCGGGAAAAAACTGCACAGATTCGGCATAGAATAGGCAAAATCTAATGCTCTTTAACGAGCTTATCCAGTTGAATTGAACGACTTGTTCTCAACACCAGTCAGATCTCAAGCTGCGATGAAACATCGTCGACAAGGTAGCATCTTGTCGTCAGACATGTTTGTCTTAAAACATATTCCTACACACATATTACGGAAAGCAATCATGAAAATCTCTTCTGAGACAGTAGGCAATTATGGAGTGAGTATATGTATGATTAGAAACATAGTCGTTACTATTATTACACTTCTCAGACAACATTATTCTCTCTGTTTCTAGTTGTCCTACTGAATCGAAGCAAAGCTTTAGTGTGTCATCAGCCAAGAGCGATGATTCAAAATCATCAGCTTACAATAGACCGTTCAGCGTATTAGCTACCACGAGCCTTAGAGTACATCGTTCATGAACAGCTGACGGACTTTCATTCGAGATAAATATTAGTAAGCTTCCGAAAACACCACAGCGCAGCAAATGCAGTAATCAAAGTGACTGACAACAACAAACATGCCACTGCCAGACGTCAGGCGATCATGTTAACACGACTTGATTTCAATAAGGCCTTTGGTACTAATGATTTCGTTTTATTACTTATTAAAATGGAGTTGCTGCTTTTTCTGAATCAGTGAAGTACTTTGGTTCGGCAGCTGCATCAGAAACTTATCTCCAGTCTTCTGTAGGCCGGTGATGTCATCTTGAAAAGAATGTGCGCTCTGTAGTGCCACGGGGATCACTACTTGGTCCATTGCTCTTCTATCTCTATGTCAATAACGTTTCCTCTCAGCTTCACTCTTGAACTACCTCTACATACATTCTCTGCTGGCCACTGAATGGTGCATGGCCGGTGTACTTGGTATCACTGCTACTCATTCAATTTCCTGCTCCATTTGCAAACGGAGCGAGGGAAAAACCACTTTCTATATACTTCCTTACGAGCCATGGTTTCTCTCATCTTGTCTTCGCAGTCCTTAAGCGAGATGTTCGTTGAAGGCTGTATAATCGTTGTGCAGCCTGCGCGAATACCGGTTCTTTAAATTTTGTCAATAGTGCTACGCGAACAGAACCCCTCTAGGGATTATTATTTGAATGAAATGATAATTAAATCGGCACCCTAGCTGCAAACAGGCGTTGATATAGATCATTGGGGACATGTTGAAAATGTGTGCCCCGACCGGGACTCGAACCCAGGATCTTCTGCTTACATGGTAGATGCTCTATCCAACTGAGGATAGTATGCCTGCAGGGACATGACTTGCACTCTCCCCGTGAGAGCCACATTCCCAACATGTCCACACCACTACATTCGTAGTGCGCCTAATAGATGTTTGCCCATCAGACTCATTACTCGAGGCACATTAATCTACCAAGCACCCTACGAGTGGCGGCATAGCGTGTGGGTTCGCACAATACGGTCAATGGCCGGGTAGCCATATTTCAACTATATATGAAGGTAGTATCTGTTCCCGAAAGAATAGATACCATTGATGACCGTGCAGATTCTCTAGAATGAAATGACAATTAAATCGACACCCTAGCTGCAAACAGGCGTGATATACATTTCATTCTAGAGAAGCTGCAAGGTCATCAATGGTATCTGTTCTTTCGGGAACAGATACTACCTTCATATATAATTATTATTTTAGTTCACAGAGCATTTATGTAATACTCGCGTACTGATCGGGCCAACGGTAACAAGTCTAGCAGTACACCTCTGAAGTGCTTCCTTATCTTCCAGTCCGACCCGTTGGGGATACCTAACTCTCGAACACTAAAGAATGGGTCGCACAAGTTTTCAGTGCGCGATCTCGTTTACAAGAATTCTCCCAGTAAACTGAAGTCGAACATTCGCCTTCCCAACAACCGACCTTACATAATCGTTCCATTGCCTATCGCTTTGCAACGATTCTCAAAGATACTTAACAGACGCTGACTACGTCAAGCAGCACACTACTACTCCTGTATTCGAAGGTTGCAGGATTCATCTTTATTACCTTGTTTGTTTCTGCATTTAGAACAATGTGCCATTCATCGCAACAAACATAATCTTTGTAAGTCATCCAGCGTCCTCCTAAAATCACTCAACGACGACACCTTCCTGTACACCACAGCATTATCAGCAAACAGCAGGAGACTGCTGCTCATCCTCTCCGCCAGATCGTTTATGCATGAAGAGAAAATGAGTGGTGCTATCGCTTTTCTGGTGAGCACTCCTGACGATATCCTTGTCTGTTTCGAACACTCGCCGTCGAGGACAAAGTAACGGGTCCTGTTACTTAACAAGTCTTCGAGCCACTCACGTATCTGGAAACCTATTCCACATGCTCGTACGTTCATTAATAGTCTACAGTGGGGCAACGTGTCAAAAGCTTTCCGGAAATTTAGGAATATGGACTCTGCCTGTGGCTCTTCATCCATGGTACACGTAAGTGTGTGGGGGAGGACGGGGAGCTAGGATATGAACGCTTACCAGTTAATATGCAAAAAATGAAATCAGATGGTGTACAAGATAGTCACTTCTCACGTTTCGGTTTTAACATTAAATTGTCAAAGCGTTTGTAACAAAGTTCCTGAATTTATGGTTCCGCCTGGTAAACTGTTGCACTCAGATTACACTCGCGACCGAGAGTTGGAAAAACTCCGCATCAGAAAGCTCTGAAATATTTAACGAGAATCAGACAAAGGGAATCCTGCAATGGCTCACCATACAACAAAGGTCTGGAAATCTGTAGCCAACATAGCCAGAATGGATAGCGAGTCTGGATGGGATCCTCTCCTGTCGGCTCAAAATCAAGTGACCTCCATCAATTTTGGGTCCAACACTGCAAATTGTAACCCCTGTTTGAATCCCGCGAGTACGTCCAACAATCTTTACCACCTCCTCTAGCAAAAGGCGGGCGTCATTGTTGTCTACATGAGCCACAACGTGTATGGGGTACTCAGAAACAGTATGAATAGTTTTTTAGACTACTGCAAGGTATGTTGAGCTGAGAAATGGTTGTTAAGAATAAATTCAATACTTTGCGCCGTTTGCGAGTTAATTAGCATTGAATTTAGCCAATCAAGCCGTTGCGCGTGCATATTCAAGCGGCCCGTTAGAGATGGTGCCGCCAAACGTATTCTTCGTTTGGTTTCCTAAAAGCGAAAAAGAGAACGATGCAAAAGTGAGACATGGGATGGTAGTAAGGATTGAGCCGGAGCCAAAGGTTGAGCAGTCACATGCGCTGTCGTCTACGATATGAGAACAACTGAGACTAACAGTGTCTGGTGGGCCGCCTCAATTTGCGCGCATAGCTGCCTAATTGGCTAACTTCAGTGTTAATTAACTCGGAAACGGTCCAACGTATCGAATTTTTTTCTTAACAATTATTTCTCAGTATAAACAATTATAAAACATCTGGGGCCGATGTTACATGAACATGTAAACTGGGAATAACATACTCTTTCAGAGCGCAGGAAACCTGTCCCTGGCCTTCACGAAATCCAAAAATTTAGAAACATTTTCCATCACAAATTAATAGAAAGCTGGTCCTGTCTTTTCTCTTGCCAAATCTTTACTACTGTGATGTAGTATAACACGTAACAACTACTGAAAACTCCAGACGACTCGAGGTAGCTATGAAAGCTTGCGCAAGACAAGTGTGGACAATTCTGTTGTTTGATTACATGAGTGCTTCAGATATTCTGTTAGGAAACTAGGCTAGATGTGACCTGTTTTGCATAGGTGCAAGGTGCCCTTGCAAGGGCGCAGTGCGACCGAACACTCGCTGCAAGTAAGAATTTCTACCTGGCCTTCGACACACAGGGGCGGACGGACAAGGATTAAGGAAAGTAAGACTGACTGTGACGACTACGCTGCTCGGATGCATCTGTAACTGTTCTAACAGTGTGGCGTTAAATATATAGTCCACTTTTACCAACCACGTACTTTCATTTTCAACCGCCTTTCCTTTGGAACAAGTGTATGCTTTCGTCTGCTCTGTGGAAAGAGTGAGGCAGCGCAGAACAACCGTGCGTTTTACAACATGCCCGAGGGAGGACTCGAACCTCCGCCGGGACCAGCCACACAGTCCATGACTGCAGCGCCCAAGACCGCTCGGCTAATCCCGCTCGGCAACTGGCAACATTTTTATTCTCCGGGTGTGAATAAAACTATTCGAACGCGTTGCGTCACAAATATTACTTCCTTTCGAGTTTTACATATCATTAACTACGAGTATCCGTTACGAGTTTCTCCAACGTATCAACAGTGAGGTACGTCTGCAGTAGTGCTTCCCAGGTTACAGATTCCGTGGGAATCGTGTTGCGAAGCACATCTTAAGCCAGCAGACGTCGTAACCCAGCTTCGCAGTTCTGACAACACGACGTCAGTGACAAGCGCTATCCATCGCTAACGCCGCCAGTAGCTGCAGCCCAGCACGCGCATCACAGGTACCGTCGTCCTGCTCTGTAAACGGTCTGGCCCTGTTTCATTAATCTGTTCCCCTTTGTACTAATGTTATTAATCACGGAGCCTGTCGAAAACACAAAGTTTATTTAAGAAAGCTGCAGTGATCAGGTCACGAGTGACTAGACTCTCCACATTTGTTAACAGCTTACAGGAAGTATCAAATCTAAACGACATTTTAGCAAGGCAGTCATTGTTAATTACAAGTAAAGATGAATACAAAGACATCCGAACTCAGTTAGAAATTCACGAATTGGAAGAATCTCATTATATAGACAGGTGTCTTTTTGAAGAGTTGTGGTTCGGTAGTGAATAAAAAATAATGACATTACTCCGGTCAGATGTCCTACCTACTCATTCTGCAACTTCATGCTGTGCACGTGAAATAGAGGTCGCAGAAATTTAATTGCTCAAAATTTAATCGTAGCAATGCAGAATTTATGCATTTTTTTAAACCTATAATGAATTAGTAATTAAAATAAAGCGTTAACTTATGACCTGTGGTATTGTTATTTGTTGTCATGTGTCTCTGGTGAATCTCGCAAACTGACTGAAAGCCCACCGTTATGGAAAGTAACTTTAAGATTGGATGTTGATCAACAAACTAATGAGAATCTTAACGTGACTGACGGCATGCAAGTCGACATTCCATTGCATCAGGTATTACTGTCACACATTTTGCTGCATCATGTGAGGAAACAGTGTTTACTCCTCTGAATTATTTGGTGGCATTTCTAGAAACCAGCCGTCGGCCTTTTTAGCATTTTCATTCAAACAAAATGCTGTACCAATCGCAGCAGCCGGCCATGAAGCATGCTAGCGCAGGAGGCTAAAGTTTCCAAGAAATATTTCTTTCAACTACTGCCGACTGTGAATTCTGTAGTTCAACACACAGACTAAGTAGATGTCCTAAGTTCAAAGAAAGTGATACGACAAGCAGAATAGACTTTGTGAATACACAATGGATATGTTCAAACTGTCTGATGGGCAGAAGGAATACCGTCCGGCAGCTACCGCTTTTGTAACAACAACCACAATACGCTAGTGCACAGGGGACAACCCATTTATAGTGGTGAAAGAAACCAAGAAGCGAGTACACTGATCAGCCAGATCACTACTACCATCTACCTAATAGCCTGTATGTCCACCTTTCCCACGAATGTCAGCGGAGGCGCGTCGTGGTATAGAAGTAATGAGGCCTGGTTACGTCGCTGGAGGGATTTGGCACCAGATCAGGGTTACCAAATTCCCGTAAATTCCGGGGACGGGGCTATGAGCTCTGACTCTACGTGCAATCACATCCCATTTTTGTCAGATCAGGTTCAGATATGGCGAATCGGGGGGGGGGGGGGGGGGGCAGCGCATCAATTGGAACCGCTACTGTATTCCTCGAACCATCACACTCCTGGCCTCGTGACATGGTGAATTATATTATTGGAAAAATTCCGCTGTCATCGGGAAACATGATCGCCACGAAGGGGTGTACGTGGTCTGCAACCAGTGTACTATACTCGTTGGCCGTCATGAGGCCTTGTGCAAGCTCCATTGGACCCATGAATGCCCACGTGAATGTTGCCTACAGCATAATGGAGCCGCCGCCATCTTGTCTTCATCCCATAATGCAGATATTAAGGAGCTGTTCCCCTGGAAGACGACAGATTTGCGCCCTTCCATGAGCATGATGAAGAAGGTAATGGGGTTCATCAGACCATGCAAACCTCTACCGATGCGCCAACGTCGAGTACCGAAGGTCACGTGCCCATTTCTGTCGTAGTTGCCGATGCCGTGGTGTTAACATTGGCACATGTATGGGTCGTCGGCTGCGGAGGCCCATCGTTAGGAGTGTTCAGTGCACCGTGTTTAGACACACTTTTACTCTGCACAGCATTAAAGTCTGATGTTAGTTTCTCCATTGTTCACCGCTTGTCCTGTTTTATGATTCTGCTCATCCTACGAAGTGCGACATCTGTAATGAGGGGTGGCCGCCCAACCCCACGACGTCTTTACGTGGTTTCACGTGTTGAGATATTCATCATTGCACTCTCCGAACATTCGATAAGTCGTAAAGCTTCCGAAATGATCGTGCAGAACCATCACAAGCATTCATCCTGTGCATTCAAGACAACGTGCTGCAAATCAGTGTTCAGTGTTTCAGTTCGTCATGCTAATGTTTCTGACTTGTGTAATAAGCACAGTGAATATTCTGAACCAGATGTAGGAAGGAATAAAGAATTTGAGGCGCACATTACTGTTAAAGATAAGGCACAACCACGATATTATCATGCTACGCGAGTCCTCTAAGCTAGCAAGTTGCTCAGGTACTGCAACAATGGAAAGACAGTGGGGTGATAGAACCTGTTTCTGCAAGCCAGTGGGCATCCGTCTTGGTCGACTTAAAAAGACGTAACGAGTTTACCCTTTATGTGCATATTTTAAAGCCTGTGTAAATCCATCGTGGATTCATTTCCTCTCCCATGACGTGAGGAATTAACAGACAGATTGAGACAGGGATGACGATTCTTTCTAGGACTATGACTCACAGCATTAACTTACAGTTACTACTGGACGAGCGGTCCAAGGAATATTTTGTGATCAACAGTCACCTGTGTTTGTTCCAGTTTCTAAGACTACCATTTTGATGTGTTTCAGCTCCTACTATTTTTCAACATTTCCTCGATCAATTAACAGCCATAGCCCCTTCATGTACAAAGTATTAGCATGATATTGTTGTTGCACATTGTACGCCAGATTAACATTTGGGAAATTTAGATTGTTTATTTAACATTTTTGCTGTGGCTGGCTTAAAGTTCAACAAGAGAAGATGCTCCTTCCACGGAGAACTTGAATATTTAGGACATTCTCCTCGTTTCTCCTCCGAATGCGAAAATATTTTGTTGACACCGACCTACATAGGGAGAAACGATCACCACAATACAACAAAGGAAATCAGATCTCGTACGGAATGATATAGGTATTCGTTCTTTCCGCGCGCTATACGAGATTGGAATAATAGAGAATTGTGAAGGTGGCTCGATGAACCCTCTGCCAGGCACTTGAATGTGATTTGCGGAGTATCCATGTAGATGTAAATGTAGACATGTCAAAAACGCGCAGGATATTCATCCTTCTCATTCATACTTGTCAGCGACCAAATATTTTCCGACACCCTGTAGTATTGAGGAGCTATGGGCCGTGTTGGGAAAGCTGATATATTACATTAAGTTTATTGCACACGCTGCTCAAATTGCAGCTCCAGTGAACCAGGTGTGCTGGAAAGGTGAACTCTTCGTGCGTTAGCAAGAACGGAAGGACGTGTTTCAACAGTGAAAGGACAGAATGTTAAACAGTCACTGTACTTGGTAGTTCACAGACGACTTGATTCAGCAAATGCCCTCCCATTGCAATGTTTGTGCGGAGTATAAATCCGCTACGCCGCAATACTTTCTTCAGGGCCACGTCTGTCCAGATCGTGGAAACGTATACACATAGATTTTCCGGGTCCATACTCGAACACATGATGCCTTTGGTTGTCGACAGGTACAGAAAGTTTCCTTTTGTCTAACCCATGACATCCACAACTACTGCTTGCACTGTATCAACTTTGTCATCTATTTCCCCCTCGGTCTAACGCTGAAGCTGAATGGTTCGTTCAAACGTTCAAACGTCATACAGCGAAACTCTGTTCCTTCCACTCATGGGAGCAAGCCGTAAGGACTTTTATGTCCTCCCTCCACTCCTTGCCACATGACGGGAAGTCACCGGCAAAATTATTACACGGTCGTCGTCACCGTATCCTGCTGCATCTTCTGCGAGCACCATGGAAACAGTTCGTTCCACTGAGTCAGACGTACTATCAGGCACAGGAAGAAGTTTTGTTTTAAGTTTTGGGCAAGACACGGCGTTGGGAGCACGTTGCTATCACACAAGTATTGCGTTGTTCGTTATACGTCGTTCAAGATCACTCTGGGAAGCTCCAACGTAACGACTCCCAGCAGCTGCGGCACTCTTACGTCAGTGGTTCTGCAACAGAAGTTTTGCCCGCAGACCCACCATGCCTCTGGCGTCCACATATACAGCCATTTCCACCTCTGTGCCCGTAGCGGTCAGCGCTGTCTGAAGACGTGTCAATGGAGACCGTCTTCGACTTAGATCCTGCAGCCACAGCCGATGTCTGTCTGTGGGGACGCCTCTCACGGACAGCCATCACAACGCCCCTGGAAGTCGTCCTGCTGTCCTACACATACCAGCGTATACGTCACTGGATGTAGGCGTGCACCGTATATCAAGTTTTTCTCCCGGTGTTCGTAGTCACTCCCAAGGTGGATACCGGGATGCAGACAGGGAGCTACCAACGGCCATCGCTGCAGTCCCTGTCCCCTCATCTGTGTCTGTATTCAGGCTTCCCATCCCCTTGTCGTCACGTTGCAGAGGTTTAGGGGGAAGGAATGTGGTGTCATTATGTCATCTGAAGAGCAAGGTCCACAACGCACCACAAGCTAAAGAACGTCGCTACCAGACACAGCCATGAATGACAGTCGTCGACGACGACGCCCTCAAAAGGATCCATACGCAGCCGCAGCTTGAAGGCTAGTTCTGTGTCACAGTGCAGCGCGGCTCATCCCACTCTGTGATCGTCGATTAATACAACAGTATCAATATAGCTCGGATCCAGCAGTGCGAGTACTATTAATCCGGACTATGTACCAAATTTTAAAGTTAAATTGACACGTGAGTGTCCAACGTAGCTAGTTAAATTTATACATTTCTTTTTGTACTCGGCAGCAGTAACAAACAGACGTTGTCATTCAAGTGGACATAAATGCAGCTAAATTAAGTATTTTAGATTAAAGTGTTTTACTCAAATGAACAAATATTTTGTGCATCTTGTATTAACCGCTCGACCTCCACCTGAAGTAAAGTTAAGGCTTTCTACGATAAACAGAACCTACTTCATTATTTTCGATATTTCCAAGCTTTCACAAGCGGAATTAAAATAGATTCTTTCCATGAATTTGGAAGTTATGATGTTTCATGTATGAAGTTAAAAATCGAGCAAAGTGTTCCACCATGGTCTCAAAAACGTTTCCTTTTCTGGCCTAGATAATCAGATTCCTCACTACAGATTTATAGGGACACCTGGCGCACACACACACACACACACACACACACACACACACACACACACACCCAACACACACACACACACACACACACACACTTACATACGTACGCATACACAGTCATATGTATACAGGGTGTTACAAAAAGGTATGGCCAAACTTTCCGGAAACATTCCTCACACACAAATAAAGATAAGATGTTATTTGGAAATGTGTCCGGAAACGCTTGATTTCCATGTTAGAGCTCATTTTAGTTTCGTCAGTATGTACTGTACTTCCTCGATTCACCGCCAGTTGGCCCAATTGAAGGAAGGTAATGTTGACTTCGGTGCTTGTGTTGACATGCGACTCGTTGCTCTACAGTACTAGCATCAAGCACATCAGTACGTAGCATCAACAGGTTAGTGTTCATCACGAACGTGGTTTTGCAGTCAGTGCAATGTTTACAAATCCGGAATTGGTAGATGCCCATTTGATGTATGGATTAGAACGGGGCAATAGCCCTGGCGCGGTACGTTTGTATCGAGACAGATTTCCAGAACGTAGGTGTCCCGACAGGAAGACGTTCGAAGCAATTGATCGGCGTCTTAGGGAGCACGGAACATTCCAGCCTATGACTCGCGACTGGGGAAGACCTAGAACGACGAGGACACCTGCAATGAACGAGGCAATTCTTCGTGCAGTTGACGATAACCCTAATGTCAGCGTCAGGTTGCTGCTGTACAAGGTAACGTTGATCACGTCACTGTATGGAGAGTGCTACGGGAGAACCAATTGATTCCGTACCATGTACAGCGTGTGCAGGCACTATCAGCAGCTGATTGGCCTCCACGGATGAGGCTTTACGGATGAGGCTTCATTCCAACGTGATCA
Organism: Schistocerca serialis cubense; assembly: GCF_023864345.2. NCBI lineage: Eukaryota > Metazoa > Arthropoda > Insecta > Orthoptera > Acrididae > Schistocerca > Schistocerca serialis. The sequence continues at coordinate 315,785,654 of NC_064640.1, read as the reverse complement.
AATTGTAAATTTTCACAATCAACATGTGTGAGCTGACGAGAATCCACAAGCAATTGTGCAATCACGTCATCAACACAGATTTTCTGTGAACGTTTGGGCAGGCATTGTTGGTGATGTCTTGATTGGGCTCCATGTTGTTCCACTACGCTCAGTGGAGCACGTTATCATGATTTCATACGGGATACTCTACCTGTGCTGCTAGAACATGTGCCTTTACAAGTACGACACGTGGTTCATGCACGATGGAGCTCATGCACGTCGAAGTGTTCGTACGCTTCTCAACAACAGATTCGGTTACCGATGGATTGGTAGAGGCGTACCAATTCCATGGCCTCCACGCTCTCCTGACCTCAACCCTCTTGACTTTCATTTATGGGGGCCTTTGAAAGCTCTTGTCTACGCAACCCCGGTACCAAATGTAGAGACTCTTTGTGCTCGTATTGTGGACGGCTGTGACACAATACGCCATTCTCCAGGGCTGCATCAGCGTATCAGGGATTCCATGCGACGGAGGGTGGATGCGTGTATCCTCGCTAACGGAGTACATTTTGAACATTTCCTGTAACAAAGTGTTTGAAGTCAGGCTGGTAAGTTCTGTTGCTGTGTGTTTCCATTCCATGATTAATGTCATTTGAAGAGAAGTTATAAAATGAGCTCTAAGATGGAAAGTAAGCGTTTCCGAACACATGTCCACATAACATATTTTCTTTCTTTGTGTGTGAGGAATGTTTCCTGAAAGTTTGGGCGTACCTTTTTTTAACACCATGTATATATGATGACTTAACTTTGGATACATCAGTGGCGTTATCACGTGTTTCACTTGAACTATGTTTCATGTTCACGAAGATCTAGTTTTATTTTTCTTGTTTTATGAAGCAGATAATTTTGTTAACGAATGGTAATGACCTTCATGAAAAATCACAAAATAATGCGTGTCTTCAATAATTTAAATAAAGAAGAAATAGTAATATAATTTTTTGAGAGTTAAAATTAATTTCTCCTCTAACTAAATGCCTTTTTCTAAAGTGTTTTGGTTGTCTTCTCTGTCTTGTCTCAGTGTTCGTATGGATTATCCTATTCTACTTCTGTCAAGTGTTATTTCCAGTATGTTGCCAGGTAATTGTTTGTACAGGGTGTTTCAAAAATGACCGGTATATTTGAAACGGTAATAAAAACTAAACGAGCAGCGATAGAAATACACCGTTTGTTGTAATATGCTTGGGACAACAGTACATTTTCAGGCAGACAAACTTTCGAAATTACAGTAGTTACAGTTTTCAACAACAGATGGCGCTGCCGACTGGGAAACTCTATAGTACGATATTTTCCACATATCCACCATGCGTAGCAATAATATGGCGTAGTCTCTGAATGAAATTACCCGAAAACTTTGACAACGTGTCTGGCGGAATGGCTTCACATGCAGATGAGATGTACTTCTTCAGCTGTTCAATTGTTTCTGGATTCTGGCGGTACACCTGGTCTTTCAAGTGTCCCCACAGAAAGAAGTCACAGGGGTTCATGTCTGGCGAATAGGGAGGCCAATCCACGCCGCCTCCTGTATGTTTCGGAAAGCCCAAAGCAATCACACGATCATCGAAATATTCATTCAGGAAATTAAAGACGTCGGCCGTGCGATGTGGCCGGGCACCATCTTGCATAAACCAAGAGGTGTTCGCAGTGTCGTCTAAGGCAGTTAGTACCGCCACAAATTCACGAAGATTGTCCAGATAGCGTGATGCAGTAATCGTTTCGGATCTGAAAAATGGGCCAATGATTCCTTTGGAAGAAATGGCGGCCCAGACCAGTACTTTTTGAGGATGCAGGGACGATGGACTGCAACATGGGGCTTTTCGGTTCCCCATATGTGCCAGTTCTGTTTATTGACGAAGCCGTACAGGTAAAAATAAGCTTCGTCAGTAAACCAAATGCTGCCCACATGCATATCGCCGTCATCAATCCTGTGCACTATATCGTTAGCGAATGTCTCTCGTGCAGCAATGGTAGCGGCGCTGAGGGGTTGCCGCGTTTGAATTTTGTATGGATAGAGGTGTAAACTCTGGCGCATGAGACGATACGTGGACGTTGGCGTCATTTGGACCGCAGCTGCAACACGGCGAACGGAAACCCGAGGCCGCTGTTGGATCACCTGCTGCACTAGCTGCGCGTTGCCCTCTGTGGTTGCCGTACGCGGTCGCCCTACCTTTCCACCACGTTCATCCATCACGTTCCCAGTCCGTTGAAATTTTTCAAACAGATCCTTTATTGTATCGCTTTTCGGTCCTTTGGTTACATTAAACCTCCGTTGAAAACTTCGTCTTGTTGCAACAACACTGTGTTCTAGGCGGTGGAATTCCAACACCAGAAAAATCCTCTGTTCTAAGGAATAAACCATGTTGTCTACAGCACACTTGCACGTTGTGAACAGCACACGCTTACAGCAGAAAGACGACGTACAGAATGGCGCACCCACAGACTGCGTTGTCTTTTATATCGTTCACATCACTTGCAGCGCCATCTGTTGTTGAAAATTGTAACTACTGTAATTTCGAAAGTTTGTCTGCCTGAAAATGTACTATTGTCCCAAGCATATTGCAACAAACGGTGTAATTCTATCGCTGCTCGTTTAGTTTTTATTGCCGTTTCAAATATACCCGTCATTTTTGAAACACCCTGTAGCTGACACAATGTCCGAGCAACCACATTTCAGCATTGCTTGTTGTGGTGAGGTACAGTTTCGATGCGGGTCGAAGTAGGAAGTCTGTTGTGTAGATGGTTTAAGAGCTTCTTATCGGCAGGGCAATTCTATTCCTGATCGATTTCTAGTTGCATAAATGACCATAGCAAGGGAATCGGTGACAGTGGGAATCAACTAATCGAGATGAGCGGCATTTATCCATGTCACTATGCCCTATTCTGTCGAGCTTTCCGTTGGCTGCAATTGTATCGTTAAAAGCTCTGTAGCATGTGGATGTAACTTAAGATGTATTCATGTATTTTAAGGGTTACGTTTGTTAACATAGTCTCGCTGTCGGAGGCCGGTCGTTTTATTATACATTGCTGGGTTTTCTGCCTATTTCCGTTCGCGATGGAGATCTCTTGTTATCAGATAGTTCCTCTTTAGTAGACTAACATCTATATAACCTACTTGGAGGTATATTTCTCTAATATATACTTGTAGTCAATTTTTCTTATGTCGATTGGGTATTGCAAACTTTCTGGGCATATGATTTGGAAAAGTTTGTTCTGATATTTCCAGGAATTCCGTTCAGCACTGTTATTATTCTCGAACAACACCGTTGCCATTTCGACGATGTGAACAACTTCGAGCCACCACACTACTTCTATTTAGCTGGCGTATCATACGACAGCCTCAATATGCTTCCCTTCCATACGCATCTGCATGTTAGTCGCATTATCCAGGTGCCTTTCACTTTTAGAATTGGAAAGAACGGTGCAACATAGTTTTCTTTGGAGAATACTTCAGCGTTTATGATCTTAATTTGTACAGTTATGTTCACGGCACACCAGTTGTTTTCCCACAAGTTTCCTTTTCATTTTGTTTGTTACGAATCTCAAATTTTTTGTGGCCATTCTAAGAGGTCACTTGTCCAAGGTGTCTCCTAGCGTTTTGTGACAGTAACGGTATATCTAGATTGCCGAATCCGTTGACTTCTGGGAATTTACATTTCCAGTCACTGAGTTATGGCCCTAACGTGACGTATCATTCGTCAATGTCTCGTTTCATGGGTGCCACCTCGTCTTTGTACTACAACGTAACGTCATCAGTATATGCTCTTACAACTAGCGGTTGATCAGACATTGAAATACCACATGAGGTTTTGTTAAAAAACAGCAGCAATGGCTCCAGCAACTGACGGAATAGAAACATAGTGAAAGGACTCCCCTGTGATAAATACCACTATATGATAAAAGATTTTGTTCACGGTCCATTGACTTGTACCCTAGTAGACATGCTAGTGATCATAATCCGAATGACTTTTGTTACAATCTCTTTCTGACCAATTTTCTCCATTTTTCTCATTACGTTTTACAAAATCAAAGGTTTTATGGAAAAAAGTGAAAAAGAGGGCGCAGATATTGATGTGACGTCTCTAATTATGAAACAGTTGATATTATTGTACATCCGGAGTTACGAACTTGATGTTTTTCGACTACTTTTTTTAATCAGCAGTGCCATCCTGCAGTTCATATCTGTGGTGCCGATTTCGTAGCCAAAGTTCAGCAGTGTAATAGGCCACAGATTTTCGAAGTGTTTCGGTTCACTCTTCTTTGGTATGAGAAAATTTTGGCGCTCATTCATCTCATTAGTGACAATCCCACAACGAATTATGTCAAACAAAACTGCGCTAAAAGAAGTCCCGATGATATCCCAGAACTTTTGATAAAACTGTTTGGGAATTCCGTCCGTTCTTGGAGCTTCGTGAGGTGGTGATTTAACAATGAATGCAGGTAGTTCATCCACACTAAAGTCAATTAGAAATTCTCTGCTGCCGTCATCAGTAATTTTTTTGTTTCACAGTTGTATGGCTTCACCCATTAAATCCTCATCTGTGGGACCACGGCGTAGAGATTCCATTAATGCAGCTGTACCCTGCGCAAAAGAATTAAAGGGTCCCATTTTGAAACCGTCATTTTCCACCATTGTGACGCAAAAGTTTGATATTTAGCTCACAGATGCCAACAACCTCCCTCATTAATAGCGCAAAAACGTCGAGCACTGTGAAACTGCTGGCGGGCTTCACAACGCATCAAACAGTAAGGAGTCGACGCACCCGGAAAAAAAGGCCAGAGCTCGGAACTTCATACAAGCTCTAAGGTGTGTTAGTAATGTCACATTATCACCAAATTTCACCACAATACTGCCCAACGCCACTGTGGATGTGTCACTCGATAAGAAGGTTGTCACAGCCCTTCTTACAACATTGCACCCCTCCTTTCGACGCCTCTGCGATGGAGGCTGGAACAGCGACGCTCGTCGTTGATACCATGGGCAAAAGAGGAAAACATTTCAGGCACACAGCCGCTAAGAGTCGAAACGAAAAGGCCTCAGGACTTGGCATAAAAGGAGTCAATGAAATTATCCTTCCACTGAAGCGTTCATCTACAGACATTTCTCTGTCATAAACGTCAGTGTACAGTGTGATGTGCAACAGAACGATGTTCTTGACAATCTTTGACACTATATCCACTCCACTCACAGATTTAACCCTTCTCTAAGGATATCATGGGGCTACAACCACATTGAACCTGAACTGACCCCTTTGGAGTGCAGGGAGACCACAATGTTCGCTCTGATATAGGGGGTGAAACCACTAGGGACCTTTCAAAGCCATTCTACGAAATTTGATCGTGACTCAAAGCAGCAGAGGGGTTTATGCCGTTTAAGCTCGCCTATTTCTAGCTCTCGTGTGTGGTGGTCATGGAGGTGTACGACACTGACACACACATGAATAAAACAGCAGAATATAGTTTTAAGAACGCCTAGTTCGGCACGACCTTCTGTGCCAGCCGCAAATTTCTGCTGAGCACTATAAAGCACAGCTATGAACCGATACAGAGATATTTTGACTGAGTCCTTAGCACCTGTAGGCAGGCAATTCTTTCGGCATTCCTCAGACACCGCATATCCACAAAAAGGTGCTAGAGCATAATTGTAGCTCCACTCAGCAACATGAGGTCAAGGGATTTCCGGCCCGCAGGCATCTATGAATAAGTCAGGGGTACTCCACAGGCACAGTTTTAAAGTGGTCACATGTGGCACATAGGTGGTTGCCAAACTGGAGGGTCTTAGAGCGACCATTTGCCATTTCATTCATGAATGCTACACGAGGGCACGAAACAGAGGAGCTGAAAAATCGTAAACACCCTTTTCTGCCTCGGATCACATCCGAATTTCCTCGAATGGTTTTGAACGCTCCTTAGTGGTTCCATCCTGTATACCAAAACAAAAATTGAGGGATACAATCTCTTTCAGTGGGGTTGCTGGACCACGATGTCCTTCGGGAAGGGTTGAATCGTCCAGGGAGTGTCAGCAGTTTTTAGTGTTGTCAAGAACGTCGTTTGGCTGCACAGTGCACTGTAAACTATTATGACCGCGACATTTGTGTAAATGAACGTACCAAAGGAAGAAGTGGTTCCATTGACGTCCTTTATACCAGTATTTGCGGTCTTTTCGCGTTTATTGTGAGCGTCGGCGTGACGGAAATGTTTTCCTCGCTCACCTATAAGAAAAACGCGTGATTTCGAAGCTGGACATTACGTTTCTGATCTCAATCGCAGATGCGTTAGGAGAACAGGATAGACACATGGGGGGGGGGGGGGGGACTTTCTTACCATAATGCGACACGTCATCGGTGGTGATGGGAAGAATTGTGGGGAAATTTCGTGCAAATGTTACTTCATTAACCCACCTTACACCACAAATGAACTTCTGAGTTCTGATGTTTTTTTCGCATATGTCGACACGTGGCTGCTTGAACAGCTGCCATGCCAAAGGATGACGTTGCAGGGTGCCACGTTTCTGCACAATTTCAGAGGAAGGTTGTAGACATCTGTGAACCAAATTTCACACTTCTGTCTCAAAAGAGGAAAGTTATAGGGTTTCAGAAAAGAGAAACTTTCATTTTTTAGCGCAGGGTATTTCAATTACTTTAAATTAGCCAGTATATTCGCATCCTCTGCATTTCGTCTGGGAATGTGGGTCTGTGAATGGTTTAATATTTGACGAAGCGACACATAGATGGTGTCGCGGTTTCTACTACAGATCTTCCTTTGGATTTAATTTTCACACAATCTAATTGATTGCTTTCGATGTAAATGAGTTTCGGTTTAATTTTCATTATCTGTTGCATGTTACCCTTGATATGGTTGAGATTTTCGTACAGTTGTCTAAGGATGGTGAAGTACAATCCTCGGTTTCATCACTTCAGTGATTTGATATCTTCTGTGAATTACTAGGTGTATTCTTTGGAGCCGCGCGGTATGGGTGTGTGTGTGTGTGTGTATGTGTGTATGTGTGTGTGTGTGTGTGTGTGTGTGTGTATGTGTTGTCCTTAGCGTAAGTTATTTTAAGTTAGATTAAGTGGTGTGAACGCCTAGGGACCGATGACATCAGCAGTTTGGTCCCATAGGAACTTACCACCAAACAGGTATTCTTTGGCGTCTTTTGGCAAGTCTGGCCCGCCGGTCGGCTTTTGTCGTGAAATTGTCGAATAAACGCTGGAAAATGGTCCATCTTCTTCTGACTGTGTCACATATAAGTGGCAGGCGTTTAACAACCATTGTCCTCAATACCTTTTTGTGGGTCGCTGTCTGTGCTTAACGTCACAGATAATGCACAGTGAACTGAAACTGCAGCGGGGGTGACATCTGTAGTGAGCAGTCGTTAACAAGCGATATCTGTTACGTTTATCACATCGATTCAGATCCTCGAAGTCGACCGCAGAAAAGTGTATTTCACGAGTGTGGGATGTTTTTATTCCCAGGTATCCTTAAGCCGCAGATTCTTCACAAGGTCATGTAATTGTGTATAGAAGTTTAAATTCAGTCACTGGTCGGTCAGTTTAAATCGTCTCCTATGAGTAGATTAGACATTTTTTTTCTGTGCAGGTAAACTATTTCATCTTTAAAAAAGGCAGCTTGTTCCACCACTTTGTTACTGCCTGACGTATTGTAAACGTTTAGAAGGGTGATGCTGTAAATGTTGCACGCGATCCCTCTCACGGATTCAGGTTCCTCAGCATCTCTGACTGAGATACCTTTATGCATAAGGATAGCCGTCCTTGTGTTTTCTTTGAGGGCGAAGATCACGATTGCTCGAAACCCAGGTACATTTCAGTTTACTTGTGTCACTTCTTGTAAGAGGAAATGGTTTCAGGATCATTTATGAATTGCTGTAGTGCAGCTATTTTAAATCGCTGTGATTCTGTAAAAGTTCAAAATTAGAACTATGTGTGCCTGCAACATTACTTAATTTGCTGGTTTGATATTCTGTATGATTACTTTAAGTCCTCGAACCATTGCGGTTGTGCATCTTTTACAGTGTCAAATTCATGACATCCACTTAGGTGTTTTATTAAGGTGCTTTTTCTTGGTAATGGACTGAACTTTTGGACGACTACGTGTACTGCCGCTACCTCGCTCTACAGATGGAGGATGTCGGCCTCCTGCTGCTCCTTTACTGCTACTTAGAATACATGTATCTCTGGTGGATTCTCCTTCAACTGGTTTGTATTTAAATTGTGACTGTCACTATTCTCCCGTTTGTATATACAGGCTACCCTACTCGGAATTTTGACGATGGTAGGCTGACACCAAGAAGTCTGATTACCGTCACTAGGTTCCACGACTTATTTGTTTTCCTTAGTCCCATGGCTTGTTTCCATTCGGTGAGGCACCTGGTGGCGGGCAATATGAGCGGAAGTTGTGGGCACGACTTCTATTATCGGCCCCGTAACTGACTGAGAACCTGTGTCGTGGAATCACTGGAAATTTTATTATCGAACAGTGTGTCAGACTCATGTTACTGAGTGTCCTTTTTAGATGACTGGCACGTTCCGTTAATGCCGTAGCCGAAACTGTTCCCGTCTTATGTTCGTCGTCTCTTAGCAGTTGTCAATGAAGCAACGTGTTTAGGTATAGACTGGTGGATGTCGATTTGCCTTGCCAGCGGCGGCAAATCTTTGTCACGTAATATATTAGATTTTTTCATTATCCAGATGAACGAACCTCGTCAGGTGCTTGAATTTCGGTTAAGGTCTCTGCTAATATTAGTTTCTTCTATTGCCACAAAGAGATTTAAAAACGAGAATCGTTTAGGACGACGAAGGCGACCGCTTTCATTATACATAAAGCATATAGAAGCTTGGATTAAGTATGAAACCTGCACTCTCCATCGGGCAACCATGACATGAAACGGAAAATTGTCTTTCATTTGCGTTTTTATACACCGCACACCACTAATAGCTGGCAATGTATGTTGACTGGACCACCGTTCACTTATAAAAATTTTAACTTCGCCATACTTAATTAGTTCTTCTTTCAGACAGAAATTTTCTACTTCAGGCTTGAGGTAAAAGGCACGAACAACTTTATAATCAACATCTACGCTGAAAACAGAAACAATCCAGTCGTGTACATTCAATGAACGTAGTTGCACAGTGCGTGGAAACTTTTCGAACTCAGCTGCACGGTATCTTCCTTGGAAACGTGCCAGAAAGTTCGCTAATAAAACCAGGAAGTTAATAGATAATTAGCAGCCAATAACACAGTAGACAGGAAAATGCTGTCTAAAAAATTAGAAACACCTGCAGATGACACAAAACTTGTCAACAAAGCTAGAATCCGGATTATGCAGCACGTCTGCACATATCCGTTTCTCAACCGGAACTAACCAGTGGACTGTAAGGCGTTCTGCATTCCGGAAATTCTATTAGGTGGGGTACTTTCCAAGACAGCTCTCTCCACGGTGTATACAGGCTGAGAAGTGGCCACTGGAGCACAAGCACATCATTGATGGAAAATGACCCGTTTGTATAGGTTGGTTGATTTGGGGGCGAGGGGACCAAACAGTGAGGTCATCGCTCCTATCGTATTAGGAAAGGATGGGGAAGGAAGTCGGTCGTGCGCTTTCAAAGGAACCATCTCGAAATTGGCCCGAAGCGGTTTAGGGAAACCACGAAAAACCTAAATCAGGAGGGCCAGACGCGGGTTTGAACCGTTGTCCACCCGGATGCGAGTCCAGTGTGCTAACCATTGCGCCACCTCGTTAGGTCCCTAGTATTTCTGAAGGGTATAGTGAATCCCTTGTTCATAGGACATAAGAACTCTTTCGACAAGAGTTACTCCACAACTGAACGCACGAGGTAAGTGATATGGGAGCCTTCTAGCACGTGGTGAGTATTAAGATTCCCACACCTGAGAAATGGGTGGGAGAGCTGTGTGGTAAATGCTGAGAGCCTCTAAGTCATTTGATTTAGGAGGAGGTACACTGACAAAACATACAGGTATCTTCTGACACACTGATCCTTTTACAGCCGTATAATGTAGTCTGGAGATGATGTGGACAGTTGGAAGAAAAGAAGCAAGCACCATCTATTTTACCTCTCTTCTGAACGATGCTGTCCTTCCCATAAGTGCTCTAAAGCCTTAAAACTGGGCGTCATATAATTTCAAATGTGTTTCTTGTAATCATAAATACAGTTATTAGTTGTTTAGCAAGCTTCACATTCAGAACTTTATGAAGGACAAAATTTTTAGTTTCGAGTGTATTTTAATTTACACACAAAGTAATTACGAAATCTGAGTTGAAATTATTGTGGCTGAAAGCAGACAGTGAGAAGGAAAATATTGTCCTCCACAAAATATTTTCTGGTCAAAAATAGCGAGATATCTCACTAATGACTTTTTACTTTATATTTGATCTTACTATGTCGAAGATTTGGGGTTATTTGATAGAAAATGCGTGTTCACATGCTGCCAAGGTTGTTTCGTCTGCGCTGCAGAAGTTTCGCTTGGAAGGCCTTACACACCCTCAATACAGCCCCAACCGCTCCTCATGCGATTTACATGTTTTTGGATCCCCCAAGAAAGATATTTGTGGACGTCGATTTCCTTCGGACGAAGAGATGCACTTCTCCGTGAAGGAACTGACCGTCTTGTCTCACAGTGTGATAAATATATTAACAGTGACGGCTTTACTTTGGAATAATAAACTTTTCTCCATCTGTCTCGTTTTCATTCGACTGCCTGTGGGACACCTAACGTTAGTGCCAATACAATCCTACAGTTCAATCATTGCTAATATTTGATTAAAAAATTATGAACTAAATTTGTCTACGTGGGGAGCAAATAGCCGCCAGCTGTTTATAGCTGACTTACCCCTGGAACAAAAGCTATGTTTTTACTAACCGTATACATTATCTTTTCCGATGTTAAATATAATACCTGCAAGTAGGCACACTTTTAAGATTTCTCTTTTCGTTATTTTCTACAGTAGTAACTTACTTGTCATATTTCCTTTCAGTAGTGTCAGCAGTTGTTTGCGGAGTCATTTAAATGATGGAGTAATTTAAGTCTATACAACCATTCCCAAATATCTATTTCCTTTTACTGGGCATCCCTGGAGGAATTGTCAGTATTCAAGGACATGACAGGAACAATCAGTCGAAGCAAAAAACTCTAATAAAATGGGGTCCATGGTACATACCTTAAGAGCTATGAGCACTTAACCATCTTTGCTAATGTGAAACACACCATTTTTTCTGAACATGTATTCATAGCTCTTGGAGTATCTTCATTTTCTTTTTTTGGTCCATACTACTTACTCTTGGAATGTAAAAAGCAAAAAGGGGTTTCTTCCACACTATCGGAATTTAAGAATTGCTCGTTAATATGCTACGAACATTTGTTAGTCTCTCACAGTATTATAGCAATAATTCAGTGTTGACAGAAATATCCACGAGTGTACTGCAGATACTCGGTGTAATAGGGGTACAATCTTTCGGCGAGGAACCCTGTCAGCGTCCGACTCACCCTGATATCCGAGGGCGCTACAGAGCTGCTTCCTGGGTGCGGGACAAAGAGCCTATCCTGGATTGAATCAGCCTCGCGCATGGACGACGACGGCTGGTGTAGGCGGTTTGCCACATCCAACATAACAGGCTGGTACCCACTTCCCGCCTCAAATGCACGCTACGCGAATATTTAAGAAACTTTCTCACACTTGAACATAGATTCATCAGACGTGAACAGATGGGCTATACAGATCCCGTCCCGAGGGGAGTGGTGACATCAGTAAAGACATCCGGTCAACGACCCCACTAGCATTGCCTCAGTCCATATAACAATGGCGACCCAATAGAAGAAACGGGGAAACGGCGGAAGAGGAAGAAGAAGAGGAAGTAAAACAACCCTGTCCGTGTCATCTGTGGAATATTTAGTTGGCTATGACATTGTGAAATCGTTGAAAGCTCTGTATCCGAAATTTACCTTGAGCAATTAATCAGAGAACTGACTCGTGAGGATTACATCTTAGACCTTCTAGTGGTAAACAGAAGCAAAATTTCCGACTGAGCATAGAACAGGTAATAAGTAATCACAAGGCCGTTACGGCATCACTGAACGCGGCTGTAAATAGGAGGAAGATCTTTCTGCTTAGCAATAGCGACAGGAAACAGATTTCAGAATACGTGAGCTGCCTGCAAGAAAATTTCATTTCTAGCATTAACAATGTTGAATATCAATGGACAAAGTTCGAAAGCATTGTGCAATACCTTAGATAGCTACGTGTCAAGCAGATTTATCAGGCATGGGAAAAACCAGCCGTGATTCAACGGCCGCATCAGAAAACTCTTACGAAAGCATAGTCAAATCCTCACAGACAAAAGAAACTTAAACGAAAGCAAAATTAGCGTATGAAGAATCAAGCGTAAAGCTTTCAACGAATTCGAAAGTAAAATTCTACCTACGGGTCTGACACCAAATCCTAAGGAGTTTTGGTCTTATGTTAAATCTGTAAAAAGATCGAAGCAGACACTCTGTGACCATAATGGCAGTGAAACGGAGAACGAAAATACTAAACGTCTTTTTCCAAAACTGTTTCACATAAGAAGATCGCACTATAGTGCATCTTTGAATTCGTTGCACAAAGCACAATATATTTGAACGGAGAAAAACTTTCAGACGTAAAAGTAACTTCAGGCTCGCCCCAGGTTAGTGTGATAGGGCCATTATTTTTCACAATGTACGTACATGACCCAGTAGATATCGTCGGAATTTGAATGAGGATCATCGCGGATGGAACTGTTGTATACAGAGAATACGCGACGCTAGAAAACTGTAGCGAGAGGCAGGAGGACATGTAGAGGATCGACGCCTGGTGGAACTGGCATTTGACACTCAACATGCAATAAACAAATGTAACGTATTGCAAATACATAGGCCGAAAGACTCCTTAATATAGGATTACACAATTGCAGAACAGTCACTGGAAGCAGTTAGTTCCCTAAAACACCTAGTAATAAGCATACGGACCGATTTGAAATGTAACAACCACGTGAAATTAATCGCGAGTGAGGCTACTGCCAGATTGCGATTCACTAGAAGAATCCTCAGAAAATGCAGTCCATCAGCCAAGGAATCGATTTACAAAACGCTCGTTCGACCAGTGCTTGAATATTGCTCGTCAGTAGGGTATCCGTACTAGATAGGACTGATAGAGGGAATAGAGGTGATCGAATAAGGAATGATAATAATAAGGTAGGCAAACTAATTACCCAAACGCCGTGTGTTAGTAAAGTATTAAACTTTTAAGCTTTGTCACATGAAAACAACTACGAGTAAGAGTGCCACGAAATCCTCACGAGGGATTACAGATAGCCAACAGCACGACGCTTGTTTACAGCGAGGCACGGTGCAGAATACACATGGGAGAGTTATGTTGTCCCTGTTGCCTCTTCGTCATATGATAGTTGTGAACCTGCAAGAGTGAAGTTGTCCAGCACGAGCCTTATAGAAGTCAATCTGAAAGAGTTGTTTTCCGTCATTAGGCTGCCGAGAAAACCTCTCGGATAGATGTAGTGATTTTTCCATCGTTAATGCGCCGAATGAAATACGTTTTTGAATGAATACAGTGTTCCTCCGTAAGTAACATGTGACGAGGGTCAGCCGACGTGCACAGTAAAAGTAATACCGCCAAACTGCACACTTGTGTGCCAGCTGTGTGATGTTTATTTCTATCGCCAGGTTAAAAACTTTATTTCCAGGCTTCAGAGTTGCAGTGTGCTTCTGGAAACCCAGCGGGGATGGCACAACCGCACGGATGCAATAACTATTCACAGCATAATTCATAACCAACTTTCAGCACCGATTTTTCAGGCAATAATATCACATGCGTGGTGCGCATCAAAATTAATTCCCGAAAAATGCATATTTTTAAATGTAAACCAAGTTTGTTTTCCGCCTACTCTTCGGAAGGAACTGTGTAGCTGTGGAAAGATTACGTTCATTATATGCTCTTGGTGCCGTGAGTATATTTGTATCGAATGTTTATATGACAAGAACCATCCATCTAGTTGTTTGAAGAAAAGTGAGGACACGTAACAGTGACTAGAAGAGCCATTGTAAAGTGACCTGGAGTAACATTTTAGTTGTTTACTATCCCAACAGGTTTGAGAAATTTATTTGCCTACCTTATTATTATCATTCCTTATTGATACTTACCTTATTAACCCTCCTATCCCTACCAATTGAGATATCGAAAAATACAAACGAAAAGAATAACACCCACGAGGTTTCTACGAGATTCGAACCCGGGATATACGATTCCCGGCCAGTTACCTTCGCCGTTGCGCTACTAGCGCTGTCGGCGATAAGCGTGTACCATGTGGGTACAGAAGCGTCAGTTGTAAAAGTTTCTTACCACGATTTCTGGAAAAGTTTGCGTTTGCGGACCGCATACCTGATGATGAAAAATGCTCTATTTACTATTATCTATCGATTCCTCCAATTTTAAGTCGATTGCTCGTCATAACCTTTAGGGGCGATTTTCTCAAAATTGCGGGGATGTTGACCCAAAATATCTTAGATTCCTTCGCTTTAGGTTGTACTCAAGCGACCTGCCAAATTTGAGCCGAATCGGTTGGCCGTGTCTGAGGACTTCCCCTTGTAAGAGAGATTCGAGACCACACGGAGGCTTGCCGACATTCGTCATCCTGCGAACACGGAAGGGGGAAAGTGGCAGTGTTACACAAAGTACCCTCCGCCACACACTGCAACGTGACTTGTGAAGTATAGATCCATTGAACGCAATACTGTCGCACGTGGAACTACTGGGTTGTCTCATAAGTCTGCACCCGCCATGACCCCCCTCACCCGGGGTAACACAGTTGCCTAACCGCCCTTACGACGTAGAGGTCGACAACGTGACGCGCCACTGGATGTATCAGTTTGTGTTTGTACCCGGCGTTGGATGGAACAGAATTGATGTGTGTTTACAAGCTACGGAAAGCAAGAAGGAACATTTCCGTTATCTTATGCCGTTTTACTATCGTAATGGGAAACCACCTCACAAGGCCGCCAAAAGGTTTGTGCTGTATACAGGGACGATGCAGTAACGACTCCAGCGTGTCAGAAGTGGTTTAGTCGATTTCGAGCAGGGAATTTCACCCAACAGACAAGCCTCGATCTGGATGGCCAACGGTTACGACGTGGAACGCTTTAATGATATGATAGTCAACAATCCACGCATGAGAACGCGGGTTTTGGCACAGGAGCTTAATGTCGCTCGTGATACTGTAGCCAGGAACTTGAAGAAGTTGGGTTACGTAAATATTCGCGATGTATAGGTTCCTCTGGAACTGACAAGGGGAGGCCAAGACATCTGGAACGCGGATTTACTGAAAACTTCGTATGCTCGTAGTACTCCATGAGGACAACACAATGTATAAGCAGTAACGCGTACTTCTCAAGCATTATTGAGAAAATCGCAAGATAATTTCGCTCGTCAAATATATACCTGCGCGTGGCCATTTTTACCATGAAGCGGCGGGAGCCGAGTGGTTAGCGTTCAAGCCCCGTAATCACTGTATCGATGGATCGAGTCCCCGTCGTCAGTTTCTTTTTCCATTTCCAACACAGTCATTTTCTTTACAATTTATATTACAATCTATGTAATGGGTAAAAATACGTGTAATCGGATGAACTTTTATTAAATTTACAATGTTATTTGGCTGTCTACAAATTTTTATTATCACAAATAATATAATATTCAGAACTATCGACTAGTAAACGACCAAACGCATTAATTGATACTGAAAATGTGTGCTTGTCCGTGATTTGAGAAATCCTTTATACCTGGAAGGAGCCCGAAACTATCTGTTACGTGCAAGTTTTGACCGGCATGCACGGCTCTCGAAAGATGTGCAATTAATCGTCGCTTTCCACATTACAAGTTGCAGGATGGTATTTTTCGTCAAAACATGGAAAACAAGGTTATAAATACACTACTGGCCATTAAAATTGCTACATCAAGAAGAAATGCAGATGATAAACGGGTATTCATTGGACAAATATATTATACTAGAACTGACATGTGATTACATTTTCACGCGATTTGGCTGCATAGATCCTGAGAAATCAGTACCCAGAACAACCACCTCTTGCCGTAATAACGGCCTTGATACGCCTGGGCATTGAGTCAAACAGTGCTTGGATGGCGTGTACAGGTACAGCTGCAAATGCATTTTCAACACGATACCACAGTTCATCAACAGTAGTGACTGGCGTATTGAGACGAGCCAGTTGCTCGGCCACCATTGACCAGACGTTTTCAATTAGTGACAGATCTGGAGAATGTTTTGGGCAGGGCAGCAGTCGAACATTTTCTGTATCCAGAAAGGCCCGTACAGGACCTGCATCATGCTGTCGTGCATTATCCTGCTGAAATGTAGGGTTTCGCAGGGACCGAATGAAGTGTAAAGCCAGGGGTCGTAACATATCTCAAATGTAACGTCCACTTTTCAAAGTGCCGTCAATGCGGACAAGAGGTGACCGAGACGTATAACTAATGGCGCCCCATACCATCACTCCAGGTGATACGCCAGTATAGCGATGACGAATACACGCTTCCAATGTGCGTTCACCGCGATGTTGCCAAACACGGATGCGACCATCATGATGCTGTAAACAGAACCTGGATTCATCCGATAATATGACGTTTCGCCATTCGTGCACCCAGTTTCGTCGTTGAGTACACCATCGCAGGCGCTCCTGTCTGTGATGCAGCGTCAAGGGTAACCGCAGCCACGGTCTCAGAGCTGATAGTCCATGCTGCTGCAAACGTCGTCGAACTGTTCGTGCAGATGGTTGTTGTCTTGCAAACGTCCCCATCTGTTGACTCAGGGCTCGAGACGTGGCTGCACGATCCGTTACAGCCGTGCGGATAAGATGCCTGTCATCTCGACTGCTAGTGATACGAGGCAGTTGGGATCCAACACGGCGTTCCGTATTACCCTCCTGAACCCACCGATTCTATATTCTACTAACAGTCATTGGATCTCCATCAACGCGAGCAGCAATGTCGCCATACGATAAACCGCAATCGCGATAGGCTAGAATCCGACCTTTATCAAAGTCGGAATCGTGATGCTACGTTTTTCTCCTCCTTACACGAGGCATCAAAACAACGTTTCATCAGGCAACGCCGGTCAACTGCTGTTTGTGTTCGAGGAATCGGTTGGAAACTTTCCTCATGTCAGCACGTTGAAGGTGGCGCCACAGGCGCCAACCTTTTGTGAATGCTCTGAAAAGCTAATCATTTGCATATCACAGCATCTTCTTGCTGTCGGTTAAATTTCGCGTCTATATCACGTAATCTTCGTGGTGTACCATTTTTAATGGCCAGTAGTGTTTTATATTATTTGTGATAATAAAAATTTGTAGACTGCCAAATAACATTGTAAATTTAATAAAAGTTCATCCGATTACACGTATTTTTCCCATTATATCATTTGTAATATAAATAGTAAAGAAAATGACTCTGTTGAAATAAAAAAAAAAAACTGACGGTCGGGACTCGATCCAGCGATTACTGTGCTTGAGCGCTAACCACTCGGCTGCCGCAGCTTAATGGTAAAAATAGCCACACGCAGGTATATATTTGACCACCGAAATTACCTTGCGATTTTCTCAATAACGCTTGACAAGTACGCGCTACTGCTTACACATTTTGTTATCCTCATGGAGTACTACGAGTGTGCGAAGTTTGCAGTAAATCCGCGTTCCAAACGTCGTGGCCTCCCCTTGTGAGTGAAAGCGAATTTGATTCAGCGCGTGTCCCTCTGTGGTTCCTTGTTGAGATGCAGTCACAATGCTCCTTTTCCGGAACGGCTGGTAACTGGGGATGACTAGTGGATCGCGCAGAACAACTTCCGGAAGAGTTAATCGCGGCGCAAGACAGGGCAGCCACCACTATCGTTTCCTAAACCAGGGCCGCATCCGAGAACGGTTCTCCTATGCATGTGGTGGTATTGTGAAGGATTCCTGTATTACGAATTGCTTCCGGATGAGACTATCATTTCCGAGAGATACTGCTCGCAATTGGATCGTCTCAAGGCAACCATTGATGGGAAACGACCGAATTTGAGACCCGAAGTCGTGTAGTCGTGTTTCACCACGACAACGCCAGACCACATGCCTCTATGCTGACCTGTCACAAACTGCGTTCTTTCGAGTAGGATGCGTTAACCCAACCGCCATATTAGCCAGACATTGCCCCATCCTACTTTCATGTATTCTATTGCTTACCGAATTTCCTAAATGGCAAACGCCTCATCTCCTTGGAGGACTGTAGACTGAACCTCGAATAGATCGTCGACCAGAAAATCTCCACATCTTGGAAAAATCGCATTTATATACTTCCAGAGAAATAATGGAGTATACAGCAGAAAATAAATTGTTTGTTTACAAAACCGATCCGCTTTGTTTAGCTATACTGTGCACGACCTTGTGTGTGAAGTGTGTAAGCATATAGGCCAGCAACCACTCTGTCGTAACTGTGCAGCGTGGTGGTATATTGCCAGGCGTTCTTTGTGACTGCACTGTAACGAAAAGCGAACGAACTTAACGAGACATTCCAATAGATAAGTGTAGAATCCGTAACGGCAGCTGGCCAGTTAATGGCTCATTGTGCCGCTAGTAGGCGGAGGGACTGGCCTTTCATTCGTTAGGACGTGACAGGGAGTTTTGTGGCTGGCGTTATCGAGCCCGGCAGGCCTGGGGAGCGAGGGGCCTGGGCGCGGCGCAGCCTCGCACCGCTGCAGGCTGCTCGCTGCTCGCTCAGCGGACCTCCCGTCGGAATTATTTTCAGCCGGCTGCGCCGCACGCAGCAGCGGCGACCGCGGCGCGTCGCGTTTCAGCAGCGCACGGCCCACGGCCGAGTCACGCGCTCAGCACGCCCGCCGCACTCGTGGCCTCGCCGCAGCCGCAACTGCTGCGCTCAGGCCTTCTCCTCCAGCCGGCCGCCGTCACACAACCCCATATTTATTCTCGCCAGTAGCTCCACGGGACACAGCCCACGCGTTTGCTGTTTGTGTTACGTTTGCACGGAAGTGGCAGCTTAATAGTGTAAGTAGCGTTTGGCCTCTATACTACAACAGTCGCTGGAGTCTTCGTTCCCGCGAAAGTGTTGATATCTTCGTACTTACCGGCGTTTAAAAGGCACCGGCACCCGTTTTTTCCTTTGTAGGATCTTATTTCAGTAGTGTAGCTTTACGTTATCAGGAGCGCCAGAATCATGTAGTTGTCACTCTCGGATCGCTTGGTTTAGTGCATTCTTCTGAGGTTGATGTATGGTAGGAATTGTGCTTGTGGGTAGACACAAGGCTAAATAGCTGCTGTCTGTAAACAGCTAGAGCATCCATTGTTTAAGGTAGGTAGTCGTCATGTGACCCTCGGCTTAAGTTACGTTGGGGTATCTGTGGTTAAAGCTGTAGCATCTCTGGTGCCTTATAAATTCCTCGTTTCTCTGCGAGTTCCAGCGCGCGTGACCTGGCTGGATTGTCATTCCTTAAGACATTTGAGTGGCGGTTTCGACATAAATTTGTGTAGTCCTGTTGTAATGTCTAAGAAAACTGGACTGATGGAAAGAGCACTGGTCGGCAATTCGCAGGCCGTAAAACCAAATCATATGACCAACAAAGCCGTTATTGTTAGGTCGTCATTCCCGGAATACATCTGTCAGACAGTTTATATGGGTTCTGTAGTAGAAAATTTACCTCCCAACACAGAGACAGAGACAGGAGTCGATAGTTCCAATAAGTCCAGCTCACAGGGCAGCGAAGCACCGCCTGTTCTGTCGCGGCCATTATGCGATCGCAAAACGATCTATTGGAGAATACAAAAAAATTTTTCTCCATTCGTTTACGCTGCTTTCTTTTTTTATCTTTTTTAAAAAGAAAAAGGAATTCCAACGACATTCGCTTGTGCATGTAAATTTATTCTTCGGCATTAGCTACAAATATCAGACCGAGCGAGGTGTCGCAGTGGCTAGCACACTGGACTCGCATCCGGGAGGCCGACGGTTCAATCCCGTTTTCGGCCATCCTGATTTAGATTTTCCGTGATTTCCCTAAATCGCTCCAGGCAAATGTCGGGATGGTTCCTTCGAAAGAGCACGGCCGACTTCCTTTCCTAATCCGATGAGATCGATGACCTCACTGTCTGGTCTCCTCCCCCAAAACAACCCAACATAACAAATATCAGTGTACACTGCCCTTAATATTTATCTTCTTAAATAATGTAGTGCTCTAAAACAACGACTAACAATGCGAGTGATGTATTGTTGTAACGTCGTTAGCGAGTAACTGAAGTTCATAGCGTATCATTAAGAAAATAGTCATTCTGGAATGTTTCTGAGTAATAAACATCACTGTGTCACGTTAAGTGTTTCGAAACCACATACCGACAGTAGTGAAAGGAAATATTACAAAAACGTTACTACTAAAACATGGCAGTGAAGAAATGTACTTACACATTATTTTTATCTTTTTTTAATTTACCAATTATATGCACGGTATTTCTGGAAAAGTTACAAGTTTTTATCCAGGGGTGTAAATCTTTCGAATATGCCCTCTATGTGACACTACGTACAGAGTATGACCGATGACCAGTATTTGACGTACTTTTAAAATCAAATGGTTCAAATGGCTCTGAGCAATATGGGACTTAACTCCTGAGGTCATCAGTCTCCTAGAACTTAGATCTACTTAAACCTAACTAACCTAAGGACATCACACACATCCATGCCCGAGGAAGGATTCGAAACTGCGACCGTAGGGGTCGCGCGGTTCCAGACTGTAGCGCCTAGAACCGCTCGGCCACCCCGGCCGGCTTTGAAAATCAACATTTGAAAACGTGTCTTGCGTATATTATTTCTTTCTTCCCCATTAGCTACAAATGGCCACGTATGTTGTCCTTAAGTTTCTCTTCACAATGCACATTTTTGGATTAGAGACGCTTACCTTTTCGGAAACGAAGCATTTAAAGCTGGTCGCACCACTTCCGTGGTCTTCGAATTCTTCTTATACCACTGGGTCTGCAGTCACAGGGTTTTCCTGTTAGCCTACTTTGGCCTACACGTAATAGACTGTCGTGGCTGTTCCTAGAACATGGAGCTCCTCTTTTATCTCACAGTTCTTTTTGTGATCTTCTAATTTGTATCCTGCCAAGGATTTTAGAAGTCTCGGCACTGCCGCTTCAATTCTCTGTACCTGTTTCCTCGTTAAAAGCCATACTTCGGATTAGCAGAGCAGTAAGGTACGGTTGTAGTATTACCAGCGGTAAAATGATCCTATCGGATCACAATAAATGCGAAAATGTTCCTCTTTATTTACAAGACTCTGACTGAAAAGTGGGGCACCAGCGACTCGTTCTACCTTCCTCACCATCTTTAAAAAATTACCCGAAAATTTTCGCATACGAACATATTCACATGCAGCTCACCTCTCTCTCATACCCATCCACTCCCTCTTGGCAATTCCAACTCACTCATTCAGCTTAACTCCCGTCATAGTTTCTTTTCGTCTCTGTGTCATTGTCTCCTGTATCACAGCAACATTTGCAGTCGTTCTGTCCTACTACTACCGTCTCATCTAACTGTCACTTTCTCCCTCTTACTCTCTCTTACTGCTAATATCTCATTCCTTCCTTCCTGCTGCTGCTGTCTCTTCTCACTATCATCTCTCTCCCTCGTTGTCATTGTTGTAAACTCTGTCTCTCATTATCACTGGCTCTTACCCCCTTCCACTTCCACTTTCTCTTTCTTTTTCGCTCTATCCCCCCCCCCCCCCCCAATAATCCCTGGCATTTTTTCCTTCATTCTTTTCCTAGCACTGTTCTGTCACTGTTAACTATGTTACGCTGCCACTGTGTCCCTCTCTTTATCTCACACTATGAATGTTTCCTTCGCTCTTTCGATAACACAATCACTGTCTACCATTTTCCAGTGTTTTATTACTTTTCCGTGTCTTTTCCACTGCCACTGCCTTTCTTTCAGCATAAAATAGTGCGTGTGTTCGTATGCCAAAATTTTTGAAGAGGCTGGAGTAGCTAGAATGACGCAGCTGGTACTCCACTTTTCAGTCAAATTCCTTTAAATAAAGAGGAACTTTTTCACAATTTTTGTGCTCAAATATTAGCATTTCCTCTGGTTCTGTAACTCATATGAAAAGAAACTTATTGACCAGTAAAATTTAGATAGTTTACCTGCGTGATATTGAAATAACGCAGAACTAATTTTAGACATCAGACATGATTTAACGTACAAAAGACAAAAAATAAAAATAAAAATAGCTTATACTTCAGTACGACAAATGGGGTCCCCAGATGATCGCGGAAATACTTTATAAAATACATTTTCGCCTCACACTGGATTTTTCATGCATGTTTTACGGGTACAGGTTGGGTTACTTTGAAGCACTGGATCTCAGAAACCGATAAAGATATGAAGATATTTTTCAAAGTTGTTCGAGATCTGTATGTTAGGAAGACATCGTAAAAATTGCAGCCATTTGCTGCGTATATCCGTCTCGGAATCCGCAGCTGGGATTCGGTTGGCTGGCTCTGAGCACTATGGGACTCAACTGCTGAGGTCATTAGTCCCCTAGAACTTAGAACTAGTTAAACCTAACTAACCTAAGGACATCACAAACATCCATGCCCGAGGCAGGATTCGAACCTGCGAACGTAGCGGTCTTGCGGTTCTAGACTGCAGCGCCTTTAACCGCACGGCCACTTCGGCCGGCTGGGATTTGGTACCTGAAAAACAAAATTTTGGGGTGTTTCTCGATAACATATAAAGGTTTTTGAAAACGGTGACATCACTCTTCTAGATAAATGCCTAGAGAATATAAAGTTAAAATCTGACCAATTTTCTGCTGTTATTAATTACTTATATTTAGCTTCATAACGCAATTTACATGTAGAAGAATGAATATTCTGAACATCTGTAATTTGGAATCGCATAAAGACATCAAGAAAATTGTTCGAAATCGGAATATTGTAACAATTTCAGGCATTTGTTATGTACAACCGTCGCGGAATTCTAGGCTGGGTCTGCAAATGACGCGAAAATATAGCAAATTAACTCCTTTCTTGGGACGGGTTTTCCAAGGAACCGCCCATGAACTAATGGTGCTCCCATATGACCCATTAAGCCCAGCGTAGGCCACATCAGGTGCAAAGAGAAGCACCCGATTTGCTCCATTTGCCTAAACAGGAGGAAGTGTGTAATATTCATACTTTGACCCTGTATTGTAGGATACCCACACTAAGACGATCCTTCGGTTGACTATACAAATGGTCTCTAGCGCAAGGGATATCCAAAATACTTGTCCCTACCCTTTGATCACCAACATAACTCGGGATAGGAGCATTAGAAAAACCGATTTTATAGCGCGGCGTTTTAGAACATATCCGTATCAGGAACACACCCTGTCGCGTGCATGCCGATAAAATTTAGGGCCGTTCTTGTAACATGTGTAGATCTTTTCACGATCATTGTCATTAGTATAAGTGATATAATAGTCCAGGGAGTTGAATATATGGACTTGTTCCAATATGTTATTCTCTTTTATGGTTTTAGCTCTTAGATGTTCTTTTCCACAAAAGACCACAACTTTCGTCTTCTTTGTCGATGTGGTTAGATTACAGACCCTTTTGTTTTGCCATTATATGTAAGGACCATCAGCTCGTTGAAGGTCGTTTAAGTAGACGCGAACATAGCCTGGTCATCTGCAGAAAGGTGTCAGTTAGAAACTGTTCATCTCGGTGTGTTGGAATCCTTCATTTTATTTAGCATATATTGATAATTTCATTTATAAATATCTTAAATAGCGTGGGCAGTGAAGGACACCCGGTTCCTTCGTAAATAAAATTGTGCTTGAAAACATTCAGTATGTTTTCTAGTAAATTACCCGACATACGTCATTTAAAGCTAGCCGGCCACTGTGGCCGAGCGGTTCTAGGTGCTTCAGTCGGGAACCGCGCTGCTGCTACGGTCGCAGGTTCGAATCCTGCCTCGGGCATGGATGTGTGTGATGTCCTTAGGTTAGTTAGTTTTAAGTAGTTCTACGTCTACGGGACTGATGACCTCAGATGTTAAATCCCATAGTGCTTAGAGCCATTTGACCCATTTTTTTTAACTTAAAGCTATTTGATAACAATCATAATATCAATACAAACATAAAAATTTTGTTGATTTTTCACTTATTATTCTTGAAGCACCTTTAAAATATTATGAAGAAAAAACATGTGCTGCCCAAAATATACTCCGGTTTTGACAACGAGGAGAGAGTGAACTGATTTCTCGGCTAGTTTCTCGTCCACCAAAACAACCGTTATCGATGTATCGCTATATGCTGTTTGCTATTCTAGACACTGTTTTGCACATCATGGAGTCATTCAGCGATAGGTGTAAAGACAAGTATCGTGTGTCCGTGCTCCGTATCGTAGTTTAAATATAATAATTTGACACACTGTTACTTTAGTAATCTAATTTATACTTCTTAAAGAATGAGTACAGCCACAGGAAACGCTCCAGGTAGCAAAGATCTAGTGTTGTCGATCAAGACTGAAAACTTCGCGGCGTTTCTAGCGTACAGAATACTGCGTTAAGTACTACACTTCTTTCTACTTACATCGAGCATGAAGATACTGAGTTCCTCTTGATGGAAAGTATGTACGATGTAAGCTGTAATCAGACTGTCACACTGCGGATTTCTGAGATATTTAGTCCCGCCGTCAATCGTTTGTCTCGCTTTGCTCCCCACCTACAAGAATTGCATAATACAAAATGCTCGTAACATACGCCCTAGAAAAAACGCAAAATGCTCACACACACACCTGTCACAAGATATTTGCACAAAGTGCTGACAGTCACGAGCTCTGTAACATGTGACTATAATTACGATAAAATTATACTATAAAATATTTATAACCTGAGATTTTCCCGCGTTCTTTGCATCTTATAGATATAAAATGACCGCCTGTTGCTTTTTAACAATCTTGTAACTTTAAATCAGTCAAAATATCAGTTGACACGATGTTTAGAAGTGGACCTGTAGCGGCAATTAACTGGTAATTAATTCGAACAGTGAGGAGTTAAGGTCATGATACTCTTGAGACGCCTTTCAGGAAACGAAATGTGATAAGAAGTTTCCTTCCTCTCCAGCCATTACTAATATGCACGACACATTTCACTCTTTTTCATCTACGTAAAACTACTACTACTTGTCGAATGAGATACGTATTTAAATTGATTTTTAATTTTACATCACAAAGAGAAAATAATGAAATTGGATCATTTTTGAATCGTGACCAAGAGCAGAAACATAAATATTCCGACAAATAAATTCAGTTGTTATATAAAATATTTATAAATGGTTTTGGTGTCATCCTCCCTGTACAATACTTGCACTACTTACTCATTTACTTTTTCAGAAATTTATCCCAGGTTGCAGTGGCAATGCTAACGAGACTTCTTTCACGTCCCCTCGCTGAGTGATGTGACGCAGTGACAAGGCACTAGACTCAAATTCATGAGTCTTGCGGTTCAAATCCCGTTCCAGCAATCCTAATTAAAGTGTTTAATAGTTTCCTGAAATTGCTTAGGGCAAATACCAGAGTTGACGTTGTAAATATCCATCACCATTATTCGCCTTTCTGAGCTTGTGCTCCGTCTCTAATGTCGTCATCATCGACGTAGAGTTTGACGATAATATTTCGTTACTCACCCTTCTCACGTGCACTTTAATTTGCTTCCAAATTCCTCCTTCGGGGTTAACTCTCTTAGTTCTGCAATTAGGCACCAACACTCTGTCATCTACCGTAACGCACCCTCGAAAATAGCCTCATCATTTGTTGCAACATCTAAGGAACACATGAGGGGGACAAACCGATTTCCTTTACGACTGTACGTTAGTATGTCCATGTATCAGTGAGAGAAAATACCTCCGCAACCTAATTTATCACAAATAATGGTGTAAATAAGGTTAAGTGTGTAGAAATTACTGTGGTAAACAGGGCGTCATTTTCTGTCAATAACAAGATCACAATAGTGCTACAAGAGAAACCTCGCTAAAATTTTCTTTGGTTGCACGAACTAACAGTAAGTGGTAATAGTATACCACGTTGGATATGGTGTCGCCTGCATGTTATTATTTATTGAAGATTATGTAAACAGACTTCTTGTAGAACTTTAGCGTTACAAGTAATCTTGGAGTTTAGTATATTTGTGGTAAACGTGATAATGTATGCCTTCCATCCCACATCTATTATCAGTAATTTTAATGTTCAAATGAGACTACTCCAGCCGACTAGGAAGTATTGTTACAAACGGAGTATTTTTAGCAAGAATGTAATTTAAGATTTCTTAAAGGGCGTCATATTGACTGCTAAACTGAGGAAAGCACACCTAATTTTGAATCTCGTTTGATGAGCAAATATCGATGAAATACTTAGTTATCACATATCCTGCGATAAACAGCTCACTGTGAGTATTGGAACACTTTTGGACTGCAAGTGTAATTGTAACCATGGCAAAACAATAATGATGTCTTCGTTATCAAATAATCTGCGTCCGTGATAGTAGTCAAATATAATTTACTGTTACTCTGACGGGGAAAACAGATGTAGAAATCCTAAGTAAATTTTCCTTAAGATTTCTAAACATTAGTTTGATCTGATACTAAGAGAGTGGAATTGCTATCGAAACTGTTCTGGAAATATCTGTATTGTTTTCAAACGTTCTTCCTTCGTCGCACCAGAGTAGTACCGCTAGAAATCCTTCCTCTAGAACTTCTCTGACCGCCGACAAAGTTCTCATCTCGAACCACTTAAACCCGACCCGCAGTTCAACGGAAATTCGTCCGGCGCTCGAAGGTCATTTACCTGCTTGCGGAGAAGTTCGGTGGACAGTTGCGGTTTAATTATTCCACGGCAAGATGATGCATTCGGAAGAAACGACTGTGGGATATTTTATTCTCATAACTCTGGCTATAATTTATTTTAAATTATACAGTTATAAGAATCAGCCGAATCGAATGCCAGGTAGGAACTCTCTTTGTCGTATCAGTCGATTCGTAACCTATACTGACATTTTTTTTGAACGAATTTAACAATATTTATTATTTTCAGTTGCACTTAAATGCTTCAGAATATGTACGTAAATATTTTTATTTGAACCCGCAAACGTATTAAAAATATTGAATGAAATCGGTTTATCTTAAACATACTACGTAAAACAAACGACTTGTTTTTCTCTTGTCTCACAAGATTATCTTAAGTGCATGGGTCAAACTTTTTCTGTTGTTTTCACATCCTTAAATACAAATTAGTTTGGATCGTCGAAGTGTGGTAAAATAAAGTCGTAAACGTACGCCCACTACAAAACATGCAGTTTGTAAACGAGAACTGTTTACAACGTAGTACAGTATTTAGTTGAAGTCTCGTTGAGAAAGTTGATAACCCAAATTGGCCTACAAAGCAAGCCAAGCTACCTGGCAATAGCGCCTCGCGAGATTTTCAGTAACCTCTTGCTCTCTTACGCCATCGGCTTAGTCGGCTATTTCGTTAACATTATTAATTTAAACTTTCCCGTGAGGGTAACGAAAGAAGAAAGACTTTTATAAACGTTATGCAAAAACTAATTACACCTAAATTTTGATGAAAACTTATCCTTTAGGATCACAGTAGCTTCATAGCAAGCAGGCCAGACAAACAGAATGATTCAGTCCTTAATCTTACGCCTTTAAAATTCATTATATTTTGAGGTAAAATTTACACAAACATTAAGTTTACTTTTTGTAGGTGTTCGAATAAGGGTCTTTTTTAATACTCAAGAACCATTTTAGAGAAAATCCCGCACGGTACTCATGCTCTCTAACTTCGTTATCTTTTGTAGGTCAGTTTTAGGCGTGATAGACCAAAGGTCTCCTATACCAGTTTGTTTGTCTCGGCTTCACCTTCACCTCTATGGGAAGTTGTTATACAGTTATTGCTTGCATCCTGTAGAGAAGCCCGATTTAAAGTTCACTCAAAGGTATTACACCTAGTGTTTTGAACTTCGTGAAGATCCGCCTTTCAACTGACTGTACTTTCAGACATAAGCATAGCAGTTTCATCTGAGCGTAAACCACTCGATCCATTATGAATAATTCATTTAGTTTTCTTTAAGCGTAATAGCACACTAAGAAATACACTCAGAAAACTAAACAGTTTGTCCTGAAGTCTTTTCGTTAGATGCCTACCCACGTTTCCCCAATGTACACTCCTGGAAATGGAAAAAAGAACACATTGACACCGGTGTGTCAGACCCACCATACTTGCTCCGGACACTGCGAGAGGGCTGTACAAGCAATGATCACACGCACGGCACAGCGGACACACCAGGAACCGCGGTGTTGGCCGTCGAATGGCGCTAGCTGAGCAGCATTTGTGCACCACTGCCGTCAGTGTCAGCCAGTTTGCCGTGGCATACGGAGCTCCATCGCAGTCTTTAACACTGGTAGCATGCCGCGACAGCGTGGACGTGAACCGTATGTGCAGTTGACGGACTTTGAGCGAGGGCGTATAGTGGGCATGCGGGAGGCCGGGTGGACGTACCGCCGAATTGCTCAACACGTGGGGCGTGAGGTCTCCACAGTACATTGATGTTGTCGCCAGTGGTCGGCGGAAGGTGCACGTGTCCGTCGACCTGGGACCGGACCGCAGCGACGCACGGATGCACGCCAAGACCGTAGGATCCTACGCAGTGCCGTAGGGGACCGCACCGCCACTTCCCAGCAAATTAGGGACACTGTTGCTCCTGGGGTATCGGCGAGGACCATTCGCAACCGTCTCCATGAAGCTGGGCTATGGTCCCGCACACCGTTAGGCCGTCTTCCGCTCACGCCCCAACATCGTGCAGCCCGCCTCCAGTGGTGTCGCGACAGGCGTGAATGGAGGGACGAATGGAGACGTGTGGTCTTCAGCGATGAGAGTCGCTTCTGCCTTGGTGCCAATGATGGTCGTATGCGTGTTTGGCGCCGTGCAGGTGAGCGCCACAATCAGGACTGCATACGACCGAGGCACACAGGGCCAACACCCGGCATCATGGTGTGGGGAGCGATCTCCTACACTGGCCGTACACCACTGGTGATCGTCGAGGGGACACTGAATAGTGCACGGTACATCCAAACCGTCATCGAACCCATCGTTCTACCATTCCTAGACCGGCAAGAGAACTTGCTGTTCCAACAGGACAATGCACGTCCGCATGTATCCCGTGCCACCCAACGTGCTCTAGAAGGTGTAAGTCAACTACCCTGGCCAGCAAGATCTCCGGATCTGTCCCCCATTGAGCATGTTTGGGACTGGATGAAGCGTCGTCTCACGCGGTCTGCACGTCCAGCACGAACGCTGGTCCAACTGAGGCGCCAGGTGGAAATGGCATGGCAAGCCGTTCCACAGGACTACATCCAGCATCTCTACGATCGTCTCCATGGGAGAATAGCAGCCTGCATTGCTGCGAAAGGTGGATATACACTGTACTAGTGCCGACATTGTGCATGCTCTGTTGCCTGTGTCTATGTGCCTGTGGTTCTGTCGGTGTGATCATGTGATGTATCTGACCCCAGGAATGTGTCAATAAAGTTTCCCCTTCCTGGGACAATGAATTCACGGTGTTCTTATTTCAATTTCCAGGAGTGTATTTGGATCTATCACTTGTGTAGTCCTTCACCAACACCGCCATGACAAATGCGCGATCATAACATGCGAAGAAAGAAGCTTTGTTTACACAATGGCGACTGGAACATACGGTGCGTTACCGTTAACTTTCATAATTAATTGCTTTCAAAATGATCATTTTTTCATCAAAGGATCATTATCTCGTAGCATTTTGTTCGCTTTTGGTGAAGGTAACAATGGGTACGTTTCTCCACAAAGACCGTTAAATTAACTATAAATCTGTCGAATGCAGCCATTTATCAACTGTTTGGTAGCGAACTTGTTATCGTACCAATATGCAAAATAAAGGTATACCGGACTCTGCAAACTGTTGTTATGAAGGGACTCATTTTTAATTTTGAAACGTTTTCCACGCGCTATGGTCTCAGACATCAAATTTCTTCTGACGTACGAGATCTCCTCAATGAACAGACCAAGTTAGCCAATGCAGCCTTTCTTCACAACTTAATTCACCTGCTTTCCAGAATGAAGTAAACACTTCTCCCTCTAATAATAAAAACATGCAGACCTTAACCCAACATGAAATGGTGAATAATATATAACAGCTTACTTTGTCATACGATACCTTCAGCTATATATACATATAATATCCACTGTTGGAATATTTTTGTTATGTACACCCTTCCCAGATCATCTACTTTGCTTCTGATGTATGCCATAGTATTTACATAATATGAGCACGCTGTAATATTTATTTATGTACACCATCTCTTCTCTTTCACATTGGTTTCAATGTATACCATAATATTAACATAATACAACTGTAGTAACACTTTATAACAAACTATTTGATTTATTTGTTTATCCTAATTGTAATCAGTTCTCTTTTCATATAAATAATAAGTAACAGAACATTCGAAATTTGCAAATTCCTACTACCACAGCCGGCCGTGATGGTGCTTCTGCTCGGTTCTAGGCGCTTCTGCTCGGAACCGCGCGACTGCTACTGTCGCAGGTTCGAACCCCGCCTCGGGCATGGATGTGTGACGTCCATAGGTTTGTTAGGTTTACATAGTTATACGTTCTAGGGGACTGATGACCTCAGATGTTAAGTCCAATAGTGTTCAGAGCCATTTGAACCATTTGAACCTACTGTCACATACATGTATGTATCTCTGAGAGTGGATGTCTTTCGCATTATTATGGTTGCGATATCGCCATCTTTGTATACATACTTCCATGTTATGAAGCCTCTTTGTGAGTGAGTAGTGCTTTAGATTATGTGTTAACATATACATAAGAAAAGCGCATCGTACAGTCTTCGATGCTCTATGATCACAAGCAGTCAGCACTGGAACGTAATGGCGCTGATTTTTCAACGTGAGTAACCAAAACATCCTTCATTTTAATTATTTGTTTACATCATTTAAAATCGTTGTGAGGCACAATTACAAATAAAAAGACATTTTGTCTCACATCTTGTTTGGTTGTTGAGCACCACTACCCCAAAGAAATTTGATCATTTGGGAAAATAAAAACTGAAAGCTAATGTAAAATGTTTTTTAACGTGAACTAGCCGTCTGAAGATGAACTGTGAGTTGACAGTTGATGGTTGGAGTGCTGACACATTAGCTGTGAATCCAGTAATGCTGGCAACTGATGGGTTATGCATGGGGATCGTATCAACCTGTACCGCATCAAAACAGCCTGAAGATGACGCAATGAAGCGTCGAAACTGGCAGCGACAAAATAAAATAAAATCGTAAGAACGGCTGTAGGTGTTTTTATTTTTGTCACGAAAGGAAATAAGATTTATTTCAAATTCCTAGCTGCTATGATTCATCTACAAGGTAAAATATGTAGTAAAAAGAACCCACTATGGAAGGTGATAGAACTAGTGAGGGAAGTATAGAATTTAAGTAAGTAGACTTAAAATAAAAAATATGACTGAAAATGAAAACACTATCCATATTTAGTATCATAAAGTCTAAACGCCGCCCGAGTAGGCCATGAAGGACCAGCAGTACCGACCTGATGCCGTGTCATCCTCAATCCACAGGCGTGATTAGTTGCTGATATGGAGGGGCAAGTGGTCAACACACCGCTCTCCCGGCCGTTTGTCAGTTTACGAGACCGGTGCCGCTACTTCTCGATCAAGTAGCTCTTCAAGTTGTATTTAGCATCCTAACTGGTAATTTTTAGGTGTCCTTACGACGCGGATGAAATCTCTTTAACCATTTGACTGCAGTCAAGACGTCAAAAGAGTATATGCTTGATTGGTTCGTTATCAATTCCGAAAATGGGTAAACAGAAAACGGAAAGTAATCTCTTGACATGCGGCAAGAGAAACAACGAGCTTAATTTCGATATTTGGCAGGTGGACGATCCTGCGCTTCCCCCCATTCCCATACGTCCTGTGATGTACATTCTTTCCTTCCTTGAGAGTGGGCTGTGGTACTATGTAGCCGATTGTAATCGTGTTTCGATGTTTTAGTAACACCGATACGTAGTGTGAATCTATAGCCCCTAGACTCTGTCTTCTTAGATCTCTGAAAGGCGTCCTGTAAACCTTGGTCTATGTGTATATGTCTTACAATTGAGGTGTGAATAAAATTAATAGAATCCCGTTTCAGCTGTTTACAAACGACAAGGCAGATAGAATGCTTATTGCTCTCAGATTGTTTGCTGGCGGTGCTGTTCTCGACTTGAAGTATTGTCACTATATCACGACGAAGAAATAGAAAATATAGGAGAAGATGAATGGAGAGTGTTCGATGGCTAATAGATAATCATTTCATTACCACTCCATAATCCACCTCAGCAGAAAATTGATTTACCAATAATGAACTCTTGTAAGAAAAATTTGTAGGTTCACGGAATTTACAATGTTTCTTCTCCTTTCCCGGTTAGTTAACTACCATTCGATGATGTTATGTTTCTGTCATGAGCTTTGAAATGGAAGAGCAAGTGTGTAGGGCTCTACCAGAACAGGAAATGTTTCAACATTTGTACAGAATTACCATTTGCTAGTGTACGCAGTATGAAAGAATATGCGATATACAGTATCAACCTGGGCCGTCCGTGGTAGGTGAGTGGTCAGCGCGACGGAATGTCATACGTAACGGCCCGAAGTCGCAAGTCGGCGAGGTGGCGTCAACTCGAAAGACTTGCACCAGGCGAACGGTCCACCAGACGGGAGGCCCTAGCCACACGTCATTTCCATTTTAGTATCACCCTACAAATAGGTTCTATTCAAGGGACTTGGCAACACTAAAATGTGGCTCTTTATTGCTCATACACCTCATAAACGGTGTAACGTCTGCTAGCATGATAAATGCTACTCATAAATGTGGACAAGTCGACACTAATGCCGCGTGAGACTCGTACAGTTCTTCGATTTAAGATTGTGTAGGACATAACAGCAACAGATATTCAAGGTCAAAAGTATGAGATATATGAGGACGAGACCATGAGTGAATCAAAGTTTTTTAAGTGGGTATGAATGCACAAAGTAGAGATGAGACAATTAAGAGAGAAGTAGATGACTGAGGACTGGATGAAGACGGCTGTTACGACATTTGGCCGGAATAGATGTTTCACAACGACGATTATATTGCTTCCATGAGTATCAATAAGTGGTTTTCTTGTTTTCATTGGAGCCGGTGAATTTCTACAAGAAATGAATACTCACCTGGTTCCACAACACGCCAGTTATCTCAAGCATGGAGCCAAGTATGTAGATAAATGTTCTACGGCATTCACAGGAATCTGCGATGAACTTTATGTAACCATGTCTACAGCAATCAAGAATTTTATGTAGACGACAGTGAAAAAAAGTTTGATATTGTACACAGAGAGTGTAAAGGACATTTTAGGTTTAGCCATACTTCCCATTGTTTGTTCTTCTGTTCCATTATCATTCCCATCTTCACCTTCCGTTGTGACATACACAAATTTCCTCTTTCTGTTTCTATTCGTTCTGTATTAATTTTCCCAACGAATTTTAATTCAGCGTCAAATATAAACCACCAACGTATAAGCTGGAATGCTGCAATGCTCGTTTATATTCATTTCTTCCTGTGGGATATCCTACGCTTTATTACTTCATGGTGTTTTGTTTGTGGGAGCAATAGCTTCTACCAGGTAAATTTATTTATTAGCCGACAAATGTTCAGATAAAAAATAAGCTCAAAAATTGTTGTATGTATACGAAATAATGATGAGTGCAGAACTCATTTTCGTCAGTATCACGTTATAGCCTACACAGTTGCAGGTTTCTTTCATAGAAATATTTCTAACCTATACTGGTAAGATAGATAAGTTTGACAAAAATTTCAGAATTACCAGCAATTATATGTACAGAAAAGATCAGTTACGTCTTTTAGTGACGTATGGCATTACATTCTCATTGTCGTAGGCCAGTGATTTCCTAAACGTTTCAACATTCATTGGCGAACTAGTAACATCTTTAGAATCGTCAATAGAAATAACAAACATTTTTCACGGATCAAGAACAAGAGAGGATGCATTCGAAATTATGGGCGGTTTCTTTGACTTTCATTTTTTTGGGCAAATGTTATGTTTTCAGGTAGCAGTTACTTTAACGATATAAGACATTGATTTCGCATGATATGGATCTAGGGCAGAGTCTACGGGTGAATACTGATATTGGTCTGTCGGGGTAATTATTCAACAATATTGTACCTTCCAGAAGCAAAAGATCCTAAAGTTATGGATGTCTGATAAGATATTAAGGTGAAGTCTATATATATAAACCACGATGGTTTGGAATTTTATTTGAGTGTCGTTTACGAAAAGAAGGGAAGCCTTTACATGAACATTTGTCGTATTGATTCGACTCAAAAAAATATTTTTCTCTTTAAAAGTTATTGAATGAAGAATTGAATTACGTTGTCTTCTTGTTTGACTGTCACTATTTATGACTTGCAGTGAGCCGTAGTGAAATATCCCTCAGTTAGTAGCAAACGCAAAATGGCATGGATTCAAGGAACATTATGAAATGACAAGGCGATTCTTCTTTTCTGCAACATGGCAGATGGTTACGTATTACACAGATGGCGTCAAAGAAATAAATGTTTAGAATTTTTCTGTGTTATTTTTCAGACGACTTGATATCCATTCATACCAACAGAAAGTTGTTTGTTTTCAGAGCTCACGCTGTTCCACTGTCCTGTGAGGAACACAAGGCCTAGAACATTTGCACCACTGGCGGACAGCAACCTTACGCGTCTTCAAGTTGGTGCAGTTGCAGAATATCCAGAAATACCGTCTCCACATTGAAAGACCACAACTCGGAATTTGAGTAAGTTAGCAAATGCATACTGTGCATGCCTACTGAGCTCAAAAATAGTGTTGGATATTTTTATCTATACCTGCCTTGATTACAGCAGTGCTAGGAAGTGTGGTTACGGTCACCTAATATGTTACGTTGTTAATTCCACACAGAATAGTGCGAACATTTTTGACTGTTATTAGGGAAAATTAAGGGAACCGTACATTCGTTTAGCTAGATCGTCTCATACAATCTCTCTTCACACTGTCTCATTACTTTCCTTCGGTATCCGTTAATATCTTACATGTTCATGCAGAATTCTCTCTCGATCTCTGTCTTGGAAGTATAGTACACCTTCTGAAAAACAACTGAGGCTGACATTCCGTCTCCGAGTCGGTTGTCGAATTCTGTTTGAAGTCCCGCATACAAGTTACTAATTTAAATTCCCAGTGTTTTCACTAGATAATTCTGAAAAGCTGGATCCCATCCAGTGACTAGTACTATAGTTCTGAATCATGAAATAATTTTATTCTTTCACGAAAAATAGATATTTGCTTATTTTACATAGTATATGACGTATTAGATTGATATTATACCGCTATATGTGACTATACAGGTTGGTAATCTTCAAACTTATTATATCACAGAGGTTTAGGTCATATTCACATAACAGTATTATTCCTGCTTAGCCACTTACATGTGGCTTTGATTATTTTGTCTCTGTGTACCAGTTAAGTAACATACATTGACTCATTACTTCACATTTTAAATGTGCAGCTAACGTGCACTGGTTGTACCAAGTCATTCACTTGCACAATAATGATATAAAATATTCACAAGCTCGTGCGGTACCCTTACCTGCTGTACACGTTACATTAATTTATATGAATATATGTTATTTATCACAAAGTGGAAATTGTAGTCTCTGACAAATTACAGTTTTCTAGCCGCCATACATGACACCATTCTATCACATTGTATTTGTGTAAGATACAGAAGCTAAATGCATCGGTCTGCCTTTTAGTTAAGGCTGCATGCTGCAGTTAAACCCTCAACATAACTATGAGAACAGAATTTATAAGTAAAAACCTGTGTTGAAAAGAGAAAAATGATTTAAATCTTCTCTTGCATTACCAAAATTTTTGAGTAGAACGTTTCTCTTCTATACAGTGTTATAGTATCATGCCTTTCTCACTTGTTTGACCACGTCCCGTTCCTAATCCATAACATATGGAAATATTTTTATACGTCTTTCGTGCACTCACAACGTCAGATTTACACCTGGTGGCCAATAGTGGAAGCACCTTTTTCCAGTATTTATCGGTTCCACATTAATGCATCAGAACACACCTCCATGTTACACTGACAAACGATAATTACAGCACAAACTAGACCTCCGTGAGTAGCTGCACTTCAATTATAAGCACCCGATATCAGAACCGTGTAAAGGTACGCCGAGATGCTGATACGTCTGTACTTGTATACCGTCTCACGTTTCGTGCACACTGTTAACGAGCGAGGAGGAACGTCGCCTACATTACCTATTTTGTAGGTACACTGAAAAGCCAAAGAAATTGCTACACCTGCCTAATGTCGAGCAGATATCTGAGAGTTGATGTTTTACCGGATTCCTGATTTTCACGGCACACTCGTGAAATGGTCGAACGGGAAAATCTCCACTCCATTGCTACCTCGGAGATTCTGTGTCCCATCGCTCGTGCCCCGACTATAACATCACGTTCAAACTCACTTAAATCTTGATAATCTACCACTGTAGCAGCAATAACCTATGTAACAAGTGCGCCAGACACTCGTCTTATACAGGGTGTTACAAAAAGGTACGGCCAAACTTTCAGGAAACATTCCTCACACACAAAGAAAGAAAATATGTTATGTGGACATGTGTCCGGAAACGCTTCCTTTCCATGTTAGAGCTCATTTTATTACTTCTCTTCAAATCACATTAATCATGGAATGGAGACACACAGCAACAGAACATACCAGCGTGACTTCACTTTGTTACAGGAAATGTTCAAAATGTCCTCCGTTAGCGAGGATACACGCATCCACCCTCCGTCGCATGGAATCCCTGATGCGCTGATGCAGCCCTGGAGAATGGCGTACTGTATCACAGCCGTCCACAATACGAGCACGAAGAGTCTCTACATTTGGTACCGGAGTTGCGTAGACAAGAGCTTTCAAATGCCCCCATAAATGAAAGTCAAGAGGGCTGAGGTCAGGAGAGCGTGGAGGCCATGGAATTGGTCCGCATCTACCAATCCATCGGTCACAGAATCTGTTGTTGAGAAGCGTACGAACACTTCCACTGAAATGTGTGGGAGCTCCATCGTGCATGAACCACGTGTTGTGTCGTACTTATAAAGGCACATGTTCTAGCAGCACAGGTAGAGTATCCCGTATGAAATCATGATAACGTGCTCCATTGAGCGTAGGTGGAAGAACATACTGACGAAACTAAAATGAGCTCTAACATGGAAATTAAGCGTTTCCGGACACATGTCCACATAACATCTTTTCTTTATTTGTGTGTGAGGAATGTTTCCTGAAAGTTTGGCCCTACCTTTTTGTAACGCCCTGTAGAGGCATTGCCGATCACAGCGCCGTATTCTGCCTGTTTTTGCATTTGAATACGCGTGCCTATACCAGTTTCTTTGGCGGTTCAGCGTATATCGGACAAAGGTAAATTATGTGACTTTCTTTTCAGTTTTATTTGACATGTGTAGACGGTGCCCATGTTAGCTTCTATAATTGGCTCGTCTATTGTTTCCAGCTAGGTACTTGTAACATATACGAATAAGACATTTAGTCAGCTACAAAGAAAAAAAAAAAAAAAAAGCCTGATGTAACACATGTACGAGCTTCCACAACCATTACTTATTTTATAATGAGAATACAGTTATGTACTGTATGTATGTGTGGCATATTTTGCAGAAGTCACCTGAAAGTAGCCACAAGGCCGAAACTGACTAGTATTCACGAAGTGAGAGACTTCCTTTCTAAAGAACCAGCCTGGCACGAAAAAAATTGTCTTATTTTTTGTAAATTATTGTAAAGGAAAACTCTTCTTTGCCGGCCGCTGTGGCGGTTCTAGGTGTTTCAGTCCAGAACCACACTGCTGGTCCGGTCGCAGGCTCGAATCTTGCCTCGGGCATGGATGTGTGTGATGTCCTTAGGTTAGTTAGGTTTAAGTAGTTCTAAATCTAGGGGACTGATGACCTCAGATGTTAAGTCCCATAGTGCTTAGAGCCATTTGAACCATTTGAAAACTTTTCTTTGAGGAAACTCATATAGGTGTGATAGAATTAAACTGCTAGGTAAGTTTCTAGTTTGGGGCATTTTTCCTTTCAAACAAAAACAGGCAACACCTATCACTATAATAAAATATGCTCACAATATGACAAATCATTCTTAATTCAAACGTTTAGTCTAGAGAAAGATGAAGTTGTTAAGTTAAACACAACTGATGAAACATCGATTAAACATTTGACTGTAAACAATGAGAAGGTGACTTTTATTATTGAAACTAATCTGCAGGTTAGTTCCAACTGCATATCGAATGACTTTATACGGCATCAAACGGTGTTCTGTGCTGTCTACTGGTTTATACAGACCCTGCAGTATATGATCTTGTAACTCAGTGTTCTCTATAATCGAATGAATTATGGTACACGTAATTTTAGAGTCAACTGCGGTGGCATATTCCGACTCGCTTCTGTAGAGTTATGCATAAAACTTTAGATCTGGTCTGTTCACGCGGGTCGCAGTTAATTGGCTTTTAATGGAATATTCTTGACCTTGAGCGATGCACTAGTAATTTTCTAGTAATTATCCTCATCCTGATAGCACGGGATGTATGTATAATACATTGGATCGTAAAACACGGTTATCACTTTGGGACACTTTTCTGACTTACTGTAAGCTCTGTAGGAAAAATTAACCCTAAGGAGAGTTATCCGAAGCATTCATTTGTGAAGGATTCGAAAACGCAAGAGCCGGCCGAAGTGGCCGTGCGGTTAAAGGCGCTGCAGTCTGGAACCGCAAGACCGCTACGGTCGCAGGTTCTAATCCTGCCTCGGGCATGGATGTTTGTGATGTCCTTAGGTTAGTTAGGTTTAACTAGTTCTAAGTTATAGGGGACTAATGACCTCAGCAGTTGCGTCCCATAGTGCTCAAAGCCATTTGAACCATTTTTTTTTTGAAAACGCAAGAAGTAAGATAAATTATTTAGTAAACACATATTTCTTTTACTGACGTACGAAGCTAATATAATGTATGTAAGAGCATGCACATGTAAGTGCATTTGAATTACAGTTATCTTCCGCTGTAGAAATCTTACGTTGCACACACCTCGACAGACGTCCTGACATGTCAGCAATATGTCACCAAACTTTGAAGTAGCCGTCTAAATGGCAGTTATTGCAGTTGACTGATAAGACAGATGACTTCATCGTGAGGTACTCAGTGTCCAAAGTCGGACACTCTGCATTTCGCTGGTGGTAGTATAAATGACCTACCAGGAGTTCGTTAGTTTATGTAATGTTAGTCCCAAAAGGGTCCTCTGTCATGGTCATTATTGTGATGATATTGAAGCTTGCAGTCAGTTTCCGCAGGAAAATGAATCACAATATTACAATCTTACAATTTAGTGCTGAATTATGATAATACGTGTATTATTCAAATGCATCTCGTCGCTCTTGGGAGAATACACCGTTACATACGAATATCAATGCCACTGCAACTAATACTAGAGAAAAGTACTTTTGAGGACAACCGATGTACGGACGATGAGTTGGAGTGGTGATTAGAGGCGGGTGTTGACACGCTTCGATGGCAGCATTTAGATAATTCGACAAATAGGATAGTTCCTGATTATATGAGATATTGTACAAAGGTTGAAATGGGTCAGAGGTACGCACCTTGGTATCATTAGTGAACCGTACGGAAGCCAACACGATGAAGACGACGACATGTTATCCACAGGAGTAAACAGAGTTTTTCGAAACGCAGAAAGGTATGTAGCTAATTAAATTGCTTGTCAGTAAAAGACTCCATTGTATTCCAATAGTATTATCCTCTCCTCCATTGAAATCCGTATTTATACTTCTGCCTTTTCCATGCGGGCAACACGCTTTCCTATATATGTGGTATATTGCCGTCGCATTGAACGGAGATTTTGGTGAAAAATAATGTTATCTAGCCGAAAATTGTATAGTAGTATGGTGTACTGGAATCCTGAATAAAACCAATCTGCTTTCAGAAAAAAAGGTGTTGAATTACTTATCGAATGCCCTCGTACGAATATGCCTTTATTTGTTGTTATCTTTTCTTTTTGTTTATCTTTCTGTTCATTGCACTTTTTAGCATCCCGTTACCTTCCCCTATAGAAAAATGACTATTGAATTCAATCATTTATTCAATGAGAAACAATCTTATTATTCATGATTGACGTAAGTTAATATGTAATTTAAGGTTGCTGCTAGAAAGAGCTATATTCATATTGTAGACCCGATGAATTGAACTGAATGATGAACGATGAATTGAAATGAATTAATGAATTTCTTTACTTATTCTCCTTTCAGAAGCATCCGTAAGTCATCCAACACGTGTACTTGGTTCTTTCTTCATATATGATCATGATTTGTGTCGTTCATGAACCAATAAGAGTGTTAACAAATGAAATAACTGTGACACAATATTAATCTCTGGTGAAAAACCTTAACATTTCTCTACTATGTACTTCTATTGAGTTTGAAAGCTATAGCTAGTAACTGAACTGAGAAGATAGTTCCGAAGCAGTTCAGCTGTTCACCTAAGTCATGAGGATCCCAAATCGAAAGATTGATAATGCAAATTGAACGCAGTTGTCTTAAAAATTTCTGCATTAGAATTGAGTTGAATCGTTTCACAGTTCTACATGTATTTTGCATACGAACAACCTTTACCTTCTTCTAACTATATTAGAAACTGATTTACGCCTCCCCTCCTCAAGACTCAATTTTCCGTGATTGCTGCTTTTGCCACGACTTGGATGAATGCATTTGGTAGGGGATGATGCCACTCAGGAAGGACCATAAGGGGTGCACGCCCTCTTCCAGGGCCACCCATCTCCCGGGTCCCAATCTAGGTCGCAGCGGCTGATTAAAGCGCCTTCACGGAATGAGGCGGCACAGAGCGATGGCTTCGATCACTCAGCCACAGGCAGCCCGTCATACCAGCTGCTGCGGCTTTTTCGCAGATAACAACAGAACTTTCGTGAAGAGTCACGCATTGGGGTCAGAATTACTTTGTTAACACACTGTTTATTTTCAATGGAATGGAGTCATGTTCCCAAGGGAAAACTATTTTTCCTTGTTCGCGTTATTTGTGAAGAGTTTATCCCTTCATGTACATGTTAACCAAATTTAAAAAGCAATTTTTCACATATGAGTAAACAAAGCGACCTGGTAAAGTGGTTCAAATAAGGCAGCTCCATTCGGGAGAAGACAGCATCAAATCCCCAAGGAACAACTCTGCTTTAGGTTTTCCTTTGGTTTTTGAAGTCTCATAAACCAAAATAGGTTCAAATGGCTCTGAGCGCTATGGGATTCAACGTCTGAGGTCATCAGTCCCCTAAAATTTAGAACTACTTAAACCTAACTAACCTAAGGACATCACACTCATCCATGCCCGAGGCAGGATTCGAACCTGCGACCGCAGCGGTCGCGCGGTTCCAGACTGTATCGCCTAGAACCGCTCGGCTCGGTGAAGGAATCGACCGTCTTGTCTCACAATGTGATAAATATATTAAAAGTTACGGCTATTACTTTGGAATAATAAACAATTTACTTATTTTATTCCATCTGTCTCGTTTTCATTCGGCTGCCTGTGATACACCTAACTTTGGTACTAATATAACCCTACAGTTCAATCATTGCTAATATTTGATTTAAAAATCATGAGATAAATTTGTCTACGTGGGGAGCAAATAGCTACCAGCTGTTTATAGCTGACCTACCCCTAGAACAAAATCTATGTTTTCACTGACCGTATACACTATCTACGATGTTAAATATAATACCTGCAAGTACGCACACTTTTGAGATTTCTTTTTTCGTTATTTTCTACAGTAGTAACTTACTTGTCATATTTCCTTTCAGTACTGTCAGCAGTTGTTTGCGGAGTCGTTTAAATGATGGAGTAATGTTCAGTCTATACAACCATTCCCAAATATCTATTTCCTTATACTGGGCGTCCCAGGAGGAATTGTCAGTATTCAAGGACATAACAGGAACAACCAGTCGCAGCAAAAACACTCTGATAAAATGGGGTCCAACTTCTGAGGTCATCAGTCCCCTAGAACTTAGAACTACTTAAACCTAACTAACCTAAGGACATCACACACATCCATGCCCGAGGCAGGATTCGAACCTGCGACCGTAGTGGTCGCGCGGTTCCAGACTGTAGCGCCTAGAACCGCTCGGCCACATTGGCCGGCTAAACCGAAATACGGAGTGGTTCTTTGAATTATGTACAAAATGACACTCTACACATATATGCCGATCCTAGCTGATATTAATTGTCTAATGGTCTCAATGACTACAGGACAATGAATTATAACTTTTCTTCCTTTGTTCAGTGGTAAAATCAAAGGAAGGCAGCCATAAAATCATATACTGCTTAGGAAGTGTTAAATGTGTCGAGAATCTGAGTGTAGTGGTTGAGAGAAAAACAACCTACAACATTTAAGTGGACGACAACTAATACAGTTGAAAATACAAAAGCAAAATTAGGAGCTATTCCTTGTTTCATTTAAATACATACTAACATACATTATGTTTCTTACAGTGAGCACGAAAGACGTAGGGTTAAGGACGTAGGAGTTCACCGCCTGCATTATATTCTCTTGCGCTCACGTAATGAAGCCTGAATGAAAGTCTGGGAAGTGTCAGGCTTAAAGCAACGTCTAGCACTCCTATGTGTGTGTGGTAACTATT
The DNA here is from genome assembly GCF_023864345.2 of Schistocerca serialis cubense. Lineage (NCBI taxonomy): Eukaryota > Metazoa > Arthropoda > Insecta > Orthoptera > Acrididae > Schistocerca > Schistocerca serialis. The sequence continues at coordinate 315,742,622 of NC_064640.1, read as the reverse complement.
CTAATTCACTTAAACAATATCTTGATACATCCTCCTCTCTGTCTTCGTACAAACGGGAAAACACTTCGTCTCTAACGACTACCAGAAAGACTAACGCTTCTGTCTCCCCTTTTCTTCTCAGCTTAGAACAACAACGAATTAGTGGATAAAATTCATAATGCAGAGGCTAAAGCTGTTCGAACAAAGGTAATATCTGACACCCATAATGCAAAAAACATACATTATTATATTATAATGATAATTCGTCAAACTAAATATGATGCCTAAGAAACCTGATGTTAACAATAGTGTTCTCGATAAGGCTAACAGGGACATTAATTTACTTCTCTAAAGTTCTTGAGCCCCACATTATGTGACGATAAAGACTGAATTTCTCCTGAGACAGAACAAATGACAACGATAGTTTCCATGACCAATTTAATGCCAATATTCATACAAGGAGCTCGACTCGACAGGATGCACAAATTGCTGACGACGTTATAGTATTTTCACACTTTCGAGACTGGCGTGAGTCCCACTATAGCAATGGTCCATAGCCATAGACGTAATATATCGCGAATTATGTGTCGTGCAATGATGTAATCCAGCAGATACCTTCAGTAGTATATGTGTTGTTGCCTGTAAAATTTGGTATGATTAGAGCAGTTAGAAAGGAGATAAGACAATAAAACGTGTTGCCTCGGTATCCGTCTCGAAAGTGTAGAATACAGAGTCTCGCGGAGGTAACACTGAATAAAAAGTTCTTGGGTTTGCAGCCGCGTCAACTGATCAAATTACAAGAGCTTTCGGCTAAGCACTCGCTGGCCATTATCAAGTGGTATGACTACCAGCGGGCTATCGGTACGCTCCTTATACACAGTAGCTGCCCGCTGTGATTTCACTCAAGTGGGGCATTCGTCGACCCGGCGTTCCCACGCGATCGCTGAATCTCACTCCGTGCTGAGCTGCAGGCCACCGTCTCCATTTAGCGTGTTTTCGGTGATTTTTATTTCAGTGGCTTCTTTAATTACGCAATCCCAGAACCCGTTTGTGCGAGTCACGACGGATGTTTCGTAAAATTTTATTCGGTGTCCGTTTTGTGAAACATGCTTAGCTAAAACAAATCTCTCGTGGTAACATAGGCGATAAAACCTTTTTGCTCCTTCCTGTGCTGTTCCACTCTGCGCACTGTCTGAAGACTTAAGACTACTCACACTCGCAAGGGACCTTGTAGACTCCAGGAGTTCTGAGACCTACTGCGTCTTTAAGTGTTCTCAATAATTGATGGATTTTTGTCGGAGACCTGTAGAGCGATTTAATCTTGTGTCTTGCACGACACGGAGCCAGAGAACGGCAAGAAAACAAATTTGCTTTCTTGCTCCTCGTCGGTGATCGTATTATTGTGATTCTTATCTGAAATCACTTCATTTATTTCACCAACCTTATAGCCGTTGTTGCACGATGCACCGGTGTTTATAAAAAACTGCACTTCTGTGCCGGGTGATGATGGCTGATAACGTTCAAATATAGATGGTTGTGGGTGGATTTTCTATAAGCGCTGTGACCAAGGCATTCATTTCGTTTGCGGCGGATGTGGACGTCGAGGAAGGCAATTCGTTGTCTTTTTTCTGGACGTCGAGGAAGGGCAATTCATTGTCTTTTTGCTACTTCCATGGTGAACTGGATGTTACTGTTAATGGTGTTGAGGTGTTTCGAGAACTCGTCAAGTTGCTCACGTCCGTGGGGCCAAGCGACGAACGTGTCGTCAACGTATCGAAAGAAATAACCAGGATTGAATGGTGCCGTGTCTAAGTCAATATCATCAAAATTTCTCCATGAAGAAATTTTCACCACTGGAGCTAACGGCTTAGCCATTGCAACGCCGTCCGTCTGATTGTAATACTGGCCGTCGTACAGGAAATATGAAGACGGAAGAATGTGCATTAACCGATCGACCAAGTCACTTACAAAGAATTGGAATACTAAGTCCATAGAGCTTGTGATAGATACATTCATAAATAGTAACACCACATCGAAACTAACCATAATTTCACCCTCACTAAATCGAAGGCGAATAATTCGGCCGATAAAATCTGCTGAGTATTTTAGTATGATGTCCGCCGTGTCCCACATGTGGAACGAAGAGATTGGCCGCGTACTTCGCCAGCTTGTATGTTACTGAATCAATGATAGATACGATTAAGCGGAATGGCTTCCCATCATTGTGGATCTTTAGTAAAGCATAAGAAGTAGGCTGGTATAAGTACCTGTGGAAGAATATTCTTACCTACTGCTTATGTTTTACCGAAGATGCACAAGGATGGGACGCCATTCCGTTTCATCGTATCCACCATTGGTTCACCAACATGCAAGCTGGTGAAGTACTTGAGGAACGTTCTCGCTCGAAATATGGGACACTGTGAACATCATATTAAAACACCAAGCATATTTTATCAGCCGAATTAACCGTCCCCGATTTAGTGAGGGTGACATTATGGTCAGTTTTGATGCGGTGGCATTGTTTACGAAAATGCCTAAAAAAGACTCTTTGAACCTAGTATTCCAGTTCTTTGCAAGTGACGTGGTCGTGCAATTTAAGTACACTCTTACGTCTTCTTATATTTCATACAAAGCCATTATTACGATCATACCGACAGCGTTGTAATAACTAGGCCGTTAGCTCCAGCTGTTGGAAATTTTTACAATATTGCCTTAGACATGACGCCATTAAATCCTAGTTATTTCTTTCGATACGTGAGGAACTTGACGAGTTCTCGAAACGTGTCAACACCTTTAACAGTAACATCCAGTTCACAATGGAAGTAGAAAAAGAGAATGCATTGTCCTTCTTCGATACCTTGGTCATACCACCTACACGGATCTATACTTGCACACCATCAGCCATCATCACCCTGCACAGAGGTGCACTGTTTTACAAACATTGGAGCATCGTTCAAGAATGATAACAGACGCTTTTAATCTGCCCCATGAGCTAAACCACCTACACAAGGCCTTCAGGAACAACAGCTACAACGTTCATCAAATAAATGAAGTTATTTCAAACAAGAATCCCAATACTAAGATCTCCGACGAGGAGCAGGAAAAGAAACTTGATTTCTTGCCATTCTCTGGTTCCGTGTCGGACAAGATAAGCCGGCTGTTGAAAAGATACAAGATCAAATCAATCTTTAGACCACCGAGAAATATCCATCAGTTACTTAGAACACTTAAGGGTGCAGCAGGCCTCAGAACACTTAGGGTCTACAAGATACCTTGCGAGTGTTACCAGTCTTACGTCGGACAGTATTCACGGTGGGCAACGCTGGAAGTAGCATAAGAGGTTTTATCACTTACGCTACCCCGAAAAATCTGCTTTAGTCGCGCATGCTTTAGAAAAGTACAACGGATATAGCTTTACGAAACATCAGCTCACTCTAACGGCTTCTGAGATTGTATAATTAGAGAAGCCACTGAAATAAAGAACACCGACAACACCCTAAACACAGACTGTGGGATGCAGCTGAACATGGCATGCATGGGATCCAGCTACTGCGCAGTTGAAGTGGGCACATCGAAAGCGTAGTCAACGTATGCGTAACTGTGGCGATGCCACTAGCACCAGTGACATCACAGCCGGCAGCTAGTGTATACAGGGTGACGAAAATTTCGCGAACTCGGACATTGCAGCACTCTTCCTCCCATATTAGCAATACAAAGATGTCTCACAAAATTTCGTCATGCGCATATTTCGGGCAGTAAACGGACGTTGAAGATTGGCAACTGGCAACACTGTAATCACGTTTACTGTAACGACCTCTGTCAGAATATAGCAGCAGAGCTATGCAGTTGGTACAGTGCATAGCGTTAGGGATTAGCATGGAGGAGGTCAATGGTTCGCTTTTGGGTCGAGGCTTATTTGTTTTTATGTGCTAAAAGTAGTCTGCGTGGTATGGTATGTGGCGTCTTAATTGTCTACGGAGAGTATAGTGGATGTTCTACAAGACATCTGCAGTTAAGCGCTACGTACACAGAAACGAAAATACCACAATCGTTTCCATTGGCGAGTATTTAAAGAAACTATTTGCATGTCGTGGACGCGAATTGTTTCGTACCACCGCATCCACTAGATCCCAAGTTTGTTTTCTGTGTACCCTCCCTCAGTGGTCCCACCAGTTAATACAAACTATTATTCTTGCCATTCTTCAGGTCCATTACATTTCCTTAGGGCCTTACGTCACCAGCAGGGCTAGCAACGTGTTCCACAAACAATTTCGATGGGATCATTGGGAGAAGGTACACATAAGACAGATTTGGAATTTAGTAGATGCAGTGGTGTGAAATAACTCGAGTCCATGGCGTGCAAAATGCTTCTATAAAAACTGCCCAATGAAAACGATTCTACTTCCATTTCTGCGTTCGCAGTAAGTAACTGCAAATATTTTGTAGAAGTCCCACTGTAATCGTTGACTGACAATGAAGACGCCAGATACCGTACCACGCAGACTATTTTTAACACATAAAAAACAATAAGCTGCGAACCAAACTCGAACCCCCGACCTCATGCATGCTAACCCAAAACGCACCCACTGCACCAACTGCACAGCTCTGCCCAGTCTGCTGGCAGTCGTAGTTCCCGTCCATGTGACTACGGTGTTAGCAGATTCCCAATCTTTTATGTCGATTTACGGCCTGAAATATGTGCAGGACGAAATTTTGTGAGAGACGTTTCTGTACTGCCAGTATGTGAGAAATAGCGCTGCTAAGTCCAAGTGCTCGAATTTTTCTTCGCCCTGTATAAGGGGCGTACCAGCAGGCCACTGGCAGTCGTACCACTTGGCAATCGCCGATGGGTGCTTGGCCGAAAGTTCGTGTAATTTTAATCACTTGACGCGGCTAGAAACCCGAGAACGTCTCGAAAGTGTTAAACTTTCACCATGTTGCACAATTTTTCGTGATCTTCCTTTTAGTTAATCAGAAAATTAAAGAGCATTCTTGAGAATTTTTCAGGAATTATTTATACAGATTAGACCTGAAATAATCAAGTATTTCACATCACTATCTGTATATGCCTTTGACACTGGAACAGGTAAGTGTACTACTGATATTTTGTGTCTGAATTGCAGTGTATCACATTGCTGATAATGTGAATTAAAAATATGGATCTTAGTTGACATATCAGGGGGGAAAAGGATAATGCTATTAGAATACAATGAAGTGCAATGGAAAAGCGGGAACGAACGTCTTACTGCATCAATAACCTCTCCATTATCCACGTACTGCTGCTCGCGGAGTGAACCTTCATTGGGCCAAACGGATGGAAGTCGGAAGGTGCGAGATCTGAAATGTAGGGTGGATGAGTAAGAACCGACCAACGACGGTTTGTGAGCTCCTTTGGATGGTGTGAAAACTTGTGGTGAGACCTCTTGCGTTGTCATGGAGAGGGAGAAACGCATTTGCATTTTTGTGGTGACGAACACACTCAAGTCCTTTTTTCAGTTTCTTGAGGGTAGCACTATGCACTTCGAAGTTGGTAGTTTGCACCATGAGGGAGGACATCAAACAGAATAATCCCTTCAGAGTATCAGGAGACCGTCGCAATGACTTTACAGGCTAAGGGTGAGCCTTTGAACGTTTCCTTCGAATGGCAGGTGGAATGGTGCCACGCCATGAATTGTTGTGTTATTACCGGTTAGAATTGATAAAACCATGTTTCATCGTATGTGGCGTTGTCATGATTACTCTAGTGACGTGCAAGCAATTCCACACAGATGGTGCGGCGTTCCTCTTTATGGTCTTCTGTTAGGCGGCGAGAAACCTGCTGGCGGACGAGTGTGTCAGCACTACCAACAGAGGCGTTCATTTGAACAGCGAGGTGATCCGCTGATTTCCTCCAATGAGTGTTTCTGCACGTTCAAGTACTACAGGCGTTACAGCTGTGTGCGGCCGGCCAGCACGCGTGCGACCGGACGGGTTTGCGCAGCCTTGTTGCAATGATGATAGCCGACTTCCCTAACGACTCACCCTGATTTTGTCTCCGTGGACATTTTGCAAGCGCTGATGAATATCTGCGGTCCTCTGGCTTTCATCCAAAAGAAACCCAATAACAGTTCTCTGCTTGGAACGTACCTCCGGTACAGACACCAGCCTGAAGGGTACGCGTAGCATCACCACCTATCGAAACTCCAACAATTTATAGAGGCTGAAGTGGGAATATTCCACGATGCCTCATAAGAAATTCAGCATTTATTCAACCGAAATTAACGGAGAAAATGTGTTGCATTACATATTGAACGCTCCTCCTACAATAAATTATAGTATTCCGTGTTCTTAAATAGCTGAGAAGGTTTCTACTCTACTTTTCTCCTGGGAAGAAAAAATTTCGTTCCTTGAGTATAGCTTCTATTTTCTAGTTGAATGGACGTAAGAAGCAACAAAACTGTGTTAGGTACGCGGCGGCAATTCTACAGGCCTCTACGCTGTGCGTGGGTACTTAAAACTCTTGCTAGTGATTAGAGGAATAAAGATGCTACTCATAATAAATACTTCTTCATCCGTTTATTCTTACATCACTCATCATACTTTTCTTCACGGCTACATTTAATTTAAATGTTGCTTTATCCATGCTGGATCTTGTTGAATGTATTCAATACAACTAGTGGACAAAAACTGGTGGCGAAATGCTGTAATGCAGAAAACATATAGAGAAATGGAATCTAATGACACAAATAATTGATAATCGCAAATATAAACAATTAGAGTTCAAAGTCAGTGTGAGTTTCTGATGTTAGCATGCACAACAGTAAAATGGAATTCCAACCTATTCATTTACATTCAACAAATATGTAACAAATACTTTGGTCCATAGTGTCCTAGCATCTCTATTCTACAGTCTACCTCTGGCGATACACAGCGAAGAGCCAAAGAAACTTGTATACGTGCCTAATATCGTGTAGGGCCACTGCGACATGCAGAAGTGCCGCAACATGACGTGGCATGGACTGGACTAACGCCTGAAGTAGTGCTGGAGGGAATTGACACCATGAATCCTGCAGGGCTGTCCATAAATCCGTAAGAGTACGAGTGGGTGGAGATCTCTTCTGAACAGCACGTTGAAAGGCATCTCAGATATTCTCAATAATGTTCATGTCTGGGGAATTTGGCGGCCAGTGGAAGTGTTCAAAATCAGAAGAGTCTTCCTGGAGCCAATCTGAGCAATTATGGACGTGATCGGTGTTGCATTCACCTGGTGGAAATGCCCAAGTCCATCGGAATGCGCAATGGACGTGAATAGAGGCTGGTGATCAGGCAGCATGCTTACGTACGTGTCATCTCTCAGAGTCGAATCTAGACGCATCAGGGATCCCACACCACTCCATTTGCACTCGCCCCACACCGTTACAGAGCCTCCACCAGCTTTAACAGTCCCCTTGTGACATGCAGTGTCCACGGATTCATGAGGTTGTCCCCGTGCCCGTACGTGTCCATCCGCTCAGCTCAATTTGAAACAAGACTCGTCCGACCAGGCAACAAGTTTCCAGTCATCAACTGTCCAATGTCGGTATTAACTGGCACAGGTGCAGCGAACCATTCAACGAAGCATCACCGGCATGGGCTTTCGGAGCCGAAGGGCAACTCGTGTACCCTTGACGACTGCACGCACAAACCTCCATGGTTGTGCGTGCAGTCGTCAAGGGTACATAAGTTGCCCTTAGGCTCCGAAAGCCCATGTCGGTGATGATTCGTTGAATGGTTCGCACGCTGACACTTATTGATGGGCCAGCACTGAAATCTGCAGCAATTTGGCGCTGCAGTCTGGAACCGCGAGACCGCTACGGTCGCAGGTTCGAATCCTGCCTCGGGCATGGATGTGTGTGATGTCCTTAGGTTAGTTAGGTTTAACTAGTTCTAAGTTCTAGGGGACTAATGACCTCAGCAGTTGAGTCCCATAGTGCTCAGAGCCATTTTTTGCAGCAATTTGCTAAGGGTTGCACTTCTGTCACATTGAACGATTCTCTTCAGTTGTCGTTGGTCCCATTCTTGCAGGGTGTTTTTCCGGCCGCAGCGGTGTCGGAGATTTGATGTTTTGTGGGAGTCCATATACTCACGGTATACTAAAGAATTTCCGTATCGGAAAACCCCACTTCTATGCTATATAGGAGATGCTGTGTCCCAAGGCTCGTGCGCCGTCTACATCACCACTTTCAAACTCACTTAAATCTTGATAACCTGCCATTGTAGCAGCAGTAACCAATGTAACAAGTGCGACAGATACTTGTTCTCTTATATAGGCCTTGCCGACCTTAGCGCCGTATTCTGCCTGGTTACATATCTCTGTATTTGAATACGCATGCCTGTACCAGTTTCTTTATCATTTCACTGAAGTGGTGGTAATACATTTGAAAAGCACGAAAATTACCGGAGTGGCCGAGTGGTTCTAGGCGCTTCAGTCTGGAACCACGCGGCCACTACTGTCGCAGGTTCGAATCCTGCCTCGGGCATGGATGTTTGTGTTGTCCTTAGGTTAGTTATATTTAAGTAGTTCTAAGTTCTAGGGGACTGATGACCTCCGCTGTTAAGTCCCGTAGTGCTCAGAGCCATTTGAACCACGAAAATTTTGTGATCGAATATTCCAAAAAAAAAAAAAAAATGGTTCAAATGGCTCTGAGCACTACGGGACTCAACTTCTAAGGTCATTAGGCCCCTAGAACTTAGAACTAGTTAAACCTAACCAACCTAGGGACATCACACACATCCATGCCTGATGCAGGATCGAACCTGCGACCGTAGCGGTCTCGCGGTTCCAGACTGCAGCGACTAGAACCGCACGACCACTGCGGCTGGCAAATATTCCACTACTTTACTCGCAGATGGTTTTGTTTGGTTTGTTTGGTTGTTTTTGGGAAGGAGACCAGACAGCGTGGTCATGGATCTCATCGAATTAGGAAAGGATGGGGAAGGAAGCCGGCCGTGCCCTTTCAGAGGAACCATCCCGGGATTTGCCTGGAGTGATTTAGGAAAATCACGGAAAACCTAAATCAGAATGGCCGGACGCGGGATTGAACCGTCATCCTCCCGAATGCGAGTCCAGTGTCTAACCACTGCGCCACCTCGCTCGGTTTTACTCGCAGATGCAAATAAATTAACATACCTACGCGTGACTAAACAGCTATTTTCTGCAGCTACTAAATATGTTGCAACCAAACTGCTCTCATCCTGCTTTCAGTTACTGATCAGAAAACGTTCTAATACTCTACACCTGGGCCCACCGCGGCCTGCCAAACGGCTCGCGGCAACGGTGTGCGGGTCGCGGGAGCGACAAGGCTCGTCCGGATTCAGCTTTGATCGTTCCTGTTAATTAATCACTCTCCCTCTCTCTGTCAGGAAGCTGGAAAGGGCTGTAGTTGGTTCTTCTCGGTGTGCCGCATGGGTTGTGAGCGTGCCAAGCTTCGTCCTCCCTCAGCTCTGCTCGCTCCTTCCCGGAAGTACTCGGTACAGCGCGGTATTTCGTTTGGCTATGTGGTGCGGCCCTTCTCGTCCGGCGCGACTCTCTTTAGTTCAGCAGAATCGGGGTGTCAGCGCTGTTCACCCTTGGCTATTTGTTCGTCGTATGAAGGACGTTCACTGGTCCAAAGGCTCATGCACAAAAAGAGACAATCTAGCAATCCATTATCTTAAATCCTTAAAAATGAATGCGAATCACAGAGGAGAGGGATGCACTGAAAATTTGCTACGAAATGACATTAGAACACCATGTAGAAAAGATTAAAAGACTTATTTGACAATGAAAGAGCAAAAAATTACAATAAATGAGGGACGGCATTCTTTGTTCTGTACAACAAGAAGTAGTTTGTGCTAAATTATCTTGCTTGGACCGCCAGCCGGTGTGGCCGTGCGGTTCTAGACGCTTTAGTCTGGAACCGCGTGACCGCTACGGTCGCAAAATGGCTCTGAGCACTATGGGACTTAACATCTATGGTCATCAGTCCCCTAGAACTTAGAACTACTTAAAGCTAACCAACCTAAGGACAGCACACAACACCCAGCCATCACGAGGCAGAGAAAATCCCTGACCCCGCCGGGAATCGAACCCGGGAACCCGGGCGTGGGTAGCGAGAACGTTACCGCACGACCACGAGATGCGGGAGCTACGGTCGCAGGTTCGAATCCTGCCTGGGACATGCATGTGTGTGATGTCCTTGGGTTAGTTAGGTTTAAGTAGTTCTAAGTTCTAGGGGACTGATGACCTCAGATGTTAAGTCCCATAGTGCTCAGAGCCACGCTTGGACCACTTGACGAAACTGAACTGAAGTTCCAAAGTCGCAAACAATATTCCAGTCTCTGTTTTAACAGTTTTCGATGCAACTGAACTAAAGAACGGAGACTTTATGTATTACCGCAAAGTACATCGGTTAAATCAAGGTGCATGGCTGGAACGCTTTTACGATTTAAAGATCGCTTTTGTTGAACTTTTGGAGGTAAAAGAATGCAGGAACGGATATTAGAACATCCGGAGGGCATATCAGATTTCGCATTCTAAGTGGACCAGACTGCATACTGTCCATAATGAGTCACTGCAAGGCCATTAAACAAAGTATTTCTGATTCGATGAGGATGCATTTAAACAGACAATACATTGTAGAAGGGACAAATTTGGACAAAAACACAGTCCAGTTCCCTAAACTGACAGGCGTTAAATAAAATGCGAGGTCTGGAGAATTCATTGTGGCCTTGAAAAATTTCATTGATAGTTTTCTAAACGTTTGAGAGGCCACTTACAATCTTACGTCTCATTTTGAGAGCGTTTGCCGTTTCAGTACAACGTGCTCCTGAGCGTGTGCAGATGTAACTGATTGATCCTCTGTGTAATTCCTATTTTAAAGAAACGTCCTTTTATGTTTAAACTGCACAGGACGACTACATTGTTTCGTCAGGGAGAGTTTCGACGTCTCTTTAATGAGTTTGCAAAACTGATAAAATATTTCGATCATAATATATGTGTGTGTGTGAAACGGCTTTTTCCGATTATGAACGTAAAATAGTCACGATTACGTGGGAATCTGAGTGCAAAAATATGTGAAGTTGTCTCCGACTGTATGCCGACATTTTGTGCCAGATGAGAATTATATTATGTCTTCCGTGTGCCAAAAACAATTAATTAATACTGAAAATTTGTTTCATTTGTGATTTGTGTTATTGAGAAATATGAACACAATTCGTATGTAGTTCGACTGCGTTGTCGTTTGAATACGGCGCGTTCACCGCATACCCCTCTCACCCCTCTGCCCGCTCAGAGTGCATGGAGTGTTGGAGGAGCAACTGTGCAGTCTCCCTGAACTCTTATGGTAATCAGGCCTGGGTACGGCTCACGAGCCGAATTTGTGGCTATTCTTAATGTACACATTCTGAATTACGTAAAATCATAAAATTTTTTATCAAATGGACAAGCATGATGATACACCAGCGACATGAGTAACACAAGAGTGTAAAATAATTTTAATGTTAAGAAACAAACATTTTTTGCTGTATGAGCTGGGATGGCAGTCACTGAAACAAAGGCGGTTTCCTTTGCGGCGAGATCTATTTACGAAATTTCTACCACCAACTTTCTCTTCCGAATGCGTAAATATTTTGTTGACACTCACCTACCTAGGGAGGAATGATTATCGTAATAAAATAAGAGAAATCAGAGCTCCAGCGGAAAGATTTAGGTTTTCCTTTCTCCCACGTGCCATTCGACAGTGGAATGGTAGAGAAGTAGTATGAAAATGGTTCGATGAACCCTCTGCCAGGCACTTAAGTGTGAATTGCAAAGTAACCATGTAGATGTAGATGATAAATGACATTAAAATATCAGTCTCCAACATGAGCGTGTAGAGGCATATGTGCAAGTAATTCGAAATTACTATTTCGCCACAGAAACGAAATTGGTGTCACAACAGTATTTGCATTATCTTCATTTTAGTTGTTGAGAAAACGAAGCTCAAACTGCTATAATTATTAGATACAGTAGTGTACCTCTTAAATATTAATGACACCTCGAACACTTCTAACGTAAGAATCACTACCTGTACTCCAACATTTTCCTACTACATTGCGAATAGGCTGATACCTGTGTCCCTGCCCCTCATTTAGTTCGTGAGCTTTTATCTGGCTTTCTCTTAACCACGCCCTCAGCTGTATAAAGTCCAAGGTCATGGCAATCTCTTAAGTGAGCAGCCATTGCTTTTCAAGCTGCTTATAGCCAACAATGGTTCATCACACATGACTTACAGCTTTTCAACAGCGGTGGATTTAGTATGAATGAAATATGAAAAATTTGCGGCTGAAATGCCAACTAATGGTAGTAAGTATGGTGGCTAAGGTATACATGGGATTGAATTTTAACGTCAGCATATTATATAGGGCGTAATGTGTATAAATGCAGACATTTCTATTGATGACTGAAGACAGCGCACTGAACAACGTTGATCAGTATTTACGTCTTTGTCAGACGTAAATGATTATAGCTATTCTAAGTTCTGTGTCTCTGGTGGTGGTGGTAAGTTCCTATGGGACAAAACTGCTGAGGTCACCGGTCCCTAGGTTTGCACTCTACTTAAAATAACTTTCGCTAAGGACAACGCACACACCCATACCCGAGGGAGGACTCGAACCTCCGACGGGGGAAGCCGCACGAACCGTGGAAAGGCGCCTAAGATCTCGCGGCCACACCGCACAGCTTTATCTGTCTGGGTTGGTTAGTAATTCCCAATATATGTGACAAGAGCAAGTCACTAATTCTTATATTCCGCTGTGCTCGAGGTCATATGTTGAAGTGTGAACACGTGGACGCAAAACAGGTAGTGTATACTGACAGGTGTAATGTACTTACTGGTGCAGTTACGACCATGCAGAGAAAATCAGGTAGAGAATTTGTGAAGTGTTTGTGGGAAGATTGTTTCACCCAGAGAAAAAGCAACCAACATACTATAAAAATATATGCACTTATATCAATTACACCATGTGTAAGTCCCTAGCAGGTTTAGTTGACTCTGAAAAAGTGAGGGCAAATGAATGCGTCTTGAAAGTAACTAGTCGTGGCTGTCAGCATTTTGTACGAGGTAAATAAGGATGGAATTTTGGAACTGTGTATATTTTAGGGGCAGTACGAGGCGAGATACATGACAAACTACGCGTGAATTCTAGAATCAAGAGCACCTACTGCTTGTTATGAAGTACATTGATAACCCAAGCCATTACTACCACCTGCTTAATAGCGTGTTGGTCTACCTTTGCAACACAGTGCAGCAGATATTCTGTGTGACATGAGTTCGATTAGTGCTTGGTAGGTATCCAGAGGTATGTGGTACCAGATTTCTACTCACAGGTCACGTAATTCCCGTAAATTACGGCCCGGTGGTTTGTGATCGCGGAATTGGCACCCGACAGTGTTCCATATGTTTTGCATCATGTCTAGATCAGGTGGGTATGGCACACAAAACGTCAACGTGAGTTTCGCAAACTAATGTAGCAGAAATGTTCACATACACAACAGCGGTCATGGGGTCTTCTATTACCTCGGCAGATCCATGGAAGCCCAGGTGAATGCACGATATCGCCCCCCCCCCCCATCGGCCTGCGCCCACGGAGCGGGGCATGCTTCGAGCAAACGTTCACCTAGGTGATAGCATAGTTGGATGGACTATTGATCTGGTGTAACAAGAACTTGATTCATCCGAAAATGCGATATGTTCCCATTGATTAATGCACCAGACTTCATGATCCCGTGCCCACTGCAACCGCAATTGACTATGTCTTTGGATCAACACGGAAACACGTAGGAAGCGTCCGCTAAGGAGCCCCATGTTCAAGGCTGTGCGCCTACACCAACTTTGTACTCTGTCGTCAGATCTGCCACAGATCACAGCCTGTCGTACCGAGTAGAGCAGGCAAGCTTTTGACCTCTATGGTCTGTGATGAGGCAAGAATGTCCGACACCCTGTCGCCTATTCGTGGTGCTACCGCCCTTCGACCAATCTCCCCATACATGCTCACGCCAGTAGCACGCAAACAGCCGATCAGCTTCGCCGTTTCCGAGATATTCGTTCCCAGACACCGGGTCATAATAGTCTCGCTTTTGTCTTAGCAGCTTATGTCAGTGGATTTATCAATTTTCAACCTGAGTCGTTGCTAGAATTACTTCCCATTCATGTCTGAGCCATTTACACATTTTCCTTATGCGTGAAGTGGCTGCAACGCCAACACGCAGCTATCATCCTCGTGATAAGCAGTTTTCGTAATGTTTTGGCTCAACAGTTTGAATACCTAGAAAGTTTATCCGTCTTTGAGATCAGTGTGGATAGGTGAGAATGCGTGGTAATTGTATGATGACTGGTTTCGTCTAAGGCGCTGCAGTCGTGGACTGTGCGGCTGGTCCCGGCAGAGGTTCGAGTCCTCCCTCGGGCATGGGTGTGTGTGTTTGTCCTAAGGATAATTTAGGTTAAGTAGTGTGTAAGCTTAGGGACTGATGACCTAATCAGTTAAGTCCATAAGATTTCACACATATCTGAACATTTTTGAAAAATACGGGTAGACCTTTGGAACTGTTTGCAGCTTAGGGGCTGTGCAAAGCAGGACAGATGACAGGAACGTCACAGAAACAGCAGATTTCGGTATAAATACTGCTTGTTATATCACCTGTGGGACTGTGTTACTGTAAGCATGTGAGAAACTTGATAAAGGTACGAAAGGGAAACTGTATGTTCATTGATCCAGGAATATATGCATGCAGCCTTGTAAACAAAGCTGTTGTTATCTTGAAAGTCGTCCTGCATACGGTTTGGGTGCATATTTCTCAACTGTATAGATCACATATGAAACAAATTATCAGTACTATGAGTAGTTAACTATTTTTGGCACACTGAAGACTTAATATAATTCTTATCTGGAACGAACTGTCGGCATACAGACAAAGACAACTTCACAGATTTTCGCACTTAAGTTTCCACTTGATCGTGATTCATTTACTTTCATAAACGAAAAAATCTTTTCACACACATATTATGGTCGAAATATTTTATCACTTTTGCAAAATCATTATGGAGACGTGGAATGTCTGCCTGAGGAAAACAGTGTAGTCACCCTGGCCATTTTTAACGTAACAGAATTTTTCTTTAAAACGGGTATTACGTTGCGGATCAATCAGTTACATCTGCACATGCACAAGGTTGCGTTCAGCTGTAACGGCAAACGGTCTCAAAACCAGGTGTAAGACTGAAAGTGACCCTAAAACCGTATGGAAAACCGTCAATTTAATTCTTTCAAGGCCATAATGAATTCTTCAAACCTCACCTTTTCTTTAACGCCTGTGAGATTATGGAACCGGACTGTGTTTTTTATCTGAATTTGTCTCTTTTACATGCGTTAATCTTTCTAAATGCATCCGCATCAAATCAGAAATACGTAGTTTCTTACCTTGCATTGTTTCGCTGTGGACAGTATACAGTCAAGTACACTCAGAACGTGAGATCCGTTCCGGATGTTCTAATTTTCGTTCCTACATTATTTTTGCTTCATGAAATGAAAAAGAGCTAGCTCTAAATCGAAAAAGCGTGACAGGGATGCCACTTAATGTACTTCACGGTAATACATAAAGTCTCTGTACTCTTCGTTCAGTTGCATCGAAAACTGTTACAAGAGAGAGTGGAATAGTGCTCGCGACCTCATAAATTCAGTTAAATGTCTTCACGTGGTCTGCAAATTTATTACAGTGTGCTTTTTGATGTTGTGAACAATGAACCCTTTCTATTGATAGTTGAAATTTTTTTGCTCTTTCATTGTTAAACAAGTCTTTTCATCCTCTCTGCTTGGTACTGTAATGTCATTTCATAGCATATTTGAAGTACACGTCGATTATATAACTGCATAATAGATACTGAGAATTCTCATCCCTCTTTTCCGCTATTCACATTAATTTCTAAAGGTTTATGACGGTGGATTGGCAGAGCGTCTATTCTGCGCAAACAGTTACTGGACCTGTACTTGGAACTTCCGTTCAGTTTCTTCACGTGGTCCAGGCATGAAAATTTAGTACAAACTGCTTCTTGTTGTGCAGAACAGAGAAGTAATAACGAGAGGTAAACAGCGCTGACACCACGATTTTGCCGAACTGAAGAGAGTCGCGCTGGCCAAGAATGCCGCACGGTAATACTAAATGAAACGTCGTACTGTACCTAGTACTCGTGGGAAGAAACGAGCAGAGATGAGGAAGACGAGACTTGGCCCACCGGCAGCGCGCGCACCATCCCCGCACACCATGCATGCGGCACGCCGTGGCCGCCTCTGTAGAAGAACCGGCTACAGCCCTTTCCAGCTCCCTGGTAGGAAGAGAGTGATTAGTTAACAGATAATTTAGATTTTCGATCGCTGATGTGGATTATCCATAAAATTACGCATCGACTGATAGCGGTCACGGGTTGCTCTATTATTTCAAAATGCGGTGGAATTGAAACTTCCTGGCAGAGCACTTGCCCGCGAAAGGCAAAGGTCCCGAGTTCGAGTCTCGGTCGGGCACACAGTTTTACTCTGCCAGGAAGTTTCATATCAGCGCACACTCCGCTGCAGAGTGAAAATCTCATTCTGCGGTGGAATTAATTGTGAAGTAGATGGCAACAAATTTATGTTCTCCGGAAAATACGGACCAACGCAATCAGAGGACTGTCGGCTCTTGGGGGTGGAGTAATTTTCCAAACCCAAGATATATTATTCCTGATATTTAGCAACATGGTGAAAATCCATGAAGACTGGCCGAACCGTTAGTTTGAAATTCATGCCACGGCTACTCAGTGGTGCCGGGACGCTAGTTTGTCGCTTCCTTCTCAGAATTGTCACCTATTTCGTACCCCAAACCCACAAGTTGTGAGACGTGGCTTCTCTGGCAGGAACAAATTGTAGCTGCCACCCTCGTTAGGTTGGCCACGGAGTTATCTTTCTGCTGGCGGACGCGCACTGTGATGCAGTTTTCGCGTTAACAAAAGTGACGAGAGAGAGTGCTCGCCATTTCATTTCAGTCGGTCACAGTTCGTGGCTTAAGCAGGTCGCTGTCCTCACTAGAGCGAGTTGTTTGTCACACTTTCATGTCTGTGTACGTGCTTGCTGTTCTTGGTAGCAGCCGCGGACCGCGCAACACGACTTAGTACAACTTTGATCGGTATTGCGACCATTACCATTCCGATCGATACGCGTGATACAGCCAAACATCATTTCGCTATAGGTAGCCTATGCTGGCGCTGCCTGTATTTCAGTCATCTCAGTTCTATTGGTTACTATTCATTTTAACGCAACTCTCAGAGCACTCTCTCTAACCAAGGGCTGGACGAGTTATTCAGGCGCTCGTTTCCGTTTTAGTTACTTGCTTTATTCGTCACGACTTGCAGAAAGACGTTTCAAGTTTTGGTTTAAATTTGGGTGAAGTAATCGTTTTTATATTGTAGTAATCGACCACGCATTTCAGTGTGTTTTTTGGAATAATTTATTTACCGTATCTCTCTGTCTTCTGCTCTTCTTTAATCCCCTGATGTCTCCTATAAATATCCTTTTTCGCTGTCAGAAACCGCTGCAGACGAAACGAAGTCAAGACAACAGCAAATGTTCAGGTGAGACCAAGTGTTCCAGCGAATTGGGTAATAGGCAGCAGAAAGCTTCAATAATTGGTTTATCATACTTCCACGGTCAATCATTAAAAACAGTAGTAGGCCTATCTGAAAATTTAATTTGTCCTTTTCTGGGGAGTGTGCCTGTTTTCATGGAAATAACTGTCACTAACGGGGAAATGCCATCATTTTGTTCTCACCGTGACAACCGGCTGGTGGAAACTCCTTGTCACGCAGTCCCCGCCTCTGTCGGCGCGGACGTACGTCTCTTAAGGTTGTGGACCAGAAGGTAAGTGAAAGACTAAGATCATATGAGACGAGCTCCGGTAACAGTGTCATAGAGCCGCAACGTCCATAATGGAACACGTTCGGCTACTGTAGAACCTTAAAAATTTATTCTTAGGATGTCCCTTTACAAAACACTACCACTAGCCGTTTACGCGCCGAATATGTTTCTTTGCTGCTGAATTCTGTTGACTCGATACGGATTATTTTTGTTTTGGGTCACACAAATGAATAAATAGTTATTTTTTGAGAAGGCAGTCTTCCACAAAACCTTTTTATCCAGTAGGTTCGATCTGCACGCAAGTATTACAGAGGTGCTTCATGAACTCATATAGGAATCCCTGGAGGGAAGACGACGTTCTTTTGGAGAGGCATTATTGCGGAAATTTAGAGAACCGGCATTTGAGGCCGACTGCAGAACGATACTATTGCCGCCAACGTGCATTTCGTGTAAGGCTTCGAAGATAAGATGAGAAAAATTTGGGCTCGAACTGGGGTTTTTAGATAGTCGTTTTCCCCTCGCTCTACTTGCAAGTGCAACATGAAAGGAAATTGCTAGTAGTTGTACCTGAAACTGTCCATCATGCACCGTACCGTCTTTTGAGGAACATATATGTAGATGTAGATGAATTACGATAAAAATCTAATTAACTTCGCAATGAAGCTTTTCTAACCTTATATCATTGTACAAGGATCGGAGGAAACCGATTATATAGTTAAATATTTGATTCGGACTGGTTAGGTGCCTGTGTCATATATTGGCGGGGGAACTTGTATAATTTGCACTAAGCTCTTCATTACAAAAAGAAAAACCAAAGAAAGCAGTTGATGCTAACTTGTTCTAATAGTATCAGAAAAGTAAACTATGTACAGGGGAATAATTTCACCTTTTACTGTTCTCATCGTCATGGAAACCGAAAGCCTAACACTACACTCTGTACCCTTTTTTCATTGTCATTTACTCTAAACCAGCAAAACGCAAAACACGCCACTCATGGAATGGTGCTACAGGTGCAAGGGAAATAGCGTTGCCAATTTCATGCCAGCCTCCCAATGTACAATTCCATCCAAATTTTGACGACTGGTTGGATCGGACCTATGATATGGACGTGACCAATATTTCATCTAATCATTGCCCATACAACAGAGAATTGTTAACGATATCGCTCTCGACAACATTTCGTGTCTCAGCTCAAATATAAAATAAATCAGAACACATAAATTGAATGTATCACAGTTTTCGGATTCCAAATTACGTGTTTAGACTATTATGTTTAAGGTACGTTTGAGGAGAAACGATGAAATAGCGAGCCTGGCGAAGCAATACTGAAAACAGTCACACAACTACCTCGAACAACATCTAATCCGGATAAAGTCCACATGCGAAAGAACTAATTTAGACCTCTTGGCTAACAACAGAACCGATCTTTTGGAAAACGTAACAGTATGAGGAAGATAAGCAAAAATGGCACAATTTCAGGGGTGATGTTCACCAGACGGAGCAAGGATTTCAGTACAGACAGGACAGTATCTCTGCTTGGTCGTGGTGATAGTAACAATCTAGTTAGAAGAAGAGGTTAAAACTTAAAGTTCCATGTCAGTAAAAGCAGACAAATGTGACTGAAGCTCTAAACCACGGGGACTGCCGTCTAGATAAATACAGTGATCTAAATACGTAAAACCACGGATCACTACGTTGGGCAGAAGGCACATGACGTGGTAAGGAATGTACGTATACAAGTGTAGCGGATCCGAATGACGATTCATTGCAGCTCCATGA
Organism: Schistocerca serialis cubense; assembly: GCF_023864345.2. NCBI lineage: Eukaryota > Metazoa > Arthropoda > Insecta > Orthoptera > Acrididae > Schistocerca > Schistocerca serialis. The sequence goes on along the minus strand of NC_064640.1, from coordinate 315,722,948 downwards.
AAGGGGTCGCAAATGGGAAAATCCACTGACATAAGCAACTTTGACGAAGGATAAGTAGTTATGACCCGGTGCCTGTGGCCGAACTTCTTGGTAACAGCGAAGCTGATCGGCTGTTCACATGCTACAGTCGTTATCATCTAGAAGAGTGGTTAGCGGACGGTAAAACAACGAGTAGACGACAAGGTGTTGTATGTCCACGCCCCATCAGAGACTGTAAGCATGTCAGGCAGCGATCTGACTCAGCTCTGAAGACAGAGATCAATGCTGGTTCTGGCACAAGAGTTTCACGTGTGTTCACTTTGAAATTAGCACTACGAGGCGCTACGTCTTCTCGTCACGGTTACGTCTGCTCATACGCCAATGGTTCTTCGTGCGCTAAAATGAGTACATTTCATACTTTAAAATATTTTCATTAAGCCTTATCAGCTAAAATTTTGACAGTACATCTCTTTCGGTGTATTCTACCGGCGTGAAAATTTTTAGGGTAAGTTTCGACAAGTCGGACTGGACCATTCCCTTCCACGTCCGAGAGATGTATGTACAAAGTAAAGCATTTCTCCTGCTTGTGTTAAATTTATGAATGTTATCGTTATTTTCAACCAGCAGCTGGCTGTTGCCAAAAAAAATTACGAGAGAAATTTATATTGTGAGACTGCTGTCAGTACGCCCAACTCTTTAAAGAGATGTCTACAGGCGGATCTGGTGCGGCACAACATTCTATCCATATTATACGATTCTGTGATACAAACAGCTTTTTTTTCCACAATTATGAGTTAGCCCAGAATATGATTCTATGAGACATTACTGAACGAAGAAATGAGAAGTATGTAAAGTCTTTGACTGTTTCATCTTCGTACTCTGATATTACACTATGTGATCAAGAGTATCCATACACCTGGCTGAAAGTGACTTACAAACCTGTGGCGCCCTCCATCTGTAATGCTGAAATACAGTATGTTGTTGGTCCACCCTTAGCCTTGATGACAGCTTCCACTCTCGCAGGCATACGTTCAATCAGGTGCTCGAAGATTTCTTGGGGAATGGCAGCCCATTCTTCACGTAGTGTTGCACTGAGGAGAGGTATCGATGTCGATCGGTAAGGCCTGGCACGAAGTGGGCGTTCCAAAACATCGCAAAGGTGTTCTACAGGATTCAGGTCAGGACTCTGTGCAGGCCAGTCCATTACAGGGATGTTATTTTCGTGTAACCACTCCGCCACAGGCCGTTCATTATGCTCGATCGTGTTGAAAGATGCAGTCGCCATCCCCGAATTGCTCTTCAACAGTGGGAAGCATTCGGGAGGACGACGGTTCAATCCCGTCTCCGGCCATCCTGATTTAGGTTTTCCGTGATTTCCCTAAATCGCTTCAGGCAAATTCCGGGATGGTTCCTTTGAAAGGGCACGGCCGATTTCCTTCCCCATCCTTCCCTCACCCGAGCTTGCGCTCCGTCTCTAATGACCTCGTTGTCGACGGGACGTTAAACACTAATCTCCTTCTCCTCCTGCCATCGGATCGCCACATTGTGTACCGTGATTCGTCACACCACACCACTTTTTTCCACTGTTCAAGCGTCCAGTGTTTACGCTCCTTACACCAAGCAAAGCATCGTTTGTCATTTAATGCCGTGACGTGTGGCTTATCAGCAGCCGCTCGACCATGAAATCCAATTTTTCTCTCCTCCCGCCTAACTGTTATAACCCTTGCAGTGAATCCTGATACAGTTTGGAATTCCTGTGTGATGGTCTGGATAGATGTCTACCTGTTACACATTATTACCCTCTTCAACTGTCGGCGGCCTCTGTCAGTCAGCAGACTAGGTCGGCCTGTATGCTTTTGTACTGTACGTGTCCCTTCACGTCTCCACTATAAAATCGGAAATATTGCACATAGGGATGTTTAGGAGTGTTGAAATCTCGTGTACAGACGTATGACACAAGTGACACCCAATCACATGACCACGTTCGAAGACCGTGAGTTCCACGGAGCGCCACATTCTGCTCTCTCACGACGTCTAACGACTACTGAGGTCGCTGATATGGAGTAACTGGCAGTAAGTGGCAGAACAATGCACCTAATATGAGAAACTATGTTTTCGGGGGTGTCCGGATACTTTTGATCACATAGTGTGTCTGCAGCGCAGAAGTTGCAAAACTTACACGTTTGAGATGAGCTGTGAGATGAGGCTTCCGGTTCAGATTCATATGAATAAAAACATCTCAGTACTTGGACTGTTGTATTCCATTTATTGTTTCACTCTCGATTGTTACTTCTAACAGGCCGATCAGAGAGCGTACACTACTGAATTTCATGTACTGTGTTTTACCGCAGTTCAGCAACAGTCCATATGCAGAGAACAAGTTATGAATCACAAAGAAAATTTTATTTATACGAATTTTCATAGTTATTTATATTTTCATAATTGCTTTTTGAATGTATGATGACTCACCACTGATATGTGAGAACAAGAACAGACCCAGATTCGATCCCTGTAGTCATTATTCCTCATGGTGAAGATGCTGCTTCGATGTGTAAAGTCTCTGTATCCCTTAATTCGACGCTCCGAAGCCTAGTTGGATAGGATGAAATACAGTTACCAGTAAGCTCTCTGACAGTCACAATATTTTGGCTTTTTCTAAGAGAATACTGAGAAATGGACAGTCAGCTGCACCCGAAAAGATTCCGGGGCGCCCCTATTTACAAAATGAGTACAATAATTGATTCACAGAATTACAGAACAATATCGCTTCCGTCTGTTTATTTCTGGATTCTAGAATATATGTTCAAACACTATGGCATTCCTTAAGGAAATTAAACTGCTACTGAAGGATCTGAAGGACTGAGGAGAAACCGCTCGTGTAGGGCATAACTTACTTAATTCACACGAGAGCTCTTGTAAACAGTCGGTACTGGAAATATATAGATAAGTCTCCCACGATTTCCTGAAGGTGTTCGATACTGTACCACACAGTCGAGAGCTAACCAAGATGAAATCGAACAGAGACATACAACTGGCTCAATGAATATATAACTCTTCAATCACAGTTCGTTACCGTGAAGGCGAACGTTCAAAAGAAATCAAAGACGAGATTAGGATCGTGAGTGCCCCAGGGAAGAGTAGTAACTCATTGACGTTTCCGGTATACATGTTGATAAGATGGATTTAACAGCACCATCAGTATTTCGGAAACAACACTGCTGAGTACCTGTAAACGTCGGCTTGGATAATCCAAAGGAAATGCAAAAAATAAATCACTTTATATAATGAATGAAAGCTCTCCTTAAATACGAGATAATGCCCAAAACAAAGAAAATAAACCAGACAGGGTCCCAACGGTGAATATATAGCTCCATTCATTTAGTCTGAATAACGAAAATACTACGAATTGTAGTAAAATAAGACGATAAGGTAAAATTTACCATAGGGATGGCGAATGAGAGACTTATATTTATTAGATGACTTCCGAGAAGTAACACTTGGTTAAAAAATCATGGGAGAAGGTTGTATACGTGGAAGAGGCCGGGAGATAGTGGAAGGTTTCAGATAGATTATCTAATGGTAAGACAGAGACTTAGGAACCACGTTTTAAGTTGTAAGACTTTTCCAGGGGCAGATGTGGACTCTGACCATAATGTATTGGTTATGAACTGTAGATTAAAACTGAAGAAACTGAAAGAAGGTGGGAATTTAAGGAGATTTGATCTGGATAAACTGACAGAACCAGAGGTTGTAGAAAGTTTCAGGTAGAGCATTAATGAACGATTGACAAGAATGGGGGAAAGACATACAGTAGACGATGAATGGGTAGCCTTGAGAGGTGAAATAGTGGAGGCAGCAAAGGATCAAGTAGGTAAAAAGACGAGGGCGAGTAGCAATCCCTGGGTAACAGAAGATCTATTGAATTTAATTGATGAAAGGAGGAAATATAAAAATGCAGGAAATGAAGCAGGAAAAAAGGAATACAAACGTCTCAAAAATGAGATCGACAGTGCAAAATGACTAAGCAGGGATGACTAGAGGATAAATGTAAGCATGTAGAGGCATATATCACTAGGGGTAAGATAGATACTGCCTACAGGATAATTAAAGAGGTCTTTGAAGAAAAGAGAACCATTTATATGAATATCAAGAGCTCAGATGGAAACCCAGTTCTAAGCAAAGAAGGGAAAGCAGAAAGGTGGAAGGAGTATATAGAGGGTCTATACAAGGCGATGTACTTCAGGACATGGAAGAGGATGTAGATGAAGATGAAATGGGAGATATGATACTGCGCGAAGAGTTTGACAGAGCACTGAAACAAGGCCCCAGGAGTAGACAACATTCCATTAGAACTACTGATAGCCTTGGGAGAGCCAGTCCTGACAAAACTCTACCGTCTCGTGAGCAAGATGTATGAGACAAGCGAAATACCCTCAGACTTCAAGAATAATATAATAATTCCAATCCCAAAGAAAGCAGGTGTTGACAGATGTGAAAGTTACCGGACTACCACTTTAATAAATCATAGCTGCAAAATACTAACACAAATTCTTTACAGACAAATGGAAAAACTGGTAGAAGCCGACCTCGGGGAAGATCAGTTTGGTTTCCGTAGAAATGTTGGAACACGTGAGGCAATACTGGCTCTACGAATTGTCTTAGAAAATAGATTAAGGAAAGGCAAACCTACGTTTCTAGCATTTGTAGACTTAGAGAAAGCTTTTGACAATGTTGACTGGAATAATTTCTTTCAAATTTTGAAGGTGGCAGGGGTAAAAACAGGGAGCGAAAGGCTATTTACAATTTGTACAGAAACCAGATGGCACTTACAAGATTCGAGGGACATGAAAGGGAAGCAATGGTTTGGAAGGGAGTGATATACGGTTGTAGCCTATCCCCGATGTTATTCAATCTCTATATTGAGCAAGTAGTAAAGGAAACAAAAGAAACATTCGGAGTAGGAACCAAAATCCATGGAGAAGAAATAAAAACTTTGAGGTTCGCCGATGACATTACAATTCTCTCAGAGACAGCAAAGGACCTGGAAGAGCAGTTGAACGGAATGGACAGTGTCTTGAAAGGAGGATGTAAGATGAACATCAACAAAATCAAAACGAGGATAATGGAATGTAGTCGAATTAAATCGGGTGATGCTGAGGGAATTAGATTAGAAAATGAGACACTTAAAGTTGTAAATGAGTTTTGCTACTCGGGGAGCAAAATAACTGATGATGGTCGAATTAGAGAGGATATAAAATGTAGACTGGCAATGGCAAGTAAAGCGTTTCTGAAGAAGAGAAATTTGTAACATCGAGTATAGATTTAAGTTTCAGGAAATCGTTTCTGAAAGTATTTCTATGGGGTGTAGCCATGTAGGGAAGTGAAACGTGGACGATAAATAGTTTAGAAAAGAAGAGAATAGAAGCTTTCCAAATGTGGTGCTTCAGAAGAATGCTGAAGATTAGATGGGTAGGTCACGTAACTAATGAGGAGGTATTGAATAGAATTGGAGAGAAAAGAAATTTGTGGCACAACTTGATTAGAGGGGATAGGTTGGTAGGACGTGTTCTGAGGCATCAAGGGATCGCCAATTTAATGTTGGATGGCAGCGTGGAGGGTAAAAATTGTAGAGGGAGACCAAGAGTTGAATACACTAAGCAGATTCAGGAGGATGTAGGTTGCAGTAGGTACTGGGAGATGAAGAAGCTTGCGCAGGATAGAGTAGCATGGAGAGATGCATCAAAACAGTCTCTGGACTGAAGACCACAACAACAGCAAGTAGAAAGTGTAAAGCTAATCCATACTAGAATCTCATCCGAAAAATTCTAGAGAGCTGTTCCCGTTTCTCGAGAGTTTGCGTGGAAACAGACGTCAGACAAATTCGAAGACCCGCTGATAGGCTCGTAACAGGTTGATATAGCTCATAAAAATATACGGGGTGTAAGCAGATTCCCTTTACAGACGCTGAGGACACGTTCCTTACACTGAAACAGGAAAAAAGTATCCATTAAACATGGGCTCTAAATTGCCTACCTTAAGAGCTATGAACATTTAGTCACTCGATACTGCGAAATACATCTACCGCACCCTCCTTCTTTTAATATTTTGGGAGGATACAGTATGGTCCAAAACAATAAAAAATGTCCAGTGAACATTGGCTCTAAAATCCATACTAACAGTGCTCTGAGCACAGGCTCATCTTCGCTACCGTGAAACACATCTATTTTATTGAACAAGTTACTATTAAGGACTCATGTTAGAGCCAATTTTTAACGAATTTTTTTCCTGTTTTGGTCCATACAAGCTTCTCAGAAAATATGGAAAACTAAGACTTTGCACAAGAGGAGATGTGTCTCACAGCATCGAAGGTGAGGAGGTGCTCATAGTTAAGAAGATATTCATTTTAGAGTCCATGCTTACTCTCCATTTTTTCTTGTCTTCTCGTAACGGACCTGTCCTCAAAAGTTGTGAAGTGAATTTAGCTACACTCTCTATGACAGAGATGCTCGCCGAACTTAACTGGTAGTCGTTGGAAGATAGGCGACGTTGGTCTTGCGAAATGATGTCGAGTATACACAAAAAAGTGTAACTCTACGAAGCCTGTGCGATAATTCTGCTGCTTTCATCATAGATCTCACATAGCCGTAATGAGAATAAGGTAGATTATGGCACTTCGCCGGCCGCGGTGGTCGAGCGGTTGTAGGCGCTGCAGTCTGGAACCAAGTAACTGCTACGGTCGCATGTTCGAATCCTGCCTCGGGCATGGATGTGTGTGATGTCCTTAGGTTAGTTAGGTTTAAGTAGGTCTAAGTTCTAGGGGACTGATGACTTCAAATGTTGAGTCCCATAGTGCTCAGAGACATTTGAACCATTTTATGGCACCTCCAGAGGCACATGCACGGTGGTCAGAGACAGTCTGAAAAGCTTGTAAGGGTGTTGCAGGGAGGATGGGCTGGGAAATAATTCTTCAGAAAAAAAATTATACGTTGTTCCGTTTCCTATTTATTTAATACTGAAGTTAGCCAATCAAGACATAACACGGATAAATCCAAGTAGCCTTCCAGAGACAATGTCGTCTAACTTGTTCTTTGTTTGGTTTCCTCAAATCTAACAAACGTGGCTTTTGCTCACCCAGCTTAAATTTATCAATTCAGTAAAAGGCACATTTTAATTGCACTTGTACAAATGGTAACTCACGGACCCTCAGATGTTTGTGGATTACCACATTTTAAGGCGTGCAAAGTGCTTGAATTTGCGTGCGCAACGACGTGATTGACTAAGATCAGTGATAAATAATTCGGTAATGTCACAACATATCGAATTTTTTTCATAAAAATTATTTCTCAGCACCTTTACAAGCTTTTCAGACTATTTCTGGCCACCCTGTGTGAGTGGACAGTCATTTTGTCTTCGATAAATACGTGATCTGAATGGCTTACAATAAGGTGTGCTCTCAACCACGCTCTGTTCAGTGGATTACAAAGTTTATATGTTGACCTACTAAACGAAGAATGATAGGGTAAGCCCACTCTAGCTCAGTGCTGCTTCGTTTATGCAAAGTGACAGGTAGAAATTGATGTCATGGTAAGGTCAACCTGTAATATTAGCCTACTTATTCCCAGAGTACAAAACAGATAAAGAAAAAGAATAGAATCGGTCTTGTCAAGTGTTACGTGGATACACAATCACTTTTTGTGTGAAAGGAAAATTGGCTTTGCATAAAAATACAAAGAATAAGAGAAGACTGTAGATACAGAGATCTGTGTTATGTGGCTTAGAGTTCGCAATACGCAGGCGTACACTGCGAACGGGGCCTGTCGTCTCACAGACTGGCGAGGGTCCAAGTTAAACCTAACATGATTCCACTTTCTGCGCCACTGGCCACTGCAGTGGGACACAAAACAGACATGTTTCATCGAATAATTTACTTGCCCATATACCACAGGAGGCGTGACAGCGGGGTACTACTCATAACTGAGAAACAAAACTTTCGCACGCTTACACTGTCCCTATCGATCGCCGGGAACACAGTACGGAACGGAGCAAGTCCATCTTCACGTTAGTGATCTCTCAAGACATCTGCGACTGTTTACTGTAGATAGGCGCTGAGGGAACGCGGTCATTTATATTTGAAATACTAAATCTCCCAAAATTATAATTCAGCAGAATGTCTAGTTTCCTGATTTCACATTAACAAACTTATGAATTGTCCTTAATTCACACACCACGACTGCAACTCTCCTCGCTCCACACTAAACACTTTTAGTTTCACGAACAGATGACATTTCTCTTAAAGTGAAACTAAACTATACTATTTTGCGATTAATAAACTCCTTCTTTCCTTACCTCTCTCTCATTAAAAGGAATTAGATCGACAACGTTCATTATTTGTGAGTGTGTATAGTACCGAACGGACACGGCAGACACAAGCTGTGGTCCATTCAGAACATACCAGTTACGTGTCAAAGTGTAGAAACTCCTTTTAATATCACTACAAGTCTTAATTTACGAGAATGTTGTGATACTCTGCGCATGGTGTTTTCTTCATTTCATCATCACGATTGCTTCTTACTGATATTTTAATGAAATTATGTGGCACGTAAACGACGTTATGGTTTATCCTTAAGATATACAATTACGTTCAATTCAGGGCTTTCAGCAGGACATCTAAGCATTTATTTCGGATCAAAATACAGTCGACTTTGATTTGAGAACAGGAACAATACCGTGTTGCTACAGGAAAGTTCAAGTTGCAAACTATCGGCACAGTGTGTGAACCTTGCCGTTGCGTAAAATATTTTCATGAACAACTTCGTTCATTTTTTCATGGACCAAAAGTAATGGTCCGATCTGAAATCGAGAAACAGCTCTAAACAATCTAAACAGTATTTGTCGATAACAAAATTTCCATTCGCCATACACTTATTATGGCGTCCAACCATGTCCATTCGATCTCACTCATTTTACTCCATTGATTATATGAATTTTACGGGTGGTGTGTGTTCTTATTCACCTTTGAATACATTGCGTGATATCTTACAGTGGGTGTCCAGCGCATTGTCTGTACGTATATGGTGACATAATGAATGTTTACTTATTTCAAAGGGTCAGTTGGAAGTATGTAGATAGCTATGTGCTGCTGAAAGAAGCGTTCATATCATTATCTATAGATTTCCTTTTTCCTTTCATGACATTTCTGTTAAATTTTAGATACGTCATCACTGTGTTTAGCAGTAATAACAGAAAACGTCAGGGAGTTATTACTACCCAAAACCAGCCAGTGAAGTGAGAAACATATTTATCTAGGCGCCAACGATGCCTTCGACTTGTGGTGTTGGAAGATGACAAATGACGCTCGCGGCAGAAGAGCAGCGTGGCGTGATGTGTCGACTTAGATCTGTCAGTGCACAGCCGAAACGCCCTGCTGTGACCATGTAGAAGCTGGCACACGGAGTCCTCACGCTTCGGCGTGACCGGAAATTGTCTTTCTAATTGACTGAGCACGTGTTATGCTAGTATTACCAGCGTTTCACTTACATGCCCGTATTGCGGTAGTTGTAGAGGATGCAAAGTGGCACATTACATCATTTTAAAGAGCTCGGCGAGTTGAACACCGATACCTAATATGTACAGGTACGAAGTACATAAGCTGACATTAATCAAGGATTTGTCATTAAGAAAATGGTAATGGATAAATCTTGTAAAATCTGTAAGTATTTACCCAATAATGAAACAATAACAGTCAGGGAGTCAAATTAAATAGCTTGTCAGACGCTTTTGCTAATGTACCCACTTATGACGAAAATATCACATTTCTCCGATAAAACGCTACTTTACATAAATTGTGATCAAAACACTGTTTCATTAATCATGAAAGACATCTATACTTTGCAACAATGCGTTACGTACTGGGATAGTATCCTTTACATCTTTGTACCGTATATATGGACTTACTTTTCGCGTCCTCCCGTATACACAAGCTAATCTCAGGAATTAAAGTGAGCATTTGATCCGCTTTTCAATAATAGATACACTGCCTCACGATGATGGTTTGTGCATATAATTCGTAAATATTTGTAGAAATTTTCTTATGTACTACGAATTAAAGATAAGTTGTGAAAATGCCTCCTAGCGAACAACAGTCGTAACTCGAGAGAGCATCAGTGATTCAAGAGTGCAGCTAGTATAACTAAATCCGTACCTGGTATGGTGGATGAACGGTAGAGCGTGTGGATGGAAACAGAGAGGTTGTGGGCTCCAATTCCGGATGGCCACTTTTCTTCAGTCTATCTTTTAACCTAGCATTCACCTCTCAGTGGTGTGGAGTTTCGCCAGACACAAAAAATGGTTCGGAAGGCACTTTGCAGTGTAGCTCCCCATTCCCCTGTAGGATATCTGCTTAGAGACATACAGAATGGGACAAATAAAAGTGGTTTGGAGAACAGAGTTCCAGGATACAAAGAAACACAGCAGAGGAAAGCAAATACAGTACTAACCAGACTATAGCAGGTGTTTGAAGTGACCACCATTCATCTTTTCGCACATTTGGGCCCTGTTCAGCAAGTTTCTGAAGGCGTATCGAAGCTGGACTACCTGAATTGCTTCAGTCTCATCCAAAATGTTCTGCTCCAGTTCCTGAAGACTATGAGGATTGTTGCGATACACCTTAGACATGAGGGCTCCCCACACAAAGTAATTGCACACTGACAGGTCAAGTGACCTTGGTGGCTAGTTAAGACTACGACAAGACTGACCACTGCTAGAGACTCTCTCAGACGTGATGGTGATGTAAATGTGCCCCAAGGTTCGACCGACTGTATGGGCAGTTGCTCCATCCCGTTGGAACCAACTGTAGCTCTTCTCCCCTCTGTTAATACTGTCACAAATTCACGTCTGATTGTATCCACTCATCCAGGCCACTATTATTTTCCCCACCCTGTACAAGTCGCCTAAGTGACATACAGGTGATTGCAATTTTTTCAGAACAACTGAACGCCGAAAATACATTCTAATCCAAAACTTATGTGTTTCAGTTCTTTATACATAAAGTAAAACGTTTTACGAAAATCTACTTCAGCAAAGGAATTAGCTTTGCTTCTTTTACATAAAGAGCGTTTTTGCAGCAGCCCAGCAGATGCCTCAGGTTTCAGCTTTCTGCCTTCCTTGGGTAAAAAAATGACTCTCTGCGTTGTGGGGCGAAAGATGTCATTTGTTTGGACACTTTCAAGGTATGCAGAAGACTGCTAAACGAATCTCCACTGCCGATGAAGAAATTTAGGCCTTTTAAAGATCATAAAACATGTGCACAATGCTCTTATATGTGATTCAGAAATTTCTTGGAGATGAATACACGAGATCCCGAAATACTTCTACAGATGATTGATTGAGAGACGCATTTCAAAATATGACAATTTCAGACTGCCAATTTCTGCTTCCATCAGATTAGCAATCGCAATTCGCACCCTCCATTCACTGCAAAGTTTTCGAACAACGGGCAGCTAGGCACTCATCTTTTAAGTATCATAATAAATATGACAAATAACTAAAACATAACCCCATCAGGTTGTGATGTGAGACTTACAATTTGAAGTAACTAAATAATTGTAACAAATAGTTTCCCTGCAATCATTTGAGAACAGGTGCACAGCGACAAAACACATGAATCCAAAATATGTGATGTTATATGTTTTATGTTTCAAGCAGAACGTTTTCCAAAAAACTACTGCAGCAGCTTTGCTTCGTTTATATACAGTGCGTTCTTTCAGGAGCGCAGCAGGTGAATCATCTTTCAACTTCCTGCTTTCCTTAAATCAAACCTAGATTTGGACACGATTCTTTGCGTGACATGGCGAGTAAGCCTGCCATAAGGAGTTTACGACTAAAACTTAAGGCAAGGAGTCTCAAGATTGTATCACAGTTCTTCAGAAGTGCTGTAACAAGTGCTAAACTTGCAGATCATGCATGGTTTTTTTCATATTTTTTCTTTTATTTGGACCACCTCTGCCAGCCTCCGATATATAGGATGTTCAGAAATTCCCGTTAAAAACCTATACGACTTGTAGAGAGGAGTGAGTACATAATATATTGAGTAGAAACCCGTGTCCGGGAACTTCATCCAACGACACTACAGAGCGTCAAATGTATAGGCGCCGGTGCCTGTAAATGTATGTATATACAGGGTGATTCAAGGACGATGAAGACGGCTAAATGCATCCGTTTGACGTAAAGGTCCCTGGTTCGGAAACTAACGAGTCAAATTTGCAAGCGTAAATCATTATACCACTTGCAACAGTACTGTCGTTGCTAAGAATATAGGGTATGCAACTTTCATAGGTGGTAGTAAGGGCAAAAACAAGAAAAAATGTTATGTAAACATTGGCTCCAAAATGCATACCTGATGAGCATATGTTCATCTTTGCCAGCGTGAAACACATTCTCCTCTATTGCCCAAGTGCTCGTAGTTCTTAAGGTATTCATTTTAGAGCCCAAGTTTACTAGACATTTTTTCTAGTTTTGGTCCATACTACCACCTATGAACGTTTACTACTCAACAATCTTAGTAGCAACAGTACCAGAACATGTATTCCACTGTCAAAGGTAACTGTTCGGTTTTCGCTTTTAACTTTCAACTAATTTGTTTCCGGTACAGGGATCCATATCTCAAACTGATGTATTTGTCATTCTTCGCCATCAAGTTTGTAATATCATCAAGGAATCACCCTGGACATACATACATTTATAGGCGCCGGCGCCTATAATTTTGACATCCTGTAGTGTCGTTGGATGACGTTTCCGGACATGGGTTCCTACTCAAAGCGTTATGTACTCACTCCCCTCTACAAGTCCTAGGAGTTTGTAAAGAGAATCTACGAGCAACCTGTGTTTCGAGTCACTCAAACATACATATACCCATGATTCGCATACAATATTTATGTTGGTTGGTTGTAAAAATATTACTTACCTCATGATAAGATGTCACTCCAAACGCCAGTTCAATATGTAACACACAACATTCATGCCTCCAGATAACTTCCTTGGCGTGCGCTGCTTACATAGCTTAAGTTCTATGAAAATAATAACATTCATTTACGTAGCACTGTTCTCTGAATTTTATTGGTAAGTTTACGGAGTGGTCCGTAGTCAAAATAAGCTACGCCAGACAATTCGTCGTCTTACATGCATACACACTTATGATTTATTACGTTATTTTCAACCAATTAATGATTTCTTAACCAAATTGGCCATAATTTAAATTCTATGTCATACTTACGTCAAAACTGATTGCACTAACAGCACGAAGAGCTCATTTCCCATAAGAATCGTGTGCCACTGTGTTTCTTAGTAATTAATTTTAACTACTGTAATATTAAAATATAGCAAAATTGTGCCATAGTTTTAGTTATATTTTTATTACTTGTGAACGAACTGCTCATCGCTCAACTTAATGAGACATCTCAAATTCATCAGCACAAGAGCATTTGTTATGAAGTTTTAACTATCTTTAAGGACTGTAATTTTGACCTAGGGCAAATTTGGAGCTTAACGACAGTTAGTTAAGAGGGGTTCAGCCGGAAGGGCCAGTATGAAGCAACAGGGAGAGACTCAATTATGGGCACCGTAGACGTCGAACCTGCATCATTCTACGCGGTATGTAAACCGCCAGATTCTATGTAGATTTACAACTGTTTACGCAAGTAGCCTCAGAATTTGTAAAAAACTTCGCTGTTTAGTCGGCCGTTGGTGGATTCTCGGACATTCCCGATGTTTGGTGTGCATTATCGAGAACTTTTAACAATTACAGTTACGAGTGCTTGTAAAGCATTATTATTTTTTTTAATTTTAGCCTCACTCAGGTCGTCTGTTTATTTGTGGCTTTACAAAAATTCTGGATAGCCTGAAAATGTAATTATTTGTGTAAGCCACAGTTGCAACATACGTTTATTTTGTGGTACAACGAACAGTAGGGACTTAAGTTTATTCTTCCATTGCTGAACAATAATTTATTTTGAGCATGAACGCTCAGAACTTTGTAATTTTACGGTGTAGTCTGTATTGTATTAGGGCTCATGACTCAGTTTACATACTTGAATATTTTATTTCTAACTACACTTGGTGCAGGACTTTGATTATAGTTCCTAGCTGTTACCTATTTCTGGCTGTCAGAATGCACCAGTGAACGGTATATTCAATATCTGGTTTAAATAAAATTTCTGACTTTTATCAGAAATAGTTTTTCGAGAATAGTGATTTGTTCTAAGTTTCCGATCACCATCTTAGCATTTGTTTCTTATGCAGTTAGAGGAATTTGAAGGCAGTTTTTTTTTCTTATTGAACAATAAGCGATGGATGCAACCAACCCCCTTAAACCTTTGCTGACGAATCGAAAGCAGCGAAAGATAGTTATGTGAAAACTCACATTAGACGTTACGTCAGCTGAATGGGCATTGTTGGGCACAACGAATCATAGATGGTCGATACTTAGAGTGTACATTGTTGCTGGCAAGGAAGGCATTAGGATATAAAACAGTGTTTCGTATTTTGGTCGTGGTTCTTAGTTTTTGTCAACTGAACATTGAATTTGGAAGTACACCATTATATATCACGTTTACTCATCGTGTTTTGCGTAAACACTTTGCGGACAGTTGTTTTCAAGCTCAGTCAATGGCACAGTTATCTATGAGGGTGTGACTTGCAGATATACATAGTCACATACAATCGGATGTAGGAACGTATCAGTTTATGCAAATACTGGCAGTTAGCTCTTAATGTATCTAAATGCAAAGTTTTACACATCGCGAAACGTTAAAATACAAGGAGGTCAGGAAAAGTGTGAAAAGTTTATAAGGGTGTTGCAGGGTAGGGTGTGCTGAGAAATAATTTTTAAGAAAAAAAAATTAGATGTGTTGCGCCCTTTTAATTAGCACTGACGTTAGTCAACCACGCCACTGCGTACTCAAATTCAAGGGGCCCGCCAGATACAGTCAGTGATAGCGCACGAGAATGCTCAGCCCTTGGCTAGGGTTCGATTTTTACGAACGTCCCATATCCAATTTTTCTTTCTATTCCTTGTTTGGTTTTAGGAAACCAAACGGGTGACACGTTCGGCATCACCGTTTCCGGCGGGGCGCTTGAATATGCGTGTGTAACCGTTTGATTGACTAATTCATTACTAATTAACTTTTTCTTTATAAATATTACTCTGCACAACCTACTCTGTAAAATACTTACAAGCCTTTCAGACTGTTTATGACTACCCTCTATATTATCTACTGACTACATGATTCGTGAGTCACGAGCAAAGGTAGTTACAACACATGAGCATCAATAACAGTACATTGCTTGTGGATATTAAGTGCAAAGATCGGTGATTCGAATTATTGTTAAAATAAGGAGAAAGCCTGTTTCTTACGAAATAAGTACAACCTAAACTGGAATCCCATCGTTTGTGGGGATCGAGGTTGGGTGTTACGTCGAGCATGTATGAAGAAAATCAGCACGAATGCTAACAGACTTGTCTGTCTCATGATAGTAGCTAACAAGAAAAAAGAACTAATTTTAATATGGAAATCTATGTGTATTCTTGAATTTCTTGTTTATCGCTTCAGTACTTACAATGAATACAATAACTCTCGACATCTCGCACAGAGGCTTACAAGCAGTTATTCGCCACGTTTTCTACCTATGAACTGAAAGGAAAGTGCGAAGTTACATTGAAAAGCACTGTGACAAACATACTTGTGAGTCACCTGAAGAGAGGATCTAGATGTTGGTAAACGGAATGTTCAATAATTCTAGTCTAGTAGTGCTGTGGTAACTGTTTGGAAGTAATAATTTCGTTTCGTAATACTGAGTTATTCTTAAAATAAGGACCATAACAGAGTATTTTTCAGGAATAGCAGTACAAACCGTAAAGCAGAATTTCTGGCTTTGGTCGCAATACGGGTGAGTAGCTCTCGACGAGAAAATGTGCTTCTGAGTTACGCGGCTGAGAGCCCATGACAAAACAATGAAAATTAAATATTTACAGTGAACATTTCGTCACACTTTCGAGCCTCGCCTCACTTTCAAGTGGTCATTCAGAACAAAAATTAAAATGTAATATATATTCAGAATGATTGCCTAACGATGAGCTGAGCCTGGAAACTGACATGTTTTACTTAGTAATGAAACGCTTATAGCATAAGGTAAAGCTTTTTTTGAGACTGACGTTGGCATCGTGAAATCTGAATCTCGGGGCAAGTTATAGTACCGCATAACATACACCTTACAGTCATGAAGGATGTAAAACTTAGGAATGGATTTAGCTACGTATTAGTATGTAAAACTTATTCGAAAGTTACTTCGCCAGAGTGGAGGGTGTGATGGCTACGAAGGACAGTCTTCTACATCGTATAATCCATAATAACTCCAGACGAGATATCTAGAAAGTGATGGCCATACAGTACAGTGTAGATTGTAAGAATCTGTTGCAATGTTGAAAGGATACCAAACTGATCAGTATTTATCGCAGCTAATACCATTTTTTTTTTTCAGTATACTTAGTGTGTTTGGGACTGGATTTTAAAAATATTTTTGCATGGAAGGCATGTGTTGCATTACATCTTCAGCCATCGAACCGACACGATGTCGTTCAAGAACAGATACTATACATACAGAGGTTGGGCAAAAATATGGGAACTCTGCAAGAAACGCAAGCTTGAACATAAGCGCTGTTGCCAGCCAAGTGCTCATCTTTCGCGGTTGCACTAGTATTTGACCACTAACGGCTACTGTGCAATATCCTCAATGCGTTGCCAATGTCAGTCGTTGCCAGAACTTTGTTCTGTATAGTTGGGAAAGTATTATGTCGGAGTTCGAACGTAGGCTAATTGTTGGTGCTCGTATGGTGGGGTGCTTCAGTAACTAAGGTAGTCGAAGTGTTTAGTGTTTCAACAGGCACCGCGTCGAAGATTTAAACCGCATACGGGAAAAGCAGAACAATATCATCCACTAAGTCTCAATGCGAATGAAAGTGTTTACTGAGTACTCTGACGGAGGTCACTGAAGATCGTTGTGACGAAAAATAAGAGTACGACGTCTGCAAAAGTCGCCACATTTACGAATCACGTCAGCACCAAAACAACATGAAGGGAGCTCCATAAGCAGGGAGCTGAAGGATGAGCTGGAATTTCAGAACCACTCATCAGTGGTACACATGCACTTAAATGGAAAAATGGTATCGAAGGCATAAAAAGTCGACTATTATGTAAAATAAGAACGTGATCTGGCTGGAAGAGTCTTGTTTCACTCTCTTTCCATCATCTGGACCAGTTTGCCGTCCCAAGAGTGAAACATGTTAGGGTTCGATGATGATTTGGGCACCCATATCGTAGTATTTCATGGGCCGCACGATTACTCTGCAAGGTCCCATTGCTGCCAGTGATCACGTGACCATTTTGACTGATCAGGTCCATCCCAAGCTACAGTGTTTGTTCCCCAGTGGTGTTGCTGTAAGCTCCAGACAACAGGGCCGCTGTTCACACAACTCGCATCGTGTAGGCCTAATTTTGTTAACACAAGGATGAACTGCCGCATCTCCCGTGGCCATCACAGTCACCGTATATCAGTATTATTATTATGACTTTGAGGTCTACTTTGGTACTTTGGAGAGAAGGATATAAGTCGCTAGGCGCTTTTTCTCTGGTGTTTCGGCAGATATTTGCAGCTTCGTCTTTACAATATCTTGCTGAAGTCAGCCCCCCCCCCCCATCCCCGCAAAAAAATAAATAAACCCTACTTTCATATGACGCCCAGTGTCGACCTTAAAAGCGAAGTTTTACATGACCATTCGATAGAGCGGTTCCATATTAGCCTAGTGCGATATCCGTTTTATCGATAAATATTAACAATCACAGTAAAACACAAAGAATAACCGGTACTCCAGCAGTGACAGCACTGCCCTGGCCTGAGTTGACTATTACTGTCATGCAGCAGCTCTGCTCAGTCGCTGCATGAGTAATGGTTATTCTTCGTGTTTTAATTTCCATTTAATACGTACCGATAAACCAAATATCGCTCGAGACTAGTTCGGAGCCGCTCTATTGAATGAGTAGGTAAAGTCCCACCTTACATCTAGCTCTATATATACATCTACATGGATACTCTGCAAATCGCACTTAAGTGCGTGGCAGAGGGTTCGTCAAACCACCTTCGATATAATTCTCTATTATTCCACTTTCGAACAGCGTGCGGAAAAGAACGGACACCTATAACTTTTCGTGCGAGCTCTGATGTCCATTATTTTATTATGACGATCGTTTCTTCCTATGTACGTCGGCGTCAACAAAATATTTTCGCATTAGGAGGAAAAAGTTGGTGATTGAAATTTCGTGATAAGATCCCGCCATAACAAGAAACACCTTTGTTTTAATAATGTCCACCCCAAATCCCGTATCATGTCCGTGACACTCTGTCCACTACTCCTCTATAATACAAAACGTGCTGCTCTTCTTTGAACTTTCCCGGCGCACTCCGTTAATCCTATGTGGTAAGCGACCCACACCGTGCAGCAGTACTCCAAAAGAGGACGGACAAGCGTTGTGTATGCAGCTTGTTTAGTACATCTGTTGCATCTTGTAAGTGTACTGCTAATAAATCGCGGTCTTTTTTCCGCCTTCCTCACTGCATTTTCTATGTGCTCTTTGCAATTTAAATTGTTCCTAATTGTAATTGCTATATATTTAGTTAAATTTAGAGCCCCTAAATTTGATTGATTTATCGTGTAACGGAAGTTTAACGGATCATACTTTTCATTATTTAGGGTCAACTGCCAGTTTTCGCACTATACACACTTTTTTCCAAGCCATTTTGAGGTTTGTATAGATCATCTTATGTCTTTAGTAGTCGATAAACAACAGCATCACTGCAAACACTCAGAGGTGGCTACTCCAATGGTCTCCTAAATCGTTTAAATAGAAAAGGAACAGTAGAAGACGTATAACACTATCATGGGGAGCGCCAGAAAGCACTTCTGTTTTACTCGATGACTTTCCGTCAATTATTACAAATTGAGACCTATTGCCGTACGGAATGGCCGCGCGGTTAGAGGAGCCACGTCACGGATAGCGCGGCCCCTCCCACTGGAGGTTCGAGTCCTCCCTCGGCCACGGGTGTGTGTGTTGCGCTTAGCATAAGTTAACTTAAGTTAATTTAAGTAGTGTGTAAGTCTAGGGACCGATGACCTCAGCAGTTTGGTCCCTTAGGGATTCACACAAATCTAAACATTTTTTGAGACCTGTCTGGCAGGAAATCACGAATCCATTGCGTAACTGGGACGATATTCCATAAGCACGCAATGTGATTACAAGCCGCATGTGAGGCGCAGTCGCAAAAGTCTTTTGGATATCTGATAATACGGAATCAATTTAAAATCCCTTGCTAACAGCACTCAACACTTCGTGGGTGTAAAGAGCTAGTTGTGTTTCACAAGTACGATGTTTTCTAAAACCGAATCGACTGGGTGTTGATAGACGGTTCTCTTCGAGGTAATTCATAATGTTTGAACACAATATATGTTCCAAAATGGTGCTGCATATCGACGTTAATGCTATGGGCCTGTAATCTGGTGGATTATTCCTATTGTCTTTCTTGAACTGAAGTCATTTTGCTTGTAATGGAAAAGAAACCACCGCTTTCCGTAGGTATTGACTATCGCACGAAAGATGTGATGAGCAGCATTTACTTGTGATGACTCCAGCTACACACTGAAGAATCTAATTTGGAAATATCTACCGAAACACCAGAGAAAATGTGCATGACGGCACCGTGGTAGCCCTGGGGTGAGGGGCCACAATGGTATTGATGTTGAGGTGTGGCGGGTGGTGGAGACAGTGATACTAGGAAGACAAAGCAGCTACAACATTCGAGTGCTGTGATGCCGCAGACACGACCACTCAGGTCTGTCTCGGTCCCACTGACAGTTGCGGAAGTCGGCTGCCAGCAGCGTAGTTTCTGTGACATCTACACGTAGCCATGCTGGCACTTGTTTAGCTCACTTAGCAACACATGCCTCAATTTGCACAGTCTGGCATCATTCGACAAGTGCCAGCGGTGAATACGACTGCCACAATCCTTGTGGAGACCGTCAGGAGCCGGAAGACCAGTTCGGCCCAGTGAGCGAAGATGGCGGGTGCTGGAACGCTTGACCTGGTGTTGGTGCACAGGCGACGCCACCCTGGACATGGACTGTTGCCTTCCATGTCAGAAGTTCGGCTGCCTCTGAAGAGAGCCTGGAGGTCACTCATCCGTTGCACAGTGCTAAATGTCCTGGTGGAGAACGTAGTACAACTAGCTATTCTGGTGAGGATGGTGGCCCAGACCGGCGTTGGCAGCATATTGACCCAGAACCTGCTAGTAACAGGCGTGGCCCTTGCATTGTGCTGGGAGCTGCAAAACTATCCATGTCTCTGCTAAACGTCAAGGAGAATATATACTGGTTAATGATACGTTTTTAATGCTGATGCAATGCTACCTACCACGTACAACGCGATACCTCTATGGCTCAAAGATGTGGTAACGCCCTAGCACCTTACATAGCTCTCTGCACGTCAGCTTCATAACAAGGATTGTGAGGTGTAGCGTGGTCCGCCTCTTGGTGGATAATCAGGCCTATTGATGAAATAGATTTACCGATGCCTCAGTACCTATCGGCTGCTCATGGCTTTCAATGCAGCCATATCAGAGATGCCAGTTCCCCAGGAGCACAAAAAAAAGAAAAAATCGGCGGCACAACATATCGCCCCCATTTGGGAAAACCTAGCTCCTGGATCTATACTTGTGACAGGTTTACAACAAAAAAACTCCACGCGCTTGACACTAACGTACATTATTTACAGTTTTCTTCTTAATACTAAGCAACTTGAACAACTATGTAGAGAGGCTGCACATTCACTTTATAGTTCTGACCCACTGGCTCCTTGGCCATCCATACTGCTTATCCTTCCACACATTATTACATAGAACTTGTACTCTCATTAATAACTACACTATACACATTAAACCCCTTAAAAACATATAACAGCTAATAACGTCATGTCTCACTCACTGTGTCATCACAGGTCTTCCCCATGAGAGCAACCAATAGTGCTCATTCCAAAGGTCAACTCAAAACCCCATTCCCTGGCCTCCGAGTTTCGCACATTCATCCGTTCTTACTACATCTACACGTATCCCGAAATTTCTGTACTCCACCATTCTACTTTATGTACGAATAGTTAACGAATCCAGTGATATCTGATACACTGGAGGCACGAGCGCCCATACGATAGCTTGTAGTGTGATGGAAGGCTAGACCTGAGGGAATGGAGAATTTTTAATAGTTTAGAAGACGGATGGCGACTTGTAAGTAGTTATAAAGAAGCTCTCGTTCCGACCCTAACAAAAAAATCTATGTAACACTGACTTTTAAATCATTTTATTGAAAGAAAAACATTTGACTACACTTTTGTTGTTCTTTACTTGGAGGCATCGGCAGGGGGGGATTACCATCGGACATGGGTGCCCTTTTACTGGACGGTGACATTGCTAAGCGATCCTCTACATAATGCAGATGAACTTATGTGGCTACTACAACTGTGGCTGGGCAATGTTTAACATGGTCTCTCCTACAACAGCAGCTGACAGGTGAAATGTCGGCCACTTAATGTCGCATTCTGTTGTGTTATTTATTAATCCGTTGTCATGCTGTTCCAGTCGTATACCTCTTGTGAGCCAGCCCTGCTCGTAGCAGTTAGCTACCACCGCTAAAGCATTGTCCACAGAACAGACCTAGTGTGGCCCCACTTGCTGGTAGTGGGGTCGTGGCTCAAGGATGCTACATGGACAATGCTGGCCATCTGTCGTATTTCGCTGCAAATAATTTTGCATGTAGCTATGCTAGTCTACATTACTTGTGTCAAGCAGATTTGAACCCTTTCCCTCTGACAATGCTGGAGTTTTCCAGATGACATCACTGTGTGCCAACCCCATCCTCTGAAATCAAATATACTTCCTCTGTTTTAACTTGTAGGAACCTCCCCAAGTTCGTCTACTTTAGTCAGTAAGCAATAATGGCGAAACATTTGAATAGTGTGTGACCACAAGTAAACGAAAGCAATCAATACACGAAGGTCTGTTTGCTCCATCTTGGCATCAGCTGTTGCTTTGTGATAATGCGACATTACGACCTACTTGCTCGGCCTTGCATCGAGTTCCAACTCTGGTGGAGACCTCCTCTGTGCTTTTCGGATGCATAACAGGAATTGATCTGGTGATAACAGTATTGGACTCATCTGTCAGTACAAAGCATGGAGAATGGCTTCATCTGTACCTGATACCACTACTCTTGTCTATTGAAAATCATTGGTTGTACTTGCAGCACCCCACTCCATTCCTGGTAAAGAGACGAAGCACTGCCATGACTAGAATTGTCCTCATCTGTTCCCCTGGCATGGAGCCACCTGTGAACAGGGAAAAATAATCATTTCATCCTTTCCCTTTCCCTCCCCCCTCCCCCCTTCTTTGCATAGCTCTGCTGCCCAGTAGACACAGAAGCAACTACTTAAATACCCAAATAATAAAAACTGAACACAAAACTGCAGTACTGTGCCCACAACTCAACAAAAGACTTATTCCTTAAACATTCACTACCAAATTATGCGATCTAGCCACACATTGGCTTCCTGACCATTACACAACAACACACCCCAACTAATACCACAATTAAGCTTCTCTGCTTAGTTGTGCGCAACACAGTACACAACATTAAATATCCTTTCCTACTTTCTTGACCTAAATCCATATGGGATTTCATGAAAGGGTAGCACAAAGCCTTTATGCTCCCCCTTCTTCTTACTAATGCTCATTTTCTCT
Organism: Schistocerca serialis cubense; assembly: GCF_023864345.2. Lineage (NCBI taxonomy): Eukaryota > Metazoa > Arthropoda > Insecta > Orthoptera > Acrididae > Schistocerca > Schistocerca serialis. The sequence goes on along the minus strand of NC_064640.1, from coordinate 315,700,082 downwards.
CTGGTGGTTCACGATACTCCCACAAACGCATCTGAAACACCTTGAAATTGTTGCAAACATCCAACATGAATTGTCATTGTATGAGTCGCTAATTTAAGTTTGACATTAACTAGTGACACTTATTCAATTTCCTGATATGGTCCCTCATATCAGGCAACAATTTGTTTGGTGTTAGCTTTGAGGTTAAAACGGTTTGATAACATTACCCACTGTTACAACCATGTAGTAGTAATCTTACCATCTGATTCCCTACATGCCCTTGATGTTCCAGGGTTTTGGTGTTTGCCGCCTTGATCATGCCTCCTTACCTCTTTCAACAGCTTGTCAACATGCTTCACAGACACTCAGTACTTGGCGATTTTCGGTTTGACTGTGTCAGATGGCAATGGTATCTTCCTTCCATAAACCACCTCATGCAGAGATAGCACATTACTGGTATGGACTTGCGAATTATATACTGCCACAACAAATGACACGTGTATGTCCAGGTCATTAGGGTGCAAATTTACATAGTTATTCAACATCCTACTAATAATATGATGCATGCACTCCATAGGTTTTTATCAAATCCGACATAAACTTCGTCGCTTGGTCGATGGTTATGATTTTTGGGACACTAAATCTGAGCAACCAGCTGCTGACCAATGCTTGTTGCCAATGCTGCTGCTTTTTGATTAGGTATGGCGAACATTTCTTCATACATGGAAAAGTGATCAATAATACTTAACAGAGAATGGTTCCCTACAGGAATTCTGTTAAATGGTCCGATGGTGTCCGTCCCACTCATTTTGAAATGTCCAGTCGCCTCCAGTAATCTTTGCAATGGAACTAGCTTATGATTCATATGTGCACATTTCGTAAATTGTATCCAACTTCTCACATACTGGTCTACATCATACTCCCTCGCCTTGTATTAGTATGACTCTACTACTCTCCTATTTGTTATTCTACAAGCTCTATGCAAAGACAGCATATGATTCTGTGCTTCTTGCAGAACTTATTCCATCAGCTTAACTAGCACTACCACCTCTCTGGCTCAATGCTGTAGTAACCATGTGGCCTGTTATGCAGCTGCAATGCGCTTCTGCTACATTACCAGCATTGTGAGACTTTCAGCACAGCCGTAGAACAACTGTTATTTCTCTGGGAGCACCCAAAAAATAATAGCAACAATGCAATAAACAGTGATAAAAAAAATCTCAACTCCAAAAGTAGTTAATGTAGAATAATGAAATTTTGTGAATCTATTTGTCCAAGTAATGTACTTAAGTGATTAATATTGCAAGCTCACAGGTCAATTTAAGTGCAAGGTAACTGATGTACTACCAGCATGTTGAATGCAAGCATGCAGATGTGCATGCATCGTGTTATACAGTTGTGAGATGTCAGTTAGTGGGATATAATTCCTTGCCTGTTGGACTTGGTCGGTCAGTACACGGGCGGTTAATGCTGTTTGTGGATGATACTACAGTTGTCCCATATGAGCTCGATTGAAGACAGATCTGGGGATCAAGCAAGTCGAGACTACATGTCCAAACTCTGTGGAGTACGTTCGGTTACAACAGCGGTATGTGGGCGAGCGTTATCCTGCCTGAATACTGTTCATCAATGCAGCATGACACAACACGACATGACATGACCTGTGAATCATCAGACTGACTTAAAATTGTGCTGTCAGAGTGTATGGGATAACCACGAGAGATCTCCTGCCATCATTCAAAATCGCAACCTTAACCATAAATCCAGTATGTCTAGCACACAGATGGAGAGGGTGCAGACCCTTAACTGACCTCCTTCTAACCGACACACGGACTTCAATATCACCGAGCCAGAACCAGCTTTCTTCAGAAAACGAAACAGTCCTCCATCTTACCGCCAAATGAGCTCTCGATTGACACCACTGAAGTCACAAACGGTGATGGTTTGGGGTGAGAGAAATGCACGTTACAGAGCGCCTGGATTGGAGCTGGCCTTTAAGTATCCTATTTGTATCAGTTCATAGTGTCACACTTGTTCCAGCTGCTGCTCAGATTGTTGCTGCAGATGCATTGCAATGCTCCATAACCATACGCCGAACACAATGGTCTTCCCTCTCGGTTATGCCACATTCCGTCAGAAGCCCAGTCTTGTTCGACTGTACATTCTCGTCATCACTGCTGCCAGAAATCATGTACAGTGGCTACATTCATAATAAGTCTTCCTGCAGTATCGCAGAAGGAACATCCAGCTTCTGGTAGCCCTTTTACACGCCCTCGTTCAAATTGAGTAAGGTGTTGATACTGGCGTCTTTGGAACCTTAAAGGCATTATTGACTAACACCAACTCGCCTCGTCCAATCTCAAAGGCACTAACGCTCACGACCATTACAGCGTGTGTTTTAGGCAAACATGATTTTCATCCTCATATTTGCTACTAGTGCCACGACTCACACGAAGTACGAATAGACATCACCTTTTTGATGTAGAAACACGCCTGCCAAATTTCTTTTACATTGCACAACCTCTTATTGATGTAGCGATTTTTTCCATCATTGTGCATCAAGTCAGTTTCGTACATAAGAGTTGATGTATATAAGGAAAGATTAAGCAATGGCCTTAATATTTATGTTGGTTGTTTGTGAGAAGATAATCTTATGCCTCGTATAAGAAGGAGAAGTTTCTACCAGCACATGTTGAAAATTTACACCACTGGCCATTACAGACTGCAATTTGATTCTAAGCTGTTGCTTGTCGCATTGATGAGGATCCCACGTCTTTCATGCAATCTTGGAGTCAGTTACTCCAGGTGGATCATACTCATCACCATTGCTTGATCGCACCAGCCCCACATTACTACCACAGCAGAGGACAAGCAAAATATTCGCCCGAAAACGAAAGATTTTACCACTATGTCATATACCTCTACTCAAGGTATGGGCTTGTTTGCTGCAAGACAATTTCATTGCGGAGGGTGCGACGACGTCTGGAGCACCACGGACTGTCGTCACAGTGACTACTGGTGCAGCTTCCTTTGGTGCGGCAGCGATGATGGGCACGGGGACAGTGGTGCACACAAAAACATCACTGAAAAGAGAGTGGCGTCACGTTGCCTCTTCAAAGGAGCCCCAGCAACAAGATTAACGTAAATGTGCAGGAGGCTCCGAGTAAAATGAAGGATGGCAGATTGCATTCCACATCATCAGACACGCCCATTCCATGTGTTCTGGTATGTGGCATCACTCGGTATGCAATATCATCGTCTAGCCAGTAACTTAGACAGCAGCCGATACATTTCTGAAATGTTAATGCCCGTCGTAGTGCCCCACGTTACACATCTTTGTGATGTTATCTTGCAACAACATAACGCAGTACAGCATGTAGTCCATGCTGCTCTGACATACTTTGATACAGAGGGTGTTCCATTGTTGCCGTTCACAGTACTTTCTCTAGGTGCCTTATCCACTGAAATAATTTGGTCATGGATTGCAGAGAGACTGATATCCCACTCGCCATTCATTGGTATTGATGATCTCTGACTCAGAGCTGAATCAGCAGGCAATGTCATCGCAGCTGAGTTTGACACGAAGACCAGCTGGTTCGAAGTCGTTATTGCTGCCAGACGTGAAAGCTCTGTGTTCTATGTTTCGCATTCGGTATTCCCCTTAATCACCTGCAGCTTCCCACAAACTGTATATGCACAGTAACTAAAGTTTTGTTATTTGCTATCCGTCCTTACCTGCCAGTTTTGATGGCCAGCAGTGTATATACGGCGACAGACGGTTGGGTAATCGGGTAACATGAAGACATCAATATATATACTGTAGAATGGCGGTATATCAGGAAATGTTGGTTCGCCTAGCTGTTATGTACGACAGTGAGATACGAAAGTTATACGATCTTTAAATAAATAACATAAGAGAATGTTCAAACTATTTTTACTGCACCGTCCAAAATACTTAGGCGAACAATCGAAATAACAACAACATCTAAATGTAAACCTTTCATTCACTATGATGCACATCTGTGAATCTGTATTCCAACATAGTTTAATATACTGGAAAATATGACCATAACCACTTTATAGTTCCTTTCTGTAAAACTGAACACATGAGACGACAAGTTTTATACCAGTGTAACAGCTCAGAAGCAAGCGAAGAAACCGCAGTTGTCTTGTAAGTCGGTGTGTGGTCACATCGAAGTGTCAACAGTGCCTTGTAACTCTGTGGTAAGGACTTTATAAGAGTCATGTTGAGCTAATAAGACACAGCTTCTACCTCTAGTAAACTTTCTCTCGCTTTAACAAAGGGACAATCAGACCAATTAATCACGAATTCTGAAGGGTCTTGGATTCTTTGTACAGGAATCTCTCCTGAGTACCTGGTAAGCGGCTTTTCATGTGACCGTACCTGGTTTGCGAGAGAATCGATGTTTTAGTTTTATATGTACCTTCTACATCCGTAACGTTTATCATATTTGATCGAGCGAGCGTAGCACGGCGGTAAAGTGCGTGGCCGTACGGGATTAAATCCCACCCGTGTACTATTATTTTTCAATTTCATCGTACAGAATGTCATTAAATAGTTTATATGTCATGCAAAATTATTCAGATGTAGTCATTTTCACCATGGTAATTTCGTTAATAAATCAAAATAGCAAACTTTCTTCAAATATGGATTCCGTTTGTTACAGAGTAAAGTACGTAATCATGTTACTCTTTACCGCTTGCTGTGCTAAAACAGAACAGAAGCAGAAGTTTGTAGAGCACTATCACATTTAACAAAAGCTACTATCTGTCAAGCACATGGATTTTTGAGAAGCGATGTCAGAAAACACAGATCGTTTAAATTTTAAAAGGCATTTCTTTGTTCGATCATTTCAGATGCAAGCCACGTATTTTTGATCATTCCTGTCGAAACAGGTGCACGAAATTTATGCAGAAGCAAGGAATACTTATTTTATCAGATCTTCCCTCGCAGCGATTTCTGTATTAGCCTTTAGCAACTCGCTAGTATCTTCAATTCCTTTCGTTTTAACTTGCCTGTAAAAACGAACATCACAGTGTTGGTAAACTGAAGTGCATTCGGGTGGGATAAGCTTTACGGTGCAAGTGCGTGCTTGTCTTTCACACACAAAGATATGAATGTAAAGTGTCTGATCAGTGTGCCACCTCCCAGGAATCAATAATGTGAAGATATTTTTCTTGTCCCACGTACGGAAGAATGAATGATTTTATAAACTATTCGTACAGCACTTTCATGAACCTCCTTGATCTCGTGCAGGTTAGAATTACATTTCTAAATTTATGGGTCTACTTGTCATTTCTTTTTTCAAGAACCCTATCAAATTTCTCGTATAGTTCTAGCATACATAGCAAAACGTAAATGACTACTTTCCTGACGCAATTATATGGTACTGTGTTGTGGGGGAACGTCTAATCTTGTTCAAATCACATTTCGCTCCTTGTTTCGCAAGGGATTTGTTGTACATCGATTGGTACTGGTACCCAGTTTGAGAGTTTTGAAATACATAATCGAGGTCAAAATTAAGGGTGAGTACGTTCGTCTGTATCTGGAATCCTTCTGCAGCTGGTAATAATCCATCCATCGTTGTGAACTGTTTCGAGCTGTCCAGATATTTGGAATTTCACCTACGAACTACAAACTGAATACACATTTGAAGCAACTGACAGAAAAAGATTGCAACACGCAAAAAATTAATATGTAGCAATTATCTGTTGGGAATACATTTGTCAAGGTAAAATATTTAGGTGATAAACATTGTAAGATCACAGGTTAATATAAGCGAGAGGTAAGCCATTGCAAATATGGAATACTGGTACATTAGTAACCCGTAGAACATTGAATGAAAGCATACAACACGCATGCATTGTGCTGGACAGGTGCCGGCTTACAGTTTTTGGTATATAGTTGCATTTTGTTGGTCAATACAAAGACGGTTACCGCTACTTGTAGATGATGGGGTTGTCGTCCGATGATGTCCCATACGTGCTCGATTGGAGATAGATTGGTGATCGAGCGGGCCAAGGCAACATGTCGACACTCTGTAAAACTTGTTGGGTTACAACAGCGATGTGTGGGCGACCGTTATCCTGTTGGAAAACACTCCTTTGACTACTGTTCATCAGTGGCACCACAACAGGTCGAATCACAGGATTGATGTGTGTATTGGCCATCAGAAATCGTGGGATAACCACGAGAGTGCTCCTGTTGCCATTTGCAATCGCACTCCAGACCATCAATCCAGGTGTGGATCCAGTGCGACTAGCACACAGACGGGTAGGGTGCGAGCCCTTAATTGGTCTCCTTCTAACCAACACACTGCCATCACTAGCACCGAGGCAGGATCAGCTTTCATCAGAAAAAGAAACAGACCTCCATCCTGCTGTACACTGAGCTCTCGATTGATACCACTGAACTCGCAACGGCCGGTGGTTTGGTGTCAGTTGAAATGCACGTTACAGGGCGCTGGGATTGGAGCTGGTCTTTAAGGATGCTATTTATAACAGTTCATTGTGTCGTTGTGGTGCCAACTGCTGCTCTAATTGCTGCTGCAGTTGCAGTAACGTGCTCCAGAGCCATACACCGAACACAATTAACTTATCTCTCGGCAGTGCCACGTGGCCGTCCGGAGACTGGTCTTACTGCTCCCGCACATTCACGTGATCACCGTTATCAGCAATCATATACAGTGACTACATTCCTCACAAGTTTTAATGCAGTTTCGGAGAAGGAACCTCCAGCTTCTTGTAACACTGCTACGTTTCCTCGTTCGAACTCGGTAAAGCCTTAAAAGCATTTTCGATTGGCATCAACTCACCGCGTCGAGTCTGAAAAGTTACTAACGCTCATGACCTTTACAATGTGTATTTGAAGCAAACATGATTTGCATCCTCGTAATGGCTACTAGTGCCAATCTTATTTGACTGGTACGAAGCATGAATAGACAACATCTTTCAGATGTAAAAACACGCCTACCAGCTTTCGTTTATATCGTACAAAAAATGGTTCAAATGGCTCTGAGCACTATGGGACTTAACATCTGTGGTCATCAGTCCCCTAGAACTTAGAACTACTTAAACCTAACTAACCTAAGGACAACACACACATCCATGGCCGAGGCAGGATTCGAACCTGCGACCGTAGCGGTCGCGCGGTTCGAGACTGAAGCGCCTAGAACCGCTCGGCCACTCCGGCCGGCCTATATCGTACAAGTCCTTCTTGGTGTTTTGATTGTTTTTTCCATCAGTGTATGTTAATAATATTACTACGTCGAAAATGACTATTTATGAATAATGTTGTTCGACATATACTGTGTAATGATATTCTGCAAAATGAAACGGATATAAAAATACAGATGGAGTGTTTGAACTCGTTCTGCCAGCGTGGTGAGCATGTACATTAGCACCTGCGCTGCGCAGCTTTGGTCAAACGCGGTTAACGTTATAGTTATGATGGGTACGCATGAAACTTCAACGTAGAGACCGTTGCATTAAAAGCAGCTAGTCAGGTACTCAGGACAGGTCTCTCTACAACGTGCCTACGACACATCAAAATCCATTATTAACATGTCTGATGGTCCCCTCGTAAGGCAGTTGCGAGATATGACGGTCTAGTTACAAAAGCTATTGCAAGTGAACACCATACATGCTCAGGAGATGCATGCGCCGGGGATGGCATATGCCACGGCACTGATATTACGTCTTCATTTTTGAGCACGTCATACCAAAATATTACCAGCATATGGCAGAAAAAAGTTGGAGGATATCGTAACTCCAAATGTCAGAGAACCGTAATTCCAGGGATAATGACATATTTTTACCTGTTGCTTCACCTGATGCAGATGCAGTATGAACGTGTCGTATTTCGTCTGGTAATCGGAAAAGTGGCTGTAGATAATAAAATAAACCAGCTTAACAAAAAGGAAGTAGGAGTAGTGCGTGACCTTAAGGATCATACAGTATCAACCTATCGGTCGCTTAAAGGAAACCACACTAAAACTAAGTAACTTACAAGGATGTAGAATTATATCACGTCACTTAAATAATACTAGTATTGGACCTTATTTGTTAAGTCAGTTTGCTTCCCAGCACATGAACACGGCAACGTAGAAGCAACACAAAAGTCGATGTGATTGAATGATGACACAGGACCTCATTCTTATTGTGTGCGCTCTAGGAAACAGCACGTCTGATGAGTCGGAAGCCACACATTGGCTCAGTGTGAGTCAGACAGCTAAGGATTACTTCGTCTACTTTCTCTATGAACGAGAGGAAATATTTTGATTTCCTCTGCGAGCTGGTGGCAAAAACTGATGCTGAATAACCGGGAAGTACCCAACTTTTCCAACTGGAGCTCGCTTTCTGCAAGCAAGGGGACACGATTTAAAAGTGCACGTTGTGTGCCTCTGACTTTGATGCTATGCTACATACTTCTTCTTCCACCGTAAGGAGTCGTATTTTTCCTGCTTGCTTAAATATGAACGCCTACGAAACATCTAGATTGCATTGGCAGTAACGCATTTCAGCTACGCGTTTTTAAATATGTAATATCACACATGAAGAAATCTTTTGCTTGGCTGTATATACATGCAGTTTTCAGGCATTCCATGACACATTCCGTAAATCTTAAGGCTTCCTATCTTGATCATGAGATTTCTCCAATTAACGCAATTGGAGCGCACTTCCACTCGGCCGGAGGCTTGTAACGTTCACGTGACACGGCTATTATGGACCCTGACTTGTGCCAATTGAGAGAGAGATCGACTGGCACAGCTATCTGTGTATGCTGGCAGGATTCCAGCAGGCGCTCCGGCACAGAATGGGAACCACTGCACGAGGATCACATCGATTAGTTAGAAAAATGTGAAACGGCATACCAAAGACTTCGTTGGAATAGGCTAAGGATAATGCGCTTTTACCGGCATGGCTGTGACAAAAGTGATGATTGGTTATGCGAATAAATGGTTCAGGAGGGTGCATCTGCATAAATGTATTTCAGTAACGTGAGAAAACAGTTGGTACACAGGCAATCATTACCGTGTTGGATGTAGAACAGATTTGTACTTACTGTATTAAGCAAAATAAAAATATTAAAAAATGTGTTAGCCTCCTAATAAACAAAGGTGTAACAACGTACAGTCATGCAAATTGCTTTTACATGTAAAATGAAACTTCATGACAGATCATGACAGACACTGTGGCAGACAGGAAGCTGAAACTGAACTCTTGGTTCTCTTGGGCAGTGCTGCTCCCATAAGGTCGGATTCAAAGTTTCGACTTCAAATCCCAGTCAAGCACGCAACTGACAACATGGGTGAATAAATAGAGTAAATCAGAAAATATGACTTTGAGAGAAATGACTTTAGAATATCCTTGTAAAATAGTTTCCTGTATTATTGTATATGACAAACCTCACTAGTCTGTGAAAATCAAGGCAATTATTTTTTTTTAGTATGGCGGTATGTGCTGATTTCTGTTTCGTTATGCCCTTGTACTGTATTCAGGCTTTTTTATATTGACTTTATTGTAATAATTCAATGACTGTACAAAGGTCTTAGAAGTGTTCAAAAGTTACTCTCTTCAGGAGACTTTGCATTGAAGGCAGCCACAGTTTGGATATACCATTTTTAAGATAAAACCGATTCGTTTATAATCACGACCGAATCCGCAGCATTCTAGTTGCATCATCTGGTGCAATACAAGCAAGTAATGTTCTGATCAGTAAAGAGAATTGAACGACGCAGCGTTCACAGTCAGCTATTTTTCGCTGTTTAGCGGACGTCAGTTATGAAATAGCATAAAACAACATAGAACGCTCCAGTGATACCAGGAATAAGCTGACGGGTCCCCATACACCAGAAAAGTTATCAAAAACCGGCCACATGTGATCTTATATGGGATTATGTAAAATTAAGCAGTACCAGTCCCTCATTTACTCTATTCAGAATGAATCAGTTCCGCAAACAGAGCTCTCGTCAAAATGTTTTCAAGTCCGATATGTCCCACTTTTCTTAAAAACGTAGAAACACTTTTATCATCTTTCACTTCCTGTCGTTGAATGTCTAAGCAAGGGACTTTCTAAGCTGCGTAGTGATTACTGGGTTGAAATCATTCAGCAACTCTAATTCGTCACAGAAAACAAAATTTTAGTTCTGAGACCTTCATAGAGCTCCATCTTTTAAGTAAGCCAGTGCGACCTACTTCTGGATACAAAATTTCAGCCATTTTGCCTCTGATGTCGCATAATACTGTAAATTGGTGCATGTGGACCAGTCTGAATTCAAAGGTTAAGCGACTGTGCAACTCTGCTGCATGCATGTAGGAGTTGGCGAGGGCAATGGTGGTGTTGTCGCTGCTGAAGCATCAGCTATCCTTCATATTTTACTGTCCGTCTTAATATATGTCGATACAATAAACATCTGCAACAGACTTATCTGGGACCGCTCTGTCGAAAGGGCACGTAAAATACCGCTTCAAAAATCAGTTTTTTGTTACGGGAAACAAACCGACGCTGTACATCGACACTGAGCGTCGCATGAAAGACGTAATGAACAGCATTTGTTTGGGGTGACTCTAGAAACACATTGCAAAAACGAAATTGCGCATATATATAAGAGATATAAGAAAGAAACGAACCTAAATAGAATATCATGTGAAGGGGAAAGGAAGTAGATAAAGACGAAATGGGAGACATGAAACTGCGAGAAGAATTTGACCTAGCTCCAAAAGACCTGAGACCTAAGTCGATACAGGCACCTAAAGTAGCTATCCCCACTTAGATCCTTCGGTGAACTAACCTTGACAAAAAATTCCTTCTGATGTGCAACATGTATGGGACAGGCGAAATACTCGCAGAAGTATGGGAGAATGTAAAGACCCCAGTTTCAAAGAAGGCGTGTATGACACGTATTAGTATCACAAAACCGTTAGTTTAATAAATAATAGTTACAAAATGCTAACACGAATTTCTTACCGAAGGTTGGGAAGACTGGCAGCAGCCTACTTTTGGGAAGATCAGTTCGATTCTCTGAATAAATTAGAAGCGTGCATAGTAAAACCGTTCCTATGACTCTTCTTAGAAGACTGAAAAAAGTCGCATCCACCTTCATAGCACTTTGAAAATTTATAGGTATATCTATACAATGTTAACTAGAAAACTTTCTTAGAAAATATCAAGGTAGGACGTATAAACACAGGTTGTAGAAGGTTATCCACAACTTAAAGAAAAACCAGGCGCCAGTTACAAGGGTGGAGGGACATGAAAGGGCGAGAAATCAGGGAATGAAATGAGTTGTATACCGCAACCCATGTTGTGAATTCTGTGCATTGAGCAAATAGTAAACGTAACCAAGGAAATATCTGGAACGGGAATTCAGGTTCAGGGAGATGACGGAATTCTGTCAGATATGGGAAAGGACTTGGAAGTGCATTTGAAAAAGTGGATAGTTTCTTGAAACTAAATTATAACATGAACATCAAAATAATAACACAAAGATAGTGGAGTGTAATCCAATTAAATCAAATGATTCTGAGTGAATTTTCAAGTCACGTATGTCCTTCTTTTTATAAAAACTTTATCACCTTTCACTTCCTGTCGTTGAATGTCTATGCAAGGGACTGCGATTCTAAGCAGCGTATTGGTTAATGGGTGACATCTTTCAGCAACTCTAATTCGTCACAGAAAACAGAATTTTAGATCTGAGACCTTCATAGGAAATGAGATACTAAAAGGTGTAAATAAGATTTGTTATTTAGGTAGCGAACAAATGACGATGGCTGAGGTAACAGGAAGGAAGGAAGATTAGAATTCAACTTTCCGTCGATAGTGACGTCATTAGAGATGAAACACAAGATAGAATTAAGTAAGTATGGGGAAGGACATCGAGTGCGGTTAAAGGCGCTGCAGTCTGGAACCGCAAGACCGCTACGGTCGCAGGTTCGAATCCTGCCTCGGGCATGGATGTTTGTGATGTCCTTAGGTTAGTTAGGTTTAACTACTTCTAAGTTCTAGGGGACTAATGACCTCAGCAGTTGAGTCCCATAGTGCTCAGAGCCATTTGAACCATTTTTGAAGGACATCGATCGTACCCTTTTAAGGGATCCATCCCAGAATTTGCCTTCTCCAATTTTTGGAGATCGTGGAAAACCTAAATCTGAATAGCCGGACTAGGATCCATCGTTCACGCGAGTGCTAGTGCAATGTTCCGAATAAGAGAGAATGTAAAATATAAAATCAGGGTAGCAAGAAATGTGTTTCCATAAAAGAGAAATATTTTAGTATTTAACAGAAATTTAAATGGCAGGAAGGCTTTTCTGGGAGTAATTGTCTGAAGTGTAGCCTTATACTGAAACAAAAGGTGGACAATACATGGTTCAGGCACGAAAAGAACATACGCCGAAAGGTTACAAAATGATGACCTGTGTTTTGATTTGTGTGGACATGTAATTTCAGTGTCGTGAATGAAAGTCTAAAGGGCCTGGATACGCAGTCTCTGCAAAACTTGTGCGTATGGGGCTTGGAGTGTTTCCTAAATTACGGCGAGGAACACCAAAAGGAATGTATTTAATGTACAATAATGAAAGGCCGTGAATACGCAGCCGGGCGTGGAGAACTCGAGGAGAAATTTGCGGGACTGGACGTTCTCTGTATTGGTAAACGGTATGCGGAATTTCCAGTTCGGAGAATTGAAAGGTCTGCTGTTTTCCAGACTTGCTCAGAAAAGCCATTAGTAGCGGTCAAGTCGCTGGGGCAGTATAGAGGCAGAAATCTGCGGCTGCATGGCAGATCCGCATGAAACTCGCGCCAAAACCGTCTGAATTTAAATCAGCACTACCGTCATACAATCATTTATTGCACACGCATCAGCACGGAAAGTAAATTACTTTAACTTCGAAACTTAAAGGACAGCTTTTACTATTAAAATGTGCAGAATACTTGTGTCTTTAGATTAGTAACAAAATTAATTCGTGTTTGTGTAATAATTCGCGCTAGTGTAATACTTTATAAGATGTTGTTCGTTTTAAATCTGTACTGTTTATTATTACTTTAATGAGTGCCTGAGCGCTCTTTACGATTTCACTTTTATTTATTATTAACGTTGGAAAATTGGCTCAACGTTGTAAACATTTGTAGTATATTTCACAGTACTATGACAGAGTCGTATGGTGGGGTGGAGACGGGAGCAGACAGATTCTAAGCCATCTTGTGGGCTGCCTACATCAGGGGCAGGTATGCACTCAGAGGCAAACCTATTGTTGTGTTAAGGGCTTTTCCATGTCAACCTACTGTTCTCCTTTGATTGCCAGGTACTTAACCTATTGTTCTGCTAAGTGGTTTTCTATGTCGCTGAACTTAACCTATTGCCCCCACCCACTCCCACTAGCCTCCCACCTAAGGAAGGAGATGCTGGTGCATTTTTTTAGTGTGGGTTCCCTACATCAGGGGCAGGTATGCAATCAGGGGAGAACCTATTGTTCTCCTTTAATTGGCAGGTACTTAACTTATTGTCCTGTTGAGTGGTTTTCCATGTCACTGCACTTAACCTATTTCCCCCCCCCCCCCACCCCTTCCAATCCCCCTGCGCCCCTCACTGCTGCAGGTATACATTCAGGTCTGAGTTTATTGAAAAATACCCTCTCACTCTTGTCTATTTGATTGACTACTTAATTACATTGATCAATTAGTTGATCTCTCTGGTGGGAAAGTGCTGTGCCCCTCTGCCATGCCCACCCTGGCAGGAAGTTCAAATTCCATCAGGACAATGCCACCTCTACTAACCTAAGGAAATGGAGGGAAAAAGGGCACCTTCACTAACTTAAGTCATCCAACTGCCACCTCTCACTAGGAATTGGTGGGAAAAAGACTCAGTTGATCCATCATTTGGAGGGCATTCGCTTGTAGTGTGTGGAATAGTGTTTAAAAAATTTAGACATTGTGCGGGATATTATTTATTTAAACAATTTAGGGGATTCAAGGCATTGTGAGGAATATATGGAAATTGGTGTAGAGGAAGGCTCTCATAACAGGAAATTCAAGGGTATACTGTTTATTTATTAAAAAAGAAAAATGAATTTGTGGGGGTTGGATTACTCTTGTTCATCATTCTCTGCTGTCTGGAAACACATAGGTCTTGTAAGAAGTAATTCTATGGAGCAAACATGATGCATAACCTAATTATCAGCACTGTACTCTGGGTATCTTAACCTAATGTTTGGACCTTTGTCAACAGTTAACCTATTGTTCTGTTAAGTGGTTTTCCATGTCACTCCCATTCTAATATATTCTACCGCCATTGATACCAAATTAAGTAATTAGTTATGTCCTCCCACTATTTTCTGGTACACGTTTCGAATTTCACATGGTTTTGAACGCCATTTCTGGCGCATTCATCTTTGCCACACACACCCTTAAACTTTCGAACTGCGTTTTACCTAGAAATTATGCAAATTAACCTATTGTTCTGCTCTTAACCTGCTGTTTTGCTCCATATCACCCACTCACGCATTCCCTAACACTACATTGATATAAGAAATTTATGCCAATTAAATAAATCGGCATTCTTCATATGTATGGAGTAGGTTTTCTTAATTCACAGCATCCTATTGGTTGGAAATCGATGGACTATAGCTTAAACAAAGGGTTGCTAATAAAAAACACATCGCACCACTCTGTGCCCGACGCCGCTGCTGCCGCCGCCGCCGCGAACCACCGCCAGATGCAAGCCAGCGCAAGCCATCACTCTCACACCGCTGCAGGTGAAATTTGGGTCTATTTTTGTGTATATAGAATTAGAATCCTTCGAGTGTTATACTGACGTCACAGAACTCCAAGTCGCCCTCACACTGGTCCCATACACGACGCCGCATAGCGTGGTAAGGTCCAGCACCGAGAGAGATGCTCCAATGCTTCCCAGAATAGAACAGGGTGCACATGAGAGACGCGTCTAACCCTGCTTAACTGCCCAGCGTGTCTGACGCAACGCCGCGAAGTGCGCTCGTGTAGCTACAAACTTTCACAAGCGCATCTAACAAGGTTCTCAATCTTATACTGATGTCACATGACTATGTAAAAAATAAGAACCGAGTCGACCTCGAAGGAATTGTATAGCATACCAGAAATACAGGGTGTTTCAAAAATGACCGGTATATTTGAAACGGCAATAAAAACTAAACGAGCAGCGATAGAAATACACCGTTTGTTGCAATATGCTTGGGACAACAGTACATTTTCAGGCAGACAAACTTTCGAAATTACAGTAGTTACAATTTTCAACAACAGATGGCGCTGCGGTTTGGGAAACTTTATAGTACGATATTTTCCACATATCCACCATGCGTAGCAATAATATGGCGTAGTCTCTGAATGAAATTACCCGAAACCTTTGACAACGTGTCTGGCGGAATGGCTTCACATGCAGATGAGATGTACTGCTTCAGCTGTTCAATTGTTTCTGGATTCTGGCGGTACACCTGGTCTTTCAAATGTCCCCACAGAAAGAAATCACAGGGGTTCATGTCTGGCAAATAGGGAGGCCAATCCACGCCGCCTGTATGTTTCGGATAGCCCAAAGCAATCACACGATCATCGAAATATTCATTCAGGAAATTAAAGACGTCGGCTGTGCGATGTGGCCGAGCACCATCTTGCATAAACCACGAGGTGTTCGCAGTGTCGTCTAAGGCAGTTTGTACCGCCACAAATTCACGAAGAATGTCCAGATAGCGTGATGCAGTAATCGTTTCGGATCTGAAAAATTGGCCAATGATTCCTTTGGAAGAAATGGCGGCCCAGACCAGTACTTTTTGAGGATGCAGGGACGATGGGACTGCAACATGGGGCTTTTCGGTTCCCCATATGCGCCAGTTCTGTTTATTGACGAAGCCGTCCAGGTAAAAATAAGCTTCGTCAGTAAACCAAATGCTGCCCACATGCATATTGCCGTCATCAATCCTGTGCACTGTATCTTTAGCGAATGTCTCTCGTGCAGCAATGGTAGCGGCGCTGAGGGGTTGCCGGGTTTGAATTTCCTATGGATAGAGGTGTAAACTCTGGCGCATGAGACGATACGTGGACGTTGGCGTCATTTGGACCGCAGCTGCAACACGGCGAACGGAAACCCGATGCCGCTGTTGGATCACCTGCTGCACTAGCTGCGCGTTGCCCTCTGTGGTTGCCGTACGCGGTCGCCCTACCTTTCCAGCACGTTCATCCGTCACGTTCCCAGTCCGTTGAAATTTTTCAAACAGATCCTTTATTGTATCGCTTTTCGGTCCTTTGGTTACATTAAACCTCCGTTGAAAACTTCGTCTTGTTGCAACAACACTGTGTTCTAGGCGGTGGAATTCCAACACCAGAAAAATCCTCTGTTCTAAGGAATAAACCATGTTGTCTACAGCACATGTGCACGTTGTGAACAGCACACGCTTACAGCAGAAAGACGACGTACAGAATGGCGCACCCACAGACTGCGTTGTCTTCTATATCTTTCACATCACTTGCAGCGCCATCTGTTGTTGAAAATTGTACCTACTGTAATTTCGAAAGTTTGTCCGCCTGAAAATGTACTGATGTCCCAAGCATATTGCAACAAACGGTGTATTTCTATCGCTGACCGTTTAGTTTTTATTGCCGTTTCAAATATACCGGTCATTTTTGAAACACCCTGTAGTAAACGCTTTCTTTCTTGATGTCTCAGCTTGTATACATGGAAATTCTCGCCCTAACAGAACCTGTTTACGAAAATAACGCAGAATAACGTCGAATGCAGTCATCCTCGCGGACCTAACGTGGTACCCAGTCCATCACGTGTTACCCTTCCTAGTTTCAACACACACAAACGTTCCCTCCGCTGTGTGGAGGCTCCTATATCCCAGAACAAAGGATGTGAGTGAATCGAGCATTATGATTGGCTCTTATCGAATTACTGTTGCCGCCGGTATCGAGGCACCGTCCGCCTTTTTTCCTTCTGCAGACGAGACTTTCAGTCGTTATTTTACACATATCTTCATATTGCACTGGGAATTAATTCCTACAAACTAACCTACATAACGTCAAATACAGAAAGACGCCTACTCAATTACACTGCTCTCCCACCGAGGACAGGACGTGCGGTAGCGTTCTCACTTCCCACGCCCGGGTTCCCGGGTTCGATTCCCGGCGGGATCAGGGATTTTCTCTGCCTCGTGATGGCTGGGTGTTGTGTGATGTCCTTAGGTTAGTTAGGTTTAAGTAGTTCTAAGTTCTAGGGGACTGATGACCATAGATGTTAAGTCCTATAGTGCTCAGAGCCATTTGAACCATTTTTGAGGACAGGAGCTTGAATATTAGGACGTGAAACCAACCTACAACCCATCATTACATCACAGCGTACCGTATTGATGTAGTAAACGTACAATTCGTATCCTGGGCCAAACAAAAGCATCCCTTTTACATCATTTGAACATATACTGTGAATACAGACAGTACCGTGTATACAGGGTGTTACAAACTTTCAGGAAACATTCCTCACACACAAATAAAGAAAAGATATTAAGTGGACATGTGTCCGGAAACGCTTAATTTCCATGTCAGAGCTCATTTTAGTTTCGTCAGTATGTACTGTACTTCCTCGATTCACCGCCATGATTTCATACGGGATACTCTACCTGTGCTGCTAGAACATGTGCCTTTACAAGTACGACACAACATGTGGTTCATGCACGGTGGAACTCCTGCACATTTCAGTCCAAGTGTTCGTACGCTTCTCAACAACAGATTCGGTGACCGATGGATTGGTAGAGGCAGACCAATTCCATGGCCTCCACGCTCTCCTGATCTCAACCCTCTTGACTTTCATTTATGGGGGCATTTGAAAGCTCTTGTCTACGCAACCCCGGTACCAACCAAATGTAGAGACGCTTTGTGCTCATATTTCGGACGACTATGATACAATACGCCATTCTCCAGGGATGCATCAGCGCATCAGGGATTCCATGCGACGGAGGGTGGATGCATGTATCCTCGCTAATAGAGGACATTTTGAACATTTCCTGTAACAAAGTGTTTGAAGTCACGCTGGTACGTTCTGTTGCTGTGTGTTTCCATTCCACGATTAATGTTATTTGAAGAGAAGTAGTAAAATGAGCTCTAACATGGAAAGTAACCGTTTCCGGACACATGTCCACATAACATATTTTCTTTCTTTGTGTGTGAGGAATGTTTCCTGGAAGTTCGGCCGTACCTCTTTGTAACACCCTGTATACCCCTCACAACACTAGTTATTTTCCCGCAGCCGACGATCACAAGTCATCTAACAACAACGCATGATCAGACTACCCTCAGCGGACCGAAGTCACTCACAGAACTGTTCTACAAATACGGGATCATTTCCCATCGGCACAAACACGTTAATGTTTCTGCTCCGAACATGCTTCCTTGCTTGCTCGCTCTTCTATACACATCTCCAGACTCGGGGATTACAAGAACACACGTATTTTCGCATGGTTCACTATAATATTACACCATTTTCGTGGTACTTCTCGATATCAGGCACTAGGCAGCATCCTGCCGATCGCAGGATAACTCCGAATATATAGACTGGGAATTATTTCTATACAAACCCGAAACTTAAGCTAGGTGGAGCGTATCTAGACCGGAGAGTAACTAGAAGCAAACAGACGAAAATTGATTTTTCCTTCCACGAATATCGATCTCGGTGATGTAACAGACTCGAAATCATCCCTATAATTTACAAGGTCAACTAAGGTGTTTCTCATCTCTAGAGACCCGTCAAACGTGTCTTCCACATGCTAGATGCAAACCCCACAATCGACCTTCTCTCAACTAAATAACGGCGCGAAATGTGCAGAAGCAGTCAACCGAACAATTTACATGAGAGGGAATAACGGTCCAGCGCAAACACACATCCATACACAACCTTCTCAAATTTCCACTTGATCATGGAAGCCGCCAAACACATACTATGTATTAGTCGTCTAGAGGATGGCAAAGTTAACTCAGATACATTCCTACACTCCAACAGGCCTCTGCATTCGGACGGCTGCTGCCGTTAACGGGAAACGTGAATCATTCCCGCACCGGTCATAGGCGCTGCAGGCCAAACATGCTCAGGTAGAATCAATCGTCCTAAGAAATGAGTCTCATATATATTTTGTCCCTGTACTTACAACTAAATGTTACGATCGCGGTCTCAATTGAACGGCATTCGACAATGAGCGAAGTGTCGGAGATACACCCTGCTGAAGGCTGTGGCTCTGGAAATGGAAATATCTGTACCTTCCTTATGACTGGACATAGTCATTTCCTTTATACATGTTGGAACACAAACACATACATTGTAAGCCTGATGCTCAAATGCGAACGTATCACGCGCCCCCCACTACTACTAATTATAATACTTGGCCAATAAATGATTCCACACAATGCAAAACAATACTGACCGAAAAGCAACGGTGGGTGGGCATGTCTCTTAGGTTTTTCTTGCGTGTGCTACCACTATGTCGTAGAAAGAAAGATGCAAACGGCCAGATGTTGAAAAAACCAGATTCTCAACAACTACTGTATGTTAATGTAACAAGTGGTCTTAGTTCTACAGGTGCACACAAGTATCCATGTTAAAAGCTATACCCGCTTTACAAATTCCAGTACTACATTATCTCTGAATGAGGTGGTTTTTTCCGGACAAATACCCTGACGGTGATCGTAGGAATGTTTATTACCAGACCAACACTTAGCCCTCGATGCAACCTCGTGATAAAATTACAGCAATTTGAAAGTGATTCGGCTAAGGAACATGGTATGTAAGCGGTATTAGCGACTCCCTCACGCCGCCCAAGCTAGATAATTCTATAGTATTTGTAGCGCATTCTGTCTCGATACCATGTCAGAGGTTCCGCAATATGTCCGCTGAATTATGGGCGATGACTGATTGAGAAGGAACACAAACTGTAATAGTAGACGATGTGCTGATTGAGGTCGTAAGAAAATGTACACTAGTTTCTTAGATCGCTAGTGATACGCTATCTGCTAGAAATGATGTCTGGGATTTGGAAACAGGTCTTTTCATTCAAGCACATACCTGCGTTGCATCATACTGACAATTCGTTTAATGATTACAACCACTACTCAGTCATATTTCTGGCACTCCCATATCTCGAAATGAGTCACCTTTCCTGAGCCTAGCTGCTACAGTAATATTCCAACGTGGTTCTAGTCACCCCCTACGCATCTTGCAACTGACCCCATTTCAACAGCTTTTCGCATCTGATCGTTCCAATTTAAGTCGGAACTTAGGAGAAGTCGGAGAAAGGCATATCCACCCCCTTCTTCAACCCGCGTAGAAACAGAACGACCTGAGTTAGCGCAACAGGACCGTGTTTTGCCCATTCGGTGGAAATGCGCGCAAGGTGGTATGTATCCAAAACAGATGCAGATACTACAGTCCGAAGCAGATCCGCATCCCTTCAAATCAATCAGTCCAACATGCTATCATCGTTATTTTCTATCCAAACAGAGAAAAATTACAAATTATAAAAGGTCCACTAACTCCATCCGATATAGGCACTGATGCTGGTGCAATGACGCAAAACTGCGGTGTGGTCCAGTGTGGAGAAACAGGTTTTGCAATGCTTCCCAGAATAGCGCAGCATGCAGCCCTCCGAGCATTCCTAACGGTATACCCCGTCCCTTACCGAATTTACACATCAAACTGCTGCTGCTACTGCTGCCTCTGTGGCACGATCCTATTAAATATACAGCCACTGCAGAGGCCACTTTAAAGTTTGATCACCTGTACTCTTGGCGAATGATCGTATCCCACAGACTATACTAAGTCGCAAAAGACACTCCCTCTGGTCCTGTTTAGTTGTTTGAAGCACAGTTTTCTAACGCACTTTTGAACAAAGCCAAACATTTCGTTTTTCTGCCACGCCTTAGAGGCAGGTGCCTGGTTCTAAACTGACATTAAGAAGTTCTGATCCATGACCTTCCGCAGGAAACTACACATTCCATGGTGTAAATCATGTTCATACGGAAGACAGCATAACACGCCACACATAGGCTGATTTTAAATAAAAGACAGTGACAACGTAAGCAAACTGGAAGAGTTTTATGTCGTTGGCATAGGTCTCCAAACTACAGTCTGAAGATGATTCACGGTCTCTACATTTATACTCGTCTCTCACACTCATGGAATAGCTGATGGCCCTGCGTTCCATTTCAACTGATTCCTCATATTGCACTCATGTATGTGTTCAGTGTTTCGGTGCTATCCACCCCAGAAGGTACTGTCCATACACTAAAATCTTTCCCCAACTCAAGAGAGCGATATCAGTCAATCATTATGTTGTAACAAACAGTGTGCCAATGCACGGATGGGATGGAAAAGACACCATCGATGTACTCTAATAATAAGCATCACAGTTGATACTGCAAACAATTTTAGCAACTTTACATTAACTTCAACACCGACCAACAATGTGACAGCATGTTTCCCATTTTCAGTATCATAGCTAATGCACCCCTTCTCCACTTTGCAAGTATCATTGTGAAAATGGATAGATGACTGTGCACTACATCCATTCAGTGTTAATTCTCGAACACATAAGTCATCAAAGTATAGCAGACAGCACTTCACATATTTCTATCACCTCGAGAATAGTGTTTAATTTACGATCTATCTCTCTGTGCATGGGAGTCACACTGCATTCTCTCCATCTTAGGGTAAAATTAAAGAGTGAAAGACCCTCCTCACACTGTCGTTGACCAACCTGCCCTGCAGCACTGTTAGCCAATTAATCTGCAACCGACCAGAAGAAGCAAAGCATGCTTTGCAGGATATGAATTGGACATTTACTACATCGGCTCAGTACACAGTGATATATTGCTGGGTTGGAGATCGGTTTCATGCACTATTATTCATGCTCCTCGGTGAGTGAGCAGTGCAATTGAGCAGGAGTCTTTCGCATTTGACCGAGTGTAGGGTATGCTGTGATATATTGATGGATTGGAGGTCAGTTTCAAATTCTAATATTCAAGCTCCTGTCCTCAATGGGAATGCAGTGTAATTGAGTAGTAATGTTTTCGTATTTGACGTTATGTAGGGTAGAGACTCGAACTCAGGACCTTTGCCTTTCGCAGGCAAGTGCTCTACCGACTGAGCTACCCAAGCACGACTCACGGCCCGTCCTCACAGCTTCACTTCTGCCAGTACCTGGTCTCCTACCTTCCAAACTGTACAGAATCTCTCCTGCAAACCTTGCAGAACTAGCACTCCTGAATGGCTAATCCATGTATCCGCAATATCCTTTCTTTCAGGAGTGTTAGTTCTGCAAGGTTCGCAGGAGAGCATCTGTAAAGTTTGGAAGGTAGGACACCAGGTACTGAGAGAAGTAAAGCTGTAAGGAGGGGGCGTGAGTCGTGCTTGGGTAGCTCAGTCGGTAGAGCACTTGCCCGCGAAAGGCAAAGGTCCCGAGTTCGAGTCTCGGTCTGGCACACAGTTTTAATCTGCCAGGAAGTTTCATATCAGCGCACACTCCGCTGTAGAGTGAAAATTTCATTCTGGTTATGTAAGGTAGTTTGTAACATTTGATTGCCTGTGCAATATGGCAATCTCTGTAAGATAACTGCTGAAAGTCTCGTCTGCAGAAGGAAAAAAGGTGAACGGTACTTCGATATCGGCAGCAACAGCAGTTTGATAAGAGCCAATCATAATGATCGATTCATTCACAACCTTTGTGCTGGGATATAGGAGCCTCTACATAGCGGAGGTTCCGTTATTTTTTGTTGAAAGCAGGAAGCGTAACACGTGATGGACGGGGTACCACGTTAGGTCCGCGAGGATGACTATATTCGAAGTTATTCAGCGTTATTTTCGTAAATAGGTTATGTTAATGCAAGAATTTCCATGCATACAAGCTGAGACATCAGGAAAGCGTGCTTTAACTGTCGCTGGGACGGTATACAATTTACGCGAGGTCGACTCGGTTTTTTATTTTTTACATAGTCATGTGACATTAGTATAAGATTGAGAACCTTGTTAGATGCGCTTGTGAAGGTTTGTAGCTACGCAGGCGCATTTCGCGGTGTTGTGACAGTCACGCTGGGCAGTTAAGCAGGGTTAGATGCGTCTCTCATGTGCACCCTGTTCTATTCTGGCAAGCATTGGAACATCTCTCTCGGTGCTGGACCTTACCATTGCTATGCGTCATGGCATATGGGACCAGCATTAGTGCACCTTCGAGTTTTATGACGTGAGTATAACACTCACAGAATTCTAACTCTATACACGAAAATAGATCCAACTTTCACCAGCAGTGGTGTGGGAGCGATGCCTCACGCTGACTTGCGTCTGGCGGTGGCTCGCAGCGGCGGCAAAGGCTGCGGCGGGGCCGGCAGCAGTGTCGGGTGTCGAGTGGTGGGATGTTCTTTATTAGCAATCTTTTGTTTATGCTATATTCCATCGATTTCACCGACCAATATGATGCTGCGAATTAAGGAAAACTACT
Organism: Schistocerca serialis cubense; assembly: GCF_023864345.2. Lineage (NCBI taxonomy): Eukaryota > Metazoa > Arthropoda > Insecta > Orthoptera > Acrididae > Schistocerca > Schistocerca serialis. Next base: position 315,676,583 of record NC_064640.1, on the reverse strand, counting down.
CCATACATGTGAATAATACCGATTTAATTAATTTGCATAAATTTCTTATATCAATGTGGTGTTAGGAGTACAGTAGTTAATGGGAGGGAGTGCGTGAGTGCGTGAAATGGAGCAGAACAGCAAGTTATGTGCAGAACACTAGGTTAATTTGCGAAATTGTTATGTCAATTGCAGTACAAAGGTTTAAGGGGGAGTGTGGCAAAGATGAATGCGCCAGAAATGGCGTTCAAAACCATGTGAAATTCGAAACTTGTACCAGAAAATAGTGGGAGGACATAACTAATTACTTAATTTGGTATCAATAGCGGTAGAATATATTAGAATGGGAGTGACATGGAAAACCACTTAACAGAACAATAGGTTAAGGGTCAACAAATGCCCAAAAATTAGGTTATTACACCCAGAGTACAGTGCCAAACATTAGGTTATGCATCATGTATGCTGCACGTAATTACTTCTTACAAGACTTACATGTTTCCAGACAGCAGGGAATGTTGAGCAAGAGAAATCCAACTCCCACAAAGTGATTTTTTTTATATGTAAATAAACAGTCTACCCTTGAATTTACTGTTATGAGGTCCTTCATCTCCACCAATTACATATATTCCATACAATGCCTTGAATCCCCTAAATTGTTTAAATATACAATAGTCCACACAATGTCTAAATTGTTTAAACAATATTCCATACACTACAATCGAATACCCTCCAAATGATGGATCAACTAAGTCTTTTTCCCACCAATTCCTAGGAAGAGTTTGCGGTCCTATGATTTAGGTTAGTGGAGGTGCCCTTTTTTCCCCATCATTTTCATAGTTTAGCAGAGGTTGCATTGTCCTAATGAAATTTGAACTTCCCGCCATAGAGGGCATGGCACTTTCCCACCAGAGAGGTTAATTAATTGATCAATTTAATTAAGTAATCAATGTGACCTAAATTATGTTCCACCCTTTTCTTGGGTAAGTAGAGGTTGCATTGTCCTGATAGAATTTGAACTTCTCGCCAGGGGGGCGTGGCGGAGGGGCAGGGAACTTTCCCACCAGAGAGGTTAACTGATTGATCAACTCAATTAAGTGGTCAACCAAATAAATAAGAGTGAGAGGGGCTATTCCAATAACTCAGACCTGAAAGTGTATCTGTAGCAGTGAGGGGGGCAGGGGAGTTTGAGGGGATGGGGGATAAATAGCTTAGGTGCAGTGACATGGAAAACCACTTAACACGACAATACGTTAAGTACCTGTCAGTTAAACGAGAACAATAGATTCGCCTCTGAGTGCATACCTGCTCTGATGTAGGCAATCCACACTAACACAATGGCTCAGCACCCCCTTCCTGAGGGTGGATGGGAGTGGGAGAGGGTGAGGGACAATAGGTTAAGTACAGTGACATGGAAAAGAACTTAGCAGAACAATAGGTTAAGTACTTGTCAATCAAAGGAGAACAATAGGTTGACATGGGAAACCAATTAACATAACAGTAGGTTGACATGGAAAAGCACTTAACAGAACAATAGGTTTGCCCCTGAGTGCATACCTGCCCATGATGTAGGTAACACACAAGATGGCTCAGAAACAAATGCTTTTATTTAATAGCCACAACCGGTTTTGGTCATTAATGTACATCTTCAGATGACTAACGTTTCCAGTTACATACATGTCTTCAGCAGAAACATGTCCATCAGTTCTAGCACTGCAGAAGGATATTTGAATATTTTGTGTCACTTTTATGTTTCTTTGGTGGTAAAAAGTGCTAATGTGCCGCATTTCTTTAGATAAAAGGTGAAACAGTTATATACATTTACATATGCTGCAGCGAATGGCTCTTCGTCTTGCCAAAGTCCCCGATACCCTTCCAGGACGTTACACAAGCTGTTGCATGGTAAGTAGCATATTTATTGTAAACAACTCCCTGTGGCACGTTACATACATTTAAAAATATTCATATATGTCAGTCCGAGCTTGACATATGTGCTTTAGACTCGATGTTTTTATTTACAAAGCAAATAGCATCTATAATGCAAAGATATGGTTGATTTGTTATTGAACAAAAGTCTACACTATTTTTGGGCTAGTGGGGCTCACGAATGTTTCGTACCCACCTTCACTTTCTGACGTTTTATTCCAAAGAAACCTACGTCGTTGATTTCGACCTGTTTGGCCTGGATGTCTTTCTGGCATTACAACAGCAGTTTCAACGCGCAGTTGTCCGTGGTGTGTTGTCAGTGAAACAGTGCGTGGGACTGAGAGTGTATCAGAGAGGAGCATAAGTTAACTGTGTTTGTACACGCACTGTTCAAAACGTCACACATCGTCCCCGAATCCGAAACTCCGTACCAATTGCAGCCTAGGGGAAAAAAGAAAAAGATGGTTTATATGGCTCTGAGCACTATGGGACTTAACTTCTGAGGTCATCTGTCGCCTAGAACTTAGAACTAATTAAACCTAACTAACCTAAGGACATCACACACATCCATGCCCAAGAAGTGGTTTCGAACCTGCGACCGTAGCGCCTAGAACCGCACGGTCACTCCGGCCGGCCGGGGCAACAAAAATTCGATTTCGGAAACCATTCGAAATACGGAATATGCCCATATGTATCATTTCGCTTCAAATTATCGTTCCTCTAATATCTGTGAATACTGACCATTCCCCCTGTGACACCCACTTTATGAAATGATTTGCAGCGCTGTGCCATTGGTCATTAGACGGCATGGCATCTCTTCAGTCAAAATCATGTAAATCCGATCGTACATTTACGTTCCTGTCCCACAAAAGTTTATCAAAATAGGGAGGACGCTTTTAAAATGTTGCACCACGAAGGAAATTTGAAAATTAGACTGTAATTGAAGCAACTAATGAGGAGATACTGAATCGAATAAAGGAAAATTGAGCTTTATGGCACCCCCCTTCTAACAGCCCCCCTTCTAACAGCCGTGTACCGCAAGTCTCTAGAGGAACGGAGGGTTCCAAATGATTGGAAAAGAGCACAGATAGTCCCAGTCTTCAAGAAGGGTCGTCGAGCAGATGCGCAAAACTATAGACCTATATCTCTTACGTCGATCTCTTGTAGAATTTTAGAACATGTTTTTTGCTCGCGTTTCTGGAAACCCAGAATCTACTTTGTAGGAATCAACATGGATTCCGGAAACAGCGATCGTGTGAGACCCAACTCGCCTTATTTGTTCATGAGACCCAGAAAATATTAGATACAGGGTCCCAGGTAGATGCTATTTTTCTTGACTTCCGGAAGGCGTTCGATACAGTTCCGCACTGTATAAACAAAGTAAGAGCCTACGGAATATCAGACCAGCTGTGTGGCTGGATTGAAGAGTTTTTAGCAAACAGAACACAGCATGTTGTCATCAATGGAGAGACGTCTACAGACGTTAAAGTAACCTCTGGCGTGCCACAGGGGAGTGTTATGGGACCATTGCTTTTCACAATATATATAAATGACTTAGTAGATAGTGTCGAAAGTTCCATGCGGCTTTTCGCGGATGATGCTGTAGTATACAGAGAAGTTGCAGCATTAGAAAATTGTAGCGAAATGCAGGAAGATCTGCAGCGGATAGGCACTTGGTGCAGGGAGTGGCAACTGACCCTTAACATAGACAGATGTAATGTATTGCGAATACATAGAAAGAAGGATCCTTTATTGTATGATTATATGATAGCGGAACAAACACTGGTAGCAGTTACTTCTGTAAAATATCTGGGAGTATGTGTGCGGAACGATTTGAAGTGGAATGATCATATAAAATTAATTATTGGTAAGGCGGGTACCAGGTTGAGATTCATTGGGAGATTGCTTAGAAAATGTAGTCCATCAACAAAGGAGGTGGCTTACAAAACACTCGTTCGACCTATACTTGAGTATTGCTCATCAGTGTGGGATCCGTACCAGATCGGTCTGACGGAGGAGATAGAGAAGATCCAAAGAAGAGCGGCGCGTTTCGTCACAGGGTTATTTAGTAACCGTGATAGCGTTACGGAGATGTTTAATAAACTCAAGTGGCAGCCTCTGCAAGAGAGGCGCTCTGCATCGCGGTGTAGCTTGCTCGCCAGGTTTCGAGAGGGTGCGTTTCTGGATGAGGTATCGAATATATTGCTTCCCCCTACTTATACCTCCCGAGGAGATCACGAATGTAAAATTAGAGAGATCAGAGCGCGCACGGAGGCTTTCAGACAGTCGTTCTTCCCGCGAACCATACGCGACTGGAACAGGAAAGGGAGGTAATGACAGTGGCACGTAAAGTGCCCTCCGCCACACACCGTTGGGTGGCTTGCGGAGTATCAATGTAGATGTAGATGTAGATGTAGAATTTGACTAAAAGTAGGGACTGGGTGATGCTACACATCCTGAGACATCAACGAATAGTCAATTTGCTAAAGAAAATAAGTGGGGAAGCAAAAAATTGTGGTGAGGAACTAAGGTTTAACTACATCAAACGTGTTTAAATGGACGTTATACAGAGATGAAGTGGCTTGCACAGGATAGGCAAGCGTGGAGAGCTCCATTAAACCAGTGTTCGGACCGATGGCCACAACATCCGATTTGCCATTACTACTGAAATTTCTCGTCTTAATTAGCACAACTTTTAGTTTCAGTGTTAATTATATCCGATATATACGAGGGCAGTTCAATAAGTAATGCAACACATATTTTTTTCTGAAATAGGGGTTGTTTTATTCAGCATTGAAATACACCGTTGTTATTCCCCAATCTTTTAGCTACACAATACTATTTTTCAACGTAATCTCCATTCAGTGCTACGGCCTTACGCCACCTTGAAATGAGGGCCTGTATGCCTGCACGGTACCATTCCACTGGTCGATGTCGGAGCCAACGTCGTACTGCATCAATAACTTCTTCATCATCCGTGTAGTGCCTCCCACGGATTGCGTCCTTCATTGGGCCAAACATATGGAAATCCGACGGTGCGAGATCAGGGCTGTAGGGTGCATGAGGCAGAACAGTCCACTGAAGTTTTGTGAGCTCCTCTCGGGTGTGAAGACTTGTGTGAGGTCTTGCGTTGTCATGAAGAAGGAGAAGTTCGTTCAGATTTTTGTGTCTACGAACACGCTGAAGTCGTTTCTTCAATTTCTGAAGAGTAGCACAATACACTTCAGAGATGATCGTTTGACCATGGGGAAGGACATCGAACAGAATAACCCCTTCAGCGTCCCAGAAGACTGTAACCATGACCCATTTTTCATCGCCTGTAACAATCTTTGACAAGAAATTGTCACCCTCAGCCACATGACGAGCAAGCAGTTCCGCACAGATGGTTCTCCTTTACTCTTTATGGTGTTCAGTTAGACAACGAGGGACCCAGCGGGAACAAACCTTTGAATATCCCAACTGGTGAACAATTGTGACAGCACTACCAACAGAGATGTCAAGTTGAGCACTGAGTTGTTTGATGGTGATCCGTCGATCATCTCGAACGAGTGTGTTCGCACGCTCCGCCATTGCAGGAGTCACAGCTGTGCACGGCCGGCCCGCACGCGGGAGATCAGATAGTCTTGCTTGACCTTGCGGCGATGATGACACACGCTTTGCCCAACGACTCACCGTGCTTTTGTCCACTGCCAGATCACCGTAGACATTCTGCAAGCGCCTATGAATATCTGAGATGCCCTGGTTTTCCGCCAAAAGAAACTCGATCACTGCCCGTTGTTTGCAACGCACATCCGTTACAGACGCCATTTTAACAGCTCCGTACAGCGCTGCCACCTGTCGGAAGTCAATGAAACTATACGAGACGAAGCGGGAATGTTTGAAAATATTCCACAAGAAATTTCCGGTTTTTTCAACCAAAATTGGCCGAGAAAGAAAATGTGTTGCATTACTTATTCAACTGCCCTCGTATACACACACATATATGTATATATATCTCGAGACCAGATAATAACGGAACTTAAGCGGTGGGGACGGGTCATAAGCCGTGCTTAGGTAGCTCAGTCGGTTGGTCTCGGTCCTGCACGCAGTTTGAATCTTCCAGGAAGTTTCGTATAAGCGTAAACTCCGCTGCAGAGTGAAAAATTCATTCAGTTAATTATATCTATTTGTATTATTGATCTACAGCCATATTCACTGTTGTAGGTCGCTGCTATATACTACAAAATGTAACAAAGAGGTACAGACAAACTTCCAGGACACACTCCACGTGCAAAGGTTAATTCCTTCGAATTTTCTGTGTGAAAACTCTTAAAACTTTTTAGATAAAACAAACGTTATCAACGTTCTACGTCTTTATTCTTCACGTTTACATATTTATTTCTCAACACAGTTACCCTGATGACGAACACATTTCCTCCCAACGAGAGAAACGTTCATTGATACTGTCATTGTAGATGTTTGACTTTGTTGACAGAACCATAACCTCACCTTTGATTGCAACGCTTCGTCCTTGTCCATGTGAAGTCGTCGATGGTTTTCTTTAAGTTTCTGAAACAGATGAAAATCGGATGCGCTTAAGTCAGGACCGTATGGAGGGTGATCGATGACAGTGAATCCAAGGCGTCGGATTTTTGCTGACGTTGCAGCGCTCGTGTGTGGTCTGGCATTCCCATGCTAAAGGAGGGGTTGCTCAATGTGTGAACGAATTCCTCGAATTCAAAACTTGTTTACAGCGCTTTAATTCTCAGGTACCGGTATAGTTCGTTACGTACCGCCATGTCAACCGCTACAATGAGGAGCCCTCTAGCGGCAGAGGGCTGCAAATACGTAGACACGAAGAAAAGGGATGTAGAATGTTAATTACGTTTGTTTTACTTAAAGGGTTTTAAGAGTTTTCAAATAAAAAATTCTGAGGCATTAGTTTTCAGCATACCCTAGTATGTTATGGGCAAGCGCTCAAAAACGCTCATTTTCCACACCTTTTAACAGTGCATTTATCATAGGAACACTCAGGAAAGAGTTTACAGCAGAATGGAAAGACGAAGCTGGCCACTGAGAAGACTGGTTTGATTTACGAACGAGTGTAAGAACACATGAAGCAAAACCGACCCTATGATTCGTCTCGAAGATAGATTCAAGATTATTATAGCATTTGTAGCTTCAGAGAATGATTTTGACAGAGTGGACTGAAACATACATCAGAAATTCTTAAGGTAGCAGGGAAAGTCGAATGAGATGAAAGAGAAGGAGTTTTTGAAAAGGGATTGAGATTGGACTGTCGCTTCTCCACAGTGCTATTCAGCATGTACATTAAAGCTCTTGTCTAATACCGAGTATTTCTTATAATCCGTCTCTAATTGTTTCGAAATCATAATGGCATTAAGTTAAGCACCTCCCTTTCTCGTTTCTCGTTCGTTGTAAGAAAATGCTTGAGTTTCTTTAATTGATCAGCTTTAGATTGTAAACCAACAGAATTTCGTTACTAAGCTCTCTGTTATTTTCCATTACGTTCTTCTCAGAATTTGAAATTTAGTCACAGTAATTTGTCCTGGATCATAAAACTACAGTCACAAATTCTCCGAACTTTCCTTGTGAGCTGTACGGCATAACTTCAGCACGGTTATTGCTCTTGCAACCAGAGGGAACTCAATATTGCTTCCATTCCCCACAGATCTGCCATAGTTGACTTATTTGTAGGACCATACTAATTGTTTAATCGCTGATTTCTGTTGAAGAGGAATGATGTCAAAAACTCCCTGGCAGATTAAAACTGTATGTTGGACTGGGACTGGAAGTCGGGACCTTTGCCTTTTGCGGGCATGTGGTAGGCAAATGTCTCGAATTGGGGTCTCGATTCGGCACAGTTTTAATCTGCCAGCAAGTTTCAGATTAGCGCATACTCCACCGCAGAGGGAAAATTTCATTCTGAAAGAATGATGTCGAAGATAAAAGGACTAAAAACAGTTGAGCAAAAAGTAAGTTCTGCAGAAGTAGATCGCCGTCGTAGAAGGATGAGCCGTGACTGGTCACGTAGCAGAGTGAGTATCGCGGTGCAGGAAGAGATCACCCATCGCCCATAACAAGGGTCGGTCCGCCAGCCGGCCGGCTTTAAGCAGGAGTCCCCGCCTGGCTCTCGGCCAAATTAATCACTTCTTGCTCCAGACTCCATGCAGCTGATTACGTCGGAGTGGGCCACTGCGGGAAGCGGCTAATCACAGGTGCCGCTGCGCACCAAACAAGACATACAACATTTGGTTAAATCTAATTAGTCGACTGAACTACATATTTCGAACTGAAACTGATTATTCGATGCCATGAGCATACATAAAATCGCTTTTACTTCTGATATCACGCAACCCTATATTATCCACTTCATGCAAACAAAATTTATGCATCACAGAAAGATATCTTCCTTCTAAATTTTGAGCACGTTAAACACGTTCACATTGCTTCGTGACATTCCCAAGGAGTAACCAGTCATTTTGCTTTCCAGCTCTCTCTCTCACGATTCAGATGAATGTATTAGGGGAACCGGAAAGTAATGTCGTTCTTTATACTAAATTTTCTGAATAAATTGTTACCAAGTTTTTATTTTTAATCAATGATGTAACTACCCCAATTATCATCAACATTTTGCCATCTAGTGTGCAGATTTTCAATGCCAGATCGATAAAAAGATTATTTTTGGAGCTAAATATCTCGGAATGTCATTTTGGACAACACCTCATTTACAATTTTTTTTCGCTTAGAAAATGTTGTAGCGATCGTAATAAATGGAAATCCGATGCCGCAATATGGGCTGTTTGTGATGTGTGGGGTGATACCTCCTAAGCAAATTCATTCAATTTTTCGGTTGTTCGTCTTGCACAGTGTGATCTTGCATTATCCTGTTGCAGAATAACACCTTTTCTGTTGATAATCGCTGGGTACTTTTCAATTAAACATAGTGTTACCCAATCAGTTGCTCAGGTTTCAGCACTTCAAAATGAATGACCCCGAGAGTACTCCACTGAAAGCAGAAAAGTGCCATTTTGGGGTATAAACCTGACTTAGCTGCACTTCGCGGCTATTCATTCGAAGAGAACCACTGCCTTTGGCGTTTTCGGTTATCATAGAGGACCCATGTGTCATCTCCATTGAGCAAGCGATCAAAAATCGCTTCTCTATTGTGCCTCTGAAGCAATAAGTTCCATGTGGTGGATCGGTTAGCTTTGTTTGTCCTTACCATTCTGCTTCAAATGTTCTTGGTTAAGAGGGTTTGATATTTCCCGATTGTCTGTAACGGATTTACTTTCACTTCCGTCGTTGACATGCTATTGTTCAAATGTGTGTGAATTCCGAAGGGACCTAACTGGTGAGGTCATCGGTTCCTAGACTTACACACTACTTAAACTACCTCATGCTAAGAACAACACACACACCTATGCCCGAGGGAGGACTCGAACCTCCGGCGGAAGGAGCCGCGCAGTCCGTGACATGGCGCCTCAAACCGCGCGGCCACTCTGCTATTGTCTGGAGTTGTTGGTCATCCTTATCGATACGTGTCGTAAAGATAAAGTTAACGGATCTGATCTTAGAAAATCACCTTTGATATTTACGGACGTCTAATGCACTTGGATAAACATCGCAAACGTTTTCAATAGCAACAGTTGCGTTACTACCAGTGCAAAAACTTAAAAAACATACGATGCCGGATATGTACCTCCCCTGGTATTTGGTTGGCCATTTCAGCACAAATGTCAAAAAATTTAAGATTTAATTATTTTAGAGTAAACAAATCACTCTAACCTGTAAAAGTCTTTGGTGCGACCATGAAGCACACTATGTCCTAATAAATGATAAACGAATATCGATATGCGCAGAAACGATATTCGTTTCTGGTCCTTCTCATATAAGACGTACAGCTATTCCAGTAACCTTTCTGATGTCAGTATTCACTTTCCGAAGACTAGCTGTAGCACCCCGAATAACTTTTTATCCAGTGAAAAAATAAAGAAATGTATTAAGAATACGTGGTTTAGCTAACAGGTGGACATTAACCAACATGAGTACCTTTCGTGTAACTTCGTTCGTTACGAAGATATGAACAGCAACACATCTTTCTTCAAATAGTATATTATTTTACTCGGTAATCCGCTTCCTCTCCTCAAGACGAGATCAGAAACTTATCACGTGAACATGACGACATTAAAATTGTGACATAAAACTGACTGAGATTCTCCTGTGTTAGCATACCGTGCGTGTTAACGTAACTCTTCCACTTGCTGAAAGTGACAGTAAACAAATGAAAACACAAAGAAACTGCGCACCGATGGTTCAGCCAGCCATCTTCAATTGTACGTTTTGCGTGAGTACAATGTGTATCAACGAAGAGAAGGTAGAAATGGTACTCGTCTATGGAGAATATATGTTGGCAGAACAATAACTGCAATAATTTTTGTGTACAATACGGGTACATATACAGTAATCTAGTACTCTCAAGTGACAAGTTGCGTACAGTAAAGACAGTAGTTGATCAAAAAAAGATTCTTCATTACTTCACTTTTTTGTGGTTGAAAGGAGCCGTAATGCTACTCAGGCTGAGAAATCCTACAGAGATAGATATCCTGACACGATTCCACCTTCCCGACATATGTTTTCTATTCTTGCTGTGACACTTCAGGGAACGGGAAGTTTGAACCCAGGCCAACTCTATCGTAGTAAAACTCGCACAGACGAAGCCGCCAAATTTTACGTTCTGGCCTGTATTGCAATGAATCTACACGTGAGCACACGATAGCTTGAATAGGAGACTGAGATTCCTAAAACCAGTGTACATCAAATTCTAACATGTCACCAGTTCCAACCTTATCAGTTGCACCAAGAATTCTATGGGAATGATTTCCACGATCTTGTACAATTCTGTCAGTAGGCACAGCGGCAAATCCTCCTCAACCATAATTTGTTCTCAAATATTCTTTCTACCGATGAATGTTCCTTCACAAAAAACAGACAAATGCCAATAAATTTTGGATTATTGGCCTAATGAAAACCGCTATGGCTTAAACACGTGGAACTTCAGTGTCAATTGAGAGTTACTGTCTGGTGCGGTATGTTTGGAACTACAATTATTGGCCCTTATTTCATCAACGGTAAACTAAAACACAAGGCTCACACCAACTTTCTCACACGAATTCTTGCTTAAGTTCCGCTAAAAACCAAAGTAGTTGTGTGGTACTAACACAATTGATATCCAGCACATAACGCTTCGCGTGCACGTCCTGTTCTGAATCCAAGGTACCCTGATATGCATCTACAGAACGGCAAGTTAAATGTTTATCTTTTTCTGTGTTTTACTCACACTATATTTATTTAACTTCGTGCATGCTTTACTGTTTAAGAGGCTTATCTCGCGTTTTTGTAAGTACAAGTTTATTCAATCTGTAGCTCAGTAGCTACGCATTTGTTTCGTTTTGAAAGCAAACGTCTGTTCCTATAGCGAGCCAGTCAGTCAGGCTCCAGCTGTCGACTGATATAAGTCCACAGAGCAGTAAGTTAAGTGTTTATCGTTTTCTGTGTTGTCTTCGTACAATATTTATTAAATTTCGTGCGTGTTTCTCTGTTTAAGGCTATTAATCTCGCGTTTTTGTAGGTGGAAATTAATTCACTCTGTAGCTCAGTAGTTGCTCACTGAACAGTCAGCTACATAGCTCATTAACGCGTCAGCATCCATCAGTGACACAACAGGAGGGTAGAAAGTTGCAAATCTAAGATTCTGTCTGTTTTTATAATTTACTTCTTCAATTAGTCTTGCTAAGACGGTTAGGATGTTTGCATGCTGTGTGCGGATGCAGGAGGAGCTGGCCACAATTCGCAAACAGCTGAGTGCGCTTTTGGCTGTGGTCAGTCACATTCAGCCTGCTGCCTCGGGTTGTAGAGGTGGCGGAGAATCTGGCACGTCGCATTGGACACCTCAGGTTTCGCTGGTTTCGCTGGCTCTGTTCCGAAGCACTTGTTAGTGCACCCGACGCGGCGGATCCGCCCTCACAACAGGGTGAGTGTCGTGTGATAATGCGTTCCCATCGCTCGATTCGGAGGGCCAATAGCCAATTTGTGCTCGGTATATCTGCCGGTTGGCCTCATCCGAGATATGGAGACGACCTGGCCTGCGGATACAGAGCGTGCAGGGTGTGTCGTATGCAAATTACGACTCGCGTCGGCACCAAGGGCGCCTATCGCATCGTTTCTGAGGTCATTCTCAATTCAAACAGGCGGCTGGCGCAGGTGGTGAAGACTGCTAGCCTCGTGCGTGGGGTGCAAGCAGAGCTCAACATTTGTAGTATCGTTCCCAGACGAGATCGGGGTCCTTTGGTTTGGTGCCGAGTGGAGGATCTCAGCCAAATGCTTCGTCGACTCTGTAACGGTCCTGGCTGCAGATTTCTAGACCTGCGTTGTCGTGTGAGAATTTTTAGGAGACCCTTGATAGATCAGGGGTGCACGACACAAAGGAAGCAGCTACTCTGGTAGCAGAGTACTTGTGCAGTGCTCATGAGGGTTTTTTGGGCTAGACGGTAGTTTGAGGTGCTCTGATGAACACTCACCAGTCGATACGCAGCAAGAGAATTCAGACAGCATTCAGAATTAAGACATTTCCACCCTCAAAAATTTATCAGTGAACTGTCGAAATATTTGCAATAAAGTTCCCGTATTTACTGTCCTCCAGGAAAGTTCTCACGGTGAAATTATTTTTGGGACCGAGAGCTGGCTGAAACCTCCCGGCGGAGGTTCGAGTCCTCCCTCGGGCATGGGTGTGTGTGTTTGTCCTTAGGATAATTTAGGTTAAGTAGTGTGTAAGCTTAGGGACTGATGACCTTCGCAGTTAAGTCCCATAAGATTTCACACACATTTGAACATTTCTTTTTTTTTTTCTTGGCTGAAACCCGAGGTGGAAAGCTCTAACATATTTTTCGAGTAATGGAACGTACATCGAAAAGACAGAGTATAGGGCAAGTGTTCATCGCAGTTGAGAAAAATATTATCTCTATTGAGACCGAAGTTGAGTGTGACAGTGAAGTTGTCTGGTCGGGGATAACAGGTGTAGGTGAAACCAAGTTAATTGCTGGTTGTTTTTACCAGCCAACCGATTCCGCTGTGCGAGTTCTAGAGCCGTTCAAAAAAGGTCTAAGGTCAGTAGCGCGTAAATACCCAGAACATGCAATACTAGTTGGAGACGACTTTAACCTACCGAGTATAGACTGAGATGTCTATGGATTCATTGCAGAGGTACAGACACCGTCATGCGAAATACATTTCAACGCATTTCCTGAAAACTGTCTTGAGCAGTTAGCTCGGCAGCCCACACGCAATTGATATATTTTAGACCTGGTAGCTACAAATAGGCCGGACCATGTAGACAATGTCACTACAGAAATGGGGATTAGCAATGGTGATCTCATTATAGCAACTATGATTACGAAAGTTAATAAATCAGTCAAGAGGGCTAGGACAGTGCTTCTGCTAGACGGAGCAGATAATCAGTTGTTAGCATCTTTCTTAGACAGTGAATTGACATTAATTATTTCTAGTAAGATGGACACAGAAGAACTATGGGCAAAGTTTTAAAACTTTATAAATCGTGGCCTGGAGAGTTATGTGCCTAGGTAGTGCATAAAGGTTGGAAAAGATCCATCATGGTTTAATAACGAAATTCGGAAGATGATGGGGAATCAGGGGCTGTTGGACTCTCGGTTCGAGAGAGAAAGCAAAAATAACAACAAGCGAAGGTTAGCAGAGATTCGAGCGTTTGTGAAAAGATCTATGCCCGAAGCATACAACAACTAAAACCGGCACACCGTAGCGTAGGATATGGCAGAGCGCCCGGGAGAATTCCGGTCGTATATAAAATCGCTAAGCGGGTCTAATGCTTAAATTCAGTTCCTTGTTGACAAGTCTGGTGTGGCAGTTGATAATACCAAAACGAGAGCCCAGATTTTAAATTTCACGTTCAAGAAATCGTTCTGACACGAGAATCGTGCAAACTTACCATCGTTTGACCATCAGACAGACTGCCATATGGACGACAGAGTAACGAGTATCCCCTGTGTAGAGAAGCATCTGCAAGATTTGAAAGCAAATAATTACCATATCCAGATGGAATACCAATTCGGTTTTACAAAGAGTACTCTACGCCTTTGACCCCTTTACCTCGCCTGCATTTATCTTGTATCTCCCGCGCAGCACAAAGTCCCAATTGACTGAAAAAAAGCGCAGGTGACTCCAGTATATAAAAAGGGTAAAAGAACGGACCAGCAAAATTACAGACCAATTTCCTTAGTTGCGATTTGCTGCAGGATCCTTGAACATATTTTCATTTCGAATAAATTAAACTTTCTTGAGACTGAGCAGCTTATGCCCACGAACCAGCATGGTCTTAGAAAGCATCGCTCGTGCGAAACTCAGCTTGCCCTTCTCTCACACGATATACTGCGATCTATGGATGGAGGGTAATAGGCAGATTTCATATGTCTGTATTTCCGGAAAGCATTTAACATGTCCCACTGCAGGCTTTTAACGAAGGTACGAGCACATGGAATTAGTTCACAAACATGAGAGTGGCTTGAAGACTTGTTAAGTAATAGAACCCCGTAAGTTGTGCTCGACGGTGAGAGGTCATCAAAGACAATGGTATAGTCACGTGTGCCCCAGGGCAGTGTGACAGGACCGCTGATGTTACACAGATGATTTGGCGGACAAGGTGGACAGCAATCCGTTGATATTTGCTAATGATGCTGTGACGTACGGTAAGGTGTCGAAGTTTAGTGACTGTAGGAAGATAGAAGACGACTTCGACAATATTTCTTGTTGGTATGGTGTATGGCAGCAAGCACTAAATGTGAAAAAATGTAAGTTAATACGGATGCGTAGGAAGAACAAACCTGTAATGTTCGGATACAGCGTTACTAGTGTCCTGCTTGACACAGTCAAGTCGGTTAACTATCTTGGGGTAACGTTGCGAAGCGATAGAAATGGAACGAGCATGTGAGAACCGTGTTAGGGAAGGCGAATGGTAGATTTCGATTTATTGGGAGAATTTTAGGAAAGGGGGGCTCACCTGTAAAGGAGACCGCATACAGGACGCTGGTGCGACCTATTCTTGACTAATGCTCGAGTGTTTGGGATCCGTGCCAGGTAGGATTGAAGGCAAACATCGAAGGAATCCAGAGATGAGCTGCTAGATTTGTTACCTGCAGGTTCGAACAACAATTAAGTATTACGGAAATGCTTCGGGAACTTAAAAGGGAATCCATGTTGGGAAGGCGACTTTCTTTTCGAGAAACACTATTGAGAAAATTTAGAGAACCAGCATTTGAAGCTGACTGCCGAACGATCCTACTGCGCCAGCATACACTGCGCTTGAGGACCACAAAGATACGAGAAACTGGGTCTCATACGGAGGCATATAGTCGTTTTTCCCTCGCTCAGTTTTCGAGAGGAACAGGAAGTCAAATGGCTAGTGGTGATACAGGGTGCCCTCTCTCATGCACAGTACGGTGGATTACGGAGTATCTGTGTATTTGTAGATGTAGATCGATTTGCCATGGAGGAACAGAGGTCTCGACTTCTCGGTCTGCTGACTTAACTCCTTTCGACTGTCTTCTTTGAGTATGCATAAAAGCCGGCCGTGGTGGGCTAGCGGTTCGCCGGCACGGTAACTCAGCATGTTCGGTCAGAGAGTTAGCTGCCCTCGGTAATAAAAAAAACTGAGTTAATGCATCAACGACCAAATGAAGCGGGTGCCTTGCGACGTCCGCCACGAGCAGATACAACGAACGAAAACGAACAAAATGAGATTTAAAAAAAGCGGTTCTAGGCGCTTCAGTCCGGAACCGAGCGACTGCTACGGTCGCAGGTTCGAATCCTGTCTCGGGCATGGATGTGTGTGATGTCCTTAGGTTAGTTAGGTTTAAGTAGTTCTAAGATCTAGGGGACTAATGACCTCAGATGTTTAGTCCCATAGTGCTCAGAGCCATTTGAACCATTTTAGTATGCGTAAAAGACATTTCCTCGCGGTATACCAGCAACTCCAGAGAACTGCAGAAAAGAAGTTCTCATATAATCATCACTCTCAGTTTGACATTTTTAATTATGTTACGTCTTCCGGCCAGCCTGGATCGTCTTTAGATCTGAAACAAAGTAAAACTAAACATTACCGTATAATATTTTACGGTAAGTAGAAAAGATTTGTACATAAATGTAGAATTTACCTGAGTAGTTTCGTCAGCACACCGTCTTGCCTATTGAGAACGCCATATAATAATACTGTGTTTTGCACTGCTTTCAGTGTTTTAGATTTGTATCTGGTATACGTATTGGTGAGGAGAGGAGAGGGGGAAAGGACGAAGAGGAAGCAGGGGAAAATGGAGCGAGGGTGATTGGAAGGGGGGAAAGAAGCACCGAAGGGGAGTGGTAGGGATGTCATTACTTTAAAAAGAGTGTTTTACGCTAAAATCACAAAAAAGGATAATTAAGAAAACATTATCGTTAAAATATTAGTAGTGTAGAACAATGAGTGTGTACACTGTGAACAGTATAAACTAGTAAAATTATAAAATGGAGCAACAGAGAACAGGATGCGATAGTTACGGTTAATTGCATTTGTTTCTACTTGGCGGCGTTGCAAGGAGCGACCCTGTTCTCTGTAGCTTCAGTTGCTACACATAATTTCACTTTTATAATGTATTGTTTTATATTTAATCATGGTTTTATACTTTCGTTCTTTTAAATTTCTTAATATTTAATGACAATTCAGTTCTAAGTACTCTATATAATTGTGCTTCTAAAGTTTTAATATCTTTATGTCTCTTACTATTTATACATCGATTGTTCTATATTTTTAATATTTCAACGTTAATTTTTATAACATTTAATTTCTATACTTTCAGAGCATGACACTTATGATTTTATACTTTAAGTGTTTCTCACTTTTTTATGCTTTAAGACACTAACCCAATTTTAGTTACTTTATTTCCACTTGTATAATTTACTATTTTGTATCATTTACGCTTTTACACATCCATTGGTCTACAGCCTTGATATTTGAACGATTTTTTTTTACATAATTGACTTTTTACAGTTCTAGTTTAAGACCCTTTCTTGGTAAACTCGTAACATACCCAGAATTCATGACCGCCCCTCCTCCCCACCCTTTCTACTTTTCCCGCTCTCAGTTTCTTCGCTCGATTTTATAGTTTTACTATTTCATAACTGATGCAATTTACGCACTCGTTATTCTATACTATTAACATTTTAATTAGAACTTTTACATTATTCTATTTTCCCTGAATCAATTTTTTCCATGTCACTATTCCCCCCTTTTACCCTCTACTATCCCCTACCTGTACCAGACACCAATTTAAAACACTGATGACAGTTACAAAACAGAGTACTCTGATGTCAGTTCTGACGCAGAGAAGACGGGCTGCTGACACAACTACCTAGCTAAATTCTATATTCATGTACAATTATTTTGCACTTACTGTAAAATATTACGGGTACAATTTTAATTTTGAATTGTTTTGGATCTGAAGATGATCCAGAGTGTTCTAAATACATCATGTAGTTAAAAATGTGTAGCTGAGACAAGAATAAATGAGAATTGTTTCAAGTAGCACTATAGCTGCTGATTCTCTCGTGATGAATATATCGACTCTAGTAAGAATAGGTGG
Source organism: Schistocerca serialis cubense (assembly GCF_023864345.2). Taxonomy (NCBI): domain Eukaryota; kingdom Metazoa; phylum Arthropoda; class Insecta; order Orthoptera; family Acrididae; genus Schistocerca; species Schistocerca serialis. The sequence continues at coordinate 315,658,977 of NC_064640.1, read as the reverse complement.
AAACATCGCAGTAGTTTGTAATTCTCTTCAGTTGGCAACAATGGAAAAGCGACAAACTCTGTCATCCAACGCTTCGACCAGCGTACCATTATCTATAGACAACACTTTGGGCACCTATGAATATAATGCCACTTTTTAAGGGCGAAATGAATTACAGTACTACACAATGTAATTAAAATTGCTCGTTTCAGTTGCTTACTGAGTTTATTGTTGTGTCTATTATTACTCGTATGTTATTGAATGGGCCCTGAGAAGAGGAAATGGATTAAGGAATTAAGGAACAAAAAACAAAAGACATACTGATGTTCATGTCTTTGAAACGCAGAAGGATACTAGAAATACAACTACATGAGTAGTGTCCCTCTTGTTACACTTTTTTTTATTTTACTCCTGAACAAAAAATTATTTGGTGTGGTCACGATAAATAGAGCATCCTGTAGATCTGTCCACGACTGGTTGACGACAAAGTGGAAAATCGGGAAAGTAAGCCACATCGTATTCACAAAATTGATTTTCTCGTGTTCCTCTGCAGAGTGCGAAATATCGCAGCTGCAAATCGTCCAGATCATTTTGTCCGCACCACTGGCAGCACTTCACCAGTGGGTGACACTGGGAACAGCAGCCTCTTCGCTCGCCGCCACTGTCGAAACTTTGACACACATTATTAGTCTTAGTAATCCATACAACATTTCTTTCGTAAGTTCTTCCCCCACTTCTCATTATAATCCAGTTTCTCACCAAGTTATTGTCTATTTTATTTCCAATGTTTTCCATGTATTTAGGCTTTTATAATTATAGCTTGGAACGTCATGTAGACTTTTTGTTTTCGTTTCTTTTCCAAGTAAATATGGGTTTTGGACTGTACGTTTTGCAAGCCACTAATTATTTCCTTTTTTTTTTTTTTTTTTTACTTAAGTTTGCTTCAACACCTCTGTGCTATTATCAGCGAGCTGCTGTGGCAAAATATATCACAGCTTCGATTGGTTTTCAGTGCTATTATTTGAGATCAAAAAACAGAAAAAGCTCCTATTCTGTTATGATCGCTCACCATCGAATTAGCTACTTATGACTGATTGTTGCATGCAGTAAAATATCCTGCTACATGTCAATTTCTTAAATCTAAGTCGTAAAAGATTCTCGTGAAGATGTACAAACACATCAAACACGAAAAACTATTTTTAGGAATCTATCAATAACATTAAAAACAAATCAAATATATAGCACAGTTTTCCACAGAAATAAACTGAGTTCCACTAATGGTGTTACATAAATGCCAGATATGTCTCGGTAAGAAACGAAACAAGTCAGAAGACAATATTTTTCTCTTAAAATTACGGGGTGTAGTTCATTACCTCGTTCCATCGAGCAGAAACATACTTAAATCAATTGTTCCCCAAACATTCACTATCTATAGCGTGGTCAGAAACAGCCAGAAAAGCTGTTAAGTGTGTTGCAGGATAGATTGTGATGAGAAATAATTGTCAAAAAAAAGTTCAATACGTTGTGCCATTTCCGACTTAATTAGCATTGAAGTTAGCGAGTCAAACCGTTTCGCGCGCAAATTCAAGAGGCCCGCCAGTGACGGTGTCTCTAAACGTGTCCTTCGTTTGATTCTCTAAATGAGAACAAGAGGGCGATGCAATAATATTTGGACATGGGAGCAATACAAAAATATTTGGACATGGGATGGCAGTACGGATGGAACCAGAACCGAATACTGAGCAGTCTCGGGAGCTATCATCTACGCTATTGGAAGAAATGAGAAACATTGTATCTGGCGGCGCACTTAAAGTTACGTGCGCAACGGCCTGATTGGCTAATTTCATTTCTTGGTATCTCGGAAATGGCACAACGTATCCAATTTCTTTTTAACATTTATTTCTCAGCACATCTTCCCTGAGAAAAACTTTACAAGCTGCCGGCCACTACGGTCGCAGGCCGCTACGGTCGCAGGTTCGAATCCTGCCTGGGGCATTGATGTGTGTGATGTCCTTAGGTTAGTAAGGCTTAAGCAGTTCTAAGTTCTAGGGGACTGATGACCTGAGATGTTTAAGCCCCATAGTGCTCAGAGCCATTTGAACCATTTGAACTTTACAAGCTTTTCAGACTGTTTCTGACGACTCTATATATTCGAGTGGAATTTGTAGACAATGATATGGTTACATTTTAACTTTGTACACTTAATTAAATATGGTTTTACATTCAGGAACTATGTATTACCTCTGATTACCTAAACAGTGTTCAGAGTTTGGTGAGCTACACTAGCATTTGATACATCAAACGATTAAAAGGGTTATTTCTTCATCAATGATTATCTCTGAAATGAAATTGCAATTTCACAGTTTCAGAAGTAACTTAAATGTTTTTACATTGCAAACTGGCTGCTGCAGATTTTTTACAAAGTCATGAGTCAGCCAAACCATTTTCCTATATTATCTATTGAATTTTTGTGTGACTAGCTTTCGTTTAGAGTGTTTATTTTGTATTGGCTTTTAACACACTTCTAACGCTACATTTACCACACAAGCAACAGCCCAGAATTGCTGCTAATAACTACGCTGTACCATGAATTACAACAAATGGCAACCAGAATGGGAAGCTATTAAAATGGGGTCACAGTATACAATTCAATCAACACGTATACTATTAGTAAGTACTACTGAAGCAGTCCATCCAGCGACGACTAAACAAAAAAAATTCATTTTTTAGAGAATGGAGTAAAAGAATAATCAATGGCCTGCCATTCTAACATTATCGTCGTGGAAGTACATGAGAAGGGTACCTGTCAAGTGCGTTCCAAGACGTTTGCTCGTGTACAGGCATAATCGAATGGCTGTACATGTCTTAAAACGTTAGTCGCTACCAATAGACCACCAGGCAATTACGAAAGAGCAGTAACGTAATGTAAAGCACTGAGGAAATGGAGTATTGAGGGGTGAGAAATTCTGTTGAACTGAGTTATTTTGTGTACTACGGAACGCTTACGTACAGAAACAAACCCACCAGAATCAATTGCCGGCAACGGTATGACACTTTGCTTTTTATTTAAGAGTTCTTTCGCAACAACAAAGGCGCAGAACAATTTTTTCTCTCAGCTGAGAGTATTTCCTGCGGTCCACAGGGAGTCCTTTCTTCCACACTGCAGTTATTCGCTTCCACATGAGTAATGACTGTTGCGTGGTTTCATTTCGGTTAAATTCTCTCGTGATATTTCAGTACTTCCGCGGCTTTTATCGTCGTTTTCATCCGGATCACAAAATGTCGAGTGCGCGTCAGAAAATAGTCCCTCTCTTGACGGGGAATGGTAAACACGCCGTATTACATAGGCCTGCTTTTAGTACACTAAGTCTACTAAAGGGGCCCATTATCCCACCAATTAAATTGTTATAATAAGAAACCTCAATGCTTTACTCCTAAAACAAGCATTTGCAAAATTTCTCGAAAGCAGGTCATAATACACATAAAGAACAAGAACATTTAATGAATTAACTATACAGCAGTGCTATACGATACCTTTGTTTGCACATCGCCTCTTCGTGGAGTCTCGTCGTAAACAAAGCACAGCGGAAGCGTATATACAATAAGAAAAGAAGTAACACAGCTTACTACTATGCCTAATGAAAAAGAATTAAGAAAATTTCCTTTGTATACCAACACAGCGTATGACGCCTACTCGTAACATCAGTGGGCTGCACAAAATGTAATACAAACTTTCTCTAGAAAATTCATGGAGGTATCAGCTATTATGTTATTGTTATGCTACGTATACTCCAAGACAAAAAATCAACTCACCGCGAAGAAATTAGCTCATTGGGACGGAAATCGATCAGCTATTATGTTATTGTTATGCTACGTATACTCTAAGACAAAAAATCAACTCACCGCGAAGAAATTAGCTCATTGGGACGGAAATCGATATATGTGATGTACATGTACAGGCAAACAAATGACTACAATTTCAGAAAAAAATGAATAGTTTATTCAATAGAGAGAGCTTCACTAATTGAGCAAGTCAATAACGCGTTGGTCCACCTCAGGTCCACATACAAGCAGTTATTCGGCTTGAATTTGATTGATCGAGCTATCGCATGTCCTCCTGACGTATACTGCACCACATTCTGTCCAATTGGCGTGTTAAATCGACAAAATCCCAAGATGGTGGTAGTGCCCTGCACATAATGCTCCAAACATTCACAGTTGGGGAGAGATCCGGGAATCTTGCTGCCGAAGGTAAGTTTTGGCAAGCATGAAGAAAAACAGTATGAACTCTCGCAGTGAGAGGCAGGCATTATGTCGCTGAATTTTGTGCCCAATATGGCTTGCCTGGAAGGACAACGAATCGGGACATAGAATACAGTCCACGTACCGCTGCGCTTACCGCGGGTGACAACAAAAGTTCGTACCGACTAAGGTCCAAAGCGAGGGGAAAGATCCACCGTGGTATAACAATCATGTACGAAAGGTACTACGGAAACAAAGAAAGCTTCATCATAGGTTTAAGAGTAGTCGAATCATAGCTGATAAGGAAAAGCTGAACGAAGCGAAAAAGAGCGTAAAGAGAGCAATGAGAGAAGCATTCAACGAATTCGAACATAAAACATTGGCAAACAATCTAAACAAGAACCCTAAAAAGTTTTGGTCATATGTAAAATCGGTAAGCGGATCTAAATCCCCTATTCAGTCACTCATTGACCACGATGGCACCGAAACAGAGGACGACCGAAGAAAGGCAGAAATACTCAATTCAGTGTTCCGAAACTGTTTCACTGCGGAAAATCGTAACACGGTCCCTGACTTCAGCCGTCGCACGGACGCCAAAATGGAAAATATTGAAATAAACGATATCGGAATTGAAAAACAACTGCTATCACTTAGTAGCGGAAAAGCATCCGGACCAGACGAGATACCCTTAAGATTCTACAGTGATTATGCTAAAGAACTTGCCCCCTTTCTATCAGCAATTTATCGTAGATCGCTGGAAGAACGTAAAGTACCTAGCGACTGGAAGAAAGCGCAGGTCGTTCCCATTTTCAAGAAGGGTCATAAATCAGATGCGAATAATTATAGGCCTATTTCGCTTACGTCAATCTGTTGTAGAATAATGGAACATGTTTTGTGTTCTCGTATTATGACGTTCTTAGATAATACAAATCTCCTTCATCATAACCAACATGGATTCCGCAAACAGAGATCATGTGAAACTCAGCTCGCCCTATTTGCCCAAGAAATTCACAGTGCCGTAGACACTGGCGAGCAGATTGATGCCGTATTCCTGGACTTCAGGAAGGCATTTGATACGGTTCCGCACTTACGTTTAGTGAAAAAAATACGAGCTTACGGAATATCGGACCAGGTTTGTGATTGGATTCAGGATTTCCTAGAAGAAAGAACACAACATGTCATTCTTAACGGTTCAAAATCTGCAGATGTAGAGGTAATTTCGGGAGTACCGCAGGGAAGCGTGATAGGACCTTTATTGTTTACAATATACATAAATGACTTAGTTGACAACATCGGTAGCTCCGTGAGGCTATTTGCAGATGACACGGTTGTCTACAAGAAAGTAGCAACATCAGAAGACTCGTACGTACTCCAGGAGGACCTGCAGAGGATTAATGCATGGTGCGACAGCTGGCAGCTTTCCCTAAACGTAGATAAATGTAATATAATGCGCATACATAGGGGCAGAAATCCATTCCAGTACGATTATGCCATAGGTGGTAAATCATTGGAAGCGGTAACGACCGTAAAATACTTAGGAGTTACTATCCGGAGCGATCTGAAGTGGAATGATCACATAAAACAAATAGTGGGAAAAGCAGGCGCCAGGTTGAGATTCATAGGAAGAATTCTAAGAAAGTGTGACTCATCGACGAAAGAAGTAGCTTACAAAACGCTTGTTCGTCCGATTCTTGAGTATTGCTCATCAGTATGGGACCCTTACCAGGTTGGATTAATAGAAGAGATAGACATGATCCAGCGAAAAGCAGCGCGATTCGTCATGGGGACATTTAGTCAGCGCGAGAGCGTTACGGAGATGCTGAACAAGCTCCAGTGGCGGACACTTCAAGAAAGGCGTTACGCAATACGGAGAGGTTTATTATCGAAATTACGAGAGAGCATATTCCGGGAAGAGATGGGCAACATATTACTACCGCCCACATATATCTCGCGTAATGATCACAACGAAAAGATCCGAGAAATTAGAGCAAATACGGAGACTTACAAGCAGTCGTTCTTCCCACGCACAATTCGTGAATGGAACAGAGAAGGGGGGATCAGATAGTGGTACAATAAGTACCCTCCGCCACACACCGTAAGGTGGCTCGCGGAGTATAGATGTAGATGTAGATGCTATGAAAAGAAATGGCACCCCAGATCATCGCTCCCGGTTATCGAGTCATATGGCGGGCGACAGTCAAGCTGGCATCCCACCGCTGTCCGGAGCGTTTCCAGACACGTCTTCGGACTGGAACCTCACCGACTGGAGTAGAATTGACTTCAGTGTCGCGCCCGAACGGGTCCTAGCGGCTCCGACCCGCCGCGGGTCCGAGTGATGTCATATGGCGCAAGGGCCTGCCGCACGTTTGAAATTATCGGTCTCGAGTCCCTTCAAGAGTTACGCCTACGCCTTTGCTTTAGCGGGCACGGAGCCGCAAGGAGCTGCCCAACTTGCCTTACGCGCATTCCTCACTCCGGCCACTCTGGAATGTTCCAGACGCTGCCATTCCATATGTATAAGCAGAACACCGTGGCGGCCCCAGCAGTAAGTGATTTTAACTCTTGATGACGATAATGGAGACAGCTATCGAGAGCTCGTGTGTTTTATTCGAACTGACGCCGACTGCAAATCGAGAAGATTATATAGAAGTATGCCACCGTGAAAGACTCCGAGGAAACATAAATTGTTTAAAATGGTCCAAATGGCTCTGAGCACTATGGGACTTAACATCTGAGGTCATTTGTCCCCTAGAACTTAGAACTACTTAAACCTAACTAACCTAAGGACATCACACACATCCATGCCTGAGGCAGGATTCCAACCTGCGAACGTAGCAGCAGCGCGGTTACGGACTTAAGCGCCTAGAACCGCTCGGTCACAGCGGCCGGCTAGCGGACGGTAAATAGAGATATGTGTCATGTGTGGATCAACATTGTCTTATTGAAAAAAGGAAATATAATACAGTCCCATGAGAGGTAACACGTAAGGATACTGGAAGTCCGTGAAGTGCCATTGTGCCGTTAGAGTACCCTGAATCACTAATAGCCGTGACCTGAAGTCATACCCGATGACGCGCCTCTATATGACGCCAGGAGAAACACCTCTGTGCCTTTCCAAAAGATTGGAAGATTAGGATATCTTCCCAGGTCGCTGCCACACTCACCGACGATGGTCATCTGGGGTAGTGCAGAACCGCGATTCATCGTTGAAAGCAGTGCGATCCTGTTCATCAGTCATGCAACCACTTCTAACGCAGCCATTCCTGTTGTGGTGTTAACGGTAGCCTAGGCATGCGAACGTAATTCCTTGGTGCACCTACTGCTGTCTTCCGACCAATGCTGCGGGGTGACACAGAATGTTGCAGGCAGCTCATTGGTTGTTTTCGGATGGCAGGCGCAGTGTGGACGGGTTATGATATCCTTGGTATACCAGTACATAAAACTGGAATAGAGCTAAACATAAACACCAAAAAATGGTTCAAATGGCTCTAATTACTACGGGACTTCACACCTGAGGTCATCAGTCCCCTAGACATAGAACTACTTAAACCTAACTACCCTAAGGACATCACACACATCCATGCCCGCGGCAGGATTCGCATCTGCGACCGTAGCAGCAGCACAGTTCCGGACTGAAGCCCCCTGAACCGCTCGGTCACAGCGGCCGGCCACAAACATCATTTTCGCCCGATTTATTGCTCATGAAAACCAAACAATGCATGTTGTACCACCATACTGCGAGACCTTCAGAGGTGGTGGTCCAGATTTCTGTACACACTGGTACCTCTAATACCCAGTAGCACGTCCTTTTGCATTGGCGCATGCCTATATTTGTCGTGGCTTACTATCCACAAGTTCACCATGGCACTGTTGATCCAGATTATCCCACTCCTCAATGGCGATTCGGCATAGATCCCTCAGAGTGGTTGGTGGGTCACGTTGCCCATGAACTGCCCTTTGCAAACTATCCCAGGCATGTTCCATAGGGTTCACGTCTGGAGATCACGCTGGCCGCTCCAGTCGAGCAATATCGTTATCCTGAAGGAAGTCATTCACAAGATGTGCACGATGGGGCTCAAATCGTCGTCCATGAAGACGAATGCCTCGCCAATATGCTGCCGTTATAGATGCACTATTGGTAAGAGGATGGCATTCACGTATCGTACAGCCGTTGCGACGCCTTTCATGACCACCAGCGACGTAAATGGGCCCCAAATAGTGCCATCCCGAAACATCTGGGAACCTCCACCATGCTGCACTCGCTGCACAGTGTGTCTAAGGCGTTCAGCCTGGCCAGTTTGCCTCCAAACACATCTCCGGTGATTGTCTGGCTGAAAGCATATGCGACACTCATCGGTGAAGGGAACATGATTGCCAATCCTGAGCTGTCCGTTCTGCATGTTGTTGAGCCCATCTGTACCGCGCTGCATGGTGTCGTGGTTTGCAAAGTTGGACCTCGCCATGGACGTTGGGCGTGAAGTTGCGCATCATGCAGCCTATTGCGCACGGTTTCAGTCGTAACATAACGTCCTGCGGCTGCACGAATTATTCAATATGGTGGCATTGCTGTCAGTGTCCCTGCGAGCCACAATCCGTAGGCAGCGGTCATCCACCGCAGTAGTGGCCCTCGGGCGGTCTGAGCGAGGCTTGTCATAGACAGTTCCTGTCTCTCTCTGTATCTCCTCCACGTCCTAACAACATCGCTCTGGTTCAATCCGAAACGCTTGAACACTTCCCTTGTTGACAGCCATTTCTGGCACAAAGTAACAAAGCGGACGCGATCGAACCGCGGTATTGACAGTCTAGGCATGGTTGAACTACAGACAACACGAGTCGTGCACCTCCTTCCTGGTGGAATGACTGGAACTGATCGGCTGTCGGACGCACTCCGTCTAATGGACGCTGCTCACTCATGGTTATTTACATCTTTGGGCGGTTTTAGTGACATCTCTGGACAGTCAAAGGGACTGTGTGTGTGATACAGTATCCACAATCAACGTCTATCTTCAGGAACTCTGGGAATAGGGCTGATGCAGAACTTATTTTCATGTATGTACTACTGCTATCGCTAATGCCTGTCTAAGAGATCGCTAAAACACATTCAGTTTCCATGGTCATTTTTCTCTCTCTTTCTTGTTACTTTTCAGGAGCCTCTTACATGTTCTCCGTTTTCTACTTACGTTCTTCTGTCTATTTCTTTCCCGTTTCTTTTTTTTTTTTCTCTTTAGGAGTTAGCTCAAACTTCTGTATTCTAATATTTTTCTCTGCATTTCTACATGTTATGTCTTATGAGGAGATATTTAGTTTCTTGACGTTTATGTTTTCCTTCACCCAGTTGGTTTACAGTGTTAGTCGTCACTATGTTAATTCGAACTGGAAAATTCAGTACAGAACTCATATTGAAACAGCCAAATAATGGTTCCAGTGAATTTTTCCTAGCAGTACATTGAAATTTCCACAACCAATTGTTCCTTTTTGTCTGACAGATGGCTCATTAACGCATTTAATTTTCTTATAAAAACCTGGAAGTGGCATTGTGGGAATCTATAGACTACAAGGTAGTTATTCTAAAGTCACAATTAACAAGCACTTACTACTACTGTCCGATCTACACAAAAACTGCTTGTTTCAATATGTTTCGCTTTGTGTCCAACTTCTACGTGTGTTCACTCTCAACGAAAATGATGCTATTCTGTGATCAGCAACATACAACTCATCTATCCCTATGGTTACATGGCGTTCCAAGAGGCATTGAAAGTTTATCACATCAGAATATTCCACATATTCTGGACACACAGTAATCTCATCTTCCTTCCTTTTTAGCCTTCAAATATTCTGAAGGAAAGAACTAATTTAACTTTTCTGATCTAAAACCTTTCAAGGCTATCTTGTCATAACGTGTCTGTAATCTAAAAATCGTAAGTTTATGTCCGCCTGCTTAGCTGAGTAACGCACTGGCAGTGCCGTGAAGAGACCCCACTGCTAGTGCGGCGTGTACCACGCGGCCTGACCATCCTAAAGAAAAACGTGCTTGCCTCACAGGCACCGGGCCCGGGTTCGAGATTTTCTCCGCTCGTGGATTGGGTGTTGTGTTGTCCTCATCATAATTTCATCATCATCACCATCACGCCAGTCGCCGAATGTGCTGTCGACTTCAGTAAGACCTGCACATGGCGGCCGAACTTCCCCACATGGGGCTTCCCGGCCAACAATACCATACGATAATTTCATTTTTTGTGCCCTTATGACCCATTAACGAAATGTATTTGGCCTTTTGTGATTGTGGCCTCCCTTATACTTACTGCAAAATACGAAGTTAATCTATAATTCCCCATGCTGTATGTATCCCAGCTCTCAAATACAGCACTATATCAGACTTTGTTTCAGTGAAAGGCAATCCACTCAGCTCTTTGGTTACAGGGCTGACAGCTGTGTTAACCCTGTTATGGTCATGGGCCTGTAATACCTCCACAATCCCCACACAAATGCCCACAGTTGTGGCTCCTGTTTCCTCCAGGTCACCTTTAATACTATACTCTACGTTGCTAACGAGGTTGCTTCGCACCCCTTCCATTGTAACTACCAGATGTGTACAAAGCTTTCTTCTTTGTCTCCAGGCTAAACTTGCTACTAGGTTCCACGCTGTATGTGATTTGGTGTTCTACCGGTAGCTTTTCTTCTAGTATTTGACCTGCACCCCTCTGGTGACTGATTCCTAGCACCAGGACTCTTTTCTTTCTGCTGCAGATTTCCACCGATCTAGACTCACAGTTGCTACTACTAGTCTGCTGGAGTCTACTTTCTCTTTCTTTTAAATATTTGTTACATTTCCCAGTTTCCATTGTTTTTTTCCCCTTTCAACCCAGCTAACTCAGAATTTGTCAATTCTAATTTTATGTGAAGGCACAGCTCTTTTTCCTCTTTTCCACGAATTCATTGTCGAGACTGCACAATCTAAAGTTCCATGTGAGAGCCTGATCTAACATTTTATTGGCCTCCCAGTAAAACTCCAGCTCATAGTCCCGATATGCTTCTCCCATACTAACAACATCCACATTTATCGCACTTGGCCCTACTTTTTTTATACGAAACCGATAAATAGAAAGACTTTCTGAAACTGCAACTAAGAAATAATTGGTGAATATTTATCTTCCGATGAGCTGTGTAGTTAAGTTCTAGATCTTGGACGGACGTAAACAGGAGACTATAAACACCACACAGATATTAGCTGAACGTAAGTTTTAGGTCGCAGAAGACTAAAAAGAATGAAAACTAAATAACCACAATAATTTTGGTGACAGTATTAATTAAATTATGAAAAGCACCATAACGAATCCAAAACAACTTGATGAAATTCTAATTGCTGGTGTTGATCTCAAAACTCCTACTGTGTGAAGAGGAAAACTTACAGATCTTATTTGCAATAGATGGTTCAAATGGCTATGAACACTATGGGACTTAACATCTGAGGTCATCAGTCCCCTAGAACTTAGAACTACTTAAACCCAACTAACCTAAGGAGATCACACACATCCATGTCCGAGGCAGGATTCGAACCTGCGACCGTAGCGGTCGCGCGGTTCCAGACTTTAGTGCCTAGAGCCGCTCTGCCACTCCGGCCGGCTTTTCGATAGAACCTAATTGTTTTGGATTATTAGATGTCTCTCATTACTGAAGTAGTAGGTGAGATTCGTCGGCAGTGAAACCTCTGGAACTACGATCTTTACATTTGCCACAAAAATAAAAAGGTTGCTGGCTCTCCTGTCTGGAACGCGTTGTGGAGTACGTTAACGTGCTCAGCAAATAAAAGTGCAAGCAATGAAATAGGCTATCTGGCAGTACGATTAAGCGGAGCAGTTTTATAGCTTTTACGATTTGTGTTCTTTATGTTCTTGCGTAACTAATACTAAGGCGAAAATCGGTTACGGGTGACCTTGCCATCATTGCCTGGTTGCGATATTAGTAGTTCCGTTACTTCGTGCTGCAGCTCATATTGCTTTCCCCACTTAACTGTTTTGAAAGTTTGGGTTACCTTCATTTTACCGTATAAAGGCAGCGTTGCTGTGACACCGATTCTTACTGTTACATCTTGAAGTGCTACTCCACAATAATAATGACGCAAATATTGTTATGTAGTGTTACGTACTTTCAGAGAAGTAGGGTACAGAAATATTTTTGCAAGTGGATCCAGTTGGAAAAATTTCAGTGTGTTTGTTTCATTACGGTTCATCTCTTGTTCAATGAACTTGCTTTAATGCCTTTCAATAAGATGACCCATTTCACTTGCCTGTTATGTTACCAGTCGCTCAACTAACAATTTCATTGCGGTTCCCACACGTTTGAACAGCATACAGTGAGACTTGTCTATCACCGTTACGCAGCATACACCTTCGCGAAATTTTCATCATCAAGCAGGCTCATTATTATTGATTCATAGTGATGTTTACCTAGCATGTCGCCTTCTGTGGAACTAGTTGAGTCAAAGTCATTTCACTGACAAAATTGTTACAAGTTGTAAGGGAATTTGAAGATCGGCTCTCTATGCAATGAAATGTCTCCTGTTGGAAATGTGTGTACAAGGGAGCAGTCAAATGAAAACCAACACACCCGCCACTACGGGACTATGTAATTTTTCCATTCAAAAGCAATCACTACCAACGTGAATATATTATACCACTAAGAGACGAGACGATCAATTCCTGTTTTGTAGGACGTGGTCGACCGTTGACGGACGCACAAACTCATCCAATATTGCACTTTCTTGTCAGACTAAAACTTACGTCCATGCATGACTTTTATCAGGTCAGCAAAGATGTTAAAATTGCACGGTGGAAGATTCGGGATGTACAGATGAAGTTGCTGTGTTTCCCAACCAAATCTCTGAAGCGTGCCCTAAGTCCTGTTGGCAATTTGGGGGCGGGCGTTATCGTGCAACAGGACTATTCCGGTCGAGCGCATTCTGACTGCCTGAGGGCAAGCGGCAAAGCCTACAGTTGAAATATTCCACTTTTCTCTAGCCAAAGAAATCCAAAGCTGTTCACATAAGTTCGAGTAAGGTCATGATGACTGCAGTGGCCCTCTGCTCGTCGAGTTGCTCGATCGTGGAACGACAACCAGCGTTCAACGGCATGAAGGCACTCCACAGAGACTGTGACATGCCGTAAAGTCAAAAGGCCCAGAAATGCAGTCGGACTGAATCATTCCGTTGTACGATGACGCCCGCCCTCGCACTGTCAATCGGAGGAAGGCTGCATTTCGTCGATTTGGTTGGGAAACTCTGCAACATCCACCGCACAGTCCAGATCTTTCACCGTATGATTGTCACATATTTGGAAACTTGAAGAATGACGTGCGTAGACGTCGATTTCAGTCAGATTAGAAAGTGCAAGAGCGGGTGTGGTTGTGATACCTTCAGCGGCCGAACGCTTACTACGAAACAGGAATTTCCGTTTGACTGCCCCTTATAGTTTAAAGGCTCACTACCTGATAGTGACATCCGTCAGTAGCCAATTCCGTTCAGCACTGAGGCACAGTAATCCAGTTTGATTCCAAACATTAACACTAATAAATTCAGAAGATGTAGCAAAAATACTGATTAAGTGGTAGGGTAGTAATAAATCTATTTTCACAATAATATGCTAAGTGAAGGGTGATTACACTGACAGCAGGTATCTATGTTTAAAACTGTCAGTAACTGCAAGTTCTTGTTAACGTATAATCGAAAATGACTTTCTTAATGTGGGTGCATTGAAAAATTTCAAAATTTCAGCGACGTTGCTGTCTTTCCAGCTGCTGATACTGCTTAAGAACTCGTATTAAACCTGAGGCTACTAATTATCCCACGTGGATTCCCAAAATGTACACTGCCACAGGATTCTTTGTGGGAAAGGGGGAGACTGTACAAACGACGCAGTAAGTATCTATTACGGTGAGCTGCAGTATCTGGTTACTCCAATGCAAACTAGTCTGTAAATGAGGAATTAGATTTAAGAAATCACTGTTGATGTAGCACGCACTATGATGTAACCTCCACTGAAGTATTAAAGTTTAAACTTGGGTCTATTTTAATTCCTACACATCACAGATTCAGTAGCACTACAAGGCAGTAGTAATGTTCACCGAACAGACTACGCCGATCCATTACTGTCCATAGCAGTTCATAGCCCCACGAAAATTTCTAAGTGCGATAGCTACCGGAAAAGTTTTATCATCGTCAAACAATGTTCTAAAATTCGCCGACGACAGACCACCACAACGTGTCTTAACCTGCCGACCACCCAAACTACCTCCGAAAACTACTCGCTGAAAAATGCCTAGGTGTTCTTTTTAAAATAAAAGAGTGCGGTCCCTTCACACCGCAGTTGCATGGTCAGCACCACTAGAATTCAAACGGGTGGGCCAAAACTCGCAGTAGGAAACGTTTAATTTTACTGTATCGAAGTAAGAAGCAATATGGAAGGTAGACAGGAACATGAAACGACTCCCAAGCTCCAGCAGAAATTGTTTTTAATGGAAAAAGATACATGAAAGAACGGAATAACGTAGCAACGAATTTTCTTTCATAAGTCTTAAATATTTCAAACTTTCCTTGTATGGGTATTCATATCATATTCACTTAATTCATTGATGCTGGCGAGTCGAAATTGAACGGTAATGTTGTTTCTTCATCGGAACACGAATGGAGATTCAGGGAATGTTCATCTCAGTCGACCGCTTCCATGTCGATTTTGCTGGTTAACGAAGCAATTAAGCGATCAGTGACTTCATTATCGCCGGTCGGAGTGGCCGAGCGGTTCTAGGCGCTTCAGTTTGGAACCGCGCGACCGCTACGGTCGAAGGTTCGAATCCTGCCTTGGGCATTGATGTGTGTGATGTCCTTAGGTTAGGTAGGTTTAAGTAATTCTAAGTTCTATGTCGATGGGACGTTAAACACTAATCTCCTCCTCCTCCTCCTCCTCTAAGTTCTAGGGGACTGATGACCTCCGATGTTAAGTCCCATAGTGCTCAGAGCCATTTGAACCATTTGACCTTCATTATGGTCGTCATATTTCTTGGGTTCTCCACTGCATCTGTCAAAGGCCAAGTTGCAAAGGCCTTTCTTTCCAGTTTCCGAAGATTAGCCTCCGTTGGAGCTTCTTTCTTGAAACAATTAAAAACGTTATTCCTAATTTCATTCATGTCTCACCCGCTTGTTCCATTTCATGCACCCATATGAAAACAAGAAGACGTTCTTCAATTGTGAATCTGCTCGTATTCGCCATTGCAACTTAAATGTTTACAGTGGTATAGTATTTGCTTGTACCACAAGCAAAACAATACGATCACATTCCGTATTTCAATGGAGTGACGCCTGCATTATCGTCACCATTGTTGTAATTTGAGTTACCTCTAACAGAAGACAGACATACTGAGGACAGGAAACGCTATTTTCAATGGAGAAAACATTTCCAGAACCATGTAACCGTGAAACTATATGTAAATACTTGAATACTTTCCGATCGTGACTGCTAGCCCATAGTGTAGTGTCACCTCTGCAAAAAGGGTTAGTATAACCATCGTGAATCGTGCCTCAGTCTGGGCAGGCGGTAGGGCTGTTCACGGGCCTGTACTGTCAACAGCGATATTTCATGCCGGCTACAAGGATACTTAGTGGTAGGGAAGTTATCTCTGTTGCCGGACTGTGACGAGCTCTGCTTTCCGCCCCTGTTTATGGGTGCTGCCTACCACTTCCAGTTGGTTGTCATGCTACCGTTGCAAAAACTACACTTTACGAGTCTAGACCCTAAGTTCATTACAGTATGTTATATGATCAGCCAGATGTTCAGAGATTCAAAGTAGGCACTTTAGCCTACCGATCATTTTGGCATCTCACATTGTGCTTTTTCTGTGAGGATTAAACAGAGCTGAAACGAATGGACGCAAACCTAAATTACGCCAATAAGAAGTGTTGCATGGTTACGGTCAATACATCCAGTGCATTATTATGAATTTTACTTGATGTAACGAGTTCATTATTTGTAATTTTTTCGCTATTTTGGCACTGCAACATAATCTAATGATGAAAACGCAACTTATGCTCATTACAGCTAAATTTAATCACTATTCATTACAGCAATGCTCTTCGTTAAGTGTACTTTTCCGAATTTTGCACTCCTGCTCGTTTTTGTGATAATGTGGCGTCTGTGTGCAGTGTGATCGTATTTGGATATCAAAAGGCATGAATTCTAACACTACTCAATTATGGCTACATCTTTGCTGTATATTTTTACATGTATAGTATTCAGTCATAAATGCTGTCCAATGGCACCTCGGCCGAGATTATCCGCGTTCGTTCGTATTCAGGTTAATGAAGTCCAATTTACGTATCACTCTTCAGTTAACATGTTGACCGCCACGAATCCGCCGGCGGACAGAGCAGAGGTTCACGCTTGACACCGTGAATCCGCGGGCGGCCACATGCTCCAGCAAGTTTATTGCAGTATATACGTGTACTGCAATTCAGTCCTGTGTGTTAATTTGAATATCTCTATTAGCGGCGCTTGAATGGATCGACAAATTATATATTAATTTATAGACTGATTCTTTAAATTATAAATTATGAATTTAATATACTTTTGTAAAATTTTGTAAAACTATGTAATCCAAAACTGCTAGTCGCGGTTCATATGTAATGCCATATTCTTAATAAATAAATCTCTATTGAAATGACGCTAATGCACAGGAAATCCGGTACAACATCTTGTTCAGCGCTTTGAACTTCATTTTGTTTCTGGTGACTTTACACAACGTCACAAGATACACTCTATTAAAAAGAGTGGAGCGTATTGCCGGCGCTGGGTACGTGTCATCAAACGCGAATCTCTGCTGTGTCTTGCCGGCCGGGGTGACCGAGCGGTTCTAGGCGCTACAGTCTGGAATCGCGCGACCGCTACGGTCGCAGGTTCGAATCCTGCCTCGGGCATGGATGTGTGTGATGTCCTTAGGTTAGTTAGGTTTAAGTAGTTCTAAGTTCTATGGGACTGATGACCTCAGGTGTTAAGTCCCATAGTGCTCAGAGCCATTTGAACCATTTGAACCTCTCACGGCCGAGTGCTGCCAATATGTAGACGTGAGGAATAAAGACATAGCAGTTAATAGCGTTTGTTTTATTTAAGAAACTTTATGATTTTCCACATAAAAAATTCGGAAGCATTACTTTTCTCCTCGTCCTGATATAAGCCAAAATGTTAAAAACTGTACCTACATTATTCGATTAAATTACTTGTAATGCGCACAGTTTCGGCAATACAGACGAGATCTTAGTCTCGTTGCACTTGTCACACTGGTACAGTGCAGTAGGTGTGCTTCGTTTCTTTTTATACCACTGTTCATATTTTTGGTGACTAGTTGTAATTTTGTAACTCTTGACCAGCGTCGTTTGCTACCGAAGTGGATCACGTTTACGCCCGTCTCTGTGACTACCTAATATACTAACCTTTACTATCTGGCTTCATGCCTTACCATCTGAGTGGCTAGTATGCTTGACCAGATAGAGCTCCTTCACACTGACTGGCAATTCCTTACTTTTGAAAGCTAGCAGACCAAGGTTAACAATTACGGTTAACGTTAATGTCATAACCTCTTGGATAGATGGATGAATAGTGTCATAAATGAGTTTCTTATAGAAGCCACATGAAATAATGAGTATCGTTAAAATAAAAATTTCTTACAAGTTATATAACTGGATGTATGTGTATATGTGCGGTCCACATCTCCTTCTAAAGCACTGGAGCAATTTCAACTAAACGTGGTACACATATCACTTACTGTCTGGAAAGGGGGAGAGAACAACCCATCCATCAGAGGAGTGGGGATAACGAAGAAGTGTAATCCACGACGTGAGAATACCCATAATATAGTCATCCAGTATTTCAGAATGAGAGCACTTAGAGACTTTTAAAAAACTGTACACATAATTTGAAACTTTATGAAACTTTTTCTTGCCAACGACCCCCATAAAATGATAAAAGGAAAAAAAATGTCTCTTACTATGTTTTAGCTCTTCATGCAGTAAAATTACCACATGAAGCACTACGTTTCAATTTACTGCTGCTTTACTACGAACTGTGTTCCGGACAAATTTTTGAAGACGGTACTCACACGTACCAGTGAATGTTTCAGAAAAAATACGTCACTGTACGAGACTGAGTTCAGGAGCAACGACATCAGAAACACTGAATACGTTAAAACTATCGCATCGTGCGAGATGTTTTAATCTTCCTACCAAAATATATATTTATACGATACATAATTCTGGAGATAGGACGTCAGATAGTGAGGTGCGAGAAAAAACTGCTGCATTTTGCCTGACATTTTAATTTATTATGTCTTTGCTACTACCTTTATCGCAACACATTTCGCTGGCCGTATCCACATTTGTGGCAGAATGTACCTACAAAAATATGTCATTGTTCGACACACAGTTCAGGTGATAAACACTGAGACACGGGAGGAACTGCAGCATTATGCATGACGTCTTACTACTAATTATATTCACAATAAATTTCGTAGACAGTAGGTACATATACCACTGGATGTACTCGCAACATTATTTCATTGCTCAGCCCATAGTTCAGGAGATACGACGTCATAAATATTTACCTGCTTGAAAATGAAACTAAAGGGCGAAATTCGCTAGATATTCCTGAGCCATAGGTGTATAAATACTCGTAAAATATGTGTGAAATGTATCTGACATGTCCGTATGCGAGCAAAGCCACAGGTGAAAATCACATCGTGAACCCCTGGAAAGGTTTCAATCAAATTTGGTACAAGTATTAGTTACAATCTGGAAAGAAATACTTTTGGTGTAGGTCCTACCAGCCTCCTATTTGGCTGAGTATGATAACGTGGAGACAGAAGGGAGGACGAGGAGATGGACAAACAACAAGGGGAAATGAGGAGATAGGCATGGTCAAGAGGAGGATGAGGAGGAGGAAGAGGAGTTAATGGACACAGAGAGAAGAGGGGGAAATGGACAGAGAGAGGGGATGGGAGGAGATGGACAAAGAAAGGAAAGAGGAGATGGACAGATAGGGATAAGAAGGGATGGGCAGAGAGACTGGGGAAGAGGAGAAGAACAGACAGAGGGGGAGGAGAAAATGGACAGAGAAAGGGAAGAGGAGGAAATTGACAGCGAGAGGGGAGCGGAGGAGATGCAGAAGGAAAGAAACGGGGAGGAGATGTAACAGGGAGAGGGGGAGTGGAAGATAGACAGAGTGAGTAAGATGAGGTGGACGGAAAGTGAGGGAGGAGGATGTAGACAGAGAGGAGGAGTGGTGGAGATGGACAGAGAGAGGGGGAATGAGGAAATGAACTAAGAGAAGTTGGAAAAAATACGAGTACATACCCGGGCAACGCCGGTTACTCATCTACTTAAAAATAAAGAAACTTGTGTTTGATTCACATTTGTTATGAGAAATACCAAATTCCCTCCTCATCGTTACTCAAGGTAAAAATGAAGAAAAATATGATAATATATGTTGTATACTTCTATGGTCCGTATATTAAACTAATCGTACAGAGTAAAAATTTCGTGCAATTTTAGGGTGTGCTATACGTAAAAGGTAACGTTGCAGTCGATTGTCATTGTTATAAGGCGTCACGGCTGATTAATAAGTAAAACAGTATAACATAGTTTCCTTTGATGTTGTTAAAAATACGATGAGGAAATTATAAAGCTTAATGGGTAACTGCCAAACGTCACATCCGAAGGTATAGGGTGCGATCCCTTCTCTGTCCGAGAACATTTTGTATTACGTAGCGTCACTTCTTGTATATGAAATACTTAATTATAACACCATAGACATATGGAGCAGCACTTATTAATAATGGGAAGTAAAATTAGCCTCTGCTAAAATGTGCTTTGTTTTAGGTTAATCGTGCGGAACATTGCTCTTTTATCATTTTTGTGGAAATTATAGCCGCCAGCGTACAGTTATATGATACCAGTAAGAACATTATGAAATATTACGCATATCTGCTGGAGCAATATGTTATATGACGTTTGAAACCAATAACAGGTTAACGTGTTGGAATTCTGTACGGCCTTTTGCGCCTTGCGTATGGCCTTACTGGATTAATTTCGGTAATTAAAAACCAGAAAATGGAAAATTAATCAGTGGAAACCTGCTACCTTTTTGTAAAGCACGTTGTGGTAAAACAGAAGTTTATTTACTATAGTCAATTTGTACCGTGTTTTTATCCTACATTAATACTCGGCAACCCAAATGCAGTAAGGGGCAGAGGGCACGTTCTAGACCACTCATCCCTTCTCCTTCCCAATTCCTATTCCACTCGCGAATGGCCGTCTTTTGGAATTTTAACAGCAAGGTTCCTTGTCATGCATAATGTCCTTTTCTAGTGACGGCCACCGGAGTTGGATGCCTATCTCGGTGACGGTCTCTCACTGCCTAAAGGGAATATGTTTACATAAGGTTTCGGCTATTTTTTCCTCTTGTGAAAACTCCTTGGGGTAGTGGTCTCCTACAGCAAGGACGATGTTAGAAACTAACTGTTTGAATGTAAGTGTCCTTCATGGCGGTTTTGTGCTTTACGCAGTGTGGATGTATAGGGTGAAGAAAAATGCTGCACTTGGAGGTCGGTATGCGATTTCTCATCCAGATTCAAGACAAAAGTTTATCTAGCAAAATCAGGTCGGGTGCATTTTACACATGTATGAAAACGAGGCGCTGGCAATACTGTCATATCGTGCAGCGCATCGGAATCTACAGAGTAAGTGTAGCACCCTTCACTACCGGACCAGCCGTCGTAGCTCACTGAGTGCAGTCTGACTCGAGAGGCTGTGCGGCGAGGACGTGATGTTTACGTCCAAGCCGCAAGAAACAGCTTAGAGGCAGCGGCGAGTGTTATTCGGCAGCGGAGCATTTAGAGTACACAGACGACGTTCACGTGGCTAACTCTGTACGAAAACTGACTTTGAATTTCATATCTGCAAACTGATTTGCTCGACGGAAAGCACTTGAAATTTTATGGATTTGAGAGAAGTGGCCAAACTCGACCGGCATTCGTCTTTCAGTAGTAGAAAGTGCTGTACATGTTAAGTTTATTAATGACCATTGCTGTGGCGGTACTTATAAGGTCCTTCTCTCTGACGACAATGTAGGCATGTCCTGGCAGAGCCGGTGGGCATTAGGATAAGAAAAGTGCATCCTTATGAACTACCAGTTAAGTAACCGTCGACTCTGCAGCAATACGGGACGGTCTTCCCCCTACGAAGAAAAATGGATGTGTTTTGAGACGTAGGCTTCAAAAATGGCTCTGAGCACTATGGGACTTTACTTCTAAGGTCATCAGTCCCCTAGAACTTAGAACTACTTAAACCTAACTAACCTAAGGACATCACAAACATCCATGCCTGAGGCAGAGGTCGCACGGTTCCAGACTGTAGCGCCTAGAACCGCTCGGCCACCACGGCCTGCAGACGTAGGCTTATTCTGTTCTCAACAGTGTATATCAAGTCAGAATTAATCTCCTGAAACACGTCCTCTGTTATGTACACATTTGTGGCTGCCGCGCAATCGTTATATCTGAGGGGAAATCACACGAGCTCCGATCGTGCCAAAGGTAGGTACGATCAGAATGCTCACAACGACGAACTGCGCAGTAGACGGTGAGAGAAATCCTTGAAATGCAACAATCCCAAGCATGGCCCCACACATGTCGAGACGGCGTGAGGTACTACGGCACCAACAGCACCATTGCCCCCACCCCACCCCCGCACCCCACACAGGTGCCTACCAATGGACCACTGGATACAGCAGCGCGGCAGAATGGACCAGTAGTCACTAAGCCAGTGAGAAGGGAAGGGTGGAAAACGTTCTAAGTCCAAGTACCGCTGTCCTGACGCATCATGATTCCATACGAAGAGAAGGGATGGATGTCGACACTGACGTGACTCACAAGATAAGAGGATAGTCAGAAGCTCCATGTATGGAACAGTCTCAAACATTCGATACGAAGGAAGGATTCGCGCCTCGGAGCCAACAAAGTAACGCAAGAAACAAGGTATCGCGCCACCTGATGCCGACGAGACAGTTCACTCATATCGAGAAAAGGCCAAACAAATTGCACGACCGCAGCGCAGTGCTACGGCGACGAGTTGTGCAAAATAACAGCGATACAAACAGAAAGGATGACCCGAGATCAGTGTGGCGGTGAAGGTAGTGATGCGAAGCCCATGGACAAGCTCGAACCACGTGGCGGTCCAGATCAACAAATTCCGTTCTTACACAGAGCCGCCCCTGGCCACAACACTGTTGATAGGCTGATGATGTTGAGCGTGACAGCCAGGATGCTGGAACGACGAAAACACTGATGACAGCACAGGACGCAGACGAAAACATAGGTGCCGTGGATAACACGATATAATAAGTTGCAGGTGAAACGTATTGGGAATGATGACATTGATAATATTGTGGGTAAAGGAAACCATAAAACTGAGATAATGCCACATGTCTACTAAAGAGTCTTCTGGAGTATTGCTGTGTGGTGGATCGATGGAGGACATCGAAAAAGTTCAAATAAGGGTAGCGCGTTTTGTATTATCGCGAAATACGGGAGAGAGCGCCACGGATATAATACCTGAATTGGGCTGCCAATCATTAAACCAAGGGCATTTTTCGTTACGGCGTCTTCTTCTCACGAGATTTCGATCACCTACTTTCTCCTCTGAGTGTGAAAATATTATGTTGGCGCCCAACTAGATAGGGTGGAATCATCATCATAATAAAATAAATCAGAGCTCGCACAGGAAGATTTAAGTGTTCGTTTTCCCTTGCGCTGTACGAGAGTGGAACGGCAGGGGAACAGCTGGAAGATGGTTCGATGAACCCTCTGCCAGGCACTTAACTGTAAGGTACGGAGTAATCATGTGGATGTATATGTAGATTTATATGAAACGCACTCCTTCTTGGATAGAGAACGGTGAGTTGAGCCGCAGAATATTTAGCGGAGATTTGCAGAATCAACTCCCAACAAGCATATCGAATAACGGCGATAAACGTCAATAAAATCAGCAGTAGACATAAATATCAGCTTCTAAGTGTTATGCAATGGGCTGCGGACGTCGATTCGCCTTGTTAAAGAAGGTGAGTGACGCAGAGCTCCACTCTTTGGGAGCTTATAATGCTCATATCCACCCAGGCACCACATAACAACTGGGCACTGGTATCTTAACCAAAGAGGGTGTCGAAGTTACGGACGTCGAGTATTTATCTTCTGCGAGAGGAGCAGCACTTAAGGTCATCGACGTTCGGATCATCAATACATAAGACCTCAGGTGGGGCGGCAGTTGACGAAATGCTCTCGGCACTGCCACGCAAACTGTACCGTGAGACTGCTGCTGAGATGCAATTAGACGTGACGGAAGAGGAGGTGACGAATGCTCTGGCGGAAAGTTGCCAGAATACATCCCCTGGCCCCAATGGACTGCCCACAGAATTCTGCAGGGAATTTCTAGATAAGCTAACGTCGACGTTAAGACAATTCCTCGAGTTGATAACGCCCGTAGCATTCGTATCTCGCGACTTTTACGCAGGGTCTGATCATCCAGGTTCCGAAGACGTCTTCGGAATACCCTGTGCGCCAATACCGGCCTCTGACACTTCTCAATAGTGGTTACAACATTTTAGCGAGAATTTTGGCACTTCGCTTAAAGCCAGCCCTTGACTTTTTTATTTATCTATTTATTGTTCCGTGGGACCAAATTAAGGAGAAGTCTCCATGGTCATGGAACGAGTCAATACATGAAATTATAACACGATAATAGAAATAGATAAAATGAAATATAAAAAAACATATTCAGGTGACAAGTTGTAAGTTTAAATGAAGAAAACCAACAATGTAACACTGGAATTTGCTTAATTTTTTAGCTCTTCCAGGAGCTCCTCGACAGAATAGAAGGAGTGAGCCATGATGAAACTCTTCAGTTTAGACTTAAAAGAGTTTGGGCTACTGCTAAGATTTTTGAGTTCTTGTGGTAGCTTATTGAAAATGGATGCAGCAGAATACTGCACTCCTTTCTGCACAAGAGTCAAGGAAGTGCATTCTACGTGCAGATTTGATTTCTGCCTAGTATTAACTGAGTGAAAGCTGCTAACTCTTGGGAATGGGCTAATATTGCTAACAACAAACGACATTAAAGAAAATACACTCCTGGAAATGGAAAAAAGGACACCGGTGTATCAGACCCACCATACTTGCTCCGGACACTGCGAGAGGGCTGTACAAGCAATGATCACACGCACGGCACAGCGGACACACCAGGAACCGCGGTGTTAGTCGTCGAATGGCGATAGCTGCGCAGCATTTGTGCACCGCCGCCGTCAGTGTCAGCCAGTTTGCCGTGGCATACGGAGCTCCATCGCAGTCTTTAACACTGGTAGCATGCCGCGACAGCGTGGACGTGAACCGTATGTGCAGTTGACGGACTTTGAGCGAGGGCGTATAGTGGGCATGCGGAAGGCCGGGTGGACGTACCGCCGAATTGCTCAACACGTGGGGCGTGAGGTCTCCACAGTACATCGATGTTGTCGCCAGTGCTCGGCGGAAGGTGCACGTGCCCGTCGACCTGGGACCGGACCGCAGCGACGCACGGATGCACGCCAAGACCGTAGGATCCTACGCAGTGCCGTAGGGGACCGCACCGCCACTTCCCAGCAAATTAGGGACACTGTTGCTCCTGGGGTATCGGCGAGGACCATTCGCAACCGTCTCCATGAAGCTGGGCTACGGTCCCGCACACCGTTAGGCCGTCTTCCGCTCACGCCCCAACATCGTGCAGCCTGCCTCCAGTGGTGTCGCGACAGGCGTGAATGGAGGGACGAATGGAGACGTGTCGTCTTCAGCGATGAGAGTCGCTTCTGCCTTGGTGCCAATGATGGTCGTACGCGTGTTTGGCGCCGTGCCGGTGAGCGCCACAATCAGGACTGCATACGACCGAGGCACACAGGGCCAACACCCGGCATCATGGTGTAGGGAGCGATCTCCTACACTGGCCGTACAACACTGGTGATCGTCGAGGGGACACTGAATAGTGCACGGTACATCCAAACCGTCATCGAACCCATCGTTCTACCATTCCTAGACCGGCAAGGGAACTTGCTGTTCCAACAGGACAATGCACGTCCGCATGTATCCCGTGCCACCCAACGTGCTCTAGAAGGTGTAAGTGAACTACCCTGGCCAGCAAGATCTCCGGATCTGTCCCCCATTGAGCATGTTTGGGACTGGATGAAGCGTCGTCTCACGCGGTCTGCACGTCCAGCACGAACGCTGGTCCAACTGAGGCGCCAGGTGGAAATGGCATGGCAAGCCGTTCCACAGGACTACATCCAGCATCTCTACGATCGTCTCCATGGGAGAATAGCAGCCTGCATTGCTGCGAAAGGTGGATATACACTGTACTAGTGCCGACATTGTGCATGCTCTGTTGCCTGTGTCTATGTGCCTGTGGTTCTGTCAGTGTGATCATGTGATGTATCTGACCCCAGGAATGTGTCAATAAAGTTTCCCCTTCCTGGGACAATGAATTCACGGTGTTCTTATTTCAATTTCCAGGAGTGTATATACTGTGAGGGCAATGTCAGAATTCCCAGATTTTTGAATAGGGGTCGACAAGAGGTTCTCGAACTTACACCACATATAGCTCGAACAGCCCGTTTTTGAGCCAAAAATACCCTTTCTGAATCAGAATAATTACCCCAAAAAATAATACCATACGACATAAGCGTATGAAAATATGCGAAGTAGACTACTTTACGTGTTGAAGTGTCACTTATTTCAGATACTGTTCTAATGGTAAATAATGCAGCATTGACAAACGCGCTATTTACCTGGCATTATGTGCCTACCGCTATCTAACAGCCAACGCCGAAGCCTGAAGAATTCATGGAGTGGTACGTTCGGTCGAAGAAGAGAAAGCTTTCGATGCAGTTGGCCATGACTTTCTGTGCACAACGATGGCAGCCGTGAACATACCACAACAGTTCATCACGACAGTAATGTGACTTCTTCATGGATTGCAGCTAGTGATCTTAGTCCGCAGACTTCTGACAAGACCAATACAGATACAGGGCTCTGTCAGGCAACGGTGTCCATCTCCACGGCCCTGTTTGCACTTGCGATCGATCCGCTGTCGATGGAAGTCCAAAGTACGCTACAGGGCATCAATGTGCGAGGGGTTAAATTTGTGTACCGAGCGTAAGCGGGTGATGTGGTATTTTTGATACTCTCGGACGAACATATTGCCATAGATTTAGCTCTTGAGACATACAAAAAATCGTCTGACGCACACATCAACAGACAAAATCGGGAATCATAAACATTGGTCGTGGGTTACCTGCGCAACCGGATGGGTACATTAGGGTGGTCACTTACATGAAATGTTTGCGGGTGGTGTGCTCTGATACAACACGCCATACAATAGCTCTCAACTACAAACTTCTCTTGACCAACATCCGCGCCTGTATCCGCCTACTCTCCTGGCGATCCTTGATGCGCTCCAAAAGACTGACTTAGTTAACACCTTCTTGGCGCCGAAGTTTACACATTTGGCAAGAATCTATCCAATTCCGCGAGCGACAGCGAACAGACTCCAGGTAGCCATCGGATATCACGTGAACCAAGGACATGTCTTCAAAGTGAGATACGTAACGCTCACTCTCCCCGTGATGGTCGGCGGCCTAGGACTCAACGAATGAGTACGTCAAGGATTTGGCGTTATTCGTGCGACTGACGTTATGGCACTGGAAACGCTACCACAGCAGTCTGACCTCATTCTTCCTCAAGGAAATTGTGCCACCCAACGTGGACCCACTGACAGATATTCACCACGTCCCCACAGCATTGACCCACTGCCGTACGTTTCTGCTAGAATATAGTTACTCATGAAGATGCTGGGCATTTACGATCTGCCCACGGTTCGCAGGGTGTACGGTAGCCCACGTTGCGGCAGTAACAGAACTTGATCAAAATCAAATGTCCTACGGGTGCCTGGAATGCAATCTGATGTAAGATATACACCCCCCCCCCCCCACTCCAGCTTATAGATGGCGGTGTGGACTACATGGTACTATTATGTGAACGGAAAATACCTCATGCGATCACGTCTGCACAAAATCCATCTCACAGCAACACTGTTGTGCTAGACCTACCACATGCATGATACAGACATCCACCGACTGGTTTGTGGAGCGGCATAGGAAGTGTAGCAACTGCTCTTCTGCATATTGGCCTTCCTCTAACGAACCGCGTCTCATACTATTTCAGTGTCGTCGTTACATTACCCTGACGACATTCCCGAGAATGAAGGGAAATGCAGAACACCTGCTAAAGGAAGTTACTGTGTACTGTATATTATAAACCGCCGAATATGATGTTGTTGACACTAGAACATTCTCAGAGAGCCACCACCCGAATTCACCGTTACTATACAAGCATGGAGAACACGGCTGCGAGTCAGGACAGCCCGCGCGTCTCGATATCTTCTGTCTCCACGTTTTGAAATGTGTTCCGGAAGGCAATCACGTATCTTATAAAACTGGAAGGGCCTTTCATGTTTTCGCTTCCTTTCTTACGACATTTTTTCGCAAAAGGGAAAGACTGTCAAGATTGTGTAAATGTAACTAATGTAAACATGCTGATAGGTATTTCCATATTCCCGTGCATAAACTGTATTCTTTAAAAGAATAACAAAAAATTAGAACCATGCTAAGTAAAAAAAAATGTTCACACCTGCGATTACAAAAAAATGGAGCAGGAGACCTGGGTTCGAGTCATGAATTGGCACAAATTTTAAAGAAAGAAAAGGGGAAAAAAAATTGAGTAGAGTGCTGGGACATCAAACCGTCATCGACCCTGTAGCTATGATTCGAATCGTCATTAGGTTCCTTTTTATTTTTAGACGTCCGTTTCCTATTTCTCGCCGTTGAAAAGAAGGACATCATTTTGTCACATGACAATAGTCCATCACATGGCAGTGGGGTCCATTGAACTACATGCATGTATCTACTAACTGTGCAGTGCACAACCATAACTGGTCCTGTCAAGTCTCATGTCTAATTTTTGTATCGCTCTCTTGTTCTGCTCTGCGAAACGAAACGAAGAACACGTTTGGCGACATCGTCTTTGGTGCTCCTGATTTGCCAACTTGAATGCTAATTAACTCGGAAACGGCACAACGTATCGATTTTTTTTCTTAACAATTATTCCTCAGCACACCCTACACTGCAACACGCTTACAAACTTTCGAGACTGTTTTTGTCCACTCTGTGTAGTCTGCACTATATCGTGAACTCAAGCGAACAACATTGCAACAAAATGACGCTAGATTATTGACTTAGGTAAACTAGAACTACTCAACCTTGAAAATTGGCTGACATCGTGACCAGTCGTTATTAGAGGTAGTTACGTTTAGATAGGCCGTTTCTAATACCGTATTTTGCTCTATGGCATCATCACCCCAAAAGGAGAATACAGAGCTATAATCTATGTAAACAACAAAAAATATGTATCGAGACGTGAACCGCCTTCTAGAGAAACAGGCTATTGCGTTATTTGTGTAAATAAATAGCTTTATCAATAGTGACTAGTTATTTTTACCCTGTATTTTCTTAACAATCCATGGCCGGGCGGTTCTAGGCGCTCCAGTCCGGAGCCGCGCTGCTGCTACGGTCGCAGGTTCGAATCCTGCCTCGGGCATGGGTGTGTGTGATGTCCTTAGGTTAGTTAGGTTTAAGTAGTTCTAAGTTCTAGGGGACTGATGACCTCAGCAGTTAAGTCCCATAGTCCTCAGAGCCATCTGAACCTTTTGCAAGAGAAATTGAAAGTTGAGTGGACTCAGGATTGGATCGTTATGTGCAAAACACACCGAAAAGGGTGAATGGGGATCTCATAAAATCTGACTCCTTCATCGTTATCTTCAATAGCCTGAAGCTCCCAGAGCATATCAAGGCAGTTTTCCTTCACCTAAGTGTATGGCCATAGTCCCCAACTCAGTGGCCTGTTTTAAATTCCAGCATTTGGAGCACACCACCTTAGGATGTAAGGGTGAAGCCAATTGTGGCAAATGTTGCAAGGCTAAGAGAGGCCTTGCTGTTTTTGTCAAAACCACACACCACTCCTTTGCTCTCGCCTTGGTTACTGACTTACAATCAGTAGCCTTTACTGTCCATGTGGATAAAAGGATCGTTATCTGCTACCTGTATTTATCTCCACAGGATGCAATAGACTTTCAGGCTCTCATAGATATTATAGCACATTTCCCTTGCCCATTTCTCCTTCTAGGTGATTTCAGTGTCCATAATGTACTATGGGGTTCGACCTATACTTGCCCCAAGGGTCGAGTCTCGGTGAATCTCATCATGTATCAGGAGCTGTGCATCCTCAACACAGGCAGTCCCAGTCATTTCGCGGCTGATACTGGGTCATCGTCAACCATCGACCTCTCTTTCTGCTCTCCATCTCTTGCAGACTCAGCTCAGTGGGAAGTAAATGAGGACCTTCTTCCAGTGACCACTTCCCACTGTGGATACACCTGCTGGAAACATCCCAGAGGTGTTGTATGGGATTTAGGTCAGGACCCTGTGTAGGCCAGTCCATTACAGGGATGTCATTGTCGTATAACCATTCCCCACAGGCCGAGCATTATGAACAGGTGCTCGATAGTGTTCAAAGATGCAATCGCTATCCCCGAATTGTTCTTCAACAGTGGGAAGCACGATGGTGCTTAAAATAACAAAGGAGACCTGGGCTATGATAGTACCACGCAAGACAACATGGGGTGCAAGCCACCTCCATGAGAAACACGACCGCACCGTAACACCACCGCCTCCCAATTTTACTGTTGGCACTGTACACGTTGGCAGATGACTTTCACTGTACATTCGCCATACCCACACCTTGACGTCGGATCGCCACATTTTGTACCGTGATTCGTCACTCCACACAACGTTTTTCCACTGTTCAACCGTCCAATGTTTACGTTCCTTACACCAAGCGAGGCGTCGTTTGGGATTTACCGGCGTAATGTGTGGCTTACGAGCAGCCGCTCGACCATGAAATCGAAGTATTCTCATCTCCCGCCAAACTGTCATAGTACTTGCAGTGGATCCTGATGCAGTCTGGAATTCCTGTGTGATGGTCTGGATAGATGTCTTCCTATTACACATTACGATGCTCTTCAACTGTCAGCGGTCTCTGTCAGTCAACAGACGAGGTCAACCTGTACGCTTCTCTGCTGTACGTGTCCCTTCACGTCTCCACTTCACTATCACATCGGAAACAGTTGACCTAGGAATGTTTAGGAGTGTGGAAATCTCGCGTACAGACGTATGACAGAAGTGACACCCAATCACCTGACCACGTTCGAGGTCCGAGAGTTCCGCGCAGCGTCCCATTCTCCTCTCTCACGACGTCTAATGATCCCGCCATGATCAGATATTGTGCCACCTTCTGCAATACATTTTCCATCTTCTATAATTAGAGGGAACAGTTGTAACTTTCTCATTGGTGGAGCCTACACTGATTTCTGAGTAGGAAAGGAGGCAACAGTTACAACAGCAACGAATGACTGTTGTGTGTTGGTAGCATTTGTAAGTAGCAGGCAGTAATTACAAAAATATACGACTTTTACTGTACACACAGATGCAAGTTGTACACGGCGACAATTATTGAAAAATATGAATAACGTAAATTAATTACAAACTACGGCGTGCTCACAGTTTATTCAACATGTAAACGTCGCTACAGATGTTAGGATTTAGGTTATGGTATGTTCGGTATGCCTGACACCATTGGCGATAACGTGGCGCAGACGAATAGCGAAGTTCTGAATGACCCCCTAAAGTGTCGGAACATAGATGCTGTCGATGACCTCCTGAATGGCTGTTTCCAGCTCAAGAGCGACAGCACCAGCAGCAGCGAGTACTGTTTGTATAAAGCGTTTATTTTGCATTTTGTTTACGACCTTCCACTAAGGAAGGGGTTCTATTTGTGTTTATCTGCTCTGCATAGTAACTAACAGTTCTTGATAAAACTTTACGTAGTTTTCGTGTTAGATTTCTTAGTGTTTTCTTGATCGTTTAGAACAGAAAGCGCCCTAAAACCGTTTTTTGTTTGTTTCGCGGCCGTTAGCCACTAGTCACTTGAATCAGCAGTTGTCTTGTGACAGCCAGAGCGACAGCACCAGCAGCAGCGAGTACTGTTTGTATAAAGCGTTTTTGTACTTATTTGCTGCGCTTAGCTTTTAAATAGTTTTTCTGGGAAAACCTAGCGTAGTTTTCGCGTCTCGTATTTCAGTGAGTGTTTCTTGATTATCAGAGTAGCTCATCAGAAGATTATCTTGGGAATTTGTCACCGTATAGAGTAGGGTAAACATAGTCATGTGTAGGGGCTGTGGTTGTTGTGAGCGGACGCAAGGAGAATTGGCCACTCTTCGGGGGCAGGTGGAGGCTTTGTCTGTTAGGCTCATCGAGCTCGAGGCGCAGGCGTCGGCTCGTAGTGGCGTTGGGGCAACTGTGGTGAGACCTATGCCTACTTCGGTGGCCTTGGAATCACATGGAACCCCTGATGTCGCTGCGTCTTCCGGCAGTGAGCATCTTACCGGTCAGCCATCACTCCAGGGTGAATGGCGGACAGTGGTGGGCTCGCGCGTGCCTGGCCGAAAGGCGAAGGTGGGATCTGGCCGCGTGGCAGCTGCCTTACCCCTTTCCAACAGGTACGGGGTGCTTCCTAGTGGTGATGACATCGTTTCCGAGCCACCACAGGGTGCCTCGCCTGTTGGGCCAGTGGCCGATTCTCCGGCAAGGTCCCGACAGTCACAGAGGGCGGGCCTATTAGTTATAGGGAGCTCCAACGTTAGGCGGGTTATGGAGCCCCTCAGGAAAATAGCGGGTAGGTCGGGGAAGAATGCCAGTGTGCACTCGGTGTGCTTGCCGGGGGGTCTCGTCCGTAATGTGGAGGAGGCCCTTCCGGCAGCTATTGAACGCACTGGGTGTGACCGGCTGCAGATAGTAGCACATGTCGGAACGAATGACGCCTGCCGCTTGGGTTCTGAGGCCATCCTTGGTTCCTTCCGGCGGCTGGCTGATTTGGTGAAGACAACCAGCATCGCACGCGGAGTGCAAGCTGAGCTTAATATCTGCAGCATAGTGCCCAGAGTCGATCGCGGTCCTCTGGTTTGGAGCCGTGTGGAGGGTCTAAACCAGAGGCTCAGACGACTCTGCGACTATAATGGTTGCAAATTCATCGACCTCCGTTATTGGGTGGAGAACTGTAGGGCCCCCCTAGACAGGTCAGGCGTGCACTACACACCGGAAGCTGCTACTAGGGTAGCAGAGTACGTGTGGCGTGCACACGGGGGTTTTTTAGGTTAGAGGGACCCCCAATTGGGCGAAACGATAAAATACCTGACGGCTTACCAGAGAGGACATTATCATCGTTGATAAAGAATGTCCGTCCTCAGAGACCAAAAACAGGAAAAGTTAACGTAATATTGGTAAACTGCAGGAGTATCCAGGGCAAGGTTCCTGAATTAGTATCTCTTATTGAAGGAAATAGTGCGCATATAGTATTAGGAACGGAAAGTTGGTTAAAACCGGAAGTGAACAGTAACGAAATCCTAGACACAGAATGGAATATATACCGCAAGGATAGGATAAACGCCAATGGTGGAGGAGTATTTATAGCAGTAAAGAATTCAATAATATCCAGTGAAGTTATTAGCGAATGCGAATGTGAAATAATCTGGGTTAAGTTAAGTATCAAAGGTGGGTCAGATATGATAGTCGGATGCTTCTATAGACCACCTGCATCAGCAACCGTAGTAGTTGAGCGCCTCAGAGAGAACCTGCAGAACGTCGTGAAGAAGTTTCGTGATCATACTATTGTAATAGGGGGAGACTTCAATCTGCCAGGTATAGAATGGGATAGTCACACAATCAGAACTGGAGCCAGGGACAGAGACTCTTGTGACATTATCCTGACTGCCTTGTCCGAGAATTACTTCGAGCAGATAGTTAGAGAACCAACTCGTGAAGCTAACGTTTTAGACCTCATAGCAACAAATAGACCGGAACTTTTCGACTCCGTGAATGTAGAAGAGGGTATCAGTGATCATAAGTCAGT
Source organism: Schistocerca serialis cubense (assembly GCF_023864345.2). Lineage (NCBI taxonomy): Eukaryota > Metazoa > Arthropoda > Insecta > Orthoptera > Acrididae > Schistocerca > Schistocerca serialis. Next base: position 315,625,572 of record NC_064640.1, on the reverse strand, counting down.
GGTTGCATCAATGACTACAAGTGTAATAAGAAATGCCAAGAAAGGAAGGAAAATATATTTGCTTAACAAGAGTGATAGGGCACAAATCGCAGAATATCTGAGTGACCACCATCAAACGTTCATTTCTGAGGAAGAGGATGTAGAACAAAAATGGAAAAAATTCAGAAACATCGTCCAGTACGCCTTAGATAAGTTCGTACCGACTAAGGTCCAAAGCGAGGGGAAAGATCCACCGTGGTATAACAATCATGTACGAAAGGTACTACGGAAACAAAGAAAGCTTCATCATAGGTTTAAGAGTAGTCGAATCATAGCTGATAAGGAAAAGCTGAACGAAGCGAAAAAGAGCGTAAAGAGAGCAATGAGAGAAGCATTCAACGAATTCGAACATAAAACATTGGCAAACAATCTAAACAAGAACCCTAAAAAGTTTTGGTCATATGTAAAATCGGTAAGCGGATCTAAATCCCCTATTCAGTCACTCGTTGACCACGATGGCACCGAAACAGAGGACGACCGAAGAAAGGCAGAAATACTGAATTCAGTGTTCCGAAACTGTTTCACTGCGGAAAATCGTAACACGGTCCCTGACTTCAGCCGTCGCACGGACGCCAAAATGGAAAATATTGAAATAAACGATATCGGAATTGAAAAACAACTGCTATCACTTAGTAGCGGAAAAGCATCCGGACCAGACGAGATACCCTTAAGATTCTACAGTGATTATGCTAAAGAACTTGCCCCCTTTCTATCAGCAATTTATCGTAGATCGCTGGAAGAACGTAAAGTACCTAGCGACTGGAAGAAAGCGCAGGTCGTTCCCATTTTCAAGAAGGGTCATAAATCAGATGCGAATAATTATAGGCCTATTTCGCTTACGTCAATCTGTTGTAGAATAATGGAACATGTTTTGTGTTCTCGTATTATGATGTTCTTAGAAAATACAAATCTCCTTCATCATAACCAACATGGATTTCGCAAACAGAGATCATGTGAAACTCAGCTCGCCCTATTTGCCCAAGAAATTCACAGTGCCGTAGACACTGGCGAGCAGATTGATGCCGTATTCCTGGACTTCAGGAAGGCATTTGATACGGTTCCGCACTTACGTTTAGTGAAAAAAATACGAGCTTACGGAATATCGGACCAGGTTTGTGATTGGATTCAGGATTTCCTAGAAGAAAGAACACAACATGTCATTCTTAACGGTTCAAAATCTGCAGATGTAGAGGTAATTTCGGGAGTACCGCAGGGATGCGTGATAGGACCTTTATTGTTTACAATATACATAAATGACTTAGTTGACAACATCGGTAGCTCCGTGAGGCTATTTGCAGATGACACGGTTGTCTACAAGAAAGTAGCAACATCAGAAGACTCGTACGTACTCCAGGAGGACCTGCAGAGGATTAATGCATGGTGCGACAGCTGGCAGCTTTCCCTAAACGTAGATAAATGTAATATAATGCGCATACATAGGGGCAGAAATCCATTCCAGTACGATTATGCCATAGGTGGTAAATCATTGGAAGCGGTAACGACCGTAAAATACTTAGGAGTTACTATCCGGAGCGATCTGAAGTGGAATGATCACATAAAACAAATAGTGGGAAAAGCAGGCGCCAGGTTGAGATTCATAGGAAGAATTCTAAGAAAATGTGACTCATCGACGAAAGAAGTAGCTTACAAAACGCTTGTTCGTCCGATTCTTGAGTATTGCTCATCAGTATGGGACCCTTACCAGGTTGGATTAATAGAAGAGATAGACATGATCCAGCGAAAAGCAGCGCGATTCGTCATGGGGACATTTAGTCAGCGCGAGAGCGTTACGGAGATGCTGAACAAGCTCCAGTGGCGGACACTTCAAGAAAGGCGTTACGCAATACGGAGAGGTTTATTATCGAAATTACGAGAGAGCACATTCCGGGAAGAGATGGGCAACATATTACTACCGCCCACATATATCTCGCGTAATGATCACAACGAAAAGATCCGAGAAATTAGAGCAAATACGGAGACTTACAAGCAGTCGTTCTTTCCACGCACAATTCGTGAATGGAACAGGGAAGGGGGGATCAGATAGTGGTACAATAAGTACCCTCCGCCACACACCGTAAGGTGGCTCGCGGAGTATAGATGTAGATGTAGATGTAGATGTAGATGTAGAAGAATGGTTTTGCGGTTGTTGTTGTATACCTTTTGTTTAATACAGCTCCACAAAAAGGAGTCGCATGTGTTCAAGGCCGGAGAATATGGCGGCTAATCGAGGCTCATGCCAATGGCCTCTGGGTACCCCACAACTAGAACGCGGTATCCCAGGATACGATCGACTGCATGCGAGAGTCAGCGCCTCCATTGCCAGTCGTGGAGGCTACACCTACTAACATAGGTGTTTCAACATGGATCGGTACCTAGTACCTCAGAACTGCTTGTGCTACACATCTGTAATTATACCCATTTCATGTAATCAATATACACTGCACCAACAATAAATCTTCAGTGAATTGGAAATCTCTAAAATGGTGTACTGACTTTTTATAGAAGTGTGTATCGTAAACTGTCATGGAAAGCCCAAGTTTAGGATCTTCTTCACAAACTCAGTGTTGCTATATAACATTATAACAGTATTTGCAATAAGTGTGGGTCCAACTCGAAATTTAGTCTAACTTGCTTATTTTCATTCGCTTGTGACAAACGAAATTATATTCTGTGGTAGGTCTTCCCATTCGCATAGAGTAATTTTAGCTCAGAGCAGTTCGAACAGTGTGTAGTGTAAATTCTCAAACCTCTTGGGACCCTTGCTCTCGAGTCTGGGAATTCTGACAATGGCTAATTCTGAATTTCCAAGAATTAGCCGCTTTCACTCAGTTAATACTAGGCAGAAATCCAGTCTCTCCTCTTGTGCAGAAAGCCGTACAGTGTTCTGCTGCACCCATTTTCAGTAAGCTACCACAAGAATTTAAAAAAAATTAATTGTAATCCTTGCACATTCCGGACCAAACTGAAGAATTCCTCTGGGATCAATCCTTCTATTCTGTCCTTCCTGGACGAAAATTAAGCTCGTTACTATGTTGTATTGTAGGTTATGATAATATATACTCGCAGCTTGTCATCTGCATAGAATTCGTCTAAATCTTATTTTATAAACGTTAATTTCATGTACTGACTCGCTCCATAATCGTGGAGATTTTCTCATCAGTTTGGTCTTGCGGAACTACCTGTGTAAAATAAAATTTTGAACAATTAGAAAAATGGTCGTTCAGAGGAAGAGAACAATGAACCAGAATCCGGGTATCATTTTGTCAGGATTAACGTGATACGCGGTAATCAAGAATACGCGGCACATAGTTAGTCAAATGAGAGACGACTGCTGAATGACATGATTGCCTCCATCGTGAACGAAGCCAAGTGCTTATCTAGATGTTTCTGTTGCACATAAACTAGTTCGATTCACTGAAATGAAATAAAAACACTACCGAACGTTCTAGAGACAGAATGAAATGTACTTCTCCTACTCAAATAATACCTGGTCGCTCCAATTGAAGCATGAATATATCTATGTTTCAAGGAAACAAAAAGTCGTACCATTTCAACCTCTGGACTACGTCTCCCCTTCTTGAGATGTCCAGTCGAGGCGATGGGCACCGGAGAGCACTTTCTACAGGGGTGGGGCCTGGACGGCTGAAAATGCCGATGCTGAAAAGCGGGAACTGTCGTGATTAGTCGAGAACGAACCCGCTTTCTAGAGGAAGCTACCAGTATCATAAATTGGGGAGTGCTCTGATTCGTGGATAAAGAACTAGGATCCTGCTCTGCAAAAAGCTGACAGAACCGATATTACAGCACGAGCTACACAAGAAACCACTGTTTCCCTCGCCAGTCAAGTCGGACCAACATGCTCACAGAAACTGACTAACCAGAAATTATCTGTGGAAATGGAGAGGATGGCGATAAGGAAGCTGATCGATACATGAAATAAATATGCACTCCTATACTGCAGATTCCCTTCACGTGACAAAATGACACAGATAAACCATCTTGATTCTCTATATATGTATATCCATGAATATGAATTAGTCGGTAATAAAAATAGGCTTTCACAACCGTCTTCAAACTGGCTGCTACTATATACGTAGTACTTTGTTTACATATGGTTGATAGGAACTCTAGCTCTTCCCTCTCTTCAAACAGACATAACGCAAATGTACAAGTTAGTAGGATCCAAGGGTTTAGTTCTCAACTCGCATCCGCTGCCTACGACTCTATGTGGCCGCGTCTTGCTAGCTGTGGGAGGTTACTGCAACTGGTTTGTGTAGAGCAACAGTCAGCAGTGGTTCCGTCAGCACACTCCCGCTTTAATTGATATCCTGAGCCAAGTAGTGACAGAGCCGCTCAGCGGTAAAACTTGAACGGCGAAACTATAGGCCCTAAAGCCGCTAGCGTCTCATCGTTAAGAGGTCAGTTGGTCAGTCGCTCTCAGCGCATCTTGATCGACGTCACGGCTTCAACGTGAACCCGTCTCGTCATTACCGTACCTTGCTGCATGTTCCATCCTCTCAAGCCCGGTTAGGCCCTGACAAATCACTGCTTACTGTGAACAGCTGTGATGCAGCAATGTTTTCTTCCTATGTTGCTTGAAGAATGCATATGTGTGTGTGCGTGCGAGCGCGCGTGTATGTATGTGTGTGTATGTAAGTGAGCGTGTGTGAACGCGCGCGCTCACGCGCTCCAGTGTATTGCTCGGTTAATATCACGGCATCTTTTCCCCACAGCTAATTGCTAACTTTGATATAATGAACACGGTTCTGGTAGGCCCATTTAAACTATGACCTTACCGCTAAAGACACCAATCAGTTGCTTTTGTTTGTTATTATTCTATAATTATAGGTTTTCGTGTAGAGCACAGCCGGCAAGAATGAGCCATCTCTTGCAAATTACGGAAAATTTTAGGTCCACTATCATCCGAAGTACAGGACATGGACTCCTCCTGCATGTGTTTAAGGAATTCCGAATCGCTTGCACAAGGGACAAATGGTGTTTATTGCCTTTGCACGTGGAATAAGTAGACGTCCTAGTAACACCTCTCAGGAGCTTATTCCCCTCTCAGCTTCCATCACCTCCTCTTCTCTTCACCGCCACGTCACTGCACACACAAAAAGAACCAGCCAGATTCGTTGTTTTTGTATCTTGTGTTAGGCTTTTCATTGCTACGTGGCTACAGCACTCCACATTCATTTGAACGTGATATGTGTATTCAAACCTCGGCCTCCCTCTACAATTTTTGCCTCGAAAACTTATTTAATTAACTGTCCCTTGATTATTCGAGTTGTGTCCCATCAAACTAACTCTTCTTCTAGTCAATTTGTTCCATAAAGTCCTTTTTCCAGTTTAATTCAGTACCTCGTCGTAAGTTATTCCATATAACCATTTAATCTTAAAACCTTCTTCGTTAGCACCACATTTCAAAAGCGTCTGTTCTCCTATTACCACTTCTGATAATCGTCCGCATATGATTTCCATATGTGTCCAGTCCCAGAAACCACTGATTCCAGAAAAGGCTTCCTAAAACTTAAATTGATTTTCGATGCTAGCATATTACACTTTTTGCAGGTAAGCTATTCTTGCTAGTGATAGTCGGAATTTTATATCCTCTTTACTTCTTCCAATCTCCCCCCCCCCCCCTAATGAACCATGGACCTTGCCGTTGGTGAGGAGGCTTGCGTGCCTCAATGACACAGATAGCCGTACTGTAGGTGCAACCACAACGGAAGGATATCTGTTGAGAGGCCAGACAAACGTGTGGTTCGTGGAGAGGGGCAGCAGCCTTTTCAGTAGTTGCAGGGACAACAGTCAGGATGATTGACTGACATGGCCCTGTAACATTAACCAAAACGGCTTTGATGTGCGGGTACTGCGAACGGCTGAAAACAAGGGGAAACTACAGCCGTAATTTTTCCCGAGGGCATGCAGCTTATCTGTATGGTTAAATGATGATGGCGACCTCTTCGGTAGATTATTCCGGAGGTAAAATAGTCCCCCATTCGGATCTCCAGACGGGGGCTACTCAGAAGGATGTCGTTATCAGGAGAAAGAAAACTGGCGTTTTACGGATGCTAGCGTGGAATGTCAGATCCCTTAATCGGGCAGATAGGTTAGAAAATTTAAAAAAGGAAATGGATAGGTTAAAGTCAGATATAGTGGGAATTAGTGATGTTCAGTGGCAGGCGGAACAAGACTTCTGGTCAGGTGACTCCATTGTTATAAATACGGAATCAAATAGGGGTATTGCTGGAGTAGGCTTAATAATGAATAAAAAATAGGAGCATGGGTCAGCTACTACGAACAGCATAGTGAACGCATTATTGTGGCCAAGATAGACACGAAGCCCACACGTACCACAGTAGTAGAAGTTTACATGCCAACAAGCTCCACAGATGATGAAGATATTGAAGAAATATGTGATGGGATAAAAGAAATTTTTCAGATAGTGAATGGAGACGAAAATTTAACAGTCATGGGGGATCGAATTTGATAGTATGAAAAGGAAGAGAAGGAAATGAAGTAGGTGAATATGGAATGGGGATAACGAATGAAAGAGGAAGCCGCCTAGTAGAATTTTGCACAGAGCATAACTTGATCATAGCTAACACTTGGTTTAAGAAACATGAAAGAAGGTTGTATACGTGGAAGAGGCCTGGAGACACTGGAAGGTTTCAGATAGATTATATAATGGTAAGACGGAGACTTAGAAACAAACGTTTTAAATTGTAAGACGTTTCCATGGGCAGATATGACCATAATTTATTGGTTATGAACTGTAAAGTAAAACTGAAGAAACTGCAAAGAGGTGGGAATTTACGGAGATGGGACCTGGATAAACTGAAAGAACCAGAGGTTGTAGAGAGTTTCAGAGAGAGCATTAGGGAAAGATTGACTCGAACAAGGGAAAGAAATACGATAGAAGAAGAATGGGTGGCTTTGAGAGATGAAATAGTGAAGGCAGCAGAGGATCAAGAAGGTAAAAAGCCGAGGGCTAGTAGAAATCCTTGGGTAACAGAATAGATGTTGAATTTAATTGATGAAAGGAGAAAGTATAAAAATGGAGTAAATGAAGCAGGCAAAAAGGAATACAAACGTCTCAAAAATGAGATCGACAGGAAGAGCAAAATGGCTAAGCAGGGATGGCTAGAGGACAAATATAAGGATGTAGAGGCTAATCTCACTAGAGGTAAGATAGATACTGCCTACAGGAAAATTAAAGATGGCTGGCTCTTAGCACTATGGGACTTAACATCTGTGGTCATCAGTCCCCTAGAACTTAGAACTAATTAAACCTAACTAACCTAAGGACATCACACACATCCATGCCCGAGGTAGGATTCGAACCTGCGACCGTAGCAGTCGCGCGGTTCCAGACTGTAGCGCCGCTAGACCACCGCGGCCGGCAAAATTAAAGAGACCTTTGGAGAAAAGAAAACCACTTGTATGAATATCAAGAGCTCAGATGGAAAACCAGATCTAAGCAAAGAAGGGAAAGCAGAAAGGTTGAAGCGGCATACAGAGAGTCTATACAAGGGCGATGTACTTGAGGGCAATGTTATGGAAATGGAAAAGGATGTAAGTGGAGATGAAATGGGAGATGTGGTACAAAGCAAAGAATTTGACGGGGGACTGAAAGACCTAAGTCGAAACAAGGCCCCGGTAGAAGACAACATTCCATTAGAACCACTCATAACCTTGGGAGAGCCAGCTATGACAAAACTCTACCATCTGGTGAGCAAGATGTATGAGACAGGCGAAGTACTCTCAGACTTAAAGAAGAATATAATAATTCCAATCCCAAAGAAAGGAGGAGTTGACAGGTGTGAAAATTACAGCACAATCAATGTAATAAGTCACGGCTGCAAAATTCTTACACGAATTCTTTACAGACGAATGGAAAAACTCGTAGAAGCCGACCTTGTGGAAGATCAGTTCTGATTCCGTAGATATGTTGGAATACGTGAGGCAATACTGACCGTACGACTTATCTTAGAAGATAGGTTAAGTAAAGGCAAACCTACGTTTCTAGCATTTGTAGACTTAGAGAAAGCTTTTGACAATGTTGACTGGAATACTCTCTTTCAAATCCTGAAGGTGGCAGGGGTAAAATACAGGTAGCGAAAGGCTATTTACAAGTTTTACAAGAACCAGATGGCAGTTAGAAGAATCGAGGGGCATGAAAGGGAAGCAGTGGTTAGGTATGGAGTGAGACAGGGTTGTAGCCTATCCCCGATGATATTTAGTCTGTATATCGAGCAAGGAGTAAAGGAAACAAAAGAAGAATTTGGAGTAAGAATTAAAATCCATGGAGAAGAAATAAAACTTGGAGGTTCGCCTATGACATTGTAATTCTGTCAGAGACAGCAAAGGACCTGGAAGAGCAGTTGAACGGAATGGACAGTGTCTTGAAAGGCGGATATAAGATGAAAGTCAACAAGAGCAAAACGAGGATAATGAAATGTAGTCTAATAAATTAGGTGCTGCTATGGGAATTAGATTAGGAAATGAGTCACAAAAAGTAGTAGATGAGTTCTACTATTTGGAGAGTAAAATAACTGATGATTGTCGATGTAGAGAAGTAGAGTAGACTAGCAATGGCAAGAAAAGCGTCTTTGAAGAAGAGAAATTTGTTAACATCAAGTATAGATATGTCAAGAAGTCTTTTGTAAAAGTATTTGTATGGATTGTAGCCATGTATGGATTTGAAACATGGACGATAAATAGTTTAGACAAGAACAGAATAGAAGCTTTCGAAATGTGGTGTTACAGAAGAATGCTGAAGATAAGATGGGTAGATCACATAACTAATGAGGAGGTACTGAACAGAATCGGGGAGAAGAGGAATATGTGGCACAACTTGACTAGAGGAAGTGATCGGTTGATTGGACACGTTCTGTGGCTTCAAGGGATCACCAATTTAGTGATGGAGGGTAAAAATCGTAGATGGAGACCAAGAGATGAATACACTAAGCAGATTCAGAAGGACTTAGGGTGCAGTAGTTACTGGGAGATGAAGAAGCTTGCCCAGGATGGAGTAGTATGGAGTGTTACATCAAACCAGTCTCTGGACTGAAGACCACAACAACAACAACACTTCTGCCATCGTCAGTTATTTGCTGACAAATAGAAAATCTCGTCTGTTGATGACCTCAGAAGTTAAGTCGCATAGTGCTCAGAGCCATTTGAACCATTCTCGTCTGTTAATTTTAGTGCCTCATTTTCGAAGGTAGTTCTTCCAGTACACATCTTTGTTACTTTATTATTTTGTTTTATTTCATTCTTTCAGTTTTATTTTATTTTATTACGTGATTTCTGCCAACAAAGTGCTTTGATTATACTACCGCCTTCTCTGACGCACATTCGCTCACTCTTCTTCCGATAATATTTTGCATTCTTGGTAGACAGATCCACCACTCCTATCTGTTTTGCTCTGAAACCTGACTATGGTATTATAGTGTCTGAATTATACACAAGATAGGGATTTAGATTTTTGGGTGTTCTGACATAGTGTGAATCTTCTTGGATTTTGTCTTTCACCACTCGCTTCTCACTAAGAATCTCATCTACGTACTTGAATTTCCGTGTACTTTGGTTGTCACTGTACATTCTCTTCAGGGTATACTTTGAATCTATTGCATCTGTGCTCGTGTACTTTGTCTTTTTAATAGAAATTTATAATGCTTTCTTATCCGCTGTTTCTTTTGTGACTTCTACTTATTTGGTTGCAATGATATTACACTGAGGTGACAGGTCATGTTACAGCGATATGCACATGTAAAGACGGCGGTAGTATCACGTACGCAAGGTATAAAAGGTCAGTGTGTTGGCGGGGTTGTCATTTGTACTCAGACGTTTCATGTGAAAAGGTTTCCGATGTGGGTATGGCTGCACGACGGGAATTAACAGACTTTGAACGTATCCGTCAGGACAGAGCGGTGAAATTTGGCGTTAAGGTGCTATGACAGCAGACGACCGACGTAAGTGCCTTTAATAACGACACAACATAGCCTGTAACGCTTCCCCTGGGCTCGTGACCATATCGATTGGACCCCAGACTACAGGGAAACCGTAGTCTTCTCAGATGAACGCTGATTTCGGTTGGTATGAGTGATGATGGATCTAGGGAGTTTCGCAGTCTCCACGAAACCATGGACCCAAGTTGACAACAAGGTAGTGTACAAAATGGTGGTGACTCCTTAATGGTGTTGGCTGTGTTTACATGAAATGGACTGGGTCGTATCCTGTCGTCCAACAGATCCGATCATTGACTGGAAATGGTTATGTTCGGCTACTTGGAGACAATTTACAGCCATTGATGGGCTTCATGTCCCCAAAAAATGATCAAATTTTTGTGGATGCCGATGCGGCACGTCACTGGGCCACAGTTGGCTCAAATGGTTCAAATGGCTCTGAGCACTATGGGACTTAACATCTATGGTCATCAGTCCCCTAGAACTTAGAACTACTTAAACCTAACCAACCTAAAGACATCACACAACACCCAGCCATCACGAGGCAGAGAAAATCCCTGACCCCGCCGGGAAGCGAACCCGGGAACCCGGGCGTGGGAAGCGAGAACGCTACCGCACGACCACGAGCTGCGGGCAGGCCACAGTTGTTCACGATTAGTTTGAAGAACATTCTGGAAAACTCGAGCGAATTATTTGTCCACCCAAATCGCCCAACGTGAATCCCATCGAAGATTTATGGAACATAACCGAGAGGTCAGTTCGTGCACAATATTTTGCACGGGCAACACTCGGAATTCTGCATACGTATATAAGCAGCACAGCTTAATATTTTTGCAGGGAACTTAAACCGACTTGTGTCCATGCCACGTCGAGCTGCTGCACTACGTCGGGACAAAGGAAGTCCTGCGCGGTATTAGGAGGTACCTCATGCCTTTTGCTATCCCAGTGCAAACCATCTGCGCAGACCAGGAATTTGAATTTAACACTGTAACCTAATATGATACCTTCTGAAGATGTCATATCGTGTCATTTCTTGCTGCTATTTCCGGATTTCCTTCTCCAAGACACAAAATAGACAGACTTGGTGAGGAACCGTAGCCTTGTTTTATTCCTTTTCTGATATGGAATTGTTCTGATAGCTCTCCCAACAATTTAACTTGTTTTGTGGCGTTGCTCAGTGTTTCTTGTATACGTTATTTTGCCTTGTCATTTAATGCAATCTCCTTCACCACTCTGACAAATTTCAAAAAAATGGTTCAAATGGCCCTGAGCACTGTGGAAATCAACTTCTGAGGTCATCAGTCCCCTATAACTTAGAACTACTTAAACCTAACTAACGTAAGAACATCACACACATCCATGGCCGAGGCAGGATTCGAACTCACGACCGTACCGGTCGCGCGGTTCCAGACTGTAGCGCCTAGAACCGCTTGGCCACCCCGGCCAACTGACAGATTTATTTCGATGTATGGAGCCATATGCCTTCTTCAAATCAAGAAATCTCATGATTGCCTCTTTATCTCTAGCTAGTTATTTTGGTTTCACTAACTTCTCTAAGGTGAAGGTCTGTTCCTTGCATGACGGTTCTTTATTGAATCCTTCTTGGTACGCTCGCTCAGCTCTATTCCGTAGTGCCTTGGAGAATATGTACCATCAAACTGAAATGTGTGATATGTCTACGTAGTTGATGAGATTTGTTTTATCCCCATTCTTATGTAATGGGTGAATGTCTAACAGTCGAGGCGTCTGAGAAGTTTTGCACTTCATTGATCTGTTTAAGGAGTTTCACTGACTATTCTATTACTTTCTCGTAGAACATTAATGAAGCTGCGCAACAGCTTAATGCTTGTCGGATATTTTGTTATTTTTAGGCTTTTTATGATCTATTTGATCTCCATATCATCCGGTGGTATGCAGTTTAATCAATAAGACGACTGTCCTCCACAGGTTCGCAGTTGACTGGTAACTGAAATGTTTGGCATGAAGGCGACAGTCCTCTTTGTCTTTAAAAATTAATTACCGAAATCTTGAAACAGAAATGTCACCGTGAATAACTACAAAGTTTTGACTTTTAAGTCCATTTTAGTGGCAACGTCTGCCACCGAATGTAACAGCAACACCAAATGTAGTGGAAAGAGGTAGAAGGCACCGTATTAAGACTCGTCCGAGCTTTCCAAGTGATTTATTGTTTCCAACAACAGTGCCCCCGTTCCTCTCGATTTGCATCGCTGGATCCTGCAATGCTGAGGACATCACTTCGTTGTCTGCAAAACGGCTTGGCGCGGAATGGCTGCCTCAGCGACCCGTGCGCGCTCTGCTGTGTTTCGGCCTTGTACGGCAGCGAAGTTGCGTCGTCGTCAGGATGCAGGCAGTTGACTCAGCGGTCATCGTCCACGCCCACTGGGACTTGGACTGCCCTTGGTTCCCTCTTGGAATTAGCTCACTGCCCAATCAGAGAGAAAACAACACATAACAAAGTTACGGCTGTGATGACACTTGGCACAGAGGTGCTCATAATGATCGTTATTTGCCATTGCCTTTTCCTATACTGAGGGACATGTTGCACAAGCTGTTATGCTGATATGCGCCCCTCTTGCTCTAAAATGAACTGGTTTCCCCGGGTCTCATCAGACCTGGCTCCAGAGTTTCATTTAACAAGGTCAGATTCTGCCTTGGCTAAAACTGTAAAGTGGCTTCTGGCCAGTACATCTGTGGCTGTGTAACAGTCAATTGTGTGATTCCTGAAATTGATACTGGCTGGTGGAAGGTTTAACCTATCATGTTACACTAAGTGTCATTAATTAAAATTACGCTCCCCTCGAGCTTTATACGTTTTGCTTCCGCAAATAGTCCCCGCTCAAAACAAAATGCTACTACTACCAAATTGTCGTCAGTGGTGAAGATCTAATGCATTTCAACCCGTCGCAAGCTCAATTTTGGCTCCCTATAGCTTTATTTGTTTCGCTTCTGCAAATACTCCCCGCTCAAAAAAACTTGATACTACTACCAAATCCTCATAGGTGGAGAAGATCCAATACAGCCCGACCTGTTGAAGCTCAATTTTGGCTCCATGATGTTCCTTTCCTCGTGGCTAAAAATAACTGCATCGGGCATGTGTCTGGCTGGACAAGCCATACCTTCCCTTTATGGCAGCTTCGTAATTTCTCCTTTCCCATCTTGGCGTACCGGTTTCTAGTTGCCAAAATCAGCAATACCTCTTTAGTTTTCACTTCAACAAACTTGCTCAACGCTCCCCTTTTTAGTGACCTGAGGACAGGGATCACCATCAGCCTTCCTACCTCTTCAAAAGGACTGCTGTCCGCAGCAGGCTATATTCGAAAATACATACAACATATGAAAATACAATGCCTCATTACTCTACACAAACCCAATGATACATGAAACGAAAACAAAAAAAACTGCAAGTATTCTACTACTTTCTGGATCACAAAGCATACGGTACTTCATGCTGTACTTTATCTTCCTGGTTTTCTCTGTGCTTAGCAGCTCTCTTCACTCTCTCTTTGTTCCTCTTTCCTTCCTGTGACATGCCTGGAATCACATCCGGGCACCCATTAAATGGCCGTAACCGCCCAGTGAGTATTATCGGTGTTCTAGTTGGCAGCTGAAGCTTAACAGTAATGGGGGATGTGGTTTCAACAACTTGATTCAAATGGTTCTGAGCACTATGGGACTTAACATCTCAGGTCATCAGTCCACTAGAACTTAGAACTACTTAAACCTAACTAACGTAAGGACATCACACACAGCCATGGCCGAGGCAGGATTCGAACCTGCGACTGTAGTGGTCGCGCGGTTCCAGACTGAAGCGCCTAGAACCGCTCGGCCACCAGCGGATGGCCAACAACTTGGTATGGCCCTTGATAGCTCGTGAGGAACTTCTTCGTTTTACCTTTTTGAGTATAGGGACTGGACAGTATTACCCATTGCCCCACTCTATACTGCGGTAAGCCTCCTTTCCGCTTTACAGCGTCTTCTTGCCTTTCCAAAGCCTTTTTGTTTGCCTTTTGTACCTGTTTCCAAACATCCCAAATTGTACTTGCGAATTGACGTACAGATTCGCCGGTCCTTCCTTTCTGTATCCTCACCAAATCAAACAGTGATGGCATTTTTTGCCCTTACACTGCCTCATATGGAGACAAACCGGTATTTGTATGGACTTCTGCATTGTATGCACACGAATACAACATGCTTCAAATACTCGTCCCACTGACGGAGATGAGAATCCACATAAAAACTCAGCATCTTTCCAATTGTTCTGTGTACTCGTCCTGTCCTTCCGGTGGCCTGTGGATGCAATGCGCTCGACCTCAACTTCTTTACAGTCAACACTTTAGACAGTTCCTTCATTAAATCCGAAGTGAAGTTGGTCCCTTGGTGAGTAATTATTGTCTCCAGTACATCAAACTTCAAAATCCAGTTATTTACTAACGCTTCCGCGACCATTGCTGCCTGTTGATTTGGTATAGCCACCATCTCCACATACCTCACGTCCCTGACTCTGTCATTGTGTTGCTTTCATTCCCAGTTAGTCCTAAAACAAAATATTTAAGTACAACAATAGCCTGACTCCCTACACCTCAGTATCATCATACTCAGTAACATCATGCTAAAACCAATACAACAGTAATTGAATGCCACGAAAAAAATAATAAATCTTAATTCCCCAAACACACTAACAATTACCCTGACAAAAGAAAAATAATATGCCTACGCAAAACATGTAAAATGGCCTGCCATGAGCCATACCCAAAAACACAAGAAGGCAAGAAAACGTCCAATATTCAAAAGAAAACTGGTCAAAACTCATCACATCTTGTGAATGTAATGCGGGCGGTGGGCTCAAACGTCGTACTGGGTAGACAATGTCCAGTATTTTGACACCAGATGTAGTGGCAACTTCTGTCACCGAATGTAACAGCAACACCAAATGTAGCAGGAAGAGGTAGAGGGCACCATATTAAGACTTGTCAGAGCTTTCCAAGTGATTTATTGATTCAAATAACAGTGCCCCGTTCCTCTCAATCTGTGTTACTGGGCCCCGCAATGCTGAGGACACCACTGTGTTGTCTGCAAAACAGCTTGGAACGGAATGGCTTCCTCAGCGACCCGTGCACGCACTGTTGTGTTTCGGCCTTGTACGGCAGTGGAGTTGCGGCATCATCAGGATGCTGGCAATTGACTCAGCGGTCTGCATCCCCGCCAACTTAGCACCACTTGGTATGAGCTGCAGGCGGCCAGCTGCTTGCTTCTCGCCATCATGGCTAAGGTCGTAGCAACACCAAGCACCCATGACCCGAAGTCCGAATCGGCGGCCCTCGCCTCAGGATGCCTCCGGTGTGTGTTGGAACCCAGGGAGACTGACTGCGGTAACGAGCCGTGGAGTGGCCCGCCGCTGGCTACGGACCCCGCGTCGGCCGCAGAGGGTCAAACTAGCGACCCACCCTGTACTGGAATGTTGGCGTCCCATTTGCTGCTGCGTGTAACTAGTGGTGTGACACGCCCAGCCGTCTAGGAGAGCTGCCATACATGAATTAATCTCCTTAGAAACCAGCACCTATTTATACACGCCTGTTCGTCTGTTTTGCCATATGTGCCGCTTCATGTCACGTAACTTCATCTCAGAATATTGCACAAAACTAACTTTCCCTATCCTAAACCGTGGTGCTGCTACACTATAATGTTATTCTCCTTTAAGTTCTATTCTGTTTCTGGTTGACGATCGTTTTCGAATTTCCGTTTGGCGTTTCTGAAGATCAAAAATGTTCGTTTCTTTTTGTTCTCCAGTTCTTCAAAAATGTGTCTAATGGAAGAATTCTACTTCTCCATAGTTTCAGGTCGTTTTCCTAGAGCATCTTCTCATTCAGGATGACAGTTATTGGACTCCATGAAATCAAATTGTCATAAGTTCTAAACGGTTCATGTTAGGACGTTCGAATGTCACGGTTGGCAGCGGGGCATGATGGGAATTAGTATGCACATGCACGGATCGTGTAGAGACAAAGTCCACTTTCATTTGGATGGGTTCGTCAATAAGCAAAATTGGCGCATTTGGAGGACAGACAATCCGCATTTCGCGATCGAGTAGTCTCTTCACTCTCAACGTGTCACAGTGCGGTGTGCAACGGCCACTCACGGAATAATCGGTGCGATGATCCATGATGGCACTGGGACTACCGAACGGTACTTGAAAGTTTTGGAGTATGATTTAGTCCCCATTATCCGAAGTGACCCTGATTTCGACAAGATATGGTTCATGCAAGATGGAGCTCGATCTCATCGTAGCAGGAGAATGTTTGATGTCCTGGAGGAGCAGAGGCCCAAACCGCATTCTGGCTCTGGGGTACCCAGAGGCCACTGCCATGGGCATCGATTGGCCGCTATATTCTCCGGGTCCGTACAGCAATAATTGCAAAACTATTTCTGAGCTGAAAACAGCCATTCAAGAGGCCATTGACGGCATCGATTTTCCGACACTTCAACAGGTCATGCAGAATTTCGCTATTCGTCTGCGCCGCTTCATCGCCAATGATGGCAGGCATACAGAAAATGTCACAACCTAAATCCGAATATCTGTAGTGAGGTTTACATGTTGCATAAAGTGTGTGCACGCCCTAGTTGTTAACTAATTTACGTTTTTTTCCTACAGTTCAAGAAATGTCACCCTCTACATTCTAGTATGCTTGTCTTTTGTTTTCATTTTGTGCCCGGTGGATATATCGTTCCATCAATCGCTAGTAACTTAATGTAATATTCTTTGGGTATTTAAAAGCATTCATTGTCTTCATTATGTTACAAATTAGTGTTTACATTGTTATTGCATGTTTTCCTGAGTTTTTAGTGTTATGGGTTCTCATTCTGATATACGATGTAGGGTCCCCAGGATCCATTGCCCTACAAGGACCAGTTTGTGGCCCCCGACTAAACCACCTGCAGTACTATACTCAGTATGTTTTGCCTCACAGTAATTTTGTGCGATTATGTTTGTGGAGAGGTTCTATGACCCACCCAGTAATGAAAAAAATTTTGTAAGATTGATAGTTGCGAAAGAACAGCTGTCTCGGAAATGAAAGTAGACGCACGCCCGATACGGAAACAGACGCATCTGGATTTTAAGTTTTTCTTTAGGATTCGTTCCCCAAGGCTCTTTCTCCCACTACGTTCTTGATAACTATCTCGTCTTTCACATTCGAGAGAGTTGACCACCTACACATAGTACCACAGACCGGGTGCTGCCATCGGGAAGTGCGTGGATTTAACGAGCCTCATACACTTACTGCTCTTCCTTCATCACTTGTGAGATGATGTCCCAGGATTGTGACCAGCAATGGCGGAATTCGTTTTAATTCCATTGTATCCATCTTTTGAAGACATTCTCCCTATCGTTCAGTTAATCGTCGAAGTCGTTTTCTGTCTCATACAGAGTAGAGATGTCGACACATCTTTAAAAAAGTTGTTTATCCTCCGAGAATTTTAATTCTTTATACAACACATTCGCCCTTAGTTTCTTGTAGTACTCGCTCATGGTAAGACTGAGTAAAACATATGTGGTTGGGGGGGGGGGGGGGGTAGGAAGCGTTGAATAGGCTACAACCCTGTCAGACTGCCTTCTCAATTGCCACCTCCTTTTCATGTTTTGTGACTCAGTCTTGTTTCTGTACATGTTTCAATTTGTGTTTTAATTCCTGTATTTTATCCCATGCACATACATTACATTACATTCAAATGCGGCATTGTGTAGCTCTCTCTGTAATTTACGTGGCATCAGATTACACTTTTTCTAACTTTTTATCATTAGCATTTGGAGAATTTAGCAACTTTCCTGTTATTTTAATTTTATTTTCATAACATGGTTTGCATAAATTGTTTTGACCAATGTACCACTGGGTTTACATTTGTAGACGTGAGTGAAAATCGAGATCAGTTACTACATTGAATTATAAATTAAATTTATCATTATATCATTTTTATGCTTTTCTGTAAATGTTTGTCTGATAGTACTTCAGTATGGTCGCCGATGAGCACATTATAAGTGCTATCAATACGAAACAGCAAACGTTCTCAATGTGTCACACAGAGAATGTCTACATACACTCCAGAAAAGTTGGAGTGGAAGTTGTACACTATTTTCAGTCGTATTTATGTAACAATAAATGGTGTTACCGTAGGAGGAATCACTGCTCGTGTCATTCGACGGGGTTTGGTAACCCCGCGAAAACCAAAGGCCGGGACAGACGAGCGAGACTTTGAACCTATTTTTCTGCGAAATAACTGTCCAGTGTCACCTGGTAGGGGACGTTCCATGCACTAAAATCGTATTTTGCTAGTAGGCCGCAACCGCGTTCACACTCTGTGCTATGATTCTTCATTCGGTCATTCCCATACATCGATTACTCCGTTCAAGTTATATATCCGAGGAAAACAAATGGGGAACACTATTTTCACCGGCGACTTTAAGCCATATTTTTCGTTTAAACACTACGTGAGTGTATCGCTGCGGCTCGATCCTAACTGTGTCCAAGAGAAACACGTCACCGTATTATGACTGTACCTAGGTGCAAATAAATTCACAATAAAATGTGCTCTTGCGTACAGAGCGCATCGGTTCGCGCGGGGGCAAGTGTTTAAATTGCCGCGCGCAGTGCGCAGCGCCTCGTGTAATCTGTAGACTGGGCGTTAATTGTGGCCGGCGGGTGATGTATGCTGCGTAATTTGCTTACGCGGCCCCCGGAGTATCATCTGAGCGTGCGACGGCTGTTTGTGGTTTTATGCTCCTCCGCGTGCCACCGGCCAACGGCCACCGCAACTTGGACGCTCCGCGCTGCCACCCGCCGCCCAATACGCCGAGCAAGCGACCATTTAGTTAAAAATGTATGCTATTAAAATGAAGCTCCTAGCCTACATGCACTCTGACCAACGTGGTCAAGCAACACTAGAAACTTTTCCGAACTGTGGCGTGTAGGCAACTCGCAGACGCAACAGTCGTTTCTCTCTATCATATCCAGGATCGTTGTTACTCACTGAAACATATCATCCCCACAGCTTTTACGAGTTCACTACCTTCCTCAATAGAGTTCAATAACTTCCACAGTACCATATAACGTACTGAGAAAATTATAAAGTAGAAACCAAACTGTCTATGACTTTGAGCCGTGTTCGAATGTTTAAACTTTTTGCTGCGGCTAATTTTCGTACTTGGGCTTGGGAGTTCGCAGTGTATGTTGGAATACGTTCTGGCTTCATTTAAAAGTACAAAATGTAGTGGAAACAAACTTTCATGATATGGTGCTGAATTATGAAAAACAATTTTTAACTTTTATACTTGTGACTGAAATGTCCAATAACAGTACACGGAATGTAACACTTGCCATTAGCTGAAATAACATTTCTGAATGAATATTTCGTGCTGTTTATGGGTGCTGTAAATCCATATTGAGAGAGATAATAATAATATTCCTGGCCGGCCGGTGTATCCGAGCGGTTCTAGGTGCTTCTGTCTGGAACCGCTTGACTGCTACGGTCGCAGGTTCGAATCCTGCCTCGGGCATGGATGTGTGTGATGTCCTTAGGTTAGTTAGGTTTAAATAGTTCTAAGTTATAGGGAACTGATGACCTCAGATGTTAAGTCCCATAGTGCTCAGAGCCCTTTCAATCATTTGAATAATATTCCTAACGTTGTGATACGAACACCGATTCTTGCATATTTCACTGCAACTGTGTTTCTACGTTGTATAAGGCACATTCAAAATGTAGATGTTTACATTAGTGTGTTAGTCAAATGGTTCAAATGGCTCTGAGCACTATGGGACTTAGCATCTGAGGGCATCCGTCCCTTAGAGCTTAGAACTGCTTAAACCTAACTAACCTAAAGACATAACACACATCCATGCCCGAGGCAGGATTCGAACCTGCGAACGTAGCGGTCGCGCGGTTTCAGACTGTGGCGCCTGGAACCGCTCGGCCACACTGGCCGGCGTTTGTTAGTCATTTGTAATAATACATTTTGTGTATTACATTATAAGTGAAGCGTATGTAAGTAAATGTGGAAGGAATTGACACTTAAATGGTTCAAATGGCTCTGAGCACTATGGGACTCAACTGCTGAGGTCATTAGTCCCCTAGAACTTAGAACTAGTTAAACCTAACTAACCTAAGGACATCACAAACATCCATGCCCGAGGCAGGATTCGAACCTGCGACCGTAGCGGTCTTGCGGTTCCAGACTGCAGCGCCTTTAACCGCACGGCCACTTTGGCCGGCTTATTGACACTTAGCATCTACCTATTTTTACTGCATATATAGCACGACAATAAGACTAATAAAATATTTTTTCTAGAACTCGTCGCAAGCTGTGAAATTTTATCCGTCCACCAAGTGAACGAATTACTCATTTCAAACACAAAATGTGTACGAGTGAAAAACTATTAGACGGTGCTGATATTAACATATAAGTTTAATACTGACCAAGTGTAAAGCTGTTTTCTACAAGAACATATGCATCACTACAGACCACGTATGGCATATCCGTAATAATATCGGACACATTCCGTAAAATATGACACCATGCCAAAGAACCTGTTGGTAGTTCACTGTTATATTTTGATAAGCCATTTACGTTGCTGCGAGTAGTTCTCTTGCCTTCACTAGAAAACGTATCGGTTTTTGCTCTCCAACTGGAAAAACAAAGGAATAGCTTCCTTTACTTCCCAAAGAGTTACAATGCCGTACATCAGTACCCTGCTCGGGCCGCTCTTTGAAAGCGAGTAATTTATACCATTATTGTCACGTCATCTCCATATCTTTGCATCTAATACGCTCTTTTGATCCTACCCGTAAGAAAATCGTCTAGCAGCTGCATACAGTAGTATACGACAAAAGCACAGAAGCCACTTACTCTAGAACACCAAGATACAGCAGTCTCCATGCAGCCCTTCCGTGAAGCATACGAATGTAAAAGTGGAAAGAATCTATTACCACATAAATTTTTCATCTATAACTATTGGAGATCTTTCTTCAAATGCGTATTTAAAATAGTACCAAACCTATTTTTCCGTTGTTTGATTTCGTTTCCGTCTGCCAGATAGTAACGGTATATGTTCTTAAACTCGGCGATAAACGTACGGTCATTAGGTCACTTATTGAAATATCCTTATAATAATGTTGAAACCTCATAAACTGATACCATAAATTCTCCCACAATCATCCTCTCAATCAGTCCCTTTCTGTATCACATTCATCCTGACAGAGCAATTTGGCGCTGTGGTAAGACACTGGACTCGTGATCTGGAGGACGGCGGTTCAAATTCTCGTCAGCTCATTCATATTTCGGTTTTCTTTGATTTCCCTAATCAGCTTAAGACGATTTCGGGGGTGGTTACTTTCAAATGTCTCGCTCGATCGCCTTCTCATCCTTCCACAGCCCGAAGTAGTGTTCCGCCTCTAATAACTTCATCGCTCACGAAACGTTAAACCCTAATCTTCCTTCCTTTCACATTCACCCTATTGTACAAAACATATAATACATCACTATTATGCCTTTCTCTTATAATTTGCTGAGAAAAATACAGCACAAAAAGGGAAGTCTGAAGCATTAAGCTAGGATATGTTGTCTAGCGCCGGCCGGTGTGGCCGAGCGGTTCTAGGCTCTTCAGTCTGGAACCCCGCGACCGCTACGGTAGCAGGTTAGAATTTTTCCACGAGCATGGATGTGTGTGATGCCCTTAGGTTAGTTAGGTTTAAGTAGTACTAAGTTCTAAGGGACTGATGACCTCCTATGTTAAGTCTCATAGTGCTCTTAGCCATTTGAACCATTTTTTTGTTGTATAGCAGATAACGTACGCAAAAGAATTTGTGAGACAGCAACCCTGAGTACACAGTAACTTTCCTAGCCAAAAATTTAGATTTACTTCGTCTTGCCTGAGTGAATGCCAGTTCAGTCTCTTAATCCTGCCCAGATAGCTCGCTTCAAATGATTCTTGACGTCCCCCATGATTCAGCATAATCACGGATAGCGTTCAACTCCACGGCACTCCACATGAATTCTCTCGATAGAGCTTAGTTTCATCACCAGAATTCGCGAGTGCAGAAAATTGCTATATAATATATTTTCTGCACTGGCATATAAACGGTGGACCATTTTAATCCATAATGGGGAGTAACTTGGGAAAAAAATGAGATACAGCAAAACGTTTTACATAAAAGTTGTAGGTGGCAAAGAAGGACACGTATTGATAGAAATGGCCTTAACCCTAAACGTGATTTTCTAGATGAGTTGAAGGTCAAAGTGATTTTTTTTTAAATGTGAACCCTAATATTTGATTTAAGATTTGAAAACAGCGGCTAATGTTACGTATAAATAATACGTTATTCGAGGTCATGGCAAGGTTCAATGAAGGTAATCAAGTAAATCAATAATCTACGTTTTATATATGATTTTTTTCTTTATTGCAAATGGCAAAATAACATTTATACGTTATGATGTATTTCTTTTTGTGAGTAAACAAGTTAATGAAAACTTGGGAGTTGAGTTTTCTCTTCGGTTCTTCTAAATCCGACGCCATAAACAGGGGTTCCTGCGAAACAATTCGATAATTACATTTAGGATCATGTTTATTGGTAATAACACGTGACCTCTTACTCTCCTTCCAATTTGTATCTAACATTGTATTTTATTGTGTTCCTCCTCTGTTCCAGGTTAATCCCAACTACAGCTAAAAACCTGTCAGCCGTTTTGACCTTTTTTTTCATTGAACCTCGCCATGACTTCGAATAAGTTATCATTTTGTGTGTACAATTTGTCGCTCTTTTCAAATCTTAAATCTAATATTAGGGTTACAATTTAAAAAAATCACTTTAACCTCTAAATAACCTTGAAAATCACTTTCAAGGTCACAGCCATAAATAGCAATGTGTGACCCTCTTTACTACTAAAAAACTTTGTCTAAAACATTTTTCTGTATCTCATCTCCATCTTGAGTTATCCCCCCATTATGGATTAAAGTTAACAGTCCGCTAAGCTTGTAAAGGTGTTGTAGGGTAGGTTGTGCTAAGAAATAACTGTTAAGAAAAAATTCGATTGGCGGCCGCGGTGGTCTAGCGGTTCTAGGCGCGCAGTTCGGAACCGCGCGACTGCTACGGTCGCAGGTTCGAATCCTGCCTCGGGCATGGATGTGTGTGATGTCCTTAGGTTAGTTAGATTTAAGTAGTTCTAAGTTCTAGGGGACTGATGACCACAGATGTTAAGTCCCATAGTGCTCAGAACCATTTGAAAAAATTCGATTCATTATGCCTTTTCCAAGTTAATTAGCATTGAAGATAGACAATCGGGCCATTGCGCGGTCAAATTCAAGCGGCGTGTCAGAGACGGCGTCGTCACTCGTGTGCATCGTTTATTTCCCTGAACAAGGAACGATACAAAAATTGGCCATGGGATGGTAATAATTACCCTGCAACGATCTAACTAGCATTCCTGACGATTTCTCACCCCTCTCATTCTGTCGACGCTGGGCGTCGCATGAAACATATGATGAGCACTATTTGTTTGGGCTGACACCAGCTACAAGTTGCAAAAACGAAATTGAAAATATGTGTCGAGACACCAGAGAAAATGCTTCTGATTACTCTTATGTAAGTCACCCTGTATATACAGGGTCGCCTACTTAAACGTTTCAGCACAAATATCCCTGGAACCAGATAGATGCTGAAAAACGACTTTCACTTGTATGTGTGTAAGGAAAGGGCTCATAAAAGTAAACAGTATGTGACATTCTAAAACGTAAGCAAATATAAGTTTCAACACAAACTTAGGTTTTTTTTAATGGACACCCCATATCATTCCTTATGCAAACAATAAAATAAAAAATCACTAAATGAACTGCGCTGGTTGCACCGCAATACCTCAATTACATCCCGAGGAACTGCAATGCGAAGTTGACGCTTGAAATGAACGAAAGGCGCCGCTTATGCACATCCGGAGATGCAAGCGTTATCCCACTTATCAATCTTTGTGGTAGGAAACCCTGTTATTGCTTTTGGTCCTAGTGACAACAGTGGTAGTAAGATTACGTACGATAATCGCATCGCAATTATGAGCATCTCGAGATGTGGAATAGCGGCGTGTTTCGCTTTGCGGGACGTAATTGATGTATTGCAATTGAAACGCTGTTCTTTTGGTGGGTTTCCATGTTATCGATTGTGTGAGAAATAACATGGGATGTCCATTAAAAAACGTAAGTTTGTATTGCACTGTTATATGCTTAAATTTTAGACTGTCTCCTAGCATTTATTTTCATGAGCCCCTGTTTTACATTCATACCAGTGAAAATCGTTTTCAGTATCTATCTTTTTTCCAGAGATATTTTCGCTGAAAAAGCACGGGTGCATGAGTCGACTTATTTTTATAGCGCTTGCATGCCCTCTGGCCTAGTTGTATGCAGTGATTCGTTTGGGAACGGTGTTATAAAGCCGTTGTATCCTATCCTGAGGCAAACTGGCCAATAATTGTTGTACCTTGTCCTTGATAAGCTGGGTAGTATCATTGAGACCGAGCTGGTCACACATGTTATGTTTATGACAGTTATGGAAACCCTGATGGCCACGTGAGTACCTCACTGTGATGCAAATAGTTCAGAGAGAGACGTGTTTAAAAATTCACTGACAGTAAAAAATAAGTGGTAACAGCAAAAAACAATTAATGCAGATAATGAAACTTCGGAACTACATTTGTGTAGGTAACAAATAGGAAATTCGTGGTAAGGTCTTATGGGACCAAACAGCTAAGGTCATCGGTCCCTAAGCCTACAAACTACTTAATCTAACTTACACTGAGGACAACATACACACCCATGCCCGATTAAGGACTCGGACCTCTGACGGGGGGGAGCCGCCCGGACTGTGATAAGGCGCCCTAGGCCGCGCGGCTACTCCGCGCGGCTCAAGGTAACATATTTAAGTGATTAACATTGCACGATCAGAGGTTAATGGAAACGCGAAATAAGCCTCTGCAAATGTGAAATGCTGGTATATTAATATCCACCAGAATGGTGTATGCAAGCTGCAAAAATACATACATTGTGTTTTACAAGTGCCGGATGCTAGTTTGTGCGATGGAGTTTCATGCCTATTGCACTTGATCGGTCAATATGGGGACGGATAATGCTGTTAGCGATTGATGCTGGTGTTTTCATCCGATGATGTCCCATATGTGCTCGATTGGGGACATATCTGGTGACTGAGCAAGCCAAGGCAACGTGTCGACACACTGTAGAGCATGCTGGGTTACAACAGCGGTATGTGGGCGAGCGTTATTCTGTTAGGAAACGTCTCCTGGTTGCTGTTCATGAATGGGAGCACAACAGGTCGAATCACCAGATTGTCATACAAATTTGCAGTCATGGTGTATGGGATAAACACGAGAGTGCCCCTGCTGTCATACGAAATCGCACCGCAGACCATAACTCCAGCTGTAGGTCCAGTGTGTCTTGCACTCAGACAGGTTGGTTGCAGACCTTCAACTGGCCTCCTCCTATTCAACACACAGCCATCACTGGCACCAAGGCAGAACCAATTTTCATCAGAAAACACAACAGACCCCCACCCTGCCCTCCAACAATCTCTCTATTGACACCACTGAAGTAGCAAATTGCGGTGGTTTGGGGTCTGTGGAATGCAGGCTACAGTGAGTCTGGCTAGGAGCTATCCTTGAAATAGCCGATTTTAACAATTCGTTGTGTCAATGTGGTGCCAGCTGCTGCTCAGATTGCTGCTACATATGCAGTACGATGGACCGGAACCATGCGCCGAACACGATGGATTTCCCTCTCGGTAGCACCAAGTGGCCGCCCGGAGCCCGGTCTTGCGACTGTATGTTCTCGTGACTACCGCTGCCAGCAATCATGTACAGCTGCTAAGTTCCTGCCAAGTCTTTCTGCAGTATCGCAGAAGAAACATCCAGCTTCTCATAACCAAGTTGCATAACCTCGTTTAAACTTAGTGAGGTGGTGATAATGGCGTCCTTGTCACCTTAAAGACATTCTTGTCTAATAGTAACTCACGCTTCCAGTCTCGAAGGTAACTAACACTCACTGCCGTTACAAAGTGTATTTAAAGTAAACCTGATTTGTATCCTCATAGTGACGCTACTAGCGCCACTCTTAAGCGACTGGCGACAGATAAGAGTAGACGTCATCTTTCAGATGTAGAAACATGCCTATCAACTTTCGTCTCTGTCGCACACCATCTTTTGGCATTGTGGTTTTTTTTCCTCGAGTGTGGCACCACGATATTTTCGCATGATACGTCACGCATGGGAAGTCAGGATGTTCTTGACGTACCTTTGAGCCTTCAGTGTGCCCTCTATCTCTACCAGCCGTGACCTGAAGTCATCCCTATTGTCTCACCACACTATAGCGCCAAGAGTGGCTTTCCAAAACAATGGAAGAATGGGATCTCTCCTCAGGTCACGGCCATACTTACCGACTTTGGTCATCTGGAGTAATGGAGTCCATTACTTATCCCCGGATGGTAACACAGATGTGAAGGCGTCACGAAGTTCTTGGCACACAGTACGGCAATCCTCTATCTTGGTGATCACACGTGGATGGCCTGAACGCTGACGACGATTATGCCTGCCATCAAGTTCCCATGCAGTCCAACAGCGAGTCACTGTCACATCCGAAAGCCTCACAAATCAGTATACTGCACTATTCTATGAGACGGGCAAATGGAGATCCTTAGTGAGGTCCTTTTTAAACTCTGTCAAGTGGTGGTAACGCGGTTTCACACATGTACGAGGTATATCCGTGTCTGCAACCTTCTCTATGATCGTAAAGCGAGCTTTCCCAAAAAAAAATCTGTTTCCATGTGTAGCAATCACCTGACACTCCTGGATACATTTTCAGTGCCCTTCACAACAGTAACTATAGGCTAATGACAGTATTAAATCGAAACCTTAGCACGCAAAGGATGATCTGGCGAGAATACCTCCATGATATGGATCCACTTCACCAACGTAAACGGAGAGGGGATCGCACATGTTGCACCATTTTTATGAATATGTGTCGAATGTGCCACCTCATTACGACTACAGATAGAATTATGTTTCTCACTTGTGATACATCTTTCGGGAAACATTTTCATTCGGTGTAAGGTGACATACCATGTATTTGCTCAAATTTGCAATTTTCCCTGTAGTTATTCTTTGGATTATATAAGTAGCTATGCAACTAGTGGCCCATCCTCCTTCGTGTATTTCAAAGTGAAGTCGATTTCTGAATACGTGTAATTTGAGACATCTACATTCCTGCGACACCACTGTGTGCTGAGAACAGAGAGGAACTGTATCACCGACATATCGGAAGCCTAAGAGCGAAGTACTGTGGTTATCATTAATAAGAGATGCTGTCGTAGAAGCTGGGAGTACGATGTAATGCGGCGCTGTGGATGATATCGCAACGAACATTTAGACTGTACCACTGTCAGGAAAAGACCAGATGATGTGCAAAAACAGTTCGGCAGTAATGGTATAGCAAACCAGAAAGTGATTACCAGAAATTGCGGACGACAGCAAATGTTACGTGAAATGAGAGAAAACGATCCGTGAATTGTTTATGGAGAAGTGTTTGACATGAATATTGGAAATTTAACTAGCGATGCTTCAAAAATATTACATTAAAATGTGACAGAAATGTACAGGCAGACCTTTAGTAAGAATCAAACGGGGAACAATGGAAATGAGGATGAAATAAGTTTGGAGTAACGACAAATAGTGTCATGTTGCAGTGGCAGTTAGGGAAAGGATGTCTTGATTTAACATCCCAAAGCAAACTTGCCACATGAAATGTGATACACGCCACATGTACATGGATGAGCAAATAGAGAATTTTGTGAGTGAGGAAAGAGACGTTCATTGAAAAACGTAATATTCCCACCCTGAACTGGTTGTAAAATACTTTATTTACACAACCACTTTCTATCGTTCGACCATCATCAAGTTCATAAAATTATTCACAACACCTTTTTAGGCGAAATATAAAATCATTATTGGGAGGGCAGCACGTTTTGTACTATCGCTAAATAGGGGAGGGAGTGTCACCGAAATGATACAGGATTTGGGCTGGACATCATTAATACAAAGACGTTTTTCGTTGCGTCGGAATCTTCTCACGGAATTCCAGTCAGCAGCTTTCTCCTCCGAATGCAAAAATATTTCGTTAACACCAACCTACATAGGGAGAAACGATCACCATGATAAAATAAGGGAAATGAGAGCTCGTACGGAAAAATATAGGCGTTCGTGTTTTGCGCGCTGTACAAGATTGGAGTAATTGAGAATTGTGAAGGTAATTCGATGAACCCTCTGCCAGGCACTTAAATATGATTTGCAGGGTATCCATGTAGATGTAGGTGATAAAATCGTGAAATGTACATTGTTATCATATCGTAATATATATTACATTTTCAGTCTATAACATCTGTGCGTCAAGACGGTAAAATGAAGTTTTTCCAATATTTATATGAACCGTGGGGCTCCACCCTCTGGAAATATATTTTTATGTTAGTTGTCCAAGTTTAATTGCTAACACTGATCACACAAAAAAATCACAAACTTGTATTTTAACTTTTTACGGAAAGGCGTTTCCACAGTGTGTATACTTACACGGAAATAAGTACATGGCGAACATTAATAAAACCGACAAATTGCAGGTACGGATTACTAACAGAAATGGAGGAAAAAGGTCCTGTTAAAATGTGTCCGGAAACGTTTCGTTAAGACGGTAGTCGGCACTGACGAATGACAGTTCCTCTAACCACGTGCCGCGTGTAGCTTGTGTGTTGCAGGCTGTGTGACTGATGCAGCGCACTGTAAGCAGCAGAACGGCCCGGTATTCATGTCAGCAACAAGCCGAGATGGTGTTTGCGTACGGCCAAGCAGATGGAAACGGTCGAGAGGCAGCACGGCTGTACCAAACCAAGTACCCTCACACACACTAAACACATCACATAACATTTCAAGCCCTTTCTGGGCGTTTGTGGGATCATGTGACCTTTCAGACAGACGAACATGCAGGGAGGCGGCGGACTGTGCGTACCCTAGATTTGGAGGAGCGGATTCTATAGGATACTGAGAGGAACCGTAGTACGAGGACTAGGCAAATGATGTGCCAACATGATGTAAGCCGAAGTACGATTATATGTATCCCTGTCACCAGTAGTCCCACGGGGGCCACTTTGAACGTCTGTTGTGACGTGGATTCGATGCAGCTCTGTACTGTGTTCCGGAACGATTTGTTGTCGTTGCATGCACACCATCCATCTCTGGACACATTTTCATAGGACCTTTTTTCCTCCATTCCCAGTTTTTCGGTTTTATTAATGTTCACTGTGTATAAGGACCAGACAGTATGTCCTAGCGCCAGGAGCTTAGGTCATCTAAGCAGGTGGTGCTGGGGAAAACTAGTATGCGACACGTTTGGCGACATCCAATCAGTGGCATTCTGTAATTCGTATAGAATGTCATCTGCAAGTTTCTCTCTTTACTGTGATGCAGTCCGCGCTGCTGCTACGGTCGCAGGTTCGAATCCTGCCTCGGGCATGGATGTGTGTGATGTCCTTAGGTTTAAGTAGTTCTAAGTCTAGGGGACTGATGACCTAAGATGCTGAGTCCCATAGTGCTCAGAGCCATTTTTTGATGCAGTACACTGGACACAGTACCAAGAACACAACAACGACATGTACACAGGTTCGTGATATTGCACAGTATCTCGATCGGGAATACAAATGAAAAGCTAAAGCGAAAATTAAAAGCGATAGGAGTGTAATGGCTAAATTCCCCTACTCACTGATGCCGGCACACCAGCCAGCACAAGGCAATACCTGTGACTAGAAATACTCGCAAAAACTGTCAGCGCAAAACTGATAATACTATGCAGAGGCTATGTGGGAAAATCTACTCAAAGTTATAAGACAACATCGAGTCCAATGAACCAACACAGACGAAAACGGGAAGATGTTACGCAGTTCGAAAACCAGATGGAGGGAATATGCAGATCCAATAAGGTCATTATACAACGATGGTTCAAATATAGCTGTGGGATCACAACCAGGGAAGACCGCAAATTGCAGTTTTGTTGAGTAACTGCGGGAATCGGTAAAAGGATACAGCTAAATAGTATTGAAGAAGAAACTAGTAGTGACAGGTTCGTTTGACTCACGGAAGAGCGTCACGGAAATGCTGAAAGACCTCAGTCGGTAAGCGCTTGAAGATGAACGCCATTTACCGCGTGAAAGCCTACTTACAAAGTTTAGAGAACCAGTTTTAAGTGAAGAATCTGGAGATATACGACAGGCCCCGACGTATCGTTCCCGTACTTACCGCGAAGACAAGACTGACAAATTACAGAGCACAAAGAGGAATTTAAGCAATCATTCTTCCGGCGCTCCACACGCAGCTGAAACAGAAAGAAACTCTAATATGTGTTACAGTCCAAAGTACCTTCTGACAAGCAATTCACACTGTTTTTCAAAGTATGTGGATGGAGGCAGAAGTAGATTTCGAATTACAACACCAACAAGTTTCATTTACTTATGTAATTCATGGATGATGGAAAACTTTATAGTTGACGATATTTGGACAGCTTTAGTTTCTAGGGATTAACGTTCGCTATTGACACATAGATGACTATTATAGATGTGTGTCAGAAAGTAAAATAAAAATTTAAAAATTGTGCCTGACGCTGAGCGTCAAATTAAGTATTCGTTCCTTTTGTGGAACATGTCGGCTGCCAAATTATGCATTAATTATTTTTGCAGTGCCGAGGCTGTGTTCCTGAACTATCAGCCGATTTGATGGTTTCCAGCAACGTTCACATCTATGCCGCAAGGCACAAATTACATGAAGGAAAAGCTGATGATAGAGAACCACACACATTAAAACAAACGAGTACATTATTAATATGAATTTTCAAACAAAAAAGGAAATTTGACAATTGCTCAATATGTCACAAGGTAACTTGTCTTGGGTGGAAAATTTATTGAACTATAACTACGCCACGTTAGGTCCTGAATGCGTCGTGTAACCCAAGACGGATAGTTTTCGACGAGCTGAGAGCTGTGAGGCGCAGGTAAAATGCGAGAGTTCCTTGCCGGGCACCCCGGATCCGGTGGATAAGCCTTGAGGGTTCTGCAGGTCCCACTGCGCCACTGTCGAACACTATGTGATCAAAAGTATCCGGACATCCCCAAAAACATACGTTTCTGATATTAGGTGCATTGTGCTGCCACCTAGTGCCAGGTACTCCACATCAGCGACCTCAGTAGACATTAGACATCGTGAGAGGGCAGAATGGGGCACTCCCCGGAACTCACGGGCTTCGAACGTGGCCAGGTGATTGGGTGCCACTTGTGTCATACGTCTGTACGAGAGATTTTCACACTCCTAAACATTCCTAGGTTCACTGTTTCCGATGTGATAGTAAAGAAGAAACGTGAAGGAACACGTACAGTGTATAGGCCGACCGCGTCTCTTGACTGACAGAGACCGCCGACATTTGAAGAGGGTCGTAATGTGTAATAGGCAGACATCTGTCCAGACCATCACACAGGAATTCAAAACTGCATCAGGATGCACTGCAAGTACTATGAAAGTTAGGCGGGAGATGAGAGAACTTGGATTTCATGGTCGAGCGGCTGCTCATAAGCAGGCGAAAGTCAAACGACGCCTCGCTTGGTGTACGGAGCGTAAACATTGGACGGTTGAACAGTGGAAAAACGTTGTGTGGAGTGAGGAATCAGAATATACAATGTCGCGATCCGATGGCAGTGTGTGGGTATGGCGAATGCCCAGTAAACGTCATCTGCCAGCGTGTGTAATGCCAACACTAAAATTCTGAATCCTGTTTATTTTCTTGGAAGATTAAGGTTAGATCAGAAAGGATCAAGAGTGAAATGGGTCGTTACTTTTACCGAAGAATCATAATCCAGTGCCTGAAACACTAAGCCACTTCGCTCAGAACTATGCTTGATACAGCGAAAGAAGATCTGCATCTACAGCTACATGAATACACTGCAATTCACACTTAAGTGCTTGGCAGAGGGTCCGTCGAATCACCTGCAGACTACTTCCTCACCGTTCCACTCTCAAACAGCATGCGAGATAAACGAACACGTAAATTTTCTGTGCGAGTTGTGATTTTTCTTATTTTATCGTGATGATCATTTCTCCTTATGTTGGTTGGCGTCATGTAAAGTATTTTTGCATTCAAGGGAGAAGGTTGGAGATCCCCATATCCGGCGCCTCACAGTGAACCTCATCCATAACAGCCTCAAGCTGCATCCGAGGTTAGCACTGCCTTGAGCTGTGAGCAAAGGGTCAGCAACTTAGCTTGCATCCGAACACAGCTGTTACAGTCTCTGCCAATATTAAATTCTACACTAAACAGTTACTAAAACCGAGACTGTTCCAGATCCCTGACAACTAGCAGTGCTGATAACTACTCTCAGCCACTAAACGCAAAACTCCTACCGAAACACTAATTGGAATCCATAACCGCCTAACATTGTGGCAACACTGAGTCGTTGCCAACTGAAAGTAATGAAAATCGCTTTATGTGATTGGTCGTGGGAGAGGCGTGAAGCGTCCATGCGAAGTCCACTTCAACTCTCAGGGATCTCCTCTTGCCGTATGGATTTTAAGTTTCCGGATAGGTGCTGTCGTGAATGTGGGATGCGTAAATGACCTTGACTCAACTGTAGCTCTTGACCTGACATCACTCTTTTTTTTAAATGAGCCTGTAGCAAGTTTTCTCTATGTAGTTCTCACGGTGCATATTTGAGCTTATTATTCCTGAATACTTTAAGTTCTTGCCACTCTTCCTTCGTCACTCTATCCTTGATAAACTTGAGAATAGCTCCATTCTTTCCTTATCAAATATTTGTGTGACTTACGCTGTCTCGTCTTCAACTCAACAATCGTGACGTAGTCCACTCTGCAGTAACTATTTCACTGTCGCTTTCATTTCATGTCACTGGTTTTCTCGTACCGCAACGTTTTTCGTCTACGTCCAAGCTGCAAGTTACCTAGTCTTTTGTGAATACTATGATATATCTATTAGATAATTGTCGGTATGGTTTCTGCATTGACAGCATTTTTAAAATAGGTATAAGTGTCAGTCAAATGAAAACGAGACGCATGGAAAAAGTAAGTAAACTGTTTCTTAATTTTGAAAGAAATCGCCATAAGTGTAAATACATTTATCTCACTGTGAGACATGATCGTCGGTGCCTTCATGGAAAAATGTTTGGGGTTGCCTACGGAACCATGACTGTATTTAGGCGTGCAGCTCTTTGTCCGAAGCAAATCGAAGGCCACGTATTCTTTCTTCAGGGCTTCAGAAACATGGAAATCGCGTGGGGAGAGGTCGAGATTGTATGGAGTCTGTGTAAGGCCTTTCCATCAAAATTTCTGTAGCATAATCGAAACAACCTTGGCAACATGTTAGCGGGCCCAGACGTTGCCAAGAATGTTCAACTACGCCTCAGTTCTATATCTCGGGGAGATGCTAATCAACAGCGTTTGTTCCAGTACCCTTAAGTTACTAACCTTCTGTGAATGTTTCATGAGTTGGGGACATGTGACACTCAGTGATTTATCAGTCGGGTGGGGTCGTTAAGTTCAGCTGCCCGCTTGTCGCAAAGCAGCAGGAGTTGACTATGGATCAGCATCGGGTTCCACCCGGCGATTCCTGCCTTGTTGTGTGAGGTCTGCTCTTAACAAAAGAGAGAAACCCAACGAACCTGGGGGGAGCAATAGAATCGCTGATAGACTGACAGAAAGCAAGAAGTTCGAACGAGATGTAACAGCTTCTACAATTAACGGAACAAAATATCACTTCTTACCAATGACTGAAAGCTAACGAGAAGTCGTACATATGAGGGGAAACTGAAAAATTAAAAGTTACAGTGCCGAGAAGAAGTTGGCTCAATCTAAAGATTATTATCTTTTATGTCTCTTATCGTAGACCTGGACAATTGCCTGAGATGTCTGTATTCTTCTTCACCAACCGACGGTCCTCGCCACCACCTGGGGACTCCGAACATACAATATGTGATCAACAGTATCCAGACATCTGGCTGAAAATGACGTACAAGTTCGTGGCGCCCTCCATCGGTAATATTGGAATTCCATATGGAGTTGGCCCACCCTTAGCCTTGATGACAACTTCCACTATCGCAGGCATACGTTCAATCAGGTTCTGGAAGGTTTCTTGGGGAATGACCGCCCATTCTTCACGGAGAGGTGCACTGAGGAGAGCTATCGACCAGTCCATTACCGGGGTAGTATTGTCGTGTAACCACACCACCACAGACGGTGTGCTATGAAAAGGTGCTCGATCGTGTTGAAAGATGCAATCGCCATCCCCGAATTGCCCTTCAACAGTCGGAAGCAAAAAGGTGCTTAAAAGATGCTATTATACTGCGACGGTAAAACAACAAGGGGTGCAAGCCCCCTCCATAAGAAACACGACCACACCATAATACCACCGCCTCCGAATTTTACTGTTGGCACTGCACACGCTGGCAGATTGACTGTATCGAACGCCTTGCGGAATTCAAGAAACACGGCATCTACTTGGGAACCCGTGTCTATGGCTCAATGAGTCTCGTGGACGAATAGCGCGAACTGGGTTTCACACGATCGTCTTTTTCGAAACCTATGCTGATTCCTACAGAGTAGATTTCTAGTCTGCATAAAAGTCATTGTACTCGAACATAATACGTGTTCCAAAATTATACAACGATTCCTGTCGGACAGGACGTGGAGCAGGGCAGTTACGGAATTCTTCAGGCTGCTGGACAGTGTTTTACCAAACGAGTATCTCCAACGTAGTGCATCGATGGGATGATTGCCTCAATGTTCATGTAGATATTTTTTGAGTGGTGTAAGGCTCACAGAGACATAATGTGTTGGTGATCGTCAGAGTATAAAACATCATTATTGGAACATACGACCGTTATGTCCATAGAACAATCATTAGCTTGTGTAAGGTTCAAGAATGGCTTGCAGGTCGACTCTAGTCTTCCATATATTATCACTGTGACCTTGATGGCAAGGTTCTGTCCCCAAACAATATTGTGGTCGCCGAATACCTGAACTGTTGCAGATGAGTGTTATGGAATTTAAAATCATCTGAAATCTCAACTAACAGTTCTTGCATCTCTCTAAACCCGAAACTGAATTTATGGAACCGTGGCTCATACAGATTTAAGATGAGTGCACTTCAAGAATTACTATGTATGGAAAGTCAACATTCGTCTGCGAAACAGGTAAGGTAATGGTGCTCTAGAATCTAGTTCGCAACTTTTTTATTACTTACACTGCTTTTATGTGTACTTGTGTCCATGTAAGTTACGTGGAGCACATGCCAAAAACTCATTTGGATCATTAATGCCAATGTTTGGTTTCCAGCGCTGCTCTGCGTGGCATTTCATGATAAATACAATGATTTCGATTGAAATAAAAACCATACTTCGGCCTGTCTGTACCCTACTTCCTCTTCTCTATTCGTATGCCAACGAAATTTGAGTGAAAAATGTGGCCTGTTAGCCAGTTACATTGTTTTAACTCGTCAGCGTTTTACACAGCGCATTAAAACAGACGTTCATTAACTCTGATTGGGGAGCTGCAGTGGTTAATAACCAAATATTTACTGTTGGAAGAGGACTGTGGCAACGATTGCGGCAAAAGCGTCCAGAGATCATTTGCATTCGCTATTTCGTATTAAAGCGTACAATAATAGCTTCTTTGCTAACTTTCGTAACTAAATGCCACTTTACAATGTGTTACTCAAGTTAAGATATACAATGTGTATTGCAATATCGTTGTCCTGTGAGAATCTTCTTCCGCACCCATCGCAAAATTTCTTACAAACAGTCCATCGTTTCGAATATAATGTCGTTTATTACTTTTTTATGAGCCCTTTACCTGTTTGTTGGTGACTCAGTCGACAATACTGATACAACATATCTACAAAACCATATTAAATTGACACTTGAAATTATGAAACAGAACTTGAAATCTGCTTAGCTACAGTGACAATAAATCGTAAGTTTACTACTGTACGTTCCTTGAAACATTGTATATCTTATTCATTAGTTTCGAAAATCTAGCTGCAATTAGAAACTTTCACTCTCATAATGCTCATATACTTATTTCAAGGAGGAATAAACGACACTTTGCAAACTTGCAGCAGTTTCCAGTAATGAATTGCGGACTTAGCTGTTATTCACGATTCTAACGATCTGATAAGGCAACGTCCTAACAGAAATCCAGTTACATATGCTGTCTCTCACGACGATGAACACATTGTTGACTATGCAGACAGATCCGACGGGTGACAAGTAACCGTGAAAGCCTGGGAAGCAGTGGTGCCCCAGTTCTTCTTTGAAGAATTGAACACCAGACGTCACATGTAACATGATATTATCCCGCTGAAAAGTATCCTATAATGTATACTGAAGAAGACACAGAACCTTGGCCTCCAAGTCCTTCAATGTATATCAGTTGTCCTCAGTACGTAGACATGGAGATCGCATGTTATGTCGAGTGGTGGCCCAAACTCACAAACTTGACATTCGTTGGCAGTGATTTTCTCTAAGCTTTTGCCTTGCGTGATTCAGGGAAAAACTTGGTTGGATTAGCAAGTATTTGTCTATTCCAAATACGAATTTAGTAACCGCGCTACCTCAAAAAGCCATAAATACACCAACTTATCAAAAGGATTATGACACCAGTTAGTGGACATTTTTACAGCAAGTGTGTATCCTTCTGAACAGTGCAAGCTAGCGGAATACAGTCACAAAAGCGACATCAAAATGGGCTTATTCACACGGGCAGATAGACTCGATGGACGATTGTCACGAATGTGACCATGGCTTCCAAATGTTTATAGTTTTCCCAACCATTCTAATGGACCCAGTGACAGTGAAGAAGGCGTAATCTGATACTGTGTATGCAGTTAGCGGATCTTCAGGTGCCACGAGCGGCCTCTGGAATCCATCTGCATGCACAGCTAGAAAATCAGGCTGCCCATTTGCAGCGACTAGCTGGTCACACCGGTCCGCTTCTCAGTGGACTTTATAAGCTTGTAGCAATCAGCGTAGGATTCGTATGAATATACCACCTTTTGAGATTAGCATTCAAGGGAGGACATTATCATGTACATTACATTATGAGGCATTCGGCCTTTATAGACAACAGATGCCGACACTGTAACACGGACACTACCAACTCAGTCAGCATCAAACAAATGCCGTTACAGACAAGTCCACAAACTTTGCAATTCCCAGCTTCAGTCAACACTGTGTATGAAACTGAACTGTTTGTTATAATCGGACGAACAATAAACTGGTTGTCCATTGTGCTGGTAACATTTCATGGTCCAGTATACGCTGGTCGATTCATAAGACGCTGTTGTATCTACTACTTTTACATGCGCACTACTGTCGTACCGATGCACGACGTCCATGTTAGAGACAAATTATCACAATATAATAAACTCATTTTTTGGAGAATGATCATTCTTCCCATGTAAATTCTAAGCTGATATCGTGGTCCTCGACGATGAAGCAGCGTTACAGGCACTCACTGTAGCATTTCATCTTCGTTGTGCAATTAATTTACAGTTCACACTATAACACAGACATTTCCAGTTACACAAGAAGAGGCTTAGTCGGGCCTACGTGTGCAGGATATCTTTGCAGTGTTAGTCATTTATTATCATTACGCTAACTGACCCATACACCGAGTCTGTATTCATTGATCCATTCTTTCTGGATGTTTAAAATTTCCACAGATATTACTGTCCATTCATTTGTTATATTTCCGTAATGCGGTTTCTTAAGTAATGGATGGCATAAAAATTCTCTTTTAAAGACTACTTGCTGAAGTTAGCTGTTAGTGACTTGACCATTTTAAGGCCATTATTCCTTTTTGTTCTGTAGATACAGATGATAGAGTACCGGTATAAAAACAGCATATAACTTGGCGCCGTTTGAGGATTATTACATTACACATCCTAGCTTTTCTAGGACTTTCGTCAAGTTACCCACGGAAAAATGATTTTTTTCTGTGTTCAATGCCGCGTTATTGTCATTTTGTTGCTAGTGCATTTTTAGCACTCTATTTGTTAATTATATTGCGTACGCAGATCGGTGATCAATATTGATCCAAAAGTGAGTTAATTGTTGCTGAAAATTGTCAGTTTAAGGTGGATTGTACCCAACACATAACCACGCGGACAATGTTTTCAGATTTCTTCCATACAAAACGGATAAACGGATAAACTACACAAATTTTCACTTTCTACAGAATTTAAGCAAGGGCACATATTTCAGAGACAGAACAAAATTTTTATTTGCTAATGTCTGTGGCATCCAGGACCATGACTGCAAATGGGTGATCATAAGATTATACAGAAGGAAAGAAAGAAGGTTAGAGATTAACATCGCTTCTAGGACGAGGCCTTGAGAGACAAAGCACGATTTTGGTAGTGATTTTCTTTAAGGAACTCATCCCAGCTTTTGCCTCAAGTGGTCCAGGGAACTGCGAAAAACTTGGTTGGATGAGCAAGTATTTGTCTATCCCATATACGAGTTTAGTAACCGTGCTACCTCGATGAGTCATAAATACACTATCTTATCAAAAGTATTCGGACACCAGTTGGTGAAGATTATTATGGAAAGTGTGTATCTTTCGCCTTTATACGGCCAGAACTACGATGGGGACAATTTTCATAGCGTTTCTGTACGTCTGTGGAGGAATGGCAGCCAATTATTCCTCAAGAACAGAAACCAGAGAAGGTAGTGATGGAGAACGCTGAATTGTGGACCAATGTCGGCGTTCTAACTCACCCCAGAAGTGTTCCACGAAGTATCCTTGTACTGAGGAGTGATGAAAGACACTTTATAGTAACACTGTTAATCATCGGCATAACTCAACTACAGAGTCCTTGGATGAATGTCAACACAACTAAAGGACAACAGAAAGACTCTCTAAGACGCTGCCTGAGATGAGCCTACATGACGAAGCCCACGATTCGTAATACACGGCGAAGCACGAGGAGCCGAGAATGGTTGACGTCAGGATCCAACCTGACACTCGGAGTATGGCCTTCAGATGACGGTACTTGGGGGACGTCGGGCGTTGGCAGTTGTCGGAGACGATAGCTCGGACGACGACAGCTGCCAGAGGGATTACAGTAGTTCCAGGACGTCGGGCGTCAGCAGATGTCGGAGGCGATACCTCGGACGACGACAGCCACCGGTGGGGCGATGTGCAGCGTGTCGTGCCACCTGCGAGCGGCAGCCGGCGCTCCTGCATGTCGTCACCGGCAGGTGTTCACGGCGAGGACGATGACCCCGTACTGTCACGTACTGGTGCAGCCGACGTGAAGCCCTGGAACGGAACTGTTCCAGCACGGTCCGGCGGCGAGGGCACGTGTCGTAGCTTAGGGAAGTAGCGCTATGCCCGAAGCCCTTTCTGCACCGACATTAACCCTGCCTCTACTCGAGATTGGCACTCTTGACGCTGTGGCGGGTGCTAACGGCTTGACCGTATAAAGAATTCGTCGACCACAATATTATTGCACCTGGGAGTGAGGGTTTTTCACTCGGCTTACCGTAAGTCAGCACAGAATTGGGATTGCCAGTATGTGCACAATTGATCTGAAAGCATTGACAGTGCGATGCTTTCTCCTTAGTCACTGCTGTACTGCTGTACCGTAACATCACCGCGTCTTTCCGAAGTGCAATAATATCGTGGTTGATTAGTACCATGATTTTTTTTTTTTTTTTTTACAAACAACCCCCAACGTCAAGCGGGGGCCGTACCTGTCCCGCAAAGCATACACGCTAGTGTGGTGGCGGAAAAATGCAGGGGATAGCTCAGCATACATCACATTCAGTTTGATTCAGTTCGGGACTCTGGTCAGACCAATCCATTTCAGGAATGTTACTGTCAGCAAACCATTGCCTTACAGATGCAGCTTTATGACATGCTGCATTGTCATGCTGTTACAACCATCATCTCGGAATTATTCCTCTACTGTATGCAGTATGCGGTAGTGTAAAATGTGTTCATATTTCCACATTTAGTATATCCTTAAGCGCAATACGGCGGCCACCACCTAACTACGAAAAACATCCCATTACCGTAAAACCAGATGCATCATTCATCACTGCTGGCATCACAAACGATGCCAGGGAGCGTTCTCCAGGCATTCGCTAAAACCAGACCTATCCATCGGATGGATTGTACGGGGTACAGCATGATTTATCACTCCAATTTACTCGTTTCCAGTCATCCACTGTCGCGTGAAGCGTTGCTTGGGACTGACCAGAGGATGTGTGGTTTATGAGCTGCTCGACCATTGTACCCGATTCCTTATAACTTCCTACGTACAGCCATCGTTCTAGCTGGACAGGTGGTAGCACTTTGGAACTCACGAGTGATTTCTTCCTCTGATTTGAGACAGTTTTTACAACCACCCTACCAATGCTCGATGGTCTCGGTCTGTCAGTAAATGAGGTCTGACCAATCTTGGTTTAACTGTGGTGGTTCCTTCGTGTTTCCATTCCACCGTCACACCACAGTTGACTTCGGCAGCCTTAGAAGGGTTGAAATGTCCCTGATGGATATGATCCTCAGGTGACACATAATAAGTAGTCCACGTTAGAAGGCACTGCGCTCACCAGAAAAATCCATTCTGCTGTGATAGCTTCTCTACTGACAACACAATACTCCCCACCTACTGGCGGGTTCATCTCTCGTGATATCTGGTGGTCAATTTGTGGTGTCACCGCCAGACACGACACTTGCTAGGTTGTAGCCTTTAAATCGGCCGCGGTCCGTTAGTATATGTCGGACCCGCGTGTCGCCACTATCAGTGATTGCAGACCGAGTGCCGCCACACGGCAGGTCTAGAGAGACTTCCTAGCACTCGCCCCAGTTGTACAGCCGACTTTGCTAGCGATGGTTCACTGACAAATTACGCTCTCATTTGCCGAGAAGATAGTTAGCATAGCCTTTAGCTACGTCATTTGATACAACCTAGCAAGGCGCCATTACCAGTTACTATTGATGCTGTAAAACATGTACCGTCAAGAGCGATATTCACCAATTATGGATTAAAGTTAAGTATTCCAACAGATACGTACTATTTTTGCTAGTCTCATATCCCTGACCTGTTCCAGACCTCACGCCAGCCGGCGTGAACTTAAACGCGTGGCTTTTGGCTTTCCTCCTAGTAGCCTGGCTGTCTTGCCAGTCCACAACACAATTACGCATAACATAGGGATGTCCGGATACTTTTTCTCAGATAATACATTACATTTTATTTTCTTAGTCGTTCATCTACTGTTTTTTAATATGATATACAGCGATATATCCTGGAAACTAACGGCATTTTTAGTATGCTTTTACAACAATTACTTCCGTTTTCATATCTGATTATAAGGAAGGAACTGTTTTCTGCTACTGTTATTCCAAAAGCGACATTGTGTAACGCTGTCCCTTCAGCTGATCTAAAGGATTTATCCCAATTAATTAATGCCACAATTACTGGGTGAATTGTGTCGTTGATAATTTAGATATTAAGATACTGAATTACTAAAAACTAGCGAGGTGCGCTCTTTTTGTCTGTTCACTGTCGGCGGCTATCATAATTTATGGCGTTATTTGATTTTGTCGCTGAAGTCTTTTTTCCTGAGCTATTGTGTTACTCATTCGTCATAGTGTAATCAGTTCTGAGACGAAAGGTCATTTTTTCAGAGATACGTCTTCATACGATTCACAGTACAATACGTTTAAGATACCGTCGTTATGATGAAAAGTTGACCGTCAGAAAATGGTAGCATCCCCGCCAACTTTCTTGTCGTCATCGAGGAGGTCACTTACACATCACTTTCATTGCAATTCATGTAACTAGACGATCTTTAGCGATGTTACTGCTCAAATCCCACTCTGGACAGCCCCTAAGGAAGATTTGTTTCGTATCCATAAGTCCTGAAACCTTAACGAAACACTTAAAGGATAAGAGCGCTTCAGGAAATAAGGACAGCTGTAATCTGCACTGAAAAAAGTTTTAAATCCAGTTGACCACTATAAGGAACATTATAGCCCTAATTCTAAACAGATAGCTATTCCAAACCTGTCATATGGGTAGCATTAAAGTTACATGTGAAGGCAATGTTACCACCAACAACTTCAAAGATGTATATGAAAATGGAAAAATGGGAGAACATGATTAAAGTGATGTGGTGGTTGTGGTGGTGGGTAAGAAGGAATAAAGGCTCCAAGAAGAAGAAGAAGAGGGAGGAGAGAAAGAAGGAAAATACTGGCAGATACTCCAGCAGGTACACAGTCAAACACCTAGTTTAATTCTCCAATTCAGGAAAGATGTCACCCATAACAAACACGATCCGACAGCCGGTCGGATGACTGTAGGTCCATTTGTAAAGATTAAAAATTTTTTAAATCAAAATCTAAGGTAACGCCTATTGAGAAAATAATCTATTGTTTAAAATTAGATCTAGTGGAATGATCATACAGGTCGTGAATGTCATAATCATTCGAAAACTACCAAGACCAGCAGTGCTTATGTTACTTTTCCTTCAGACCTTTAATAAAAGCAAAGGTTAGTGCAACAACTTCATAAGGCCTTCAGTCGGTATACTTCAGCGTTACATGACTTTTTTTTCTCAAATTATCACCCGCGATGTCAGTTACGAGCACTAACACACGAACCTACTGGAGCTCTTTCTTTTCGTTACTGTTCTTTCTTCCACCTCGTCCCATGGCGTCTATGTCATGACGGACACTTGAATGTGTACTGAAGCATAACAATAATTGAATGTATAAATGGTCACTTCCGAAATGTGAACTGTCACCCACTGCATACTGTTTGCCGTGTTCCCACGTTCCTTGTGCCCCGAGTTGGGGACGGTTTGCCCCGATGACCAGTATATCTTGAAGGTGTTTCACTGAACGAATAGCGGGCATGATCTTATCTTTGATAAAGACGGATGGGACTCGAGTATACTGCCAGCAATGCCCACTATCACAAATTATAGATGCTACGTTAAACGCTTCATTCGGCGCACTACCGCTACTGTGTCTCAGCAAGACAATGCTCAACCATGTGAGACCACGACATTATATTCTTTGCAGCGCAGCAGAAACCAGTTTTTCTTTGCCACTATTCTCGCTCAATGTACAACTTACCTTATGGTTACGTGGCTACTGTTCTGTCGTGCTTTACAACACCCTGGTGGATAATTTACTGAAAACAAAAGTTCCAACCGTGATTCAGTTCTATAACGGTAAACACCCACATCCTAGAAGTTGATTTACAAATACGGCATTTTGAAGAGGTACACTGTTACAGGACTGAACATTTAATCACGGACATAAATTTACATGAATTATATTTTTCCTCTTGAAAAACATGATACTTTTTAGTTGATTCCATCAGGATATTGCTATTTTCTTCTGTCTGGCAATGTAAATCTCATTTATGGATCGTTTATCGATTACAGGGGCTGCGCAAAATAACGCGCATCTCATAAAAACATATATAATTTACTATGGTTCTGTTTATGTTTTCATTCACCCATGTACCTTTACATTCCTGGAAGATTTATATGCAGC
Organism: Schistocerca serialis cubense; assembly: GCF_023864345.2. Lineage (NCBI taxonomy): Eukaryota > Metazoa > Arthropoda > Insecta > Orthoptera > Acrididae > Schistocerca > Schistocerca serialis. The sequence goes on along the minus strand of NC_064640.1, from coordinate 315,581,838 downwards.
CATTAGGTATGTGCTGATTGCAGTGTTGAAGTACCTTACACCTCAAACGAGATCAAAATCTCAGTACCTTTTAGGTTGTTGCAGTCATGATAATAGGTACAAATGCATTATATATTATGTAGAGATGGTGTAAACAGGGCGACTGCGTGATGATGTTACGTACTTTCAGAGCTAATGGAGAGGGGTAAATGTACTAATGCGAGGTAAGGAGCCATGATTCGGAAACGACAGAGTCAAAAGTACTGCATTCTGACAGCGGAATACATGTACCGGTACTGTTGCTGCTAAGATTTTAAATTTCAGAGGTGGTCAATTTTCCAAAACAAAATAAAAATACCTAGTCAACATGGGCTCTAAAATGCATACCTTAAAAGCTATGAGCACGTATTCATCTTCGCTACTGTGAAACATCTCATATACTGTACAATTGCTCGTAGCTCTTAGGGTATGTATTTTAGAGCTCTTATTTGCTAGATTTTTTTATCCATACTACCACCACTGTAAGTTACATTCACTACAGTTTTAGAAACAACAGTTTCGGTACATGTATTCGAATGCCGCTGGTATCGGATCGCTTTTAGCTTATAACTTTCGACTCTCTCGTTTATGGACCATGGTTCCTCACCTCAAACTGATACGTTTACCCTTCTTCATCATTCCTGAAAGTCTGTAACATCATCACGGAATCACCCTGAATATAGTCATAACATTATACAAGCTTAATGAGAAAACTTCGCTCACTAAACATAATAATGGACGAAAAATGAAAATCTTTAATAGCGTCAGGACAGCATTGCGGAAGGATGGTAGCTCTACTTCGAAGGTCATCGTTACGAACGTGCTTATCATGCACATAGCTAAAGAACATTGTGTAACCGACAGCAATGCGATGGGAACTGCATAAACAGAACAATAAGCTTAGTACTGCTATTGTCCAATGTCAAACACGTGAATCCAAGGATGAAGTTTCGGTGAATAAGAATTACAAATCCAAAGTTGCCGACCATTTGAACCATATTATCTGAGTCGACTAATCTACTTCTACGCTGTTTCTTACGGCAGTACGCGTGCGCTAAGGAGAACACGTCGTGAGGCATACTTAAAATAGAAGGAAGACTGAGGTTCAACGTCTTATCAACATCGAGCTCACGACAAGCTCGGAATGTTTCAAGGATGGGGAAGAAAATCGATCGGCATTTGCCTGGAACGATTTAGGGAAACTATGGAGAATCCATATCAGGAAGGCCGGCCCCGAATTTGGGCCGTCGTCCTACCGAATGCGAGTTCATTGTGCTAACCATTGCGTCATCTCACGCAGTGAAGTGCATACTATCAAGAAGATTTCTCACAATTGTGAACCAATCATCCAGAATTAATTTTATCACGGTCTTCCTAAATCTATTCAGGTAAGAGAAGTCACGGATGGCTTCATCGACAAGAAAACGGCCCGCTCCTTTCTCCACCCATGTTCTGTGTTCTATGTCTCTATTGGCCTAGTTGTTGATGTGCCATTAACTACTACTATGTCGTCTTTCCTTTCCATCGTGAAGGTTTTATAGTAGTTTGGACGACGTATTGTAGTTTCCAGTGATTCCTACAGTCTCGTTCAAGTGGAGGTACTTGATAAGGCCTATGAACCATATTTAAGTTATCTGAGTTATATTGCAGAGAAAGAACAACTCCTCTAGATGTCAAAAAATAATATCACACGATAGGCAGTATCCACATCGAAGTTCATCCACCAGTGTACCATAGTAAGGCAATAATTTACACACACTGTAGTTAGATCATGTTAGCTCCCTTTACAAGCAAACACACACACACACACACACACACACAAAAGCGCGCGCGATAAAGAAAGAGAGAGATAGAGAGAGAGCGATTACCATTTGAGATGCTTTCACAACCACCAAAAGAAGCAACAGATAAAAGCTTCCCGCAATAGCAAAATGAAACACAAGAAATGGCAAGATGACACTTGTTCTTCACAACACAGAAATGTGAATATATTTAATTTAATGAACGTGCTTTACGCTAAAATCTAGCACAACATTGTGAGAGAACAGGAAGACTGATGTAAACGGCAAAAAACCGTGAGTAAGGATAAGAACTAACACTGTTTATAGTAGTAGTAAGTAAGGCATTCAAAGTATTCATGATCCTAGCATACCAAATTGCAAGACAAGTATATTATCGTTACAGTGACCACTGAAAATTCTTACCGGCTGGGGTGGCAGAGCGGTTCTAGGCGCTATAGTCTGGAACCGCGCGACCGCTACGGTCGCAGGTTCGAATCCTGCCTCTGGCATGGGTGTGTGTGATGTCCTTAGGTTAGTTAGGTTTAAGTAGTTCTAAGTTCTAGGGGACGGATGATCTCACAAGTTAAGTCGCATAGTGCTCAGAACCATTTGAACCATTTTTTTGAAAATTCTTTAGGATCAAGCGAAAAGCGTTTGGTATTAATAAGACCCATTTCAGTTGTAAAATACGGTGTATTAACTAGCATATCTCCTATTACGGGAAAAAGAGGCAAAAAACAAAGAAGACAACATGTATGTGAACTACATTTCTCGACAATGTTGGTTCAGTGAGCTTGTCCGTCGTATAACATAATTGGAACTCTTCAAGATTAGCTTCAAGGATTTGAAGACGAAATAACAAATATTTCCTGGTCGCCCAAACCACGATACGTGAGTGTTATCAGGACGTTATGGTCTGTATACGAAAATCAGTTTTACATCCCTGACCAACACCCAGCATCTCTTAAGAAGATTGAATGATTCCTTTTTATCGAAGAATGGCATGATATTCTATTGACCTTAATTCAGGACTGAACTTCATCTACCTTCGGGAGAATTCACACATTTTTGGACATTAGATGTGGCCCTACACTATCTTATACGATTTTGTCCTAGCCTCGTATAAAACCATTGGAGTATATTTTATGCCCCTTGTTTGTCGTGATTTCACGAATACAAATGGATAGGAAGGCTGTCTTCAAGTATGAAAGTCAATATTCCATGTATATTATTATGGTGACGATGTGAACTCTAAGCTGTGGGCCGGCCGGTGTGGCCGAGCGGTTCTAGGCGCTTCAGTCTGGAACCGTGCGACCGCTACGGTCGTGGGTTCGATTCCTGCCTCGGGCATGGATGTGTGTGATGTCCTTCGGTTATTTAGGTTTAAGTAGTTCTAAGTTCAAGGGGACTGATTACCTTAGATGTTAAGTCCCATAGTGCTCAGAGCCATTTGAATCATCTAAACTGTGGCAGCCAGTAAGTTATAGTAGTGGAAAGAGTTTTCATTGAAACAGTCTTGCGGGAAACAAGCACAAAAATTAGCGGTGCATGAATTATCACCACCATATTGACCAACATAGTCCTGATTTACGGCCTGAGCTCCTTGCAACGTATCTTGGAGTAAAACAACAATACTGATCGTCGTAATCGGTCTGTTGAAACTTCATATTAAACTTGGTGGGCGACATTTGCTTTCCAGAAGAAGTAATACACATGTGAATTGTTTCGTAAAAGTTGTTTTTACATTCACTATACTACTTTCAATTATAACAGCTCCATCTGTCCGAAAGAGAGAAGTGATGTTTCCATGTTAACTCCCGGCTTGCTATTGAACATGAATAAATCCTATGGAAACAAACTGCATGTTGTGGAATTCTAAGCTTTCGTTTTTATGATGTTTATTGTTAAGTCTGTAACAATTAATGGTTAGAAGTTTTCAGTACCTCTCAGTCTGGTTCAGCGTTTCTTCGATTAGAGAAACTCATACGTGGGCCCTCGTGGTCTGGGATGTGACATGTTATTTACAGTAATCTCTCTCTTACAGTGTATGTGACCCACAGTCTTTATATTCACCAGTAATTTCGTGTTCCCACTGCAAAGAGAAATTTAAGCAGAACAAAATTTCACACATGTGTGATAGTAGCTAGCTTAGCCTTTCCTGTCAGACCTCATTACCCAATTCTCAAATGTGAACAACCTCAAAGTCTACAGAAAACAAACATAGCAGCCATAGGTTTTCTTCAAGACATCAAATAAGAGAACTGAGTCAATGAAATAGCAGAAGAAATGGACGAAAGTCTATTTTATATTCACCTCCTGCTTCATATTTATCTCCAGTGACAATGCTAGGAGTAATTTCACTGCTATATTTTGCGATTTTTAGTCAACTGTTAATTAATTTCACCGCCATTTAAACGAATAATGACGGTTATTTACTAATTCAGTGCCTGTGCCTTTTAATAACTGATTAGCCATCTACATATTCGCATCAAGGCCATTTCCGATCACTTCAAAGTGAGTGATTAGAGGAACTAATGCAATGCTGCTAGCTAAAATTAATGAACGAAACTTCTCTGCCAATGACTACCTTTCTCGTTCAGTCGAATTACTGTCGCCGCTTGCTTATTTGTATCGCACCGCACGCAACACAGCACAGATAATGCTAAACATTCCGGACCATTTGGTGTGAGCTAATTGGTATCAGTTTTGAATCGATGCAATAACTCTGTACATCTGCGTATCCATTCCGCTACTTGTACGAACAGTTTTCCAGATAATTTTCCAATTAGAGCTGCTCATAGTTCTCTGTGAATTTAGGCCATGAATTAAGATTTTCAGAATTTTTTACGGTGTGATGTTCCTTCCACAACGAGAATTCCGTTCTCGTTGTAATAGACACGTTCACCTTATATCAGCGTGGAGGTACTCATTTGAAAATATTAACTTTTTCCTACGATCCTTTTTATGTTGCCATAAAAAGCGTCTTCATAGTGGTTTCCTCAACACAGGATTACTTTTTAGCTTACCTAGTACTGTCTTCTCAGTACAATGTGAAATAGAGTTATGCATTTTCATACCGTTAATATGCTACTAAATTCGTTCTTGCTTACCGAAATGATGGGCCTTTATATATTAACGTATTTAAAAGGAACAAGTTTATACAAGGTAAAGATAGTAAATATGGGAGACCATTACGAGTGAATATATCCAACGTTAGTTTAAATTCTATTCTTACGGAATTTTTAACTGATTCTTCAGCACGTTTCCGATGTGTCGTGGCCGTTAAAATGTATTTGTTATTCCTGTGTGGTTCAGTTTTCGTACATATGATAATCGTATTCCTTTTGTTATTAACTCAGAAAAAGCTAACACAATGAGTAAAGCAGTGGACTCGTATGCAGGAGTATTCGTTGTCACTTAAGGAGGGTCCATCTAAAGTTCCTTTGATAATGTGTTCTATGATCTTCTGTAACTGAGTGATTGTTCTGTTTCTAGTAATGGCACCGTCGACGAGAAACAGTCGCTAATCTTGTATCTTTCTTTGTTTCTTGTTTCTGCCTCGTGAAAACAATTAAGTTTCTTAATTTTCTTATGAAGTTTTTTCTGTTTTGTGTATCTTCCTCTGACACATTCGTTTTATTCTTCTGGATGTTTTTCAGTTTCATTGATCTATTTATTTTTATTGTTGAAGTATTCAAATATTTGTTTGGCTAGTCTGCTTGTCTCCACCCGTTTTATATGTCCAATAAAAGTATCATAGTTTTTTTACCGCGTTGGGTCTGTGAGTGTTCGTAATTTTCTATAGCTTTCTATAGCTTTCTATGTTGTTTGTTTGTTGTGGTCTTCAGTCCTGAGACTGGTTTGATGCAGCTCTCCATGCTACTCTATCCTGTGCAAGCTTTTTCATCTCCCAGTACTTACTGCAACATACATCCTTCTGAATCTGCTTAGTGTATTCATCTCTTGGTCTCCCTCTACGATTTTTATCCTCCACGCTGCCCTCCCAATACTAAATTGGTGATCCCTTGATGCCTCAGAACATGTCCTACCAACCGATCCCTTCTTCTGGTCAAGTTGTGCCACAAACTTCTCTTCTCCCCAATCCTATTCAATACTTCCTCATTAGTTATGTGATCTACCCATCTAATCTTCAGCATTCTTCTGTAGCACCACATTTCGAAAGCTTCTATTCTCTTCTTGTCCAAACTATTTATCGTCCATGTTTCACTTCCATACATGGCTACACTCCATACGAATACTTTCAGAAATGACTTCCTGACACTTAAATCAATACTGGATGTTAACAAATTTCTCTTCTTTCTATTTTTCTATATCTTTTTCTATATCTTTCTTTAATTTACATTTTCTTTTTTCACCTTCTTTAGGCCTCACTTACAGAGGTTTTCAAAGTATTTTTTCCCTCATGTGTCTGTATTTCCTCGATTTCTGCAACTATGAGTAGACTAGTGCATTCGACTCTGAGGAGAGCTAAATTATGGCCGAATTTTGTAATCGTGGATATAGATTTTCTAATTGTTGCATAGCTGAGTACCCAGCATTGCCTGGGTATGTTTTTAGTACAATTTTCTATTAGTCCATCTCCTCCTTCCTCCTCTTTGTTTCCATTTCCACCACCGTTTCTTTCTCTCTGTCGTCGTCGTCCACCCGTACTATCTGTCCCTCTCCTTTTTCCCCTCTCCCTCTCTCTGCCCATCTCCATCTATCCCTCTCCCTGTTCATCTCTCCTCTTTCCTTTGTGTGTCCATATCTTCCTCTCCCTCTCTCTGTCCATCTCATCCTGTTCCATTTCTCTGCCCATTTCCTCTTCCCCCCCTGTCTCTTCATCTTCCCCATTGCACTGCCTATCTCTTCCTTCCCTGTCTCTGTCCATCTCCTCCTCTTCCCTTTCTCTGTCCATTTCCCTCTATCCTATCTCTGTCCATTTCCCCCTCCTGTATCACTGTCCATCTCCTCCTCCTCCTGTCTGTGACTATCTTCACCTTCCCATCACTGTCTGTCCGTCTCCCTGTAATCACTTCTCCCTCCATGTTATCACATTCACCCCAGTAGGATGCTGGTGGTTCTCACTCCTTTCCAGCATGTAACTAATATGTATATCAAATTTGACTGGAATAGTTTCAGGGGTTTAGGATGATCTCTTTATACGTGGCTTTGCTCGCATACGAACATGTCACATAGATTTCTTACATATTTTACATATTTCACGCGTATTCGTGTACATATTTCATCTGTACGTCTAGCGAATTTCGCTCTGCAGTTTCATTTTCACACAGCTCAAGGTTTATGACGTCGAATCTTCTGAACTATGTGCTGTGCAGTGACATAATTTTGCAGGTACATCCAGTAGTATATGTGGCTACTCTATCTGTGAAATGTGTAGTGAATAGAGTTAGCAACAAAGAATTAATAAATTTAAAACGTCGTGCATAATGCGGCAATTTGTCATGCATCTCAGTATTTGAGCCATGTGTCGTATGATATAGTTTTGTTGGCATAGAAAGTGGCAAATGCGGGTACCCTCTGAGAAAAGTGTTGCGAATAGAGTAGTAGCAACGAAATAATAAATTTAAAAATCTTGCATGACGCGGTGGTTTCTCAGGCATCTCAGTGTTTATGACGTCATATCTCGTGACCTAAGAGTCATAAAATGATGCAATTTCTCTGGTACATTCAGTGCTATATGTGAATACAGTAAATGTGTCTCGCTTAAAGGTGGTAGTTAATAATTAATAAAATAAAACGTCTGTCTCATGTTGCAGTTTTTCTGCATGAACAGTGAAAATGTTTTACTGCAAGCGATAAACTTCTTTCTTTTCGTAATTTGTGTGGGTCGTCAGAGACGAAAAGTTTCGTATAGCTTACTAATTTATGTAAAGTTTCTTGCAATTCTCTACGTGCTCTCATTCTTAAAACCTAGATGGGTAAAGGGTGGGTATTCCCGCGTCGTTGTTTACACTATTTTTTCACACCCACCCTCACCCCTTTGATACGTGAATGATTCTTATCCCACAGTGATTCTACCCAGACAGTAAATGATGTGTGCGCCAAGTTCAGCTGAAATCGGCCTAGTGATTTAGGAGGAGATGTGGAACGTACAAACATGCTTACATAGGTTCGTACATCAGTTTTTATAATTTGTATCGATGTCTTGGAGAGTTGTTGCGCTGTCTCAGCCTTTCCTGCACCGATGCCGTTTGCTTCCTTATGTAAGTAACTGGTCTGAATGATTTATTTAATATTTTGAATCCTGTACTTTTTCGGACCTTTCAGAGTCTGTTTCTAGTGATTTCGGAGTATCGCAGATGTTACATATGTATTTAGTTTTGCGTATAGATATCTCAGCCTCTTTTCTCACCTGTTTTCCGAAAAGGTTTAGTAGAATTATGGCTCAATTTCTATCTTTAGCGAAGATCGCTATGTCATCTGCAATTGCAAGACAGTTGTTTTGGTACGTTTAGATTTTTGTCCTAGTCTTACTTAATGATCTATGTCAGCTTTTTGTAGTGCCTTTGCCATTCCTGGAATTTTTTTTTCGAGACAAAATGAAAGGCAACGCTTGATATTACTTCCTCATATCGGGCCCCAATTCCTGTTTAGAATGGTTCTGAGGTACACCGAGGAATTTCACTTCAAATTTAGTGCTTGTGAGAGACTGATTAATAAAATTTTTCGTTTTATCATCTACACTGGTTTCGTGGTGTGTGCAGAGCAGCGTTGATCTGTCGGGAGAAGAATAGGCCTTTGTAAAGTCATCCGAAGTTACTGTTTTGATACTGAGTTGTGTTGGAGCTGACTGAGTTGAGGATATAATTTTTTTCTACACACTATTTTCCGTCCCGGAATTTTGCCTCATATCTCCCTGTGTGTTTATTGACTTGCTTTTCCTATCTGATTAATACCACAACAACAACAAAATTAAAACTTAGTGGCAGGAGAAAGATAATTCTATAGATATTTCTACATATTTTGTCACTTTTCTTGTAAAGTGATAGAGTAAAGCAGATTTCCATTCTTCTTTTTCTGCATATTTGGAGCTGGCTTGTGTAGGACTATTTTCAAGTTTGGACTAGTTAATTTCAGTATTTTGCTAATATTTCATCTTCTCCTAATACCTAGTGTTATTGTTTGCAATTCTTTGAAATCAAGGGTGAGGGATACAGGTTTTCAGATTCTCGTAAGATAAAGATTTATCGTTGTTTTCATAGATCAGAAGTTTTTCAATGTACCTCACTAGTAGTGCACAGCTCTATTTGTTGCTGAGTGACAGGACTCCAGTACTGTTTCTAAAGCCGGCCGTAGTGGCCGAGCGGTTCTAGGCGCTACAGTCCGGAACCGCGCTACCGCTACGGTCGCAGGTTCGAATCCTGCCTCGGGCATGGATGTGTGTGGTGTCCTTAGGTTAGTTAGATTTAAGTAGTTCTAAGTTCTAGGGGACTGATGACTTCAGAAGTTAAGTCCCATAGTGCTCAGAGCCTTTTGAACCGTTTCTAAAGTGCAGGTTTGGGGACTAATATTTCTGCAGTTTCTTTTTTAAGTTTCGTGGAATCTGTTGCATTGTTCTTTTTAAAAGATTCTTTGATACGTTAGAGTTGCCCCTTTTTGAATTTCCTTCTCGGCATTTCTTAATGCTTTTGCAGTTTTTCTTTTTTATTATTTTATTTCTCGGTATTCTGTACACTTCTATGGGATTTATCAGAGAACCACCTTTTCTACGATTGGATTTTGTTATTCAGGGCTTTGACAGAGGTTGTGTTTCACCATCTGTGTATTATAGATCTTCATAGAGGAAATACTTCTTTGGCTGTTTTAGTGATATTTTGGGTTATTTTGTTTTTCCAGTCTTAACTGTTTGAGCTGAAGTTGTGAATATCAGTTTCCTTCTTCATGGTTCCTTGAGGGGTTATTCGAATTTTTATTTTCGACAGACAGTAATCTGTTTCAATAGGGGTTCCCTCCTACTGTTTGGCATCTTTAGTGTTACTCTGGTATTGTCTGGGTATTACCTCTTTATGTATTTAACACCTTCTAAGTTCCATTTTGGTGATGCCCAGGTCTTCTTTCAGGAATGGGTTACTGAAGCACGTAGACACAAATTTTAGACTGAAGGCCTTGCAAAATTCTTCCTATCTTATTTCAGTTTTATCAGTTCTTATGAGTGATGGATTGTGCCCTACTTATGCAAGTCCCCCACTATCATTTTGACACTGGCTTTCTAAATATTACTTATTTCGTCTTCCAACTGGTTCTTGATTTATTATATTTCTTCTGGCATTTTTCTTCTCTCTTCTTTGAAGGAGACTGTGTAGTTGATTATAAGTTAAAGTTTCTTCGTATTTAAAATTTAGTCTCTTACATCGGTACTAAAATTTTGTAATGGAGCATAATATGTACCTCTTTCTGCAAAATGCATTTCCATGCATTTCCAGGACGAGACATATTCCTCACGATTCTTCTGCCTGGGTTTTCTTTGGAGAACCTATACTTCTCCGCGTCAATTGTATTTTCATCAATCAATTTTTTTCTTATAATGCGATAACTATGAGTTTCTTTTCCTTTTCCCTAGATTTAGTTTAGCTGTTTTAATCTATCGGAGTTTAGTATCGAGTTGAAGTTTAATGCTCCACACTTTTCATGATTTTTGCTTTGTATTTCGAGATTCTCCACATATCTTCGGATGGTGTTTTCGGCTGTCCTGGATCTTTTTTTAAGTCCAGCTGCATTCCCTATGATAATGACCGACCTTCCTTTATATTCACCACTGGGAGTACTTTCCCACTGAATATTTGCATCGTGAATAATTGTTTGACGGCTAAGTTTGATGAAGTTAACCAAGTACTTTGTTTCAGAAGTTCAAACAGGATCCACTGACGCTGACCACAAAAATGTTTGATTGGGGAAGAGGTGTGGCTGAACTTATGTTCGGAAGGAAGAAAGACTTTTCTACCACCTTCACCGATGAGACTGCCTTCAAAATCCAATGTCGAAGTCATTGCTCTTCTTCGTCTGTACCCTTGACTGGGTACCTTCCTTTCTCAAACGGGCTAGATTTCTTTCATCGTTTGTAGCCATACTTGGATACTTTTCAAGCGCGCTGAGCGCTATAAAGCTGAAACACGTTGCATTTCTCTTGTCCTAAGACTGGTTTCATTCTGGTATTTACAGTAGTGAATCCAGTACAAGGTTCTTCATCTTCTGCTTAATTTCTATAACTTGCATCCGTTTGAATGTGGTTACTCAAGTCAAACCTTAGTTTTCACTTAAAATTTTATATTGCCACTCTTCCCTCCATCAATTGACTGAAGATTGGGAAGTGTGTCATGTTGTGCCATAAACTCCCATTCAGTGCTTCTTCACTAGTAATACGATCTACACGGGAACATATACAGTGGTAAGTCAGTAACATAGTATATAACTAACTCTCGCTCACCAACCGGGAGAACTGTTTGTTCGAAACGTGCTGCTCAAAAACCTGATGAACACATTCCCTTGAGTTGCTAATTCAGAGTTTCTTTTAGCATCAGTGAATGGTACATTTTCTTCACTCAAATTCGAGATGAATAACTTTGAAAGTATTAGGAAAAAAGCTTAATTACTTTCAGAAACAGAAGTCCAGAACAAGATTTTCTGGTGTGTTAGTAAGTAGAAAATTAAATACTGACTAGCTCTCTGTCTCTCTCTATCTCTCTCTCAAGCACGCACACACACACACACACACACACACACACACACACACACACACACACACACACACTACAGTCACTACTTCTACCAGGATTAATTTCTCAAGTTGTGTGGCGGACTGTTTTATTAATTTTATTTCGAATTTTGACTTTTTGCTCGAGAGAAGCAGCAGTTCCACATCACAGTTCATTCAAATTACTCCTTTAAAATTAGTCTATTGTTGCAGTGTTGTCTCCAGCATGACACATAACACACAGAGAAACATTCTTCAACCACACTTTTTCCGTCGCAAGTTTATCTCCTCGTCAATTTTCAGTGGAATCGGTAACGACAGGATTATGAAAGAAAACATAAATCTTCCAGAAGACTAGTCGCTACTGGGTATGCCTTTTCTCCGAATGTCCTTCTCCTTGGCGACAATGATTCATGAACGGTACGAAAACTATAGGAATTATTAATCGCTCGATTGTGTTACGAAAAGGGATGAAATTACTTTTCAGTAGAGAAGTATGGTATGTGTATACCTGAATACTGATGTATTTTTACTAAAAAACAGTGTAAGAACGGGTTTCTAGACGTATTATTTTGGTATAATTTTATTTTCATCTTCTTTTACCAAGGAGTAGATTGAAAGCAACCAAATCGTCGTAGGACACTCTGCGTTCAGTATGTGGGTTCCAAGCGTTCCTGTCAATTTCGCTATGTCTGCAAAGTTTTTATGAGTTGTTTGTGATAGGACAATCTGTATCTGCAATTCATTACTTTATATTCTGTGACTCATTTACAGTCTCCTGTTATACAACAGGAAGTCTGCATAAGAAGGCTATATAGATGCTATCGAACTAATCACTTTTTTGTCGTATTAAATCAAGATATCTCTCCGTAAAGTTTTACATGTTTTTTTAGAAAGTACAGTAAATACAAATTAAACGTGATTGGCTCCATGTTTATCATATCTCTCTGTGTATATCTAATTTGTATAGTATCATAAACATATAACGATATATATTTTACTGGTAAACTTGGCGCTCGGAGCAACATTAAGTAAATATTAGCAAAAGCATATGGCTAAGTACAGCAGAAGCGTGTGCACGTAGCACAGCCAGACGATGAATATTTGAACTCGTTCCATAAGCTACCTTAATCAGCTTCTCACAGTGGGTGTAACACAGCGGACTCATTTCTGAATGTGCGATAATTGAAATCCGAATACGTAACTATGTGTTTTCTGTTGCGGTCGTGAACACCAGGACGTTCAGTCGTTTGTGCATTCTGTGGTGTTGGTAACACAACGGGCTGATTTTAATACAGCTGCGGGATGATTGTATTATCAGAAATAGACACTAATTTAGTGCATTTTGAGCGCAGTGTAAATGGCGAGGAGTGCAGGTTGGTTTTGCATGCATTTTTCGTTACTGGCAGTGACCTCCCAGATGAAAAGTAAGTAGTTAGTAGATATTTAATAAAGTTCACGGTCATACTGTATCTTCTCCACTATACTGCGAGATATCTGTTACTACTATTGCTATCATTTTTTAATACTGAAACCTAATGCATATGCTATACATGTGTACACGCATTTACAAGCTCTGGAGATTATCATTATTAAGTTCAACAGAGGAACCTACTCACAGTCCTAGCGTCAAAAAAGTTAATAAACAAGAAAATTGCACATAGTGCACGGAATACACTGTGCATGGGTGCGTGTGCTACATAATAGTTAGCTGATCTGAGAGTTATACGTGATGAACGCTGATATTCCACAAAGAATCACTGAGTCGAGAAGAGTCGAGTCTAAATGAGACTCCTCAGTTGTGGACCAAAGTCTTGTATGGTATGACACAATAGACGTGGCGCTGGTCTGGAGAGAAAGGTGAGAGCTGACAAGGCTATTAGAGACAGAGATGTAAATACAGTTATCCATCAAAGTTTTCCATCACCCATTTATTTCGAAATTAAAGGCACAGAAAACAAAAACAATGACTGACATATACGTATTTATTCGTTTGCAAAGTATACAGACAATCTAATAAAAAATTTAAAGTAAATTAAAAAAATGTGTAATGAAAAATTCGTTTGTTTCACATGGTTTTTTGTCCCAGACTTGTTCGACTGGATTCACGCGTGGGAAAAAGGCAGACCACTCCATTCTGTTGAGCGTAGTGTGGGCTGAAATTTGTGCGGTTCAACTTACCATAGATGCTGTAGTCCGATCTATGGTGACTTAGGGAAGAAGCCGATAAGACCGCTAAGATGAGTTTAAATGAAATGATAGGGTCACATAAAGAGAAATTGTAGGGCAGTGGCTGTTTACTATAGCCTGAAAGCGATGGCGAACATACTGACCGTAAGTGTCAGTCTGCAAATCCACATTTATCTTCGTACTCACTGAAAGAAAATGTTCCTTTTGCTATTTACTCAACAGTATCAGGAAACGACCACTATAAATAAATGTTTAGAGTTTTAACTGATTGATATATTCAGTAAACGTTTACACATACAATATATAATAATATCTCTAATAATAATAATAACAATAACAGTAATAATGTCCCTGTTAGGAATAGCACTATTAGCCGTTCAGAGGCGACCTCTACAGTAAGTTACAGGTAAAATGGTCCATCGCCCTGACTTCTAATCACCAGAAGTTAATTGCTCGCCTTAAAAGTGAAAAATAATCTCGCCACTTGCCACGCGGTTTTGTCAACATTACAGCTGCACACACACAGTTGCTTCCGGGATATATAAGCGATCCAGGATGGTGTGCAGTCCTCGCGAATTCACTTCCTACATTTACAAGAAAACATGCGTTTGGTAGGTGCCTAGTTCTCACGTCACCCGAGGGGCAGTGTATGCCGGCGTTTGACTAACACGGAGAGATTGATAGCTCTGTGGGAAGTGTCTCCTCTACTGCCTCTCCGTCCATATTTATATATGGGCGCAGTAAACTGCCGAACAGAACGTCTGCTATCAACCGCTCTAGGCACATGCAGCAGCATCAAAATGGCATCTTTCTTGGACACGTAATAATTAATACCTCTGTTGTGTAACAATTTAGAACCTTCTTAATTTTTATATGAATGGAGTTAAGTTGGCTTCAGTTACAGTTTTGGCTCGACTGCAAGTAAACTTTGCCAGCTCGAATTTTTAGAGCGGAACCGACAGCAGAACAAGACCTCTGAAAAACCTCTTTTAGATTCCTTGTAATGATTGTTATTTACACAAAAGTTTTGAAACTTGATACAGCTGTACTATTTCATCAGAGTAATCGAATTCTGTAATTAGAACTTTCTATAACAAATACAAATTATACTTAAGCTATTATGAATAGGGCCGTTTTCGTTCCAAAATTTGCTTTCAATAAATAAATTGAAAACTAATAGAGGTAGCTTATTGGCGTTACATATTTCGCGGTTTTATATCAAACTGAGGCGGTATACGAATATAATGTTTCTGAATATAATACTTAGCGCTTTTTTGGCTCTGAGCACTAGGGGACTCAACTGCTGAGGTCATTAGTCCCCTAGAACTTAGAACTAGTTAAACCTAACTAACCTAAGGACATCACAAACATCCATGCCCGAGGCAGGATTTGAACCTGCGACCGTAGCCGTCTTGCGGTTCCAGACTGCAGCGCCTTTAACCGCACGGCCACTTCGGCCGGCAATAATACTTAGCGCCTTCAAGTTTCCATAAAACGCCATTTCGACCAAAATGATACACTGATCAAATTGCGACTTGTAACTTTTAATTGCGACAGACAATTGCACATTCTGAACTATTCTGGCTTTCTAGCTTCATTATTCAGCGCCACATATTTTCTCTTAAAATAATATATTTAGCTAAACATATTCTTTACAACATTCTGTGACTTCACAATGTTAACATTAATATAATGAAGCATACACTAACAAATTTTATAAAAGTTATTTTAATTTTTAATGCCATTCTTAGATTATGCCGCAGTACTTTTTATGCTACGCGCAGGCACGTTTGATGGCATGGCACTTGTAGTAGTGAACTGGGATAAGTCCCGGCACACTCGCTCGCCACTGTATGTCTCACAATAATACTGCGCTTGTTTCGCGACAAAATGTCTTACTGAAATATTTAGTAGGTGTTGCCCAGTCAGGCATTAGACTATGGATACCACACTACACACAGAGACACATTAATGAGAGAAGAGATCATCCGTATGTAACGGAAACAAATTGTCATTATAACAATCTGATTATTAATGTAAAACTTCAAGATCTGAATTACGAGCTAATATAGCTGATTGAACATTTAACAGTTGGACAAGGGACTGTAATGGTAAAATCTAACCTTGGAAAAGGTGGGTGGGCATGATGAAAGCATAATTATGAAAGTATTTCATGGACATGACCGGTGATTTAAAGAGTGGTTAGTTGATTATAGAAACACCATGGAAAAGTAAGTGCAAACATTAGTAAGATTGCGAAAGTGCATATTGAAAACAGCTAATTACTATGAGACATTAAAAATGTGCAGTTGACACTCGAGGGGAATTTACTAACATTCTGTATCTGTTGTTTTGGTGTTTGCAATGTTGGCCCATCTTCCCAAACTAGTCTCGCGTGTTTGTGGAAGGCAGCGACGGTAGTGGCCCGGGATAGACTTCAGTTCACCCTCTGTACTCAGCGCTAAAGTGGAGACACCCTTCAATATGACAGAAACGAACTCCACGATTTCTCTGCACCAAGTCATTACTCTTTGTGGTTTAGCAGCAAGTGTGCTCTAACTTACCTCTCGCACACTTAGCTGTTTATGATAGAGCAACAATCTCGCCATCCAGTTGTGGCAGACGTTCCGAGTTCCACCCAGTGAACATTTAGTAATAATGTTAAACAGGCACCTCCTCTTGTGGATTTCGTTATTATTAACCAGTACCGCTGTGGCGTTGGGAGGAAGCAGGGGACTTCTTCAAATGCTTCAAATGGCTCTAAGCACTAAGGGACTCAACATCTGAGGTCATCAGTTCCCTAGACTTAGAACTACTTAAACCTAACTAACCTAAAGACATCACACACATCCATGCCCGAGGCAGGATTCGAACCTGCGACCGTAGCAGCAGCGCAGTTCCAGACTGAAGCGCCTGGAACCACTCGACCACAGCGGCCGGCTAGGGGACTTCTCCCACTCCATAATGTGATTATGAAGTGGACCTGTTGAAAGGCTCCCATGTAGGCACGCACAAGAAAGTACTGGTTCTACAGAACGTAACACTATGAACAGCGGGAACGCTTGATTGTAAAAGTTTAAAAGGACTGTTCTTCCATAGTATGGCCTCAGAGGCAATGACATTTCTCACACTGGCCTTTGGAAAGTGACACCTGGCTAGATCTTTTTACATGATGCTTTGAACAATGCTATTTTTTCAGCTGATAACTGTCTCTTACCCTGCCAGGAGTGCGGGGGTTGGGTGGCGCGATTGCCATCTTGGCTACCTGGGCTTAACTCATCTTTGGACTCTTAATGAATTTATGGTCCAGCCTGTTCGTTTTAAGAGAAGTCGTATCTCTTCCCAGCCAATTCGAAGGTTTTCAACTGTGCATTTCCTCACATAAAAAAATAAAAGAAAGCAGTAGATTTTACTGTCACCCGTGGTAGTGAATATTGGCTGCAATTATGAAGTAGCGTAAGAGAATGACTACATTTATCAAGGGGATCAGCGTGTAATATCCTGAAATACGTTGGGAGACAATTTTAGCAATAACCTGGCATGTAGCACTGGCATGTTGAAGGAACGTATTCATGAAAACAGCACAATGAGCACGTAGGGTATCATCCGTCAAGATGGAATTGTAACCAAAATGTTGACAACACGATCCCACTACTGGTTCTAGAATCTCATCCTGTACTGTAGAGTAGTGAGATGTGTACAGCGGCTACATTTAATGCCAACCCCTGTCGTCGCTCTATCACCACCTTGTTGCGTATGTAGGACACAGTGTTGAAGGCGTTCAGTATAACCGGGTTGTCTCCAAACATGTGACCTTTGATTATCAGGGTACAAACAGATCCGAGTTTCGCCCATAAAACCCGGCCGCTGTGGCAGAGCGGTTCTAGGCGCTTCAGTCCGGAACCCACGTCTGCTACGGTCTCAGGTTCGAATCCTGCCTCGGGCATGGATGTGTGTGATGTCCTTATATTAGTTAGGTTTAAGTAGTTCTAAGTTCTAGGGGACTGATGACCTCAGATGTTAAGTCCCATAGTGCTCAGAGCCATTTGAATCATTTTTCACCCGTAAACAACCCTCGACGCCAATCGAGTGGCTTCCATTTTGCATGATTTGTTGTCCATCTGTAACTGAATTCATATTATGGTGTACTATGTGGTACTCTCCATGGTCGTTGGCAACGGAGATCTGCGTCACTCAGTCGTCTCCTAACAATCCGATGTGATACAACACGTCGTATAGCCTCTTCGAATTCTGGCCTCAGTTCTGGTGAACTTAGTCCACGGTTATTTGACTCAAAAACCGTACATATCGATCATGATGTGCACCTGTCGAACGTAGGCTACCTGTGTGGAGTAAGTCCTCAAAAGTACTTGTCAGTCGGAATAGCTGCTATATGCGCTCTACATGACTGACTCCCGTGCACTCGTCGAGCACCTTTCGTGGTGGACAAGCCTTCTGCACGTAACGTGATGATGCGGACCCGATCATTGGTCGCGATTGTAGTTCGTGGCGTGATGGATGTTCACCCTACTGTTTCACAAATGTCTATAACTCTCGTGCTTTATTTTCAACTGAAATGCTGCAGTCCACTAGAGTGCGGCACACACGTAACTAGTACTCATTGCTAACTGTCTTTACGTTTATGAACAACGACAGGGGTGACTTTCTGGTCGGTACAGGAACAGTTACAGTAGCAGCACGCCTGCACAACCCATCGGGGTGATGCAAGACTTTTGTACCTGTGTAAATGAATAGCGGAGGACTACAAAGGTATTCAACCACGTTATTTCCAAATTAATCATTTAAGAAAGTCACAGAAATTATATGTCAGAGTGGTACTCCAATTTTAGGACAGTGTATAAACCAATACACCTTGCAAGGTATGAGAGATACAAGATACTCGTAAAATTGCCATCATGTGGATGCGTAGGGCAATTCCGCAGCCGCCGAAAGTCAGGTTTTCGCTGGTTTCCTTAAATCGCTAACAGGAAATTCCACGTTTATTCCCTCTCCCTGTCCAGTCGGAGCTTGTATTCAGTCTCCACTGGCCTCGTCGTCAATGGGAGATGAGACGAGAACATTTCCCCGTTTACCTAACCGATGAGGGCAGTGGGGGGTCGATAGCAAAGGGAATAGGCCGCTGGAGTTGTTTTGACTGACATGACCATTTCCGGCTTGTAATGAAGCAGATCTCCGGCCAAGGCTGGGATATCAGAGGCGCTGGGTACTGTTAGCTGGAGATGTCTGGCTGGAGACCTCCATAGTTGGAGAGAGTGGTTGAGTTTCTATGAGATTCCACATCAACTCCTAGTCTCCATCAGGAGCCCTGGATGTGTATGGACATGCGTAACGTATTTCTGTGACGCTCCTGAGAACGGATGATGAAGCTGATGGTGCGTTTCTGGCATCTCCAGTCTTTACATTGGTATGGGTAGTGGGTGGTCTTCGAAACGTCTCGGTCAGTTGTGAGGCTACTGCCTCGGACGCATCCCATGAGACCTGCGCCATGTAGCCTGGTCCGGACCTAGCGTGACGTTCGAGAAACTTATTAGCTCGGCAACGCATGGAATTTGTAGCATAATTTTTATCCTAACGTTAACTTCTCGCTTAGGAGGATATAAAATCTTTCAAATTCTAGACGATATGTGATATCCTTTAGAGAGGTTAGATCAGTTTCAGTTTGCGTTCCATGCACACATAAATGAAATGATTCTCGTGGGGATGGATATCTCAGAAAGTATAACATAAAAATATAGAACATTTTAACGTAGCCGGCCGCGGTGGTCGTGCGGTTCTAGGCGCTGCAGTCCGGAACCGCGGGACTGCTACGGTCGCAGGTTCGAATCCTTCCTCGGGCATGGATGTGTGTGATGTCCTTAGGTTAGTTAGGTTTAAGTAGTTCTACGTTCTAGGGGAATGATGACCTAAGATGTTAAGTCCCATAGTGCTCAGAGCCATTTTTGATTTTAACGTAATAATCACGTCTCTGATTATTTGTCAGGAGATCGTCAAAATATGTGAATACTTCACAGTAAACTGGAACTGCTAATATTTACAGAATTAATACACTGTCAGAATGAAACACACTTATGCCCTTTTAATAAGTTTATCATACAAAAAATACCTAATCTTGACTGTTCTGATCAAGTACTGTGTCTGTGTGTGTGTGTGTGTGTGTGTGTGTGTGTGTGTGTGTGTGTGTGTGTGTGTGTGAAATCCTAAGGGACCAAAATGCTGAGGTCATCGGTCCTTAGACTTACACACTACTTGAACTAACTTGTACTAACTTATGCTAAGAACAACATATACACCCATGCCCAAGAGAGGACTCGAACCTCCGACGGGAGGGGCCGCAGACATTTTTACTTAAGCTGGTTTAACAGTCCCTGTTAAGATATTCATCTATAGAGTTGAAGGAATTTCCCACCAAAAAATGTTTGAAACTCTTTTTAAACTACGCTTTATCTGAAACCAAGTTTTTAATGGTTGCTGGCAATTTATGAAAATGTATGTTCTTGAATATGGGAACCCTGTTGTTATATAAGGTTCAGTAGCATGATGGAGGTAAGAAATCAACAGTCTTTGCTACAATCCATACATGAAAGTTACCAGTGTGTAGTAGAGTTCACAGTACCCTTAGTACACAGCTGTTCCTCCAGTATTGAGCTATTACGATGGAATAACATACTGCTGCTAGTTGATACATACGGGAAAACGATATTATGTCAAGATGACTGAGAAATCTCACAGAAAGAACCCATCAAGTCAGGCATCAAATGGAAACAATTCACAACCATGTCCCAGCATGCGTATTAGAGCTGTTTGAAGGATGCTGTGGGACACAATGCCTCGTAATTGATGATCATGATTCCTATTCCAGATAGATCTCGCAAAACTGCGTCCTCAGTTGGGCTGTAGTCGCGAGAGCTTCACGTACGGTGCTACCATTACATCATTCCAATGAGACAACTACCAACTGGGGAGTATACATTCTAGTTTCAATTATTCTTGGGGCATTTTCTATTCAGTCAGTATCTACAAGTTGGATTCAAATACGACCTATTGCACAAGCTTCCTTTTTTTCTAAAGAGGAATAGAAGCTTTCCTTATATTGTCAAACGTCCAACACAGACTTTTTCGGACTTGTGTCATTTGGTGAGACACAGAGTACTGCCTGAAACAAGTGTGAAACAGATACTTACAGCGAGATTAAAACTATGTGTCGGACAGAGACTCAAATCTAGGAAACAACGCTGAGGCTGCGGCTATGCCATGTCTCAGCAGTATCATTTCTTCCAGGTGCGCCAGTCCCGCAAATTATGCAGGAGAATTTCTGTGAAATGTGAAAAGTAGTAAATGATGTACTGGTGTAACTAAACCTAGGAGCACGCTCTCGTAGCTCAGTTCGTAATGCACTTACCGATGAAAGAGTAAGGTCCCGGATTCGGTTCTCGATCCGGCACAAAGTTTTAATCTGCCATGTAGTTTCGTATCAGCCCAGACTCCGATGCAGACTTGAACTTCATTCTGGAAGAATGAAACTATGTTAGCTGAATGCGTGCCACTAAAAAAAGCTTCTATTTACATTAAAATATAGCTTGTAGAATACGTTGGCGTTTCTGAAATCTATATCTGTGTCCAAGCCTGAAAACGAACCCGAGAACTCCACTTTACAAGGCAACTACACTATCCTCAAACGTTTTTTGTCGAAAGTTCACTCTATCTCATTCAACTCAGCACAGCAAGAGACGCTTCTTCCTTAGCCTGTCTGTGTGTTAAACCTGTTATCAACTGGCCAATGCGAGTTAGTTCTCATTTAGAATTTTCTTCCGTCGGTGCCCCGTCAGCAGTAAAGATTAATAAAACTAGAACTAGAATAGAAATTGCATGGTAAGCAAGTAATTAATTAATGCTTCAGGGGTTTTACAAATACAGCGCCGTATCTTATATGTGTGCCTAATTAAGTTTATTATACAGTTCCCAAATGTTTATCATGATCGTGTGTAATGATATGAAAACTGAGCGTTAGACTCATTTTACCATTTGAGAGATGCAGAAATATTTCTATACTTTTCCCACTGCTCCTTCAAAAAGGTGCAAATATTTCGTCCAGCCTCTAGGTATAAGCCTCTATTCTTCCATTGCCCACCAGTTTTGGGTAATAGTCAGAGGACACCCCAATGAGGATTATACCTGTTGACTGCACTAGCTGAAATATCAACAGACCAGTAAGAATTTTAGACAGAAAACTATGATTTTCCTAGATTAAATAATTTGTTGTATACTTTCCCAATGAACGCATTTTATTTCTGAAACTGACCTACGTGCTAACCACTGACGTTCTTGTGATCACAGTCTTCATTTGTTTCCCGTGGATTTACTTCGTGCACAATTTTCTAAATAATTGATAACAGGGAAAATAACTTTCTACATCTACGTTTACATCTACATGATTACTCTGCAGTTCTCCCTGTACGAATAGTGACCCATGTCAAACATTCAGCCAGTGTATCAGCATCTCTAAACCGCTTTCCAATCTCTACGCCATTTAGAACTTACGATCTTGGGAGAAACTTTTGAAGGATGTTCCTGGAACTCGGATAAGAGGAGATAAATAAAAAATGGTTCAAATGGCTCTGAGCACTATGGGACTTGACTACTATGATCATCAGTCCCCTAGAACTTAGAACTACTTAAACCTAACGAACCTAAAGACATCACACACATCCATGCCCGAGGCAGGATTCGAACCTGCGACTGTAGCAGTCGCGCGGTTCCGGACTGCGCGCCTAGAACCGCTAGACCACCGCGGCCGGAGGAGATAAATACTAATAGGCCAAAGTCCTCGGCTCATTTGTAGATTGTCCCTGCAGATATTATTTGGTTGTAGACTCACCGAATAAAGCCAAGGTTCAGGATTGAAACCCCAGGTTTAATATGTCAGATCTGTCTAGAAACTGATACCGTCCACTGTTATCACCTGTATCTCCAAAAATAGCACAGAAAAGGAACATTAGGTTCCACACACTCGGCAGTAATCCACTTTGAGCAATTTCACATATCGACGCTAACCGATATTTCGCGATTAATCGTTGCAATAGCGCGGGTGACAGAAAACATTTTGCAATTCTGGTACCCAATCACATCATTTCGTGTCACACCTGCCAGTGTCACATGACTTTACCGGTAATTAAACCCGTCTCTCCAAAACGCACTGTTCTACAGTTATCGGAATGGCTTACTCATTATTGTTTTCCATTTAATGGCTCTTTTGATATCGATTTTGTTGCGTACATATGTAGCCCTCCCTCGCTGATGGGCTATTAAAGTTGACCGCGTGTAAATGTGCTTCGTGAATCGGAAAAAGACACTGATTTCGAAATGGAAAAAATCATTACCAGGAAGTTATGTAGTGCTTCCAGTTACAGTTGTAATAAGTATCGCCGTATCTTCACACACGCAAAGGATCTAATACTGCCTAAAACAGTACAACCACAAGTTTTCTCTTCTAATATTAGTTACGTTCAAATACGCTACATAATTCTTTTGCTGCCTTTTTCTTTTTCTACATTATTGGGTTAAATACTAGAAATTTAGGGTATTAATTTCTTCATTTATTGGCTTTCGGAACGTGCTCATACAGCAATCTCAACACTGGAAATGTTATAATACAGTTTGTTTTCACAATTCAGAGTATACTTTAGTTTAAGTCGTATCCTGGTACGAAGTTACATAGGCTTAACAAAAGACAGTTTCCGACGTAAAACAAATTTTACATACACGGTATAGTGAAACGAGTAAACGAGACTAAAATGTAAAACAGTGTACGCAGAGCTATACTACAAAAAGCCTGCTGGTAACACATTAAGGATCCTCCCAATTCATCCTAGATTAATGACTGTATATCTAAATTAGTTAAAAAATGTACTTTTGTATGTCCGGTAAGAATTGTCTCAAAAGCTGCGGATAGAGAATTGAATATTTGACAGGTCTGTAAGTACCATACACACGGAACGTCTTGCCTCGTGATGACTGGGTGTTGTGTGATGTCCTTAGGTTAGTTAGGTTTAAGTAGTTCTAAGTTCTAGGGGACTGATGACCATAGATGTTAAGTCCCATAGTGCTCAGAGCCATTTTTTTGAACAGAACGTCATAACAGTATACAAGAACCAGATTTGGATATTACAGCCATTCGTCTAAATACACCAGTATTCGGAGAGTAGTAACGTTTCACTACACTTATCTAGGTAATAACGAGCGAGGTGAAAATGACATCTTGCACGACACAAAATATGTAGTACATTGTTTTTTGTCATTATTACTGCTCGCACTTTGGGACGAAGACACTGATTATATCTTTTACAGTTTTGCTCGAAATTTACCATGCTTAGGCGTTCGGCATCAAAATGCTATTCTGGTTAAATGAATCTTATTCTCTTATCGCGGGGTACTGACAATTACACCTTTCTTGCAGCTCACATAAAAATTATTATAAAATACGGAGTTATGTATGTTCTAACACCAATCTACAAAACTCTGTATTTGTGAAAAGTTGATCTCGGAAGGTCAACGAGTCTAGGGACAACAGAAATGTAAATCGCTAAATAAGCGCAAGTCACTAAATAACGTCGTGAAAGAGATGATTGTGACCGCAAGATTCACAACAGTCATAAATGAAATATTATTTTTTTTTTAAAACTAAATATCTACTTCAAACATTATATGGTGGCATATGCAGTACTTGCACATTATTATTTATCAAAATAGAGGTTTCGGTGCTGGCGTATGTTCGTCCCTTATTCGTCATCAAAGTGAAAATGTGAACTTTCAAATAAGTGATTAAAACAAAGAGGAATGGAACAGTGTGTCCACTTGATAAGGGAAAGACGTTGACGTGCTAATTCATCCTCGGTGTATGTAATGTACACTGCTGTAGTCCAGTATTAGCAATAACAGTGACCACATTATTAAATGACCGAACATGAATACCAGTTCATAGCCAGATATTTAGCATGCATATGTTAACGTAACCGGTACAGCCGAGCAGGAATCTGGGTGTAGATAATAGAGTGACGTAAGAAAACGGAATATCGATTATCTATCGCGAGCTACTGTTTCTCGGTTAGCAAGTGTACAAAATCTACAAGACGCAGAACCTAGAACTTGTACGTTCTAAAAGACCTATGAATGTCTCTTACATGTTAGTCTCTTCAGCGACATGTGCTTATGTAGCCCTTACATCCAGTAGCCTTCAATAACGAGTGTATACAAAAGCAGGGCTTTACAGCCAAATGAACTTTATGGCTGGTATAACAGACGTATATTCGTATTTTGAAATTCTTTTTATTCGGTGAGTTTGTGTACGAAATAACTTCTCTGCCACAAGTCACGACTTTCTTTTTATTTATATTTTGCAAGACGCGTTTAGTGAAATGATTCCCATTTGCGCCTGCGTTTCCTGTGTACTCTACAATTTATTCATGATGTTTTCGAAATGTTAGGTGCTACATGGTACTGTTGTCTGGCCTAATAGAACAATGCCACAGATCATGCATCGAAAACACCACGAATAAGTGGCGTAGCATGAAAATGGGACGATTTTCTGAAACGCGTCTCGCAAAATGTAACTAAAAATAAATTCATTTCTGGTAGCAGAAAAGTGTTTTCATAAACAAGACTATTATTTTAACAGTCGCAGGTTTTCATCAACTACTTCCAATGGATGAAATAAATTTTTTATTCGGTTTTAGGTGTTCGAGGTAGGTTCTTCTTTCTGTGTCAAACGCAGAGAGAAAACAACATGGAGGTCGATCATTCTCAGCTTATAAAAATCCTCTAAAAAGGCAGGGAAATCTCGTTCTCGCACAGCTTACACACGGATTTCCACCAACATAGAGCAGCACTGGAGAGTTTGGAAACAATATGAAGAAACATGACAAAAAGCTTAGGAAATTATTTAATATGTTCACATTCTGCACGTAAAACATGAATATACAAACGAGACGAAGAAAATAAGTCTCAGAGAATGGCAAAAGTTATATTCTCTTCTTAAATACTGTGCTCCCTAACGATGAGACCGTTGTTTCCCTTCCAAATGAAACATGATTGGCATTTCTTCAAGGACGTAAGGCATTTTATGAGGTGATGCCCCATATAACACACAGTGAAGGTAGTGAAAACTGCAGTCCAAAGAAGAATGCATGTGACTGATGCGACCTATTGGTTTCAAGATAACATAGAAGTTATCAATATGGGAGAGACTTGTAGCTGAAGGTTAGTGTACTTAGGAACAAATGAAGTTGCCTGGGCCTTGTTTTGATCTAGTAATTTATTTTAGAATCACATGAAACTCGAGAAGCAGTTTCTGGCATTTTCTATTATTTATGTCGTTGTGAGATAAGAGGTTATGTTTTTTGCAGATTTTGTTAATATTACGAGCGCTACGTGTTCGAATGACGTATAATATATTAAAGTTATTTAGAAGATGTTGTTAATTCTTTAATTAGAGAGTTTTGTGGTATGCAAAGTTCTGTAATTTCTTAAAACAGGATACATAATGTATAAACGATTAAATCTTACTTCCACGGTCTTCCACCATCCTGTACCTTGAAAAGGAAGGAGGTCATCTACCATGAGAGACGTGACATTTGCAAATGAACTGAGTTTCTTTAATGTCTTAGTAATTTCCCCCATGAAAATGGAAATTTGTGTTAGCTCTTACAGCTTCTCTTTCCAGTTGTTTCTAACAATAATCGCTTTTTGATAATACTTCTTCTTAATCTGATTTAAATTACTAGTTATTGCTGTGAAGTATAGTTATAAAGTAACGCATGGACTAATAAATACAGTATTAATAAAATTTCCTCCATTGCAATACTTTAAATTTGAATACACTATTTGTACCTAGGTAAATGATCAGTTGTACCTTGGAATAGTTTTTCACATTTGAAAAACTTTACTTTTCCGGTCTGTTTTTTGTAATTTCAGAAAAAGATAGCAGTAGACATAAAACGAATACTCGTGTTTCAAAATAGAATAAGAAAATATATTAAACCTCTATTACAGGGATGGCTTGAGACGAAAGTCTGAAGAGTGCTCCAAGGTACAAAACTCTCCCCGACTTCAGAAATGTACGCGATCTCCGAGTAGAAGAATACAGTAACCGACAAACAAAGCATCTTAATCGTTGCTGAAAGATCGCAACGATCATGTTTTCGTCCTGTTATATCCAAAACCTGCTAACAGGTGACATAATAAGGGGACGTGTTCGTCGTTTGGCAGATAACGTTTCTTTTTTGCTGTTGCTCCGTAACGTGACAGTGACGACTAATATTAATTTCGTCGCAATAGCGTTTTTAATATTTTGCTATTTATTTGTAATAAGGTGATATCTAGTACGCCCAGGGGGGGGGGGGGGGGACCAATATGACTGTACACAGGCAGAAGCGTCGAGCAATAATCGCCCAATGCCACTACGATGTATCATTCGGATTTTTTGTTATTTATTTACGAGATACGTCAACAGCAGTGCGACCTCGTATTAAACAGTTTCACCAAAACTATACCACCACGACTGAACTATCTTATTAATGACCAATAGATTATAGTTTTAACATGAATGATGCCTAATCCTACTTTGGATCGTAATAATTCGTAATGTGCCAGTAGCTGCCAGAATGCTATCTCTGTTTGAGCGATATTACAGTGCAGTTGTTTTCACAGAAAAAAGACAAAAACTTTTTTATTTCATGTAAAAGAATATAAATATTTTAATTTATAATTTAAAACTGAGTCGCATCTGATTATTCTGAGTTAATTGAAACTGTGACACTGAATAACGAAACTGGACTATTGGTAAAAATAAGTTAGCATACATACCTAGCAATCTACTTTCAGTGAAGTTATTTTTTCATCAAAAATTTAGTTTTAGAGTGGTCATATTTCTCTTATTCAGTTATAAAATTTTAATTATTGTACATTCACTCTTTTTAAATGTACATACCAAATAAGCAACAGGCAAACTGGACCAGTGTTCATTTATTCCTTCAAATTAAAACACTGGCTGGCATGGTGTTGAGTCATTGGAAAAAACTCGAAATTCCAGTAATTCTCTAGTTATCGTCATCCTATCCCTCCTGCTCAAAAGGAAAATCGAAAGAAATACTACTCGGTCTTACCTATTTTATTCCTACAAGACAAACAAAAGCTTTTATCACCTTTAACGGATTGCCTCCTTACCTGCACACTGACTCTACTACTGTTACTTTCAATAATATGTTACAAATTAGACTCTAGCACCTACGTCAACATCAGAGGTTGAAAGTATGCTCCATCGCATACAATGTTGCTTTGTAATATAAAAGTCCAGATCCTCATTCATTAGGTTGCTTGATGTGTTGGATCAGGCAAAACTCTAAAAAAACCGTATCGCATAATCTCTAAAACGGACCAAGGAGAAGTGGTTTGACTCTTCACAATATTTATTACAATCATGGACTTTAGTTTTAGCGGTCAGCTCAGCTGCAGCTGTTCTGGCTCTGTCGTGTCTTGGGTTGGCGTACAACAGCATCTGCAGTCCATATTCTTAGTGTTCTCACACTATTTCTGTACACTCGCCTCTGCTCTCTCATGCGTCATAGTAGACGATTTACTTTGTATCGTGATAATGTGAAGTATATGTATTTTTTGCTATACTTTTTTATTTCTCCCAGTTTACTGAGTGTATAACTGCACTGCCCCGTCACTTTAATGTGGTCAGCTGTCAAAAACCTGAACAACCACCTTTGCAGGTCGGACCGCGGCGAGGCGTGCACGAAGAAAGTCAGTGAGTTTCTGGGAGGTACTGACAGGCACGTGCAGCCATGCTGACGCCAGTGCTGTGGCCAGATGCGCTAAATTACTCGGTTGAGCATCCATTGCGCGAACAGCACGATCGAGATGGTCCCGCAGATACTCGATTTGGGTTAAATCCGCGGTGTATGGTAGCCAGTGGTGTACGGTAAACTCATCCTGGTGCTCTTCGTGCCACACACGTACACTGCAAGCTGTGACACGCTACATTGTGCTGATGGTAGATACTGTGGTGCCGAGATAAAATAAACTGCATGCACTGGTGGACATGGTTCCCACGAACAGGTGTATACGTGTGTTGATGGATTCCACGATCATCATCCAGGGAATGCCACGGAAACGTTCCCCAGACCATAACGCTCCCTGCTCCGGCCTGGACCCTTCCGTCAATTGTTCTCTGATGGAGAATAGACAGTGAGTCATCTTAGAAGGCCACCTATTGCCACTCAGTGGACGTCCAGTTGTAGTACTGGTGTGTAAATGTCTGCTTTCGTCGCAGATGAACAGCAGTCAACATGGCTGCATGAACAAGGCGCCTGATGCTGAGGCCCGTATGCTACAAGCTTTCACCGACCGGCCGTCGAGGAGACATTGTGGGTAGCCCCATGGTGAATCTGGGCGGCCAGTGGCTCAACAGTAGCAGGTATATTCACACACATAAATCTCAGCAGCCGCCGTTCATCCCTGTCATCTATGGTCCGTGATGCACCACATTTGCGTCAGCGCCGGTTTTGGATAGTGCCATTCTGCCATGCACGGTATACTTTAACCGTGGCAGCACGCGAGCAGTTTACAAACCTTGCCGTTTCGGATATGCTTCCACCCTTGGTCCGAAAGCCAATGATTATGCCCTTTTGGATGTCAGATCAATCGCTTCGTTTCCGCAATACAACGTCTGCACTCTTCACCACATTGCCCCTATACACTTTATGTATCCTCCAGTGCCCTCCAGTGCTGCCACCTACCGTCTGTAAGTGGTTATTACACGCTGGCGTCGAATTTAAACGGTATTCACACTGAGACTGGAACGTCTATTATAGTCGCTACTGATCTACGTTTCAGTATAACATTTCGAAATTTACTTAAAGCCTCACATAAAAATATCTTAACGTTTAGTTGAAACGCATAAAAAAGTTCCCCACTAAGATCCGTAGGCCAAAGTGGTATCTCAAACCCTCTGAGAACAAGGCTTGCAAATACAACGCCACTTGTGGCTGCACATTGTTCAACTGAAATTTGCCTAAAGGAGGAAATGAAACGCATAAAAAAGTTCCCCACTAAGATCCGTAGGCCAAAGTGGTACCTCAAACGCTCTGAGAACAAGGCTTGCAAATACAACGCCACTTGTGGCTGCACATTGTTCAACTGAAATTTGCCTAAAGGAGGAACATTACCGTGATATATGCCGGCCGCTGTGGCAGAGCGGTCCTAGGCGCTTCAGTCCGGAACCGCGCTGCTGCTACGGTCGCAGGTTCGAATCCTGCCTCGGGCATGGATGTGTGTGATGTCCTTAAGTTAGTTAGGTTTAAGTATTTCTAAGTCCAGAGGACTGATGACCTCAGTCCCATAGTGCTTAGAGCCATTGGAACCATTTTTGAACCGTGATATACAAGGTGTTACAAAAAGGTAGGGCCAAACTTTCAGGAAACATTCCTCACACACAGATAAAGAAAAGATGTTATGTCGACATGTGTCCGGAAACGCTTAATTTCCATGTTAGAGCTCATTTTAGTTTCGTCAGTATGTTCTGTACTTCCTCGATTCACCGCTATGCTTTCATACGGGATACTCTACCTGTGCTGCTAGAACATATGCCTTTAAAAAAATGGTTCAAATGGCTCTGGGCACTATGCGACTTAACTTCTGAGGTCACCAGTCGCCTAGAACTTAGAACAAATTAAACCTAACTAACCTAAGGACATCACACATATCCATGCCCGAGGCAGGATTCGAACCTGCGACCGTAGCGGTCACTCGGCTCCAGACTGTAGCGCCTAGAACCGCACGGCCACTCCGGCCGGCCATATGCCTTTACAAGTACGACACAACATGTGGTTCAGGCACAATGGAGCTCCTGCACATTTCAGTCGAAGTGTTCGTACGCTTCTCAATAACAGATTCGGTGACCGATGGATTGGTAGAGGCGGATCAATTCCATGGCCTCCACGCTCTCCTGACCTCAACCCTCTTGACTTTCATTTATGGGGCATTTGAAAACTCTTGTCTACGCAACCCCGGTACCAAATGCAGAGACTCTTCGTGCTCGTATTGTGGACGGCTGTGATACAATACGCCATTCTCCAGGGCTGCATCAGCGCATCAGGGTTCCATGCGACGGAGAGTGGATGCATGTATCCTCGCTAACGGAGGACATTTTGAACATTTCCTGTAACAAAGTGTTTGAAGTCACGCTGGTACGTTCTGTTGCTGTGTGTCTCCATTCCATGATTAATGTGATTTGAAGAGAAGTAATAAAATGAGCTCTAACATGGAAAGGAAGCGTTTCCGGACTCATCTCCACATAACATATTTTCTTTCTTTGTGTGTGAGGAATGTTCCCTGAAAGTTTGGCCGTACCTTTTTGTAACACTTTGTATAAGGACGCGAAGAGTTTCCAGGAACTTTAATATCCCGGTGATAAACTAGGTATGCAAAGTTGTCTCAAACCGGAATAGTAGTTCGCACACTAACACTTATTCTGATATAATGACTGCTATTCAGATTTTCCTCCATAAATTAGTAGTCGAGGTAAAAATCTGCCCCATACTATTCCTGTTGGTGTTTGTCCGCTAAGTCACTCAACAGCAGGGGTTGTCATATTTTGTGACCGAGAGTGAATGCGTTGACCATCATTACAAAACAGGTAAAGTGAATTCGAAAACACTTGATTTTGTCGCTTTGCTTGTCGCTGACGTGCCAATTGCAGTCTGAGGCGATTGTAGTTTCACGAGAATGGAATCCATCGCAACGAAAGGGCTGCCAGCAATTGGGCCTGCAGCAGACGTCATAGCCGACGCGTTTTCATTCGTTGCAGTGCCCAGCGTCGAGCATTTCATTGTCTAGTATTCCCTCTCCAAGTGCATCCCTCTTCTATACACTGCAAGAGCCGAAATGCACTCAAATCCATTTACTGGAAACCAATCACTGTGCGCAGACTGAACTCAATCAAAGGCTTCTATTGTCCTCTTTGACGTGACTCCGCGGCATCGTGGTACTTGCTTTCAAGTTTCTACTTCGTCTGACGCACATCCACTTCCGATGTTAATGTAACACTAACCATTCCGATGACACACGAGAACGGGCCATATGTACGCTTGTATATATTTAACAGCTTTGCAATGTTACTTACACATTGCCGCTACTCTGTTTTACTCATCGTTTTAGCTTAAGTTTATTCGTGCCATTATTTTTAGTTAACGTAGTTGTGACAAAGTTTAGTGTAAAAATTCAAGTAAAGTAAGTTTCATTCTCAGAAAAACGGAAAGCGGTGCACTACTGGCAGCACTGAAAGCTAAAGTAAAAGAAACATAAACAACGTAGTGAGAGGATCATTCTTGCCACCTCGGACACATAATATATTTATTTTTAACTCCATACCCGGTTTCAGTGTCTCATACCATTTCTATGGGATCGTGTATCATACATTCTCAATTAATCTGTTAACAGCGAGGGACGTATACATCCGTGTACATTTGTTGTACCTCCAGTGCTAATGACGTACAGAGGCTGGAAAAAGAAATGGAAGCACCGAGAGAAATGTATTCTTGAACATCAATACAGATGTTAGCCAAACTTGCAGGTTACGCTGTTGTATTTGACCACGAACGGCACTATGCAGTATCCTTAACATGTTGCATATGTCTGTCGTGATCATTACAGTGTGCTGTGTAGTCGCGAATGCATCACGTCACAGCTAGGAGAATTTGAATGCGAGCCAACTGTTGGCGCTCGTATGGCGGCTGTGTAGGTAACCAAATGAGCCGACGTGTTTGCTATTTCTAGAGGCACCGTATCCAAGATATATACCGCATAGAGCGAAAGCGGAAAAGCATGATCCATTAAGTCACAATACGGACAAAAGCGCGTGTTGAGTGATCATGAGAGGCGGTCAGTGAAGAGGATTGTGACGAAAACTAAGAGGACAACTGCTGAAAAAAGTGACTGCAGAACTTAATTTCGGACTCACAAAACGTGTCAGCAACAACACAGCGCGAACTGAGCAAAATAGCACGTCAATGATGCAAATGCCCGTAGCAGCAAAACGTGGTACCAAAGCCATAAAACCTGGACTGTGAAGCAATGAAAGAATGTCTTTTGGTCAGATGAGTCTTTTTTCACAGTGTTTCTAACGTGGTAAGAGAGAAAGATGGAGGGATTCGATGATATTTTGGGTGGCCATATTGTTCTATTCCATTGTCCACACAAAAATGGTTCAAATGGCTCTGAGCACTATGCGACTTAACTTCTGAGGTCATCAGTCGCCTAGAACTTAGAACTAATTAAACCTAACTAACCTAAGGACATCACACACATCCATGCCCGAGGCATGCTCTTCCACTACTTGCATGAAAGAAGAGCAAATACCGTAGGTAGAGTTCGCATGAACAGGAAAGGTACGCCGAAACGTGATGCCAAAGTGTAAAGAGATGAGATGGAATGTAGGACAACAGACATTATGATGCCTTTGAAGTGACGTGACAAAAAAAGACATATGTATGCTGACGACTTAACATACAGCTGCAGTTATCACTTATGTAAATGGACCGCCAAACTAATACCGAAAAATTGAAACTAAAATGTGTGTTGAATTATAACGAGTATGACGGATACAGTCGACAAATACGACATGCTAACTAGCTCAACGGAATGTGTTCACAAAGCATTGAAATGGCACACCTACGTGGATAATCTGAAAATCACATTTCAAGTGCCTGGCAGAGGGTTCACCTAACCACCTTCACAATAATTCTTTATTATTCCAATCTGGTACATCGCGCGGAAAAAACGGACACCTATATCTTTCCGACCGAACTCTGACTTTCTTATTTTATTATGAAGATCGTTTCTCCCTATGTAGGTCGGCGTCAACAAAATATTTTTGCAATCGGAGGAAAAAGTTGGTGATTGAAATTTCGCGAGAAGATATCGCCGCAACGGAAAACGCGTGTATTTTAATGATGTCCACCCCAAATCCTATATCGTATTAGTAACACTCTGCCCCTATTTCACTATAATACAAAACGTATGCCCTTCTTGGAACTTTCTCTATGTATTCCGTTAATCCTATCTGTTAAGTATCCCACATCGCGCAGCAGTACTCGAAAAGAGCGTCGACAAGCGTAGTGTTAGCAGTGTCTTCAGTAGATCTGTTACATTTTCTAAGTGTCTTCCCAGTAAAATGTAGCCTTTGGTTTTCCTTCCACACATTTTCTATGCGTTCTTTCCAGTTTAACTTGTTGTCATTGTAATTCCTAGGTATTTTGTTGAATTTACGGACTTTAGGTTTGACTGATTTGTCGTGTAACCGAAGTTTAGCGGATTCATTTAGAACTGATGTAGATGACCTCACACATTTCGATATTTAGGGTCAATTGCCGATTTTTGCTCCATACAGATACCTTTCCCAAATTTTTTTTGTAATGTGTTTTGATCTTTTGATAACTTAACTAGACAATAAACTACAGCATCATCTGCAAATAACATAACACGGCTGCTGAGATTGTCTCGTAAATAGTTTACATGGATAAGGAACAGTAGAGGACCTGAACACTACCTCGTGGAACGCCAGAAATCACTTGTGTTTTACTGGATGACTTTCCGTCAGTTACTACAAACTGCGGCCTATCTGACAGAAAATCATAAATCCAGTCACATAACTGATACGATATTCCATAAGCACGCAATTTCACTGCAAACTGCTTGTGTGGTACAGTGTCAAAACCCTTCTGAAAATCTAGAAACACAAAAGCAATTGGAAATCCTTTTTCAATAGCAATCAACACTTCGTGTGAGAAAAGAGCTAGTTGTGTTTCACAAGCCGGCCGCTGTGACCGAGCGGTTCTAGGCGCTTCTGTCCGGAACCACGCTGTTGCTGCGGTCGTAGGTTCGAATCCTGCCTCGGGCATGGATGTGTGTGATGTTCTTAGGTTAGTTAGGTTTCAGTAGTTCTGAGTTTAGGGGACTGATGACCTCAGATGTTAAGTCCCATAGTGCTTAAAGCCATTGGACCATTTGTGTTTCACAAGAGCGATGTTTTCTAAATCCGTGTTGAGTGTGTGTGTCAATAGACTGTTCTCTTCGAAGTAATTCATATTGTTCGAAAAAATATATGTTCCAAAATCCTGCTGCATGTCGACGTTAATAATATTTGCATTCCATTTAGTAGATTACTCCTACTACTTTTCTTGAATACAGGTGTGACCTGTGCAACTTTCCAGTCTTTGGGTACGGTTGTATATGATTGTTAAGTATGGAGCTATTGTATCAGCATACTCTGAAAGGAACCTAATTGGTATACAGTATGCACCGGAAGATTTGGCGAGGATATCTACTTCTACGTTACTCATGTTGGCAGGGGCTTTTGATTCGAATTCTGGAATATTTACTTCGTCTTCTTTGGTGAACGAATTTCGGAAGGTTGTGTTTAGTAACGCTGCTTTTTCAGATAGTATTTCCATTGCTATCGCGCAGAGAAGGCATTGATCGTGTCTTGCCGCTAGCGTGCTTTACACACGACGAGAATCTCTTTGGATTTTCTACCAGTTTTCGAGACAAAGTTTCGTTGTGGAAACTATTGAAAGCATCTCACCTTGATGTCCGCGATAAATTTGAAGCTTCTGTAAAAGATCGCCAGTCTTCCAGATTTTCCGTTCGTTTAAATTTGGCATGCGTTTTTCGTTGATTCTGCAACAGTGTTCTGACCCGTTCTGTGTGCCAAGGAGGATGAGCTTCGTTGTTAGTTAATTTATTTGTTATAAATCTCACAATTGCTGTAAATACTATTTCTTTGAATTCAAGCGACATCTAGTCTACACTTACTTTGATAATTTGGAAGGAGTGGAGATTGTCTCTCAGGAAGGTGTGAAGTGAATTTTTATCTGCTTTTTTGAATATGTATATTTTTCTTTTACTTTTGGAGGATTATGGGTTTACAACATTTCGATATTCTGTCTCGCTACGATAACCCTGTGGTCACTAATCCCTGTATTCGTTTTAATACTTATTATTAGCTCAGGATTATTTGTTGCTTAGAGTTCAAGTGTGTTTTTCCTACTGTTTACTCTTACTCTTCACGTGGGATTATGCACTAACTGCTCGAAATAATATTCAGAAAATGCGTTCAGCACAATTTTGGATGATGTTTTATGCGCACCTCCGGATTTAAATATGTATTTTCACCAATATATAGAGGGTAAATTAAAGTCAACACCAACTGAAATTGTATGAGTCGGGTACGTGTTTGAGATTAAACTCAAGTTTCCTTTGAACGTTTCGTAAATTGCATCATCTGAGTTGGGAGGTCTGTAAAACGATCCAATTACTATTTAGTTCCGGTTGTCAAGAATGACTTCTGCCTATAGTAACTCGCAGGAACTATCTACTTCAATTTCGCTACAGAATAAACTACTTCTAACAGCAAAAAACGCTCCACCGCCAACTGTGTTTAGCCTATCCTTTCGGAACACCGTTAGGTTCTTCGAAAAAAAATTTCGGCTGAACTTATCTCCGGCTTTAGCCAGATTTCAGTACCTATAATTATAACCATTCCTTGAACATGTGCATGCTGAATTCCCACACTGTTTACAAGGTTCATACCGGAAAGTATTCTTCAGTCGTCGAATTTCATTTCAGCCTTATTAGTGACATTATAGAAACATATAACAAAGTGAGAAAAGTATCAGAAATTCGTCGATCAGACGAGAAAAACCATTGCAGATTGTTCAAAGGTACTTTCCAATCACCGTTGTATCGCAAAAAATTGACATGTAAGGAGTTGCATCATATATGGCAACAATAAAATAGAATGGAATCGCGTTACAGCTGCAAACAATGTTCTGTGGAACAAATTGTTCTGCCTTGTTTCGAAAGTGTCACAAAAAAAAAAAAAAAAAAAAACTGTTTTGAAATGCGCTCTTTGTATTGTTATCCAGTTTTAGGAATTTCAACGACAAAGATTAATCATAGTACAGTTTATTTTAATAATTTATTGATGAGAATAAATGCAGAAGAGACTGTGATGACAACGACTCAGCGCAGACGGCGCTGCAGTTCTCAGCACCATATTGTGCCCAGTAGGGCCGGTACGGCCATGTACAGTGATCGAACAAAACGTTATGACAACCTGCTTTGGAACACAGTACAACATTTATTCCTCGTTAGGCTTCTTGAAACATATGGCAAAAGATGTCTATTCACAGCTCATGCAGTTCCCGTAAATTACAGACCAATGGATGGTGGGCGTGGAGCTGGCACCTGATAGCGTCGAAGATGTTCAACCGTGTTCAGATCTGGCGTATTCGATACCCAAGCAATCGATATCAGGGCACCATCATGATCCACAAAGCAGTATAGCATGATTCTGGCCTTGTGACACGGACAATTATCCTACTGGAGTATGGCATCTCTGTCGAGGAAGACGTCAAGTTTGAAGAGATGCAGATGGGCAGTAGTAGTATTCATGTAAGCAACAGCTGCCATTATGCTTTCGATTATTAACGCAGGTCCAGTGCATACCTAGCTGAATATCCCGCACAGGATAACACTCCCCTCCAGCCTGCGTCCATGGCACAGTGTATGATTAGGAAGCTGTTCGCTTGGTTGACGGCATATCGAGACACGACCATCGACGTGGTATAACAGGAAATGAGATTCGTCCGAGTAGGTGACACATTTTCGTTGGTGCACTGCCCAGTGTCAATGATCTAATTCCTACTGCAATCGTAATTAACGATGTCTTTGAGTCAAGCTGGGAACACACGGGGGCGCTATTGCAGAGCAACATCTTCAACAACGCGTGCTTAACAGTGTGCTCCGAAACAACTGCGCTCGCACCAGCATTATATTCTGTAGTTAGATCTGCCACAAATCGCCGACTACCTTGCTTTACAGAGGGAGCAGGCTTCCGACCTCCACGTTCTGTGAAAAGGTGTGGACATCTGATAACTTGCTGCTTAGTCGTGCTTTCACTGTCCTTCAACCACTTTCCATATATGCTGAAGACAGGAGGACACGAACAGCCGAACAGCTTCACCGTTTCCAAGATGCTCGTTCCCAGGCGCCTGGCCATAGCAGTGTGTCCTATATCAAAAGTCGCTACGTCATTTGGTCTCTGCATTTGCGCCCGTATCGTCAGTAGAATGGTTGTCCATTCGCCTCTGCTCCGCTTACATATTTCTCTTTCCGCGTCACATTATACGTAGAAACGCCTCCCGGCGATATTCAGTCTCGCGGTGGACAGTGGTCATTATATCTTGGCTCGTCAGTGTATAGCGTCCTGATCGCACGCGGTTTGGGGAAATCGTACCGCGCAGCCAGCGAAATGGCTAGGCAAGACCAGATCGTCAACAGCACTGATAAGAAAGTGCATACAGCGTAACTTAACGTATAACAGGACGCAGTTAAGCGCAAAGAAATACACCAATCCTTTAAAACAGGTGCTTATTTTGTAGCCCAACTGCCTCGACTTCCAATGGTCGCACAGTCTTATACTTTCGAAGGTCGCATATCGAGAAAGGAAACAAGTGTCCTATTACTTGACCGTGCGCCTTTGAAACTCTAAGAAAAACCATAAATCGTGGGAAAAAGTAGCAATATTCTGGTTTACTCTCGTTCCTTCTACTACTGCCACGGAAGTGATCGTGGACTTGAATGTAATCTAGAACACAGTGTGAGCGAGAACATTGGGATGCGAATTACAAGACGAAAACATCTGTGCTAGAGCTAGTGTTGCCGATCTTCAACCTGGTGGATGCAAAGAATAAGCTACAGTGGGGCAAGAATCACAGAGGCCGGGACACCCAACGAAAGGAACGTACAATTTGGTTCGAGGAGTCAACTTTCATTCACCGCTATTGCAGTAAAGATACCTCATAATTCATGCTGTTTCTCACAACTATGAACAGACATCAAAATTTACGCATGTTGTAGTTCCTTTTGGCCGGCCGGGGTGGCCGAGGGGTTCTAGGGGCTACAGTTTGGAACCGCGTGACCGCTACAGTCGCAGGTTCGAATCCAGCCTCGGGCTTGGGTATGTGTGATGTCCTTAGATTAGTTACGTTTAACTAGCTCTAATTTCTAGGGGACTGATGACCTCAGACGTTGAGTCCCATAGTGCTCAGAGCCATTTGAACCATTTGGTTTCTTTAAATTGTTTACAGCAAGTGACTGCAGGAGTTTTTCCTCTGAAAATGAAGCGGTTGATTTCCAAGCCTAACATTGACTTCTCCGAGCTAATGCCCGTCTCTAATGACCTCATCGACAAGTGGAAGTAAATTGCAATTTTCTGCCATCTCTCTCTCTCTCTCTCTCTCTCTCTCTCTCTCTCTCTCACACACACACACACACACACACACACACACACACACACACACACACACACGCACACACACACACACACACACGCGCGCGCGCACACACACACACACACACACACACACACACACACACACACACACACACATACACGCAAGCCGGCCGGAGTGGCCGTGCGGTTCTAGGCGCTACAGTCTGGAACCGCGTGACCGCTACGATCGCAGGTTCGAATCATGCCTCGGGCATGGATGTGTGTGATGTCCTTAGGTTAGTTAGGTTTGAGTAGTTCTAAGTTCTAGGGGACTGATGAGCACAGCAGTTATGTCCCATAGTGCTCAGAGCCATTTTTGAACATGCACGCAAGCAGTGTCCGATTTCGGTAATGCGCATTGTTTTCTCTGAAGCGTAACGTTCGCTATTTGACAACCATTCTTGCCGTTTTTTAAAGAGCCGTAATTTTCATTAATTACTTTGATGTCCATTTCCTATATCTGTTAATCTACGCTGATCAGATAATCGTCCAACGCTGCCGAAATACATTATTTAATGGTATTCTGAAATGTCTTCAAACCAGGTGTTACCACGAGAGTTTAAGTACCACCATCTGCCTGTCTTCATATTTTATGTAGTCAGAATGCATGCGCAACCTTACTAGGTTCCTAATTCGTAAATACATAGACGCTCTCGCAGAAACCTTAATCTAAACATTATTATAAGTTTTTTAGATATTCAACTTCGAAGGGAGGGCGCGAGAAAATAAATGTCGAGTCCAAAGCATTCAATAGTCTCCACTGCCCTCGGGGTCAAGCCGTACAGCCATCGCCTGACAGTCGTGGGATTTGTGCGTAAGGAATTTGTGGCTCAGTGCCTTGCCGTAAAAGCTCCCAGTCCTTTAGTGCGTAAGCACTGCTTAAGCTTCAGAGATCACCATCGTGCGCAAAAATGCGACATTACATGTCTCGGAGTGAAATGACCTTTGCTTAACACCATGAATCGAGACAAATGCACAAAATTCTCAAAAAGTTGACTTGAGTACTAATGGGATGTATGGGTATTGAAGTAATTTAGTGGCAATGCATGGGACATTTCATGAAGCCCAGTTGTTTCATAGTTACTCGGATAACGGTAGCTTTATCTAGATACTCTCTCCTTTTACACTGATTATGGCAAGAACGCAAATGGCTCTCGATATTTCTGACCAGTCACATACTAGCCGAAGGGCTCGGCTACAGTTGGTTTCAACAGCAACGTCACAAGGAGGCATCGATCTAACACTCATCCCGAAGTCAGTACACTGTGGACATTTAAAACTGCAGCACCAAGAAAGATAGCAGATAACGAAATGTCGCTTGTGCCTGTAAAATATAATAAGAAGACACTATTAAATTTTTAAGTGATTTGGGGGAAAACAGGATGCGAATCCCGTATCGCGGCAATCCATGACCAGATGATTTCAATGAGTGCGAGATCTGGACAGCTTTCAGGCCACTACATTAATCGAAACTCCACTGTATCGAGCTAGTCATAAC
The DNA here is from genome assembly GCF_023864345.2 of Schistocerca serialis cubense. Classification (NCBI taxonomy): domain Eukaryota; kingdom Metazoa; phylum Arthropoda; class Insecta; order Orthoptera; family Acrididae; genus Schistocerca; species Schistocerca serialis. The sequence continues at coordinate 315,541,225 of NC_064640.1, read as the reverse complement.
AGGACGGGCAACATGAGGTCTTGTGCTGTATTTTTGAAATATAACGTTGTGAAGTACTCGAAAATGCAACACAGGCACCGGCGCTAACGCGTCAGAGATTTAGCGCCTCCTGTCCGAATCGCCGTCTATATGAACCAGTGGTGCTCGTCTTGTGTATCCAGTTGCTAACCCTTACCATTTCGCCAGAAGTTGAACCCGTTTGACGATTAGCAGTGCAATCTACCAATATCAGTTTTCCATGGATTTTCCACTCATGGATTCTTCCGTCGTGGTGCTGTAAGTAGAACGAGGATCAATCTGTATAGATGACGTGGTGTGGCTCCTTGTTGTCATTTGGCGCACCACTATCAACGCAACAAATAGCTCTGAGCACTATGCGACTTACCTTCTGAGGTCATCAGTCGCCTAGAACTTAGAACTAATTAAACCTAACTAACCTAAGGACATCACACACATCCATGCCCGAAGCAGGATTCGAACCTGCGACCGCAGCGGTCGCTGGGCTCCAGGCTGTAGCGCCTAGAACCGCATGGCCACTCCGGCAGGCTCAACGCAACACACTCTGCTTCCGCATCAAGGGAAGCCGCAACAATGCTCACTGTGCTGCCAGACCCTAGTGCTCCGGAAGTCGTCAGACTGTACGTGTGGATATCTTTTGATGCAAACAAGCACATTTCGTGACTCAAGGCTCTGAAGGGAGAACACGTCAGTAGTAATCGGGCTCCAGGTAATAACCGTAGTTTGCTCCCGCGCCAGACGCGTCCACCGCGGCAGCACTGAGGTGGCACCGGCCTCTGACGACTGTTTAGCGCTAAATGCTGGGGCTCGGTTGTTGCTAACCAGTCTGCCGCTAGTCACCGAAACCTTTAGGTATGCGCCATTGAACGTCAGAGGTCTGACTTTGCCTGATTTACGTTTGTTACTGGGGTTGGTCTCAGGATGAACACAATATTTCAGTGGACCAACAGGCCGCCATCTTAAGGTGAGTATGCTCAAGCACATTCTCGCCGGAACTGAATTTCCGACAGAATGAGCGACTGGACCACAGCGTGAGCTCGAGCAGCAGCGCTGCAGCCCTCAAGCGCAAGTAAGATAGAAGCGCACCGGTGGAAGAAATAGGCAAAACGATATGTCGCTAGCAGAATACTAATCAAAGGAATGCGCGCAGAACCTATGCCATTTCTGACTCAGAAAATTTGATAGTGGATATGGATCTTCTTAAAGTTGTTATTAACCAAAATGTTTCTGTTGAGCAAGAAATACGTCGTGCTCTTCTGTTAGGACCGCTGGGAAAACCATAAGATGATACTTGTAAACCTGTTGCTTGTTTTTAACTTTTTCTGGGAATATAGCCTCGAAAATTTCAAGAATTTAAAGAAGATATAACATCAAAAGCGTGTTTATGGCACCGGTTTAGAGTAGAGCGCTTCTTGGATCTGCAAAAGTTGAATTGGGACTGAGGAAACCAGGAGTAAACAAAATTCCTTGTCGTTGTGGGATACCATTCACCACCGTTGTATAATCTCTATCGTCTCACTCATTTGCTCAAGCCGGAGAAATACGATGTGGCACAACACTGTCTTAATTGAGGACATAAGATGTATAATCAGACTCATATGACCACACCTGCTTCCCGCTAATGGGAATGTGTTCCAACGGAATCTATTGAATTTCGATTATCTGATATTATTTTTAATAGGGATAAGGGTTTCCCTTTAAGTAAGACGTGGAATCCGAGCTTTATCTGATATTTAACAACGGTCTTCATCTCGACCAGTGAATTCTTTTAAATAGTGTTCTGCTAGCGATGTGTCGTTTCGCTTATTTCTTCCACCAGTGCCCTACTAGCTCAGCTGTGCTTAAGGGCAGCAGCGGTGCCGCGTTTCATAAAGAAGTCGCCGATTCCATTGGAAACTGAGTTCCGGCGAGATTATGCATGAGCATACACAACTGAAGATGCCAGCCAGTTAGTCCGTTGAAATATTGTGTCAAGACGAATACGTTACCTGGCTTTACACCTGAGAACAGGAAAGGGCATATTTACTGAAACGTCTCAGTTTTACGTGTTGATGGGTGCGGATAGATTTGATTAATCTTCTAAATCAAAAATCACGCACTGACGTTCTGGTGATATATGCAGTGACATACGGTCAATTGCTGCAACTTTCCTAGAGCGAAGAACTTGCCGATTGTACAGTAAATATTACATGCATAACGCACTCATATAAAGCAAGAGTATTTCGATAAGCTTTCGCTTTATGAATGCAGATCCAAAACAGCAATGTAAGGTAAGTAACTGGAGACTAAAAAGACAATTGTCTCGATACATTCGGTCAATTAACAAGTTTTCTTGATTATCTCAAGACTAATTGCATAGATCTAGAAATCCACTAGTAGGTACAAAATGAATTGAATCGCTTCACGTTTCTGTTATCTTCATACATATACCAGCCCTATAACAGTGAGTAAACTTTTAAAAATGTGGGATGCATGCAAACGAGTCAGACTTACTGCAGTGACATGTCGACTGTTCAGTTCAACAAGCGGTGTGAAGTAAGAACTGCTCAGTCTAATTGGAAGACTCACAGAGTAATGAACTAGGTCTTACAGGCAGATTACCTAACACATAGACGAGGAAAGTGTTTAAGGCTATGCAATGTCATCCAAACACAGTATCCAACGCCAAAATTCAAACGCCCTCCGCAGATGCCAGTTTGCCTATTTGTGTCGGGATCTGGATACAGACCTAAAACTCACACGTTCAGGCAATAAAAAAGGTCAGAAATATTGTACATTGTGCTTTATTGATATCCTCAGTATCTTGGTGAAAAAGGAGGAGGGTGTGTGGTAATACTTGTAACATTCTCTTAGATTGTGGGAAGCGTAAACGGCGAGCCCCTCAAGGAACTCGTCCCGCCTGAAGTACACATGCATTTTCCTAGAGACTTCCACAAAAAAAAAAAAAAAGAAAAAAAAAACTGTTAGCGTCTAGAAAAGCTACATGTCAGTCGGGCGTTAGCTGTTAAGGCAAAACAGACAATAGTGGTCAAATTATGAGTTACCTACGACAATTCAGTTGTTCATGGAAGCAGAGCTTTTCTTGAATATACTTTTAAGTCCCAAGCACATCATGTACTTTCTAATATCACACTGACGGAAAATATACCACAACAACAAGAAGGGGTTTTGCGAGAAAAACGGAAGTTGGTAAGCGTGTTTCTACATCACAAAGATAATGTCAGCACCACTGCAAAGCACAAATCAGCCAACTAGAATATTTTCCGGCCTTAAAACGTAAAATCTGTAACACCAATGGAATTGTATAATTTACTATGTAACAAGGTATAGCCACTGGAGCATACACCAACGTCGTGGGACGTAGAAACCCACAGCTCTTATGCAAGTTGACAATGGGCGTTGTATTTATGCAGATTATTGCGTTAACCTTTAGCACCAAAAACAAAATTTGATATTCAAAGTTATGAATACACACTCACGGAAAAAATCGGAACACCAAGGAGGTGTTGTGCGACATACATGAAAGTTGGTAGGCGTGTTTGTACATCTGAAAGTTGTATATTCAAATTCTCTCCCAGTCATGTATATTTATGCATACCAGGTTTGCTTTAAACACACACTGTAACGGTCGGGAGCTTAGTTACCTTTGAGAATAGACCCCGTAAGTTGACGTTAGGCAAGACTGTCTCTTAAGCTAAAAAGACGCCATTATCAACCCCTCACCGAGTTTGGACGAGGTCGTGTAGTAGGGCTACGAGAAACTGGATGTTCTTTTTGCAATATTCCAGAAAGACTTGGCAGGAATGTAGCCACAGTACATGATTGCTGACAGCGGTGGTCACGGGAATGTACGGTTGCAAGAAGATTGTGTCCGGATGGCCACGTGGCACTACCTAGAGGGATGACCATCGTGTTCGACGTGCGGCTCTGGCGCATCGTACTGTATCGGCAGCAACAATTTGAGCACGGTTTGGCGTCACTGTGACACAACGTACTGTTCCAAATCGCCTACTTCGAGGACAGTTCCGAACCAAACTCACTCTAGCGTGCATTTCACTGACGCCACAACACAGCCGTTTGCGACTTCAGTGGAGTTAAGAGACAGCTCATTGGAGGGCAGTGTGTGTGGAGGTTTGTCGTGTTTCCTGATAAAAACTGGTTCTGCTTCGGTACCTGATATGGCCGTGTGTTGATTAGATGGTGGCCACTTGAGGGCCTGCAACCAATGTGTCTGCGTGCTAGACACACTGGACCTACACCTGGAGATATGGTCTCGGGTGCGATTTCGTATGACAGCATGAGCACTCTCGTGATTATCCCATGCACACTGACTGCAAAATTGTACCTCAGTCTGATGATTCGACCCGTTGTGCTGCCATACATGAAAAGCATTCCAGGGGGTGTTTTCCAGCAGAATAACGCTCGCACACGTACCGCTGTTGTAACCCAGCATGCTCTACAGAGTGCCGACATTTGCCTTGGCTGCTCGACCACAAATCTGTCTCCAACTGAGGGCATATGGGACATCATCGTACGACAATGCCAGCATCATCCACAAACAGTGTTAACTGTCCCTGTATTGACCGACTTGTTCCAACAGACATGGAACACCATCCCACAGACTGACATCCGACACACGTACAACACAATGCATGCACGTTTAGATGCTTGCATTCAACATGCTAGCTGTTACACCGGTTGATAATGTGGCAGTGTTTCACATTTATAATGGTTTGTCTTGTTCTTACATTAGCCTGTGATCTTGCAATGTTAATCAGTTACATATGTACCTAGACCTGAAATTTCATTACTCTGCATTAATTATTTTTTGGTATCATGATTTTTTTCTGAAAAAAGACTCAAGCCGTTCCGTAAAAGAGAGCTCCAGTTGTTATTCAGCTACAGCAGCCTAAGAATCAAAAGCAAACAGAGCGTATTTGTGCCCAGGCATATATTTAGTGTTGCAAAAAATGGTTCAAATGGCTCTGAGCACTATGGGACTAAACTTCTAAGGTCATCAGTCCCCTAGAACTTACAACTACTTAAACCTAACTAACCTAAGGACATCACACACATCCATGTCCGAGGCAGGATTCGAACCTGCGGCCGTAGCGGTCGCGCGGTTCCAGACTGTAGCGCCCAGATCCGCTCTGCCACCCCGGCTGGCTTTAGGGCTGCAAAGGGAATGATAATAACATCTGGCCCAATAGTTGCTGATGTCAGCATCAGTATTCCTGGAATTTCTGACCTGAGCATCAACATTCTCAGATATTCCTCGCCCTTCTCCTCCCTCCTTCCGCCGTGGACAGCGGGATTATATATGTGCCTTGGCCTCATCATGCTGTCAGCCAATCACTGGAGGGCCTTAAGAACACTGACGTTTGTGCTAGTGGCGTGTAAGCTCAGCCCCCACCCCTTTAGCAGTTTTGATGTTTATAATTCAATTGCGTGAACGCCATCATTTGCTGTCTACATTTTGCAATCAGATGACCACTATGAAATACCAGCATCAGTGATCAGCTGGAAAGAAGAAGACCATCACTAAGTATTTTGCCCATCCACATCTAATTATTATTATTGTTGTATATGTGTTTCGTTACACTAACTTTTTATTTTTATTATTGTTATAGACTACCATCTGATACTGAACGAGGACGTTCATGTTTTCCACAACCTACTATAATCACAGTAGCAACAATCACTCCCTACAGGATCTAACAAACCCAGTGTCATTCAAGTATTCGTCACAGCCACAGCAGCAGCAATTGCCTCTGGAAGCAACACAGCTCACCAACGCACAGGCAGCCTCTCAAGAGTGATGCTTTCCATTGACACATATAATGTGACAACCAGTGGGCCTGAACTCATTAATGTGGGAATATCACTGGACTGTGCTTTTGGCTTGGGAATAGGAGTGGAAAATACACAAATAGTTCATGCTAAAGTTCAGTATTCATGGCACAAGTGGGACTATATTAGTGGTATGATGTAATATAGAGAGAGGAAGATGACAGACGAGCATGATCCATCTCATACTCTGATTGACATTCGTGAGTTTGGTCGTGAGGTGTCTGTGGTAGACATGTTTCATGAGGTAATGTTTTAATGAACTTCATGACACATGAACATGTATGTGAAACATTCAGGTGTTGTTAAACATAAAGGCTTGTATCGTCCATAATCAGTTGCCACAGGTCGGCTGTGCCCTTTGTGCCATATGTACGGAGGAGTGTACTATGAATTTGTTGAGTATCTACACAACAATAGCATAACATGGATCAAGTGGAGCAAAGTCTCAATTCCTACAGTCCCCCTGTACCAAACTGTGTGTCAAACCTATTAAGTTCTTAGAGGCTGAGTTCACAGGTGGTATCCCAATGTATGTACTCATGCCTGATTTTTTTCAGTGCAATAAAGGCTAAATTTAAGGATTATGGGTGACAACTTTGTGTGAAATACTGTGCTACAATGCAATGATTGTAAATAAATGTGTATGTTTAAATGAACCAAAATATATTCCCTACAAAAATTGTTGTCATTTCCCCCATGTCCTCTCCAGCTACCTAATACATTTATTTCTGGTCACCAGTGAACCTAGGTGTCAGCAGTTCAGCTCCATCTTAACTAATTACTTTGTGAGTTATTAGTAGAAACACACACTTTACTATACGTGTTTGTTGGAATCTGTATTACAATTTATAGCACAACATGGGATTGATTGGTACAGAGTACAGTGAGCCTATTGTAAATACTGTGTTGTTGGCATGTAAACATGCATAGCTAGAAATCTCAGCTTATCAAACTGATACACATTGCAGTGGGTAGACTGTCAGTGATGAACCCATATGAAAATGTGTTTTGATGATACTTATCTGTAACTGCTAGCTTCTGGTGGTAGCAGACACACACAATGCTATGGTCTTGGAACTTACGATGATGAAATACTATCGGCTTCAGATTTCATGGCAGCAGTGCACTAACACGATGCTGGTGTGACTCTGACATGACGCCATCATGACACTGGTGCGACGCCGATGTGACGCCGTTGCGTCACTGAGATGACACCAGTAATGCACGAACGTGACACTTGCTACACCTACAACAGTTGCGAGACTCATAGGAGAGATGCGCCAGCACTGACCAGCAGCGTCTACATTTACAGCTACCCTGTACCCTGTACAACTACTAGTCATTTCCTTTCCCCTCCCACCATCAAATAGAGCGAGGGAGAAATGAATGTCTATATGCAGTAACATCTGCTGTCAGATACATTTGTTTTCTCACTAATTCAGCAGAAAATATTTTCGTGCTAATACATGGGTGCTCATTGATTCTACTAACCACCATACAACGCCTTTAGGAAGCAGTGATTTTGTGTGCCAGTGAGGAGGAAGAAAGATATTGTACAACATGGGTCCCACCGCCACAACTGTTCTGTTAGCAGGCATTAATAAAAAACGATGGTTCGTTTCGCTGCACATCTTAGCGTAATTAATCTTTTACATAGGCTCCTCCTCTCGCTATTTAAATTGTATGCTTTACAGATGTACTCAGTATGGGAAGCATTTTGTTGTTAAAAATATTTAGCTAAAGCACAGTGTTATTTAATACTATTACTATGCGCACCATAGCACATTCCCGGGGAAATGCAGTCAGTGTCAGTCCTCAAGCCTGCATTCACAGCTATACACAGAGGTATGGATACAAGTTGTGTAGTTGTTCCCATAGCGATGCACCGATACCACAATTTGCACTTGTATCAAACAACAGCCAGTAGGGTAGTGAAGTTAATCTACAGCAGTATGCAGAATAGCAAATTAATGAGATTTTTCGATCCGATGTCATATTTTAATAATAATATGCTTACAGCAGCACGAGGTGCACTGTCCACGTACTGTATATTATCCACCTATTGTTCGCTAGCTCTGTAAAGCATATTCAGTTATCCCTGCCTGGCGAGTATGAAATCCCACCGGCAGGCATGGACCTCGATCACGGCCGATAGACGGCACTTCTGCAGTCTGTGAGAGCTACCATCTCCGCTGCAAGCACCAAGGGGAGGACATGCCTGCTCTTCAAAGCCAGTGGCGCAGCATCTCTGCAGTCGGTAATGAGTTCCCTATGCTGTTGATCTGATCAGGATGTCCGTTTAGACGCTGACACAGGGTTACCGTTTCCTTGATTCACATCTAAATCCGTGCTCGTCTTTATTTCCCCGCACTGGCCCTGCCTTCCCATACGTTGATCGTGCATGGTGAAAGCTTGATTCCATTCCACTGTCAATTCACAATCAATTCTCCATATGAAAAGGCCATACGTCTGAAAACTCTGCTGTCGATTTTCGCTCAGCTGCCAACATTTTCCGTCAGGATGCTTTCTCACTCTTTCGAGTTCCATCCACAATTTGGTTCAGGTAGTTTCAGATATGTTTCCCCTCCAAGAGTGCGATGATCTATGTACCACCCTTGCGGCTCTGTTCGAACCTGGTCTGGAATGCACCACAGATTTCCAGGCTCATATCTCTTTACGTACAGACCCAGTGCCCAATTTCTGCCAGGTGTATTCCAGGTGCATCTTAAAGGCAGCTGTTAAGCATGGACTTGATCGCTTCCACAAACTAAGAGTAACTGAATCTGTCAAAACAAATGCATGGGCCGCTCCGCTGTTGGTGGCCGCGAAACCCAACGGCTCCCTCCAGATATGTGGAGATTTGAAATCGGCAATCCATGCCCAGGCAAGAGTGGAAACTTACCCCATTCCACATGCAGAGGACCTCGTCATGAAGCTTGTTCGGGGTCAATATTTTTCTAAGTCTGACCTTGCCGATACACTCTTGCATGCCCACCGGATGAGGAATCACATCACATTATAGTTATAAACACTCCATTTGGCTTATCCAAATACGATAGATTGTCCTTTTGAATGTCTTCCACACTGGCAATTTTCCACAGATACGTGGAACAGTTAGTCACGTCCTTCCCTGCTTGTATTTAACTGTCATGGACGCTTCCTGCCGTGACCACCTGCACAACCTTAGTGCCCTCATTACAGTGTTGCATACGAAGGGCCACTTATACAAATTCCAGTTTTTTCAGGAGCATGTGGGAAAGCTCGACACTAATTCAATTGTGAAGGGATCCAGTCCACTGATCACAAAATTACTGCCACTGACACTCCACGCCACCCCCCAAACTTGCAGGAGCTGCAGGCGTTTCTGGGAAAGGTGAATTATTATTCTAAGTTCCTTCCACAAGCCGTCCACGTTATACATCCCCTCAACTAGTTGTGAAAGAATGGCATTCAGTGCAGATGGACAGCTGACTGAGAGCACACTTTCACACAGCTGAAGTGTCTGTTGTGTTACGCCCTTTTCTACGTCACATCCACTGATTTTGGCTCCTGTTGTTTCTCCATATGGCATTGGTGCAGTGCTGGATCATAGAATCAATGACGGTACTGAGTAGCTGATTGCCTATGTGTTGAAACCGCTCGCATCCGCAAAAAAGAACTGCTCATAAATCGGAAAAGAGGCCTTGGCAATATCTATGCCATTAAAGAGTTCCGTGGTTATCTATTCACGACAGAGTTTACCCTCATTACAGACTATGAACCACTGGCAGTACTCCTTGTACCCCACTTCCGGCACACAGCACAATGGCTCCAACATTGGGCACGTTTCCTCAGCTCCTACAGTTGTAACTTTATATACAAGCCAACGATGCAACACGCAAATGCGGGTGCTGTTTCTCATCTTCCTTTGTGGCTTTGCCCAGCATTTTACCAACAGGAAAATATCCTGTTTTTGCACTGACATCGAACGACAGAAGCTTTGGATGCGATTCCCATTACAAGTACTTGCACTGCTACAGACACATGCCACGGCCATGTCATTTGGTGCATCATGCACTATGTGCTGTATAGGTGGTCCCCTTATTTTTACAAGTCCCACATCCAGAACTCTGGGCCTAGGGTCGCTTTTCCCACAGTTTGTCGGTCGTCTCCAATGTTCTCCCGCTTGATGCGGAGGTGTATGCTCGTTGTGTAGTTAGCCCATCTTCCCTGCACCCTCACATTTTGCAACTCCTACATTGTAGGTGTTGAGATATGTCACTGACGCAAGGCCTTGCAAGTTGCAAGTCGGCGTGCTACTAGCTGGGCCTGAACAAAGACGTGGGGGCCATGGTATGATGCTGTTCTGCATGTGCCCAAAACCAAGCTGTCCCTCTCCAGTCTTTCATTTCCCGCCCCACCCCCCGTCGCCCCTTGGACTACATTCACCTTGACTCTGTAACCCCTTTGTGGTTACATGTGGTTCATTATTATGGACGCTTATTCTAACTACCTATATGTGGTCAGCATGCAGTCCACCATCAATTACAGCACCCTCAATGCCCTGGTCCAGAATTTTAGGCATCAAAAGGCTTTCCCGCATCTTCATGTCAAACAGTAGTTCCTAGTTCCTGGCAACAGCTTTCGAACAGTTATATTCGACCAGTTATATTCTCTTAGAGTAATGTTGGTATATAACTGTACTTAAAAAAACAATTCATTTATGGTTACAATGTCTGTGTTTGTAGAGTGTCTCTATCTTCATTGTAAAGTGTCCATCAGACATTCACTTATGTCTGAAGGACATTATATTGGAATAAATGCCGTTGTTACATGAACACAGACACTGTCATCATTTATAATATGATTTTTCTCCCTGTGTGAGATTCATGACTTGTGCGAGTGTAAGTGTTGCGACTACGTGACATATGGAAGATTGGTTGTGTCCTGGAGGCATGCTTGGGCAGCTGAAGTTGTTAAGGCGACTGCTCGGAATAAGCGGGAAATTTTAGTTGAAGTCCGAGTCTGGCACAAATTATCATGAGTCACCAACGGCTAACTTCATTGTATAATCGTAGTATGCGGATCTATTTCGTAATGTTTATCACAACTGTAGTCGTCAGTGACAGTCTCTGTTCCTTCAGATATTCATGAATGTCTGAAGGACATTGTATTGTGACACAAGTTTTAATGTGGCGCGAACAGCTGAGTCAATTTATAGTCGCAATATGTTCGTAATATAGATGTGGAACATTGTATTTCTTTTTTAATAATGAAATATAAATGCGTATGTTCTCCTTTTTATAGTTCATTATTTTTTTTTAAAATGCAATGTTCCACGCCTATATTATTATCCATTAGAATAACGGCTTGTCGCTTAAGCTTTTGTATACTCCCATTGTTTAATACCTGATATTAACCTATAATATAACTATCGTGCATATACAGCTTCATTTGCATTTAGTAATACCACGTAAATGGCTAATGTCCAGAGTGATGGCATTTTAACGGAAATGTCCAAAAATATAATCAGTTTCATTAAAATTATCCATTATGCAATATGATTATAATAGAATTGATTTGTATAATATCTCATAAATTACTGTTGTTGCATTGGTTGTTTAGCTATGGTATCTTGTATTTAGGGACTGAAGATGATGATGTAACAACATCGAAACGAGTTGCTAATAAAACTAACACCTTAATACAGCTGGAGGAATTTAGTCATTTTTTAACATAGATACAGGTAGTCGCGTTGTAGACAGTTTCTTGATGATATTCTTTGTTTCTCTGCCGGATGACTGTCTGTCTGTCATAAGCAAATTACATTTGAAATTCAATATGAGATGTATAAGGTACAGAAAAATAAAAAAAATAGAGATGGGAAAAAATTAACTAAACTCTTTATTATTTCAAACGTAATCGCCATAACCGTTAATACTTCTGTGGCACTGTGAGTGAAGACAGTCAAAGCCTTCATGGGAAAATGTTTGCGGTTGCCTATCGAACCATGATTATACCCAGGCACGCGTCACTACGTCCAAAGCAAATAGGACTCGAAATATATGGTACATGCATGTGAAGAGATCGGAATTGTATGGAGGATGTGTAAGGCCTTCCCAGCGAAACTTACTGTAGCGTGCTCGGTACAGCCTTCGCAACATGTGGTTCCACACATGTTACCAAGGTGTTTCGACTACGTTAAAGAAGTTTTGTTGGGAAGCCCTGACACTTGCTCCATACAGTCTCAATCTCTCCCCCATGCGATTTCGATGTTTTTCAAGCCCTGACGAAGATATTCATGAAGTATATTGGTCTTGGAGGAAGAGGTGTACGCCAAGGTACTGTCATTGTTCCGTGGTCAAGAGCTAAGATTTATCCATAAAGACTGTCTTGCCACACAGCAGGATGACTGTATTAACAGCTATGGCGATTACCTGTGATATAATAAGTACTCACTTTTTTCCCATCGGTCTCGTTTTCATTCTACTGCCACTTATGCACGCTGTACAAGACTGGCAGCATTTAACGGAATATTGCTAGTGGCAGAAGGTTGATTAGACAGATGCGTTACTAGGTGGGATACGAGCTACAGATTCAAGAGGGGGAAAGATGATGACACTTGGGAATATAACTGTTATTTTTGGTTACTATGGCAGGCAGAAGAACTACCTTTCCGGACTTTTATTGCTAGTGGCAAGAATTAAAAATATCTAATATGAGACATTGCCTCCATCATGTCAGTAACTACGGGAATACAAAAAATAGGTATACATCTCTCCGAGCAGACTTACAGCATCACCTACTAAAAGCTTATAAGTTTGTCACATGATCATGACATCATTTTAGTTCTCTAATGATTCAACAGGTAACACTGTATGTGTAAACGTGTTACAGTTCCACCACACTGTACCAATGTTAATATCCAGTAATGAAATTCCCCCAGTTACCTGTCCTGTTCGATCCAATCTATAATTGTTTATCACCTGCAAAACATGTTTCGGATTTTCGTGGTGCGTTATGTACAAAATACTGGGCTGGGTTGGTCCATCATCCCGGGACACTTACCACGTTCGATTAATGTATGTATAATTGTCGCGAAAAATATGTTGTAACTCTTCCATGAGAACCTGTTTTATTGTGGTGATGATAAACCAGACCAATGTTTACACATTACTACATCTGAACAATTATCAGACTATAGCTCTAGCTAATTCTGCACACATGTCGCCGATCCTTCGTGTTTTACGTGTATTGTAATGTTAGAGGGGATGCAGCGTCATCACGACAACGTTGTACTAACCATTATTCACGGTCGGTTGTTGCATCGACAGTATGAATGTACTGGAGTTGTCGAAACGCATATAATGCCTTGGACTTTGATGTGAATGAGAAACTGCTGAGTTTGTTGCTTACATGGATATACGTTTGGGAGAGCGCCTGCTGTTTATTGACTACTAACCACCATGTATAGAGGGCCGGACAAAAAAGCCACGAGGAATGCTTGCTGACTAAGCCGGTAGGTTACACTGTTGCGAACGGTAGCTGTTCAATATTTTGAAAGTGTGGCTGTGTCTCAAGAGGCCTTCCAGTTCATATACATGTGCGATACACACTGTTTATGCGGTTTTTACATCGGTAAATTGGAATGAGTATGCAATTACTCAAGATGCTTGCCGGCCACCCATTATATTTCACGCGTATCATCAAGACCAGTGAAATCTCTAGGTGTGTGTGTGTGTGTGTGTGTGTGTGTGTGTGTGTGTGTGTGTGTGTGTGTGGCATGGCGACGAGTTGCTGTACGAGAGGTTCCGTGCGTTAACATATGGTTCTGACACATACATGGATGCAGGACGCGTTTTATTCCAGTGTTCCGAAACGTTATTATCGCGAACGACATTAATTTACCACGCCGCTTTACACACTCGTAGCCAGCACAGCGCTATGGAAACGCCCCAGTATTTCTTTTGGCAGAGCGCGCTTCTAGAAAACAAGTTTACATTTGTGCACTAATGTCATTACACACTCGAATAGCTCATTAAGAATGTGAACAACGTAACTATTATGAAATGACGTTTCTCTTACCCAGCTTGAAGGCTGTCTACAGTGGGTAGCTCAGCTAACAGTTTTGGCGGGCGAGATGATCGTGACGTCGAGAACGTGTGTCTTATGTGTTGATGGGGATTTCACGTGGTAGAACGAAAAACAGTCATCAAAACGTTGCAGATAAATGGAAATTTTGTTGTAGATATCGTCTTACTGCGTTAGGATGTAACATGGGTGTCACTTTAACGCACGAATATGTAGAAGAAAAAGACGGGCGGTGGTCATAGTTCATAATTCTGGCGATAGGACACCACACCCGTTTTAACGTACACTATTGCGTTATTGACATAATTGTCGTTTACTGGTTTATACGTTTGAGGATGTGTCTGCTCTTAGTAGTTGCTTATTTGCCATTTAGTTTATATATTAGGGACGTGCTTAAAGTAAAGTGCCTAATACTTTGCTGCTAGATACGAAACTTGAATGTAGCCATTAATTCTAGCAAAATTGCTGACCATTTTTAAGTAGCACGCCTAGATGAGTCCATGGACTAACACTGCCAGTCGCTAGCAGTTACATTATGACATTATGTGTTGACGAATAGCAGGCTTCTGGTACAACTTAACTGATGCTAGGAGCCCAATGGCACCGATTTACACACGACAGTAGTTTGAATATTCATCTACATCAAATCCTGACATGCTGGGGCTTGAAAAAATTCATATTTAGGACGGGCTGAGACTTTAAAAAAAAGTGAATTCACGCTTGCAGTGACCTAATTGTCGAACAAATATTATAACGTAAGCGAACTCTTGATTGACAGACTAAAAACTATCATAGCAAGTATATGGGAAGGTGGAGTCATACCAGCAGATTGGAAAACTGCTTTGATTCACCCTCTACACAAAAAGGGCGACAAGACCGATCAACAACTGTCGAGGCATTGCCCTCCTACCAGTCGCTTACAGAGTGCTCTCACATGCTCTTCTCACCAGATTAGAACAACAGACAGAACATATGGTCGGTGAATATCAGGTAGTGTTCCACCCACATTGATCGTGCGCAGAACAGATCTGGAACCTGAAGATGATACTGAAACACCGCCAGTCATACTGCACAGTAGTCAGCTTCGTAGATTTAAAGAACGCATACGACTCGATTCATCGCACCAGTTTGTTCAGTGCACTTCGTGAATATGGTGTAGATAATAAAACTACTTCATTAATTCAGCAGACTTTAACAGACACAACCTCAAAAGTAAAATTCTGAACCTTTTAAAATTAGGACAGGAGTGAGACAGGGTAGAGTGATGGGATGTCCCTATTCCTCGTTAACCTGGTACAGGACAAGATTATCAAGACGTGGGAGAAAGAAATACCTGGAATAAATATGGGAACAAGGGACAAACGAATCAACATAAAATGCCTTGCATTTGCTGATGACTTAGCAATAATCACGCGGACTCCCGAGGAAGCCAAACATGCCATCGAGAAACTTCATGAGGCTGCCATCAAAACTGGACTCGAAATTTCTTACGAAGAAACACAATTCATGGACTACGAAAGTTCAAATCTGAAACCACTTGCTACAAAACATGGTGACATCAAACAAGTTAAGTACTTCATTTACTTGGTTGAAATGATCAGCAACAATGGCAACGAAAACGTAGCTCACAAAACACAAACAGAAAAATTACGTAAAGCTTATACAATTTCCTGGAACACATACAATAAGATATCGCTATCCACCCAAGCTACACTTCACCACTATCATACAGTCACTCTTCCAGAAGCGCTATACGCAACTGAAACATCTACATTAACCATCAACATTTAAGACACTGAGAAAATGGAAAGGCAAATACTCAGGAAAATATTTGGACCCAAGATTCAAGATGGTATCTGGATGGGCAAAAGCTCTGAAGAACTGTACTCAAAGACTGAACACGGACATTTAGCAAGAATGGACGCCTCTAGAATGACGAAGAAAATCTTCCTTATCATCAGAGGAACTCGACAAACCAGGGTACGCTGGCTAACAGAAACCCAAAATGATCTTACGGAACTCAGTATTGACCCATTAGAAAGCACACGGACTGCGTACAGACAGAAAATCAACTCTCGTAAGTTCACAACCAAAAACCCGATGGAAAAGAATCTGAAATTGAAAAACGCGTACACAGAAGAAAGAAGACAGGCCCATAGTGAAAGAATGAGGAAGTTTTGGGAAGAAAAGAAGAACAAGAAAGCTAAGAGGGCCAGCGCTAATTAATGGTTCCACGTGCTCCTTAGAAGGTGACACCAATAAATAAATAATAATAATTATAACGTAACTGATGACTAAGGCATATTCACAGCACCCGAATATTTAATATAAATGCATTAGACGGTCTCGTACTTAGAAAGGATACTTGCGGAGTATTTAAAGAAAATTTTCAATATTTTGTTGCTAATTGTGTTAATTAAGGGGCAAGAGAGATTAATTATGGTAGTATTGGATAACATTTTTAGTTTCAGTCGCAGAAAATCCACTAGAGGACTCAAAGTTCTGTAGAATACACACACACTGTAATATCACTGCACCTTACATTAAGACACGCCGCAATTAAATTAAATGATCACGTTTTCGAAATCTCGTAATTGTCTCTCATTATAAGGCATAAATTTGAATTTTGATCCTAAGCTGCTTACAACTTTCCTCTGTAACGGCCTAAAAGGATGTTACCGTACGACGTTACCCTCGGGCTCGATGACGCTCCAACCAGCAAGGAGTCGACACATGCGAAAAAAGGCAACGACTCCGACGTTCACACGAGCTGAAAGATGAGTTGATGATGCTATGTTGCCACTAAATTTTGTCACAATTCTGCCCAGTGCCACGATGGAGGTGTCACACGATTAGAAGGTCGTCACAACTTCTCTTACCCACATTTCACTACTTTTATTTACGTCTCTGCGATGGATGTCAGAACCGTGATATCCAGCGTTGAAATCACGCGGTTTTCATATGGGTGGCAGAGAAAAACATTTGAGACAGACCGCCGCTCAGAATAGACACGAAAAGTCCTCTGAGAGCTGCATAAAGGTCGTCAGTAACACCACTCCTTCCCTTGGCGCGTTGATTCCCACACATTTCGCGGTCGAGAACGGCAGCTCGCAGTGCGATGAGCAACATGACGATGTTCTTAACAAATCTGGCCACTGCTACCACCGCTTGGGCGTTTCAACTCTTCTCTATAAACATAGCGTGTCTGAAACTCCACTTAACGTGATCTCACCCCTTTGAAATGTACAGTGACAGTAATTTTTTCTGTGCTATACGGGGTGGAATCACTAGACTCCATCCAAAACCATTCTATGAAAGCTGAACGTGATCCGAAGCAGTAACGTGTTTTTGTGCTTTTCCATCAATTTTTTTCACGCCCTCCTGTGTCGTGATAACGGGAGGAATCGATATTGTAATACACGTGAATGAAATGAAAGAGTGACCCTCTAAGATCACAAAGTTCAGCAACATCCTCGATGTCGCCCGCACATCTTTCTTAAGCACGTTAAATTTGTACCCAGCAGAAACTTCGACACAAGTTCGGCCACGAGGTTGCTCTAGCACATGGTGGTCAGGCACATCCCTCGTCACCTGCAAATAGTGTTTGCCTATCTTCAGCTGCTAGAGCAGCCACACATACGTTCTATGCCTGGCGAGAAAAACGCAAGCTGCGGGAACATTGCCTGCCACAATCGGCGGTTGTTTTTAATGCAGTTCTAGAATAAGACTGGTGGTATCATTATATGGCTTCGAACCAATGCCACTCCAGAATGTGTACAAAGGGCCACTCTGTACAACTAGGATATGTTCCAGGTTACCTAGTTCTCAGGCTCAGCGTTTATACATTGAAAGAAGGAGATATGCTTTCATCGACAATGTTTCAAAAGATGGTTTGACGCATAGTAGCGCAAGAGTTGTTCGAAGTGTTTTTCATGGGTAGGAAATGCGTCACAGAACACGTTTCTACGTAAAATGTCCCACTATAGATCGTCCCACTTCGTCTGCATTGTTATAATTAGATGTTAACTTAAACAGTTCAACAGCAAAACATTTCGAGTCGATCAGGGGGCCCTGAAAGAAAAAAAAACTCACACACGCAACTCCGCAGTACTGATCGCGTGTTCCCTGGAAGTGACTTTATCGACTATTTTTAATACACTCAAAGAAAAAAACGTAACGATAAAAAATACTTAACGCAGAGTAATGAAATTTCGGGAATACATTTGTCTAGGTAGCATATGTTAGTAGTTAACGTTGCAAAATCACAGTTTAATGTAAGTGCGAGATAAGGAATTGCAAATGTGAAATGCTGGTACATTAATAAACGGTGTAACCACCAGAATGTTGAATGCAAGCATACAAACGTGCATACAGTGTGTTTCACAGGTGCCGGATGTCAGTTTGTGGGATAGAGTTCCATGTAAGCTGCACTTGATCGGACAATGGAGGGACTGTTAATGCTGGCTGTGGATGTCACTGGAGTTGTCGTCCGATGATGTCCCATGTGTGCTCCACTGCAGATAGATCTGATGATCGAGCAGGCGAGGAAACTTGTTGACACTCTGGGAACATGTTAGGTTAGAACAGCGGTGTGTGTGGGCGAGCGTTATCCTGTTGGAAATCACATCTGGAACGCTGTTCATGAATGGCAGGACAACAAGTCGGTCGAGTCACCAGACTGACGTACAGATTTGCAGTCAGGGTGCGTGAGATAGCCACGAAAGTGCTCCTGCTGTCATACGAAATAATCACATTCTAGACGATAACTCCAAGTATATTGCCAGCGTGTCTAGCATGCAGAGAGGTTGGTTGCAGGCACTCTGCTGGCCTCCTTCTAACCAACATACGGCCATCACTCATACTGAGGCAGAACCAGGTTTCATCAGAAAACTCAACAGACCTTCACTCTGCCCTCCAATGAGCTCTCTCTTAACAGTACTGAAATAGCATATGGCGGTGGTTTGAGGTCAATGGAATGCACGCTACATGACCTCTGGCTCAGCGTTGACTTTGAAATAACTGATTTGTAACAGTTCTTTGTGTCACTGTGGCGACAAACGTTGCTTAAATTGCTGCTGACGATACGGTATGATGCGCCGGTGCCAAACGTCGAGCTCGATGTTCTTTCCTCTCGGTAGTGCCACGTGGCCATACGGAATCTGGTCTTCTGGCGACCGTACATTTCAGTGACCACCGCTACCAGCAATTATATACAGTGGCTACATTCCTGCCAAGTCTTTGTGGAATATCACAAAAGGTACATCCAGCTTCTCGTAGCCTCATTACATGTCCTCATTCAAACTCAGTGAGTTGTATGGCGTCTTTGTCGCCTTTAAAGCAATCTTGATTTACATGAACTCACCACGTCCAGTCTCAGAGGTAACTGACTCTCACGACATTTACCGTGTGTATTTAAAGCAAACTTGATTTGCATTCCCACCTTGCTGCTACCAGGCTCACTCTTATTCGACTGTTATGAAATTTAAGTAGACATCATCTTTCAGTTGTGGAACACAGTTACCGACTGTCGTTTACATCGCACAACTCCTTCTCGGTGTTGCGATTTCTTTCTGTCAGTGTTCATATATAACGTTAAATACCATATTTAGTATTCGGTATAAAATTTCAACGCAATAAACTCTATAAACACAATGTCCGTTGTAAATTAGCTCGAGGGCAGTAAGTATATTACCCTCACTACACTGGTGTACGCTCTAGTGGTTATATATATTTTTATAATAAACTACGTAATTCCATTTGTGTTACTGATTTTACATTTTAAAGCAGGAAAATATTCTAAGTGGCTGATATGTGCTGTGATGTGGTTCTGATTTCGTGCGTCACATCTGTCAGAAGACGTAGCTGTGGCCTTTTTTGGGAGGAGCATGTCATTTAGCGAGAAAAGCTGCATATAGGACACATGTGGGATGCTGGATACCTCTCATGGCCACGTACCGCTGCTCAGTGTTGGCTCACAGTGCATCTGCCAGAAGCGGACCAGTGGGGCAATGGTGTCTGTCCGCGGTTTCAGCGCAACGTTGTGGTGACGCATTTGTAATTATGCGCAGAAAGTCTGCTACCCATGTGTAGGAAGTACATACTTCGTACATATTCCGCTTATATCTTAATACTAGACTGGCTAGAGAGGTTGGGGTATGCTTACGCAGAAACATCCCTCATTCAAAGTAGTCACTAGGTGACTGTCTTGCATTGGGCTGGTACATCACGTCAACGCTTTGGTAAGCAGTAAACGCTCTTCTTTCTTTCTATTGGAGGCAAGGCCCCTGTTCATGTTAAAGGTAACCACTACTTTTTATGGCTAATCACACTTGGACAGGACGACGCGTGGATATGTTAACATCATTTTCAGTGTCCCCGCACTTCAGTAGTATAATATCTAAGAAAGGGCGTAAGGATAAGATTTCTCAATTAATATCTTCTTCGTACGTGAAAGGCAAACATCGCAATCCGATGCTTAACACAAAAAATAGGTCAACCGTATGCTACAAGTCGTGGTGTTAGCTGCCTGTATAACAGTGTCTCGATTTCCTTGTTAAATAATAAGACAGTAGATACATAGATAATAGTTTGTATTAGATACACTGGTTCTTTTTCTGATCTACGAAATAATATTGCTGGTAGGATTCTGTTATAATTCAGTAAAATCTTCATTCGAGATCACTGTGGTGAAAAAATATTTTTATCCTGCTGCTTCTGCATAAAACTTGCATAGCTTCAAATGTGCTGGTTTAAACACTGCAGAAGACAGAATATTAGTCTGCAATTAGTCCTGACAAGCTGCATCTTACAAAAATACTTAGTATTATTAGCAGTTACCGGCTTGGTAGAAATGTGTGTGTGTAGGGGTAGGTTGAGGCTTGCAACAATGCGAATTCAGGTCTGCTGCTGCTGCCTAAGTGGCACGTGTGTTAAACGAATACTTTAGAAAGTCGTACTCTAATATGGAGACACCAGCTGTTTAGTCTGTCTGCAGCAATCATTAATGAATAGCACTTGACTATGCCACGTAAATGCGCATCTGCAGGAACTGACGCATTTACGTATCCGAGAGAGTTCTTTTGGTAGATGCATCTGCATATTGACCTATCCTACAAGTTTTACCAATTTCCAGATTTCGCGTCCTTCCAAATTTTCCAATTTTACATCTAGTTTCCAGATTTAGTCTCCTACCACTCTGCCAATAGTACAGCCAATACTACGATTTTCCAGGTTTGGTACCACTCGACTAACATTTTGCACACTTCACTATGAGGTCATAATTTTATGCTGACAAAGTATCTTACATCCGGATTTTTTTACTCTGCTCTTCTATAGAGTGTCACGTAATTTGAATAATGATAATAATAATAACAATAATAATAATAAAATAATATGCTATTGGCTGCTCTTTGGGTATGGTGGCTGATTAAATTGCATTGCATACATCTGATGGCACGCAGCCCACTGTCACTTCGCTTGAATTACTTCTAAATTCAGTCTTGCCTATGGAGATTGTTGTGGCTCTGCCAGCACCAGACCGGTCCCTGTAACAATAACAACCAAACCTAAATATAAACATTAAATACATAGCGCACACAGATACTGCTATGACGTTATTAATTTATCACAATAGGTCATCAAGTCTGTAAAATACACATACACTACCAAAAACAAATTCTGTACTCCTCTACGTCTTGCATGGAAGCAACACAGCGTTAGGTGCTGCCCTCATACAGATTGACTTTGTTAATAGTAACCATATTGTTGAAACACACAGAACTGATAAATTATTATCGATTATCTTCTTCTTCCCAAGTGATTGCTTCTGGCACGTAATAGTAGTCATGTAACTACGAAGTTCAGGTAGCGAATGATGACACTCAGGCAATCGAATTACAAAAATTAAAATCGGTTAAGGAATGCGGTACTGAGCTTGCACGCCGTTCGTGCTCTGGGGACCGATAGTGACTGGCCGGCAACATGATGACAACGCTGCATAAGCATAATGCCATTGGCCATGGGGATATGGGGGAGGGTGATTGATACACGGGAATGGGGGAGCAGGAGGAAATTCCGGGAGTGACGATGGTGAAGTCAGCGAATCAAGTAATGCTGAAGTTGAAACCATCAGCTCTTAGGCCAGAGCCTGCAGTGACCTCCTGCTGATCACTCCTTCATATAGAATGGTTGTAATGAAATTGCAGCCGCGCGGGATTAGCCGAGCGGTCTTAGGCGCTGCAGTCCTGGACTGTGCGTCTGGTCCCGGCGGAGGTTCGAGGCCTCCCTCGGGCATGGGTGTGTGTGTTTGTCCTTAGGATAATTTAGGTTAAGTAGTGTGTAAGCTTAGGGATTTATGATTTTAGCAGTTAAGTCCCATAAAATTTCACACACATTTGAACATTTTGAAACTGCAATGTTGTGAATGCTGCAGTGCAGGATGTGTACATTGCAGGCTGTATACATTGCAGGACTCTGAAATATCTACGTCTACACCTACATCTACATGGATACTCTACAAATCACACTTAAGTGCCTAGAAAAGGGTTCATCGAACTAGCTTCACAATAACACTCTGTAATTCCACACTCTAACAGCGCGTGGGAAAAACGAACATATATATCCTTCCGTGTGAGCTCTGATTTCCCTCATTTTATTATGATGATCCCTTCTCCCTATATAGGTTGCCGTCAACAAAATATTTTCTCGTTAGGAGGAGAAAGTTGGCCACTGAAATTTCATGAGAATATCTCGCCTTTGTTTTAATTATGTCCACCCAAAAGCCACTATCATGTCCATGGCACTCTCTCCCCTATTTCTCGATCATTCAAAAGGTGATGCCTTTCCTAAAAAATTTTCTAAGTGCTCTGTTAATCCTATCTGAGAAGGATCCGAGACAGCGCAGCAGTACTCCATGAGAGGACGGACAAGTGCAGTGTATGCAGTCTCTATACTAGTCATGTTGCATCTTCTAAGGGTTCTGACATTAAAAAGGCATTTTTGCTTCACCTTCCGCACAATATGTTCTTTCCAACTTGAGTTGTTCGTAATTGTAATTACCACGTATTTAGTTGAATTTACGGCCCTTATGTATGATTAATCGTGTAATCAAAGTTTAAGGGATTCTTTTTAGCACGTATGTGGATGATCTCACACATTTGATTATTTAATGTCAACTGCCAATTTTTGCACCATACAGATATCATTTTCTTAATAGTTCCGTAATTTTTTTTTATCTTCTGATGACTTTACTAGACGGTAAATGATAGCACCATCTGCAAACAACATAAGACGGCTGCTCAGATTGTCTCGTAAGTAGTTTATATAGATGAGGTACGGCCTTGGGGAACGCCGGAAATCACTTCTTTCTTACTCGATGACTTTCCGTCAGTTACTACGAACTGTGACCTCTCTGACAGAAAATCACGAAGTCAGTCGCATAACCGAGATGATATTACATAAGCATGCAATTTTGTTGCAAGTCGCTTATGAGGTACAGCGTCACAAACCTTCTGGAAAAATAATACGGAATCATTTTGAAGTCTCCTGTCAACAGCACTCAACAAATGGTTCAAATGGCTCTGAGCACTATGGGACTTAACTGCTGAGGTCATCAGCTACTTAAACCTAACTAACCTAAGGTCATCACACACATCCATGCCCGAGGCAGGATTCGAACCTGCGACCGTTGCGGTCGCGCCTTTCCAGACTGTAGCGCCTAGAACCGCTCGGCCACTCCGGCCGGCAGCACTCAACACTTCGTGTGAGTAAACAGCTAGTTGTGATTCACAAGCGTGGTGTTTTCCAAATCCGTATTGTTATATGTCAATAGACCGTTCTCTTCGAGGTAGTTCATAATGTTCGAATACAATATACACACATCAAAAAAGTTTTGCATTGCCTCGGTTCCAAGAGTTCCGGAACCTGTACAGGAAATTGGAAGAGAGATCAACATAAACATAATTTCCGCCATTTTTATTGCTCATGAAAACCACGCTTTGCATGTTGGACCACCATACAGCGAGACCTTCAGAGGCAGTGGTCCAGGTTGCTGTACACACTGGTACCTCTAATACCTAGTAGCACGTCCTATTGCATTGATGCAGGTTTGCATTCGTCATGGCATACTATCCACAAGTTCATCAAGGTACTGTTGGTCGAGATTGTCTCACTCCTTAATGGCGATTCGGCGTAGATCCCTCAGAGTGGTTGGTGGGTCACGTGGTCCATAAACAGCTCTTTTCAGTGTATCCCAGGCATGTTCAATAGGGTTCATGTCTGGATAACATGCTGGCCCCTCTAGTCGAGCGATATCGTTATCCTGAAGGATAAGATGTGCACGATGGGGGCGCGAATTGTCATCCATGAAGACTAATGCCTCGCCAATATGCTGGCGATATGGTTGTACTATCGGTTGGAGGATGGCAT
The DNA here is from genome assembly GCF_023864345.2 of Schistocerca serialis cubense. NCBI lineage: Eukaryota > Metazoa > Arthropoda > Insecta > Orthoptera > Acrididae > Schistocerca > Schistocerca serialis. Next base: position 315,516,862 of record NC_064640.1, on the reverse strand, counting down.
TCACGTATCGTACAGCCTTTACGGCGCCTTCCATGACCAACAGCTGCGTACGTCGGCCCTACAGAATGCCACCCCAAAACAGCAGGGAACCTCCACCTTGCTGCACTGGTTGAACGGTGTGTCTAAGGCGTTCAGACCGGGTTGTCACCAAACACGTCTCCGACGACTGTCTGGTTGAAGGCATAAGCGGCACTCATCGGTGAAGAGAACGTGATGCCAATCCTGAGCGGCCAATACGGCATCTTGTTGGATCCTTCTGTACCGCTCTGCACTGTGTCGTGGTTGCAAAGATGGACCTCGCTATGGACGTCGGGAGTGAATTTGTGCATCATGCAGCGTATTGCGCGCCAGTTTGAGTCGTAACACGACGTCCTGTAGCTGCACGAGAAGCATTATTCAACATAGTGGCGTTGCTGTCAGTGTTCCTCTGAACCATAATCCGTAGGTAGCGGTCATCCACTGGACTCGGCATCTTCTCTATGCCCAAACATCGTTTTGGTTCACTCCGAGACGTCTGAACACTTCTCTCGTTTAGAGCCCTTCGTGGCGCAAAGTAACAATGCGGATGCGTTCGAACCGCGGTGCTGACCGTCTAGCCATAGTTGAACTACAGACAACACAAGCCATGTACCTCCTTCCTGGTGGAACGACTGGAACTGCTCATTCATTGTTGTTTACATCTTTGGGCGGGTTTAGTGAACACCTCTGAACAGTCAAAGAGACTGTGTCTGTGATACAATATCCTCATTCAACGTCTATTTTCAGGGAACCGGGGTAGTGCAAAACTTTTTGATGTATGTTTCAAAATCCTGCTGCATATCGACGATAATGATATAGGCCTGCAATTTAGTGGATTATTCCTATTGCCTTTCTTGAATATTGGTGTGACCTGTGCAGCTTTCCAGCCTTTGCGTACGGATCTTTCATCGAGCGAGCTGTTGTATATGATAGTTAAGTATCGAGATATTGTATGAACATATTCTGAAAGGAACCTGATTGGTATGCCGTCTGGACAGGAAGATTTACTTTTATTAAGGTATTTAAGTTCCTTCACTACTCTGAGGGTATGTACTTCATGTAGGCACATGTTTTGATTCGAATTCTGTATGGTTTACTTCGTCTTCTTTCTTGAAGGAATTTCGGAAGAATGTGTTTAGTAACTCTGCTTTAGCTGCACTGTCATCGATAATATTTCCATTGCTGTCGCGCGGAGAAGACTTGATTGTGTCTTACCTATAGCATACTTTACATACGACCAAAATCTCTCTGGATTTTCTGCCGGGATTAGAGACAAAATTTCGTTGTGGAAACTATTATAAGCATCTGGCATTGACGTCCGCACTAAATTTCGAGTTCGTGAAAAGATCGTCAGCCTTGGGGATTTTGCGTTCGTTTAAATTTGGCATGCTTTTTTCGTTGTTTCTGTAACAGTGTTCTGACCTGTTTTGTGTGCCATAGGGTATCAACTCCGTCGTTTTTGGATTTGTTTGGTATAAAGCTTTCAATTGCTATCGATACAATTTTCCAATTCAAGGCATATCTGGTCTACACTTACACCGTTAGTGTGGAAGGAGTGGAGATTGTGTGCCAGAAATTTATCAAGTGAATTTTTATCTACTGTCTTGAATAGGTATATTTTTCGTTTATTTTTGGAGAATTTGGATTTACGATATTTAGTCTCGATACGACAACCTTGCGATCACTAATCCCTGTATCCACTTTGAAGCTCGTTTTTAGCTCAGGATTATTTGTTGCTAAGAGGTCCAATATGTTTTCACAAACATCTACTATTCAAATGTGCTCATGAACTAAATGCTCGAAATAATTTTCAAAGAACGTGTTTAGCACAATTTCTGATGATGTTGCATGCTTACCTCCTGATTTAAACATACATTTTCGCCGACGTATCGAGGGTAAATTGAAGTTATCACTAACCTTAGTTGTATGAGTCGAGTACTTATAGTATGTTCATTAATCGGCGTACTCGTGGAGTACGCTGAAAGAATTATAGTTCCACTTTTTGCTATCAGGTGAAAATATGGCGCTCTAAGCAGTCAGAATTTCGTGTGGATGCAGAAAAATGGGAGGTACGGTGAAACACATGATTACGATGGTTCTAGCACGTTTATTAGGATGTACCAATATGATCTCCCGACTCAGCAGCATGCTGCATCCGCAACATGGCATGGATACAGTTGTTCGCAGCATGTTCGGTGTAATCAGAGTGATATGTGGTGGGCATGGTATCCTTCAGATCAGTATGTGTCCGGATCTATCTCTTTCCGATATCATGGAATTAGGCCGGCGGATCTGGAAGACCACACGTCTTGTAATTGCATAGAGACGATGTGGTCGTTACTGAAGGTTTCTCAACGCAAATTTTTCACCTGCCAAGCGATATGTAGGGTCGCCCCATCTTCCATGAAAATAATAATGTGGACACATTTGCGTTCTTGCAAAGCTGGAAACGCGCGTTACAGAACAAGGTCTTTACAACGTGCAGATGTTACTGTACACGTAACAGTCCCGCCAGGTGTCGTCTTCTCCGAGAATAAATCTGACTGCTGTGGATGTTCCTGCACAAAATATGAGAAAAAGAATCTATTGTTTTTCATTTTGAATGTTTCTCTTCTCTTTTGTCTCGTTTTTTCATGCCGTGTAATTTTCAATCGACTTAAATGAACGCTGTGGATTTCAATAATATGATTATTTTGCAAGACATAGTATAACATTTTAAATACGTAATGAACTACTTGCCTGATCATTACTGCTGCCGATAATTAAGAAATCACATAATTTTTCAAGCGTGCACATTTGATTTGGCATGTTGAAAATGGTGATTGCCTACTGGTTTCTATTCACAACCTATCAAGGTATGCATTATCGTTGGCATAATGGCTGCATTTGAACATCTAGGCAGCATCCAAGAACAGATGGGTCACGTAACTATTGTGATACGCCTACCAGCTGATTGATACAGTCCAACTTTTTGAGAACGGCTACGACGGCTGTACCTGTTACGGTGGAGTGGAGTTCTGCAATCAGGAAAAGGCAAGCGACTCTACATAGTTTCCAACACCAAGCAATTGTTGAGAATCTCGCTGCATGCGGGGTAGCAAGAGCCAAATGTTCCGGAGTCACCGAGGAGAGGGAAAAGAGATCGTGATGTATATTCCTGAACTCTTCAAGAAGTTCCAACCCACCAGCCTGGTCTGGATCTCCGTCTGATAGGAACTGACGTGCCGTAAAATGCTGTAATTGATTATATTGCGACTTCGTAACGTATCGCGAGTCGGAGCCTATGATAGGAATGACGTGCCGTAAAATGCTGTAATTGATTACGTTACGACTTAGTAACGTATCACGAGTCGGAGTCACTTCTGGCAAGTTGTTAACTGCATTCATTGTGAAACTAAAGTCACAGCCTCTCTTCTCAGCGAAGACTCGGTACAGAGGTTGTTTGTACCACTATAAAGGAAGTCCTGCTTTGTGGCGTCTTCACAACAACACTGCAGTGAAAATAAGTATTACCGCAGCTCGACAGATCCTTCAATTAACAACCTCAGTACCATAGCTGTGACGGAAGTTATGTGGAATATTTGACAAGAATGGTTCGCACCTTAGTGTTTAGTGGTCCTTGTCAGTTAACCTCCTAAGCATACCAGGACTATGAATGGTTTTGTATTTCCAGAACGTTTCCAAATGAAAGAAACACCCTTAACACTTGCGAAATTTTTCTGGCGAAATGTCCGAACTTTAGAAGTCCCACAATCGCACCACATTAAAAGGTACTAAATTCCTTTCGTTTACTAATTTTGACAAATAATATACCTGTACTATTGATGAACAGTGTCTCTAATTATATATCTTCCAAAGAATAGAGTAGCATTACGTCTACCACGTGTAGTGGAGTGTCCGAACCTTGGGCTACATGAAGAGGGACAATTGCAATTTATGGAAATTCTTGAACAGTTATTGACGGCTGAAACTAATTTATTGTGGTAATCTTGTTGTGGATTTAGTATAGACCTCAAAATTCAACATATCAATAAACTTAGACCAACCAGCCTTCCTTAAATTATGGCACATAGAAGCGTATCCAGTATGTCTAGTCCTGGACAGCCCACTGAATTCTATTCCTGTGCCGGCCGCGGTGGTCTAGCGGTTCTGGCGCTGCAGTCCGGAACCGCGGGACTGCTACGGTCGCAGGTTCGAATCCTGCCTCGGGCATGGGTGTGTGTGATGTCCTTAGGTTAGTTAGGTTTAAGTAGTTCTAAGTTCTAGGGGACTTTTGACCTAAGAAGTTGAGTCCCATAGTGCTCAGAGCCATTTTTCTATTCCTGTTTGCTTTTGAATATGAAGTTAGGGAATTCCTTCAGTGCATGATCATCCTAGTAGCCCATTTAATAAGAACTTCAAGATTACTGTTTATATGACGGCTACCCGATGGAATGTGGCATTTTCCTATTTATGATTGTATATCCTAAAAGTTTAACCAGTTACAGACAACTTTGGACAAATTATTTAGTTTCTAGTGAGTATGTTCCATACATAAAGTGCAGGATATTTGTATAGGCTGCGTAGATCTTGGACACGTTCACTTTGCCCCATAACATGGCTTGAAGAAAAAGTAAAACTAAAAACTGAGGGAAAATTAGGGTTTATCGTTACGTCGGCAAGAGGTTCATTTAACACCAAGTACACCCTCGAATTGCATAAAAATGGTGATGGAAACCGCCGTGTTCTATTTTACTTTGCCAAAATCCGTCAGTTAATTAATTAATTAACCAAGAATAACTTTTTGGATGAGGCAAACCTTTCCCATCTTTCCTTCTGTATACCACTGAGCTGTAAATGCTAGTAAACATTACACGTAAGCATATATTAACTCAGTATAACGGTCTTCCTTGGAAATTTACAATTATTCCGTCTGATATTATGGTAAATACCACTGTAGCTGTAAATTCTAGTAAACATTATACATATGCATATTTTAACTCACTATAGCGGTCTTCCTTAGAAATTCACCTTTATTCCGTCTGATATTATGGTAAGATTTTTCGTCACCTACAATTGCCTAGATACTTAAGTACTGAACTCCTTCATATTCGTCCTCTTTCTGAACTTCTTTTGACCATCTTGTTTTGTCTTTTCATAAAATAGCACACAAAATGCTTTCCTAGTAGTGGGGATACTCCAAATGAGACACGCAAATTTAAATCTGTTTCTTTTGTGACGTTAATTCACGTCCCATAATTCGTTATCTGGGTAACTAAAATTAATATTTTTCTTGTACTTTGTAAATGAGTGTTTCATCATATTATAGCACACGTCATGCTTCCTCATCTGGTCATGTCCCGTTTCAGTTTGCGGAATATACGATATTTCAAAGTTAAGCTAGTAAAGTGTCTGAATAACGTAATTTTCCAGATTAGGTACAACGTGCAGATCTAACGTCAAACACTTCTTTAAGTAGTGCAATATATCAGCTGCTGAAATAAGCTGTCATTTATTTTTCCGAACATTGGTGTATCGTACACAAAACAGACAATTCTGTTTTTGAAAAGGAAATGGAATTGTATACGTTGCATACAATCCCTAATTTTGTGTCTGCACAGTTTATTTCGGTGTACTACAACATAAGAATTGTAAATGTATGCAATTGTTAAGCTCTGAACTTCATAAAATAGTGAATAAATAGTCGATTAGCTTGGAAAATATAAAATAATTAAAATAAGCTGTGCTAATGTGAACCGTGATATAAAACAATGACTATGTGATCGACGTCAAATGCTGTTGAATTATAGACTTGTAGCGCTGGATTTTCCACGTTCTCGTCAGAGACGCAGAACTCTGGGTAACTGATCCGTTATGTTAGTGGTTAGTGACTGAAAACTATACAACTGACCAACTCTAAACAGCTTGGGTAACAGCAACCGAACACAATCACAAAATATCAAACTGTCCAAAGGCCTTCGAATGGAGCGAGATAGCTTAAAATTCCTCCTAGGATGGTTTTACAAGGCGTAAGAATTTCCAGTTAAAACCAAATGTCTCGACTAGTTCTGTTGCAGACCGCATCGACAATCATTTCCTTAAAGTAAGTGCTCTAAGAAACGGAACCTCCAGCTCAAAATAGCTGTATAGGTAAATGTTAATTTTGGCTGCAAGTGTGGTTAAGCACGGTTCTCAGACCGCTATAAGAAAGTGACCCCTATACCAGTAGCAGGGACACATGCCGTCCTGAATGTCTGAGTTGAGAATTTGCAAGTTAGCAAAAATATCGCAATGATGTATTTGACGCCTTTTTATGGCGCTTGTTCTTCTCCTAGCACTAAGAAATCCTAACAACATTTGTAGCAGTTATGAACTGCGAACTTCACTCCTTTTCATATTTGTCTTTAAATTTCGTACTGTACACATTATGTACATTAAACAAGGAGCCTTCCAATGTTATTCAAATAAATACTGTATATACTTATTAATTAACAAGTAAGAAAACTGTGGTATGTTGTCCACGCGACTGAGGGAGTTATCCACAAACACTAAGCCATATCGGAACTGAATGACGGTTACCAACTAAATGTCGCCTTGTATCATATCACCCCCCTCCCCCTTTCGGCAATGTTGAACAGCGGGAGTAATAAGATGCCGTTCTACTTTAGTTGCGTCAGTAAGAACTGATTCAATAGAAAATTATTTCTGTTATGTTTGGATTTTTAAGAAGGAATTGATTAATTAAACAAAACATCACTTTGAACCGTCTGGTATCAATTGTTAATATATGTTGCACTATGTACAATTTGATCACATCCTACTAGTAAGTGCTTTGGAAATACTAGCAGTACACAGATCTCATCAAAATTAACATCACTTTTTCATAGACAATAATTATGCGTTTACTGATTTGCCCGAAATTGTGGTATTTTAAGTGCTGTACGTTGTTGCAAAGGACAGTTCTGGATATACACCGATCAGCCAGAATATTACGTCCACCTACCTAATAACCGGTATGTCCACCTCCGGCACGGATAACAGCGGCAACGCGTAGTGGCATGGAAGTAATGAGGCCTTTGTAGGTCGCCGGAGAGAGTTGGTACCACATCCGCACGCACAAGTTACCTAAATCCCGTAAATTACGTGGAGGAAGGGGGGGGGGGGGGGACGATGTGCTCTGACGCCACGTTCAATAACATTACAGATGTGTTCGATCGTGTTCAGACCTGGTGAGTTGAAGGGCCAGCAGATCAATTGGGACTCGTCACTGTGGTCCTTGCACCACTCTATAACACTCCTGGTCTTGTGACATGGCGCATTATCTTATTGAAAAATGCCAGTGTCGTCGGGAACATGATCGTCATGAAGGGGTGTACGTGGACTGCAACCAGTGCCTTGCACGAGCTTCACTGTATCCATGGATGCCCACGTGAGTGTTCCCCAGAGCATAATGGAGCCGCCGCCTTCTTGTCTCCTTCCTGCAGTACAGGTGTCAAGGAGCTGTTCCCCTTGAAGACGACGGAATCGCGCCCTTCCATCGGCGTGATGAAGAAGGTATCGAGACTCATCAGATCATGAACCGTTCTGCCACTGCGCCAACGTCCAGTGCCGATGTTCACGTACACATTTCAGCCGCAGTTGCCGATGTTATGGTGTTAACAGTGAGACATGCATGGATTGTCCGCTGCGGTGGCCCATGGTTAGCAGTCTTCGGTGCACTGTGTGTTCAGACAGACTTGTACTCTGTCAAGTATTAAAGCCTGATGTTAGTTCCGCCACAGTTCGCCGCCTGTCCCGTGTTTCCAGTCTGCCCAACCTATGGCGTCCGACATCTGTAATGAGGTGTGGCCGCACAACCCCACGACGCCTGGACGTAGTTTCACCTTGGTTTCGCCGCGTGTTGAAGACACTCACCACAGCACTCCTCGAATACCCGATAAGTCGTGCACTTTCCGAAATGGTCGTGCTGAGTCTCCGGGACATCACAATTTTCCATCGGTAAAACTCAGATAGATCGCGAGCATTCCCCATTCTACACACGGACAGCAAGCTCACAGATACCATACGCACCGTGCGTGTGTCTGACTAGCAGTCACTCCTTGACAGGTTACGCTGCTCTCCTGGACGAGTTTATATCGATAGTAGGTCGGTGGTCATAATGTTCTGGCTGATTAGCATTATTTCGAGTGATTTATTATGTACTCCATTGTGTCGACTTAAATCATTATGTTCGACGATTCGGACAGTATTATTATCGCCGTCTGCAGAGCTCCCTGTCTGATGTTCCATGACACCAAGAGCCACACGAGGCTATAGAAGTAGGTCAAAATGAAGTTGCTTTACGACTTTATTAACAGCAGACGCCTAGACCTGTGATCTGATAAAGGTAAACACATCGCTTGTTGGAAGTAGACAGATACGCTTTTCATTTAAGATTAATAAATTTCTCCCATGACCCGCAACTTTATTGTGTATGAAAATAGAGGGTTGCACTTGGTTGACGGCGTTTTCTTAACATTCGTATGGCATTCGACAGAGTTCCGCACTGTCTTTAGTAAACATGATACGAGCATACAGAATATCGGACTACCTTTGTGGCTGGATCCAGGAATGCTGGATACCATCGGAACGTCAGTGTATGGGAATGCCATTTGACCCTAAAAAATGGTTCAAATGGCTGTGAGCACTATGGGACTTAACATCTGACGTCATCAGTTCCCTAGAACTTAGAACTGCTTAAACCTAACTAACCTAAGGACATCACACACATCCATCCCCGAGGCAGGATTCGAAGCTGCGACCGTAGAGGTCGCGCGGTTCCAGAATGAAGCGCCTAGAACCACCTAGAACCGCTCGACCACATCGGCCAGCCCATTTAACCTTCAACGAAAAGGTACTAACGGGCTAAAAGTGTAGAGACATTTCCATGTAATGCAGAATTGATCAGCAGATGCCTTCAGACGCAGACCCGCCACTATTAAGGGAGGTGGGCAGTATTGTGTCATCAGCAGAGTAGTAGTAACAGATGAATGAGTCGTTCAAGAGAACTCAGGAATTTCAAAAGTGCACTAGTCATTAGATGACACATGAGCAACCAATCCATCAGGGTAAGCACAACCCTTCTAAACAGCCCAATTCGACTATTGGCGATGTAATTGTAAAGTAAAAACGTGAAGAAACATCCCAGTTAAAAGAAGAACTGACCTACCTTATGTACTGAAGGACAGAGACCGTCGAACATTGAGGTGGGTGGTTGTAACAAAAATGGTTCAAGTGGCTCTGAGCACTATGGGACTCAACTTCTGAGGTCATCAGTCCCCTAGAACTTAAAACTGCTTAAACCTAACTAACCTAAGGACATCACACACATCCATGCCCGAGGCAGGATTCGAACCTGCGACCGTAGCGGTCTCGCGGTTCCAAACTGTAGCGCCTAGAACCGCACGGCCACTCCGGCCGGCGGTGGTTGTAACAGATCGCATGAAATCAGTGAAAGCAATGATTCGTGAGTTCCCAAGTGCTACCAGCCATGAAGCTAGTACAATGACTGTGCTTAGGGAGTTAAAAAGATTTAAATGCAGTGGTCGTGGAACACCTTATACTCCACACATATTTGTAGTTAGTGCTAAACAACGCTTGAGGTGGTGTTAACAGCACCTTCACTGGACTTTATGACTGTAAACGAGTGATTTGGAATACTGAATCACGCTGTACCCTGACGCAGTCCGACGGAAGGGTTTCAGTTTGGCGAATGCCTGGAGAACGTTATCTGCCATCAATTATAACGCCAACAGCGAAGTACGTAAGAAGTGATGTTACGGCATTGGGGTGTTTTTCTTGGTTAGGGTCTGGTCCAAATATTGTGCTTAGGGAAACACTACATCCAGAAGGATATGAACACAGTTTACAACATTGAGCACTGCATAAAAATAGAAGTGTTCGGAGACGATGATTATTTTTAACAGCATTGCATAACTCACTATCATAACAGTATCAGTGAGGCAGCAGTTTGTGGACACTAACGTTCCTTAAATGGACTAGCCTGGCCAGGTTACCGACCTGAACCCAATTCAACAACTTTGGAACGAGTTACAACGTAGACTTCACTCCGCACTCCAACTTCCAACATGACTACCATCTCTGATTTCGTCTCTTGAGAAGGAATGGGCTTCCATTCCTCCACACACTTTGAGACAACTCACTGCAAGTGTCCCGTGTAGAGTTAACCGTCATAAAGGTGAAAGATCGACAAACTCCATATTAATATCCAGTAATAGGTATCCGGATACTTCTGATCAAATAGTATAAACGTAACGCATGAATAAGTCCAATGTTCCACAACTGTGTGAGTACGCTATTTGTGACAAATTACTGTAACCAGAAACAGCCATATAATATCAGGGAGCAATTGCTCGAAGCGACCTAAAGCGGAACTGCCACATAAATTTAATGGCAGAAAAAGCACAAATCAAACTGAGACCCACTGCATGAATCCTAAGCAAGTGTTACTCACGGAAGAAAGAGGTGGCTTACGAAACATTTGACAGATTCTTAAGTATCGTTCGTCTGTGTAAGACACTTACCAGATAGGATTAATATACACAGTGAACCCGAGCTCTATCACAGTATCTCAGAGGATGGTTTGGAATACATTCTGAGTATTTTGGCTTAAGGAACCCGTTGTCTTTCGTGGACCGTTACAGAGAAGTACGAGTGGATATCACCACTGACTTTCGTTTCTGTGAAAGCGCGTCTTCGCGACAGTGAAATAGTTTATAACATCGTCGGCATACTAACTTTTAAAATTCTAGAATGTTCATTCCAAGAAGAGAGATAAAATACAGTACTCCCTCTAACATAGAACTCGGGAAACACGCACGATGGGTAAATCAGAATAATTCGATATATTCTGAGGCTTCTGCAGCTTATTAATTTATTACGAACATCGAAATATATTTTTATTGTATCATTTTGCTTCCATTTTTTTAGTAATCTCAATTAAGTAGTGTTGGACTACGTCATTATTATTTATTCATATCGATATTATTTGGTGCAAAAAATAGCTTTAAATGGTTAAAGTTAATTCTAGAAACGAAATTTTTCTGTGACCTCTTTCTAACTTGTAAAAATCTCAGGTGCCGTTCCGGGTCACGTCGTAAGTTCTGCACGATATTTTGGGAAACAGAATTGATGCCATCCTCAGTTGGTTCCAGACGACTGCTGCTCTGTTTGTGCTGGAGTCCTATATATACTTTGTCCGTTCCTCCCATCACCACTCTGCTCCTCACGCTGTCCGTCCGTTAGCCTCGGTGGAGCATAGCGATGGTGGGCAGCGAATTGTGGTCCCCAGTCTTCACTCTACCGCCACCGCACGCGGGTCTCACTCTACGGAAACGCTTTGCTTTGTGTCCGCTCAGTGAAACACGCCGGCGATTACCAGAGCCGCACCGCCGAAGAGCAACATTTCAAAGGCTGAAAGAACGGCCATCCCCAAGTTAAGTTATATGATGATCCAAATTTGGTCGTCCTGCCCACTAACATTGGGGAGCGCTACGGCGTTGCTCTTGCACTCAGAATACGGACAGAAGGTATATGGGTCTTGGTGATATACAGTACACGAAAACAGGAGGATTTCTGACAAGTAACCTTCAAACAAACTCCAACGAACTTTTTCACGGTCACTTCGGCGCTAATATTGTCAAGAAACCTTGACCATGATCAGCAGGTGTGCCACGACTGTATGGGATATGGCCTATAGTCGGAAATATGGGAGCAGCTACATAAAGTTAGGCCAAATACCTTGCTGATATCCTGCGTCCATTTGTGGCGGAATGACAACAGACATATTTGTAGTTCTATTCAGTGTCCGATGGGACTGACAAGCAAGATATTTCAGACTGCGAGAGTGTGATCATATCAACTTGCTTCTTGTTCGATGGAAACTATTATGAACTCGGAGACGGTTATAGCGAATTAATCCATGAAAAATTTCGAGGAGAAGGTCCTGGAGCAAACCTATCTAAAAGCAACCTTTATCTACCGTTACTAGAAATACACATTCGTCATTTGGCCATCTGAACAAGACAGATTAGGTGAGTTTTTCAATCACCTCAACTCGCTCCACTGCAACATGTATGTTTCCAATTGAGATGCAAAGTATGTTGTCCTCCCGTGTCTTGATATCCTGGTGAAACGGAAACCAGATGGCAAGCTGGAACACTGTGTGTACAGAAAACCTACTCCCACTGATGTTTATTTATGCAACCCAAGTAGTCACCGCAGCTCCCAGCGGGAAGCCATTTTATGCGCATGGCGCAGTCGATCTGAGATCAAGATAGCCTTCCAACTAAGTTGAACTACCTGGTCACAACATTGCGAGCAAGCAGATAGGAAGCGCATGTAGACAGGTTTTAGATAGACCGCAGCTGGAAACAAAGATTAGCACAAATCACATGCCATTTGTATAAATTTACGGTGACAAGAAAATTCAGCAAAATCTTAGAGGGACATAGTGTCAAATATGTATAAGCCTTATCAAACCAAGGTCTACAAATCCCCCGCGGCAAGGCATATGTTCGAGTAACCACATTGTCCAGATACGTTACTGTGACCACCGGCTCGAATCGACGTCATCGTGAAATAACCACCAACAGGCGACAGGTGGCAGCACTAGTAGTGCAGGGTGAACGAAGTGTGTCAGGAGGAACACGCATTGTCGTAATGCGGAAACGGAGCGATTTATCGGACGCCCAAAAGGGCATGATCATTGGCTTTCGAGGCAAAGGTGGAAGCATTTCCGAAACGGCTATGTCAGCAAATTGTTCAGATGCCTCCGTATGACGCTATCCAGAATTGTCCCTGTGACAACTCTGTTGCTCCACAGGCCATAGATGAGAGGGACGAACGGTGGCTGAGGAGATTTTTACAGGCGAATAGACGTGCAACTGATGAGCATCTGACCGCTCAGCTAATGAGTGTGAGCCTACGCAGGAGGAGCCCGGTTCATGCACTTACGCTGACTGCTGTTCATCGGCGACGAAGGTTGGAATTTGCAGTCCAGTATCGCAACTGAATGTCTGCTATGTGGTGACAGGTGGCAGTTTCAGATGGATCATGTTTTGTGCTTCATTGGTCAAATGGTTCTTGGCGCGTACGGCGTGAAACGTCTGAGAGGAAACACACTGCAACAATCGAGGGACCGTTACGGTATGGGGAATTGTTTTGTGGCCGTCCTGAGAGGTCTCGTAATTCTGGAAGTCACACTGGATGAACAAGAGTATCCTCCCATCCTTGGGGGCCATGTCAATCCCTACCGGGAGTTTCTTTTCCGCGGCACGATGACATCTACCAACAGGAAAATACAAGATGTCAGACAGCTCACAGTGTACACGCGTGGTTCGAAAAGCACCAGTATGAGTTTACTGTACTCCCTGGTCACCAGACTCCACGGATTTAAACCCAATCGAGAATAGGGCTGCTGGTGCCATGCATCCTCAACCGAGAAACCTAGCGCAGCTGACCTCGGTGCTGAGTCTCCATGGCTCCACATCCCTGTCAGTAGCTTCCAGAACCTCTCTGACGCTCTTTCTACACTTTTCACAGCTGTCCACGCTGCAAAAGGTGATTTTCGGATTTTTGACAGATGGTCACACTGATGTGACTGGACAGTGTATATGCACGGTAGAAGAGAGACACGACGCTGAATACGCCAGACCACCAAATCAGCTGTGGCAGACCATAGTGTAAAATCCGACCATAGTTTCGATTACAACAGATCCAAGGTACTTTGGCAGTTTTCCTACTTCTGCGATTGTGTCATTAAAGAGGCAGTTGAAATTAAGGTACGAGATGGTCTAATTGACAAAGACGGTGGCCAACAAATGAGTCAGGTGTGTAACACTTCACAGAAACGAGAAAATGTAAAGTGTTCCTGTACAGTAAGGTTCGTTCCCGGCAGTGGTAGCGCGGAGAATGGGAGACGCAGTTCGCAGCAAGCCACTGCCACCCTCCACAGGATTCGTTGACTGGAATAAACAGTCTCATTAGTACAAGAATACGGACTGAGAGTAAATCGAAGAACAATGAAAGTAATGGGAAGTAGCAGAAATGAGAATATCGAGAAACTTAACATCAGAATTGATGAAAACGATTATATGATGTTAAGGGACTCTGCAACCTAGGGAGCAAAATAACCCACGACGGATGAGCAAGGGGAACAATAAAGCTCTGGCAAAAAGGGAATTCCTGCTAGTATCAAACATAGACCTTAATTTGAGAAAGAAATTCCTGTTAATGGACGGTTAAAGCACAGCATTTTATGGTAGTGAAATATTGACCTTGGGAAAAGTGGAACAGAAGATAATCAAAGCATATGAGATGTGATGTTACAGAAAAATGTTGAAAAGCAGGTGGACAGATAAGGTACGGGGTGAGGAGGTTCTCCGCAGAGTCTGCGAGGAAAGGAACATATGGAAAACACTGACAAGAAGAAGGGACTGGATGAAAGGACATCGGTTAAGGCGTCAGGGAATAACTTCCATGATAGTAGAGACAGCTGCAAATGGTAAAAACTGTAGAGGGAGACAGAAATTGGAATACATCCTGCAAATAGTTGAAGACGTAGGTTGCAGTTGCTACTCTCAGACGAAAAGGTAGGCGCAGAAGAGGAATTCGTGGCGGGCGGCATCAGATCTCTCGGAGACTGATAACTCAAAAAAAGGGACATATGATCATTTATAACAGTCACTGGCTTCATCAGAAATTCAAAGGGGTAAAAAATTTACGTATTCAAAGTGGAAAAATTCCTCTTAGTCTCATCTGTAATCTGGGACGAGCACAACGATTGCGTGACTAGACTGTGTAGCTTAAAGTGGCTAGCTACCAATCTTTTAAAAGTTCGTTATAACCTAAAAGAAGTTATTTAAAGGATGTGGAATGCATGTAGTCACACAAGTGAAATAAGACTGAGAAAAAAAATGTCATTTACCTGAAAACTGTAAACAATGTGTATTGAAAATATCACTGTACATTACTATAGTTTTTCAGCTTGCCAATGGCATTAACAAAAGAGAAGTAGCTATGTATTTTATATTAGATTTTCAGGGGGTATGAGAGAAATGGCAGTGATACACTACTGGCCATTAAAATTGCTACACGAAGAAGAAATGCAGATGATAAACGGGTATTCATTGGACAAATATATTATACTAGAACTGACATGTGATTACATTTTCACGCAATTTGGGTGCATAGATCCTGAGAAATCAGCACCCAGAACAACCACCTCTGGCCGTAATAACGGCCTTGATACGCCTGGGCATTGAGTCAAACAGAGCTTGGCTGGCGTGTACAGGTACAGCGGCCCATGCAGCTTCAACACGATACCACAGTTCATCAAGAGTAGTGACTGGCGTATTGTAACGAGCCAGTTGCTCGGCCACCATTGACCACACGTTTTCAGTTGGTGAAAGATCTGGAGAATGTGCTGCCCAGGGCAGCAGTTGAACATTTTCTGTATCCAGAAAGGCCCGTACAGGACCTGCAACATGCGATCGTGCATTATCCTGCTGAAATGTAGGGTTTCGCAGGGATCGAATGAAGGGTAGAGCCACGGGTCGTAACACATCTGAAATGTAACGTCCACTGTTCATAGTGCCGTCAATGCAAACGAGAGGTGACCGAGACGTGTAACCAATGGCACCCCATACCATCACGCCAGGTGACACGCCAGTATGTCAATGACGAATACACGCTTCCAATGTGCGTTCACCGCGATATAGCCAAACGCGGATGCGACCGTCATGATGCTGTAAACAGAACCTGGATTCATCCGAAAAAAAATGACGTTTTGCCATTCGTGCACCCAGTTTCGTCGTTGCGTACACCATCGCAGGCGCTCCTGTCTGTGATGCAGCGTCAAGAGTAACCGCAGCCTTCGTCTCCGAGCTGATAGTCCATGCTGCTGCAAACGTCGTCGAACTGTTCGTGCAGATGGTTGTTGTCTTGCAAACGTCCCCATCTGTTGACTCAGGGATCGAGACGTGGCTACACGGTCCGTTACAGCCATGAGGATAAGATGCCTGTCATCTCGACTGCTAGTTATACGTGGCCGTTGGGATCCAGAACGGCGTTCTGTATTACCCTCCTGAACCCACCGATTCCATATTCTGCTAACAGTCACTGGATCTCGACCAACGCGAGCAGCAATGTCGCGATACGATAAACCGCAATCGCAATATGCTACAATCCGACCTTTATCAAAGTCGGAAACATGATGGTACGCATTTCCCCCCTTACACGAGGCATTACAACAACGTTTCACCAGACAACGCCGGTCAACTGCTGTTTGTGTATGAGAAATCGGTTGGAAACTTTCCTCATGTCAGCACGTTGTAGGTGTCACCACTGGTGCCATCCTTGTGTGAATGCTCTGAAAAGCTAATCATTTGCATATCACAGCATCTTCTTCCTGTCGGTTAAATTTCGCGTCTGCAGCACGTCATATTCGTGGTGTAGCAATTTTAATGGCCAGTAGTGTTTGTTTCGTGTCTGTAATAGCATTTATAAATCTGTAGAAAGAAAACAGCAATGCTTTCGATAACAGTTCAGTATTAGACAACAAAATGTCACGATAGATATGTGAATATCTTTAAGAGCATTCGTACAGTTCAGATCGAAATTTAATGTTATAGAACAGAAGGGGATTATTAGGGATGATTATAAATTGAAGGCGTATAAATTTCCAACCTGCTGGCTCCTACGATTTCACAAAGAATCTGTATTTTTGTCGGTTCACTGGGGCGGCCTTGGAGGCTGGCCGGTCCATTCCGTCGTCCGAGGCCCGCGTGCGTCTGAGCTGAGCCCCCTGGATGCCACGTGTATTTGCTTACGGAGACGTGCTCCCTGCTCCCTGCTGTAGATACCGCACCGCGTTGCGTGACAGCACTGTTTACGAGCTGCGGTCCTTCTGTCCCTCCAGCCCCAGATAAGATGCTGTATACGTCGCAGAGCTGCTGCCTTGGCTCGTGTCTGCCTTGTTTATTCAGCCAGCCCACGCTTGTAACAATTCGTCAGACACTGGTATCCCCAGATGAAAACAGAGGAAACACACAATATCGTACTGGACGATACGAGATTATAGACGTATAGAATTGCCTACGCCAAAGGCATATCAGAAAGAATATGAAGTTTTGTGAAAATTGGGTGCTGCGTTTGTTGAAAGCTGGTAAAATTTCTACGTACGTTTCGGTCGATTTAAGAAATAATTTAAGCTTCTTGCACCGATTTGTTACCGTACATATGAAGTGGATCAACTACTCCACGTAAGGAACGAAACGGCAACCAAAAGAATGGGTGAAAGCTGGTGGACTTGCAAAATGAGTGAAACTGAACTGTTGTGGCCAGTGTTTACTGAAATGAAATGAAATCTACTTATTGATTAGTTTATGAAGAATACAAAATACCTTGTAGATGAAAATCTGTGTGAGAAGAGGACTGAACTCCATAATAAAAATTCATGTTTTGTCAAGATAATACATCTGTCCCGGAAAGGTCTTTGGCAACCGCGAAACTGAGATATTTGAAGTAGGAAAGGTGAAAAACCCGAAATATTCACTATATTTGGCACTCTGTCACATCCATCGATTTCCACAACAGACGAAAGTTTTACATGGGAAAGTTTTGAGTTCAGTAATGGAATTATGTTTGTAACAGATTGTTATTTTGCGTACCCTCCAGAAAACAGTCCAGAGATACAATATAGAGGCTAACTTTAACAGAAGATGGTGATAGCGTATCAGCGTACAATTAAACCACGTCAAAAATAAAATCAATATCTGTTCTAAAACTCAGTCTTTCTCTGATTTTTGCCTTAAAATAATAAGTGCTACCAGTAGTTATGTTCTTTGATTTTACACGGAGTCGCTGTCATGAGGTATAACATTTTCTACTTCCTACTCAACGTCGATGAATTCATAAAACGTGTCTTGTATTTCTTCATATTTTATACGACTGAAGCTGTTGATCTGGTCACATTCACCTTTCAGACCCTGTAATAGCGTGTTGATCCAGTCGACGTACAGTAGTCGCTTCCAAGTGAAACAGAGAAAACTGAAATGTGTTTGTGGCCATAAGTATAATTTTTTTTCCACTTATTACTTTGTTTATCTCTGACAATCTTCGGCGTGATAGTGTGGTGTGTTAGACTTAGGTGTAATCGTTTTTAATTGTGATGCAATACTCAGTTTTGACTATATCTCTAAGTGAAGAACGTCGCAGCGAGTACTGTTTGTTCAAAGGCTAAAAGTCTAATTAAATATATGATATAAAACTCCGTAAATATACATTTTGTTTACTACTCAACAATGCGGAACTGTATCAAGGACTTTTCTTAAGTAAAAAGAAGGCACCGGACAAAAAAAGCCAGTAGAGTTTCACACGATCCATGCTTGCGAAATTTACATAGATCATGCATAGTTGTTGTTTGGTCTTCGATAAGTGTCATCTTACGAAAGCGCCACCAATACACGTCAGAGATATGGTCTAAGGTTTAATGGATATTTCCTTGAACCGTTCCTAAGAACAGGAACCATCTGTGTTTACTTTCGGTTTGCATGGGACTCACAGCGCCTCATGAGAGCAACGCTTCAGGTTGTTGAGAAAGGACCCCATCAGATCCGGTGGCCTTTCATTCGCACAGAGGCTGGCGTCAACACGGCACTGTGCCACCTCTACAAAACTCTGTATTCGTAAGAAGTGTTTTCTCGTGGCGCGGAGTGAGTACACTCATCTTCCCAAAACTATAAGTTAACGATGGTAACATGAAAGCAAAAATAGCTTAAAACGTCTAATAACTTATTTGTAATGTATATGGGTTAAATAGTTGACGATAAACATGTAAGCGAGAAAAAGTATAGAAAATTAAGTATAAATTTTTTTGTAAGTTGCTAAGAGCTCTAACACTTAAGAGACAAAGACACTGGTACACCTGGAAGAAAAAAATGGTTCAAATGGCTCTGAGCAGTATGGGACTTCATGGGACTTAACTTCTAAGGTCATCAGTCCCCTAGAACTCTTAACTACTTAAACTTAACTAACCCAAGGACATCACACACATCCATGCCCGAGGCAGGATTCTAACCTGCGACCATAGCTGTCACACGGTTCCAGACTGTAGCGCCTAGAACCGCTCGGCCACCCCGGCCGGCGGTACACCTCCTTAATATCGTGTAGGGCCTCCTTTAGCACGCAGAAGTGCAGCAACACGACGTGGCGTGGACGCAAGTAATGTCTGAAGTAGTGCTGGAGGGACTTGATATCACGAATCCTGCAGGGCTGTACATAAATCCGTAAGAGTACGAGGAGGCGGAGACCTATTTAGAAAAGAACGTTGCAAGGCATCCCAGATATGTTCAGTAATGTTCCTGTCTGGGGTGTTTTGTGGTCAGCGGAAGTATTTAAACTCAGAAGAGTGTTCATGGAGGCACCCTGTAGCAATTCCTGCTGGAATTGACCAAGTCCGTCGGAATGCACAATGGACATGAATGGATGCAGGTGATCAGACAGGATGCTTACGGTCGTGTCACCTGTCAGAGTCGTACCTAGATGCATCAGCGGTCCCATATCATTCCAACTGCACACGCCCCACACCATTGCAGAGCTTCCATCAGCTTGAATAGTCCCCTGCCGATATGCAGGCTCCTTTAATTCATGAGCTTGTTTCCATACCCGTACACGTCCATCCACTCGATACAATTTGAAACGAGACTCGTCCGACCAGGCGACATGTTTCCAGTCCAATGTCGGTGTTGAGGGGCCCAGCTGAGGCGTAAAGCTTTCTGCAGTCATCAAGGGTACACGAGTGGGTCTTCGGCTCCGAAAGCCCATATCGATGATGTTTCGTTAAATAGTTCGCCCGCTGCAGTTTTTGACGGCTCAGCATTGAAATCTGTAGCAATTTGCGGAACGGTTGCACTTCTGTCACGTTGAACGATTCTCTTCAGTCGTCGTTGGTCCCGCTCTTAAAGGATCTTTTTCCGGCCGCAGCAATGTCGGAGATTTGATGTTTTAACAGATCCTTGATACTCGCGGTACACTTCTGAAATGGTGTGTGTATGTTTTTTGTGGGGGGATGCGATGGGGCTGTGTCAGTCATGAAAAGTTTCATAAAGATTTGAAATTGTGTGTAAAGTTGTCGGAAGTGGCTAAATGCCCTCATTCTCAAATACTGCATGAATATAATCCGGGTATCTATACGCTGTCAATTACGCTACCTCAAGACACACAAACAGTTTCTAACTGTAGTACTTGTCTTGTGTTAAACGTTCAACATAAGATCATACATCTTAATGAGCAGATAAACACGCCATTTTAAATTTTTAAAATTCGGTCAGTAATTATGCGAGATATATGATAATCGAATTTTTGTTGCCCCAGGAAACCTTTAGATAGGCAAACTGCAATTGGACTTAGGTTCTGGATTCCATTATAGTCGCTTGCTAATACAGAGCTCACATCTTGGTTTAATAGCTATTCGATATAAGTAGCTTGCAAATCAGTACTCCAGTATTTCTTTAGTTCATTCTTTCCAGTTATTGTGAAGTTCAGCTGTGATAAGAAATTTCTCATCTGATCTGACCAAGATAAGACACTGGATTGTACGTGGCAAAGTAGAAAGATGATTTAGTGACTTGTGGTCCCCAGAGCGACTCCATTTATAATCAGGAGTTCATTAAAATAATAGCCGCAAACTATTTATGTCAACATACAATTGTGAAGGATAGACGACATGTGATATGTCAAAATGAATAATCCCGCTCACGCTACAGGTAGTTTTGTAGCCTACTGCATTTAGGTATTCTCAGTATCGTTCGGCTCTAACTAATCAGTTAGATTTAATATGTTCCCTTAAATGAGAATAATGAAAATTTCTATTGTTGCTTCTCCATTCTTTAACGTCAAGAACAGTGCCAAAACATTTACGCAGATTTGCAATCTCGTAAATCGATATATTTACTGTAGGATATAACAGGAGTACTATGCGGTTTCTCTCTCGTGTACTCCCTTCAAGGTAAGACTGTTTCTCCTACATGTCGTCATCTAGTCTCCGTCTTGGCAATGATGTAGCCGAAGGAGTGTTCCCTGTAAGTCTACGTTTGTTTCCGCCTCCAGGATTCCAACCTTTTAATATGCATGAGACGTAGGGACTCAGAAATGAGGCCAAAAGGCAGGATGCCAAAACAAGTTCAGCAAAGATCTGTAGGTAGGCTAATTCACTGTCCTTTTGGCAAAGACAGATGGATCACATTTCACATCCTCATACATCGTGCGAGGACGTTTATGTCGGCAATAAGTAACTTACAAAAAGCAGGAGACAAATAATTACTAGCAGTTTTTCTGCCATGTATAGGCCCTAGTTACAGTTATACACTGTAATGTTTTTTTGACATTTACATTAGAAGAAAATTACTTCCAATAATTTGTTACTGGTAGCTATATGCCTTTTTATTTAAAATTCACAGCAAATAATAGCAATTTATAGCACATAAAAGTCACAGAATCAAAGTGGGGGTAATGCAGGAGTGGGTTTCATAATGTATAAGAAAATAGGAATGCGGTTTACGTGCTACGAATGGCATAGCGAACCTGTTGTCAAGAAGACTGTAGTAATTCCAATTCCAAAGAAATCCGGTTTGTACATTACCGGACTATCAGTTTCATAGTTTATCGCTATAAAATGCTGAGGAAAATAGATTATAAAACGATACAGTAAAAGTAGTAGATGAGAATGGACATTTGGGCAGTAAAATAACTGATGGTGGCCAAAGCAGAGAGAATATGAAATGTAGATTGGCAAGAAAAGCATTTCTGAAGACAAGAAATTTATTAAGGCAGAATATAGATTTCAGTGTTAGGAATTCTTTTCTGAAGGTACACACATCAAAAAAAGTTTTGCATCACGTTGGTTCGGAGAGTTCACCGAACCTGTACAGAAAACGCCAATAGTGACCAACATAAACATCATTTCCACCCTTTTCATTGTTCATGAAAACCACACATTTCATGCTGTACCACAATACAGCGAGACCTTCAGAGGTGGTGGTCCAGATTGCTGTACACATCGGTAACTCTAATACCCAGTAGCACGTCCTCTTGCACTGATGCATGCCTGTATTCGTCGTGGCATACTATCCACAAGTTCATCAAGGCACTGTCGGTCCACATTATCCCACTCCTCAACGGCGATTCAACGTAGATCCCTCAGAATGTTTGGTCGTTCACAAACAGCCCTGTTCAATCCACCACAGGCATGTTTGATAGGGTGCATGTCTGGAGAACATACTGGCCATTTTAGTCGGGCGATGTCGTTATCCTGAAAGATAAGATGTGCACGATGTCGGCGCGAATTGTCGTCCACGAAGACGAACGCCTCACCAATATGCTGCCGATAAGGTTGAACTATTGGTCGGAGGATGGCATTCACGTATTGTTCAGCCTTTACGGCGCCTTCCATGACCACCAGCGGCGTACGTCGGCCCTACATAATGCCACCCCAAAACATCAGGGAACCTCCACCTTGTTGCACTAGCGGGACAGTGTCCCTAAAGCGTTCAGCCTGACCGGGTTGCCTCAAAACACGTCTCCGATGTTTGTATGGTTGAACGCATATGCGACACTCATCAGTGAAGTGAACGTGATGCCAACACTGAGTGGTCCATATGGCATGTTGTTGGGCCATTCTGCAACGCGCTGCCTGGTGTGGTTCCAAAGATGGACCTCGCCATGGACGTCGGGAGTGAATTTGTGCATCATGCAGCCTATTGCGCACAGGTTGAGTCGTAACACGACGTTCTGTGGCTACGAATAATCCGACATGGTGGCGTTGCTGTCAGGGTTTCTCCGAGCCATAATCCGTAGGTAGTGGTCATCCCTTGCAGTAGTAGACCTTGGGCGGCCTGAGTGAGGGATGTCATTAACAGTTTCTGTCTCTCTGTACGCCTCCATTCCCGGACAACATCACTTTGGTTCACTCCGAGACGCCTGGACACTTCCCCCCTTCCTGGCACAAAGTTAGAATGTGGATGCGATCGAACCGTGGTATTGACCGTCTAGGTATGGCTGAACTACAATCAACACGAGCCGTGTACCTCCTTCCTGGTGGAATGACGGGAATTGGTCGGCTGTCGGACCCCCTCCGTCTAATAGGCGCTGTTCATGCATGGTTATTTACATCTTTGGGTGGGTTTAGTTGCATCTCTGAGCAGTCAAAGAGACTGTGCCTGTGATCCAATATCCACAGTCAACGTCTACCTTCAGGAGTTCTGGGAACCGGGGTAATGCAAAACTTTTTGATGTGTGTATTTGTCTGGACTGCAGTCTTATATGGAGGTGGAACGTGGACTGTAAACAGTTCAGACAAGAGAAGAACAGAAAAAATTATAAATTTGGTGCTAAAAATGAATGCTGAAGGTTAGTTGGTTAGAACCTGAAACTAATGAAATACTAAACAAAATTGTGAAGAAAAGGAATTTGTTGCAACAGTTGACTAAAAGAAGAGATTGGTCGATAGAAAAAATTTTGTGACATCAAGAGATGACCAGTTTAATACTGGAGTAAAATGTGGTGGGCAAAAATAGTAGTGGGAAGCCAAAAGATGAATACAATACGCAGATTCAAAAGGATGTAGATTGCAATCGTTACTGAGCTGCAGAGACTTGCACAGGACAGAATAACATTGAGAGTTCCACTAAACCAGTCCTTGGAGTGAAAGCGCAACAACAACAACAACTACTACTACTACTAAATAAAGATATCTAAACACTAAATACTAAATCAACCGAAATAAAGATATCTAGATATCTCAACATGAAATTTGTCAATTAAGCGTCCTTCGAATACTGCGTGAACATACGTTTCATCCCTTCCATATCACCCGTAATCAGCAGTTCCACAAAACTGATCAGCAGCAACGGACGTTGTTTCGCAGATTTATATTGATTTTTGTAAGAGACGGCAGGGATCAGCCTTCAGCGAGCAATCTTGATGAGCTGACGCAACATTTGTTTCATGAATGTCATGAAATTCCTGAAGATGACATTCACAGGCTATTTACTTCCATTCCACACGAAAAAAACCGTATGTTCTTCACCATCCCTATTACGCCTCATACTAACGTTCATACGGATGTTAGTTCAAAGTGGAATTATTGTGTAATCGAATAATACCTGGTGTGTGATGAATATGTCCTCAAAGTTGGATAAGTATCCAAATGGTTCCTCATGGTGGAACACTACATTTCCACCAGTGTATTAATGGCAGCTGGCATCAGTCACAGGACTACGTGTGTTACAACGAGGACACAGTTATCAGCGTGAGGATGTGCGTCGCCGACTCAAGGCACAGCAGTGGACTGTGCCTTGTGTTCTGTGCGCACCGTCAGCATCCGCTGAGCGACTCGCGTAGTCAGCGGGTTGAGCTTCTGTATCGCCTGGCGTCTGGCAGCGCCCTGCTCCACTCATCTGATGCGACGCTCCTCTCGGCT
The DNA here is from genome assembly GCF_023864345.2 of Schistocerca serialis cubense. Classification (NCBI taxonomy): domain Eukaryota; kingdom Metazoa; phylum Arthropoda; class Insecta; order Orthoptera; family Acrididae; genus Schistocerca; species Schistocerca serialis. The sequence continues at coordinate 315,492,327 of NC_064640.1, read as the reverse complement.
ACTGCGGTAGACGCAGGACGTCAATGATTACTGACTTAGCATACGATGTCCCTTTGACAGCTACATTAAAGTTCATGAAATCAAAGACTAAAACCAATAGTAACAATGTACTCTCAAAACAAATGTGAAGTCATACAAAACCCAAGGTATAGCACAAAGATGTCTTGATATTCGTTGAAATCCAAGAAAAACCAAAAGGATTCTTACTGGACACAGTGACATTGTTCTAAGTACATGTCTTTCGCCATACGACAATGAACACGGAGGTGGCAAAAGTCATGGGATAGCGCTATGCACATATACAGATGGCGCTAGTACCAAATTCACAAGTTATAAAAGGGTAGTTCATTTGTAGTCAAGACGGGAATTAACAGACTTTGAACTATGAATATTTTCTGGAGCTAGATGCATGGGACATTCCTCTTCGGAAATCATTAACGAATTCATTATTCGGAGTGTGCCGAGAAAACCAAATTTCAGGTATTACCTCTCACTACGGACGACCGAGTGGCCGACGGCCTTCACTTACCGATCGAGGGCAGTGGCGTTTGCCTAGAGTTGTCAGTTCTAACAGACTAGCAACACTATGTGAAGTAAGCACAGTAGTCAATGTGGGACGTACGACGAGCGTATCCGTTAGGACAGTGTGGCGAAATCTGGCGTTAATGGGTTACGACAACAGACGACCGGCGAGAATGCCTTTCGTAACAGCACGATATCGCCTCCAGCGCCTCTCCTGGGATAGTGACCATATCGATTGGATTCAAGACCATTGGAAAACCATGGTCTGGTTTGGTGAGTTCAAATGGCTCTGGGCACTATGGGACTTAACTACTGTGGTCATCAGTCCCCTAGAACTTAGAACTACTTAAACCTAACTAACCTAAGGACATCACACACATCCATGCCCGAGGCAGGATTCGAACCTGCGACCGTAGCAGTCGCGCGGTTCCGGACTGCGCGCCTAGAACTGCTAGACCACCGCGGCCGGCAAGGTTTGGTGAGTCCCGATATCACTTAGTAAGAGCTGATGGTAGTGTTCGAGTGTGGTGGAGACACCACGAAGCCATGAATCCATGTTGTCAACAGAGCACTTGCGAACTGGTATTGGCTCCACAATGGTGTGAGCTGTATTTATATGAAATGGACCGAGTCCTCTGGTCCAACTGAACCGAACATTGTCTGTAAATGGTTATATTCGGCTACTTGGAGACCATTTGCAGCCATTCATGGAATTAATGTTCCCAAACAACGTTGGAATTTTTGTGGATGACAATGCGCCATGTCAGAACATTCTGGATAATGCCATCGAATGACTTTGGCCACTCAGATCGCCTGACTTGAATTCCATATAACATTTATGGATCTTAGTACATAGGTCAGTTGTGCAGAAAATCCTGTACCGGCAACTTCTGCAGTTATGGACGGCCATGGAAGCAGCATGGCTCAATATTTGTGCCGGGGCTTCCAAGGACTTGTTGAGTCCATGCCAGGTCGAGTTGTTGCACTACACCGGGAAAAATAAGATCCGACACGAGATTAAGAGGTTGTCCACGAGCTTTGTCACCTCATTGTATTATAACTGCCGCTTCCTTTTTGTGATTCGTGCCAACAAGTGCCGGATATTAACTATCATATTTTTCTACTAGCGAGCGTCTTGGTAGAACGCCTATTTGGCAAGTTAAGCATAGTCTGTTATTTATCCTCTTCTCGAAGACTAAGAAATTCCTGTTCTGTTTTACATACATTAGATTCTCTTTGCTTTAAAACTTTGTATTGTATATTGTTAATTTAAGTGATGACTATGCCTTCACGTCACCTATTTTAGTGTTCGTTACACCACGACTGATTTTTATTTTAAGAGTTATTTGCCCAATTACATTCGTATAACACTTTATGTCTCCTTATATGGTTCAAATGGTTCAAATGGCTCTGAGCACTATGGGACTTAACATCTATGGTCATCAGTCCCCTAGAACTTAGAACTACTTAAACCTAACTAACTTAAGGACATCACACAACACCCAGCCATCACGAGGCAGAGAAAATCCCTGACCCCGCCGGGAATCGAACCCGGGAACCCGGGCGTGGGAAGCGAGAACGCTACCGCACGACCACGAGAGGCGGGCTATGTCTCCTTATATAACATTTTAATAATTTGTCTGGATCTTTAATACCGTACATTTCAGACCCTGTTTTATAGCTGTCATCAATATTATTATTTTTTATTAAATTTTTTCCTGTAAGGTGTGTATGCAATTACGACACTTGGCGACTGTCTCCAAGTACGCTGGTGTTCTGCCACCGTAATTACATATCACTACGATAGGAACAGTGCTATCAGTCGGTAGCTTTTGTATTAAGCCTCAGTATGGTGGTTGTGTTACTGTTTTTATTTCTCGTCAGGCTGGGCTATACCGCAGATGATTTAATTAACATCGGAGTGATGGCGTTTTTTAGCCGGAAGGCGTCGTTCAAATTGTGCGATATTCCGGCGAGCTCATTTGTTACCATCTTCAGGTGGTCCTGATGACTTAATTGTACTCTTCTGAGCACGTCTTATGTAATCACCACCCCTTCCTCCCTCTCCCACGGGAGTTTAAAACTAAACTTTATACAATTCCGCTGCTCTTTCAAGTCAGCCAAAGGAAATATTCTCACCAAAAATCAACCAAACCACTTAGCTCGCAGAGACTAGGGACACCGACGCAAGATGGCTGAATCGATAGACACCTAGTGGTATTTCAGTGTACTCTTAAATTCACTGGTGTGCAAAATTTAAGGACGAAGTTAACTTTCTGATGATGTGTGACTGCGAAGTAACAGAGATAGATGAAAAGTGTATCTGCCTAGTGATGACTGGGTGTTGTGTGCTGTCCTTAGGTTAGTTAGGTTTAAGTAGTTCTAAGTTCTAGGGGACTGATTACCACAGATGTTAAGTCCCATAGTGCTCAGAGCCATTTGAACCATGAAAATTGGACTATGCATAGATGAAACGGCTACAGTACAACACACAAGGTAATTCAAAGAAATACGCAATAAGACGAGAAGAAATGACATTTCTACTAAAAGACAATAGTCACACTGAATTCGCCGCGGCTCATTATGACCCCCTGGACATTTCAGAAGGCGACACATGGTTCTTAATAGGGTATATGATCTCCAAGAACAGCAGTGCATACTCTGCAACGTGCCCCCACGGTGCCCACAAAGTTGGTAAGAAGTTCTTGCAGAAGGGCGTTCCAATCCTCCAGCATCACCTTTGGATGATTGTTGCTGCGTGTTTGCGTATCCCTGGCGCATCCCTCACGTAGTCTATGGGAAAGGGCAGGCCAGTCCATTCACCGACTATCCTCTCGTTCCAAGAACTATTCCACCTGCGCTGTTCGATGCGGTCACGTACAGTCATCCACAAAAACCGGACAATTGCAGTTGGGCTCACTCTCTGAATAGGCTTGGTGTAAGTCTTTCTATTGGACGCTACTTCGGCGACTTGCGCGTTGCTGACCGATCTCACTTACGGATAGGGGACCTAGAGTTTAACGTGAAATCCGAACCACGTTTTGTTTCTGGCGATACGTCACATCGTTCAGAGGTGAGGGTAAGTTAAAACGAAGACTGAAAAATCCATGTTCCTACGGAGGTTCTATCCCATGACCGCTCGATTCCCAGGCACGCTCTGTACCACTATACTACTAAACACGACGTGTATTTAAATAGTGCACTCTAGGCGCTATAAGTGAGTTTGCGAATATCAAAATATGTGCCATACACGGCCATATCTTTTGACTGCTTTGACTTAGAAGCTTACATTTTTCACGCTGCCAAGGGTCCGTAGACGCTAGTACCCGCAACAAATTTCAGCTTGATACCTTTACCTGTGCCTCGGAAGAAAGGGTCTTAACAGACGACAGAAAGACGGACGGACAACAAATGGCAAATTTGCTTTTCAAATTCAAATGCCTCTAAGCACAATGGGGCTTAACATCTGATATCATCAGTCCCCTACACTTAGAACTACTGAAACTGAACTAACCTAAAGACATCACACATATCCATGCCCGAGGCAGGATTCGAACCTGCGGCCATAGCAGCCACGCAGCTCCGGACTGAAGTGCCTAGAAACGTTCGGCCACAGCGGCCGGCTGTTTTTCATGTGATAGAATTATAAATCAACAATGTTCTGTTATTTTCCTTTATGTGTACTGTGAAATCTTGTTTCTTGTCAAATTTCATGATTCTAGGTCAACGGCAAATGCGCTATGGGTTTTGGTGGGTGAGTTTGTAAGTATCGAAATACATGACATAAAAGCTGCATCTTTTCATTGCATTGACATAAAAGCTTCAATTTTTTACAATGCGAACACAAATTACTACTTGTTACCTCTACCCGTTCCTGAGAAAAAAGGGTCTTAACAGTCGGACATATGGACAGATAGACAGACAACAAAGTGATCGTGTGACGGTTCCGTGTTTCCTGTTGAGATACGGAACCCAACCAATGACTTCAGGGCTCAATGAACCCGTCAAAAAGCGCACATGGTGAAGGAGAACAGTATCTCAATAACTTTTACTGATGAGTGCACTCTGTTCACGTCTTTGGGGGTCAATATATCGATACAACATTATGCCTCCCCACGTGGTCCACCAAAACTATTATGTTCGGCAATATAAATGGGTGGACTACGTCTTCACAACTCTCGCCGTATGAGGGTATGGCCAGAATCACTACACAGACTGAATCTCCTCTTATAGTAAACTGCAGGAGCGTCTACAGAAAGGTCCCAGAACTGCTCTCATTAATAAACGGTCACAACGCTCATATAGTACTAGGGACAGAAAGTTGGCTGAAACCAGACGTAAACAGTAATGAAATCCTAAACTCAGGTTGGAATGTATACCGCAGAGACAGGCTGGACAGTGAAGGGGGAGGCGTGTTTATAGCGATAAGAAGTGCAATAGTATCGAAGGAAATTGACGGAGATCCGAAATGTGAAATGATTTGGGTGAAGGTCACGGTTAAAGCAGGCTCAGACATGGTAATTGGATGTCTCTATAGGCCCCCTGGCTCAGCAGCTGTTGTGGCTCAGCACCTGAAGGATAATTTGGAAAATAATTCGAGTAGATTTCCCCACCATGTTATAGTTCTGGGTGGAGATTTTAATTTGCCGGATATAGACTGGGAGACTCAGACGTTCATAACGGGTGGCAGGGACAAAGAATCCAGTGAAATTTTTTTAAGTGCTTTATCTGAAAACTACCTTGAGCAGTTAAACAGAGAACCGACTCGTGGCGATAACATATTAGACCTTCTGGTGACAAACAGACCCGAACTATTTGAAAAAGTTAACGCAGAACAGGGAATCAGCGATCATAAAGCGGTTACGGCATCGATGATTTCAGCCCTAAATAGGAATATTAAAAAGGGTAGGAAGATTTTTCTGTTTAGAAAAAGTGACAAAAAGCAAATTTCAGAGTATCTGTTGGCTCAACACAAAAGTTTTTTCTCAAGTACAGATAGTGTTGAGGATCAGTGGACAAAGTTCAAAACCGTCGTACATAATGCGTTCGATGAGTATGTGCCAAGCAAGATCGTAAGAGATGGAAAAGAGCCACCGTGGTACAACAACCGAGTTAGAAAACTGCTGCGGAAGCAAAGGGAACTTCACAGCAAACATAAACATAGCCAAAGCCTTGCAGACAAACAAAAATTACGCGAAGCGAAATGTAGTGTGAGGAGGGCTATGCGAGAGGCGTTCAATGAATTCGAAAGTAAAGTTCTATGTACTGACTTGGCAGAAAATTCTAAGAAATTTTGGTCTTATGTCAAAGCGGTAGGTGGATCAAAACAAAATGTCCAGACACTCTGTGACCAAAATGGTACTGAAACAGAGGATGACAGACTAAAGGCCGAAATACTAAATGTCTTTTTCCAAAGCTGTTTCACAGAGGAAGACTGCACTGTAGTTCCTTCTCTAGATTGTCGCACAGATGACAAAATGGTAGATATCGAAATAGACGACAGAGGGATAGAGAAACAATTAAAATCGCTCAAAAGAGGAAAGGCCGCTGGACCTGATGGGATACCAGTTCAATTTTACACAGAGTACGGGAAGGAACTTGCCCCCCTTCTTGCAGCGGTGTACCGTAGGTCTCTAGAAGAGCGTAGCGTTCCAAAGCATTGGAAAAGGGCACAGGTCATCCCCGTTTTCAAGAAGGGACGTCGAGCAGATGTGCAGAACTATAGACCTATATCTCTAACGTCGATCAGTTGTAGAATTTTGGAACACGTATTGTGTTCGAGTATAATGACTTTTCTGGAGACTAGAAATCTACTCTGTAGGAATCAGCATGGGTTTCGAAAAAGACGGTCATGTGAAACCCAGCTCGCGCTATTCGTCCACGAGACTCAGAGGGCCATAGACACGGGTTCACAGGTAGATGCCGTGTTTCTTGACTTCCGCAAGGCGTTCGATGCAGTTCACCACAGTCGTTTAATGAACAAAGTAAGAGCATATGAACTATCAGACCAATTGTGTGATTGGATTGAGGAGTTCCTAGATAACAGGACGCAGCATGTCATTCTCAATGGAGAGAAGTCTTCCGAAGTAAGAGTGATTTCAGGTGTGCCGCAGGGGAGTGTCATAGGACCGTTGCTATTCACAAATGACCTTGTGGATGACATCGGAAGTTCACTGAGGCTTTTTGCAGATGATGCTGTGGTGTATCGAGAGGTTGTAACAATGGAAAATTGTACTGAAATGCAGGAAGATCTGCAGCGAATTGACGCATGGTGCAGGGAATGGCAATTGAATCTCAATGTAGACAAGTGTAATGTGCTGCGAATACACAGAAAGATAGATCCCTTATCATTTAGCTACAAAATAGCAGGTCAGCTACTGGAAGCAGTTAATACCATAAATTATCTGGGAGTACGCATTAGGAGTGATTTAAAATGGAATGATCATATAATGTTGATCGTCGGTAAAGCAGATGCCAGACTGAGATTCATTGGAAGAATCCTAAGGAAATGCAATCCGAAAACAAAGGAAGTAGGTTACAGTACGCTTGTTCGCCCACTGCTTGAATACTGCTCAGCAGTGTGGGATCCGTACCAGGTAGGGTTGATAGAAGATATAGAGAAGATCCAACGGAGAGCAGCGCGCTTCGTTACAGGATCATTTAGTAATCGCGAAAGCGTTACGGAGATGATAGATAAACTCCAGTGGAAGACTCTGCAGGAGGGACGCTCAGTAGCTCGGTACGGGCTTTTGTCAAAGTTTCGAGAACATACCTTCACCGAAGAGTCAAGCAGTATATTGCTCCCTCCTACGTATATCTCGTGAAGAGACCATGAGGATAAAATCAGAGAGATTAGAGCCCACACAGAGGCATACCGACAATCCTTCTTTCCACGAACAATACGAGACTGGAATAGAAGGGAGAACCGATAGAGGCACTCAAGGTACCCTCCGCCACACACCGTCAGGTGGCTTGCGGAGTATGGATGTAGATGTAGATGTACATGTAGATGTAAATATCCGAGACGACGACCGCACTCCTCGTTGATCCAGTCCATAAGCTCTTGGCACTATCGCAAATCTTTGAACATAGTACACACATCGGTCAACGTTATTGTGACCCTATACTTTATCCCCATGTGTGCCTTTTGAGCGGTGCATTCGGCCCTGACTTCCTTTTTATTGATGACAACGTGCAACTGCATTAAACAGCGCAGGTGGAGGAGCTCTTCGAGCCAGTGGACTGGCATGCCATTTCCCCCAACTTCATGCATTGGGAAGACGTAGTGTAACAGGTCGATATGCATCAACAACCGTCCAGTAGTTGTGAACCACGGTGCTGGAGGAGTAGGGCTCCTTAAGACAAGAACTCCTTTCCAATCTTGTGGCCAGCGTTGGAGCACGTTGCACAGCATGCACTTTCACCATAGTGATCAAACTCCCTATTCAGAATCCTGTCTGGCTGTTTGTAATGTCAGGGGGACCATCGCAAAATGCGGTGATTTCTGTTAAATTATTGTCTTTGAATTAAAGGGTCATTTATGTTCGTTTCATTCCGTATTTTTTGCATTTATCTTCTTTACTGCCCTGTAGCAATTCTTACCATGTATGGTCCAAGTTTCATCGAGTTGCGTTACTTATCAGTGTCAAAATGTTCAAATGTGTGTGAAATCCTAAGGGACCAAACTGCTGAGGTCATCGGTCCCTAGTCTTACACACTTAAACTAAATTATGCTAAGAACAACACACAAATGGTTCTGAGTACTATGGGACTTAACGTCTGAGGTCATCAGTCCCGTAGAACTTAGAACTACTCAAACCTAACTAATCTAAGGACATCACACACATCCATGCCCGAGGCAGGATTCGAACCTGCGACCGTAGCGGTCGCGCGGCTCCAAACTGTAGCGCCTAGAACCGATCGGCCAAACAACACACACACCCATGCCCGAGGGAGGACTCGAACCTACAGCAGGAGGTATCAGTGTCACATCAATTGAAAATTACCTGGAAACTTCATATCGATCATAAAGAAGTTTGCTGTTTTGAATGTAATTACGAGGCCTATTCAGAAAGTAAGCTCCGATTGATTGCCAAATTGAAACCACAGTGAACATCAGAAATGTTTTACTTGTAACAATTAGCTACACCTTTCAGCTACTTCTCTACGTAGTCGCCGTTCTGACTTAGACTTTTGTCATAGCGTTGTATCAACTTTTCAATAGCCTCATCATAGAAGGCAGCCGCCAGTGCTTTCCGCCAATTCTCCACGCTGGCCTACACCTCGTTGTCTGTGTCAAAATGTTGTCTTCAAAGACAGCGGTTCATGTGACCAGAGATGAAACTCAGGGGGAGACATTTGCGGACTGTATTGTGGGTAATCTAACATTTCCATTTGAAAACGATGCACGAGCATCTTCATTGCCCCTGCAGAATGCGGCTGAGAATTGTCGTGAAGACGAAACAGCACGACAGTTATGTAATGTTAGCTGCATAGCTTCAGGCGAAATTTCTCACCAGGCCCTCGTACTTGGCGGCAGACACTATTTTCTAGACATCTTTACGCACTCATTGCGAGCTCAGAAATGAGAAGGGCGACGTGATGCTAACTGGGGTTATACCAGAGACACTACCCAACACATCTGTGCAAAGCTTTATCGGATTTTCATAGTCGTTTCCATTTCGCGACCGATTGGAGCTTACTTTCTGAACGCCCCTCGTATTAGTATATTTTTATCATGTTATACCCGAAAATTTTGTACGTTTTCTGTTTCGAATACTTTTCATCCATACTATTATAACTCGTTATAATTAGACTTTCTCTTAATGCATCTTGGTATCTAAACATTTAACATTACAAATACTGTAATGGAGCATGTTGAACCACTGAAATGGCAAAAGGAAATCAAACGAAAATTATTTTCAAACTTAAGTTTTGCACACCAGTTTATGCGCGTGCAAAATTCAAATTTCGGAATGTTTTGGAGTCCATTTGTAACATTGGGTCGCCCACAGTTCAACAACGTAACTGTAATTTAGTTTGGTAAGATTCCCTCAAGAACTATCTGTGTTTGTGTAGCTGACCGAGTATTTAATGCTTCTTGGCAGTGTACCCATCCATTGGAGGAATTGAAAACGAGGTGTTTCCAGTGAAATAAAGATCACTCGAGGCAAAGCCTTGCTTTTGTGCTTAGGTTACTGCACGTTCTGAAGCCAAGAGATTTTCTGTAGACTTTGTACCATCCTCGTGTTACAGATTCTTAAGCCAAGGCAACTATTGCCTATGAAAAACACACCACGTCACATGACAGTTTCCGAAACATGCATAGAGTACTTGCGGCGCCCAGGAGCCCCCAGAAACTCGTAAATGCCAAGCGTAGCCGAATTCCCTTAGGTACTTTCCATTTTGCAGGACTCAGGAGACAGGTGTGGCTTATCGATTCGATTGCCCTGTAAGCCGCCCCGTACCAAGTAAACATCCATGATGCTGAGACTCTTATCTGTCGCTAATCTATGTGTGATGAGATAGGAGAGAGGCTCTAGGGTGTGTGTTGCGTAATGGGCGTGTCCGAATAGCTCCAACACTTCCCCAAAAGACGTAAAGCTGTGTTAATATGTAACGTTCCGTAAGCCTCAAAATTTGATAAGTTATGTTCCCTCTACATTCGTTGCGCAGTTCAGATTCCACACTCATTTATGCACCATAAGTTAGTTCGCATGAAAACGTGGAGACAGCAGGCAGCCTGTATTTCGTCAGCTCCACCCATGAATCTATATACTTACGGAGAAAATACGTTTACTTTTAACTAACGTAAAATTTGTATCATTGGGATATACAGCCAGTTTGTCAATTGATATTCACATAAACACACATGCGTCTAATAACTGCAGTGTAATATGTTTTGCGACTTTGTTTAAAAAGAAGTACGTATGTCAGTGCTTGCCGATAGGACAGTAAACCGGTCGTTGACTGGCAGACTGACATCACATGTGAAAACACTTCATTTATGAAGACCTACTCCAGTTGTGGAATAATCCTCATATATCATTTGAAGTAATGTCAAGTTGCATAATATGAGCACAAAGGTTAGTAAGCTGGTGCAAATAATGTATGACTATCTTTGAAGGTGTTGAGAAAGGCTGGGGAATCACATCACTGGCTCATACATAAATGAACGGGCTTCGTAAGTGTGTATTGAGTGTTAAAGACACACAATCATTGTGTACTAGTGTCTTAGATCTGTGCATACTGGGATACACTTCGCCTTTAGTTGCGCGTTAGACTTTGACTATTACCGACTAATCTTCAAAGATGAGAATGTTCTGACACTTTACAAAGGCATTTGATGCTTCTTCATGGTCGTAAAACTGGAATATATGAGATGACAGTTGGTTTTCAGCCAAAATAACTTTGCTTAGCGAAATTTTCGTCAGAGACTGGCAATAAATCTGTTCCAAAGGAATGAAAGGCATTCAGTTGGAGAAAAATTTTAAAAAACTGACATGGGTTCCTCCATTTCATCGAACTGGCTGAGTTCTACTTCTCAGGACTAGGAATTTCCTGTAGTTATTCGCGTGGCTCCTCCCTTCGGAGGTTCGAGTCCTCCTTTGGGCATGTGTGTGTGTGTGTGTGTGTGTGTGTGTGTGTGTGTGTGTGTGTGTGTGTGTGTGTGTGTGTGTGTTGTCCTTAGTTCTTAGCGTAAGTTAGTTTAAGCTAGATTAAGTAGTGGGTAAGCCTAGGGACCGATGACCTCAGCAGTTTGGTCTCGTAGTACTTCCACAAATTTCCATTTTTCCCTGTAGTTAAACTAAGTAATCAATGCCATCATGTCTACCACAGTCACAAATATTATGTACTCTATAACTGAGAGTTTTCAAATAATTTTGTGTAATTTTTTACTCACAAGCACAAGCCAAAAGCGATCAGTCAAAAAGAGCGTTGACGGTATTTTACAATTCAACACCGCAATGTTTCAATCTTAAGAGGCGTAAAGTGAGACAAATTTCCATTTTGTACATCGTTAACATGTATATTAAGGTCTGGCAAGAGGAATTTCTGCAAAGCCTTCATTGGGTTCTTTCCTAAAACACTGAAGTTTGGTACCACTGCGGCAGCGAAATGTTTCACGTAAAGACAGCAAGTTGTTCGTACGTGTGCGTAAACTTGGTAGCAACTTCCACATGCTCGCATCACAGCGATGAACTGCACGTTTTGGCGACATTACATTAATCTATATGGAATTTCGAAATTTCCTGCTTGATTTATCGATAAGGAAGTCAAATATACTTTCGCCAATTGCACATCCGATAACGGAAAAGTCAAATACTTTACTAGATGCCTGTGGATTTGAAAATTCAGTGTTATTTGGTGAAGTTCTACGAATGACAAACAATATCAATAGTATGACGACGTGGTAGACCTTAAGGAATCTGTACACTGAGTTTAAAATACGCCGCATGGCCACACCTAAACTGGTCTGTCGTCGTTGACCTAAAATACTTCAATGATAGGGGAAAAAAAGGCCCACTAAACGTGTGGTAGCGACGTAATATAAATTAATGCATGCTGCGGTAGTTACGTAGTCCATGTTTCCGAACTAATCGTTCGTTAACTACTTAGGACTATACAAAGTATCACAAGAAAAAATTTCGAAATAATTATTTTCAGAAATGATGTTGCTATGTCTTTCCTGAAAAAATATGTCAGCCGAAACCAATTATTTTAAGATATATCGCAACTGATATCGATACATGGTTGCATTATTCACATAAACGAGCGGAGTAATGACGGAAAAGACTTTATCAACCATTCACACATTTAGAATATCCGAGAGCATTGATCTGTCAGCCATAGTAGTACCCATCGTCAATTAGCGTAAAAGTTTATCGCTGAGCGATGTCCTTACACAGCGCAACAATGGAACGCCCAACAATGGACATTTATGATAATTATTGTATACGTGATGGTTAAAGAAACAACAGACTGAGAACATCTGACACAGCACTGGATGAATTATCCAGATACGATTACTCACATCTTACGCCCACAGCTCCAGTCTGCAGGTACTTCTCTGCTGATATATTGGCGGGTTGCTGGTTGTATTCGAGTGCTCCTTCTGGTGAGATCATTAATCGTGAACTGCAAGAGTCGAACACAACTCTAACCTTGCAAGACGATTTACTACAACACGGTGTTCACTGCAGGACGAAGAATTTAAACATATTATTGATACACCCTAAAAGTTATTCAATGTCATCGGTGAAGATTTCAAAGTTAGACTCGGACATGAAGAGAATTACATACTAGAATTAGATTTTCACTCTGCAGCGGAGTGTGCGCTGATATGAAACTTCGTGGCAGATTAAAACTGTGTCCGTACCGAGAGTCGAACTCGGGACGCTTCAGTTCTGCCAGTGAGGACGGGTCGTGAGTCGTGCTTGGGTAGCTCAGATGGTAGAGAACTTGCCCACGAAAGGCAAAGGTCCCGAATTCGAGTCTCGGTCCGGCACACAGTTTTGATCTGCCAGAAAGTTTCATATCAGCGCACACTCCGCTGCAGAGTGAAAATCTCATTCTGAAACATACCCTAGACTGTGGCTATGCCATGTCTCCTTAATATCCTTTCTTCCAGGAGTGCTAGCCCTGCAATGTTCGCAGAAGAGCAGTTTGGAAGGTAGGAGACGAGGTACTGGCAGAATTGAAGCTGTGAGGACGGGTCATGAGTCGTGCTTGGGTAGCTCAGATTGTAGAGCACTTGTCCGCGAAAGGCTAAGGCCCCGAGTTCGAGTCTCGGCCCGGTACACAGTTTTAATCTGCCAGGAAGTTTCAGAATAACATGCTATTTGATATGTGAATAATGAAGTGAGAGTACTCGTTTAAAATGCCTTGTATTAAGTGAAATGTCACACTGAGCGTTTACTCGGGAGTTATTGTTTTTGTAACATTGTCGAGTCCTCATTTCTTATAGCAATTCTGTCCGTAAATCATCACTGGCGAACGACAGCATGGATGCCTCGGCAGGCTGTCGACATTTCCTTACCCGGTCTTTTCTCAGTTGATTTAGTGATGCAACTTAACGCAACACAATGTCAATAGGACTTCGAAAAGTGAAAATAAAGCCTTACTTTGGGAACGCTACACTGTACAGGAACGTTCACTGGTATCATACACAGGTCTGTTAGTAGAAGGTTCGAAACGGAACAGCTATAGCAGGTAATTGTTACTTTTAATGCACAGAAAGGGAAGGTAATATTGAAAACATAAGGATCTACTTCGAGCCAGAGATTGGTATTACTTTGGGAACGCTACACTGTACAGGAACGTTCACTGGTATCATACACAGGTCTGTTAGTAGAAAGTTCGAAACGGAACAGCTATAGCAGGTAATTGTTACTTTTAATGCACAGAAAGGGAAGGTAATATTGAAAACATCGAGCCAGAGATTGGTATTAATTAACATGGCAACTGAATAACACAAGCTCGCGGTTAAAATTGCGACTTACAGTAGGTTTCTATTAACTAGTGCTTTCCGACTTATTTTTGATACCCCTCGGTGAGTTCGTCCAGAGTTTTCTTGATATGATGCCTCTAACATTTTAGAAACAGGTAAATCTTTCACGCAGTTAACACTACAACCATTGCCGTAAAAATTTGGTCACCAGGTTGGAATCATTGTATTCAAAGTGTACAATATTTAGACAATGTAAACAAAAGGGAGCCATTTCTGTAACTCATCTGTCAGAAAGAAAGACTTCATTGCTCAAAAACTTGCTGTGAAACTAATATGTCATGCTCATCCATCATCATCTTGTAGAGATCTGTTTAAGGTGTTGGGCATTCTGACTACTGCTTCACAGTACATTTATTCCAGCATGAAATTCGTTTTTAATAACCCATTGCAGATCAAAAGGAACAATAATGTACATAATTACAATACCTGAACGAAAAATGATATTCACTACTCCACATTAAGAATGTATTTAGCACTAAATGGGGCTTGCAATGCTGTGACTAAAATTTTGATAACTTACCCAGTGATATAAAATGTCTTACATACAGCAAAGTAAAATTTGAAAACAAACTGAAATAGTTTCTGTTTGACAACTCCTTCTATACAGTTGAAGAATTACTACTAGCGTACCGTGTAAAAAGTAGTGGCTAGGAATTACTGACTCACTTCTCCGTATTTAATAATAATAATGATAATAATAACAATAAAAACAATAATAAAACTGAAAAGCAGTAAGCCATTTGGCATGTCCCTTTTCATTTAATATCAGAATTACACTGTACTAAGAGGATAACAAGGAGGCACAACATAACAACAAAGGCTTATAAAAGCGAATTTGATTGCATTTATTGTATGTACTGATCTCCAAGTAATGTCACGTCTTAACTACATTTTATATGGTGCAGGTCTTCTTTTCCTTTGCTCTCTCGGAGTGCTTGGAAACAGGGTGTACGCTGGATCTGAGAGAAGCAACGCTTCGTCTAAAGTAACAAAAAAGTGGGCCCAAGCAGCCAACAGGGACTCTGGCATTCGCACAGAGCAGGTAACAGAAGGTGTTGTCTCTGTGAAAGCAGCAGCGCCGAGCGAGCCCTGGGGGAACAGTGATATCGTTCATTTATGACTAGTCCCCAGCCTGACGGCCGAGCAGTGCAGAGGGGAGGCCCTTTTGTCAGCGGGAGACGGGAACTCTACCGTGTTCTGAAGAGTGACTTCAGCAGACATCAATCTAGCACTTTCCTAAAGGAATGCGGTAGCATGCCACAAAATAAGAGACTAGCATTTAGCGCAATTTGTTGCTTCCTGAGCGTCTCTGATGTGGGGCTAACTTCTGGATGTGAAAGCACATGATTGTAAAAAAACTTATGACATCAGAAAGATGGATCAGAGGGAGAAATTTTTTGGAAAGGAGTGGTGGATAGAAACGTCACTGGAGTTTTAACGTGACGTGTATTTTTTTTTTTTTTTTTTGTGGGATTTTTGGACAGGAATCAGTCAAAGCACTGGCAGATGAGTGTTCTTTTAGCGGGAGGAAAGAGCAAGCTGTACAATTCAGACCAAAATTAGGAGTTTGCTTTGGGACAGGGGCGAGTGGACATCGAAGAGTTTGTCAAGAGGCAGAGACAAGAGTGAATCTAGGAGTTCATCCAAGGTTCAGAGTTCGTATCGGCGGAACCATGTCCCTCACCCTATACTTCAGAGGGACAGTCACGCCGGAAATGCTCTGCACGCCTCATGCTGGTAGTTCATGCGAGCATTATGAGAAAGACTAGCACATTACGACAACCCTTGGTCAGAATTTCGTCAGATCAATGCAGATATCTGTCTGAAGTCTAGCGGTGTTTTGGGTAAATGCCTGTATTGCTCAGTCTGGCTGTCAGTCCAACAGTCACTGTGTCCGTTCAGTTAGAAGCTGGAGGGGCATTTTTAGAATGTCACTTGCATCTAATGGGCAATTACTCAAAACTTTCAAGTAACTCTGAGAACCAGTAGATTCAAGCGATGTAATCCATGTAGCGCAGCTATGTAATATTAACTGAAGTTGCTAGATAGTCAGATGCATTTCATGTTTGGTTTTTTTTAATAAATTCATGTGTTCATTTAAAACTTGTCTCTCATAACACCTTCACTTAACCTCATTTTAAAGTTATGCAATTCTCCTTTTCAGGATCCACAGCTAAGGCCAAAAATTCATTATGTTAGGTAATCAGTTTCTGTACAGTGATTAAACTTGAGTCTTAAAGGTGTGTTCAGCTTTTAATTATTTTTTTTTGTTAGGGTAACCATTTTAAACACACGCAAGATTTTTCAAAACCATAAAAAACAAATAAAACTTATAAATATCAACATGTTGCGATATTTAAAAATTAATTTGCGATATTAATGTAAAGCGATTTGTTCCACATCGTTAAGATTATGGAGGACTACACTGGTCTTGCGGTTTGACTTGGAAGGCTACACGCAACTGTAAGTTGCCTGATGGCAATCATTTTGTCTTGTAAGTCTTCCATGTGTCTACCTGACCATACAGTTGCTAAACTGATTTTGCCCTCTGACAGTGGTAGTTGTTTCTAGTCTGCATTGGAGGTTATCACTTTTATCACTTAAATAAACCTTCAATGCTGAAACAATTTAATGAAATGGTGGCCATGTCATTATTGTAGTCAATTATTGATTGCTGAATAATGTATCAACGGAGCATTAATTTTTTTTTATAAAAGTGGCAAAAGTTTATCGATCATAAAATAGGATGAACAACACAAATCAGTGAATTGACAAATAAATCATGAAGTGTTGGCAATACAAATAGAAACCACAAATAATTAGCACTCCACTGGATAGCGTTTGGTTGGCAAAGACTAAGGTTCATCTGGCTCAAAACGTGGATAAAGCAATCTGAAATTTTCAAACACTGAGTAGACTTTGATGGATCTATTCTAAACAGAAGTTATACAGCATTAGTGCAGCTGAGAATAAGTGGCAAGACTGTGATTCTGTTTGCCCGAATAAGCTGGAGCAGCAATGCTATAACTCTTTCTCAGTGTATAGTGCTGTCTCAGGTGATAGTTGTGGTGCAAGCGTCTGCAGAGTGGTGATATGTGTCGCCTGTAATTCATTATGGCCTGCACGAAATATGCAAAGTCATGGGCTGGTGATCTGATTGATGCATTGCAATTAATCTCTGAAGGAGCCCTGATATCTTGGCTGATTCCAGAGTGTGACACTCCTGTTCGCAAGTCATACCATGGACCGGTTTGACACACTCATATGGCGGTGCACACAAGGAGATCAAACATCAAGGTAGCAGACCTGATACAAATAAGACTCCTTAGCACCATGAGGTGTCCGAGATTACTGAGGCCTTAACTGTCAGTAAAGCTTAGGCTTCACCACAGGTTGCCCGTTCAAGACCAACGCAAGTGTGAAGTCATGCTCAGAACGAGTGTCCCAAGAGCTACCCACTCATAACAAGAATCAAGTCCAGAATCTCCTGCGGGCCGGATTGGCCGAGCGCTTCTAAGCGCTACAGTCTGGAACCGCGCGACCGCTACGGTCGCAGGTTCGAATCCAGCCTCGGGCATGGATGTGTGTAATGTCCTTAGGTTAGCTAGGTTTAAGTAGTTCTAAGTTCTAGGGGACTGATGACCTCAGAAGTTAAGTCCCATAATGCTCAGAGCCATTTGAACCATTTGGACCAGAATCTCCTCTCCAGACTGGAGTTTCAATCGGCAGTCCCGTTTCTCCTCTCCTCCCTCTCCGTAAAACCTTACTAAACTCGAAAAGACACCCACGCAAACGTCCCCACAAGGGTTTCGTGCCAGCTACCAGGCTCCACAAATGCCATGTCTTTCCTCTCGTTTGTCTGCTCTGCCCTCTGGCCAATCCAAAACAAAGTTAATTACTTCCTCTTTCTGCTGGAGAGACAGCCATTCCCTGACTCGTAAATTCCCACACAGGGAGGAGAAGACGGTAAGTTTCAAAATTGTGTTTCCACGGCCACCGTAGGCAGCGTGTTTTGAGTTTCCATTTAAGCCTAAAGTGAAAAACACATTTATCCCAGAGATCATTATCTGGACTGGCTGAACATTACAGCATGTCCGGCCAGAGGCCTTGGCTAAACTAAGAGAAGTGCTTTTGTGTCCCAACACAGACTATTTCACTGCCACTATAAATGTTGCGTTGTATCCTAAAATTCCTCCAAAGGCCTGAGGCTTCTCTAAAAACTCGGCTGGCAGAGGGATTACACCACCTGATGTCTCCATCGACTGTGTCCAGTCCAAGTTTGAACATGGAAACTCGTAGATTTTTTATGGTGACCATCCCTTTACACAATGGGCATTTACGACACTGTTAAAATGCCTTGAATGGGCAATCATTTTCTCTTCTGCCTCCATCTCCCTGACATGGTCAGAAACACGTAATAGGTAGACCTAGGTAGGCTATTTTTCGGCTCTTTGGCCGAAAGCATTCTCCTCCCACTGGTGGAAGAAATTCTTGGGATCAGCGTTCTGTCACCAGTAACTACTTCAAGATGTTCCTCTCCCTAATAGCTGCACGTAGCTTCCCAGCCCCAAATGTCCAGGGTAAGATTTACTGTTGGATAAACAAACTACCCACTTGTTCTTAACTCCAGACGATGCTACTCGAAGGAGAGCTACTATAAAGATCCCACATTCATTAACAATGTACATGCTCACATCAAAGTTTGCTAATGTTGATAACTTCCTGATATCTCACAAAACTGATGTCTAGGTTCTAATAACAACATTAAAGTGATTAAAGTGTTGCATTGAACAGGAACCTAAGTGAGAGAGTGACTTGTCCTCTCTCAATTTATCATGTAAATTATCCATGGAACATGAAACTAACTAGCTAACTAGCTGTATATAGCGGCACTGCGATACTGTTATTATTTTTTATGCACATCGTAATAAAGCTTACAAACAAAGAGTGGGTAAGATATGCTGCACAAATTTTTCCTTTCCCCACCAATGTTTCAGATTAATGCTATGTCGTAGTTTTAGTGACTTAAATCACCAGTGATCAAAAGTGTTATGACAGATGCCCACCGCGAGACTGAATGCCTCCTGGTGACATTAACGAAAGTATGTAATCTGGGAAGAGACGAGAGAGAAATCGTTCGTGCAACGATACAGGTCGCACATGGGAAAAATCACTGCCAAAGCGAAATTAACAAAGAACACACAGCTATGACCAGACACGTGTAAGCAAGCATCTCTGAAATGGGGAGGCTAGATGGCTGTTCGTACACAACTGTCGAGATCGTATATGGATAGTGGTTGAAGGACAGTGACACCACGTGTAGGCGACACGTTGTTGGACGGCCACGCCCCATTACAGACAGTAGAGGTGAGAGGGTTTGCCCACTCTGTCAAACGGACCCGACAACACAGTACAACGCTGGTGTAGGCTCAAGTGTTTCAGGGCACGCCATTCAACGCACATCGTTGAATATGAGGCTCCACAGCAAACGACCCTTACGTATTGCAGTGTTGACCCAATGAAATCGTCTGTTACAGTTGCAGTGGGCGCGTGACCCTCGAAGTGTGACCCTAGATCAATGGAAACATGATCTGGTCGAATGATCACGTTTCTTGCTACACCACTTCAGAGATCGTGTGTGAATACGTCATATCAAGGTGAATGGCTGTTGGTAACATGCACCGTGCCACGGTTGCAGGCTGGTGGAAGAAGTACTACGCTATGGGGAGCATTCATCTGGTCGGCCATGGAAGCTATGGTAGTAACTGAAAGCACTATAATAGCTGTAGATTACGTGAATATTATGGCTGGCCACCTGCATACCTATTCCGGAGGACAGCGGCCTTGCAGATTGAGTATTTCCGCAATTTCCCTAAATCGCTCCAGGGAAATGCTGTGATGGTTACTTCCAAAGGGAATGGAAGATTTCCATCCCCAGCCTTTTAAACAGTTCGAGCATGTGCTCTGTCTCTAAAGACCTTAAAGTGGCGTTAGACCCTAATCATCTATTTTTTTCACCTGCATCCCTCCATGCTTGAAGTCTCCCTCAACGATGATGACATTTCCCAGCAGGATAACTGCTCGTAACACAAGGCAAGAATCGTGCTACAGTGGATTGAAAAGCAAGACAGTGGACTTTCGTTGACATTGCCCATCAAATAAACCTGATCCGAAAGCCATGTAGCACATCTGGGGCGCTATCTGGTGTTATCTCTGCATCCACAAACCACAGGACTATAATTTACGGGGAATCGCGTGAACTGTATTTGAATTTTTGGTGACATATGCATCCGGAAACCCACCAAGAATCTGCCACATCCATGCGAATCAGATTAATTGCATCACAGCGTTCTAAATGCGCACAAACGCGCTTTTAAGCAGATAATTGTGTTGTTGTGGTTCTTGATTGTATCTCCATCATGTGATAGTTTCATTGTCAGCCCATACGAGCTTGTCTCTTTAGCGAGGAAACTTACTCTGAAATTTCAAAACAGAAATATTGGAACGTATTTACAGTTTTACTTCAAATCGACGCATTAACAGTTCCTAATGTTGTGGTGGTAATATTTGGAATGAGAGTATGTCATTAGATAACCAGAATGTTCGATTGAAGAGAAGAACCATGTAACCCAAGACGTCTTGTAAAATTATATTCGTAGTTGTGGGGCGGCGTTTGTATCCTCCAATGTTGTCTCCCTGGAAAGCAACTTCTGAACACCTTGTTGAAAATGGCTCTGAGCACTATGGGACTCAACATCTTAGGTCATAAGTCCCCTAGAACTTAGAACTACTTAAACCTAACTAACCTAAGGACATCACACACACCCATGCCCGAGGCAGGATTCGAACCTGCGACCGTAGCAGTCCCGCGGTTCCGGACTGCAGCGCCAGAACCGCTAGACCACCGCGGCCGGCAATACTTTGTTGATTTGGCAGTCGGAGGACTTAATCGTAGTGCTTTACGATGAGTGTTCCTCCAATCAGTACCAACAACAGAAGGAAATAACGCAGTTGTCTCGTCGGTTTATCATGACAAGAACAGTGGAAATGTGATAGTCTATTTTGAAAGTGGCTATGGGCTGAGGATGACACGGTGGTTGTTCGATACCGTAGGGCTTTCAAGGGCTGTTCTGACGGAGTTTGTCTCGGATGATGCTACTAAGGTCTGACGAAACACCTGAAAAGCGTGAATGATGAAGTGTTAACTGTCATTGTGGCCAGTTATGGTCCTTGTGCAGTTACACAAATGCTGTGGTGTGAGGGCAAAAGAAAAAGCGTATATATTTATTCGTTCCGCGCTGTTTGACTATTCGACAATTCTAGCATACAGTGAGGCGTTTAATTTCTTCTGTAAATGGTCCTCTACGAATATTTACATTCTCGTGCAGACATGCTCGTATCAGAGAGTGGCTTTTAAAGGCCATCACCTATAATTGTAATTCATCATTATAGTATAGTATAGTGTATGGGAACAAATGGCTGGGATGGGGGAAAGAAATACAGTAGAAGAAGAATGGGTAGCTTTGAGGGATGAAGTAGTGAAGGCAGCAGAGGATCAAGTAGGTAAAAAGACGAGGGCTAGTAGAAATCCTTGGGTAACAGAAGAAATATTGAATTTAATTGATGAAAGGAGAAAATATAAAAATGCAGTAAATGAAGCAAGCAAAAAGGAATACAAACGTCTCAAAAATGAGATCGACAGGAAGTGCAAAATGGCTAAGCAGGGATGGCTAGAGGATAGATGTAAGGATGTAGAGGCATATATCACTAGGGGTAAGTTAGATACTGCCTACAAGAAAATTAAAGAGACCTTTGGAGAAAAGAGAACCACTTGTATGAATATCAAGAGCTCGGATGGAAACCCATTTATAAGCAAAGAAGGGAATGCAGAAAGGTGGAAGGAGTATATAGAGGGTCTATACAAGGGACAATATTATGGAAATGGAAGAGGATGTAGATGAAGATGAAATGGGAGATATGATACTGCGTGAAAAGTTCGACAGAGCACTGAAAGACCTGAGGCGAAACAAGGCCCCGGGAGAAGACAACATTCCATTAGAGCTACTGACGGCCTTGGGAGAGCCAGTCCTGACAAAACTCTACCATCTGGTGAGCAGGATGTATGAGACAGGCGAAATACCCTCAGACTTCAAGAAGAATATAATAATCCCAATCCCAAAGAAAGCAGGTGTTGACAGATGTGAAAATTACAGAACTATCAGCTTAATAAGTCACGGCTGCAAAATACTAACGCGAATTCTTTACAGACGAATGGAAAAATTAGTAGAAGCCGACCTTGGGGAAGATCAGTTTGGATTCCGTAGAAATATTGGTCACGTGAGGCAATACTGACCCTACGGCTTATCTTAGAAGCTAGATTAAGGAAAGGCAAACCTACGTTTCTAGCATTTTTAGACTTAGAGAAAGCTTTTGACAATGTTGACAGGAATACTGTCTTTCAAATTCTGAAGGTGGCAGGGGTAAAATATAGGGAGCGAAAGGCTATTTACAATTTGTATAGAAACCAAATGGCAGTTATAAGAGTTGAGGGGCATTAAAGGGAAGCAGTGGTTGGGAAGGGAGTGAGACAGGGTTGTAGCCTCTCGCCGATGTTATTCAATCTGTATATTGAGCAAGCAATGAAGGAAACAAAAGAAAACTTCGGAGGAGGTATTAAAATCCATGGAGAAGAAATAAAAACTTTGAGGTTCGCCGATGACATTGTAATTCTGTCAGAGACAGCAAAGGACTTGGAAGAGCAGTTGAACGGAATGGATGGTGTCTTGAAGGGAGGATATAAGATGAACATCAACAAAAGCAAAACGACGATAATGGAATGTAGTCGAATTAAGTCGGGTGATGCTGAGGGAATTAGATTAGGAAATGAGACATTTAAAGTGGTAAAGGATTTTTGCTATTTGGGGAGCAAAATAACTGATGATGGTCGAAGTAGAGAGGATATAAAATGTAGACTGGCAATGGGAAGGAAAGCGTTTCTGAAGAAGAGTAATTTGTTAACATCGAGTATAGATTTAAGTGTTAGGAAGTCGTTTCTGAAAGTATTTGTATGTTGTGTAGCCATGTATGGAAGTGAAACATGGACGATAAACAGTTTAGACAAGAAGAGAATAGAATCTTTCGAAATGTGGTGCTACAGAAGAATGCTGAAGATAAAATGGGTAGATCACATAACTAATGAGGAGGTGTTGAATAGGATTGGGGAGAAGAAAAGTTTGTGGCACAACTTGACTAGAAGAAGGGATCGGTTGGTAGGACATGTTCTGAGGCATCAAGGGATCACCAATTTAGTATTGGAGGGCAGCGTGGAGGGTAGAAATCGTAGAGGGAGACCAAGAGATGAATACACCAAGCAGATTCAGAAGGATGTAGGTTGCAGTAGGTACTGGGAGATGAAGAAGCTTGCACAGGATAGAGTAGCATGGAGAGCTGCATCAAACCAGTCTCAGGACTGAAGACCACAACAACAGTATGTCGAAGTTCAGTATTCAACAGCGGATAAATAAAACTATTTTATGGTAGATCTAAGTGCGGTAATAAATATGTATCAAAAACGTATGTATGAAACAAGTAATGCGTTACGTAACATTTGTTCTATAATTCGATTATTTTTCCTGGAATTTGAATATTTGTAATTATTAATGGGTTTCTATTGATAAATACACTACTGGCCATTAAAATTGCTACACCAAGAAGAAATGCAGATGATAAACGGGTATTAATTGAACAAATATAGTATACTGGAACCGACATGCGATTACTTTTTCACGCACTTTGGGTGCATAGATCCTGAGAAATCAGTACCCAGAACAACCACCTCTGGCCGTAAAAACGGTCTTGATACGCCTGGGCATTGAGTCAAACAGAGCTTGGATGGTGTGTACAGGTACAGCTGCCCATGCAGCTTCAACACGATACCACAGTTCATCAAGAGTAGTGACTGGCAAATTGTGACGAGCCAGTTGCTTGGCCACCACTGACCAGACGTTTTCAATTGGTGAGAGATCTGGAGAATGTGCTGCCCAGGGCAGCAGTCGAACATTTTCTGTATCCAGAAAGGCCAGTATAGGACCTGCAACATGCGGTCGTGCATTATCCTGCTGAAATGTAGGGTTTCGCAGGGACTGAATGAAGGGTAGAGCCACGGGTCATAACACTCCTGAAATGCAACGTCCACAGTTCCGTCAATGCGAACAAGTGGTGACCGAGACGTGTAACCAATGGCACTCCGTATCATCACGCCAGGTTTTATTCCAATATGGCGATGACGAATACACGCTTCCAATGTGCGTTCACCGCGATGTCGCCAAACGCGGATGCGACCATCATGATGCTGTAAAAAGAAGCTGGATTCATCCGAAAAAATGACGGTTTGCTATTCGTGCACCCAGGTTCGTCGTTGAGTACACCATCGCAGGCGCTCCTGTCTGTGATGCAGTGTCAAGGGAAACCACAATTACGGTCTCCGAGCTGATAGTCCATGCTGCTGCAAACGTCGTCGAACTGTTTGTGCAGATGGTTGTTGTCTTGCAACGTCCCCATCTGGTGACTCAGGAATCGAGACGTAGCTGCACGGTCCGTTACAACCATGCGGATGAGATGCCGGTCATCTCGACTGCTAGTGATACGAGGCCGTTCGGCTCCAGCACGGTGTTCCGTATTACCCTCCTGAACCCACCGATTCCATATTCTGCTAACAGTCGTTAGATCTCGACCAACGCGAGCAGCAATGTCGCGATACGATAAACCGCAGTCGCGATAGGCTTCAATCCGAATTTTGTCAAAGTCGGAAACGTGATGGTACGCATTTCTCCTCCTTACACGAGGCATCACAACAACTTTCCAACAGGCAACCCCGGACAAGTGCTGTTCGTGTATGAGAAATCGGTTGGCAACTTTCCTCATGTCAGCACGTTGTAGGTGGCGCCACCGGCGCCAACGTTGTGTGATTGCTCTGAAAAGCTAATCATTTTCATATCACAGCATCTTCTTCCTGGCGGTTAAATTTCGCGTCTGTAGCACGTCATCTTCGTGGTGTATCTATTTTAATGGCCAGTAGTGTAGTATTAAAGGGGCTGAGTTTTCGTTTTCCTGGTTGTATAAACTAAATAAATTACTGTCGGGAGGTTCTTCTTTTCGTAATGAATCCGACTCTCGTGGTTCAAAACTATAAACACAAACCTTATACAAACTGTTTTCATACTGAAGATGCTCTTATTTGAAAATAAACATGCCAAACTACGTACGACTATGCAGGTGCTACTAAGACAATTAATAAATGAATATCTGTGTGCTGTGGTATTTTACCTCCGGTCAGCAAAAATGAAAGCAAAGGGTGAGTGTCAAGCTGGAAATTTCGGACGCGTGTTGATGTTTGTACGGTGGCAACATTACTGGGATGTTTACAGACGCGGCCAGTGGGCTTTGATAACGCAGCGGCCGCCGCAAGGCAGGCGCAAAAACGCCAGCTGCGCTGCGCGACGCAAATACGCGCCCAGGCCCACACACGGCCGGCCGCACACCTGCCACAAACGCACTTCTTCATAAAGCTTGTACGTGTAGTGCGACTGCTGTACCGGCTTAGAGCTAAAGCCAGAATAAGTGTATGTAGTGATATCATTCTAGGAATATCCCTGGGCAGGCCAAAATGCAAAGATTAGCGCAAGAAGAACAGCATCATTGACAACTTATGAAAAGGGAGGAAAGGAGTGACGATTCTGGTTTCACATCCTGTCGACTTTGAGGTTATTAGAGATGAAGCACAAGTTCGGATACGACAAGGATGCAGAAGGCGATCGGACGTATTATTTTTCCATTTCGAATAAATAATACCGTCATTTACCTTAAGCACTTCAGGGAAAGCACGGAAAATCTAAATTTGAGCCACACTCGGCCCCATGTTAATCTAATGCCTTAACCACCGCACCATCTCGACAGTTTTAGCGATGAGTATGTTGTACTGAAATTGATTATGATCTTTTACTTCGGTGACTTCAATTGTTCCAGACGAGATATGCAGCAGCCACTTTATAATGAAGAATTTTTGTTTCTTACATGCCAACTACGATAGAAAATCTCGGTGCAGCACATCTGTACTAAATAGTATCCACTTGTACTTGTTAACAATGTTTTAAGGGACATGTATTTTCAGAATCAACTCGCAGCTTTGACCACACAACTACTGATGTTTCTGGCGTTCTACAGGTGATTGGGGGAGGGGTGGGAGCTTTCTTCGACTCATTTCTTTCCCTCCACGTGGTTTCGTGCCACAGTAAACGCAAAAAGAGGACGCAGGGGCAACAAATGGGAAAATAAGACTTCTATTGGTTTCATTATCCCGAGCCGCCACCGAAGTGCGTTGGGCAGTAATTACTAGTGTAAGACCAGGGAATAACCCAAGATACAAACCAGCTGTCCTGGTAAGGCGCCTAGATAGCAATAAAATTCTGAATTTCCACTGGAATGTACGCTGCCTGACAAGAAAAATTGAAGCACCCTAAAGACATGGTCACATGTCATTCTTACTTCGTATGAGTATACACAAACGGCGCACATGTAAATGATTAAAGGTGCAAGTTTCTGTGGTAGGTAAAATGGCCAGCAGAGTGCATTAGTGTTGTTCGTGTTTAGTGTTGTTATCAGGCATGGTAGCGTACACATTGAGGTGACAAAATCATGGGATACCTCTTAATATCGTGTCGGACCTCCCTTTGCCCGGCATAGAGTAGCAAATCAACGTGGAAAGGACTCTATAAGTTGTTGGAAGTCCCCTGCAGAACTGCTGAGACATGTTACTTCTCTAGCCGTCCATAACTGCGAAAGTGTAGGCGGTGCAGGATTTTGTCAACACACATACCTCTCAATTATACCCTGTAAATGTTCGATGGGATTCATGTCGGGTGACACGGGTGGCCAAACCATTCGCTCGAACTGTCCAGAATGTTCTTAAAAAACCAATCGCAAAAATTGTGGCCTGGTGACATGGCGCAATTTCATCCATAAAAATTGCATCTTTGGTTGTGAACATGAAGTCCATCGATTGTTGCAAATGGTCTCCAAGTAGCCGAACATAATCTTTTACAGTCAATAATCGGTTCAGATTGACCGAAAAACCCAGTCCATTGCAAGCGAACACAGCCCACACCGTTATGGAGACACCGCCTCGTTGCACAGTGCCTTGTGGACAACTTTGTTCCATGGCTTCGTGGGTTCTGTGGCACAGTGTAACCCTAGTATCACGTCCTATCAATGGAAATTGGGACTCGCCTGACAGTTTTACAGTCGTCTTGGTGGCAACCAATATTGTCAAGACCCCAGGAGAGGCACTGTAGGCGATGCCGTGCTGTTAGCAACAGCAATCGCGTCAGTCATCTGCTGCCATAGCTCATTAACTCCAAATTTCGACGCACTGTCCTAACTGATACTTTCATGGTACGTCCCTCATTGATTTCTGCGGTTGTTTCACTTAGTGTTGCTTATCAGTTAGCACTTATTACTCTGTTCAAACGCCGTCGTTAACCGAAAGCCGTCGGCCATTGAGTTGCTCGTGGTGAGACTAATTCCTGAAATTTTGTTTTCTCAGGAAACTCTTGACACCGTGCATCTCGGAATATTAAATTCCCTAACGATTTCCGAAAGGAATGTCCCGTGCCTCTAGCGGCAGCTACCATTCTGCGTTCAAAGTCTGTTAATTCCCATCGTGCGGCTACAATCATGTCGGAAATCTTTTCGCATGAATCACCTGAGTACAAATGACAACTCCCCCAATGTACTACCGTTTTACACTTTGTGTACGCGATACTATCGCCATCTGTCTATGTGCACATCGCTGCCTAATTACTTTTTTCAAAAAATGGTTCAAATGGCTCTGAGCACTATGGGACTTAACAGCTGGGGTCATCAGTCCCCTAGAACTTAGAACTACTTAAACCTAACTAACCTAAGGACATCACACACATCCATGCCCGAGGCAGGATTCGAACCTGCAACCGTAGCAGTCGCACAGTTCCGGACTGCGCGCCTAGAGCCGCGAGACCACCGCGGCCGGCTTACTTTTTTCACCTCATTGTATAATCAACTTGTGCTGGGTCACATGTAGAGTGCTACATTAGATGGACACGGCGCGCAATCGTGCGAGACAGTGTTATCAGCACCAAACAGAGTTTTTAAGGGGCCTCACTGTGACTCTGCATTTCGCCGGATTGTCGTGCAGTATCTGATATGTGAGGCATTGTAAAGTGACAGTCGTCAGATGTTGGACTGTATGGTAAGGTGAGTGCAGGCATTTTCATCTACTAGTCATGTTCGATGACATTTGTGTATCACAAGGGAGGATAGCCATGTTGTGCATAAACCAAATTGTAACCTCTTCACATCTGCGCCTGTCATCCGAGAACAAGTAATTCATTTCCTGTAACATTCCGTGTCATCCTACACCATTGGTCGGAGGCTAAATGTAGCTGGACTAGGGATTTACCGCCCATTAGGTAGGCTGCCGTTAACATCACAACACAAACGGATGGATTTAGAGTGGTGCCGTGACTGGAAATCATGAACTGCTCACGAATGGCGTCGCACTGTGATCAGCGGCGAATTACAGTTCTGTTCTAGCCAGGGTAATCAACGTCGGCGAGTATGACGGCGACCTGGATAGAGAGTGTACTCTTCCATTGTTTCGGAGATGCACGGCGGTGTTACTACTGGCGTCATGGTTCAAATGTCTCTGAGCACTAAGGGACTCAACTGCTGAGGTCATTAGTCCCCTAGAACTTAGAACTAGTTAAACCTAACTAACCTAAGGACATCACAAACATCCATGCCCGAGGCAGGATTCGAACCTGCGACCGTAGCGGTCTTGTGGTTCCAGACTGCAGCGCCTTTAACCGCACGGCCACTTCGGCCGGCTGGTGTGGCGTCATGGTGTGAAAAGTCATCGGGTGTTTTACTACTGGTCACAGTTGGTAGTGACTGAGGCAAAACTGACGGCCGAATGCAAGTCACGGGCAATCTCTGTCCTAATGTGTTACCTCCGATGCGACAGTACCGTGGTGCCATTTATCTACAGGACAATGCTAGTTCCCCCGTGATACCTGTCTCTGTGAACTGTCTGCGTGACTCTGAGGTACTCCGATGGCCAGCATGATCCAAAGATATGTCCTCGATAGAGCATGTGTGGAACCAGCGCGGACGTAAACTCCACTACCAATACCGAGGATATCAAGGACCATTTTCTGGGACAGGTGGCCTCAGGAGAGAATACAATGGCTTTATGTCTCCCTTCAAACCGAATGCATCATCCAGGCCATTGGGCGTGTTGGGTTATTCCATACTGCCAAGTTGTTTGTAATCTTGACATGACATTGTAATCACTGAAATAACATCACACACCCGCTCAACCTAAGAAGTTCCATTTCGTTTTCTATTAATGTTGCATATTCACTGTCAAACGGCAATGTATACAGGGTGTTACAAAAAGGTACGTCCAAACTTTCAGGAATCATTCCTCACACACAAAGAAAGAAAATTTGTTATGTGGACATGTGTCCGGAAACGCTTACTTTCCATGTTAGAGTTCGTTTTATTACTTCTCTTCAAATCACATTAATCATGGAATGGAAACACACAGCAACAGAACTTCTGTTCCCACTTACCACATACTTCCGAAAACTTGCCGAATCCACGCAGAATTGCTGCTATATTGGGTTCAAAATGTGTATTAACACGTTGTTAATGAGGTACTCGTAACAGCGATGTTACTTGTCACACAAGTGTGAGTTAGTGACAAACTATGATCAGTGACAAATTTGAATATAATTATTTCGGCACTTTCCAAATTATGACCAAGAGCTTCTACAATACAAGGGGGTTTGGTTTTACAAGTGTGTGCTATACAGGGTGTTACAAAAAGGTACGGCCAAACTTTCAGGAAACATTCCTCACACACAAAGAAATAAAATATGTTATGTGGACATGTGTCCGGAAACGCTTACTTTCCATGTTAGAGCTCATTTTATTACTTCTCTTCAAATCACATGAATCATGGAATGGAAACACACAGCAACAGAACGTACCAGCGTGACTTCAAACACTTTGTTACAGGAAACGTTCAAAATGTCCTCCGTTAGCGAGGATACATGCATCCACCCTCCGTCGCATGGAATCCCTGATGCGCTGATGCAGCCCTGGAGAATGGCGTATTGTATCACAGCCGTCCACAATACGAGCACGAAGAGTTTCTGCATTTGGTACCGGGGTTGAGTAGACAAGAGCTTTCAAATGCACCCATAGATGAAAGTCAAGAGGGTTGAGGTCAGGAGAGCGTGGAGGCCATGGATTTGGCCCGCCTCTACGAATCCATCGGTCACCGAATCTGTTGTTGAGAAGCGTACGAACACTTCGACTGAAATGTGCAGGAGCTCCATCGTGCATCAACCACATGTTGTGTCGTACCTGTGAAGGCACATGTTCTAGCAGCACAGGTAGAGTATCCCGTATGAAATCATGATAACGTGCTCCATTGAGCGTAGGCGGAAGAACATGGGGCACAATCAAAACATCACCAACAATGCCTGCCCAAACGTTCACAGAAAATCTGTGTTGATGACGTGATTGCACAGTTGCCTGCGGATTCTCGTCAGCCCACACATGTTGATTGTGAAAATTTACAATTTGATCACGTTGGAATGAAGCCTCATCTGTAAAGAGAGCAATCGTAAAATGCGTTTTAGACGGATACGTGCCGAGTAAAACTGTGAGGGACGGGAAAAACCCACCGTGGTTCAACAACAAGGTTAGGAAACTACTGCGAAAGCAGAGAGAGCTTCACTCCAAGTTTAACCGCAGCCAAAACCTCTCAGACAAACAGAAGCTAAACGAAGTCAAAGTTAGCGTAAGGAGGGCTATGCGTGAAGCGTTCAGTGAATTCGAATGTAAAATTCTATGTACCGACTTGACAGGAAATCCTAGGAAGTTCTGGTCTTACGTTAAATCAATAAGTGGCTCGAAACACCATATCCAGACACTCTGGGATGATGATGGCATTGAAACACAGGATGACACGCGTAAAGCTGAAATACTAAACACCTTTTTCCAGGGCTGTTTCACAGAGGAAGACCGCACTGCAGTTCCTTCTCTAAATCCTCGCACAAACGAAAAAATGGCTGACATCGAAATAAGTGTCCAAGGAATAGAAAAGCAACTGGAATCACTCAACAGAGGAAAGTCCACTGGACATGACGGGATACCAATTCGATTCTACACAGAGTACGCGAAAGAACTTGCCCCCCTTCTAACAGCCGTGTACCGCAAGTCTCTAGAGGAACGGAAGGTTCCAAATGATTGGAAAAGAGCACAGGTAGTCCCAGTCTTCAAGAAGGATCGTCAAGCAGATGCGCAAAACAATAGACCTATATCTTTGACATCGATCTGTTGTAGAATTTTAGAACATGTTTTTTGCTCGCGTATCATGTCGTTTTTGGAAACCCAGAATCTACTCTGTAGGACTCAACATGGATTCCGGAAACAGCGATCGTGTGAGACCCAACTCGCTTTATTTGTTCATGAGACCCAGAAAATATTAGATACAGGCTCCCAGGTACATGCTATTTTCCTTGACTTCCGGAAGGCATTCGATACGGTTCCGCACTGTCGCCTGATAAACAAAGGAAGAGCCTACGGAATATCAGACCAGCTGTGTGGCTGGATTGAAGAGTTTTTAGCAAACAGAACATAGCATGTTGTTATCAATGGAGAGACGTCTACAGACGTTAAAGTAACTTCTGGCGTGCCATAGGGGAGTGTTATGGTACCATTGCTTTTCAAAATGGCTCTGAGCACTATGGGACTCAACTTCTGAGGTCATTAGTCCCCTAGAACGTAGAACTAGTTAAACCTAACTAACCTAAGGACATCACACACATCCATGCCCGAGGCAGGATTCGAACCTGCGACCGTAGCGTTCTCGCGGTTCCAGACTGCAGCGCCTAGAAACGCACGGCCACATTGCTTTTCACAATATATATAAATGACCTAGTAGATAGTGTCGGAAGTTCCATGCGGCTTTTCGCGGATGATGTTGTAGTATACAGAGAAGTTGCAGCATTAGAAAATTGTAGCGAAATGCAGGAAGATCTGCAGCAGATAGGCACTAGGTGCAGGGAGTGGCAACTGACCCTTAACATAGACAAATGTAATGTATTGCGAATACATAGGAAGAAGGATCCTTTATTGTATGATTATATGATAGAGGAACAAACACTGGTAGCAGTTACTTCTGTAAAATATCTGGGAGTATGCATTCGGAACGATTTGAAGTGGAATGATCATATAAAATTAATTGTTGCTAAGGTGGGTACCAGGTTGAGATTCATTGGGAGAGTCCTTAGAAAATGTAGTCTATCAACAAAGGAGGTGGCTTACAAAACACTCTTTCGACCTATACTTGTGTATTGCTCATCAGTGTGGGATCCGCACCAGATCGGGTTGACGGAGGAGATAGAGAAGATCCAAAGAAGAGCAGCGCGTTTCGTCACAGCGTTATTTGGTAACCGTGGTAGCGTTACGGAGATATTTAGCAAACTCAAGTGGCAGGCTCTGCAAGAGAGGCGCTCTGCATCGCGGTGTAGCTTGCTCGCCAGATTTCGAGAGGGTGCGTTTCTGGATGAGGTATCGAATATATTGCTTCCCCTACTTATACCTCCCGAGGAGATCACGAATGTAAAATTATAGAGATTCGAGCGCGCACGGAGGCTTTCCGACAGTCGTTTTCCCGCGAACCATACGCGACTGGAACAGGAAAGGAAGGTAATGACAGTGGCACGTAAAGTGCCCTCCGCCACACACCGACGGGTGGCTTGCGGAGTATAAATGTAGATGTAGATGTAGAAATGAGGATTGACACATTGTTGGATGAACCATTCGCAGAAGTGTACCCGTGGAGGCCAATCAGCTGCTGATAGTGCCTCCACACGCTGTACATGGTACGGAAACAACTGGTTCTCCCGTAGCATTCTCCATACAGTGACTTGGTCAACGTTACCTTGTACAGCAGCAACTTCTCTGACGCTGACATTAGGGTTATCGTCAACTGCACGGAGAATTGCCTCGTCCATTGCAGGTGTCCTCGTCGTTCTAGGTCTACCCCAGTCGCGAGTCATAGGCTGGAATGTTCCGTGCTCAATTGCTTCGAACGTCTTCCAGTCGGGTCACCTGCGTTCTGGAAATCTGTCTCGATACAAACGTACCGCGCCACAGCTATTGCCCCGTGCTAATCCATACATCAAATGGGCATCTGCCAACTCCGCATTTGTAAACATTGCACTGACTGCAAAACCACGTTCGTGATGAACACTAACCTGTTGATGCTACGTACTGATGTGCTTGATGCTAGTACTGTAGAGCAATGAGTCGCATGTCAACACAAGCACCGAAGTCAGCATTACCTTCCTTCAGTTGGGTCAACTGGCGGTGAATCGAGGAAATACAGTACATACTGACGAAACTAAAATGAGCTCTGACGTGGAAATTAAGTGTTTCCGGACACATGTCCACATAACATCTTTTCTTTATTTGTGTTTGAGGACTATTTCCTGAAAGTTTGGCCGTACCTTTTGTAACACCCTGTAGGCTATAACGATCTGCCTTAGGAACAGACGATGGCGGAGTCAGATTAACAGCAATAGATAAATAAAATAAAATAAATTCGTTTCCTCCACCCATTCCGTGTGTACCTTCTTTTTTTTATTTTGTCGAGAAGTATATACCGCAATGATAGGGTGTTGGCCGGTGGTTAATGTAACCATACGATATTATCTAGTGAAATTTGTACGGAATCCGACTAGTTTAATATTTGGATGAAGTTAGCGTTTAAGGTTAGTCAAACATGGTAGTAAGATGCATTTATAGACGCCGTACTTCAGGAGCAGTAGGATGGAAATTTTCAGGGAAAATTTCCTGATCACATTATTGTATTACTGCGATACTTCAACTTACCAGCTCTAGAGCGGGAGATTCGAATAATTAGGACGAGTAGTAGGGACAGGAAATCGCATGGGATTGTTCAGAATGCCTTTTCCGGAAATTCTCTTGAGAATTAACAAGCGTCCGACTAGTGAGGGTAAAATCTTACATTTACTGGCTAGAAATAGGTCTCAGTGTTTCGATTCAGTTAACGTAGGGCAGGTGATTACATATCGTAGTATAGTTATAGCGTCACTGACTTCTGGTTTCAAAAGGAATGTAAGGAAAATTCGGAGAATACTTCTGCTTACTAAATGTGACAAAGAACAGAGTTACCGAGAGAGGTGGCGCAATGGTTAGCATATGAATTCGCATCTGGGAGGACGACGGTTCAAACCCGCGTCTAGGCATCCTGAGCTAGGTTTTCCTTGACTTCTCTAACTCGGTTTAGGCAAATGCCGCGATAGTTCCTTTAAAACCGCGCCAATAACTTCCTTGCCCATCCTTCCTAAAGCGACGTGACCGATGACCTCGCTGTTTGCTCCCCTACCCTGAATCAACCAACCAAAGAACAGAGTTCAAATTACCTGAGTAGTCAACAAGAAACATTCGTCTCTGAGTCCGAAAATGTTGAGAATAAATGGACAAAGATGAAGAGTATTGGACAAAACTCCTTAAAGAAGTATTTATCCAGCAAAATCGTAAGGGATGGGAACGATTTGGAGTGGCTAGACAGACATGCTAAACAGCTGCTACAAAATCAAAGACGGCTTCATTGTACGATTAAATCTCGCAGCCAAACAAAAGAAGAACGAAGCTAAAATTTAGGGCAAGGAGAAACATGTTCTAAGCTCTCAACGAATACGAAACTACTATTCTGACTAGCAAACTGGTGTAAAATGCTAAAACGTTTTGGTCTTAGGTTCAAGCAGCATACGAATTAAGGCTTTCAGGTTCCTGTTCTAGCAGTAACCTACCATAAAAATACGTTTGGATTAAAGGACACTACTCAACGAAATGCAGAAGCGTTGTAGGAAAGTTCTTTAGAATGTAAATACTTTTGGATTAAAGGAGACCACTCACCGAATAACATAAGCGTTGAATTGTCGATAAGCACACACGAAAGAAAGAAAACTTGCTAGCTTCGCAGTTATCCGTTGACGAGCTAGAGTGAAACAGACACACACGCACACACACACACACACACACACACACACACACACACGCACGCACGTGCGCAGGCGCCCCTACATGGTGTTGGCTGGAAGGGCATAGGCGTGTGTGCGTGTGTGTGTGTGTGTGTGTGTGTGTGTGTGTGAGTGTGTGTGTATGTGTGTCCTTCAATCCAAAAGTGTTTGCATAGTAACCTAGCATAGGTAGGAAAACGAAGCGTTCCTAAGAAAAAAGTACTGGCCATTCTCGTTCCAAGAAAGATTGTCGAACATGTGCACAGAACTTGTATAAATCGTTTTATGCTCGCTTATTACGGCTTTTCATTTGGCTGAAAGTATCCTCTGTAGGAATCAACATAAAGTCCGTAAACAATGATCGTGTGAAACACAGCTCGATCTGTTTCTCCCCAAGACCCAGGTGGCGGTGTATTTCGGCGCCCAGGCTGATGCCGTGTTCTTGAATTCCGGAAGGCGCTCGATACAGTATCACACTGTCGCCTTACGAACAAGAAGGGAAAGTACGGAATATAAAATCGGCTTTGTGACTGAACGAAGGAATTCCTAACAAATACAACACAGCACGTCATTCTTAACGAAGAGGAATCTTCAGATGCAAAGGTAACTTCGAGCTTTCCACAAGGGAATGTTACAAGACTATTACTTTTCACAAGTAAGTGGCCTAGTGGATAACAACGGTAGCTGCATGAGGCAGTCCGCGGATTTTGCTTGTTTTTGCAGAGAAATTACCGAGATAGGAGGCGCAAAGATTATCACACTGGACTCGCATTCGGGAGGAAGACGGTTCAAATCCTCGTCCGGCATTCCAGATTTAGTGGTTTTCGTGATACCCGTAAGTCGTTGAAGGCAGATGCTGGGATGGTTCCTTAGAAAGGGCTCGGCCACCTTCCTTCCCCATATTCGGCACAGTCCGAGCTTGTGCTACGTCTCTAATGACCTCAATTTCGACGGGACGTTAAACCGTACTCTTTCTTCCTTTCTTTTTTCAGAGAAGTCGCAATGGCAAGAAATTGCAGAGTAACCTCATCATAAACCAATATGACGTTTTTCATATAAATGAGCGGAATGACCCGTTATTGTATGACTACACGATTGCCAAAAAAGCACTGGAAGCTGCAAGACCCATCAAATATCTGGCAGTATGTGTATGGAGTGATTCAACTCTCCAGCGGACGCGCTGGCGTATAAAAAACGCTAATAAAATTTAATTTTTGAAAGTTTACATCGTTTTTGGGCCTGGGCAAACAGCTCTTCCTTCATCATTCCTTCTGATAAAGTACTGATAAGTTTCTTTCCACTGTTGGTCAACTACAGCACGTCTGTCAGAAGTTTAAAGTTGATTGTGTCACGTTTGACGTAAAAAATGCACTACGAGCCTGATCATGTAAGTAAAATTTCTACTGCTTATTTTTTCTCCTTTCACTAATATAGCTAGTGTTTTGTGTCTGATTTTGTATGCACGTGTCCTATAAAGTACAAAAGATGATTTTTCGTTCTGATCGTGTAAAAACATAACAGCTGACGAAGTTTATGAGCTATCCAATACGATTCTCGATGCTGAAATAGAGTAGACCTCTTCAGATGGGGATGAATACATTTCTGAATAAGAAGATGAAGCCATTGACTATAACGAACATTATTCACAAATTGAGCAGGAATGCTATCCTGAAGATGATTATAGTGAAGATATAATGGGCTTGCAAATGAGATGTATTTCATAGGAGGAGACAGAGTAAACCGAAGAAAATCTGCAATGTCAATAAAAGGTAAACAAAAAAAAATATTCTGAAAGCACATTGGTTTATTACAATAAGGTTAGAAACTGTGAATCTTAACGAGAGAAGCCATTTAAGTTAAATAGTAAAACAAAACCGGTTTACGGATTGAATGTTGAGAACCCCTATACATAATTCTACTACAGGGAAGCCACTTATAACAAATACTATGAATTAAACAACTCGGAATAATAAGAGTACTAATAAATGAGGTACTCCTTAAACACGGCTGCACCGTAGTGCTGTATTCGTATGGAGTACAAAGTACGCCGCGTACCCACTAATGTTGGAGGAATGCACGCGCCCGCTAGTGGCTTGAAGTGGAAGAATAGCATGCAACAAATCTCAGGACATGCAGATGAAAGACTGGAATTCATTGGAAGAATTCTCAGGAAGTTTGATTCACTCACGAAGGAGGTAGCTTACATAACCCTCGTCCGACCGAAACTCGAATACTGGTCGTCAGTTTGGGACGCGTACAAGAAAGGATTGATAGACTAAATAGAGAAGATCCAAATAAGAGAAGTGTATATCTACACAGATTCTTCTCGCAAAAACACAAAAGCGTCACGCTGGCGCTCAGTCAACTACAGTGACACACTTACAAGAGAAGTGCTGTACATCGTTGTGCGGTTAACCGTTAAAATCCGTAAGCGTATTTTCCTGCTAGAGTCAGTCACAATCACACTACTTTACTCTCCTGGGTATATCTAGCGAAAAGACCATTAAGGTAAAACGTAAGATATTCGTGTTCACGCGGAGGGTTACCAGCATCTATCTTCCAGCGAACCATCGCGACTGGAACAAGAAAGAACAAAAAAAAGTAGGGGGAGGGGAATTATACACTACCGGCTGCTACTAAATTAGCAACACACCGATAATGCTACTCCTGCCAAAGGATTTTAATTTGACCGTAATCATGCGTATAATATAACTATTTGGACTGACTTTACTTCATACGGAAATTATGTTTTGCAAACAAGATCCCAATTACTAGCGCAATTCATCAAGCATCATGACTGGCATAAATAACACAGAAGGAATATTAACCATTTTTTGTATAACTGGCTCTCAGTGACGCTATCTGTATATTAAAGCAGAAAGATACTGAGTATTTTAGGTAACTACTAATGGTGGAGCAATATTGTCTTTTACAAGAGGTTCTTTTATCAGCTTACGTATTGGAAAAGACTGTCCTTGAAATGGTTGTCAGGTAACTACGTTCTATATCCTTATTATTATTTGTATTCTAAAGGATCATTTACCATTTAGGTCAAATGGAACATGTGATACCTTGATCCAGTATAGTTTGAGTAGACGTAGTCAGCTACTTAATATAGCACACAGATGTTACAGAGCTGACAAGTGAACATCATTAATGCTGTAATTGTAATATAAAACTTAAATAAACTTAAATCCGGCTCAACAGTTAGCTAGGGGACCCAGAAACTAATCTATCAGTAGCCTTAGATCAAGGATGAATATTTTAGTCAAAACACAATATGAGAAAAACTGTTAACAATACACACACGAAATTATAAACACTATTACTTCCAAAGCTGCATAATAATTAATTCTTATGCTGGACCTTCAAAGTCTACTAACCAGTAACAGTTCTAGATCATCACCGTTTTTTCATGTACATGTAATTCTGTACAGAAATTTCAATAAGAGCAATGTTTAAGTTGAATTTTATAAATATTTTCCTGCAACTGAACTTTGGTGAAACTTTAACTATCATTTTATGAAAACCACGTGGTGTACATCCAAACTTACACGCAATGAGTAATTATGAAACTTACAACTCCACAAAGTATATTAAATGTACATAATCTGAAGGACAATCAAACAATTTAAAATAAAAGATTCTAAATTTGTTTATATTCAACTGAGTGAAAGTCCAAATACGCAATAGCTGTATAAATGTGTTTCTCTCTGTATGACGATCGGTTTCATACCCTGTAGGTATATCTCCAGGTCATATAAAACTAATACTTTATGTTCCACGACTTCCGAGGTGCAAGTGCGTATAAAAACATGTCACTCCTTGGTAAAACCATGGGTGAACCGGCAGATGGACATCCGATCCGAACCGTGCATGATCAGTAAAACATCTCTAAAACTCTGTCAAAAGACGTGCTCGGATAGCATAGCATAAAATCGTCGTCAAAATCCGCGGGACAAAAAAAGACTTAAGAGGCACACAATCCGTGGGTGTTGCCAACATTCTACAATGTATTGGCAAGCGTCAAATAGATTCAGTGTGTGGCCAGCTCTGTAACGGGGAGCTATTGCGTATTTGGACTTCCATTCAGTTTAATATAAAGTTTTCTGACATGACTTTCCAGTTCAATAAATTAGAATACTCGGAAATATCTTTGTACTAGTGATTGTACCCTGTCTAGGTAAGTGACTAAGGAAGGACATAAATTTGTTATTGAAAAAGAAACCACATAACTGGTTCTCACAGTTATACAGTACTCAACTGATAATTTGAGACGAAGGTGGTGGCAGTGTCGATCTTCTGTGGCTATTCAAAACAGGCGGCAAAAGTATCCATGGCTCTTACTTCTTGCTCTGAAAATTCTTTTCTTAGCGTCGGATTGTCGTAGTACAGAGCTAGCAAATGTACGCCATGAACAATAAGCCAAATTACTCCCACATCCGATGTATCTTTTATAATTTTGCTGTTCTTATTGCTTTCTTCAGTTCACAAAATGCGAACACTTAACCTGCTAGCTACGGACTAGGTCTTTCCACAAAAGAACCTCACGGCTCGACCGCCAGATCCACCTTGTGGGGTAACCGCACGGTCTGGGGCACCTTGTCACGGTCCAGAGCACCTTTTCACGGTCCGCGCGGCTCCCTCCGTCGGAGGTTCGAGTCCTTCCTTTGGCATGGGTGTGTGCGTGTGTGTGTTATCCATAGCGTAAGTTAGTTTCAGTTAGCTTAAGTAATGCGTAATCTTAGGGACTGATGACCCCAGTAGTTTGGTCCCAAAAGACCTTACCTTACCAATCCACCTTTTCTGTTCCTGCCAAGCCAGTTTCGTTGCAGAGGGGCTTCCCTCCATGTTTTACATGATTACAAACGTACTTGCCCTATGCGTGAACCAATATTACTAGCAACGTTTTAACATTTCCATTCTTTTACAGTACATTACTTTTCAAATTAGTTCCATAGATTAATTACAATTACAAAAATTATCATGAATAATGAATAAAACATTTACATGTGTGCTACATCAAATAGCACAGTTATACAGAAGTCACACTAAGTAAAAACAGACAAATAAGTTAAATAAGGTAGTTATAGATTGCATCAGTAATAGTGTTACAGGGAGAGAATAACAGGAGGACGAGATTAGTGTTTAATGTCCCGTCGACAATGAGGTAATTAAAGAGGGATCATAAGCTGAGATGCCGCCCGCGGTGGTCGTGCGGTTCTAGGCGCTGCACTCCGGAACCGCGGGACTGCTACTGTCTCAGGTTCGAATCGTGCCTCGGGCATGGATGTGTGTGATGTCCTTAGGTTAGTTAGGTTTAAGTATTTCTAAGTTCTAGGGGACTGATGACCTAAGATGATACGTCCCATAGTGCTCAGAACCATTTGAACCATTTGAACCACAAGCTCAGACCATGGAAGGATGGAGAAGGAATACGGCCGTTCCCTTTCAAAGGTACCATCCCACCATTTGCCTTCAGCGATATGGGAAAATCACGGGAAACCTAAATCGGGAGGGCCAGATGCTGGTTTGAACCGTCGTCCTTCCGAATACGAGTCCAGTCGCCACCTCACTCGGTGAGGAAAGGGAAGCGTGACAGTGTTATACATACTACTCTTATCTATCCATTAGCCGTACGGAGTGACTGGGCAGTTAGAGGCGCCATGTCACAGATTCTGCGGTCACTCCCACCTTGGTTCGAGTCCTCCCTCGGGCATAGGTGTGTGTATTGTTCTTAGCATAAGTTAGTTTAAGTAGTGTGTAATTCAAGGGACCGATGACCTCAGCAGTTTTGTCCCTTAGGAATTCCACAAATTTGATCCTTATTCTTCACCCATTGTACGGGTGGCTTGCAGAGTGTAGATGTAGGTGTAGATGTAGATACAGGGTCATGTCCGCACCATTGTATGCACAATATCGAAAATATTACCCTAAGTCTTGTAGTGAACTGAACACAAAACGATCCATAACTTCTGGTTTATTTCTGACAGCAAGAATGAGAACGCCTTCATAACCTGTCTGGAGTTAAAAACATCCAAGATCAGACAACCAAATTCCTCCTTAAATTTCAGTAGCGCGAACATGATAAACGTGGACGTAAGCACCAGGAACAACTTGTTGTTTTTTCTAAGCACGAATTAATAGGTGTGAATATACTACAAACATTAGCGCTCATGAAATTTGAAAATATGAAACAAGGAGAACGTGTCATGTTCCCTGGGTGTAACTGAAATATTCTAGAACCTAATGTATCACCGATGGTTAGAGATCACTCTAAATATACTCAGCTAGTGCATCAACATTCCATTTAAATATTCACATAAATATGTACTTCACTACAGGAACTCAGAAAGACCATTATTGGTTAAGTATATTACTATTACCATAAGCTGCAGAGCAAACGTCTTACACATTACATGAAAAGACACACGGTGTAACATTACAGGACAGTAGACAGTGTAGTCTGCAGTCCATATGAAGAGAGGTTGAGCTAGCCAGCAAGTACGTTTTCGTTTCCCGATCGTGGTTATTTTAATACTTCGTTTGCTGCATAGTCTCACTACGTCTTTATGAATAAGGAAGAATCTCTCATCATTGAGCTTTATTTTGTGATATAAATACTATATAACAACATTTCAAATACCAATGTGCTGTAACTATTGGTGTCATATTCGTCCAGCGCCCTCTCGCTTGATTTCAGGCGGACAAACTTGCTCGCACGCCAACGGCGCAGCCGAGCCCCTTTGTACCGGGTAACGGCGACCTTAGGCGTTGCGAAGTCTGGAGAGCAGAGAACGCTTCCACTGGACATAAAGGCTGCTCCCCATCGCCTCTCATGTTTCCCTGTGTACACAGGCATCACGTTAGGTACGATAGTATTTTTCACGCTCTCAACACAAATAAACCTGAAATTAAACTGCTGTTACAAAGACTGTTTTACTGTAATCACAGCATGAGAAAGGTTGCGAAATTAGAGTTTGTCACAAACTAACTCACAGTTGATGCGAAGAAATTTCAAATATGTGTAAATTAATGTAAACATACTAAGAAACAAAATAACCCTTTTGATCAACACTGAATATAATTTTCAGATTCAACATCACCATACACAAACCTTTGAGAGATAAGTTCCATGACAGCCTGTTCCCTTAACATCAAGAATCCTGCCGCCTGGTGTTAGTATGAATCCCTGCATAACGTTCATTATTCTATTCATTAATTATCCACTGTCCATAACGTTAAGCTAGTGAAATGTTATAGGCAGGCACAACTGCCAGATAACACAGGTGAACACAAGAGTTCACAAATCAATACAAGTTATTAATTCATTTTTATTAGGCCGCGTTCTTGTTTGTCTGTCTGTTTGGTACAAATTAAATTAACCTTTCTACGAGCTAGGGACCTGATATTCTTAACAATGCTTACAGCTTTGTGACAACGCAATATTAGCTCCTTTTCTGGTCGATCTGTTGAGTTCTTTGGTAGGCGAAGGTACGTGCGTGATAACAGTTGGTAACACCTCACATCTAGACTGCCTTGCACAACTGGGATGTTGTGCATATTGTATTGGAATGTGATTCCGGGAGTATATGTGCAGATGGGCTGACCAGAGAGGGGAAGAGGTGGAAATGGATGATGAGAGAGGGGATGGATGAGGTGGATAGAAATAGTGGGAGGAGGTGGAGGAGATGGACAGAGAGAGAGAGAGAGAGACAGAGAGGAGAGAGGGGGAGGAGGAGGTTGGTAGAGAGAGTGAGTAGGAGAAGATGGACAGAAAGAGAGGGAGGAGGAGATGTGTACCATACATTTGACATTCACTTACAATGGCGAAGCTGCAGATATAAAGCTAGCTTTCAAATTAAAGTCTTATAAAAATTTAAATAAAAAGTCATTCTCCCTGTGAAATTTAACAGTTTTAGTTCTTATAATCTCGTCAAAACTTTTAAAATCCATTTAGAAACGTCAAACCAACAAGACTAAGAAGCAGAAAATAATTGCTTAAACGAATATTAATTTTTAATATAACACGTTTTTAAATTGGACTAAAAATTATAAAATAATTTCTCTTAGTCCATACAAATTCCTAACCCCACACAGATAATCCTGCGAAATACTTGTAAGATTTAGCACAAAAATGTGGGGAGCATGCAGTTGATAATGAACTGTTCGTGCATCAGCTTTGCACTACATGTACCCCACGTTTTCTATTTGAAACCTTAGAAACAGTTTCGTAGCTATTAAAAATTTACAAACACGAGTTAACCGGGCAGTCTGAATAGGTTTGGGGATTTGCATTCGTATTGGAGAATTATTTTGCACCTTGTAGTCGAATTTAAAAGGTGTTGTATTAATTTTTTCAAACAATTACTTTGCAGTTGAAATCACCCATTGACTGTTGGTGATTGGAACATCTGGCTAAGTGCTCAGGATTCGTGCTACCGTTGTGCAGTAATGAACACTTAAGTCTGCTTGTAGGAGTTCAAGTAACGCCCTCTGCTGAATCAGTTTAAAAATTTAGGGAATATGTGCATCCAGTTCACCGTTAATGCAGCACATGCGCCTCCAGCGGTGATACTCAGGTAAATGTCCTCACATCCAACCTGCAGATACGTGAGCGACCCTTTCTTTCCTGAAGTCACATATTCAAGGGAGGGATATAGTGTTCATGAGGCCAAATAACATTTTGTGCAAAGAGTTTATATTTTTGCATACAGAAATTTCCAAATTTTACGGTATATTCATAATTTTTACTTTTTGGACCGTCTGAGTACAACTGAATGAAACACAATTTTCGTGCCATACGAGTTCAAAATGGTTCAAATGGCTCTGAGCACTATGCGACTTAACTTCTAAGGTCATCAGTCGCCTAGAACTTAGAACTAATTAAACCTAACTAACCTAAGGATATCACACACATCCATGCCCGAGGCAGGATTCGAACCTGCGACCGTAGCGGTCACGCGGTTCCAGACTGAAGCGCCTTTAACCGCACGGCCACACCGGCCGGCGCCATACGAGTTCACCTTTATTATCTGCAAGTCATCTTCATTGGCCTGGAATATGTACATATTTTTACTATTTAGTTTTCATTTTTGGCAATGTACCTATAGGTTATAAACAGTTCTGGTGGTTGGTTTTTGTTATTATGTAGTAGTATTTTGAGCTGTACTTACATGTTTCGCGGACGATTTA
The DNA here is from genome assembly GCF_023864345.2 of Schistocerca serialis cubense. Taxonomy (NCBI): domain Eukaryota; kingdom Metazoa; phylum Arthropoda; class Insecta; order Orthoptera; family Acrididae; genus Schistocerca; species Schistocerca serialis. The sequence continues at coordinate 315,447,939 of NC_064640.1, read as the reverse complement.
CTTCATATTACGCTTCTGTTCAATTTTTGGTGCGGTTCCCCTTCTTATAAATGCAACTTGCGCTTTTTTTCCCACATTTCACAGCGCTAGGAACTGAGCACTTGTTTTGATGCAATATTTTGGTTTGTGTTGCCGACTGTCGAATGTTATTGCCAAAGATCGAATGTTATTGCCAACTTTCGAGTGTATCTGTGATCTGTATTTGGTGTACGCATTTTCTTTTGCGCTCGTGTGTGTGTGTGTGTTTGTGTGTGTGTCCAGAAGGCGAAAAGGAGGAGATACGGTTTTTTTTCCTGCCTGCGTGAGAGGGACGATTTTTATCTATTCATTTCTTTTATTAAGTGTAGTAGGGAGCCTGTACTGATGTGTGTTTGTTTATTTATCACATGTATGTTTTCAGCGATGGCTTTCTGAATGTGGAAGTTTTCTTGCATTTGTATAAGATGTTAGTCATGGTTGCTTATTCTCATTATTTTCATTTCTTGTTCTATGTTTGTTTCGTACTTCCAACACGTGATATGTTCTTTGTATCGTGTTTTAAAATTCCTGCATGTCATGCCTATGTATACTGCATCACAACTTCAACATTCACGTTTATATATTCCTGATCGTTGTAATTTTACCTCTTAGTAGCTGATTGGCTTAGGTGTGATTGCAGGGTTTGCTCAGTCTTATATGCTATTTGGAAGCCCTGTCTCTTTAGGATGTTCGAAACTCTGTGTGTTAATTTATATGTGTAAGTCACAGTGTACCATCTGGTTCTTTTCTGTGTGGTGGTGTCATCGTGTGTGTTTGTAGGTTTGCAGCTTGTGAGTTCTCTTGTGTTCTGGAAGTGTTGTGTTTGTTTTGTATTTGTGTTTTTCTTTTTTGATTGAGCCTGTGTACTCCATGTGTGTCATACCCATTGTTCCTAGCTATTTGCATGACTCTACTCATTTCTTTTTCATAGGTTCTCTTGCTGAGCGGGATTCTGTTTTTTAACATCAGTCAACACAACTTGTTGTAAGATATACATTATCGTTTTTTAGAGTGCCATAGGGAACCAGTTGTACTGGTGCTGTGTATCCAGTGGCACCACATACCGCCAAGCGAGGTTCTGGGCCATATGCCGCTGATGAATACATTCTGGTAAAGTTCGTTCTCCTTGAAGCCTTCACCCGAGCAGTGATAATGAATTCAGATTGTATTATCTTACAACAAAAATATTTGTCTTACATCATAGCGTCTTAGCCCTAGATGTACGGAAACATTTAGTTACAATCATTTCATCTTTAAACTCTACCATTGGTCCATATTTGCATAAAAAACGACAATATGGCACTGTGGGTCACTTTGACTCAAAAAACCTTTTTTATTTATTTATTCCCTAAATTAGTATCTATCGCCATAATCAGTGGGTTCTTTGATTCTAAAACATGCAAAAAAAGAAAAATTAACATACCTACAAACATTGTAGATCATTATTATATGAGTACCCTTTGGTTCCAAATATTGTGTTCTGTGAACAGTCTGAAAATGCCTTATTTGGCAGTATGTGGCAGTATGGTTATTAATTTCTTGCCGCTGTTTCCGTCATATTTTCTGTGCTTTTTTTTGCCGTTTCTTTGGCATACAGCATGTGGGTGTACTGTGTTGATATTACTATGTAGCTCCTCTACTCTACTTTGTGTTTCATCTATGAGACAGATTATGCCATCAACATATCGGTAGCAGTATATTATTTAGTACCCTTCTTGTTTTACAGTGTTTTTGAGTATTGTGTTCTCTATACGATCCAAGAATATATTGGCTAAGGTTCCACAGATGGGGGACCCGATGGGTAGCCCGACTTGTTGCAAATAAAAGTAATTGTTGAAAGTGAAGTAACTTTTATTTGCAACGAGAGGACCTAGTCACTGCGTCCCCCATCAGTGCTACTTTAGCCAACATTTTGTTGGATCAGATAGAGAGCACATTATTCAACAGCATTTTAAAACAAGAAGGTTACAAAATAATATACTGCTACCGGTACGCGCACGGCATAATCTGTCTTATATATGAAACACAAGGCACGGTAGACGAGCTAACATCAACACAGCACACCCACAAACCCACTTTACATTCGAAACCGAAAAAAAGAAAAAGAAAGAAAGTAAATTTACTGGATCTTACAGTTACAAGTAACACCCAATCATTATAAATTTACCGTGTACAGAAAATCTACATACACACATACTGTAATCCATAGCTCATCCAGCCACTCTAAACCTCAGAACTATGCCAGTTTCACACACAAGCTCCTCAGGATAAACAGAACACCTCTTAAGCCAGTAAACTACACACAGCAATTAAATGTGGCTCTGAGCACTATGGGACTTAACATCTATGGTTATCAGTCTCCAAGAACTTAGAACTACTTAAACCTAACTAACCTAAGGACATCACACAACACCCAGTCATCACGAGGCAGAGAAAATCCCTGACCCCGCCGGGAATCGAACCCGGGAACCCGGGCGCGGGACGCGAGAACGCTACCGCACGACCACGAGCTGCGGACCAATTAAATGTAATCAGACATATTGCTGTTGAAAATGATTACAGAACAGACACCACAGACAAGCTCAACAACAACGTAAAAGTGAAAGATAATAATAGTGCCCCCCACTCAAGAGCACAACCAAAGGTTCTGAAAACACCGAGGCAGAACACGCTCACAAAATAGCAGACCGGACCACACCCTGAATCAGAGACGGATGGTACACACTAATACAGTAATAAAATAGCACATAGAATTTGGAACATATTGAAAAAGCAAGGGATCCCAGCAACATTCGGTACAAAGAACACAGTTCAACAAAGGCTAACAAGGGAACCTCCCCGTCGCACCCCCCTCAGATATAGTTATAAGTTGGCCCAGGCATAGGCCTTGTAAAACGGAACACAGATCAATCGAGAAAGCAGGAAGAGGTTGTGTGGAACTATGAAAAAAATAATCAAAATATACAAACTGAGTAGTCCATGTGCAAGATACGCAACATCAAGGAAAGTGTAAGCTTACGAGCGCCGTGGTCCCGTGGTTAGCGTGAACAGCTGCGGAACGAGTGGTTCTTGGTTCAAGCCTTCTCTCGAGTGAAAACTTTAATTTTTTATTTTAAGACAATTCTCAAAGTTCAGGCACTCACACTTAATCAACTTCGCTCTCCAAAATTCCAGGACATGTTTAGATTTGCTTGGACATATGCAGGATTTGACGGTCTACAGACGGAAACATTTGAAAACGTAAAAAACGTGTTTTGACAGAGCACAGGGAAAACTGTGCGACTGTGAAACTGTTGCATTTATTTGTTGCAGTTTATGTGACAAACTCTTATGTTTTCATCACTTTTTTGGGAGTGTTTATCACATCCACAAGAAAACCTAAATCGGGCAAGGTAGAAGAATCTTTTTACCCATTCGCCAAGTGTGCAAGTTAGGTGGATCGACAACATATTCCCGTCATGTGACGCACATGCCGTCACCAGTGTCGTATAGAATATATCAGACGTGTTTTCCTGTGGAGGAATCGGTTGACCTATGACCTTGCGATCAAATGTTTTCGGTTCCTATTGGAGAGGCCCGTCCTTTCGTCTACTAATCGCACGGTTTTGCGGTGCGGTCGCAAAACACAGACAGTAAACTTATTACAGTGAACAGAGACATCAATGAATGAACGGACAGATCGTAACTTTGCGAAAATTAAGAAAGTAAAATTTTCACTCGAGGGAAGACTCAAACCAAGGACCTCTGGCTCCGCAGCTGCTCACTCTAACCACGGGACCATGGCGCCCCTCAGTTCATGTTGTCCATAATGTTGCTTATGTTGCGCATGGACTACTCAGTTTGTATATTTTGCTTATTTTTTCATAGTTCCCCACAACTTCTTCCTGTTTTCTCGATTGATCTGTGTTCAGTTTTTCAAGCCTATCCGCTGCGTCAACTTATAACTAAATCTGAGGGGGGTGCGTTGGGGAGGTTCCCTTGTAAGAGCAGACAAAACAACCTCAGACAAATTCATCTGTTCTAGAACACAACAACTCAAATGTAACGCCTGTCAGGCCCAGTGCATAAGGCAAACAAGCGGAAACTTCCGAACAGGGTACACAGAGAACATGAGAGCTCTGAAGGGTGACAGCAACACTTTCCACTTTTCCAGGACGGTAGTAAATAAAAGCCACAACCAGGAACAGAATTCGTCAGAAACACCCGCTACAATTTTCGTAACCTTCTCAGATTATGCGACACATTCACGTGACACGCGCGAACAGCGAGATGGCACAATGATTTCGGATTACGAACAAAGTGCAAAAGTTATGTTTTTTGTATATTTAAAAGCAGATTCAAGCCGCCCAACAAATCTGAGTACATGAGAAACTACGTAACAACCTAGCACACAACACAGCCGTATCTCTAACACTATTTCAATCCTAGGATTATAACGCTGACAATACCTAAGTTCACTTTTCATATTTGTTTGCTGACAGCCACTCACACATTTGCAGATGACATGCTGTATGTCGAAGAAACACAGAAAATATGCTGGAAACAGCATCAAGAAATGTAAAAACCATGCTGTGACCTAGAGTAAATAAGGCGTTCAGAAACTGTTCCCAGAACAAAATGTTTGGAACCAAACAGTACCCAAGTCATGTTTTAGAATGTTTGTAACTATGCTTTTCTGAATGTTTTAGAATTAAAGACCTCAATGATCATGGCGATATTGCCGATGAAACTAGTTTGGGAAGTAAAGAAATAAAAAACAAAAGTGTTTTGCATCAAATCGGACCCACAATCTCATATTGTTGGTCAACATTTAGTTATTTTATCAGGTACATAGGAAGTCTAAGCCCTTAACTAAATAATCTGTCTTAGAACAGTACAACGTTGATACAGGTTCGGCACGATGTTTGCACACCGTATCTGCTAAGCGTGCCGTAAGCCGGTGGCGCCAGTAAGAAAATAAACACCTCGTTGGCACTACGGCTGTCCGGCGTGATCCGCGACATGTATCGATAAACCCAACTGGGGGCTGGCTTCCACACTGCTTAATTGGCTTCTCATTATTCGCTGACGGACTTGAAAGTGGGAATGAGAATGCGTAGAAGTATTGGTGACTCAGCGGAGTGCGTCCACATTTAAATTACTGATACATCGCCATTGCGGGTGTGATTTTCACGACGAGTGCAACGACTTCGGTGGTAGCTGGAGGTACCTGGCCGTCAGTCGTAATGGGTGTGATGCTAGTATCGTTCCCCACGCAGGTTGTGAGGGAATCAGTATATATTGTCTCCAAAATCATACAACAAAATAAAATTAATCATTGTGACTAGAGATACCACAGGGTGAGGGAAAGTGGTCTCACTGTTAACAGTTCCGTTTGTGGATCATTCAGCAGGTGAACTCTTCACTTTGAATGAACGTCTTCTCATTTTAGTTCCAAACAGTCTGTCAAGGAAATATTGTTCAGGAGGACACTTGGAGTGAGGAAGACATTTTGAGCATGCTCTCCTCATTCTTCGAAGTATGCCTAGGGTAAACTGAAGGTACAGTGTTCTTTGTTGCAGTGCTAGTTAGTCTGCATAGAAATTATACACTCACACAAAGTGATTTCGGATGTGCCTTAGAGAATGCGAGAGGTAAATGACTCTTACTGTTTTGCATTATATCAGATAATTTACTGAGCCAGGTTTCTGGAGAATATATTACATTCTGGTGAGGATTAAGATGTGAGAGGGTTTTTACTTTAAGAAAATAACAACTTACACTCAGATGCAGAAGCGTCAAGTGCAACATTCACGCACGTCGTGCGAGAACTGGCATCCAGGGGTATCAGCAATCAAAATCAGTACGAAACGTCTATAAAGCCAAATGAACAATGACATGCAGTGGACACAATATTAAACGTAAAAACGTACCATTCATTAATTTCGAATGAGCTGCGCGTAACTACAAAAAGAAATGGAATGACATAATGAACAGAAGGTCGAATTGCATTCGAGCAAAACCTGGTTAACTGACTGTGTATTTTTAAGGGATAATCAATAGAAATCGTATAACCAAATAAAATTAATCATTGTGACTGGAGATTTCACAGCGTGAGGCAATGTAGTCTCACTGTTTAGCATTTCGTTTGTATATCATTCAGTAGGTCGGCAGTTGGTTTTGAATGACCGTCTTTTCATTTTAGTTACCAACACTGCGGGAAGGAAATATTTTTCAGGAGGACACTTGAAGTGACGAAATAAAGCTTTATCTTCAGAAGTGCTCATCGTTTCACACTTGCGAAATCAAAATCTGCTCCTGGTAACATGCCATACCGTGTTGTTCCGCATTCTGCACTGTACCATACTTGGATCCTCCTTGGCGTATCGCCCGCAATGTGGTCGAGATACTACTGCCGAAGCCTTCAATACGATTGGAAGCTATCCTCCTGAAGTTATCGAATGTACCTTAAGGTTCCTGTGACGAAACAGTACAATCTCCGTCTGGTCCCAATGCCTCTCAGTCTGGTTCATGTCAGCATGTATCGCATGTAATTCCATTCAGCTGATACTTGCCCATGGCGGAAGGTATTCAGGGAGTGGACACGACATGGTTCGGCGTTTTCGTTTTGAAAGACGAGCCCATCACAGAAATGTAGCCTATAGGGCTGACCAGTATCTGGAAGGCTTTTATTCCGTCAGTTTACAATCGTTACCTTTCCCAAGACGGCGACATACAGACCTATGATATGGCGATACATATAATATTGGCTCAAAACTCAAAACGTGATTGACCCACTTCCCAGTATGGGACCGCACACATGGAAGAGCAGATGTCATTGATACAGGCATCGTTTCACGTTTTCTCTTGGCCACATTTCGAACTCGTCACAGTGCTAGAGACTTGCATTGTTGTTCGTAATGGAACCCTAGTATCCAAATTAATAATGTTTACCCAGCTGCTTACCGTGTGGTCAACAGAGATCTCCCAGTTGTCTTCTAGAAGGCAGCGCGCAGTACCGTTGCATCCACCACTATTAATTCCAGTATCTCATCTTTTGCCCATTGGTATTATTTTCGGAGTTTTTTCAGTCCCAGAACTTTTTCTATTACATTTACTACTCATCATTTATGGACATTACACTGATTTTCCCTAACAGTAATTCCCAGAAGGGCCATTATTTGTTATGTGACAAGTTCTTGGAAGGCAGTCTGATATCTCATTGCCTTCAGATTGTCTGATTTCCAACGTATCACATTCCTTTTCATTAATTTCGCAAATTTCAACTGACAGATTATTAATACTGTGTTATAGTCACTGTTATTCTCAGCACCTGAACAATCTTGCTGTCTATAATTTGATCCTGAATTTTTGTTTCAGCAAAATATAGTAAGTCTGATGTTTTCTTCTATCTCCTTGTTCTTATATGTAGATCATTCTCAAGGGCTCTCGAAGATAGTGTTTGCAGCGGTTGACTTTTGCCTGGAATAAATTTCTTCGTTCTTCCCTCTAATTTCGCTTCCCATGACGAAACATTTTATTTGTTTTCTGCTCCCTGTGTTCAGCGACGACTGCATTAGAGCTTTACAATATGATTTGACATTCAGGGTGGTCAGAAACAGTCTCGAAAGCTTGTAAGGGTGTTGCATAGTAGTTTGTGCTGAGAAATAATTGTTAAGAGAAAAATTGATACGTTGCGCCGTTTCCGAGTTAATGAGCATTGAAATTAACTAATCAGACCGTTACGAGGGAAAGTTCAAGCGGCCCCTCAGAGACGGTGTCTCGAAACGTGTTCTTCATTTGATTTTCTGAAATCGAATAAGAGAACGATACAATGAGACATGGGACGGTAGTTAAGGATCGAATTCGAGCCAAGGGCAGAGCTGTTTGTGCGCTACCACCCACCTTATGAGAACGACTGACACCAATTGTATCTGGTTGGCCGCTTGAATTTACGCGCGCAACAGCCTGAATGGCAAATTTTGGTGCAAAGTAACTCGGAAATGGTGCAGCACAGCCTACACTACAATCCGTTTGACTTGTTATCTAAAGTAGGACAAGAGCCTCAACCAGTTTTTGAGATTAATAGGGTGCAACAGACTCGTAGGAACGACTTTAAGTCTAGTTCAGAAGAAAAGTTACGTTGGAAAAAAATACCTGGCTTGCTACTATGGAACTACAGGAAAAGCGATGTGCAGGATACAAGGCCAGAAGCATCGTGAAACCTAGTACCAAGCTTAGCCAGGTGACAAAGAACATACGGGCCTTGGGCAGAGATTTTGATGGTGACAATAAGATACACATATTAGGAGGAACAGGAAACAGATCGGCTACCAACTTAGAATATACGAGGGCCACTCGAAAAGTGAGGTCTCATTGGTCACGAAATGGACACCACAGTGAAAATCTAAAATGTTTTATTTGTAGCAACTAGCTACATCTTCCAGCTACTTCTGAATATAGTCACCGCTTCGACTTAGACCTCCGTTGCAGCGTTGTACCAACTTTCCAGTACCTTCGTCATAGGAAGAAGCCGCCTGTGCTTGCAGCCAATTCTCTACACTGGTCTGCAGCTTCTAGGCCAAAATGTCTTTTTCATAGCCAGTGCTTCATGTGGGCAGAGGTGAAGCTCAGGGGGAGCCAGTTACAGGTTGTATCGTGGGTGATCAAACACTTCCTATCGAAAACACTGCAAGAACATCTTCACTGTCCTTACGGAGGGCTTCCGAGAATTGTCTTGAAGAAAGAAACGCAAAACACCTGTGTTACGTGGGCTGCATGGCGTCAAGCGAAATCTCTCATCATGCCCCCACACTTGGCGGGAGACACTACTTTCTAGGCATCTTTACGTTCTAATTCTGTGCTCAGAATTAAAAAGAGTGATGTGGTGCATTCGATGGGCATACTGGGGACTTTGTCCAAAGCTTCATCGAACTTTCACCATGGTTTCCATTCCCACCCGATCGTACCTTATCATCGAATAGCCCTTATAGTATTGAGGTGACCTAGAGAAAATAGGAGCAGCTACAGCACACACTCGAGTGCGATTTGTCTAGTTTTTGCAGCGACACGACCAGCCCTGCGTTAAAACATCTGTTAGCCATGTGAACAAAGAGCTGAGCGAGTTTTTTTGACTGAAACAAAGTCTTATATCTGTGCTGTCTCCATTGCTGCGATTGGGAGATAGGAATACACTGATCGTGGCCTACACCTGACTAGAAGAGGGAGGGAAAGGTTAGCTGGGCAACTTGCAGCAAGTGTAAGAGAGGCCACAAGCACACAAGACGAAATCCCTGTGATTGTTGGAATCAATAGCGGCACATTGTTTATATTAGAGTCAGGATACAGACAGGGAGTATTTAAAGAAATTAGAGCAGTAAAATAATATGTACGATAGTTTCCAGAAGAATAAAATTAATTTCTTTCATCACAACGTTAGAGGGTTGGAAAACAAAATACCTGGGCTTATTTTATGGCTAGAAGATGCGGAAAATTATGAAATAATAGATGTTCTATGTCTCTGTAAATACCACGTAATCACAGGGATGGAGAAGTTAAATATCAGGGGTTAAAGACTAGCAAAATTTTCGAGTAGGGTTAACATTGAAGAAGGAGGAGTTGGAACTTATGCAAAAGGCCAGAAATATCGAAACAAATAGCTTCCATGTTGATCAGAACCAAGAAGCATGTGCTTGTGAGTTGTTACTGCAGAATACTACTCTGATAATTGTAACAGTCCACAGATCACCTATGGGATACTTTCAGATATTTATGAGAAATTTGGATGCATTATTGAGCTACCTGTCAGAAATGAAGAAATAGTTAGTAGTCTTGGAGATTTCAGTGTAAATTTCTTAAAAGATACAGACAGGAAGGATGAACTGAAATTATTATTTGGGCGTTTCAATCTAATTTCAGTAGTCAGTTTTCAACTTGTATGCCGCAAAATAGTAGGACACTGACGAATAACATTCTTGTAGATAGTGCTCAGGCTGAAGCCATTAACGAGTAACCACTTGTGAATGGAGTTCCTCAGCATGATTCATAGTTACTGAAAATGAACAGTATGGCACCTTACGAGCGTGAGGAAGGTTGATACAAAGCAGTGAGGCTTATTAATGAGAACATGGTACATTGAATTTTAGAGTAAGCTAAAAGGAGCTGTGAGAGATGAGGTATATGAAGAAAGACATGCTAATATCAACTACATTATTTCACAGTGAATTTGTGTCAATATTTGAAAATTGTTTTCCTAATATGTTATACAGAAGATCCATTAACAAAACAAATAGGCTGTGGATAACTAAAGGAATTAAAATTTCATGCAAGAGAAAGAGGGAAATTTATGTAAAGGCCTGAGTAAGTCAAGATCCGACATTACTTGCCTGCTGCAAAAAATATTTTAATATTTTAATGACTTTCTTTAAAGTATGCATGTGCTGACAGTAATAAATAGTGCAAATGACAACGTTAAAACTACACTCCTGGAAATTGAAATAAGAACACCGTGAATTCATTGTCCCAGGAAGGGGAAACTTTATTGACACATTCCTGGGGTCAGATACATCACATGATCACACTGACAGAACCACAGGCACATAGACACAGGCAACAGAGCATGCACAATGTCGGCACTAGTACAGTGTATATCCACCTTTCGCAGCAATGCAGGCTGCTATTCTCCCATGGAGACGATCGTAGAGATGCTTGATGTAGTCCTGTGGAACGGCTTGCCATGCCATTTCCACCTGGCGCCTCAGTTGGACCAGCGTTCGTGCTGGACGTGCAGACCGCGTGAGACGACGCTTCATCCAGTCCCAAACATGCTCAATGGGGGACAGATCCGGTGATCTTGCTGGCCAGGGTAGTTGACTTACACCTTCTAGAGCACGTTGGGTGGCACGGGATACATGCGGACGTGCATTGTCCTGTTGGAACAGCAAGTTCCCTTGCCGGTCTAGGAATGGTAGAACGATGGGTTCGATGACGGTTTGGATATACCGTGCACTATTCAGTGTCCCCTCGACGATCACCAGTGGTGTACGGCCAGTGTAGGAGATCGCTCCCCACACCATGACGCCGGGTGTTGGCCCTCTGTGCCTCGGTCGTATGCAGGCCTGATTGTGGCGCTCACCTGCACGGCGCCAAACACGCATACGACCATCATTGGCACCAAGGCAGAAGCGACTCTCATCGCTGAAGACGACACGTCTCCATTCGTCCCTCCATTCACGACTGTCGCGACACCACTGGAGGCGGGCTGCACGATGTTGCGGCGTGAGCGGAAGACGGCCTAACGGTGTGCGGGACCGTAGCCCAGCTTCATGGAGACGGTTGCGAATGGTCCTCGCCGATACCCCAGGAGCTACAGTGTCCCTAATTTGCTGGGAAGTGGCGGTGCGGTCCCCTACGGCACTGCGTAGGATCCTACGGTCTTGGCGTGCATCCGTGCGTTGCTGCGGTCCGGTCCCAGGTCGACGGGCACGTGCACCTTCCGCCGACCACTGGCGACAACATCGATGTACTGTGGAGACCTCACGCCCCAAGTGTTGAGCAATTCGGCGGTACGTCCACCCGGCCTCCCGCATGCCCACTATACGCCCTCGCTCAAAGTCCGTCAACTGCACATACGGTTCACGTCCACGCTGTCGCGGCATGCTACCAGTGTTAAAGACTGCGATGGAGCTCCGTATGCCACGGCAAACTGGCTGACACTGACGGCGGCGGTGCACAAATGCTGCGCAGCTAGCGCCATTCGACGGCCAACACCGCGGTTCCTGGTGTGTCCGCTGTGCCGTGCGTGTGATCATTGCTTGTACAGCCCTCTCGCAGTGTCCGGAGCAAGTATGGTAGGTCTGACACACCGGTGTCAATGTGTTCTTTTTTCCATTTCCGGGAGTGTATATGCGACTTTGTCAAACAGAAGACAGGACTGCCCATTAATGTGCAAGAGTCCATAGTAAGTAAACGAAATGAGAATGTTGTGACTGATAATTCACAATTTTCAAGTACTTTTAGCAAGCACTTTCTAAATGCAGCAGCAAGTATACGATTAAACGGTTCAGTTTAAATGTCTAGCTCCTTGAAGAGATACTTACATGATGTCTGTGGGTGAACACCAAACCTTTTTCTTATTACCATAGCAAGAAAATCTATGAAAAATGTTATTCCACGCAACTTTAAGCAACTAGAAGTAGCACCAACATTCTTCACTGAAATTCACACAATTATAAAAATTCTAAAACACGAAAGTTCGTATCTCATTGATGGAAAAATTGTTCCAACATAATAAGTAATGTACTTAGTAATTTATACAAAGCACAGGGAAGTTTTGCAGACAGGTTAAAATATGCAGTTGTTAAATATATTACTTAGAAAGGTGACAAGACAGACATAAACAATTATCTAATTTCCTTGTTGATATCATTTTCCAAAATATTCGATAAAGTAATGTACTCGTGATTATTTGCATGCTTAAGTGGAAATAATTTACTTAGCTTAACACAGTTTGGATTTAAGAAGTGTTACTGTTGTGACTTAGCAAGACAGCCAAGCCACTAGGAGAGGAAGCCAAAAGGCACGCATTTAAGCTCACGGAGGCTGGCGTGAGGTCTGGAACAGTTAAAGGAGTTGAGTCTAGTAAAAAAAGTACGTAGCTTCTGGAATACTTAACTTTTATCCATAATTGGTGAACATCGGTCTGACGGTACATGCATCACAAGATAAATAGCAAATGATAATGGCGCCTTGCTAGGTCGTAGCAAATGACGTAGCTGAAGCCTATGCTAACTATCGTCTCGGCAAATGAGAGCGTAATTTGTCAGTGAACCATCGCTAGCAAAGTCGGCTGTACAACTGGAGCGAGTGCTAGGAAGTCTCTCTAGACCTGCCGTGTGGCGGCGCTCGGTCTGCAATCACTGATAGTGGCGACACGCGGGTCCGACGTATACTAACGGACCGCGGCCGATTTAAAGGCTACCACCTAGCAAGTGGGGTGTCTGGCGATGACACCACATTTACTCTACTGAGAATGCTATTTATACATTCACTCATCAAACAGCAAGTAATAATATATCGCCAGTCAGTATTTTTTGGGATCATTCCTATGTATTTGATTGTTAGATCGCTTTACTCTCTTGAAATAACTGAAGTTTTATGTAATTGATGACTTTATGCACAACTGGCGTAATTAATACAAACAAAATTCAAACTGTTGTGCTGAATAATTTAGACAATGTCGGAAAAATAGAAAATTCACTGAGGGAGTCCCACAAGGTTCAATTTTGGGTCCATTCCTATTCCTTTTATATGTGAGTGATCTTCCACTTAACATTCATCAAGCAAAATTGATGGTTTTAGCAGATAATACTAGTGTTATAGTAAATCACATTAGAGAGAAAGCAACAGAAGAGTTGGTAAGTGATATTTTCCAACAAATTATTAGATAGTTCTCTGAAAATTGGATCTCCCTAAATTGTAAACAAACACACTACGTTCAGTTCTGTATAGGAAATAGACATAGCAACAGTTAATGTAGCACATGACCAGGAGTCAGTAAATAGGGTGGAATGTTCCGAATTTTTGGGTGTATATGTTGATGAAAACTTGTAGTGGAAGAAATTGAACTTCTCAAATAATTGATCTGAGCTACTTTTGCTCTTAATATAATTGCTAATCTTGGATACAAATGTATCAGCCTCCTGACATATTTTGCATATTTCTATTGTACAATATCTTACAGAATAATTTTCTGGGGTAGTTCATCACTTAGATAGGAAGTATTGATTGCACACAAATGAACAGTAAGAATAATATGTGCTGTTCACTGACAGGCGTCCTGTAGTCATCCCTTCAAGGGGCTAGGCATTTAAACTGCACTGTCATGATACATTTATTTGCTAACGAAATACGTCATAAATAATCCATCACAATTTGAGAAGAACAGTGTTGTCTACAACACTAGAGAGATAAATGATCTTTATTGCCAATTGTTAACACAGACAGTGACTCATAAAGGAGTTCAATGTGCATCAACAGAAATTTTTGTTGTTTAGTCCAGTAACCTAAAATACCTGACAGGTAACGAAGCAAGTTTTAAATCCAATTGAAGCCATTCCTCTTGGAAAACTTCCATTCCACTGACGAATTTCTACTTAAAAACTGGTAGCCAGTAAGAAAGAAATTGTGTGCAGTTGTACGATGAATGAGTAAGACAAAAAAAACTGTGTTCATTAATGATAACATTAATCATATGTGCGTATTCTGCATACTGATTCGTTCCAGACCATTTTGATGATGGTGTCGTTAAAATATCTATGTAACGTGTAACTAACTAACTAAATAACTAGTAACACCTTTACAGACTTTTCAGCCTGTTTCTTACCACTCAGTATACACTGCTATAATTACCATGGATCTACCATGCATAGTTGTTTTCCTCCTGATTCATTGTTAGGAATATTTACCACTCTATATCTCATGGTCGTCCTAGAAATGAATATTAAATTGAGCAGCTTTATTCATTAATGTTCCCAAAGAGAACATGATCTAATGCTGAAATTTATTTCATTGTGTACTGGAAAAAATATTTTTCACTTAATGACTTAAGTTATCTTAACATTTGACATATTTTACGATTAGCACACTTCTTCACTTTGCCATCCACATCTGCGATTAACATGTGCACTTAACCGATTACAAAGTTTGGTGGGGCATAAATTCAGTTTCACTATATTTGGTTTGTCTGTTACCTGGAGACAACAGTCTGCTTGATTGATAGTTTCACTGTTCATTATTATTCCTACTCATGCTTTCCCATTGTCTCCCGAGCGAAATCGTGCAATGGAAGTCACTGGAATCGCATTTGGAAGAACGGAGGATTGAGGTAGAAATCCTTGTCTGGCCATTCATATTCTGGTAACCTAGTCGACGACGGGATGTTAAATCTTAACCTTCTTATGTCTCTTCATTCTGTCTTTATCTAACTTAGTGTGATTAATCCTATAATTCCCATTTAACAACATCCTTCTATTTTGGCCATCCCATTTCACTGATTCGTTAAATTTCAGTCTGTACCCTTTCGATTAATACCTCTAGATTCGTTAGTTTCCTGTATTACCTCGGCGTTCTAGCTTACCACGTGTCCGTTCTAATCAGCAGTATTTCTTCTCTGACGACCCCATTCGGAGACTCGAATGGGAGAACTATTTTACCTCCAGAAGAGAGAAAGAAACTATTGAATTTTAATATAGAACTGCATTTAGTAACCAGAGAAACTGTGGTATTGGTTTGTCAAGTTCCATATCTCTGTACTGTAGTCACTAAAATCATCCCAGTCATGCCTGAAGGTAGCATCAAAGTTGCCATACCATTTATCCATCGCCTGCGACATCTTCAAAATTTTCTGACTGTCTGCAATTTGAAGCAAGTTTCACTGTGTACCAACCATAACCCACAGAGGAGCTCTTCGAGCTTTGTTGGCGGTCGCCTGATTCCATTCGACTCACAGATAATTGCAGTCCTCACTTTAGCTTTGAAAAAGGCCCCTTATGTGGTACTCCCCGGGTTTGTTGGAAAAAGGCTTTTAAGATGACGTTAATCTTCCATCGGTCTTCCTTTATCTATGCTTGTTTCAGGCACAATTTTGCCTCCCAAGGAAGAGAGAGAGAGGGAGAGAGAGATCAGGATGGCGAGATTTATTGATATGCTACCACTCGATATTACGATATTACTAGATATTTAGATTATTACAGCCATTCAATTGTCAAGCTTGTTCACACAGTTCCAGATATAAACAACCTTGCTGGCGATCTGAACTCACGAAATTGACTGGTTATTGAATGGGTAAATGATTTTAACGGAATCAATCGGTCTTTCAAATCTAGTTTTGCTAAACATATAACAGACAAGTACAAGTACACTACGCAACACAGTTAGAGGTTTATCTTTTTGAAACCCCGTCATTTCCTCCCATTGGGACTCAGAAGTTTGGAAATTGGCTCGAATGTGCCTACAGCTGATTTATGTAAAGGTGAATAAGCGTGGCGGTCAGCGACGTCACCGTCGGACCCATCAATAATTCGAACAGCAAGGAGTTGACACATGTTGAAAAAAGGCTAGTGTTCAGAATATCATGTGAAGTGTGAGATGGGTTAATAACGTCGCATTGGCACCAAATTTCACCATACTTCCTTCTATCCCTTAACATAGACAAATGTAATGTATTGCGAATACATAGAAAGAAGGATCCTTTATTGTATGATTATATGATAGCGGAACAAACACTGGTAGCAGTTACTTCTCTAAAATATCTGGGAGTATGCGTGCGGAACGATTTGAAGTGGAATGATTATATAAAATTAATTGTTGGTAAGGCGGGTACCAGGTTGAGATTCATTGGGAGAGTGCTTAGAAAATGTAGTCCATCAACAAAGGAGGTGGCTTACAAAACACTCGTTCGACCTATACTTGAGTATTGCTCATCAGTGTGGGATCCGTACCAGATCGGTCTGACGGAGGAGATAGAGAAGATCCAAAGAAGAGCGGCGCGTTTCGTCACAGGGTTATTTGGTAACCGTGATAGCGTTACGGAGATGTTTAGCAAACTCAAGTGGCAGACTCTGCAAGAGAGGCGCTCTGCATCGCGGTGTAGCTTGCTCGCCAGGTTTCGAGAGGGTGCGTTTCTGGATGAGGTATCGAATATATTGCTTCCCCCTACTTATACCTCCCGAGGAGATCACGAATGTAAGATCAGAGACATTAGAGCGCGCACGGAGGCTTTCAGACAGTCGTTCTTCCCGCGAACCATACGCGACTGGAACAGGAAAGGGAGGTAATGACAGTGGCACGTAAAGTGCCCTTCGCCACACACCGTTGGGTGGCTTGCGGAGTATCAATGTAGATGTAGATGTAGATATCACAGTGGGCGTCTCACACGATGTGACGGTCAACCCCCTCTCCCTTGCACGCATCTCACTCCTTCTCTTGACACATCTGCTACGGAGATCAGAAACAAGACGTCCAGCGTTGAATTCGCGGGGTTTTCTTATGAATGACCTAGGAAAACATTTCAGACACATCATCGTTCATAATCGACACAAAAAATCATCGGGAATAAACCGTTCCTTGCTCTGGAATGTTCATTTACACACATTTAGTGATAGAAATGCGATGTGCAGCGAAAGGACGTTCTTGATGACCTTTTTCACTGCCTACACTTTCCGGACGATTCAAACCCTCTCTAATGATATCGTGGGGCTGCAGCCCCAGTAAACACCCTTTGGAGAAGTTTGCGACTCCAGATTTGTTTTGGTATAAAGGGGCTCAAAACCATTTGACGAAATTTTAATGTGATCCGAGGCATCGAAGTGTGTTCACACTTTTTCAGCACTCCCGTTTTGCGAGTTCTTGTGGCATGATCACGGGAGACAGCGATATTGACAAGTATATGAGCAAAATAGCAAAGGGTCCCTCTAAGACCTCCCAGTCTGGCGACACCTTGAGTGCCACCCATGCACCTTTGATGGTCATTTTACAAATTTCTCTGTACAGAGACATGCATTTATCGATGACTGTGTGACTGCAGGGTTGGTAACCAGTCGACACAACCCCAACGGATTGTCGCTTTATTGCTGCCATGGAGCCTGCTCGCTGCGTTCAAAACGTGAGGAATGTCGTAGCTGTTGCCTATCCCACCGTCAACAGTGAGTGCTGTGTCCTGTGTCTCTGTACAGGAACATTTTTAAAGTGCTCAGCAAAGGGAAGTGGGCGTCATCGACGGTGTCTCTGAAACGATGTGTTTCGGAGGGAGTCTTTGCCGTTTAATTCACGCTCGTACCAATGTTTCAACACCCCCACCCCACTCCCACCGTGATCATCCCACAGAAGGGCGCGAAACATGAGGGCCGATAAAGGCTCCTTCCCGCTTCAGATCACATACAGATTTCGTCGAAAGGATTTAATGGTTTTGAATGGACCTTAACGGTTCCACTCTTTACCCAGGAGAAAAAATGTCGCGCTATGCTCCAAAGAGATCACATCTCGTTCAGTCCTGTTGCAGTCCCAAGATGGCCTTAGGGTTGAATCGTCTGGGGGACGTCAGCAGTGTCTAAGGTTCTCAAGAACGCCGTTATGCTGCAAATCGCACTACAAACTGCCATTTCCGACCCCAAAATGTGTGTAAAGGAACGACCCAAGAAAATGGGTGGTGTCATTGACGCCCTCTATTCCACCTCCCAAGGCGTTTTTTGTCGATTCTGAACGGCAATGTGTCTGAAAAGATTTCCTCGGCCACACGTAGGAAAACCGCTTTATTTCGGCGCTGGGTGTCGCGATTCTGAACTCCACAGCAAACACGTAAAGAGTGTGGGTGAGATATAGGAAAGATATCGTGAACCTCGTCCGCGGTGGCGTTGTACAGAATTGTGGTGAAATTTGGTACCAATGTGACATCATTAATACACCTTACACCTCGCATGAACTTCTGAGCTCTGACCTTTTTCCGCATGTGTCGATGCCTGGCTGTTTGATGCGTTGCCGAACCTGAGGGTGATTTCGCAGGGAGCCACGCTTTTGGGCCATTACAAAGGTAAACCAAACTTCGAACTCCTACTTCGCAAAGGGAGAAAATTACGGGGTTTCCAAAACGTGACCCTTTCACTGTGTTGTGCAGTGTTGATTATGTTTTTCATTTCAGCGGCTGTCTTTTAACTGATATATTAGGGTGCCTCTTTCAGACACCGTTGAGATATGACAATTTTTCATTTAAATTTCTGTCACCTTTTCTGCCCTTCTCTGTTTGGTGGTTCCTCTTGTTGTAGCAAGCATACCGATTTATGAGGCTGTCAGGCAACAAGCTTTTCGAATCATGGGACCTTGTGCCACCTTAAGTAGAACCTACACGCAGTTTGAGAAAGTCTATGCAACACTCTGTGATTATGCCAGTTATTCTTAGGTATCATTATCTCAATCCACAGTTGAGATGAAAACGTTTTCACGTTTAGGAAGGATACGATTTGCAATAAAGGCGATCGTAGTTAATCCGGTGTCCCGAAATCTCATATTTTCTCACAAGTATTATATAAAAATAGATTGTTTGCTGAGCATACTCGTTGTTGTGTCCCAAGTATAAACTGCCGAATGAAAAGTTGGAATTAATTAGAGCTTAGAAGATTTATTCTGAAAACAAGGTGAAACGTAACTCAGCGCAACCACTCGTGTCCAAGTCCACAGCCAAAGTTCATCTCCCGTAAACTCTATCACAGCAACAGCCCTTCGACTGAGAGGTGACCTACTCTGTACTCCAGGAAGCCCCCCAGACGACGCCCCTTCCGGGCCGCGACGACGCGACTTAATCACATGGGCCTGCATCCTGATTGGCTCCGTCAACTCCAGCGGAATGACTGCTGCATCTCTTGTGGCGTCCCCACTGTGAGCCCTTTGAGGTATGCCGCGCTGCTGCCACTGGAGCGTTGGCACACGGTGCTCGAGAAGGCGGTGGCTGCGTCTTACGTGCGACCACCGCGCTGTATGAACGCACAGTACAACACCCATGATAAAAATATAATACAATCATGCTAAAAATATACAGAGACGTTCATGGATCAATTTGTGGTGGCTTACATATCACATTGTATGAATGAATCGCAAATTTTTTTGCGGCGTTAGGATTCCAATTTTGCTTTATAGTTAGACATATCTTTTAGAATGTATTAAATTCTTAAATGCCTGAAATAGAAACCGCCCAAGTAAGTTTAGCTGTGCTATGGATCTCCACTTTCCTTTGCTCTGGAACCTGTACTTCTTGAGCTGTGTAGTGATTTATCACGAAAGGCTCAGGTACCTAAACAGTGGAGGATATTTCATATCGCATCCCTGCCAAAACAGAATGAGAAAACAGTGCTCGTAATCAGCATTCACGTCTAACGTTTAATGTCTAGTCTCTGCAAGATTTTGCGGAACACGATAGTTTAAAACGATCTGTACAGCGCTGTTACAGACTATATAATATATTATGTTCATTATTTTTATTTTTTATTTTATTTATTTATTTATTTATTTATTTATTTGCAGAAAAAAAGCTCTACGATTTCTAATATACACACAGCTGAATCAGGCTTTTAATTTGCCCATACTTTCAGCCTTTTTGGATGTTAAAGATGCCTATAATAAAGTTCAAATTCTACTGCTCGACAGGACTTACGTGACAAGAGCATTACTTGTAAAATGGGCAAATGTTACTACCATTACCTACGCAATACAAGTACGACACACACTGCGGATGGTCAGATATTTAGTGGAATCTTTCCCAAAGGAAAACTATATCCCTCAGCATTTTACTTTTCAGCTTGACCCTTCAAATATTAGAGAGTGATTACTTTATCCTGTCAACGAGGAGATGTAGAATATCAACGATACATACACGAAAGTAATAACGAGTAGAAGAGAACGGATCGTTTTCATCAGGCACAAGATAGCTTTAGATGTATTTTCCTTTCAGCAGTCCCAGTAATTCAACAAACAAAACTGGCATCATATTCGCCTTGGTGGCAGAGACATATTGGAAAGCTCCAGCCCAAAATCCACAAGAGAAATCAGATCTTCTGGGTTCTAGCTTTTTCTAACTAGATCAGTTGATGCTGAAATCAGTTTACAACTTTAAAAACTTTTAACGCGTAACGTAACGAAATTTGGTTGCGCGCTGCACAGCTCTGCTTCTTTGTCTCGACTGAAAGTTTTAGATGGCCTAGAATCCCATATCCTACACGTCACTAGAGTCTTTCTTAGGATGATAGCTACTTCAGTCACAAACAAGGAACTGGTGATTCTCGCACCAGCTACTACACGAATAATCATCCATAACAATGGAAAACACGTTCATCAAAATATCATATGTAAGACATTGCGATTCAGAGGAAGAAATCCAGGCCTTTAATACTAATGTCATAGTGTACGATGTGGTCGTAATAAATTCTCAGTCAAAAGTAAATTTCAAGTTTGCTAGAGAAAGATGGTCCCAAAAAATGATTCATTATTCAGCGAATGGTAGTCAAGTTACTAATGTGACGCTATCTGCGAATTGTTTAAATTTAGCAAACTGGCCTTTATTATACTGTTATTGGACTTGTTGAAACAAAATGTTCAAAGATGGCTCGAAAATACGTAACGGGTTTCAGGTAGCTACTTACGACGTTGAGACAATGGAGGAGGACCAGTCATCGGAGCTTCCCCCTAAGAACTGAAGTATTTGCTGCTTCGTTACTTACTAAAGTCGTTCTAATTTCAGCAAACCGATAACGTAACAGAGTTCTAACATATACCAGTTTTATAAGGGCCCTAGTATCTCTTACAAGGGCAACTTTGGGTATACTTGAAAAAATTTTGCAAGAGTACAGCCAAAGAAATCATAAAGGAACGAATGAGTGTAGTTCGTTCCCTTTTCTATGGATATCAGCCCACATCAGCCTACACTAGAAGAGTCTTAAAATTTGTTGGAGCAGATGCATAGTTACTAACAACCTACTTCAAACATATACTCAAAACATATATTTCAAATCCGACAAACGCGAAAGAATTGTCGCTAGAGCTAAAATGTATCATAAATCGCGTTCTAGATGAGTTCATGCTACGTAAAATAATGAAACATGGTGAAGAACCTCCATGATCTAACGATAAAATTCGAAGAATATTACGAAAAACAGATATAGTAACACTCCTGTCTCAAAAGGGAGTGTAGGGAGCTAGACTGTTGGAACTTAATGGTAACTTCCGTAAGAAAACCTATGAAAGAAACCTACAGTTTCAATATCAGCTCCTGGTGGAAAATCTACCAGAATGTCTAGCAGGCTCTCGTTATCTATAAAATCAGTGAACTGATTCAAAACTTAAATCCTGTCTCTTGAGAATCCATCTTACCTTGTAACTGAAAATAATACACAGAAAGAGGCATTAAAAATTTCTTTGGATATGAAGATACTTCCATACCAATATTTAACTCCTGCATGTTCCCACAAATGAGACATACTGAAAAGCACTAAAGTTGCACAGAATCGTGACTTATTGTAGCACTTTTGGAACCGTGTTACGGAGACGGAAAAGTTACATGAAGAAAGCGGTGTTGACGTCCTGGACAGTTTTAACGTAAAAATATTTGTCATTAAAACTGGCACTACCTTGCAGGTCAGTCAGTTACATCTGCACGTGCACAGGGCGCTTTTAACTGAAACGGCAAATGGTCTCGAAAATATATGTAAGAGTGACGGTCTCCTCAAACCTCTATAAAATTACCGTTGTAGTTCTTGCAAGACCACAATGGATTCTTCAAATCTCATCTTTTCTTTAACACCAGTGAGCTTACGGGAAGTGGAGTGTCTTTGTCAGAATGTGTCCCTTCTACAACGCGATTTTCCTTTTAAATACAACCCCATCAAATCAGAAAGAAGTTACCTCGTAATGTCTTACCGTGGGCAAAGTGCAGTCAAGTCCACTTAAAATGCGAAGTCTGCAATCCATTCCAGATCTTATAATTTTCGTTCCTGCGCTCCTTTTCCGTTCATAAATTCAACAATAGGGAGATTTAAATCGAAAAATCGTTCTAGGCATGCCCCTTGCCTTAATCAGCGGACTTTGCTCTAATGAATGAAGTCTCCATGCTCTTCGTTCAATTCCACTGAAAACTGTTGCAACTGAAAATGGAATAATAGGAGTGAATTCAGAAATTTAAGGTATTCGTACCTACAATTTTTTCAAGTGCTCCATGTCCGTAGATGTAGCACAAAGTGCTTCATGTACAGAACGCTGAATCCAATCTGTCGATAATTATAATGTTTTTTTTTTTCTTTCACTGTAATTTGAATGTTTAAATTCTTTCTGCATGGTACCATAATGTCACTTCGCAGCGAATAAATAGTACCCGTAGCTTGTGCAAATTGAGAATTCTCATCCTTCTCTTCTGTCATTCCCATGCATTTTAAAGGCTTCTGACAAGAGATCGCTAGACTGCCTCTTTCCATGCAAACTCCACTGGACTTGTGAACGTCCTTTGATACCACGAACAAGTAGCGAATGGTAAACAGCGCCGACATCACGATTCTGTCGAACTCAGAGTTATGCGGACCGCAAGATGCCGCACCGCAATGCTAAATGGCTAAATAAAACGTCGCGCTGTTTTTTTTATTTGTTTCTTTATTTCCGAACTATAGACCTGTTACCTGATGTTTAAAACAGGTCGTACATCTTACAATTTTCATTTTTCATCTTTTTACAGTTTTCTTTTCTTTTGTTTTATCTACAAGATTTACAAAGTATGATGCTTTTCAAAATAACAATAATTTAAGGTTGAAATATCAATAAAATTTTGTTGTTTCTTAAGAAGAATATAAACCGAAGATGGGATAGAGGAGAGATTTGTTAGTACCACCACCGAATGTGACTGACGTTGAATACCTCGGAATCGTTTCTTCCAGCCGTTGACCGCCAGTCACACACACACACACACTCAAATGGTTATTAGTAGATAAATTATGTTGCTTATCCTATTTATTACTAATCCTACGTATTAACTACTTTAGGTGCCCATCCATGTACAGCATTTGGTGATTTCTTGGTTAGATCGTCAGCACCTTATGCACTGTTTCAGGGACTTCAGAGAAGGACCGAGCAAAGCCGGGTGACAGGCCGGGCCTTTGCCCGCATACACTGCACGCGTTAAGTTTGGAACGCCGTGGCCGGCTGTGGACTGGAGGAACTAACAGAACTCACACGTTATGTCTTACGGCGAATGTTCATTGGAAGTGAAACATTGGGTGTAAACTATGGAATTATAATGGCATCATTGATTTTCTCATGATACGAGCATTATCTGATCAGAAGTATTCGTACACGCTATTTAATGTAGAACTGTCCACTGGATGCCAGGGCAGATGACCGCCAGTGTAAAAGGAGACTGGGGGGTGTATTGTGTTGTCAGTAGAAGTGCAGTAACAGCAAAATGGGTCGGTCAGGAGAGCTCAGTGATCTCGAATGTGGACGAGTCATTGGATATCACCTGAGTATCAAATTAATCAGGGACATTTCAACCCTTCTAAACTCTTCAGGTAGACAATTGGTGACGTAGCTGTGATGTGGAAACGTGAGGGAACAAACACAGCTGAATCAGTACCAGGCTGACCTCTTGTACAGACAGACAGGAAGCGTTGAGCATTGCATAGTGTAGTTGTAAAAAATCGCTTTAAATCAGCGGAAGAAATCACTCTTGGATTCCGAGCTGCTAACAGCAGTCCAACAAGCACAATGACTATGCATAGGAAGTAAAAGGATAATGGGTTAGAATATTGAGTAACTTCTCATAACACACACATTTCTGTAGTCAGTGCTAAGTGACGCTGCAGATGGTGTAAGGAGCGACTTCATTGGTCACTGGATGACTAGAAACGAGTGATTTGGAGTATGAATCATGGTACATAACCTGTAGGAATCCGATGGGAAGGTTTGGGTATGTCGAATTCCTGGAGATTCTTACCTGCCATCATACGTATTACCAACATGGAAGTATGGAGAACATAGTGTTATGATACGTGGTTAGGTTGTAGCGCTTAAGAAAAAGCTAAATACGGAAATATATGATGACATTTCACACCATATGTAACGCATACAGTAAGAGGAACAGCTCGGATTCGATGTTTGCTTATATCAGCATGACAATACACCCAGTCACAAAACAGTGTCTGTGAAGCAATGGCTTATAGACAATAACATTTTTAAAATGTACTGGACTCTCCAGAGTCTTGCCCTGAATCCAATTCAACACGCTTGGGATGAGTCAAGAAGCCAGCTTCGCTCCAGATCCCACAGTCTGGCATCACTACTTTATCTGGTTTCGGCTCTTTCTGAAGAATGCGCTGTTATTCCTTCACAGGCATTAAGAAATCTCACTGAAAGTATCCCATTCAGAGTTCAAGGAGTCAGAAGGTGATGGATGGACACACCCCATATTAATGTCGAATAACACGTGTCTAGATACTTTCGGTCAGATAGGGTGGCCGGCCGCGGTGGTCTCGCGGTTCTAGGCGCGCAGTCCGGAACCGCGCGACTGCTATGGTCGCAGGTTCGAATCCTGCCTCGGGCATGGATGTGTATGATGTTCTTAGGTTAGTTAGGTTTAAGTGGTTCTAAGTTCTAGGGGACTGATGACCACAGCTGTTAAGTCCCATAGTGCTCAGAGCCATTTGAACCATTTTCAGATAGTCTAAGTAATTTATCACAAAGGACCAGCATCACAATCAGTCTGTTCGCCGACGGTTGTGTTGAAAAAATTAGAAACTATCATCACTAGTCGATCATAAGAAAATTATGAAGGCCTTGGACAGTACATCCAGTTGGTCTAATGAATGGCAGCTCTCTTTGCACTAATTCAGAAATTTGCTGTTGAAACTGCGATAGAATGTTCCTATTAGATAAATTTAGATGAACGGTGTTGGAGAAAGACCCCTGCCTTCTTTGTACATCTCGGAGGGGGAACATGGGAGTAAGATTATAAGATTAGAGAGATTAAGTGGCGTACAGAGATCTATATCTAGCATTCTTCCTCGCTGCATCAGCAAGTGAAATAGGAGTAAAAATGCAGATGCAGTAGATGAAGGGAACAGAATGAGCTGATAAGTGTGCCAAAACCTATCACTATGCATATTCCTAATATGTACGTCCAAAGTGCACTTTATGTGCATTGTCTGTGATAAATGAATGTACTCTTAGTGGTGAGACTTTTCTCTTTCTTTCGCTGTTTTCTGCGAATTGGAACCCTGTGATACAGGAGGGGTAGCTGAGGGACTCGTCGATTGCCTTATATTTACATTTACATTTACATTTATACTCCGTAAGCAACCCAACGGTGTGTGGCGGAGGGCACTTTACGTGCCAATGTCATTACCTCCCTTTCCTGTTCCAGTCGCGTATGGTTCGCGGGAAGAACGACTACCGGAAAGCTTTCGTGTGCGCTCGAATCTCTCTAATTTTACATTCGTGATCTCCTCGGGAGGTATAAGTAGGGGCAAGCAATATATTCGATACCTCATCCAGAAGAGGATCTCAACTGATAGATTGCCCCTGAAACGATCAGCTTCTAACACATCAGATAGTACCAATGTAATCGAGCTCTACAATTTAATTGCCTTATTATTACTTTCATTTTATAGTCCGTTTTTCTTTCAAGAAAAAAACAGTTTCCTTTCTGAATGAGATTATATACCTTTCTTCCTGCTCGAAATGTTCCATGAGACGTGAGATGTTATTTTCTACAGAGATCCCACTTTGAACGGCAGCAGGTCCACGATTGCAGGGGAATATGCCTACGTATGTGTATGTGTTACTGTCAGCTGAACGATCTAGATACGAGTTTTTTTCCTGTGTGTAGTTCCTTTAACTGCAGGAGAGATTTGAGGTACAAGAGTCAGCAACTTAATTTCCTATATTTTCTTTTCCTCAGTATATGCTTCACAGGCTCCACTATGAAGATTATGATTCTGGGAGCCCTTACACACATAAATAGTGATGAAAATAGATCCAACATTCTGGTAGCTTCAGAGACGTAAATGTGAATATAAAAGCGGAAGTTTCTTATGGTTCAGCATTTCCTCTTGTCAGTAGATTCCTTCTCATTTTCCTTTTGCTTTAGGCTCCTAAATCTTTATATTCAATGCAGTTCTGCAAAAAGCAACACTCTGAAGAAAATTAATGGCGTTGAGAACTTGCGGTAATACGATAAATTTCAAGCACATGTCAAGTATTGATGTCTCTATCAAAGTGCCGCATTTCCAAGTCTTTTACAGATTTAATAGCCCCTATTTGAACTCAAAAAAAGCGATAAATTTTTCAAATAACTAAATTCAGTTTTCGTTTTGTGACAAACGTAATCAGTTATCTTCTTTATCGTACGGTAACAAAAGCAAAACTACCTCTGAAACACGAGCACTATTAACGTTTCACTCTGATTCGTGGAATTAAGAAAGTCATTAATCTCCTTTGTTACTAGACGTGAGCCCGTCATTCAGTCATTAACAGAAGCTGTGTCTGCGATTGTCCCAAAATTCTACAATGTTAGTTTTAAGAAAATGTGGTTTTATATCAGTGTTCCTGTAGCAGTTACTTCCAGCCCATATCTATCTATATAACTGCATATAGGGCCACTTCGCCATGCATCATGTCGATACCGAGAAAATAGCAGGAAGCTCCCATTGTCATCTAGTACTGGTACATTTTTTACTGAACAACTCAGGAAGAAATTAAGTTTATGGCTGAACAAACGTTTAAAAGTAGAATAGCTTTAGTGCTCCTGCAGTCTCCATTACATTATCAGAAGAAGCTGACACACTTGTCGCCACGCCACAGCGGCTGCTTCGTCCACCCGCATCTTGTGGCTCCAGACTGCCGGTCGACTGTCCCATTCGTGGCGTTGCGCGGAGCTACGTTGTACAGTCAGCGGATTAAATTAATTCAACTTACAACCATTTCACTTTCTTTCCGTACATAACAAGATATTTCTCGACTTTTTGGTCTGTATACTCCAGTGATGGCTATTTCACTGACATTTTTAGTTGTTAATGTTTGCCCTTCGACAGAGGTACCTGGGTATTCCTGAGCATTCCATAAATGAAGTGCAACCATCACAATCGTGGGCTAAAAATGTTGCATCTTCTGTCTCTCACGTATACGAAAATCTGTTCTATAGCCTCTAATACCTGTTTTCAAATGGCTCTGCGCACTGTGAAACTTAAAATCTGAGGTCATCAGTCCCATACACTTAGAACTACTTAAACCTAACTAACCTAAGGAGATCACACACATCCATGCCCGAGGCAGGATTCGAACCTGCGACCTTAGCAGCCGAGTGGTTCCGGACTGAAGCGCCTAGAGCTTCTCGACCACAGCGCCCGGCACTAATACCTGTACATGTAATTTGCATTATATCTGCCATAAAGACGTATCGTGGTGCTGCTAAGGTCAAGACAACGAACTAAACGTTGCTTAAAAAAACATCTAAGTTATTGAAATTCAGTTTCGATCACTAATACCATCCAGAATGTTGCTGAATTACTGAGTCAAATGAAAGTAACATATTTACAGCTTATAATGTCTCTTTCGAAGTGGTCCCACACTCTCCAGTATTTCCTTAGAGATTAAGCAATGGTGTGCAGTATTTGGCACTACCTAAAGTGTAATTATTCAGAAAAATTAATACGCAACGTAGTTTTTAAATTCCAAAAAGCTTCTATACTGAAATAAGTAATGTAATAGTAACAGTTTGGTTGTGTATTGATAATTACGTTATCTCCTCTATAACTGCCAAAGGTCAGTCAGCATGCTAAATGTGATACCATCATTTCAGTGAAACAGTAAGAGCAACGATGTTTCTCTACTAAAAAAGCTGTGTCTATTAAGCGAACGTCTTTTGTAGCTTTTGTTAACGAGCGTCTCTTACAAACGAGTTCCAAAGCAAATGCGATAAAGTTTTCCAATCTAAAGCACATAATATTTCCGTAAAGTTGCTTCCAGAAGGAATTCAGACGTTAGTAACATATTCTTAATTACGTTCCTCTTATACTTCTCTTTACTGTAACACGATTTTCGTTGGCATGTTCCACATAAATACATAACTGGAAATATATTTGGTTAGTGGAGTTGCTAATTGAACTAGAAATAAATGAGTAGAAAATAATGGGTGATAAAACAATGACTCTAATTAATTGTTGGCAAATTGCTTTGATACGACCTAGACATTGAGGGGTGCGTTCAAAACAACTTTTTTTCTCCGATGACCAACCATCTCTAAGCTTAGTACATCACCTTGTTCGCTTTTACTTATCTTCTGTGTTTTATAAAACTACGTTTAACCTAAAATAGCCATAGACAACTACCCAATTTCTGCATTTGTGGTAAAAATTGGAAATAATCTCTGGTTGTCGAACATAAATATAGCTCTGTTTACACGCAAGCATAACGGATTGTGAATGGAAGAAAACAAATAATACCTATGAAATAATTTGCACTCAAAACAGAGATGCGCCACTCCACCTATGACAACATGTTCTCACTTTAAATAGATTGGTTGTCAATGTTTGAAACTAGATATGTAATTTGTTTTTTTTTTTTGTTTTGTTTTTCTTAACCAGAACTTGAAACTATATTTCAAACTGACTTTCTTTGGATGCAGTTGTAAAGCATCATCATTTCTCAACAATTTCAATTTATTGTTTGCACCTCTCAAATGCACGTGTCAAATGTGAGTGCCTATCATATTCCACTCATGATTTTCTCTGTAACAACACAAGAAAAATAAATCCATGCGACAGTCAACTGAGCACATTACATCGGTTTTGTAGGGGTAACAGTATCTGAACGACAGGGTGTTGGATAGTCAGTGAACTTACCAGGACCTAGAGGAGGATTGTCGAAAGATATTGCACTTTCGACCAAGCCAGAGCATCCGAGTCTCATTGCAGCTGAACCGTCACCGTATTCGCATTAATCTAGTTAGAGAACCATGAGGATCGAAATGTTTATTGTCAATCTGGTATTTTAACCCCTTCCTTAAGGACGCAAATCCATTGCCTTAGGCACTGTGCCACCTCTATCACTAGGTTTTTCGGGAAGTAACGTAATAAAATTCTAATTTGCTCATCTTCATTTCCGTTGAAGGTGATTACCTTGAAACACTCACCTAGCCGTTTGTCAAGAATCGCGCAAATTCACTTTCTCCATTAATCTCTTCGTTAAACACTCTTAAAAATACATAATATCACTGTGAGTTTTAGATATTCTTTGATTAGATTAGATTAGATTAGTTTTTCGTTCCATAGATCCGTGCTGAGGAGATCCTTGTGGATGTGGAACATGTCTATTTTTTTAAAAGCTGAAATAACAATACTAATAGTATGAATATATACAATACATCATTTGTTTCTATTAAAAAATTCGTCAATGGAGTAGAAGGAGTTGGCCACTAGTAAGTCTTTCAGGCTCCTTTTAAACTGATCTTTATTTGTAACTAAATTTTTTATGTTTGCTGACAAAATTTTGAAGATGAATGTTCCTGAGTAGTGAACCCCTTTTTGAACTAAAGTAAGTGGTTTTAAGCCATTGTGCAGATCATTTTTGTTCCGGGTATTTTATGTATTAACTGAGCTGTTTGTTGGAAAAAGAGATATATTATTTAGGTCAAATTTCATTAGGGAGTAAATATACTGAGAGGCAGTAGTTAGTATACTCAGTTCTTGGACGAGGTTTCTACAGGACGTCCGTGAATTTACTCCACAAATAATACGTATTACACGCTTTTGGACTCTGAAAACTTTTGTTTGACTTGAAGAGCTACACCAAAATATTATACCATATGATATTATGGAATGAAAGTAGACAAAGTATGCAAGCTTTTTCATTTTTATGTCGCCTATGTCTGCTAACACTCGAATTGCAAATACAGATTTGTAAAGGCAGTTCTGTGGTGTGCTCCTCCCAACTCAATTTATTATCAAGTTGTAGTCCCAGGAATTTAAGACTGTCGACCTCTTCTATCTGCTCTTCTTCATACTTTATGTATATGCTGGGTGGAAACCTCTTACAGGTTCTGAATTGCATATAGTGAGTCTTTTCGAAGTTTAATGTCAGTGAGTTGGCTTTAAACCATTTATTAATATCCATGAAAATATTATTAGCAGATCGTTCTAGAACTACACTCGACATACTATTTATTGCAGTACTTGTGTCATCTGCAAACAAAACGAACTCTGCTTCTGGCAGTGTAACTGATGGACATCATTAATGTACACAAGAAAAAGCAATGGCCCTAAGATGGATCCTTGTGGGACACCACATGTAATTTCTTCCCATTCTGATGATGACTGATGACTTAATTCATTAGTCCCGTGCCCTGACACCCTTTGTTTCCTGTTGGTGAGGTATGACTTGAACCATTTTGACACCATAGAATTCTAATTTATTTAAAAGGACGTTGTGGTTCACACAATCGAATGCCTTTGACAAATCACAGAATATACCTGCTGCTTGTAACCTGTTATTTAACGAATTAAGTACATTTTCACTGTAGGTGTAAATAGCCTTCTCGATATCAAACCCTTCAGAAATCCAAACTGTGTTCTTGATAATATGTTATTTGTGGTCAGATGGTTGAGAAGCTGCCTGTACATTACTTTTTCTAACATTTTTGAGAATGCTGGCAAAAGTGAAATCGGTCTGTAGTTTGATGGTATCTCTTTATCCCCTTTCTTCAATAGAGGCTTAACATCTGCCTATTTTAGCCAGTCAGGAAATTTCCCAGTTATAATTGACTGGTTATACAAGTAACTTAGAATTGTACTAAATTCACAAGAACATGCCTTAATTAACTTTGTCGATATTTCATCGTAACCACTGGAATGCTTTGTTTTTAAAGACTTTATTATGGAAGTTATTTCTTTTGGTGAAGTGAGTGACATCTTCATGTACCTGAAGCTATTTGTAAAGGCTAGTTTCAGATATTCAAGGGCATTATTTACTGATCCTGACAATCCCATTCTATCAGTAACAGATATAAAGTACTTGTTAA
The DNA here is from genome assembly GCF_023864345.2 of Schistocerca serialis cubense. Lineage (NCBI taxonomy): Eukaryota > Metazoa > Arthropoda > Insecta > Orthoptera > Acrididae > Schistocerca > Schistocerca serialis. The sequence goes on along the minus strand of NC_064640.1, from coordinate 315,416,348 downwards.
ATAGATTTGCCACACTATGCCCATCAGTTACTAATGTGTCATCTACCCTTAGTGCTATTTGCTCCTGTTCCTTTCTGGTTCTACCAGTCTCCTGTTTCAATATATCCCATATTGTTTTTATTTTGTTCCCTCACATTGCTATCTTCTTCTCGTAGTGCATTTGTTTAGATGTCTGAATTACTTTTTTTAATATTTTACAGTAATCCTTGTATTTCGCTAAATCGTCAGCATTGGAGCTATTCTTGGTCGATGGATACATTTTCCTTTTTGTCTTACAGGAAATCTTTATTCCATGTGTAATCCATGGTTTTATTATAGACTTCTGTTTAATTTGAGTAACTTTTAGAGGAAAACCGTTATAAAACATGGTACTGACATTGTTCATGAATGTGTTATATTTTTCATTCATGTCATGAGCACTATAAACATCCTTCCAGTTAATATCTTTCAGCAGTTTTCTAAAACACTCAATTTTTGGTTGATTGACTACTCTCCTGAACTCAGATTTAGCAGTCTTGATAATCTGCTTAGAATTTACATCTAAAACAAGGAGCTGCATGTCATGATCTGATAGTCCATTTATTCCAGATTTTATGATACGATTTTGTTCCTTTGATTTGTCTATAAAAGTGTTATCTATGGCTGTCCTTGAGGATTTAGTGATCCTAATTGGAAAGTTTACAGTGTGAGTTAGATTGAAAGACAACATTACTAACTGCAGTAAATGTTTACTGGAAGATTACATTCGAGAATCTGTATTAAAGTCACCAGCAATCAAAATTTCTTTGTTTCTTCCTGTTAAATAACCCAAAAGAGCTTCTAGATGATTTAGGAATAGATTATAATTTCCTGCAGGTGCTCGGTAAATAGTTACTATTATATAGGATCTGTTATGGAACTCTAGTTCTGTTGCACATGCTTCTAGATGCTGCTCTAAACAAAATTTAATAATGTCAATGTTCTTGAATTGATGTCAGTTTTTAATAAATGTGGCAACTCCTCCTCCATCCATATCTAATCTGCAGAAGTAGGAAGCTAGCTTAAATCCTGAAATGTTTAACATATCTATACCAGTGGTCACTTGATGTTCAGAGAGGCAGATTATGTCAATTTGGTTAGATGAATTCATTTCATCGATGCAAGTGACTAGTTCATCAACTTTATTTCTGAGTCCCGGAATGTTCTGGTGTAATAAAGATAACTGATACTGCATACTGATACTGCATCCTTTGGCGAAGATGACCTGGCAGGTTCTGATTACTTTCTGTTAAACATTGTTTAAATGGAGGCTGTATGCTAAAAACTGACTCCTGTTCGTCTGTTTCCTCAAACTGCGCGTGTTTGCCAATCTCTCTTGAAAATCGTTTTCTTTCCCCCTTCCCTATCATAAAAAAGGCATCCCTCTGACACCTGTGACCACTGGTATTTTACCACTTGTGACAGTGTCCCCCCTTACGTTTCCTCCAATCAACCCAGACAGTTTTCCCTTCCATTTCCTACTGAGGTGAAGGCCATGCCTAGTGTAGTGCCACCGATCGATAGCATCCACAGGAATCAAACCAATATGGGACCCTATATCCGTCCTAAGCAGCCACTCCCACTCCAAATTCACTCTCCCGACGGAAGAGTTCAAATGAGGCCGAGCATGGCGTCTCAACACAGACACAAATCCCATACTCGTATGCTTCGTTGCTGATGCTATCTTCACCAGGTCACTCTCTATGGAATATTCAGAGTCTCTGTCAGTGCTATTTCCCGGACCACCCACTATAACCACGTCATCCTCCTTTGTGAAATTCTTGCATAAAGTACCTAAATCCTCTGTTACCTGACCCAGATCAGCACTAGGCTTGAAAAAGTTTGTGACCTGGTACTCTGGACTTAGATTTTCCTGCAGTAGTTGGCCAACACCTCTACCATGGGAACTACCTAACAACAGAACTTTCTTTCTCTTTACAAATTTCCCTACCTTTTTCAAGTTCTTGAAAGCTTGTTGTGCCCTTTCTACAGCCTCAGCTAAATGAGGCTCATCCGATTCTGACTGAGGCAACAGGTCAAATCTAATTTCAAGATTTATGACAAAGCTGTCTGATGTTCTCTTTTGCCTGTTCCCCCTATTACCTGTTGCCACTTCCCACCTCTGTTCACCCTTCTCCTTCTTTAGCCTGTCCAGATCCTCCCTTGCCTTGTCAAGGTCAGCTTGAAGAGCTGCAATTTTCCCTTCCTGTTCCAGTATTTTCCTATCTCTACTGCAGATACTACAATACCACTGGTGAGCCTCATTTATGTCCCCATTTCCCACGCCACTACATTCGCCCCAATGAAAGAAATTACAGCACCCATCACACCATACCCCGGAATTAACGATCCTACGGCATGTCACACTCTTCTCACTCACGGTAAAAACAAAAATCGTATAAACTGATTTAAGTACTGACTAAAACGTAAACAAAGGACCCTAGGAACTATTCAGGACAGATATAAATAAATTGAAAGAGTACTGAATAAAAAAACTAATGATTACATATAAGTTTAATTCACTGTTTACTTACGATTCGCGCGCGTGAAATTAGGCCTAGGATTCGGGGTGCAGGCGCGAGAAGAAAAATAGGCTTCTTACCCCGTTTAATCTTATTTTATACTTCACTAACATTTCCACTAATTTAACAACGCTTATATTATATTTATAACACCTGTAAATGTTTAAAAATAACCTAATAACAACTCTTTTTATAATTATTTAGAGCAGCAAATACGCGAAGAGTATCTATATCATAAACACAAGTATAGCCTTCATAAGGTTCATACAGAGAAATTACATCAACTGCCCTGTCCTTAATGCTAGGTCTACTAAAGATGAGATTTTGAATCCAGTTTTCTACTAAGGACCTTCGTATTACTTCGCAATAATTAGAACAACAAGATGCTAGTAGAAATTTGTTTGACGAGATGACTCTGCCTTAACCAGTGGTAGAAAATAGATAACACAGTCATTTGAGAGTGATTGGTGTGAGATATAGTTGAAAACATTAGTTTTATATTTGAAATAGTTGTTTGCAGAAAATAATGTTGGTTGTGGTCGTCATTGTGAAGTTTAGTTTCATACTGCTCTCTCCGCTAGACTATCTTGTGCAAGCTTTTTCGTCCCTGCACAATTAGTGCGACATGTACCTATTTGAAACTGCTTGGTCTCCCTCTGCAGTTTTTACCCCACACATTTCCCTTCATTATCATATTACCGATTCCTTGTTGTATTAACCGATACTCTCTTTTAGTCAAGCTGTGCCTTAAGATTCATTCCTGTGTAATTCCACTCGTTACTTCCTCGTTGGTGACCAGGTATCATCTTTAGCATTCGTCTGTAGCACCATATTTTAAAAACCTCTATTCTCTCCTCGTCTGAACTCTTTATGTCACACGTTACACTGCTTTACAAGGCTATCTTCCAGAAAAATGCCTGCTTCTTAAATTCCTAACGTTTACATTTATTTCAGATGTTGACAAATTTCTCTTTCGAGAAATGCTTTACTTGCTGATGCCATCTACATTTTACAACTTTCTACTCTCGCCATCGTCCCTTATTTTGCTGTCTCAACAGCCTACTACTTCCAGTGTCCCATTTTCTGCAAATCGTCTCATTTACTTCTGCAGCACTCCATTGCAATTGTTGTCTGGATGTCAAAGATAAAACCGTTAGGCAGACGTGGGATATATGAACAGTAGAAAGATCAAGCTTAACTCCTGTGGAGAATATTGCTTCTCCCAATTACGTCAGTAGTATGCATTACATGGGTGACATGCTCATGGTGTAAAAGGCTGTATTCCGTCTCACTGTCTGATTTAACGCTACTCTCTTGACAGTGATATGTGTGTGAAATCTTTTGGGACTTAACTGCTAAGGTCATCAGTCCCTAAGCTTACACACTACTAAACCTAAATTATCCTAAGGACAAACACACACACCCATGCCCGAGGGAGAACTCGAACTCCGCCGGGACCAGCCGCACAGTCCATGACTGCAGCGCCTTAGATCCCTCGGCTAATCCCGCGTGGCGTAATTCATATAAAACACCAATTAGTGCAGGTAAAGTTTTACGCCAGTAACATGTAACATCATTATTTGGTAAAACATTTGCCGATGTACAGGATTTTCGCTGTCACAGTAACTACGAGTATGTAAGCGTGGCAGTGGCAGAAATCCATCATCATTCTCCTATGGTAAGTAGTGGTCTCCTGTGTCTTCACACTCAGCAATATGTTACTTCCCAAACTTTTCGCTTCCGTTATGGTATCTGGAAGTAGTTGTGTTTAGCTGTAACAGAACTGAAATGCTTAGTGTCTGTACATAGTCACAGGCTGTACCCTGCCATTTAGACAGGGTGATGATCTTTAACTTATCAAAAGTTTTTAATCATATTAGTTGGAATTGAGGTATCTTATTGCAGTCAGGCCGATTTTCGGAAAATTCATTTGAAAACTCTGATTGAAGATGGACGGACTCATTAAATGTACCTTCATCCTCATGGAGTGCCGCATCTACCAGAATCTGGAAGCAATGGGTTGCCGTATTGTTTTGTTGACTTGAGATTCTCCATAGAATTTGTGCTGCACATATGATCTTCAAGTAGTTATCTGTATCGTTTAGATGCTCGTTTTCAGTCACTGGCGGATAACCATAAACTATTTTACACATGATTAACGAACGTAAGTAATAGTCACTGTAACGACATCTATTGCATGCTGTTAACATTAGGCCGGCCGGGATGGCCAAGCGGTTAAAGGCGTTACAGTCTGGAACCGCACGGCCGCTACGGTCGCAGGTTCGAATCCTACCTCGGGCATGGATGTGTGCGATGTTCTTAGGTTAGTTAGGTTTAAGTAGTTCTAAGTTCTAGGGGACTGATGACCTTCGAAGTTAAGTCCCATAGTGCTCAGAGCCATTTGAACCATCTGTTAACATTAAATGGAACAGATAGTGGTACACCATATCTTGCATTAAAGAAGAAAAAAGAGGGAGTCTGCTGAGGATGAAGATCGAACTACGCAAATGACGGCGAGGAGTAATTACAACGACTTGTATTTCACAAAACTGTGTAGTAGTACAACATAAAAAGCTACTTGAGGACAGACGGATGATGATTTAAGGAAATAATACTTTATCAGTTCATATTTAGACACATGTAGTAGTCATTATCTTCGTTCATATGGGACGAAATTTACTTGAATAAGTCCATTTGTTACGCTTACATTTGTGTTACATGTAATGAGTCAACAACAGAGCAACTGTACGTTCTGTTTCTAATGGCTGTGTAGTTTTTGAACCTCCTCCTGGCACACCCAGAATGAACTCACTGACTACGAGATTTCTAGATATGAAAATATCATGTAATCAGAGCATGACTAACGTCATAACAGCGTATTATATTCGCCGTTATATGTGGGGACAGGAGACTGAATAGTACTGTATTTAGCAATGACAGTAATACTATTACGTGCCGCTAATGACGTACCAATCTCATGGAGTCGTTTAGATGTCATTTATTTGCTGATTGAAAGAAGATAATTGCAAATTCTCGTTCACTTTCTAATTCAGTGATACTATACTTTGAGGCAGCTACTTAGTGAGGAAACTGATACACGTTTCTGTCACATTATATGCGTCTTTTCCATGTATGTTTAAGAATGACGTAATGATAAATGTCCCTGAGATAGACTAATAGCAGTAAAAAATATCATAACCGCTCTTACAAGTAAGTGTTTAATTCTTAGATTGGTCATTGTCGACGTAGTGTGTGCCTCATTCTTGAGTGAATTTATTTCTTTACCAGAGGCACCTTGTTATCACATTTAGTTTGCTGAAACACACAACACTGCAAGCAGAGTGTAAGGAATCGCTTTCAGTATTTTGCCTTAGCAGAGAACTACATGTTTAAGAGTAAGATCGCAATTTATGCTGTGGGTGAGAAAGAAGGCAGCGGAAATAGCAGACAATGGCATGTCGGCATCATTTAACTGACGTACAGCAATGGATCGTCATTAACGGACTGTCGACATTTTAAACGCCCGCTGTAGTTATCACGTGGCTAAATGTTCGTCTTTATGTTGTTCAGGAATTGCAGCGTCAACTTCCAACCATAAGTTTGCTACCCAGGAACATACTGAAGAACAGATAAGATGTCAAGATGTATGAAGAGGGTTTTTACTTTTTTTAAATGATGCTGCCGCCAGTTGACTGTAATAATTTTTATTTTATTATTCTCTATCCAGACTTCGGCCTTATGCCGTTTTCAAGCACAAAAACTTTTTTATACGTCAGAAGACATCAAACTGTCACGAAGTACAAATCCTTGTCAAAAAAGTGTATCTTGTCATATAGCCCAGATCTGTCATTATAAAAAGTGCGAACATCTCTAAAACGCTTAACTATGTTACAGACTTTCCCTTCTGGACCCTAAAGCACAACTGTTATATAAAACTGTTAACCAATAAATAGGTATACGCTGAGCTATCGAGACACACTAATGAGAAACAAATGATAGCAGCATCATTCAAAATATTTACCGTGACTGTGGCTCCAGGCCAAACAAAAACTATCAATATATGATGTGTGCCTATTACCGATAACAGTGTTAATCAAAAATGCACTCTGGAATTCTTGACATCCTAAAAACATCGAAATTACCTTAATTTTGGATCGAGAAAAACGACTGTGACGTAATATTTTCCTTTTTAGCTGCAGTATTTTAGATACACTAATTTCAAGAAGAAATACTAAAAATACATTTCAAAATCATACAATGAAGGCTTTCACGACCGGATGAATTATCACCAACATTTCAAAATCCTTTCCCTTCTGCAAATAGCTAAACTACCCAAATTCGTGTTCGAGAAAATAAATGCGATATTAGATATTTTGTAGTAAGTCTAACTCTGGTCTTACGGCTTCACTAACTTCAAATATAAGGACTCATTTATGTGTACGTCTTCTATTTGCTAATTGTTTGTACTCCTTTTCTGGGTCTTTTCTAGTCAGTGTCCTAGACTGTCCACATTTTGCCCGATACCTACGTTTCATTTGCGAAATGTTCTGATGGAATCGCTCTCTATGTTTGTCACTTACAGCACTGCAGATATCAGGGAAGAAGTCCGGATGTAGGAAATGGATTTTAAGTGACAATTTGCAGCCTAATTGATGGTATTTTTCTAGAAGGTAATTCGGAGTCCCAAAGTAGTTTTTAACTCTTCGATTTCCGAGGAAACCGTTCACTTCTTTAAATGATTCACAATCTGCTTTCTCATGGGCCTGAACAACATGGTCAAAGTTTTTTTCTTTAAGAAGTTGACGATTCTGCAGCTGTTGCGTTTCAAAATTATTGCAGTATAATAACGTGTCTTTTTCGATACAGAAGGCCCTGCTTATTGTTCCTTGGTAGTCTCACATACTCTGATCAAACTTATTATCTAAGAGATGGATTGAGCAAGGGAAGGAATGAACTTAACTTTGGTGGATTACTTTTGTCGGTGATGTATGGAAGACACTGTATTTCTTCGATACCTTAAACCACCAAGCCCCCCTTCCCCAGGAACCGTGGACCTCGCTGAAGCGGGATGGCTTGAGGGCCTCAACGCTACAGATATCCATACCGTAGATGCAATTACAACAGAGGGGTATAGGTGGAGTGACCAGACAAGCATTTGGTTTCTGAAGAGGGCAATAGACTTTCCAGTAGCGCAGGATCAACAATCTGCATGACTAACTTATCTGGCCTTGTAACTTTAGCCTACGTAGCCTTGTTTTTCTCGTACTGCTAACGGCTTTTATGGGTAACCTACAGCCGTTATTTTTTCCGAAGAAGTGCATCTCTTCTAACTCTTCGTTGTGGTTATGTTATGATGGCAACCTCTTGGGTAAAATATTCCTCCACTTGGATCTCTTTGACGGGGCTCCTCAGAAGGTATCGTCATCTCGAAAAAAAACTGGTATTCTATGAGATCCCTTAATTCAGTAGGTAGATTAGAGAATTTGAAAACGTAAATGTATAGGTTGAAGTTAAATGTAATGTAATTAGTGAAGTGCAATGACAGGAAGATCTGGACTCCTGTCAGGCTGGTACACGTTTATAAATACAAAATCAAATGGAGTAATGCAGTGGTAGGTCTAATAATGAATAAGAAAATAGGAATATGAGCAAGCTGCTGTGAACAGCATAGTCAATGCACTATCGTAGCCAAGACAGACACGAAGCCAACAACCGTCACTGTAGAACAAATTCGTGCGTCAAACATCTGACGAAGAGATGGAAAGAATGTGTGATGAGATAAAAGGAAGCTAAGGGAGAGAGAAATATAATTGTGAAAAGGACCGGAATTCTGTAGCAGGAAATGGAAGAGGAGGATAAACAGTGGGAAAATATGGACTAGAGGAGATGAAAGAAAGAGGAACTTTCCTGCTAGAATTCTGTACAGAGCATAATTTAGTCGCTACTAAGACTTTTATTACGAATGAGGTAAGAAGTCTGTACACGTGGTGGAGACCTGAAGACACTGGAAGGTTTCAGACTGATTGCATAGTGATAAGGCAGAGATTTCTAAATCAGACTTAAAACTGTGAGACATTTCCAGGGGCTGATGTCATGTCTGACTACAATTTATTCGTTATGAAACTTAAGAAACAGCAGAAAGGTACGAAATTAAGGTTATGGGATCTGGATAAATTGAAAGAACCAGACATTATTGGGAGTTTCAAGGAGAACATTACGAAACGTTTGGCTGAAACAGGGGAGGGGAATACGAGGGTTGTCCAGAAAGTAAGTTCCAATCGGTCGATAAATGGAAACCGCAGTGAAAATCAGAAACATTTTATTTGCAAGAGTTAGCTACACTTTCCAGATACAACACCATCGTCAAGAAGGCAGCCGCCTGTGCTTTCCGATAATTCTCTGCGCTGGTCTATAGCGCTTAACCTGCGCCCAAGTGTTGTCTTCGTATCCAGCATTTCATGTGAAGAGAATGATACTCAGGACGAGCCAATTAGGGCTGTGATCGAACACTTCCCATGGAAAAGGCTGCAGGAGCGTCTTCACTGCCCCTGCAGAGTGCTACTGAGAATTGCCACGAAGAAGGAAGTGCGTGGCAGATGTGTTAGGTGGGCTGCATTCATTAAGGCGAAACCTCTCAGTGGGCTCTCCAACTTGACGGGAGACATAGTTGTTCTAGGCACCTTTTTTCGCTCACAGGGGGCTCACAACTGAAAATAACGTCTTGATGCGATCGACGGTCATAGTAGAGACACTACCCAACACATCTGTTCAAAGCTTCATCGGGTTTTCACTATGGTGTCCATTTTGCGACCCATTGAAACTTACTTTCTGGACAACCCTCATATATCAGAAAACGAATGCGTAGCTTTGAAAGACGAAATAATGAAAACAGCAGATGAGCAAATACGATCAAGTAAGTAAAGATACAAGGCCTAGAACAAATCCTTACATAACACAGGAGATATTTGATTTAATTGATGAAAGCCAAATTTATAAAAGATACAACGAATGAAGCAGGCGAAATGGAGTGCAGAAGTCTTGAAAATGAGATTGGTAGATAGTGCAAAATGGCTAAATATGCACGGCTAGAGGACAAATGTAATGCTGTAGAAGCATATATAACTAAGGGAAAACTAATTAATGCCTATAAGGAGATTAAAGAGACCTTCTGAGGAAAGAGAAGCAACTGCATGAATATTAAGAGCTCAAATGGCAAGCCAGTACTAAGCAAAGAAGGAAAAGCTGAAAAGAGGAAGGAATGTATAGAGGGGATCTACAACGGAAATTAATTTGAAGACAATATTATACAAAGGGAAGAAGACGTAGACGAGGATCAGAAGACAGCTATAATTCTGAAAGAAGAATCTGATAGGACACTGAGAGATCTAAATAGAAACCAAACCCTGGATTAGACAACAGTCCCTCAGAATTATGTATATCCCTGAGAGAGCCAGCCATGACAAAACTATTCTACCTGGTGTACAAGATATATGAGAAAGTCAAAATACACCCACATTTCAGGAAGGATGTAATAATTCCAGTTTCAAAGAAAGCAGGGGCTGACAGGTATGAAAATTACCTAATAGTTATCGTAATAAATCGTGGTTACAAAATACTGACACATGTTACTTACAGAAGAATGGAAGAGCAGGTAGTAGCAGACCTCGGGAAACATAAGATTGGTTTATGGAGAAATAGTGGACCACGTGAGGCAATACTAACGCTACGACTTATCTTAGAAGATCGATTAAAGAAAGAAAAACGTGCATTTATAGCATTTGTATTCTTAAGCTTCTGACAGTGCTGATGCGCTAACCTCTTTGAAATTATGAACTCAGAAGGAAAGAAATTCGGGTAGCGTAAGGTTATATACAGTTTGTAAACAAACCATACTGCAGTTGTAATAGTGGAAGGACATGGAAAGAAAACAATAGCTCAGAAGGAAGTAAGACGAGGTTGCAGTGTATCGTGGACATTATTTAATCTGTGTACTGAATAAGCAGTAAAAGAGACCAGTGAGAATTTGGGAATAAGGTAACATCGTAATTCTGTCATAGCCAGCAAAGGACCTGTAAGAGCAGCTGGACGGAACCGAAAGAGGTTATAAGATGAACATCAACAAAAGTACAACAAGGGTCATGGAACGCTGTCGCATTAAATAAACGATGCTGAAGAGATCAGATTACGAAATGAGACTAAGAGCAGTTGATGATTTTCGATGTTTTGGCAGCAAAGTAGCTGATGATGGCCGAAGCAGGATTATTCCGTTTCTCGCGAACGGCCGCCTTGAACGCCTTCGCTATCGGACACGAATCTTGACAGACCTAAATTTCGTTCATATCCATACTCTACTTACATAGTGCCCCTTCCCATTACTCGCAACGACGCCCAATCATCCTTTCGCTGTCGATGCACAACCAATCCCGAATTCCTGCCAAAATCAGCGATTGCTGCGACTAGTGAAGTAATGGGTAGCGGTCGTACGTCAGCAGTGTGTGGATAGGTTGGGTATTACTGTCGGTCAGGGACCGTGTCCGGATAGCAAAACGGCACCGGCACGGTAGTTCAGTGTGTTCGGTGCCCTCTGTAACAAAAAAACCTGGGAGAATGGATCAACGATGAACTTGACCAAGCGTCTTGGGACGTCCGCCCGGAACAAATACGACGACTAATAATGAACGAAATGAGATAAAAAAAATAGAATAGACGGTCAAGGCGACCGTTCGTAAGAGACGGTAAAACCTGCTTCGATTCCCGGTTCAGCACAAATTTTCAACTTTTCCGACTGATTTAATTCAGTGCCCAGTAGCAGGTAATGTCATTATTCCTTTGATTAATTATCATACAAAGGCAGCAGAATCATATGTGGTTTCTGTTGTTTCGGGCATGTCAGAAAAAACGGAAACCATATACAGGGTGAGTCGCGTAAGACGTAACACCCCCATTATTCCGTTGGCGATTGCACCTATCGACAAGCGGTGTTCGGCGAATCATAGCCGACTATGGGGCACATACTTTGGTACATGCACAATAATCACAACGTTTATATTGATGGAGATAATGAGGCAAGTACATGTTTTTAAATGGGATGCTATACTTTTTTTACCATCATTCGAACGCTCTGGGAAATACGCGTATAGTGATGTAACGCATGTTGCTATTGTGATTAAAACTTCGCTTAAAAGACGCTGGGAAATATTGTACGATTGAAGGTCGAGGCGGTCGGAAGCGGCTGCAGACCGTAAACACGCATCGCGCGACCCGCAGGCCGAGTTGCCGTGCTCTATGCAGCATGCACGGCCTCCGCTACGTAGGTAAATCCTCATCCGCCCTCTTTTAAGCAAAGTTTGAATCACAATAGCAACATGCGTTACATCACTATGCGCGGCTTTTAGAGAGCGTTCGAATGATGGTAAAAATGTATTGCGTCCCATTTAAAAAACATGCACTTGCCTCATTATCTTGGTCAATATAAACGTTGTGATTATTGTGCATGTACCAACGTATGTGCCCCATAGTCCGCTATGATTCACCGAAAACCGCATGCCGATACGTGCAATCGCCCCCGGAATAAACGGGGTGTTACATCTTACGCGACTCACCCTGTATAGACTCTGATCACAACACCAAAAAAATAATTAATGTATAGTAATTAAATTCTATGAATACATTTGCCTAGGTTACGTATGTAAGTGATTAACATTGCAAGATCACTCGTTAATGTAAGCCCCAGATTAGCCACTGCATTAATAATCGTTGTAACCGTCAGAATGTTGAATGCAAGCCTGCAAACGTGAATGAATCGTGCTCTACAGGTGCCGGATGTTAGTTTGTGGAATGCAGCACCACGCCTTTTGCACTTAGTCGGTTAATACAGGGACGTTTAATGCTGTTTTTGGATATCGCTGTAGTTGTCGTCCGATGATGTCTCACCTGTGCTCTATATCACACAGATCTGGTGATAGAGCACGCCAAGGCAACATGTCGACACTCTGTAGAGCATGTTGAATTTCAACAGCGGTACGTGGGTGAGCGTTATCTTGTTGGAAAACACCACCTGGAATGCTGTTCATGAATGACAGCACAACAGCTCGAATCACTAGATTGATGTACGGTTTTGCAGTCAGTGTGCTGTCATACGAAATCGCACCCCAGATCATAACTCCAGTTGCAAGTTTAGTGTGTCTGGCACGCAGAAAAGTTGGTTTCAAGCCTTCAACTGACCTCCTTCTAACCAACACACGGCCGTCACTGGCTCTGAGGCACAACCAGCTTTCAGCAGAGAACACAACAGACCGCCACCCTACCCTCCAATAAGCTCTCGTTTGACACCACTGAAGTCGCAAATGATGGTGGTTTGGGGTCAGTGGAATGCACGCTACAGGGCCTCTGGCCTGGAGCTGTCCTTGAAGTAACCGATTTCTAACATTTCGTTCTGTCACTGTGATTCCAAATGCTGTTCAAATTGCTGCATCAGATGCAATATGGTGCGCCAGAGCCATACGCCGAACATAACAGTCTTTCCTCTTGGAAGTGCCACGTGGCCGTCCGGAGCCCAGTCTTCTTGCAACCGTACATTCTACTGACCACCGATGCCAGTAATTGTGTGCAGTGGCTACATTCCTGTCAAGTCTTCCCGGCATGTAGCAGAAAGAACATCCAGCTTCTTGTAGCGCTATTACACGACCTCATTCTATCTCATTGAGGTGTTGATAATGGCATTTTTGTTACCCTGAGGGAAATTATTGACTAACATCAACTCACCACGTCCAGTCTCAAAGGTAACTAACGCTCACGATCCTTACAGCCTGTATATAAAGCAAATCTGATTTGCATCCTCATAATGGCGCTACTAGCGCCACTCTTATGCGTCTGGGACCGAGCGAGGTGGTGCAGTGGCTACCACACTGGGCTCGCATTCGAGAAGACGACGGTTCAATCTCCGGGTCCGGCCATCCTGATTTAGGTTTACTGAGAGTTTCCTAAATCGCTCCAGGCAAATGCTGGTATGGTTCCTTTCGAAGGGCACAGCCGACATCCTTCCCCGTCCCTCCCTAACCCGATGAGACCGACGACTTCGCTGTTTGGTCTCCTCCCCCCAAAACAACCTAACTCTTATGCGTCTGGCACGAAATTTGAATAGACCTCATATTTAAAATGTAGAAACACGCTTATCAGCTTTCGTTTATGTCTTACGACTCCTCCTTGGTGCTGAGACTTTTTTCCGTGAGTACAGACGAGCGTTGAGGATTGCATCAAATCAGTGTTCAGACTGAAGAGCACAACAGAATCTTCAAGCAAAAGTAGAAATGGAATTGGTAGTTTTATTAATCGTTGCCTGCTTCGATGTCTCTTTTACATACACGTTGGAGTGTGGTGGTTCTGTTTACAAGAAGGTGAAAAACTTTTTGAAATGGTCTTAGCGAAAACTAAAAATTGTAAATGTAATTTATAAACATGAATAGTACCTCTAAAATCAAGAGAGAATATATTGAATTTAAAATGCGAGACATTAAGTGTGTCCAAATTATGAATTACGGTAGAACGTCTTTCATTCGCTGCACCTGAAAAACATACGTCAAGTCACACACAACTTTTTTTTTTCTTATCTCAAGCGTTTCTAAATCTGTCAACACCACACAGTCTCTCTTGGAACTGGTGCGAGATATCAAAGAGCAGTCTGAAGAAAACACGTTGAAATTTGAGAGCACTATTTAACCACACACATTTCCTTTCCGAGAAAAAGTTTTGTGTCGTAGGTCTGAGACTCCAACCTGTATATAAACCACTCATACGGAATTTTGCACCACACTCATGACTTGCACAGATTTTTCTTTATCAAAAATTTGTTTCTCAATAATCTTTTGACCTCAGGAAAGCAATACACGTGGCAACTGTTGTAGTGTTGTTATAAAAAGTCATGCATTCTAAATATATTTCAGGAGAAATGCTTCCAAAGGTGAACGTGTTTTAGATTTCCAAATAAGCAACATTTATGTATAAGAAACTTATAAACGAAGCACGAAACTGTAAGTAAGATCTTCTGTGTCGTAATCCTGTATAAAGCCATTTCTAAAAAAATAATTACTGTTTTCGTCATTTGTGTGTAACTGACAACAGCTTACACTAATGAGAACTAATCGTCTAGCAGAACGTGAATACTTGACATTTTTAGTTAGCGTCAATTATTTTTGAAGTCTGAGTTGTCGAAAGTAACAAAAACGTACATCTATGAAGTTGATCCCTTTTTCTACAATGCACGTGTCTCAATAATTTGCGTTCGCCTCGCCCAAGTGTTTCAGACAAGCTCTTTGGTATGTGTTACACAGCCCAGTCACATTAATGTGAGCAACGCCTGTGTTGATGTCAACGTGCAGTAACCACACACAGACAGCAACTGGCACCACTAGTAGTAGATGGTACAGAAAGCGTGTAAGGGCAAGGGGAAAGGGGGGGGGGGGATTGGGGACACAGGCAACATGCAGTCGTTGTCGTATAATAAATAACAGAGAGATTTATCTTACGTCCAAATGTGCATGATCATCGGCTTATGGGCGAAGGGTGGAAACATTTCCGAAACGGTTAAGTTTGTAAACTGTTTGCCTGCCTCAGAGGTTAAAGTATGTATACTGTTGTACTACCCAACCGCCTACACCTTTAGTCAATTAACCTGTATCGGTTTGTAGATGCCCAATGAAGACTTTACACAATCATTTTTATGCTAGAATTTTTATTAACACTTAATTATGGCGCTACAGACTTCAAAAGGGTAGTGGAATAGTGACACTGTAATTCAATTTTGTGAAAAGGTAAGACACGTATGTATAGAAATTCAAAAGTTCTATTGTTTATCATAAATCCTCACACAAAACGAGTGCATTAGTTGCACTGAAGTGTAACATAAACATGCTTAATAACATCCTATTCATTGACAAATTATCACAAGAACATGAAACAGTTACAAGTAACTAAGATTGGCGGAGATTCAAGACAAGGAACCGATAGGTAGGTTGCTACATTAATAGCACACTGATCTATTTCCGCGATCTGACGACACTGACTGCCAGAATTTGAGTCCGTAAAATTATGCATCCCAGAAGGGCGTCTTCTTCCTACTCATTAACAGTCTACCGTTTACAGAGTACGTAGCGACCTATGTACGCTGAAGCTCATTGCACGATCTTACAAGTTTTATTTAACAGCATCGTTCTTTCCACGAACAATACGAGACTGGAATAGAAGGGAGAACCGATAGAGGTACTCAAGGTACCCTTCGCCACACACCGTCAGGTGGCTTGCGGAGTATGGATGTAGATGTAGATGTAGATGTAGATGTAGATCGTTGTGTTGTCCGTCAGTGCTGCTGTTGGCAGCCACTGTGTTGGACAATGCGTGTGAATCTCGAAAAGAAACCTAACGCAAACTTTACATCATGCTCCAGTTGGGGCTGCAAAGTGAAATTACTACTTCTCACACCGAATTCTGCATTCAGAGTTCAAAGCGATTCTCTCACTAGCAGTGGACGAAATGTCACCTTATTTCCTCCTGTCTTCCTTCATAAGATTCGTCCCTTCTTCGAGAGCCAATCCTAGTCTCTCACTAGCAGTAATTCAATGACAACTGTTAATTTTCCTGCAGCGTCCTCGTACTTCTCAATAATTTTCCAAAACTGCTATGTCAGACCAGGCTGACCAGTGAAATTCCTGCAGTTTCGCGCCCAGAGGCCTGCATCTAAAGAAAGGAATGTGCTTTGGCTCAGTCCTGTCAGTGCCTCAAAGGAGCGTGTTAGCATGTTATTTCCTATGACCCTCCTAAGGTTCCTATCTGCTTTACAAACATGACTGGCCAGCTACGGGTATTTACTGGGTGAGAAAGTTAGTCTCACACCTTTCCTGCCGACGGCCGGGGTGGCCGAGCGGTTCTAGGCGCTACAGTCTGGTACCGCGCGACCGCTACGGACGTAGGTTAGAATCCTGACTCGGGCATGGATGTGTGTGTGGTGTCCTTATGTTACTTAGGTTTAAGTAGTTCTAAGTTCTAGGGGACTGATGACCGTATAAGTTAAGTCCCATAGTGCTCAGAGCCATTTGAACCTTTCCTGCCGTGTTCTGCTGAGAGCATAGAGCCATAGATACCTGTAGCTTTCACAGAGCCTGCAAAGTGTCCACCAGTTCATTGCTCTCCTATCGGCAGACTGGAGCCATCTTCTCTGCAATCTCTACCCAGTGTCTATTGTTGCCCTCCTTCCGGGACCTTAACTGTAATTCACAACGCTTTAGGAATGTAGTAGCTGCAGGCAGATGGACGTGGCATTACCCGCTGTCCACATGGTGTCAACTCACAGGGAGCGTCCCTTCCTCCTATCCAATACAAACAACAGTCTTTTAGCGAATGCTGTCCTACCTGGCGTTGCTGTCACCTTTTACAAACGGCATTAATTTAATGGTGTCCTTTGGCCCGCTTTGATCTGGTGTCTGTCAGTGAAACTGGCAGACTAGCCAAATGTAATTCTCAAGAAGTAAAACGCCTACAGGTACTTCATATATTGGCAACCACTAGTGGGTAATCTTTAACAAAAAATTAAGGAAGACTCTGTATATAGATAATATGAGAGTCAACAAAACTGTCAGTTTCGTCTTCTCCGCCGTACATGGTAAAATAGCGCTATACAAAAACCGGTGCTGAGGCAACAGTGAGTCAACACAGGTGTGAAAAACGGCTATTATATGTGTATGGAAGAAAGACGTGCACGTGTTGAGCGACTGACCAACCAGATAAACCAAGGGGCTACCAACAGTGTCTCCTCAATGACCATGCAGCACACGTTCCTGCATATGGGCCTCCGCTACAGGCTCCTGGTTCATGCACCCATGCTGACTGCTGCTGATCGGTGACAAAAGCTCGAATTTCCGTCCCAGTACCGCTACTGGACGTCCACTGAGTGGCGAAAAGTGGCCTTTTCTGATGAATCACGTTTTATGCTCCATCGGACTGAAAGTAAACATCATCAAAAACAACCGTCGTGGAGGTCCAGACCAGAGGAGGGGGCGATTGGTCTGGGGGGATATTTTGGTAGCATTCCCTGGGTGATCTCATCTTTCTGGAAAGCACAATGGATCAATACAAGTAAATGTATCCATCTATCCCTGGGGAACATGTCCACCCCTACGTCCGGTTTATATTTCATCCCGCCGGCCGAAGTGGCCGCGCGGTTCTGGCGCTGCAGTCTGGAACCGCGAGACCGCTACGGTCGCAGGTTCGAATCCTGCCTCGGGCATGGATGTGTGTGATGTCCTTAGGTTAGTTAGGTTTAACTAGTTCTAAGTTCTAGGGGACTAATGACCTCAGCAGTTGAGTCCCATAGTGCTCAGAGCCATTTGAACCATTTGAAGCCATATTTCATCCCCATTACGGCATCTGTCAACAGGAAAAAAGTGACGTGCCACACAGCTGGCAGACTATTGGCATCTTTCAAAAAGCACCAGGATGACTTTACCAAATTCCCAGGTGTAAACACAATCTAGAATCTGTGGGATCACTTCGATCACGCTATGGATCCTCAACTGAGAAATCTAGTGCAGATGGCAATATCAGTGGGGCCCGTATGGCTCCACATCCGTTTCGGTACCATTCAAAACCTCATTGGCTCTCTTCCTGCTCGTCTTGCAGCGATATACGCTGCAAGATGTGGTTATTCGATCTTTTTACAGATGGTCACATTAATGTGACTGGACAGTGAACTATTACACCAGCGTCAATGTGAGCGACTCATCCCGGCCTCACCTGACACAGTACACTGCGCTACGCCGCAAAAAAGTGTTTCAATACATTAATGAACTTCATTGAACGAAATTTGCATTGCAATACAGCTGACCAATAACAAGTGTGTCGTATCAAACTGCTCATCGGGGGCTTTTTACGCTGCTGGTTTTCGACGCATGTACTGTCACATACACATTCTTCATTCTCCGACGGATGTGTAACGGTGTTTGTATTTCGATAATCAAGAGAAGAGTAACAAAAAAAAAGGTTCAAATGGCTCTGAGCACTATGGGACTTAACATCTGTGGTCATCAGTCCCCTAGAACTTAGAACTGCTTAAACCTAACTAACCTAAGGACATCACACACACCCATGCCCGAGGCAGGATTCGAACCTGCGACCGTAGCGGTCGCGTGGTTCCAGACGCAGCGCCTAGAACCGCTCGACCACCCCGGGTGACAAAAGAGTAGCACCATCTTGGTCCTATTTGAGTGTATTTGGTTATAATGTCACTACAGTTCACTTTACTGCATTTACCGCACGCACAGCGGAAAGACACGAATGTGATACTAATCCCTTGCCTTCACGTCGGTGCTTACACTGAGGTGACAAAAGTCGTGGGATACCACCCAGTATTATGTCCGAACTCCTCCTTCCCGGTGAAGTGAAGTAACTCGAAGTAGATGGACTCAACAAGTCGTAGGAAGTGCTCTGCAGAAATATTGAGCCATGCTGCCGCTATAGAGGCCCATAATTGCGAAAGTGGTGGCGGTGCAGGAATTTGTGCACGATCTGACCTCTCGATTATATTCCATAATGTTCAGTGAGATTCATATCATGTGATCTGGGTGGACAAATCATTCGCTCAAATTGTTCAGAATGTTCTTCAAACCATTCGCCAACAACTGTGGCCCAATAAAAGCTCCATCGTTGTTTCGGAACATGAAGACCATGAAGACCATGAATGGCTACATATTATGGTCTCCATGTAGCCGAACATAACCATTTCCAGTCAATGATCGTTTTAGCTTGACGAGATGGCCCCGTCCCACAATGCCTTGTTGACAACTTGGGTCCATGGCTTCGTGGGGTCTACGCTACACTCGACCCCTACCATCACCTCTAACCAATTGAAATCAGGGGTCATCTGACAATACCATGGTTTTACAGTCGTCTTCTGCTGCCATAGCCCATTAACGTCAAAATACGCTAGTCGTATGTTCCACATTGATTTCTGTGGTTATTTCACACACGGTTGCTTGTCTGTTAGCACAGACAACTCCACACTAACGCCGCTGCCCTCGGTCGTTGAGTGGAGGCCGTCGCCACTACGTTTTATGTGGTAAGTGTTAACGCCGGAAATTTGGTGTTCTCGGCACACTGTTGACACTGTGGATTCGAAATATTTAATTCCTTTACGATTTTCGAAATGATATGTCCCATGTGCTTAGCTTTAACTACCATTCAGGATTTAAAGTCTGTTAATTCCCGTCCTGCAGGCATAATCAGTCCGGAAACCTTTTCACCTGAATCACCCGATCACAAATAACTGCTCTGACAATGCACTGCCATTTTATACCTTGTGTACGCGATACTACCTTCATCTGTACATGTTTATATCGCTATTTCATGACTTTGTCACCTCAGAGTATACACTAATGAGCCAAAACATTATGACCACTTACTTAAAAGCGTGTTACTTCATTTCATTCAGCAGTAATTTTGCGTGCCATGAATTCTAAGGGTACTTGATAAGTTTCGAGAGGTTCGTGACACCAGACGCCTACAGACAGGTAATTCACGGGCAGTTTGTTTCTTAATGCGGAGCTGACGTCCAACAGCGTCCTAGCAGGGTTTCATCGGATTCAGGTAATTCGAATTTGATGGACGGGACATCACCGTGAGTTCACAATTATGCTCCACAAACCGTCGCAGCACGACTCAGGCCTTGTGACACGGATAGTTATCCTGCTGGAAGACGCCATCGTTGTTGAGAAAGACATCAAGCATAAGGGGTTACAAGTGGATCAAAATGGTTCAAATGGCTCTGAGCACTATGGGACTTAACTTCTGAGGTCATCAGTCCCCTAGAACGTAGTACTTAAACCTAACTAACCTAAGGACAGCACACACATCCACGTCCGAGGTTGGATTCAAATCTGCGACCGTAGCGGTCGCGCGGTTCCAGACTGTAGCGCCTAGACCCGCTCGGCCACCCCGGCTGGCTTACAAGTGGTCCCTAATAATGTTCACATAGGCCACAGCTCTCGTGGTGCCTTCGATGACTACCGCAGGTACTGTGGAAGCTTAGGTGATGTCCCCCATAACACAATACTGCTCCCACCGGCCCGCATCCGTGGCGCACTGCATGTTTCAAGCAGCCGTTCGCCTTGATGACAGCGCATCTGGACACGACCATCGATCTGTTGAAAAATAAACGGGAGTCACCCGACCAGGCGATATCATTCCATGGATCTGCGGTTCAATATCGATGATTCCGCGCCCACTGTAATCGTAATTGAAGATGTCGTTGGGTCAGCATGGGAACACGAGGGAGTCCTCTGCTGCGGAACACAATGTGCACTGAACGGTGTGCTTCAAAACACTTGTACCTGCGCCAGCACTGTACTCTGTCGGCAGATCTGCCACATATCGCCGCCTATCCTGCTGTAGATAGCGGGCAAGCCTCCGATCCCTATGTTCTGTGATGAATTATGGACGTCCAACTTCTTGTCACCTATTCGTGGTTTCAGGGTTCTTCAACCACTTTCCGTAGATGCTCACGAAAGTAGCACGCGAACAGCCGAAAACTTTCGCCGTTTCCGAGATGCTCGCTTCCATTCGTCAAAGTCGCTTAAGTCGGCGAATTCCCGCCTTTTCGCCACGTATCGTCCCTAGAATGATTCCTCATTAGTGTCTGCTCCGCTCATATACTTCACTTACCGCGTCACGAACTCTCAGCGCCTCCAAGCTGCATACAACCACGCAGTGGGCATTGGTCATAATGGTCATAATATTTTGGTTCATCTGTGTATATACGGGTAGAGGTCGCGCTACGTTGCATATAAGATGCAGTAAAGCCCTCCACCTTTTCGGTCGCCCTTTACAGTTGAAAACAAGGCAACCAGGAAGACATTTAAAACCAAAATGTTTTAGAACATGCATGGTGTGGTGCTACTCTATTTCCTTATACATGGATAAACGTGCCAGCTGCCAGCTAATGCGCTAAGCTGGAATTGTTGCAGGAGCATATTTGGTGGAACTACTTTATACTGATGTCATGTTATTGCAGTACACCGCCCGACCGTAAACGGTCTAGGTTTCGCATGATTTGAATTGACGTTTCAGATTTACTGCGTTATAATTCCCCTCGTAAAGCCATGGTCTCGTACAAAGCGATTTTTGTCTCTTAGGATCGTCGTCACTGCAGAACCAAAACCGATGTTCGGGATGTTGATATTAACTGGCTCCTAGACCTGGACTCCGACTTTTAATGCCATTTTCGAACAGACCTGTTCGCCACTGGAGGAGATCTATAGCTACCCTTATCTCTATATGAAAGAATAATATGTACGAGAACTTGATTTCCTAGATTTCCTGAGTAAAATTTTTGTCGCAGAGTACTTATTACCTAACATATCTTTTAATACACTATGGTTACTTTCAGCTAAAAATTCAAGGAAAGGACAGGACCAAAGTGAAAGATGTACACAAGAACGCAATGGAAGGCAAGGATGGCAATATAACTGCATAGAAATACCAAATCTTTTATTGTTTTCAACGTGGAGGAACGCCAACAGCCGTGACCCACAGTATAAAGTGAAATCTACCAGGTATATCTCTGTTAAGAGGAAAATAGCTACGAACTCAGAACTACACAATATGATTCACTGATGTCTTCAATAGGCTTACTGGTTCGGCGGGCAGGTACATCGAGGCTGGGGAGTGAGTCATTGCCTTGTCCTTGAACGCCCTCTTACAGGAAACTGCGTTTCCTTTATTTAGTTCGTTGGGGTCGCTGGTTGAGTGCGGGTCTGTTAGGGCTTGTTGCCCGATTCTGTCTGTGTGAAAATGGATGCAAAAATGGAGCAACGAGTTCGTGTGAAATTTTGTTTTAAAACCAGGAAATCTGCTTCTGAGACTTACGAAATATTAAAAACAGCTTTTGGAGGTAATTGTATGAGCCAGTCAAATGTTTTTGTCAGGCTCAACAGATTTAAAAATCATTGCGAATCATTTGAAGATGAACCACGGTCAGGCTGTCCTCCAACCTCAAAAGACAAATGAAAATGTTCTGAAAGTTCGCGACTTAGTGCTTTCTAATCGTAGACTTACAATTAGGGAGATTGCTGACAAACTTAATTTATGTTTCTATGCAGTTCAGTCAATTTTAACTGAAGATCTGAACATGTGTCGAGTGTGCGCAATATTCATTCCAAAAGTGTTGTCATGTGACCAGAGACAATACCAGCTTGAAGTGTGCCAAGAACTGATTAATCGGGCTAAACATGACCCGCATTTGTTAAATAGGGTAATTACAGGTGACGAAACGTGGATATATGGGTATCATCCTGAAACCAAAGTACATTCTTTACAGTAAAGATTCCAGGTTCACCACGACCAAAAAAGGCACGGCAAAGCTGGTCGATGGTGAAGACAATGTTGCTGATTTTTTTTTCATTCTGCCGGTATTGTGTATCATGAATTTACCCCTGCAGGACAAACAATGAACCAGGAGTACTACAAATGTGTCCTTGAGCGTTTGCGCGAAAAGGTGCGGAAGAAAAGACCCGCATTGTGGAAATGTTTCAAATGGCTCTGAGCACTATGCGACTTAACTTCTGAGATCATCAGTCCCATAGAACTTAGAACTACTTAAGCCTAACTAACTTAAGGCCATCACACACATCCATGCCCGAGGCAGGATTCGAACCTGCGACCGTAGCAGTCGCGCGGTTCCGGACTGACGCGCCTAGAATGCATTGTGGAGAGACAGAAGTTGGATACTACACCATGACAATGCTCCGGCGCATCGTGCCTTTTGCATCGTTGAATTTTTGACCAAATTCAAAATTCCTGTGCTTCAACAACCGCCATATTCACCTGATATGGCCCCAGCGGACTTCTACCTGTTTCCTAAACTGAAATTTTCACTGAAAGGGAAGCGATTTGACTCAACTGAAGACATCCAGGCAAATACGGAGAGCGTCCTTAACACACTCCAGGAAAAAAAATCCAGGAATGTTTCCAAAAGTGGAAACACCGTTGGAGTCGGTGTGTTCAGTCAGAAAGGGACTATTTTGAAGGAGATGCATCACAGCAGCATGTAAGTACCACCATTGTACAATTACAATCCCATTCATAACACTTTTTAATCACATCTCGTACATTATTAACATTCTACATCTTCATTATTCATTTCTACATATTTATTTCTCAACACAGACACTCTGGTGACAAACACATTTCTCCCAGTGAGAGACCGGTTTGTTGATACCGTCGAGGGAGAATGTTTGATTTTGTTGACGGGACCACAGCCTCACCTCTGCTTCGCCGCCTCATCATTATCATAGTGAAGTCCTCAAAAGTGTTCTTTAAGTTCTGGAAACACATAAAAATCGGATGGGGCCAGATCGGGACTGTATGGAGAATGATCGATGACCGTGAAGCCAAGGCGTCAGATTGTTGCAGATTTCTCAGTGCTCGTGTGTGTTCTGGCATTGTCATGCTGAAGGAGAGGGTGCTCCGTGTGTGGCAGAAGTCTTCCAATTCGAAATTGAATTACATCATGCTGTTTCTCAAGCACCGATATAGTTACGTTACACGCCGCTATGTTACGCGCTAAAATTCGGAGCCCTTTAGTAGCAGAGGGACTGAAATATGTAGACATGGAGAATAAAGATGTAGAATGTTAATATCGCTTGTTTTATTCAAAAAACTTTAAGTGTTTTCACATTAAAAATTCGGAAACATTACGGTTTAGCACGCCCTCGAAACTAAGTAAATATTGAAGAAAAGATATTTGTATCCAAAAGCTTGGAAGAAATGTGACACCCCGCCATACAAAAAATTGGCGGCATTGACAGAACGTCCCAAAACGTTGTAAAGCCAGTATGTTTCGCAAATCCAGAAGTAATACGTTGCCCACACTTAAAAAAGGAATACTAATAATTCAATTAAAGGAAGCATAACGTATTTTATGAAGAAAGACAGAAAGAAACCCAAGCAAATTACGGACGTATCTTACCAAACAACATCAAGCAAAGGTACAAAAAAGGTAAACAAAGATTCTAGAAATTACAGGCAGGCAAAAAGTTCAATGATTATATGCGAAGTGCTGTACTGAGGTACAGGAGTATGGTCATAAGGATGCAGCTACTTTTCTAAGTTATTTTAAATATTTTAATCCGCAGTATGTTATTTCTTGATCAGTTATATTATTATTATTATTATTATTATTATTAGCGAATGTCCCCATGGGAGAACGATAAGCAGGTGATTAACATTTCTTAATGTTCTTCTTATTTCCCCAGTATTTCTTCATTGCCTCCCCAAAGGCCTTCTTCCTTTCTTCGGTCCACTTTGGTCGGAAAGGTTTAGATTCCGTCTCTGGAGTAAACTTCCACTTGTCGATTTTTCTTCTGAATGTATCCCGGTCTGATGTGTTTGTTATGTCAATTTTTGCCTTTTTCAAATCCTTCTTAACTTCAGTTACCCAGGGTATTGTTGCCTTAAGTGATGTCATATAGTCCAATAGACGTTTAGTTAACCTGTTTCCAGGTAATCTGTCTATATGTCCATAAAACTTCATGCGCCTCTTCCTGATATCTGCCTCGATGTTTGATATTTTTTCGGTTGTCTCGGTAGTCTGCAGCCTGTATCCATCTTGTGTGTATCGTGGTCCTAGGATTTTTCTAATAATTTTTCTCTCTACTTTCTTAATTTCGTGTAAATCTAATTTTCTATTCAGGGAGAGTGTTTCACTTGCATATGTGACTGTTGGTTTGATGACTGTGTTGTAGTGTCTGATTTTAGTGCCTTTTGATAGACATTTCTTGTTATATATATTTTGAATAAGTCCGAATACTTTCTTGATTTTCTGTAATCGTTTTTTTGTGCTATTTTCTCAAGTCCTGTTGGTTCAATAACTTCACCGAGATACTTAAAGTGCTTGACTCTAGTTATTTCACCATACTTTGTTTTTAGTTTCGAAATATCTAATTTTGAGCAGATGAATTCTGTCTTCTCAAAGGAGATTTGCAGGCCAACCTTCTCAGCACATTCTTTAAGTGTCTCAATTTGTTTTACTGCTGTTTCTTCACTGTCAGTTATAATTGCCAAGTCATCTGCAAACGCTAAATAAGGGATGTTCAATTTTCCTTTACCTCTTCCTAGTTCAATTGGCTTCCAAAAGCTTTGTTTCCTTAGTGTTACTTCCCACTCTTTCATAACTTTGTCCAAAACTATATTGAATAATAGTGGTGAGATCCCATCTCCTTGTCTTACTCCTGTTTTAATTGAGAATGGCTCCGAAATTTCCCCTCTGAATTTAATTTTTGATTTGGTTTCTGTTAGTGTTTGTTCAATTAGTTTTCGGGTTTTAGTGTCTAGGCCTCGTTCTTCGAGAATGTGACATAGAGACTGTCTGTCTATGGAATCGTATGCCTTTTTGAAATCAACGAATGTGCAGATTATTGGTTTTGACCTGATTGCTTTAATCTTTAAAATAGTTTTAAGGTTGAATATCTGTTCCGGGCATGATCTATTAGGACGAAAGCCTGCTTGGTAGTCTGAAATTGTATGTTCTAGTTGTTCTTGTGCCCTCTTTAGGAGACATGCAGATAGAATTTTGTAGGTAACTGGTAAAAGTGAAATGCCTCTGTAGTTGTTTACGTCTGATCTCTCTCCCTTTTTGTGCAATGGGTGAATTAGTGCACACTTCCACTCCTCTGGGATATTTTCTGTCTGCCAAATTTCTTTGATGATGCTAGTGATCTCTTTTAACGAATTTGGACCAAGGTTTTTCAGTAGTTCAGCTACAATTCCATCTTCTCCCGATGATTTATTATTTTTGAGTTTTCTAATGTGACTATAAATTTCTTCTTGAGATGGTGGTAGTGAAGTCTCATTCGTGTGTTCTGGTTGTAATCTGGGGAATCTTGTACTTGGTTGTGGGCAATTTAGGAGTTGTGAGAAATATTTAGCTAGTTCTTGGCAATTTTCTTTGTTAGTTAGTGCCAATTTTCCATTCTGTTTCCGGAAGCAGAGATTTTGTGGAGTGTATCCTTTGATTTGATTTGCGAATATTTTATAAAAATCTTGAGTGTTGTGGTTCTTAAAGTTTTCTTCAATTGTGTTTAGCTGTTCATTAAGGTATTTTCTTTTAGTTTGTCTAAGTATTTTAGCTGTTTGTTTTCTCACTTTGAAAAATGTTTGTTGTGTGGTTTCTGATTTGTCACAATTGTAATTTAAAAAGGCTTGTTGTCTCTCTTCTAATGCGTTATCACAATTCGAATTCCACCATGGATGCTTGGATATTTTCTTTAACGGAATCAAATCTCTTGCTTTCTGTATAATTTTCGTTCGGAAATCTTTCCAGTTGTTTGTTGGTTGTTTATCCCATGCTTCTGTAATTTCTGATTCCTTGATATTTTTCAAGTCAAATTTGGGAATTAGTGGTGATTTCCTTTGGCGTTTCCTTTTTGGAGTGAATTTAATTTTAACTCTGGTAAGGTAGTGGTCAGAATCTATATTTGCCCCTCTGCGGACTTGAACGTCGTGTATTTCTTTCTGGAAGTCATAGGA
This sequence comes from Schistocerca serialis cubense, assembly GCF_023864345.2. Taxonomy (NCBI): domain Eukaryota; kingdom Metazoa; phylum Arthropoda; class Insecta; order Orthoptera; family Acrididae; genus Schistocerca; species Schistocerca serialis. The sequence continues at coordinate 315,389,241 of NC_064640.1, read as the reverse complement.
GATCGCAACATGGTCTATTTGAAATTCACCAAGCTGAAGGTTTGGTGATCTCCATGTTTTTTGTTTCTTGGGGTCTTTTCGAAGTGATGTTGTCACGATTTTTAGGTTGTTTTGCTGACATAACTCGATGAGTCTCATGCCGTTCTTGTTTGTGAATTTGTGTGCAGGGTAATTACCGACTGTTTTTTTATATTTCCTCTCTTTGCCAATTTGCGCGTTGAAATCCCCTAGAAGAATTTTTACATCCTCCTTTGGAATTTTGGACATTTCAGTTTCGAGTTTTTCCCAAAATTTTTCCGTCTTCTCCGGTTCTTTTTTGTTGGCAATGTTGGTAGGTGCATGAACATTAATAAATGTATATATTTTGTTGGTGTGCTTGATTCGCATGGTCATTAGTCTGTTACTGATTTGATTCATGTCTATAACAGAGTCAAGGGTGTCCTTATTTACAATAAAAGCCATGCCAAATATTGCAGCTCCTTTGCCAATTTTCTTGTCTGTTTTACTTTTAAAGATACGGTAATTGTTGTAGTCTATTGTTTCTGAATCAGTGAATCTGGTCTCTTGGAGAGCAAGGATTTGAATTTTCTGTTTGTTGAGTTCTGTTGTAAGATTATGAAGTTTGCCTGTCTGAATTAGTGTCTGAATGTTAAAAGTGCCAATAAATGTATGGGACTTTCGTGGACGTTTACTAGAGAACTCCGACTTTCTCTGTCGTACGAGCCCAAGCTCCCCAGAATCCGATAGCTTGGTTGTCGCCACAGGGCGAGTGGATTGGCCACCTGGGGTAATATTAATTTTACGTGTACGAATCATACTGCTTGTAATTAAGTTCCAGCTAATGCTGGGTAGTTAGAACCAGGGATTGTTAGTTCCTGGAGCTTGGTGTTCAGCCGCACCTCACATGGTGAACAGACGCTGGCCAGAGTACCGGTGGTTGCCACACAGACGTGTCTGGGCTTTTCAATATGCTTTATCTTGTTGATAATGCTTGCCTCTTCCGCCAGTTCCGCCGTACCGATGATCTTCATCTCCGTCTTCACTACCGTTGAGGTCTTCGCCGTATCCCTGGCAAGGGACCCTCACAAGGTACTATCACCCGGGCCAGGTGAACCAAGGTTTTTTTACGAGGTGTTACTCCTCCCCCTCCTCCTTTTACAACCGGGCTTGGGACCGGCTTAGGCGGAGTTTGATCAGTTATATAATTATTAGCCTTATCCGTTTTAGAAAACGATATTTTGTCATTATCTCTCTTGTACTCTTTTATTTGCTATAAGTGAAGACCCTCGTTCTTATGGGAAATTGAGATTTCTTATTTATTTTCCACTGATAAAAATGATTCATTTCATGTTTCCTTTTATGATGAAATTGTCACTCCAAAAAGAAAAAGGATTTTAGTTTTCATATTACACTTTTAAATTCTCCCCTCACCCTCCCCTCCTGAAGAAGTGTTTCACTAATTTACTAATACCGTTAAAGGAAAGAAACAAAAAAGTTGTTAACATTTTTTGTTGGTATTGACGAGGTCCAGGTTCGACTACTGGTGGCCACCTCAATTTTTGTCCGGTTGAAAGGTCTGGAAGGAGGTCCATTCAGCCTTCTGAACCCAACTGAAGCTGCTTGTATACAAAGGCAACAAAACTGAAGTGTAAGTCGCCTAAGAAGCATTACGTCGAAAGCCTTGCAGCAGGTTAGCTGACACAAGACGTTTATTTATTAGCAGCAAAAGCATTACCAGTTATTTTTCACGTTAAACAGCGAGATGCTTGACGTATTACGGCCTCGCGTCTTATTATGTCTGAGATTCCAGCCAAGTTCTGTTGGATTTAATTCTAAGTAGTACGGCGGAAGTAGGAAATGAAACACGGTCTTGCAAAGTTTTGTCAGTGGAATAAAGAGGAGACTGTTGGTGCTCTTTGCTTAATGCCAAAAGTAAAGTTTGCTTTGCGTCTACGTACTTTCAAACTAATCTCCATGACTACTCTGCAATTCACACTTAAGTGCTTGGCAGACAGTTCATCGAACCACCTTCAGACTATTCCTCTACCGTTCCACTCTCCAATAGCGCGCGGGGAAAACGAACACTTGAATGTTTCGAGCGAGCTCTGACTTTTCCTGTTTTATTACGATGATAATTTTTCCAAATGTAAGCGGGCATCAAAAAAATGTCGCGGTAGGTGGAAAAAGTTGGTGATTGATATATTGTCAAATGATATCGCCGCAACGAAAAACGACTTTGTTTTAATGATTGCCACCCCAACTTGCGTAGCATATCCGTGACACTGTATCCCCTATTTCGAGACGATACGAAATGAGTTGCCCTTTGAATTTTTTGTATGTACACCGTCAATCCTGTCTGGTAAGGTTCCCATACCACGCGGAAATATTCCAGAAGAGAACGAATGAGCGTGTTATCGATAGATATGTTGCATCTTCTGAGTGTTCTGCCTATAAAACGCAGTGTTTGGTTCACCTTTCCCACATTTTATATGTAATTTTAATCCGAGGGTATTTAGTTTAATTGACAGACTTTAGATTTGTATCATTTGTCGTGCAACCAAAATTTAACGGTTTCCTTTTAGTACTCGCACTTTTCGTTATTTAGAATCAATTGCACCTTTTCAGACCGTTCACATATCTTGTATATATGATTTTGCAAGTGGTTTTCATGTTATGATTACTTTACTAGACGGTAAATGCCTGAATCATCTGCAAAAAAATCTAAAAAATGCTTCTTTTTTTAATGGAAACCGCTTTCAGTAACTCCACTTAAGAAGCACTGAAAACATCACTAACATATCCTTTGCTATGGCAAAATGAAAATATTGATAGCGTCTTGCCGCTGACATAATTAACAAACGAGCAGAATCTCGTTGGATTTTCTGACAGATGTACAGACAGAGGTTCGTTGTGGAAACTATTAAAAGCATCTGGCATTGTGGCCGTGCTAAATCTGAAAATTCTGTAAAGCATCACTAAACTTGGAGATTCTGTGTTCTTTTAAATGTGATATCCATTCTTGTTGTTTCTGCAACGTTGGCCTGACGTGTTTAGTGTACCATTTGGTATGAATTACGTCTCTTGTTAATTTATTTTGCATAAATCTCTCAATTGCCGGCGATACTAATTCTTTACATTTAAGCCATATCAGTTCTCTACTTACGTAGTTAATTTGGTAAGTGTGGAGACTGTCTCTTAGGTCTCTTAGGAAGGCATCAAGCGAATATGTACCTGTGTTTCTTTTAAATAGATGTATTGTGCATAACTGCAACGATCTTGTTGCCACTATTGACCTCTGGTGCTGCTCCAACGAAATTCTGCATGGTAGTCCGAAGTTTCCCTGTTATAATCACAGAGAAGAAGTGATCATGAAATGAAACGGTCTATTCATAAGAATGAAATGTTGCCTGAAACAAGTTTTTGACAATAATCTTCGCACACTGTCACTTTGCTACATTTATTCATAGTGTAGTGTATCTGAATCAATGGTACGTTCATATAAATCACTGGACACATTTTAATTTTGATGCCTTATTTTTTTCGTAGAAAATCTAATGTAGTACATCCTTTTCGCAAGTATGGGCTGTCGTCCGCATGCCATAGATAGAAAGGTTTTTCTTGGAGTGTTTTTTTTTTTTCTTTTTAGCCCCTTACGTCCAGTTTTGTTCGGCAAAATCTGTGAAATTTTTGCAAAAATGGCATTTCCTTGTATTTTTGACGAAGATTTATCTACATCATCGATAAAAATTTATTGTGTGCATTTTACTTATTCGGCTATGGGGCAGGTATTTGAACCCTGTTCTACTAGGTACCGCAACCCTCTTTCCATAATTCGAGTACGAATGACTTACTGAACTTCTGCTTGCACATCCCGTTGCCCATTCAGTCGGCACTATCACACCTTTCTCGTTTACATTGTCAGTGAAATTAATGAGGTTAAAAGAAAGCTGTTACGGCTTCCCGTGACCTTTTTATCCACGAATTCTTTTCGAACTGACACTGCGAGGTAACAAAGTACCCTACCTTTAACATTAACGTGACTGTGCCTCGCCACATGAGCAAGCTATTTCCCGCCGGGTAACCAGTTCATCTTGACGAGCAACATATATTTAGCGTTCTACTGACATTTTGTGGCATTATTTCAACCTACTTTCTTTCGGACGTGTATACAGAACCATTCTTGTTTATTCTGTTTCGTGCAAATTGTTTTACTGACATTTTAGTGATGAATAGGCTGTGCTCCTGTAATACAAAGCACTTGTTACTCTGCTACGTGGTACTAGTACTTACATCTGGGCGTTACCAAACTTATAACTTTGTGTCACCGTGTTTTTTGTGTGTATGTGGGTGTAGGAAAGCGAGAAAGGGAGAGATCTCTGTATATTATATGTTACTGTGGCTAGACACATTCGAAATACGCGTGACAGAAAGAGAAAAACGCGTACCAACGGTAGTCATACACCGTCGAAAAGAGATATTTATGAAACGCGATACAAAAATTAACCGTTTCCGTGATGAGCAACTGAAGTCATCAAACTATGTTGCTAGTCTCTTCTGTAGAACTATATTCGATATAGCTCTGAGATAATTTAGGCAATTAGATTTTCTGCTGACTCAGGATCCGTAATTGCAGAGCTATAGCTTTAGTTGGTTAAATAAGATTAGATCGATACTTGTTCCGTTATCATATACCAAACGGAAAAGAAGAATATCCTGTTGAAAAAATGGTAATAGTATGGCACTGCGAACTTCTGCTGATTGTAATGACTAATTATAGGGCTCTGTCCCTTATACTTGCACTTCGCTATTGCCAGTGTCTCTATGCTGTACATTTGTACAGGATGGATGAAAGCGTTACATGAGACTGTGTACATAACTCTCTCCTCGACGGACATCGGATCGAGTGGTATTTTAGTGGGATAGATATGCAAAGGTGAGGTCTTTGAGGCCGCAAATATTAGCAGCGAGAGAAATCATTGATGCCGTCAAACTACATAGATTATTGGGAGATACTGAAACGTCCCCTTAGAAAAATTATACATGACTGTGCTTAAACTGACATACAATATTTTTAGCGCAACGCAATCTGACTTTCAAAAATCCCTACAAAAGAATGGCCCTGACTAACATTAACCTACACGTTCCACAAATCACTTACCTCACAAAAATCTTGGTTACTCGAACTACTGCAATACAGCAAGCGCCACTACTGCCAGCTAAATAAAAGATTCAAACTACGGAAGGCACTAACTACTGATAGGCATAGTTAGCAAATGAAAGATTTTAATAGAGAACAAACAATGTATTTACCTTAATAGTGTTGAAAAATCATAATATACATAGCAGTTCATGATATCCAGTCTTACAAATTTCAAAACATCCAGCTGCACAAAACTACAATGGCAGACAACAATGCAAACTAGCCACAGACTGCACACAGCACAGCCAGTGATTTTCATACAGAGCGCTACGTGGCGTTACCAATAAGAAAACCTAAACAGCCTACTTACACAGCCCCCATGCTCCCCACAAAAAATTTTACAAATTGTTTTGGGCAGTGGCCAATAATGATTTGATAAAATTTTTCATAATTACAATAACAAAGATATCGAATGCACACTTATTGATACAATGTTGGTCAACAGCTAAAATTTTCTTACAGTCCATAAAGACAGTCCTGATCATTCATCACAGTAAAATTGCAGTGTTTTTCTGAAAGGCTGAGCAGTAAAAGAAAATGCACACGGAAGTAGTGGATTTCCATGCAGTCTTGAAGAAGTAGTGTTGTCCTTCCAACGGAAAGACAGTGCTGACTTTCGACATGCAGACAGGTAATGGGCCACAATAGAGCAAACCCACAGCAGAGTCATTCGATGTTTTGAAGAATACTGGTAGGTAGGTCATCACAGAGCAGACCCACTGTAGTGCTGGTAGAGATTATGGTGTTGGTGGGCCACCAGAGCTCCACAGTGTTACCATATGTTTTCAAGTTTGAGCGTGTCGTATTTGCGATGCTTTGTACAAAGGAATGTCAATAGCGAGGATAATTGCCCCTTTTTTTTTCTCCACCTGCGCCTCTGAAAGGCACACACTAATGGCTTTTTTCCAGGCGACTGTCGCGCAGCTGGCTGCCCATGACTCATTACGTGAAGGTGGTCACTTAACTTTCTTACTGAAATATTTACGACACCAGTTTGCATTAGAGTGTCAGTCTCATATAAAAAATTTCACAGATCGAGAATTTGCGTTGCAAATGTGTAGAAACAAAATCCTATGAATATAACAGTGTTCAAAACGTTTTCGTCGGCATTGTGATACATTCACGCATTTACACGCATTTCATAACTCTTAAAGCACGATTCTTGGTTTCCAACATCCTTTTACACAAATCAGAGTCCCTAACCACTACTCATTATTGATATACGTATTCGTCGACACTTCTTCAATATTTCATCATAATAAATACGTGACATAATCAAATTCCTCATATACGGTAGCATCATCTTATTGATCATAAACATACCCCAAAAGCATAATACACATCGTCGTCATAAAAATAACATCATAACACCACAGTCAAATCTCAAAAACGTCGTAGCTTTCTCCAATAATGTCAAAACCTAAAAAAAAATTCTCTGCTCATTTCAATAGTGTCATCTACCTCAAATGTACTTTAAAATCATGCTCCCTTACCAAATACATCATTCAAAGCTCTCATAGTATCACAATGGTTCCGAAAAAATATGAACAGTTCACAAAGTACAGACAAAATACAATTTCATAAGTGCGAAATTACCCAACTGTGTAATTGCATTAACATGTGTCACTGATGTAGTAAAAAATGTTTATCTCTCAGTTAAATGATCAGATAGCTGTGTAACTTGTGTGTTAGAGAAATATGGTACCGATGTGTAAAGTTGTATAAGCAAATACCATATTAGCTAGGGCTCCTTGTGCTTGCCAAACACATGGTACACAAAGTAAGCATGTACGCCCCTGAGGATTAATGTAATTATACCCTCAGGTGTTACAGATTACAGCAATGGAATGAAATGTATCACGGAAAACCTTTGTATCATTGTACTTCAAACATCTTTAAAAATATATGATTTAAGTACAAAATTAATCACTCAAATACGTGTCCTGTAGCGCTAAATGTGCGTCTTGTTGTAAGATAATTCTGTGGGAGTGTCGTAGTTATCATCCTCTGCAAGCAAAGTTCTGCTGAAGTCAATGTACTTACCTCATCATAAACGAAAGTGAAATTCTTTCCGTATAGGTATCGTAGTTATTACGTACCGTAACGTGATCAAGAAAGTACTATAATGTAACGTATTGTTGTGCTACGGAAAAGGCCGTGTCATTGTAGCTATACCACAAAAGTTACTACTAAAACGTGTTTTACTTTCCAGAATAATACAGAAAAACTGTGCAGATATAAAGCAGATATAGCGCAAAAGCAATAATATAAATTGTGTCACTCATTAGTAGTGTCGTGATATAAGCGTGTAGCTGTCAAATTAACTAACCACTGTGTCATCTGATATCTCTCAGAAAGTACTTTAAATCCAGAATGTATTTTCAAGTAAACCAAAATGTTGCATTAAAATCTCATTAGCAGTACCGGTACATGTTCTAAGTATGTGAGCCTTATGGTCGTTATGTAATCGTGCCACGAACAAGCAAGAATGTGTACACACAATAACACTGTGTCGTCTTTCCACTATAACAATGCATTCGTAATTTTGTTTAAATAAGTTCTCTTGGTTCTTGACTGGATAGTTAACTTTAAAACATAGTTACATGTTAACAGTTTCTCAGTGTGACAAATTGTACAAGTTGCGTGAAGTGAAAAATTTTATGGCAAAGACAAAGTTAAAAAGCAGATTATCTATCAATAAACTGTTTTACATGTGAAATTTGGTGTAAATCTTTACTCTTCCTAGTACGCAGAGTTTCAGCTTCAAGCAATTATCATGTTGTATATGTCGGTAAGGAATGCTAAAATTTTTCTTAAGGTTAGCGTCTATGTTATCTTTCTCTGAGCCAGCCGGCGCACGCGGCTGCCTGCGGTGCGAGTCATTGTCTGTTCCTTTGTTGGCGCGCGTCGTTATTGGGATTAGGAGACCTAACTTCTACAAATTCACCTTGTCGAGAGTGCCCTGCTCTGTTTGAATCTCGCCAGTTCTGATGCAATTCAGGTTTGTCGTTACGATTATATCGTCTGTCGTCATGTCGGTAGATTCCATAATTTCTTTCTTGTTGGTCATATGGTGGAGAATGTCTCCCTGAATCGTAACTGCGCTCTGAACTGTTGCGTCTGAAGTTATTCTGTCTCCCATGGTAACAATTGTTTTGGTTCCCATATTGTCTGTTTCTGCGGTTATCTCTGTCATATTCATTACTATGGAAATGCGATCTTTCTCTGTAACTATTATTCTGCCAACGGTTGTCATACGGGTGGTGTCTGTTTTGGTCACGATTTACGTTGTAAAAATAGCTTTGTCGTGTCCAGTTATTATTTCTTTCATCACGGAATTGTGACGCATGTGACCTGTAATTGTTGTGTTCCTGTTTTCGCGTTCCGCGATTGTCAGCGTCAATTTCCAATTCTTGTAACAGTCCCTGAAAAGCTTCAATGTCATCTTTTCAACGTCCTGCCAAAATAATATGTCGTAAATGTTGAGGTAGTTTGATTAAACAAATGCGGATGAGTTCTGAGGGGCTGTATGTGTTTGACAGGTACTGATTCTTGTGCAACATGTCTTCAAAATATTTCACAAGACTGGAAAATTCAGATTGTTCGAAATGTTTTATCATTCTGATTCTATGTTTTACTCAGTCATGTGTAGCTTGAGACGAATATGCTGAGAGGAAGGCATGATAAAATTCTCCTTCACTGTGACAATCGTGAATGACCGATCGCATTCTTTCAGCTGGTTCATTCTCTAAGTAGCCACACATAAATTCTAATCTGTGCTCTAATGACCAGTTGGGAGGAAAACAATGAGAGAATTGATGGAGCCACGCTTGTGGATGAATGTCGTTGCGAGAATTCTTGAATGTTTTGAATTTACGTGTAGTAGTGAACAGTTTATAGTCCAAATCATCGTGTCGACGAGTAGGATATCGGTCATTGTTACGTCGTGTCGGCGGTTCCATCTCAAAATTCAGTACACTTTGCCAATTTGTTTCATAATTTCCGAAATGCCCTGTGTTATTATTTTGTGGCTTTTCCGTATTTCTAAGTTCCTCATCCAGTGCTGGAGCGCGAGTGTCCTCTGAAATATGTAATTTTTGTATTACTTGTGTCAACTGATCTTGTACTTCCCGGATTTCTCTTTTGTATTGCGTATTAATTTGATTCTGATTTAGCCGGCCGCTGTGGCCGTGCGGTTCTAGGCGCTACAGTCTGGAACCGCGGGACCGCTACGGTTGCAGGTTCGAATCCTGCCTCGGGCATGGATGTGTGTGATGTCCTTAGGTTAGTTAGGTTTAGGTAGTTCTACGTTCTAGGGGACTGATGACCTCAGATGTTAAGTCCCATAGTGCTCAGAGCCAACCATTTGATTCTGATTTTGTTTGAATTTCTTAATTTGTTCATACTCTTCTGTGTCAGTGATGGCTACAGGTCTTGTGTCATTCAGATCATCATCTACCTTTGTAGATAAGTTAGTGAACTGATCTGAAAGTTCTGCTACTTTAACCAATAGTTAAATTATTTCCTCTGTGTGTTTTTCTGAACCAAGTTTCAGAGTGTCCATTTGTGTTGAAATCGTATCTACTGTGTCCTTTAAGTTTTCCTGAGTTTTTGCAAGTGCGTAACCGAATCGGTAGATGCAACTGAGTCAATTTTAGCTTGCAAGGTGTCGTGATTTTCATGAACAATAGTTTGCAGTTCTTTAATGGCTGCTTCTTGATTCTGTAATGCATTTTCATGACGCGAAAAAAAAGGTTGGAAATGCTCACAAATTTGTGTTTTTACGTCATTACAGACTTTTTGACATTTCGATTCAATGTTACGTAACTCAGTTGTTAAATCTTCACGTGTTTGTTCAAGTGTGGTGTCTAACTTCCGAAGATTTTGTTCAGTTGTGTCTAACTTTTGAAGCTTTTGCTGTGTTTGTCTCTGATTTTGTTCCATTGTGTCTAACTGTTGCTGTGTTTGTATCTGGTGTTGTTCCATTGTGTCTAACTTTTGTAGCCTTTGTCCCATTTGTTGCATTAACTGTAATAACAGTGCACTGGTGTCTGAAACATGTTCCTCAGTGCTATTCGGCAGTGCATTTGAACCGGCAATATTCGCATTTAGAAAAACAGAAAATGTGTCTTGACTTATTTGAGAAAACAGTGAGGACGCGAAACCTGAATCTACAGTATTTGCAAGACTGTGTCCTGTCATTTCGGAATCCTGAGGCAAGCTGTTGCCGACCGATCGATCGATAATGCTTCCCTGTTCACTAATTGTTTCACTGCCTACACCATTATTTGCAGCCCGTTCCATTTCCCTATGCACAATTACCAAATTACTACTTTGAACATTAGTTAATTCATTACATGGTGGCGCTAACACACTGCTTTCGTCTTCACTGTCATTTCTCAGTTTACTTTGGAGCCTAGTATTACGTTTTTCACACGCCACTATTGTCACAATATTTCACACGACAACACAGAAAAACACAATTTGAAGAGCAAAAATAAGAGAACACATTAACATAGCACTGAAAATAATATCTAGTTAATTGCAAGCGCAGCTGCGAAATACTTGGTGCAAATCTACATGCATGCCACAACTTTTACTGTACAACAATGAAAGACTGCAACTACAAAGGAGATTCTCTCTACAGTTACGCGCTAGCAATAAACAATAGCTACACTACTTACACAAACTACAAGAAAAAAATCAGAAGATTCCAGTGAGGTATCCTCGGCTAGGGGTCGACATATGAAACGTCCCCTTAGAAAAATTATACATGACTGTGCTTAAACTGACATACAATATTTTTAGCGCAACACAATCTGACTTTCAAAAATCCCTACAAAAGAATGGCCCTGACTAACATTAACCTATACGTTTCACAAATCACTTACCTCACAAAAATCTTGGTTACTCGAACTACTGCAATACAGCGAGCGCCACTACTGCCAGCTAAATAAAAGATTCAAACTACGGAAGGCACTAACTACTGATAGGCATAGTTAGCAAATGAAAGATTTTAATAGAGAAAAAACAATGTATTTACCTTAATAGTGTTGAAAAATCATAATATACATAGCAGTTCATGATATCCAGTCTTACAAATTTCAAAACGCCGCCATTTCTCTCCCCACATCCACCACTGCTGGCGGCTTGCCTCCAACTGCGCAACGCTACGCGCTGTTAATATCCAGCTGCGCAACACTACAATGGCAGACAACAATGCAAACTAGCCACAGACTGCACACAGCACAGCCAGTGATTTTCATACAGAGCGCTACGTGGCGTTACGGGCAAGAAAACCTAAACAGCCTACTTACAATACTTCAAAGCCAAGCAAGCCTAATGACATTCACTGGAAAGCCTGAAAGACTTTTCTGGGCGAAAAAAAGTAGAAAAATACTATCTGGAAGACAATCTAGGAGAAAAAAGTAATATATACGGAGAAAGCCTTTCTGGTTTGGTAGTATGACGCTCAAACACAGAAAGAATTATTTGAAAACGAAAAACTTGTGCCTTTTGCCGTCCTCGTTTGAAACGCAAAACAAGATATCCGTGTGTAGTTGTGATGTTCCGATTTGTCTGGAATATTGTAGGAAAGTCTGCAGGAAACGCTTACAGCCTGAAAGTGATTCAAATATGATTCACAGCCTCTTGCAGCATAATTACTTTCATCTTTTAAAATTAAAATGTGACAAACTTTCTCACTTCATAGTATTGTTGAATGCAATAGCCGCTGTACGCTGAAGCAATGAGTAGTAAATTCAAAGTTAATTTCACATACAATTCCTCATAACTGAAATGTATTTTTCCATGGAGTTATATTGTGAATCTGTAATATTATCTCTCTGATGATGATCTGCTAATGAGTAGAGAGGTAACTATTTACTTTTATTTTAGTAACACATGAAATAAGAATATACTCAAATTTTGTTGTCTTTCAGTTGTAAAAGTGTTTTAACTCGTGCAAATTCAGATTCCCATAAGGCCTATATACAAAAAGTGAAATGAACAACAGGAACTAACAAAAAATGTATTTAGCGAAACAGTGGTTTTAATAAATAACAAGGCGGTCTGAGAAGATTCTCCATAATAGTTATGTTCCTTTCAGCGTCCAGAGTAAGTCACGATTAAGTAGAGGAGGGGGTAAATCGGATACTACGGGTACTTCGTCCATTTGTGAAATGTATTAGTGTTTTCAGTGTGTTATGAGTTTTTACTTCAGGAGGATAATTTCCTAGACACATGAGCTACATGTTTGTGGACTTACTTTTACTTTTTCGTGTCCGGAAACTACAATTTGTTTGCCCAGTATTGGGCAATGTGCAATGCTTCTTCCTTAGCCAGCCATAGATCGTCGAGGGTGCATCTGTGGGGGCAGGCAGGGCATTGTAGAAGATGTTCCATGTCCTGTCGAGTGCCGCAGTCGCATTTGTCGTCAATTTCGTCCAACAAACCTCATTTGATCAGATTAGATTTCACAGGAGCCACCCCAGTTATGATGCGGTTAAGCATTCTCCAGGTTTTCCAATCACCAGAAACGCCGCCTGGTGGATCCTCTCTTAGTGGATAGTGGATGGGGGGATCATCTAAGGCGCAACTTAGGAAACGGCGTCTGGATTAGAGTCTTCTGGGGCTACACTCTAGGCCAAATATTGAGTGACGGGCTTCAAAAGTTTGTTTTAGTTTCCCTGTATGTTCATGGGCTTTCCTACGTGAGTCAGGGTTTGTGAAACCTGCGGCCCTGTGACGATTTTCTATGGGGGTTGGTTTCATGCAGCCTGTCACTATCCTGCATGTTTCATTCAAGCTAATATCTACCTTTCTTGCGTGGGCGGATCTGCACCATACCGGGCAGGCATATTCGGCAGTTGAGAAGCACAAAGCTTGGGCTGAAGTTCTGACCACGGTAGGTTTGGCACCCCATTTGCTATTGGACAGCTTATCTGGTGCCTCCACGTGTGCATTTTACTTATATGCTACACAGAAGAAAGTAAAATTCCAGCGCTCCCCGGAAAAGTTGCCCAATCGGACAACGGCCAAACCTTCCACCACCGGAAACCAATGCAATCTTTGTGGAAACAACGATACCTAGTAGAGCGCACGGATTCGATCCTGTTTGGCTCCGGCTCTGCGCCCCTCCAGTTAGCGCACCAGGCTAAGCGACCAGGTTAGGTGTGGATCAATAGGTGTAGGGGCCAAATATAAACCGTGACGTAATAAATACCAAGGCAGTGCAGAAGGACAGTCGACATCAGCGCGTTTTACGTACTAGTTAACGGAGATTTAAACGTAAAACAACAGTAACTGAAGCTTCCTGGCACATCAGCCTTTCTGCACTCTTCGTCGGAGTAGCAAATTCATTCTGGAAACTTTCCTCAGGCTGTGGCTGGCCACTTTCTTCGCGATATCATTTTTTATTGTGGTTTTGGCCCTGCAATGCACTCTAGAGAGCCTGGAAGTAGGAGAGCAGTAATGGCAGAACTGACGCTGTGAATCGTGCCTGGATAGCTTGAACAGTAAGTTCTACGTTCCGGGCTCGAGCCTCGAGTTTTAATCTACTAGGAGGTTTCCTTTGGGGAAAAATAAGTGAAATTAAATCATTTAGTTTGCAGTGTATTGGAAATAATTGCTGTTGTCACTGACGCTCGTTGGGTTTCTTGGGGAGTAATTTGTACCGCATCCGTAGCGCGGGCAAGTTGTGAGGGCATTGGCGGTGGCCGCAGCGGAAGTTGCGTCTCGGGCCGCCTCGACAGCTGCGCGCTCCCACGGCGGCGTTGCGGCCTGCGGGGAGCCCCGCACCCAGCCGCCGCCACCGGCCGCTGCTCACTGGTGCAGTGCCCGCACACAAACAGAGACGGCCGCGAGGCTTGCAGAGGCAATACCCGATGCCATGACCCCTGCAGTGAACGCGACAACTTGATTGGTGGTAAAAGTGAAGTTCGAGTCAAAAGTTGAAACCTTACGTGCTGAGACAGCTACGTTGTACATATTCTACTGGTACAAAAGCGCCAGACTACAAATTTATAACTTTATTTACGAAGCATTTATGGAACAGGATCAGGACTGTTTCTGCCATTAGGCGAAACTAGCCAGACGACGAGGGTGGCAAAATTTTAGGATTGGCAAAGAGTGGAAAATTAAAATCAGACAGCGATAAAAGTGAGTTAACGAGGAAAAAAAATTAAATAGAAGAACAACTAAAACGACGAATTTTTCTCAAAAATGTGCGGAACAGCCACTTAATAAATCTATTTACTTTCACGAAAGTAAACACATTGCCTCTACCTACCTCGAAACTAAAGCAGCCCCTACTGAGCACAAAACGGAAACATACATGACCTGGTTCATCTCTGGCGAGCACTGAAGCGGGGCTCGTGCACTGGCTTGTCACTACTAGATACCATATCTTCCTCAGTTCCTCTTCTTGTTTTTGTCCCTGCATATCATATGTCATGCGTCAGTTGAGCTGAGGACTGTCCCCAGAAAATGAGGACGTCTGGTCACGTTAGTCTAATGGTTAATAGTATAATAGGAGATTTGCCGTTGCATGTTGGTGGTGGTATAGGGGGAGAGTTAATGGGGAGACCATATTTCAATTCTCACCTAGGGTGACAAAACATATAGCAACGGCCCTGGAAAAGGTTCATGACTACTTTTCTAAAGGCAAACGTTACAACATAGTCTGTATTAACTGCACTGGAGTGGTGTGCTATGTAAGCATACATCGCGTAATAGCTCCAAGAAAATGAGATTTTTATCATATATGAGACAATGAAGAAAAACGGCCACACAATCACGAAGATAGAAATGAAGAGTCGTATGGATTTACTTACTGGGAGATCCTGAAGCATAGATTCAGTCACGTAATCGGGAAGAGTTTCCTTCCTCCATGCGCAAAACCCCTTACCACGCGGTGTTTAGAAGTTGTGTTTTAGTTAAACTGATGTTTGAGGGTTAAGAATAGAAAAGGCATTCTGGGATAGACACCATATACTATTGATGACACTGATGTATGGAGTTCAAAGACTGTGCCATCTCAAATTGTTTGAATTTCCTGTACGGCGCATAAGCATTTGCTCCCACTGTCGGATATGGCTATGCGTAGGCGCCGCTTGTTATTCAGAATTGAGTGATGCATGCCTCAACTGATGTTTCTTTATTTTGTAAGTAATTATAGAAATATATTTATGAACTTTTACTGATGCTATTAATTTATACGCTGTAAGTTTTCAGAAATGTCAACAACCATATATATATATATATATATATATATATACACACACATCGTAAAACAATGAAAGCTGATTTCCATGAACTGTTCACTGATTAAATAGTTAATAAGATGTCATGAAGGGGAACGACACGACACGTTGTGAACAAACAAATGCAGCATCGTACCTCTTATCAGGCGCCACCTAGCGATTTAGTCCACTTGGTTTCTAATTTTATCCTTGTTGACGAGATAAAATGCATCTATTGAACAGTTTTCTACAGTTTTCGTAACATTAGTAAGCTAAAAAAATATATTCTACTCACTATATTACGAGGACTATTCGCAAAGTAAGCTACAACATGTCGCGAAATGGAAACAACAGTGAAGATCCGATGAAGCTCCGCACAAATACGTTGGTAGTGTCTCCAGTATACCTTTAGATCGACTCGTGTCGCTCTTTTCAGTTCTGGGCACACAGTGGGCACGTAAAGATGGTATCACAGAGGTACTCCCACCTCGTGGTTGGGTTTCCTGGGTGCAAAGAGTGAAGGGATAATTTGCTCTTTATTTCCATGTGAGAAGGGTATTGGGTACTAGGTCCTTTGACCCATCTAAGGTGTTGGTCACTTTATTAAATTTCACGGCGGGGCCAGGGATTTTCTCTACCTCGTCATGACTTGGTGTTGTGTGCTGTCCTTAGGTTAGTTAGGTTTAAGTAGTTCTAAGTTCTAGGGGACTGATGACCATAGATGTTAAGTCCCATAGTGCTCAGAGCCATTTGAACCATTTTTTATTAAATTTCACTTAAGGTTACATACTGTTCCAGTTGACTTTACATTTCTGTCACACAACGTTACATTATTTTTTCTCCTTTTTCTGTTTATAAACGTGCATTACATTGATATGTCCTTGGGGTGACTCGATGATGGTGCGGGAAACTATGATGCGATGCTACCTCTCAGATGCGACAGACCCCACACAATCGGGATATCTTGTAGTGGGCTTTCGTGATTCAATGGTAGAGGGCTCTTTTTGTGTGGATGATATGATTACGTCCATGATGGTTTCCATGTGTAGTTCCTGATGGAGGTCCCTGCACATCTCGATGCTCCAAGGGTTAACCTTAGGCATCGGTTTTGTAGGGTTTGCAGCGGTTTGAGATTGCTGTGAGGGGTTATCCCCCAGGAGGAGTATCCATATAAGATTGACGACAGGATCGTTGTTCGGTAAAGGTGTCGATTGGTATTCACGTTGAGATATTGAAGCGATAGCAGTGGGTATAATTGGTGAAACAGGCGCATGGAGCAGTTGTGTTTTCCCTCAACATGGTCCTTCAAGAGGAGTCTCCTTTCCAATACCACTACCAGGAATTTCACCCAATTTGTCCAAGTGAATGCGATGTTGTGTAATGTAAGACGCTCTGCGAGTTCTGGCTGACGCCGAGTAAACATAATGCCCTGTGTCTTCTCTTCATTCAGGGTTATGCTATTTGCTGCAGTCCATAATTGAGTAACTGTAAGCTGACGTACGAGGCCCCCTATCGCTCCTGCTACTGGTAAGGGTCGCTGTATCGTCCGCGATTTCCCCAAGGTCAGATTGTGGAAGTAACGGCAGTTCATGTGGAATCGGGAACATAACTGAGCCTCGAGGGATGCCCTGCGGCAGCTATTGAACGCTGTACCGCTGACCATCAATTCGGACAAAGCATCGCCTATACTGAAGACAGCTGTCAATAATATTCATGCAGTAGTCCAGGTAGGTGAGAACGACATGCAGTCTGGTGAGTAGCTTATTTTCCCATATTCGATCATATGGCTTTTCAGCATCGAGAAACGCCACCGCTGTGTAGTTCCCTTGGTTCACATTATATGCTGTCTACTCCGTAACGCGGAGGAGCTAGAGTTCGACCGACAGGCGTGGCTGGAAGGCGAACTGGTCTGGGCGTACAACATCCCATTCGGTCATTGCTGGGCGATACGATACGGTATTCCGATGCCTGTGTTATTACGAATTACGATGCGATGTTCCTTGGGACATGCATGCATGTCCGAAGGAACGGGACTGCGGCGACTACAGACGTTATGAAATATATGACATGTATTTGCAGTTATCGAATATCAATAACCACCAGCTGCATAGTGGAATGACGACAGTCAAAATTTGTTCTTGACGGGGACTCGAACTCGGATTTCCCGCTTATCGCGTGCGGTTGCCTTACCATTTTTTTTTCTTTTGGGTTGGCGAAGGCAGGGTGGTCAGGGGCCGCAACCAGAAGCATGGTCACAATGTCTCCTCTCTCCCTTTCCTGGGGATGTGGTCCAAGGGATGAAATGTGTTCTATTTATTTTTAAATTTTTATTTCATTTTTAATTGATTGTTTGGTTATTTTTTTGCTTTGTGTAGGTGCAAAACATAAAATACAGAAACTGAAGGTGTAATTCTACACAGTCAAACGTAACCCGGATCCCAGCGCCGTTTAGATTTAAAGAATTCACTAACAAAGGAAAAACGGGACCCTGCAAAGACCCAGGTCGGCTTCTCGCTAACTGAGAAACAATATCAGACATGAACGTAAGTTCCTGAGCGTTGAGCTATCGACTCATTTCAGTTCTCACATCCGGACACCAAGAACACCCCAGCTAGCCGGAGAGTCCGTGAATAACGAACCCAAAAGTAGTTGGAAAACACGTTCTATATGTCACGTGTCGCCGCAAGGTCTATGACATTCTTGTAATCGGTGCGATACAGAAAATACGTCGCCATCCCCTTTATCCAGTTTACGACGTTTGTCCTGGCGGTGGGAAAGTATACTTTGTCTGGGAACAGTAGGTCGTCAGCTTTGATGACCGTGTGCGCCGTACGGAGTAAAAGGGCCAGCATTTTTCTCGTTAGAAGCCAACAGTCGATTTCCTTGCCAAAAAACCAAACGATGCTCGTCCGAGTCGACGATCGCGCGACGGAGCAATATCGTCCTGCCGCTCAGATGAATAGAGTGTAATCGTTGACGGTTCGGGATTTGCCGTTCACCACTACATACCACAACGCACTTACCTCGGCCACTGCCACTGCATCGCCGGGTATTTCTGTTCGACCAGATTGCGAGACTGTTGCCGAAGGGAGCTTCGATATACGTCATTCGTTGTGGACAGTCTGGTCTCTGGCAGACTGTCCTGAACGTAACTATACTTGACGAAGAAGTCCCGAAGGTGTGCGAGTGATGCCGTGATGTGGCCAACATTGGCTGGTGAACGGAGTCAATAGGGGGGGCCACTTCGTTGCTCACAGAGCCCATTAAGGTGACGTGCTCGGTTCTCCAATATCGTTGCGTCCTACTAAGAAACAACGCTCGCGCCATGTTACTCACGTCTACGAGTTCGATGCCTCCCCCTCTCGGTGGCTTCGTCAAGGTATCGTAGAGAATTTTAAAGAGGAGGTCAGCACTCACCAAATGTCCGAAGGGCGACTACAGTCTTGACTCGACCGTGGTGGGCAACGGCAGTATGTGTGTCGAGTGACTGATTTTTGGCGCCAAATAGACGTTGACATAATGTGTGCGCTGGAATACATCTGTGGCGCACAGTGCGTGTTGTACTAATGCACGAATCTGTCACAGTAGTCCTCTATAATTACCAGCTGCTGTACGTCGTATGTTTTCGTGGTACACCACTCCCAGACACGTGAGAGATGCGACCTTGGTGCTGGACACTGCTGTCCCTGGTGACAGCCTTCTGCCCACTTCCATACAGTGGGTCTTTCGTAGGTTAATGACACTACCCGCCACCATTCCATACTGCTGAAGCCTTTCTAGCGCCACCTGGATTTCATCTCCTGACTTGACCAAAAGAACAACGTCTTCGGCATAAACGCGGCATTGGAAAGATGCGGTCCGTCGTGGGACACCTTCAGGGCGTCGTCGGAGGCCGTGTAGTGCAGTCTGAAGAGCGACTGCAAATAAAATGTCCGAAAGGGGAAAATATTGCCGCACTGAGTACTGGATCGTGATAGGTTCTGAGCTGGCTCCGTTCACTAATGCTATGGAATGCTCGCCGTGAATCAACCTAAAGGTCGTGTCCACAAACATAAAGGGGATTCTCACCCCTTGCATGACTGCACCTAGGAACACATGGTCCGCTCGGTCGAAAGTGTGATCGCCACTAGGGCTCCTCGTAATCTACATGCCGACATCAGTGCTATGACATCCCTGTAATCCCCTAGAACTGTATGTACATTGCTCTTCCCATCTCGACACCTTTGATCTAAATGTATTTTGCCCTTTATCGCCGCTTGAAGGCGGGCAAGAAGGATACGTACAAAGATTTTGTGGTCTACGTTCAGTAATGTCAAAGGCTAGTTGTCTTGTGGTCTACGACCACCACTTGGTTTTGGAACGCTTCTCATGATACACTCCGTGAACTCGGTAGAGACCCATCAGGTAGGTGTTGAGAGTTCGTTGTACATTTGTACGCACGACGGCTCCATCAGAGGAGTAAAGGTGCGGTAGGACTAAAGAGGGAGCCCATCTAGCCCAAGAGATTTGTTTAACGCACCAGACTTTAGGGCAGCGTCCAGATCATCTATGGTGATTTCAGCCATAAGGCCGTCCACTTCAATGGGATGCTCGGCCACTGGCATTTCGCGAAGCACGTCAGCGAGTACTGCTCTGTCCAGTTGGTCCTCCACATAGAAACTGCGATAGTGGTGAGCGAGAGCACGTGCAATATCCTTCTGTAATGTACCCGCCGGCCGCGGTGGTCTCGCGGTTCTACGCGCGCAGTCAGGAACCGCGCGACTGCTACGGTCGCAGGTTCGAATCCTGCCTCGGGCATGAATGTGTGTGATGTCCTTAGGTTAGTTAGGTTTAAGTAGTTCTAAGTTCTAGGGGACTGATGACCCCAGCTGTTAAGTCCCATAGTGCTCAGAGCCATTTTAACCATTTTGTAATGTACCCCACGATCCATCAGCGACATCCCGAATGAGTGTACGTAGTCGCTGCCTCGTTTCTCTCATTATATAGTGTAATGACGGCCCTTCGGTGTGTAATCCATCGATCATCCCCGCAGTTACTTTAACTCCTTCCATCTTCACTGCCGTAAGACGCAGCAGTTGAGCTTCGATACGTTGGACAGCCTGCCGACGGTTGGGAGAAGGTGGTTGCGTCGCCAACCCACGTAGGACTGTGAAATAAAATTGGGAAGTCGCCCGTTGCCAGTGTGACTTATCTTGGCCATATCGTGTGAACGTTATTTGTAAAGCTTGTTTCACATAGCAGAGCTACCATTTAGGCGTTGAATCGTAAGTCTGGGCATTGGTTCACGTTCCTCGGAAGGCAGTTAAAAGCACCGCCGACAATATAATTGCCGGCCGCGGTGGTCTCGCGGTTCTAGGCGCTCAGTCCGGAACCGCGCGACTGCTACGGTCGCAGGTTCGAATCCTGCCTCGGGCATGGATGTGTGTGATATCCTTAGGTTAGTTAGGTTTAAGTAGTTCTAAGTTCTAGAGGACTGATGACCACATATGTTAAGTCCCATAGTGCTCAGAGCCATTTGAACCATTTTTTGACAATATAATTCTTCTGGCGTCCTCGAAATAGCGGTGACACTTCCTCTGTGTAAAAGGTTGTGGGTTCGTGTCTGCTCGTCGAGCCAGACGTTCCGTAAACATTCACCAATAGGACATCCCCTACAGTGAGGGCAACACTCTGGGTCGATGGTTAGTGTTCCACATCTTCCGCCTCTATTCCTCGGCGTATGCATTATTCTATCTTAGCACGATACACGGCCAGACCCAAACTTCCATATGTCGTCAATCATTTGTCCAAAATGCCCAGTGTCAGCAGATAAATACTATATTGCAGTGCCTGTAATATTCCGAATTACGATACTATGTTCCTTCGGATATGCATGCATGATCAAAGGAATAGGCACTGTGGCGACTACAGCCTTTATGAAATGCATGAAATTATTCGTAATTGCGAATACGAACAACCATCAGCTGCATAATGGAATGACGACGATGAAAATTTGTGCTGGTCCGGGACTCGAACCTGCATTTCCCGACTATCGCTAGTGGTCGCCTTACTATTAGGCTGTCCGAGCACGACTCGCGACCAGACCTAAACTTCCATTTGTCTACAACTTGTACTCGTACATCCATTACGTATATTGGCATACCAGTGAGACATTTTACATGAAAGTCGCTTGCCCGGAGTCTGCAGATAAATAATAGTAAATGATTGACAATATATGGAAGTTTGGGACTCGACGTGAGTCGTGCTCAGATAGCCTGATGGTAAGGCGAACGTTCGCTATAATCAAGAAATCCGGGTACGAGTACTTTGGAGAGTGCTGGCAGGAGGCTCGTGGACCGATGGTTTTGAGTTGGAGATGGCCTTCCCTGGCTTTGGTAGTGGTACTATGCGAGCAATCTTACAGTGGAATAGCAAGTATTGTAGTGGGAGGCCACTATTAAAGATGAGGATTATCAATACCAGTAGTTTGTGGGGCAGTTATTCAGCTGTTCATTCGTTATATCGTCCAGACCATGGACAGAGTGGTTGCCTAGTCGTCGTATGCCTTCTGCCTGTCGTCATATTGTTATCCTCTCCTCTGCGGCGGCATCTTCATGTGCTAAGATATTTCGAGCCGCATACGTCGTGGTAAAAACTTCAGCATTGCTCAGTGAATCAAACTGGTCCCAGAAGCACCACTTTCGGACCCCTAGACCAAGCTCCAATCATCCCTGGTGTATAAGGTGAGAATAGCCATCTTACTTTCCTAGCTTCTTTGGCAGAATTCTACGGCTCTATAATGTAACTCCCGAGAGAGATGTTTAAGCTCTTATCGGTCCTAGGGGTTACGGTACCACTACCATCAGTTTCGCACGTTGTTTTTAGGGTTCTTCAAGTCTTGGAGCAGTGGTGAAAACTTTCCATTTTAGAAAGTGCGCCAAACAGTTGTGACTGTAGATTGACGCTAGGCCCTTCGATTCTTTCCGGTCCGTGCAAAGACGGCCTCCTCTATGAGGACTGTTGTCTATACGTCTGTTGTGGGAAGAACATCGTTGCTAAGGAACGTCTAGTACTGGTCCTAGATCGTAGTCTACTATACTGGAGTGTGTAGGTGTGCTGGTACCTCTGCGACAATACTGACCAACAGATTGTGGTCGGACGTCAGATCGTTAATGGTTTCGAGGCGCAGATCGAGTCAGATTTTTCACGGTAGCTACGTCCAACACATTGGGTCTGTGGGCCAGATTGTTTGGAACGTGAGCTGGATCGTCCGACCCATATGTGATGGCTTCCAGTCGTTTCCTCAAGCCATACAGCTGACTCCCTCGTGGAGTGGTACTACGCGAATTCAACGCGAAATGCTTGGCGTTCAGATCCCCACACAGTATAATTCTCTTGGTTCGAGCAAATAGTAGCAAAGAGTCAAACTCGACGAAAGGCCTCTGAAGGCTAAGATACGCCGCAACCAATGAAATGACGCCAAAACAGGTGGAGATATTAACTGCTTCCAGAGATGCAAATCTGTGGCAGTGCGAGAGGACTGTGTGTAATCGATCTCTTGCTATATAAGGTCATGCCGCCCCCTCGTCTATTGGTCCACCATTTTGCGTGAGTTGAAAGGTTAGGTGAGAGGGAGGAGCATTTTCGTCAGGAAGAGAAAGTCGATCTTAAAACGCGCCCAGTTTGTGGCGTCATGCCACGGACTACGCGGCCCTTCCACCGGAGGTTCGACTCCTCCCTCGGGCATTAGTGTGTGTGTTGTTCTTAGCATAAGTTAGTTTAAGTTAGTTTAATTACTGTGTAAGTCTAGGGACCGATGACCTAAGCAGTTTGGTCCCTTAGGAAACCACACACACACACACACACACACACACACACACACACACACACACACACACACAAAATGCGTAAGGAAATCCCCGAGTTCCACCTTTTTGGTGTGGGCGCCGCTTGCGTTGAATATAAAAAGCGAAAGCTTATCCAGCCTCGTCGGTCAGCGGGCCATTACTTGGAGCGAATATCCTCATGGCTCCATTTGCTAGGGTGACTAGTTTTTGTAGGAAGTCTGGTGCTTCTCTTGAATGACGATAAAAAATGTTCTTGTGGCGAAGAGTCGTTAAAAATTCTGTTGCGTCAGTAACCATCTTCATGGCTTCCGAGAAGTAGAACTGGGAATGTGCGTCCGTTGTATACGCGCTAGGTTGTTTTCCTCTGTTGCCAATTGAAATGGGCCAGGCGGCTGTGGACTTTCTCATTTTCCGAGCAAGGACAGGGATTAATTTTCGTTGGCAATAGTCAGGTGAGTGGGGTAGCAAGCGGTTGTTATCTGGTCTGTGCTGCTTGTCCCTGCGCAGTGTAAATCCGCAGTGCCTCTTCGAACTTTGGGAATCCTCTCCATGTAGCATGATGTTTGCTTCACAATTTACACATTTTGGGTTTTGGTTTGGAGGTTTTTGGCAAGGCTTGGACGGGTGATGGCTCATCCACGTCACACACTGAGGTAACAGGTGGAAATGACTGGCCGTGTAAGAAACTTTGACATCTTCTGCGTTGTGGAGGCCCTCTTTTAATCGGTATGCTTCAATTACCGCTTTGGTATCGAGAAGATGTTTGACATCATATACTGACTCGCTGGTTGGGCCTTCTGGCAGAGTCACACAGTGGACTGACTGTGCTATTGGCTTGCTGGTTTTGTCGTCTCTCGATTTAAACTGATGGATCCTGGCTTGTTGAAAACCAGTGTCGTACAGATATTGTGCTACCTCCTCTTCTGTGATTACGGCGGGAAGATACTTGATAATGACTTTGAGAGACTTGTCGGTTGGCGATTAGTGTGTAAAAACTGGTATTTGAGAAGTGATACTTTATTGTGTCGTCCTTATAAATCACCCTTATGGGTCTCTCGACATGTTTCTTCAGTTCATAGTTGAGGATGAAACGTCCCCTTAGAACAATTTATACAGGACTGTGCTTAAACTGGAACACAATATTTTTTTAGCGCAACGCATTCTGACTTTCAAAAATCCCTACAAAAAAATGGCCCTGACTAACATTAACCTATGCGTTACACAAATCGCTTACCTCACAAAAATCTTGGTTACTCGAACTACTGCAATACAGCAAGCGCCACTACTGCCAGCTAAATAAAAGATTCAAACTATGGAAGGCACTAACTACTGATAGGAATAGTTAGCAAATGAAAGATATTAATAGAGAACAAACAATGTATTTACCTTAATATCATATATATATATATATATATATATATATATATATATATATATATATATATATATATATATAGCAGTTCATGGCAAATTTCAAAACTCCGCCATCTCTCTAACCACATCCACCACTGCTGGCGGCTCACCTCCAACTGCGCAACGCTACGCGCTGTTCACATCCAGCTGCTGCTGCCCAACACTACAATGGCAGACAACAATGCAAACTAGCCACAGACTGCACACAGCACAGCCAGTGATTTTCATACAGAGCGCTACGTAACGTTGCCAATAAGAAAACATAAACAGCCTACTTACATAGCCCCCATGCTCCCCACAAAAAATTTTACAAATTGTTTTGGGCAGTGGCCAATAATTATTTGATAAAATTTTTCATAATTACAGTAAGAAAGATATCAAATGCACACACTTATTAATACAATGTTGGTCAAAAGCTAAAATTTTCGCACAGTCCATAAAAACAGTCCTGATCGGTCATCACAGTAAAATAGCAGTGTTTTTCTCAAAGTCTGAGCAGTAAAAGAAAATGCACACAGAAGTAGTGGATTTCCATGCTGTCTTGAAGAAGTAGTGTTGTCCTTCCAATGGAAAGACAGTGCTGACTCTTGACATGCAGACAGGTAATGGGCCACAACAGAGCAAACCCACAGCAGAGTCAGTCGAACTTTTGAAGAGTATTGGTAGGTAGGTCATCACAGAGCAGACCCACTGTAGTCCTGGTAGAGATTACAGTATTGGTGGGCTACCAGAGGTGCAGACCCACTGCAGTCCTTGTAGAAATAATGGTACTGGTGAGTCAGCAAAGGTGTAGACCCACTGTAGTCCTTGTAGAAATGGCCAGCAGCCATCTGTTGTGACTGTGCAGGTGCACAAACACCATTGAAGAGTCTTGCGGATAATATAGCAAGTCCATAACCACCACTTGTGCACTCACAAAGTTTTTGGAATTGTCCTTAGAACCAGCCATGCTGTTAACCAGTCCCTTGCTGAATTATTAACACATGTGCAAACACTATCAGTCCCTACTTCTCACATATTGTCCATATACTATGACCAACAGAAACGTGTGCAGTGAAATGTAACTTACAAGTTACTTAATTTGATGAACTGGTGTCAATTACAATATTATAACATAAGAATACAATTACAAAGGTACAAAATACATCATTAAAGAACATAACGATACAGATAATATTTGTAGTACAGGCTTTACAAAAGAATCGAACTAACATATACATCAGTGTTACAGGAATTATGACATAAGTAAAAACATAAAAGATCAGAATAACTTTTGGAACATCAACTTTACACATGAGCATTAAAACAAAACAGAATAAATAATGTCTAAGCATATTTACAAGGTAAATAACATATTATTAATGCCAATTATATATGAGGATAACAGTATTCCTCATCATAGTGAATGTAGCTTAGTATTAGAAGAAGAAAAAATTCTATGAAACTACACAGAGACAGGAAGAAAACAAATACACAATGGTACACAAACACATAGTGGGATAACACAAAAGGAAAGGACAGGGTTCGTTTTCAGTGTAACATTTGGTACTGCAGTCCAACCCAAAACTTCATTCCATAGATCTTTCGTCTTATTCCGATATTTGCTCCAGCCAAAAAAATCCTATCCAAGCATGCTTTCTGTATTTTTCTCGTATAACCTCTCAGTGCATTTCTTCAAATTCATCGCAACTCATTCTCTTATAGGCTATCCCCTCTTAAGCTAACTTAACTCTACTGAGCTCAGATGCTAAACTAAGGGACGAGGCAATGCAGCAGCCCAAAACAATTAACACAAACAGCAATGACAAAAAAAATCAAATTGGCAAAGTAAGCAACAATATTACAACTAATACAAGGCAATGAGCAGCAAACAAGAAAAATAAATCAGTAGTAAACTGGCTTAGCAGAGTATCACAAATTAAAATTCAGTAGCACTATGCCTGGCAAGCAGGAGCAGTAAATGCTATAACGTATACCTAAGCATGACAAAGCTCAAGCAGAAAAAATAGTACACTAAAGACAACAATGCAGATAAAGGTAATGAGAGGGTCCTGCCCTGTTTAAATCCCGCCAGTTCTGATGCAATTCAGATCTGTCGTTACGATCACATCATCTGTCGTCATGTCGGTAGTTCCTGTAGTTTCTTTCTTGTCGGTTAAATGGTGGAGAATTTCTCCCTGAATCGTAACTGCGCGCTGGACCGTTGCGTCTAAAGTTATTCTGTCTGCCTTGATAATAATTATTTTGGTTCCCAAATTGTCTGTTTCTTTGATTGTTTCTGTGATAGTCACTACCGCGGAGAGGTGATCTTTCCCTGTAATTATTACTACTCTGCCAACGGTTGTCATACAGGTGGTGTCTGTTTTGGTCACGATATGTGTTGTGAGAATAGCCTTGTCGTGTCCAGTTATTATTTCTTTCATCGCGGAATTGTGACAGATGTGACCTGTAATTGTTGTGCTCCTGTTTCCGCGTTCCCCGATTGTCAGTGTCAATTTCCAGTTCTTGTAACAGTCCCTGAAAAATCTCAATGTCTTCTTTGCAACGTCCTGCTAAAATAATATGTCGTAAATGTTCAGGTAATTTGATTAAGCAAATGCAGATGAGTTCTGAGGGGCTGTATGGGTTTGACTGGTACTGATTGTTGTGAAACATGTCTTCAAAATATTTCACAAGACTGGAGAATTCAGATTGTTCGAAATGTTTCATCATTATGATGCCATGTTTTACTCGGTCTTGTGTGGCTTGAGACCAATATGCTGAGAGGAAGGCATGGTAAAATTCTCCTTCACTGTGGCAATCGTGAATGACCGATCGCATTCTTACAGCTGGTTCATTCTCTAAGTAGCCACACATAAATTCTAATCTGTGTTCTAACGACCAGTTGGGAGGAAAACAATGAGAGAATTGATGCAGCCATGCTTGTGGATGAATGTCGTTGCCAGAATTCTTAAATGTTTTGAATTTACGTGTAGTAATGAACAGCTTATAGTCAGAATCATCATGTCGGCGAGTCGCATATCGGTCATTGTTACGTCGTGTCGGCGGTTCCATCTCAAAATCCAATGCGCCTTGTCAATTTCTTTCATAATTTCCGAAGTGTACTGTGTTATTATTTTGTGGTTGTTCCGTATTTCTATGTCCCTCTTCCCGTACTGGAGCGCGAGTGTCCTCTGAAATATGTAATTCTTGTATTACCTGCGTCAACTGATCTTGTA
This sequence comes from Schistocerca serialis cubense, assembly GCF_023864345.2. Taxonomy (NCBI): domain Eukaryota; kingdom Metazoa; phylum Arthropoda; class Insecta; order Orthoptera; family Acrididae; genus Schistocerca; species Schistocerca serialis. Next base: position 315,361,343 of record NC_064640.1, on the reverse strand, counting down.
CTTCCCGGATTTCTCTTTTGTACTGTGTATTGATTTGATGTTGATTTTGTTTGAATTTTCTAATTTGTTCATACTCTTCTGTGTCAGTGAAGGCTACAGGTCTTGTGTCATTCAGATCATCATCTACCTTTGTAGATAAGTTAGTGACCTGATCCGAAAGTTCGGCTACTTTCTTCGATAGTGAACACATTTCCTCAGTGTGTTTTTCTGAACCAAGTTTCAGAGCGTCCATTTGTGTTGAAATCGAATCTACTGTGTCCTTCATGATTTCCTGAGTTTTTGCAAGTCGCATAACCGAATCGGTAGATGCAACTGAGTCAATTTTAGCCCACAAGGTCTCATGATTTTCATGAACAATGGTTTGCAGTTCTTTTATGGCTGCTTCGTGATTCTGTAATGCATTTTCATGCCGCGAAAAAATAGGTTGAAAATGCTCACAAATTTGTGTTTTTACGTCATTACAGACTTTTTGACATTTCGATTCAATGTTATGTAACTCAGTAGTTAAATCTTCACGTGTTTGTTCAAGTGTGATGTCTAACTTTTGAAGATTTTGTTCCATTGTGTCTAACTTTTTGAGATTTTGTTCCACTGTGTCTAACTTTTTGAGATTTTGTTCCACTGTGTCTAACTTTTTGAGATTTTATTCCACTGTGTCTAACTTTTTGAGATTTTGTTCCACTGTGTCTAACTTTTGCTGTGTTTGTGTCTGATTTTGTTCCATTGTGTCTAACTTTTGAAGCTTTTGTCCCATTTGTTGCTTTAATTGTAAAAACAATGCACTGGTGTCTGAAACATGTTCCTCAGTGCTATTCGGCAATGCATTTGAACCGGCAATATTCGCAGTTTGAAAAGCAGAAAATGTGTCTTGACTTATTTGAGAAAAGGGTGAGGACGCAAAACCTGGATCTACAGTATTTACCAGATTGTGTCCTGTCATTTCGGAACACTGAGGCGAGCTGTTGCCGACCGATGGGTCGATAATGCTTCCCTGTTCACTAATTGTTTCACTGCCTACACCATTATTTGACGCCCGCTCCATTTCCCTATGCACAGTTCCCAAATTACTACTTTGAATATTTGTTAATTCATTACATCGTGGCGTTAACACACTGCTTTCGTCTTCACTGTTATTTCTCAGTTTACTTTGGAGCCTAGTATTACGTTTTTCACACGCCATTATTGTCACAATATTTCACACGACAACACAGAAAAACACAATTTGAAGAGCAAAAATAAGAGAACACATTAACATAGCACTGAAAATAATATCTAGTTAATTGCAAGCGCAGCTGCGAAATACTTGGTGCAAATCTACATGCATGCCACAACTGTTTTACTGTACAAGAATGAAAAACTACAACTACAAAGGAAATTCTCTCTACAATTACGCGCTAGCAATAAACAATAGCTACACTAATTACACAAACTACAAGAAAAAAATCAGAAGATTCCAGTGAGGTATCCTCGGCTAAGGGTCGACATATGAAACGTCCCCTTAGAACAATTTATACAGGACTGTGCTTAAACTGATACACAATATTTTTTTAGCGCAACGCAATCTGACTTTCAAAAATCCCTACAAAAAAATGACCCTGACTAACATTAACCTATGGGTTTCACAAATCGCTTACCTCACAAAAATCTTGGTTACTCGAACTACTGCAATACAGCAAGCGCCACTACTGCCAGCTAAATAAAAGATTCAAACTATGGAAGGCACTAACTACTGATAGGAATAGTTAGCAAATGAAAGATATTAATAGAGAACAAACAATATATTTACCTTAATATCATCATATGTATATATATAGCAGTTCATGACAAATTTCAAAACTCCGTCATCTCTCTCCCCACATCCACCACTGCTGGCGGCTCACCTCCAACTGCGCAACGCTACGCGCTGTTCACATCCAGCTGCCGCTGCCCAACACTACAATGGCAGACAACAATGTAAACTAGCCACAGACTGCACACAGCACAGCCAGTGATTTTCATACAGAGCGCTACGTTACGTTGCCAATAAGAAAACATAAACAGCCTACTTACAAGGAGTAGGTATTGCCCTGAGTATTCATTGGTAATTGATGGTATCCTCGCTGGTGGTACGGGAGGGTTTTGCGAGGGTGCGGGGTTTGAGTCGTTTCTCTTTCCACCTGTGTTCTTTTCTGTTGACATGTCCATCTGATGAATGTTGTCAGGCTATAGCGGTGCGTATTTGTGTGAAGTGGGCAGAGGGTGCTGTCGTTTATCGATGTCCTCCTCTTCATACAAGTTTTCCCGTTTTCTTCCAGATTGTTGACGGACAATAAATTGTAACTCTTGGTCTTCGTCCTGATTGGGTGGTTGAGAATCGTCGTTTTACGACATGTTTGATGGCTCAGAATATGATGAACCTTGTACCTTGGCGATTCCGCTGCATTAAGTGCTATGTCCTCCCATTTGACAAAGTAAACGGCATCATTTTGTATCTGGCTGGCGAGTCCTATACCACGTTCATCTCAGAGTCTTGTGTCCTGTCCAGTGATACGGAGGTCTGGTGTCGTCGACAGCTATTGAATTGGGAAGGAGTAGTGTGTGATTGTAGTCCAACCATTCTGCCTGATTCCGCATGCTGGGCTCCCGAGTGCGACCTGCCTGAGAGGGCGAGGCCTGACTTCATAACCTGTTGTTAGTCCGCCGCTGCCTCGGATGTTAATTGGAGCGGCCGATGGTGCCGGCGGCGGACAGTGTGCTCGACTGCGCGCGTGACTCGGTCTGTCCTGCGTGGCATCGCGCAGTCGACTGGAGCACGTCTCCCTCCAAGTGTGGGTACCTGCTGAGAGGTTTCGCCCGAATTCAGGAAACCCCACATAATGTACCTATCATGCGTTTCCTTCTTCATCACAATTCTCAGACCACACTGCAGGGGCAATGTGTCTGATGATTCACCATACAGCCTGAAATTGTTTCGCCCTGATGTTCGCCTCTGTTCACATGAACCGTTGGATATGAAGACAACATTTTGGCTCAGCTAACGAATTGCAGACCGGCACAGAGAAGTGGCAGAAAGCACGGACGGTTGCCTTTTGAGACGCGGGTATTGGAAGTTTGGTACAACGCCACAACAAACGTCTAAGTCGGAGCTGCGACTACATCGAGAAGCAGCTGGAAGGTGATGCAAACTGTTGCAAATAAAACAACTATTTTTTCACTGTGGTTACAATTTCGCGACCGGTCGGACCTTACTTTCCGAATAGCCCCTGTATGTCTCCAATCAAGGTTTAAATGTAACATATTTATCATATATTTTGATATTATCATTGTATTGTATTTCATAGTCCTTGAAAATAACGGAATGACGAAACGCGTAAGGCAATTTTGGAAATAATAAAAGTGTGGTCAAGACATTTGAAAGTTATTAAGTTTATCTGTTGTGTGTAAGCGACTGTTGAGCGGGTACGTGATGTAGTGTGATTTTTACGTTGTATAACGATGAGGGAAGGGAGAGGATGAAACGCGTTAGCGGCACGTAGCCTACTCCTCTCCTGTAGCACCAAGCTGACCACCAGGCTTAACGACCCTAACCGACTGATGGATCACCATCAAAAGTCTCACCTACCCTCGTTCGATTAGAAAATGTGAAGTTGTTTGGAATTTAACTGACGACATTGGCGCTAAGTCTGGTGATCGGGAGCTTCGCGCCACCAGCTGTTGTCCGTTTGCCTGTCAAATGCAGATAGTGAAAACTACTGCCATCACAAGGGTCCGAACTGGCTGTCTCTCAGTCGACAACCACTGGTCACGCAAGCGTCAGCGACCTGAGCTACAGAGTGGGTTAGGGTCTCTGTAACCTTCCTATACACTGAAAGCGCTGTGTGGGGTACCAGGTACTCTGAAGTCAGTGAAACGTCTCCAAAGAGGTACTACTTTTCTGGAAAGCTACACACCTCACGCCATCCTTAGTGGAGAGAAATATACAGATCTCAAATTAACTTCTAGCTTACCTCAATGGTGTGTTATCGAGCCATACAGGGTTCCCAGTTACCTCTGACCACCCCAAATTAAGTTTTTTGTCCAGAAGAAAAGTAAAAGAATCTATAGCCCAAACGCTGTTATCTACCAGAGGGATGTCAACCAAACGTGACTGCCTGACTTATAACTTTGTACATTACGGAGATATGAACAGCAGTAGGTCTTTTTTAAAGGTCACCACGTATTTTTTATTCGATAACCCATATTCTCTCCTCAAGATTTATTCAAAAATGTATCACTGTGTATGATTCATGTAAACATGATGTTATTGAAAACGTAACAGAAAACGTAGTCTGAACCTCCAGTACTAGCACACTGTGCAAAAAAATGGTTCAAATGGCTCTGAGCACTATACGACTTAACATCTGAGGTCATCAGTCACCTAGAATTTAGAACTAATTAAACCTAACTAACCTAAGTACATCACACACATCTATGCCCGGGGCTGGATTCGAACCTCCGACCGTAGCGGTCGCTCGGCTCCAGACTGTAGCGCCTAGAACCACACGGCCAATCTAGCCTGCACACAGTGCAGATACCCAGGGCAACGTAACTCGTCCACTTGTTGGACTTAACAGCAAACAAACGAAAATACACTGAGCTGACATAAGTCATGGGATAGCGATATGTACGCATACAGATGGTGCTAGTCTTGTACACAAAGTATAAAAGGGCAATGCATTGGCGGAGATATCATTTGTGCTCAGATGATTCATGTGAAAAGGTTTCCGATGTGACTATGGCGGCACGATGGCAATAAACAGATTTCGAACGCAGAATGGTAGTTGGAGCTAGACGCCTGAGGTATTTCATTTCAGAAATCGTTACGGAATTCAGTCTTCTGAGATTCGCAGTGTCAAGAGTGTGCCGAGAATGCCGAATTTCAGGCATTACCTCCTGACGGATTTTTTTTCTTCTTTTTGCAACATTTTACGAAACGGGTGGTTTCAGTCCAAGGCATCGCTGATGTAGAGCTCCCTCAGACGAAGCCGCTGAATTTAATGTTCTCGCTTCTGTTACGATGAATCTACATATTAGCACACGAAAGCTAGGACAGGCGATTAGCATTCTTAAAATCGGTGTACATAGCACTCTAACATGTCACCAGTTCCATTTTTAACATGTACATTTAAACAAAGAATTTCATGGCAATGATTTCTAGGATAGTGTACAGTTCTGTTAGTGGGCACGGCATCAAATCCTCACCAATCAGAAGTTTTTCTCTGATGTTCTTTTTACCGATGAATGTTCCTTCTCAAACAAAATACAGGTAAATACAGAGAATATGCATTATTGGTACAGCGGAATCCCACGATGCCTTAGACAGGTGGAACATCAGCGTCAGTTGAGAGTTATTGTCTGGTGTTGGATGATTGGTAATACAATTATTGGCCCTTACTTCATTAATGGTAACCTAAATGGCAGGAAATATGCCAATTTCCTTATGAGAACTCTTCGCCGTCTTGTAGATTAAGTGCCGCTATGAACCAAGATGCTTGTGTGGTACCAGCACGATGGATGTTCAGCACGTTATGCCTTGCGTGCACGTCATGTTCTGAATCTGAGATATCCTGCCACATGGGCTGGTCGTTGACTAACAGTGCATCGGCTTCTCGGTCTCCTGACTTAGGTACTTTTCATTTTACTCTTTGGGTATGCATAAAGGACGTTATCTTTCTCGATATTTCAACAACCCAAACTACATGCAACAACGTATAGTGCTTGCTTGTAATTCACTTCAAGAGGCAACACTGGGAGCAACGATGAATTCTTTCATCCAACGCATGGATGAATATATCACTGTCCATGATCACCACTTTCAACACCTACGGACGTTCTACGTATTTTTGTGCTCAGAATGGATTGCAGTACTATAGAAAAGGTCTTGAGGAGAGGAAGTGGATTACAGAATAAAAATTATAGGGTGCTATTTAAACAGAGATACTGATGTTCATATCTTCGTAACGAACAAGGATACAAAAAAGATAATCTTGCTTGCCAATGACTGGCTGTAAGCTGAACATTATTTAATCAATACATTTATTTTTATTTTGCTTGTGGATAAGATGTTATGGTGGGAATCCAAGATAAATGGAATACCCTGGATAAAAATGAGCAAGCAGATAGCGTCGTAAGCCCCATGAGACTGTTCGCGGATGATGCTTTTATATATAGCTAAGTAGCAACGCAAGAATACTGAGGAAGAACAGGTGTTGGAAGCCAACCTTCAACATATACGAATATAACGTATAGACTGAAAGAAAGGTTATTGTATCATTATAGGACTGCAGAACGATCACTGGAAGCAATCACAGTTGTTAAAGAAATGCGAGTATGCGTACAGAGTGATTTAAAGAGAAACGACCACACAAAACCAATCGAAAATAAGGTAGATGCCAGACTGAGATTCGTTTAAAGTATTCTGAGAAAGTTTAGTCCAGCCGCGAAGGAGATAATTTAACAAAAGCCTCGTTCCAATGATGCTAGAATATTGCTCGTCAGTCTGGGACCAGGAAAACAGAGAATAGACCGGTGCATCCCGTCACAGAATCGTTTACTAATGGCGAAAGTATCACGGACATACGCATCCAACTCCAGTGGCAAACATTACAAGAGGGACACAGTGGTGTCACTGCGAGTTAAGTTTAAATGAAATTAGAAAGATTCGACCTAACACCGAGACTTGGCAACAGTAGTTCGTCCAGCGCACTATTCACGACTGGAACAGGAAAGGAAAGAACTTACAGTGGAAAACAAAATAACCTCCTCCACACACCATAAGATGTCTTGCGGTGTGTAGCTGTAGGATCTACACTGGTGTATAATGATAAACGGCCCGGTGCGTACCGCAGACTGACGGAGCTCCATAACAGCCTTGTATTTAGCTAGATAATTTTAACTAGGAGACCTGACTTGCGGGAATATAATTTAATTACACCCACATCCACAGCTACATCTTTACACTGTCGACAACCATATGGCGTGCGGTGGATAGCGCCCTGTGTACCCAGAATGATTTCTCCTAGGGTATGATGCGTTTGCGGATTTTTCCTCCTGTTGACCTTATCCCGTGTCTACACAGGGTCGCTATGATGTTTTACGTTTGACATTGTTTGTGAAAGTGGGTGCCCAAACGCCCACCCTGACACCACCACATCCCTCCGAAACGAAATTTGATACCCCATCTGTCTGTGTCAGGTGTTACATCATCTGCAAGTGTAAGAACGTTTTTTAAGTGTTTACGAATCGTGTACCTGAGGCGCGATGTGCTTATCACCCCACTGTTCACCTACCTGGGAATCGGCCGAAAACCCACTTTAAAGGTGCCGGCACATTGGCTCTTGTTGTTTATCCGCCGGACTGATTCGATCCAGGGTCGGCGCGCCTCCCCTTAGCGATCACTTAAACGCGCTTAGCTATCGGGCGGTACTTTGTTGCCAATAGTAAGCAGGGAAAGAGACTGTCGATACCGTTACCTACAGGCACCTACTTCTTTAATTTTACGGTCTTGGTAATTACAAGCGATATATTATGGATAAATTATTATACATAGTAACTCCTTTTGTAATGTAATACTCAACGTGATAGGCAATGTCTCCCTAGTAGTGTCTCTCACTTACATGCAGACGTAACAAACTTGAGTGTGCAATTTTATACCTCTCTGATGAGCAGTATCTAGCTATGCAAACTAAGGGTATCTGTCGGTGTATTCATTACGCAACGTAATTTTAAATGGCATATTTAAGGGTGAGTGGTAGGGTAAATAATTTTCTACGAAAATTTTTTATATTAAACTGATATTATTAATCAAATTGTAACAGCTGATTGATTTATGACCATAACCTATTGTTCTGGTAAGTGACTTTTCATGTAATTCTCCCTATCCAACTCCTCTTAAGCTATTGTTTTGTTAATTGATTTATGACCCCCAGAAACCCCTCACTCCTTCCCTTCTCTTTCCTCCTCTCCCACCCTTCTTGGGAAGCTCGAACTACTCTTCCCTCCCCCTCGCCGCTACAAGCCCAATTCTGATATCAAAATAATTGGTTAATTATTTAAATCGATCAGTTAATCAACCCCTTCTCTCCTGCGAAATCCCACAGCAATCCCCTCCAATGCCTGATTCCCCCTTGCTTCTCCCTTCTGGAAATTGACGGGAAAAGGACTCAGTCTGTGCTGGAGAAGAAGGATCTCATGATATGAAATTGAAGTCAGTGTCAATTAAAGAGCAGAGGCTATACTCTCTACTTATAAAATTCGATATCCAGGGGTTGATTCTCCTTATTTGGTAGAGAAAGCTCACAGCAAGCAACTTCATGTCCTAATTACGTAATTAAACTGCTACAAATTGGAGGTGTTGTCTTGTTGGAAAGTTTGTGTAAGTGTGCTCACGCTGACATGCAGGGGTTGACTGAGCTAGTGTACAATGCCGGCACCAGACCATGACCAACCCCCCACCCCTCACCCCATCCCTCTCCACCCCTCACAGAAAAAATTGGCTGGAAAAAGACTCACTCTGTGATGGAGAGGGAACATCTCACAACACAAAATTCAAATCAGTGTCAATAATATATTTATGTACGTTCTTTATTTAATCAGTTACTGGGAGACAGGGCTCCCCCTCTTGCGTAGATATCCCTCCATCCTCATTTCCCATTATGTACACTACTGGCCATTAAAATTGCTACACCACGAAGATGACGTGCTACAGACGCGAAATTTAACCGACAGGAAGAAGATGCTGTGATATGCAAATGATTAGCTTCTCAGATCATTCACACACGTTTGGCGCCGGTGGCGACACCTACAAGGTGCTGACATGAGAAAGGTTTCCAAACGATTTCTAATACACAAACAGCAGCTGACCGGCGTTGCCTGGTGAAACGTTGTTGTGATGCCTCGTGTAAGGAGGACAAATGCGTACCATCACGTTTCCGACTTTGATAAAGGTCTGATTGTAGCCTATGGCGATTGCGGTTTATCGTATCGCGACATTGCTGCTCGCGTTGGTCGAGATACAATGACTGTTAGCAGAATATGGAATCGGTGGGTTCAGGAGGGCAATACGGAACGCCCTCCTGGATTCCAACGGCCTCCTATCACCAGCAGTCGTTATGGCAGGCATCCACATGGCTGTAACGGATCGTGCAGCCACGTCTCGATCCCTGACTCGACAGATGGGGATGTCTGCAAGACAACAACCATCTGCACGAACAGTTCGACGACGTTTGCAGCAGCATGGACTATCAGCTCGGAGACCATGGCGGCGGTTACCCTTGACTCTGCATCACAGACAGGAGCGCCTGCGATGCTGTACTCAACGACGAACCTGGGTGCACGAATGGCAAAACGTCATTTTTTCGGATGAATCCAGGTTCTGTTTCCAGCATCATGATGGTCGCATCCGTGCTTGGCGACATCGCGGTGATCGCACATTGGAAGCGTGTATTCGTCATCGACATACTGGCGTATCACACGGCGTGATGGTATGAGGTGCCATTGGTTACATGTCTCGGTCACCTCTTGTTCGCATTGACGGCACTTTGAACAGTGTACGTTACATTTCAGATGTGTTACGACCCGTGGCTCTACCCTTCATGCTATCCCTGCGAAACCCTACATTTCAGCAGGATAATGCACGACCGCATGTTGCACGTCCTGTACGGGCCTTTCTGGATACAGAAAATGTTCGACTGCTGCCCTGGCCCGCACATTCTCCTGATCTCTCACCAATTGGAAACGTCTGGTCAATGGTGGCCGAGCAACCGGCTCGTCACAATACGCCAGTCACTACTCTTGATGAACTGTGGAATCGTGTTGAAGCTGCATGGGCAGCTGTACCTGTACACGCCATCCAAGCTCTGTCTGACTCAATGCCCAGGCATATCAAGGCCGTTATTACAGCCAGAGGTGGTTGTTCTGGGTACTGATTTCTTATGATCTATGCACCAAAATTGCGTGAAAATGTAATCACATGTCAGTTCTAGTATAATGTATTTGTCCATTGAATACCCCTTTATCATCTGGATTTCTTCTTGGTGTAGCAATTTTAATGGCCAGTGGTGTAATAACTGTAAGCACCGAGAAATTGAATGAAGTGCGGTATAGTATCCGCTGTTTGGGGTCACCCACATGTGAGTCTGTTGTGAGGCGCTGCCACAGAGGTCAAAAGCAGCCAGTGCCCTAATTACAGATAGTGGTACTAAATACCACCGACAACGGACCGGATGTCGGCCTTCTTTGACCTCACGACCCCGAACAAGGCATCAAGTGGCAGCATCCTGTTGATTGGAAAATTCCAGACTCGCTTCCTGTTCCTGTCTCTCTCAAGCAGCTGCTTCCTGCTTATGTGTATGAACCAACATATGCAAAGAAGCAAGAAGAATACTGTGTTCCCATGGCTAAATCTCGGGACAAAGGGAAAACTGATGCAATTTTGATACCAAAAATAGAGGGAAATATTCCACTTGCACTACCCTATCAGAATAATTGTTTAACAATTTACAGGAGTCAAACAGATCACATAAGAAACTGAAAACCACCTTATGATGATCCTTCTTCCTAATAAAAACATATTTTGATTGTTTCAGTATCACATGCAAACATTATGCAAATCAAGTAATACAATTTCCACCTCAATATATATCAAATATTTCTGAGGTCTTGTATGCATTGATGTTTCAGAACACAAGCACCCTCCACCACCGTAATTTTTCCACTAAACATATCTGGTGAAAAATACTTCCGATCACACACACTCGTGATTCAGAAGAGCATTCATACCCTTGCTGACTCCTGATAACTGTGGCCGCGCCATCGCCAGAGATTTCGTAATGTCTCATGGGTGGCAGTCAGCAGAGTCCCGCACACCTATCAGCCATGCTGGCAGCTCCACACCCGTCCCTTAGCATCCACACGCCAGCCCTACCGAATGCTCTGAGGTCAGAGAGACTGTCACCAAGCGGTAAACTGATCAGTCTACATAGGGGAATAACCGTCCAGCACAAACACCCATCATATTGAATGTTCCCACACAACACTCACGTCTGCTTGTGTTGCCACTCACCGGCCATACTAATCTGTTTGCCAGTCAGTCATCTAGTGAATGCCGCCACTGGGACTTGTCCTTGCTGCCGCGTGCAAGAGCCAACAGATTGGCGCACAATTTTTAACTAATCAGTGATTTCTGGTCGACCAAAGCATCTTGGCCACTTCTGTCACCAGATGAGGCGCAGTATAGGACATGGAGTAGCAGCTTGGATGTATAGTTCTAGTTGCAATTCCACCCCAAAATAGACACTCCCCAGTTTAAAAGATCCACTTGGCGCAATCCGAGACAGGGATGTTGTTGACAATACACGTTGAATTTCTCATGCGACATGTAGTTCTCTCACTATCATACGAGCTATTTTTGGAGACAGAAGAAATCAGGGCTTACACGCCTTTTCATATTGCTAAAGTACCGTTACTTGTTATGAAAATCCTGTAACAATATGGCAGAGGCCATATTTCCTCTAGTTATTCACTCATAGGGTTAAAAAGAAAAATGTTGTAATCAGCTTGATATCCGGTACGTCTTGCATCACAGGACTAGAGTGTTAAACTCACTTTTCGCTCACGATGAAGTTTTAAGATCTACCTCTGTCACAGGATGCTTCCTCACTTTCAAACTCTCTGAAAGTAATCAAATGCTTTGTCACATATGAAATCCCTTAAGTAACAGCACAGAGAAGTTGTGAATATAGGGTTTCTACTTCATATCACATTAAACATTCGGTAATATGGATCTTTTCCTGTGTAAATGGGAAATTGAAATTTCGTTAAAAGATCTCGCTAAAACGAAAAATCGCCTGATTATCACTCCAGCTCACGACTCATGTCGGTGGTACTCTAGCCCTCGCCTCCACCAACCTGACGCCACATCAATGGTATCAAATTGATAGTCTAGTTAATTAATCTGATCATGAGAGTCATTTTGCATGGTGAATAATTCTTTTCCAGTTGTCTGATTACAGTCGCCAGTAGCTCAAATGGAAATGCCTGGAGGGAAGGAGATGTTCTTATCAAGGAACACTACGGAGAACCGACATTTAAAGCTCACTGCAGAATGAATCTACCACCGCCAATATAATGACTACGAACTTAAAATACAAGAAATTAGTGTCCATAAGGAGTGAGTGGAATAGGAGAGGGAATAACTAGTAGTGGTAAAGGAAACCCTCAGCCACATACCAGACAAAGGCTTGCGAAGTAAGCATATAGATGTAAATGTAAATTTACTCTGCCTATTAAGATGTTATTCCATCCGTTTATAGGCACACAAACATCACAGAAAAAAGTTGTCTTCTAGTTATTGATAAAACAAAAGATGGAACTTCTGCTGGTCATTGTCCCTAAGTAAAAATCCTCGTATTAGATTCCAGTTGGCTCATTGCGATCACTTTGCGATATGTATGTGAGATGTTGTTATATGTGTGTCCACAACACTTAGATAAATCGATAGTGAGCTCACCTCTTACCTCCCCTTTCGTCAGTGTACCGCTTATCTGCCATACTCTCACGAATCTTCCAGTCTTCGATATACAGTATTTGAATCCACACGATTTCCACGGGTAAGTGATGTCCGCAGCTAAATCCCAGACCCCTGCTAATTCTCTCGAAATCCAATCACATTCTGACAGCACTTTTCTATTTCCATTAGTTAAAAGGTTATCTAGTCCTCTACCCATCACTGAGTAGACAGCGAGCCAGCACAAAGAGAAAAATGGCACCCTAACGTATATGGGGAAGTTCACAACAATACAGAGCATACACGGACTGACCAAAGAAATTCAGAAGCAAAATGCCTACAATTCATAGATATCGAATGGGGTTCTATAAACATCACCCTGTACATGTTCTGATCTCCTTTGTTGTACTCCTATGATTGCTACGTTAGAAATACGACAGTGTAATGGCATCAGGAAATTCGTTGACAGCAATCTCTCTCTCTCTCTCTCTCTCTCTCTCTCTATCTTTCTCTTTCTCTCTTTTCCTCTCTCTCTTCTGCTCATTATTTTTATAACATCCAACGGAGATAAACTATCAACTATAAAAACTTCCCTAATGTCACACAGTAGAGAAGTCGATGATATATTAACACATCTCTCTCTTCCGATATGTCAGAAACAAGCACCATTTGTATGTTGACGTCAAGCACATCAAATATAAATTTATTGGTCCATTGGAGCATGTGGCCAATGCTCGACATCGCTTGCACAGACTTGCGTAAAGCTCTGTCGGCCGTATTCCACAGACCATCAGTCACAAGAGAGGGTTCCTATGTCATTATTTCCTACACAGTTTGATACAATGTTTTTCTTCTGTAAAACATCCAGGCAGTGTGTGATTCCAGCTTTGTACAAAGCCATACTTTTGTATTTCCACCATGACTTTGAGGTCTGCATCAAGTGCTACACCTGCATTAACACATTTCAAACCATCGGCTCTCATAGAAAGCTGGACATCACATGGTGTAAGTTGAGCTGCTCCAACAACATAGGCGGTGGTTCTTATCGACAAATATTTGTTCCATTTTTGGAACCGGTGGGGCCTGTCGCACCAAGGTATAAGATTGCTGTTTCGGGGTCCTAGTTGGCAGTCATCCTGACCACCAAATCTTTGGACACCACCATTCATTTTTGTGGCTTAAAGGGCACTTGATATGTCGGAAGACAGATACGTGTTAATACCTCATAGAGTTCTCTACTGGGTGATGTTAGTGAAGCTTTATAGTTCATAGTTTTACTCCATTGGATGTTATAAAAATAACGAGAAGAGTGAGAGAGAGAGGGAGGGGGGAGAGAGGGAGAAAGAGATAGAGAGAGAGAGAGAGAGAGAGAGATACTGTGCTGTCAACGAAGTCTCTGACACCATTGCATTGCTGTATTTCCAATGTAGTAATCATAGGAATATGATAAAGGAGGTCAGGACATTCACAAGGTGATATTTATAAACCGTCATTCGATATCTATGAATTGTAGGTGTTTCGCTTCTGAATTTCTTTATGCAATCCGTGTGTACTCAGCGTGGTTGTGGATTTCCTCCTGTACGTTAATGTGCTATTTTTCTTGGTGTGATAGCTCTCTGCCAGTCAGTGACAGGTGGAGGACTAGACAGCTTATTAGCTAACGGAAATGTAACAGTGCTCTCAGAATGTGATGGGATTTCAAGAGGATTAGTAGGGGTCTGAGACTTGGCGGGGCACATCTCTTATTCATTTAAATCATGTGGATTCAAATGCTATGTATCAAAGACTGGAAGATTCGTGAGATACATCAGATAATGATACACTGACGAAAGGGGAGGTTTGAGGTGAGCTCTGTCTCGGTTCTTCTACGTGTTGTGGGCACCTGCGTTACAAACGCTCAGATATGTCTGAAGAAGTGACCATAGTGAGAAAACAGGGAGCTAATAAGAAGATTTTTACTGAAAGACAATCAGCAGCATGTAATACCGAATACATAGATAAAATACTTTCTGTACCATCCAGAAATTTTCGGCGTTGAATATCCATTGAAAACTTTTACTGTTCTTCTAATTCTGAATCTGTATGCCTTCTTACAGAAACTATATTTAATAGGTAATGGGTATAGTAGTGTATGTATTTCTGAATATGTATAATTGATTGAAAGTATATCGTAAATAACGTTAATTGCTGGGTAATAGCCAAGGGAACTTTATTTTTACTGTGTCGATAGCATCGACGAAGTTGATGGTATGGAGTGTTTGTGTCACACTATGAGCACAGAGGAACCAGAGCAGCTTGAGTCATGAAAGATTGAGGAATTGGTTGTTGGGAGCTACCACAGATGCGATGTTCAGCTATGATTGCAGCAGTGTAGGCGCACCTAATTCATTACCAGCGAGTATTGAGAGCACGGTTGGAGTGGACAGGCAGAGGAAGTTTCAGTTTTAACTGTTGCCTGTGCCATAATTATCCATGACTCTGAAGGCAATTCGGGTTCTTAACCAGCAGCTGGAGCAACAACAGCAGCAGCTCAGCATTGTCATTGGCCACGTTCTTCATCATCCTAACTGCTACAGCGTCATAAGATTGTTAAGTGAGAAAATGTAAGTAACATTGTGGATGCATTATGCTGTCGCATTTCTTTCACAAAGTGTGACTAACTTGAATAATAACCTGCAATAGTTAAAACTTGTAGGACACCTGTGTTGTCACTGTCCTCAGACAGCATTACCAAGCAGGGTCCTTTCCTTTCCATGCAATCACGGACTATTGTAAGATTATGAAAATTGATTCACTGTTTACTACCAGTGTTGTTTGTTTGTTAATGACCAGTTTCAGTCTAAATTTTGTACACCAGTAACTGTTCATTCTTCTCTTACATAACAGAGGCTTAACTACTTTGCAGTATTTAGTATTAACTTCATTCGCTTAAAGTAACATAAAAATTCATTGCCCAAACTAATAACATAATACAGCACACATTAAAAATGGTTCAAATGGCTCTGAGCACTATGCGACTTAACTTCTGAGGTCATCAGTCGCCTAGAACTTAGAACTAATTAAACCTAACTAACCTAAGGACACCACACACATCCATGGCCGAGGCAGGATTCGAACCTGCGACCGTCGCGGTCGCTCGGTTCCAGACTGTAGCGCCTAGAACCGCACGGCCACTCTGGCCGGCAACACACATTAAGAGTGCACAGTTTCATTTATTCTGTACGTAGCTTAGCGAGTGACTTCTGCTGGCTTGGTATGCATTTTACAGTTGTTATATTAAAAATAATCTGTTGGCCATTTACTTAAAGTAAATTCAATTCAGTTTTTCAATAGCCAAAAGTAAATTGTTTGCCTTTCTTCTAAATTCTGTATTAAGTTACGCTGAGGTTACTGAAAGTCATTTTTTATGTAACAAAATTTAAGTTGTTGCCAGTCATTTATTTAACCAATAACTTCATTTAACTTTACTTTAAAAACTTAGTATTTCAGAATAAGTAACTGTAAACTCAGTGATTTCTCACTCATTTATTTTCTCATAAACTGTTGCGTTGTGGAAAAGTGTGACAACCTTCTATTGCCATGCCACTGATTCTTTCCTCAAATTTCTTTGCCATTACCCTTCTTAAGATTCTGGCGATTCATTGCCTTAGTGGGCTGGCGACTGTTTAATTATCCTCTTTTTAGCTAATCAGTATTCTTTGTTTCACCAGTATTTTTATAGTAAATATTACGTGGTACACTTTTCCCCCTGTGAGGTTCATGAGCGATTGCACTGTATTCCACCCATTTCAAAATTATCGTCAGTATTTAGATTACGTTTACAATAGATTCTTCCTTCAGAAGGGTCTGTTGTACATTTGTCCTACTACCTGCCGTTATTTGTTTCGGTAACAAAAGCCTTATTCAGTGTAAAGTTTCATTAGGCAAATGTGATCATGGTCAGTTATATTACAATCCAGTAGGCCGATTAGGATGAAGGAGGTTACATGCAGAGGCTCCATCTTCTGTTTCTTCGATTAATAGGAGGCAACATTATTCTGTGAGGTTTATGGGCCTACAGCTGGATGGAATGTAATCTTAATGTGTAGAGTACATTTATATCTATACGCTTACTTCGCAAGTCATCATACGGTGTGTGGCGGAGGGTACCCTGTACCACTATTAGTCATTCCCTTTCCTACTCCTCTCGCAGATAGAGCGAGTGCACAGACTAAATATATGCCTCTTTATGAGCCCTAATTTGTCTGTATTACTGAATTTACAATGTGGTACATAGTATAACCCTGATTTTTACAATTTTCTGCCATGTTACCTTGTGAGACTTCTTATGTGACAAAGCATTTGATTATTTTAAGAGAGTTCGGAAGTGAGGGAGCATCCTGTGACAGAGGTAGATCTTAGCTCTCCGTCATGAGTCAAAAATGAGATTAATATTCCAGTTCTGTGATGCAGGACATAACAGATATTAAGCTAATTCGAATAGTGTTTTTTTTTTTTACCTTGTGAGAGAATACTTAGTGGAAATATAGCCTAAGGAAATGCATGTAAGCCCTGATGATTACTTCTGCCTTCGAAAATAACTTGTATAAAAGAGAGGAATCTACATTTCACGTGAAAAATTCAAGGTTTATGGTCAACGACATCCCTGTCTCGGATTGAGTAAAGTGGCTTTTTAAAACTGGGGAGAGTCTGCGTTGGGTGGAACTGCAATAAGGGGTGTACATCCAAGCTGCTGCTGCTTGTCTCACAGTGCAACGTTGCCGGCGGCAAGAATGTGGACAGGGCTTCGGTCGACCTGAAGCCACAAATTAGCTCCAAAGAATGCGCCGATATTTCGACTCTTGCCCGTGGCAGTGGGGACAAGTCCTGGTGGCAGCGTTCCCTGGATGACTGACTAGCAAAGTGTGTAGCATGCTGGATGAGAGGCGACAGAAGCGGACGTGTGTTGCAGGAGAAGGTTCACTATGATGGGTGTTTGAGCTGGACGATAATTCCCTCCAAGCAGATTGATGTTGACAGTCCCTCCGACCTCTGAGTGTTCAGCAGGGTCAGTGAATTGACGCCAGGAGATGGCCCTGCAACTGTCGGCGTGGCCAATGCATGTGTGGGTCTTTCCTGAGCAGCTTCCGTGAGAATATGCAATGTCCCTGTCAGCTGCTCGGCCATTGCTCTTAGCAGTTGGCAGACAGCACACTCTTTGCGATCGCTAATGTGTGTGAACGGTAGGATGTTTTCGCCAGATATGTGTAGTAGCAATGTTGTGGCGAAGCAGGATGCTTGTGTCCTAAACTGTTGGTGCATACAGGACCTCACATATATCTAGCGCTCAGATCCATTTGTGGCGGAAATTAAATTAGTTGATCTTCATAATGTTTGTGTGTGATACTCAAACGTTAAGAATATGTTTTTATTATAAATAAGGGTCATCGTAACATGGTGGTGAGTATTTTATGCGATCTTTTTGGCTCCTGTCAATTATTATACAATTACTTGGGTAGGTTAGTGCAAATGGAATATTTCCCTCTGTTTTTGATATCAGATGGCATCAGGTCTCCCTTTGTCCCCAGGATTAGCCAATAGGAACACGGTAGCCACGAACAGACCAGACCTCATCAACGGTGTCAGTGTTGAGACAGGGATTAGTGATCATGATGTTGTCATTACGACTATGGTTACGAAAGTTAAAAAGTCGGTCAAGAAGGCTAGGAGAGTATTCTTACTAGAAAGAGCAGATAAGCAGTTGTTAGCATCCCACTTAGTAAATGAATCGACTTCATTTACTTCCGGTACGATGGAGGTGGAAGAATTATGGGCAAATTTTAAACACATTGTAAATCACGCATTGGACAAGTATGTGCCGTAAAAGTGGGTTACGGACGGAAAAGACCCAGCGTGGTTTAACAGCGCAATTCGGAGAATGCTCAGGAAGCAAAGGCAGTTGCACTCGCGGTACAAGGAAGATCGGGAGAATGAGGACAGGCAAAAGTTAGTAGAGATTCGTGCTGCTGTAAAAAGAGCGATGCGCGAAGCATTCAACCACTACCACCGTCATACCTTAGCAAAAGATCTTGCTGAAAACCCAAGGAAATTCTGGTCTTACGTAAAATCGGTAAGCAGGTCGAAGGCTTCCATCCAGTCACACACTGGCAACGGAAGACAGCAAAACGACAGCTGAAATTTTAAATTTAGCATTTGAGAAATCTTTCACGCAGGAGCATCGTACAAACATACCGCCGTTTGAGTCTCGTACAGATTCCCGTATAGAGGACATAGTAATAGACATCCCTTGGGTTGTGAAGCAGCTGAATGGGTTGAAAATAAATAAATAGCCAAGTCCTGATGGGATTCCAATTCGGTTTTACAGAGAGTACTCTACTGCATTGGCTCCTTACTTACCTTGCATTTATCGCGAATCCCTTGCCAAACGTAAAGTCCCGAGCGACTGGAGAAAAGCACAGGTGACGCCTGTATATAAGAAGTGCAGAAGGACAGATCCTGAAAATTACAGACCAATATCCTTAACATCGGTTTGTTACAGAATTCTCGAATATATTCTCAGTTCGAATATAATGAATTTCCTTGAGACAGAGAAGTTACTGTCCAAGCATCAGCACGGCTTTAGAAACACCGCTCCTACGAAACGCAGCTCGCCCTTTTTTCACATGATATCTTGCGAACCATGGATGGAGGGTATCAGACAGATGCCATATTCCTTGACTTCCGGAAAGCGTTTGACTCAGTGCCCCGCTGCAGACTCCTAACTAAGGTACGAGCATAGGGGATTCGTTCCCAAGTATGCGAGTGGCTCTAAGACTTCTTAAGTAATAGAACCCAGTACGTTGTCCTCGATGGTGAGTGTTCATCGGAGGTGAGGTTATCATTTGGAGTGCCCCAGGGAAGTGTGGTAGGTCCGCTGTTGTTTTCTATCTACATAAATGATCTTTTGGATAGGGTGGATAGCAATGTGCGGCTGTTTGCTGATAATGCTGTGGTGTACGGGAAGGTGTCGTCGTTGAGTGACTGTAGGAGGATACAAGATGACTTGGACAGGATTTTTGATTGGTGTAAAGAATGGCAGCTAACTCTAAATATAGATAAACGTAAATTAATGCAGATGAATAGGAAAAAGAATCCTGTAATGTTTGAAGACTCCATTAGTAGTGTAGCGCTTGACACAGTCACGTCGATTAAATATTTGTGCGTAACATTGCAGAGCGATATGAAGTGGGACAAGCATGTAATGGCAGTTGTGGGGAAGGCGGATAGTCGTCTTCGGTTCATTGGTATAATTTTGGGAAGATGTGGTTCATCTGTAAAGGAGACCGCTTATAAAACACTAATACGACCTTTTCTTGAGTACTGCTCCAGCGTTTGGGATCCCTATCAGGTCAGATTGAGGGAGGACATAGAGGCAATTCAGAGGCGGGCTGCCAGATTTGTGACTGGTAGGTTTGATCATCACGCGAGTGTTACGGAAACGCTTCAGGAACTAGGGTGGGAGTCTCTAGAGGAAAGGAGGCGTTCTTTTCGTGAATCGCTACTGAGGAAACTTAGAGAACCAGCATTTGAGGCTGGCTGCAGTACAATTTTATTGCCACCAATTACATTTCGCGGTAAGACCACAAAGATAAGATAAGAGAGATTAGGGCTCGTACAGAGGCATATAGGCAGTCATTTTTCCCTCGTTCTGTTTGGGAGTGGAACAGGGAGAGAAGATACTAGTTGTGGTACGAGGTACCCTCCACCACGCACCGTATGGTGGATTTCGGAGTATGTATGTAGATGTAGATGTAGACGTATTCTGAGGAAAGATGAGAATCTCCGTCTGTGTATTTGGAGACGTTAGTTCACACACACAAACAGGGAGTAGTCACTTGAGAGAGACACTTTTTTTTTTTTTTTATAGTGATAGAGACACCAACAGGAAGCGAGTTTGGAATTTTCCAATCATTAGAATGCCGCCACTTTAAAATTGTTTTGTGGTCGCAAGATCAAAGGAGGCCAACATTCGGTCTATGGTTGGTGGTATTCAGTATTGTGATCTGTAATTAGGACAATGTGTAACCTCTGTGATGACAAACAGACGACAGATACATGCACAGGGGGACCTCAAACGGCGGCGACTACACTGTACTTCATTCCATTCCTCGATGCTTACAGTTATTACATCATAAGAAGTGGGGGTGGGTGTTGTCGACATGAGCTCTATCCATGTGGGGGAGCCCTCTCTTTCGCAAACTGCTTAAATAAAAAATCTGCATAAATATATTGTGGACATTGATTTGCGTTTTGTGTTGTGAGATACTTCCTCTCCAGCACAGACTCCATCTTTTTTCCTATCAGTTTTTCCTTGAAGAGGTGCAGAGGGAGGGTGTAAGGGTTAGGGATGGGACATCCTCTGGTGGTGGCATTGTGAACTAGCTCAGTTGATCCCTGCATGTCAACGTGGTAACACACACAAAAATTTTCCAACAAGACAACACCTCGAATGTCTAGCAGTGTAATTATATAATTAGGACATGTAGTTGCTAGATGTGATCTTTCCCCACCAAATAAAGAGATTCAGCCACTGGAAGAAGAATTTCATAAATAAACTGTGTATCCTCTGCTATGTAATTGACAATGACTTCAATTTTGTACCTTGAGATCCTTCCCCTCTATCACAGAATGAGTCCTTTTGCCACCAATTTTCATATGGGAAGGGGAGGGTGGCTGAAGTATCGGAGGGGATGGATGAGAGATTTCCCAGAGGGTTAATGGTTACTTAATTGATCGATTTAATTAATTAGTCAATGCATTTGACATCAAGAGTGTGCATCTATTGGCGAGAGGGATGGGAAAGGGGCTAGACATTTCCTAGGGGGGAGGAAATAAGGAGGAGGGGGAGGGGAAGAGGTGGGGGTTTCTCAAAAGGACGGATAATCCGCAGGGGTCATAAATCAATTAACACAACAATAGGTTAAGGGGAGGGGAAGGGGGAGTTTTACATGAAAATCCACTCAGCAGAAAAGTAGTTTATGGTCATAAATCAATCAGCTGTAACAATCTAATTAATTTGCATATCAATTTTATATCAAAAGTGGTGTAGAACATCGTTTAGCCTACTACCAGAGTGGCCCTGTCACCCATAAATACTCTCTGGAGGAGATGTTTAGAGCAGAGGTGGTAAGATTTTGGCTCCCGGCTGTGCCACTGCAAGAGTGCCAAAGCGCTCAACCTGGCTGGCGCATTTCCCCCACCGCCACGCCACGCTGTGTGATTATGAGGATTGGGAAGAGGGGGAAACTGTGCCACATTAAAATGGCAGTGCAGTCGCACTGCGAAGTGCATGGTTTTATATTTCACATTTTGCATCAACATATAGGGTGCGGCACTTCAATCTGGAAAAATGAAACTTTCCTTGAAAGCAAATTTATTAAAACAAAATCCAAATGAAAATGAAAATCTTCTTACATATTAGTAGCGGTATCTTTCAAGAGTAACATTATTCGATGTAACCCCTTCTGCCAGACCGCCTCCAATCTTGTCCTGAAGCGATCGCACGAACTCATAAAAACAGCGCTGTCCATATTCGTGTTTGCTGCATCGGTAGCGGTAAGTAGAGATACAATATTAGGGTGCCTCGTCTTATTGGTAACTCTTTCGACTACGCTTCAAACATAGAAAATGGCTCTGATCACTATGGGACTTAACTCCTGAGGTCATCAGTCCCCTAGAACTTAGAACTACTTAAACCTAACTAACCTAAGGACATCACACACATCCATTCCCGATGCAGGATTCGAACCTGCGACCGTAGCGGTCGCGCGGTTCCAGACTGTCGCGCCTAGAACCTCCAAACATAGAGTCGAGGGTGTTCAGATCCGGGCTATTCGTAGGTCAGAACTCCTTTGACCAGAATATGTCAACGTTAGCCGAGAGCCAGTTTTGGACTAAATGGCTCATATGAGGTTCTCCTCTGGCACCCGACGCATTGTTCGCTCGCTGACATTCAATACTGACGCCAATATCCTCAGCTGTTGCCCCGGGTCCTCCGAGATCAGCGCCTGATGACTACAGCAGTTCGTGACACGCGTTTCCTCGAATGAGATTTTCTTTCCCACACTTCTCCGAAGCATTACACTTGACCGCTATATCATAAACAGTTGATCTCATGCACCCGAAGAATCGAACTATTTCAGTGCGCGAACACCAAGCGTGAATGTTCTCGATAATCGCAGCTCTTCAGTTGTACTCCGCACTTGTCCTTAACATCTCGGCCATTCTGAGGTTTTGGCTGTTTACTATATGCCTATGGCTTTCAAGAACGCCAGTCGCGACCTCTGGTGGAACAACGATATGGCGGGAAATTCAAATTGAGGTTTGTCCGGATTTAAGCATTGCACCCTGCAGACCACAAACAAAAAACGCTTCCGGAATTATTTCATTACCTTTGGTGCGCTAAAAACGAGTATAATTTTTATCTGGTACTAACTGTCAGCAAATGGACCATTTCATAGTTTCGTCTCACGTTACCACGTAAGCGTGACTAACTTGGTTTCACACTTAAAAAAAGGTCTTTCACACAAATATGTAGATCGAAATATTGTATAACTTTTTCAACCTCATTATAGAGATTTTGGAACGCTGCCTGACGAAAGAATTGTAGACGGCGTGGACAGTTTTAACGTAAAAAAGTTTGTCGTTAAAACTGGTATTACCTTGCAGATCAGTTACATCTGCACATGCACTGGGGTGCTTTCAACTGAAACGGCAAACGGTGCGGGCAGTGTGCAGTCAAGTCCACTTAAATGCAAATTCTGCACTCCATTCTGGATTTTCTAGTTTTCGTTCTTGTACTTCTTTTTCCTTCGTAAATTCAACAACAGCGAGTTTTAAATCGAAAAATCGTTCCAGGCATAATTTCTGACTTAACCAATGTACTTTGCAGAATATATGAATATATAAACTCATCGGTCAGTTCCATTGGAAACGGTTGCAACTGAGAATGATACAATGCGTCTGACTTCAGAAATTTTAGTATTTCTACCACTAAATACTTCACGTATGCTAGGTCTGCAAAATTAACACAGTGTGCTTGTTGATATACAGAACAATGAATCCCGTCTGCCGATCGTTGTAATCTTTTGCTCTTTCATTATCAGCTAAATATTTAAATTCTTTCTGCATGGTATTGTAATTTCATTTCATAGCAAATCAGCAGTACTGAGAATTCTCATTCCTCTCTTGTGTCATTTCCACTCGTTTTAAAGGATTGCGACGACAGATCTGTAGGACTGCCTCTTTTTGTGTGTTGCCGGAATGCAGTGACAAGTCTTGAGGTATCGTGCACTGTGAACAAGGCTGCAGCCCCGCCATGTTTTCAGTGCACTGAACCCTAAACCGTCAGAGAGCAGACAACTGCCCACAAACCGCTAAACTCTAAGTCTCTTCACTTTTTGTGCAAATAGCCACTGAGCCTGCGAACGTCGTTCGTATCACGAACAAATAGCGAAGGGTAAACGGCGCTGACAGCAAGATTCTGCTGAACTCAGAGAGCTGTGCCATCTGAAATATGCCGCACCGTAATGCTACATGAAATGTCGCGCTGTACGGCGTACTTCCGAGAAGCATCGAGTAAAGCCGAGTGAATGGCCGTGCCTTGACCCGTCCGTGGCACGCACAAACGGCACGTGTGAAGCTTGGCACGCTGTGGTCGGCCCTGGTCTAGTGCATATATAAAACATTAATTGTTCCACAATATGAGTACCTTGCAAAACGAAATTATCTTGTGGATTGTCCCAATTAATGTGAGGATAATCAAATGCCAAATGCTCAGTTTCATGCCCTACTGATACAAATCAACTACTTCCTTTGAACGTTACTTGGTAAGCGCAATAACAGCACATCAAATGACGAATGGTAAACTATGCTTCTACTGAATGAACAAATTCTACTCTTGACTATACAATTTATTTGAAAATAAACCAGTTCAGTCAACATGAACAATAAACAAGTTACAAAATATCCATCGAACACAAAAAAACATTAAGTGACTGCAATAAATTGATAGTGGCTCTCTGCTACCTAATTCTGCTCAGTTGTGAATAATGTGATCTGAGACACTACATGGATTGACTGACCTCGCTTCTGTATTACTGTAATCAGTTGACTTAAAACCTTAGTGAAAAAACTTTTGCAGTTGATCCCAGCAGTTTACACTGTCTTCCCTGAATGCCGGAGTGGGTTCCTATTTCACTGTCTAAAACAGCACACAGTGACAACTCTTGAGGTATCGTGCACTGTGAGACAAGGCTGCAGTCTCGCAATGTTTTCAGTGCACTGAAACCTAAACCGTCATACAGCAGACCACTGTCCACAAACCGCTAAGTCCAAATTCTGTCTAAATCTCTTCATTGTCAACAACAAACGTAAGACGGGAACTCCCAGCCGAAGTCGGAATCCAGGAACCTCTCACACACAAGTGTATAGACAAAAAAGGGCTACGCCGATAACTGTATGGTGAAAGCTGGAAGAGAAAACAGAAGTCCTCTTTAGCTCGGGAATGGGGGCGGGGGAAGGGGGGGGGCTCTTACAGAAGTGTTCACATGTTCAAATGTCAAATGGGTGTGAATTCCTAAGGGACCAATCTGATAAGGTCATGGGTCCCTAGACTCTTACACACTACTTAAACTAACTTACGCTAAGATCAACACATACACCCATGACCGAGAGAGGACTCGAGCCTCCTGCGGAAGGGGCCACGCAATCCGTGACATGGGGCCTCAAATCGCGCGGCCACTCCGCTAACAGACGTCCTCCCAGTTTGGAGGCTCAGACAGAAGTCCTCTTCTCTATAACTGCTGGCTTTCAGCTCATCAGTCTGGAACCATGCGACCGCTACGGTCTTAGGTTCGAATCCTGCCTCGGACATGGATGTGTGTGATGTCCTTAGGTTAGTTAGGTCTAAGTAGTTCTAAGTTCTAGGGGACTGATGACCTCAGCTGTTAAGTCCCATAGTGCTCAGAGCCATTTGAACCATTTTCCAGCTCACCTCACGCTATCTCTTCCCTAAGTAAGGACGGGAGAATCACACTCTCAGTACCCCCAGTTCGTACTTCCACTCTTCTCACTCTAAAAAGCTCCAGCCAACCACTTACTCAAGTTTTGTTTCTCCAGTTGAACCTTCTGTGACGAACTCCTTCTTCCATTTAGTCATACAAATACAGTACTCGAAGACGTTCGCGATAAAATAGTGGAAACAGGCTGGCGGATGTGCTAGCGTGCTAACGGTTGGTGACGCCGTAGTGCTGCTCGACACATTCCGGACTGCTTCTGCTTTGTTTAAAAGGTTTGTGTCCAGACTTCTCGGCATCAACCAACCACTGGCAGTCATTGAGTGTATACTGCCTTCGGATTTAGCTATGGTCGTATCCTCGCGAAAGTTGGCGCCTTCGGTGGCACCCGGGTCGGCTGCTTGTCCCTAGAGATCTCTTGGAGTTGAGTTCCTCCGCAGAAATGGCTTTTGAGCGCCTGTCGCCATCCGACTCCCGACTGTGCCTTCTGTTGCCCCAACGCCTCGCCGCACGGCGACGGTGAAACCAGTTTCGCTTCTCTCCACTGAGTTTTACAAAGCCACGCTACATTAAATCCAATCACCCAACATACAAGTGAAATTCAGTTATTAGTACCAAGGTGTACTTGACTATGTCAATGATAGTCTATTTTCATAATAAAACGGCACCAGGCCTGTCAAATGATGTCACCTGTCACAATGTGGTTCGAAAGCACTGTAAGGTGCCAAATCTTGTCACCTTATATGAACACGATTAATTCAACTTGATGAGCGTTACAGACGGTCAGAAAATACTAAGAACATGCCAGACGAAGGTGCTGTATATGAGTGCCTTCACACGACCGTTATACGTACGCAGGATTATTCTAATATATCCGGTTTTCCTCACGACAAGGTTTATGCGGTCGTTTCATCTTAAATCCAGATGTATGCATCTAGACATTGACTGTTGCGACAGATTACTTTAAGTGATTATGTATTCAAATATGATAGAATCTTTATTTCCTGTGTAATTTCATAAATAACTCTGTATTTACGTATGTTGACAGTCAGCTGCTAGTTTTTGCGGTACACGTCTATTATCAACAAGTCTCTCTGCAGTTCTTAACAGTTGAAGAGCGTTTTTTCAAAAGCCGATAAATGTTCAGGTTTTCAAAATTCATATTTTTGTACTTACAAATCAAGTTTGTAGCCATGCGAGATCTATTGAAACGGTCTGGTCAAAATTTAATACCTGATGTTGTTATAGAGTGTTGAAAACTACGACTCTGGAAAAACCCTACATTGTCTCGCAGCTAGTAAAAGCAAAAGTAGATAAGTGCAATCTGTGCTTTGCTTCTGAAGACAGAAGGAAGAATAACAATGTAGGACACCATCGTCAATGATGATTTGAGAGAGTCTCCCGGAAAGAAGCATAAACTGTGGCCAAGCTCGTGCCACCAGAACCAACAATATATATACACAACTACGTTAAGTCCCATCAGCCAGCTTTGTCAGAGAGAGGTTTGCACTAAAAGAGGAGGCTGTTAAACTATAAAATGGAGGTTAATTGCATGTAACTGGGTGCTCAGGTGGTAGGAGGTACAGGTCGAGAGTGAAAGCATCCAAGAAGAAGAAGAAAACGCCAGCTATTGCCTGTCCACATGGGATACCAGATATACAAGCTAACTGAAAATCCTTAAGAAGAGAAGAATATAGAGCAGCTGATCTCACTTACGATAATATCACAACTGTTCGTTATCATGTGAACAGTTTTAGCAAAACAGTCCAGGATGAATTATTTCTAAAATACCTGTTAATCACATCACCAAACTGCAAGACATCAAGAAGGAAGCCAAAAGGAAGAATTTTGTTTCGATGAAGTACGATATAAGGAAAGAAAATGGCCAGAGAGTAGTACCCGTATGTGCCGCAACATTTCAAGCAACATCAGGGATGTCTTAAAACAGACTCTCAGATTTGGCCAATAAAGTTCATTTAATAGAGAAGTTACTGACTGAAAACTATGGGGGAGACTACACCAATAATAAAGTTAAGAAAATTATAGAAGCTATAAAAGATTATATAGAAACATATAGGTAAAGAGGTAGCCCTTATTCAAGAAACAGTTGAAATGAGGGTGTTTACCATCTGAGCTGAATACAATAAAAACGTGGAAACATTTCTGAAAAAAGAGGGACTCACCAGGCCTTGCCACCTGCTCTTCCTTGATGTACAGACATATTTTTTGTCACTGCCTTAATTTGTGACTTGAAACTCCCCATACAGATACATACTCAATAAGTTGGATTGGTCTACTGACATTAAAAAAGGAACTTAATCTGGAGAAAAAGAAAAAATTAATAACACACCACTGGTTGCACAACTTCATGTAAAAAAATTCTATGCAAAAATCCAAATCTGATTCAAGTATATATTGATATGCAAGAGAATCAGCCAATACCAAAGCTCTCCTGAGGTGAAATATTGTATTCGAGACAGATTTGGCTATACTATTTGTGCATTACGATTCATTCCTGAGCACAGACAAAGGAATTCAGAATGAAAACGCAGTAATGATGTGCCTACTAACGGCCTTAGAAGAAAGCTGGAAATTTAATTAGCTGGGGTATTATTTCCCTATTCATGGTCACAGCTATAGGCCTCCTACCAACGTGTTTGGTAGAGTGGGGAAAGGCTACCAAAGAATGGAATACATTCTTTCACCGACTGAATACTATAAAGTGTTGGAACAACATGGCATACTAATAAAAATAGGGAAGTACAGTGCTCTAAAGTCATTAATAGATTTCCAGTTTAGTATTCTTATAACCAGTAGTCTGTGTTGTATTTCAACAACGTTTATTGCTGTTTTGCAGTTGTGCTTATTAAAAATTTACGGAAAAATATGATATCCATGTATTATTGTATGTCTATGCTAATTTAACAGTAATGTAGCCTTCTCTCTAATTAATGTTGAAAATAAAAATGATAAAGAAAAAACCTTGAATGTGTATATTAACAAAATCCGTAACTTCCATCTTTGAATTTATTGACTTTTAAAAAACTCTGATACTCTGGTATGAAAAATGAAACTTTTAGAGTAATCAAACGCACAATCAGACTTGTGCCTACGAATGCGTTGTAAATGTTTAATTGTCTCGTATATATAAATAGTATTTGCGTATGATATTTAAAAATGCGTTTCCTCAAAAATTTATTTTTTTACATTTATCGAAGTTTGAAAAATTGATTCTCAATTTGACACCAATTTAAGACTAATTTGAGGTATGCAGGACGCTGTTTCCGCCAGTGAGGATATCTCCCTATTACGATAAATAAGTCTGGTGGTGCTCGCCACGATGCCCTCAACCCAATCGCACAAGTAATCGAATATCCTGTACACACGTATTTTGTTTAGTGGTTGACGGTCAGGAGCTACTTCTGTTTCGTTTGTTTTCTAGATTCAAGTATCACCTTATGAATCTGCGCTTCGTTACCCACTGCAATATGAAGATCGTAAAGGAAATGTATGAGCTTTCGGAAATTAAGTGCATTATTATAGTAAATCTACTGTATAGGAGCACAGAATGTTTCCATAAGTCTTTGGTATATTGACGTTAGTATGATAGCTTTACAGTTTCTCACATCTTCCATATAGAATTTAACGAGCACTGTATCAAACTGAGTCGCCTTTCCTGTATTGAGTGAGTCTTTCTGATTTCGTGGTATGCACGTTTATACTTGTATATGTGTCATTTTTAGACCAGTGAGGCTGCCGAAGGTCGAGACTGCTTTGTGATCTTTGTCTGTGAAGCAGTTTCGTCAACCACAGTTATTATTTTGGCCTCAATGTCAATGTCTTCGTTTTGGTGTCTCCATGATCGACGAGTAGCTAAACAAAAGACATTGGTCCACTTACTGACTTTACGCGTGACTAAAACGTTTTAAGGTTTTTGAAATCTTGACAGGTAAGATTCTATTCAAGGCGCCATGAAGACGAAGGGTAGCCACACCCATTATAAATGTCCACTAATCGGTTTACCGATATTTTCTCTGTGGCATACTGTTTCCAACTGCGAATCCGGTATACAGATACGTTTCTCTAACCTAAAAAACCTTCACGTGCCCATCACTCGTCCTCTAACGAATTACATAGAGAGCCAAAGGATTACTGACTAACGAAGTATTATTAAAAAGTCAACTGTGAACTCTAGAAGCAATATTATAGCAGCTTTCAAGATCTGCTATATGTGTTAAGAAAGCAGACATAATCAGCTTAAAAAACCAGTCCTATACACCAAATACTTCATGATATTTTAGGAACGAGTGTTTTCCGACACGCTGTGCTAGCATTTAATGGCCAGGAAAATTGCGGAACAGTGCCAAAGCCGCCCATAAAACTTGCATCACACGCAAATCCCTAGCATAAAGTGTTAATTTGTGACGAGAACCATGCCATCAGCAGCCGAGACTGTATAGGTTAAGTATTGGATATTCTTCTTCTACGGGCAAAGTGGCGTAGCGTGTACCACATAACAAAGAGAAAAGTGAGAAGTAGCCACAGTAATTTCTATCAGTATCACTTGCTATTACGATGAAAGGTCTAGCGCAAAACGATATATGTTGACAAAGGTGGGTCTTAACACCCGTCAATGGCTCTGAGCACTATGGTACTTAACATCTGAGGTCATCAATCCCCTACAACTTAGAACTACTTAAATCTAACTAACCTAAGGACATCACACACATCCATGCCTGAGGCAGGATTCGAAACTGCGACCGTAGCGGTCGCCCGGTTCCACACTGAAGCGCCTAGAAACACTTTTTTTTTTTTAATTCTCATTTTGTTCGTTTTTTCGTTCGTTGTATCTGCTCTGGGCGGACGTCGAAAGACACCCGTTTCAGTTCGTTGTTGATCCATTAACTCAGTTTTTTTTTATTATAGAGTGCAGCTAGCCCTCTGACCGAACAGGCTGAGCTACCGTGCCGGCTGAAACAGCTCGACCACACTGGCCGGCTAACCCCCTTCCTTTCAGACGTACTTTTACAAACACCCAGTAGCTGGATTTCCCGTGAAGCGTTACCATTGTCCGTGGCTTCCGTCTTTTAGAAAGCTCTTGATAGTACAAAAGCTTTAGCAACTATCAGGAAGCAGAACACCTCCGAAGAATCGAATTCCCGATCAGGGCCCACGGGAAAGAGTAAAAGAGCACCTGGGTTCACATATTAGTAGATCGGCTTAAAGCATAGAACGGGTTACCTAATCTGTCTTTCAGTAACTGAACATCCCCATCGAATCCTGACATCCAAATTGAATGTGCTTCTTTTCCGCAGTGCTTTGATATTACGTAAAATTTCCGTTAAGTGGGAAATAGAAAGTGCACGCTGATTTATATGTGAATGTTGATTTCGACACAAGATAATGAAAGTGACACTCAAACACAGGTCGCGGAATTTAAAAGTAGCCGCCCACATGTTATTTTATTATAGGCGGAAGATTCAGTAATCATTTCCGCCGATAGGATTTTGGTAGAAAGCCTGTTGCTACAAGATGTAGTTGATTGGCTTTATACCCTACTTTCTACATCTACATATTCAAACATACACCGCAAGCCACAGTCAGGTTTGTAGCGGAGGGTATCTTATACGACTACTAGTCATTTCTATTAATGTTCCACTCGCAAGTAGAGCGAGAGAAAAACTATTATCTATACCCCTCCGCGAGGGCCCTAATTTCTCATATCTTATCTTCGTTATCCGTACACAAAATCTACGTCGGTGGCAGTAGAATCCTTCTGCAGTCAGCCTCAGACGCTGGTCCTCTACATTTCCTCAAAAGTGCCCCGTGGAAAGAACTTCGCATTGACTTCGAGAAGAATTACTGTAATAATGGCGTGTTGTTCAAGCATACCGGTAACAAGGTTTGTGTTAGCAGAAGAGCCAACACCTTGTTACGAGTGGAGGCCGAAATGCACGCGTTTTAGATCACGCAGGCTGGCGTGAGGAGGGATGAACTATACTGACGTGAGGTCTAGAACTTGACAAGGAATGAGAATTCAGAAAGCGGACGTAATTAGTTTGATTCTTAACTTTAATCCATTAATGATGAACGTCGCTCTTGATAGTACATGATTCACAATACAGGGTGATTCAAAAAGAATATCACAACTTTAAAAATGTGTATTTAATGAAAGAAACATAATATAACCTTCTGTTATACATCATTACAAAGAGTATTTAAAAAGGTTTTTTTTCACTCAAAAACAAGTTCAGAGATGTTCAATATGGCCCCCTCCAGACACTCGAGCAATATCAACCCGATACTCCAACTCGTTCCACACTCTCTGTAGCATATCAGGCGTAACAGTTTGGATAGCTGCTGTTATTTCTCGTTTCAAATCATCAGTGGTGACTGGGAGAGGTGGCCGAAACATCATATCCTTAACATACCCCCATAAGAAAAAATCGCAGGGGGTAAGATCAGGGCTTCTTGGAGGCCAGTGATGAAGTGCTCTGTCACGGGCTGCCTGGCTGTTGATCCATCGCCTCGGGTAGTTGACGTTCAGGTAGTTACGGACAGATAAGTGCCAATGTGGTGGCGCTCCATCCTGCTGATATATGAATTGTTGTGCTTCTTGTTCGAGCTGAGGGAACAGCCAATTCTCTAACATCTCCAGATACTGTAGTCCAGTTACAGTAGCACCTTCGAAGAAAAAGGGACCAAAAACTTTATTGGCTGAAATGGCGAACAAATGTACAACTAAATGAAACTTTATAGCTCCCTTAATTCGCCGACAGATAGTGCTTAGCTCTGCCTTTTGTCGTTGCAGAGTTTTAAATTCCTAAAGTTGTGCTTTTCTTTTTGAATCACCCTGTATTATCTGTTCATAATACATTCTTGAAGATAGTAATGATAGTAACTGAATATGGCGCCTTGCTAGGTCGTAGCAAATGACGTAGCTGAAGGCTATGCTAAACTGTCGTCTCTGCAAATGAGAGCGTATGCAGACAGTGAGCCATCGCGAGCAAAGTCGGCTGTACAACTGGGGCGAGTGCTAGGGAGTCTCTCTAGACTAGACCTGCCGTGTGGTGGCGCTCGGTCTGCAATCACTGATAGTGGCGACACACGGGTCCAACGTATACTAACGGACCGCGGCCGATTTAAAGGCTACCACCTAGCAAGTGTGGTGTCTGGCGGTGACACCACAACAAGTATAGCAGCCGACCTCTGAATTGCTGCGATGCCTTCGTTTAATCCGAACTGGAACGGATCCCAATCACTCAAGTAGTATTCAAGAATGGCTTTTACTAGTGTCCCCTTTATCGATGAACCACACTTTTCTAAATTTCTCCCAATAAACCGAAGTCGATCATTCGCCTTCCCTACTACGATTCTTACATGCTCGTTCCATTACATATCGCTTTGG
This sequence comes from Schistocerca serialis cubense, assembly GCF_023864345.2. Classification (NCBI taxonomy): domain Eukaryota; kingdom Metazoa; phylum Arthropoda; class Insecta; order Orthoptera; family Acrididae; genus Schistocerca; species Schistocerca serialis. The sequence goes on along the minus strand of NC_064640.1, from coordinate 315,328,357 downwards.
AACGCTGCGCCTAAATGTTTAATCGACGTGACTGTGTCAAGCAGCACAGTAATAATGCTGTATTCTAACATTACGCGTAAAATTATATTTTTCTACATTTAGAGCTATCTGTCATTCATCAAACCGGCTAGAATTTTCTTCTAAGTCATCTTGTATCCTCTACAGTCGCTGGAAGAAACCAAGCCATTCAACAGTATGATGAAAAAAGTTGTATTTTGTTAATATTACATCACCCTGGCGACTCGCAGTTGTGAAAAACAGTGTATCCAAATTTTGTGTGAGTTATTGCTTTGGAGTGCTCTTCATTACAATATCTTCCTGCTGCTCATCGTTCACTCAGGCCAGTATGTGCCCTACAGTTGTTCAAACAGTCTTTAGAGTATGAGGGGTATGATGGTCATCCAGAGTTGCGAACGTCGATAGCGACAGTGGCGTGGCATGTTAACCCTCATAACGGTTTTCAGATCCTTCGCGTTGGGTGCATCCGATAATTCCACTTCTGCACAACTATGCTTCCCTTTAACGTGACAAACAGCTCATAAGGCCTCGAAATGGGATAAGAGCCGATTACTGCAAGCGTCTTAATGGTAGGTTTCACGTCTACACGGTTGTAAATCCCCACTGCATTTCTTTTAAAGATGAAGAGGAGCAATCAGCGTGACAGAGATTATGAACTCCAGTATGCCAAGCTAGAGCAATGGTCAAATTTTGACTTCATGTCTTTTTTAATGGTACATGGGATGGATAGAGTGCAGATAAAAGGAGATATTGCCACCTGTGACTGTAGCTTGATATGAGATACAAATGTTGCTACCCGAGCTCATTCGTGCAGAAGAATCTCTCCAAGTGTGCGACACAGATCACCCGAGGGCAGAAATGATATTCAGGTATTTTCTGAAACTCGTTGTGTGAGTAACAAGTTTGATAGTGCACCAGTAGTTCTTTTAAAAGGGACCGGTGAATAAAATAGCAAGCTTCTAGGAATCTGCTAGTCACTGTCTTTTAACAATTGAGAGTGCAACTTTGAAGCGACGCATCTGTGTCCACCTGAAAGTGGATATAAAATGTTTACTGTGAAAGTTAATCAAAATTTTCTACTACTTGCCCATCGTCGAGTTCCTTACAACCATTAAATTACTTAACATCGATATGTCTCCTGCTGCAGGTGTACACTCATTAACGACATGTGTAAGGTGAATTTAGGCAGTATACAGTCTTTCGCTATGAACGAAGACGTCAAAAACACACAGTACGCACGTTTCTACTAACAGAATTGCCGCATAGAACTTCTGTGTATGTCATGTGTAAGAGAGAAAACTACGAGTACGTGCTGGAAAGAAATGTCTCCGGATTTTTTATATGAAAACTCTTAAAGCATATGAAATAAAACATACGTTATTGCACAAACAGCGCACGTTTCTACTTACGGTATTGCCACGAAGAACTTCCCTGTTGTCATATGTGAGAGAGGAAACTACGAGGAGGTGCTGAAAAGAGATGTCTTCGGATATTTTACGTGAAAGCTCTTAAACCATTTGAAATACAACAAATGTTATTAGCATTCTACATCTTTATTGTTCATGTCTACATATTTATTTCTTAACGAAGTCTCTCTGGTGACAAACACATTTCTCCCCCGTTGATACCATCACTGTAGAATGTTTGCCTTTGTTCACGGAGCCAGAACCTCACCTCTGCTTGAACCACTTCATCACTATCAAAAAGAGGTCCTCGAAGGTGTTATTTACGTTTTGGAAATACTTGAAAGTCTGGTGGGCCAATTCGGAACTGTATGAATTATGATCGACAGGGAACACAAGACGTCGGGTTGTTGCAGATGTTGCAGCTCTCATGTGTGGTCTGGTGTTTTGACGCTCAAGGAGAGGGTGCTCCATGTGTGGACGACCCCTTGAATTCGGAACCCGTTTACAGCATGCTGCATTTCACGCACCGATGTAATTACATTACACACCGCCATGTTACATCCTACATTTCGGAGTGACAGAGTGTCGCAAATAAATAGACATGAAGAATAAAGTTGTACGATGTTAATAACATTTGTTTTATTTAAAACGCTTTAAGACTTTTCGCATTCAAATTCGGAGGCATTACTTTTCAGCAAGCACTCGCATTATTGCCAAAGCCTTTCCTACGGGAAACTTGACTAACGTTCTTGAATGACTGAAGTCCTGCGATTTATTCATTGTCGTTTATATGGTCTTCATTCGTCCAAAAACAGCAACCTGTGTTTACGAAACTGCACTTTCAAAATAGAAACTAAGTCTTTCAGTTGAAATCTTTGGATACGGTACTCTCACCAGTCAACGTTATTCTGACATTTTATTCCTCCCCATGTGCGTCTTTTCAGGGGTACATACGGCCATGACTTTATTTTTATGGACGACAATACATGACCACATCAAACAGCGGAACTGGAGGAGTTTTTGGAACGACAGCTCACTCGGCGAATGGAAGGGACTAGTCGTTCAGCCGACTAAATACCACTTTCTTTCAGCTCCATCTGTATTATACTGAAGCAGTTCGTTCTACGTATGGTCCAAGTTTCATTGACATATGTTACTTGGTAGTGACACATTTTGGAAAAGTTTCTTTCGTCTTTAAATTTTGTACACCGGTGTATTATATTAAAAACGGTTATTATGTCGTGATCATGTGCAGAAACGCGAGCGTCGAATGTTACCGATCCATCTCCCAAATGGTGAAGGGGCTGTTGTAGGTCTCAGGATTGTTAGATTTCGTGACCAACCGCCATCACATAGAAGACACAGTTGGCAGATCCACATCGACAATGGCAGTGAAATGCTCTCCTGGTTTCTGATATCTACATGTTTTGTTTCGAAGCCCTCCTTCCGCAGTTCAGCTTCTCTTGACAGTCTGTGTTTCCTGAGGGCCTCCCATACTTTTACTGATGTAGTGGAACTGCTAATTTTGTCCAGGAGCATCTGCGACAACCCGTTTCAGCTGTCTTTATTCTACATCGACTGTTGCCATCGCAACTCGATACGCAACGAGGTTTCTGAAGTTGGTCGGCAATATTACCTTTGCAGAGTTGGACGCCGACCCCTGTTAGCAATTCGACGCTGGTCGTTCCTTCAGAAACAGTCTGCCTCTGTAGTTGGCCTGAAGACTATAGAATGAATGCCTCAGAGGCGAAATGGATCACTTTCGTAATGTGATTTCCCCATTCCTGAACGCTGTCGCGATGTTTAAATATAGCCAGCTGGCAGTACTGCATGTAGGTAGCCATTGTGAGCTTGCATTCTGATGGTTTTCTTTGTGTCGCTATTCTACCTGCCACGTGAACCTCGATTGGGCAGTGTTCCCTGAAGCGTAAATCGTTAATTTTATCCCGCTAATAAGTGTCCGCATGACGTTTAAGAACATAATGAGAGATCTCGACAGCAAGCAACCCAGTCCTGCACAACTACTGTACCCTTCGCACCGAATGGCAATGGATCCTGTTTCTGAGGGCGGTACATGCAAAACACTGACTAGTCATCCCTCCGACTTTGTGTACATGGATTGGTTGTCTGTAGCAACTAGAGGATGATCAGGGAAAAACTTAATGCGTGTGCACTGAAACTGAAATTATCGCTAAGGCGTGCACGTAGTGCGCAACACGGCTAGTAACAGCGTCGCAGTCTTGTTCACTGTGGCCTATCTTCGGTGAAACATTACACCACGCCCATTAAGACCACGTGTGGCCACCACTCAACGCTATGTACCTTGCTGTCGTCACCACACTATTGAAGAGCCCTTGTTACACCTGTGAGGCTTCCATCACGTTATAGGGAATAATAACCACGTTGATGAAATGCTACACAACTGAGTACTTTTCTCTAATTGTCATGATCCACAAAGGCCATCAGTTTGTATCACAAAACTACTCATTACACTCGCAATGTTACAGCTCATGTAACAGCATATAGTGTAATCCTTTTACGCACACATATTCAAGGTAGTATAACGTTTCACATGAAAGAGTGCTCTTATATTTCTCTTACACACCTTTACACTGGCAAAGAAACCCGACTGAAACTGTCCACTCTTGGCCACATTACTCCTTCTTCTGTCTACTGTATCCGACGCCGCTGGAACCTGTCCAGCATTACAAGGTACAACACTGTTCCCGCCACTCTGAGCTCACACATTTGGGCACAGATGTGTTTGGACGCCCGCCACCGTTACTCAGTCCCGCGGACGCCACATGTTGGTGGTCTCCACTGAGGGCAGCCAACTCTGCCACCATCTCAATCAGCCGCGCGGTCTGAGCGTCACATCACGGCCCGCGCAGCTCCCCGCGTCGGAGGTTCGAGTCCTCCCTTGGGCATGGGTGTGTGGGAGTCGTCCTTAGCGTAAGTTAGTTTCAGTTAGATTAAATAGTGTGCAAGCTTAGGGGCCGATGACCTCAGCAATTTTGACCCATAAGACCTTACCATAAATTTCCAAATTTCCGCCTCAATCAGCGGTAGACGCTGTACCCACTCCAGCGACAACCGCAGCCTTAGTCGCCAGCAGTTATTACCCGGCGGGCACCGTAGCCTAGAACAAACGACCACAACGCAACCCACTAGAGCCGCGCGGGATTAGCCGAGCGGTCTCAGGCGCTGCAGTCATGGACTGTGCGGATGATCCTGGCGGAGGTTCGTCTCCTCCCTCGGGCATGGGTGTGTGTGTTTGTCCTTAGGAAAATTTAGGTTAAGTAGTGTGTAAGCTTAGGGACTGATGACCTTAGCAGTTAAGTCCCATAAGATTTCACACACATTTGAACATTTTGCAACCCACTAGACAACACCACCGCCAACTCCCTACACCTTCTAGTTACAACCAGTGCCTACCGCAACTAGACCATGGCCAGAACAGAGGCAGCTTCAGCTCTTCCACTTCCTAGTTTGGGAACATTACTGGGCCTTATTCTGCCCGGGGTCTTCATAGAAGACACTACCAAAACCACCAGTTTAAGCTGCTCCTCGTCGACAACGCCGACCTTGACAGATTTCGACGCAGACAGACATCCATATCTCCCCAACAGTTTGTACGGGGGACATTTCGTAAATAATTCACAGGTTAGTATTACTTTGGATTGTCTAATGCAACAACAATGAAAATTATGTCAGATGTAGTTGGGAGCTTGAGGAAGAAGCATCTGTTTTTGTTTTTACTCTATGTACTCTAACATAAAATTGGTGAGAAGAACTGGACCCTACAAGGGTCTCGGGTATTGTGACTGCTGAAGAATAGAGGTCGTATATCAAGATCCAAACCTTCGCGGCAAGAACCCGACAGAAATCCAGCGTGTTAAGTGAAGCTTGTGGCGAGTTTACAGAGGGCTATAGTACAGTTTCACGTTGGGCTAATCGTTTTCGTGCCGATCGTATGAGCACAAGCAATAATCCGAGACAGCGAAGGCCAAGAACGTCAACAATGAACGAAGTGTGAAACTTGTGGCAGATGCCCTTGAAGAAGAGCGCAGTACCACTTGTGAGGAACTCTCTGAAGCCACGGGAATTCTCCCAACATCATTATTCCTTATTCTGAAAATAGATTTGAAGAAGGGAAAAATTTCTGCGAGGTGGGGCCCACACTGTTTGATAGCTGAAGAGAAGCAGAAACGCCTGGACATTGCAACTTTGCTCAAAAAATGATTCGACTGTATAGATCAAGCATTCTAGTGTCGAATTGTCGCTATTCATGAAATGTGGAGTAAAGACATTGAACCAGAGTGGAAATCACAGTCTAATGAGTGGAGAGCTGCAGGTCCTCGACGTCAAAAATAAATAAATAAATAAATAAAATAAAGTCAATCTTCCCAATCAAAGCTCAAGCAAATGATGATTTTTGATTATGATTACCAACGAATTATCATGACAGATAGAGCCCTAGGTGGAACAAGTGTCACACCAGTGTATTATCATAACTTCATGCAAAGCCTGCGCAGAAAAATGCACAACACCCGATCTCAATTACTCGAAGCTGGGTCACTCATTCTCCACGACAATGCTATCCCACAATGTTCTGGCCCAAAAACTGCGCAAATACTTAGTGTTAAGTGTTGCCGCATTCTATGTATAGCTCGGAAATGAGTCCACCAGACTTCGTCTTGCTCCCGAAGTTGAAAGAACCTATGCGTGGGCGTCATTATGTTTCTCCAGAAGAGCTTTCTATCGCCGATACCCGAGCCATTCGACAAATGAACAGAAGTGATGTCCTGGATGGAATAACAGAGCTTCCGAGACGTTACGATTCAGTCATAGAAAAGTTAGTAGACTATACTGAAGCAATGTAAACAGATATTCAAAAATATTTGTGTGCATTATTTATGAAATGTCCCTTGTAGGAAGATGGTACCTCTTTTCAAATGATTCAAATGGCTCTGAGCACTATGGGACTTAACATCTGAGGTCACCAACCCCCTATACCTTAGAAATACTTAAGCCTAACTAACCTAAGGACATCACACACATCCATGCCTGAGGCAGGATTCGAAGCTGCGACCGTAGCGGTCACGCGGTTCCAGACTGAAGCGCTTACAACCGCTCGGCCACAGCGACCGGCGTACCTCTTTTTCTACCTCCTAACCCACGCCATAAGAGCTAATACACATTCAGGTATTTCCAGCCGTAAGTGCCTCATTTGGAGGAAGTAGAAAAGAAATCGAATCTCAGTTCGATTCTTAAGATAAAAACCTAAGTCCAGCACAGATAGGTGCACAAACCACAATCAACGCTGATAGCTGCAATACAACGGTGTCATCGTAGAAGGTCACACAGGGGAAATTCGTGACGAGTAACGTCATGTAAATATCGGCAGTCGCCTACGGTCTCGCCGCCGTGGTAATACCGTTTCCCGTCAGGTCCCGCAGTTAAGCGCTGTCGGGCTTGGATAGCACTTGGCTAGATGACCGTCCGGTATACCGAGCGCTGGTGGCAAGTGCGGTGTACTCAGCCCTTGTGAAGCAAATTTGGGAGCTACTTGACTGAGTAGTAGTGGCTGCGGTCACGGAAGCTGACAACGACTGGGAGAGCGGTGTGTTGAGCACATGCCCCTCCATATCGGCATCCAATGACGCCTGTAGACTGAGGATGGCGCGGCAGTCGGTCGGTACCATTGTTCCTTCATCACCTGTCCGGGCGGAGTTATTTTAAATACCAAACGTCAACATCACCGGATTTTTCTCTAGATTCTTACATCATTTTTCAATTATGTTGATCATATACTACAGCAAATGGCTTCTTGTTTTTTCTGGATGTCCATTTCCTTATAGCATTTGAATCATCGTTTCTGTGGTGGTTGACAATATATGGACTTCGACACAACTTGCTTCGTCATGAAATATATGAAGCAGCTCATGTGACCTGAAATTTGTGGGTATTCGCTGTGGCCGAGCGGTTCTAGGCGCTTCAGTCCGCTACGGTCGCAGGTTCGAATCCTGCCTCGGGCATGGATGTGTGTGATGTCTTTAGGTTACTTAGGTTTAAGTAGTTCTAAGTTCTAGGGGACTGATGACCACAGATGTTAAGTCCCATAGTGCTTAGAGCCATTTTAACCATTTGTGAGTATTTCTGTTTTGTGCTATCATTGAGGATATAATTGGTCTGTGTGCAGTACATGGCACTGCGGCTCTATCTCAACTACAGTGACTTTGTCGTTGTAAATATTGGCTCTTCTTGAATGCAATTCAGTTGCGTTTGATGTCATACTTTTCATCCTCCGAACTACAACATTCATAAGGTTACAGAAATGTTCTTTTTCTTAAAGGTAGGATTTACAATAAATCCGCTTGCACCATATTTACTATCTAGAAAATATCAGTACCTGCTAAGGCCTCGATTTACTTCGATTGAAAGTAAAACTCTAAAGACGTACAATTATTTATTCTTTTTAACTTAACAAAAAATCTTTGTTACTTTGTTTAACAGACCACTTCCAACATTTAGGCAGTAAAATAACCATCTGATGGACAACGCACTGCCGGCCGCGGTGGTCTAGCGGTTCAGGCGCTCAGTCCGGAACCGCGCGACTGCTACGGTCGCAGGTTCGAATCCTGCCTCGGGCATGGATGTGTGTGATGTCTTTAGGTTAGTTAGGTTTAAGTAGTTCTAAGTTCTAGGGGACTGATGACCACAGATGTTAAGTCCCATAGTGCTCAGAGCCATTTGAACCATTTTTTGACAACGCCCTGACGACCCTCAAGCCATAGCACTATGACCATCTGCTTAATAGCGTATTGGTCGACCTTTGGAACGCAGTGCTGTAGAGATTCTACGTGCCATCCATTCGACTACTCCTTGGTCGGTTTCAGGTAGTATCTGGTACCATGTGTCTACGCACAGGTTGGGCAGTTCCCGTGTATTACTGGTCGGTGGTATTTTGGTGAGGAGCTGGGGCACGAAAGCGTCCCAGATACGTTCCATTGAGTTCAGATTAGGTGAATGTGATGGCCAAAACATAAACATGAGTTCGCTATTAAGCTCCCCAAACCACTTTAGTACGATTCTGGCTTTGTAGAAGGGACTGTTAACCTCTCGGTAGATGCCATCGCCATTGGAGAAGACATAAAGCATGAAGAGATACAGGTGCTAATCATTAACGTTTGCATGGTCCGCAATCGTCACAGTGTAGTCAATTACTACCAAAGGTCCCATGATAGCCCAAGCTAACGTCTCCCATAGGATAATACAGCTGCCACCTGCCTATATGCGTGGCGCAGTGAATGTTTCGATAGGCGTTCGTGTGGATGTCGTCGCATCCGGACACGGCCATCGATGTGGTGTAACGAGAAACGTAAATCATGGAAACCGGCGACACATTTCCATTGATCCAGGGCCCAGTATCGATGATCGATACCCTTTGCAGTCGTAATTGACGATGCCATTAGGTCAGCATGGGAACACATGGGGATTGTCTGTTGTGGAGCTCTATGTTCAACAACTTGTACATAACGGTGATCCGCAACTCTTGTGCCCACATTCTAGTCTGCTATTGCGTCTGCCGCAGATCGCCGTCTATCCTAATTTACAGAGCGGGCAAGCCTCCAGCCTCCACAATTTGTGATGAGGTGTTGACATCCAACACCTTGTCGCCTGCTTGTGGTGTCATCGTCCTTCAATCACTTTCCATAAATGCTTCCATTGTATGCATTGTAGAAGTTATCATTTCTGCAGTTTTCCGTCGTTCCTTACTCGCTTCAAAATTGATGGAGGAATGTTCCGTCTTTGCAGTTAAATGAAAGGCATTTTGTTTTTTACAAAACTCGTTTCCCTTATTTAACTTCTAAAGCATCTTCAGTGGCCGGTTTTAATATGTTTAGTATATGCATTATGTGGTAGGATTGTTTTGCAGGTTAGAAGAAACTTTTGCAGGACAAGTTTCGTGAGGTTAAATTACCGTTTGGTGTTATATACGATTTCCAATGTTGCTGGTCCATGTGTGTGGTCTTGGAGATATATTTTCTCAGTCCCTATACTCCAGATGGCCGATTTCTGGCGTTTTTTCACCGGCAGTTATTACAACATCTCACTTGCACTTTTCATTGTGTGTTGAACGTGTGTGTGTGTGTGTGTGTGTGTGTGTGTGTTTGTGTGTGTGTGTGTGCAGTATGTAGTGTTGGCAACGGTCACTGTGCGTTTATCTTTCGTCTTTTCTTTGTGTTGTGTGTGGTTTGATATTTATTGATTTGCTCTGTGTGTGTGTGTGTGTGTGTGTGTGTGTGTGTGTGTGTATTTGTGTTTGTTTGTGAGTGTGAGGGAGCGAGGGAGAGAGGGAGGAAGAGAGAGGCAGGGGGCAGAGAGAGATAGAGAGAGAGAGAGAGAGAGAGAGAGGGAGAGAGAGAGAGAGATAGAGAGAGGGGGAGAGAGAAATTGTTTTCCCTGTTTGTGTTCCACATTTCTGTTTGTTATTGTTTTAGTAGTTAACATGATTATAAGCCGTCAAAGCGACGCGATAAAATCACTATTAGCCTTGTGAGTCAAAATTCAAACTTTCTACCATTTTGTAACGGAAAAACAAATATTATTAAAATGTCACAAGTCATATTAAATATTCCTAAACGCTTTATTTAGTCTTTTGTGATTTCAGATGAACGAGGTTAATCGCATACGCCCCAACACTGTGCCATCATACTTATGATACCCTTGTTGGCGCAAACCGCATCACTGAACGGTCATTTGTTGCAAAGACGATAATGTACGAAGTGATTCATATCTCTTTAATATATTAATTGTCTATCTAATATTAACTGCAAAATTGTGGTCCAAATACGACATAATACTGGAGTACTGAGAGGGTCTCATATGTAATTAGGAGTATGTCTGAAGATTAATTTACTTACTATTTATAAATGAAAATTGGCTCTTAGTCATGAGGATAATCACCTCTAGCTTTCACTACATCTTAATAGTCAAAAGAAAATTCCCGGTGAAGGGAGAATATACATATCGATCTACACGATGTAACTGTTGACCAGAATTTCTAAAATCTTTGCAGGTACCAGGAATTCCATTACACGGTCTTCGACTAAAATTAGATTTCCGATCATACTACTTAAAAATCTCATCTCACCAAAACTATGTAATGGAACAAGGATGATCGTCAATCAGCAGTCTAACAACATCTGGAAAGAAAAAAGAACACACTGTTTATTTCCAAAATACCAGCAAGCTCTACTAAACAGGCATTCTTATTTGAAGGACTGCAATTTCCAATCAAATTAGCTTACAGTTTTACAATTATCAAAATGAAAGGTTACCTTTAAAACATTGCGGCATCAGCCTCAAAGACTACTGCTTTTCTCACGGTTACCTATACGTGGCTTCCTCTCCAATATTCGAATAATTTGTTCATATTTGTACACATCAAAAAAGGTTTGGCATCATCTCAGTTCCGAGAGTTCCGGAACCTTTACAGAAAATTGGAATAGAGATCAACTTAAAAATGATTTCCGCCCTCTTCTTTCTCATGAAATCTCTAATATCCACTAGCACGTCCTCTTGCATTGATGCATGCCTGTATTCGTTGTGGCATACTATCCATAAGTTCATCAAGGCACTGTTGGGCCAGATCGTGCCTCTCCTCAACGGTGATTCGGCATAGGTCCCTCGGAGTGGTTGGTGGGTCACGTCATCCGTAAACAGCCCTTTTCAATCTGTGCCAGGCATGTTCGATAGGGTTCATGTCTGGATAACTTGCTGACCACTTTAGTCAAGCGATTTCGTTATCCTGAAGGAAGTCATTCACAAGATGTGCACGATGGGGGCGCGAATTGTCGTCCAAGAAAACGAGTGCCTCGCCAGCATGCTGCCGATATGGTTGCACTATCGGTCGTAGGATGGCAATCACGTATCGTAGAGCCGTTACGACGCCTTCCACGACTACCAGCGGCGTTCGTCGGCCACACATAATGCCACCTCAAAGTGGCAGAGAACCTCCATCTTCCTGCGCTCACTGGACAATGCATCTAAGGCGTTCAGCCTGACCGGGTTGCCTCCAAACACGCCTCCGACGATTTTCTGGTTGAAGGAATATGCGACACTAATCGGCGAAGAGAACATGATGCCTTTCCTGAGCGGTCCATTCGGCATGTTGTTGGGCCCATCTGTACCGCGCTGCATGGTGTCTTCGTTGCAAAGATGGACCTCACCATGGACGTCGGGAGTGAAGTTGCGCATCATGCAGCCAAATGCGCACAGTTTGAGTCGAACACGACGTCCTGTGGCTGCACGAAAAGCATTATTCAACATGGTGGCGTTGATGTCATGGTTCCCCCGATCCATAATCCGTAGGTAGCGGTCATCCACAGCAATGGTAGCCCTTGGGCAACCTGAGCCAGGCATGTCATCGACAGTTTCTGTCTCTCTGTAGCTCCTTCATATCCTGACACCATCGCTTTGGTTCACTCCGAGACGCCTGGACACTTCCCTTGTCGAGAGCCGATCCTGACACAAAGTAACAATGCGGACGCGGACGGTATTAATCGTCTAGTCATGCTTGAATTACAGACAACACGAGCCGTGTACCTCCTTCCTGGTGGAATGACTGGAACTGATCGGCTGTCGAGCGCCTTCCGTCTAATAGGCGCTGCTCATGCATAGTTGTTTACATCTTTTGGCGTGTTTAGTGACACCTCCGAGCAGTCAAAGGGACTGTGTCTGTGATACAATATCAACATTCAACGTCTATCTTCAGGAGTTCTGGGAACCGGGGTGATGTAAAACTTTTTTAAATGTATGTATCTCGTATAACAAAATGAAGAATGTTGTTTAGAAACAAGTATTGTAAGCAGTTAGAATATATTTTCAGTAATTTTTTATGTCTTATACTTTAAAGTTCATCCTTTTACTCCAACTATCAGCTCCCTGAGCGAAGCCGGTTGCCCCAGCTAATTAGTGATTTCGCAAATTGATTCTACAGGGTGTCCCAGCTATCTCGTCCATCCAAAATATCTTTGGAACAATAACAGCTATTGGAAAACGACTTTCACCGGTATCAATGTAGGGCTGGGGCCCATGAATGTACATATTGGGAAACATTCTAAAACGAAAGCATATGTGTTTTTTATCACAAACTTATGTTTTTTTTAAATGGATCTCCTATATTTTTTCTTCAGCAATCCATAGCATGACAAAGCACATACACAATGGCGTTGATTGCATCCAAATATTCCCATTACATCCCGCGATATTAAGACGCGAAGTTGACGCTTGAAACACCCGACATGCGCTGCTAGCGCACGTCCTGAGGCTCAGGCGCGAACCCCATGCTGCCCGTAATCGCGATGTGATTGACATGCGTAATCACACTTCCATACTTATCAACAGGTCCGAAACGAATAATATGGTCTGCTGCCATCCTGCATTAACGTCGTACATTCCAGCAGGAATTTATCCCATAGGCTACGGGTGATGCGGTTCTGTAACATATCTGTGTACCGCAACGTTACTCACAAAGTTAACTTCGCTTCTCGTTAATCCGTTACTAAAAAGGTAATGCCGTTCAACGTTAAAACTTTACTTTACTGTAGATCTAGCGCAAGTGACAGTTAATCATTCACTCGTAATAGTAAAATTCATGTTGATGGTTTTAGTGAAACGAGCAAGTGGACTAAAATTTTTACCGTTGTTTAGGTAAAAATGTTTTGATTTGGGAAGTTCAGGTAGGACATAGAAGATGAATGCAAACATGTTTAACCAATTAGTTTTATTATCACATAATTATCAATGTTATGTTCATCTAATGCGTTAAATGACAAACTGTTGCAAACAAATGTTTCTTAACATCACTGGGTAAAATGGCCCTTTGTAGAAACTTCCACTGTGATACCAGCACTACATACTAAACATAGCGTTCACATCTCATGCTCAAAGTGATGCCCATTGGCTTGCATATATAGGGTCACTCTGCGGATGAAGGATGCCCTACTTCGTGCTACTGTTTCCTCTTTGATGGCTGTACAAGCATCAATAATGCGTTGCTTCATGCCCTCTGGTGTTGTTGATTCACGTTGGTAAACAGCGTCCTTCACTGCTCCCCAAAGAAAATAATCCAGCGGTGTAAGGTCCGGAGATCGGGCAGGCCACCTAACTGGGCCACCTCGTCCAATTCACCTACCAGGGAACTTACGGTTCAGAAGTCGTCGTGCTCGTAAGGCGTTATGTGCAGGGCATCCGTCATGCTGATACCACATGACCATTCCCTGGTTCAGAGATACGGTGTCTAAGAGAGCAGGAAGATTGTGTCGGATAAATCTGGAGTATTGTCTGCCATTTTGGATGCCATTTATAAAGAAAGGTCCGATAATGGTATCTCCAATAATCGCACACCAAACATTAACTTTCCACGGACGTTGATGCTCTACCTGACGGAGCCATTTTGGATTGTCTGCGGACCAATAAAGCATATTCCTCATATTGACAATTTCTTTGTTGGAGAATGATGCCTCGTCGGTAAAGAGAAAGTCTGCAAAAAAATTTGGATTAGTCAGAAGTTTTTGCTGAGCCCACCGACAAAATGTTACCCTATTGCGGAAGTCATTTCCATGAAGATCCTGGTGTAAATGAACATGGTAAGGATGAAATTTATGACGTTTAAGAATACGCTGTGCACTTCATTTCGACACACCAACTTCACGTTCAATTTGACGTGTGCTGATTTGAGGATTCACAGCTATGGTAGCGAGCACAGCAACTTCAGCACGTTCATCTGTGCGTGTTCTAGGACGATGTCGAGGTCTTGGATTTAAGCTTCCCGTTTCACGTAGACGAGATGTGAGACGACCAAACATCCGGCGCGAAGGCGATGGCTTGTCAGGGAATCGTCTTCTGTACAGTCGTTCTGCCTGAACAGCATTTCGTCCACCTACAACAGGGTACAGTACAGGTATGTAGAGTAGGGTAGAAAACAGACGTACTAACGTAATAATCATAATGTTCGCTAACAGTACTATCAACAAACAAGCAATCTCACAACGTATTTCTCGTCAATGTACATTCTGCATAGATCAGCAGCATTTCTACCATATCTTCATGTGTGTACATTATACTATACCGTATAAGTTCCACAACACAACGTTTATTCACAATGTGTACTACCTCCGTGCCGTCACTAGATTACTCTGATGCACGACTACACTGGCAAGCGGTGTACTGCACGCCAAAGCAACAATAAATGGGATGCTCGGAGGGTGGTGGAGTACAGGCTTTGCATGGGTCGCAAATCATAAACAAGGCGAAGTGGTAACTGTGGCAGTAGTGGGAACTACGTTGGACACTTGACTAGGTAGAGCCAGGCCCTGCGCGACAGGCACAATGGGTCATACAACGCATTAGATAAACCTTATTTTGGGTGTGCAGGATAAATAAGACAACCTGACGGGTGTACACCTATCGGTACTGGTTCATATTGTGTACGTAGATACATAATACGTGCAAGAGGTAAACCATTATGTGCTTATTAGAGTTGATGGCAGCAGACCGTATTATTCGTTTCGGACCTCTTGATAAGTATGGAGGTGTGACTACACATGTCAATCACATCGCGATTACGGGCAGCATGGGGTTCACGCCTGAGCCTCAGGACGTGCGCTAGCAGCGCATGTCGGGTGTTTCAAGCGTCAAATTCGCGTCTTAATATCTCGGGATGTAATGGGAATATTGCGATGCAATCAAAGCCATTGTGTATGTGCTTTGTCATGCTATATATTGCTGAAGAAAAAATATAGGAGATCCATTTAAAAAAAAACCATAAATTTCTGTTAAAAAACACATATGCTTTCGTTTTAGAATGTTTCCAAATATGTACATTCATGGACCCCAGCCCTACATTGATAACGGTGAAAGTCGTTTTCCAATAGCTGTTATTGTTCCAAAGATATTTTGGGTGGACAAGATAGCTGGGACACCCTGTATATCTATAGAATTTCAGAATGCTTTTGACACCGTTTCTCACAAGCGACTACTAATCAAATTGCTTGACTGTGGAGTATCTTCTGAGTTGTGTGACTCTATTCGTGATTTCCAATTAAAAAGATCACAGTTCATAGAAATTGATGAAAATTCGTTTAATAAGACAGAAGTGATATGTGGCGTTCCCCCGGGAAGTGTTACCGGCCCTCTGTTGCCCCTTATCTATATAAACGACTTAGCAGGTAAATTGAGGAGACCTCTTAGGCTGCCTGCAGATAATGCTGTCATTTACCGCCTCGTAAAGTCTACAGAACCTCAAAACCAACTGCTAAATGATTTAGACAAGATATCTGAGTGGTGCGAAAAGTGACAATTGATTCTAAATAATGAAAAGTGAGATGTCATCGGCGTGAGTACTAACAGGACTCCGTTAAATTTAGGTTACACGGTAGTATGAAATTATAAGTCTTCCATGTTCTTATATGTAACCCAACTCACGACTATGCTTCCATAAAATGTTTACCCCTTGTTCTCCTATTCCAGATCTCTCTGGTATGCGTGAGTAAATGAATGTGGGTGTGTTTCATTTTACTTTACGGTGGTTTTGTCTGCTGCAGAGAATCAGCGGTAGTCTTATAGAATGGCCTACCCTTGTAGTTTTAAGGTAGGCAAAAAGAGGTTTGTTCCCCTAGTGTGAAAGTTACCGGGGTTAGGTTGGTGGCGGAAGCCTCATCTCTGGGCTTCGTGGCCACGGGGTTTCGTGGGAGAAGCTTTAGTGTGAGATGGGCTGTCTACTTCTAGCTCTCCGAGGGTCTGAATGCGAATATTAAACCTTTCCTGCCACCCTCTAATTCCGACCGCGATTCTAAATTAAGAAATTCTGTTGTAAATTGTATAGCGTTTCACAAGCAATCGTACATAGTTACCAGGCAACAGCAGCTATATAGATGTCTTATATCATTGTCTTAAGAAATATATAATTTTGTTTCAAGTCTTATCCAGTGTGCCGATGTTACGTCTCTTTTTACCTACGCCATTCACCTTGTAGTTTCCTTGTTAGCCCATACATAGCTTTTCCATGGGCACAGGTCCAATAATTAGTGTTCCTTTTTATTTAAAACAAATTCTTTAGAATAGATCTTGTTTTCAGGAATGTTGCTGCAAGCTGCTCTTATTCACAGCGTTCACGCACTTTTTACTTTAATTTAATATTTGACGTATGTGAACAGTCCCTGGATCATATTAATAATTGCGTTCAATTTTTATGACATTACAACGAATGTTCTTTTATGAGTTTTTTTCTAATGACTAAATTAATTAATTTTCCAACTCAATCGAACCTCTTGTTTATCGTGTGGCTAGAGTTTGTGGCGACCCAGTCTTTTACTGTGATTTTAATGTCAGCTAGTGTCTCCATTTGCGTGTGGCTTTCATAGCCATCAGAATATGGCTCAGGGCTCCACTCACTTCATAAACACCACCTAAGTGCACGTCACTTACAAGCTCAACTAAATACCTAGGTAGTATAGTGGCGAACAACCTAAAGTGGAGCGATCGCATAGACACCGTTGTGGGGAAGGCGAACCAAAGACTGCGTTTCGCTATCAGAACACTTCGAAGATGCAGCGGGTCTACACTACGCTTTTCATCAGTCTTACGCAGTAATGCTGCGTGCTATGGAATCCGCACCGGATATAATTGGTGGAGAACATCGAAAGTGATCGAAAAAGGGTAGATCGTTTTCTATTATCGTGAAATACGGAGGAGAGCATCACAGACGTGAAAAAAGAGGTTGGGTGGCAACAATTACACTGAGGCGACCAAAGCCATAGGATGGCGACATGCACATATACAGCTGACGGTATCATCGCGTATAAAAGGGAAGTGCATTGGCGGAGCTTTTCTCCGGTGATACACGTGAAAAGGTTTCCGACGTGATTATGGCCTTACGCCGGGTATTAACGGAGTCTGAACATGGAATTGTAGTTGCTGCAAGACACATGGGACATTCCATTTCCGAAATATTTAGAGTATTCAATATTCCAAGATCCACAGTGTCAAGAGTGTTCCGAGAAAACCCAATTTCAGGCATTACCTCTCACTACGGACAACGCAGTGGCCGATGGCCTTCACTTAACAGCAGAGAGCAGCGACGTTTGTTTATAGTTGTTAGTGCTATCAGACAAGCAACACTGCGTGAAATAACCGCAGAAATCAATGCGGGGCGAACGACAAACGTATCCGTTAAGACAGTGACGCGAAATTTAGCTTTAATTGGCTATGGCAGCAGACGATAGACGCGAGTGCCTTTTCTAACAGCACGACATCGCCTGCAGCACCTTTCGTGGGCTCGTGGCCTTATCTTTTGGACCCTAGACGACTGGAAAACCGTCTTCTGGTCAGATGAGTCCCAACTTCAGTTGGTAAGAGCTGATGTTATGGTTCGAGTGTAGCCAGATCCCATGGATCCATGCACCTAAGATGTCAACAAGGGACTGTGCACGCTGGTGATGGCTCCATAATGGTGTGGGTTGTTTTTACGTGAAATGAACTGGATCCTCTGGTGAAACTGAACAGGTCATTTATTGAAAATGATTATGTTCGGTTACTTGGAGACTTTTTGCAGCCATTCATGGACTTTACGTTGCCAAACAACCATGGAATTATTGTGAATGACAATGCGTTATGTGACTGGACCACAAATGTTCTCGATTGGTTTGATGAAAATTCTGGACAGTTCGAGCAAATGATTTGGCCACCCACATCGCCTGACGCGAATCCCACCGAACATATATGGAACATAATCGAGAGGCCAGTTGGTGCACAACGTTCTGCACCATCAGAAGGTCCGCAATTAGGATCGGCTGTAGAGGTGACATGGCTCAGTATTTCTGCAAGGACTTCCAACGACTTATTGAGTCCACAACACGTCGAACTGCTGCACTACGTCTGGCGGAAAGAGATCCGACACGATATTAGTAGGCATTCCATGGTTTTCGCCAACTCAGTGTAGAACAAGGCGGTTTTCGTTCCACTGAGATCTTTGGATGAAATTTTAATGCCAGAATTGTCCTCCGAATGTCTAAATACGTTGCCGACGCCAAACTACATAGGGCGAAATGATTATCGTAATGAAATAACAGAAACCAGTGCGCGCCCGGAAACATTGAAGTGCTCGTTTTTCTCGCGAAATGTTCGAGAACGGAAGGGTAGAGAAGTTGTGTGAAGATGTTTCCGTGAACCCTCTGGAGGCACTTAAGTGTAAATTGCAGAGTAGTGATGTAGATGTAGATATAGATAGTTCTAGGGCTGTAGGAACTAGATAACCTTGTGGAGCATTTACCTCTTTAACTTTGACAGTAGTATAACATCTGTAACAGCGTTGGCTGCGTCAACAAACAAGTTGTTAAGCAGTTATTTCCTTATCCACACACCTCTTAATGAATTATTTTAGCACACAATGGCTGACGCAGTGAATGAGACAGCTGTCGCATTGGAGAGGTGCCGAGGCGGTTCGTCTGTGTGTGCAGTGTTACCGTAAGGCGGAACGCGCGCTGCTCCTCGCCCCGGAGCCGCACATACCTGCAGAGGGCTTTGTCTGCGCAGGAAATGAGGACGGCGATGCTGGTGTGGGCAGCGTGGCTGGGTGCGGCGGCGGTGGGGGCGGAGGAGGCGTGCGGCGGCCTCTTCAACAGCTCCGCGCGCGGGGTCATCCACACGCCCAACTTCCCGCGCCCCTTCCCCGTGCCGATCCGCTGCCGCTGGATCATCCTCACAAACTCGCCTTCGCCCAGCATTGTCGTCTATCTCACTCAGGTAATAATCAATGCGTTTATAGTGTTAGCACTCTGACCACAGACGCTTTGATGAATGGTATAACTGTAAATTAATGCGAACTTGTCGTTAAAATTGCTCTGGACGTACATTTTGTTTCTTAATAGATGTTTAGAATTTCCTAACTGGTAACGGCTCTTCGGCACAACACAAAGAGCAGACTCAGCTGCAGAATGAGGAATATTGGGTTTAACGTCTCGTCGACATCGAGGTCATTATAAACGGAGCACAAGCTCGGATTCTGTCAAGGACGGGGAAAGAAATCAGCCGTACCCTTTCAAAGGAACCATTCCGGAGAAATTTAGGGAAATCGTGGGAAACCTAAATCTGGATGGCCGGACGCGGATTTGAACCGTCGTCCTTCAGAATGCGATTCCAGTGTGCTAATCATTGCGCCACCTCGCTCGGTGACTCAGCTGAAGCACCTAATATTGGTGAAAATATGAATATTCCCGCAAAACTTCTACCCTAAAGGAATTCTATGTCTTTCTATGAATGCTTCATCACATCACTGGCTATACACAATAAAATTTTTATTTTGCCTGTTGGTATTACCTCTGAATTTCAAAGTATTTGCTGTAGAATTTCTGTTACTGTACAAGATTTTCCACTCTACTGAAATGACAAGTTTGTTTGATCAAAACATTAGCGCCATTAATCAAACTACGGTATACTTTGCAAAATCAGCTGCAACATGAAACAATCTTTATTTATAAATTATTTCCACTTGTCAGTCACAATGACACAATCAAACGGCTACAGTTTCTGTCGACTACCTTACTGGTACTGAAACTATTTTTTCTAGTCACTTAATGTGATCAGGTGGAGTGGAAGACGGAGAAATGATAAAAAAGAGTTTAGATAGTCTTAGGATTTAGAAGGAACTGATTTTACTTTAGTATTTTTTAAGATTGGTTAATACCATGAGCAACAATTACGAACACAAGCGTTATTACTTTAACGAGCAGTGGTGTAAACTATAGACTTGTTTGGCTTTCGTATATCCAAACAGGAAGCTGACTTTTTTTTCTTTTTTTCTTTACAGTGTGTGATTCGTTCGCGACTACTAAAGACACTGCGCTCTTAACGTGATTTTGTTCTAAAAACAGCTTGAACTGTATTCGCCTCTAAATTGTACTAGGTTCATAAGGATAGGATGTCGAAAAAAATTGTGATTCAGTTCAAGATGCAAGGATTTGTACAGTAAAGAGCATAGATTTGGCTGAAAAACAGTTACCTCGCCGTCTCTACGGCGATGGATAGTCTCTCAGTAATTTTATCCTGTTTCTCCATATTAAATCGTTCCTTTATTAACCGTTCTTCGAAGGCAGTAGCCATCACCATGTGATTATCGTTACACGTGGAAACTTTTCACAGCGGTACTATTAAAAATTTTTCACATCTTTGAAAAGGGTCTGAAGAATGCAAGCAGTAATCTAGAATAGTAGTATACAGTACTTATTTCCATTAAAATAAGTTCTGTTATCTTTCGTAATTGAGGCTATGACTCAGGGTCTGTGATCTCAGTGGTTATAATAAATCAACAAACACCGCCAGGATCACAGTTTCTTTTATTAACAGCTGCCACTTTTGATCTCCATTGCAGATTATCTTAAGATCTGGCACCGCAAGGTGCAGTTTGTCAACGCTAATATGAATATCATTCATCCCACTGTTGACAAAGCGCACCTTTAAGGCCTCAAATCTGATCTACAGTGCAGCTCAAAATCGGTGTCATTAATAAAAGAAATGGTGATCCAGGAGGTATTTGATCATTTACTTTTATCTTTCTTAAAGTCGTATCGGCACTTTCCTTCAAGATTACTCTCGAACAGAATACGTTTCCAGAGACCTCATTAAACTAACTAGACAGATGCAGCCTTTTTTTCGACATAAAACGTTGTCGGTCTCACGTTCTCTCTTTTATAGGGTTTATTCCGTTGTACGGTGTCCTCTGTTTTTCATGATTTGGTAGACCTGTTTTATTTTACTTGGTTGTGAGATGCCCATCACATCACCACATTCGTCAAATAACCTAAGAAGATAAATGAACGTGCTCTGTCTGTCTGTAGCTCTTAGCGCTGATTATCGGTCACTTTCCAGAAAATGTGACAAGTCAGTTCTGAAATTTCATCATGAAAATTTTTCTGGTTGTCTCTGTCCTGTTTCAGCATTAACACTAACTCGATTGCTAGCAGTTACACCAGAAACTTAGTCTCAAAACATAGTGGATATTTCCCTATGCCAGAGACTGTATGCATCCAATGAAAAGCTTACGGGCCTTATTGTCTGGCGGTCATCATCTTCCAGCTAAATCATACTCCAATTAAAGCGCTTCATTCACAGTTTTCATATCCCCCGTAAAGAAGAAGTTCATCACATCTTTCCTTCGCACATAATTTAATTACTTCAATTCGAGCCTTTCTGAATACGAGTCATTTTCCTGCTGTCCGTGATAAAAATAATGCTTTGTACAGTTACTTGAATCACGGAAAGTGAAGAACTATTCTCGCTGTCACGACTTCAATGTACAAAAATCTAATAAATGTGCATTTCACCTCATGCGATCGTATAACGAACAAAATAGTGCGTTGTTCTCACTATTTTCTTTGAATTATAAAAATGGGTGTAGCCCAAAACGAGCTCTGAGTGACTTCAGCGAACCTGTGTTATTGACTGTGGTCACCAGTGGTTGTCAAGCAGATTTAATGAATTAAATACACCCAAAGAAGACTAGGATTAATCCTCGCCGATTCCTTAACGCTTCCTTGAAGCTTCATATGACCCTTCCTATCATTCTCAGGGAATTGCCTCTCTTGGCTGCGTTAGGGATCTGGCGCACAGCTCCCCCACCCACTGCTCTTGTGTTTGGATCTAAATCCAAGTTGTGTGCTATAAAATCTACCACAATACTTCCATCACTTGACGCATGTCTTATTGCTTGGAAGTGTTGCGCCTCATGAGCAAAGAATAGAGCACGCAATTCAGAACTGTTATTGGGTCCGTCACTAAAATAGATCTCGTACTCTGGTCAACCCTGCTTAATGGGAAACGGAAAATGTTTTCTACTCCAATGGTAGTTTCCACATATGAATGCTTATGGTATACAAGCAGTGTCTGACAATAAGGCGCCAAATTGGATGCTCAGTAAGAGTCACTGGATGCTGCACAGCCAAATGGCTGTTCGAGCATCGACACAGAGTACGGTGGTGATTTATTAAACGATTAGTGTATCGCCCCCAAAGTCTTCTGGTTGCTTATGGACACCTCCCGTACTCTTTTGGAATGAGAAGTGCTGCACTGTGATCAAGTTATAGCAGGTGATTCTCTGCGGGTTCAGTTGCAGACCAACTGCAAAGATCCCCAAACATTTCTAACGTCAAGGACCAAATTCTACCTAATTTTTCAAGCACTCAGGAAATCAAGAAGGGGAAGTAGCAAGAATTCCCAAACTATTTAAATCTTTCCACTAACTCGGCTCAAGTATGGAAACCCATAATTAGAATATCCGGAAAACCCAGTGAGACATGTACAACAGCTGTAATGAATGAGCTATGTCGTCAGACAACACCCAGACACATCGCCCAGACAATGCGCAGCATTTCACTATGAAAATAGTTACTGCCATTCTGGATCCAACATCCTGTCAATATCAAGCGATGGTAGAAGTAGGTCAAGTGGATCTCAAGTCAAGTATAACTGAGGCACGCAATTGCCGGCTACTAATGTGGGAGCTGAGAGATATCAAAGAAAATGCTTCTACAAATTTTTTTAGTAAGATATGACAGAGTAGTTAGCTGCCCAACTCGTAAAGGGGGAACTTGTGACACCTCAGTGTCATACAGAAGATACTGACAACGTCTGCAGAAAATGCCTAGTCATAACCCAATAAAGTACAGCAAATTGCGGTACCTTGGAGAGATATCAAAGAAAATGCTTCTACAAATTTTTTTAGTAAGATATGACAGAGTAGTTAGCTGCCCAACTCGTAAAGGGGGAACTTGTGACACCTCAGTGTCATACAGAAGATACTGACAACGTCTGCAAGCTATAGCGATCTAGGATTGAGGCCTGTTTCACAGGGAGGTGCAAGAAGCGGTTGCATTAGCTACGTTCTTTGCTGGAGACAAGGATATAAAGCCGGCTTCACGGCGCACTAAAGCTCTGAATGAAGCTTATAGTTACGCGTCATATTAGACCTGTTACATCGACTGGGATATTTTATTTGTTTTTCTTGTTGTCTGCTATTGGAATTTTATGTCTGGTATACGACAACTACGACTTCTATTACTGGTTCTCCGTATGCTGCTCTGATCACAGCCTGAACAGCCAGCCTGCTAGGCGGGTGTTTACGTTCGCAGTGTTCGCAGCTCCGCTGCTCTCGCCTGTGAATCTGAAAGTTTACGAGTGCGTTTGCGCTCTACTGCGCTGCTAAACTGTGGAAAAGGACCTTACCCACACTGTAATAGATACGTAGAAACGTTGGATAAAAGATATGTGAACGTATGGAAGCACCAGGAGATCTATCTCGGTCTTTTCCTTCTCTATTGCAATGTTAGTAACATTTCGGATCGTGAATATCAAACTTCCTTCTTATTGTCTTAAGCAGTTATATCATACAGTCTTCCGTTCGAAGAATTATGTGATTTGCTGAGCGAACATTTCACTCAGCATTGTGACTGCAAGGTTCAACTTTAAACCATGTGCAATTAAGTATGGCCAGTCTTGCGCAGCGTGGGCCACAGATTTGCAAGGTCTCTCACAGCTCAGTATATTTTTGTGTAAATCTTGCAACACTTCATTTATCAAGACACTAATTAGACACGTACTCGTCAGACTGGCTCCGGACAAAGAGTTTAAGTTTGGCACTGGGATCGTCAGACCCACAATTAGCGAGATTCTTAAGCTGGCCTACGTATCTGAAATAGCTTCCCCGTCGCAGCAGGAGTTCAATGATGAATTCTGAGTAGCATAAATTGCAATAAATCAGCTTTGAGTCAGCACTGCTTGCCAGTACAGCAACAATGGGAAATTGTAAATTTTATAAAGTGTCCACACATGGGACCGCGAGAAACTTTTAGATCTTCCTTGTCAAAACAGCTTGACATTTCTATGTTGGAGGCTACAATATACAACTACAGAATGGATTGTGTATTCGACCCTGTGCAAGAGTGTTCAAGTGTATTAGACACCAATGAACAGTATTTACAATTTGCTCAACTTTACTCTGTGGCACTTGCTTCCATGTGGTGTCATTTAACCTGTAACGTACAGAATAACTGTTGTGTTGTGTCTAATAACGTTCTACAGTTTGTGTAGTGGGGTAACACGAACACCCGAAAATTGACAGGTGTACAAGTAAGTCTTCCAGATACTCCAGACAGGGAAAAGCTTATCAGCTATGTTCTGTCTGCATACAGTTTTTATTATCTACCTATAAACTACGTGGACATTCTTAACTCTGACTCGAATAAAGACCATATAAGGAATATACAAAAATGTTATGTTAAAGCAGGAGTAAATTATTTTTCTCAGTCCAGAACACTGTTCTCCACAGTACCGGCCAATGTAGGTATTGAAGAACTGGGATTGTTTGACATGAACAACCTCATTCCACAAGTCCTAAGGAAAATAGTACATGTATCACACAGACTTATACCATTTCCCATATATCTTTATCAATCTCCATTCCTCCTTGGAGCTGCTGAAAAGGGCGAATACATTACATTGAAATGTGATGATTCAAATGGTTCAAACGGCTCTAAACACTATGGGACTTAACTTTTGAGGTCATCAGCCCCCTAGAACTTAGAACTACTTAAACCTAACTAACCTAAGGACATCACACACATCCCTGCCCAAGGCAGGATTCGAACCTGCGACAGTAGCGGTCG
Organism: Schistocerca serialis cubense; assembly: GCF_023864345.2. NCBI lineage: Eukaryota > Metazoa > Arthropoda > Insecta > Orthoptera > Acrididae > Schistocerca > Schistocerca serialis. The sequence goes on along the minus strand of NC_064640.1, from coordinate 315,303,210 downwards.
CGCGGTTCCAGACTGTAGCGCCTAGAACCGCTCGGCCACTTCGGCTGGCTAAATGTGATGAGCTCAATGTCATACACACAGCTACAGAACAACCATTTGCTGAGCTTAAAACGAACGGAATAACTTCTTTTAATGCCAATTCGTTTGCAAAAGTTGTAAACTTACAGTTCCATCCCGAAATTAAGCAAGAATGTGCAGCAGAAGAACTTGCAGCTTACACCCAGGAGGATGTGGAGTGTTATAACAACAGTGTCATGGATAAAATAAGAGGAAAAATTAAAGGTCCCTAATGCTCTAGTCTAGAAAAACTGCCGAATGGAAAATAACTAATTGGCAAAGCCATAAAAGAGATAATTAGCAGGAAAAAAGTTAGATATATATTGGAGCTCCAAAACATACCTTCCTCGTATTTGTCAAATTAGTGGCTCGATAAAGAAACAGATGATTCAGACGTGAATTTAACTGATAATTTAAAAATGAAATTGAATATTATTAAAACTACACCTAACAAAACTAAGGAAAGAGTTGTTATCTGTACGTAAATGTAAATGCAAAAATTAATAAAGATTTGGTATTAGAGTATTTGTTTGTCTTCTTCGCTAATCTACCAAAAATCTTCTGACAAGTCCTATATACAATGATCCATGGGCATGTATTTCGGTTGTGGAAAGTGGGTAGTTGGATAACCTAGAAAAGTAGTTTAAACTAGACAGTTGGAAGAATAGTGACCCTCTTTTTGGACCTATATGATGTATTCTTTGTTCATGTGTTCAAAGACAAGTTGAGGCAGAGCATCCATCTCTGGCGTGATGCTGTCCCTCATCTGACACTGTGGCATTAGGGCTACTCCAGACCAGTAGCTGTAGAACCACGAAAATTACAGCCACACTGTGCACACATCTCGCTTCTATGCGTCAGCCATACAGAGCAGGTAAACACGTGGGCGCGGCCGACGTGTCTCTCTTGTGAGACGGAATGACCCGTATTTTGATAGCGCATACAGAGGGGGACATGGCTGTTATTTACATAGAAACGTGACATCAGTATAACACTCGAAGAATTCAAACTGTATAGCTGAAAATAGACGCGACTTTCATCTGCTGGTGGCAGATGGCAGTGGCCTGAGAGTGGTGGGTCGTGGTCCGGCGTTTCGGCGGGGTCAAGTGTTGGGTGGCAGGATGTTTTTTTAGCGATCTTTTGTTTACACTATATTCCATCGATTTCCCTCACCAATAGGATGTTGGGAATTATAAAAAGTACCCCACACATGTCAAGGACATCGATTTAATTAATTCGCATAAATTTTTTATATCAGTACGGTGTTAGTGGTACAGTAGTTGAGGGGTGGGGTGGGAGGGTGGGTGAAAAGGAGCAGAAGAGCAGACTAAGTGCAGAACAATAGATTACTCTGCATAATTAATTTGCAAAAGCTTTTTTGTAAAACACAGTACAACAATTTAAGGGGATGTGGGTGGGTGACAAAGAAGAGTGCGCCAGAAATGGCGTTCTAAAACGTTTGAAATTCAAGAAATGTACTAGAAAATGGTTGGAGGACATAACTAGTTACTTAATTTGGTATCAAAGGCGGTTAAATAGATTAAATGGATGGGGGTGACGTTGAAAACCACTTAACAGAACAATACGTAAATTGCCGACAAAGGGCCAAACATTAGGTTAAGACACCCAGACTACAGTGACAAACATTAGGTTATGCAACATGTTTTTCCCATATACTTTCTTCATACAAGCCCTAAATCATTCCAAACAGCAGAGAATGATGAGCAAGATATATCTAACCCCCGCAAACTGAATTTTTTATAAGGAAACAATATACCCTTGGATTTCCTATTACGAGATCCATCCTCTCCACCACAGAGCCATCAATTTCCATTTATTCCATACACTGCTTTGAAACCCATAAATTTTTTAATTAAACAATATTCCACACATTGTCTAAATTGTTTAAACAATATTCCATACACTGCGATCGAATTCCCTCCAAATGACTGATCAACTGAGTCTTTTTCCTGCCAATTTCAGGGAGGGGCTATTTACCAGATAGGGAGGTGTTAATTAATTGATCAGTTTAATCAAGTTGTCAATTAAATTGATAAGAGGGGCTATTCCAATAACTCAGACCTGAAAGTGTGGCTTTAGCTGTGAGGGGATTGGGAGGGTTGGAGGTTTCCTGAGGGTGGGGGAGGGTGAGGGGGCAGAGGAACAATAGGTTAAGGACCTGTCAATCAAAGGTGAACAATAGGTTAATGACCTGTCAATCAAAGCAGAACAATAAGTTAGCCCCTGAGTGCATACCTGCCCCTGATACAGGCAACCACACTAACAAAACGCGCTGGCGTCCTTGTTGCCCTACTATTGGTGTTTACATTCACAGTATTAATAGCTCCACTGCTCACACCAGTGAATCCGAACTTTTTAAGTCTGTGTTGTAGTGCGCTAATAGAGAATGCAATTTTGCTTTCCTTCTTGAAATCAGTGAAGTACGTTACATGCACCTGTTGCTTGTGAAGTGTTGCCTTAACTAGATGGGCAGGAAAGATCTTGGAGCATATGACCGAGAGAGGCAGTGCAGTGGTTAGCACACTGGACTCACGTTCGAGAATACATTGGTTCCAGACCACATCCGGCCATCCAGATTTTCCATGATTTACCTAAATCGCAATGGCAAATGCCTGGTTGGGTCTTCTAAATGGCACACCCGATATGCATTACCATCCTGGACACAATCCGAGCTTTTGTTCCGTCTTTAATGACCTCTATGTAGACGGGATGCTAAACCCTATCTTCCTTCGTTGGAACACATGCTAAACCGTTGCCAGGTCCTGATCCTAATGACCACAAACTCCTTAGTTCCTATCACTGCGGACTCAGGATGTCTCCCTGCATTAACCATGCCCTGATTCTGTCGGAGATTACTCCGAAATATGTTGTTCTGGAAGATATCACATAATATTTTTTCACGCAGGAAAGGCGTACGAAATCACAATATTCTTCATCAATGTGACATGGTTTTTTCTGTCCAAACTTTTCGTTTACATCGAGTTGTTGAAATAATGACTTACGAGTTGCAGCAGATATCTCGACGTAAATTAGACATAGGTCCCGGAGAGCAGCCAAGATGCGTCTGCTTCAGTTTTATAAAGTTTTCATAAGGTACTGGCTAGATTATGGACACGTGGTTTATGTATCAGCGACACCTACGTATCACAAGAGTATTAATCGCTGTCCATCACACGTGAATTACGTTGGCGTTTAGGACTAACCAGGTATGTTTTGTGACTTATGAGACTGCGAAGCCGTCACTTTCCGTCTGGCGTAAGCTAGTATTGATGCCTCAATTTTATTGGATTTTGCTCTTCCAGAAAAAGTATCACACTAAACCTGTGCTCACCCGTTATCAATGCACATTTCGACAAAGGAAATTGCGAGTGACGAGGGTGTTTGAGATCAATGCTAGGCACCCAGTAGTGGCATTTGATTCAGGATAAAAAGCAACCCAAATCTAGGGTTGGAAAAACCTGGAAGTCTGGCTGCCCATGTCTTTTTTTAATTACTGTGCTGCAATAAAGATTGGACTTGCTGCGTTTGTTTTTAACTGAGTGTTTCAAGACATTCTAAAACAGTACCACTATTATACGGTAATATTCGAAGATAGGTCTAAGAAGGGAGGCGCTCCTGGCTGCTTTCCCTGAGTGTGGCCTCAAAATTCGTCTACCAAACTAGTTTACCGTAGTCGTCATTACATACAAGCTTGAGGGGATTGTTGAAGGTGGAAGTATTTGCACTGTGAGATTCGTCGTCTGCTTTGACCATCTATGTGTCCTTTAGTCTACACATTGCAGGCAGCCATAAAAAAAAATACTTTTAGAACATATCTGCCCGCGACTGCTACGGTCGCAGGTTCGAATCCTGCCTCGGGCATGGATGTGTGTGATGTCCTTAGGTTAGTTCGGTTTAAGTAGTTCTAAGTTCTAGGGGACTGATGACCACAGAAGTTAAGTCCCATAGTGCTCAGAGCCATTTGAACATATCTGCCTAACACCCTCCCCCTCCTCCCTCTCCCCCCCCCCCCCCCCCCACAATTACTGAGAAAGGAGGTGTCATTCTGCTGAATATCTGGGCACGTAAAAATTCAGAGAAATTAATAGCGGTCGTGGCAGGTAAGGAACCTTGTACGAAAACCTCCGTGCATCAGTGTGTCGTCCCTCTATACCCAACACAATCGTGTTGAGGTACCGAGCCTTATGGCGGTGGGAAGCAGAGTGGCTGGAAGTGAGACAAAAATCTGCAGGTAGTAAAATCAACTACACAGCTATGGCTAGTTCATTCCAGCCACTGAGGCGAGACGAAGAAATTCTTCTCACTCAACTGCAGGTAGTGCACAGACCAACGAAACATTTCTTTCTGCACCGACGAAAGGATTCTTCAGTTTGCGAAGGACAAAGGCTAATTTACCGTGTGACCTGCTCTCTAGTTTATTAAACGATGAGATGAATGTGATAAGCTAGTAATGAGTTATTAGTTTAGCTTTTACTTTTTATGTAAATTAAGATCTTAACAACATGTTTTGCATATTTTTACAATCTGTGCTATTGGGCTTGACTGCGTAGGTCAATGTGAGAGGAGAATGCGAAACTAATTTCGGTAAGATGGTTAGTGCTTTGTATACTTATAGTTTCACATGTTTTTATTTCATTCGTCTCAGACTATTTTAGTAAGATCACCAGTCACCTCGCTATTGAACGCTGTAAATCCACAATCACGATGTGGACTCGTTAAGTGAAGGCAATTACTGATAATAATAAGTCGGCAATTACGGAACACTGCCTGAATACAGAACATTGTATGACTTATGAAAAGACGGAAGTTTTTTCAACGGCATCATATTTCTGGGACTGCGTCGTTAAGGAAGCAATATATATCCGTACAGCCCATAAACTCATCAACAAGGATACCGGATTTCAGGTTAGCACAGCCTGGAACTCTGCGTTGGCTGCTATTAAATCACGACGCGAAGATCAAGATTATTCGATAACAGGCCCATTATAACACTGGCCTAGTACGGCCGTTGGTGAGTAACGTCTGGCCGCACTCTTGACAAACGCAGCGCAGAGCGCACGCGCGGGAGAGCCGCTCTGCGATATTCGGCAGAGGGAGTTTGAATATGGCAAATCACTGCGCATATGCGATGTCCGTGGCTGCGCATTCTTCTTGCGCGTTCTAAAAACGGGACGTCGGTGTGTGGATACCGTCAGTCGTACCTAGCCACGAGCAGGGTTGAACCACCTGAAGATGTTGGACAGTTGATTGTGAAATTTTCACAACGTGATCCGGCGGCAAACCCGTGAAGACTATTTACAGTAATAACCTAGTTTTGAGGCTGGCTTTCACATTGACGAAGGTCAAAGCAGGGCTGCTCTACAAGTTAAATAAAAAAAAGAAACACCAACAAATGCTACCCGTTAAGATTTCCGTATCTAGTAATTGTGCTTATAAATCATCTGATCAAAAGTATCCGGATACCTATCAGTGGACATTAATATGTGGTGTGTCCACTCTTCGCCTCTATGATGGCATTAACTCTGCTATGGGCACTTTTGAGTTGGGTTTCTGAATGTTTCTGGAGGATTGGCTGTCATTTGTTCCTCAAGACTTAAACCAGAGAAGGTAGTGATTTTGGACGTTAGAGTCCGGAGCGAAGTCAACGTTTTAACTTATCTCAAAGATGTTCCATTAGGTACAGGTCAGGACTCTGGGGAGGCACCTACATTCAAGGATGTTATGGACCACAAATCACTTGGTGCTGGTACAGTTGTCGTCTCCGAAATGTCTCTATCGTATAAAATCTGTTGATATCCTTCTGCATTCAATAATTTTTAAACACAGCCAGGAATCCATATACACTACTGGCCATTAAAATTGCTACACCACGAGGTTGACGTGCTACAGAAGCGAAATTTATCCGACAGGAAAAAGATGCTTTGATATGCAAATGATTAGCTTTACAGAGCATTCACACAAGGTTGGCGCCGCCTACAACGTGCTGACATGAGGAAAGTTTCCAACCGATTATTCATACACAAACAGCAGTTGACCGGCGTTGCCTGGTGAAACGTCGTTGTGATGCTTCGTGTAATGAGGAGAAATGCATACCATCACGTTTCCGACTTTGATAAATGTCGGATTGTAGCCTATCGCAATTGCGGTTTATCGTATCGTGACATTGCTGCTCGCGTTGGTGGAGATCCAATGACTGTTAGCAGAATATGGAATCGGTGGGTTCAGGAGGGTGATACGGAACGCCGTGCTGGATCCCAACGGCCTCGTATCACTAGCAGTCGTGATGACAGGCATCTTATCCGCATGGCTGTAAGGGATCGTGCAGCCACGTCTCGATCCCTGAGTCAACAGATGGGGACGTTTGCAAGACAGCAACCACCTGCACGAACAGTTCGACGACGTTTGCAGCAGCATGGACTATCAGCTCGGAGACCATGGCTGCGGTTACCCTTGACGCTGCATCACAGACAGGAGCGCCTGCGATGGTGTACTCAACGACGAACTGGGTGCAGGAATGGCAAAACGTCATTTTTTCGGATGAATCCAGGTTCTATTTACAGCATCATGATGGTCGCATCCGTGTTTGGCGACATCGCGGTGAACGCACGTTGTAAGCATGTATTCGTCATCGCCATACTGGTGTATCACGTAGCGTGATGGTATGGGGTGCCATTGGTTACACTTCTCGGTCACCTCTTGTTCGCATTGATCCGTGCGAAACCCTATATTTCAGCAGGATAATGCACGACCGCTTGTTGCAGGTCCTGTACGGGCCTTTCTGGATACAGAAAATGTTCGACTGCTGCCCTGGCCAGCACATTCTCCAGATCTCTCACCAATTGAAAACGTCTGGTCAATGGTGGCCGAGCAACTGGCTCGTCACAATACGCCAGTCACTACTCTTGATGTACTGTGGTATCGTGTTGAAGCTGCATGGGCAGCTGTACCTGTACACGCCAGCCAAGCTCTGTTTAACTCAATGCCCAGGTGTACCAAGGCCGTTATTACTGCCAGAGGTGGATGTTCTGGGTACTGATTTCTCAGGACCTATGCACGCAAATCGCTTGAAAATGTAATCACATGTCAGTTCTAGTATAATGTATTTGTCCAATGAATACCCGTTTATCATCTTCGTTTCTTCTTGGTGTAGCAATTTTAATGGCCAGTAGTGTACAAACCACGAAAACCTACGAAACACCCCCTCCTCCATATTTCACTGCTGGCAAGAAACTTACTCGAGGCATTCACTAACACTAAACCCTTCCACAGGGCATGGCGTGATTCGTCCCTACAAATCACCCGTTTCCAGTCATGTACTGTCCAAGGACGACGCCCTCCATAGCACCCGATGCGTTGCCCAGCATTGACTACGTAACTGGGTGACTTACAAGGAGCTCCTCGACCAATGTATTCCTATAGTCATTGTACAAGCTGGACTTCTAGTAGCATTCTGAAACTCACGAGTTGTTCCTTCAGCTTTTTTCATGCGATTTTGTACTACCACCTTGCACAGTGCTCTATGGTCCCTTTCCGTCAACACATGAGGTCTGCCTGGCCTTGGTTTAACTTTTCATTAACCTTTTCATTTCACAATGACATTTATGGAAGGAATAAAATGTCCCTGATGGATCTGTTACTCAGGTGACATCCAATTACTATTCCACGTTCGAAGTCACCGAGCTCTCTTGATACAGCCATTTTGCTGTTACTGCATTTCTGCTGATAACACAGTAGTCCCTGACTCCTTTTAGACGGTCGGTTCCGCCTCTCGTAACGTGTAGTGGTCGATTCCGCACTACATATAGGTGTCCAAATACATCTGATCAGGTAATGTGTTCTACAGTTTATAAACGGCTATATCAGTTAAGAGATCACAGTATGTAGTCACACGACCATTACTTGCTTCCAAAGCAAAAACCGTATTACAAGAAGTAATACCACAGACCTGATGTTTCTGATATTGCTTAAGAAAGAAAAATATCGAAAATAGCTTATAAAGAGACTATGTGAACGGTGGGAGCACCTTCCAGCTAAGGAAACGACGATTTATTAATCCAAATGGCACAAATGCAGCACTCTAGGCATCTGCCAACATTTCAGGTTCTCCACCTAGACACTATTGTAATTTTTCGTCCCAAGTAACGGTCCGTGGTGCACAAGAGTGAAATCTAAGTTCATTGTAATGTATCGACAGCATCTGATGAATCCAGGAATGTTGTCTCGCTCGCTACATCATTTGTCTGAATAAAGTTGAACTGTATGATAAGATCTATTAACGGTTGTTATCTAACGATAATGCTACTTACTTCATAAAGACAGAAATTGTCATTTCATTTATAAAGTTTGGAAGATGAAAGCTCGTTTAACCCTTTATTCTGCATTTTCTTTAAATGACCGTTAATAATTATTTTCACGTTGTAATGGTTCTTTATTTACGTTACCATTACGGCACTCCAACCCCAGTTCACGATACCAGTAATATCGTACTACTTTTCTGCGAAGTAACAGATATATTTTTGTGACAATATTCACATTTGGTTTTATTAATGTATAGGTACTCCGATGTATCGATATATTAGAGTGATATGGTTCTTGTGTATATTCATTTCTGTGAGACTGTCATAATCTTTGGCTTACTTGTAACCGTTTTGGCGCGAATGAGCACAGAGCAGTCTTTGTTTCACTTTGCAGAAGTTAAGTTGTTATTTCGCGTTGTAAAAGCACAGTCAAGTCTTGTGTTTGGTAAAAGTGGAAATTAAATAATGAAGATTAATACAAAACTTTTCTTGATGATGTGACAATTAAGAAGAAGTATATGTGAATTTACAAGAATTTTAATATAAATGTGGATCGTGAACACCAAGTCGAAAATTATTTCTACCATGCGATTGTTCTGATCTGGGATTGTTTGGACATTAATAATTTCCTGAAAACCGCATTTGTTAGGTCTTCAAATATTGCTAAAATACAGATCTGAACCTTTTAGCAGTCAAAGTGGAATCACCCTAGAATCAACAACATGAGCCATAACAACTTCGACGAAATCTACGTGGGAATCCATTCAAGATAAGTGCCAAAATTAATGACTTTTATAGTGACTTCATTATTTCCATTTTGACGATTCCATTCACAGTCAATAACTTTGTTGCTGCCCGATAAAGCGAACATATGCTGCGTGAGCAACATTATTAATCTGATTTCTAACAATTTTGCAAGTGGTGGTATTGTTAGAACGTGCAGGATTACCAAGGAATATAGGAAAAATTATCGACAATGTTTCACTTTATTTAAAATAATTTTTCGTATCTGCGAAACTACGTGTAGGTGGTCACATTTAGCAGTACCAGTTTAGGGCATCGTCAGTTACAATAATCAAAAGAATCTTCAATGTGAAATTCTGACCCACAGCAGAGAAAAATCAGTTCAAATTATGCTTTGCAGATGTGGAAAGTAGCGCATTAAAGGGTTAAGTTCAGTCTAGTTACACATCTGAAATAAAATCGCCGAAGATGGTTATTAGCACTATTAAGTTGTTGACAGTGAATGCTTTTACCAGGTGTACGTGACGTCGGGGCTGAGTGTGACGGAATACAGCTACTACGAGAGCGAGTCGTACAACTACGGGCGCAAAGTGGTACACCGCGTCACGGACCAAAACGTGACGGAGACCAAGTGGCTGTGGTCCGGCTACCCCGCGCTCATCATCGACTTCCAGCTCGACGCACTCGAAGGCCACCACCTGCGCGTGCTCGACACGCTGCTCGACGTCTACGGTTTCAACATTACGTTCGAGGTCGGAGCACCCGTCCACGCGCACACCTGCAACGCGCTCGAGTGCTCCTTCAACGGTGACTGCGTCGCAGCAGCAGACTTCTCGTAAGTTGATGTCACACTATCGACATATTTCTTTGTATTAAATACTGTGAGGCGAAATTGAACTCTTCATATTCATCCTTCAATGCGACTCATTTTTTCCATCGATGTACGACTTAACGAAACCTTTGGTTCTATGGGGTGATCAAAACGTTCCCATTCCAAGGCCGCACTAAAGCCGTCGGCACACGGACTGTGCTGTCGAACGTGAACGTTGAGCGCGCCAAGTTCAACGTGCTGCTGAACGTTCAGGAACGATACGACTTGTTCATACGGTACGTGGGCCCGAACGTGGTATACGCGATCGCAACGCACTCCAGCTGCAGTTGAGGGATGTTTCTAGTTCGTAAATCACACTGTTTACTCGAGGGGCGAGAGTAAAATTCCCACGTTAGCTCTATTAAAACGCACATTTCCGTTATCGTCCACGAAAAGGAAAGTACCATGTCCAATCAATAAGGACACAGCCCTACAAAAGTTCCGTTAGAAACAGTGCGGTACAAATTTGGAATACTTCTCCGCGTACTTGATCACTGTTCCCGCCCAGTAGCAGGATCTTTGCAACATGTGAATTACGAAGCGTAAAAGAAAAAGGATCAAAATATCTTTGTACAAATAGCGCAAGCTCTCCTGTAAATTAAGCCAATCGAACTAAGTCACCCCTCAAAAAGAGGTGAACTAATATTTACATAACATCAAATATTATAGTATATACTTATATTAAACTAATAATAAAGTATCAGAATCTAATAAAAACGCAAAAAAATGGGCAATGTCAAGACGCGAACCACCGCCCCAACAAACATTTTATTGTGGGATAGTAACGCTGCTCGCTACGCTTTTTTTTAAATCTCGTTTTGTTCGTTGCATCTGCTCGGGGCGGACGTCGTAAGACATCCGTTTATGTTCGTTGATGATCGATTAACTCAGTTCGTTTTTTTTTCAGAGGGCACGTAGCCCTCTGACCGAAAACCCTGAGCTACCGTGCCGGCACGCTAAACCAACATCAAACCCTGAGGAGCTAATCATATTATGTTACCCTTGCTGGAAACCTTAATCGTAGATATGTTACTAATTGATATTTAATTATGACAAATTGTACCAAGAACAATGCGTTTTGGGTGGATCTTCAGTGTGTGGCTGTCTTCAAATAGCCTACTCTCATAATACGCAAGTTACAATAATTCTTTTGCCACGAATATGATGTTTCTCATTATTTTATTGGAATGAATCACACAGTTAACAACGGATTTTCCAGTGCTTCTCAATTTGCTGGTGCTCAGAAACGGCATATATACATATAGGCTTGAAATGACTGTCAATATGGCTCCTTACAACTCTGTACTGAAGGGAGATGGCGTGCGTGTGATGTAGGTGGCGTTGTTCCACCTCATTGGTCAACGCTCAGACGCACGCTCAGAATATCTGACATGCCAGATATTCATTCCTAAGCACGTTCGGAAACACTCCAGAACGTGCTCTTCCACGCTATGACGTCAGAAATTCGGCACTCTCAACGCTCAACGTTCGGATGCATGGTCCGTGTGCCGACGTCTTAACCCCTTGCCTGTACGTCGGTGCTTATACGAGAGATATTCGAAAAGTAAGGTCTGATAGGTCGCCAAAGTGAAACGACAGCGAAAATCCGATGAAGCTTTGCACAGATTTGTTGGACAGCGTCTCTAGTATGTTTGTCGATCGCGTCACGTCGCTCATTCCAGATCTGAGCACACAGTGAGCACGTAAAGATGCCTCAAACAATAGTGTTTCCCGCTAAGTATGGGTGCCCGCTGCTAGGTTTCGCCTGATTTCATGCAACCCCACATGATGTACTGTCATGCATTGCGCTGTCATGACAGTTCACGGCCGCACACTGGAGAGGCAATGAGGAAGTCACTGCAGTGTTTACACGGAAGGTGCTTCGTCACCCACCGTGCAACTGGGACTTGGCTAGCTCAGATGTTCATCTCTGCTCACATGAACTGCTGGCTATGAAGACAATATTTTCGCACTGACAACAAACTGCACCAGTGCAGTCAAGTTGCGGAAAGCACAGTCGGCTGCCTTCTATGACGAGGGCATTGGAAAGTTGGTACAACGCTACGACAAATCTCTAAGTCGGAGCGGCGGCTATGTAGAGAAGTATCTAGAAGGTGTAGGAAACTGTTGCAAATAAACCATTTTTTATTTTCACTGTGGTTTCCATTTCGCGACCGATCCGATCAGTTTTCAAGAAGGGTCGTCGAGCAGATGCGCAAAACTATAGGCCTATATCTCTGACATCGAGAACATGTTTTTTGCTCGCGTATCATGTCATTTCTGGAAACCCAGAACCTACTCTATAGGAATCAACATGGATTCCGGAAACAGTGATCGTTTCGCTTTATTTGTTCATGTTTCGCTTTATTTGTTCATGAGACCCAGAAAATATTAAATACAGGCTCCCACGTAGATGCCCTTTTCCTCCGGAAGGCGTTCGACACAGTTCCGCACTGTCACCTGATAAACAAAGTAAGAGTCTACAGAATAACAGACCAGCTGTGTGGTTGGATTGAAGAGTTATTAGCAAACAGGACACAGCATGTTGTTCTCAATGGAGCGACGTCTACAGACGTTAAAGTAACCTCTGGCGTGCCACAGGGGAGTTTTATGGGACCATTGCCTTTCACAACATATATAAATGACATAGTAGATAGTGTCGGAAGTTCCATGCGGCTTTTCGCGGATGATGCTGTAGTATACAGAGAAGTTGCAGCATTAGAAAATTGCAGCGAAATGCAGAAAGATATGCAGCAGATAGGCACTTGGTGCAGGGAGTGCCAACTGACCCTTAACATAGACAAATGTAATGTATTGCGAGTACATAGAAAGAAAAGGATCCTTTATTGTATGATTATATGATAGCGGAACAAACACTGGTAACAGTTACTTCTGTAAAATACCTGGGAGTATGCGTACGGAACGATTTGAAGAGGAATGATCATGCAAAATTAATTTCTTGGTAAGGCGGGTGCCAGGTTGAGATTCATTGGGTGAGTCCTTAGAAAATGCAGTCCATCAACAAAGGAGGTGGTTTACAAAACACTCGTTCGACCTATACTTGAGTATGGCTCATCAGTGTGGAATCCGTACCAGGTCGGGTTGACTGAGGAGATAGAGAAGATCAAAAGAAGAGCGGCGCGTTTCGTCACAGGGTTATTTGGTAAGCGTAATAGCGTTACGCAGATGTTTAGCAAACTCAAGTGGCAGACTCTGCAAGAGAGGCGCTGTGCATCGCGGTGTAGCTTGCTGTCCAGGTTTCGAGAGGGTGCGTTTCTGGATGAGGTATCGAATATATTGCTTCCCCCTACTTATACCTCATGAGGAGATCACAAATGTAAGGGAGGTAATGACAGCGACACGTAAAGTGCCCTCCTCCACACACCGTTGGGTGGCTTGCGGAGTATAAATGTAGATGTAGATGTACTTTCAGAATAGACCTCGTATTCCCGCATCGAAGACGCGCTGGGTTGCATATAAGCTGCAGCAACGCCCTAAAACGGAAACTTTTTGATCGCTGATTATAAAAGTCTTTGTTTTTGCTACTTAGGAAACGCTGTAACTCGATAATCACCTCGTCGTCGTTTTGAACATTCCTCCAACACAGTAATTTCTTCATCAGGAGAAATACACAGAAGTGACTGGGTGTCGTGTCAGGAGAACATGAAGGGCAATGAAAAATCTGATAGCACAGCGATGCAGCATGAGAGGCAATGGGCTGTGCAGAATGAACTAGGGCGTTGTCTTGGAGCGGAAAAATACCCACTTGGACAGCTTCCTCCTCGGTTTCTCCCGCAACTTCGTCAGGAGATTTCGGTTGTGTGTTTCTGTGGCTGTTTACCTCATGCGAGTATATCCTGTTAGCACCACACAATAGTAATCCCATGAAACAACGTGCAGTACATTGCCTGACGGTGACAGGATCTTCACTGTTTTCGACGTTGAAGCCAAGTGTCCACGAAGTAATATGATGTTAACACTGCTTTCTTCGTTAAGCCGTTAAAGAAGTCATTTGGACTGGCCTCAAAGAGCTGCAACATTTCGACAGCAGATTGCCTTCGGTATCCGTTTTGAATGGGTCTGAACAGTCGTGCCACCCAACGGTCGGTGAAATTTGTCATGTACAAAATGTCGTGCAAGATATTGGTAACATCCATGACTGATTTTCACTTTTATCGCTATCGCCTCGATTGTAATACACCGAACATCTAGCACAATGGCCCCCATCTCTCTTGAAATTCCCAGTTTTCCAAAGAAAGACTCCACCTCTCCGTTCTTTTTAATTCATTCTTGTTGGACGACACTGGAAGCATCTGCACGATCTAACCACTGTGTGATATGATGGTGCATTGTTGCTGTATACGCTCACCAAATCAGCACGGATTGTTGAGGCGTTATGTCCCTCGAATGCAGAAAAAGAATTACCGAGCGATACTACATATTATTAATGGGCTTCTCCATTTTATTTTGGCTCCTCCACTGTCGTGTTACGGTTATATTGGACATTTAATCTTTTCCAGGACTGTAGACATGCACCTGCAAGAAAATGAAAAGTAATTATCCAACTATTTTTTCGAAATAATAATTTAAACCTTATGACAACCCACCGCACTTTCCAATAACCACACGCAGTATGAATATTTTATACCTCCAGACCCCAAAGAGACGAGATCTTCCAGGGAGTTTCACCACAGACAAAGAGGTTAATGAACATTAAAGCTATTACAGGCACAATGGTCACCAGAGACGAAAAAGTAATGAAGAAAGTTAAGATGGCAGAACAGATAGGCAATTAATAACAACCGACTTAAAAGACGAACTGAGACCGTTTATTTTAGATGTAGCAAATATAGAACAATTATGATCAAAGCTCAGATACAATGCAAAGTGCAGTGAAGATAAATACATGGCAAGTAAACTGATAAAAGGCAGAAAATACCTATGTTGCTTTAGTGGTACCGTTCGGAGAACGTTTCGAAAACAGAGACTACTACACACAGTTGATTACATGGAAACTGTTAGAGTAAACTTAGCAACCCGTGCTTGCTTGAGAAGGGCTGTGGATGAAGCCCAACATAATTTTTACAGACAGATGCTCACGGAAGGTGTAACAGAATTCCTAGGAAGTTCTGCTTATACGTTAAGTGACGAACGGATCCAAATATTCCATTATGTCTCTAGTGGATCAATCTGACGCTGAAACTGATGACATCAGACACAAAGATGAAACCTTAAATTCCGTATTTCAGAAAAAATAATTTCACGTTATGCTACTGCCATGGCACTGGTTGACCGCTGCAGAGCTGACAAACGGCACTTATTGATGTAAGCACCGACAGAATTGAAAAACAACAGAGACCACTCAAACTGAACAATGCACCAGGGCCTGGCAGATTTCCAATTATATTTCACATTAAATATGTTGCGAAATTATCCCCTTTTGTGGCTCCTGTTTATCGAAAAACCTCTCACAATGAAGAGTCCCGCGAGGACGGAAAGAGCGCTGGCCACTCCTGTTTGGAAAAATTCTAAATGTATAGATGCGCAGAATTACAGACCTTTATCGCTGACGTCCGCCTATTGCAGGATACTTGATCATATTATAGGCCGAAAGTTATGAAATTCCTAGAGGAAAATAAATTTTCTTCACAGAATCATCCCGAACCAAGAAAAATCACTCGTGTGAAACTCAGCTTGCTTCATTCACACATAATCTTGGAAAAAAGAAACCAGAACAATGGACACTGGTGAACAGGTAGATTTTGTCTTGGCAGCCCATTGAAAGACTTCCGAGACACTTTACCCGATCGTCGGCTAAGCACCAGAACACGAGCACACCCTGTGTATGATTCAATGAATATTATGAATATTATGTTGTTAGAACTCATTTACTTTGTCCTCCTCGGTAGCTGCACATCAGCGCTGCGGGCTGTTAACAGAAGGGGTTTTGGTTCGATTCCCGACTGAGTCTGTTTTCCTCACGTTGGTTCCGTAATTCTTGACATTCCACTATCAAGATTGCTGTATGGACAGGTCCGGAAAGCCAATAAACTAAAAAATCTCATTTAATAAATGTAATAATCATCTTATTTTGTGGTAGTTACGAAGACGGAATTCAGATTCTTCTAATGACCGTAAAGCAAATACGGATATTATTACCATACTCATGCAGAATCGTTAGAACCGAGTACTTTGTACTAGTCGGTAAAAGTTTGATAAAAACGAACGTGACATCAAGCATCCCCAACGAAGTATAATAGAACCGCTAATACTCTCAATATACATAAAGAATTTATCAAGTAGAGTCAACAACACTATTAGATTTATCGCTGTCGACGCTCTTGCCTGTACGTAAGTATTACTGTTGAACGATCTTAAGGAAATGCAGCGATATTTCATTATTTGGAAAAAATTTCCAGTTCCTGTAATTACTGGCAAATTTTTTCGGATGTGGATAAATGCAAAACAATTTCTGTAACAAAGAAAAGCAACCAGATGGCTTCCGATTACAAAATTGGTGGCAAAGGTCTACTATATGGAACACTTAGAAAGGTTTTGGGAAGGAACGTTTCATCCGTAAGGGAACTGCATTCAATACTCAAGTGCAACCAATTCTTGAGTATTGCTCTAGAGGTAGGTATCTTTATAAAGTAGCCTTAACAGCAGACAGAACGAAATAAGAGACGTCCTCCTAGGTTTGTAACAGCTCGATATAATCCATATTGCCGGCAGCGGTGGCCGAGCGGTTCTAGACGCTTCAGTCCGGAACAGCGCAACTGCTACGGTCGCAGGTTCGAATCCTGCCTCGGGCATGGATGTGTGCTATGTCCTTAGGTTAGTTAGGTTTAAGTAATTCTAAGTTCTAGGGGACTGATGACCTCAGATTTTAAGTCCCATAGTGCTCAGAGCCATTTGAACCATTTTTTAGCCCGTATGAAAGTTTAGTAGAGACGCTAAGGGAGCTTAAATGTAAACCTTCGGAAGAAAGAAAGTATTCGAGGAAGACTGTCCGACAATTGTTGTAGCACAATCATATAATTCAGATAGGGAATATGAGAATAAGATAAGGGGAATTTGGATGCGTTCAGAAGCATAACCAGACGAGGTGGCGCAGTGGCTAGCACACTGGACTCGCATGCGGAGGGACGACGTTTCAAACCCGCGTCCGGCATACTGATTTCGGTTTTCCGTGATTTCCCTAAATCGGTTCAGGAAAATGCCTGGATGGTTCCTTTGAAAGGACACGGCCGCTTTCCTTCACCATATTTCCATAATCCTATGGGACCGATGACCTCGCTGTTTTGTCCCATCCCTCGAATTAACCAACCAACCAATCAGAAACATACGCGAATGAAAGAGCTAATATTGGTACGAAGGACCCATCGTGACGTATTTTATAGCGTCTAGCAGAGTAAACGTGTAGGTAGGGTGTATCTTTAGCAACTCCCGCGTAATCCACTGACGTTGGAGCAACATGAAGTTATTGGCACGCTGTCTTAACGCATTTCGCTTGCCATTGGTGTGGGTAGAGGAAGAGATTCACTCGAGAAGAGTATCATGTTCAAAGATCTGTTTTCGGCTCACGAAAGCCGATATTTCAGAAACCTTTACACCCACCTGTGGTTAAAGTGTGTTAGTAATGGAAACAATAGCGAGAGTTCCGCGTGCCAATAATGTCTACTCTAAATAACTCTTAGGGCACTGTGTGAAGGTGAAACGATATCCTACAAAGTAACAGCTCTCCCCCTAGCCCTCCCCCAATCTAATTAAGCCAAACAGCCTCAAGTCCACTGTATCATTTCAGCGAACTTTATTGTGAAGCTAGCGGATGCTGCCGGCACCCTTGGGAACAACGATGCATCAGCCTGAGAACACAGAATTTTCTCATCATTATCAAAACTCCACTGCACTGAATTGAACTGATAATTGCTGACTGGTTACCTTTATCGGTGAGTCGTGTTCTCTACGTCATGAAAGGGATGTATGTCGGAGTGTGGGGACCATGTCAGAGGAACCCACTATTACCATTAATATACCGGGTGAACATTTATAAAACCGAAAAACTTCAAGGACGGATTGTTGACTGGAAATGGGCGAAAAAAGTAATACGAATCTGCGTACGGAAATGGACGGTGTGCGTGCAGCGAGAACAGATCGTCACGGAACACAGTATAGAACTGCAACGCATCCATGTCACAACAGATATTCAAAGTGCCCTCCATGGATTGCAATGCACGCGTTGATTCGTCGCATCATGAATTGTTGCACACTTTCGTACGTTACGGCCTCTCTCCGAATAGCGTCACAGGAGTCGTGTACACGCTGTTGAAGGGTTTGCACATAGAATCTGGTTCAGCATGTTGTTGTTGTTGTGGCCTTCAGTTCAGAGACTGGTTTGATGCAGCCCTCCATGCTACTCTATCCTGTGCAACTTCTTCATCTCCTAGTACCTACTGCAACATATATCCTTCTGGATCTGCTTAGTTTATTCATCTCTTGGTCTCCCTTACGATTTTTATCCTCCACGCCACCCCCCTATACTAAATTTGTGAACCCTTGATGTCTCAGAACATGTCCTACTAACCTACCCCTCTTCTAGTCAAGTGGTACCACAAATTTCTCTTCTCCCAAATTCTATTCAGTACATCCTCATTAGTTATGTGATCAACCCATCTAATCTTCAGCATTCTTCTGTAGCACCACATTTCGAAAGCTTCTATTCTCTTCTTGTCTAAACTATTTATCGTCCATGTTTCACTTACATACATGGCTACACTCCACACAAATACTTTCAGAAACGACTTCCTGACATTTAAATCTATACACGATGTTAACAAATTTCTCTCCTTCAGAAAAGCTTTACCTGCCATTGCCAGTCTACATTTTATATCCTCTGTACTTCGACCATCATTAGTTATTTTGCTTCCCAAATAACAAAATTCATTTACTACTTTATGTGTCTCATTTCCTAATCTAATTCCCTCAGCACCACCCGATTTAATTCGACTACATTCCATTATCCTCGTTTCGCTTTTGTTGATGTTCATCTTATATCCCGCTTTCAAGACACTGTCCATTCCGTTCAACTGCTCTTCCAGATCCTTGGCTGTCTCTGGCATCGGCGAGCCTCAAAGTTTTTATTTCTTCTCGAAGAATTTTAATTCCTACTCCGAATTTTTCTTTTATTTCCTTTACTGCTTGCTCAATATATAGATTGAATAATACATAGATTGAATAATACATAGATTGAATAACCAACCACTGCTTCCCTTTCATGCCCCTCCACTCTTATAACTGCCATCTGGTTTCTGTACAAATTGTAAATAACTTTTCACTCCCTGTATTTTACCCCTGCCACCTTCAGAATTTGAAAGACAGTATTCCTGTCAACATTGTCAAAAGCTTTCTCTAAGTCTACAAATGCTAGAAACATAAGTTTGCCATTCCTTAATCTATCTTCTAAGATAAGTCGCAGGGTCAGTATTGCCTCACGTGTTCCAAGATTTCTACGGAATCCAAACTGATCCTCCCCGAGGTCGGCTTCTACCAGTTTGTCCATTCGTCTGTAAGCAATTCGTGTTAGTATTTTGCAGCCGTGACTTTTTAAACTGATAGTCCGGTACTTTTCACATCTGTCAACACCTGTTTTCTTTCGAAATTACTATATTCATCTTGAAGTCTGAGGGTATTTCACCTGTCTCATACATCTTGCTCACCAGATAGTAGAGTTTTGTAGGCTATCAGTAGTTCTAATGGAATGCTGTCACTGCCAGGGTCTTGTTTCGCCTTAGGTCTTTCAGTGCTCTGTCAAACTCTTCACGCTGTATCATATCTCCCACTTCATCTTCTTCTACCTCCTCTTCCATTTACATAATATTGTCCTCAAGAACATCGCCCTTGTGTAGACCCTCTGTATACTCCTTCCACCTTTCTGCTTTCCCTTCTTTGTTTAGAACTGGGTTTCCATCTGAGGTCTTAATATTTTTCCAAAGGTCTCTTTAATTTTTCTGTAGGCACTATCTATCTTACCCCTAGTGGTACATTCCTCTCCATCCTTACATATATTTGTATTCCTTTTTGCCTGCTTCATTTACTGCATTTTTATGTTTTCTCCTTACATCAATTAAATTCAATATTTCTTCATTTACCCAAGGATTTCTACTAGCCCTCGTCTTTCTACCTACTTGATCCTCTGCTGTCTTCACTATTTCATCTCTCAAAGCTACCCATTCTTCATCTACTGTATTTCTTTCCCCCATTCTTGTGAATCGTTCCCTAATTCTCTCCCTGAAACTCCCCACAACCTCTGGTTCTTTCAGTTTATCCAAGTCCCATCTGCTTAAATTTCCACCTTTTTGAAGTTTCTTCAGTTTTAATCTACAGTTCATAACCAATACATTGTGGTCATAGTCCACATCTGCCCCTGGAAATGTCTTACAATTTAAAACCTGGTTCCTAAATCTCTGTCTTACAATTATATAAGCTATCTGAAACACCGCAGTATCTCTAGGCCTCTTCCATGTATACAACCTTCTTCCATGATTCTTGAACCAAGTGTTAGCTATGATTAAGATATGCCCTGTGCACAATTCCACCAGGCGGCTTCCTCTTTCATTCCTTACCCCCATTCCATATTGACCTACTACGTTTCCTTCTCTTCCGTTTCCTAATATCGAGTTCCAGTCATCCATGACTATTAAATTTTCGTCTCCCTTCACTATGTGAATAATTTCTTT
The DNA here is from genome assembly GCF_023864345.2 of Schistocerca serialis cubense. Lineage (NCBI taxonomy): Eukaryota > Metazoa > Arthropoda > Insecta > Orthoptera > Acrididae > Schistocerca > Schistocerca serialis. Next base: position 315,282,484 of record NC_064640.1, on the reverse strand, counting down.
TATCTCATCATACATTTCATCAATATCTTCGTCATCTACGGAGCTAGTTGGCATATAAACTTGTACTACTGTGGTAGGCGTGGGCTTCGTGTCTATCTTGGCCACAATAATACGTTCGCTATGTTGTTTTTAGTAGCTTACCCGCATTCCTATTTTTATATTCGTTATTAAACCTAGTCCTGCATTATCCCTATTTGATTTTGTATTTATAACCTTGTAGTCACCTGACCAGAAGTCTTTTACCTCCTGCCACTGAACTTCACTAATTCCAACTATATCTAAGCTTAAACTATCCACTTCCCTTTTTAAATTTTCTAACCTACCTGCCCGATTAAGGGATCTGATATTCCACTCTCCGATCCGTAGAATGCTGGTTTTCTTTCTTCTGATGATGACGTCCTCCTGAGTTGTCCCCGGCCGGAGATCTGAATGGGGGACTATTTTAACTCCGGAATATTTTACCCAAGACGACACCATCATCATGTAACCATACAGTAAAGCTGCATGCCCTCGGGAAAATTTACGACTGTAGTTTCCCCTTGCTTTCAGCCGTTCGCAGTACCAGCACAGCAAGCATGTTTTGGTTAGTGTTACAAGGCCAGATCAGTCACTCATCCAGACTGTTGCCCCTGAAACTACAGAAAAGGCTGCTGCCCCACTTCAGGAACCACACGTTTGTCTGGCCCCTCAACAGATACCCCTCCGTTGTGGTTGCACCTACGGTACGGCTATCTTTATCGCTGAGGCACGCAAGCCTCCCCACCAACGGCAAGGTCCATGGTTCATAGGGTGAAGGGGGGGGGGGCGGGTTCAGCATATAAAACGCTTTTCAGGTGCCCCCAGAGATAGGAATCCAGGGAGGTTAAGTCCGGTGACCTACCGCCCTATGCTACAGGGCCTCCACCTCCTATCCAACGTTCTCAGAAGATGATGTTGAGGTGTCGGGACACTGTCACGAGGAAATGGTAGGTGTTTCGTCATGCGGAAACAACGTAAACGGCACATTCTCATGCAGTCGAGGTAGAGTATTCCGCAGGAAGTCCTGGTACGTTCCCCCGTCGAGCGGTTGTGGCATAATAACCGGTCCAAGTATGTGGTCGCCAAGAATCCCTGCCCACATACTGATGCTGATGAGACGCCACAACCACTCCCCAAGGAGTGTCTGTGGCGCACAGGTGACAATTATGCAGACTGATGATGCCAGTTCTGATAAAGGTTTCTTCGTCGGTAAAGAGGACTGATGACAGAAATCTCATAAGTGTTATGGTCTGATCCAAAATTACCGACAAAATCCTTCCCGTAGAGGGAAATTCACTGCGGATAATCCTTGCACTCGTTCAAGGTGATAGGGATAGTACCGGTTGTCGTGCAGGATACATATAATAGAACATTGGATCACACCATGTTGAAGGACCACTTGTCTGAAACTTGTACTTTGTTCGTCTCAATATCTCGTAGAATCCGCTTCTCCAAATCTCGTGTACCCACTGTCCACCGCCTCCTGCACGTTCGTCTGTCTTAGGGGATCCATGATGACACAAACGTCCAAAAAGGGCTTCAAATGTTGTGTTATGTGGTTTATGTCTGTGAGGATACTTGTTTTCGTATAACCGTGCTTCCTCTCGTCCGTTTGCATCTGCTTGGCCGTACACAAACACCACCTCGGCTTCTTCCCAACATGAATACCCGACATTTCTGCTGCTTACAGTACGCTGCGTCAATCACACAGCCTGCAGCACGCAAGAAACACACCACACGCGGTCAGAGGACTTTCATACGTCAGCACCATCTACCGTGGCAACGGTGCATTTCCATTAACATGTTCATAGGACCTTCTTTTCTCCACTTCCAGTCAGGGTTCCGTCCCTGCAGTTTGCCGGTTTTATTCATGTTCACTCTGTATATGACGGTCACCGGCACATAGCCAAAGAACTGCTGCTTTTCAGACGGTTTGAATTCTCAGACAATGGCTCGAAGGGCACGTTAAAGACATCAAAGTATTTCTCACCACATCCTTTCCTCCTATCCTCAATTTTTTTCATTTATTAATTCTTTCCAATTTCTTTTGCACAGCTTACGTAGTCGTGTTTGCTGTATACACACCGCCACTTAACGTTCAAGGATTCTTGGACATAGTGCTGGCAGCGTGGCACCGAATATCTGTCGAAACAGGAGTTCTGTTTATTACGATCTCTTACAAACGCTTCGTCTGCTGCATAAATCGATTGCTGCGGATGCAAACAGGTGGTCGTATTAATTTGAGTCGGTGATATTTCTGTCGGCGACGTTAATGAACCGCGCGTTTAACCATTAAGTGGTGATAAAAGCAATTATACATCGGCTATGATGTTTCAGATATTTCAGCGGATATTTTCCTGTTCTACACAAAACATAGAAAAGTAATTTATTTCACTTCGGCTCAGTAGCTATGCGTTCGAAAAAAACATTTATTCGAGGCAGCTCTACAAACTGAGATTCTTATTGAGTGGAAAATAGCTTATGCTTACCACACAGTGATCAGTTTTAATATGGAGGTAGCTGAAGAGGGAGAGGGAGAGAGAGAGATGTGTCCTTCTACTACGGTCAATGCAATAGTCTGAAGTGCCACATGACATGGGTGTCGCCAGAACTTATGCTAGTCGTCAATGGAATGTCATGCACAGGATGGGCAAAATGCTTGGTATCTGTGTATTTGATCTCGCTGGGAATCAATGTCTGACTCAAGGAATATCGAACCTCTGATGCCGTCCAGGTATAAAGATGTACATATACCATTGTGTGAAGTACGTTCTACTGAATAACTCAGTTCGAGGAAAACAGCCGCCAGATTTGAATCCGGTGAGCAACAACGTAATTAAGACAGGGATGGCAGTTACTTTTCGAAACCACCTATTTGCTATTGGAAGCACAGCCCACAGCACACACATGAACCTCTGCTCACTGCGCGTCATACGAGTAGATCACAGAAACCAGCATTGGCAAAGAAATAACAAAATTCAACGCTCGAAGCATGCAGAAAGGTCGCCTTGATAGATAAGTCGTGATAGACGAAGTTTGTAGGCTGCGTGCTCCTCAAAAAATGCGTGAGACAATGTATTCCACTCCCTATCAGTGCTTCGTTCAGATAGCTTGTGAACGTACTCTCATCTGGAGCACGCTCAAATGGAATTAAAGTGAGGTTCTTGAGGCATATATTATATCTTCCACCGGCCATTGGAACCTACTGTGCGATTATGTGCAACAGTTTAGTGCCCCACAGCAATCTACAGGCGACCTGCTGTTTGCAGTAATAAGGTCATTACCCAATCGACATCCTGTTTTGTCATAGTAGTTTGAGGGGCACTCGATAAACATGAAGATGTATGTTTGGTCCCTCAGGTAACCTGACTTCAATGTTTCTAAGCACATCTGGAATTTGCGAGATGGGCGCACCTTCAACCCAGCAAACCCCAATCTCTGTGTGCAGCGGGCAGCCGATGATCGGTCGTAAATCGAGGTGGCTGCCCAGTGCTCTTTTTGACACGTGGAGTTCACACTATGAGATCCTGAAAGCAGACTTCAACATCACAAATAATGCCCAAGGCAGGCAACAGAATCGTAGCTCACTGTGCTTTTATTTACCGAAGAGGCCTATAAGTGTGCCAGGAAGGCCGTCTAGGACCTCCTTTCGAGATGATGGGTTCAACAGCCCGAGGACCAGCGGCGAGACATCGATGCCACCGTCTCGGCGAGCCGTGTGGCTAGGGGTGTTGCGTCTGCGATACCTTACGAAGAAAGATGCCATTATGTAAATAATACGTATTGTTTCGTCTTCAGGTTTGTAGAGCGGCTAATTATGACAGTTAGAGGGGTTGCGTCCGAGAGACGGCCCTTTTGGCTGACGTAGACGGTGCGATATCATCCAGAGATTGAAGCTGTGATTGCTGGCATAGACCTAGCGTCCAGAGGAGGACCGGGCTTTGTCTTCTCGCTGTAGGGTACACATTTAATTAAAGTCTTGCTGGCGTTTGTTGATGTTGCATCGGCAACTTTAGGTGCCTCGAGGCGCGTAAGTGTACGACACACTACATTTTCAGCAGTGAGGACAGCAGCTTGGCGTCCGTAGTCGGTAGAGACTAGCCAGTGGATGTGTGAAAAAACGATGCATGGCGTACTGTTTTTCCATGCACTCATCATTGAGAAATATGCACGCTACAGTATTATTATTCATAACTGATATCTTAAATGAATAATTCAATAATTATAGGCAAATTTATAGCCTCAGCTTAAAACAAGGGCATAAAAGTGTGCGTTATCTCTTGGTTTCAACTACATCCCTGGAAGAAGAAATGTATTTTGTATACGGTAGCTACTAAAAATGTGTATATTATTGCATAGCAGTGCATAGCGTCGTAGTTCGTCATTCATCGGGAATCTTCAATGGTTCCTTGTTTTACGGTAACCTATGAACTGAAAGTAAATAAAAAATAAAGTTTGGAATGGTTCAATTTATTGTCCTGCTCGCTCTACAGGAGGCTCACAAGCACCCTCAAGCTGCTACAAACAGGAAAGTTGACGCCAGAAGATAGGGATATGTACACACCATCAAAACTAAGGGGACAAGGATGTTGATACTAAGGAAATGTGATTGTAAAAGGTTACTTTTGACAAAAGAAAAGTCAAGCTGGAGGAAAAGGATGACAAATTTATTAAATATGTGAAATGTGACGTTTCTGTGTATTTACAAGTTTCGATGTATTTGGATTCGAATTCCTATCAAATGCAAAAGGATAACTGTCTTCAGTGTTGGATGTGGAAAGTACTGAGAGAGGACGACTACTGTACGGAGGGTCGGCGGTTCAAACTCCGTCCAGCCTTTCAAATCTTTTAGTGTAAATGCTTCCTTTCAAAATCACACTGCGGAATTAATTCCATACCCGCACACCGCCCTAGGCATTGCCCCGGCTCTGGTTACCTCGTAGTCGACAGTACATTATACTCTAATCTTCCTTTGTTTAAGTTCATTTTCTATTCAGTCATTAAAAGAAAACACTTAGTTCGGCGGTTCTAGGCCCTCCAGTCCGGAGCCGCGCTGCTGCTACGGTCACAGGTTCGAATCCTGCCTCGGGCATGGGTGTGTGTGATGTCCTTAGGTTAGTTAAGTTTAAGTAGTTCTAAGTCCTAGGGGACTGATGACCACAGCAGTTGAGTCCCATAGTGCTCAGAGCCATTTGAACTTAGTTCGAAGAAATAATTTGACTTAGACATAGATATGATATCGCTCGTGTTTCTGTGTATTTTGAAAGTAGAATGGCGAAGTTTCTTGAATAGAATGTTTCAGAATGTACACTGGGAGTAAAAAAAGTACGTTACTAACTACCATATTGAGAGATTAAAACGTGACAGAAGTTATAACAAATACACTATATGACCGCCATTCTGCTCCAGTACACCAAGTCATAATAGGTAAAAATTAACATAAATCATAACAGCCACGCAAACTTCAACCGGTTGTATAAGCGATGCAAAAGTGTCCTAAAGGTTGTTGATTCATACGTAATGTACAGCAGTTATACAATGTAATTAAAAGCAAGTTCATTTAAAAGTACAGTTCATTAAAATTCAGTTACACATAAAAAAGCTACATGTTTTTAAAGAATGTGTAAACCCATGAAAAAGTTATTCGTCTTCTGACAGCTTAAAGCTGGCCAGAATTTAACAAAATTTTAAAATAAAACTGATTACATCAAAAATTGAATACATTTTGGTGTTGTTTTTTCGTTTACTGTCATTTCATCCTCCTCGCCTGACTGTCAGCGGATTCAAGTCGCCGCTCTTCAGCCATAAAGGAGTAAAAATTCTAAAACATATTATAAAATTGGACATGGTGGAAGACAAAATGAATGTTTCAGAGAGTAAAAAGACAGATAATGAGTTGCATAAGTCAAAAGATAAAAGACTAATTTGTTGATGTATTAAAATACAGACACAGACGAAATGCCAAATAAATGTTTCACAAAATATAAAAGACGAATGGACAGTTGCGTAAGTTAAAACGTAAAAGCTGACATGTTGACTGATTAAGATTGGGACACGGACGAGTGAAGTGACGAGTGGGCATAGACTCCCAGGGAGAGGGTTATCAGTTGGAAGTAGCAGTCGAGGTAGTGTATAAGAGGGTGTTTGTGTGGGTGGATGTCTGGAGAACGGATTTGGGAGAGTGAAGGGGAATGCTGTATCGGGCCAAGCGTCAGAATGTGGGTAGAAAGGAGTGGAGAGGAAGGCAGCTCGGACAACGGGAGGGGGGTGGGTTCCTTTAGGCTTGGTAGGACAGGTATATATCAGGGCGGATTGCACGGTCTGGTAAGCGAAGGCGATTAAAGTTACATTGTGAGCGGATGTGGAGGGTGCGAAGGTGTAGTGTTGGGGGAATGTGGTGGTAGAGGCACAGCAGAGTACCAGGATCAGTTAGCAGGAAGGAAACTAGGTGATGGGTAGTGCCGAGTTTTTAGGTGACGTAGGATATTCAGAGGTGTTCAAGATGGAAGACAAGGGAGGGGAATTCGATAAGTTGGTAGAGGATGTGGGTGTGGGAGGGTAAGTGGATCCGAAAGTCCAAGAAGAGTGCATAAGAAGAGTACATGGCGTTCGGGGACCTGCAGGGTGCGATAAAAGGAAGGAAGAGTGGAAGTCAGTGCCACATTTGCATAGTAGATCGTGGGTCAGTTCGGAGATTTGTAGATGTGGTGGACTGTGGAAGGATGTAATCCCCATGTTCAGCTAGTTAGTAGTTTTAGTCCATTCTGGGCTTTCTGTTGAATGGTTGGTAGATAAGGTTTCCATGTCAGTTGGCGATCAGGTGTTAGTTGAAGGTATTTTAGTGTGTTAGTTAACTGGATATGATGGTCATAAATACTAAGGTAAAAGTCGTGGGGCGGAAGCTGTAGGTAGTTCGGCCTATAATTACTGCCTGAATTTTGGTAAGTTGATTTTGAGAAGCTAATGGTTGGTCCAGGAGGTGAACTGATTAAAATGAAGTTGGAGGAATCGTTGGGATTTCTTGAGGGTAAGGTACAGGACGAGGAACGTGTTACCACTGGCATACTAGAGAACATGAATGGAAGGAAGAGGCTACGGCGAGAGGAGAGAGAATGGAACCTTGCGCTACACCTGTACTGGGATTTAAGGTACAGGAGTTGGTGTTGTTCATAGTGACATAAGAGATGCGTTCAGAGAGAAAGGATTCTATGAAGCGAACATAATTTATAGGAAGTGCATACATCTGGAGCTTAAAGAGGAGATCAGAATGCTGTGCACTGTGATATTCTTTTTCGAGATCAAGAGAGAGAAAATTGGGATGGAAGCCACACTGATGAATAGGAATGGGTAGGTATTGTTGTAGGTGTTTATGGATATGGCATGACAGGATGCATTTAAAACCCTTGCTAAACGCGGAGATGAGGTTGATGAGACAGAAGGGGGAGGTGTCAGTGGCAGATTTGTTAGGTTTCATGAAGAGAAGGATTGAGAGGTTTTCCATGCCTCAGGATAAGTATCCATGCGAAGGGTTATATTATAAAAGTTAGCGAGGATTTCTAGGGGCGAAAGGGAGCATTCTTTCATATGTCTGTAGGTGATGCTGTCGTGACTCGTAGCAGTATTGCGTTTGTTAAGGGATATGTGTTGAAGATCTAGTATTGTTAATTGAAATATTGAGTTCTGTCTGTAGAATGTTGTCGAGGTATTAGAAGCTATGGGCAGGGAGTGTGAGGGAGGTATTCGTACGCTCGTCCACTGTCGAGAATAAGAAATAATCGATGTGGGGGTCGTCTGGGATGGTGACGGTGTGAGAGAGGTAAGATTAAATGTGGTTGGCTTTGTCTAGTTTGTCAGGGACAGGGTGATTATCTTTCAGGAGGGATTAGAATGGAGCGGGGTTGTTGCCTGTAAAACGTTGAAATGCCTCCCAGTACCTGGAAGAGTTTATGGGCAGTGTGACATTGAGGTTTGTACATGTTTGGCGCCAAACGTGGAGTTTCTTAGCATTCAGCATATTGCAGATGTGCCACTGTAGCTCTCAGTGGCGTGTATGTGTGTCCTTGAAATGGATCTACAGAAAAGATCGATAAAGGCGACACGATTCATGGAGGAGTAAAAGAGCACCTGGAGGAAGTGTGGGATGGTGTGGATGGATTGGATTTGTCTGGATGTGTTGAGTTATGGTGTTTGGCGAGATCTGTTGTAGGACGTTGGCTGCGTGGTGGATGTCTTTATTGATTTGGGAGGTTAAGGGGTGGCTTCTGAATAGGGTAGCAATGAATTCCGTGTAGGCATCTCAATTGGTATTGAGTAGTTCTGGTTGTGTTTGGGAGAGGCAGGAGGAGTGGGTACAGGGTGGAATGTGTGGTTTAAGGGATGGTGAATAGGAGAGAGAGATGGTTGCTTACAATGGGGTGGATGGCCTCTGCAGTAATGCATCCAAGGAGGTTAGGAGAGGTGAAGATAACTTCAGGGGTGGGATTACTTTCAGGGCAGGTATGCAGTGGGAGATGGACTAAATCACCATCGAATATTGTGATTTTTTTTTCTTTATTGGCACTTCATTCTTCCTCGCCCCATGTGGGTGGGTTTCTGGGCTGGCAGCGTTACAAGTAACCTGCTTGTCAGCTAGCAGAGCTTAAAGCTAGCTTAGATGCGAAAACAAAAAAAAACATAAACAAGGAAACATATCTATTATGAATTTAAAATTAGTTGAAAATGTGATGTGAATGGGAGAAATATAAATAATATAATGATGTCTTTATGAAGTGTTTAGAAAAACTGATAAAAATGTGGGCAGACAGAATAGTTAAAAATACTTGAAAAGCACTTGATGAACACAAAACACTTGAAAAAAAACACTTGAAACACTGAACATGACAGAAGATACACTGACCATTAAAAATGGAGCAGTACCAACTTCCACTAAAACTGAAAAAGCACCTTCCCTGGGATGGTAGATTGTACATGAAAAGAAGGGTGGGTATGGAGGGAGGTAGGAGAGTAGTGGTGAAGAGACAGAGGTGGCTGTGGAGGACAATGAGAGATGAGTAACTGGTATTGGTATCTATAGATTGGTGAGGAAAATAAGGTGGAGGGACGACAGGGAAAGAGAAAACGAGAAGGTGTTGTAGGGGAAGAGATGGAGGAGGAGGAGGAAGCCCGTGGGAGTTTGGATAGGGCAGGATGGATTCAGATTTGGTAGGATGGGTGTATGTCAGGGCAGAGTTCGTGGTATGGGAGAGGGAAACAGTTGAAATTTCTTTGGAAGGGACATGGAGTGTGTGCAGGTGAAGGACTGGTGGAATGTGTAGGTAGAGGTGTGACAGCACACTAGGATTGAAAAGGAGAAGGGACACAATAGGATTGATAGAGCTGAGTTTACGAATGATGTAAGTTATTCAGAGGTGTTCAATGTGAGTGAGGTGAGGAGGGAATTTGCATAACAAAAGATGGGGTGGTCAGGCATTTGTACCTATAAAGGACAGTGAAGGATGTGGTCCCCATGGTTGACCAGTTAGTAGTTTTAGTCTATTATGAACTTTCTGCTGGAATGTTAGTAGGAGAGGATTCCACAAAAGTTGCCAGTCGAAAAATAGTCCAAGGTATTTCACTGTGTTAGTTACCTTGATGGGATGGTCGTAAATGGTGGCATAGAAGTCACAGAACGAAAGATCCACTTGGTGTGTTCTATTTTTATTTCGTGGCTCTTGGAATGGTTAATATTACCGAGCCATTAGTTACACCAGGAGGTAAACTAATTGCGTTGTATTTGGAGCTATCATCGGGGTTTCTGGAGCATAGGATAGCGGATGAGGAAAGTAGTGTCATCAGCATACTGCAGGAGGTTGGTGAAAGCAGGTGGTTTTGGCATATTGGTAATGTATAAGAGGTAAAGGAATGGAGAGAGAACAGAACCTTGGGGCACCCTTGAAGTGTGGTGCAAGGTACAGGATCTGGTGTTCTTAACAACAACGTAGGATGGGTGACTGCAGAGGAAGGCTATAATAAGGTGGGCATAGTTGATTGGGAGTGCATAAGTCTGGATTTTGGAAAGGAGACCAGAATTCCATACTTGGTTGTATGCTTTCTCTAGGTAAAGGGAGACAAAGATGGTGGATTTACATCTGTTGAGTTGGTGGGAGAGAAGTTCGTAATCAGCAGAGAAGAAGAGGTGGAAGCCACACTGGATGACAGGAAGTACATGGTGTTGCTGCAGATGGCAGAGAATGAGTAGGGAGAATATGGATTAAAAGTTGTTGCTAAACAATGAGGGGATGCAGGTGAGTTGTATCAGGGGGTATCAATGGTGGTTTTTTGGCTTGAGGAAAAGATTTGGAGATTTTCCAATGCTCATGGTAGTAGCCAGTGGAGAGGATGATAGTATACAGAGTGGCAAGGGTGAAGAGAAAGGAGATGGGCATTCTTTGTGCTGGCGTTAGGTAACACAGTCACGCCAGGGTATGTTTGTATTTTCTGTGAAGTACTGCTGTTGTGTCCTGTGCTGTAAGTGGGGTTTCTAATCCTGTTTCTGGAAGGTGGGAGGCTAGGGTGGGACTGTGGTATCTCTGTGTTCTTACCAATAGGACACTGGGAGTAATCAAAGTGAGAAGAAGATTTCAGAGAGACAGGATGCGAAGTGTTTTGCTTGGCTCAGGTCGTCGGGTAAGGGAAGGTTGTTGTGAAGGAATGGATAGTGAGGCATGGCATGGGTGCCAGTAAGTCGGTGGAATGCTGTCTTGTACCTGGAAGAGTTATCTGGGAGTGTTGCGCTGAGTCTGCTGCATCTCTGGTGCCAGTCTTCTTCTTTTTTTGTTTTTTTGACACTGAGTAAATTTCTAAAATGTTTTTGTATTCACTGGTGGCATGTGAGTGCATCCCAGCCAGTCCCAAGCCCAGAGGAAGGAGCGATGTAAGTGATGTGATTTACAGAGGAGTATGGGTAGTGATGGGAGAGTGGGGTGATGAAGATAGATAATGTTAGTATGGATATGAGTGGTGACAGCATCTTACATGGTCTGTAGCAGGGAGACTGTGGCATGGAAGATATCAATGAATCGCTTCCATCTGGTGACTTTCAATCTAGGTATAAATAAGTTTCCAGTAGGCATTGCAGTTGATACAGCAATAGTCATGGACAACTTTTGGATGGATATTGGGATGGGGTGCATGGGTAAGGGGTAGTCTGCAGAATATGGCGAGGAGAACAGGTGGATGACCACTTCCAATTGGATAAAATACTTCTGCAGTGAGGAATCCAAGGAGGTTTGGAGATGCTAGGATGACATGGGGATGTTTTTTTTTTTCAGGATGAGTGTGCTGTGGGATAGTGACACTCACGTTGGAAGGATTTGGTCAATGGCAATAATATAGTAGGAAAATGATGGTCGATGTGGGTGAGGAAATCATAGAGGATGGGACTGTTGCATCAGATGTGGACGGTAGCACAGGTAAAGGTGATGGTTTTGAAGAAGAGCCTAAGGATAGGGTGTTTGGTGGGATAGTTGAATAATGATTGTGGCCAGGTGGAGGTGTTTCTGTAATGGTCAGTTTCTACTCCTCTTGTGGCCAGGGGAGAGGGTTATGAGTGTGGTAGAGGGTACAGGGAGAGGGACAGATGATGTGATGTGGTTGGAGGAACGTTACATTGAGGATGAAGGTATCAGTGTTATGTTCGGACAGTGTATGCATAAAAGAGGGTGGATGGCGGATAGGGAGTGGATGTTGCTATTGGGATACTATAGTGCAGTCACGCCATGATGAGATGATAGGAAGTGGATAGCGGGTCTTAGTAGTGGAGAGATTTATGCAAGTATGTCAACACAGGTGAAAACGAAGTGAACCTCGTTTTGGGAGTACTTCTGTTATGTCCTGTGCTGTGATTGGGGTTTTTAATCCTGTTTCCGGTATGTTGTTGAAGTACTGAAAGGTGGGAGGGTAGGGTGGGACTGTGGTATCTCTGTGTTCTTAGCAGTAGGGAACAGGGAGTAATCAAAGTGAGAAGAAGATCTCAGAGAGATAGGATGCAAAGAGTTTGGCTTGGCACAGGTCGTTGGGTAAGGGAAGGTTGTTGTGAAGGAATGGATAGTGAGGCATGGCATGGGTGCCAGTAAGTCGGTGGAATGCTGTCCTTACCTGGAAGAGTGGCTTGGGTGTTCACATGGAGTACTGAGAAGGCAGCAACGTAAATTTGCTGAAGAGTACAGGGGTTGTTGAGAGGGATTAATATTTTGGAATATGATGCCAAGAAACTAATGAGTCAGTGGCTCTAAAATTATTCTTATGAAAGAAGTAGACGTAATAAACTTCAGGGACCTTTCAGATAGTCCTGTTTCTCATATTCTGATTTATATTCTGAATAGAACAGCAAGTAATAGAAATAAAAATGAAACAGGACCAGACGTAAAGATCAGGAGTAAACCACAAGAGTATATCAATAAAATAAGGTCGAAGTAGAGAGGATATAAATGTAGATTGGCAATGACAAGGAAAGCGTTTCTGAAGAAGAGAAATTTGTTAACGTCGAATATAGATTTAAGTGTCAGGAAATCGTTTCTGTAAGTATTTATATGGAGTGTAGCCATTCATGGAAGTGAAAGGTGGGCGATAAATAATTTACACAAGAAGAGAATAGAAGCTTTCGAAATATGGTGCTACAGAAGAATGCTGAAGATTAGATGGGTAGATCACATAACTTATGAGGAGGCATTGAATAGAACTGGGGCAAAGAGGAATTTGTGGCACAACTTGACTAGAAGAAGAGATCGGTTGGTACGACATATTCAGAGGCTTTAAGCGATCACCAATTTAGTATTGGTGGGCAGCATGGAGGGTAAAAATCGTAGAGGGAGACCAAGAGATGAATACACTAAACAGATTCAGAAGCATGTAGGTTGCATTAGGTACTGGGAGATGAAGAAGCTTGCACAGGATAGAGTAGCATGGAGAGCTGCATCAAACCAGTCTCTGGATTGAAGACCACAACAACAATAAGGAACAGATAGCATAATTTATAGTGAGAAGGTGGTGATATGCAGTGGTCGTCGCTAGATGCCACATATCACTCGTCATTCCAAGTTATTTCCTATGAGAAACTAGTGCCATCTAGCTATTCACTATAAACTATATTATCTGTATTTTATTTTATTGAAATACTCTTGTAATTTACCTTTTATCATTACTTTGCATCCATCCATGTCTCATTTTCAATTTCATTATTTGCTGTTCTAATCAAAATATAAACTGGAGTACGAGAAACACGACAATATGAATGTTCTCCATGTTTATTACGTTTTCTTCCTTTGTAAGAGTAACTTCAGAGCCACCACAACTTGCCCTCACAGGCTCTATAACGCCCTCCAAATCCTCGAGCGCCATGCACTCCGCCTCGCCTTCCGTATCCACCTTCTGTCCCCCATGCACGTCCTCTATGACCACATCTCCTTCCCCCACCTTCTTCTTTTTCTTGAACACATCCACATCCTGTATATTGCCCGCCGACTCGATCCCCCGCCCCCTCCCCCCAGCCCCTTGTGTCACCACTTCCTCTCCACTCCCAGCCTGTTGTCGCATCTTTACAGTTGTTTCCTGCCCTCTCTCCATCTCTATACCCTCCACCTCCTTTCCCATCACAACTTGCAGCACCTACCGCTCCCGGATGATGAACTTCGATGTGCCGTCTACCCCTCCTACCAACTCTAACCCCACCTTCCTCCTGCCTCCTCCTCAGGGCTCCCTCTCCTCCCCCTCCGTTCTCCTGAGTGGCTTTCCTCCTCCTACACCCCCTCCCTCTCCCGTATTCCCCTTCAGTGTCTCTGCATTCCCTCCTGCCTTGAGTTCCCTCTTCAGCTCCCGCCCTGTTCGTCTCCTGCCCAATGGTGCGCCTCCTGCCCCTTTTTTTCCTCTTCCTACCACCCCCCAGCCCCCAAACTGCACCTTCCTCTCCTCTTTTTCCCTCGTCTCCAGTATCCAGTCCCTAGGAAGGTCCCTACAAGCGATTCTATTTTCTTCATGAGTGCTCCGTCGTTTACAGTGGTTTTTTAAGTGTCATGTCTGTGTGATTTTTATCCTGTTGCCGACTTGTGTTTGCCTCTAGTGTTTTCTTTTTTTCAAAGTGCACTTTGATTTGCCAGATGTGTTCTTTTAACTTTATGTCGACTTTTTGAACTGTGCTCCCAGTGCATGTCCCCATCTTAGTGTATATTTTAACTCCCATCATCTCCATTTACTGTGTTTTTATGTCCCCCTTTTTATCCCCCCTTTCTATGTAATCACCATTCTGTATTTTTGAAAAGCCAGTTGGCTGAAGAACAGTGGACTGAGCTGCTGCCAGCCCTCCCCTGCCTGTATGAGGCAGGAAAATGAAATTACAACACAGAAAAAAAACACAACATGTGCAGTGATAGGTTCAAAAATGGTTCAAATGCCTCTGAGCACTATAGGACTTAACATCTGAGGTCATCAGTCCCCTAGAACAGAACTACTTAAACCTAACTAACCTAATGACATCACACACATCCATGCCCAAGGCAGGATTCGAACCTGCGACCGTAGCGATCGCACGGTCCCAGACTGAAGTGCCTATAACCGCTCGGCCACTGCTGCCAGCAAATGATAGGTTCCGCCTTCACCTCCACCTCCACTCATTCTGTCAAATTCTGACTAGTTTTAAACTGTCAGAGGATAATTATGGTTTCAATATGGTTAAACATTAAAAATTCTTTGTTATATGCTGCTGAGAATGTTTTAAAGAACTGTACTTGTAAATGACATACTTTGACATTACTTTATCTCATTATCTGTACGCCTTGTATGCATTCCGTATATAGGGCGGTCAGAATCAGTATGAAAAACTTGCAATGGTGTTGAGGGACGTTGCGCTGAGAAATAATTATTAAGAAAAAAATTATGATGAATTGCGCAATTTCCGAGTTAATTAGCTTTGATGTTGGCCAATCAGGCCACTGCGTGAGCAGTTTTAAGCGGCCCACCAGATACAATTAGTTACAGATGATTGTACACGAGACTACTCAGTTTTGGCTGAGGCTCGATCCTTGCTACCATACTATGTACAATTTTTATATCACTATCTTGTTCTGGTTTAGGAAACCAAACAATGAACACGTCTGGCGTTACCGTCTCTGGCGGGCCGCAGTTTCGATTCGTGTTATTTTTACATGCTATCACTTCTGGCTGTGTAGCAGAATGAGACGCATGTAGTGTTTTTGTTACAACCTCTGTGCTTTGTTTTAAAATCTTAATGTGCGTAATGTGCTTGTACCCACTGTAGATTCTCAAGATAGCAATTGCGTAGGAGAAATTGGTAATTCTATTCAGAAAACTTTTTCGATCAAGACAATAAAATAAAAATTTAGTACACCATGGTTGCTCTCCAGATACCAAATTCCGTTCGAATTATTAATACGATGGTTGTTCAATAAGTAATGCCTCACTTTTTTTTCATAACATGTTTGGTGACAATATACATCTACGTGTCTTGTCCATGTCCTGTTTTTCTACATAGTCTCCATCACGCTCTATGGCCGTACGCCAACGTTGTGGAAGAACATGTATTCCCTGCTGGTAAAAGCTGTTGTCCTATAGGCGTAGCCATGTTTTCACTGCATGACTGACACTCTCGTCATCTTCAAAGTGTGTTCCCCGTACTGAATTTTTAAGCGGCCCAAAGAGATGGAAATCCGAGGGTGCAAGTCTGGACTGTAGGGTGAGTGAGGCAAAGATGTCCAACCCAATTTGGCGATGTGTTCCTGGGTTCTCGGATTTTTGTGTGGGCTTGCTTTATCGTGTTGGAGCAAGATCTGTTCTGGATTCTTCTCGAATCGAACACTTCCGAACTTCTTGAGTTTATTCAGAGTATTCATGTATGCCTCCGAAATGATGGTGGACCATCTTGGCATCACATCCACGAGAATGACGGCATCACAATCCCAGCAGACTGTCTGCATGATTTTTCCGGCAGAGGGGGTTGTCTTGAATTTCTTCTTTTGTGATGAATGAGGATGACGCCACTCCATGCAGTGCCTTTTTGTTTCCGGCGCAAAGTGATGCACCCAGATTTCTTCCCCCATAACGATCCGTGACAGAAAGGCCTCTCCATCGGTCTGAAAACGCTCCAACAATGCACATCAAATGGCCTTTCTTTGAATTTTGTGGTCCACTGTTCATTCGTGGAACCGATCATGAGCACCTATTTGAATATCCGACAGTCTCGAGCACTGCAGACGCAACTTCCAATGCTGACCGACCACTGTAGAGCCAATTGTCGAGGTGTGATGCGCCAGTCGGCACGAATAATTGTATCCGCATGATTCAGCACGTCTGGAGCAGTTGCCGTAATAGGATGTCCCGAGCGTGGCTGGTCATAGGGCTCTGTTTCTGCATGTCCTGAGGCTGTAACTTACTTTACCCATCGCCCAACTGTACTCCTATCATTTGCAGCATCGGCATATACTGCACACAAACGTTTATGGATGTTCACCACTGTTTCTTTTTTTACAGACAACAATTCAATAACAGAACGCTGCTTGTAACGTGAGTCGTATGTAGACGCCATTTTGACTCTGTACTACAGCTCTCCCATTTGCCAAAAACTTTCGGAACTTCACCGGCGCACAAAATCGCTCTGAGCACTATCGGACTTAAATTCTGAGGTCATCAGTCCCCTATAACTGAGAACTACTTAAACCTAATTAACCTAAGGACATCACACACATCCATGACCGAGGCAGGATTCGAAACTGCGACCGTAGCGGTCGCGCGGTTCCAGACTGAAGCGCCTAGAACCGCTCGGCCACGACGACCGGCGCACAGAACTAACATCAAATGTGAAGCACTTACATAGACGTTTGTCTATGTATGTTAATGACTTTATGAAAAAATGTGGGACATTACTTATTGAACGACCCTCGTAATTTCATGACGTTTTTTGGCCAACATAGGCAAGGCGGATTAACGACGAGGGCCGGTGTGCCAGCAAGCCTGCATGTGATTTTTAAGCAGTTTTCCATATCCCAATTGGTGAATACTGTGCTGGTCCCCACGTCCCGCCTCTGTTACACGACTCGCAGATATTTGAAAACGTTCGCACTAGCCGGCCACTGTGGCCGAGCGGTTCTAGGCGCTTCAGTCCGGAACCGCGCTGCTGCTACAGTTGCAGGTTCGAATCCTGCCTCGAGCATGGATGTGTGAGATGTTCTTAGGTTAGTTAGGTTTAAGTAGTTCTAAGTCTAGGGGACTGATGACCTCAGATGTTAAGTCCCATAGTGCTTAGAGCCATTTGAACCATTCGTTCGCACTTGCAAGGCTTACACTAGATGCAGACAGCTGGGGTACACTAATTCCGTCCCAGGGGTACGGGGTGGCGACAGGAAGGGCATCCTGCCACCCTCTGATACTAACATCGCCAAATCCATAGTAACAGGGCCGACCCCGCATTGAAGTGGGACAAAGGCCCAAGAAAATGATGAATGATGATGATGTACAGACAAACAAATAATTGCAATTTCAGAAAATTTGGACAATTTATTCAGGAGAAAGAGCTTCACAGATTAAGCAAGACAGCAACAGGTTGGTCCACCTCTGGCCCTTATGTAAACTGTTATTTGGCTTGACATTGTTTGACAGAGTTTTAGGCTGTACTCCTGAGCGATATCTGTCCAAATTCTATTCAATGGGCGCGTTAGATCGTCAAAATCCCGAGCTGGTTGAAGAGACCTGTTACAGACGTTCCCAGTTGAGGATTGATCTGGCGATCTTGTTGGCCAAGACTGTTTGGCAACCCCGAAGACAAGCAGTAAAAAAGATTTTGGAAATTTTTTGTAAGTACTGTGGGACCAAACTGCTGAGGTCATCGGTACCTAGGCCTACGAACTACTTAATTTAACTTAAACTAACTTACGCTAAGGACAACACATACACACACCCATGCCCGAGGGGGAAATCGAACCTCCGACGACGGCAGCCGTGCGAACCGTGACAAGACGTCCAAGGCAGCACGGCTACCCTGTGCGGCAAGCAGTAGAAACTCTTGCTTAAATGTAAGCCCAGGATGACCTTCCATGAAGTGCAATAAAACGGGGCGTATAACATCGTCCACGTACCGCTATTCCGTACGGGTGCCGCGGGTGACAACCAAAGGATTCCTGCTATGAAATGAAATGGTACCCCAGATCAATACTCCTAGTGATCGGGCCGTATGGTGGGTGACACTCAGGCTGGTGTGACACCACTGTCCAGAGCGTCTGCAGACACATGTTTGCTGGTCACTGGGGCTCAGTTCCAAGTGGAACTCATCGCTGAGTACTATTCTACTCCAGTCAGTAAGATTCCAGTCCAGAGACGTGAGGGTACGTTCCAGACAGTAGTGGGATACATCCTGATTGTCGCCTGCCATACTGTCTGACTACCAGTAGTGATGGTCTGGGTTGTCATTTCTTTTCATAGCAATGCCCCATTGGTTGTCATTCTCGGCACTGTTACAGGACAGCGGTATATCGACGATATTCTATGCTCTATTTTGTTGTCCTTCGTAGAAAGCCACTCTCGGCTTAGATTTCAGCTAGATGATGGCACCTCCCACACTGAAGGAGCTTCTACTGATTGTCTTCGTGCTTGCCAAACCCCACACTGATCGTCAAGGTCGCTGGGTCTCTGCCAAATTGAAAACTTTTGGGATATTATGGGCAGGCCCCTCGAACCAGGTCGGGATTTTGACGATCTAACGCACCAGTTGCCCAGAATTTGGCACGATATTCCTCAGGAGGATATCCAACAACTCTATCAGTTACGCCAAGCCGAATAATCGCTTGCATTAAGGCACAGAGATGGACTAAGGCGTTACTGATATGCGCAATTTGTGAAGCGCTTTCTCCAGAATAAATCATTCAATTTTGCTCCTGAAATTGTAATCATTTGGTTGTCTGAACATGTAATCACACCCACCGATTCCCGTCCCATTCGGATAATTCCTTCGTGGTGCGTCGGTTTTTTCTTTTCTTTTTTTTTAGTGTATCTAGCTTTGGCAGAACAGATTCGTCATGTTTGGCTCTCCCACAGTATGTTAGTGATTAAATAAGTGCACTGATAACTATGGCTTATCTTTCGTTTACCTCAACAGTGGGATTTTGTCCCGAATCGCATGCATTCGAGTAGTTGCTGTTGGTAAGGTATGTAATCATATGTGTTGGACAGAGTTTTTAACTCAAAGTGATTTGAACCCTGACGACGCAGTTTTTTCGCAAGGTGCACTATCATCTTCATGACAGGCTCACGTTGTCCTGCTAGCAGTGTTATCACATGCAGCTGTTCATAGGACGAGCTCTAAGCACTTCCGGAGGTAGATGTCAGGTGAAAAAAAGTTAAGATAGAATGTCTAGAGACAGTACATATTTTCCGCGGCTGCTTGATACGACAGTGATTCCTCATACTATCTCTCTTTGCGTCTACCCGTTCGATACCAAATACTCTGCGATGCTTCTGCCTCTGTCTGTGGTTTTAAGATAAAATGTTTATTTTTATTAATGTCGACGATCTTGCCGCGGTAATGGAACGCAGTGTGCAGATAGCTACTTAATGTTTATGGCCAAAGTGGTTTCCAGGTACTTTTGCATTCTGTTCCTGAAAATATTGTTCATCCAAAACATATGTAAAAAAATGATTATGATATAAGGTTGATTTCTGGTTACGGTACTTGACTCTTGAGAACTTAAGTTCAGTTAATAGTTTATTAAATAGTTTATTATCTTCAGATATGTGTGCAGAGTGTGGTGAACTGTAGAACTAGTTGGGAATAACTGACTCCCTGAATTAAATTCTACCATGTCCCACCGAAGCACCGGCTAACTGTCCTAGATTCCAACAACGTTTAGAGGATACAGTCCACTATCACTCCCAGCGCTAAATCCCTTCAAAAGTTGAAGTATCACGAGTTGCTCATTGTGCGCCAAACACAAAATCACTCCGAAAGCTGAAGTCCTCAAGTTAGCATATCTCACGACAAAACCTTTATCAATGAGACTAGACAACCTACGAAACTGACAGAGTTACCTGACACAAATGCATCTATTTCAGTTATCTCCCCCCACCCCTCCCCCGCCACCACCACCACATTCGAGTTTGGAAGGGCAACACTGTTTTGATGCATCAGACACGAAAAGTTCAGCAACACATGATATTTACTAAATAATTGTACCATGATATTAACGCTTAATTTCTGTTCAAATTGGTATTAAACAGTATGTATCTATCTTAAGTATCCCATGAATCATCGTGATTTGTAGCAGTTATATTACGTAATTATCTTTGAAAAGAGTCAAAACACATGTTAATTTTATGCTGACACAATAATTAGGGCGTCTCTCACATCCCTCTTTCCAGTTATGGACTCAGGACTGCACGTCTGTTCCTCGGATAATTGACGATCCTAATATTCGCATTCAGTGTCATCTAATTTTGATCTTCGTTTACATTTATATTCGTTACAATACCTAGGTCTCAATATTAGTGCATACTCTTGTATGAAATATTCCGTTAATTTTGTAGATTCTCAACGGTAATCAAATATGGTAATTAGTGATGGCCTCCCGTCAGCTAAGCAAACTTGTGAATAATGAAGGGATATTCATTTATTAGCAAGAGATTATCATATCAGAGCAAAACAATGCTAATAAATTCCTGTTTATTTAAAGTATTCTGACTGAAAAGCGGGGTACCAACTGCCTCATCCTACCTTCCTCAGCACCTTTAAGAATATTCCCAAAAATTATGGCATTCGAAAATATTCGCCCTTTTTTTTAGCATGCAACTCATCTCAAACTCCCATATGCTCCTCTGTCTGTAACTCACTCACACTCATTAGTTCATCGCTGTAAGTCACTCATACCCACCCACTCGATTGCCCTTTGTCATTTACCCATTCAGCCCAACTCATTTTCATCTCTTTGCGTCTCCCCGTCATTGTCTACAGTGACACAGAAACAGTCCCCTTCGTTCTGTTCTACTATTACAGTCTCCCCTTACTGTCACTATCTCTCTTTTACTGCTAATATCTCATTCCTTTCTTCGTACTGCTGCTCTCTCTTCTCACTTTCAAGATCTTTCTCTTCCTCGTTGTCATTGTCATGTACTCTGTTTCTCACAATGACTGGCTAACATCCACTTTCATTTTACCTTTCTCTTTATCACCCCCCCCCCCCACCCTCCCCGGCGCTGTCTCCTTCATTCTTTTCCTAGCATCGTTCTGTCACTGTCAACTATGTCACTGTGTACCTGTCTTTCTCCCACACTGCCATTGTCTCTTTCGCCCTTTCTATAACGCAACCACTGTCTACTATCTTCCAGTATTTCAGTATGTCTGTCTGTCTGTTTGCCATTGCCAATGGCTTCTTCTCACTCAGCATAAAAATGGATGGATATGACCGCATGCCAAAATTGCTGGTAAAATTTTCAACGGTGTTGAGGATGGTAGAACGCGGTCGCTGGCACCCCTCTTTACAGTCTTTTAAATAAACAGGAACATATTCGCCTTTATTGTACTCCAATAGGAGCATTTTTCCGCTGAGTGTCTTCTTCTCCCTCCTGCAGCTAAGTATGTAACTCACATGAAAAGAAATACTCTACTGGTCGTTAAAATTGCTACACCATCAAGAAATGCAGATGATAAACGGGTATTCATTGGACAAATATATTATACTACAACTGACATGTGATTACATTTTCACGCAATTTGGGTGCATAGATCCTGAGAAATCAGTACCCAGAACAACTACCTCTGGCCGTAATAACGGCCTTGATACGCCTGGGCATTGAGTCAAACAGAGCTTGAATGGCGTGTACAGGTACAGCTGCCCATGCAGATTCAACACGATACCACAGTTCATCAAGAGTAGTGACTGGCGTATTATGACGAGCCAGTTGCCAGGCCACCATTGACCAGACGTTTTCAGTTGGTGAGAAATCTGGATAATGTGCTGGCCAGGGCAGCAGTCGAACATTTTCTGTATGCAGAAAGGCCCGTACGGGACCTGCAACATGCGGTCGTGCATTATCCTGCTGAAATGTAGTGTTTCGCAGGGATCGAATGAAGGGTAGAGCGACGAGTCGTAACACATCTGAAATGTAACGTCCACTGTTCAAAGTGCCGTCAATGCGAACAAGAGGTGACCGAGACGTGTAACCAATGGCACCCCATACCACCACGCCGGGTGATACGCCAGTATGGCGATGACGAATTCACGCTTCCAATGTGCATTCACCGCGATGTCGCCAAACACGGATGCGACCATCATGATGCTGGAAACAGAACCTGGATTCATCCGAAAAAATGGCGTTTTGCCATTCGTGCACCCAGGTTTGTCGTTGAGTACACTATCGCAGGCGCTCCTGTCTGTGATGCAGCGTCAAGGGTAACCGCAGCCATGGTCTCTGAGCTGATAGTCCATGCTGCTGCAAACGTCGTCGAACTGTTCGTGCAGATAGTTGTTGTCTTGCAAACGTCCCCATCTGTTGACTCAGGGATCGAGACGTGGCTGCACGATCCCTTACGGCTTAGAGCCATGCGGATAAGATGCCTGTCATCTCGATTGCTAGTGATACGACGCCGTTGGGATCCAGCACGGCGTTCCATATTAACCTCCTGAACCCACCGATTCCATATTCTGCTTACAGTCATTGGATCTCGACCAACGCGAGCAGCAATGTCGCGATACAATAAACCGCAATCGCGATAGGCTACAATCCGACCTTTATCAAAGTCGGAAACGTGATGGTACACATTTCTCCTTCTTACTCGAGGCATCACAACATTTCGCCAGGCAACGCCGGTCAACTGCTGTTTGTGTATGAGAAATCGGTTGGAAACTTTCCTCATGTCAGCACGTTGTAGGTGTCGTCACCGGCGCCAACCTTGTGTGAATTCTCTGAAAAGCTAATCATTTGCATATCACAACATCTTCTTCCTGTCTGTTAAATTTCGCGTCTGTAGCACGTCATCTTCGTGGTGTAGTAATTTTAGTGGCCAGTAGTGTATAAAGATATCAAGAAAATTTTCCAGTTTGATCGAGATCGGAATCTTAGGAATATGTAGTAAGAATTTTGTCAATTTTCTGTGTGTGGCGGTCTCAGAATCCTCATCTGCGAATTCGTCCGCCGGTGACGGCGAAAATATAGCAACGAAACCATTTTTGTGAAACTTTCCGAGGAACTGCCCATGAACTAATGCTCCGTTTGCCTAAGCAGAAGGAAGAGTGTAACATTCATACTTCGTCCCTGTACTGTAGGAAAGTGACAGGCCATCCTTCAGTTCAGTATACAAATGGCCCCTAGACCAACTGCTATCCGAAACACTTGACACTTTTTATCACATGCATACCGACAGATAGCTCTCACCGAAATCTGTCTCTTCCGCTAAGGTATACCACGCTGACTTAGAAATATCAAGAAAGTGGCACGAATGATTTTGTGGATGTAGTCAGCGCTGTTCATCGTTCCCAAAAAACGGCAGAGGTATAAGATAACTTTTGACTATGGCCTTCCATGCCACACTGCGCAAAGTTGATCCTGCGAGTCAATGTTCGGTGCACACCGGTGGTTGCCACTATCATGAACGACAATGCTCTCTGCAGTAACTGTTAATCACACCGCGGAGGACTGTTCTCGTTACTGTCTCTCCACTAGTGCCTCTCATAGCGTCATTGAATACGGCGTACATGTTGGTTAAATATGAAGGGAATCCAGGTAGCTTATTTCCACGAAACAGATCGTAAGTCTCTTAATAGATACTCAGGGCACAACATTGTTGATAGTATGTCCTGTAGTCGCCATGCATTCAGAAATGACTGCTCGTCATTACTGGAACTTTGCTACCGGCCAGACCCACGACTATGAATATGCATTCCTCGGATGGTGCACCGCCAGTGACATACAGCTGACACTTTGCGTCCAGTCTGTTCAGCAATTTTTCTAACGGACGGTTCAGACTTCCGTAGGCCCGCAATACAACCTTGTTCGAATTAATTATACGCCTTTCAGACACGTTCATAAAATTTACTAATACAGTACGACTCTTGAAGCGACAAAACACTCACCATTAAACCACACACGCCTCTTACATGCTCATTATGCTCCTAGTATGCCGTCCACAGCATTGCGGCAGCTCTCAGTGACTTTATTTAAACGGCCATTGTATGGTATCACTATATTACATCTTTGTAGATGCATGAACGACAGGTATGTCCACAATCTATTAAATAATCCATAGTTTTGTCACAACGTGCGACAAGAAAGAAACAGAGACAGTCGCAAATAGAAAACGAAAGAAGTAGTGTTGTGCCTTCGCCTTCTTCCTCAGAGAGCATGTCGTGGGTTGTAGAGGTATCTAAGCTGACTAAAGTACCGTTACCGATACCAGCGTCTGCTATTCCATCTGTGACTATCGCCGACAACAGAATTGACAAATGTATTACTAGAGCAGTGCATGTTCTGCCGCTTTCACTGTTAGAAACAAAATACTGAAGAGATTCCTTCCAGAAGATACGAGCTAATTATGAGCCATTTACGCGTCACGCACTTGCAGGAAGCCTTCTATACGCTGATTACCACCGTCTGTACGCAGCTGTTATGCAGAAGATCCAGAAGTCACATTATCTCGTAGTAATTGTGGATGGCTAAACAGATGTTACCGGCCAAAGTGTGATTAATTTCGTAATTACCACACTGCATCCAATCTTTTAAAAGAGTATTCATGTTGGAGGGCCAAAGGGTGCTTCCCAACAGTGTGCGGATACTATCAACGACGTTATCGATAAGATACATTGAAAAGTTCGTTGCTGTTATAACAGACAGCGGTTTAAATATACTGGCTGCAGCAAACATTTTCCACCAACGATAGCCGCAGATCGCCAGCATAGGCTGTGCATCGCACACCATCAGCCAACTTATGAAAGACGTTATGGCTATAAAACCACCTCATCAACTTTACTGTGTGTGCCCAAAAGGGTTGTTAAATCTCTGGAGTACAGCCATGCTGCCGATGCAATACTGGAGGCTAAGAGGATAGAGAAATACCTCACATTATCCGTCACAGTCAATAGCCACCGCGAACGCGGTGGGCTGCTGTAGCAATATGTTTTGATAGCTTGTTACAGAAAAGGGAAACTGCTCTGGGAACAACTGTTTTTCCCAAGTGCAGCTCGACAAGGTCGTGAAGACTGCCGCACCAGAGAATGAGTCGTGATAGAAACTAGAAGAGGCTTTCCGGTAACCGTAACACAATTATGCCCGACGCTAAAACGCGAGCAGAAGCAGACAGTACTATTTTGTCGGAAGCTTTTTTCTGTGACATCTTCTCACAAAGAGGCAGTGCTGCATGAGACTAAATTATCTTCTTCTGAAGGCCAATAGGTTATAAGAGATGGCGTGAAAAGTAGGAAAGAGTTTAGGTGCAATACGATCCACCCTGCAGCAAACCTTCTGGACCCGCGATATGAGGTAGGATCTCTTACTGCAAATGAAGAAAGTCAAGCAATGAACTATGTAGCAACTCTAAGTAATTTTCTCCAATTTGATTCCGGAATTCTTGTTGCAAATCCAGCGCAGCATCGAGCTGGTGTTAAATTCTTTTGGAAAGATTTTCTCTGGGCTGCTGTTGATTCCGTGTCTCCACCGAGTTGGTGGACTGTGCCCTAAGCAAACTTTGTGCACTTTGGCAGCCACGATTTTAAATGTACTACCTTCGTTAGAACGCAACTGGTCCATTCATGGACGGATTCAAGCCAAAGCTTAAAGCTTGGCTCCAGTACGAACAGAAAAATTGTTGACAGTGCGGTGGAAGTTCAGATACAATCCTGGTCGAACAGATATACGGAAACCTCAAGTGCCTTTATTTCATCGCGTGGGAACTCAGTGTTTCTATATTGCAAATGAGTCAATAACTGTGTGAGTATTTGACAAATCAGTTGATATTTAACTTCAAGCTACAAGGAAGTGCTGCTATCTTCTGTTTCCTGCTGTTATTTCGTCTGTTGCAAGTGCAAAACTGTTTCACCAACTGCAACATGTTCCCCAATGTTGTGGGGAAGGCTAACTACAGGCTGCGTTTCATTGGCAGGACGCTTAGAAAATGTAACAGACCTACTAAGGAGACTGCCTACACTACGCTTGTCCGTCCTCTTTTAGAATACTGTTGTGCGGTGTGGGATCCTTACCAGATAGGACTGACTAAGTATATCGAAAAAGTTCGAAGAAAGGCAGCACGTTTGTATTATCGCGAAATATGGGAAAGAGTGTCACAGAAATGATACAGTATTTGGGATGGACATCATTAAAAGAAAGGCGTTTCTCGTTGTGACGGAATCTTCTCACAATATTCCAATCACCAACTTTCTCCGCCGAATGCGAAAATATTTTGTTGACACCGACTTACATAGGGAGGAACGAGCACAAAGATAAAGTAAGGGAAATGAGAGCTCATACGGAAAGATATAGGTGTTCATTCTTCCCGCGTGCTATACGAGATTGGAATAATAGAGATATGTGAAGGTGGTTCGATGAACCCTCTGCTAGGCACTTAAATGTGATTTGCAGAGTATCCATGTAGATGTATATGTAGAACACGGTCGCGTATACAAACAGTGATCCAATACTGTCAAATGTTTTTTATTCCAGTCTTTGATCACAATATCAATTCTTTAGACGATGACCGGTTTCAGTCCGTAATGACCATCTTCAGATGGACATGGTGTAAAAAACATCTGAGGATGGTCATTACGGACTGACACCGGTCATCGTCTAAAGAATTGATATTGTGATCAAAGACTGGAATAAAAGCATTTGCAAAACTGTTGCCTGGAACAAATTTATTTTGATATGAAGGAATTATTTCACACAATAACCGTAAATGTTGAGTCTAAAATATAGAATATAATCTCTTAAGATGTACGAGGCCCATTTGAAACGTAATGCCTCCAAAATTTTTATGTCAAACTCTTAAAGCCATCTAAATAAAAAAAAAAAACGTTTTCAACACTGCGCATCTTTATTCTTCATGTGTACATATCTGCAGTCGTCTGCCGCTAGAGGGTTTCGAATTGCAGCGTGTAACATGGCATTGTGTAATGCAACTATGTCGGTGGATAAGAAACAGCGTGCTGTAATCCAGTTTCGAATTCAAAGAGTACGTCCACACATGAGGCATCCTCACCTTCAGCATCACAATGTAAGACCACACATGACCGCTGTGGCATCTGCAGCAGTCCGATATCTTCTCGTCACTCTCACCGTTCATTCTTCATATAGTCCGACGTACCCCGTTCGATTCCCATTTGTTTCCAAAACATAAAGAACACCTACGAGGACTTCACTTTGATAGTGATGAAGAGGAGAAAATGAGGTTAAGTTGTGGCCCCATTAACAAAGTCAGACATTTCACAGAGGCGGTATCAACAAACTGGCATCTTGTTGGGAGAAACGAGTTCATCGCCAGAGTGACTATATTGGGAAACACTGTAAATATGTCAACATGGACAGTAAAGATGTAGAATGCTACTAACGTCTGTTGTAATTAAAAAGCTTCAAGATTTTTCATTTAAAAATTCTGAGTCATTACTTTCCAGCACGTCCTTGTTTTTTTCCTCAGCCCATCCATCTGTACTATTTAAACCAGTTATTAAACAATTTTCAACCAACTTTTTCTTTTGACTAATCTTACTGCACCGTTTTCAACCACCGGCGAAACTCTAACTATAGATAATGATGTGACTCTAGATAATGAGTTACGCTCTGCACTAAGTTGTGCACATGCACGTTGTGGTTGGTTATCGAGACATTATAGACAGAATTGCTCCGTTATTGACATTGTAAGGAGGACAATGATGCATTCGTTGTGGAATTATGTGCGCCGTGTCCAATAATCTACATGTGGCCTCTGAATTGTGGCAAATAAAGAACATCTCAATAAAGTCGGCTATTTTAGACGGTACAGGATTTAAAACTCTGGGGTTCCCCAGCTGGATGCTGGTTATCACTGTCAGCCCTCTGAAAACAAATCTCTTGGCTAGCTTCGAAAATGACGGTGGAGCGCGATGGTAGAAGGTTGTGTGCCAAAGGGAAATTCGTCTTTGTTTCGTTCCTTGGATCGCAAAGACGATACAAATTTCTGACGGAAAATCTTCAGTCTCAAGGTGTCTTTCGTGCCACTAGAATGAATGGGTACTGCGACGAAATAGTCGTTAGCGATTAGTATGCGTGGTATCTGCCACACCAGTGTTCTTTTAGGCTTGCTCAAGTTTCAGCGCTCTGTTTAACTCTAGTTGTATATCCACAGTTATCCTTGGGAATCAAATATGGCAGGTCTTATAAAAATACTCACAGCGGCTCGGATGGTGTGCTGGCACGAGTAATACTTAATACACATGTAGGAATGGGCAATGTGTATGAGGATAATTTATATGCAAAGGAAAAAGGTAATAGTAACACAACACTTGAAGCCTGGTAAAATCTCTAGCTGGAATCAAATTGAAGTGCCAAAATGACTTCGGTATTCGGAAGTATGAAAGAGCTACAATATTACCAAAGTCACCGTCCCGTGCAGCATCTTTCGCTGCCACGGTTAATGAGCTTGGACACAACGCAACTGTCTCTGCACAAACAGACGATAGTGTTGAGAAAGAGAGGCGAGATTTTTGAAGATGGTGATTCCTCGCGCCAATAAGGCGGCCCATTGGAGACAATCTGAAAAAGAACAGGCAAGTGAGGTAGCGATTAACACTAGTAACTGACAGTGTAGCTACAAAGGCGAATCAGTACAGAAAACTTTGATTTTCACTCCGACTGTAAAAATATGAGTGTCAGGTTTGTGCCAGAATCAAACAGGTGGACAAAGACGAATGAATCCCTGTATCCCCAAAAGATAGTTGGTCATGTTCACATAAAGTCACTTACTGGCCAAAAAATAATCCCCTATCGAAATAGGACAGACCACAAGACACACCAGGTCGTTGCTGTTTGGCTCAACAGATGACGACTATACGACACAGGATCTCGATAGCTGATCGATAGAACCAGCAAGTGTCTCAAGAGATCCTATAGTACGACGTATCACCAATGGGTTCAGCGCAGATGTGAACGAGCTGATGCTCTGACTTACCATAGCACTGTGTTCAGCGGCTATTGTCTCCAATGGGCCTCATTATTGGTGCGAGGAATCACCATCTTAAAAAATCTCGCCTCTCTTTCTCAACACTATCTTACAAACAGTTACTGTTATAGCCACTGCTTAATCGATTTCATTAATTAAACGCTATTGGACGGACATAGGATTTAACCCTTTTCCACCAGCGTGCGAGTCTGATGCTTCTAAGAAATCCTCAGCTACGTTGTTGTTTAAGAAATGACTTGCATGGGGAGCTTTAAGGGGCAGTGGGCTGTCCAACCTGATTACTGGGGCTGTAGCTGTAGCAGCCTTATCAGTGTACAGTCCTAAACCAATTACGCTTCTCGTGATGCCGATCGATTCACTATTCAGAGGAGACTGCAGACCCTTGCTACATACACTATACAGGATTTCCTAATTAGATTAGACACTCAACGGAACTATTACAGGCTTGGTTACCAAAGTAAGCCTCTCAGCCTGGACTTAGAAACACAGGCAATATAAGGAAATGTTCTCACATTATCGTCTCATATACATTTTACTTACTCTGCGTGACTGGAAATGGATTCGATGGATTTTCTTGAAATACTGCACTGCTTACTTATTAAACGAACTGGCAGACTTTTGACTCCTTTGTCAGTGATATGTGAACGACACTTTCGTACGAATTGTCAAATGCTCTATTCTGCATATTTTTAAACTGGTGTATGAATTTCATTACTTTAGTGCGTCGTTAGTTGCAGGGAGTAGTGCAATGGATTTGATCTCCACCTGGCCGAAATTTGTATTCAGTGCCTTAAACACGGCTTCGCTCCACTCGGATTTTTTTAATAGCCAACACAACTATTCTCTCAGATTATTTTCTGTTACAGTCCAGCTATCTTTATCATTATCTAAGTCTGTAAGACCACTCTTATGACTGGGAGTGATGGATTATAATCTTATCCCTCATAATTACCCTATCCTCATATTAATCTTTCTTCTGCTAGCCAGCTTGTTGAGCGTTAAAGTTCAACTTTTACATGACTGGACCTGACTTCATTTCACATAGCTTTGAGGCTTCTCTGTTGAGCTAAGTCCGCTGAGTGTTCTTACTCGTAGGTTTAAAGAATCGTTCTGTCTGCCGTAGCAAATATACAGATTAGCTACTGAGACTTGTAGCTATGGTCTGGCAGTGAAGTTCCCTCTCATTATGCCAACAGAAAGGTTTTAATGGCGAAAGTATCTAAAAAATTCCATAGATGTATGCCAACACTGAGGGGAACCTTAGAGGAGTTTTTGGAGCCTGTATAAACTCTGGAATAACTGTATTTATTTATTTATCGTATGATACATACCACATATAAGATAAAATATTGTTTATACAGGGACATTTTAATGGTGAAAGACAAGCAAATTCATGGTCAAAAATAAAATACAACCGTTAACTAAATTTTAATATCTAATTTTCAGTCCACTCTGTAGCAGCTGGGGATAATTTGAGCACGTCCACGAAGTTACCTTAACATGCTCGTTTTTGGCAAACTTGATCGATATGGAATACTGTCTAGCGCTCCGCACCACAGTCACGATGGCGTGTATGTAGTGTATCCAAGTTAAACAGCAAATCCGCACTTCTGCCCTAACCTGTACGTATTCTTTTGACAGCTGTCCATTCTTTACGTGGCAACTCCAAGCTGCTAGATTTATTAGCCATGTTAATATGGCTATTAATACTCTGAAGAGCCAAAGGAACTGGTTCACTTGCCTAATGTCGTGTACGGCCCTCGCGAGCTCGCAGAAATGCAGCAACACAACGTGACATGTACTTGACTAATGTCTGAAGTAGTGCTGGAGGGAACTGACACCATGAATCTTGCGCGGCTGTCCACAAAGCCGTGACAGTACGAGGGGGTGGAGATCTCTTCTGAACAGCACGTTGCAAGGCATCCAACATATGTTCAATAATGTTCATGTCTTGGGAGTTTGGTGGCTAGCGGAAGTGTTTAAATTCAGAAGAATGTTCCTGGAGTCACTCTGTAGCAATTCTGGACGTGTGGTGTGTCGCATTGTCTTGTTGGAATTGCCCAAGCCCGTTGGAATGCACAATGGACATGAATGGATGCAGGTGATGAGACAGGATGCTTACGTACGTGACACCTGTCAGAGTCATATCTAGACGTATAGTATCATGAGACCCATACCACACCAACTGCCCACGCCCCAGCCAATTAAAGAGCCACCACCAGCTTGAACAGTCCCTGCTCACGTGCAGGGCCCATGCATTCATAAGGCTGTCTCCATACCCGTGCACGTCCATCCGCTCGATACAATTTGAAACGAGGCTCGTCCGACCAGGCAACTTGTTTCCAGTCGCCAACAGTCCAGTGTCGGCGTTGACGTGCCAGGCGAGGCATAAAGCTTTGTGTCGTGCAGTCGTCAAGGATACACGAGTGGACCTTCGGATCCTAAAGCCCATGGCGATGATGTTTCGTTGAATGGTTTGCACGCTGACACTTGTTGATGGTCCAGCATTGAAATCTGCAGCAATTTGCCGAAGGGTTGCTCTTCCGTCACGTTGAATTTTTCCGGCCGCAGCGATGTCGGAGATTTGATGTTTTACCGGATTCCTGATATTCGTGGTGTCACTCGTAAAATGCTCGTACGGGAAAATTTCCATTTCATCGCTAGCTCGGAGATGCTGTGTCCCATCAATCGTGCGCCGACTATAACACCACGTTTAAACTCACTTAAATCTTGATAACCTGCCACTGTAGTAGCAGTAACCGATCTAAAAACTGCGCCAGACACTTGTCGTCTTATATAGGCGTTGCCGACCGCAGCGCCGTATTCTGCCTGTTTAGATATCTCTGTAATTGAATATGGAAGCCTATACCAATTTCTTTGTCGCTTCAATGTAGTTTCTGGCACTGTGTTTCTCCAAACGTCTAGCCATTGAATTTGGACGGTAAAATAAATAAATAAATGTCGGGTGACTAGGGCCTCCCGCCGAGTATACGGTTCGCAGGGTGCAAGTCTTTCCATTTGACGCCACTTCTGCGATGGGGATGAAATGATGATGATTAGTACAACACAACACCCAGTCCCTGAGCTATGAAAATCTCCGACACTGCCGGGAATCGAACCCGGCCCCAAAGGATTAATAGTCTGTTGCGCTGACCACTTCACCTACCGGGGGCGGATGACGGTAAAATTAGTAGAGACTAGATCCTCAGCTAATCTGAATGCAGGGTGGCAGGACTCCAGTCTTGTTTAGGAGACACCAGCATTATCTTTGCGGATGGGCAGGAGCGGTACACCATTGATCTTCTTGTGTTCACGTGCCAAGGCCTCTTGTCGGCGGAGTTGTCGGGCATAAATGGTGCTGAGCATTGGAGTCAGTTGGAGGGGGGTAACGCAATCAATGATGACTATCATTGTTGCGCTGAATATCTAGTTCCCTTATATGATGGCTATCGATCCATAACTAGTGCACCATATTCTGGTGTGCTATTCAATATACCCAGGGCCGAGTATCGGAGAACTGTGGCTGATGCAGCCAGGTCGGTCCGAAGAGCTTCTGTATTATGTTGTTCCTTGAGACAACCTCACCAGCTGTACTGGTCAACTGCTGTTGGTAGGTAAGAGTCCTTCCAGTGTAGTACCTAGTTGGTTTGAGAAAGTATTGTATTTAATTTAAAACCTAGTAAAATTTATTTGGAGTTTTCGATTCAAATTTTTATTATTCAGATGGAATCAAAAACATTCCGTCCTTCATGCATTTGGGGTCAGTCTCCACTTTCTGTAGTATTCTTCATGGCTTGCCAGGTATTCGAGAACACACTAGTTTGCAAAACGTAAAGACAAAAGTGACTGTTGTATGACGTGTCACTGGCAAGTAACATACGCAGATGAGACTCGGACCATAGATGGAAAGAAATGCTTTAGTATAGTACAGAAGGCAAGTGCAAGAAATTCGCAGTTAGAGGCGGGACATGGATCTCAATAGGGTGTGTGATTACCGCGGACAGCAATGCATGCTCCGTAACGTGCTCTCATGCTAGCCACAATATTGGTAAGGGGCTTTAGTGGTAGGCCGCTTCATTCCTCCACCGGTGCGGTTGATAACTGCTGGATGGTTGTTGCTGCTTGTGGATGTTGTGCAATGCGTCTTCCTATCGCATCCCACGCATTTCAGCTGGAATTTAAGTTGGGGAAAGGAGCAGACTGGTCCATCTGCCGAATATCCCCTCGTTGTAAGAGTTCCTCCACCTGCGCCGGCCGCTTATTGCCATCTATAACAATGTAGTCAGGGGCGAATTCAGCCCTGAAAAGACACGCATGGGCAAGGAGTACAGAGTCACAATAAAACCGGTGAGTGTATTGTGTTCAAAGAGTTGAAAGTCACTGCACCCTTGCAATATTATGTCTCCTACAACTGGGCTACCAAAACGATCACGTTTGGTAATGCTGGACGTATCGCCATATGACAATGGCGAGAAGTGGGAACACTTAATGCATCTAGGAACTTTTATTTCTGATCAGAATTACTTGGAAGGATCTGTCAACAAGCTTGTTGTTCAGGAGCCAAGTTTGTGCTCTACACGGAATTACACGAAGAAATTTATACAGCAAACCTTCACTTCACACTGAGCCATAGGCCGTAGTGAAGTGTATAGATACTCCTGATGTTTTTTGTCGTTATTGGAAACCAACTTCAGTATGTGTTGTTACATCGAGTACCTGTTCTATACAGCCTTGCCCGTGTCTAAATCTAGTTAGTTCGATTGGAATGCTTACATTGATATCATGTGGTATTTTGTTAAGAATCATTTTCTCCAGTAGTTAGTAACAGGAAGTTAGAAGAGCCACAGGTCAGTAGCTCTCAGCTTTGCCTTTTTTTTCTATAGTTTTAGAATGACTATCACTTTTGTTTTCTTGAAACCTTTGGAAGGTAATTAGATTTCACTATATCAGAGAAGAAGTTGGGTAACCATTTAGTGTCATGTTTACAGAAATTAGTGATGAATTCAGTGTGTGTTCCGACGAAGCCTGGAGATTTGGCTCTTCTTTCGAGCTGTTGAGTAAAAGAAGTAAAAGGCACTACACATTTCTTTTTTTCTCGACGTGTTTCTTTTAAATGGTCCAGGTCTTTTTAATACCTCTTTTATGGAGCTCGGTCAGTCTTTAGAAGTTTCTGATAGTGATGTTAAATGGGGCTGGTACTTGATTTGCAATCATTCCTGGTTCTTCCCGGTGTATCAGTTGACTAGCTCCCAGCGTCTTTAGTAGGCTCCATTATACTCACTGGAGTGCTTGAAGTCTGTATTCTCAGTCAGCTCAGACCATTTTTGTCTTCGTGCAACATCTAGCGTTCGGAGTATGTCATCCGCAATTTCGGAGTCTCTGCTTTCCACGACCTGTTGATGGACATTTTCGCTATGTTGTTCCAGCCTGGTATGTATTACTTGCGGTATCGTCTTGTGGTGTTTTTGATCTATTAGAAATTAGAACTCCTAATAACAGCTTGTAGTTATTTCGAGTGGTGTGGTGGTAGGTGGGTTGAAGGGGGATATTCATTCAAAGCATTTCTCACTATTAGATATAGAATTAGTCTAGCACGGCTTCTTGAAGTTCCATTGGGGTCTCGGAAAGGATGTTATTATCGCAGTTCGGATTCCTATTTCCAGCGCTATTGGGTGGTATTAGCTTCTCGAGAAGTCTTTGAGAACATTTCTGAAAGTCTGAATCGCTTTATTACTTTCACTTGTTGTTACAAAAGCCTAGTCAGGGTTGTGTTTCCTATTTCACGCCTCAGACTTAAAGCTTCCTGTGATCTTTGGCATCGAACACAATGTGAAGATAATGCTGCTCAGCCCATTGGGCTACAGCTTCGCCATTCAGAACGTTTCTGCTGTATAGTGAGTGGTTGCTAACGTCTTCAGTACAGCTGTATTTCGTTGGATGTGAACGAGTTTGTAGCACTAGAGCAGGCCATCAGGTAACAGGTAACTTATATACGTTTACTGTACTTAAGTCGACAAAAGTTACTAAGATCGATCGGATATCGTTATTGGTATTAGTAGAGACCAGGAGAACATTTTCATTATCACTTCGGCATAGGTAATTATAACCCATGCACCATGACAGGTGATGCCAGTGATGTCATACCCAGGAACTTTAGCTCTGTACTGTGCCTGTTCGTCGTTTTCTAGATGATCTTCATGTACGAGAGCAACGTCAATCTTATTATCAAAGAATACTTGTTAGTATTACCATTTTGATTTTCTTATGTCTTTATTATTCAGTAGGTAGATTCGGATTAAGTCTCCGGTTTATCTAATCAGGTTTCCTTTGTTTCATATGCCACCTGTATACAGGGTGAACATTATTAAAACCGACAAACTGCAGGGATAAATTCCTTACTGGAAATGAAGGAGAAAAGGTTCTATGAACATGTGTCCGGAAGTGGATGGTGTGCGTGCAACGACAACAAATCGTCCCGCAACACATACAGAACTGCATCGCACCCACGCTATAAGAGATGTTCCAAGTGGCCACCATGGGACTGCAGGTGATAGGGATAGTAGCGATTGTCATGCAGGATACACATAATCGTACTTCAGCTTACACCATGTTGGCGGGTCTCTTGCCTGGACCCTGTACTAGGTTCCGTCTCAATATCCTGTAAAACCCGGTCCTCCAAATCTGGTGTGTGCACAGTCCTCCACTTCCCTGCACGCTCATCTGTCTGAAAGGATCCATGATCACACAAACGCCCAGAAAGGGCTTGAATTGTTGTGTCATGTGGTTGGTGTCTGTGAGTGTACTTCTTCTGGTATAGCCGTGCGATCTCTCGACCATATCCATTTGCCTGGCCGTTCACAGACGTCATCTTGGATTGTTCCCGAAATGAATACCGGATCATTCTGCTGCTGACCGTACGTTGCTTCAATCACACAGCCTGCAACACACAAGGAACACACAGTACATTGTCAGAGGAACTGTCATTTGTCAGCGCCATCAACCATGGAAAGGATGCATTTCCAGACACATGTTCATAGTTTCTTTTTTTACTCCATTTTCAGTCAGGAATCCGTCCCTGCAGTTTGTCGGTTTTATTAATGTTCACCCTATATAATTACCAGGAGATCCCAAATTTGTATGTCTGCCAGTATTCTTGTAGTTCTTTAGCGTTACCCATGGTGTACGTGTAGTATTTTACTACGGACGTGAACTACCTTTGCACCCAGTAATAGCAATGAACCAAATACCAATCGAAGCCTTTGTAACTGCATTGCGTAATAAGTCCAAAGTCTCAGAATAGGTTTAGAAAAAAGCTTCCTACCGTCAGGATAACAAACATTTTGAGAGAAACATGATCAACAAACAGGGGATTCGTCTTAACCCACGGTATTAGTGGCCTCAGAAAGCAAACTGTTATATGTGGAAGTTTGTAAAGCTTCTAAGCTATTCCTCTTACGAAGTAATTATAGCGCAAACCCAGAAGGAAATTTCGTGCCGCATATGCTTTTCGCTACATGACCATAATGTATAACAAATCGTAGAGTTCGAGAAATACTGGAATGAAGAACGGTTTAATAAAGAAATTCAAGGGAAGTTTCTACGTCCTTCGTATACGTCATCAAACGAAGAGCGTTTGACGGTTACAAGTAACTTTAGAATTGCTTCTACGAGAATGTATATGAGCACTAAAAATACCTTAGTGCAGTCCCGGAATACTACCGAACCTGTGCGTATATCAGAGCACTAAGGAAAGGAAGTCCGTGTTTGTCACTGTCGAATAATACAGCATGTGAGAATTTCGGAGAGATGTAGATGTTAAAAATTGATCTGTGCCGTCACATTCCGTATGCGTCACGGGCAGTGAGCCGCGTGAAGACGGTGCATATAGGAGAGCGGAAGGGGCTGGCTTTGCACGCTCGCTGCTCGCTTCCTCAAGTGATTCCGCGCCGCAGCGCCAGCCAGCCACGTGTGGAAGTCGCTCACGACGTAATTGGCCGATAAATCTGGCCTCGTCACTGCCTGCTGCTAGTGTCATCTCACCTCCGTGGAAGACTCTTCTCGTGACTTTCGTGCTGCCGCGCGCTTCCCAATACACGACTCGCATCTTTACAACCGCGACAGACAAACTTCTGCGTGTATCCCAAGAAAGAGAAGAACAACCAACTCAAATGGCATCCAGAATGCCTTTTTGTCCATAAAAATTGTGTCTGTAGCAGAAAATTAACAAATTTGAAACCGAAGTTTTGTTAAAGTGTTCAGAAAGAGTCAAGCTGTTTTGAATGTAATCCATGTCTTTCTCGACTTTCCTATGAATTTTGATACAATAAATTAAGTGACTGCAAGAAACGTGGCTGTGAGCACTTGCTAACCAACTTTATTAATTTAAATTTGGTACCAGTTTTGTCTCTCACATTTTCTAAATGTTCGCTACGAACGTTTTTCGTTCTTGACTGTACCAAAAGGTAAACTTCAGGGACTAACCAGATGAGTACTTTAAAGTACTCTAGCATCACAGTGCATTCTGTATCAGCTAAAATTGTAATTTCTTGCCATCTTCCTATTCATCATAACGTCTAACAAGGAGAGGTCCCCAGCAGTGGGATCGACTTTTTGAAACCATCTATAATTCTATATGGTGATGTAGACTAAGCTCCCAGGTATGACAGGCTGCAGCCATTCACCTTGGTGGGCCATAGTTTGCAAGTAACCGACAAAAAACTATTCTGTAATTTTACGTGACGTGCAATAGTTTTAAGAAGATGGTGTGATGTAGCTTGATTTGGTAGCGCAATGAGTATGGTAAGAGCCTCACATGTGGACTCAAATTTCGTCTGGTACTTGAAATTGTTTTTAATGACTTTGATAATTATATTTATTTGGTTAATTGGATTAAATGTAATTCTTTAATCTTATGCGTTTGTCAAATCCTTTTAATCATCGAATCGACTTTTTCATTTGCTCTCATTTTTCTTGTCAGCATTCCTTTTCCACGTGGAATCCTTGTTCATGTGATTTTAATTAATTTTATGTAGTAATTCCGATTTAATTTCTTTCGTTTTATCACACTGTATTTTCGTCTATGTTATTGCATTCATTCTTTTGCTCGAATTTCGATTTACTTACAACCCCTTCTTTCGTTTAAATCTTCCTCTGCGTTGCTTTGTCCAATTTTCGACATCATTGCATTGTCAATATAAAGAGATTATTTGGTATTTGGTTTTTTAACCGCTAGATCTTCATTATCAAATGTTACAATATTATAAGAGATACATAAATATAATTAAATTGCATCCATTAAATTTACGGGGCGGGGGGGGGGGGGGGGGGGGCGGGTGACAATGATATAAAGAAAAATGTGAGAACAACTGAAAAAGGTTATATGGTGATCAAAATAACATGATAAGAGAATATAAATAAAAAATTACATTTAAACCCATTAACTGAATAAAAGTAATGATCAAACTCATTGGATAAAGTTGAAAAAGAATTTAAGGCACCTGGTGAAATTCGAACCCACCAACTTCCCCATGTCAGTCCCGTACAATATCCACTACGCTGTCTAGCCAGTCTTTCTAATAGGTGGAGCCTCTCCACGCCCACATCGGCATGATGGCCAACACAAAAGTTCTACTGCCATCTCAGCAAAAGGGTTAGTTTTCACTAGAGTATTCTGTGACATATGAAATGATTTACTGTTGTTAACTCAGGAAATTTCTCATCGCTGAATCTAAACATGAGCGCCTTAGCAATTATCTGGATTGTTGCTAGCAGGACAAACGTGTATCATAGTCGTGGAATAAATTACGGCCTGTTTTGTATCTGCACAGGGCTTGACAACGTCGTGAATCGTCACTATTGGCACATACTTACCTATACTAGCCGACGGTGGTTCGACTACCAAACTGAATCCCGGAAGAGGCAGCGAAACTCGATGTGCGAGTCGATCTACAACTAACCACACGGAAACAGTGAACGGTGCAAGGCAAAGTCCAGGTCAGAGGCAGTTGAAATCATCGAAAGAAATGACGATCCTGGCCTATATTCGCCAACAGGTAAACATCTGAGTCGATTGCTCTGTCCGTAAAATAATTCACGCGCGTCGTAAATGACAGCTTGCCGCACTATTGTGTCGCGAGACCGACACCAGTACGTTTGCGTCCATATCGATATCCACCCCCTATGAAAAGGTTGCGTAGGACCGAAAATGGCCAGGATTGTCCGACGACCTCCGTCACAAGACGATAGAGGGCCCGAGATTCCCTGGAAGTGGACTAGCCCCGAAGTAAGCAACACTGGTACAGGCGACAGCTATGGTGGAGTGGCGGCAGATTGCGGAGGCTGGCAGAACGGCTGGTCCTGTATTGGAGCAAGTGAGGACCCGCCCACGGAGAGTGAGGAAAGGAGGGCACCGGCTCCACGTGAAAATCGCAGGAGCCACTGCCCCGGCGCCCTATTCTGCAAGAGAAAACGGCGGCGACGGAGGGTATGCACGGAGCTGAGGCTTTGTGGCGAGAGGGGGGGGGGGGGGTCGTACTGTGGAATCGCCGTGACCAACTCCTCCGCCTGGCTGTTATGAAGATGATGGAGCCACGAATCAAGAAGCTCGCGAACGCAGCTGATCGGAATAACAAGTCATCTGCTCCCAACTGAAATGCACCACAACTAAATGCCGACCTTTGTGCCCAATACCACATCTGGCAGCCATTCCTACTGCCGGCCGAGAGACCTCATGAGGAAAGCGTGTCGGGCTGCGACGATCCAGGGCATGCGGCTCGATGTGCTACAAATCCGAAAGACAACACAGCTGGCGCCCATGCTAACATTCCGCTGGACTGAATACGATAACCGGCGTCGCCTGGTACTTGATGAGAAAAGTAAAGAGTGCATCATCGTGGCTCGAGGGGGACACAGACTTCTTCACTTGTGTCTTGGATGTTTCTATGAAGTGCTACACCTCCGAGTTAGAAGCTGGGTGAAACAGAGTGGCAGTCAGATTTTGGACATCATTGCGAATGCTAAAATCTTCAAACTCCCATGACACACATTGCCCACCTTTATTAGATACGACGGTCTGGGAGGAGGGAGAGGGGGGGGGGGAGCCTTCAATAGCCAAAATAATGGACAACATACGAATAGAAGTCGTAGATATCGTGGAAGATCGTTTCACTTCATATCGAAAACTGGACAACACTATCAAACCACTTGCTTCCCAAAAAGTTATCCTCAAAATCGACAATCGCCGAATCACACTGGTGCTCTGGGACTGGCCAAGAGGAAATCTGATGCAGTGTCAGAGCCTGGTTCTGAGCACAGCCATTCAAGCCCACACAAGATGCTTAGTAACACACTCGATCGAGAGCCTGTAGATGTGAGGTCACGTCAAAGCCTTCAGACGAGACCTACCTCAGTACGTCACAGGCAGCAACTGGAGTATGCTAGCGCACAATACTGGAAGGACGACCACTCGACAGATTTGCTCCCCCACGGCAAGTATGGGGTTTTCACACAGGAAGAAAAACGTACACCTCGCTAATTGTGCTCTGAACAGTTTTTCCAAAAGGTCGGGTCGGAGATCGTGTGGGCTGCAGCCTCCCGTGACGTCAAAGGAAAATCGGCCAATATCCGCTGCAAGGCATCATCCAATGCGAAAACGAAAACGAGGATCTCCTTTCGATCGAAATTCTGACATGGTCCCACTGGTAACTGCGATAGTGCATCCCCATTAACATGCTGGGGGGCAGGGAGGGGGGGTACTAGCAATAGTTACTGAAAAAGAGCACCGATCGAGATGGCGCAATGGTTAGCACACTGGACTCTCATTCGGGAGGACGTCGGTTCAAACCCGCTTCCGGCCATCCTCATTTAGGTTTTCCGTGGTTTCCCTAAATCACTTCTGGCAAATGCCGGGATGGTTCCTTCGAAAGAATACGGCCGACTTTCTTCCCTAATCCGATAGGACCGATGATTTCGGTGTTTGGTCCCATTCCGCATATTAACCAATCAATCAACCAACCAGCTGAGAAAGAGCACCCGCCTCTACAATTGATGAACAGTCCTATCATTAGCTTGGAACAAGGGGTGAATAAGGAAACCAGTGGTTTGTGGTTGGTGATGAATGGGAACTTCACACCATAAAAGAAAACATGAAACGTTTCAATGCCAAAATTGATAGTTAGTGCTTCCTTTTCCACCTGTGAATATTTACATTGCACCACTGAAGGTTTCTACGGTACATAATCGATACCGCTGCTCGGTGCCATTTGGGTTCAGGTGCAACACGGCTCCTCCTGTGTCATACTGGGGCACGTCGTCAGTCACAGTTAATGCGTAAAATAAGGCAACACTGCTTGAGTTACTGAAAAACCCGTTGACAGCCTGCAGATCATACAAATCTGACGCTCTTTTGGCAAAGTCAGATAATCGGATGGCAAATGTGCATGGCCAGGGGGATGAAGTTAGCATAATATGAAATCTTGCCCAAATAGGACTAGGATACCTTCAGGTTCTTGCACACAGGTAGGTTGATGATGGCTTTGATATACTCATATGTAGGGACAAGGGCATTTTTGCTAAGCATTTGACGTAAGAAATATGCCACTGGAGAAAAATATTACATTTTTCAGCATACAAAGAAGACGTTGGAAAATGGCCTGCTTAGTTGTTAAATGATACTCTCATGTGGAGCCTATGGCCCAGATGCGGTTGGAGGTAGTTGACGCGACAGGGGATGTCCTGATTTAACTGCTCGAAATATCGTAGATAAATCCCTGGCGCAGACGAAATTCAGAAGGGCCATGGATTAAGCTCATGAAGTCCAAAGGGCTATTCGCCACGAAGAAATTCCGAGAAGCGGTGTCCAACGGCAACTGTAGGTATGGAGTGCGCAAGTCGATACATGAAAAATACTGATCGCCTGACAAATTCGTCTACAGCTCCTCCGGCCATGGAATTTTGTTTAAAATCACCGCAAAGACTCACGACGCAATCTGTCTGTTGATGCACCACCAAATGGGTGGCTCACTGATTTCGTGAAACAGGAGAAACGACGCCAAGGTCCTGCCAATTCTGCAACCCTGTCTCACATGGCCAATGGCAGAGAACAAAATTTACATATTGCTGACGGCTCCAGGGAGACGTATATCTAGAAATTTTCTGCCCAACCCAAGGTATTCTCAAAAATCTGGTTGAATGACCATAGCAAAGAATCCAAATCTTGAAAGTGGACCAACTGAGACTCTAAATGTTCTTTGTCCACTGTCCAGAAGCCAAAACCAGAAAGGCGCCTAACCCAAAAGTATTTTGCGCAAATTGTGAAGTTACTACCAGCAACACAAGTTGTTGCTCCACATTCCCGAAATGTGCCGAGGCGGAAAACTGTCCCCGCAAAATGACATACTGTTTACTATAAGTTACAGCTTTACATAATGGCCAATGTAACGCAGGCCCACCCAAGATGCTGTACATATCTAATTTAATGAGCGCGACCATCGCTTCCATATCTACCTGAAACGCAATCGCTCACGCGCCAGCGACCAACATTAGCAGAATGTGCTGGGACAACGCTTGTATGGTGTCGGAGACAGTCTATA
Organism: Schistocerca serialis cubense; assembly: GCF_023864345.2. Classification (NCBI taxonomy): domain Eukaryota; kingdom Metazoa; phylum Arthropoda; class Insecta; order Orthoptera; family Acrididae; genus Schistocerca; species Schistocerca serialis. The sequence continues at coordinate 315,239,707 of NC_064640.1, read as the reverse complement.
GATCCAGGGAAAGTTCTAGGTCCTACGACGGCCGTCCTGCGGGTCGCTGATTGTCACAGACTGCTGCTACATACACTACACTTGGGGTCTGTAATGGACAGTCCTGTCAAGTATATACCACATGACAATCGAGGCAACACCACCGTTTGGCCTATTGAGCGACAACAAACACAGAAGGAGAGCGAAGCTGAGAACCCAAAAAACGTGGCGAGAAGGACCAGGAATCTTTGACTTATTTGTACCCGCCGATGCTGCCGATGGTGATGGTAGGGAGTACCTTAATGTCAGCGCACTCAAATCGTCGAAGGTCTCATCACACGGCGACTCAATGGAAGGCATTGTCGCCTGGTCTATCCCACGTGGTACTAGTGGCTGTTTAACGAACATATCTAACTTCGCCACCTACCAGTTACTGGAAAGTATGTCCCTTGCTCCTGCCGTAAGTTTACGTAATTCAGCAATCTGGGCCACTTCGGCTATGGAGGGGTCGGACCAGGCATATGTTCTAGTTTGTACCTCAGGAACAGGTGCTTACAGCGAAATCACGTCCCTAATCAGCCAGTCCGCAGACGAGGACACTCTAACCGAAACTTGCACGAGAGACCTTGCAGGTCCTTGATCCAGGTCGCATACAACTGCCCGGGGCGTTTTTAGCTCTGGTGAAATTACAAGTGTGCCGTCACATCATGGGTTTGATGTCTAAAATACTGCTTGAGCAACTGACAAAGCTCCTCGAAGTTAATCGGGCTCAGCAGGGGGCTTCAAATTTTGCAAGATTTTGCACAAATCCCCACTGCTGGACAATGACAAAGCGGCCTTATCAGCTGGACTGACGATACGCCTTACCTGGCAGTGCAGCAAGACCCGGAGCAGTTAATTCTCCCACCTTTTCCCAAACTCTTCGAAACCGGCGATTGGTATCGGGGATGGCGAGGGAGAGAAGGCTGCTATAGAGGTGCTTGGCCAGTCATCAGTGCAGTGTGAGTACGGAGCAAGTCTGCATTCCGTTTAAGCAGTTCCCGCATCTGCTCCTGCTCCTGCTTCTGTAGCTGCCGCTGGAGGCTAAACTGCTCCTGCCAGCATGTGGCCATAAGTTAACACTAGGAAAAAAAGAAAAGCGTTTACGTGCAAGAATTTCCTATATCACTGCTGTGTGAAATGGCATTGTCTGAATCAAATGGACTACTAGAGGCAGATTTCTCCCTGATATCCCAATGCCTAATGAAGTTCCACAACTGAGTTATATTAAAGCAATTTTAATGACAAGGTGGCTCTAGCATTGAATTCCAAATACCGAGATTTCCACAATTATATTACATGTTATTGTGTGCAGAGATTAACAAAAATTATTACAATATTTCCCTACACGCAATTCAAGAACACAAAACTGACACATGAAATTGTTTGTAAAAGAAAGCACACAAAGTGTCTGGGAAGGATATCGATAAGGATATGTATGACAGTGATAAACCACTTCCTAACACAATCATTAAACGAAATGTGTATCCGTGAATACAGTGATGGCATGACAGAAAGAAATAAGGAGAGCTATCGTACACCAAGCCTATGAATTCAGTCGTGGTGATTATATGTATGCAGGGTGTCTGTTCTTTCAAATACGTCCAAAAGAACAGACACCAACCATTTGTATAATTGATTGGTTTCGATGGGCAAAGAATCCACCTTCTGCAGTGCTGATGTAGAATCTCCATGAAGTGAGCATGGAGGATACCGACAGGAACTGCGGGTAGGTGGCACTTACGTGGCAGTGTGGGTCGGCCAAGAGGCGTGCAGAATAGAGCGCGGAGTTGCAACAACCACTGCATCCGCGTGGCGCAGTAGGTAACTCAACTGTGTAGTAAGCAGGTGGTCCCGGGTTCGAATCCTGGTCCGGTACACATTTTCACTCATCGCCTCTGATTCCGCGAAAAGTCCAGATGCAGCTATCAATAACACCTTCTCTTTCCTTTCTCCCTCCCCTCCCACCATTAATTTACATTTCAGTAATGATGAGCCTGCTTGAATTTGCTTGAATTCGGCAAATTCCTAACTTCATTGCAACCTAACCCACCGAAGCCGCTGTCCAAACTTACCACAAATCTGAGCAGATGTGATGACTGCAGATGTGTAGGTGGAAGTCACCACAATTCTGACAGCTAACAGCTAGTTGCAGATATTGCCTTCACCTCTCTCCATCTCTGTGTCCACAAACATCCACGCTCCCTGTGAAGTGACGTGAAGTGAAGACAACTGCAGTCTGATGAAGACTCTAAAGTGAAGTGAGTATAATGCAAAGGTCTGGCTATGAGTGAAGACACTGTGTGTGCTCCCAGCGTCTGCTGTGCGAGTGATTTCGCGTTAAGGTATTTTGTTCATCAATAACTAGAATTTTCCTACTTCTAGCAGATACGATTTTTAGTTTTACTCTCACCAAAGATTATAAAAACCATCGCTTCCAATCCAGTGTCAGTCGGCCTGCTCTGTACTAACAATTCTGTGCCTAGGAATTCCATCATGAACGCATGTTTCTTAGTCAACCAACTGGTCGTTTCATAAGCAAAGTATTGAAACAGCACTGTGTTTTCACGAGTTCTCAGGATGCTTCTTTCGGCCTGTGGGTTGCAAAGTCCTCCCATCCCACTATGGTGGCGTCCACCAGTCACCTCTGCACTTCGTGGTAAATAACGGCAAACAAGACATCTTTTGGAAGGTGTTTTTTTTTCCAGACCAGAGCAAACTCTAGAAAATATAGGAATGTGTAAAAACGGGCCTTCTCACTCCCGTCTTCTGCGAACTTCGCTGAACCTCCAGCTGAACTTAAAAGACAGGCCGTGTTTTTTTTAAGGGAGGTGGGGGACCGAGAGCCGCACAATAAAAAGTAGGTCGCTCCTCTGCTGGGAAGATTCCTTACTATGTCGACTTAGTGGAGGGCGAGTTTGCCGGTATTGTTCCGTAGGTAGTGAAAACTGGTACTGGGCCGCACCGTAAAATCTTATCTCAATGCGTTTTCCGTGCCTGCCGGTGTCCTAAAATTGCGTCCCTGCCCCTCGTCGTACACACACCAGGGGTCAGCTGGCAGCCATTCGCGCTCCCCGCTTGCTAAAAGCGCTCGGCAGCCCGGAGGGTCACTCATCCAAGTCCTAGCCAATCCCGACAGCGCATAACGTCAGTGATCTGACGAGAACCTGTATCACCGTTGCGGCAATGTCGTCGGCTGTACAAAACTAAAAGTCCTAATTTTAAGTTATTTTACAGAAAATGATATATATTTGAGCAGTCAATACTAGCTGTGTGGGAAGTGAAAATTTATTTGGCAAATCACAACTTCAGACACAGGAACTGAGACACTGCATACTATAATTCCAAGGTCCAGTTACATTAGTGTGATTAACGGCTATGTTGGACGTCAATAACCACTCATAGGTGGCAGGTGGCAGCAATAGCAATTGAGAACATATAATGCATGTCAGGGTGACGCAGGAAACAGTTCATCGTTGTCATAATGCGCAAATGGAGCAGTTTATCTGACGTCCAGTAGAGCATGACCATTGGCTCTCGAGCCAAGGGTAAAAGAAATTCCGAAATGGCTGAGTGTGTAATCTGTTCACATGCCGCCATGGATAAAGTTTACCACGCATGGCAAATTGGCGCTATCCAAAACAGTTGCCTCGGCATCTGTGCACCATGGACCATAGATGGAGGGGGCGAATGATGGCTGAGGCATGGTGTACGGGCGATTAGAAGTGCAACTGTTAATGAACTGACTGCGCAGATGAACCAAGGTGCTAACAGCTACGTCCCCTCAACGATCGTTTGGCGAACGTTACTGCGTATAGGCCTCCACAGTAAGCGCTTGGGTGATCTGGTCATTCTGAAAGGCACAATAGATTAACACAAGTATGCATCTAACCTTAACGACCATGTTCGCCTCTATAAGCTGTTTGATTCCAGGCCGGGTTGGGGATTTTCTCTGCCTGGGGACTCGTTGTTTGTGTTGTCTTCATCAGTTCATCATCATCATCATCATCATCATCATTCCTGACAGTGGATAGATTCGACTGTGAAAAGAATTGGACTGTGAAAAAATTGGGATTTTGTACGGGCGCTGGCGACCACGTAGTTGAGTGCCACACAAACCAAACATCATCATTATAAGCCGTTTGTTTTACCATGGCAGGACGCCATCTACCAGCAGGATAATGCAACGTGTCACATGGCTTGCAGTGTACATGCGCGGTTCGATGAGCACCATGATGTAATGTATTCACGTTTATTAGTGTAATTTAGACTCGATACATTGAAGGTAGCAGTTTTTATACGTTTTATTAGGAATAGTGACACTGACAGTGAATTCTAACCTCACATGTATACGTTTGACTAGCGCAACCTGCGACCGTTAACGGTTAAGCAAACTTAAAATACATGGTAAATTAGTATTACACTAATCTCCACTCTACTTACCCTCTCCCAAGGTGGCTTCCACCAGCTGCCCCTGCCTGATGATGCCCTCATCCCCTCCATCTACTCCTCCTATCAACTGTGTTCCTCCTCTTCCACTTCCTGTGTTTTTTTCCTCAGGGCACCCTCTCTACCTTGTCTCCCTCCTCCCTTCCTCCCCCCTCCTCCCTCTGCGTTTCCCCTACCCCCCATACCTTCTTCCCTCCCCCATCTCCTCTGCCACTGTCATCTCCACTCTCCAATCTTCGTCCTCCCCCACCTTTTTCCCCTTTTGGCCTCAGATATTAAGTCCCATAGTGCTTAGAGCCATTTGACGTATTTTTGATCCTAACACGGAAAATATTGCAATGCAGTCATTATTAATGTCCAATAGCACATATATTTGTAGCAAATCTGTCACACGACACTGTGAACAAAGTAGCGAGTAGTACTCTGTAGGAAGGTCTCGCACGGTCACTAATCCGTTACGTGCTGCCGGCCGTTGGTGACCATGCGGTTCTAGGCGCTTCAGTCCGGAACCGCGAGACTGCTACGGTCTCAGGCTCGAATCCTGCCTCGGGCATGGATGTGATGTCCTTAGGTTAGTTAGGTTTAAGTAGTTCTAAGTTCTAGGGGACTGATGACCTCAGATGTTAAGTCCCATAGTGCTCAGAGCCATTTGAACCATTCGTTACGCGTTACGTCACCGGGCAGAGAGCGCGACTGCTGTGTTAGCTCCTTTGGATTAGAAATCCGTTGGGATCAGTGCTGAGAAGAGACCACAAAACAGTGAGGGTATATTTGCCGGAAGATGTACAAAGAGGATGGATGGAATCTTGGCGCAACAGTAACAGTATAATTCTGCCTGTTGCTACGTATGTGTTTTCAACTTAAAAGAAGAAAAATAGGAACGTATCAAAACGTCTTGGCAGTGATTTCATATCATATAATTTTCGAGAAGTTGACAAATGGTAGTACACTTGCTGAAATTGACGCTTTTGGAATGCAATAGGGGCAGACGTAGTTTTAAGGAAAATGTTCAGAAAATGTTGATCTTCATTTTCTACGACTGAAATTGTGAAAATCTTTACCTTAGATTAAAACGAATTACTGCCACAGACTTGTCTGAAACTAGTAAGAAATTTAGTATGGACAAGGACTACAGACTAGTTGGATAAAGCTTGTGAGAAATTTCCTGTTGGTAAAGATTTAACTGCTTTCTCAAAATAATCCCAGTAAAAGAGTTACACCCAGCTATTATGAAGAGGTAGTACAATTATCGTAGCTAAAGGTAGAAAATTGAAGAAGATGAGATCAATGATAGAGCAGTAACTAAACCGCCCATAAGTGCCCGCAGGAAACACTCGCAAGCAATGCCACCGAATCATCCCTACAGTGAGTGTAGATCCAGGGTCAAAGTACGTCAGAGTTGTCTACAGTAGAGTCCATACTACCACTGGTTCTCAGCCTTTGGGAATTGGAAGACTGCAGACGTTTTAAATACCACGCTCACGTGTATTGAAACCAGACTGACTCACCGAGCGAGGTGGCGCAGTGGTTAGCACACTGGACTCGCATTCGGGAGGACGACGGTTCAATCCCGTCTCAAGCCATCCTGATTTAGGTTTTCCGTGATTTCTCTAAATCGCTTCAGGCAAATGCCGGGATGGTTCCTTTGAAAGGGCACGGCCGATTTCCATCCCCATCCTCCCCTAACCCGAGCTTGCGCTCCGTCTCTAATGACCTCGTTGTCGACGGGACGTTAAACACTAACCACCACCACCACCAGACTGACTCAGCCGGCCACGGTGGCCGAGCGGTTCTAGGCGCTATGTAAAGTGAAGACACGCCATCATATTTCATTGAATAAGATTCTTCACAAATGAGTTCATCCATTCGAAGGTACTCATGTGTATAAAGTCGGCTCTTCAAAGAAATTATTAGTAAAGACAAATACTGGAGATTGAAGGACATTCGCATCAGAACTGTGCGTAAAATTTAGTAGCTATAAACTGTTTTCGAGATTACGCCTGAAACCATCTGTCATTCCGGCTGATTATTGCTGTACGACGCAAGCAGGAATACAGAGCCAGTGCTTGCTGAGATAACGATCATATCGCATCCGGTGTCATGTTACACATTCTGTATTGGGCTACACACTACATTCTTCCCCCAATCAATCCCTCCCCCCCCCCCCCCCCCCCCGCGGGGACCATCGGGAATCTATCAAGGTCACCCACGCTAACACCCATACAACTGTGTCATGTGACAAATATATGGCGAGAGCCCCATCCCCTCCCCTCTGGAACCACACCTTCATCTTTCACACTGAAGAGCCAGAGAAACTTGTACACCTGCGTAATATCGTGTAGGGCACCCGCGTGCACACAGAAATGCCGGAACACAATGTGGCATGGACTCGACTAATGTCTGAAGCAGTGCTGGAAGGAATCGACACCATGATCCTGCAGGGCTGCCCATAAATCCTTAAGAGTACGAGGGGGTGGACATCTCTTCTGAGTAGCACGTTGCAACGCATCCCAGATATCTTCAATAATGTTCATACCTGGAGAGTTTGGCGGCCAGCGGAAGTGTTTAAATTTAGAAGAGTGTTCATGGAGCCATTCTGTAGCATTTCTAGATGTATGGGTGTCACATTGTCCTGCTGGAAATAACCAAGTCGGTCGGAATGCGCAATGGACATGACTGGTTGTAGGTGATCAGACGGGATGCTTCAGGGATGCCATATCACTCCAACTGCACACGCCCTACACCATTACAGAGCCTTCACGGCCTTCGACATTCCCCTGCTGATATGCAGGGTCCATGGATTCATGAGGTTATATCCATACTGGTACACGTCTATCCGCTCGATACAATTTGAAACGAGACTCGTCCGACCAGGCAAAATGTTTCGAGTCATAAACAGTCCAATGTGGCTGTTGATGGGCCCAGGAAAGACGTAAGGCTTTGTGTCGTGCAGTCGTCAAGAGTACACGAGTAAGCCTTCGGCTCCTAAAAGTCCATGTCGATGACGTTTCGTTGAATGGTTCACACACTGACACTTGTTGATGGCCCAGCATTGAAATCTGCAGCAATTTGCGGAAAGGTTGCACTTCTGTCACGTTGAACGATTCTCTTCAGTCGTCGTTGGTCCCGTTCTTGTAGGATCTTTTTCCGGCAGCAGCAATGTCGGAGATTTGATGTTTTAGCAGATTCATGATATTAATGGTACACTCGTGAAATGGTCGTACGGAAGAATCTCCAATTCATCACTATCCCGGAGATGCTGTGTCCCATCGCTTGTGCGCCAATTATAACACGACGTTCAAGCTCACTTAAATCTTGATAACCTGCCATTGCAGCAGCAGTAACCGATCTAACAACTGCGTCACACACTTGTCTTATGTAGGCGTTGCCGACCGCAGACCCGTATTCTGCCTGTTTACATATCTCTGTACATGAATACGCATGCCTATATCGGTTTCTTTGGCGCTACAGTGTACAACTGCGACACTCGTGTGCAAGGGGTTACTGTGCGGCAGGACAGCATACAAAGAGGATGTGTCTATTTATTAATAACAAATACATTAAGTCACGTCACTGGAGTTCTATTTTTTAACACCAATATTATGTGATGCCAACAGAGGCCACACACAGACAGAGACGTAAGTACTCCCATTTTTGCGTATTTCTCTATAATCTCCCCAGTTTTAAGTATTTTCCACAGTTTATAACAAATTATGATATTCTAAGTGTATTTGTTTATTATTTAGAGGCACCAGCAGATGCCACATCCAGGTAGATAATATGTAAGTACTTTGATTTTTACTTATTCTCCACAATTTTGCACACTGTACCCAATTACCTGAGTTATGTGTCAACATCGCGTCGTGTCATGTCCCGTCGTCACTTCACAGAGTCGTGTTGCGCCGCTTCGCGTCACTACGTCGCATCGCGTCACATCGACGTCATTATGTTCACAGCTTTGGTCCCGATTTATATATCAATGCTAAGCCACCACTCCATGACATCATAGTGTTAGAAACGAACACGATGTTCTAAATAGTGTCGTCATAGATAATTCCATAAGCCATAGACACTGTATAAGAAATACCACACTACATTACTAGATTATGTGACGTCATATTAAAATTATGATGCTTCCAACTAAAGAGAGATTATTCATAGCGCACCTCTCGAGTACCCAGCAACTGCCGAGAAAATTGCTGTTGGTGCCTAACACTGCCGCTATATCAGTTCTGGCGGAGAGCTCCCGAGCTCTGGACAATATCGACAAACTGATCCAACGTGGTAGATAATATCAAAGAACGGTACACACATAAATTATAAGGAACTCCTCACATTTATTCACTGAATAATGCCGATACTGTACTGAACTCCATATCCGATCGTTGTCATCAGTTCGCGAACGGGAGAGGTCCACATGTCTGTCTAACACTACGCCAGATCGTCTCCCCAGACGTAGTAACGAAATTTGTACAGCGTAAGTGTAATCTCCTCTGACCTAATAGTTGTCACAAAATGGCTCTCAGTCGTACAGGGAGAGGACGTACCACCACAGCAAAAACCTGTCCTAATATGTCGACGCTTTTTCAGATTAACACTGCTAACAATTTAAGCTCCAAGCACTCCCTCTCGCAGCTCATCTATAATTTCTCTATGGAAAAAATATACAAACCACTCTTAACTCGTAGGTACCTACACTCTCGCCAGAGGAAATATTTCGACTTTTTTGCGGGCGGATAACAGCTGCTAACAGTTTAAGTGACAAACACATCTCTCCCCACCATCCTTTCTTTCCGAACCAGCCAAACACGTATTCCCCTCCTTCTCCCTCCAATCGTCATGCTTTTGAACTAGCTTGGGTGACTCCATTTTCAAATAGGCTGCCTTCCAGGTACAATGAACACTCGTAACAAAATAAATCCTGCAAGTATATGCGACATTACTATAAGCCTCGTATACTAAGCACGGGAAAATATGTGTATGATGTGTAATTTCGACAGATCCATAGAATTCTAAAATCATTTGCAGCACAGTCATCCCACTGGTGCATTTGCTACGAAAACTTATCTGTTCATTAATAATGAATATACCACAAACAAGAACAGGACAGATGAAACATATGCATTCCCCCCTCAACCTCCCCCACCACCCCCCACCCCCCACGTGATCCATACCGGTACTTTGGGGAAAGCAATTTAGCTACTAAATACTGTACAATGTAGAATCCTAGGAGACCGTTGACGGTAGACTACATCTGGCAGACATGTAACTCTAGCAGTATTGTTATTGTTGTTGTGGTCTTCAGTCCAGTGACTGGTTTGATGCAGCTCTCCATGCTACTCTGTCCTGTGCAAGACTCTTCATCTTCGAGTAACTACTGCAACCTACATCCTCCCGAATCTTCTTCGTGTGTTCATCTCTTCGTCTCACTTTACGATTTTTACCCTCCACGCTTCCCTCCAATACTAAATTTGTGATCCCTTGATGCCTCAGAACGTTACCTACCAACCAATCCCTTCTTCTAGTCAAGATGTGCCGCAAATTCCTTTTCTCCCCAATTTTGTTCAGTACCTCCTCATTAGTTACGTGATCTACCCATCTAATCTTCAGTATTCTCCAGTAGCACCACATTTCGAAAGCTTCTATTCTCATCTTGTCTAAACTATTTATCGTCCATGTTTCACTTCCGTCTATGGCTACATTCCATACAAGTACTTTCAGAAAAGACTTCCTGGTACTTAAATCTATACTCGATTTTAACAATTTTCTCTTCTTCAGAAAGACTTTCCTTGCCATAACCAGTCTAAATTTTATATCCTCCTACTTCGAGTCATCAGTTATTTTGCTTCCCAAATTGCAAAACTCACCTACTACTTTAAGTGTCTCATTTCCTAATCTAATCCCCTCAGCGTCACCTGATTTAATTCGACTACATTCCATTATCCTCGTTTTTCTTTTGTTGATGTTCATCTTATATCCTCCATCAAGACACTGTCAATTCCGTTCAGCTGTTCTTCCAGGTCCTTTGCTGTCTCTGACAGAATTACAATATCGTCCGCAAACCTCAGAGTTTTTATTTCATTTCCATGGATTTTAATTCCTACTCCAAATTTTTTTTTTGTTTCCATTACTGCTTGCTCAATATACAGATTAAATAGCACCGGTGATAGGCTATAACCCTGTCTCACTCCATTCTCAATCACTGCTTCCCTTTCATGTCCCTCGATTCTTACAACTGCCATCTGGTTTCTGTACAAATTGTAAACAACCTTTCGCTCCCTCTATTTTATACCTGCCACCTTCAGAATTTCAAAGAGAGTATTCCAGTCAACATTGTCAAAAGCTTTCTCTAAATCTACAAATGCTAGAGACGTGTTTTTGCCTTCCCTTAACCTATCTTCTGAGATAAGTCGTAGAGACTTGCCTCTCGTGGTCCAACATTTCTACGAAATCCAATCTAATCTTCCACGATGTCGGCTTCTACCAGTTTTTCCATTCTTATGTAAAGAATTCGTGTTAATATTTTGCAACTGTAACTTATGAAACTGATAGTAAGGTAATTTTATCACCTGTCAGCATGTGCTTTCTTTGGGATTGGAATTATTGTATTCTTCTTGAAGTCTGATGGTATTTCGGCTGCCTCATATATCTTGCTCACCAGATTGAAGAGTTTTGTCATGGCTGACCCTCCCAAAGCTGTCAATAGTTCTAATGGAAAGTCGTCTACTCCCGGGGCCTTGTTCTGATACAGGTCTTTCAATGCTCTGTCAAATTCTTCACGCAGTATCATATCTCCCACTTCATCTACGTCCTCTTCCATTTCCATAACATTGTCCTAAAGTACATCGCCCTTGTATAGACCCTCTATATACTCCGTCCATCTTTCTGCTTTCCCATTTTTGCTTAGAACTGGTTTTCCATCTGAGCTCTTGATATTCATACAGGTGATTCTCTTTTATCCAAAGGTCACTTTAATTTTCCTGTAGGCATTATCCCTCTTACCCCTAGTGATACATGCTTCTACATCCTTACATTTGTTCTCTAGCCATACCTGCTTAGCCATTTTACACATCCTGTCGATCTCATTTTTGTGTCGTTTGTATTCCTTTTCGTCTGCTTCATTTACTGCATTTTTATATTTTCTCCTTTCATCAACCAAATTCAATATCTCTTCTGTTACCCATGGATTTCTACTAGCCCTGGTCCTTTTACCTACTTGATCTTCTGCTGCCTTCACTATTACATCTCTCAAAACTACTCATTCTTCTTCTACTTTATCTCTTTCCCCTGTTCTTGTCAATCGTTCTCTAATGCTCTCTCCGAAACTCTCTACTGCCTCTGGTTCTTTCTGTATATCCAGATCCCATTTCTTTAAATTGCTACCTTTTTGCAGTTTCTTCAGTTTTAGTTTACAGTTAATAACCAATAAATTGTGGTCAGAGTCCACATCTGCCCCTGGAAATGTCTTACAGTTTAATATCTGGTTCCTAAATCGCTGTCTTACCATTATATAATCTATACGAAACCTTCCAGTGTCACCAGGCCTCCTTCCTTCCTTACCCCAAGTCCGTATTCACCTTGTACTTTTCCTTGTCTTCCTTTTCGTACTATCGAATTCCAGTCCCCCATATTAAATTTTCGTCTCTCGTAACTATCTGAATAATTTCTTTTATCGCGTCATACATTTCTTCAATCTCTTCATCATCTACGGAGCTAGGTGGCATATAAACTTGTACTCCTGTAATACACGTGGGCTTCGTGTCTATCTTGACTATCTTGTCTTCGTAGTAGCTTATTCGCGTTCCTACTTTTTTTACTCAATATTAAACCTACTCCTACATAACCCCTATTTGATTTTGTGTTTATAACCCCGTATTCACCTGACCAGAAGTCTTGTTCCTCATGCCACCGAACTTCACTTATCCACACTATATCTACCTTTAACCTATCCATTTCCCTTTTTAAGTTTTCTAACCTTCCTGCCCGATTAAGGGATCTGACATTCCACGCTCCGATCCGTAGGACGCCAGTTTTGTTTCTGCTGATAACGACGCCTTCCTGAGTAGTCCCCATCTGTGAGACCCGAATGGGGGACTGTTTTACCTCCGAAATGTTTTACCCAAGAGGACGCCATCATCATTTAACCATACAGTAAAGCTGCATGACTTCGAGAAAAATTACCACTGTATTTTCCCCTTGTTTTCAGCCGTTCACACTACCAGCACAGCAACGCCGTTTTGGTTGATGTTATATCCAGACTATTGGCCCTGAAACTGCTGGAAAGGCTCCTGCCCCTCTTCAGGAACCACAAGTTTGTCTGGCCTCTCAACAGATACCCGTCTGTTGTGGTTGCACCAAGGGTACGGCTATCTGTGTCGCTGAGGCACGCAAGCCTCCCCACCAATGGAAAAGTCCATGTTTCATGGGGGAGAGGGGTCTAGCAATATTACATCACTATAGGACATGTAAATAGATTTGGAAATAATCATATATGACATCACCACACACAAAGGAGATACAGAAATGGTTACAGAGCAGCAGAAAAAAATTAACTCGTCCTATATACCAAGTCATAGATAGACTCGCACATGTCATTATACAAGGGCTATCCACAAAGTACATTACGTTTTGGAATTAAAAATAAATAAAGTATTGGAAATTTTTTTTATTATATACAGATGAAAGCAACACTTAAAACTACTTTTCTATATAGTTGCCATTTAAATTAAGGCACTTATCGTAGCGATGGACGAGCTTGGAAATTCCTTCGTCGTAAAATTCGGCCGCCTGCGCCTTCAACCACGTGGTTACCTCTTCTTGAAGCTGTGCGTCGTCATCAAAACGCTGCATAGCCAACCACTTCTTCATTGCTGGGAATAGGTGGAAGTCGCTCGGTGCCAGGTCGAGACTGTACGGTGGATAAGGAAACAACTCCCACTTAAAAGATTCGAGAACTTCACGAGTGGCATTTGCCGTGTGGGCCCGGGCGTTGCCGTGAATCAGCAAGATCTTTGATCCCAACTTTCCCCTGCGCTTGTTTTGTATTGCTCTTCTGAGGTTGTGCAGAGTTTGGCAATACCTTTGACAGTTTATTGTAGTGCCTCTTTCCAGGAAATCCACAAAAATCACACCTTTTCTGTCCCAAAAGACAGTCGCCATCACCTTCCTTGCCGACATTGTCTGCATGCATTTCTTGGGTTTTGGGGGGGGGGGGGGAATTTGTGTGCCCCCACTGCATTGACTGCAATTTTGTCTCGTAGTTCACATGCTTAACCCATGTTTCGTCACTAGTAACGATGCGATCGAGTAATGAGTCTCCATTTTTCTCGTAAGCGTCCAAAAACGTTAACGCTGCAGCCTTTCGCTGATTTTTGTGAATCTCTGTCAAGATTTTTGGTATCCATCTTGCACAAAACTTGTGGTAACCAAGCTTTTCGGTAATGATTTCGTGCAACAAACTTCGTGAAATTTGTGGAATACTCATAGAGAGTTCCGTTATTGTGAAATTACGGTTTTCACGGGTGCTGGGTCTTCCACTTCGCTCTTCGTCGTCAACGTTAGTTCGGCCATTTTTAAATTTTATGACCCATTGACGCACTCCACCTTCAGTGATTATGTTGTCCCCATACACTTCACAAAGCTGCCTATAGATTTCTATCGGTGTACAGTTTTTTGCAGTCAAAAACCTTATTACAGCACGCACTTCACACTTCGCGGGATTTTAAATTAACGCTGACATTTCAAACTGTCACAGTAACTTCAACGGAGTACAGCACGAATCTCTCACTAGCACGACAGGATGCCGACTGAGCGGCGGAATGCCATGACACCAAGATCGCCGCGCTAGCCCCGCCCCTAACGGACACAAACGAAAACGTAATGTACTTTGTGGATAGCCCTCGTAGTATAAAATGTGACCTCAGACATCAAGCACCGTATACCGATAAGCATATCCTCCAAAGACCATTTACCAACATGATTTTTAAAAAATCCAAACATTATATGCCTAATGGCTACTAGGAAAACGTATCATATGTATTTGAGAACTGTGCAGTCAGCACCGTATTTATGACGAAAAGATGTTTGTTTCTGTGTACCCAGGACCTCACTACTACAGAAGCCACTGTGAGTCTTCAGACAGACCTGTGAATAATGAGAAAACATCATTCGTGCAACACATTCCCGTATATGTGCCCACTACTCATGTGGAAGTGCCATCTCATTGGCTCCAAGTAACCGCAGGAAAAATCATACGCAAACTGAGAGACGGAGGGCAGTGACCGAAGAGCAAAGCTCCAGATTTCCTTTCCAACGGCTGTAGTATGATAAGTAACAGTTTGTCGGTCGCAATGCGGCAGGTGAGAAATTCTAGCACAGGATTGCCCACGCGCTGCTTGAAACTCTAGAGGCCTTCTTGATAACGCTACCAGGGTATCGTCTGGTGAAAGCGAAGCAGGCAGCAGAGACTGTCAAGATATACAGGGTGTTACAAAAAGGTACGGCCAAACTTTCAGGAAACATTCCTCACACGCAAAGAAATAAAATATGTTATGTGAACATGTGTCCGGAAACGCTTACTTTCCATGTTAGAGCTCATTTTATTACTTCTCTTCAAATCACATTAATCATGGAATGGAAACACACAGCAACAGAACGTACCAGCGTGACTTCAAACACTTTGTTACAGGAAATGTTCAAAATGTCCTCCGTTAGCGAGGATACATGCATCCACTCTCCGTCGCATGGAATCCCTGATGCGCTGATGCAGCCCTGGAGAATGGCGTATTGTATCACAGCCGTCCACAATACGAGTACGAAGAGTCTCTACATTTGGTACCGGGGTTGCGTAGACCAGAGCTTTCAAATGCCCCCATAAATGAAAGTCAAGAGGGTTGAGATCTTGAGAGCGTGGAGGCCATGGAATTGGTCCGCCTCTACCAATCCATCGGTCACCGAATCTGTTGTTGAGAAGCGTACGAACACTTCGACTGAAATGTGCAGGAGCTCCATCGTGCATGAACCAGATGTTGTGTCGTACTTGTAAAGGCACATGTTCTAGCAGCACAGGTAGAGTATCCCGTATGAAATCATGATAACGTGCTCCATTGAGCGTAGGTGGAAGAACAAACTAAAATGAGCTCTAACATGGAAATTAAGCGTTTCCGGACACATATCCACATAACATCTTTTCTTTATTTGTGTATGAGGAATGTTTCCTGAAAGTTTGACCGCACCTTTTTGTAACACCCTGTATACACTCTAAAATTAATTTATATTTCACGTTGTGGTCTGCTGCGTACAGTCTTACTAACAAAAAAAATCATTATTTACTCGGAAAAACACTCCCTACTTGCAATATCAGCAGATTTTGGACATTAAAATTCTATCTAGAATACACCTCTCATATGTCGTTATAGCTCCGGCAGCACAGAGTCGTTGATGACGAAGCATAAATCAGGAGCCTAATATTTCTGGGAGCTCCGGTAGTGGAGTCTAGGCACACAACGAGATTTTATTAAGTCGACTGTACTAGGAAAAACTTCTGAGATAAATATGCAGTAACGTATGTCGTTCTTGCTATCACAATGGAACTCATTAAAAGTCACTCTGACAACGTAAGCGGTGTTACATTACGATCGATGTCCCACAAGACAGACTCGGGCACTGTTTCGTACAAAGAAGAGAAAAAGCTATGATGAACCATTGTGTTTTGTTAGGTTGCTGACCTGATTCTTAGAAATGACTCTTGTGTCGCTATGACACATTCCTTACTAAACTATTGCTGAAATTTTTACTAATAAGATCATTCAGCACGCTCGAAAACACTACTGAGAATCAATTTCAGAGCCAACGTAATATAAGGGAAAATAGACCATATACAAATAGATGCATTTCTCTCTTTCTAGCTTTCGAGTGGCAAATGGTACCATAAGTAACATGTGTCTATTTGTGTTCCAAAAGTAATTAGGAGGCTACGTCATGATCGAATAATCTTTCCATAAGTGATCTAGAGCTTGGTAGCCAGTGTGACTGACTATTTTGAGTAATCGATTTCCACATTAAAATTGTAGGCATACAGCATATTCTTTTATAAACCGTTGTATGTCCTGATTGTCCTTTTTTTGAGAAGAGTATAAAAGCTTTGCATTCTACAATTACTGAATAATCCATTAAAACCACTGTCTTTCACAACATTTACAAATGATTCAAATGGCTCTCAGCACTATGGGACTTAACATCTGAGGTCATCAGTCCCTTAGACTTAGAACTACTTAAACCTAACAACAAGTACACATACAGCTAAAAATTTAAGATGTATTCAAATTTTAGCAGTCATAATCAGAAAAGACGTCACAACCAACTCCATCACAGCTAGTATTACTCACCTCCAGTAATCAAATTGCGGAACTGTCTTAGGTATACATCTTTGGTAATTGTAAGAGGTCTCCTTGACAAATAATGTATCCCATGATATTATTAAAGCATAATTTATTTTGAATCACAACTAGCCCGACCCTCTACAGCAGATGCGTAGTTGTTCTTTGCATTCTCAGGTTTATTGTCACTATAATTTTCCGTACTGATTTGCTTAAAGCAAATAGACAGTCGTCTGCACGTGCAACATCAATACTGTCAGTACACAGTTTGGTATTTTGGGTAACCATTTATCACTTGATTTTGCTGGGGTGGATGTACTTCCACCCAATCGCATCTACACTAATTTTCTGGATGGTACTAGGTTTATCCCACGTCTGTCTATCTTAATAATTTTATCTGTCACTTCTATTATCCCGTAGGTCAAACCCTGGAATATATATTTCGACTCTGAATAATTAAAACTATAGGGATACAGTTCTATAACCGATTATTTGCCCTTATTGTCATGATTACATGGGACTTTGTACATTTCTACCATACCTACCTTAACTACCTGGAATGTTGTGTTTTATATCTCATCTCGACCAGTCTTAGTATTTACCACTTCTCTCTCTCTCTCTCTCTCTCTCTCATCTCTTTTGTATGCGTATCGCAAATATAGGATGACTATTACTCGTACTGATGATAGAAAACAACATTGTGAGTAAAGAACTTTTGGTCATATAGGGTCATTAACCTTTCAACCACCTCATACACAACTGCTCAACACATTAAATCCTTTAGATATCTATACAACAACCAGTTAGGTCTTACCTTTGTATCACCAGAATTATTGTCACAAGATTTTTGTTCCCAATATTCTTAACACACCATCAAAATTTACTTACGAGGAATATCGAGCAGTGCTTGGAAAAAATAAATCTGGTTTATCAGCCATCATTTTCAAATATTTTTCCAACCGGTGGACTACGGCAGGAGGACTCGCAGTATGGCAGATACGAGGCCTGTTCAGAAAGTAAGCTCCGATTGAATGCCAAATTGAAACCACAGTGAACATCAGAAATGTTTTACTTGTAACGATTAGCTACACCTTTCAGCTACTTCTCTACGTAGTCGCCGTTCTGACTTAGACTTTTGTCATAGCGTTGTACCAACTTTTCAATAGCCTCATCATAGAAGGCAGCCGCCAGTGCTTTCCGCCAATTCTCCACGCTGGCCTACACCTCGTTGTCTGTGCCAAAATGTTGTCTTCAAAGACAGCGGTTCATGTGACCAGAGATGAAACTCAGGGGGAGACAATTGCGGACTGTATTGTGGGTAATCTCACATTTCCATTTGAAAACGATGCAGGAGCATCTTCATTGCCCCTGCAGAATGCGGCTGAGAATTGTCTTGAAGAAGAACAGCACGACAGTTATGTAATGTTAGCTGCATAGCTTCAGGCGAAATTTCTCACCAGGCCCTCGTATTTGGCGGCAGACACTATTTTCTAGACATCTTTACGCACTCACTGCGAGCTCAGAAATGAGAAGAGCGACGTGATGCTAACAGGGGTTATACTAGAGACACTACCCAACACATCTGTGCAAAGCTTTATCGGATTTTCATAGTCGTTTCCATTTCGCGACCGATCGGAGCTTACTTTCTGAACGCCCCTCGTAGAATAGCCGTCGACCCTAAGCGACTGAGCAGTGATGGACATTAACTACCGCATCCAGCAGCAATAAGATATGAACTGGTGCGTGGCTCTCGATTACGGTGTCCCTCATGATTCAGTCATGACAGCAGCCGTGACCCACCACACAGAGCTGCTATTGTGCTCAACATGATTTGGGGGGTGCCAGTCCCAATTCGTCGACACCTTTATCTAATGGTTTTGTGTAGAACACTGTCCGGAACTGAGATAAATATATTTCTCGTGATTTAATACAGTACTTCTGAGTAACTCTTGTGTCGTATTTGTTGGATACAATGTTAAGAGTCTCCATGTAGTAGATAATTAAAATTGTATGTAGACAGAACATAATTAATAACCTTTCCTCGGTCTTGAGTCTCAGGACTGTTCAAGGCAATTTTAGAGTATACTTACTACCTCCAGTAGATGAACTGCTGCTGTTCCACACGTTATCCCTTAGTGGACACCACACGGATGTAATTGGCACACAGTATAGTGGAGCACATTGTAAATACTGTTTGCTATACTTCAAAAACACTTAAACAGTCTTGTACTGGGTCAAACACACGATTCCTTCTATAGTTTTGTATTGTACCCTCAAGCCTGGTAATACAACGGTGTTTATTTAGCTAAGGAGTACGTGAAACTTTCTCGTAGTCACATGTCCGAACACTTTATAAAATCTATAAGGTGGTTACGAATAACTTTGTACATTTCTTACAGTTGCACACAATCACATAGTTGTTTCCCTGTCAGTCTCGTACCATGTGGAAGTCTTGGTCTGACGTTACGTAATCGCTATATGTGGCGCCACCACTACCCCAATAACTACTAATTACAACTCCTCTCGACCAATTACGCGATATGTATAACGATTACGTATTTTCTAACCACATCTGTGACGCAATGTCTATCACTTCCTCTGTATAAGTAACAACAAAATATGTAAGTCTTTTCCTAGAGTTCTACGATGAGATTGCTTTCCCAGTCTTTAGCATAGATCTCAGTCATTTTGGAGGGACATTGCGCAGTGATTCTAATATAGTTACCATTTGGAGGAAGAAGTACATACCCTGGCTGATCTCTGGCTCTGTATTAAAGTTTAATGGCATAAAAAAATCATGCCACATTTGGTCGTGTAAGCAATAAGAGAATAGTTATACGTGTACATTTATTTATGGAATGTGAACAAAATGGGAAATATTGGAAAATGTAGGAAATGTCAGAAAATTTGGTAGGAAATCTGGATACTATAAGGTCACATTGGATACCTGCATTTATACTTGGAGTGTAGTCCAGATGCGACATAAACACTACACTGAAGTGCCTGGGGGAGAACTCTTGGATACTTTCCTAGAAAACTATGAGTATGAGTGGCCTATTAGAATCACAGAGGAGTATGCCTCTTAATGGACTGATATCCGTGCTAAACGTTGAGAATACATTTTCATCGTTCACCTCTAATATATTTATACATATACATATATATATATATATATATATATATATATATATATATATATATATATATATATATATACGTTATTACTTATACAGAAGAAGTGAAAAACATGGCGTCAAAGTTGTACTTAGAGAAAACATCATTATTATACACATTGGGTATAATCCTTCCAGAGGAACTTTAATGACTAGATACTCTAGTATTGGTGACGCCACATATATCGAGTACGTAAAATCATACTACGATTTCGACATGGTAGGAGCCTGCCAAGGAAACAACTACTTGATTGCGCGCAACGATAAGACAGGCTGAACAGATTGATCAAAGTGGATGACCACCTATTTTAGATTAAAGGTATACAATAAGTTTATACGCCAAATCACAAACCCAGGCATGAACGAAGTTATTGTTACAAGCACCTTATAGAATTTATAAAATGTCCACATAGGTGATTATGAGGAGTTTTTACATACTCCGTGGCTGAACATCGTTGTATTACTAGGCTGGAAGCTACACTATGCAAATACAGAATGGGTGGTGTGTTTGACCCAGTACAAGACTGCTTAAGTGTTTTGGAACTACAACGCCGCGCTGAACGGACGCGCGTTTTGACGAGCCATGTCACGGATTGCGCGGCCCGTCCCGCCGCAGATTCGAGTCCTCCCTCGGGCATGGGTGTGTGTGTTGTCCTTAGCATAAGTTAGTTTAAGTAGTGTCTAAGTCTAGGGACCGCTGACCTCAGCAGTTTAGTCCCTTAGGAATTCACACACATTTGAACATTTTGGAACTATAACAAAAAGTATTTACAGTGTGCTCCACTACACTGTGTGCTAATGGACAACTTGAGAAACAGCGGCAGTTTATCTACTGGAAGTAGTAAGAATGCTCTAAAATTGTCTTAAACAGTCCTGAGAGGCAAGACCGACGAAAGCTTATTAATTATGTTCTGTTTGCATTCAGTTTTAATTATCTACTACATGGAGATTCTTAGCTCCGTCTCCGACAAAGACGACGTAAGTTCAAATGGTTCAAATGGCTCTGAGCACTATGGGACTTAAATTCTAAGGTCACCAGTCCACTAGAACTTAGAACTACTTAAACCTAACTAACCTAAGGACATCACAGACATCCATTCCCGAGGCAGGATTCGAAACTGACACCGTAGCGGTCGCGCGGTTCCAGGCTGTAGTGCCTAGAACCGCTCGGTCACTCCCGCCGCCACGACGTAAGTATTACTCGACAATACCACCAGATAAAATTATCGCCGAATTAGGACTGATAGCCACAATCAATATTGACCACAACAGCAGATCTGTATGGTAGGTCACGGCTGCTGTGATAACCGAATCATCAGGGACGCTGTAATCGAGCGTCACCACCAGTTCATATCTCATTGCTACTCGGTTTGGTAGGTCCGGTGCATCACTGCTGAGTCGACTGTTCCGTCTGCCATCCTGCGAGCTCCTCCTGTCGTAGTCCACTGGTTGTTAAAATATTTGAAGAATTTTTGCTTATAACCGAGATTTATTTTTTCCAAGCACAGCTCGATATTCCTCTTAAGTCAATTTTAATGGTATGTTAAGAATGTTGGGACAAAAATCTTGTGATAACAGTACTTATAATGGAAAAGTAAGGCCTAAGTAGTGGTTGTATTGACATCTAAAGGATTTAATGTGTTGATCAGTTGTATATTAGGTTGTTGAAAGGTAATGACCCTATATGACCGAAAGTACTTCCATCTTTAGCCACAAAATGGTTTTCTGTCACCACTACGAATAATCGTCATCCTATATTTACGATATGCATTCAAATGGTAACACATGAGAGAGAGAGAGAAGTGATAAATACTAAGACAGGTCCTTATGAGATCTAAAACACAACATTCCAGGGAGTTAAGGTAGATGTGGTTGGCGTGTAAAAAGTCCCAAGAATTCCTGACAAAAAGGACGAATAATCGGTTATAGAGCTGTATCCTTATAGTTTTAGTTATTTAACGTCATAATATGCATTCCAGGGTTTGACCTACAGAGTAATAAAAGTGACAGCCATATAAAATTATTAAGATAGACAGACTTTGAATCAACCCACTGCCATCCAGAGATTTAATGTAGGTATGACTCTGTGGAAGCACAACCACCCCACCAAAACGAAGTGATGAAGGCTTACACAAAGTACCAAACCCCGGTGTATTGACAGTGCTGATGTTGCACATGCACGTCACTGTTTATTCGTTTTAAGTGAATCAGTATGACAAATCCTAGTGAGAGTAAATCTGCGAATGGAAAGAACAATTACGCATCTGCTGTAGAGGGTCTGGCTGGTGGTGATACAGAATAATTTATGCATTGCTAATGCTATAGGATGTATTATTTGTAAAGGAAACCTATTAAAATTACCGAATATTTATACCTAAAATTATTTCACCATTTATCTACTGGAGGTGAGTAATACTAGCTTTGATGGAACTGATTGAGACGTGTTTTCCGATTATGTCTGCTAAAATTCGAATCCATCTCATAGTTTTAGCTGGATATGTACATGTTATGGAAGACTGTAGTTTTTATGGAATGTTCGCTAATGCTAGGATGCAATACTTTGATACTCTACTTAAAAATAAAAGAAAATCATGGCTTATAATGGCTCATAAATCAATATGTTGAGTGTTTTTAGTTTTAACGTGGAAATTGATACAGGATACAGCTATACTGGCAGCCGAGTTCTAGGTCATCTATAAGACAATCATTCGAACATGATGTAGCCTCGTAATTATTCTTAGAACACATACAGACACATGTTCCTTATGGTACTATGTGCCACTCTAAAGGTAAAGAGAGAGGAGTTCGTCTATTTGTGCATGAGCTCTTTTCCCTTATATTACGCTGGCTGTAAATGTTGGTACACAGTACTGTTTTCGAGCATGTTGACTGATCTTAACAGTAAGAATTTCAGCATTACGATTCTGATATTTTGTAGATGTCATCCGTTTAGTAAGGAATGTGTCTATGGTGACAGGTTCACACAGACTTTTCGTAAAGGACAATTGTTTAGTGGACTCAGGATCTGAGGTAAGTGTTTATCCTAAGTCGCAGAATATGAGCCACTCTACTGAGCAAGTGCCTATTCTCACTGCAGCTAACTTCTCTCACATTTCTACATCTACATCCACGTGATTATTATGCTATTCACAATAAAGTGCCTGTGGCAGAGGGTTCAGTGAACCACTTTCAAGCTGTCTCTCTACTGTTCCACTCTCGAACGGCATGCTGGAAAAACGAGCACTTAAATTTTTCTGTGCGAGCCTTGATTTCTCTTATTTTATCGTGATGATCATTTCTCGCTACTTAGGTAGGTGCCAACAGAATGTTTTCGCAACCGGAGGAGAAAATTGGTGATTGAAATTTCCGGAGAAGATCTCGTCGCAACGAAAAAGCGTTTGTTAATAATTGCCATTCCAATTCACGTGTCATGTCGTTGACACTATCTCCTCTATTTCGCGATAATACAGAACCAGCTGCCCTTCTTTGTAATTTTTCGATGTCAACCGTCAGTCCCACCTGATGCGGATCCGACACCGCACAGGAATACTCCAGAATAGGACAGACAAGCGTGGTGTAAGCAGTCTCTTTAGTAGACCTGTTGCACCTTCTGAGTGTTCTGACAATGAATCCGTCATTGGTTTGCTCTACCCACAATATTACCTATGTGATCGTTTCAATTTACACTGCTGGCCATTAAAATTGCTACACCAAGCAGAAATGCAGATGATAAACGGGTATTCATTGGACAAATATACTAGAACTGACATGTGATTACATTTCCACGCAATTTGTGTGCATAGATCCTGAGAAATCAGTACCCAGAACAACCATCTTTGGCGGTAATAACAGCCTTGATACGCCTGGGCATTGAGTCAAACAGAGCTTGGATGGCGTGTACAGGTACACCTACCCATGCAGCTTCAACACCATACCACAGTTCATCAAGAGTAGTGACTGACGTATTGTGACGAGCCAGTTGCTCGGCCACCATTCACCAGACGTTTTCAGTTGGTGAAGGATCTGGATAATATGCTAGCCAGGGCAGCAGTTGAACATTTTCTGTATCCAGAATGGCCCGTACAGGACCTGCAAAATGCGGTCTTGCATTATTCTGCTGAAATGTAGGGATTCGCAGGGATCGAATGAAGGGTAGAGTCATGGGTAGTAACACATCTGAAATGTAACGTCCACTGTTCAAAGTGCCGTCAATGCGAACAAGAGGTGACCGAGCCGTGTAACTAATGGCACCCCATACCATCACGCCGGGTAATACACCAGTATGGCGATGACGAATACACGCTTCCAATGTACGTTCACCGCGATGTCGCCAAACACGGATGCGACCACCATGATGCTGCAAGCAGAACCTGAATTCATCCGAAAAAATGACGTTTTGCCATTCGTGCACCCAGGTTCGTCGTTGAGTACACTTTCGCAGGCGCTCCTGTCTGTGATGCAGCGTCAAGGGTAACCTCAACCATGGTCTCCGAGCTGATAGTCCATGCTGCTGCAAACGTCGTCGAACTGTTCCTGCAGATGGTTGTTGTCTTGCAAAAGTTCCCATCTTTTGACTCAGGGATCGAGACGTGGCTGCACGATCCGTTACAGCCATGCGGATAAGATAGCTGTCATCTCGACTGGTAGTGATACGAGGTCGTTGGGATCCAGCACGTCGTTCCGTATTATCCTCCTTAACCCACCGACTCCATATTCTGCTAACAGTCATTGGATCTCGACCAGCGCGAGCAGCAATGTCGCGATACGATAAACCGCAATCGTGATAGGTTACAATCCGACCTTTATCAAAGTCGGAAACGTGATGTTACGCATTTCTCCTCCTTACACGAGGCATCACAACAACGTTTCACCAGGCAACGCCGACCAATTGCTGTGTGTGTATGAGAAATCGGTTGGAAACTTTCCTCATGTCAGCATGTTGTAGGTGTCGCCACTGTGTGAATGCTCTGAAAAGCTACTCATTTGCATGTCACAGCATCTTCTTCGTGTCGATTAAATTTCGCGTCTGTAGCACGTCATCTTCGTGGTGTAGCAATTTTAATGAAAGGTAGTGTAGGTTATTTGTAATTGTAATCCCTAAGTATTTAGTTGAATTCACAGCCTTCAGATTCGTGTGACTTTTCGCGTAATCGAAATTTAGCTGATTTATTTTAGTACTCATGTGAATAACATCACACTTTTCCTGATTTAGGATCAATTTACACTTTTCGCACCATACAGATATCTTATCAAAATCATTTTGCAAGTCGTTGTGATGATCTGATGACTTTACAATACGGTAAAGGACAGCATCATCTGCAAACTATCTATGACGGCAAATCAGATTGTCTCCTATGTTGTTAATATAAATCAGGAGAAATAGAGGGCCCTTAACACTTCATTGCCACGTTTGGAACGAAGCAATTACGAGGGTTGTAACTTTAATAGTGGCAACTATTTATTTACAGCTCGTACAAAATAGATACGTGTTTCAAGTTTTGCTGACCTTTAAAGTGGTCACTAGAAATGTGTATAACCCGTTGCCAGCGATGTGGAAGTCGTAAGATACTCTTAGCAGTGCCAGTTGTGTTGACAGTTCGAGCGGTGCTGTCTATTGCCCGACAATTTGTAGCAGTTCTGAAGCGAAGTGTTTCCTTCACTTTAGAATGGTTCAAATGGCTCTGAGCACTATGGGACTCAACTGCTGAGGTCGTTAGTCCCCTAGAACTTAGAACTAGTGAAACCTAACTAACCTAAGGACATCACAAACATCCATGCCCGAGGCAGGATTCGAACCTGAGACCGTAGCGGTCTTGCGGTTCCTGACTGCAGCGCCTTTAACCGCACGGCCACTTCGGCCGGCTCTTCACTTTAGGAATCGAGTTGTACTCACGAGGGCCTAAGTCAGGGGAGTGCAGTAGGTGGTATAGCACTCAGCAGCCCCATCAGTCAAACAAATCAGTAACAGCTTGCACTGTACGTGCTTGAGCATTGTCCTGCAGAATGATGGTCAGATCCTCCCGAAAGTGTCAACACTTCTGTCTCTAAGCTGGTCGTAGGTTGTGTTCCAATAATGAACAGCATAGAGACAGAAGTGATGACACTTTCTGCAGGACCTGACCATCATTTTGCAGGACAGTGCTCAAGCACGTACATTGCAAGCTGTTACTGATTTGTC
This sequence comes from Schistocerca serialis cubense, assembly GCF_023864345.2. Lineage (NCBI taxonomy): Eukaryota > Metazoa > Arthropoda > Insecta > Orthoptera > Acrididae > Schistocerca > Schistocerca serialis. The sequence continues at coordinate 315,213,512 of NC_064640.1, read as the reverse complement.
TGACTGATGGGGCTGCTGAGTGCTATACCACCAACTGCACTCCCCTGAGTTAAGCCCTCGTGAGTTCAACTCGATTTCTAAACTGAAGGAAACACTTCACGGCATTCGCTTCAGAACTGCTACAAATTGTCGGGCAATAAACCGCACCGCTCGAACGGTCAACACAACTTGCACTGCTAAGAGTATCCTACGACTCCCACATCGCTGGCAACGGGTTATAAGCAATGCTGGTGACTACTTGGAAGATCAGTAAAACTTTGAAACACGTATCTATTTTGTACCAACAGTAAATAAATACACTCCTGGAAATGGAAAAAAGAACACATTAACACCGGTGTGTCAGACCCACCATACTTGCTCCGGACACTGCGAGAGGGCTGTACAAGCAATGATCACACGCACGGCACGGCGGACACACCAGGAACCGCGGTGTTGGCCGTCGAATGGCGCTAGCTGCGCAGCATTTGTGCACCGCCGCCGTCAGTGTCAGCCAGTTTGCCGTGGCATACGGAGCTCCATCGCAGTCTTTAACACTGGTAGCATGCCACGACAGCGTGGACGTGAACCGTATGTGCAGTTGACGGACTTTGAGCGAGGGCGTATAGTGGGCATGCAGGAGGCCGGGTGGACGTACCGCCGAATTGCTCAACACGTGGGGCGTGAGGTCTCCACAGTACATCGATGTTGTCGCCAGTGGTCGGTGGAAGGTGCACGTGCCCGTCGACCTGGGACCGGACCGCAGCGACGCACGGATGCACGCCAAGACCGTAGGATCCTACGCAGTGCCGTAGGGGACCGCACCGCCACTTCCCAGCAAATTAGGGACACTGTTGCTCCTGGGGTATCGGCGAGGACCATTCGCAAGCGTCTCCATGAAGCTGGGCTACGGTCCCGCACACCGTTAGGCCGTCTTCCGCTCACGCCCCAACATCGTGCAGCCCGCCTCCAGTGGTGTCGCGACAGGCATGAATGGAGGGACGAATGGAGACGTGTCGTCTTCAGCGATGAGAGTCGCTTCTGCCTTGGCGCCAATGATGGTCGTATGCGTGTTTGGCGCCGTGCAGGTGAGCGCCACAATCAGGACTGCATACGACCGAGGCACACAGGGCCAACACCCGGCATTATGGAGTGGGGAGCGATCTCCTACACTGGCCGTACACCAGTGGTGATCGTCGAGGGGACACTGAATAGTGCACGGTACATCCAAACCGTCATCGAACCCATCGTTCTACCATTCCTAGACCGGCAAGGGAACTTGCTGTTCCAACAGGACAATGCACGTCCGCATGCATCCCGTGCCACCCAACGTGCTCTAGAAGGTGTAAGTCAACTACCCTGGCCAGCAAGATCTCCGGATCTGTCCCCCATTGAGCATGTTTGGGACTGGATGAAGCGTCGTCTCACGCGGTCTGCACGTCCAGCACGAACGCTGGTCCAACTGAGGCGCCAGGTGGAAATGGCATGGCAAGCCGTTCCACAGGACTACATCCAGCATCTCTACGATCGTCTCCATGGGAGAATAGCAGCCTGCATTGCTGCGAAAGGTGGATATACACTGTACTAGTGCCGACATTGTGCATGCTCTGTTGCCTGTGTCTATGTGCCTGTGGTTCTGTCAGTGTGATCATGTGATGTATCTGACCCCAGGAATGTGTCAATAAAGTTTCCCCTTCCTGGGACAATGAATTCACGGTGTTCTTATTTCAATTTCCAGGAGTGTAATTAGACGAAAGGTGGGGTGGACTCTTTACGTCAGATGGTGCATACTTGTGTTGTCCTCAGTCCAAAAACTGGTTTGATGCAGCTCTCCATGCTACTCTATCCCGTGCAAGCCTCTTCATCTCCGAGTAATTACTACAACCTACATCTTTCTGCATCTGCTTACTGTATTCATTTCTTGGTCTCCTCTACGATTTTTACCCCCCACGCTTCCCTCCAGTACTAAATTAGTGATCCGTTTGTGCCTCTGAATGTATCCTACCAACCGATCCCTTCTTCTAGTCAGGTTGTACCACAAATTTCTCTTCTCCCCAATTCTATTCAGTACCTCCTCATTAATTACGTGATCTATCTATCTAAACTTGAGCATTCTTCTATAGCACCACATTTCAAAAGCTGCTGTTCTCTTCGTTCCTAAACTGTTTATCGTCCATGTTTCACTTCCAAACGTGGCAACACACCATGCAAATACTTTCAGGAATGACTTCCTGACATTTAAATCTATACTTCATGTTAACAAGTCTTCAGAAACGATTTTCTTGCCATTGCCACTCTACATTTTATATCCACTCTACTTCCACCATCAGCAATTATTTTGCTGCCCAAATAGCAACACACATCTACTACTTTAAGTGTCTTGTTTCCTAATCTAATTCGACTACATGCCAGTATCCTCGTTTTGCTGTTGTTGATGTTCATATGATATCCTCCTTTCAAGACACTGCCATGATTCCAAATCTAATTCGACTACATGCCAGTATCCTCGTTTTGCTGTTGTTGATGTTCATCTGATATCCTCCTTTCAAGACACTGCCAATTCCTTTCAACCGCTCTTCCAACTCCTTTGCTGTCTCCGACAGAATTACGATGACATCGGCAAACCTCAAAGTTTTTATTTCTTCTCCCTGGACTTTAATTCATACGCCAAACTTTTCTTTTGTCTCATTTCTGCTTACTCAATATACAAATTAAATAACGTTGGGGGTTGGCTACAGCACTGTCTCACTCCCTTCTCAACTATTGCTACCCTTTCGTGCCCCTCGACTCTTATAACGGCTATCTGGTTTCTGTACAAATTGTAAATTGCCTTTTGCTCCCAGTCCGTCGCCCCTGCTGCCTTTAGAATTTGGAAGAGAGTATTCCAATCAACATTGTAAAATGTTTTCTCTATAACTTCTCTTAACTTACCTTCTATGACAAGTCGTAGGGTCAGTATTGAGTCCCCTGTTCCTACATTTCTCTGGAACTCAAATTGATCATCCCCGAGGTCGGCTTCTACCAGATTTTCCATTCTTCTGTAAGGAATTGCAACCGTGACTTATTACACTGGTAGATCAGTAATTTACACACCTGTCAGCACCTAGAAAAGAAAAAGAAGATGGCCCCTGCCCTTATTCACGAAATCAGTTGATGTTTGTGGAGTTTGTACATATGTATTATTTTTCAATAAAAACTGGACATATCAGATCAAAAAGGGGAAATATAGACGTCAGAAATTTCTTGCCGAACTCGTTGAAGTTTTGGTTCAACGACATAACGACATATGAAATGAACACCAAAACAGGAACTTCATTAACCTGTTCTCCATTGCATGAAAAGTGTAGTGCATGACCCTCAAGACTCCAGTTTAGTAATAACAGAAAAAGAACTGCTGCAAAGAAAAAGCGTTGTTACACGTGCGACCCTAAAAAAGGAAGATTGGAGAAAATTGTTTGTAGTAACTGCAGAAGAAATGTATGTGGTGAGCATTCAGCCTTTGTAATAAAGTAGAACAACTGCTCTCTGTGACAACAAAACACGAAAATAACTTTTTCAGAAATAAAGTTTACCAATATGAGATAAAAATTTATAACAATTATACAGGATCTGTTTTTGCACGGTCTATCATTCAGTGAATCTTAGAAAAATAAATAAGAACTCTGTTTCTTCGGCCGGCCGGAGTGGCTGTGCGGTCCTAGGCGTTACAGTCTGGAACCGAGCGACTGCTACGGTCGCAGGTTCGAATCCTGCCTCGGGCATGGATGTGTGTGATGTCCTTAAGTTAGTTAGGTTTAATTAGTTCTAAGTTCTAGATGACTGATGACCTCAGGAGTTAAGTCGCATAGTTCTCAGAGCCATTTTCTGTTTTTTCACCACATTAAATTTTTATATTGATATTAATAAAACGTTGCTGAAGTAGTATTTGTTCATATTTTGATTGTTGTCTTAGTGCAAAAATAATATTATAAAGAAAAATACTAACGAGTCTCACAGATTCACTCAGCTATATACAGTGATAAAATCGCTTGAGTATTCTAGGGTTAAGCAGGTTATGTTCGTCGCATAAAAGTGCCACTTGTGTAATGAGTGAAAATCTCCAATCCTATAAATAATAATGTATTACAGTCAGCGCCTTAGAATTAACTTGCCCGTGAACTGCTGTAGCTGAGAAGTATTGTATGACATCATTTCTCGTGTAAGGTTCTTCACCCACTCACGTCCACCCTCAGCTTCTCAAAAGAGCTGCACATATGCGTCATTACCATTCCATCCCTCATGACGTTCATTCTCAAATTTTACATGCGATTAAGTCTACCTAATATGAATGATATATTTAGGTGACAGCTGTAAGGGTTTTGACTATGTACTCCGTGCACCATAAAGAAGTCTTTGCCACTATTTCTACGCTCACCACTTCCTGCATGCGTGTCTATACCTCTATTAAGATTTTCCTCTCAGATGACAAAAAAAGAAAGATTGTGATAGAAACAGAATGCTATCTAATTCCTCTGTCAACTATAAGGTTATTTGTTAACCTTTAGTGAACTAATCTGGGAAGAAGTATAGTAACATGTCCTTGCCTACATGATCTTGTATTTAACTTCATTCACAGTATATATGTCGTGGTTCTTGCAATTCGACAGCTTTTGCTTTAAAAGTATCATACATAGAGTGAAGCGAACTTGTTCAGAGGTCCGTATTTTCACAGTTTTCTGTGGCACGACTTTTTACTTTTTCTCGAGTTCCGTAAGCTGCAAACGACAGGCTTCTAAAGGCCGATGTCAGAAGTATGCTTTTAACAAAAGTGGACGTTAGTACATATACTAACATTACACTTTCCCGTACATGAAGTTCTCATCAGCAAGCTTAGCGTAACTGAGGAGGGTTTCTCCTTTGACTAAGTAATCTGACTGTTGATTCTGACAGTCCTCTTCCAACTCACCCGTATAGTATCGTCTGTCGTTTTTCTTCTTTTTTCAGCTCTGTACGTTATTGATGCGATTATTGGAGTTACGAGTTCATTCAGGTTTTAATCTTTCATGTTACCTTCCACGAACAAATGATCAGCCATAGCCTCTAATTCAATGAGCCGGTCCACCATTGACGCAAAATGAAGTGGAATGTTTGCTGGCTGATTTCGTGATATGCATATGGCAACATTTTTTGTTGGTAAACCATCTCATCTCCACAGTCCACGAGTACATTAAAATGTGTTTCCATGACGTCAAATGGTGGTCTCCTCGTAGTGGATGTGGGCGAACTGTTCCCGCCACGCAATAGAGCGACTGCAAATATGAAATGATCTGTAATTATCCTTCTCCATACCTTTGGCCGAACCGTCGGAATCAATAATTCGTAATGCTGTCACCATTCTGGGGAACTTAGCAGTATTTATCTCGTTTAATTTCACTGTATAATAATAAATTATACGGAACACGATCTCTGCGGCATAAGAAAACATCGGGAGCAGTTTTGTCACTGGTTTCTTCACCAGGCAACCACGATTCCGGTATTTGTGTCATCCATCCTATTCATAGATGAGGCCACCTTTATGTGGAGTGGTATCTTCAACTTTCATAACGGTCATCTGAGGGATAGTATGCAGAACCCCCATGGTGTAGTGACAGCGAATCATCGTCATCAGAATGCGTGTGCCGAGATAATTGGTGACAGTGTTTTGGGACCAGTCTTCTTTCCACGTCGCCTAACAGACAGGAACTATCGGCGTTTCTTTGCCTCCCCTGTTGGAAGAAGTGCCATTGATGATTCGAAGGGTTATGTCGCTGCTGCATGATGGTGCTCCAGCCCACTTGGCCTTTAACGTCCGGAGGCATCTCACTCGTGTCTTCCCTGGGTGATGGATCGAACGAGTTGGTCCAATTTTATGCCTTGCTTGTTCACCGGATCTCAACCCGACCGATTTCTGGTTATGGGGCCATCTCAAAAATATCGTGTATACAGCGCCCATTCCAGATGTGGAGACACTGGAGCAGTGTGTTCATGCTGTCTTTGACATTGTTGGGATGCAGACTGGCCGATGTGAACGTAGGAGACAGAACATGCTGCGGCACGTACACGTATGCGTTGAGGCACAAAAAACCATTTTCAACACATACTGAATATTTGGCTACACGGTACAGCGAGTATTAGACCGCAATCCCTGTAACAATATATGACTGAATATATGGTCCCCAGAAGGAAACCATACATTTCCGAATTTAAGATCATTAGGCCTTTTTTGTTCCGTATCCTCTCATAGATCAATACCTAGAGTTTGTACATGGCGTAAAAAATCACCCTGTGTAATCAGTGGACACATCTTACTTGTCGGCTCTAACTTATTACTCACGACTCTGCCTTTTTTTGCGGTCAACAGTTGCAGTAACCTTTGATTTCAGTCTCTACAACAACTAGATGGTGTTCAGTACTTATAGATCTTATTTTTAGCCTGTCATTCTTAGGATCGATTCAGTCTATTGATCTTAGTTTAGTGAACTAAGAATATTTCATCTTTATTGTCCGTCGACGTTGTATTTTTTATTTCAACTTCCATTACTTCTTTTCTGTTTCATTCTCGGTTCATATTCTGCCTCCACAGCAAAAGAAAGTTAGTATATTTGGGATACATAATGGTCTGAAAGCTGGACACCCATTCATCTCGCAATATCTTATTTTCAAACGGCAATTATTCTATATGACCGGTCAATCGTCAATAACGTTTACCTCTGCTTCAGTTCGTCGGTAACACAAGGAGTCCAACTCATCATATGTAGTTATCTCACCTCGAGGAAAACAGTAAATATCTTAAAGATCCACTATATTGCCAAACGTCTCCTGCTGAATCTTCGCCTCTTATAGTTCACTCCTGTACATAATAGGCGGAATATCAGCTTACTGGCGATTCTTTTTATGTAAATTTTGGCTAGGAAAGTATTTGTTCTTTCACAGTTAATTTTACGGATTCAGTTTGCCGCCAGTCCCCACATTTCTGCTGGTTTGACTGAATGTCACATAACTGTTGTTCCAACCGACTTTTTAGTATTATTTGGTTGTAAGAAGAATGCATAAAGCTGTAGTTTGGCATTGGGAGAGAGGGATGCTGCGCAAAGGAACGACAGCTGGTAGCTCCTGACGCAACGCTGGAAGTTTCGGATTACTCGTGCTGACGCTGTAAGGGCGGCGCTCTGACGCACGAGGACCTACACGTGCCCTGCCAGCAGGAGAGCGACTTCACCTCCACACACAGGGCAATGAATGCCTCTCAAAATTTGATTATTCACAACGCGTAAATCAAACGACTTACCAATTTCTAAAGAAGTGTACCACACTCTCCACACACACTCTTCTTCTACGTAAGTACCGACCGCCATCAATCAGTTTAATCTCACAAAAAGCACGAGTCAGCCCTCTTGACTCATTTTTCCGGTTACCAAAGATGTACTTTTTCACCAACCGTATCTACTGGAGTATATTTCAGAGTGAAAAGTGAAAGTGGTCCACTCGAGGCATGAAGGGATATTCTCTTAGGGGGCCTGATTGCTGCCGCTAAAAAGAGAATAATGCTGGGAACACGAGAAAAGTTACTGTAACACCAGGTGACCCGTTACTACTTCATCGGCAGCTGCGTTACATACTTCACAAAAAATACTGTTTATTAGTTAGCCACTGCTGAGTTTACTGTACAATCCTTACTTATTATTATGAGGCTTGGCATTGATTGATAGCGTTGCTGTATGTCCTCCTGAGGGATGTTACTCCGAATTCTGTCTAATCGGCGCGTCAGGGCATCAAAATGCAGATCTGCCTGCAGGGCCCTGCCAATAGTGCTCCAAACGTTTCCAATTGTGAAGAGATCCAGAGACTCTGTTCCCCAAGGTAGTGTTTTAAAGCACAAAAACAAGCACTAGAAACCCTCCCCATGTGGGAGGGAGCATTATCTTGCTGAAATGTAAGCCCAGGGTGGCTTGCCATGAAGGACAACGAAACGGTGGATCGACGTACCGCTGTGCATTGCCGCAGATGACAGCCAGAGGGGTCCTACTCTAAAAAGAAATGACTGCCCAGACCATCACCACTGGTTCTCAGACAGTATGGTGGGCGACAGTAAGACTCCCACATCTGTCCGGAGCGTTTCCATACTCATCTTTGCCGGGTTATCGGAGCTCAGTTTGAAGTGGAATTATTCACTGAATACAATTCTATGCCAGTCAATGAGATCACTGGGTGAGGCCGTGTCTTTAGTCGCCCCGGACAGCAGTGCGACACCAACCTGACTGTCGCCCGCCATATGGCTCGACAACCAAGACTGATAGTCGGGGAGTCATTTCTTTTCATAGGAGAACCACGTCGTTTACCATCTGCAGCGCCCTTACAAAATGGTTCAAATGGCTCTGAGCACTATGGGACTCAACTGCTGAGGTCATTAGTCCCCTAGAACTTAGAACTAGTTAAACCTAACTAACCTAAGGACATCACAAACATCCATGCCCGAGGCAGGATTCGAACCTGCGACCGTAGCGGTCTTGCGGTTCCAGACTGCAACGCCTTTAACCGCACGGCCACTTCGGCCGGCAGCGCCCTTACAGCACAGCGGTACGTCGACTATATTTTGTTGCCATTCATGGTAATCCATCCTGGGCTTACATTTCAGCAACGCAATGCCCGGCCGCCCGCACGCGGCGAGATTTTCTATTGTTTGCCTTCGTGCCTGTCAAACCCTGCCTCGACCTGTAACGTCTCTGGAGCTCTCCCGAATCGAGAACGTCTGGAGCATTATGGGTGGGCCTCTCCAGCCAGCTTGTGATTTTGACGATCTAACGCCCAGATGGACAAAATGTTTGCTCGAGATCTCGCAGGAGGACATCAAGTAACCCTATCAACCAATGCCTAGCCGAGTAACTGTTTGCATAAGGGCCAGAGGTGGACCAACGTGTTACTGATTCGCTCAATTTGTGAAGCACTTTCTTTGAATAAATCATTCAATTTTTCTCAAACTGTAATCATTGTTTGTACATGCAAATCTCATCTAACAATTTCCGTCCCATTCGGATAATTCCTTCACGGTGTGTCTTTTTTTTTTTTGTCTTCGAGTGTACAGTGAACTGCTACAGTGCAGTACTGAAGATAATTGAAGGAAATACGCAGTGAGACACACAGAAGTGTCACTTTTATTCAAAGACAATAATTAGATTGTAATCACTGCGAGGCATGATGACCCCGTGTACATTAAAAAATTCGGGACATGGGTCTTGGATCTATTAGAGTGTGTGGTCACCACGGATGACAATGCGTGCTCTGCAACGTGCTCCCGTGTTGGCCACAAGTTTGCAAAGGAGTTCTGTGGTAGGACGCTCCACTCCTCCACCAACGCTTTTGACGACTGCTGGATGGTCGTTGGTGCGTATGTGCGTGCTGCAATATGTCTTCCCAACGCATCGCGCATGTCCTCTATGGTACGGAAGTCGGGTGATAGGGCAGGCCACTCCATTGGCCTACTATCCTCTCGGCCAAGAGCTCCTTCAGCGGCGCTGTTGGATGCGGTCGCGCACTGACATCCATAAAAATGAATTCAGGGCCGAATGCACCCCTGAAAAGGTGTACATAGGTAAGAAGTCCGATTTCACAATAACTTTGACCAGAGAGTGTACCGTGTTCAAAGATTTGGAGGTCAGTATGGCGAAACAGCATAATGCCTCCCCACAACATAAAATCACAACCAAAACGTTCTTGTTCGGCAGTGTTATTCGATGTATTACGTACCCTTATATGGCGAGATGTGGGAACACGTAATACACAAGGGGACAGTGCCGAACGTGGTCGTTTTCGTGGTCCAAGTGATACGGTGGTCGGGAGTCAAAAGCCACCACTACTGTTGAGCTATTATTAGTAATGAGTTGTGACTGTTAATTATATTTGCGCTGCGTATTATGCGTAACCACATTTATCGCAAATACGTGAAATTTGTAACAGCAGCAGCGGTAAAAAAAACAGAAAAAAATCATTTCAGATTATCTTCTTGCGGTGTCAGTGTATAGGTCTGAGTTGTTACAAAACGATTGTAGTACTTTTTTGTACAAAACGACTGCAGTGTGCAGTGCTTTTTTTGAAATTCCAGACTTTTGTTACGAAGTTTCCTGTCGTATTGAAAATACATATCTTTGCATTTAATCTGGCAGATATTGAAAATCTTACACTAATGGCACAAACTGTTCGTTAGTAGCCCATTGCAGTACCATCACGGCGCATTACTTAATCATAACTTTCGAACCACACTTGGCGCCAACCTACTACCAAGGACAGTCATTATACAAGGATAACGTTCAACGGTGTTACATTGGTGTTAAAATGTAAATTGTGACATTGGTTCTCGTACGTTTAAACGTTGAATTTCAGCATCATTACAATGTATAATTTGTATGGTTGATTATAGTTAATATTTTTACCAATAATGTTTGAATTCATTGTTAGAATACCTGGATGACTAGTTCTTCAGTATGTACGTATTTTCATGTGAGAAGCATGCTGAATATTTTCATATCTACATTATTACGCTACAATTCACAAATTAAGTATATGGCAGGGGTTCATAGACCCACATTTTAGCAATTTCTCTGCCGTTCCATTCTCGAACGGCGAGCTGGAGGAACGAGCACTTAAATGTTTCTATCCAACCTCTGATCTCTCTCATTTTATTACGATGTTCATTTCTCCCTATGTAGGTGGAAGCCCACAATAATTTTCGCAATCGGAGGAGAAAGTTTCTGATGGAAATTTCACGAGAAGATCCTGCCGCAACGAAAACGCCTTTGTTTTAATGATTGCCACTTCAGTTTACGTATCATGTCCGTGGCACTCTCTCTCCTATTTCGGGTTGATACAAAACGAGCCGTCTCCTTAGAACTTCTTCGATGTCCTCCATCAATCCCATCAAAAGGGGATCCCACACAGCTCAGCAATACTCCAGGAGAGCGACGACAAACGAGGTGTTAGCAATCTCATTAGTAGACTTGCTGCATCTTCTAAGTGTCCTGCCAATAAATCGGACTCTTTGGCTTACTTTCTCTACGACATTATCCATATGATCGCTCCGATTTACATTATTCGTCATTGTAATCCTTAATCTTTCAGATGAATTTACATTTGTGTAGTTTATCGTATGACCGAAATTTCTTTTAGTGCTGGATGACTTCACACTTTCCATTATTTATAATCGATTGCCACTTTTCGAACCATATAGACATCGTATCTAAATCATTTTGCAAATGGGTTTGATCATCTAAAGGCTTTACAAGACAGTAAATGATAGCTTCATCTGCAAACAATCTATGAGGGCTGCTGGGATTGTCTCCTATGTCGTCTATGTCAATCAGGAACAGCAGATGGTCTGTAACACTTCCTTCAGGGACTCCAGATGTTACCTCTGTTTTACTCGATGACTTTCCGTTAAGTACTACGAAGTGTGACTTTTCTGATAGGATCTCAAGAATGCAGTCGCACAACTGAGGCGATACTCCATAGGCACGCAATTTGATTAGAAGTCACTTGTGGGGAACGGTGACTTTGGCCGTCGGAAATATGGAATCGCATTGACACTCCCTGACGACAGCACTCATTACTTCGTGAGAATGAAGAGCTAGTTGTGTTTCACAAGAACGGTATTTTCTGAATCTGTGCAGACTATTTGTCAATGAATCGTTTTGTTCAAGGTAATTCATAACGTTCGATTATTGTGTATGTTCCAGAATCCTACAAAAAATCTACGTTAGTGATATGGGTCAGTAATTTAGTGTGTTACCCTTACTTGCTGTCTTGAATACTGGTGTGACTTGTGCAACTTTCCAGACTTTGGGCACGGATCATTCGACCAGCCAGTGGTTTTACATGAGCGCTAAGTGCGGAGCTGTTTATCAGCATATGGAGCAATTTAACAGCATTCTCTTAAGTGAAGCTGACTGGCATAAAATCTAGACCGGAGGCCATGTCTTCATTAAATGATTCAAGCTGCTTCACTACAGTGAGGATATCTACTTCCAAATCACACATGATGGCAGTTGTTCTAGATTAGAATTATGGAATACTTACTTCGTCTTCTTTGGTGAAGGAGTATCGAAAAACCGTGTTTAGTAACTCTCCTTTACGGAGACTGTCATCAGAGATACCACCACTGTTATCGCGCAGTGAAGGTAAGGATTGCATATTGCCACTTGTGTTTTTTACATACGACCAAAGTCTCGGTGGGTTTTCCGCAAAATTTCGAAACTATTAAAAACATCTCGAATTGAAGTTAGCGATAAATTTCGATCTTCTGTAAATCTTCTCGAATATCGGGAATTTTGCGTTCTTGTAAATTTGGCATGATTTTTTTCGTTGCTTCTCCAACACTGATCTGATCCGTTTTGTGTACTATGGGCGTCAGTGGCATCTCTTACTGATTTATTTGGTATACAGGGTGAGTCACTACCTATTTCCACCAAGTATAACTCCGAGAGTATGATAGGAGGTGAAAAAGTTTGTGGGACAGAAGTTGCATGGGACAACGGGGCCCATAATATGACGCTGGTATTTTATTGCTAGATGGGGTCGCTTCAGAGATATGAAGGTCAACTTTGTTTTTGTAAATGAGATGCGAACATTTGGTACTTATTTTGTGATAGCGACTATCGAGACGAATCCAATGATGTGTAACAGTAAGGTCTTTGAAGGTCAACGAAGGCCACAAAGGTGGCATGAACGTCCATTTATAGAAGTAGTTCGAAGTGATGACCATTGGTATGAATGCAGTGCTGCAGTCTTCTTGGCCGCGTTGGCCGCGCGGTTAAAGGCGCTGCAGTCTGCAACCGCGCGACCGCAACGGTCGCAGCTTCGAATCCTGCCTCGGGCATGGATGTGTGTGATGTCCTTAGGTTAATTAGGTTTAAGTAGTTTTAAGTTCTAGGGGACTGATGACCTAAGATGTTAAGTCTCATAGTGCTCAGAGCCATTTTGCAGTCTTCTTATCATGGACTGAGTGGTATTCCTTATCACGCACGGGATGAGGTGGAGGGCCGAGTGTTCAAATGGTTCAAATGGCTCTGAGCACTATGGGACTTAACTACTGAGGTCATCAGTCCCCTAGAACCAAGAACTACTTAAGCCTAACTAACCTAAGGACATCACACACATCCATGCCCGAAGGAGGATTCGAACCTGCGACCGTAGCGGTCGCGCGGTTCCAGACTGCAGCGCCTAGAACCGCTCGGCCACCCCGGCCGCCGACAATTCTATCTCGCATATCTTCAGGTGTAGCTGGAACGTCTTTATCAAAATGTCTTTTACGAATCCCCACAAGAAAAAATCCAGAGACGTCAAGTCTGGCGAACGAGCCGGCCACGACACATCTCCTCCGCGTCCAATGCAACGATTTGAAAATTGTCTCTGCAACTCATTTCTAGCCATCAGCGAAAAATGTGCCGGACACCCATCGTGTTGATACCACGTTCTGTTCCTTGTTCCTAAAGGTATTTTTTCCAATAACAGACGTAATGTTTCTTGCAGGAATGTGGTGTACTTCCTACCATTAAGATTTCCTTCAATGAAATGGGGCCTATAACTCTGTCCTCCAGAATCCCACATGCCATACGTTCGCCGACTACGGTTTTTGGTGTGAAACTTATCGCAGCCAACAAGGATTTTCAGTTGTCCAATAATGCATTTTATGCAAATTAACATTTTCATGGTTCGTAAATGTAGCCTCGTCAGTAAATAAAATCAAATTAATAATTGTATCATCCCTCTGAAGTTGAGCCCATCAGCAGAATTCAATGCGACGCATACAATCCGTACCACTTAATTCTTGGTAGGGACTGATGTGGTAAGGATGATATTTATGGCTATGCAGGACATGAACAACATTACTCTGGCTCATGCCAGATTCCCTTGCGATTTGGCGCTAATTAACCCAAGGATCTCGAACCACAGTGGCAAGAGTACCAATTTCCGTTTCCTCGTTAGTAACTTTCCATTGCCGGATATGTTTCCGATACGTTAAATATCCAGTTGTTCTCGACTTATCATACGCATATTTAAATGTATGACGTGTAGGGTGAGTACGCCGAGGATATCTTTCAGTGTATAAGTCTCTAGTTCTCACTGAAATTCGTTGGCATTCTCCGTAAATGAGAAGGATATTACATAATTTCCATTCGCTTGATTCGACGATACCAGACTTACCGTTCATATAAGTATTGTATTGCGAAACCGTCGAATGGTGTTTACATTTCAATGGCAGCTTAGATGGATACGCCGTATTCGGCGAATATTTACTATTTGCCCGATATACGAGAGAGAATAGTCAGAGCATGGGCTTCGATAAGTGCCGATGTGATAACCAATAGTACTCAGTCAAATGATAAGAAGATTGCAGCACTGCATTCATACCAATGGTCATCACTTCGAACACCTTCTGTAAATGGACGTTCATGCCACCTTTTTGACCTTCATTGACCTTCAAAGACCTTACTGTTACACATCATTGGATTCGTCTCGATAGTCGCTATCACAAAATAAGTACCAAATGTTCGTATCCCATTTACAAAACAAAGTTGACCTTCATATCTCTGACGCGACCCCACTTAGCAACAAAAAACCAACGTCATATTAAGGCTCCCGTTGTCCCACGCAACATTTGTCCCACAAAATTTTCAGCTACTATCTTACTTTCGGAGTTATTCTAGGTGGCAATGGTTAGTGACTCACCCTGCATAATTCTCAACTGCCGTCCATACTATGCAACGCTACACTGCTCTTGCGGTATGATTTTAAAGGCTACAAGCGACTGTAAGTTTATATCCTGACAGCAGTCACTTTAATTTGTAAGCCTTCCACTTTTCTACCTGGCCATCCATTTTCTAAATTGATTCTGCCCTGTGACAATGATTGTTGTCGATAGCCTGCATTGGAGGTTACCACTTTTATCAGAATCTTAAATAGAGCTTGAATGCTGAAATAATTTAATGAAATTGGGTTCCTGTCATTATTGTTGACAACTATTGATGGGTGATTAATATACCAACTTGAGACTAATATTTTACAACAAAATGGAAAAAGTTTATTGATCATAAAATGAGACAAACAACACTAGTTAAGCGAGATAACAAATAAATCATGAACTGTCGCAACACAAATAGAAGCAACGAACAACTGGCATTCCACTGGGTAGCGTTTGGTTGGTAAAGACTAAGGTTTACCTGTTTCATCCAGTCACCCTGGATCAAAACATGGATAATGCAATCAGAAATTATCTAACGCTGAATATATTTTGATGGTTTTATTCTACACAGATCTTATACTATGTTTTTGATGCTGAGAACATGTGGCGAGACTGTGATTCTGTTTCCCCTGTCAAGTCAGAGCAGCAACACTGTACTCCTTTCTCGATGCGCAGCGCTGTCTCAGATGCCCGTCGTGGTACAAACGTTTGCAGAGTAGCAATGTTCAGTGCCTACAATACGTTATCACGGGCACGAAATATTCAAAGTCACGGGCCGGCGATGTGTTAGATGGATCGCAATTACTCTCTGATAGAGCTCTGAAATCCAGGCAGATTCAAGTGTGTGACAGTATCGCCCATCAGTCCTACCATGGACCAATTTGACTTCCTTATATGACAGTATGCACAAGGAGATTATACATCAAGGCAGCAGATCTTATTTGAGAAGATTCACCTCGGCACACTGAATTGTCACAGATGACTTGGGTCAAAACTGTCGGTACAGCTAAGACTTCACCACAGGCTCGCCAGCCAAGACCAGTGCCATTGTAAAATCATGCTCCGGATGAGTGTCCAAAGTATAAACCACTCATAATAAGAGTCAAGAGCGTAATCTCCTATCTAGACCGGAGTCTGAATGAGAAGCCTCTCTTTCCATCAAACCTCAGTTAACTCGAAAAGAGCACCCACGCAACCGCCCCTACAACGGTTTCGCCTCAGTCACAAGACTGCACGAGTTCCATGTCTTCCCTCTCGCTCATCTACTCTACCTTCCTGCCAATCTTAACCAAAGCTAATAACATTCTTTTCCCTGCTGGAGAAACAGCCAATCCCTGACTCATAAAATCCTACGCATGGAGGAGAAGATGCTATGCTCCCGAATTGTTTTTCCCACAGCCACTTTAAGCAGTGTGTTCTGAGTTTCTTTTTAGGCATAAAGTTAACAAAACATCTGTCACAGAGATCTTTATCTGGATGGACCGAACTTTACAGTATCTCCGACCAGGGACCTCGGCTAAACTAAGAAAAGTACTTGTATGTCTCAATATAGACCACATCAGGACCGCCAGAAATATTATGATCCATCCTAAAATTCTCTGGAATACCTGAAGCTTCCCAAAAAGCTCGGCAATCAGAGGGGCGACACCACCAGATGGCTCCTTCAACAGGGTCCAGTCCAAAGCGAAAATGGCACCTCGCGGATTTTTATGGATGCATTCCCTTTACAAAGTGGGCATTTACCACACTGTTGAAACACCTTGCCTTGGCGACCAACTTCTTTCCTGTGCTGCTGTTGCTGCTGTGGCCAGAAACGCCTCACAGGTACATCCAGTGAGACAGTTTTTCAGCTATTTGGCTGCTAGCATCATCTGCACACCGGAGCGAGAAATTCTTGTGACCAGATTTCTGTCCCCTTAAGTGTTTTGAAATGTTCCTCTCCCTAACAGCTGTACATAGCTACCAAGTCCCAAATGTCCACTGCAAGGTTCACTGTTAATAACCAACGTACCTCCTTGTTCGCAACGCCAGAAAGTACTATTCGAAGGAGAGCTACCATAAAGATCCTACACGCATTAACAATGTACATGCTCCCATCAGTGCCTGCCAATGTTAATAACTTCCTGTCATCTCACCAAAATGATATGTGGGGTGTAATAACAACATTAAAGAGTAACCTTGAATATTGATATAAGTGAGAGCGTGTCTTGTCCTCTCTCACTGCCTCCATCTATGGTTGATTTCCGCCTGTGTAGTATCTCACTTCAAAATATTATAGTGTGACGTGGTACAGAGAAAATCAGGAAATACTATTGAGGTGCCGGCCGCTGGTGGCCGAGCGGTTCTAGAATTTACGCAAATGCTGCCCGCCCGGTTAGCCGTGCGATGTAACGCACGGCTTTCCGGATTGGGAAGGAGCGCCTGGTCCCCGGCACGAATCCGCCCGGCGGACTTGTGTCGAGGTCCGGTGAGCCTGCCAGTCTGTGGGTGGTTTCATGGTTTCTAGGCGGTTTTCCATCTGCCTCGGCGAATGCGGGATGGTTCCCCTTATTCTGCCTCAGCTACACTATGTCGGCGACTGCTGCGCAAACAAGTTCTCCACGTACGCGTACACCACCACCATTCCTCTACCACGCAAACATAAGGGTTACACTCGTCTGGCGTGTGACGTTTCCGGGGGGGTCCACCGGGGGCCGAACCACACAATAACTCTGAAAGAGTGGTTCGGTGTGGCGCGGCGAAGGGGTGAAGTGGACTTTCGGTAGTCGTCGTGGGGTTGTGGACCACTGATGCTGCGGCAGGGACGGAGCCTCTCCGTCGTTTCTAGGCCCCCGGGGTTAACATACAATACAATACATAAATTCTTGACAAACTATCTTCATTATTAGAATAGATTAAATTCGTTTCACAAGAAAATATGCAGAATTACATGAGAATATGAGTTACATGAAACAACCTAGCCGCGCGGTGTAGCCACGCACTCT
Source organism: Schistocerca serialis cubense (assembly GCF_023864345.2). Classification (NCBI taxonomy): domain Eukaryota; kingdom Metazoa; phylum Arthropoda; class Insecta; order Orthoptera; family Acrididae; genus Schistocerca; species Schistocerca serialis. Next base: position 315,195,803 of record NC_064640.1, on the reverse strand, counting down.
AGGGCTGCTTGTCACGGTTCGCTACCCCCCGTCGGAGGTTCGAGTCCTCCCTCGGGTATGGGTGTGTGTTTATCCTTAACGTAAGTTAGTTTAAGTTAGATTAAGTAGTGTGTAAGCTTAGGGACCAATTACCTTAGTAGTTTGGTCCCATAGTACTTACCACAAATTTACAAAAAAAAATCCAAACAACGTATCACTCCCTCTGCGAGGGCCTCTGGCGAGATGATTTGCATTTACAACGCCACACATATAAACCATGGCACTAAACACACACTCAGTCTCAGGACTGGTTGGAGCATCAAGGTGCAGCAAGGTTGCGCCAGAGTGAGGGTTGCCCTTCCTCAACACTTAATGTAGGAGCAGCAGTGGATAGCTCTGGTCCTCACATCTAGTCCATAGCAGCATCAGGAAGGCAGCTGGGCTGTTGAATCATCTCTACCTGGCAGCAATTGGTAGCCTGGAGTGATGGATATGGGTGTGATGGATATGACGTGTGGTGGGAGGAAATGAGACACCGGTGTTGATGGACGCCATCCAACATCTCCAGCCTGTCGACTGGGTAGCTGAAGGAGTATAGTCTTCTGTCAAATTATATGGTGAGACAGAGTTGCATTTAGCAGGCCATTGTGACCGAGCGGTTCTAGGCGCTTCAGTATGGACGCAGGTTCGAATCCTACCTCGGGCATGGATGTGTGTGATGTCCTTAGGTTAGTTAGGTTTAAGTAGTTCTAAGTTCTGGGGACTGATGACCTCAGATGTTAAGTCCCATAGTGGTCAAAGCCATTTGAACGAATTTAGAGTTGCGTTTAGTGCACAACACATCTCCTAGTGATGAGTTCTTGTCTCTCAGTGTCCCAGTGGATAGCGTGTGACGTCTCCACAGTCGTCAGGTGGCGGCTTGTCTGTGTCATAGTGCACGACTACTGGGGATAGTGGCCATCCGACTCTGCACGCCTTCTGTAAACCGTGTGTCCGCCTGGGGGATTCCTCCAGGACTTGTTGGGGTCCTGGCTTGTCTGCAGGTCCTTTGAGGGCGTGGTGTGACGTCATGGACGAGCCTCCTGCCTAGCAGGTCCAATTCGCATTCACTGGGTCGCTTCTCTAGCGGGCCGACACCCTTCATAGCCACTCGGGGTAGGCTGGTTTATGGCAGCCGCAGCACGTGGCACAGTTCCCCCTTCGCATTCACTCTAGTGAGGTTGCAAAGGCGGCTAACTGATCCCCAACTGTCCCTGCATTGATTCGGCGCTGCCAACCGACCCTCTACTCGGCACTCGGCTGCTCTGTGCGCCATCTGCGCTGCAGCTATTCTTCTTGAGGCTGCCACGAGATCGGTGTCACTGATCACAGTGTGCTACCTCGCAACGTCCCCCAGGCTACATCGATACCAGGTTTGACAGCTCCAAAGATCTGCACACCCTTATGGTACGTGCCAGTGCCAAGGTTTTATATCGATTTTTACAAATAGTTTCTTATGAATAGAGCAACAAGCTTTTAGAATAAATACAGTATGGACCCATGTATGATTGAGTGACTGTAATAAAATGAAGAAAAGAGATAAGTGTTATCATACTGACTAAACATGACATCCGTAACAGTTACAATTGTCTTAAAAATATGGTGTGAAGTGTCTCTGGTCTGTGGGTGACATTTGTGTATATACCATTGCCCATCACACATATCCCCATGATAGACCAGCACTGCATCCACTCATTACTCAAACATACTCCCTTCACACAAGACTTAGTATTAACTTATTCTCTTTGCCCAACACTTGTCACCTTTACCTCTAAGCCCTCTCTACTCTTAGATTATGACTATGCTATATATACTCGTATTCTTAGTACTTCCGGAGGCACCGTCACCCAGTTCCAAAGTGGTCTGAAACGCCGCTCCCATTCGTCTGCGTAGATGCTCTCTCTCATGACAGCTGCTCCTGCAACCACACATCTAAAACTTATGACTGTCATCAGTTCCCAATTACGTGTTGCTTTACGTGTTACAAAAAATGTCTCCATTCTTTCTCCGTTTGGATCGCCACTGTAACAATAGACAAAACGGTAAATTAGTTCCCTGATGTAGGTTTATCTTCATACTCTCCAATCAATGACCCCCTTATTAGTACTTCCTTCCATTTCCTGAGCCTGAGGTACGCCACACCAACGTGGTTGCACCATACGTGCTCAAGCCTCATAATACATTTCGCTCACAGAACTCTCATGACGCCAGCAGACTACAAAGACCTCTAGATAGACTTCATCACACGACTGGCGATGCACAGAATTCCAGCAGAACGCCCCTAATGCGTGGTCAGCTAATACCTCTCATAATACATCCGCAAATCGAGACAAACATGCGCATTGGCATGGCTGAAATCTCGTCGCTGCGTAACAATGAAAATTCGCCTCTAGGGCAGTGTACAAGATACCACGGGAAAGGACAGAAATAATCTCACAGACCATAGTGATATTACAGAAGACACTGCTACGATGATGACGATGATGATGATGTTTGGTTTGTGGGGCGCTCAAGTGCGCCGTCATCAGCGTCCGTACAAAGTCCCAATTTTTACACAGTCCAATTTTTACGCAGACCAATCTAGCCACTGTCACGAATAATGATGATGATGATGATGAAATGATGAGGACAACACAAACACACAGTCCCCGGGCAGAGAAAATCCCTAACCCGGCTGGGAATCGAGCCCGTGACTCCGTGATCCAAACTCTGCTACGAGAGTTACACAGCTGAATTATATATTCATAATGGGAGCGTTTTTTGACTAACACTCTTATTTTCCTTGGAGCATGATAATGGACATTTACAGTGTGGTCGCAAGACATAATAGCCATTTGTCACATACGTAAAACGATGGTTTGACACAGAGCTTAGCTCAGTCAACATGCATGGGTAATCATGTCACAAGAAAGTGTCAGTTTATACGAGGAGCTGTCACGTATGACGAATTTCTGTTCATTTATGATTTTGATTTTCAAGCAGGCAATGAACACGTTGATACGGCGATGTAACAACCAAGCAACTCGTTTGACCACGTGCCACAAGGAGCCATACCATTAGCTAATAAATGGCAATTGCAAATACATCAAACACAGAAATTCAGTGAAGAACAATCTAGACTTCGTTACATAATATCACCTGGAATTTGCTTATGTATTGAAGTTCTATGGAGAAATTGATTCTAACTACTATAAACACCTACTCCACAAATATTGTGTCTTCATATTCTAACATTTTTATGTTGCTCGTTCCTATAGTTCTTGTGGCCTCGTTTAGAGCTGTGTCCGCAGCAGCGGAGCGTCAGTTTGTATTAAGACTTCTGCTACGTTTCCCCTGTTACAGTTTGGGTGACCTAATCTAGATATTATGATCTTTTTGGTTATTGGTTATTTTGCAGAAACTCACTGTTGTTCTCCCAGTCGCTTCTTTGCTGTTGTGGTTCTCCAGCTTACCACTGGAACGGGTTTTGATTTCGTTGCTCTCTCCTGTTTCCAATTTTCCGTGAGTTGTAATTATTGTTGTATTTACCTCATTTCCTCCTGTTCTTCTAAGGTTGCTGGTTATTCCCTGTATCATACGCATTATTCTTTCCCTGTGGTTGATATTTACTCCCATTTCGTATGTCGTCGTTCCTTTCTGACGAGCCTTGCCAATTGCGGTCATTGTTTCTGTTCCTATCTCTTGCGTTTTGTATTTGGTTGACATAGTCTAATTCGCGCAGCGACCACTTGAATGATTAAATGCAATCGTTGCACTGTCCTATATAGAGTTGTTGGTAGTGCAGAGGTAATTTAACGTAATACTGCCTCATGATTTCCTTGGGACTGTACGGCTGGTCTAAAATGTGATTCTTCTCAAATAGCGATTCAAAGAACCTCACCGTATAAAGGAATCCTGCCGGTTCTAGGTCTTTGCCCAGCATATTCTCCTGCTTGATCTTTCTTGCGTGTCCCGCGACCAATATGTGTTAACGAATGCGTCCTTAAAGCCTTTGTGTGAGGAGAGCACTCAGAGACACTGTGCATATGTTCCGCCATCGACCCATCTAAAAATCTGCAGATAAATTCCAGTTGTATTTCAGTGGCCACGATTCCGGTAGCGCTTTATCATTCTGAGCCATCCAACTTTTTGGATGTAACGTATTATTATTCTGTTTGTACACTTGGAAATTCAAAATAGATAAGAAATGTTTGTGGTCGAATGGTTCGACAGTTCATCCGAACGATTTTCACTCTTTCCTGCAGCCCTCACATCATGTTATGCCTCGTTTGCGACCTCTCGCGTCTCTGTTGATGTTTTCTGGACGCTCTCCACCTCTTCTTTAATACTCAATATTTCCCTCTTAACCGGTTCTATACTTTCAACAAGTTGTTCAGCTACCATCCGTATCTCCTTCATCTTCTTCGTGATTAATGCCCCCACTCCTTCATGGCTATCTGCTCACTCCCCTGCCTCTCCCTCTCTGCTTCTTGCGTCTTCTTCTCCCCTCCCTGCACGAATCGCATGAGGGCTTCAACTTGAGATCCTCCGCTAATACTTTCAGGACTAGACAGACGCGATTCCATCACTCTGTGAGGCTTTGTTCGTGAGTGTCATCCGCCACTCTCACTAACGGTACGTCTTGCCATGTCTGCAGAGTATATATAGCGCTCTGCTACGTTTTCACCTTCGCTTTTGATGCCTGACTGAATTATCTGGTCATAATCAGAAAATCTTGCATTCGACATATCCGCAAGGTCAGCTACTACATTCGACTGAGAATTCTCCGCACTTTCCTCTTGATTAGTGCTAACGGTCTGACATTGATCCATTTGTGATGAGATTCGAATATTCTCACTACTTTGGAGCGAACGTGCCTTGCTTCTCGTAAGCATGCATTGAGATTCCTATTCCTAAGAGGTTTCAATTGCTCCTCACCGCAATGACACATAATTCTGCCCTGATATTTACTATAGCGAACCACTAATTCTATATACCTGTCAACGTATATCACATAAAAAACACTTCCTAATCTGCGACAACATACATGAGCCTTAAATGATCTGCCATCTTAAACGTTGACACAACGACGTTCTCTATCAGGAAGAATCGACAAGTGACACAGAAATCACAACTACAAATGAATGAAAATACTACAGAACAACAAACAAAAATTTACAAATTATCAGTGTATTCAGCGCCAGCATTTCTTATGGTTACGCAAAACTGATTTACCTCATTGCATCAAATGAATTTCAACATGGGAAAACAGAAACCTTGTAGTGGAAATCACATCTGACGGTCAGAGAAGGTGCCATCACTTCAGGATCCTAGTCCACGATCACCAAATACCAAGACTACACTGGTGTTGCAGTTTGAAAGGCTGTAAGTTTATTCCCTGACTGCAGTCACTTTAACTTGTAAGCCATCTACTTGTCTACCTAGCCACGCATCTGCTAAATTGATTTTGGCCTCTGACACTGGTTGTTGTTGCTAGCCTACATTGGAGGTTATCACTTTTATCACAATCTTAAATGAAGCTTGAATGCTGAAATAATTTAATGAAACGGTGGCCATGTTACTATTGTAATCAGTGATTGATGGGTGAATAATATATCAACATGGGATTAATATTTTATAAAAATAGGGCAAATTTTTATTGATCATGAAATAGGACAAACAACAAAAGTTAAGCAGGGTGACAAATAAATCACAAAATGTTGCCAACGCAAATAAAAGCAACAAATAACGAGCACTCCACTGGGTGGCATTTGGTTGACTGTTTATCTGTTTAATCCAGTCACACTGGCTCAAAGCATGGATAACGCAATCTGAAGTTATCTAATAGACTTTGATGGTTTTATTCTACACAGAAAGTATACTATGTTTCTGCAGTTGAGAACAAGTGGCGGTACCGTGCACATTAGTGCTGCAAGTGTCTTCAGAGTAGCAATGTGCTGCGTCTGTTATTCGTTGTCGCAGGCACGAAATATGCGAAGTCATGGACTGGTGATCTATTAGATGGATCACAGTTCCTCTCTGATGGAGCCCTGAAATCTTGGCAGATTCCAGAGTGTGAAACTCCCCTTCACTGGTCCACCATGGACCAGTTTGTCTCCCTTGTACGGCAGAGAGAACAAGGAAACCAAACATCAAGGCAGCAGACCTGATCTAAATAAGATTCTCCTCAGCACAGCGAGTTGTCGAGATATCTGAGGTTTAAACTGTTTGTACTGCTGACTTCACCACAGGCTTCCCAGTGAAGACCAGTACCTGTGCAAACTAATGGTCAGGACGAGTGTCCAAAATGTAACCCACTCATAACTAGAGTCTAGAGCAGAATTTTCTTGCCAAACGGGAGTCTGAATAAGAATCCACGTTCCTCAACTTATCCCTTTCCATCTAACTTCAGGAAATTCGAAAAGGGCACCCACACAACCTCCCCTACAAGGGTTTCGTGCCAGTCACAAGACACCACGAATGCCATCTCTTCCCTCTTGCTCATCTGCTCTGCCATCCAGCCAGTCCTAACCAGAGTTAACAATATTCTTTTCCCTGCTGGAGAAGCAGTTAGTCCCTGACATAAAATTCTGCACAGGGAGGAGACGAAGTTACACTACTGAATTGTTTTTCCCGCAGCTACTTTGGACAGTGTGTTTTAACTTCCCGTTTAGGCCTGAAGTGAATAACACATTTATCACAGAGATCATTATCAGGATGAGCCAAACGTTACAGCATATCCGACCAGGAACCTCAGGTGAACTAAGAGAAGTTCTTTTGTGTACAAACAAAGATTATTTCAGAGCCACTATAAATGTTGTATGCCATCCTAAAATTTTCCTGAAGGCTGAAGCTTCCCAAGGAACTTGGCAGGCAAAGGAGCGACACCACCTGACGGGTCTATCAATAGATCAAAGGTGAACCCAGAACCTCACTGTTGAAACGCCTTGGGTGGGCGACACACTTCTCTCCTAGATCCAGGTAGACAGTTTATCGTCTCTTTGGTCGAAGCATTGTCTGCACACTGGTGTGAGAAATCCCTGGGACCAGCGTTCTATCCCTGGTAAGTGCTATGAAATATTCTTCTCTCGAATCTGCACGTGTTCCCAAGCCCCAAATGTCTACTGCAAGAATTACTGTTAATTAACCAAACTGCCTCTTTGTTCTCAACTCCAGAAAATATTATTCGAGGGCGGGCTACCACAAATATCCCACATGCAGCGACAATGTACATGCTCCCATTAACGCCTGCTGATGTTGATAACTTCCTGTTGTCTCACTTAAATGATTTTTAGGGTGTAATAACAACATTAAAGGGTAGCCATGAATATGAAAATATGTGAGAAAGTGACTTGTCCTCTCTCAATATTTTCTCTGATTTTCAACTATTTGTGATTAACACTGAAATAATCAGATCATAATGAGTTAAGGCTGTCTTTTATATTTGTTTCAAGCGAATTTTTATCTACTTTTTACATAGAAGTACTTTGTGTTTTTTTGTGGTGGGTTTGGATGTTATGATATACAGTCTCGCTATATGAACCTTATGGTCACTAATTTATGTATCCATCACGATGCTCCTTGTTTTCTCAGGATTATTTGTTGATTTTTCTTCCGTGTCCGGATGCACCAATTATATCTTCCCTTCCCAGTAATTAGCAACGTAGTTTGCTTTGTCATTGACTTTCAAAATATCATCTTTAGTGCATGTTATAGATATATCTGGGCAAATCAGTAGGTGGTCCAAGTCCTGTATTGCTCCGCATTCACACCTATCGCTATCACTGTAACCCCATTTAAATAGGTTTGATTTGCACCCAGTTACTCCAGTGTGCAGCCGGTTTAATGACCCCCAAGTTGTAAAAGGTGGTTGAAATCCTGCAGATCCCTCCTCAAGTAGTTCTATTGTGGAGTGTGGCACCATTTCTTCCCAAAGAGATAGCCGCCTTGCGACGGGCTTGGTGGCGAGCTCTTCAGTAATTTCAATGAAACTCCTGCGGGATTTCAGCCGGACACGTTGTTTTCGGTGCATATGCATCGGGTGTCGAGGATCATTCTTTTGTTTTGATCTTTCGATCTCGGCGGCTACTTGTCTGCGGGTAGTGGGTGGTACTATGCCTATGATGGGATAAATGATGTCTGTGGGAGTTGGTTTGAGGCATCCTGTGGCAATACGTACAGTTTCGTTTACGGCGACGTCAACTTGCTTGGTGTGAGCAGAGTTCCTCCAAACTGGCACCGCATATTCCGCTGCTGAGATACTCAGCACCAGACCCGTGGTGAGCAAAACATGTGGTTGAGCTCCCCACGATGAACCTGTTAGCTTCCGCAGTATGTTGTTCCTGGCACAGAGCTTTTTTTTAGTGTTGTGACAGTGCTGCTTAAAAGTAAGTGCTCTGTCTAATGTTACTCCCAGGTATTTTGGGCTGTTTGTATGTTTCAGCTCTTCCCCTTGCCACATGACTCGGTGTTTCCGTTTGGCTTGTTTGTTCCTAAGATGGAAGGCGGATACTTGAGATTTACTAGGGTTTGGTTTGAGATTATTGCCGTCGTAATAGGTAGCAAGTTCTGTAAAGGCTCCTGTGAGATTCTCCTCCACTTGTTCAAAGGTTTTATCCTGTGTGGCCACTGCTGCATCATCAGCATATATGAACATTCGTGTCTGGTGGCTGATGGGAAGATCATTGGTATAGATGTTAAATAATATAGGAGCCAAGACACTACCCTGTGCAAGTCCATTTTTGTGTGTCCTCCATCGGCTGTTTTTTGATTGTAAGGTTACATAGTAGCGTCTGTTCTGTAGCATGCATTGCACGAACATAGAAAGGTTGTAGTCCTTAGTGACATTATACACTTTCTATTTAAGCAACTTGTGGTTAACTGTGTCATATGCAGCACTGAGATCCAGGAATGCCACCCCAGTTACTTCTCCTCTCTGATAGCCGTCTTCGATGTACTGTGTGAGATTAAGGATTTGGCCACAGCATGATTTTCCTGGTCGAAATCCAGCTTGTTAGTTAATGAGGGCTTTGTCCACATAATCAGCTATGCGTTTGAGGATCATTCGCTCCAGCACTTTAAATAAATGACAAAGCAGTGAGACAGGCCGGAAATTTTTAGCTTCAGCTGGGTCTTTCCCTGGTTTTAGTAACGCAATAACCCGAGCTTTCCTCCACAGTTTAGGAATTTGCATTGTTGTGATACAGTTATTCATTAGCTCTAGGATCCATGCTTGTACTCCCGGTCCAAAATGTAGAATTTGCTCAGATCTCAGATCGTCGAGGGCAGCGGCCTTATTGTTTTTCAAATCGTTGATGGCATCTTGTAGCTCCTGAATGAAGAACGGGCGAGCTAGGAAGCTAATCTCCTCGTTCAATTTTCTTTTAATTTTGCCATTCCTGATCTTCCTTTTAGTTTTTCCGTTCATGAGTAGTTGGTGAGCTATCTGTTCAGGTGTAACTTCACTGTAATTTGGTTGTGGTTCTGTTGGGTCGTTGTTGAGACTTTTGACCAGTTTCCATGCCTTCCTACTGCTGTGCTTCATGTCCGTCTCTTGTAGGAGGTTACACCACTTTTCTTTTCTCGCTTTGGAGATACCACACATCAGTACCTCACCTGCCTGGATCGTTTCCTCTGAGAGGGGGTCCTTATTGTACAATTCTTCATACTTTTTCAGAGCTTCCTTGCTGCTACCATTGAGTCCAGCGATATACTGGGTGCGGCACCCTCTAGGTATGCGCCGTCGAGAGATTTTCTTGACAAGGTCTATAAAAGTTTCATATGATTGTATCTCTGGTTTAATTTCCAAGATCTCCTTATCAAGGTCCTCTGTGAAAAGTTCCCAATGGGCTTTTTTGAAATTGAAGCGTCTCTTGAAGGGCATTACATCTGATTTGATTACTGCAGTAATGCAGCAAGTTATTGCTCTGTGTTGCGATCTTGGAGTTGGGTCCTCGATTTGCTTTACAGTTTGCAGGGATACCTTTTCGGAGACAAAGATGTTATCTGGATTATATCTTCGTTTCCATCCTACGCTGTTAAATGATGCAGGCAACTTTGGGTCATGTATCAATTTCAGTTTAGCCTGGTCTGCCCAGATCTCCAGCATTTCGCCATCGTCATTTGTCTCTTTGTAACCCCATGCGAGACCGTGACAGTTAAAATCTCCTAGTACAACTTTAATGTTTTTTGAATGGAAATTTCCAGGCTCCGTAAATTTGAACCTCGCACTGGGTGGTTTGTACTCGGATGTTACAGTACATGAATGTAGCTCAATAGTTAAAATTTCTATATTTTCTTCGCAGGTCAGAGCACAGGAACATACGTCTAAGTTCGGTTTCACAAATATAGCACTTCCGTACCTTTCGTGTGGTATCTCAAGAACTAATTTCATGCCCTGTATTTTTGGTCTATGGCTAGTTGGTGCTCTGTGTGTTTCTTGTATCACTAAAACATCACAGTTGTTTCGTTTACACATGTCAGATAATAAAATTTCTTTATTTACAGATAAGCCTTCAATATTGCAGGAAGTTGTCACTTCCCGGGTTCGATTCCCGGCGGGGTCAGGGATTTTATCTGCCTCGTGATAACTGGGTGTTGTGTGATGTCCTTAGGTTAGTTAGGTTTAAGTAGTTCTAAGTTCTAGGGGACTGATGACCATAGCTGTTAAGTCCCAGAGTGCTCAGAGCCATTTGAACCATTTTTGAAGTTGTCACTAGTGATGGTCTTGATAAACGCCTTTTTTGAGTCTCTTCGGAGAGTTGTTTTGTCATCTTTGGTTTTGGTGCTCCGGTGTTTGCAGGATGGGCCGACTAGGTCGTTTCCAGGGGACGCCCGATTGCTTGTTGGTCGAGTGGTGAACGCAATCTTCGTGGAGGCTCCTGCAGTGTCCCCCTATTTGTTGATGGCCGATTGTAGTCACAAAACGACGTCCGAAATTGTACTGAATGCTTTTTTAGAAAATTGTTTTGAATGATCAGTTCAGGAGCCCAATCGAAGTGTAAATGGTTGTGAAAACTTACTTGAACTGCTATTTGTTGATGGCAGTTCAAGTATGTTTTCACAACCATTTACACTTCGATTGGGTTCGTGAACTGATCATTCAAAACAATTTTCTGAAAAAGCATTCAGTACAATTTCGGACGTCGTTTTGTGGCTACAATCGGCTTTACACATGTATTTTCCCCAATGTATCGAGGGTACGCGGGTGGTTTGAATAGTTCTCGGAACGGAATAAAAAAAAGTACTTACGTCACTGAAACTTTTTTTTATTTTTCGGTGTAGTCTCCTTGTAGATTAATGCACTTGGTCCAACGACGTTCCAGTGCCTTGATCCCATCTCGTCAATGAGTTTCCTCCAGGCCTGTCAAATAGTTGTCAACTCCGGCTATCAGTTCTTCGTTCGAAGTAAATCTTTGTCCACCAAGAAAAATTTTCAGTTCTGGGAAGAGATGGAAGTCTGGCGGAGCAATATCAGGTGAATAAGACGGGTGTGGCAACAATTCATACCTTAGTTCGTGTAATTTTGCCATGGCGACGGCACATGTGTGCGGGCGCGCATTGTCTTGATGGCAGATGACTTTCTTCCTTACTAAACCTGGCTTTTTTTCTGGTATCTTTTGTTACAATTTGACCAGGAAGTAAGCATAGTATTCTCCAGTAATTGTTTGCCCAATGGGTAGATAATCGACAGAAAGAATTCCCTTCGAATCCCAGTCCACTGATGCCATGACCTTTCCCGCCGAAGGAATTGTCCTTGCTTTCTTTGGTGGCGGAGAATCAGCATGTTTCCACTGCCTTGGCGGTTGTTTTGTCTCTGGGGTATAGTAGTGCACACAAGTTCCATCTGTGGTCACAAACCAGCACAAAAAATCGTGTTCATTTCTCCTAAAACGGGCAAAATATTGTTCCGATATGTCCATTCTCACTCGTTTTTGATCCAGCGTCAAGAGTGGCGGCACCCACCCTGCAGATAATTTTTTTTATTTCTAATTCTTCTGTTAAAATGTGATATATCCCTTCAGATGACATTTGGCAAGCGTGAGCAATTTCATGCACTTTCAATTGGCGATCCTCCAGGACCATTTTGTGCACTTTGCAATGATTTCTGGAGTAGTGACACATCTTGGCCGACCACTGCGTGGATCATCATCCAAGCTCTCCCAACCAAATTAAAATTCATTTGTACACTTGGAAACAGCTGAATATGAAGGAGCAGAGACCCCCAGTGTATTCTGGAAATCGGCGTGAATGTCCTTTGCTTTCATACCTTTATTACGAAATACGTAATCAATGCTCGATTCTCGATGTTTTCCATCTTCGCATATCACCACGCGGGAACAACAACAGAGCCACGTCACCGCCCGGCTCCCCTCGTCGGAGGTTCGAGTCCTCCCTCTGGCATGGGTGTGTGTTGTCCTTTGCGTAAGTAAGTTTAAATTAGATTAAGTAGTGTGTAAGCTTAGGGACCGATGACCTCAGCAGTTTGGTCCTATAGAACTTACTACAAATTTTCCACATCACCGCCACAGCACAATTCCAAGAGCACTGACGTGGCACTTGCATACAGGCAACAGTCCAATGAATATCACGTGAACAACTCGTTTCACTAACGCTGATTCAGAAAACTTTTCAAACCACCCTCGTAGACTGATGTCGCCATTAACCATAATTATATGAGTGGGGTAGCTACTTGAAAAAAGACTGGTTTTCTTTGAACTGTTCCGCAACTGTATCATCTGAATCAGGGCGTTGGTAAAAGGAAATTGATTTACTCCGGTTGTGAAGATTAACCTCTACCCATACTAACTGATAAGGGACTATCTGCTTCAGTTTCACTACAGAGTAAACTACTTCTGACGGCAATAAGCATTCCGCCACCAATTGTATTTAATCTGTTCTTCCTGAACAAAAATTTCGGCTGAATTTACTTCTGGCTTTAGCCTGTTTTCCATAACTGTAACGATTTGAGCTTCAGTGCTTTCTATTGGCCTCTGGAGCTCTGGTTCTTTCTCAACACAGCAAAGAATTTACAACTACACTCATGCTCATAAATTAAAGATAACTGCAGAATGTGGTGTCACACAACGTGGCACTACACAAAACTGGCGCTAATAGCATAGGCACATAGGGAACACACACGACACGGATCTGTAAGTCCACGTATTTATAGGTGATACGTTTAGAAAACCGCCCCGAAACACATGTGCTACCAAACGCCAGTGTTTCCTGCGCATGTACCCCGACAATAAAATGGGATATCATCGCCATGCACATGTACGTAGGCCGCACAACGGGTTGGCATACTCTGGATCAGGTGGCCGAGCAGCTGCTGGGGTATAGCCTCCCATTCTTTCACCAGTGCCTGTCGGAGCTCCTGAAGTGTCCTAGGGATTTGAAGCCGTGCAGCAATACGTCGACTGAGAGCATCCCAGACGTGCCCGATGGGGTTTAGGTCTGGAGAACAGGCAGGCCACTCCATTCGCCTGATATCTTCTTTTACAAGGTACACCTCTACGATGGCAGCTCGGTGGGACCGTGCATTATCATCCATCAGGAGGAAGGAGGGACCCACTGCACCCCTGAAAAGGCGGACATACTGGTGCAAAATGACGTCCCGATACACTTGACCTGTTACAGTTTCTCTGCCAAAGACATGCAGGGGTGTACATGTACCAATCATAAGCCCACCCCACACCATCAAACCACGACCTCCATACAGGTCGCTTTCAAGGACATTAAGGGGTTGGTATCTGGTTCCTGGTTCACGCCAAATGAAAACCCTGTGAGAATCACTGTTCAGACTATACTTGGACTCGTCCGTGAAAATAACCTGGGACCACTGTTCCAATGACCATGTAGTGTGTTCTTGACACCAGGCTTTAAGGGCTCTCCTGTGACCAGCGGTCAGTGGAAAGCACCTTGCAGGTCTCGGGGCGAATAAACCATGTCTGTTCAGTCGTCTGTAGACTGTGTGTCTGGAGACAACTGTTCCAGTGACTGCGGTAAGGTCCTGAGCAAGGCTACGTGCAGTACCCCGTGGCCGTCTGCGGGCACTGAGAGATCGGTCTTCTGTGTGGACGTCCCGTACTGTAGCGCCTCGACACGTTTCCTGTTTGCCATAATCTTGAGATCACACTTTGTGGCACACGAAGGTCCCGTGCTACGACCTGCTGTGTCTGTCCAGCCTCCAGTCGCCCTAGTGTTCTACCTGTCATAACGTCATCAAAATGTGTTCTCTGAGCCATTTTCAACACACAGTCACCATTAGCACATCTGAAACGTCTGCACACTTACTCGCTGCACCGTACTCTGATATGCCGGTCGGAGTGGCCGTGCGGTTCTAGGCGCTACGGTCTGGAACCGAGCGACCGCTACGGTCGCAGGTTCGAATCCTGCCTCGGGCATGGATGTATGTGATGTCCTTAGGTTAGTTAGGTTTAATTAGTTCTAAGTTCTAGGCGACTGATGACCTCAGAAGCTAAGTCGCATAGCCATTTGAACCATTCGTACTCTGATATGCACCAACACACCTCTGCGTATGTGGACTGCTGCCAGTGCCACCGTGCGACGACCGCAGATCAAATGCACCGCATGATCATACCCCGAGGTAATTTAAACCCACAAACAGCCCACCAGAACGTTGTTTCACCATGTATCAGCATTATCCTTAATTTATGAGCATGAGAGTAGAATACCGGTTACTGTTAGGTCTACCGTCCTGTGTTTGCCCTGTACTCTTTGAGACGTATGCTCTTTCGGTAGCTTCCCGAGACACTCTAACATCAAAAACTTCTCAGCCCTACACACAACCACCGCTACCAGTGTAGCTGCTTCTAATGAGTAGTGAACTTCTGATCTATTAATCGGAATCCGTAAACCCACCACTCATAACTATATGATAGGATAAAGAAATAGAAAGAACGAATTAATTCAGTGTAAAGTAGCTCTCCAGAAAAAGCCAGAAATTACACAACTATCGACCAAAGATAGTATCCAGCGATTCATTATCAGTGAAACCGGCATCGATAGAGTCAATTTGCAAGAGAGAAGATTACCCTGTGGTTCTTACAGGAAGCATAATGTTGCATGGGGGTACTGACATCCAAATCTTTGAACACGGCACACGCACCGATCAACGTTTCTGTGGCACTGTTCTCCTTCTCTGTGTGCGACTTTTCAAGGGTGCACTGGGCCCTGACATCCTTTTTATATATGACAATGAGTGACCCCAGCAAAGAGCGCAGATAAAGGAGCTTTTCGAACGTAGGATATTCGGCGAATTGACTGGCCTACCCATTCAACCGATTTAAATCCAATGGAGGATTTGTGCGATGCGATAGGGTGACTTACTACAGCATGTCCATACGCTCCAACGACCACACAATAGTTGTCAGCCACGCTTTGTACCAGTATCGTGACCAGCATGGGAGCAAGTTGCTGAGTAGGTATTACTGACCGTGGTGAACACACATCCTATTAAAAACAATGTTCAACCTTTCACAGTGTCCATGGGACAACCGTGAATTGCGGTGGCAACAGTGTAATTACAGTCTTTGAATAAAAGTGTCATTCCTGTTTGTCTCATAGCGTCTTTCTTTCAGTTACCTTTTGGGTTGCACAGCAGCAGTTTTTCCTATGTCTGGTCGAAGTTTCATCGAGCTATGTTACTTGGCAGTGACACGTCATGCCAAAAATACTTTCGTCCTTACGTTTCGCACAGCAGTGCATTTATAAGTAGATGATGATAGGGAAGAAATCGCATTATAATTGTAATTTTTAGGTATAATCATTCATGTTAAGTGTTAAAAATAAAAAAAAATTACTGAATCCTCATGAAACGTTAACTGGCATTTTAATCACAGCTGCATCTATTACATGCAACAATAATTATTCTAATCTGACGCTTTAATGACAGCTGCATTAATCCATAATACTCTTTTTAAAGGACTACAGCTATATGTGTCAGCGATGGTTCTGTTACCTTGTACTTCACGTAAAAACGCACACTGACAAAATGGAACAGGTCTACTAAAGAGACAGCCTACACAACGATTGTTCGTTCTCTGCTGGAGGATTGGTGTGCAGTATAGGATTCTTACCAGATAGAATTGACTTAGGACATAGAAAAGAATCCTGCCTCGGGCATGGATGTGTGTGATGTCCTTAGGTTAGTTAGGTTTAAGTAGTTCTAAGTTCTAGGGGACTGATGACCACAGCAGTTAAGTCCCATAGTGCTCAGAGCCATTTTTTGACATAGAAAAGTTCAAAGAAGGGCAACTCGTTTTGTGTTATCGCGTAAAAAAGGAGAGAGAGTCACGGATATGATACGCGAGTTAGGATGGCAGTCATTAAAACACAAGCGACTTTCGTTGTGGCAGGTTCTTTTCACTAAATTTCAATCACGAACTTTCGCTCTGAACGATAAAATATTTTATTGTCACCAATCTACATAAGGAGAAATGGTCATCATAATAAAATAAGAGAAATCAGAGCTCGTACTGAATGATTCAAGTGTTCATTTTCCCACACACTGTTAGAGAGTGGCCGAGCGCTTCTAGACGTTTCAGTCCGGAACGGCGCTGCTGCTACGGTCGCAGGTTCGAATCCTGCCTCAGGCACTGATGTGTGTGATGTACTTAGGTTAGTTAGGTTTAAGTACTTCTTTGTCTAGGGGACTGATGACCTCAGATGTTAAGTCCAATAGTGCTTAGAGCCATTTGAATCTGTTAGAGAGTGGAACGGTAGAGGAATAGTCGGAAGCTAGTGCGAAGAACCCTCTGCCAGTCACTTAAGTGTGAATTACAGAGTAGTCACGTAGATGTAGATGAAACGCGGTATTTCCTTATCGTTTCTCTGGGGTAGAATAACTTGTGCTACATTACAGTGTAGTTTCCTAGAAAGAGCACTTTCTTCCAGGATGACATTGTTTCATTTTACACATTTATTTTTATTCAGGAGTGTGGTGACAACATAAGACTGTCTACATCTACGTCTATAGTCTGCAAATCCCTGCGATCTACCGTCTTCGCAGTCCTTAAGCAGCGATACGTTCTTTAATGTGGCCTTCAGTCCAGAGACTGGTTTGATGCAACTTCCATGCTACTCTATCTTGGACAAGGTTCTTCATCTCCCAGTACCTACTGCAACCTACATCCTTCTGAATCTGTTTAGTGTATTCATCTCTTGGTCTCCCTCTATGATTTTTACCCTCCACCCGCCCCTCCAATACTAAATTGGTGATCCCTTGATACCTCAGAATATGTGCTACCAACCGATCCCTTCTTCTAGTCAAGTTGTGCCACAAATTTCTCTTCTCTCCAATTCCATTCAATACCTCCCCATTAGTTATGTAATCTACCCATCTAATCTTCAGCATTCTTGTGTAGCACCACATTTCGAAAGCTTCTATTCTCTACTTGTCTAAACTATTTATCGTCCACGTTTCACTTGCATACAGGGCTACACTCCATAAAAATACTTTCAGAAACGACTTCCTCTACACTTAAATCTATACTCGATGTTAACAAATTTTTCTTCTTCAGAAATGCTTTCCTTGCCATTGCCAGTCTACATTTTATATCCTCTCTGCTTCGACCATCATCAGTTATTTTTCTCCCCAAATAGCAAATCTCATTTACTACTTTGAGTGTCTCATTTCCTTCTCTTATTCCCCGATTTAATTCGACTACAATCCATTATCCTCGTCTTGCTTTTGTTGATGTTCATCTGATATCATCCTTTCAAGACACTGTCCATTCCGTTCAGCTGCTCTTCCAAGTCCTTTGCTGTCTCTGACAGAAGTACAATGTCATAGGCAAACCTCGAAGATTTTATTTCTTCTCCATAGATTTTAATTCCTACTCCGAATTTTTCTTTTGTTTCCTTTACTGCTTGCTCAATAGACAGATTTAATAACGTCGGGGATAGACTACAGTCCTGTCTCACTCCCTTCCCAACCACTGCTTCCCTTTCATGCCCCTCGACTGTTATAAATGCCGTCTGGTTTCTTTACAAATTGTAAACAGCCTTTCTCTCCCTGTATTTTACCCCTACCACCTTTCGAATTTGAAAGAGAGTATTCCAGTCAACATTGACAAAAGCTTTTTCTAAGTCTACAAATGCTAGAAACGTAGGTTTGCCTTTACTTAATCTATTTCTAAGATATGTCGTAGGGTCAGTATTGCCTTACATGTTCCAACATTTCTACGAAATCCCAACTGATCTTCCCCGATGTGGGCTTCTACCTGTTTTTCCATTCGTCTGTAAAGGATTCGTGTTAGTATTTTGCAGCCGTGACTTATTAATTTGATAGTTCGGTAATTTTCGCATTTGTCAAAACCTGCTTTCTTTGAGATTGGAATTATTATATTCTTCTTGAAGTCTGAGGATAATTCGCCTGTCTCATAAATCTAGGCCTGCCCCCCCCCCCCCCCCAAGGCTGTCAGTAGTTCTAATGTAATGTTGTCTACTCCCGGGGTCTTGTTTCGACTTAGGTCTTTCAGTGCTCTGTCAAACTCTTCACGCAGTATCATATCTCCTATTTCATATTCATCTACATTCTCTTCCATTTCTATAATATTGTCTTCAAGAACATCGCCCTTGTATAGACCCTCTATATACTCCGTCCACCTTTCTGCTTTCCCTTCTTTGCTTAGAACTAGGTTTCCAGCTGACCTCTTGATATAAGTGGTTCTCTTTGCTCCAAAGGTCTCTTTAATTTTCCTGTCAGCAGTATCTATCTTAACCCTAGTGATATGCGCCTTTACATTCTTACATTTGTCCTCTAGCCATCCCTGCTTAGCCATTTTGCACTTCCTGTCGATCTCACTTTTGAGACGATTGTATTCCTTTTGCTTGCTTCAATTACTGCATTTTTATATTTTCTCCTTTCATCAATTAAATTCAATATCTCTTCTGTTACCCAAGGATTTCTACTAGCCCTCGTCTTTTTACCTACTTGATCCTCTGCTACCTTCACTATTTCGTCTCCCAAAGCTACCCATTCTTCTTCTACTGTATTTCCTTCCCCCATTCTTGTCAATCGTTCCCTAATGCTCTCCCTGATGCTCTCTACAACCGCTAGTTCTTTCAGTTGTTCCAGGTCCCATCTCCTCAAATTCCCACCTATTTGCAGTTTCTTCAGTTTTAATCTACAGTTCATAAGCAATAAATTGTTGTCAGAGTCCACATCTGCCCCTGGAAATGTCTTACAATTTAAAACCTGGTTCCTGAATCTCCGTCTTACCATAATATAATCTATGTGTGACCTTCCAGTATCTCCAGGCTTCTTCCATGTATACAACCTTCTTTTATGATTCTTGAACCAAGTGTTAGTTATGATTAAGTTATGCTCTGTGCAAAATTTTACCAGGCGGCTTCCTCTTTCATTCCTTACTCCCATTCCACATTCGCCTACTACGTTTCCTTCTCTTCCGTTTCCTACTATCGAGTTCCAGTCACCCATGAATATTAAATTTTCGTCTCCCTTCACTATCTGAATAATTTCTTTTACCTCATCATACATTTCATCAATCTCTTCGTCATCTGCGGAGTTAGTGGGCATTTAAACTTGAACTACTGTGGTAGGCGTGGGCTTCGTATCTATCTTAGCCACAATAATGCGTTCACTATGCTGTTTGTAATAAGTTACCCGTGTTCCTATTTTCCTATACATTATTAAATCTACTCCTGCATTACCCCTATTTGATTTTGTATTTATAACCGTGTATTCACCTTCCAGAAGTCTTGTTCCTCCTGCCAACGAACTTGACTAATTCCAGTCAATCATCCAGACTGTTTCCCCTGCAACTACTGAAAAGGCTGCTGCCTCTCTTCAGGAACCACACGTTTGTCTGGCCTCTCAACGAATACCCCTCCGTTGTTGCACCTACGGTACGGCTATCTGTATCGCTGAGGCACGCAAGCCTCCCCACTAACGGCAAGGTCCAAGGTTCGTAGTGTGTGTGAGGTGGGGAGGGGGGGGGGGGGGGGGGGGGGGAAGCGATACTTAGCGGGTTGTAATAATACCGTAGACTCTTCACGTAATACAGTTTCTTCAAATATTGCTAGTTGGCTGTCGCGGAATATTTGGCATATATGTTGAAGCGTCTGCTGTCTCAGGGTTTTCGCCGTTTACGTGCTTATCCTCCTGTCTCAATTTGTGCTGCCTTTCTTTCGACTCTTTGTAGATCCCTTGTTAAGTATGTCTTGTATAGGTCCTACACATATGAGAAATATTCAAAAATGGGTTGCAAGAAAGGATTGTAAACGATTTCCATTTTAGACTGACTTCGTTTTTCCAATATTGTGCCAACGAACCGAAACATTCCACCCGATTTCTCCGACTTCGCTTTTGTGATCATTCAGTTTCATATTCCTACAACTTATTAAACCGAGGTGTTTGTATTTGACTGTTTCCAGCTATGATTCGATGATATTACAGTCATACTATAAAATGTTTCTGCTTTTACTGATGTACAATCACTTTCAAAAGTCTTAAGTTACCATTCACGCTGTCTGTCATTTCTTTAATATCCAACATGAACAAAAAGAGTGCCAACACACTTCCCTGGGCACACCTGATGTTAGTTCCGCATCTGTCGATGACTATTAATTTAATATAACATGTTGCATCCTTCCAACAAGAAGTCAAGTCACCAACAGCGTTTACTACAACGTATGATTGACGTTCGTTAGTAAGCGTTGGTGAAGTCTTTCTTGACTTCAGAAAAGTGCATGCTCAATACTACATCTACCTGGTTACCTTGATCAATGACTTTCATGACGCCAGGTGAAAAAAAGAGCTCGATTTTCGAGACTATTTGTTACCAGAATCCATGTTGTTAGGCATGAAGGAGGTAATTCTCATCATTTTTAAACTCAGAATATCTTCTGGTGGCTTATAATACACTCCTGGAAATTGAAATAAGAACACCGTGAATTCATTGTCCCAGGAAGGGGAACCTTTATTGACACATTCCTGGGGTCAGATACATCACATGGTCACACTGACAGAACCACAGGCACATAGACACAGGCAACAGAGCATGCACAATGTCGGCACTAGTACAGTGTATATCCACCTTTCGCAGCAATGCAGGCTGCTATTCTCCCATGGAGACGATCGTAGAGATGCTGGATGTAGTCCTGTGGAACGGCTTGCCATGCCATTTCCACCTGGCGCCTCAGTTGGACCAGCGTTCGTGCTGGACGTGCAGACCGCGTGAGACGACGCTTCATCCAGTCCCAAACATGCTCAATGGGGGACAGATCCGGAGATCTTGCTGGCCAGGGTAGTTGACTTACACCTTCTAGAGCACGTTGGGTGGCACGGGATACATGCGGACGTGCATTGTCCTGTTGGAACAGCAAGTTCCCTTGCCGGTCTAGGAATGGTAGAACGATGGGTTCGATGACGGTTTGGATATACCGTGCACTATTCAGTGTCCCCTCGACGATCACCACTGGTGTACGGCCAGTGTAGGAGATCGCTCCCCACACCATGATGCCGGGTGTTGGCCCTGTGTGCCTCGGTCATATGCAGTCCTGATTGTGGCGCTCACCTGCACGGCGCCAAACACGCATACGACCATCATTGGCACCAAGGCAGAAGCGACTCTCATCGCTGAAGACGACACGTCTCCATTCGTCCCTCCATTCATGCCTGTCGCGACACCACTGGAGGCGGGCTGCACGATGTTGGGGCGTGAGCGGAAGACGGCCTAACGGTGTGCGGGACCATAGCCCAGCTTCATGGAGACGGTTGCGAATGGTCCTCGCCGATACCCCAGGAGCAACAGTGTCCCTAATTTGCTGGGAAGTGGCGGTGCGGTCCCCTACGGCACTGCGTAGGATCCTACGGTCTTGGCGTGCATCCGTGCGTCGCTGCGGTCCGGTCCCAGGTCGACGGGCACGTGCACCTTCCGCCGACCACTGGCGACAACATCAATGTACTGTGGAGACCTCACGCCCCACGTGTTGAGCAATTCGGCGGTACGTCCACCCGGCCTCCCGCATGCCCACTATACGCCCTCGCTCAAAGTCCGTCAACTGCACATACGGTTCACGTCCACGCTGTCGCGGCATGCTACCAGTGTTAAAGACTGCGATGGATCTCCGTATGCCACAGCAAACTGGCTGACACTGACGGCGGCGGTGCACAAATGCTGTGCAGCTAGCGCCATTCGACGGCCAACACCGCGGTTCTTGGTGTGTCCGCTGTGCCGTGCGTGTGATCATTGCTTGTACAGCCCTCTCGCAGTGTCCGGAGCAAGTATGGTGGGTCTGACACACCGGTGTCAATGTGTTCTTTTTTCCATTTCCAGGAGTGTAGATGCCAGTCAATGATAATGAACGTTACGTTTGTGGATCTCTTATTTTAGAGGAGAGGGACCTGCGTTTCCTTCCAACTACAGCACAGTGTTTTTGTTCGAGGCATCTACGGTAGATTATGGTTAAGAGAGGGGTTAGCTGAATTACAAATTATTTGACTGGAATGTAACAATGATTCCACCCGACCCAGCGACATTGTTAAGTTTTAACGATTTCTTCTGTTTCTCAAGTCTGTTGCCACTAACATGTATGTGATTCATCTTTGCAGTGGTACGAGAATTAAACTTCGGCAGAACCGCTGCATCATCCTTTATAGCGGGAGGATTTGAAAATGGAGCATGTAACTCCTGTCTTATCTTTGCTACCCTTCATTTCAGTTGCTGTGTTATCCATGTGCTTAAAACAAAAAATTTAATGTGTGTAGGTAGAGTCGTGAGCACCCATTCAGTGTAAACAACTGTGTAAAATTTCTAAGTTCATAGCGCTTATTCTCAAAGTAAACTACTGTTCGGAAAATGTGATATGGAAGTCCCGACAGTTTATTGTACTACAAAAAGAAATACTTGTTCAAGCTGTGACCATGACAAATAATTTAAAAATCCTGTTGGCCCACCAGCTTCAAACGAATACAAAACCCGACCGTAGCCACCAGATGAAAATGCAACTACTCGACACGCAGTCACAAACAGGAATGTTACAAGTTCTTGGACATCCACTCGGAAAATTGGGCAAAGTTAGAGAAACTACTAAATAGAGTCGGACTGTAATCACCGGGGGCTTTAAGGTCCTGAAGGCACACACGTTATTTGTTTTAAGTTCAAACAGGAACAAACGGCCGATTCGCTGTGCCAACCGACATCCATTCAGCGTCGACCGTGGTCAAAAACTGGGTTCCACCTCCCGGGCAGCCTTCCCCTGCCTTTCCAAAACTACCTACTATTCACTCCGAATTTTCTAAAGTATGAAACTACAATTTCCATACCCTCACGCCTGGGGTCAAATCTAATAGCATTGGGTCTTCCATACTTTTGCCCTGATTTAGTTGCGAAGTCAAAGAAAGTTTCACAATGGACGTTGAAGCCAAAAATTAATAAAAATATAGTAAATAACAATGCTCAATTTTACTAAACTAAAATTTATTACTAACTAAAAACGTGGCATAATATTCTCAAGTCAAATTAACTCCTCTTTCTCGTGGCACAATTAGCTTTCTCATAACATTAAGTGAAATTCAATAAAAGGCGAAGTTATTACGAAAACATCACTTGACTGAAAATAAACTAATTTATCAAATAAATCAAGTATCATGAAATTAGAATGTGGTGTGTATGACAGTATCGTAGCACATACTCCATTGGTATTATGTCCAACTGTCTTGTTTAGCAAATTAAACAGAAGTTTGGTCAAATTAATACAAATCTTACTTTATCGGTGAAATGCGATATTGTCGACAAGGTAGTATTTACAATCTTTAATCTGATACCTTGATTATCACTGTATCACAGTTGGTCAACTGGTTTTGGATTTTAAAATATTTTTCAGAGACCATTTCCTGAAGCCTGGTGAATATCTGTCATGTTAGACGGTACCGATAAAAATCTTGTATTGAAATGGTTCGGATGGCTCTGAGAACTATGGGACTTAACATCTTAGTTCATCAGTCCCTAGAACTTAGAACTACTTAAACCTAACTAACCTAAGGACATCACACACATCTACGCCCGAGGCAGGATTCGAACCTGCCACCGTAGCGGTCACGCGGTTCCAGACTGTAGCACCTAGAACCGCTCGGCCACCCCGGCCGGCTTGTATTGAAATGTTCAGGGGCTTGCGCTTTTTAGAAAAATGCACCTGGCTTCTCTGTATCTCGTAAGGTTACTGTTATACAAACAGTTGAGTAACACGTTTCCAAAAGTAACGTTGCTAGTACTCACTGAGCGACGTGGCGCATTTCTTTTAAACAACTTGGTCTCACATTCGGAGGACGACGGTTCAGATAAATGCCACGTGAGCGTTCCTTTCAAAGGGCACTGCCGGATCGATCTCCATCCTCGAATCATTCCGAGCCGTGTTCTGTCTCTAATGACCTATCAGCCGACAGGACCTTAAATCCTAACCTTCCTTCCTTTCTTTTTACTCGTACTCACCTGACCAGACAGCGGAGCGTCCGGTCACGCCCAAGCCCCACATCTGCGTGCGGCAGATGTTTCTACTTGGCCAGTGGGGACGGCTTGGTTCTCTGAACTTCACGCGGCCTCAACACGGCTCTCTTCTGTCGAACGTCTCTTCTTTCTGAGCGCACCTGTCCTGCTCTGGGAGGGAATCTTTCGTCTCATGCTGCTTTGGAAGGCTGACCATGTTACACGTCTCCACTAGTGTTGCCTCAAAAATATCACTACAGAGAAAAGGCAAGATAAGTAGCAATATTTACTTTTCTGTACCATTGCCGGCCGGAGTGGCCGTGTGGTTCTAGGCGCTACACTCTGGAACCGAGCGACCGCTACGGTCCCAGGTTCGAATCCTGCCGCGGGCATGGATGTGTGTGATGTCCTTAGGTTAGTAAGGTTTCATTAGTTCTAAGTTCTAGGCGACTGATGACCTCAGAGGTTAAGTCTCACAGTGCTTAGAGCCATTTTTCTCCGTACCATTGTTATCAACATTTACCTTTAAATGTATCTCTTAAATAGAACTAAACTAGCAAAATGACAATATATATATCAGTTAACTGAGGTATGGGTGAAGCTGAGGGAATTAGATTAGGAAATGAGACGCTTAAAGTAGTAAATGAGATTTGCTATTTGGGGAGCAAAATAACTGATGATGGTCAAAGTAGAGAGGATATAAAATGTAGACTGGCAATCGCAAGGAAAGCGTTTCTCAAGATGAGGAATTTGTTAACATCGAGTATAGATTTAAGTGTCAGGAAGTCGTTTCTGAAAGTATTTGTATGGAGTGTAGCCATGTATGGAAGTGAAACATGGACGATAAATAGTTTGGACAGGAAGAGAATAGAAGCTTTCGAAATGTGGTGCTACAGAAGAATGCTGAAGATTAGATGAGTAGATCACGTAACTAATGAGGAGGTATTGAATAGAACAGGGGAGCAGAGGAGTTTGTGGCACAGCTTGAGTAGAAGAAGGGGCCGGTTGCTAGGGCATGTTCTGAGGCATCAAGGGATCACAAATTTAGCATTGGAGGGCAGCGTGGAGGGTGAAAATCGTATAGGGAGACCAAGAGATGCATACATTAAGCAGATTCAGAAGGATGTAGGTTGCAGTAAGTACTGGGAGATTAAGAAGCTTGCACAGGATAGAGTAGCATGGAGAGCTGCATCAAACCAGTCTCAGGACTGAAGACCACAACAAGAACAGCAACTGATGTATGATCTTGTTCATCACTCATTTCAGTTATTTTACCCACAGACACACAAATGAAAGGCAATAGACATAAATAACACAGAATATAAAATTTTAATTAGAACATTTCAGTTGTTTACTTACAATAGTTAAGGGACCAGTGTTTTTAAACAAGATATGCACCATGTCACCAAAAGTATCCGGACACCTGGCTGAAAATGACTTAAAGTTCATGGCGCCCTCCAACGCTAATGTTGGAATTCAATATGGTGTTGGCCCCCCCTTAGCCTTGATGATCAAACAGTTGCTAGAAGGCTTCTTGGAGAATGGCAGCCCATTCTTCACGGGGTGCTGCACTGAGGAGAAGTATCGATGTCGGTCGGTGAGGCCTGGCACGAAGTTGGCGTTCCAAAACATCCAAAACGTGTGCTATAGGATTAAGGTCAGGACGCTGTGCAGGCCAGTCCATTACAGGGTTGTTATTGTCGTGTAACCACCGCCACAGGCCGTGCATTATGAACAGGTGCTCGACCGTGCTGAAAGATGCAATCGTCGTCCCCGAATTGCTATTCAACGGTGGAAAGCAAGAAGGTGCTTAAAACATCAATGTAGGCCTGTGCTGTAACAGTGCCATGCAAAAAAACAAGGGGTGCATGCCGCCTCCATGAAGAACGCGATCACACCGTAACATCACCGCCTCCGAATTTTACTGTTGGCACTACACACGCTGGCAGGTGACGTTCACCGGGCATTCGCCATACCCACACCCTGCCATCAGATCGCCACATTGTGAAGCGTGATTCGTCACTCCACACAACATTTTTCCAGTGTTCAATCGTCCAATGTTTACGCTCCTTACACCAAGCGAAGCGTCGTTTGGCATTTACCGGAATGATGAGTGGCTTATGAGTAGCCGCTCGACCACGAAATCCAAGTTTTCTCACCTCCCGCCTAACTGTCATATTATTTACAGTGGTTTCTGATGGAGTTTGGAATTCCTGTGCGATGGTATAGATAGATATCTGCCTATTACACAATACGACCCTGTTCAACTGTCGGTGGGCCGGCCGGTGTGGCCGAGCGGTTCTAGGCGCTTCAGTCTGGAACTGCGCTACTGCTACGGTCGCAGGTTCGAATCCTGCCTCGGGCATGGATGTGTGTGATGTCCTTAGGTTAGTTAGGTTTAAGTAGTTCTAAGTTCTAGGGGACTGATGACCTCAGATGTTAAGTCCCATAGTGCTCAGAGCCATTTGAACTGTCGGTGGTCTCTGTCAGTCAACAGACGAGGTCGGCCTGTACTCTTTTGTGCTGTACATTTTCCTTCACGTTTCCACTTGACTATCACATGGGAAACAGTGGACCTAGGGATGTGTAAGAGTGTGGAAATCTCGCGTACAGACATATGACACAGGTGACACCCAATCACCTGACCACGTTCGAAGTCCGTGAGTTCCGCGAAGCGTCCCATTCTGTTCTCTCATGATATCTAATGACTAATGAGGTCGCTGATATTGGAATACGTGGCAGTAAGTGGCAGCACAATGCACCTAATATGGAAAAGTATGTTTTTGGTGGTGTCCGGATACTTTTGATCACATATTGTATTAGTACTACTTCACTCGCTTATTGGAACTTATCCCTGTTCTTGATACTGTTTTCACTATCACATGATTCCTGTCGTCATCATGTACTCTCATCTTTTTCATTCTTACTCTCTTCTTATGCTAACAACATGTAGGTGTGGCGCGGGCAATGCACTGCTCTGTCTCCATTATCCAATCCTACTAAAGTAAGCCAGCAAAATATTTTCCATTACTGACATGCTAATTCGTTATCCAAGCTCTGCAAGGAATTGGGTTACTTGAACCCTCCCTTGGCTCACCAATTTCCATAATTTTGTAATGTATTTGGAAAGAAAAAAATGGTTCAAATGGCTCTGAGCACTATGGGACTCAACTGCTGTGGTCATTAGTCCCCTAGAACTTAGAACTAGTTAAACCTAACTAACCTAAGGACATCACAAACATCCATGCCCGAGGCAGGACTCGAACCTGCGACCGTAGTGGTCTTGCGGTTCCAGACTGCAGCGCCTTTAACCGCACGGCCACTTCGGCCGGCTATTTGGAAAGATTAAGGCACATAAGCAAACCTGTTTATCTTGGAACAGAAACACGCCACTGTATCACGTGTGTTTGTATCGTCCCATAACAAAATATGACCATCATGTCAACCATGTCTTGTAATTTCATATTCCACCCTACCATATAAATTAATTCATATAGTGTATTTGTTTGCATTTCCATCTTCTACAATTGCAGAATATTTTACACCAGAAGCGTTTCGTTTCTATTTTAAGCATCTTGTGTGGTCGTTCTGGGATTATTGGTACGTAATACGTCTGTATATTTTGGTCCTCATAGATTGCAAACTGGATAAAAAATAAACGCAAGTAACTATGTCATACAAATATACTTCCCCACAAATTGAATAAAATAGAATCCAACTGACATACTTGCAACAATTACATTTCCCCAAAGTAAACTAACTGTAGCACAAGTCAACAGTAGATTTCAAAATATTGAAGCAAATACCCTATCGTCAACAGAAAATGAGTATATCTATCAGAGACCTTACCCATTCATCACAATATTACACGTACACGGTGTTCATTTTAACTGAAGACATTGAAATATCTCGAAAACTACAAAGCGAATCAAAAAAAGTTATAATTTCAATTTATTTGTCCCGGAGGGGGCACCCAACGATACCACACTCTGACCTACACCTCACCCCGTGCGTTAGTTACAGGAGTCTACTTTGAAATCTTCAATGGGAGCCCCTATTCAGTCTGGAACCGTGTGTGTGATGTCCTTAGGTTTAAGTAGTTCAAAGTTCTAGGGGACTGATGACCTCAGAAGTTAAGTCGCATAGTGCTCAGAGCCATTTTTTGAGCCCCTAGTTTTTATTTCTGATTACGATTCTACGGCAAAATCTACATACGTTTTGTCTGAAGCATTTTCTTCGTTTCGCCACACATGGCGCTGTAGTCGATGGAATAGAAATGGGCATACAATCGTAATTTACGATATACTAGTCAATGGCCCTTGAATATCCAGTGGCACGTGGGACTCCACGTGCACCCTGCGAGTGTAGGACAGGCTAGTATTTCACAACTACTAATTGGAAATCTCATTCGCAACATTGTATTCCTCCGACATATCGAATATGGGGCTAGTCGATGCACCACTTTGGCCATGGTTCGGGTGAAAGCTACTCTACTTTTCTAATTAGATTGAGTGTTCAAACTTCAATACTTTGATTTTATCCATACTGGATGAGAGGTCGTGGTTGCGAATGTCAATGTTAAAAAATATGTCGGCTCAACCACTTGTTTATAGTGTAAAACACCAAGATTGACGCATTTCGGAAATCAAGCTTCCATCATCAGAATAATAAAAAGTAAAAGAACCTGTTAAAACTCGCTAAAATGGAACATGCACCAGGCACAACAAAATTGATAATAAAATTAAAACATCGTGGCTACTTCCCCTGTTGCAGCCGTGTCTTCCAAGGTGCATCTCCACATAGTCGTCAAAATATAAAAAACTCTAAAATGGTGTCGCCTATGGTGTTCGACATCTAACCACATGGCTCTCTCCTCTATCGTCGTAAACCGCCCGTGCGTCTTCGTTGATATCACACACCACGTAGCCAAACACAAGTGGTTAGATGTCGAACACCATAGGCGACACCATTTTAGTGTTTTTAATATTTTGACGACTATGTGGAGATGCACCTTGGAAGACACGGCTGCAACAAGGGAAGTAGCCACGATGTTTCAATTTTACTGTCAATTTTATTTTGCCTGGTGCATGTTCCATTTTAGCGAGTTTTAACAGGTTCTTTTACTTTTTATTATTCTGATGATGGAAGCTTGACTTCCGGAACGCGTCAATCTCAGTGTTTTACACTATAAACAAGTGGTTGAGCCGACATATTTTTTAACATTAAACTTCAATACACTTCGTGGGCCACTTGTCAGATGACTGTACTCAGGACAGAATCATATCTGCGGGCATTTCTGCACAGGCGTTTCTGACTGGGTCGACCATGTCTTCACGACCTGTTAGCACTTGCTGGTACATTTTATCTTTTAAATATCCCCACAGAAAGAAATCCAGCGACGTTAAATCCGGTGACCTAGAGACCCAATTGAGATCACCACCTTTGCCGATCCACTGACCAGTGTAAACACGGTCTAATACCGCCAGTTCTTCAGCTGCGTAATGCGTTGGGAAACCATCATACTGAAACCACATACGTTGAAGAATGTCCAGGGTAACTTCCTTCAGTAGTACCCTTAGTTCCTGTTCCAAACACTTTTGATATTTGCGTACATTCAACGTGCCGTTGATAAAATACAGACCTATGAGTTCGTTCCACACGATGCCACTCCATACGTTAACCGACCACGGACGCTGATGATCAACTTGCCGTAACCAGTAGGGGTTGCCTACACTTCAGTAATGCATGTTATGACGATTAAGGCTGCGATGGTTTGTGAATGTACACTCAACTGAAAGCAGCACCCCGGCAAAGAACGTGGGGTTCGTTTGCATTTGTTGACGTGCCCATTATCAAAACACTAACCGGTTATGGAAATCGGCACCATGAAGTTCTTGATGCAGTGGCCCGTGGTATAGATGATACTTACGACGATGCAGTATTGTGACAATACTACGTACCGATACACCGGAATCGCGGTGTAATTGCCGAGCGTTTATCCGTGGGTTACGGTGAACTGCCGCTAGTACAGTTATTTCATTAGCTCCAGCTTTAACACGTTCGCTTCGTTTCCTATTGCCGGTGTTCGCAACCTTGTAGAAGAACAAACTAGAGAGCTTTCTCTGGAAAACGCTCGGCATACAAGGCAACAGCAGACCCAACATTTGCCCTACATTCTCGTATATCATGATCATTTCAATTTTTTCTTCTGTGGTTGCAACATTCATCGTCCACTTGCAAATCCTGTTCTCCAAAAGATAGGTAGGTGTTCAGGCAATAAAAACTGCACGATTAAGTAGTTCCTTTTAGAACCGCTATCCGTTTCACGTCTGCACGATACGTGAACTCTGGTCGCAGTGCACTGACTATTACGATACGTCGTAGTTCGCTACATGGCCATAATGGCGCGTCGAGTCCTCTGTTCGATATGTCGGAGGAAAACAATGTTCCGAATAGGGTTTCCAATTAGAAGTTATAAAATACTGCCCAGTCACGGCATGGACGTGGGGTCCCACCTGCCATTGGATGTTCAAGGGCCGTTGACTAGCACGTCGTAAATTACTATTGTGTGCCCATTTCTATTTCATCGATTACAGCGCCATGTGTGGCGAAACGAAGAAAATGCTTCAGACAAAAGGTGTGTAGATTTTGCAGTAGAATCTTAATCTGCAATAAAAAAATAGGGGTTCCCATCGAAGACTTCGAAGTAGCCGCCTGCCACTAACGTACGGGGTGAGGGGGAGGTTCGAGTGTGGTATCGTTGGGTGTCCCACTCCAGGACAAACAAATTGAAATTATGACTCTTTTTGATCCGATTTGTAGTTTCCGAGATATTTCAGTGTCTTCAGTTAAAACAGACGCCCTGCATATCTTTGAACACAGTGACAAAAACAGTACTATGTAATGTCAGTGTAAACACACACACACACACACACACACACACACATACACACACACACACTCCGCATCACTTCATCTACTTTGCCCTGAATCTGTTCTACTGTAAAGTCTGTTTCCATCGGCATCATTGCCCTGCCTTGCAGCAAACGCTTGTTTTGTAAAATGATTCCTCTTGCCCTCCTTATCAAAAATGGTTCAAATGGCTCTGAGCACTAGGGGACTTAACTGCTGAGGTCATCAGTCCCCTAGAACTTAGAACTAATTAAACCTAACTAACCTAAAGACATCACACACGCCCATGCCCGGGGCAGGATTCGAACGTGCGACCGTAGCGTTCGCGCGGTTCCAGACTGTAGCGCCTAGAACCGCTCGGCCACTCAGGCCGGCCCTCCTTATCAAGTTCTGTTCCAGTGTCCTCACAATCTATAGTACGCCAGTAATTACAGAGACAATACATCTCCAGCATCCAGAATCACGTTCACGGATAATCCACTACCCAGTAAACAATTTGGTTTGTAGATGCTGCGCCGGCCGGTGTGGCCGTGCGGTTCTAAGCGCTTCAGTTTGGAACCGCGTGACCGCTGCGGTCGCAGGTTCGAATCCTGCCTCGGGCATGGATGTGTGATGTCCTTAGGTTAGTTAGTTTTAAGTAGTTCTAAGTTCTAGGGGACTGATGACCTCAGAAGTTAAGTCCCAAAGTGCTCAGAGCTATTTGAACCATTTTTGTAGACGTTGCATTGACAATTTAGTGCAACACCACCTCCTTCTTTACCGACTAATTGTGTCCTATTGTATTCTTTATCTGACAGCACTTACTGCTAATTCAATTAATTTATACTATTAACTGCATTTTAAAAAGTTATGACTGTTCCGAGATACTACTTTCAGTGTCGTTGACAACTTCACGTAATTTATCGCCCTATGTTTACCTCAATGACTGGCTTGAACTTTTTTGCTCCATGTGTGCTTAATTTTACATCATGTCCCAAAGGCGCTTATTAAGAAGATTTCTCTTTGTACCTGACGATGGTGGCTGGTGAAATAACAAATACTGTGGAACATTATATCAGTGTCGTTTGTTTTTAGGGCATGGTCTATAACAAATGTTAGGATAGTGAGCAGGCAATCTATTGTAAATTACTGTAGCTGAGACAAATCTTTCTTATCAAACACCTGCAAAATTTCTGTGTGATGGGCGCTAATGTGCAGAATAATTCACTGTTTGGAAAACAGTCGACCAGCACTCGCAACTGGAAACAATACTAGTTCTCGTAAATGCACTTGAAAAATTAAAGTCAAAGAAACCACTAAACGAAATCGGATTCCTAAACATGGCCAAATGTCCGGGTTTATACAAATGCTGAGGGCACAAACACCCTAACGGCCAAAAGTCTCAAAACGAAATATGTGGACGATTCACTGTGCAGCTTAACAAAAGTCCAGCGCCGATCGTCGCCCGAAACTCTCTCATCATTCCAGCGTCAGGCCCGCCGTTGTATACCCTTGGTCTGAACCTCCCAGAAATACCTGCCTTTCAGCTTAAAATTTGCCCAATTACAAAATGTTTTCCTTCTTTAAGGCCAGCAGCGTAGTATATGTCTGATAACGACATGATTATTAGAGTAAACACGCCAAATAGCGACATACATCTCGCGTATCGACCACGAGGAGAAAATTCGAGAAATTAGAGCCAATAGAGAGGCTCACCGACAATCATTCTTCCCAGGCACTATTGGCTAGTGGAACAGGGTTGGAGGGATCAGATATTGGTACCGAAAGTACCCTCCACCACACACCATTAGGCGGCTGGCGGTGTATGGTGTAAATGTAGATGTAGAATCCGCCCGGAAGATTAGTGTCGAGGTGCGGTGTGTCGCCCAGTCTGTGGATGGTTTTTAAGGCGATTTTCCATCTATCTCCGCGAATGCGGGCTGGTTCCCCTTATTCCGCCTCAGTTGCAGTTCCAAGTACGCGTATTCCATAAATATTCTACCACGCAAACATTTGGGGTTACACTCGTCTGGTATGAGACGTTCCCTGGAGGAAGTGGGAGGGGGGGGGGGGGTCCACTGGGTCCGAACCGCACAGTAACCCTGGGTTCGGTGTGGGGGGGGGGGGGTGGCGTGGGTGGACTGCTGTGGCCTGTTGGGGGGGTTGTGAACCACTGAGGGCTACGACGGGACGAAGCCTCTCTGTCGTTACACAAGCAATACACAATCAGTCAATATTGCTATGATAGTTTCCGTATAACATATTTTAGTACAGCGATGTGCTGCATACCCCTATTTAGTTTTGGAGCTCGCTAATAATGCGATAATTACAATGTACTGAAGAATGGCACTAGGCGCCTGAAACCGGCAAAGGAATAGAACTTCTTTTGTGCAACTGGTTGCTGATTTTCTCGACAGACAGGATTTTTCTCAAATTTGTATAGAAATTAATTTTATCACTCTAATAATATTGCCAACAAAGATGGGTAAATCAACAGATGTATGTCGCCCACCTATTTAATCTCCCATTTAGATCGATACAGTATCACCATTGGCCAAATAGTTTTTAATCTTGCAAGATTTTTTATGAGACAGTTTTGTGTGTCCTAAGGACTGTCAGGTAAATTACCTATTGGCAATGCTAATGCGTTATCAAAATGTTCAACGAGTCACGCTCATTAAAAGAATATTTCTTGCTTTTCTGTATCTATTGAGGCTCTTGCGATACAACCAAATAAGTGAAACGCTTCGAACACTAGTATAACACGTGCTCAGATGATCAGTACAACGGAAAATTTGCTCACGCCTAAGTCTGAAAATTTGGCGAGGCCGCCTCTCGTCTTTAACTGGTCAGTACGAGAGGGCTTGGCTTCGCATCGTTGTGTGGCCACGCGATGGCCACACTCTGTCCATCACACTGCCACGTCCATTCTCGACCGGGCACACCCGTCTCACTGCAGCTCGGGAGAAATTACAGCGTCACACCCTGAGACATTTAGAAGGACCCTACAAGTCAAAGAAGTCACATACTATCATGTCACAGAACTTGTAAGCCCTTGGCACAATCTTTCCAAGCTTCTCAACATCAAGAACTGGACGATGAGCTCCTGAGACAATACTGCAGATTGTAAGCGTCATTGAAATTTCGAGAGGAAAAGCTGATCTCATCTTACTCTGTGTTACTGGAATGATCTTAATATGGCCTCGAAGGCAAGGCGACAGCTGTTTTCGTTCAATCGGGCACCGCAAAAATGGTTCAAATGGCTCTGAGCACTATGGGACTTAACATCTGAGGTCATCAGTCCCCTAGAACTTAGAAGTACTTAAACCTAACTAACTTAAGGACATCACACGCATCCATGCCCGAGGGAGGATTAGAACCTGTGACCGTAGCGGTCTCGCGGCTCCGGACTGAAGCCCCTAGAACCGCTCGGCCACACCGGCCGGCCGTGCACCGCACTGTGTCGCCTCTTGCTATCTCCATGGCTCCCAGAACAGCATTTTCAAATTGTTCAGTTGGTGCCAGGGCATTCACATTGAGTGCACAAGATGATCTTTCTTATTCCTTACTGTTATTTGCCTAACGAATGCCACTGTTCTCCTTAATTCTGAACTTTCATCGATTAACAGAATCTTACCCTTGTGCGGTTTACTCCTGACGTAGGGCGCAGTTGGCTTCCCTTTGCTGGAACAAATCACTTTTCTTAAAATTCCTCTGGTAACAACTTATTTTGCCCACGTGCTATTAGAGAGAGGTACTGTAGACAAATATTCTGAAGTTGGTTTGAAGAACCCTTTACCAGGCACTTAAGTTTTAATCTCAAAGTAGTCATTTAGATGTTGATCGATTTTTTAGTTTTAGTAACCATAGTCGCTGTGATGACATCGTGATAACTAATCAACATCTCTATACTGAAGCCGGAGATAAGGCAAGGCCCGCCGGAGGATACAACGTGCCAAATACTTCCACTGAGTGGTGCTGTCGAACTAGCTGCTCAAGACAGTTTTGAGAAAAAAAGTATTTAAAACTACTGCACAAAAAGAATTATATGAAAACTCTCAAGGCGGAATCGGATGGCCGGTAAAAGCATCCGACAATAATTTACTTAACAAAGTCGCTTTTCTCCAACATTTCGTCCACTAGGTCTTCTCCGCCACCTGCAATGATTTCGAGGTAGATGGAACATTAAACTTTAAACTTTGTTTTTTCCTGTAAGCTGTTTAATCTATATTCATTGTAAAGCCGAGCAAGGTAACGCAGTAATTAGCATACTGGACACTCATTCGGGAGGACGACAGTTCAAACCCGCGTCCGGCCATCCTGATTTAGGTTTTCCATGATTATCCCTAATCACTTCAGGCAAATGCTGGGATAGTTCCTTTGAAAGGGTACGAGCGATTTCCTTCCCCATCCTTCCCTATTCCGAGCTTGTGCTCTGTCTGTAATGACTTGACCATGTTTGACTTCTTCCTGTTCCCAAAACCGAAGGAAAAAGTTCTTGGGTGGCGTTTTCCATCCGATGAAGGCTATCGCAGCGTACAACAGTGCTGTAAGTGACTTCCCAAAGGAGATTGGATTGACACTTTTTGAATCGGTTTCAAAGGATGGAAAAGTGTATAAGGGCTCATGGAAATTATTCTAAAAAGTTGTAACAGTTATCTTGTAAATAAAAAAAAATCTGAGTTTCTCTTAAAATCTCTTGGCATATCCCTCGTTTTGGGCTAAGGTAGTGCAGTGTCTATTCGAGGAAGATTGCATGCCACTGTCGCGGAGCATGCATTGGTCAAATTATTCGTACTGTTGAGGACAGATGTGTGAAACATCGCCACCACAACCCAACAGAAATGCGTTAGTGGAGCATTCCTTAGGCGATGCACACACGATGCAGTATAATACTATACAACTGTTTGCTACCGCTTCCTGTTATTAAAATAATGTTCTGAAAGAGTCCATTGAAATTATTTTGGCTGTTAATCTCATTAATAGAGAAATGGGCTATCCTCTGAGAAAGTCGTGGAAACGTGCACTGACAAGCATTTCACACGTCATTCTTTGATTCAATCGGCAGAAGATTTTGACGAATAGTTACGGCAGCGCTATCTCGTTTTTGTTTCCCTTTGCCGGCCGCGGTGGTCTAGCGGTTCTAGGCGCTCAGTCCGGCACCGCGGGACTGCTACGGTCGCAGGTTGGAATCCTGCCTCGGGCATGGATGTGTGTGATGTCCTTAGGTTAGTTAGGTTTAAGTAGTTCTAAGTTCTAGGGGACTGATGACCACAGACGTTAAGTCTCATAGTGCTCAGAGCCATTTGAACCATTTTTTTTTTGTTTTCCTTTACCACCGATGGCGCGATCACAGTATTTCGCTCATGCGCCTAGCACCATCTACTGGTCTATAAAGAGCGGGAAGTGAAGAAGACAGTTTGGGATCCATTCGACGACACTCAGCAACAGCAGCGTCTCACCTGAAGGTGATGACTAGATGCACCGTCGAAATATTTTGTCAATTGGGCTTGAGGATTCGACTGCAAATCCAAGAAGAGTATCGCAACTTTTCGTGTGTCTGTCTTACACTCCATAATAGAATGTGGATTTAAATTGTTGATGGTGTACAGCAACCAGCCAAGAATTTGTTTTAGGTTACTTTATTCTAAAAGTATCGTTAACGGCTTCGAATAGCTTACAGTTCATCATCCGACGTTTTTTTCATGCTTTCATCAATACAGATTATACACTGGTTTCTTGTGAGTTGCCGCGAAATGCCAATCTGGTGCATTTGTATTAGCAGTTTTCTTGGCATGAAATACATTCTCAAGGAAAAACGTTACACTGCATTGTAAACCACCTTCGTTCGGTCACAAAACGAATTTTCAATGTGCACCACATGTTTTGATTTGTAGTACACGAAAATAAATACACAGTCTGATGATGAACTGTAAAAAATTCGAAACCGGTAACGATACTTTTTGAATAAAGTGACCTAAAACCAATTTGTGGCTGGTTGCTGTAAAGCATTTCTGCAAGATGAACCAGTGGAATGTGTAGTGTCGTATACGCTCGACTGTGACAATGTACATGAGGAGTACAATACTGACGATACGAGCTTAACAAGTGAAAGTGATAATGAAACAGGTGTCGATCCATCTAGATCATCAACGTAGTAAAGGACAATCGTCCAAGGAGCAGGTACTGAAAACAATTAAGTACATGGGAGATCATCCATAACGTAGTAAAAAAACAATTATGAACAGATTTCGAATAATTCCGCAACCAAGAGAGTTATATCAAGACCAGCCAACATCAATGCCTTAACACATTCATATACAGTTTATGCTGACTGTTAGCCTGTATGTTAAATTGGCTGGAAAGCTATTTATTTGCTGCGATAAGTTGGAGATGCTCTGACCCCTACGATTCTTTCTCGTGTGTGTCATCTTGCAAGGACAGGAAGAAATATGTACGTAACAGTAAGAATGGGAAAATAGACGTAAGATATGAGCCAATGGCTGGTAAAAATAACTTGCTATTGTTTGATTCTCGGTCTGCGTATAAAAATATTACTTCTTTAGAGCAAATTATCCGTCCCGGAAAGTGTGTGACAACGCAGTTTGTAACACCTGGAACCACTAGACAAATTCAGTATCTGGATGTTTTTTTTCCGGTCTATAAAATATATTATGACATTAGCTACAGCTACGCCTTAAAGGATACCCAGCTGCACGACAAGCTCCACGACTTCGTATTCGGTTGCATGCCGTCCCGTCCCATCGGATCTCATGACCCCGTTACATCAATATGATTCTCTGCGCGTTCTTTAAGACTGGATATCTAGCTGAAAGTACTGCACAGTTTGTAACTCCTAAGGAGTTCGCATTCGATCTCGATGGTGCAAACATTTGTGGTCATTGTGGGGTGCCATTTTTCATTAAGTGTTCATGGTGCAAGTTAATGGTTCGTTTTCAACATTTTTTGAAATGTCGACGATTTCCACTTAGTGAAATGCCATACATACATTCCATAGAAGGTTGACCTCTGCACCTCCCGGGCACTCATGCTCTGTAGCTCTCCTGATGCACATGAGTCATTAGCAGCTAATGCTTTACCTGTCGTAATTGTTAACACAGCGCTTTCAAATGAGTTTTACTAAGTATCAAACCTGTGACCTAGCACTCAAGAGCTTCTTGTAAGCGAACTGCGGTTTCTGTGGGTTATGCATCAGACGGTTTCGTAGACTTCTTCGTACGTTGAGCATATAATTCGCCATCATCCATTTCTTTGGATTTCTCACATATGCACCTCGGATATTTTCCTTTGCCTAGTCTCACTCGATGTCTTTGGAGACAGGGTGTTTGTACGGGGCGTAATAATCTATTGAAACGAAGCTGTTGCACCCAACGTGACACGTTCGGAGGACATTTTTAAGTTGTCTCCAAAATTGTCTCTGTAGTTAAATAACAACATTTGTTTGTGGTAACGCCATCAGAGTTGTAGACAACAGCAGCAGTTCTCTTTTCAGTACATATAGCTGTGGATTGTTTATGACACTTCAGTCCAGAATAAACTATGTTTCTGTTCACTCCAAATGGCTGTTTTGAAAAAAGATATTTGTATTATTTTAGCCAGTAAATGACATAACAGTACCTGTTTAGACGTGACGCTTGGCTGTTGGTGTGTTTCAGGCAATATGAGTGCATATGTCGGCCAAGTTTCTGGGGCTCACACTGCGGCTTTGGGCCCCTCTGCAACCTGCAGCAAAATACCTGCCACAACGGAGCCACCTGCCGGTAAGTAACTTTATTTTAGAAATTTTATTTTTGGCATCTCGCTGTCTGACGTAATAATCGACACCATCCGATATTTCGACCCCAGACATTTTTGCTGTTTTGGTGCCATGAAGGAGCTTAATGAATGAAGGGTCAGATTAACTGTTTAAATCATAACGTGGAGTCAAACTAGTCTCACAATCAGTCAGTTGTTGCAATCGTCGCAACCTATAGCTTTATCCACGAAATAGATTCGCCTATGATGGTCGTTCATATTCACAAAAGCAAATATACTTACTTCATGTATTTCATAAGGGTTATAGTCGCCGCAGTGCCTGTTCCATCGGACATGCATGCATGTCCGTAGGAACTTTGCCATATTTCTGAACAGCATGGGCACTGCAATATTTATTTATCCGCCGATACCTGTCAAGCGACATTCAGTTAAAATGTCTCCCCTGTACGGGAAAACACATAATGCATGTATGAGTGCAGATTGTAGACACATTTTCGACGACATATGGAAGTTTGGGTCTGGCAGTGAGTCGTGCTCAGATAGCGTAACCGCAGTCTGCTTTCAGCAGTGGTGAGGCGAGCACGTCTTGTATGCTTCTCACCTGCTGTGCTGCTTGCGAGCGAGCTCACGATTGTTTACTTCTATTTAGTAGCTTGTATTCGTGTCTGATTTCATCGATCATCATGACGTTTTCCTGCTTCTAGTCCACGGTTAAATTACTGTTCCTTTGGCTCATGAACGATCAAAAGCGTACCAAGTGGAATGGTTTAAAAGGGAAGAAATGAGTCTCCAGCGTAAGATGTTATCGGAATACTTTTTTCAATCCTTAGCACCACTACGCACATAAAGATGGCGAATGAAGAGCTGTCCGCCAATGTTGTACGGTAACATGTTAATGATCTCAATATAGGGGCTGTCGTGGTTGATCATGCTGTTTTTGGCCCCCCCCCCCCCCAACGTTGATGGTTTTCGAACTCCCGTTTGAGGTGAAGACGGACGTTGTAAATGATTTCTGTAGACGTTATGGAAACTTCATCAGCCACGTTGCTGAAATGTGCAAGACATTCTATCGTGAGCTCAGTGGTGTCCGTCAGATAAAAATTGATCTGAGGAAAAACGTGCCTTCTTATTTGGTTATTGAAGGCTGCAGGGCTGTCTTCATGTACGATGGCCAGCCGTGCACTTGTGCAGGTTATGGCCAGGAAAGCCATGTCCCTTCTGAATGTCTCCGACGTAGACTGGTTCAGATGCTGATTAGAGACATCGCTCTCTCTGCAGCGCCCACTGTGTTGCCTCCGCTGCGGGGCTGCCTGCTGCGCCTACTGTGTACCATTCAGTACGGGCGTTGACTCCTCTGGACGACGCGATGGACGTTTTACCTGTCTTTCCTACACTGCCGTCGGAGGCAGTACCAACGAGCGATGGCCGCCAGCAGACACTACCCATCCGTCCCGACTCCATGGTATTTGATTATGGGGTTGTACCGACCTCCGTTTTTTCTGCCATCTGTCCACATGTCGGA
The DNA here is from genome assembly GCF_023864345.2 of Schistocerca serialis cubense. Classification (NCBI taxonomy): domain Eukaryota; kingdom Metazoa; phylum Arthropoda; class Insecta; order Orthoptera; family Acrididae; genus Schistocerca; species Schistocerca serialis. Next base: position 315,155,144 of record NC_064640.1, on the reverse strand, counting down.
CGACAGCCGTCGGCCATCCAACACGGAACAGCATGATAGGTAGCAATTATCATCAAGAAAATGGAAGCGGCTGCGCCGTACGTCTTCTGATGGTTGCCTCCATCGGATGTGTGTACAGGATGACGACCCTCCTATAGATGATGCGCTGTCCTCCGATGTCCTGGCTCTAGACAACGTGACGTTTCTGTCCACCTCCAGTCTGCATCAAAATACGAACTTCGATCTTCCCCCACCTGCATCTGATGCAGTAGCCCTTCTCCCCCAATCTGTGTCTGACGCTATATGTGGCTGCACCTCTGTTGGTGTTCCACTGAACTAGCCTGACGAGACGTCTGCCTCCTCAGCGCACAACGTCGACGCTGAAGGTTGACGCTCTAGAGGTATACAGGCCGATGGAACCCCCTTGGTGGGGTCGGTTTCCTTCCTGTCACACTAATGTGCCCTTCCACGGCAGCCTAATGGGCACGGCCCACCCTCCTGGCGATGCCAGCTTTTCAAACTTACCACATAGCCATAAATTGGCAGTACTGTATGAAATGCTGTATGCTGTGTCGTTGACGTTGCCTTCCTTCAGGAGGTGCTTTTTGCAACTTTTTGTGCTCACCATGGATTTTAAGGCACATATCTCCCATGCTAACCCTACTGCTAGTGGGTGGTATTGTAGCTGATGCAGTTGCCTACCTCCTGGACACCAGAGGCCGGGCTTTCACTTTTGGTGGCGACAGGTGCATCAACATTTTTGAGCCATCTGGGTTGGATAGCCCCCATGAATGCTCCACTTTCTTCTCCAAGGCAGTCATTCTTCCTGGGTTTACAGGATGCCTTGGTCATGGGAGGCGACTTCAAATCCATGATGGCACCCAAAGACCAACTGCTGTGTCACTCTCCATGTGTGGCACTAGCTGTAATTGCCTGTCACCTCAATCTTGTAGGCTTTTCACTGGACCTTCTTCCAGGCACCTCGATTGTATTTATATTGTCAGTGGGATTCAGGCTGCTGAAGTCAAGCCTATTGCATTGACTGACCGTGACGCCTGTATCTGTGCCGTCAATCTCTGCCGCCAAAGGGCATGGCATGGTCGGGGACCATGGAAACTGAACACGATATAACTTATTTCAACGCACTGCCGGCAGCTCATTCAGACAATGTGGACAGTCTGTCGTCGACGCCACGATACATACCAGTCTGTCCTGTCATAGTGGGTCCTCTGCACAAAGTCAGCCTACTGCAAGGCCTTGATTGGTTGTTGAAGGAAGGTCATAGGGTGGCGGCGACGAGCCCAGAATTTCTACTTTATCATTCTCCAGGAACAAACTATGATGCCATATTCGCAAGAGCTTTAGGTAATTTGAATCGCGCCAAGGCACTGCTCACTGTCCCCTCTCGACATTACTTTGAAGGGGCCATGGTCAGGGCACACACACACAACGGGTTCGTGCAGGAGCAGCCATCTACGTACCACGTGAAAGCGGAATGGTGCTACCGTCATGAGACTTTGATTGATGTTCTTACAACTGTGGATGGGCGGCACTTATTACTCAGCGGGATACAGGGTCTGCCCTCCACTCACATTATGTTACATTGTACTCCGCACAGCGTCTCCATCCTGCCAAAATTACAGCAGTCTTCTGACTCTCTTTGGGCTTGATTCCTTGAGGTGCAACGATGGATCTGCTTGCCGACATCACAGAGGGCACAGTTCATGGTGCTACCCAGGCGGGTTCTACGAACAAGTCCCCTGGCCCTGATGGCCTGCCACTAGTGATATAGGATATTTCGTTTCCTTCTGGCGCCAGTGTGGTCCCAAATGTTTCTGGACCTTATGTCGCATATCGTGCAGATTCCAGACAATTTCCTCGACGGTCTCCTCATTCCCATCCAAAATCCTCTGGTTAAATCACGGATATGCGATTGTTCCCCCTTAGCATTGCTCAGTAGTGACACGGAGATCATTACCTGACGGTTGGCTGCATGGCTTAAGCAGACGGCCTGGTATGTGGTTTCACCTGATCAAACGTATTTGGTAAGTGTCAATAAAATCTTCACTGCCCTTTGTCACTATCGAGACATAATCGCTCTTGCTCATGCTCGTCATGTGCCTGGAATTTTGTCCGCACTTGACTGCACAGGAGTTCAGAAGGATTGATGATGACTACCTGGAAAGGGCACTCCACAATATGGGTTACCGTGATACTACCGTTTATGTCGTAATGCGTCCACATCATGAAGGGACATCGCGTGTGCTCAACAATTACCATCTAGCTCCTTCCATCTTGTTCCTTTGTTCGGTGCATCAAAGTTGTCCACTCTCTGTACTGTTGCTTGCTTTCGCCATGGAAACGTTGCATGTGGTCTCCTTCAACGTCTGTGTGGGATGTCTCTCGGTGACCATGTTTTTCACTACACTGTTTAGGCAGACAATTTCGTTCTCTTTCTTTGTAGCGGGGCTGAGGTCAGGGAGTTACTTCTAGTAGCTGCCTTAATGTCCGCAGATTTAGCGCTAAGGTTGTAGGTGTGGGGCTTGCTGAGGACATCGCTGCTCCATGTCGTGTAACTGCTACTATCTCATGCTCAGGACTCGATTTCTCGAATTATCTGCGGCGCAAGATTGCCCTCAACTGCCGGCACCTACTGTCCCAGTTAAGAGCTGGTCAGCTAGACCATCGTTTATGAGCATTCCATCTTCTGCAATGGACACAGTATGTGAATGTATAATTGGCGTCACGTATACCCCACCTTGCATGGACACTTCCCATTCCATCATCCAAGGCCCGCCGTATGCTAGTGGCATTTGGTTCGTAGTTTTCCACAGCTTGCTGTTCAATATAAGGTACGAGACACTCACCTCACATGGCCCAGGGACGGTTTAGACCTGTGCCATGTCCCTGATAGAGCGATAGCCCTTTTAATTAGCTCTCAAATGGTGCTGCGGCGTCGTTGTCCTATGTGCCTTACCATCCAGTTGATGGAGGCAATTGCACCACACACTCTCTCAGCCCCTATTCAGGTTTCGGACATCCCACCACCCTTCTTTTACTACCACCATTTTTACCTTGAACTCAGCTATGTCTGCACTATGATATTTCCGACGCGCTTGATGTCCACGATAGTGATCTATAGCTTTCTTCAGCAGAATAGGTAATCGAATGTGATTGAGGGGAAGCATCCCGACGTCGACTGGCGTGGCGTCAGGCGCCTGGTGTGCGTTCCTTATCTTACAACCGACGGACAGTCGGCATGGTACCTTCCTTGCCGGTCACGCTTTCATGGGATTCACCTTGCAGACACCCCGTTGTGAGTCGCTGATGTTCTAGACATGGACGAGCATCGCCTGGTGTGCGGATCAGTGATGTTCTGTGCACAGATGAGTATCAGCTGGTGTGCAGATCGGTGATATGTATCTGGTTATTGGTGCGGCAGATGCTGGCCTTAATTAGCCATAGGACTCCTTATCAGATACCTTATCATATGCTCCGTTTCCGGAGCTGGGATACTTTCCACAAACGAAGACGAATTCCGTGAGCTGGATTTGTCGACAGGTAGTTCACTACTTGTCTGTTGACAGCGAGAAAGATGTCCTTGATTTTTGACACTTCCTTAATAAACGACATTGTTTAGTTGTCTGTAGTCTCCAACTCAGGCTTTTTTTCTCTAATTTTCTTTGTAGTGTCTTCCTTAATCCACCTCAGAGTTGGGGTATTCCTGCAATGAGGAGCTGATTGACGCATCTACCACACCTTCTTACCAGTTATTATTTGGTCATTGCAATGTTCTTCTCTGAAAATCTATGTTTAAATAAACCCACCGAGTGTGGCGAAATGCCACTCCCACCATCTCTCGATGTCGGTTCCCTGGTACGCTTAGTGTTCCCGTTCTAGGGGGAGAGAACAGGACGTAGTGGCCAGGCCTCAGGTTGCGGTCACAGTTCACTTTCTTCCTCCCCTCCTTCTTGGCGACCGGCAGATTCTACTGAAAAAAAATTATAAGGTGGCCGCTCGCGGTAGTACGATTTCCTATGTTCCATTGGAAGGGAACGGGACATGGTGGCCAGGCCGCAGGTTGCAACCTCTGCGCACTTTCCCCCACCCCTCCCTGTTGGCGCCAGGTAGGTTCCACTGAAAAAGATGGTGATGCGGCGGCTCGCGATAAGCGGGAAATCCGGATTTGAGTCCCGGTCCGGCATAAATTTTCGCTGTCGTAGTTCCATTATACTGCTGACGGCTGTTCATATTTGCAAATGCGAATATACACTGACGAAAAAAAATGTATACTTAGAAAGACGACAATTATTTTGATCCGATGACGATATATGCCTCCTGGTAGATAGTAGATGGACTGTTTCTGGTTTCAACGTCGTCCACCACGAATAGCGTAATTGCATAGCTACCAGAGCGCCTTTTGTGTCTGCCCTACAGTAGGAAATGCTGAAACCAGAGGGCTCCAGGTGGTGAAAGCATGTGAAGCAAACAGGCAACCACGCCACGGAGAATCAGTCGTGCTTCGTAAAACCAACTGAGCGATTTTGGAAGGGGTCAAATTGTGGCTTTCCGAATGGCGGGATGACGCTTTTGTAGAACTGTCACATAAAGTGGATGTGCTGCATTTGTTGTGCTTCGTGAACATTCTCACACCAGTAGAGGAGTTTCTGGACGTCCACGGAGTACAGAGGCCCGCCAGGGTCGTTGTGTTTTAAGGGCAGCAGCGGAAGATCGTACAGTTACGACATCACAGATAAGATGGATTATGAGCCACAGCATCGACATGCACGACTCGACTGGTGCCGTCAGAGGATAATTTGGAAGATGTAGTGGTGCGCCGTCATTTTCAGCGATGAAAGTGGATTCTGCCTGTACGCAAGTGATGGTCGTTTGCGTGTACGACGTAGACCTAGTGAGCGCTGTCTCGTAGAGCACATTCGTCCCAGGCAGACTGGCCTCACCGCAATCCTTATGGTCTGGGGTACGGTAAGCTACAACTCTCGATCACCTTTGGTGTCTCTGGAGCGCTCGGTACGTGCAGAATGTTGTTCGAGACGTCCTTTTTCCGTTTTCGCAAAAGGAAGGTAATGTGCTGTTCCAAAAGGATAATGCCCGCCTACACGCTGCCCATAAAACTCAACTTCTCTGGCCAGCACGATTTCCAGACTTCTCTCCAATTGAGCACGTGTGGGATACGAGGGGACGAGAAGTGGATCATGCGATCCGTCAACCAATAAATCTTACACAACGACGTGAAATGGTAGAGCAGACGTGGTATAACGTATCCCAGGACAGACTGGATGCCAGCACCGGTGCCTCAATTTCTGCCCGTGGAGGCTGCACCACGCACTAGTGTGGGTGTTTCAGCATGGGTCGATATCTGATACCTCAGAACCGCCTGTGCTACTGATCTGTAGATGTAATCATTTCATGTACTACAAGTGCACTGTTGCAACAATAAATTTTGAGTGAACTGGAAGCCTTTGAAAGGGTGTATTTTTTTTCGGCTATGTGTTTCATTTATTTAATAACGGCTGTAGTCGCCACAGTGACTGTTCCTTCCGATATGCATGCACGCCTGTAGGAACTTTGCATCGTATTTCCAAACAACACAAGCACCGCAACGTCGTGTGTATTTGTCGACACCGGGCAAGTGACTTTAAATTAAAATGTGTGCTTTGTATGGGCATATACATAATGAATATACGAGTGCAGATTGTAGACACATGTTTGACAACACTTGGAAGTTTGGGTCCTGCCGTGAGTCGGGCTCGGGTAGCCTAATAGGAAGGCGACCGTCCGCTATAGGCTGAAAATTCACATTCGAGTCCCGGTCCGGCACAAATTGTCGCTGTCTTAAATTCCATTATACAGCTGATGGTTGTTCATACTCGCTGATACGAATACATTTCGTGCATTTAATAGCGGCTGTAGTCGCCACAGTACCTGTTTCTTAGACGTGCATGCATGTCCGAAAGAATTTTACATAATATTTCTGAACAATGTAGGCACTGAAATATCGTATTTAGCGTCATCGGTTGCTTCTCTGGGATTCTTTTACGCTATTCAATGAATACCATAGTGCCACAGAAGAAACACGGCGACCCCGCGTCCTTATGCAGGGTAGGACAAATAAAAGTGGCCCGGAGAGCAGAGTTTCCAAAGTACAAACAAACACACCAGAGGAAAGAAAATACAATAGTAACGTGACTGTAGCAGATGTAGAAAAGTGATCATCTTCCAACAGAATGGAGTAACTGCCAGTACAGCCGGCCGAACCTTGGAGCACATTTACACGATCTTCACGCCAGACAGAGTTGTTAGCAGAGGTCAGTGTTGTCGCTGCCCTAGCTGGCAACTCAGGTCACCCGATCTGTCAGTGTGCGATTACTCTGTGTGGGGAGCCGTCAAGTCTAAGGTATATCGCAACAGGAGCTGCAGCAGAAAATTTCCCTTGAGACTGCTGCAATTCCAGCAGTCCAGCTTCGATCCACCTTCAGCAACATGCTGACCAAAGCCCAAAAGTGCCAAGAGATGAGTGGTGGTCACTTTCAGCAACTGCTATAGTCGGGTTAGTACTGTATTTCCTTTCCTCTGCTGTGTTTCTTTCTATCCCGGAATTCTGTTATCCTGCCATCTATTTCCCCACACTGTAGTGTAATAGTCCGTACCAAAGATGTATTTAAATAAATACCAGTCTATCTGTTAATGAGACTACCTGTATGTTGAGCATTCAGCTGCTTCGCACACAGGAACGAAGCTTCTAAAATGGCTCAGTCGTAATTAGTACATGAAAACTTTCAAATCAACGAAAATATACGCAGTATATTTGTCATTATAGACACCAAAAACAGATTACTGAAAATTCTCTCACTTTACCAAATAATAAAAAGTAACACTTTCCTTCACTTTTAATCTCCGTATGACGCGGAAGGAATACTAAGAACTGATACAACATTAATTGAGTCATGAGTCAAAACGAAGTTAAGAGTCTTCTCAAGTGAGTCTTCCCTATGATATCGCTATCTGATTTTTATGCGCACTTGTGATTCATTTTCTTCCTTAAAGGAAGCAAATATCTGTGACACAATCTGCATAGTATGTCTTTCCTATGAAAAGTCGAATGAGGACATTCTTAGATCTTTGAGTCCACAGTGACTCATGCATGGTAGAAACATTACAGTTTGATAGTACTTCAAATTTCCATCTGCCTGATGCGTAACTGTATAGTGCCGTTGACTGTGGCGAATACTTGTGCTGCGTAACGTTGTAACAGTAGACTTGATTTGTTGGTAATGTATTTGGGAGAGGATACAGGGTAAATGTTGGTGCCAGAACATAAACTTTTTATCTGAAGGAGAGCCAAAATCATCACCTGCCGGAGGAATACGATCAATAATGTTTTCTGTCTCATAAAATGCTACTGGGAATGATTAGTTTCTACAGTTGCTATACTTATCGAAATTTGCAGGTGTTTTTCTTTATTGGGAGCGGCTGCTCCATCGTTGGGCTGTAGACTGATTTCCAAAAGAACTAAACACAGATTACTGATTTCTCCCCCATCAATTAGAAATTTTTTCGTCGTTTTGTAATAGAACAATGCAGATGAAAGCAAGATGTTTCCTGCAGTAGCATTACCAAGTTCTCCTCAGAGCCCTGGAAGAACTGAGTTGCTACTTAACTTTGCATTGAGAACACTCTCGATGAAGTAGAAGAAGTGCCCGCATCTCGTGGTCGTGCGGTAGCGTTCTCGCTTCCCACGCCCGGGTTCGCGGGTTCGATTCCCGGCGGGGTCAGGGATTTTCTATGTCTCGTGATGGCTTGGTGTTGTGTGCTGTCCTTAGGTTAGTTAGGTTTAAGTAGTTCTAAGTTCTAGGGGACTGATGACCATAGATGTTAAGTCCCATAGTGCTCAGAGCCATTTGAACCACTCTCGATGAAGTACCGTACGGTAAATTAAAGTGCATTATAAATGCTAGATAACCATTGTTTGTAATACCCTTTTATTTATATCATAGAAATTACTGATGTTTTTAGTCATGATTGGTAAAGTAAGTAATATTATCGGAGATCTCACTTTGGAGATTAGCTTTCAAAACCGGGAGGCTACGAAAGCGCTAGACACGGTATTCGAAGGTATGGGGCATCATGTTTAGTGACGATGATGAGAAGGTAGAACTGAGGTACTTGAAATAAAATGAAATCGCTGATACGACAGGATTAGTAGGAAGATAAGCACGCGGAAACTCGAAAGTATATGAGCGGTGCGTAAAACAGGCATATACAGAAACTGGATCGGTCAATATATGCCTCTAACACAACTAGAGGCTTATAAAATTATGAAATTGGAAATCTTCGAGAACCTAGACGGAGTCATAATAGGGAAGAGATAGTATGTACATTTATCTACGTTCATGTATTTAAAATAACTTATTACAGAGATTCGAAATAGTGCGGACTAAACTTCTTCGAGACAGTAAGTAAACACGCAACATCGTACGGAAGTACGAGAGTGCTTACTGTGCCCACGATAATCCGTGTAAGTAGAGGTATTGGGTATAATGGTTCTGACCATATGTTCTGTGCGTTCAGCAACAGCAGCCGTGTTGGAAGGAAGCAGGATGTCACATGGAACACAATATGATAACAATGCGCCTGGCCATATCACTCACAGATTAGAGACCAGCTACAGTCAGCACTTGCCGGAAAGTATCATAGGTGGCAATGTGGTTTTACGATTATGGAGAAGATTCTACGAAAGAGAAAATTCTAAAAGGGATCATGGATATGGACAACAACGTACTAAAAGTCAGTAACTAGAGAGTTATCTTACCTCATTGCTCGAGGCCTTCCAGCCGTAACAGCAGGCGCCACGGATAGCAGTTTCGCGGCAACCTCCAAACCATACACTTCCCGTCCGACTGCGTATCTTCAGTCTTCGGTTTGGAGAGCTCATCCTGTGTGCTTGGAGACCTGCTAAACGCGCTCTCTTTACAAAAGAGACCCCGTGCTTTATGAAATGTGGTATCGTCCCTCATAGTGTGTGAGTCCGTTATGGCAATGGTTCACCAGTCGCCAAGATTAACGCATACAAAAATTTCCCGCTGAGCTGACAACGTAATGAGGCAACGCTTAAGCAGCACAGTTAAGTATCATGGGCACCTGCAAGAGGGCATTCTACTTCATGTAGCAGTCCATCGGACCAAGCCTAGCAACATTGCAGCCTCCTTCCTAGATTACTCCCCCTTAATCTGTTTTAGCTCATGTCAGCATCACAACTAACTGATATGGCTTCAAAGGGGAAGGCCTCAGACACGTCCAACCGATTCGGCTCAAATTTGGCAGGTCGCTTGTGTACAACCTGAAATGAAGGACTCTAAGATACGAGTATTTTGGATCAACATACCCGCAAGTTTGAGAAAATCACCCCTAAAGGTTATGACGAGCAATCGACTCAAAACTGGAGGGATCGATGGATAATTGTAAATAGAGCATTTTTCATCATCAGGTATGGGGTCCGCAAACGCAAACTTTTCCAGAAATTGAGGTAAGAAACTTTTACAACTGCCGCTTTTGTACCCACATGGTAAACACATCTCGCCGCCATCGTCGATAGAGCAACGGCCAAGATAACTGGCTGGGAATCGGAGAACCCGGGTTCGAATTTCGAAGGATAGGGATAGGAGGGTTAATAAGGTAAGTAAATCAATAAGGAATGATAATACTAAGGTAGGCAAACTAGTTTCCCAAACGCATTTGTGTGCTGTGTATTGGCATCCAGAGACTTCACACCCAGTGTTGGCGTTATGTATAGCCGTGGCGGACGGACACCACACTCTTTGATATTCACTGCGAATGGCTGGTTTCATGGTGTACCTTGTATTCATATCAGTGTGCCACGTGTCATAACATTGCTAGGACTCTTTTTAGGGCATATGTAATCACAACACCTTGCATTGTTTCGTGGATCTCGAAACTCGTTTAACACGAGGGTGTAATAGTGGGCAGGTGTAGATCATGAAGTCTTTGTGGTAATTAATTGTACATTTTCTCTGTTCGTGTTTCATAGAAATACAACGCATGTGCAGTCATACTTTCTTGACGAGAGTTAACTGATATTTTTATCCCCGTTTCTTAAAGTGAATAGATTCACAGTGATTAGAGTTACGTTGGAGAAATCAAATAGCGTATATTTTTCTTAGGGCTGATTTGTACTTACAAGGGAACCTCCCTATCGCACCCCCCTCAGATTTAGTTATAAGTTGGCACAGTGGATAGACCTTGAAAAACTGAACACAGATCAATTGAGAAAACAGGAAGAAGTTGTGTGGAACTATGAAAAAAATAAGCAAAATATACAAAATGAGTTGTCCATGCGCAAGATAGGCCACATCAAGGATAATATGAGTTCGGGAGCTCCGTGGCCCCATGGCTGGTGTGAGCAGCTGCGCAACGAGAGGTCCTTGGTTCAAGTCTTCCCCCAAGCGAAAAGTTTAATTTTTTTATTTTCAGACAATTATCAAAGTTCAGGCACTCACACATAATCAACTTCACTCTCCAAAATTCCAGGACATGTTCAGATTTGCTTGACGGTCTACATACGGAAAAATTTGAAAACGTTAAAAACATACGTTTTGACAGAGCACAGGGAAGACTGTGAAACTGTTGCATTCGTTTGTTGCAGTTTATGTGACAAACTCTTATGTTTTCATCACATTTTTGGGAGTGATTATCACATCCACAAGAAAACCTAAATCGAGCAAGGTAGAAGAATCTTTATACCCATTCGCCAAGTGTACAAAAAAAAAATGGTTCAAATGGCTCTGAGCACTATGGGACTTAACATCTATGGTCATCAGTCCCCTAGAACTTAGAACTACTTAAACCTAACTAACCTAAGGATGGCACACAACACCCAGTCATCACGAGGCAGAGAAAATCCCTGACCCCGCCGGGAATCGAACCCGGGAACCCGGGCGTGGGAAGCGAGAACGCTACCGCACGACCACGAGTTCGGACCAAGTGTACAAGTTAGGTGGGTCGACAACATATTCCTGTCATGTGACGCACATGCCGTCACCAGTGTCGTATAGAATATATCAGACGTGTCTTCCTGTGGAGGAATAGGTTGACCTATGACCTTGTGATCAAATGTTTTCGGTTCCCATTGGAGAGGCACGTCCTTTCGTCTACTAATCGCACGGTTCTGCGGTGCGGTCGCAAAACACAAACACTTAACTTATTACAGTGAACAGAGACGTCAACGAACGAACGGACAGATCATAACTTTGCGAAAATAAAGAAAGTAAACTTTTCACTCGACAGAAAAGTTGAACCAAGGACCTCGCGTTCCGCAGCTGCACACGCTAACCACGGGACCACGGCGCTCCCGAACTCATACTCTCCTTGGCCGTCCGGAGTGGCCGTGCGGTTCTGGGCGCTGCAGTCTGGAACCGAGCGACCACTACGGTCGCAGGTTCGAATCCTGCCTCGGGCATGGATGTGTGTGATTTCCTTAGGTTAGTTAGGTTTAATTAGTCCTAAGTTCTAGGCGACTGATGACCTCAGCAGTTAAGTCGCATAGTGCTCAGAGCCATTTTGAACAATCTCCTTGATGTGGCCTATGTTGCGCATGGACTACTCAGTTTGTATATTTTGCTTATTTTTTTCATAGTTCCACACAACTTCTTCCTGTTTTCTCGATTGATCTGTGTTCAGTTTTTCAAGGTATATCCACTGTGCCAACTTATAACTAAATCTGAGGGGGGTGCGATGGGGAGGTTCCCTTGTTAGCATCTATTAAACCACCTGTAACCTCCCCCTCACTTATCGACCTTAATGACAGTGAAAAATTAAACCGCGTGTACCTAATGAAATTTGGGAAAAGCAATCGTCACGGAAGTTAATCTGTCAGTAAAGAGGGAGGAAAGGGTTACATCTAAATGAAAGGAAAAATGCAAATGAAACTGGTGGAAATTAATTTTGAAAAGGGGTAAAGTTAATGAAGAAAGTAAATGTGTGGCCGTTACGTTAACAATTAACTAGCGGTAATTAGATATTTGAGATTTGGGGGAAATTACGGTCGCCAGTCCTAAGGACAATTACTATAGTAACTGAAAAAGAAAGGTAATTACACATATAATTAGCACTAGAAGCGTGGCAACTGAAGGTTGACACGTGTAGTGTGAAAACTGAAAGTTTGTCAGAAGTAATAAATTTCGCTACACTCTGACTTAATTTAGCAAAAGAATTAATAAAACTGGAAAATCGAAAGTTAATTTAGCGACTGAAGTTAATAGTGAGCTTTCTTTCTGAAGCACATCGACATTCAGTAAAATAAGGTTAGTCTTGGGCTACCTCAACAATCATTTCAAAAGCTACTTGAATCTACGCAATTTAGAAATAAGAGAATTAACTTTGAACTTGAATTAAATGATTCTGAACAATTAACAAAAATGTTCAAATGTGTGTGAAATCTTATGGGACTTAACTGCTGAGGTTATCAGTCCCTAAGCTTACACACTACTTAACCTAAATTATCCTAAGGACAAACACACACACCCATGCCCGAGGGAGGACTCGAACCTCCGCTGGGATCAGCCGCACAGTCCTTGACTGCAGCGCCATGACCGCTCGGCTAATCCCGCGCGGCAACAATTAACAATAGTAAAATTTAGTACGTACCAAGCTGAGCTGCAGTCACAGGTAACTAAAATACGGTAACAAAACTCGCACTCTTAATTTGTGCTTGTACAATCTAAATATTGTAGCCAGCTGAACTTTGAAATTAAAGCAGTGAAATCGAATGATGCTGGCGTTTGAATTTCAACGACCCTCGCGCTCATTTCGGAAAAGGTAGGGACCCTGCTTGGCAATGCAATTGGGACAATGAGCAACAAAGGTTCATGCTAAGTTGCTGTAATTTTGCGAGGCAAATGGAACAATTTGAAAAGCTGAGGTCTGCCATACAGTTCTGAAACTTTACGTGCTTTTAGTCTTCCTTGTTGGTTGATTGAAGGTTTGAAGCCGTCGATCGAGGAGGTGGCGACAGTCACTCATTGTCGGCCGTCGCTGTTGCAGAAGCTGGATGTTGGCGCGCCTTCTTCTCGACACGGTCACCAGGCGAAACGGGCTCTTGATGTGCGCCAGCTAATGCTTCCCGTCCGCGACACCATGTCAGAAACTATCATCGCGAATCGAGCGCAATTACATGCTGCCAAACCCCGAAAGCGCGGCAAATCGCGGGAGCGTCACACAACACACCTGCTCCACTCGCTACTCCAGCCAGACTCTCTCTTGCTCTGCCCGCGCTCCACGCGGCAGAGTTAACACTACCAAAGATCCTACACACTTTGATTCTTCACACGACCTATCGATGTAATCGTTCGATAGCAGTTTTCCCTAGGCAAGACCCAGCGTAAAAATACAAATAATCTTTACACAACAAACCAATTATACATCGACATAAATGCATAAATATATATGTACAAATAGTAAAACAATTGCAATATGTAAAGACACAGATATATCATATATTCAGGTAGCAAAAATAAGAAAAACAAATTATAGTACAATAGATGGAAATAGGAGGATATGCATTTCCGGCGTTACGCGTGCCCCACATTGTCTGAGGATGTTCGTGTAACGTAAACAGACTCAGAAAATGTCCCAAAAAAGAAACTGCGGAAATGCATATGCTCAAAACATCAACAAAATTTAGCATTCGTCTAATTAATCATAAATCAATTTTTAGACCATAATAATTGAGTGGAGACACTCCTAATCTTATTCCACTCACATCCTGCACAAAATAAGACAGGTTGACAACATATTAAAATTCATAGCAAACATAGAAAATGGTTTTGCTATTCTAAAATCGTCAAAATTCCTAACAGTACCAAGAAATGGAATATTATTTACAAAATTAATCAGAGTACATGGCCATAAAAACAGGTAGATCAAAATACGCAAATTAATTATTAATTACATATTATACACATTTTTATATAACCTTTTCATAATTAATACTCTCGCCATGAGAGTCCACTTAAACGGTAAACAAGAAAATTATACACATCACATCGAGAAAACATAAATATTGACAGCAGAATTCTTTCACATCAGCTGTCCGGGAAGAAAAACAACTCCGCCTTCCGTACTCGCAAGTACAAAGAATGCCGACAGCGGCACAAGAGCCGACAGCGACTCGCCTCGCCAGTATTGTTGCGCCCGCGTGTGCGGCACGCTTGATCTCACTCGCCCTTGTGACGGCGTTTCCAGAACGTCCGTTTCACTGAATTCTTTCGGAAAAACTCACTCCCGAGTAATCTCAAGGAGTCCATAAACACTATCACAGTGGATAACTCAACACTGTCCATCATCACACGCATGTACTAGCCTGAAACTTAAAACAGCGTCTAAGTACATCGGCAATGACTAATAAAACACACATTCATTAAATCTTACACTCTATTTTACATACTGTACAAATTACCCATTCTGTGGTATTAATCAATCCTAGGTTGGTACAATTTCAGGTCTACAATGTTCCGTATACCTAATAGTTTTCCAGAGCTTGGATACTCTAAGCAATAAGCATTTGTGTGAGGTATACCAATGACTTTATATGGTCCATTATAAACAAACTTAAATTTAGAGATTTCATTGTCTATCTCGCTCGATTTCTCATGAGCTTTTACAAGTACTAAGTCTCCGATCGCAAACTTAGCAAAACGCGCCTTAGCGTCATGACGACGTATGCGAGCATCGGTTTTTAGCTTCATTATTTCTGGCAAACGATCTTTTTTCACACCAATACTCGGTTTGTCTGGAAACACACTCTTATTCCTCATTATTACTTCATACAGGCCTCGTTTCTGTTCGCGTGTTACGTTTGACACACCGTCTACAATAGTTTCCAATTCACTTTCTACACTATTGTCAATGCCGAGATTCCTCACGTTACAGTAGTTCAAATTTATACCTATGTCAATAGCATCCGGCCAGTTAACAATGTGTATAGGCTGGTATTGCCTATGCACACCGTCTCCTACCTCGTCAAAACTAACTACTATTGTTTTATCTTGTGACGTACATGTCAAAGTTTTGCTTTCGCAATTAATCACTGCACGGTACTTTAATAGCCAATCTAACCCGATAATTACTTCCGTAGTTAAGTCTGGCACGACGACAAACTCTTGTTCAAATCGTGCCCCACATATCTCGAAGTTGACAAAAATCTGTTTTGTGACCGGTTTACTGGCCTTCCCAGTAGCACCGATAATTTTCACTCCTGTTACTGGCACTCCTGTTACTTTCAGTAACTCAAATATTTTCCCAGATACAGCACTCAATTCTGCACCGGTGTCAATCAACACGTTTAGTTGTAGGTCGTGCATATCAACAGACACTACTATCTGTCTACACTTGTCCTCGACTGTTTCTTTATTTTCCCACAGTAAATCCTCGTCTATATCCAGGTCATTCCAGAACAAACCATCCGGCTTTTATCCTAAATCCGGTTTATCTGGCGGCTTTTTCAGCCTCTGTTCACTTACAGTTTTAATTTCAACACGTTTGTCCTGAGGCTTAGTCTCTAGCTTCGCCTCCAATACCGAAACCTTTTCCTGTAACTCGTCAACTAGTGAGTGTTGCTTTGCTATCAATTCACTAATTGTCACCTTCGTTGATTCCACTTTGGTCAGATTGATCTCATCTGCCAATCTACCTGGAGGAATGTGCCCAGTAGCATCTGAAATTACTTCCTCTGGATCTGCGCAACCCACACTGCTATCGTCTGACTGTATAATGTCAGCTCTAACTTCATACACGCTGTAATCTATGTGCTTTTCTACCAATCGTGTCCGGCTATCACTAAAATTTTCGTAATCTTCCTCCTTAATACTCCGCAACGTTTAAACTGGAGGTTTGCGTCGGATGGGTCGGCTACTTCTATCACTATAACTTTCGGTAAAGTCTGCCGGTTAGGGCCAGAACTTTCCGTTACTACTTCAACATCTAACTCCTGCGGGACGAAACACGACGAATCTGGCTCGTGCTCCCCATTAACATCAACTATTTCTGGTAAAGTCTGCCGGTTAGGGCCAGAACTTTCCATCACTTCACAAATACTATCTTCCTGTGGGACGAGACGCGGCAAATTCTGCCCGCGCTCTCCATAAATGCTTCTCCCGTACAGGCCCCTATAATCTCTTAGTTCGTCGTATAAGCGACCGAACTGCCTTAACCAGACCTCATCCCTCTCTGCATCCCCTCGCTCAATGACGGACGTGTTATCCGACATCTGATCTTCTCTCAACAATTGCGAATCATTCTTAAACTCAATCTCCAGTTCCGCTGTGGGTATTACAGCTGCCCCTTTATAATCGATTTCCGGAACACTACTTAAATTGTTCTCACTGACAGTGAATGTATTTTCTACTGCCGTGTATACAGTTGATCTACTACTTGTGGGCGCACTCCTTTCTCCTAACACTGGCACACTCTCCCGCCGTTGATTATTCCACACGGAATTTTCATAACGACGACACCTGGGTTTTCTCCTGTTATTGGGCCGCCAAAATTTCTCCACGCCTGGTCGGCCCCTCACCGGCGCGGCTAATGGTTTCCCTGTCTCGTCCCAGCAGATACGCTCCCCGGATGCTGCTGAGGCGGCTGATCACACCCTCTGGCGTTATTACTATTCTGTGAAGCCCGTATCACGTTAGTATGATACTGGTTTCCGTCATTCCTGTTATTATTTGCATTGTACCGATTGTTATTACGGTCCGAACCATTATTGTTATTGCTGCCATGGTTGCGGTATGCATTATTCCCGTGGTTATCGTTGTTGTGGTTGCTGTGGTACCCGTTGTTGTTACCACGGCCTCTGCCACTGTCGCGATTATTGCGCCAATTGTCCTCGTCCTCCACTCTTGCCAGGAAATCATTTATAGTTCTGTAATTGCTTCCTACGTAGCGTTTTGTATCATCTGGAAGCTTTTTGTAGAGTTCCCAGACTATTTCGGATTCCGTGCGGCGATCACGCAAGTATTCCAACTTGCGGATCCAGCCCTCACAAAACTCCTTCATCGAACCGCGCGAATTCGCATCGAAAGGCCTCGATACGACAAATTCGCGCCAGACACTTTGCTGTTTTTGCTCTGACCAGTATTCAGCCAGAAACAAATTTTTAAATTCGTCAAAAGTCAGGTTCGTAATGTTGAGGTTTAAGCCCCAACGCTTGGCATCACCAGCCAACACATCAATAATCGCATTAATTTTTCTCTCATCAGTCCATGATCTGGGTAAAACTCTTTCACAATTCTTAATGAAATCCGTCGCGTGTATACCGCCTTTTTTCAAGGGGTCGAACCGCTCCTCTTTCGTCAACAATTCCGAACTATGTGCATAGATTGGCACATAGCTCTGTTTTTCGTCAAGTTTCTTTTCTAATTCCGACACTCTCGTAATTACTTGGCAAGTGGTTGTCGCAAGCATTTCTACTTCCCTTTTTTTCTCTTCGCAGGTATTAGCCTGCTTCGTCACTTTGGTATCTACTTCGGATACTAAAGCCTTTAAAGTTTCCACCTTCTTTTGATCCTCTTTTTTCACTAATTGAATTTGTTCCGTCACCTTATTCTCGATGATCGGAGCAACTGATTCTCCTACACTTTTCTCGATTCTGCTAATTTCAGAATTAAAACGAGTATTTATGCTCGCAATTTCCGCCTGAACGCCTATCATTTCCTGTTTAAGATTACCGATTTCGGTATTAATTACAACAATATCTTCTTTGATTTTATCAACTTTTGTGTTAACAACTCCAACATTGTTGATAACAACGTTAATAGCTTTGTTCTGATTGTCTAGCATCCGTTCAAATTTTTCAGACTGAGCTTCTTGCTTGGCAGCCTGATCTTCTTGCTTGGCCGATTGACTCTTGATTTCGTTAATCAAAACATTCAATAAATCAGTTAAATTCCCGGAAACTACCGGTTTTACTTCCGCAGCGGCTTCCTCTTTAATTTTCCCCCCGTATTCGTCATCAAGGGATTCAGATTTGATTTTCACTTCCGATTCAGAAACATTTTCTAAAGTTTGGAATTCCATTTCTGCTCTTTGTTGCGTTTCGGCGGTCGCGTCTTTCATGTTCGCCGCCTGCCCATGAACAATGGGTACCGCGGTGCGCGTTTCCCACTGTTCGACCGATTGTTCCGTATCCACGTCTACCAAATTTTGGTAATTGTTGCCTTCACTCATTTTAATAATTTTCAATATAAATGCCAAATCTCAAATATAATTAGGATTACTCCCACTACTTATTCTCGCTGACGTAACGGCCTGTACGTAACCAGTACTACGTTACGAGATTTGCAACATACAAAATTCGTGTCCAGAACAACCTCAAATGCGAAGATTGTCCTGTCACCAGGTCGCCACGTGTAACCTCCCCCTCACTTATCGACCTTAATGACAGTGAAAAATTAAACCGCGTGTACCTAATGGAAATTTGGGAAAAGCAATCGTCACCGAAGTTAATCTGTCGGTAAAGAGGGAGGAAAGGGTTACATCTAAATGAAAGGAAAAATGCAAATGAAACTGGTGGAAATTAATTTTGAAAAGGGGTAAAGTTAATGAAGAAAGTAAATGTGCTGCCGTTACGTTAACAATTAACTAGCGGTAATTAGATATTTGAGATTTGGGGGAAATTACGGTCGCCAGTCCTAAGGACAATTACTATAGTAACTGAAAAAGAAAGGTAATTACACATATAATTAGCACTAGAAGCGTGGCAACTGAAGGTTGACACATGTAGTGTGAAAACTGAAAGTTTGTCAGAAGTAATAAATTTCGCTACACTCTGACTTAATTTAGCAAAAGAATTAATAAAACTGGAAAATCGAAAGTTAATTTAGTGACTGAAGTTAATAGTAAGCTTTCTTTCTGAAGCACATCGACATTCAGTAAAATAAGGTTAGTCTTGGGCTACCTCAACAATCATTTCAAAAGCTACTTGAATCTACGCAATTTAGAAATAAGAGAATTAACTTTGAACTTGAATTAAATGATTCTGAACAATTAACAATAGTAAAATTTAGTACGTACCAAGCTGAGCTGCAATCACAGGTAACTAAAATACGGTAACAAAACTCGCACTCTTAATTTGTGCTTGTGCAATCTAAATATTGTAGCCAGCTGAACTTTGAAATTAAAGCAGTGAAATCGAATGATGCTGGCGTTTGAATTTCAACGACCCTCGCGCTCATTTCGGAAAAGGAAGGGACCCTGCTTGGCAATGCAATTGGGACAATGAGCAACAAAGGTTCATGCTAAGTTGCTGTAATTTTGCGAGGCAAATGGAACAATTTGCAAAGCTGAGGTCTGCCATACAGTTCTGAAACTTTACGTGCTTTTAGTCTTCCTTGTTGGTTGATTGAAGGTTTGAAGCCGTCGATCGAGGAGGTGGCGACAGTCACTCATTGTCGGCCGTCGCTGTTGCAGAAGCTGGATGTTGGCGCGCCTTCTTCTCGACACGGTCACCAGGCGAAACGGGCTCTTGATGTGCGCCAGCTAATGCTTCCCGTCCGCGACACCATGTCAGAAACTATCATCGCGAGTCGAGCGCAATTACATGCTGCCAAACCCCGAAAGCGCGGCAAATCGCGGGAGCGTCACACAACACACCTGCTCCACTCGCTACTCCAGCCAGACTCTCTCTTGCTCTGCCCGCGCTCCACGCGGCAGAGTTAACACTACCAAAGATCCTACACACTTTGATTCTTCACACGACCTATCGATGTAATCGTTCGATAGCAGTTTTCCCTAGGCAAGACCCAGCGTAAAAATACAAATAATCTTTACACAACAAACCAATTATACATCGACATAAATGCATAAATATATATATACAAATAGTAAAACAATTACAATATGTAAAGACACAGAAATATCATATATTCAGGTAGCAAAAATAAGGAAAACAAATTATAGTACAATAGATGGAAATAGGAGGATATGCATTTCCGGCGTTACACACCTACTATAGTTTTAACTGATTCTGAAGCGTGCAATAAACCACTTGTATTGTACTGTATGTAAACCGGGGACCTATAAACGACGGAGAGGCTCCGTCCCCGCCGCAGTAGTCCACAGCCCCACGACGACTACCGAAGTCCACTTCACCCCTCTGCCGCCCCACACCGAACCCAGGGTTATTGTGCGGTTCGGCCCCCGGTGGCCCCCTCAGGGAACGTCTCACACCAGACGAGTGTAACCCCTATGTTTGCGTGGTGGAGTAATAGTGGTGTACGCTTACGTGGAGAACTTCTGTGCGCAGCAATCGCCGACATAGTGTAACTGAGGTGGAATAAGGGGAACCAGCCCGTATTCGCCGAGGCAGATGGAAAACCGCCTAAAAACCATCAACAGACTGGCCCGATCACCGGACCTCGACACAAATCCGCAGAACGGATTCGTGCCGGGGACCAGGCGCTCCTTCCCGCCCGGAAAGCCGTGCGGTAGACCGCACGGCCAACTGGGCGGGCCACTAAACCATTATTACAGCCGTATCCAACCAGCATTGAACGTCATACGAGAAGATCGCAGAGCGCTAAACTAGCAAAAGAGTGACATCTGAGATGATGGGGTGCAATACTGGATGTAAGTTAATGAGGAACTGTCTGAACAGTTATTTCCCTGCCATGAGCTCATGACGCTAATATTACTACCATTTGCTCCGTTCCAAACAAAGACCAAAATATTCCTGACAGTGACAGCAGAAACTAAATCACCCCTATCATTTTTAAAACACATCGAATGCACTATCAGCTGGACCCGTTAAAGGAACGTGGAACTCAAAATAAACATGTTCCGATGAATTTAAGTTGCAATCGGTTCTCACATGTGCCTGGAAAACACGGTGTGCTGTGTTTCAGGGCCACAACCATAGTTTAAGTTTTGGAAGTAGTCTGACTGAGTTTGACAGATATTAACTACAGTAAAAAGACGAAGGAAGCTGGAGTGCTCCCAGAGCTCTACAAGAATTTCGTTCCTTTTTTAAATTTTCGTTTATTTTTCCCAATTTATACGTAAATCCAAGTGTGAAATTTACTCAGACAGCGGAATGATCCACTGATCACACAACGTAAGGCTAGTCAAGAACAAAGCTTTCCTTTGAGTCACACCAGTTTCTATAACACTTAATGTTATTCTGTTTATTAAATCATCAGAATGTGCTCCCTGTAGCACTAGTCTGTGTGTCAGAGGGTATGTCTACATCTATGCCCTTACTCCTTGAACTTTTTATGGTGTGTGACGAAGGGTTCTTCGTTTATAACTTACACTTCAACTCTTCCTTTTCCCTTTCTTTTTCCTGTCCCAAACGGCAGTGGTGTATGAACGACCGCTGGCAAGACGCTGTATGAGCTCTAATCTACCTAATTTTACATCCATAGGGTTTTCGTGAGATACACAACGCCTGTCCCGCAACAACCTCCATTACAGCTCGACGAGAATCCCGTATCAATTTTACTCTAACTAAACGAACCGATGATGAAACGCGCTACTATTCTTTCGATCTTCTCTGTGTACTGTATCAGTTCTACCTTGTAGATTTCCAAAGGAACAATGATCAAGCACAGATCTAACAAGGGTTTTGTAAACTACCTGCTTCGTAGGAAGACTAAGCTTCCTAATGAATCTTTCAATTAATCTCAATCAGGTACTTACCAATCCTACCTATAGTTTTATGTGGCCGTTCTGCTTCAGATTTCTCCGAACGAATGCTGCCAGATACTTAATGGACGTGACACTTTTGCAGTGATTGTCGACAAACAGTTAATAAAAAAGTAATGAGTATAGTGAGTATTTCGCGCATTTGTATGTGATAAGTTATATATATATATATATATATATATATATATATATATATATTTATTTATTTATTTATTTATTTATTTATTTATTTATTTTTTTTTAGTTGAGGGTCATCTGCCAGTACCTGAACGAAAAATAAACCCTCTGCAACTCTTTCTCAATTTCACTACAGTTCTCTAGGATTTTTCGAAGACGATTGCCAATAGATGTTAGGTAATGCACGTCCCACAGATTTCATTGTATTTTACTGTAATTACCGTTTTCGGTTCACACTATTATCACGGTATCTGTGTACTTTAAAACAGCACATGAAGTAAATAGAAATTTCTTATGTCCTGTCAGTTACATATTATTGTTTTAACTTAATACTTGCGAAGGATCAGATAACAATATGTTATAGCACACCAGTATGGCAAACCATATAATTATCGCCCCATCTGAAGCGTTAGACATCCACAGAACGAAAGAGACGTAATTGCAAAGGAGTTGGTGTGTCCAGTGTGAAATCAGAGTTATAACTAGTCATCACCTAAATATAAAACACATCAAAGAATATCCGAACATAGATGTTTGTTATGAAGAACAAAAAATAAGCAAAGAGATAACTCGTGCAAATTCATGCATTCACTGTTAAAAGAAATTACATGTTACGTAAAATATTGACTCTAGATAGAAAAGCAGTAAAAAAGCTACTAGAAATTACAGTTTAGTGAGTAAAGGGAAAATTAAACTAGTAAAATTTAAGAACCAATAGCATAAACAAGTGAAACCGAAGAATAACATAGAATAACATGTAGATGTAGATAGTAAATAAGGAGGACTTGAATAATGCATTACATGCAAGAAACGTAATTACATCTAAGTCGTATAACAAGTACAGCGCTTTCTTCATGTCTAGGTAATAAGCATCACAATTTCTCATCAAGGATAAACACATAATATAGCTTTTGGTACAGAGGTGTAAACATCTCAATCGGTGTAAATGAAGAAGATCGTTCTCTTATTCTGCATACAACTGACATGAAAGAGGAGCAGATACGTCTTATCACATCTAATGTTACATGTCTGAAATCTAATACAGTAGTATAGTGTAATCATCACGCATATACTAACATAAGGAACAAAACGGGCAGATGAATCACATAACAAGTGTTAAAGATTGGCCAACATCAAATCTTGAGCAGACTGGAGACAGAAAAGCGAATGCCAATAAGAAAGAACAAACACAAATGTATCAATGTAAAGCGTATCTTATCTGATGTTAGAAGTATAATATTCCGTACCAACCTAATCTACGTGCTAATATGAGACACAGACTTTGTGACTGCGTCATATAACGAGTGTTGAGCATAAGGAATACAAAGCCAGTAGTAGGCTGAAGGCCTAATGCAAGTGTTAGTATAAACGTACAACATTTACAAAAACATTGACGAAAAAAACCAGAACACCCAAAAATTATTAATATAGAGCAATGAAACTTCTCGAATATATCTGTGTAGGTAATATATTTCAGTGATTAACCTTGCAAGATCATAGGTTAACGTATGCGCGAGATAAAGCGCTGCAAATTTGAAATGCTGGTGGATTAATAACCAATGTAACCGCCAGAATACTGAATGCAAACGTGCACGCATTGTGTTGTACAGGAGCCGGATGTCAGTTAGTGCGACGGAGTTGCATATCTGTTGCACTTTGCCGTTTGACACAAGAACGATGAATGCTATTTGTAGGTGAGGCTGAAGTTGTCGTCTGATGATGTCTCTATTGCAGACAGATCTGGTTATCGAGCAGGCCAAGGCTAATGTCGACAAGCTGCAGAGCATGTTGGGTTACAACAGCGGTACGTGGGCGACCGATAACCTGTTGGAGAACACCCGGTGGTATGTAGTTAATGAATGGCACCACAGCAGATTGAATCACCAGATTGACGTACACATTTGCTGTCTGGGAGCTTGGGACAAACATGAGACGGCTGCTGCTGTCATACGAAATTGCACACCAGGCCATAAATCCTGGTGTAGTTTCAGTGCGTCTACCACGCAGGCAGGTTACTTGCACGTCCGCAACTGGCCTCCTTTTAATCAACACACGGCCATCACTGGAACCGAGGCAGAACCAGCTTTCATCAGAAAACTCAACAGACCTCCACTCTGCCCTCCAACGAGCTCTCGGTTGACATCACTGAAGTGGCAAATGGCGGTGGTTTGGGGTCAGTGGAATGCACGCTACAGTGCATCTGGCTCTGAGCTGTCCTTGAGGTAACAGATTTGTAACAGTTCGTTGTGCCACTGCGTTGCCAACTGCTGCTCATATTGCTACTGCAGATGCAGTACGATGCGCCAGAGCCATACGCCGAACACGATTATCTTCCCTGTCGGTAGTGCCACGTGGTCGTCGGGAGCCGGGTCTTCTTGCGACCGTACATTCTCTTGACCAGTGCTGCCAGCAATAATATATAGTGGCTACCTTCCTGTCAAGTTTTTCTGCAATATCACAGAAGAAACATCCTGCTTCTCGTAGCTCTCTTAGCCGACGTCGTTCAAACTCAGTGAGATGTACATCACGGCGTCTTTGTCGGTTTAAAGGCGTTAGTGATTGACTCAACTCACTACGTCCCGTCTCAAATGTAGCTATCGCCCATGACCGTTACAGTGTGTATGTAAAGTAAATCTGACTTGCATCCTCACACTGGTGCTACTAACTCCACTCTTATGCGACGGGCACGAAATTTGAATAGACATCGTCTGTCAGGTGTATAAACATGCCTACCACCTTTCGTTTATGTCGCACAACTTCTTCTTGGTGTTGCACTTTTTCCGTCGGTGTATGCCACAGAGACGTATTGGACATTTCCTAATAACCATTATAATGTATAAATAACAGGCTTAATCTTTTCACATAAAGAGTAATACCATAATTTTGGATACTGAAATGGAAGCGCTGTAATCAACGAAAATGGCCAGTGTCATTCACATTGTCCATTATATAAATGGCGGCAAAGTGGAGAGAACAACTGTTCCTTATAAAAGTAAAAAGTGAAGTATATGAAGTTAAAATATGAAAATATCAGTATACAGTATAAGTGTTATGGATGTCATTCCGAAGGCTGATTTGATGCCGCTCTGCACTCTACTCTGTCCTGTGCGAGTCTCATCTTCTCCGAACAACAACCCCAACACACATCCGTTTGAACCTCCTTATTATACCCGTCTCCCTCTGCAATTTTTATCCTTGCACGCCTCTACCCCCACTCCACCTGAACACACACACAATTCCCTCTAATACTAAACTGACGATTTCTGGATGTCTCAGTGTGTGTTCTATTAACAAATTCCTTCTTTTATTCACGTTATGTCACAAATTCCTTCACTCTTCAGCACCTCGTCATAAGTTACGCGGTCTACCCATCTAACCTTCAGCATTCATCTATAGCATCACATTTCAAAAGCCTCTATTCTCTTCTTGTCTGAACTGCTTATTATCCACGTTTCACTTCTGTAGAGGGCTACACTCCAGAGAAAACCCTTTCTAACTCTTAAATTTATGTTAAATAGGAAAACAATGTCTAATGTAGTGGAAAATACTTTTTATTCGTTTATGAACCTTGGTTTCTTAGGCCATCTTCAGGTTACAAATAAATGTCACAAACAAATAATAATGATTTGCGACTTACACAGGTGCTAATGATATAGAGGATACCCAAAAGATGTATAGTGTTTACGTAGGAAAATTTCACTTTTTATCACATACAAATAATTAAATTAACTAAAAAATAGAGAAACAAAGTTTTTATGTGGGGATACATTTAAAAACTGATGAGAAATAAGATGAATTTACAATCTGAATCTAGTATTTGTAACGAAAATTTTTAATTTACAAACAGGGAAAAATGTAACTGAGTCATGTGTTTGTTGACTCAGTATTTCCAGTGGAGTCGTCTCTCAGCTTTTCTCAACAGAACGTAAAACTTCATATTCTACATCATATGAATGGGTTTCTGTTAAAAAATGATCAACAAAGGTTGAATCTTTCTTACTTAAACTACAACTTCTCTCACTTTTAGATAATTTAATTACCACAGCTCTGTCTGACTGACCAGTATATACTTTTTCAGATAACTGGCATGTGATTTTATATACACCAGACGCTGCGAAAGGTAGCAATTTGTTTTTACTGTCAAATAAAAATTTTGATATACTTTTGATATTAAAGGACTCGGGAATATACCTAGGAGACTTTATTATATTTATATCCGATGTTAACAAATGTATCTTCTTCAGAAATTCTTTTCTTGCCACTGTCGTTCTATATTTTATATCATTTCTATTTCGGCCATCATCAATAATTTTACTGCCCAAATAGCAAAACTCATCTGCTACTTTCAGTGTCGCATTTCCCAACCTAATTCCCTCAGCATTGTTGGTTTAATTCGGATGCATTCCATTCCATTGTTTTGCTTTTGTTAATACACTTGTTGTAATTTACTTTCAAGACACTATCCATTCTGCTCAACTCCTCTTCCAGGTCGTTTGCTGTGTCTGACAGAGTTACAGTGTGATTGGCAAGCGACAAAATTTTAATTGTTCTCCCTGAACTTTAATTACTTATCCAACTTTCTCTCTGCATCCTTTCACAGCTTGCTCGGTGTACAGATTGAATAACATTTGTGATATTCTACAACCCTGTTAACTCCCTTCTTAACCACTGCTTCGCTTTCATACCATTCCACTCTTTTGATGGCCGTCTGGTTTCTGTAAAAGTTGTATATAACTTTTCGCTCTCTCTATTTTACCTATACTGCATTAAGAAATTTAGATAGTGCATTCCACTCAACATTGTCAAAAACTTTTTCCAAATATACAAAGGCAGTTAACGTGGTTTGCCTTATCTTAATATATCTTCTATGGTAAGTCATAGGGTCTGTATTGTCTCGCGTATTACAATATTTCTGCAAAACACAAATTGTTTCTCCCTGAGGATGGCTCCTACCATCTTGCGATTCTTATGTAAATAATTCGTATCAGTGTTTTGGAACCATTACTTGTTAAACTGATAGTTCGGAACCCTCCACATGATGGAAATATATTACATGTACGAGGGGTGCTTGAAAAGTCGGAGCAAAGTCCGAGAGATGGAACCACTGGCGCGTATCGAGATCATGTTTAGTTAGTAGCATCTTTGGAACGAACGCACACAATTTTTCAGTCATATTGGTCTATTTCTTTGTGTTTGGCATTCGAGTGAATCAAGGAAGTCGAGTGACTGTCAAAAAATGGACGAAAGAGAATGTCGTGTGGTGATTAAACATTACTTTATGAAAGGAAAAACGCCTCAGGAGACTAAAGACAACCTTGATAAACATTACGGTGACTTTGCACCTTCGATTAGAACAGTTTATAAGTGATTTCAAAATTTTCGGAGTGGCCATATGGGTACAAGTGATGCTGAACGTTCTGGACACCCTGTGGGGGCTATGACTCCAAAAATCATTGATAAAATCCATGATATGGTGATGGATGACAGAAGATTTAAGGTGTGTGAGATTTCTAGTGCTGTGGGCATCCCGAATGTACAGGTACATAATATTTTGCATAAACATTTGGACATGAGAAAGCTATCCGCTTGACCAAAAACGGAATCGTGTGAAGTGTTGCAATGATGGTTTGCAGCTGTTCAGGAAGAATCTGCAGGAGTTTGAGCGTCGTTTCGCCACTGTGGATGAAACACGGATACATTAATATACTCTTTAGAACAAACAACAGTCTAAACAATGGGTTACCAAGAGAGAATCTGCACCAAAAAAAAGGCGAAGACCATTCCTTCGGTCGGAAAAGTTATGGCGACTGTCTTTTGGGATTCGCAACGGATAATCCTCGTCGACTATCAGGAAAAGGATAAAACTATTGCAGGTGCATATTATTCATCGTTACTGGACCGTTTGAAAATCGAGCTGCAAGAGAAACGCCGGCAATTGGACTGCAAAAAAGTCCTTTTCCATCACGACAATGCACCAGCACGCACCTCAGCAATTGTGGTCGCAAAATTATCGGAAATAGGATTCCAACTCGTTTCACATCCCCCCTGTTCTCCAGACTTGGCTCCCTCGCATTACTATTTGTTCCCCAATTTGAAGAAATGGCTGGTGGGACAAAGATTTTGTTCAAACGAGGAGGTGGTTTCAGCTATTTTGCAGACTTGGACAATTCCTATTATTCGGAAGGGATCAAAAAATTAGAACAGCGTTCGACGAAATGTATAAGTCTAAAAGGAGACTGTGTCGAAAAATAGAAAAAGGTTTACCCCAAACACGTAAGTAGTTTTTATTTTTGCACGGACTTTTCAAATGCCCCTCGTAATGACAATAAAAGACTCGACTTCTTTGAGGATGTTCACATCGAAATTGGTATCAGTGACCATGAAGCACTTACAGGAAGAATAAATACAAAAATGCATGCGTGCATATCTCTAGGATATTTTCATCAAACTATACAGGCACTGTGAGATACAAATACTTTACTAGCGTATTTCAAGCCAAAGCAAGGCCATCTGACGAGAAGAAAAGAATCAAACGAACGTTGGGACGTAGAAATATTGACATACGGATGTTTGTATCGATGCGGGAGGCTTGCGTGGATAGCCAAAGTGGCTGAGGCGACCGCAAACGATAGAAGGGAAATCTTAATTCGAGTCCCGGTCTCGCTCAAATTTTCATGTGTCAGTAGTAAACCAAACAGCTGATGTAATATCGTTTTCACAATTTGCGAATGGATTTCATTAATTAATACGGTTGTAGATTATCAGCAGTGTTTGTTCCATGAGACATACATGCATGTCTGAATCACATTTTTTTCGGACTGCACTAGTATATCCTACTTCTTGGTGATGCATGATGTGGTAAGTGATGATCCCAAGTTGAAGTAAGATACACAATTTATTCAAGGCACAAATTCACAAATATTTAGTTCCAAAAGGAACTTCAAGATCGTTCTTGATCGCGTTAGAATAACGGAAACAAAGCTCACTGGCATGTTAAAAATTCAGAGAAAAGGCTCCGCTCCGTATGGATTAACGTGGAGTGCGGAGATGGCGCTAGGGAACGGAGCAGTCTGGGTAGTCTCAGCGTGTTCTGATTCATGAGCTACGAGTGTAGTCGCCTTCTGCTCCGGAACTGAGTGAGCAAGTGACTGTTCTGGTGGAGGCTGTGCTTGGACTTAAGTATTCAGCCGGAGGAGGTACGTCCGCGACCACCTGACCTGCGGACGGCACTTGTTTCCTCAATAGCACTGCTGCCAGTTTCCTAGTGTGTGACCGGCTCGGAAGCGCAGCCTGTGCTCCCGGTTGAGCCTGTAACAAACGGTGAATCAACAGATTGTTTGTATGCAGAATTGGTCGACCGCGATATTATTGCCCCTGGGAGTGAGTGAGGGCGCTTCAGTCGGCTTATCGCGAGTTTTTATCATGATATATCACGCAGACAAGCGTAAACACTTGTTTGTATGTGCACAACTGTCTTGAAATCACTCACAGTACCATGTGGTTTCCTTGGTCACCATTGTACTTGTTTACTGTCAAATCATCACGTGTTTCCGATAACGGCCACGGATGACCAAGTGTAATAATACCGTGGTGGGCTAGTATTGTGTCTGTTAACATGTGATGCCCATGTGGTATTAGTAAATAGTCTCCGGAGAAGGGTCCCATGTGGCCGACGGGTGTGTTAACCCGTAAGTCAGAGACGTACTGGCAGAGAGAGTAGTATACAACATACACCGAAAACTTTAAATACAGGCGCAGCACTAACTCTACTGCATAATAAAAATGAAACAAAGCATAAGGCTATAGATAGACAGCCTCTTAATGATACGCATTTAGGAGTCAAGAGAGTAATACATGAAGCCTTCAGTGACTGACCAGAATACAGTTGAACGACCTAAAGAAATTCTGGTCGTATGTAAAAGCTATTTGTGGCAGGAAAGTTAGTCTCCAGTGGCAAGACAGGAACTGAAATTAGGTAAATCAAAGCAAAAGCAGAAATTCTAAACTCTTTCTTCAAATGTTCCTTTACGCGAAAGTATTAGTCCAGTTTAATCCTCATACTGCTGGAAAGATGAATGAAGTAGATATCAGTATTAGTGGCTTTGAGAAACAGCTGAAATCGTTAGAACTGAACAAAGCTCCATGGGCCGATGGAATCCCTATCAGTTTCTATACCCAATGTGCGGCTGAGCTAGCCACTCTTTTTAACTATAATATATCGTATATCCCCTGAACAAAAAATCTTGCCCAGTATTTGAAAGAAAGCCTAGGCCGCACATGTCTACAAGAAGGGTATCAAATGTGATCAACAAAACTACCATCCAATGTCCTTGACATTCCATTTATTGTAGAATCTCAAAACGTAATCTGAACTCAAACATTATAAGATATCTCGAACAGAACGACCTTCTCCACGCCAAACAGCTCAGATTCCGAAAAAATTGAACAGTGAAACAGTAGGATAATTAAGTAAGTTCCAGCTCAGTTTTCGTAAGCTAGATAACTCGCTCGTTTCACTCGCTAGTTCATTAGCTCAAAAAATTTACATAGATCCTACTGAATTATCCTACTATAGTCCCATCTTAAGGTCTAAATCACGTATATTCATTTAAAAACACACTATTTAGTATAAATTAATTATAAAAATTAAAAATATGAATATTTTTTATTATCACATTCATTTATTATAAATTAATTATTGCTTTCTCACAAAAGGTGAACATAACAAAATATATTTAAATTCTTTCCATTAAAGATGTACATAAGAAAATAAATAAAATGAATTATGGTGAATGCAAAAAACTAAATACACACATGAACATAAGTTTTGCATCACCCCGATTCCCAGAACTGCTGAAGACAGATGTTGACAGTTGATATTCTATCACAGACATAGTTCGTTTTACTGTTCAGAGATGTCACTAAACCCGTCCATACAGGTAAACAACCATGCATGAGCTGCGCCTATTAGACGGGGGGTGGGGGGGGGGGTCCGACAGCCGATTAGTTCCAGTCATTCCACGAGGAAGGAGGTACACAGTTCGTGTTCTCTGTAGTTCGACTATGCCTAGATGGTCAGTACCACGCTTCGACAGGAAGGGCTCTGAACAAGGAAAGTGTCCAGGCGTGTCGGAGTGAACCAAAGCGATGTTGTTCAGACATGGAGGAGATACAGAGAGACAGGAACTGTCGATGACATGCCTCGCTCAGACCGCCCAAGACCTACTAAGGCAGCGGATGACCGCTACCTACGGATTATGGCTCGGAGAAACATTAACAGCAACGCCACCACGTGGTATAATGCTTTTAGTGCAGCCACAGGACGTCGTGTTACAACTCAAACTGTGTGCAACAGACTGCATGATGCGCAACTTCACTCCCGACGTCTATGGCGAGGTCCATCTTTGCAACGGCGACACCATGCAGCGCGGTACAAATGAGCCGAACGACATGCCGAATGGACAGCTCCGGATTGGCATCACGTTCTCTTCACCGATGAGTGTCACATATGCCTTCAACCAGACAAACGTCGGAAATGTGTTTGGAGGCAACCCAGTCAGGCTGAACGCCTTACACACTGTCCAGCGAGTGCAGCAAGGTGGAGGTTCCCTGCTGTTTTGGGGTGGCATTATTGGGACCGACGTATGCTGCTGGTGTCATGGTAAGTGACATAACGGCTGTACTCTATGTGAATGCCATCCTACGACCGATAGTGTAACCATATCGGCAGCGTATTGGCGAGGCATTCGTCTTCATGTATGACAATTTACGCCCCCATCGTGCGCATCTTGTGAATGACTTCCTTCAGGATAACGACATCGTTCAGCTACAGCGTCCAGCATGTTCTCCAGACATGAACCCTATAGAACATGCCTGGATAGATTCAAAACGGATGTTTATGGACGACATGAGCCACCAACCACTAGGAGGGATCTATGCCGAATCTCCATAGAGGAGTGAGGCAATCTGGACCTACAGTGCCTTGATGAACTTGTGGATAGTATGCCACGACGAATACAGGCATGCATCAATGCAAGAGGACGCGCTGCTGGGTATTAGAGGTACCGGAGTGTACAGCAATCTGAACCACCACCTCTGAAGGTCTCTCTTTGTTGTGGTACAAAATGCAATGTGTAGTTTTCATGAGCAAAAAAAGGGCGAAAATGATGTTTATGTTGGTCCCTACTGCAATTTTCTGTACAGGTTCCAGAACTCTTGGAACCGAGATGATGCAAAAAGTTTTTTGATGTGTGTAAATAAATAAATAAATAAATCCATTATCAAAAACTCCAGAACCTTTAGCACCTTATGAAGGAATCTCCCAGAGGGAATTTTTCAACTACTTTCAATTTCTCTATTTTTCCTTATCTTCTCATCCCCTGGGAGATTTTTTCCAAGTCCTTTTCAGCGACATCCTAACCGCTGCTCTTCTCCTGCATCTGTTGTCACCCATCAACTTCAATTGACACGGCAGAACTTCTTTAGCGGTGTCTCACTGGCCGACGATCCCAATGCTTGGGTGGCGAGCCCATTACCAGCCTGATGCATTCTGGGAGAAATATTTTCGACTGTAGCTTGTATATATGGTTGGTATTGGAGTGACGAAGTTCCTTCTAAAAATGGTATTTTCATTCATTTATTTCGGTTGTAAATAAATTATTTTCGCCGCATTTTCATACACTCCTGGAAATTGAAATAAGAACACCGTGAATTCATTGTCCCAGGAAGGGGAAACTTTATTGACGCATTCCTGGGGTCAGATACATCACATGATCACACTGACAGAACCACAGGCACATAGACACAGGCAACAGAGCATGCACAATGTCAGCACTAGTACAGTGTATATATCCACCTTTCGCAGCAATGCAGGCTGCTATTCTCCCATGGAGACGATCGTAGAGATGCTGGATGTAGTCCTGTGGAACGGCTTGCCATGCCATTTCCACCTGGCGCCTCAGTTGGACCAGCGTTCGTGCTGGACGTGCAGACCGCGTGAGACGACGCTTCATCCAGTCCCAAACATGCTCAATGGGGGACAGATCCGGAGATCTTGCTGGCCAGGGTAGTTGACTTACACCTTCTAGAGCACGTTGGGTGGCACGGGATACATGCGGACGTGCATTGTCCTGTTGGAACAGCAAGTTCCCTTGCCGGTCTAGGAATGGTAGAACGATGGGTTCGATGACGGTTTGGATATACCGTGCACTATTCAGTGTCCCCTCGACGATCACCACTGGTGTACGGCCAGTGTAGGAGATCGCTCCCCACACCATGATGCCGGGTGTTGGCCCTGTGTGCCTCGGTCGTATGCAGTCCTGATTGTGGCGCTCACCTGCACGGCGCCAAACACGCATACGACCATCATTGGCACCAAGGCTGAAGCGACTCTCATCGCTGAAGACGACACGTCTCCATTCCTCCCTCCATTCACGCCTGTCGTGACACCACTGGAGGCGGGCTGCACGATGTTGGGGCGTGAGCGGATGACGGCCTAACGGTGTGCGGGACCGTAGCCCAGCTTCATGGAGACGGTTGCGAATGGTCCTCGCCGATACCCCAGGAGCAACAGTGTCCCTAATTTGCTGGGAAGTGGCGGTGCGGTCCCCTACGGCACTGCGTAGGATCCTACGGTCTTGGCGTGCATCCGTGCATCGCTGCGGTCCGGTCCCAGGTCGACAGGCATGTGCACCTTCCGCCGACCACTGGTGACAACATCGATGTACCGTGGAGACCTCACGCCCCACGTGTTGAGCAATTCGGCGGTACGTCCACCCGGCCTCCCGCATGCCCACTATACGCCCTCACTCAAAGTCCGTCAACTGCACATACGGTTCACGTCCACACTGTCGCGGCATGCTACCAGTGTTAAAGACTGCGATGGAGCTCCGTATGCCACGGCAAACTGGCTGACACTGACGGCGGCGGTGCACAAATGCTGCGCAGCTAGCGCCATTCGTCGGCCAACACCGCGGTTCCTGGTGTGTCCGCTGTGCCGTGCGTGTGATCATTGCTTGTACAGCCCTCTCGCAGTGTCTGGAGCAAGTATGGTGGGTCTGACACACCGGTGTCAATGTGTTCTTTTTTCCATTTCCAGGAGTGTATTTTGTGTGAAGTGGTGAAATGTAAATAACATGTAATTTTCCATTAAAATACTCAAAATATGTTTTAAAAAGAATATGGTATGCTAAAATCGAAGTATATTCTTGTTTCATTATAAAGGACGACTTCTGTAGCGCCATCTCTGAATCATGTTATGAACTGCTTAGTTAACAGCGCGAGAGAATGTGTATGGGAGATGCAGCAGAGTCAGTCAGTGTGCGTCCTTATCTCTGACACCAGCACTGATGGAACTGTTGCACTAGGTCAGTATTATCTCACTTACGGGCGACACACTGTTGGATAAATACGAGCTGTAAACTCTCAGAGTTGTCAGTTGCCTGAGAAGGCTTACACAGGTAAGACCTTTGTTGATTTGTATGGTTGTTTGGGAAGGCAAGCATATATCTCACGCAAATATTAACCGATTTTGAAAATTCTAAATGCGAACATATTCTAATTGACATTCTAAATTGTTGCAGTTTTTGTTTCCCCAATCTATCTGAAAATACTTCAAAATGAATTGCAAACATGAAGTTAAGATTTATATAACCACTTCTTATATTTTATTCATTTATATTGTTAAAATTTTTTAGTAACTATTCTGCACTGTGCATCGTAAGCGAAATTTTCCTTACCATGTGTTGTTACATACGCTAAAGAATGTGAAGGAATTTTTTCATTAAAAGTTGTACAAAGTTTCATAGTCGCTTTCTGTGAAGTTACAATATTCTTTCTAAGAGTCATGTTAAAGACACAGTTCAGAGAATTTGTTATGGAATTGTGTGGACTAATATCTACATCTCCTTTTAGTAATGTACCTCGTTTAAAATCGGCACATTCATCATATGCTTTGAGAAAATTATTGCTTTGGTGGATTAATATTCCACACCTGCTATGGGAAAATTTCGTTTCTACCGTTTTTCAGGTTGGTATTCTGTAGATTAAAGTGGTCGAATACTCAAGAGTCAAGTAATTGATTATTTTTACAATTTGTCTGAAATGTAACAAATACAAAATATGGCATATAAAATCCTTAGAATTATAGAAATTCTTGACATCTAGTTCGAAATTTTTCTTACCATTCAATCCTGAAACTTCTACAGTTTGTAGTTCATAATAAGGTATCAGAACTATTGTACTTTCCTAACTAGTAATTGAGTTTATATTTAACAACTGGTACACGAATTTCCATCGATTCTATAACAATTTTTCCTTCGTCAGGAAGGGTAATTTTTTTATCTCCAACATCATTATAATCAGGCCATCTAAGAATTCCATCTCCAGAAATAGAAGACTGAGTAAAAATTACTGTCAAATCTCCTTCTCATGTAATTTCATTATAATCATTAAAAAATCCACCAAGCATTAATAACAAATAAAGTACTTCATTTCTCATACTCCTTTATCAGTAACAGATGATGTCAAACACAACATAGCTCATGATAAAAGGATATTCGATTCTAGATAAAATGTTATTTCCTTTCTTTATGGTCACAAAATTAAACAGTTTTGCCAAATAATTGTCGACTATTTGTTATTGGATTTTCCATGAAATATTGGATACTCTGATTCTGTTCTATTAAGATTAGCTACAACAGTTCTAAAGGTCATATATAATTGTGCATGATTCAGATGAAGCCATACATCACCAATTTTTATTTAAATCTCTGTATGCTTATTGGGTGTATTTAAATTATTTTTTGTTTTCTCATTAACAGGGGATGAGTAAACCTCAACTCTCGATTTTTTTCATGATTTATTAAGAACGAAATTTATTAAGATCTCTTAAAACAATTGTTAGACAAGCATCATTAAAGTCTATCACACTGTCATTTTTGTCAGTTATAGTAATTTGGAAATTCTGAATAGTATCAAAAATAGGAATATCTAGAAGTTAATTTGGCTCATATATTATTGGTCTTCCATGATCAGCATTTGGTTTAGATGATGTAATAACATTAGTTTCTCAATGAAAATGATCAGTATGTTTAACAAACATTCCATCGGCTAAATTAAAATTTATATTTATTAATTCAAATGGAATAATTTTAGGATCATCATTATCAACAATCTTTTTATTGGCTTCAGCAGCTTGTCTGCTAAACCCAAGGACACTTCCACTACTACCTTTTGTATATATATATACAATTTAACTTCACTCTCAATAGTAACCCTATCTAAAATTTCAACAGCATTGATGTGAATATTTGGATTTTTTAATGAATAAATTTTTCTAAATTTTTTAAACTATACTGACCTACAGGATTTTGTCATTCCTCCATTTCAGTATAGGCTATTATTTTTTAGTGTAATATTAGGAGTTAAAAAAGTTGTATGAAAACCAATTAATTTTATAAGTTTCTCTTATTGGAACAGTTAATCTGTTTTTAAGAATAGATGACTTACCACTTAAGGGGATACGGAATCGGATTTTGGGTTAAAAAATCGAATTTTTTTTATTGGCGTATTATATTCTGCCATGTTTCCTCTTTAAAATGACGTATCATACATGGCTCTACTACAATTATAACTATTTTATTTTTATATATTTGTGAGATCGGGTATTGCGCTTTAGTTATACACGTCTCTCGTGGCTGACCATGAACTTTTTGGCAGTACCTTTAAAGTGACATGAATTCAAATATCCCGGTTTCCAGCGACTATTTATACACTAGTTGCCCGAAAATGTTTCTCTCTGGTTTCCTCAAGTTACTCTTTGACTTTGTGGCGGGACTGTTTTGTAAACAGTGTGATATAAGAAAGTAGTTGTTGTTGAGTTATTTCGTATTTAGTGCTTCATTTTTCGCAGTGAAAATGCCTAGAGCTAAAGCAAAAGTATTTAAAAAGCGTGTGAACTGGCAAAAGAAAAGAAATAATGATTCATTAGCAAAGCAAAGCAGTTCATCATCATCACTGTTGGAAAATGTGAATCCACTTATTACTGATTTGCCGAACGAACTTACACCAAATGAAAACAGTGCTTCTCATAAAAAACTAAGAGATTTGGAAGAGAAATATAATTTACTTGATAGAGGGAATGAAGTTTTTGAACTCATTGATACGAATATATTGTGTGAAGCTCTTGAAAACAGTTTGTGCTGCAAAAAATGTCATGGAAACGTTTCTCTGAAAGTAGAATCCCATGTTGGCCTGGCTGCCCAGTTTAATTTAATATGCAGTGTTTGTAAATACAGCTGTAAGTTTCCAAGTTCGGTTTCAGTAACTGTAAATAATGGATACAAGAAAACTGAACTTTATAGTGTAAATATTAGGTTAGTTTATGGATTGCGAGCAATTGGTAAGGGCAAAGCAGCTGGTGATATGCTATGTGGTGTTCTAAAGCTTCCAAGTGCACCTTCAAAGTTTGAAGCTTACAATTATGTACTAGGATCTGCAGTTGAAGATGTAGCACAGAAGTCAATGCAGGTTGCTGTGGAAGAAGCAGTGGAAGAAAATGACGGCAGTCGTGACCTCACAGTGGCGTTTGATGGCACGTGGCAGAAAAGGGGCCACACCTCCAACAATGGTGTTGTAACAGCAACTAGTGTTGATACTGGCAAGGTTATTGATGTTGCAATAATGTCTAAATACTGTAGGTGCACAGGCAGGCTGAAAAATGAACACAGTGATGTCTGTATTGCTAATTATTATGGTAGTAGTGGTGGCATGGAGGTTGCTGGGGTGAAGAAAATTTTTCATCGCTCTTCACAGTGGTATAATGTTCGCTATGTCAAATATCTGGGAGATGGTGACTCTAAAGCATTCAAAGAAGTTTTGGAAAGCAAACCATATGGGAACAGTGTAAATATAAGCAAACTTGAATGTATAGGACATGTGCAGAAGAGAATGGGTGCCAGGCTGAGAAGGTTAAAATCAGTTATGAAAGGGAAAAAACTAGATGATGGGAAAACCTTGGATGGCAGAGGAAGATTGACTGATTCCATAATAGACCACATTCAGAACTGCTATGGCCTTGCAATCAGGCAAAATACAGGCAATCTTGAAGAAATGAGGAGAGCTATATGGGCTTTATATTTCCACACCGCATCCACGGATGAGCATCCACAACATGGTTTGTGCCCCAAAGGTGAAAACAGCTGGTGTAAATACAATAGGGGACTAACAACAGGAGAGAAATACATTCACCACCACAGTCTACCATCAGCCATCATGGCAGAAATAAAGCCCATTTTCAGAGATCTGGCTGACAGAAGTCTTCTGATGAAATGTCTTCACGGAAAAACGCAGAACCCCAACGAGTGCTTGAATAGTGTGATATGGCATCGTCTCCCAAAAACAGTGTTTGTCGGAAATAATACACTACATTTTGGTGTGTATGATGCTGTGGCAACCTTCAATCTTGGAAATATAACTAAATGCCAGGTCCTTCAAAAGTTGGGTATGTGTGTTGGTTCCCGTACGGTACGTGCTATGTTCTTTTTAGATCAGCACAGACTAAGGCATGCTGATAATATAATCAAGACATTAGTGAAAAAAGCAAGACAGGTGCAGAGGGGTGCCAAAAGAAGACTTGAAGATGATTATGAAGACTGTGAAGGGGGTATTAGCTACGGATCAGGAATGTTTTAATCTTCTTTCTCCGTTTCCCGTAAGTTTACTTTTTACTTCATCTAGGAACATTATCTCAGGTACTGGTCAACCTAGAAGTCTGAAATTTTTATGACGTAGTGACATAGGTCCCTATTACATACTGAAACAACGATTTTTTAATTACTTGATTTACAAAAGACTTAGGGGTGATAGTCTAGTAAAAAGCGATGGAAAAAATTTACTTAAAAATAAATGTACAATATCTCTGTAAGAAAATACTTTGACAATAAACTGTTGTTTCAGTATTATTGTAACATATGAATGCACATACAGTAAAATTTTTACCTCTCTGTCTCCAGTAGTTTGTGAGAAAATGTTCCCTATAGTAGGCATATATTAACATTGCGGGGATAGGTGATTCCGTATCCCCTTAACTGAAATAATTGATCCATCTATACTAAAAAACAATTATTAAAATAAAAGACACATATGGACCCAAAATATATAATTCCAGCAAAGAAATCAAAAACTAAAAATGGTAGACTATTCGGTGTGCAATAATATGACAAAGTGGTTGTGGAAAAACTACATTATTTATAAACAGCTATTTTGCAGCTCCACAATGGTTTAATTGGAATACAATTAATCATTTGTATGTTTATTCAAAACGATTAGATCAACCAAAATGTCAAGAATTTATAAAAAGACATAAAAAATTGAAGATATCGATAACGAAAAAATTATTGCTTTTATTGAGAATAATGATGAAATTATTCCACTAGATCAGTGTCTAGATAATTCAGTAGTAGTATTTGATGCCTTCATTCTTGAAAATCTGAATACATTTAGAGAATATTTTACTAAAGGAAGACATAAACGAATAGATTGTTTTTATTTAGCTCAAACTTATTCAAAAATACCAAAACAATTAGTTATAGAGAACCATAATTTCTTAAATACTTTCAGACAAGAGGATATTATTTTAAGTCATATTTATCACGAGCTTGTTGGGGTGATTTAAAATTTTATTTTTTTATAGAAATGTGTAGTAAATGTTGGGATGTTAAATTAGGATTTTTTACAATTGTCTAGAAAACCAATTGAATTTAAGTTCAGAAATAAAATACCCAATTTCACAACAACACAAACATCAAGCACAAATGTTAAACAAGCCACTAGCTAAATCTAGCTCTTACTGGCGCAAGAATGGTAAATATAAATGTTAGATGTTAAGAGTGTTTCATTAAACTTTTTCACCTCTAATAAATGTTGGCAAAATATGACCCACAAATTATTAAAAAAGATGAAAGAAATATAAATATAAATATATAATTCTGTATACATACATATTCTAAAGCTAATGACTCATTATATTTTGTTTCTATATATTCTCGATTATACCTTTTAACATAGTCCAATACATCTTTTATTATTTATTTGAAATTTATGAAAGTTCATACTTAATAAAACATAAAATATTATTATCTATTAAAACATCATTAGTTTTTTGATGAAATAAAGGAACCTCAATATCTTTAAACCATATTTGTAAATCTAATTTATGATTTTTTCTGAATAAATTATAAAATATGAACCATATTTTTTTCTGAATTAGTAACAACTGCATTATATGTACTTGGAATAGCAGCCATTGATTAAAAATAAATTTTATAAGCTATTGTATTTTTCAATAGAAATTCTGACTCTTGTATTTCTTATTCATTATGGAATTTGAGGGGTCAGATCTTTGGCGCCAGAAACTTGGTATAAAAATGATTTAATATCATTTGTATGTAACACATTCCTTTCCTCAAACTCTGGGCTGATTTATTAAAAGGAAAATGACGTTTTTAAATTTTTTACAATTCTAATAAAATTTATTTCTTAATAAATGGAGAGTAATTAGTCTAAAAGCCAAAGAATTCAGAGGTACAGCAATTCATTTAGGACTTAAGCGTTTGTCAAATCTGAGAAAACATCTATTTATTGAGCTTATTAAATAACCTTAATAATGAAGAAATGAGTAACAACACCAAGATAAAGTCTGAAGACTGTATAATTGTTCCATTGATGTGAAAAATTATATTACAATGGAACTAAAAGGTAAAGTCAAGAATTAGGAATTAAAGGATAACTCATTGCATTGATTTATTGTAATTTTGAAAATTTACATTTTATTTAATTATATAAATTGTAACTGACAACAGTTGATACATATAGAATTAAAATTGTTGATAATGAAGGTTTGTTTGAATATGGATAGAAATATACATGAGGGCAGATTGGATTTTATGAGAGAATTATAAGATAAAATAGATTGGAATATTATGCAAATACTGGAACGATATTTGCCTCTAAAATTTATTACAAAAATTCAAGATAAATTAGATTGAGATATTTGTCAAGATATACAAAATTATATGAAAATTTTATAAGATAATTCATAAAGAAATTAATTTGGAATTGAATATCATATCGTAATTTAATTCTAAATTCATGAGAAAATTTTGAGGCATATTAAACTGAAGAATTATATCATATTGTAAACTGACTAAATTGCATATCACAATTTGAGGATATATAAGATTGCAATATTATATCAGATAAAGAAATCTTACCTTAAAAATGTATCAGAGATTAATAGAAAAAGGTAAACTGGGATAAAATATCAAACTGTGAAAAAATACCAAAATAATTTAGTCGAGAATTTCAAGACAAATTGAAAATCAAAAAATTTACTTCAAAATATTGTAAAAGCAAATCAGGATAAATTAGGTAGGATATATATATATATATATATATATATATATATATATATATATATATATATATATCATTGATTCAAAAATTACCTGAAATCATTATGAGAGAACTTCTGGAGAAATTAGATTGGATTATATATCGTTGCCACCAAATATATCTGAAAAATTTATGTGAGGAATTCAGGATAAATTAAATGGGTTGAAATATCATGTGATCAAAGTCATGTGAAGAATTTATAAGAGAATTTAAAGATAAAGTAAATTGGGAATATATACATAAGTGATCAGATATTGTCTGAATACTTTATAATCGAATTTCAAAATAAATTGAATGGAAAGTATATTTTAGAATATCTACATCTACATTTATACTCCGCAATCCACCCAACAGTGTGAGGCAGAGGGCACTTTATGTGCCACTGTCATTTCCTCCCTTTTCTGTTCCAATCGCTTATGGTTCGCAGGAAGAACGACTGTCTGAAAGCCTCTGTGCGCGCTCGAATCTCTCTAATTTTACATTCGTGATCTTCTCGGGGGCTATAAGTAGGGGGAAGCAATATATTCGATACCTCATCCAGAAACGCACCCTCTCGAAACCTGGCGAGCAAGCTACACCGCGATGCAGAGCGCCTCTCTTGCAGAGTCTGCCACTTTAGTTTGCTAAACATCTCCGTAACGCTATCACGCTTACCAAATAATCCTGTGACGAAATGCGCCGCTCTTCTTTGGATCTTCTCTATGGTTCAAATGGCTCTGAGCACTATGGGACTCAACTGCTGAGGTCATTAGTCCCCTAGAACTTAGAACTAGTTAAACCTAACTAACCTAAGGACATCACAAACATCCAGGCCCGAGGCAGGATTCGAACCTGCGACCGTAGCGGTCTTGCGGTTCCAGACTGCAGCGCCTTTAACCTCACGGCCACTTCGGCCGGCCGATCTTCTCTATCTCCTCCATCAACCCAATCTGGTACGGATCCCACACTGATTAGGAATACTCAAGTATAGGTCCAACGAGTGTTTTGTAAGCCACCTTCTTTGTTGATGGACTACATTTTCTAAGGAGTCTCCCAATGAATCTCAACCTGGCACCTGCCTTACCAACAATTAATTTTATATGATAATTCCACTTCAAATCGTTCTGTACGCATACTCCCAGGTATTTTACAGAAGTAATTGCTACCAGTGTTTGTTCCGCTATCATATAATCATACAATAAAGGATCCTTCTTTCTATGTATTCGCAATACATTACATTTGTCTATGTTAAGGGTCAGTTGCCACTCCCTGCACCAAGTGCCTATCCGCTGCAGATCTTCCTGAATTTCACTACAATGTTCTAATGCTGCAACTTCTCTGTATACTACAGCATCATCCGCGAAAAACAGCATGGAACTTCCGACACTATCTACTAGGTCATTTATATATATTATGAAAAGCAATGGTTCCATAACACTCCCATGAGGTACGCCACAGGTTAGTTTAAGGTCTGTAGACGTCTCTCCATTGAGAACAACATGCTGTGTTCTGTTTGCTAAAAACTCTTCAATCCAGCCACACAGCTGGTCTGATATTCCGTAGGCTCTTATTTTGTTTATCAGGTGACAGTACAGAACTGTATCGAACGCCTTCCGGAAGGCAAGGAAAATGACATCTGCCTGGGAGCCTGTATCTAATATTATCTGGGTCTCATGAACAAATAAAGCGAGTTGGGTCTCACACGATCACTGTTTCCGGAATCCATGTTGATTCCTACAGAGTAGATTCTGGGTTTCCGGAAATGACATGATATGCGAGCAAAAAACATGTTCTTAAATTCTACAACAGATCGATGTTAGAGATCAGGCCTATAGTTTTGCACATCTGCTCGACGACCCTTCTTGAAAACTGGGACTATCTGTGCTCTTTTCCAATCATTTGGAACCTTCCGTTCCTCTAGAGACTTGCAGTACACGGCTGTTAGAAGGAGGGCAAGTTCTTTCGCGTACTCTGTGTAGAATCGAATTGGTATCCCGTCAGGTCCAGTGCACTTTCCTCTGTT
Organism: Schistocerca serialis cubense; assembly: GCF_023864345.2. Taxonomy (NCBI): domain Eukaryota; kingdom Metazoa; phylum Arthropoda; class Insecta; order Orthoptera; family Acrididae; genus Schistocerca; species Schistocerca serialis. The sequence continues at coordinate 315,111,799 of NC_064640.1, read as the reverse complement.
GAGTGATTTCAGTGGCTTTTCTATTCCTTGGACACTTATTTCGATGTCAGCAATTGTTTCGTTCATGCGAGGATTTAGAGAAGGAACTGCAGTGCGGTCTGCCTCTGTGGAACAGCTATGGAAAAAGGTGTTTAGTATTTCAGCTTTACGCTTGTCATCCTCTGTTTCAATGCCAACATCATCCCAGAGTGTCTGGATATTCTGTTTCGATCCATTTACTGATTTAACGTAAGACCAGAACTTACTAGGATTTTCTGTCAAGTCGGTACACAGAATTTTACATTCGAATTCACTGATCGCTTCACGCATAGCCCTCCTTACGCTAACTTTGACATCGTTTAGCTTCTGTTTGTCTGAGAGGTTTAGGCTGCGTTTAAACTTGCAGTGAATCTCTCTTTGCTTTCGCAGTGGTTTCCTAACTTTGTTGTTGAACCACGGTGGGTTTTTCCCGTCCCTCACAGTTTTACTCGGCACGTTCGTGTCTAAAACGCATTAGCGATTGCCTTGAACTTTTTCCATAAACACTCAACATTGTCAGTGTCGGAACAGAAATTTTCGTTTTGATCTGTTAGTTAGTCTGAAATCTGCCTCCTATTACTTTTGCTAAACAGATTAACCTTCCTCCCTTTTTTTTATATTCCTATTTACTTCCATATTCAAGGATGCTGCAACGGCCTTATGATCACTAATTCCCTGTTCTGTGCTTACAGAGTCGAAAAGTTCGGGTCTGTTTGTTATCAGTATGTCCAAGATTTTCCAGACAAACTGGAGAGGCCTTCCATTCAGACCTCCGGAATGTCTTTCGCCCCCTGCCACACCTCGAGACGACCTCCCATTCTAGCACAGGTGAGGGGTCAGCCTCAATGTGATCCTGGGCAGCCACAGCCGTAGTCCAGTCGGGGGATGCATGGGACGAGCTGGCCGCCCCGACAAACCCCCGTCCAGGCCCCCACAGTGACGCCCATTGGGAACAGCCTCAAGCTGTGAGACCAAAGCCAACACTGCTTGAAGCTGGGGGCGAAGGGATGACAACTCAGCCTGCATCCGAACATAGCAGTCGCAGTTCCTATCCATGCTAAATACTGTTGTGCAAAGAACGTCTGAACTAATCTACAGAGAGCACAAACAATTCGACACAAAATTTAAACGGTTATTAAAATACAAGACTGCCTAATAAAAGCAGTAATGCTGCTACTTGCGCACTGCTGACACACTGCTCAGTGGCAGAAGGAGACTACGCGATTTTACACTATTCAGGTACTAAAACGCGATGCTACCACTTTCAAATACTATAATACGCCCGAAAGTTATGAATTAAACAATGCAAGTACCCAAAAACACGCAAAAAATGAAGAATTAAACTATTTAACAAATAAGTGAACTAAGATTATACGACTTGCTGCTGGCAGCTGCTTATCCAACGGCGGCAGGGGCACTAGGTGGAACCTAGTTCTTTGTGCTATTATATTAAATATATGAATGGTGATTGTAAAAGGTCTGTTGTTTATAGAGGGTCAACTTGTCGTAAGAAATTTATTGAATGTATTATAGAAAGTGGTTAAAGAAATTGGAAGGATTAATTGTGAAATTGAGGAAATGAAACTATTAACTCCTGACGAAAAATCGAAACATAATATATCTAAAGTTTGTACACTGTGTAACTGTCATTACTCACAAAAAAATGTAAAGGTTCGACATCATGATCAGTTTATTGGAGAATATATAAATCTGTCACGTAATAATCATAATTTAACATTAAAACATCCTTACTTTGTACCAATTTGTTTACATAATTTATCAAGATATGATCTGCATCTGTTTGTGAAGGAACTTCGTTTTCATGGAAAGAAATAGACTTAATCCCAAACGACAAAGACAGTTCTATTATTTTTGGTAAGAGGACATAAATTTTAAAAATGGTATTATTAACATATTTAAATTTATGGCTTCTTCATTTGATAAACTTTCAAAAATCTGAAAAGTGGTCAAATGAAAAATTTTCGGAAGTATTGTTCTGAAGATTTATTAAATATGTGATCCGAGAAGGTGCATATCCATATCATTAAATGTATTCTTGAAAGAACTCTGAAGAGACACAATTACCAGCAAAAGAAGAGTTTTATAATAAACTGAATGACTGTGAAATAAGTGATGAAGTTTATAAACATGAAAAATAGATTGGAGAAAATTTATTTTTAAATATCTTGTTGAATATCATGATCTATATTCTAAAACTGATGTATTCTTATTGTCGGATGTGCTTTTTATAAATTTTGGATAAACTTGTATAAAAGCATATGGTCATGATCCATCTTGGCAGTTTACTATGGATGGTTTGTCTTGGGATGCAGTGTTGAAAATGGCAAACAACCATTTGATTTATTACATGATTATTTATGATTGGGAACACGCCCCTGAACGGTCTGCTTTTTTGGAATTATCCTCACCCTCATAGTGCAAGTGGTCTCTGAAATTCTTAACAGAATTTGGTTCATTAATCAAAGACTTTCCCAAAAAATCTTTGAGATATTTATTAGATTTTGATACAGAAATCAACATTTGTAATAGTATAAAAAATGGAACACTATTTCATTGTGGTAGCATTTTCTTTTTAACCACTAATTAAACAGCTTGGGAAAAGAGTCAGAGTACAGACAACATTCACATAAGTGTTTTATGCCTCAAATTTCCTTCCCTGATGCTGATCATTCTTTAATGTTTCTGTCAAGTTTTGTTTTTATAATTTGTGTTTATTCATATGCTGATTTGAATATAATCTGTGGAAAAAACAAGTAATTTATTTTACTACAGCAAAAGTATTTAAAAATGTACCTCAAATATCACCGAAATCATCATCATTTCAGGAAATAGTAGGCAAGGGAGGTAAAGGAGGTCATACTAAATATCTGTACCAATTTTTGTGAGTTAACTTCATTCAGTTGGGAGAAAAGTGTACCTGAATGATAGAAAATTCAAGTTTTCGGTAAATCGCAAAAGAAAATTTGCAGATTTATTAACATACCACTATGCTTGTTTATAACATTCTAGCTGTATATTCCAGTTTGCCTCCTGTTTTCTTATCCTCCTACTATTTCTCTTCATTCTTTTCTTTATCCTTGACTCCTTGATAGCAGCATCTGTAGCAGTCTGTACTTTGGTTACCCACTGGTTATCAGTAGCAGCTAGAGCTGAAGCCATATTCCTTTCAGTCTGGATGTTCAATTTCTTCATAACATTGATCTTTTAAATTGATTGAATGTAAACAAGAAATGTTTAGGAAAAATGAAAGATAAGTGCAATTAAAATATAGTGCAACAATTTTGTGATTTGAGACAAAAAATGTACACTTATAAGGTTGGTGATAAAATAGAAAAAAATCTAAAGGAGATAAGAAGTGTATTGTAAAAATAGGACAAGCCTTGAGGATTATAACGATTGTTTGTTTAACAGTAGAGATATGATTTGAAGTGAGAACACAAAATATACACAGCTGAAATAAAAAAAAAAGCACTGAGACCATTTGATGACAAAACATATTTTGGAAAATAAAATAGATAAATTACCATACAGATATTACAAATTAAAAAAAAATCTAATGATATGTTTTCTATATAAAAGAGAGGCTAATCAAGAATCTTAACAACATAAGAATCTTGAAAGAGATTAAAAAACTGGGTTAGAGGTAAATGTTTTATGTAATATTACTGGATATTAATATTAATTAGTGGATATCGAGAAAAAATTATATTGAGCTTAATAATGAACTTAGGTTTATGTTACCAGATAGATAATATAATTTAATTACTGATTGGGATTTACAATTAACTGAAAAAGAACAGATGAAACTGAACTATAAAGAAATGAAGAAACTTATAAATAGAAATAATAGATTTCATAATATTGAATTGTCAATGTGAATTCTATAAAAATTTCATTTTTATATTAAATTTTATATCTTTTAAATGGATAATACCAGACATCTAATGCAGTGTTGTAATTGTGTGGATAAAAGAAATAATGAAGGAGTTTATAAAGATAAGTATCAAAAAGATGGATATCATAATAAATGTAAATAATGCTGTAATGAATATCTGAAAATTAAAGTTACATGTGAATGTGGTAGAAGTATAGTCAAGAATGATCTCAAAAAACATTTGAAAACAACTGCTCATAAAAACCTTATGGCTGCTCAAGAAGAGAGAATTAGGAAAATTTTAGGTAAGGAATAGATTTCTTAGATTCGCCATAATTCATTTTATTTATTTTCTTATGTTAACTTTTATAAAAAATATTTAATTTGTTTCATTACATTCACCTTTAGTGAGAAGAAATTATCAATTTATAATGAGTGAATGTGATGATAAAAATATTCATTTTTATTGATTTTTCTAAGTAATTTATACTAAAATATGTGTTTTAATTGAAAATAGGTCATTTTGACCTAGAGTAAGGGGTATACTACAAGTATTGTGGAGTCTCTAGGTAACCTGGGTCGTTCCGGGTGTGAGCTGCTGCTTGAAACCCAACTCGCACTTTTCTCACAAGACATACCGAAAACCATGGACCAAGACAGTCAGAGACATGCAATATTTCTCGATTTGAGAAAAGAATTTGACTCAGTAACACACTCTTTCTTGTCACAATAAGTACGATCAAATGGGATATCAGGCAAAAAGAAATGGTTCAAATGGCTCTGAGCACTATGGGACTTAACTGTTGTGGTCATCAGTCCCCTAGAACTTAGAACTACTTAATCCTAACTAACCTAAGGACATCACACACATCCATGCCTGAGGCAGGATTCGAACCTGCGGCCGTAGCGGTTGCGCGGTTCCAGACTGTAGCGCCTAGCACCGCTCGGTCACTTCGGCCGACTATCAGGCAAAACTTATTACTGAATTGAAGACATCTTGGTAGGCAACACAAAGCAAGTTATGTTGGATGGGGAGCCATCAACAGATGTCGCTCTAAATTCGGGTTTGCTCCAGGGAAGTGTGCTGATTTCTTTCCTGTTCATGTAGTGTATTAATGACCTTATGAATAGCGTTAGTAGTAACCTAAGACTTTTCGCAGATGATGCAGTTAGTTGTTAGAAAGTGCAGTCTGAACGATGCTACACAAGAATTCAGTCAAATCTTGATAAGGTTTCAAAGTGATGTGAAGACTGTCAATTTACTTCAAATGTTCAGAAATATTAAACTGTGTACTTCAAAAGATGAAAAATCATAGTATCCTATTTATATAATATCAGTGAGCCACAGTTGGAATCAGGAACTCATAGAAATACGTGGGTATAAAACTTAATAGTGATATGAAAGTGAATGATATAGAATCATTCATGGGTGAAGTAGGGAGCAGACTTAGAGTTATTGGTAAAATAATGCTATCATTCTACAAAGGAGGAGGCTTAATAATCACTCGTACAACCAGTCCTCGAATATTGTACAGTTATGTGGGACCTGTATCAGATAGGACTAACAGGGAATATTGAATGTATACAGAGAAGGGCTGCAAGAACAGTCACCAGTTTGTCTGACCCACGTGAGAGTGACACAGGGATGTTAAAGGAACCAAACTGGCAGACCCTTGAAGATAGACGGCAACTATCCGAGATAGTGTACTAACGAAATTTCATGAACCAGCTTTTAGTGATGACTCAACGAATATTCTGCAACTCCCTACATTTAACTCCTACAGGGATCGTGAGAACATAGACGTAGATGTAGAAAGGCAGTAATATTCACACCTGTCACCATCCGCTTTCTGTGAAACTGGAATTATAGCATTCTTCTTGATGTATGAGGCTATTTCTACTGTCTCTTGCATCTTGCACTCAAGTTTTGCCATGGCTGTCTATTCTTAGGGAATATCATCTAATCTAGGGGACTTGTTTGGTCTAGGTCTTTCATTGCTCTGTCAGATTCTTCTCGCAGTATCGTGTCATACCACGTCTTCATGTACTTCCTCTTCCCTTCTATAATTTTACCTTCAGGGTCATTTCCCTTTGCAAGTCGACATCTGCATCTGGAAATGTCTTAAGGTTCGAAACGTGGTTCCGAAATTTTGGTCGTACCGTTATACACTGAAGCGCCAAAGAAACTAATATAGACACGCGTATTTAAATACAGAGATATGTAAACAGGCAGAATACGGCTCTACGGTCGGCAGCGCCTGTATAAGACAAGTGTCTGGCGCAGTTGTTAGATCGGTTACTGCTGGCAGCTTACCAAGATTTAAGTGAGTTTGAATGTGGTGTTATAGTCGGCGCTCGAGTGATGGGACACAACCTGTCCGAGATAATGATAAAGTGGGGATTTTCCCGTATGACCATTTCACGAGTGTACCGTGAATATCAGGAACCCGGTAAAACATCACATCTCCGACATCGCTGCGGCCAGAAGAAGAACCTGCAAGAACAGGATCAACGACGACTGAAGAGAAACTTTCAACGTGGCAGAAGTGCACCCCTTTCGCTAGTTGCTGCAGATTTCAATGCTGGGCCTTCAACAAGTGTCAGCGTGCGAATCGTTCAATGAAACATCATCAGCATGGGCGTTTGGAGCCAAAGGCGCACTCGTCTACCCTAGATGACTGCACGACACAAAGCTTTACGTCTCGCCTGGGCTCATCAACACCGACGTTGGACTGTTGATGACTAGAAACCTATTGCCTGGTCAGACGAGTCTAGTTTCAAATTGTATCGAGAAGATGGACTTGTACGGGTGTGGAGACAACCTCATGAATGCGTGGACCCTGCATGTCAGTAGGGGACTTTTCAAGCTAGTGGGGGCTCTGTAATGGCGTGGGGCGTGTGCATTTGGAGTGATATGGGACCCCATATACGTGCAGATACGACTCTGACAGGTTACAGTTGTGTAAGAATCCTGTCTGATCAACTGCACCCATTCATGTCCATTGTGAATTCCGACTTCCGACGGACTTTGGCAATTCCATCAGGACAGTGCGACACCTCACACGTCCAGAATTGCTACAGAGTGGCTTCAAGAACACTCTTCTGAGTTTAAACACTTCTGCTGGGTGCCAAACTCCCCACTGAGGATATCAGGGATGCCTTCCAACGTGCTGATCAGAGGGGATCTCCACCCCCTCTTAATCTCACGGATTTATGAAAAGCCCTGCAGGACTCGTGCTGTCAGCTCCCTCCAGCACTACCTCAGACATAGTCAAGTCTATGCCACGTCGTATTGCGTCACATATACTTCCTCGCAGGGGCCTTACTCGATGTTAGGCAGGTATACCAGTTTTTTGGCTCTTCAGTGTATAATCGGTTTAAAACTTAAAGATGCCTCCAGTTCTCCTCCACGTATACAACCTTGTTTCATGATTCTTATAGAAAGATTAGAGATGACTAAATTATGCTCTGTTCAAATTGCTGCAAGGCAGCTACCTCTTCCATTTTTTCCCTCAGTCCATATTCTCCTCCTACTTATCCTTGTCTTCATTTTCCTATCATCGCATTCCAGTCCCCTATCACAATTAAATTTTCCTCTCCCTTATATATTTCAATAATCTCTTTTATCTTATTATTCCTTTTTTCATCTCTTCATCATCCGCAGAGTTAGTTGGCGTATAATTTTGTATTAATGTCGTGGGTTTTGTCTGTTCCATCCTCTCTAAGATTATGCGCCGACTATGCTATTTATAATAGCTTACCATATTCCCATTTTCCTATTCATTATTACACCTACTCCTGCATTGATTTTGTATTTATAACCCTGTACTCCCCTGACTAGAAGTCTTGTTCATCCTGCTACCGACCTTCACTAATCCCGACTATACCTAATGTAGTATGTCCAACAGCTAACACACTATTGGGTTGGAACCATGGCACACATGCTAATGTGAGGCAAAATAACTGGCGATTAACATGTTTGGATAGTAATAAGAATGGCAAAATTCAAGCAAGCCCTGTAGTAGGTTGCAGAAAACAAAGCAAGTGCTAACATGAAAAAAACAGCTACCTTATCCAGAATTTAGACTTCTCTGTTCTCTGTATACAGTATCACTCTTGTAGAATGTCTTGAAACTTCCAGCCATAAAGCTGGTGTCGTTTCTCATACGCTCACATTTTGTTCGTTACCAGGCTCTGCAGAACTGTATCCATCACCTTCCGTAAGTCAAGAATGATGGTATCAGTTCGGGTCCCTTGTAGGTGGTTCAAATGGCTCTGAGCACTATGGGACTCACCTTCTGAGGTCATCAGAACTACTTAAACCTAACTAACCTAATGACATCACACACATCCACGCCCGAGGCAGGATTCGAACCTGCGACTGTAGGTCCCTTGTAGGTCTCTTGGGAGAATAAAGCGAGCTGGTTTTCACAAGTTGACATTTTTGTTGATTCTGAGACAATAGATTTTCGGTTTCGAGATATTTCGTAACTCTCCGAAAGTAGAACGCGCTTCGAAATTTTGCAACAGATTGACATCAGTGAGATAGGATTAGAGATGCGTGACTCTGTTAGGAGACTCTTCTTGATAATGGGAATGCTCTGCGCGTTTTTCCAATCAGCTGTAACATTTATTTTCTTCAGTGACCTAGGATAGATTGCTGCTATTAGAGGAGTTATCTCTTTCGCACATCCTATGTAGTATCGTGTAGATACCCCACCATGACCAATCGCCTTTCTTCCGTTGAGCAATTTTCCTCATTTGTTAGTGCGTCAGTCAATTTCGTATTCAGAGGAATACAGTTTTAGTCAGTGAAACAATTGCGAAATACGGAATGTAGTATTTCTGCCTTCCATCTGTCATTCACTTTTTGGGTGACGATATGGCCCTTGAGTGACTGGCTGATTCGTTTACTGATTTAACGTAAGACCAAACCTGCTTAGGATGTTCTGTCACAGCGATTGACATAAATTCACTTTCGAATTCGTTGAACACCTTAGAAGTGTTTCCTGTTAGAACAAGTCACAACAAACCGTCGTCTGTCGTTCTGTACAACACTGTCTGCATTCATTCATTCGCTATAGCCTTAAACGTCACTACGAACTTCCAGCATGCTGGAGCAGCTTGGGTCAGCAACTTCTGTTAATCAGTAGAACGATTAGCTTTTTATTTTTTCGATGACTTGTTTCGGGAAGAGACCCATTTTAAACTCATCATAACGTAATCGAAAATCGCATTTCCGAAGACATCAAAAATGTCATTTACAGTGCATACAGACAACTCAGGATATGGGCTGTAAATGTTCATTGCACATTTTTGACATCTTCGGAAATGCAATTTTCGACAGTGTTATGATGATTTGAAAATAGGGGTCGTCCAGAAACTAGTTATCGAATGAATAAAAAGTAAATATTTGCAACTTGGACTGGGTTTTCATTCTACTGTTAAACGTCAGTGTTTCGAGGACAAATAGATTCTCCATACAGGAATGAATGCAAGCAGTCAACTGCACAGCAGTTGCAGGAGAGAAGTGCTTTATGTGATAAAATAAGCGGACGAACGCTAAGACCCCTAGCTGCGTGCAACATACGGAACGAAAATGGTAACTGTACACGCCGATTCTTCTACCCAGCGATTGCGCTCTGTGTGGGGTCAGGAACATTATTCATCTGCAACTCTCTCTCTCTCTCTCTCTCTCTCTGTGTGTGTGTGTGTGTGTGTGTGTGTGTAATGTATACACACACACACACACACACACACACACACACACACACACACACACACACACACACACGGAGAGAGAGAGAGAGAGAGAGACGAATACAATATTACGCTAGTAAGTATGTAAATGTCTCGTACGTTTGGTACTCTCCAACTTGAAGAAACTATAAATATGCCGTCTTATTAATTAACTGTTCGGCGTAAGCTGCTTACCGCACTACTTTCGGGCGTTGCCTATCGTCAGCGGTATCTTAAATGTAATATTCTCTAGCGTGTCCAAATGACAAAATTTCGTAACAATACAGTTACGTAGTTAATGTATATAAATCAACATAATGATTTTTTTTTACAAAATATTTGCACATAATCTGTGTACGAGTACAGTTTCGCCGCGCGGGATTAGCCGAGCGGTCTTAGGCGCTGCAGTCATGGACTGTGCGGCTGGTCCCGGTGGAGGTTCGAGTCCTCCCTCGGGCATGGATGTGTGTGTTTGTGCTTAGGATAATTTAGGTTAAGTAGTGTGTAAGCTTAAGGACTGATGGTCGTAGCAGCTAAGTCTCATAAGATTTCACACACCTTTGAACACTTTTTGGTACAGTTTGTGATGCAGGAACGACGATGTATGGAAGTTTTGGTTTGTCCGTTAGTCGTATACGGACAGCCAAAGCGACTGAGGCGACCGCTCGTGAAAAGTATGAAATCCGGTTTTGAGTCCCGGTCCGGCACAAATTTTCATTGTCGTCATTCCCTTATACAGCTGATAGTTGTCCGTATTCGCAACTGCGAAAAAATTTCATGTATTTCATAGCGGCTGTATGCGTGCATGTCCGAAAGAACATTGCATCGTTCTTCTTAACAACACAGGCACTGCAAGATTCTATTACTGAGAACCTTGCAACAAATACGTATAAGGAAAACTGAAGTCTCACGGCACTTTACTCTCACTGCTTCCTTCCATCTACACGAAACTTTCTTAGATCTTCGTAGTTGGTTGTAACAACATTTTACTGCTACTGCTGGGGCCACAATACGGATCCCTTTTTTGCTTATGGCGTGGAGTGCTACACAGCTCGTATATGTCCCATACTCCCCCTATCAGCATTTTATATCAGGTTCTTCATGGCTTATTATCGGCTATATTATTCAAAATGGCTAATTAGTAAGGTCGAAAGATACTGGGTGGCATGGGGCGAGTGGGAAGGGGCGAGGGATGAATCGATTCTATTGCTGCAGGAAAAAGACATTCAGCTATATTGTAGAAAACTTGATACGTGTCCGTGGTGGATGAGTTTAACGTTCTACTGTCTGGCGCGCTATATAATACGTCTGTTGCGTGGAGCAGCCAGCGCTTACTATTTCTTTTTATGTATATAAAAAAGTTAGAGAGTACAGTCTACAATATAATAATTTACCGTTCGCTGCGAATGACATGGAAGTGATGGTGCTAGGCCAATAGCCTGTAATGAGAATAAGTGCAGTTCCGATATCCTTTCAAAATTGGCCCCGTTTTTGCTGTCATCTATGTAAAAGAAAGTCAACAAGTAAGTCACGGAAACAGAAATCACAAATAATAAAATCTAAAGTCTAAAATTTTAGGTAGAGCTGTTTTTGATGTCAGTCTTTTACGTATAAAGTAATTAACATGTTGGCAGAATGATGCCCAGATTTTACTTGAAAGTTTTCCTATCGTCATTGTGCTGCTCTGTTACATATGAAATGTTACAGTGCTGTATTACAGCTTATTGTACGACATTATCTCTTGACAATGATTTTCGGACCAGCTCTTTGATCCAGTCACAACGTATATTTGTAAAACAGTAGCGTCGTCTACAGAAAAGTCTTAGAACTTTACGTCTTCCGTGTACTTCCAATAAAAATAAAAGAACCACTAACAAAAATAATCACTGGATATGGCATTTGGAACATCAGATTTAGAAAAATTAAGGCGCTAGTATTATTTAGAGCAGTTACTACTTTTTCTAAAAAGTAGTCGAAAGCTTCCCTTTTGGTACGACTTACATTGGTACAACTACTACAACATATGTAATTTCTCGCGCTTTAACTACGGTACACCTTAAAAAAGCTTTTTCGGTAACATCTGCAAGAGGCTATGAATAATAAAGAATACTTATCTAATTCTAAGTAGTAGGAGTTTTTATTACTCTCTAAATGGCTACTATTTGATACTGTTTTACTTCAGCTTGGTATACTTGTATCAGGGAGGGACAGGCACCCCCAACGTAACCCAATATAACCTCAAAATATCTACCTAATCTAACCTTGAGAAAGGAGTAATATTTCTTGACATTAAAAGACAGTCTGTCTTGTGTGGGTGCACTAAAACGTTAATAGCAATAGTTAGTCTAGCAGGAGAAAAACAAATGCCCTGGCATCACATCACGTTAATATGGGCTATCCCAGAAAGATAAAATTCGGTTCCTGCAGTTATCATCATCTTCTCGGTTGCTTTCAGATTATAATATTAGCTTATGTAATAATTACAAAAGAAAGTACAGTCTGATAATTTGTTAACAGACGAAAGATAAAATTGACACGGTGTTGGAAATACATGGCTGATTCAACAATAGAGTCGCATAAATACCAGAAGTTCTGGTCACATCACCATGGAAGCAAATTAACAGATTTTTGTGTTAGTACATTCCTATTCATGCAAGAGGCCAAATGATATTCATTCACAATCTGTGTTTTAAATGAGTCCCATTGGAGACTCTTTAGAACAAAGTAGTTACCGTTAATTAAAACGTTTCTCCCCCGACGTCGCGATTTTCTTTAATTACAGTGGACACTCCTTCTCCGCAAGAACAGAATGTACTCCCACAAAGTCTTATTACATCGTCCTTGTGATTCCCATTATGAAGTGAAGGGCTGCTACAGGCTTTCCGGGCTCAGCGGCGCGTGCCTTTGAGGAACAAAGGAAGGCTTCGGGGCTAATTCTGGTCAACGCCGCCTCTCGCCTCCTTTGTTTCGCAAGGCTACCTGGCCCCAGAATGCATATTAGCGCCGCAGCTGTACCGCTCCCCAGCACCGGAACAACCACAGCCTTCTGCCCTACCCTCGTTAGATACCAACACTTGCTCAGTTACTCTGATACTGCACGCCTAATAGACATCAGCACTGGTGCTGCAGGAATATGTTATGGTGTCTAATCAATCAACGCGTGAGAAACTAATGTTGTACTCAACATTATGTTCCACTGTTGTAGAAATGACTGTCCAGAATCCTAGGAATTCGATGAAAAGGCACAAAATTATTGATTACCATAGTGACCAATTTTATTGCTGCACTGTGGGAGAGTCATTTAGTACTGGAAAGATAACATCTACACTTCTACTACACCCTACATAGGAATACGTTCGCAAATTTTAATTCAGTGACCGTAAATTCAGTGTCCGTAAATACTTAATGTAGGTTTTTTTTTCATTTCTGTCCTTAAAGAGTGAAGATCACTTCACTATTTCACACCCTGAAATATACAGATTTCTCTGATGGTGGAACTGTTCTAGTTTAACAATTTCATGTTTTATTTTACACTGCAAATATATCACATTTATCGCAGATGAGAACTTAGTTGGACCATGCTACGACCCACATATCTCCTACAGTAATCGCTTTAAGAGCCTAATTTGAGGTAAAGATCTTACGTCTTGAATTTCAGGTACTTCAGTCTTGTGATGTGGCTTGGCGGTTGTGCATTGGTGTGTCATATTAAAATTCCAGAAACAGAGAAGCGATCCTTGGTTCACCTTATGTTTTGCTGATTTGTATTCTAGTCGTACATTGTGACCCTCGTAGCTAACGATACAGTGTTTTGGTTTCGAATTCCACATTAAAGTACTGATATTTAAAATGGATGACAAGCAGTGCCTGAAGAATAATGAACGTATTTATGGTGTTCAATATCTATGGACAGCCATCAGCAACCAGCCTGTCAGAAGGATTTTACGCAGAAAAATAAGTTGATTTATGTTCCACAACTTATGTTAGTTCAGTACGTAGTGTTAGTAATACGTTAATTTTTTGTAACAAGTTTGGAAAAAATTCTGGTAGTAGCTTTGTAAATTTTGTTATGGCGTACGGATATGATCTTCGGGAGTAATTGAATCAGTGTGCCAGAAAAAGTAATTTGTGAGTGGGGGAGTTTTGTACCATTGCAACACTTTTCACCTTTTGATATATTTTCTTAGACCGCTTTTAAATGACCGCATACACTTTATGTGTGCTGCAGTCCTCCTTTGAAACTACAAAAATTATTTCGTAAGAGTAAGGTTTTATCAAATGTGAAAAACTGTTCCAAGGTACAAAATGGCTATGTACCTAGGAACAAATGTTATACCAAAAATTAAAATCGTTTCAGTCGATGAAATATTGTCAATATTGTAAGTAATAGTCTCTGTGTTACATTTTTACTCTACTGCACTAAAGAAGATGTATAATCAAATCTCAGACACACGTTAAAAAATAGAATAAAAGCTAATGATAACTAACACAAATTTACATATTAGAGACAGGTAAACTCAGTTCATTTGCAAATATCAAGTGTTCCGTGGTAATAAGCGTTCCTTTTCAAGGTGCAACATTCGTGCACGCCGGACGAAGTATGGCTTGACCGTCCACACGTTATGTTCCAGTTTTAAAAATATACATAATTGTATTCACCATAAGACACTGCAACTGAAGAATTAACAATATGCTCAAAACCTCTTTACTATATTGTACAGCACTTAAATACGTTGAACATGTAATGTTTAGAAACGTTGCGTGAAATACAAGCTCATGTCTCACAACAACAAAAACTGTAGGAAATGACTATTGTTTACGGCGGTCTCTAGTGCACGGTCCTTCATGTGATTCGAAAATCGGTCACTAGATTGAAATACGGATAAGTGAACATCATGTGTTCTTACGTACACCATCCTCCAGGTACAACATACATCCCTAAACATTAACGACAAATTCACAGTTTCTCAGGGCTGTATTTTATCTCCTGATTCAATTGTCAAATATCTTGCTATTAGCCAAAGTTATCACAGCAATCACACTTAGCGTGTAGCATTTGGGTTTCAGTTCACTTGCTGCTGTTGCAGCACTTCGATAAATTGAACGCCAAAAGGCAGAAGCCGTTTAATTACTAAATATTACTGTGATTCTGAAAATAGCAGTAAAGGCAAGCTTACTTTTATGGATACACGTTTTTGAAATGCATATGAGCAATTATAAATATTAAGTTTTTTTTATACGTTAATGAGTTTAATGAAATTGTACGTTTCAAAAGGTATGCATGGTTGATGTTTTACATTGCAATTCGGACGATATTTTGCACGTTTTCACAGTTTCTGACTGGCTAGTTTAAACACATGGTTAGACAGGGATCAGAATAGTGCTTGTACTGAAAAGAAGGTAGATATTCAGTGAATAACTGTCAGCTGAAAGAGAGTGCAAATATTGGTCAAGGAACCAGCGTACAGCTCTAAAACGTAGAACTACTTCTCTTCCTGCCTAAATGTCAATTGACGTTTGTCTTGCTTTCCGTTGCGCATGGATATTGATTATTGAAATACTCAAATTTTATAGGGATTTTCTTTGCCTGACTATATATCATGATTCTTATGGTGATTAGTTTGAGTCTAACAACACTAAGTTTATTGAAGAAATTTGATGAATCAACATGGAGTAATTTGAACATCTCTTCCCCTCTGTAGTGGATATACACTCCTGGAAATGGAAAAAAGAACACATTGACACCGGTGTGTCAGACCCACCATACTTGCTCCGGACACTGTGAGAGGGATGTACAAGCAATGATCACACGCACGGCACAGCGGACACACCAGGAACCGCGGTGCTGGCCGTCGAATGGCGCTAGCTGCGCAGCATTTGTGCACCGCCGCCGTCAGTGTCAGCCAGTTTGCCGTGGCATACGGAGCTCCATCGCAGTCTTTAACACTGATAGCATGCCGCGACAGCGTGGACGTGAACCGTATGTGCAGTTGACGGACTTTGAGCGAGGGCGTATAGTGGGCATGCGGGAGGCCGGGTGGACGTACCGCCGAATTGCTCAACACGTGGGGCGTGAGGTCTCCACAGTACATCGATGTTGTCGCCAGTGGTCGGCGGAAGGTGCACGTGCCCGTCGACCTGGGACCGGACCGCAGCGACGCACGGATGCACGCCAAGACCGTAGGATCCTACGCAGTGCCGTAGGGGACCGCACCGCCACTTCCCAGCAAATTAGGGACACTGTTGCTCCTGGGGTATCGGCGAGGACCATTCGCAACCGTCTCCATGAAGCTGGGCTACGGTCCCGCACACCGTTAGGCCGTCTTCCGCTCACGCCCCAACATCGTGCAGCCCGCCTCCAGTGGTGTCGCGACAGGCGTGAATGGAGGGACGAATGGAGACGTGTCGTCTTCAGCGATGAGAGTCGCTTCTGCCTTGGTGCCAATGATGGTCGTATGCGTGTTTGGCGCCGTGCAGGTGAGCGCCACAATCAGGACTGCATACGACCGATGCACACAGGGCCAACACCCGGCATCATGGTGTGGGGAGCAATCTCCTACACTGGCCGTACACCACTGGTGATCGTCGAGGGGACACTGAATAGTGCACGGTACATGCAAACCGTCATCGAACCCATCGTTCTACCATTCCTAGACCGGCAAGGGAACTTGCTGTTCCAACAGGACAATGCACGTCCGCATGTATCCCGTGCCACCCAACGTGCTCTAGAAGGTGTAAGTCAACTACCCTGGCCAGCAAGATCTCCGGATCTGTCCCCCATTGAGCATGTTTGGGACTGGATGAAGCGTCGTCTCACGCGGTCTGCACGTCCAGCACGAACGCTGGTCCAACTGAGGCGCCAGGTGGAAATGGCATGGCAAGCCGTTCCACAGGACTACATCCAGCATCTCTACGATCGTCTCCATGGGAGAATAGCAGCCTGCATTGCTGCGAAAGGTGGATATACACTGTACTAGTGCCGACATTGTGCATGCTCTGTTGCCTGTGTCTATGTGCCTGTGGTTCTGTCAGTGTGATCATGTGATGTATCTGACCCCAGGAATGTGTCAATAAAGTTGCCCCTTCCTGGGACAATGAATTCACGGTGTTCTTATTTCAATTTCCAGGAGTGTTTTTGTGTGTTTGTTGCTAACAATAAAATTACATAGTGATGAGCGGTGATGTTGGAATGGGCACTATAGTAGTAGAATGAATAGTCATAACGTTGCTTGGATGTAATCTGTTACATAAATTAAGGTGCACTGAAATATCCATACATCCTTACATATTATAAAAATGAAAGTACAGTCGTTGACAGAATTCGTGAGGCCCCTAGTACCATCGTTAAGCTGAACTGCACAGCTTTGCTCTCTGTTAACGCAGTATAACAAGTAAGGAGAAGAAATGTTATGAACGAGTTATCTACAGCCGTGAAATCGGAAAACCATCTGAACATTGTCAAACTGGTTTAGATAGTGTGGGAGAATCCTTTTCTGCTGATTAATTTATCTCTTTTACTTATCTGCTGTGTTCAATGAATTAACAAAAACGTTATTTTTTATGCACTGTATTACTACAAATGAATTTCAAGTTATATGTTTTAAAGACTTCGGTAACTCGATGTCACAGTGGGGAGTTTCCACCACACAGTACTATCGTCATCCCAGTCCCAGTGCGAAGAAATCCTCAATTAGCACCCAGAAATGTTATCGAAAAGCTGAAAGCTCACAAATGATATAGTTTCAGGAATAGAGTATAAAAACGAAAATAAAAAAGTCCACAAACCACTTGAAATGAAACATGTCGGTTTTCCCGGCAACATACGGTTTCATCTTATTTTAACAAGCGTAATATCATTTAGCAGTCTTGAAGGACGCGGAATGTGGTGATTACTTTCGGTAACATATGAGTTTCTCAGTCCGTAGGAATTGGCAGAGCTACGTTTCTTGATCGGAAATACTGAACGAACGCCATATTCCATGAGCGGGCGTAAAATCACATCAGCAGTTTCCCTAAACTATATCTTGCAAGGGAACCCGCGATAGATTTCTGTCTTAAACCTCAATAGTTTCCGAGAAAATGACAATCAAAGGTCTGACACTGCTGCATCAGATATCCTGAATAACATAAAACCAAGAAAGTCAGTAGTGCAGCGGCTGAGGGCACGGTTTCGTATTTTTGTGCTCTATGTTCAAATCCAGTCATGTCTTTTTTTTTTGTTATTCATGTGCGGTTTTCACAGAATTTCTTGGTAGTCAGGGGCTCATACTGTTAGCCAATACCCGGGTTCGATTCCCAGCGGGGTCAGGGATTTTCTCTGCCTCGTGATGACTGGGTGTTGTGTGATGTCCTTAGGTTAGTTAGGTTTAAGTAGTTCTAAGTTCTAGGGGACTGATGACCATAGATGTTAAGTCCCATAGTGCTCAGAGATATTTGAACCATTTTGTTAGCCAATAAACACATTGCAATAAAACTTAGAAAGTGTATTTTCGTGCAAACATACATTTTTTTTAAATCGAACATTAACAAACTAAAAGTAGGGTAAATTAGAATGTCAGTGGTGTTTGTTGCAGGATTCTAGGGCGAGTCGTTTACGAGATATCGTATTTTGAAAAGTTCCCATACAGACACTTGTGGTAGCACACACTAAAGAACAACACAAGTAAGTACACTAGTTATGTGTATCCTGATCAGTAACGAGACAACTGACCATCACAGTCTGTGTTCAAAATGACCACCGGCAGCGACAGTACATGCTTCCAGTCTGATATGGATCGACTGCTGCTCACGTGCTAGCATTTCAGCGGAGATGCCCTTGTACGCCGCCGTAATGTGTCGTTGCATATCATCACGTATCGTTGGTATGTCCTCGTAGACAGCGTCTTTCAGCTTTCCCCACAGAAAAAGTCCAGGCGTCAGATCCGTGGGACTTACCTACCAAGATACAGGTCCCCTGCATCCATTCTAACGAGTTAGAAACAATTCGTGAAGACACGCTGTAGTATTCGAGCACTATGATCTGGACAGCCATCTTGTCGGTACCACAGGTTCCTCCTTGTCTGCAGAGGAACGTCTTCTAACGTCCGTGGGAGATGGTCTTTTAGGAAGCTACAATACTTGTGCGCGTTCACTGTTACGTCTGTGAAGAACGTGCCTATGAGCTGATGATTTCCTATTCCATACCACACGTTTACATTCCATGGATGCTGACGTTCCACATGACGAAGCCACCGGATATTGACAACAAAATTGTTCAAATGGCTCTGCGCACCATGGGACTTAACCTCTGAGGTCATCAGTCCCCTAGAACTCAGAACTACTTAAACCTAGTTAACCTAAGGACATCACACACATCCATGCCCGAGCAGGATTCGAACCTGCGATCGTAGCTGTCTCGCTGTTCCAGACTGTAGCGCCTAGAACCGCTCGGTCACAGGGGCCGGCGCCATGCCTGGTAATTGTAGCTTCAGCACTAAACAAGAGACAAACTAACACTGGAATATCCTGTCTTAATGGTCATGTGCAGAAACTAACACGATTTTCATAATCGTTTCTTCTCAGCTTCTAATGGAGAGAGATGGGTTAGGGATGAAATCCATGCCAATGGAGAATGCATACGACACTTGGGTGACACACGCCACTTCCTCTTGTGATTGCGCGGGAACAAACGTGTGGGTTAACTGCAACAGCTACAACAACATTAATTTCTCCCTCTTCTGTCATCTCTTGTTTTCTTCTGTTACGTTCTCTATGTGTTACACTACCACTTCCACGTAACTGGCTGAAGAAGTTGATAAATAATTGCCGATGTGGTTGACGTCTTTTGGGAAATGTTGCCACGTACACTGTTAGGTGTCAGGCAAATCCAACACCTTCCATGAAAACCCTGACATGATAAGCAAATCCAGTAGTATATCACATAGCTCCGAATAAATCGTGACATTAAATTAACCAAAGTAATACGAGTAACAAGTGAGCAAATGGAATACCACAGACTAACACAAAAATGCCTAAATGCATGTCATACCTTCCCACTGTGAGACAGACGCAGTTCCGAGAAACGAGAACAGAAGCCGAGAGCAGAACGGTGTTAAGCTGGAAGGCCCTACGATAAGGGACGGACGGACACCCACGTCGCCAGCTAACCGCTAGGACCACACCACCCGCAAGTTTTAGCGTGAGACTTTTTCGCGTCTCTGTTACGTCAGGACCACCCCCCAGCCAATGTTAAAAGCTAGAGCCCTCCAGAAGAACAGTATAGATCTTACGATAACATTAAAAGGACCACACCAGCTGCAAGTTTTAGCATGAGACTTTTTCGCGGCTCTGTTACGTTGCAAACTTTAAAAACATTGCCCTACCACGAAAAGTATAACGTTTCTCATTGGATAGACAGAATTTTTGTAGGCGGAGCTTAAGGTTAACATTGAGACCCTGATTGGTCAGATGAAAACACAGCCAGATAGTTTTTTTTTAAACTAACTTCGGTAAATTGTAGTAAGGAGAAGTTAGGAGAGAGTTGCTTCAGAGACGGCGAGGTGAGCAGAGCTGTGCTGCCCGCCGCCCCCTGACGAACACCGACAAGGTAATGAACGCACGCGATGCCACATAACAGCGCATAAAGCTTCACTCAGAACTGCAGAAGTCTCATCTGTTACACCCCCTTTTTGCGTAATACTAGTGTCGATCGTCAATTAAAGCTCATGGTGTTCACATTTGCCACTTCAAGTAAAAATCTGAAACGCTATGATTTTTCTGTTATATAGTTATTGAGAAGCCACATCAGCCACTGTAATTTACGACAAGTTAATTAAGTAATTAAAGATAATTGAGGGTCACTGTAGACCATTTTGATAGTTTTCTCTTTTGTGAAACTTAATTTAAACCTAGATTATAGATGTGATATGGCATAGGTCATCCTTCGATCCATTGTAGAACTTGGAAACCCACTCAGGGAATATCCGTTCACATTTTTGTTGAACGCAGTTGGTTTTTACCATCCTGTATTAAAACATTTCCCTTTATCAATAGTGCAATTTATAAACAATGTTTTGTGAGTAGAATAAAATTTCCAATGGTAAACTTAACTGCTTTTTCGACGTTATTTTACCGGCTAACTAAAAACAGGAAAGCCTTGAACCCCTTCCACTAAATTTAGTTAGTATTAAGATTATTTTACAGGGAGTGCAGTGGAGCTGACGCTGAAATCATTAAGTATTTGGTTATATCATCGCTAGTCTCACTGAACTCTTCTGAATTCTACATGTCATGTGTGGTCTGGCGTCTCCTTACCAGCAACAGGTCCCAGGTTCAAACTAGTCAATTCCCTAAAAAACACGCTCAGAGCGTCGTTGTGCGAAAGTGGTAGGGAGACACGATATAGAACAAACAAACACCACTCAGAATGTTAGAACACCATACAAGAACGAATTGCATTCTTCCTACACTCTCCATACACCATGAGCATATCGGCTTTTTCAGCATTGGTAAATCCCATCATCCATTCAAGACCTACTGGTTGGCCTGTCACACGCCGAGAAAGGTGGTGCAGTGGTTAGCACACTGGACTCCCATTCTGGCCATCCTGATTCAGGCTTTCCGTTATTTCCCTAAATAACTTCAGGCAAATGCCGGAATGGTTCCTTTGAAAGGGCATGGCCAATTTCCTTCCCTGTCTCTTCTGATCGTTGTCGATGGGACGTTAAACACTAATCTCCTCATCCTCGTAGGACTGTATCACAATAACTGACTAGCAAGTCCCAATGCATTCGGGAACAACACAAGCATACTGTAAGCAAACATAAGAATATCGTACCTAGCAACTATGTAGGTTGAGTGGAACGAACATGTATCGTTGTGGACATTTTTCAAAATACGATCTCTCATAAACGACTCCAACTAGAATCCGGCAACAAACCCTACTGATATTCTAGCCGGTCGGAGTGGCCGTGCGGTTCTAGGCGCTGCAGTCTGGAACCGAGCGACCTCTGCGGTCGCAGGTTCGAATCCTGCCTCGGGCATGGATGTGTGTGATGTCCTTGGGTTAGTTAGGTTTAATTAGTTCTAAGTTCTAGGTGACTGATGACCTCAGAAGTTAAGTCCCGTAGTGCTCAGAGCCATTTGAACCAATTGGATATTCTAATTCCACCTAATCTAAATTGTTAACAGGCATTGTTCCATTTAAAAAGTTTATATTCTTAAAAAATACACTTTCTATTTATTATTACAATCTGTTTATTGGCTAACAACAGGAGCCACTCTGTGAAAACCGCACATCAATAGCACATTTCATATCTGCCATATTTTCGGTCCAAGTTTTAAGTGATTCATCCTGAAGATAATGAAGCAGCAGAAGTCATGGGATAGCAATATGCACATAAACAGATGGCGGTTGTATCGCAAACACAAGGTATAATACGGTGATGCAGTGACGGTGCTGTCATTTGTTCTCAGGTGACTCATGGGGAAAGGTTTCCGACGTGATTATGGCCGCAGAACGGAAATTAGCAGACTTTGAAAGCGGAATGATACTTGGAGATAGATGCATGGGACATTACAGTTTGAAAATCGTTAGGGAATTCAATATTTCGAGATATAAAGTGTCAAGACTGAATCGAGAATACCAAATTTCACGTATTACCTCTCACCACGGACAACACAGCGGTCGACAACCTTCACTTAACGACTGACAGCAGCGGCGTTTGCATAGTGTTGTCAGTGCTAATAGACAAGCAACACTATGTAAAATAACTGCAGAAATCAACGTGGGACGTACGACGACCATATCTGTTAGGACAGTGCTGCGAAATTTGGCGTTAACGGGCTGTGGCAGCAGACGACCGACCCAAGAGTCTTTGCTAATAGCACGGCATCGTCTGCAGCTTCTCTCCTGGGCTTCTGATCGTATCAGTTGGACCCTAAACGTCTGGAAAACCGAGGCCGGGTCGGATGAGTCCTGATTTCAGCGGGTAATGGGAGGATTCGAGTGTGTTGCAGACCCCATGCCCCCCATGTTGTCAGCAAGGCACTGTGCAAGCTGGTGGCGGGTTCATAATGGTGTGGGCTGTATTTACATAGACTGGACTAGGTTCTCTCATTCAGCTCAAATAATCATTGACTGGAAATGGTTATGTTCGGTTACCTGGAGATCATTTTCAGACATTCATGGACTTGGTTTTCGCATATTTTTATTGATCACAGTGCACCAAATCATCGGCCACAATTGTTCACGATTGGTTTGAAGAACATTCTGGGCAGATTGAGCAAACTATTTGCCCAATCAGATCGCCCAATGCGAATCCTATCAGACATTTATGGGACATAATCGAGAGATCAGTTCATGCACAAAATCTTGCAGCAGCAACACATTCGCAGTTATGGACAGCTATAAAGGCAGGATGGCTCAATATTTCTGCGGGGGACTTCCACCGACTTGCTGAAGCCACACCAGTTCGAATTGCTACACTATGCAGAGGAAAAGAAGGCTCGACGTGATATAGGAGGTATCCCATGACTTTTCTCACCTCATTGTGATGTACACTTATTTATTCTTACACCCCTGATACCACAAACCGCAGTCGGTTTTTGGCCTCGTCGAGTAGCCTCTTCCACAGTATTCTGTCTTCGGCACCTTCTTTCCTTGGTGCCAGAACCTGGAGATCCTTGAGAACCTGCTCTCTCCATCTCATTTTCGGCCTGCCTAGAGGTATCGTCTTTTCCGGTTTATGCTCTGAGACTTCTCGCTGTAAAGATCCCTGCTCTCTTTTATGTACATGGCCGGCCCATCTTTGTCTTCTTGTCTTGGCTTATGCAATTACATGTGGTTCATTATGTAGCTGCCTGAGTTCCTTGTTCTTTCTTCTTCGCCATTTTCCCCCCACATAAGTTGGTCCAAATATTTTCCGCATGATTTTATTGTCAAAAACTTTTGTCTTTCTCTCCGTGTATTTATCTATTCTCCATATTTCCACCTCATATAATAATACTGGTCTGAGTATGGTTTTATATATTCTTACCTTAGTTCCTCTTGAAAAAATTTTAGGTGACAGTAGTTTGTTGGTTGAGTATGATGCTCTGGATGCAGCTTTGATCCTCGCCTCTATTTCTTGTTTGTCATCGTTTTTGTTGTTTACTACTGCCCCCAGATATTTGAACTCATTTACTTCTTCAAACATGCGGTTATCGATCTGCAGAGTTTCCCGTATTTTTGTTCTGTTATTTCTTTATACCCCCATGAATTTGGTTTTTTCATCGTTTACTTCTAATCCAATTTCCTTTGTTTCTTGAAAGACTCTTTTTGCCAATATTTTAAGTTCGTCCGGATTTTCAGCGATTAGTTCCCTGGTCACCTTCAAAAACCAATACATTTATTTATCATCCTGTTTTAATACCCTTTTCTGCTTCACTTGCTGCGTCCAGCGCTTCCTATATATATAAATTCATATGCTAATCTTTTACTAAAGAGAACCTAATTTGAACTGAACTGTAACTGGTCTAAATACAACTTTTCTTTATATTAAATGCGCAACTGAAATAAAACATTTATCTGGCCCTAATCAAAATTTCCACTTACCTCGCGTCCTGTCAACATTGTTGCAGATGTCTCTAAAGCACAACCGCAAACAGCAAGCAGAAGTGGTTAAGCTATATTTCTATTTTTAAATAAAATTTCCTAGCAATTTTCAAACTGTTGCATACCATATGGTGGAATGTGGTAATGCTTATGATAAACCTTCAAACAGTGGGATTCGGACAGTAACTATTCCTATGAATTGATATTCCAAGACAACGATTTTAGAATGAGGTGTGTTGTCAAAAAAACAGTGTAAAACTTCGCGTGATCTTCACATGTAACATTGGTCTGAAAAGTACAGTGCTTAACAAAGTGAACAATGATTTTAAAAGGGTACCACGTTAACACAGAATTTCTATAAAAAAGAGATAGCTTAATCGGATAATATGTTAATGTATGACTCAGAGGAGTGGGGTGGTCGTCCTCTCAGCTCTGAGCGAGTGAAAAAAATTAACTAGCTGCCAATAATTATTTCAATAAATTAGGTGCGCAGTGCTGCGGTCTTATCTCAATCTTCTTCTCTTCAAAAATAATAACATTATTCAAAATTTATATTCCTTTAGCCTCTGAGTATGTACATCATATCCGTCCTTGCTGTCCATTACAATATATTTTTCTTCATATAACAGATACCATTAAAAGTCTACACAGCGCTGCTAAATATGTCCATCACCTTCCACACTTCATCTAAGATTGTATCAGACTGCGCAGAGGCGAAGACTGTGCCACAACAAGACCAAAGGTTGTTTAACAGTAACATAACTCGCTCTCTCTCTGACGTGGGTATCGATAACATACAAAAATCAAAATGAATTGCCCACATTAAGTAGTGCATTCCCCAAGGTTATATATCATAAAAACATTAAAAGCGTGTAGTCAGACACCACGAGCGAAGTGGTAAAGTTGTATGGCACATCCACATATTTTAGTGTGTAGTGAGAAAATCATTACGGAAAGATACCTTGTTAACGGCGCTAAATGCCTCGCGACCTGGCGATAATTTCGCGTCAGACCAGGCATGTCAATACATATTTTCGACAGCTGGAGCCCGCAGTTGATTACAGATCTGGAGTGTATTTCATTAATTGCATCGCTTCTACTTGTGGTTTCCGTTTGGTGTGCGATAGCAGTACGACTCTTCTGTAATGAGCGAATGTAGTTCTTCACTTGCCAGTAAAAGCATGCACTGTAGGGTTGGCAGGCAAAACGGCACATACTTTGGTAGAATTACTTATAACGAACACGTCAATAGTCCGTTAATCTCGCTGAAGACAAGATTTTTACCTCTTCTGTGAAAGAGCCACTAGCAGGCAGGTTGATAGTCGGGACAACTCCTCTATACGTTTTCTCGCTACCTTGATTCTGTACCGCGTAGCTGTAAGTGAAAAACATGCTGAATTGCAATTGTTACAGCTTGGTTTTCCTGCTTCTATCAATTGTATTGACTTAACTGTTGCACTGAACAGTTATTTATCTGAATTTTGTTATGTATCTTGACTATGCTTTATTTGCATACTTTTGGGGTACTCGTGTAGCGCTTTTTCAGTACGACTGTGAACTGAACGTAATCATAGACAGTTTCGAAGGCGAAAGTGCGTATTATCCTGCTAACGTCTGACAATGTGGGCTACTTTGTTACACTAATAAAGACGTTTTCGTATTTGGCGATTGTTCACTATGTACTGGCGATTTCAAAACGGAAATTTTTATGGAAAAATGATTCAAATGGTTCAAATGGCTCTGAGCGCTATGGGACTTAACATCTTAGGTCATCAGTCCCCTATAACTTAGAACTGCTTAAACCTAACTAACCTAAGGACATCACACACATCCATGCCCGTGGCAGGATTCGAACCTGCGACCGTAGCAGTCCCGCGGTTCCGGACTGCAGCGCCTAGAACCGACGGCCACCGCGGCCGGCTATGGAAAAAATGATTTAGGTTTTATCTTGAATGGTAAATTCCATTCATCAACTTCATTTCATCTAAATTCGTTGCCTTGCCAATGCCTAGCTTTTTCCAGTTATTCCGCAGTGTTGTAAGGAGAGACTTGTCCAATTTACATGCCGATTTGGCTTTCTGGTTTTATCCTATTTATGTGATCCTCAGCTATTTAGTTAAGCAAGAGCCGATAAGGAACTGTATCAGCAGACAAGTTGATATGCACAGGATCCATCTTCCAAACGTTATTAGGCCTTTCCAATAATCTTCAAGATGAAATGAAATTACAGTTAACGTTTTCCACTGAGCCAAATCAGGCCAAAAGTGTCGTTGTATTAGAATTAGAAGTCTGTTTTAACAATTACACTTCTCTAATTCTCATATGAATGTTGTGATAGTCTACAGGGGTCATTAGCGAGAAATAACCGGAAAATAAACTACGGGGAAAACGCGTCAACTGCGAGATACTGCATAGAAATTCCGTCCTACACTCGTCTAGGATAGCCTCGACTTGTTACTTTGGTTCCCCTCTGTCTTATGTTATCTCAGATTGAAAAGCTCAGTCTTCAGGTGCTTCTCATTTTTATTGAAAAAGCACCACCAGCAGTTGTATCGTAATCGTTACGAGTAGACGATGCTTTTCGTCTCTTTGGTTTTTGTAGAATGAATCGCCATTTTGCTTAAGAATGACATATTTGACAAATTACTGTCGGTATTGTTCCTTTTTAGTTTCTCATTTTAATCACAACTGCTTCTTTTTTCAGGTTATCAGAATTAGGAATCGAACATGCACTGCAATGATTTACTTGTTTAATTATCTTGGCGGCTTTCGAGTCCTATTTTTCGGCCATTACGAAAGAGTTGTTGGACGGTTTGTTTTTCTGAGTTGAAACTATATGTTATTCACAGTTCATGAAATTTGATTACAATCTGCGAGCATCCACAAACATTTATTGTTGTCTTTTCATTTGTGTCATTTCTTATTAGAGGTGGCGCGAATGCAAGCATTCATAAGGAAAAATGTTTTCAGGTATATATTATTAAAATAAATGTCATTTACTCACAATGGTAACAGCATCTGGTGATGCTGAAAGACAGAATCGCTTTCGGTGAATGAGTTATTTAATCTGCAGTTCGCTTAAGGCAGGAAAACAAAAATGCCGACGACAGCTACCGAGGTATTTCTGCTCCCAGTCAAAGCTGTGGCATCCGGCGACGCCGCGTTTCTAAGGGCGATCTTCGCCAGTGCCAGCCAGCTCAAGAAACACATCGTCTGAGCAAACGTGTTCTGCCTGTCACTAGTACAATGGAGAATTGGCAACATTACAGAATAAGTTTGGCAACCAAGTGCCCTCACTTTAAATCCTGGATTCCATCAAAATTGTCCTGGTAGATTCACTCGATATTTTCGTGTTATTTAGATTAAATAATCTGAATTATTCTCACTAACGGACATGAGATAGAAGTACCAAATACCTGTTTTGGAGTCCAGGAAACTCGTTCCTACAAAAAGTTCAGCTTACTCTGTCAATTAAGTTGTGAATAACTCTCTTGCTTAGCCACGATTTGAACAAGAAGGGAGTCTGATGCAGTTGTATGATACCGTAGCGTTAAAGGTTTCTCCCTTGAAGCGGAAGCCAGTTTTAGTTTTCGGTTCTAACGTCGCTGCAGACAAGATTTGTATATGTTCTGTAAAAGAGCTACAAGCACAGAGCTCGACAATTAATAAAAAAAAAGCACAACTCCTCTCCCATACGCTTTCTCGCTACCTTGATTCTGTACCCTGTAGATCTAAAGTGAAAAATTTGCTGGATTGCAATTCTTACAGTCGGCTTTTCGTTCTTCTGTGAATTTTATTGGTTTAACTGTTGCACTGAACAGTCAGTTATCCGGATTTTGTTATGTACTTCCGCGGCTACTACTTTTGAATATTTTTGTAGTAGTCTTGTAACGCTTTTTCAATGCAACTGTGGACTGGATGCAGACACAGGCAGTTTCGAAGGAGAAAGTGCGTATTATCCTCCTGTTTCGTGACAATTTTAGGTACTTTGTTTTATTAACAGTAACTTATTTTCGTAAATTTATTATGATCAGTTGTAAGTCTTTTGTTTTAGTGCAGTGCATACTACATAGCTTTTTTTCGTCAATTTATTCAACAAAGCAAATACATGTAGGAAATAAGTTAATCAGCAGCAATGTATTCTTCCATATTTATCTAAATGTGGGAGAGTCTGACAGTACTCGGAAAGCTTTTCGACTTTCCGCGTGTATACAATACGCTGGTAGCACTTCGTCCCTTTGCAGTTTATACGGTGTTAATAGACAATAAAGCTATGCAGTTAGTAGTACTAGTAGCTTCATTTATCCGTAGATCTCTTTTTACAAGGATATAAGACATGTCAAAGTATTTACAAGTTTAGACTAATTTAAAATATGCTAATTCGTATACACATACATTTACAGACTTCTAGTTAGAGACTATCATTAGATTTACTCCTGGTATATAATACTTCTTTTGCAAATAACTTATTAAATAATGTAATGCCATACTGTTCACTCATATCTCACTATCAGTCACTGTACACACTATACACACATTGTTTCGTAACACTTCACTGACTACACACACACACACACGCACACACACACACACACACACACACACACACACACACACACACCGGTGCTCTCTGGGCCATTTTCCGTACCACAACTTCCCATTTGCTGCCCGCATCTCGTGGTCGTGCGGTAGTGTTCTCGCTTCCCACGCCCGGGTTCCCGGGTTCGATTCCCGGCGGGGTCAGGGATTTTCTCTGCCTCGTGATGGCTGGGTGTTGTGTGCTGTCCTTAGGTTAGTTAGGTTTAAGTAGTTCTAAGTTCTAGGGGACTGATGACCATAGCTGTTAAGTCCCATAGTGCTCAGAGCCATTTGAACCATTTGACCCCATTTGCTATCCTGAAAAACTGAGTCAGCATCCCTCTATAATGAGTGAGATGTTGAGCTCAGAAAGAGGAAGAGGTGTTAGTGTTGTGCTATGCATAGCTTGGGGGTAAGTATTTATATAACAGGAAAAACGAAGGGGAAAAAACGTAGTCTGAAGGTGTTATGTGGAATGTTGGATTTTTAGAATGATTATTATTATTTGTTTGTGTAACTTTTTCTTACCAAACCCCTACTCTATTTTATCTAAGTAATTCTTCAATGTATAAAATGTATTGCATAACAGCTACTTTTTACCTGCCTTTTTAAATAAGTGTAGCAATTTCTTTAATCTCTTTTGCTAATTTATTGTAAAGTTTTATTCCTTGGTAGAAAATGCTGGTAGAAAATGCAGTTCAGCAGACTCATAACCTTAGGAGTCTAGCGAATTCTGTATGTTCCACATCTCCTCCTAAACTACTGGAGCAATTTCAATCAAACTTGGTACACGTGTCACTTACTGCCTGGAAACAATCGCTGTTGGTGTAAGAACCATCTACTTACGAAAGAGGTCGGGGTGGAAAAACAGTTTAGCCCATGGCGTGTGAATACCCAGACTTATTCATCCAGTATTTGAGAGATCACTTAGTGACTTGCAACGAACTTTACACGTAATTTCAAATCTTTACGAAACTTTCTCTCGCTGACAGCCTCCACAAAATGATGAACGGTAAAAAGTTTATCGCTTATTACATTTTCGCTGTTCATTCAGTAAAAGTGCCGAGTGAAACATGGCGTTTCAGTCTATTATTCCTTTACTACTAACTGTACTTGCGACACATTTTGCAGACGCCATTTACATAGACCACTGAACGTACCTGCCAAATTATGATTATAGAATACGTAGCTCAGAAGATATGACGTCATGAACACTGAGATACGTGAAAAACTACCGTATTATGCATGAAGCCTAAATTGATTAGTTCTTTGCTACTAACTGTATTCACAACACATTTCACAGACTGTATTCACATGTGTTGCTCAATGTCCCTACAAAATTGTATCATTGTACGGCACGTAGTTCAGGAGATACGACGCCATTAAAAACTGAGCTCCGTCGAATTCCCTCTGCAGGGCGAAATTCGCTAGAGATACAGGTGGAATGTGTGTATAAATACGTGTTAAATCTGTTACATATATGAGAAATATATATTTACATGTGTATACGCGGGCAAAGCCACAGGTAAAAAATCTCGTCCTAAACCCCTGGAATGATTGAAATCAGATTTGGTACACATATTGTTGACGATCTGAGATGAATATTGTGTGGGTAAGAACGATCAGCTTCCTGTTGGAGTGGGACTGATAACGTGAAGAAAGAGGAGGGAAACTCTATACATCGTCCCAGGAATATCGGTTAGAAGATTTTCTAAATCTGGAGAATGACTGAGTTTCTAATTTAAATAAATGTTATATCGATTATTTATTTCAGTTACAGTTACTATATGATATACGACATTGCCGATTTGTGCCGTTATCGATGACCAAGACATCGCAAAAAATTTGAACAAAAATAACATATATGTAGAAAGAGGCCTACTGAGGCTCTTGTGAAGAAGTCATTAGATAAA
The DNA here is from genome assembly GCF_023864345.2 of Schistocerca serialis cubense. Classification (NCBI taxonomy): domain Eukaryota; kingdom Metazoa; phylum Arthropoda; class Insecta; order Orthoptera; family Acrididae; genus Schistocerca; species Schistocerca serialis. Next base: position 315,081,084 of record NC_064640.1, on the reverse strand, counting down.
GCGTAACTATCTGCATAGATAATGAAATATTGTGGACAGCAATCGGCGGTCACTACATAAGAAGATTTGGTGTGACCAAGCAAATAAACAGTTTAATCACATATATTTATTGGTATGTTGCGTCAGTGTTGTAGACATACACCTGTTGATGCGCATCGTATCACATCGGGACGGGTTACTGGTAGGATACCGGATGTGATGCCTACAAAGCGCCCATCCACCTGCTCGCAAAGGACGCGTGTTCCTGAAGCTGCTCAGTATTGAGAGTGGAACAGGTTAGTGAGGAGAAACACTTTCTCTCTTGAAAGTGCTTTCCTACAAATGGAATATTTCTGTTTTTAGTGTTTACTACGTAGTAAATATTTCAACAGTAGAAGTGGAAGGGTTAAGGAGTAGTGTAATGCTATCATATATAGTAGTTTTCGGATAGCGATACGTTGATGTTGACAGGTTTGGTTGTAATTTTCTGCGTTTTAAGCGATCTGAGTTACAAGCAATCCTACAAACTGTATGAACGCGGTGTGCCTGTTCTTTCGGACTTCTCCGGAAGAACAGACACTACGCAGAATCCTGTGATGCAAATTATGTGAATTTAGGAAAAAGGAGCAGAAAGAAAACGAAAGGAAAGGGACTATTGATATCAGCTACATCACGACTGTGTGCGATATCAGCGGCGATGAGTGAACGTATGTGCCGGACCGCATAAACATCAACATGGTCCTTTTTAGAAGCTACGTATTCTACGCCCCTACTTTGCGTTCTCCTGTGACGTGATGAAGGGGGGATGCGACATCTACACATGCGTGAGTAAGACAGTAAAGAGTTCCTGTAATACCCCTCAGTTCGGCTGATCCCTCGGTGGCACCCACCCATCTTTACTGAGAATTTTAAAAATTAACCTGTAGAGACAGGACCCGTGACGAGAGTACCAGGTGTCCGCAGGCAGGCTACGGAGCTGCTGCCTTGCTGCTACGATTCTGCTCTTGCGCCTGATAGTACGAGGGCAGTTCAATAAGTAATGCAACACATTTTTTTCTGAAACGGGGGTTGTTTTATTCAGCATTGAAATACACCAGGTTATTCCCCAATCTTTTAGCTACACAACACTATTTTTCAAGGTAATCTCCATTCAATGCTACGGCCTTACGCCACCTTCAAATGAGGGCCTGTATGCCTGCACGGTACCATTCCACTGGTCGATGTCGGAGCCAACGTCGTACTGCATCAATAACTTCTTCATCATCCGCGTAGTGCCTCCCACGGATTGCGTCCTTCATTGGGCCAAACATATGGAAATCCGACGGTGCGAGATCGGGGCTGTAGGGTGCATGTGGAAGAACAGTCCACTGAAGTTTTGTGAGCTCCTCTCGGGTGCGAAGACTTGTGTGAGGTCTTGCGTTGTCATGAAGAAGGAGAAGTTCGTTCAGATTTTTGTGCCTACGAACACGCTGAAGTCGTTTCTTCAATTTCTGAAGAGTAGCACAATACACTTCAGAGTTGATCGTTTGACCATGGGGAAGGACATCGAACAGAATAACACCTTCAGCGTCCCAGAAGACTGTAACCATGACTTTACCGGCTGAGGGTATGGCTTTAAACTTTTTCTTGGTAGGGGAGTGGGCGTGGCGCCACTCCACTGATTGCCGTTTTGTTTCAGGTTCGAAGTGATGAACCCATGTTTCATCGCCTGTAACAATCTTTGACAAGAAATTGTCACCCTCAGCCACATGACGAGCAAGCAATTCCGCACAGATGGTTCTCCTTCGCTCTTTATGGTGTTCGGTTAGACAACGAGGGACCCAGCGGGAACAAACCTTTGAATATCCCAACTGGTGAACAACTGTGACAGCACTACCAACAGAGATGTCAAGTTGAGCACTGAGTTGTTTGATGGTGATCCGTCGATCATCTCGAACGAGTGTGTTGGCACGCTCCGTCATTGCAGGAGTCACAGCTGTGCACGGCCGGCCCGCACGCGAGAGATCAGACAGTCTTGCTTGACCTTGCGGCGATGATGACACACGCTTTGCCCAACGACTCACCGTGCTTTTGTCCACTGCCAGATCACCGTAGACATTCTGCAAGCGCCTATAAATATCTGAGATGCCCTGGTTTTCCGCCAAAAGAAACTCGATCACTGCCCGTTGTTTGCAACGCACATCCGTTACAGACGCCATTTTAACAGCTCCGTACAGCGCTGCCACCTGTCGGAAGTCAATGAAACTATACGAGACGAAGCGGGAATGTTTGAAAATATTCCACAAGAAATTTCCGGTTTTTTCAACCAAAATTGGCCGAGAAAAAAAATGTGTTGCATTACTTATTGAACTGCCCTCGTAGATCATACGGAATCGGAGAGTGGCAAAGGGGTTCCCAATCTGCTCGCGCCAAGGACGTCTCAATAAAGGTGGGCAGGTGCCACAGAGGGTTTCTCCGAGCTGGAGTATTTTAGAGGGAGTCTTTGCAGTCTTATTCATGCATGTCTCAATATCGCATTTCCCCGTGATCACGCCCAGGAGGACACAAAATAGGAACACTGAAAAATCACCGAGCGAGGTGGCGCAGTGGTTAGACACTGGACTCGCATTCGGGAGGACGACGGTTCAATCCCGCATCCGGCCATCCTGATTTAGGTTTTCCGTGATTTCCCTAAATCGCTCCAGGCAAATGCCGGGATGATTCCTTTCAAAGGGCACGGCCGACTTCCTTCCCCGTCCTTCCCTAATCCGATGAGACCGATGACCTCGCTGTCTAGTCTCCTTCCCCAAAACAACCCAACCAACTGAAAAATCATATGTGCCCTTAGCTGCTTCGGATCACCATCAAATTTTGTCGAATGGTTCTGAACGTTTCCTAGTGGTCCCAACGAGCACACGAGAGCAAAACTCGCTGTGGCGCTGTGCTTCAAACGGGTGCCATCACGTTCGTGGGGATGCAGCCCCACTATGTCCTTCGAGAAGGGTTGCAACGTCCGAGGATGTCAGCAGTGTCAAAGGTTGTCAAGAACATCTCCCTGTTGCTCATCGCACTGAGAACTGTCGTTTCAGACCGCGAAATGTATGGGAATTAACACTCCAGGGAAACAGATGGTTTCATTGACGCCCTTTATGCCGCCCCTGCCGCCTTTTCGTACCGATTCCGAGCGGCGGTGTGTCTGGATTGTTTCCCTCGACCATTCATAAGAAAACTGCGTGATTTCAGTGCTGGGTGACGCGATTCTGACCTCCATCGCAGAGGTGTCGAAAGAAGAGTGAACTGTGGGTAAGATGGGCTGTGACGACCCACCGATCGTGTGACTTAGCCACGGAGGCATTGGGCAGAATTGTAGTGAGATTGGGTGCCAATGTTATTTCATTAACCCATCTTATACGTCACATGAATTTCTGGGCTGTGGCCTCTTCTTCGTGGGCGTCAACACCTTTCTGTTTGAAACTTCGTCGAGCCCGAGGGTGACGCTGCAGAACGCCACGCATTTGCACTGTTACAGAGGAAGGCTGTACGCAACTTTGAGCCAAATTTCAAACTTTAGCGTCACAGTGAGTGGGAATCACGTATTTTCGAAAACGTGATCATCTAATTCTCTTGCGCAGTGTATTTGTCGAAATGTGGTGGTTGCCTGCGCACTCCAAAATAAACTGTTTGCACCAGGCATTATCTTCTGTTGGAATACTTTGCAGTAACTCAGTGAGGTTTCCAGAGGTTTCCAACCTACTCTCTCTTTCTTGGATAATCAGTTTGTGTGGTACAAATTAGAACACCAGATCTTTGTAACTGATGACGTTAACAGCGGCCATGCTAATCTCCAATCCCTTTTATATCAATCTGAAACAGTCACCGACTTTGTGCCAGCATATGTCACATTTTGATGATGTTTCCTTTGATAGTATTTGCTGGTGATCAGCTTCAGTGTAGCACATTACCAATAATTTTCATGAATCTTCGGAAGCGTTTCAACGACTCGTGAATGCATTTTATCCTCACAGCTTCCTTTCCCTTTACTTTCATTAATATCGTATGCATCTCTGTTCCTATCTTTTGCCTTTCTGTAATAAAAATTATGTTTATTCATAACTGCTTTCACGGTAAGCGAAGTATTCTCACTAACTATGTTTACCTTAGGGTATTCGATTTACGTGACGCATCTCGACATGTGTCTCGATGAGCTTGTACATGTCCTCATTTTGTCATTCCATTCACCATACTTTTTCATCACACGTTTTACTTCTTCCTGTGTCCGTATCTCGAAGACAATAGTGTCTTCGTACTTTTCTGAGAATTATATTGTACAATAAAATAAGTAAACAATTCAACTAAGCATTAGGTTTTTTTTCGTTTCATGTTGTTCGCGTGAAAAGACTTACTGTGTGTGTGTGTTTGAACGTTTCTTCGTATTTAATTGTTTGTTACCAAGAAGTCAATTTACAGAAAGTTTGAATATAACATGTTTCTAACAATAATAATATTAGCATGGCAAATGTTCGATTCGTTTCAGGTTTTTATGGAAAAATCTGGCAGAAAAGTACATGAAGGAGAGTCTTTGAGAAGTACTAGATCTCATAGCAGCTAATATATCCTATCTTTTCGAATCAGTAAACCTACAGGAGGACATCAGTGATCATAAGGCAGTGATAACATTAATGACTACAGGCATTAAAATCAATGTTACGAAAGGTGGGAAAAAGGTATTTGCTAAGCAAGAGTGAGTGAATAGAACTAGTAAAGTATATGAGCAGTCAGTATCGAATAGTTAACTCTGAGGACGAGAATGGGGAGCACAAGTGGATAAATTTGAAAAGCGTCGTGTATTACACGCTAGACTCATATGTGTCGAGTAAGCTTGTCAGGGTTGGGAAAGTTCTTAGTTGTTAAATAGCTATATTAGAAAGTTGCTATGAAGTCAGAAAAAGCTTTGTCACAGATTTAAACCAAATCAAAGCACTGAGGAAGTCAAGACGAGCATAAGGAGAGCAATGAAAAAGCGTTCAGTGAATTCGAATGTAAAATTTTGACCACTATTTCACTAAAAACTCTCAGAAGTTTTAGTTTTCCTAAAATCAGTATGCAGATCAACCTCATCTATCCAGTACCAAAACGAATATGGTAGAGACAAGGCCAAAGTACTGAAATAAGACTTCTGAAATTAATCAGAGGAATAACAACACAACCTGCTATTGGTCATTGAATTAAACCAACTAGGAAAGTTGAAAATCTGTGCTGGACCAGGACTCGAACCCAGATTCTTCCGTTTCTCGCGAACGGTCGCCTTGACCTACGCGGCCATAATAACACGCCTGTCAAATCTCCAACTTATCCACACACTACTGCCGTAGGGCCCCTGCCCATTACCATCCTTACTCGCAGCGATCGCTGATTCCCATAGGAGTCCGGGCGTGTTTGTGCATCCACATTGAAGTGATCATTGACCATCTCGCTCTAGTAGTTTCGGACCGAGCGAGGTGGCGCAGTGGTTAGCACACTGGACTCGCATTCGGGAGGACGACGGTTCAATACCGTCTCCGGCCATCCTGATTTAGGTTTTCCGTGATTTCCCTAAATCGCTTCAGGCACATGCCGGGATGGTTCCTTTGAAAGGGCACGGCCGATTTCCTTCCCCATCCTTCACTCACCCGAGCTTGCCCTCCGTCTCTAATGACCTCGTTGTCGACGGGACGTTAAACACTAATATCCTCCTCCCTCTAGTAGTTTCGGTACGGAAGCGCTGTAACAAATATGCCTGAGAAGGCCGTGCGCAGATTTGCGATATGCTCGTCTTGACTTCCTCAGTGCTTTGATTTGGTTTAAACCTGTGACAAAGCTTTTTCTGACTTCATAGCAACTTTCTAATATAGCTATTTAACAACTAAGAACTTTCCCAACCCTGACAAGCTTACTCGACACATATGAGTCTAGCGTGTAATACACGACGCTTTTCAAATTTATCCACTTGTGCTCCCCATTCTCGTCCTCAGAGTTGACTATTCGATACTGACTGCTCAGATTTGCGATATCGGGGGCGGGGGGTTTGGTTCTCGGTTCCTATCTGAGCTAGGAACATGGGGTACAAATCATTTATTTCAGCCCGAACTAGCTGCCATTTGTATAGCCATTCTAACATCTGTCTTACTGTACCTACATTACAGTATATTAGGCAAGGTTTGAACGACGAACCGGAGCTCGCCCCGAGGCAATCGGCTCAGCCAGTACCACAATTTGTACGTGCACCATTCGGATTTTACATTCAAAAGTATCACCCTTAAATAACTGCCGACTGGAGCGAGACTGGTGTTTCAAATTCGGTCCACCGATGTATCAGACCTATTTGAAAAAAAATTTGCTTCATTTGGATTTTACGCCAAAAAAAACTCGTTTTTCTGACAGGCTTTTGCAGTGCGCCACATCTCTACGTTAAACCAGTACGACTTGGTTTAAACTTTCCACAAAGGTAGATAAATGGGTAAGGTCAAAACGAATTTTTTTAAATCCAATAATCCATACACTTCTGAAACAGATTCACTGTGAATTGTGGGAGTACTGTTCTTCCTTTCTATAATCGGGCTGAGGGTTAATAAATGTAACTTATTACGTATAAATGTTCATTAATGTTGGAGTACACTGTTCTCGATAACACACTGGAAACGATGACAACCATAAAATACTTACGAATAACAATGTGGAATGACCTAAGAGAGAACGACCACATAGTATAAAAATCAGATGCTTGACTGAGATTCATTAGAAGAATTTTACTGGAATATAATTCACCCACGAAAGAAACATGAAGGAAGTAAATTATAAAACACTTGCTCTACCGATTCTGCAATACTGTTCATGAGTCTGGGCCCCTTCCCTGAGCATGTTAACAGAAGAGACAGAAGTTATCCAACGAACACCGGCCCGTTTCGTAGTGGGGTAATTTAGTAAGCGAGAGAGCGTGGCGGAAATTGTCAGAAAACTCCATTGGCAGATACTACAAAAGAGACGTTGTGTAAGATGAGGAGGATTACTGTTGAAATTCCAAGGGAGTACTTCCCAAGAAGAGTCGAGAAACATATAACTTGTTCCCACATACATCTCACGAACTTACCATGACGAGAACATGGAGGAAGTTAGAGATCAAACAGAGATTTACCGATTTTCGTCCTTCCTAAGCACCATTCAGGAATGGAACTAGAAAGAGGGGCATGAGATCAGGAATAGAAGTGTCCGGCACCACACACCGTAAGGTGTCTGCATTTATCTGTATAAATGCTTTAAGCTGACTAATAATTTATTATATTGTGCCTAGTAAGACTCTTCTACTTTATTTCGTCAACGTGACTTCAAATTCTACGAGGGACATTCGGAAAGTAAGTTTCGATCGGTCACGAAAGGGAAACCACTGTGAAGCTCCGATGAACCTTTGCACATATGTGTTCGGAAATGTCATCAATACGCCCGTCGATTGCGTCACGCCGCTCTGAGCGCACAGTGACCACGTAAATATGCCTAGAAAATATTCCTTCCCCCTACGAGTGCCGGGAGAGAAATTTCAAAACATGGTTCAAATGGCTCTGAGTACTATGGGACTTAACATCTGTGGTCATCAGTCCCCTAGAACTTAGAACTACTTAAGCCTAACTAACCTAAGGACATCACACACATCCATGCCCGAGGCAGGATTCGAACCTGCGACCGTAGCAGTCGCGCGGTTCCTGACTGAGCGCCTAGAACCAGAGAAATTTCGCGTAAACCTATGCAGCCTAGTGCAACGGCCTTGCCGCAGTGGCTACACCGGTTCCCGTGAGATCACCGAAGTTAAGCGCTGTCGGGCGTGGCCGGCACTTGAATGGGTGACCATCCAGCCGCCATGCGCTGTTGCCATTTTTCGGGGTGCACTCAGCCTCGTGATGCCAATTGAGGAGCTATTCGACCGAATAGTAGCGGCTTCGGTCAAAGAAAACCATCATAACGACCGGGAGAGTGGTGTGCTGACCACATGCCCCTCCTATCCGCATCCTCAACTGAGGATGACACGGCGGTCGGATGGTCCCAATGAGCCACTTGTGGCCTGAAGACGGAGTGCTATGCAGCCTACATAAAATAACAGTCATGTGTTTCCTTCTTCAAGTCAGTTCTCAGCCACATTCTCCAGGGCCAATGAAGATGCTCCTGCAGTATTTACGAAGGGAAGTGTTTGATCACCCACAATACAGCCCGTAACTGCCTCTGCTCACGTGAACCTCTGGGTATGAAGACAACATTTTGTCACAGGCAACGAACTGGAGACCAGCGTAGAGAATTGGGGGAAAGCACTGGCAGCTGCCCTCTGTGACGAGGGTATTGGAAAGTTGGTACAAAGCTACGGCAAATGTCTAAGTCGGCGCGGCACTATGAAAAGAAATAGCTGTAAGGTGTAGCTAATTAATGCAAATAAAACATTTTTTATTTTCGCAGTGGTTTCCATTTCGCGACCCATCAGAACTTACTTCCCGAATAGCTCTTGTATTTACTTGCAAACAAAGGATTTTTTCTAGGAGATATTGCTCATATGAAACCAGTAACGCTGAAATGAGGAAAAAAGAATAATACGCAACAGGAACGTGATGTGATATTAAAAGACAGAGCATACTAACAAATATTTTTGTTGTACAGACTTAGACAATAAAACTGACCGCTGGCCGGCCGCCACAGAGACTAAGTCCGAGTCATTCACTTAAGGTGTCCAATATAACTGACCGCCCCTGACAAATCTTAAGTTCGGCAATCTGCACAATGTAGCAACACTGTAAGATGCGGAAGTGTCAGGAGAAAGTGTTATCTACTTCCGAGAGGTTGTCGGACTACGTGAGCCCATGGTCTAGTGGCAAGCGTCGTGCGTTTTAAACTTATAGTCGCCTGTTCGCGTCCAACTGTATATCTTCTTTTTTTTTTTTTTTTTTTTTTCACCACAGTCGGTCTAAAGTTATGAGTCTGACTGAACATCGAAGACAATTCGCTTAACATTCTACGAATCAGCAATAACAAGTATTCCAGAAACAATTCCGCAGGATAGCTCGTGGCTGCGCCGCGATCATAACAGCTTACGCTCGAGGGCTTCCTCGCGCTGCAGCGGCTACCGGCCACCGGCCAGACGCCACCCGCCGCCTGAAATCCGGCGCCGCCCAGGTGAACGCGTCGCGCCGCTGTCAGTGTGTGTCTCAACTGTCATTTTCGAATTTGAAGTTCTAGTTATCATCTGGCAGTTAAGCAATGGATTTCGCAAACTTGAAAATTATGAACTACAGTTAAGCATTGTAAAATTGAGTCGTAAGTGGAAATAGGTGTAACATCTGCAACAACGTTTACTTTTGGTATAACAGAGGGGTGAATGCAGAGGAGGCAGCTAGAAGGATTTGAACTGTGTGTGGAGCGACTGCTTTTGGGAAAAATACGCCAGAAAAAGATATTCTTGTTTCAACGAAGATCGTTCTGGCATGAATGGTTTTCCACATTAAGGAAGTCTCGACTACTGATATATGTGATAGATTACCATTTTACCATCATGCGACATTTGCATTCAACAGAAGTCTGGTGTAGGAGTACTGCATGCTCTAATTACAAACAACAAAAATCAACGGAGTGACTATTATTGAACGTCATCAGGTCGCTCATTGAGTATTCCTATGCAGCATTGTTACTGGGGACGAGTTATGATGCCTTCATCGTTAGCTTCCTAAGAAGAAATGAAAGGCTGAGCCCCTCCAAAAGACATAAACACTAGCAAAGAGTGGTATGAACATAATACACTCCTGGAAATGGAAAAAAGAACACATTGACACCGGTGTGTCAGACCCACCATACTTGCTCCGGACACTGCGAGAGGGCTGTACAAGCAATGATCACACGCACGGCACAGCGGACACACCAGGGACCGCGGTGTTGGCCGTCGAATGGCGCTAGCTGCGCAGCATTTGTGCACCGCCGCCGTCAGTGTCAGCCAGTTTGCCGTGGCATACGGAGCTCCATCGCAGTCTTTAACACTGGTAGCATGCCGCGACAGCGTGGACGTGAACCGTATGTGCAGTTGACGGACTTTGAGCGAGGGCGTATAGTGGGCATGCGGGAGGCCGGGTGGACGTACCGCCGAATTGCTCACACGTGGGGCGTGAGGTCTCCACAGTACATCGATGTTGTCGCCAGAGGTTGGCGGAAGGTTCACGTGCCCGTCGACCTGGGACCGGACCGCAGCGACGCACGGATGCACGCCAAGACCGTAGGATCCTACGCAGTGCCGTAGGGGACCGCACCGCCACTTCCCAGCAAATTAGGGACACTGTTGCTCCTGGGGTATCGGCGAGGACCATTCGCAACCGTCTCCATGAAGCTGGGCTACGGTCCCGCACACCGTTAGGCCGTCTTCCGCTCACGCCCCAACATCGTGCAGCCCGCCTCCAGTGGTGTCGCGACAGGCGTGAATGGAGGGACGAATGGAGACGTGTCGTCTTCAGCGATGAGAGTCGCTTCTGCCTTGGTGCCAATGATGGTCGTATGCGTGTTTGACGCCGTGCAGGTGAGCGCCACAATCAGGACTGCATACGACCGAGGCACACAGGGCCAACACCCGGCATCATGGTGTGGGGAGCGATCTCCTACACTGGCCGTACACCACTGGTGATCGTCGAGGGGACACTGAATAGTGCACGGTACATCCAAACCGTCATCGAACCCATCGTTCTACCATTCCTAGACCGGCAAGGGAACTTGCTGTTCCAACAGGACAATGCACGTCCGCATGTATCCCGTGCCACCCAACGTGCTCTAGAAGGTGTAAGTCAACTACCCTGGCCAGCAAGATCTCCGGATCTGTCCCCCATTGAGCATGTTTGGGACTGGATGAAGCGTCGTCTCATGCGGTCTGCACGTCCAGCACGAACGCTGGTCCAACTGAGGCGCCAGGTGGAAATGGCATGGCAGGCCATTCCACAGGACTACATCCAGCATCTCTACGATCGTCTCGATGGGAGAATAGCAGCCTGCATTGCTGCGAAAGGTGGATATACACTGTACTAGTGCCGACATTGTGCATGCTCTGTTGCCTGTGTCTATGTGCCTGTGGGTCTGTCAGTGTGATCATGTGATGTATCTGACCCCAGGAATGTGTCAATAAAGTTTCCCCTTCATGGGACAATGAATTCACGGTGTTCTTATTTCAATTTCCAGGAGTGTATTTTACATCTGATAGCTCCAAAAGTGTGTTTTGGGCTACGAATTCTGCCCCAAGGGCTGTGTGCAACACAGCTGGAATTTGTTGCCAACAACTGAGACACCTTTCGGTCTCAGCGTAAGAAAATCGAGCAACACAACTACATCACATGTGCTACTGTATGATAACACACTTCTTGATTTGCGAAACAAAACTATCCAGGAGATTGAAATTAAAGTCGTCTCTCAAGCACTTGTATTGATAGAGAAGTCCTCTCTCAAACACTTGTCCCTCTCGTCATATATTCGTAAAGATTTACCTTTCCCGCTCTTGATCGATCAACCGTCAACGCAATTCATTTCTAGACGAAAATACTCTTAAAACTACTCTGGTATAATGATATCGTTGGAACCGGTAGGTTTCTACTGGCGTAGAATCTGTAAACAACTTTAGCATTGTCAGATCGTTTTAGATATCGTGAAAGAGAATTCTTTTGCTGATTAATTTCTCTTTGATGATTACTGTTGCGTTTAGTAAACTAATGGAAAATCCAATTAAAATATTCACTGTACTAATGCAAATTAAAAACAGCTTACTACAGAAACATCACGACTGCAGACTATCTTAATAAAGCATTAAGTATCTGTAAGACGATTGAGCCTATTTTAACACGAATTAGTAGGACATTACCGACTTTTGACTGCGAAAAGATCTGTATTTACTTCATTTCCTGTATCGTTCGCAATTATTATGAAAATGTGGCATTTCATAGAGAAAATTATGTATTCACAACAACAAAAAGTATGTCGTCATTATGAATTTGGCAGTACCGTAAGCTTTTCGCTCTAACACTAAGGGTTACTGAAAGTAGCAAGGCGCATTTTGCTCGAGCGTTGTCTTACGATTCCCTTATTGCGTTTGTATCTGCCTGCTTGTAGCTCTACTACAAAAGAATTAAAAATCTGGCTCTCAGCGAGTCTCGAAAGGCGAACGAAAGCAGCTTGCACCTGGTAGCCAAACATGTTTCTTGGGAACAGGCTACTTCCTAAAGTGGGAAGACATTCTTTTGTGGCTGAATTGTTGGCCAATGTCAGTCAGACGTGTGCCGTTGGTCGAAGCGTTTCGGTGTGTTGAATTTGTACCAATTATTTTTCTACATGTTTTTTTCTGTCCCAAATAGAGAGTTGAAGTCTCAGATTAGTACTTTCACGTCATCTTGGTGAATTTTGCTCATAGTATTTTCGAGTGTATATCTTTTATAGGGCCTCTGAATGAGCATAGTCATAAATCGATTGTTGATGGATGCTATTTCTTTGACAGAGTTGATGATAGATCTGTGTTCGAGAAATGCAGTGCCGAAGATTGGTACGCCTTTCGCTACCTTTCGTTGTATTTTTTGGCGGACGATTTCTTTTGTGAGATTATTGAGGTTTCTTGTTTGGGTCAATGTATCGATGTTTAGTTTTCAAATGAATGTTTTCTGCGTGTAGGGAAATTTACCAGAGATCTTCGATATTCTCTGCCGTGCTAACCTGGACTCCCCAGAGTGCGAAAATCCAACTGCCGCCTATCGGTGGCCAGGTCGTGTACCACCTGGGGTAAAGTTACCTTTGCTTGTATAGTTCATGTTTTCTTGTGTTTCATTGGTTTGGCCTGGGTGATACCGGGACCAGACAGGACCCGAGGGTGTTGAACCCTTTGGAAGCAAATATTTTCAGCCAAGCTCATTGAGCTAACAGACGGTGACCAGAGTAACGGTGATTTGCACTCAGATGTGTCTGGATTTTGGGTTCAACGGATTGAGTAGCCGTTCAGGATTGTGTTAGTATTTGGTTCACCCCAAGCATTTGATTTCCTCGGTACCACCCATATGGGGGACGGTTTCCCCTATCGGCCACACGGGATTTTTATTATTATTATGTCATCAGCAAATCTGATATGGAGTATCTTCCCTCCACTGAAATAGATGTGTATTGTTCGATTCAATATTTCCATCAGATAAATATGGGTTATAATTACGTTACATTGCTGCTAGTCGACATATTTCTCATTTTTTCTTGGACAGTTGCTAGCTGTTACTCCATCATAGGAATTTATGTGCGCAGCATTGTTGCAAATTATCCGATTTCTATAATTTCATTTCGATACAAGATCGTCCTAATCGGATTCAGCCAGTCAGTCTTAATTTGGATATCCGATTACGACTCTCATCATATGATAGACTGGGTGAACCACATTCTTAATCGGACTGTTGAATCCAGATCACTTATCTATGACAGGGCCTGAATTCTTAAACACTGTGGAAAATAATAATCCAATGTGATTATTACAAATACATTATTTTAATATAAATATATGAACTAACGAGATAACAGTTTATTTACAGGAGCAGAGACCCATCCATCATAGCAGGGCAGTGTGAGATTCTTTTATGAGGGCTGCACTATTCATAATCCGAACGATCAAATCGGCTCTTGGGTTTACCTTTTCTTTGTAGACTTCGCCTTTAACCATCCCCGCAGGCAAAAATTGAAAGAGATAAGGTCCGGGGACCTTGAAGGCCAAGAAAAGTGCCCATATCCAATGATCCATCTTCCAGGAAATGTTAGGTTTGGATAATGTGTCACCTGACGACTAGAAGGTGTAGGAGCCCCGTCATGCTGGAGGAACATACGCATTCTTGTAGCCAAATGAACCTCTTTCAATGACGCTGGAAGCTCATTTTCAACGAAGTGTAGACAACTGGGTCCTGTAAGGACCAACATACGAAACGAAAATGCATTGAACCCAGCTATCTGTATGTTCAATAAAAATTGGACGCATGTTATATGTCATTATTTCAACAATTTGTCTATACTACCATCTCCTAGAATATTTACTTTTCCTCCGGAAACATCCTGTATAATTATTTGGGTCTCCACGGGTCATCGAAAGTTTTCAGTGCTAGACGCACGACATCGTCCGACCCTCGCGGGAATACAGTGTGGACGCAAGCTAGTGGAACAATGGCCGGGGGGGTACCGCGCATGTGGTATGCGGCAAAAATGGGAATTCGCATCTGACGAGGAGCGTGTGTAGATAGGTGCTGCAGAGAGGTTGACTGCTGTGTCATCATAGTATCCACCGTCGGAGGTTCGAATCCTCCCTCCGGCATGGGTGTGTGTGTTGTCCATAGCGTTAGTTAGTTTAAGTTAGATTAAGTAATGTGTAAGCTTAGGGACCGATGACCTAAGCAGCTTGGTCTCATAAGTTCTTACCACAAATTTACAAAATTTTAATACCAAAATACTGCACCTCGGTTCTTACAATAGTGCAATAGATGCGCACTGGTTAGATGTAACTGAAGAGAGTCTCCAACTCCGACTGTGGTTAAGGGGGAATCCCAAGCGCATGGCCACTAACAACTGGAAGCGGAACCTTGTTGAAGGACCATGACAGGACCGGATCTTCGACCCCTGCCCTCTTTGCCTCCGCCTACCTGGTGCTGAAAGTCTTCTCAAACATTAAAAAAAAATAATAGTCCAGTCATCAGAACGTCTGTCTAGTAATAAATAAAAGCTGTAGCCTCTTGGTATCTGTGGAAACAAAATATCATCAAAGTATCCTTCGACACGGCGACTTTGCAGAGGCAAAACGGAGGACTTGGAATCAAAGACGTGCTTTTAAACTAATACACGCCACTAAGACAGGCATCACGAAACTTCTGTTCCTCTCGTTAGATCCTGGGGATAGGAACGCTCCTGTTAATGTAGCACGCCAGCCTAGATTACGTCCGAAAGTACTATGGCGTTTGGAGCTGTATAAGACTTCCACGAGCACAAACCAACACTAGAACCGTTTATGATTATATTACCAGACATCGTCTTCACAAACCAATTCCGGTAACTTAACCAACAAAAAACTGGAGGAACGTCTGGAAAAATATCAACAATAAAATTATACCAACTAGAGTAAGTGCCGTATGGTGCGACTTTGTAAACGAAACCATACCCACAGCGGAACGATTATGTAAAATCAAATTGAGACCATCTCCATACGGCGACAAATGACGGCTTGTAGAAACTGTAGCGCACATCTTCTCATGTGAAAATAGAATCAGAATTTGGAACTGGACTACGAAGAAGTTAGCACTGTCAATAGAACCGCAGAAAGTCAAATACCGATAACTGAAGCTTTACAACCCGACTGGAAATGTTACCCGTCCGCAAAGAATAACAGTTATTCGTGGCTTCTGGGACAGTTTGTGTTTTACGTCATAACAAACAAAACTTAGTAGAGTACATGTTCTATATTGCAGTAGAACATTTCAAGCTGAAGAAGAATAACAAATATAAGGAATGGTTTTAAATTTTTTATCTACAAAGAGGTGGGCACTTTTATTCATTAGAAGAGGAATACTATACTTTCACTTTTTTTTATTCCTGGAATACTCTTTTACGTTGAAAAATATATGGCTTCCTTACAGACCTCATATGCATCCAGTGCATAATAAATTAAAATGTGAATATATTTCTGAATGAATGTTTGTTATGGATTTTTCCGTCACCCTTTCCATTGTTATAAGTTATGTTCTACAAGGAACGCACTCCACTGGAGGTGGCAATCTGTAATTTATTTTACCTAAATTACTACTTCAGTTTTGTTCTACAATTTAAAAGAATATACGGGTGCAAACATGGAATACATGGGAATAAAGCAGCTGCTCAGTGCAGGTATGGGAGAGGCATTGTGGCCAGGCCTCGGATCTTCGACCCCTGCACTCTTTGCCTCCGCCTACCTGGTGCTGAAAGTCTTCTCAAACATTAAACAAAAAAATAATGGTCCAGTCATCAGAACGTCTGTCTAGTAAGCAGGAGGTCTGGGTTCGAAGCCCAGTCGATCACAAATTTTCATCTGCCGTCGTTGCTGTATTTCAACGCGCTGTGACAGTGTGGACGTCGGTCCTTCGATATTTAAGATGCAATTGTTTTTTGAGGCAATAGAGGTGATTTGCGAACATTTGTCTTGCCATCAATGTAACAGGACTTCAACGGCATCCAACCCTTAGTCATACCTTTGTGCCGGCGCTAACCCATGTCATATACATGTGAATCAGATTGTAGTTCATATTTAGTCAAATAACGAATGGTCAGTATACAAGTATGCAGGCCGGGGTGACCGAGCGGTTCCAGGCGCTACAGTCGGGAACCGAGCGACCGCTACGGTCGCAGGTTCGAATCCTGTCTCGGACATGGATGTGTCTGATGTCCTTATGTTAGTTAGGTTTAAGTAGTTCTAAGTTCTAGCGGACTGATAACCTCAGAAGTTAAGTCCCATAGTGCTCAGAGCCATTTGAACCATTTCTGAAGTATACGAGTATTTACGAACAGTACAAGCAGGATTGTAGCGAACTGATCACTTAACCAAGTGCAACATGGAGTACCTGTGTAATGAGTCATTCCAGCTGCAAAGCTGAGGGTAAGATTTGTTAAGTATTTCATTGCAGAAATAATGTAATACCCGCACGATAATCTCTGCTGTCATACTGTATTAGGAACCCGCGATTGGAGTACTATGTTAGTTGAATCGGATTACTCAAGCTGAGGCCAAATAAAGACAAGCGATGACGCCACAACACTTTCTTTACTTAAGTAGGTACTCAGCGCTAAATTATGTGCGCCACCATTAACGTTACTGTAAGCAGATTGACAGCATAGCACCACCACAACTACTGACAACCTGAACCATTATCATCACGCAGTTGTGACTCTCAGTGGTTACAGGTTGCTGATGTTTGTCAAGAATAGCGGAAAGCGCCTCTGAAGTTCCATTTGCATTACGACTAGGACGGAGAGAATGCTAAATAACAGTAATAGGTCACCCAGCTAAGAGAAGAGTCCACGTATTGTCTCAAGTTCTTGCAGTTTGATATTAATGCAGTTCCCGATAGTTTCACACTAACGGGTTCTTTTGGCTTTCGAAATACTCATATGGGAATCATAAAAGTGTAATTGCTAGAACGCTCAACTACCTTAGTAACACCTCATTCTGGATTGAATACGACTCGGAAAGCGACGTTAATTTGACGTTTTCATCCATCTCCTGACGTCTCACTGAATGAAGTCTGAAGTGCACGCACAGTTGTGTTGCCTGCCGCAAGGATTCTGTGAAGTGTTGTGGCAGCTGGCAGTCATTGTTGAGTACACAAATGTCCGCTAACACACACACACAAACACAAACACAAACAGTCATTGATTCCAGTGAAGATGACAACTACTGTGGGTTGAACAACACATGCACCAGTCAGTTCCTCAGTTGGCGTAGAGTGGATGAGATTTTTCAATTACCTTGCATTGCAAGAATTGTAAGGAGGGGAGTGAACGTAAATGGACTTGTTGTATGCTAAAGAGCTGCGACAAAGCAAATCTTGACCGATTCTCAGATAACTGTCCACATGGGCTTTGTGGGCTAGTATACTTTTAGTAACCAACCCACCCACGATCATTACGTAAGATTTCTCGAGGGCGTAGGGGAATTGATTTCATTAAGTCGTCGACAGTGTAGCGTGATGGTTTACTTCCTACCATACGTTTTCTATATTCGTCCAAAGGTCGCTTGCATTTGTTAGAGACACATGGCAATGAACTTGTTACCTCTGCGTTAAGACGAAAACACACACACACACACACACACACACACACACACACACACACACACACACACACACACAGACACAGACAAACGCGCACGGGTGCGCGCGCACACACACACGCGCACACACACACACACACACACGCAAATAGTCATTGATTCCAGTGAGGATGACAACTACTGGGTGTTGAGCAACACATGCACCAGTCAGTTCCTCAGCTGTCTATCTGGCCCTGAAACGAATCTCACACTGCCCTGCTATGATGGATGGGTCTCTGCTCCTGTAAATAAACTGTTATCTCGTTAGTTCATATATTTATATTAAAATAGCGTATTTGTAATAATCACATTGGATTATTATTTTCCACAGTGTTTAAGAATTCAGGCCCTGTCATAGATAAGTGATCTGGATTCAACAGTCCGATTAAGAATGTGGTTCACCCAGTCTATCATATGATGAGAGTCGTAATCGGATATCCAAATTAAGACTGACTTGCTGAATCCGATTAGGACGATCTTGTATCGAAATGAAATTATAGAAATCGGATAATTTGCAACAATGCTGCGCACATAAATTCCTATGATGGAGTAACAGCTAGCAACTGTCCAAGAAAAAATGAGAAATATGTCGACTAGCAGCAATGTAACGTAATTATAACCCATATTTATCTGATGGAAATATTGAATCGAACAATACACATCTATTTCAGTGGAGGGAAGATACTCCATATCAGATTTGCTGATGACATAATAATAATAAAAATCCCGTGTGGCCGATAGGGGAAACCGTCCCCCATATGGGTGGTACCGAGGAAATCAAATGCTTGGGGTGAACCAAATACTAACACAATCCTGAACGGCTACTCAATCCGTTGAACCCAAAATCCAGACACATCTGAGTGCAAATCACCGTTACTCTGGTCACCGTCTGTTAGCTCAATGAGCTTGGCTGAAAATATTTGCTTCCAAAGGGTTCAACACCCTCGGGTCCTGTCTGGTCCCGGTATCACCCAGGCCAAACCAATGAAACACAAGAAAACATGAACTATACAAGCAAAGGTAACTTTACCCCAGGTGGTACACGACCTGGCCACCGATAGGCGGCAGTTGGATTTTCGCACTCTGGGGAGTCCAGGTTAGCACGGCAGAGAATATCGAAGATCTCTGGTAAATTTCCCTACACGCAGAAAACATTCATTTGAAAACTAAACATCGATACATTGACCCAAACAAGAAACCTCAATAATCTCACAAAAGAAATCGTCCGCCAAAAAATACAACGAAAGGTAGCGAAAGGCGTACCAATCTTCGGCACTGCATTTCTCGAACACAGATCTATCATCAACTCTGTCAAAGAAATAGCATCCATCAACAATCGATTTATGACTATGCTCATTCAGAGCCCCTATAAAAGATATACACTCGAAAATACTATGAGCAAAATTCACCAAGATGACGTGAAAGTACTAATCTGAGACCTCAACTCTCTATTTGGGACAGAAAAAACATGTAGAAAAATAATTGGTACAAATTCAACACACCGAAACGCTTCGACCAACGGCACACGTCTGACTGACATTGGCCAACAATTCAGCCACAAAAGAATGTCTTCCCACTTTAGGAAGTAGCCTGTTCCCAAGAAACATGTTTGGCTACCAGGTGCAAGCTGCTTTCGTTCGCCTTTCGAGACTCGCTGAGAGCCAGATTTTTAATTCTTTTGTAGTAGAGCTACAAGCAGGCAGATACAAACGCAATAAGGGAATCGTAAGACAACGCTCGAGCAAAATGCGCCTTGCTACTTTCAGTAACCCTTAGTGTTAGAGCGAAAAGCTTACGGTACTGCCAAATTCATAATGACGACATACTTTTTGTTGTTGTGAATACATAATTTTCTCTATGAAATGCCACATTTTCATAATAATTGCGAACGATACAGGAAATGAAGTAAATACAGATCTTTTCGAAGTCAAAAGTCGGTAATGTCCTACTAATTCGTGTTAAAATAGGCTCAATCGTCTTACAGATACTTAATGCTTTATTAAGATAGTCTGCAGTCGTGATGTTTCTGTAGTAAGCTGTTTTTAATTTGCATTAGTACAGTGAATATTTTAATTGGATTTTCCATTAGTTTACTAAACCCAACAGTAATCATCAAAGAGAAATTAATCAGCAAAAGAATTCTCTTTCACGATATCTAAAACGATCTGACAATGCTAAAGTTGTTTACAAATTCTACGCCAGTAGAAACCTACCGGTTCCAACGATATCATTATACCAGAGTAGTTTTAAGAGTATTTTCGTCTAGAAATGAATTGCGTTGACGGTTGATCGATCAAGAGCGGGAAAGGTAAATCTTTACGAATATATGACGAGAGGGACAAGTGTTTGAGAGAGGACTTCTCTATCAATACAAGTGCTTGAGAGACGACTTTAATTTCAATCTCCTGGATAGTTTTGTTTCTCAAATCAAGAAGTGTGTTATCATACAGTAGCACATGTGATGTAGTTTTGTTGCTCGATTTTCTTACGCTGAGATCGAAAGGTGTCTCAGTTGTTGGCAACAAATTCCAGCTGTGTTGCACACAGCCCTTGGGGCAGAATTCGTAGCCCAAAACACACTTTTGGAGCTATCAGATGTAAAATATTACGTTCATACCACTCTTTGCTCGTGTTTATGTCTTTTGGAGGGGCTCAGCCTTTCATTTCTTCTTAGGAAGCTAACGATGAAGGCATCATAACTCGTCCCCAGTAACAGTGCTGCATAGGAATGCTCAATGAGCGACCTGATGACGTTCAATAATAGTCACTCCGTTGATTTTTGTTGTTTGGAATTAGATTGTTCAAATGGCTCTGAGCACTATGGGACTTAACATCTTAGGTCATCAGTCCCCTAGAACTGAGAATTACTTAAACCTAACTAAGCTAAGGACATCACACACATCCATGCCTGCGGCAGGATTCGAACCTGCAACCGGAGCCGTCCCGCTGTTCCGGACTGTAGCCCCTAGAATTGGAATTAGAGCTTGCAGTACTCCTACACCAGACTTCTGAACTTTGCCTGTTGAATGCAAATGTCGCATGATGGTAAAATGGTAATCTATTACATATATCAGTAGTCGAGACTTCCTTAATGTGGAAAACCATTCATGCCAGAACGATCTTCGTTGAAACAAGAATATCTTTTTCTGGCGTATTTTTCCCAAAAGCAGTCGCTCCACACACAGTTCAAATCCTTCTAGCTGCCTCCTCTGCATTCGCCCCTCTGTTATACCAAAAGTAAACGTTGTGTTGCAGATGTTACACCTATTTCCACTTGCGACTCAATTTTACAATGCTTAACTGTAGTTCATGATTTTCAAGTTTGCGAAATCCATTGCTTAACTGCCATATGATAACTAGAACTTCAAATTCGAAAATGACAGTTGAGACACACACTGACAGCGTCGCGACGCGTTCACCTGGGCGGCGCCGGATTTCAGGCGGCGGGTGGCGTCTGGCCGGTGGCCGGTAGCCGCTGCAGCGCGAGGAAACGCTCGAGCGAAAGCTGTTATGATCGCGCGCAGCCACGAGTTGTCCTGCGGAATTGTTTCTGGAATACTTGTTATTGCTGGTGGGTAGAATGTTAAGAGAATTATCTTCGATGTTCAGTCAGACTCATAACTTTAGACCGACTGTGGTAAAAAAAAAAAAAAAATGAAAAGAAATACAGTTGGACGCGAACAGGCGACTATAAGTTTAGAAAGCACGACGCTTGCCACTAGACTACGGGCTCACGTAGTCCGACAACCTCTCGGAAGTAGATAACACTTTCTCCTGACACTTCCGCATCTTACAGTGTTGCCAGATTTTGCAGATTGCCGGACTTAAGAGTTGTCAGGGGCGGTCAGTTACATTGGCCACCTTAAGTGAATGACTCGGACCTAGTCTCTGTGGCGGCCGGCCGGCGGTCAGTTTTATTGTCTAAGACTGTACATTCTCCTCGTGTTACGATAGCAAAGTATTCAAGTGTATATGTGGAAATTTACGTAACTCCTATCCTTTAAATTGTCTCCGTTCCTTTTTTTTTCAGGAAACTGCGTTTACTAGCGCTGTGTGATAACTCTGTACTGTTTCCTATTTTTAAAGCAACATCCTTCTGTTTCACATTACAAATCAACAATTTTTGAATAAAACCTGAACGAAACATTAGCAATTTACATTTTGCTGTAAATACTGTTCATTTTAAGTAACACACACGAAGATAACTACGCAAAAGAAACATATTCCATAGGTTATGTGGCATTTTATGTACCATCACTCAGTTTCTAGAAGCTCCACCATTTCCGGTTTCTACGGGAATCTAGAAAGACACTGATCGCATGTGAAAACAAAGCGATAGAAATGATAGTAATGCCGATATGTCAATAATGAGTCAAAACAGAATGACTACCTGCTTAATAGCTTTTTTGTCCGTCTTGGGAACGATATACGTGATTGATTCTACGCATCAGGCCTCTGACGATTTGTTGGTAGGTTTGTGGAGGTATGTGGCACTAGACGTCCATGCACATGTCATGTAATTCGTGTAAATAACGTGCCGCTGATTTGCGTACTCAGTGATGGCACTAGAGGAGGAGGAGGAGGAGGAGGAGGTGGAGGAGATTAGTGTTTAACGTCCCGTCGACAACGATGTCATTAGAGACGGGGCACAAGCTAGGATTAGGGAAGGATGGAAAAGGAAAGCGGCCGTGCCTTTTCGAAGGAACGACCCTGGCATTTGCCTTAAGCGATCAATGGAAATCTCGGATAACTTGACGCGGGTTTGAACCGTCGTCCTCCCGAATGCGAGTGCAGGGCGCTAACCACAGCGCTAACCCGCTCGGTGTCGTGCCCGATATCAACCCAGATCGGTTCCATGGGATTTACATCAGGCGAATATGGTCGTCGATACATCAACGTGAGTTCAATATAATGCTCCTTAAACTACGTAGCACGGTTCTGTCTGGCTCCGAGACAAGGACAATTATACTGCTGAAAGATGACGTCGGCGTTGAGGAAGACATCAAGCATGAAGGGATGCAGATGATTCGCAGCTGTCAGCATGTCTTTGATTACTACCACAGGTCCCATGCAAGCGCAGGAGAATGTCTTACGTAATACAATACTGCTCCCACCAGCCCGCGTCCGTGGCGCGCTGCACGTTTGGACCCGCCGTTCACCTCGATGACGGCGTTTGTAGAGACGACCATCGACCTAGTGTAGCAAAAATGTATTTCACCCGAAGATCCGACATGTTTCCGTTGATCGACGGTCGAATCCCACTGCAATCTTAGTTGACGATGTCGTTGGGTCAACATGTGAACACATAGGGGTGGTCTTCTGCGGAGCTCCATGTTCAAAAATGTACGATGAAGGTTGTTCTCCGAAACGCTTGTGCGTGCACCTGCATTGTGCTCGTTTTGCAAAGATTCCACAGATGACCATCTATCCTACTTTACAGACCAGACAAACCACCAAACCCAAAATTCTGTGAAGAATCGTGAACGTCCAAACATTTAGCACCCAGTGACAGTTTCACTGTCCTTCTACCTCTTTCCATAGATGCTGACGACAGTAGCACGTGAACTTTCTATCAGTTTCGCCATCTTCGAGATACTTGTTCATAGGCTCAGTGTAATGATAATCTGCCCTTTGTCAAAGTGGCTTATCGCAATGGATTTTTCCATTTGCAGCCCATATCTTCGTTAGGGAGATCCCCCGTCCGTGTCTGCTCCGCTTACATACATTTGTCACCGCGTCAGGTGCCCGGAACGCCATCAGGCGGCATCCTATGTCGCCGTGGACGGTAGTCATAATGTTTCGGCTTATCAGTGTACGCAACACACAGGTGACGCAGTTACGATCCTAAACGACTAATGCTACTAGGAAAGCTACTGTAGTCTACGCTTACTTATGAAAGCCTACGGTAGCTTTACAGCTGTGGGGAGAAGTCATAATGTACGTCCTACGAGCGAGGTAGGTTGTCAGTAGACTCTCTGTTCTTGAGGATAAGAATGAAGAACGATGTGGTCAGAGAGCAAAATTTGAGCACAGGGAAGAATGTAGTACTGCAATACCTTAAACTGCAAGTTCGCTTCGTATGTACTCACAAAAGATGGTAGCTTGAAATGTTCATCAAATATTCGACTTATATTCCAATGCCTTCGGCTCTCGTACGTAGGAGTTAGGGATAGAGAGAAAAGCCACTTCCGACAGACTGAAGAATTCTTATTAGTTGGAGCAATTAAGACGAGAGAAATTGTGCGAGAGCGTAGGGATGCCGCAGTGTCCGCTGGTGGCTGCGGCCATACATGTTGAATGCGAAGCTGCGGCGCCGTGAGCAGCTGGGCGCCGCCGCATGCCATAAATTCCTGAGAGTCCCCGTGACGGAAGTGGGCGCCGAAAAAGGGAAGCATCTACATCGCGGCCCTATATAACACGGGCAAGTATTGCCTCGAGAGAGCACACGGTTTTTGCAGCAACCCGTAGAACATCTGTCAACGATACAAATTCACGCACTATCCCGTGAGATGAGCGCTCCGCAGATTCCAGCTGGTCTCGTAGGATGTTTTCTTACCGTGAAGAAATACCAATCAAAAACGTATCAAACATCGCTTCAATACCTCCTAGAGTTTATAAAACATGTTTCTGTTATTAATAAACAACTTTCGCATGTATGAGTTATAACAGAAAACTCTTGCCTATAATCATGGTCAAGAACTTTCTACTGAATACAGAATAACAACAATAATTACATAAATTTTATATAGTCATGTATGTAAACTGCTTTTGCATTCATAGTAATTGGTTTGGTTACACGAAAGCGTAGAAGTGACGTGATGAAGTAATTGTTATTGCTGATAAAATGTAATTTATATTTTGAAGGACATAAAACACTCAGTGGTCTAATACTGAATGATATGCGGTTTTGATTATGTGCAAACAAACAAACAATAAAGAGAAGTCTTCCTCTTCCAGTTTCTCGCTGATACATTCAATTATGTTTCTTTTTCTATCAATGCTACCAGTACTACGGATAATCCTACAATGTACCATGTCATTTATGTACTGTACCAAAACCACCGAACCGTAGATTTGATAGAGTGCAACTCTACTTTCTCCACTTCATTCCTTTATTTTGCATCACATATGTCGATTAACTTATGCTTGGTACTCCCATCTATATTTGACCTTCATCTTTTCAAATCTTTTTACAGAAGTGCGATCTGTTTGGGATGGATCACCCAATACACACCACAGTAGCCAGTCCATTGGGGAGCGGAGGTACCCATAGAACGGTAGCTCCCTAGTCATGTAGGGAACACACTATTATTGCACGATCCGTCACGTACCCTGTTTCGTTGTTTCACTGAAGATTCATACCGACAGCAGAGGACTTACGATCTACGTGCTACCTCTGTGCTAGGACGACAACATCACTTCAAGACACCAGGTTGGTAGATATTTGAGAAATTCAGTGTTTTGCTCCGATGTGGCCAGACGCAGCTAGGTCCCTTACACATTCTACTACTCCAGGATAAATGCAGGCAATTACTTACCATCTGTAGTAACATAGAGAAGGGAAGCACAATTTCACTCGCACCGATGACTAACTCTCTTACGTCATATTCAGTTGCGAGAATTTTTGTTTTGCAGGGATCGGCGTAAAGGCAGGTGGCCTTCGCCCTGGCTGGATGGCGCCTGTAGGAAAAGCGTTCGTTCAGATTAGCCAGCATCATGGGGGATATTTGGTATTACGGAAAGACAGGAGTAAGCAGCAGGTGGCCACAAGGTTGTAAAAGTCTCTTCAGACTGGCCAAAATTCTGCGCAAACCTTTATGACCGTAGGAACTTTCCCTCCTCGGCCACGCCATCGGAGGAAAACCAAACTAAGTGACTTGGAGTCATTTACTTCTCTCAGTTTCTTTTTTACACCGAACACATGGAGTGCCCTTTCTCTCCACTACGATATTGTTGTTTGTAGAGAATATTGAAAATGTGTTTAGCGAACTTTCTACCCTCAGTAAAGTACAAAGCGGTTCCATCTTAATTAAGATGGCAGTCCCTACCCAGTCCCTGGCGTAACTCTCTTCTAATCAGCTTGGTTAACTACCTGATTCTATAACACCCCATGAGAACCTAAACATGGTGCAGGGTTTAGTTTCTCGCTGGGACCTAACGCTGCCGGCGTGTGAAGAGCTACGGGAACATCTGGAGAAACGAAAGGCTCACTTCCTATGTTGTGCTTGCCTTTGAGGGTATTAGCCTCCAGGTAAGGTCAAAATCGTGATATGTCACTGCGATGAGTGGCCAGATTTACCATTCCAGCTGTGATGCTTTAAATGCTGGCGCCTTGGGATATGTCTTCCCGGTTTACTTACGACACGATTAGTGGAGAATGTGGCCGGCCCCTTTATGAAGATTCACCATGTTCGCTACGACTGGTCTTTGTAAATTGCGGGAACGAACGACTTCCCCGGTCCGCGAATTAAGGAACGGAAATACAGGAAATGAAGACATCTGATCGCTTCTGTTATTCTGAAGCTCGGGGAAAATACAGTCGTTTATACCCTTTCACAAAGATATCAACTTTTTTCACAACCGCAGCCACGTTGTCGGCAATACCTGACATTCAACGTCAGTTTCTGATAGACGCGCAAGGCGGTGGAGGAGATAGGCCATCACTTCTCGTAGTTCCTGCTGCACTATCTTCGGGAATCAATTTCCGCCGGAGAAGCAGTATCCTATTCCGGTGTCTACGTGTGACAGTGCTTCCTTTCGTAAACTCTTACCCACTTCATCATGACTGACATGAATTACTATAGTGAAATGATTAAAAACAAGGTCTCGTATCACTGAACTGATTATGAGGGTTGTGTTGAGGTCTCTGTACAAAAAACACAAACTCAAAACTTAAAAGGAAACGCTACGGTCGCAGGTTCGAATCCTGCCTTGGGCATGGATGTGTGTGATGTCCTTAGGTTAGTTAGGTTTAAGTAGTTCTAAGTTCTAGGGGACTGATGACATCAGAAGTTAAGTCCCATAGTGCTCAGAGCCATTTTTTTTTAAAGGAAAACTCGAAAAGCTTTGATTCATAGCAGCTGCTGTCTCCAGTTCTGCAGGTACAAGCAGAGAGCCGGACTGTTTCACCTGAAACGAAATCGTTATGTTTGTTGTGTCTGACAGAAAGTAAAACGACCACGTGTTTTGACATCGCTTTTACACTTATAATGGTAGGAGACCCTCTTACTCAAAACAATATACTTCTCTGTAATCAACAGTTTTGACAAATGGACAGTATTATGTCATAACGGGAAAAACCACCAAAACTGTATGCCAAATAACTTAAATCATGTACAGATACTGTGCGAAGAAATCAGTTTGTCTGGCTGAACACACTTAAATAGACGTCAAATGCTGCACTGAAACGCTTGCATTTATTGAGTTACCATTTGCTGTTGCTTCTTGCTATTTGCTAGAGACGGAGGTAGCTTGATGAGCATGTACTATGAAGTTACGAAAATGCAAAGCAAAGTTCTCTAATGAATTCTTTAGCTTAAAATATACCAATTTAGGAATACGGTATAGTATTCCAATAGCACCAAAACTGGTAAGCAAGGCTTAATGTATGCGGAAACGTTTCTCTTATTTTTAAACCATCGTCTGCGGCCAGCAGTACATATTTTTCTGTATTTGAGATTTTTGTTGCCTTTTTTTGCATCTGTGTCTCAGTGAAACTGTATTTTGCTGTCCTTTACAGTTCAGTATGGCCTGTTATCAACATTTGCGGACACAAAAAAATTTCCAGTTCATGTTCTATTAGAATGTTTTTAAACGCCTGTTTACTGCCCCTGTAGTGTTGCCATCTGCTGTGGTGAGTTCTTGTGTTTTATTTTTTGTGCTGCAATGCAGTTCAGCTTTCGTTTTTTTTTTTTTTTTTCGTGTTGTTGAATGTAACTCTGTGCGGAGGCGGGGGTGGTACTGAAGTGAAAGGGAGGCGCATTTAGAGAGGGAGAAACGTGTGTGTGTGTGTGTGTGTGTGTGTGTGTGTGTGTGTGTGTGTGTATGCTTTCTTTCAATAAGCATTAAATTGGTGGTGATCTGAAGTTGCGGTAAGTTGTTTTCCGTATGGTTCTGTTCTATATATTACTCACTTTGCCGCATAGAACATTGTCATAATCAAGTTACGGAACGACAGAAGATAGCACATATTCGAAGGAGAGGAAAGTTTCCTGGAGGATATGGAATCGATTTCTTTCCTTTGTAGCAGAATCATCATTTCATTAGCTTTTACAGGTGAGTAATATTCATTTTAATAACGAGTCAGAGGCTGACCGGAGGCATCAACAAATTCTTAAGATAGTGTAAAATATCTTTACCTCACTTTCAACTTCTGATTGACGTATTCATTTCCAGTTCGTCAAATTATATTACAACTAATGTAGTGTGTTAAATACTTAATCATACTTTTCATGAAACATAATTAAGGTCCAGGTCCAGGTTGCACGAAGAGAGATAAAAAATTTACTGCTTCGTCATTATGGGTGTCATAGCCCGTGCATCAATCCGGATTCTCAAAGGATAGGGAAGGACGTCATTTATGGCCTCTTAAATGTAACCGTCCTGTGTTTTATGGAAACATATTCAGGGAAACTTGAAAACCGATACGAGAAGGGAAACTGAACTTCTCTCCACATGAACACGAATACAATTTTTAGTAACTGAGACATCTCTCTTGTACCAAATTCAGTAGTTCATTTCTAGTTCCATTGATGACTCAAGACGTTATACGTTACAATGCAAGGTAGAGACAGAGAGTACTTCACAACAATGTTGGTGATTTTCTGTCCCATTCTATCTGCGTCTTAAGCGAGCGGAAAAAGACAATCTACATGCTTCTGATGGCGTCCTGGTCTTTCTAATCTCATTCTCTTGATTTATTCGAGCAAGGCAACAGAATGATCGCACAGTCTTTCTCGAACACAGGTTCTCTACTTTTACCCAACAGGTTTTCGCAAGAGCTACGTCACATTTCTTTCAAAATTCACCTTTACGTTCTCTAGCATCACTGTTACACTTCCATATGGCGTATAAACGCCTGGTACAACCCTACTAGAACGTCTCTTCATATGTTCCATTATCTGTGGCCATGCATGTGACGGAGAGCTAAAACGTAATGCCACTGATATTTTAATGTGAAAACCGTTAAAGATTTTAAAATAAAACTGACGTTATTAACAGTCTAAATATTTATTCTTCACGTCCACATATTTATTTCTCAGCAGTCACCCTTGCGACAAACACATTTCTCCCATCGAGAGACCATTTTGTTAATACCGTCACTGTACAATGTTTGACTTCGTTGACGGTACCACAACATCACTTCTGTTCGCACCCCTTCATCACTAATAAAGTGAAGTCCTCGAAGGAACACTTTAAGTTTTGTAAACAGACTAGTATATATGAGGTCAAGTCGGGAATGTATGGAGGATGATCGATTACAGTGAACCCAAGGTGTCGGATTGCCGCAGATGTCGCAGCTCTCGTGTGTGGTCTTGCATTGCAGTGGGGAATCAAAGGTTTGCTATGTGTGGATTAACTCTTCGAATTCGAAACTCACGCACCGACACAGTTCCGTTACGTATCACCATGTTACACGCTACAATTCGGAGCCCTCCAGTGGCAGAGTGCTGCAAATGTGTAGATATGAAGAATAAAGATGTAGAATATAAGTGACGTTTGTTTCATTTAAGAACCTTTAACAGTTTTCGCATAAAAATTGGTAGGCACTACTTTTCAGCACGCCCCCGTAATTGATAAGGACACCAAACGTTGGAATGGTACCATAAAATTGGCCGAATTAGGATTTTGTATGCAACTTTCTATACAGATGCAGTTTTTGAAAATTCTTCCAGCAGATCTGTCTCTCATTCGTCTTCACTTTTACGTTTTCGTGTAATTTCTTATCACTCCTTAATATTACCCTTAAATACACTACTGTCCGTTAAAATTGCAACACCAAGAAGAAATGCAGATGATAAACGGGTATTCATTGTACAAATATATTGTACTAGATCTGACGTGTGATTACATTTTCACGCAATTTGGGTGCATAGATCAAGAGAAATCAGTACCCAGAACAACAACCTCTGACCGTTCAAAAATGGTTCAAATGGCTCTGAGCACTATGGGACTTAACATCTATGGTCATCAGATGTTAAGTCCCATAGTGCTCAGAGCCATTTCAACCATTTGGGTGATACGCCAGTATGGCGATGACGAATACACGCTTGCAATGTGCGTTCACCGCGATGTCGCCAAACACGGATGAGACCATCATGTTGCTGTAAACAGAACCTGGATTCATCCGAAAAAATGACGTTTTGCCATTCGTGAACCCAGGTTCGTCGTTGAGTGCACCATCGCAGGCGGTCCTGTCTGTGATGCAGCGTCAAGGGCAACTGCAGCCATGGTCTCCCAGCTGATAGTCCATGCTACTGCAAACGTCGTCGAACTGTTCGTGCAGATGGTTGTTGTCTTGCAAACGTCCCGTCTTTTGCCTCAGGGATCGAGATGTGGCTGCACGATCCGTTACATCTATGCGGATAAGATGCCTGACATGTCGACTGCTAGTGATACGAGGCCGTTGGGATCCAGCACGGCGTTCCGAATTACCCTCCTGAACCCACCGATTCCATATTCTGTTAACAGTCATTGGATCTCGACGAACGCGAGCAGTAATGTCGCGATACGATAAACCGCACTCGCGGTAGGCTACAATGCCGCCGCGCGGGATTAGCCGAGCGGTCTCAGGCGCTGTAGTCATGGACTGTCGGCTGGTCCCGGCGGAGGTTCGAGTCCTCCCTTGGGCATGGATGTGTGTGTTTGTCCTTAGGATAATTTAGGTTAAGTAGTGTGTAAGCTTAGGGACTGATGAACTTAGCAGTTAAGTCCCACAAGATTTCACACACATTTGAACATTTTTTGCTACAATCCGACCTTATCAAAGCCGGAAACGTGATGATACCCATTTCTCCTCCTTACACGAGGCGTCACAACAACGTTTCACCAGGCAACGCCGGTCAACTGCTGTTTGTGTATGAGAAATCGGTTGGAAACTTTCCTCATGTCAGGACGTTGTAGGTGACGCCACCGGTGCCAACCTTGTGTGAATGCACTGAAAAGCTAATCACTTACATATCACAGCATCCTTTTCCTGTCGGTTAAATTTCGCGCCTGTAGCACGTCATCTTCTTGGTGTAGCAATTTTAATGGCCAGTAGTGTACATAAACTCACAACACATCACCAATTTTACACTATAAGCAATATCCACCACTAGCATTGGATGGGCACTTTTTTCAAAAGAAAGAAACTAAAAAAAATGATATGTGAAATCCCACATTTAATAGTCTCAAGGCTCCACACGAATCTCACCATAGCATATCTCTGCGCGGTGGTCCCAGGGTAATGTTAGCAGGACCGAATGCTCTCCTCAAAAATGCTCGTATTTGAGTGAGGGAGCCAACACCTCTATACATCACGTGCATGCACCGTCTGGCTCAGACAATCACTGCCACGCCTCTTCCTGCAACTAACAGGCTTCAACGTGTGGACGAACAGAAACTGCCGAAAAATTACCTATGTTTTGCATCCGTTAGCGATTCGGATTCCTCTCCTAGCAAGGACGTAAATACGAAAAACTCACTAAGACTGCGAGCTGCGGCTGCGACTGCGGCGCGCCGTCTTTCGGGGAGCCACCGCCGAGATGTCCACGTCACGTAGCGCCACCGGTGGCGACTGTTTGCCGCTGAGCCTGTGGCTCGGGCTCGCGATGTGGCTCATTTGTTGCTGTACTCTGTAACACTTTGTATCGCGCCAGTGCACTGCCAAGTTGAAGTAGTTTGTTTCCGATCTGAAGTGGTTACTGATTTGGAACTATTCTATACCTACGCTAACGTCGCTACGTCCCGGGCCTGTTAGTGCTTGGTTCAGTTCGTGAACGCAGTCTGTTGAGGACTTACAGCAACGTCTATTCGTTTCCCTGGGGTTCTGTGTACGCCTTAGAGCAAGCAAGGATCAACAGTTTCTACCCACGTCACGCAGGACATAAAATTATGCATACCTCTTAAATGAAGAATCTCGTGCCCTGTCTTGCTCTCGGTGGCAGTCAAGCATTCACCAGCGTGGAATTTGCACCTGCCTCTTCCAGAAATCTGTCGTACCACTTTTTAAAGACGCCCACCTGCCAGCAGCACCTACGCAACTGAGAGTAGAGGCAGTGTGTATGGTATGAGAAACAGATTGCAGACACAATATGATGGCAGTCTTAGAAAGACTCTAAACTGTTTTTGTTACACTTCTGTAATAACCGAGAACATTTTATAAGGAGCGAAAGACTATTTACGACTTGTACAGTAGCCAGACGGCAGTCATAAGAGTCGAGGGGCATGAAAATGAATCAGTGATTTAGAAGGGACTGAGACAGGGTTGTAGCTTATCCCTGATGTTATTCAGTCTGGACATTGTGCAAGCTGTAAAGGAAACTGAAGCAAAATGTGGAGAAGGAATTAAAGTTTAGGGAGAAGAAATAAAAACTTTGAGGTTTTCTGATGACGTTGCAGTTCTGTCAGAGACCGCAAAGGACTTGTAAGAGCAGCTGAACGGATTAGACAGTGTCTCGAAAGGAGGGTATAAGCTCAATATCAACAAAAACGGCTCAGTGAGACATTATCACGTATATCTGGAAGTACAGTCCGCATAAACCGCATGTACTGCTATCCCGTTAGTCTGTGTGGTAGAAAGTATGGTCCAATTATGCGGTCTCCGAGCAGCCCTGCAGACGGTCAAAGAGTAACGCCCGTGATGTCGTGATACATGTGTTGCATTAGGACTGACATCGGCCCAAATGTGACACTTAAAGTAGTTAAAAATAGTGTCACGGCTAAATCCAGCCTCATCTGTGAACAGAATACTTCTTACAAAAGGGGATTCAGTGTACACTGTTGTTGCGCCCATTGGCAAAAATTTTCCCTAGGGGGGAAGTTTGCATTGTTGACGGCTTTCACTCGCTGGAGATGATATGGATAGAGTACTTGCCGATGTAAAATCCCCACACACTGCTATGACTCAGGACACGTTCTTGGGTAGCAATCCTACTTGTTGAAGTGCTATGAAGTTTATGTACAATGTGTAACATCCTTTCCTCAACATCGGGTGTTGTGGATCTGGGACGACTTTCTCGTACATGGTGTACGAAACTCCCAGTTTCTCTAAGGCGCTGATGTAACCGGATAAATGAACGCCTGTCGGACTACCTGCGGAGAGGAAAAGCATCTTCTTGCAATCGTGCAGCCTCCAGGACACTGATATTTGCTTTGCCATACTTGAGGTTCATGCCAGCGTACTCTTCATTAGTGTAACATCTTTCCATGATGCCTTCATTCTCGTAACTCATTGTGAGGCCGATACGGCACAGTGCACGGAGGGGAAATGGAAGTAGTGTGCATGCGTAAACAAACAGATAGTCGATCCCAAACCTTGAGTTACCAGCGTAAATACCGCGGTATCCAGGTGCGTTTACAGTTGGTTCCCAATCAGAATAAATGCGGTATCTCGGTAACGGTTGGTTCTGGGACCAATGTTTTTTGGAGATTTTTAGCTACTTTTGGCCTGTACTTCCCATGTGTGAATTATTGACTATCACTTCTGAAACACCCTGTATACATACGACTGGTCATCATTTGCGTGAGTGTACTCTAATTAAAACACAAGCTGTTTTTAGAGAATGGAAAAATTAACAGGTGAGAAGAATTAAACATATCGAAATGAGTGATTATTAAAATTATTGACATAAAATTCTCACAAAGTATCCTCTACTCTGTCGAACTATTAGCAAAACTGTGATGTAACAATGACGGAAACAGAATGGCTGATGACAAGAATGTAACTTTTTTTTCAAAAGCAGGAAGAAATTTGCTGTGTGTCTTGGTAATAACAGTTTTTAATGCTGAGAATATAGGAGGAGATGTAGTTATATTTCCCCACAGCAATACCAAATAAACCATTAGTTTCAATTATACTGTGCTTAGTCTATGATATATATGATATTAGATTCCGCCTAGAGAAAAGTATACCCCAAAACCTGACATGGGCACTGGGCAAACTCGTCCACGCGTGTGATCTACGTATTTCTTATAGGGGCCTAAATGACATTCAAAATACAACAGCTTCTAAAGCCGATTCTAGTGTCTAGACATATAGCGACTGTGCTGATAAATAAGATTCGTCAACCCATATACCATTTTACGGTTTCTGACGGAGAGTACATTAATTCTCATCCTGCTCCATTCCAATAGAAAGAACGAATCTAGGTTGTTGTTGTTGTTGTCTTCAGTCCTGAGACTGGTTTGATGCAGCTCTCCATGCTACTCTATCCTGTGCAAGCTTCTTCATCTCCCAGTACCTACTGCAACCTACATCCTTCTGAATCTGCTTAGTGTATTCATCTCTTGGTCTCCCTCTACGATTTTTACCTTCCACCCTGCCCTCCAATGCTAAATTTGTGATCCCTTGGTGCCTCAGAACATGTCCTACCGACCGGTCCCTTCTCCTTGTCGAGTTGTGCCACAAACTCCTCTTCTCCCCAATTCTATTCAATACCTCCTCATTAGTTATGTGATCTACCCATCTAATCTTCAGCATTCTTCTGTAGCACCACATTTTGAAAGATTCTATTCTCTTCTTGTCTAAACTGTTTATCGTCCATGTTTCACTTCCATACATGGCTACACAACATACAAATACTTTCAGAAACGACTTCCTGACACTTAAATCTATACTCGATGTTAACAAATTTCTCTTCTTCAGAAACGCTTTCCTTGCCATTGCCAGTCTACATTTTATATCTTCTCTACTTCGACCATCATCAGTTATTTTGCTCCCGAAATAGCAAAACTCCTTTACTACTTTAAGTGTCTTATTTCCTAATCTAATTCCCTCAGCATCACCCGACCCCCCAACTCGACTGCACTCCATTATCCTCGTTTTGCTTTTGTTGATGTTCATCTTATATCCTCCTTTCAAGACACTGTCTATTCCGTTCAACTGCTCTTCCAAGTCCTTTGCTGTCTCTGACAGAATTACAGTGTCATCGGCGAACCTCAATGTTTTTATTTCTTCTCCATGGACTTTAATACTTACTCCGAATTTTTCTTTTGTTTCCTTTACTGCTTGCTCAATATACAGATTGAATAACATTGGGGAGAGGCTACAACCCTGTCTCACTCCCTTCCCAACCACTGCTTCCCTTTCATGCCCCTCGACTGTTATAACTGCCATCTGGTTTATGTTAGGAATCTAGGTAAGCACTTGTAAATTCCTCATTGGGGCCGTTTCACATCAAATTTTTGAGAGGAAGTAATATATTGCCTGCAGCATATTCCCTGCGATTTTACAACAGTAAACATGTCCATTATACACAAGGATCCTAATGCAGCTCCTGCCGCCTTGGAAGGAAAATTAGAAAAACATAATGTCTTGAAGTAACACTTATATCATAGATGACAGTGTGTCTGTTAGTCTTACTTTATAAGTTCAGTAATGATGTGTGTAGTACTACCTTATGATGTTAGCAAATGTTCCAATTAAACTACAGTCTTCTTGACGATATACATCCCATACTCAGTTTGATATGTAATTTGCTTACAACGAATAGTCATCCCTACAGCAGTGCAATAGAATCACGTGTGTAACACAGAATTTCACCAAGCGACAGTCTCCAATATGATTGTCAGTACTTTTGTATGATACCACCTTCCACCACTACCAAATGTTCCCTTAAAACAATTCTTCTATGCTATATATGCAGCCCCTCAATTTTGAAATGTAGTTTCCTCATGAAGAGTAGTCAGGGATCCAGCAGAGTAATGGAATCAGATGCATAAGGTAGAATATCATGCAGTATCCATCAAAATCTTTGGACAGTACTAACACAGACAATCATTCCATTAGAACACTCATTTTAAAGTTGACCAGTTCTAGTACGTAACAAGAGTGTATGTGTTTATTTAAAATAATAATGTACGATGGCACATGTTAAACATGAAACTATGGGGCATCGACTGGCGTTTGTTGGTTGTTCCAGACAGCACTACTATCTTAGATAAGAACGGCTCTGATGGGACAATGCCATCACCCTAACAAACCACACTTGGCCCAAATCAACCAAGCCCATTTATAGGTGATATATGGCAATCCCTGAGGAAATGACTGTAGATTCTGAGAATATTTGTCTCTAATGCAATATAAAGCATCCAGTACCGAATCCTTCATTGTTGAAAAGTCCC
This sequence comes from Schistocerca serialis cubense, assembly GCF_023864345.2. Lineage (NCBI taxonomy): Eukaryota > Metazoa > Arthropoda > Insecta > Orthoptera > Acrididae > Schistocerca > Schistocerca serialis. The sequence goes on along the minus strand of NC_064640.1, from coordinate 315,044,930 downwards.
AGCGAAGCCTTGCATTATGTCAGCTAAGGTGATGCAATAGCCCAGACGCTTCATACAAAAGAATACCGGTATGCATTTTCACATTAGTCAGCTCTGCTTTATATGCTATAGCCATAGCTTCTTTGTATTTACTCCAAATGGCTTCATGCATTTCCCTACTAAAACATGTTCCGATGTTTCAGTTGCTGAAACAGCATGACCCGCATGTAGGAGAATATGGCAATTTCGTCTTGTCACCATGCCTTCACTTACATCTATGTTTTTCATAAAGTCCTACAGCCTCTTCTGCAAATTCTGATTACTCATTGTACACAATCCTCTTTTTTCATGTTGTATGTGTGGTGTCATCGATCGCCTACGTTTATGTAATGTATAATCCACAAATTTCAATTCTCTCTTTTTATAAATATAGATATCCATAATTATTAATTCCCTCTCCTATCAGATTCTTTTCCGTACTTTTCCACATATTTCATGTTCTTCATTTTTATATTTTGTTCCACATTTTATGATTACATGTACAAGAATATCTGCGCTTATTGCTTATCTTACCAAGTTTTTTTTCACAGTCAACAGAAGCTGTCATCATACATATCTGGTGCTTATTTTACAAATTTCTATTACTCTGTCTGTATGACTGCAGATATTATGTGTTCCCATTTTGGTATCACAATTTTCCATATTTCTTCACCATACTGTAAATATTTTTACATCTAGATCTGTATTCCGTATGCCCCTTGCGATGTGTGGTGGAGGGTACTTTGTGTACCACTGTCAATTTCCCCATTTTCCTGTTCCAGTAGCGTTTGTTTTGCTAGTAGAATAATTGCTGGGAAGCCTCTACGCAGGCTTGAATCTCTCTAATTTTAACTTCATGGTCTTCTCGCCAGATACACGTGGGAAGAAGAAATATATTGGTTGACTCTTCTAGGAATGTATGTTCTTGAAAATTTTAACAGTAGACCGTAACGTGAAGTATAATACCTCTCTTCCACCGTCTGCTATTGGAGTTGACTGATCATGTCCGCGACAATTTTCCGTTCACTAAATAAATCTGTAATGAAACGTGTTGCTTTTCGATGAATCTTCTCTATTTACTCTGTGTATTTTCCATAGTTTTTTACTGTGTTCTATATTTTTCCATATTTTCCATAGTCTTATCTTTATTCTATGTGTAAAGAATATTTCTTCTTCTACTGCTTGCGCTACCAAGTACCTTGAGTATCCAGTAGTGACTTGGATCCCTCCACAAAACCAGAGATAACCAACAGAGTGTCTGCAAAATGCCTTGTTCTTCTTCCTGCTCCTAATGTCGAACCAGAGAAAAAAGGATTTCATCAACACACAGTGCTAACTGATGAAACCAACCCATTTATTACCAGCTGCCTCTCTGTTTCATTCGTTTCCCCCCATCCATAACTACCTACAATTTTTCTTTTCCTTCCTTTGTCTACTATCGAATTCCAGCCCCCCATCACAATTAAATTTTAATTTTTACATATATATATTTATGTGCGTGTGTTGACTCTACATGATTGTTATATACAACTTTATGTCTGCTGAGTCACAAAAAATATCACTCCATGACCACATTACAACGATGACATACTTGGGCACTTTCTCGTCTGTTAATAACACAGAATGCAGTCCAGCTACAGCTGTCAAATCCTTGTATGTACTGTCTAAACTACAACATTTATATAACAGATAGTAATAATAATAATGTTGGAGGAACTGACTTTATCCTACCGTGAACAAACATGGCTCAATTACGATATTTGTGTGTTGGTTTCTAGTGAAGGCCCCCACTGTCTGGGAGAGGTTCAGGTTAAGGTGCAGAAGTGGATCCACCAACGTTAAGTTCAGGGCGGATCCATCCATCCAGAGGTAGATCCGCCAACAGAACTCAACTGCTATAAACTTGGGCTTGCCTTTCCTTAATCTATCTTCTACGAGAAGTCATAGCATCAGTAGTGCCTCTTGTGTTCCTACAATTCTCTGGAAGCCAAACTGATGTTCCCCAAGATCGGCTTCTACCAGCTTTTCAATTCTTCTGTAAGGGACTCGTATTAGTATTTTCCAACCATGAATTTTCAAAGTGATAATTCGGTAATACTTACACCTGTCACCACCTGCTTTCTTTGGAATTTGAATTGTTATATTCTTCTTAAAGTATGAGGATATTTCGCCTGTTTCATACATTTTCCACACCAGATGGAAGAGTTCTGTCATCGTTACTCTTCCATGATGTCTACTACTGGGCCTTGTTAAGACTTAGTTCTTTCATTGTCTGTCGAATTCTTCTCGCAGTATCATATCTCACACCTCACCTTCACCTATGTCCACTTCAATTTCTATAATATTGCCTGCAGGTTCTTCTCCTTTGTGTAGCTCCTCTGTACACTCCTTCCACCTTTCAACTTTTCGTTCCTTGCTTAGAACTGATATTCCCTCTGAGATATTGATATTCATACAGCTTCTTCTCTCTTCTCCAAAGAGCTCTTCAATTTTCCTGTAGGCAACATCTATCTTTCATCTAGTGATCTATTTTTCTGTATCGTTATATTTGTCCTCTAGCTATTCCTGCTTAGCAATTTTGCACTTCTTGTCAGTCTCATTTTTAAATTTATGTATTCCCTTGTGCCTGCTTCATTTGTTGAATTGTTTATGTTTTCTCCTTTCCTCAATTTCAAAATCTCCAGTGTTATTCAAGGATTCCTACTAGTCCTTGTCTTTTTATCTATTCGATCCTTTGCTGCCTTCACTATTTCATTTGTTGAAGATACTTATTCCTCTTCTACTGTATTCCTTACCGCTATTCGAGTCAGTCGCAACGAACAACGCCTTTGTTTTAATGATGTCCACTACAAATCGTGTATCATTTCGATGACACTCTCTCCCCTATTTCACAATAATGCAAAACATGCTGCTCTTTTTGAACTTTATCGATCTACTTCGTCAGTCCTATCTGGTAAAGATCCCACACCGCGCAGCAGTATTCTAAAAGAGGGCGGACAAGCTTAGTGTAGGAAGTCTCTTTACTAGATCTGTTACATTTTCTAAGTGTCCTGACAATAAAACGCAGTCTTTGGTTAGCCTTCCTCACAACATTTTCTATGTGTTCCTTCCGATTTAAGTTGTTTGTAATAGTAATTCCTAGGTATTTGGTTGAATTTACGGCCTTTAGATTTGACTCATGTATCGTGTAATGGAAGTTTAACGGATTCCTTTTAGCACTCATGTGGATGACCTCACAGTTTTCGTTATTTAGGATCAATTTCCAATTTTTTCACCATACACAAATCTTATCTAAAGCGTTTTGCCATTTGTTTTGATCTTTTGATCTTCTGATGATTTTACTAGTCGATAAACGACAGCATCATGTGCAAATATCCTAAGACGGCTGCTCAGATAGTCTCCTCAATCATTTATGTGTATAAGAAACAGCAAAGGGCCTATAACACTACCTCGGGGAATGCCAGAAGTCACTTCTGTTTTACTGGGTGACTTTCCGTGAGTTACTACGAACTGTGACGTCTCTGTCAGAAAATCACGTATTCAATCACATAACTGATACGATATTCCATAACCACGCAATTTCACTACTAGCCGCTTTTGAGGTGCCGTGTCAAAAGCCTTCTGGAAATCTAGAAATACGGAATCAATTTGAAATCCCTTGTCAATAGCACCCAACACTTCGTGTGAGTAAAGAGCTAGTTATGTTTCTCAAGAACGATGGTTTCTACACTCCCGGAAATTGAAATAAGAACACCGTGAATTCATTGTCCCAGGAAGGGGAAACTTTATTGACACATTCCTGGGGTCAGATACATCACATGATCACACTGACAGAACCACAGGCACATAGACACAGGCAACAGAGCATGCACAATGTCGGCAATAGTACAGTGTATATAGTACGGTTTGGATGTACCGTGCACTATTCAGTGTCCCCTCGACGATCACCAGTGGTGTACGGCCAGTGTAGGAGATCGCTCCCCACACCATGATGCCGGGTGTTGGCCCTGTGTGCCTCGGTCGTATGCAGTCCTGATTGTGGCGCTCACCTGCACGGTGCCAAACACGCATACGACCATCATTGGCACCAAGGCAGAAGCGACTCTCATCGCTGAAGACGACACGTCTCCATTCGTCCCTCCATTCACGCCTGTCGCGACACCACTGGAGGCGGGCTGCACGATGTTGGGGTGTGAGCGGAAGACGGCCTAACGGTGTGCGAGACCGTAGCCCAGCTTCATGGAGACGGTAGCGAATGGTCCTCGCCGATACCCCAGGAGCAACAGTGTCCCTAATTTGCTGGGAAGTGGCGGTGCGGTCCCCTACGGCACTGCGTAGGATCCTACGGTCTTGGCGTGCATCCGTGCGTCGCTGCGGTCCGGTCCCAGGTCGACGGGCACGTGCACCTTCCGCCGACCACTGGCGACAACATCGATGTACTGTGGAGACCTCACGCCCCACGTGTTGAGCAATTCGGCGGTACGTCCACCCGGCCTCCCGCATGCCCACTATACGCCCTCGCTCAAAGTCCGTCAACTGCACATACGGTTCACGTCCACGCTGTCGCGGCATGCTACCAGTGTTAAAGACTGCGATGGAATTCTTGAATATTTTATGATTTTATGGTGTTTAGACGTTAAATGTAAAATGTAAATGTCGTGTGACTAGGGCCTCCCGTCGGGTAGACCGTTTGCCGGGTGCAAGTCTTTCGATTTGACGCTAGTTCGGCGACTTGAGTGTCGATGGGGATGAAATGATGGCAAACTGGCTGACACTGACGGCGGCGGTGCACAAATGCTGCGCAGCTAGCGCCATTCGACGGCCAACACCGCGGTTCCTGGTGTGTCCGCTGTGCCGTGCGTGTGATCATTGGTTGTACAGCCCTCTCGCAGTGTCCGGAGCAAGTATGGTGGGTCTGACACACCGGTGTCAATGTGTTCTTTTTTCCATTTCCAGGAGTGTAAATCCGTGTTGACTGTGTGTCAATAGAACGTTCTCCTCGAGGTAATGCATAATGTTCGAATACACTATATGTTCCAAAATACTGCTGTATTTCGACGTTAATGATATGGGTCTGTAATTTAGTGGATTACTCCTGCTACCATTATTGAATATTTTATGATTTTATGGTGTTTAGACGTTAAATGTAAAATGTAAATGTCGTGTGACTAGGGCCTCCCGTCGGGTAGACCGTTTGCCGGGTGCAAGTCTTTCGATTTGACGCCAGTTCGGCGATTTGAGTGTCGATGGGGATGAAATGATGATGATTGGGACAACACAACACCCAGTCCCTGAGCGGAGAACATCTCCGACCCAGCTGGGAATCTAACACGGGCCCTTAGGATTGACATACTGTTGCGCTGACCACTCAGCTACCGGAGGCGAACGTTTAGACGTTAAATAAAACTCTTACGCTGTACTTGGCTACGAGAAATAGTTTCTTAGTAACGTGAACAGCCTCTTTCCTTTCACGTCGAGGACGAATAAACGAAACATCATACACAATGCGAGGGAAAGGTAGAGGAGCGAGGATTTAGTGAAATCTAGGCTTCGGAAATTCTGGTTCTCCTACCGGCCATAAGTGTACCTTAGAGATAGAGACACATTAATTCACATCAGTTCAAATGGTTGGCTCTGAGCACTATGGGACTCAACATCTGAGGTCATCAGTCCCCTAGAACTTAGAACTACTTAAACCTAACTAACCTAAGGACACCACACACATCCATGCCCGAGGCAAGATTCGAACCTGCGGCCGTAGCAGTCGCGAAGTTCCGGACTGAAGTGCCTAGAACCGCACGTCCACCACGGCCGGCTAATTCACATCAGTAACCTAAATAATACCTTCGTAGAACACCCTCAGAAATGGAGGTATCATTTAGAGTGGAAGAGCAGTGTACATTTCTCACGATTTTATGAGCCGCTATCAGGGTCTTCCGCTGAGTGGACGCCGTAGACCAGGCGTAAAGACTAAAAGTAAATGATATTTAACGATTCAACTGGTCGAAAGGCATAATGCTTTGTGTAAATGATGCCGATTTACAACTTAACGCAAACATATTTAGAACTGATGGTATGCCTCTGCTCTCTATGCATTCCAGAATTTTTCTATGCGTTCCAGGACTCTCTCCGATCAGGCGAGCAATCCGCTTGCAGCTTCCGTTGCAAGTAACCTCCTTTACATATTCAACGTTCGTTTGAGAAAGCTTACCGAGGGAAACAGCATCCAGACTTTGGATAAACCCTGTAGGCACGTGCCCTTATCTATCTTGTCGTAACGTAAAGTACGTTATGCAAGGTGAGTGAGACCGATGATGATCAAATCAGAGTATGTTCAGTTAGCTCGAAATCATTCCTTTAGGATATCGTGTAACTGGCACATATTTGCAAGTATCGACAGAAGAAAAGAATGGCAGTAACTTGGATGCGCACACAGACTTCTTCCTGCCAAGAGGACTATTTAATTCCAAAACGACAGGACGGAATATACAGATGATTACCTAACAACTCACGTTTATCTGCGAAATCTGCCTTATTCCTCCCATTTTGGTATAGAAACCCCTGTAGCCTTTGTACTTAAGGAGGAGAATTTTGAAGATATTAGATAGGCCGATTTGAGGAACAGTCCTAACTATCGTATTGAGCGCTATGTGAAAACCGCGGTAAAATTTAATCAGCACAATCAGATGAATATTTGAATGAAATATTCTTCACTTTGAGTACCAGCAACATGAGGGATTTATTACGTACGACATACCGAAGCGCTGTTAACGGTCAGTCCATTGCATAAAAAGCAAACTACCCTCTGATGTTCTAGGATCCAAAGAGAATACAGTCACTCAGTAACGAATCATTACGAGCCATCTAACTCGAGAAGTAACTATCTCTTCATTGCAGCTACGATGGCGCATGCAGTGAACTGCCTGCAATGTATCAGTATCTGTTTCAGTTGTTATTCCACAGTAAATATCAGCGGCGTAAGGGGTGGCACTATTCTCGAACAATGTCGCTTTCTATAGAAAAATGACGTTAAGAAAACAATTTGCGTTTTCATCTTTCATTAAAAAGTTGAGAAGCGTCCATTAGGGGAAGTAATTTAAGTGGTAAATTTTTTTGTCATTTTTTAAAAAATGGTTCAAATGGCTCTGAGCACTATGGGACGTAACTACTGTGGTCATCAGTCCCCTAGAACTTAGAACTACTTAAACCTAACTAACCTAAGGACATCACACACATCCATGCCCGAGGCAGGATTCGAACCTGCGACCGTAGCAGTCGCGCTGTTCCGGACTGCGCGCCTAGAACCGCTAGACCACCGCGACCGGCTGTCATTTTTAACTGGAAGGATACTTCACCATAACATTTCATTACGTTATTCATACTTCTGAGAATGAGTTTTGATGACTTTTACTATACGGTTTCAGCATATTACTAAAAAGAGTTCATGTATTTCAGTTTTGTGGTTCTTGTTCTTCGATAATGACGTCATCTGCATGACTACTCTGCAGTAAGTCCGTGGCAGAGGGTTTTTCGAACTACCTTCAGAGTATTTCTCTACTCTTCCACTCTCTTGTACGGTGAGGTAAAAATGAACACTTAAATCATTGTGTACAAGACCCAATTTCTGTATTTTTATTCTGATGATCTTTCCTTTCTATGTAGGTTGGCAACAGTAAAATATTTTCATTCAGATTAGAAAGCTTGCTATTGAAATTTCCTGAAGATGTTTCGCCACAGCGAAAAACGCCGTTGTTTTAATGATTACCACCCCTAATCACTTATCACATCCGTGACAGTCTCTCCCCTATTTCGTGATAGTAAGAAACGAGCTGTCTTTCTTTGGACTTTTTCAATGTTCTCCGTCAGTCTTGTCTGGTAAGGATCCCATCCCAAATAGCAATGGCAATCCTCTACGGGAAGACAGACAAGAGTATTGTAGGCACTATTTTCAGCAGGCCTGTTGCATGTGATAAGTGTTCTACCAGTGAAATGCAGTCTTTGGTTTGCCTTCCCACAACGTTACCTACGTGCTCGTTCCAATTTAAGTTCATAGCTATAATTCCTAGGTATTTAGTTCAATTAACAACCTTTAAGTTTGTGTGGTTTAAGGTGTAAACGAAATGCAACGGATTTATTTTCGTACGCATGTGGATAACCTCACACTTTCCCTTACTCAAAGACAATTGCCACTTTTCGTATCATTCAGATATCCTGTCTAAGTTATTTTGCAATTGATTTTCATCTTCTGATGACTTTACACGACGGTAAATGACAGAATCATCTGCAAAGAATCTGAGAGGACTGCTCAGGTTATCTCATAAATCGTTTATGTGGATTACAAACAATAGTGGATCTATAACACTTCATTGAGGAACGCCGGATTTCACTTCTCCTTTGTTGTTGTTGCGGTCTTTAGTCCAGAGACTGGTTTGATGCAGCTCTCCACGGTACTCTATCCTGTGCAAGCTTCATCATCTCCGAGTAGCTACTGCAACCCACATCCTTCTGATTCTGCTTAGTGTATTCATGTCTTGGCCTCCCTCTGCGATTTCTTCTTTAATCGATGGTTTTCTGTCGATTACTACGTACTGTGACCTTTCTGACAGGAAATTACGAATCTGGTTGCACAACTGAGGAAATAGTTCATAGACATGCAATTTGCTTATAAGTCTCTTGTGAGGAACGGTGTCTATAAATATGGAACAATGGAATCAATTTCAGATCCCCTGTCTACAGTATTCATTACTTCGTGCGAATAAAGAGGTAGCTGTGTTTCACAAGAACGAAATTTTCTGAATCTGTGCTCACTGTGTATCACTATGTGTCACCATCGAGACAATTCGCTATGTTCGAACGCAGTATATGTTCCAAAATCCTCCTGCAAATCGATGACAGTGTCATGGGTCTGTAATTCATCTACTCTTATTTCCTTCTGGAGTATTGGTGTGACCTGTGTAACTTTTCAGTTTTTTGGTATGAATCTTACGTCGGGCCAACGTTTGTACATGTTTTCGAATTATAGAACTATTGTATCAATGTGCTATGAATGGAACCTAACTGTCTAACTGGTATACTATCTGTACTGGAAGATTTGCTTTAAGTGATTAGCTGTTTCGCTGCACCGGGGATATCTGTTTCTAAGTTACTGTTGTTGACAGTTGTTCTTTATTCAAGTTGTGGAATATTTACTTCGTCTTATTTGAAGAAAGTATTTCGGAAAACTTTGTTTAATAACTCCGCTTTAGTAGCACTGTCATCGGTAACGGTATAATTGGTATCACACAGAAAAGGTATTGATTGTGTCTTTCTGCTAGTTTACTTTAGATACGACCGGAATCTCTTTGTATTTTCTGTCAGATATCGAGATAAAGAGGACGGTATTAAAAGCATATCGAATTGAAGCCCACGCTAAGTTTCTAGATTCAGTAAAACATCTCCAACCTTTGATTCTTTCTGGTTTCTCTTTTTGTTTTATTGCATGCTTTTCTCGTTGCTTCTGCAACAGCGTCCTTTACTGTTTTGCGAACTATGTGTATTAGTACTATCTTCTATTAATTCATTCGATGTAACTCTCTCAATTGCCGCATATCCTATTTCTTTCAATTTAAGCCGCATCTGGTCTACACTTACATAGTTAGGTGGGACGGACTGGAGATTGTCTCTCAGGAAGGCGTCAAGACTGGCAGTCCCTGCCACTTCAGCTAGCAACTCAAAACCAGAGAGAATCTCTTCTGATCAAAAGCAACACATATCATTGTTAACGACATGTGCCATTAAATGCGGTTGGAGGCACCCTGTGTTCTTCACGGCATCCAGAATCACTCGTTCCACATCTGGAATGACCCCTTTCAGCATGCACACAGAGTGCACACTGAATTTCTTCCCCTCTATGTAAGCCCTATCTCTAAGGCACCTCATTACGCGCCTGACAGTGCCGCTCCCATTCTACAAGTACTCCCACCGACTGTGAATGTCGAGATCTAGCGCGTCGATAGGCTTACTTTGGAACAGGACAAACTACTACATCTGGCTCAGTATTTTGGTCAGCCACAGATAGCGCCTGAAACCCATTTTTCAGACGAACTGGGGAGACCTTTTGATTGCTCTCCTGAAAAGTATTTCGCTGCCTGCCACACCTTGAAACGACCTCCCCCTTGACCACAGGTGAGGGGTAATCATCAATGCGATCAGTCAATGGGGCAGTCATAGTAGATGACTCATTTGGAGACATGAGGGAGCCAGCCACTGTGGCCGAGAGGTTCTAGGCGCTTCAGCGGAAACGCCCTGCTGCTACGGTCGCAGGATCGAATCCTGCATCGGGCATGGCTGTGTGTGATGTCCTTAGGTTAGTTAAGTTTAAGTAGTTTTAAGTCTAGGGGACTGATAACCTCAGATGTTAAGTCCCGTAGTGCTTAGAGCCATTTGAACAATTTGAACATGAGGGACGTGCTGGATGCACCTTGCATCCCCCCACAGCAATGCCTATTGGCAACAGCCTCAAGCTACGTGACAAAAGGCAGCACTACCTGGAACTGTGAGCGAAGTGTCACAAACATAGCTCACATTTGGATGCAGCAATCACAGTTCCTGTCCATCCTAAAGACCGCAAAACTATACACTAGACAGCTGCTGAAGTGCGTAACTGTAGCTAAAAACACGCTGCTGCTGCCACTCAACTAGCGAGTGTGACAGCTGTAACTGTCTGCTCACACGAAAACGAGGACTATCCGTATACAAACGGCGGAAATGTACGCTAGAAAGTTATAAAAAAAAGCGTAACTGTGGCTACTATCTACACAAAGGTGCAAGAAATTTTAGAATTTGGACTAAAATGCACACAGTAATTTTTAAAAAGTCGTATCTAGTTATTAGGTGTATATCTGCATGTGCCAGGAAGCAATGTATTGGCACAAAAATTGTGCTGTTAATCACTAAAATATCACCCTGATTGTAGGTGTTGGTGGTGGCAAGTTCCTATAGGACCAACCTGCTGAGGTAATACGTCACTAGGCTTACACACTACTTAATCTAACTTAAACTAACTTACGCTAAGGACAACACACATATCCATGCTCAAGGGAGGACTCAAACTTCCGACGGGGGGACCCACACGAACCGTGGCAAGGCGCCCCAGACCGCACACCTAACCCACACAGCTCTCTGATTGTAGGACAGTCATAAATAGTGTGGTAGCACACTCCATTACATCAAGTCTGCACAAGTATCCATCACTTTGTGGGCCAGCCAGCAGCCGACTCCGGTCTGGACAGCCATCTCCACCATACTAGTTCTCAGCTGAGAACGAAACGTTGGATGAGCCATCCCTGGCTCCACAGTACGTAAGGAACTCTTGTCTGTAGCCAGAATGGTACTATCGTCACCAACCTGTGATAGGGCAAGCTTCTAACCTGCTAGCAGCGGAGACCTATGAGAGTTCAGTGGGCTTTTGCATCACTATCACTGCTCACTCAGGGCCACGTATTGCTATCTCAGGCATGTGCTTCCAAGTGGGGTAAACAGCGTCATAAAAGCAGGATGCAGTCATGAAACGACCATCCTGCTGCTGCGACCTTCTGATGTCACTGTTACTACAAGTAAACCAAGTACCTGCAGAGCACATATCTGGGGTCGTCAGAGAGGTTCAACATTGTAGCTCAAGACTAAATAAAATGTTATAACTTTTAATTCAGTTTTCGTAGCCACCTCTGCACGGCACCACCATCTACAAAACACACCACTCCACGACTACTACATTGCAGTGACCACTCTCATCCTGGGCCGCTACACAACACACAAACAAAAATGCTATGCTCTGATGTGCTGCTGACGACATGGGGGGTCCCGTGCAGCTAGCAGTTTAACAAACCGAAACAGAGTCCTTCAGAACTATAGTTTGGGATGGTCATTGCAGGTAGTGGGTCACTGCCAGTACTGCGTAGTAAAGTGCCGACGTCATTGTCAGCACTTCATTATCTCTAATGTCATATTGCAGCTGACACAACTATTCTTGTCATATTTCGCCGACATCAGCATCAGCACTTCCTTATCTTCAAGTTCATGCCAGAAACCGCATCTGGTCATGTGCTGTCACGCTCGTGCCCCTGTCCCCCTCCCTCACTTCCCACCATCCTCTAGGCAGCTAACTGCATGCAATGCAGTAGAGAATTTCTTTTCTGGTGGTATAATATATTAAACATTTTCTCTGCAATGTTTGTGTTAATGACTCCCAAGAAATCGTTTAAGGATTACCTCACCAGTCACATTGGCAAATTTCGTTTGAGGATACATATCATTCGCCATGGAATATTGGGAACGAGTAGGTAGCATATTTCTCTATAAACAATTAAAACCAACATTGGCCTATAAAATATATGAAGGGTGGAGAAAAATGGGGTCACGAAATTTTAACCCTGGGTCGCTGATGCCAGTAGGAACCAAAATTACTAATGTTGTGTAGGTGGACAACGCACAATTTTTAAACTACGGAAACTTAGCGCCACGCGCTTTGATTGGCCGTGGGATTGCCCTGTTGTGGTTCGGCGGTTGACGGGCAGCGCTATGGTTGTCAGTTCACACATATAAACATCCCTCGCCTCGTCACTGCCCCAACGTCATTCGCAGACGTGTCGAATTAGTCTTGATGTTCGTCTCCACCTCACATCAGAGGTATTCACACATAAGCTTCGCTTCGGAGCACACGTCACCTGCGATTTAGTCATACACTAAGACTGGCAGCTCAGTATTCATTTGAAAAACAACGAGATATGGTTTTTGTTTATGGACTCTCCGACGGTAATGCCCATGAAGCTCGAAGGTTATATGAGAAGAGGTACCCAACAAGATGCCACCCACATGTGCAAACGTTTACAGCAATTCACCGGCGACCTGGCAAAACAGGCTCGTTAGCGGGACATCATGGTGATGCTGTAAGACCTCGAACACGACGGGATGGTGCATTTGAAGAGATTGTTCTCGAGCGCTTCAAGGAAGCACCTATGACAAGTACTCGGCGGTTGGACGCGACGTGGGGGTCACTCATCGGTTAGTCTTGGAGGTTTTGAGGGATTTTATTTATTTATTTATTTATTGGTCCGTGGGACCAAATTAAGGAGAAGTCTCCATGGTCATGGAACGAGTCAATACATGAAATTATAACACGATAGTAGAAACAGATAAAATGAAATATAAGTAACATATTCAGGCGACAATTCGTAAGTTTAAATTAAAAAATCAACAATGTAACACTGGAATTTGCTTAATTTTTCAGCTCTTCCAGGAGCTCCTCGTCAGAATAGAAGGAGTGAGCCATGAGGAAACTCTTCAGTTTAGACTTAAAAGTGTTTGGGTTACTGCTAAGATTTTTGAGTTCTTGTGGTAGCTTATTGAAAATTGATGCAGCAGAATACTGCACTCCTTTCTGCACAAGAGTCAAGGAAGTGCATTACACATGCAGAATTGATTTCTGCCTGGTATTAACTGAGTGAAAGCTGCTAACTCTTGGGAATAAGCTAATATTGCTAACAACAAACGACATTAAAGAAAATATATACTGTGAGGGCAATGTCAGAATTTTCAGACTATTGAATAGCGGTCGACAAGAGGTTCTCGAACTTAAACCACACATATCTCGAACAGCCCGTTTTTGAGCCAAAAATACCCTTTTTGAATCAGAAGAATTACGCCAAAAAATAGTACCATATGACACAAGCATATGAAAATATGTGAAGTAGACTACATTTCGTGATGAACTGTCACTTATTTCAGATACTGTTCTAATCGTAAATAAAGCAGCATTTAGTTTCTGAACAAGATCCTGAACATGGGCTTTCCACAACACCTTACTATTTATCCGAACGCCTAGGAACTTGAACTGTTCCGTCTCGCTTATAATATGCCCATTCTGTCTGATCAAAATATCGGTTCTTGTTGAATTGTGAGTTAGAAACTGTAAAAACTGAGTCTTACTGTGATTTAGCAATTAAATTCTTTTCCACAAGCCACGAACTTATATCATGAACTACATTATTTGATACTGTTTCAATATTACACACAAGGTCCTTCACTACCAAGCTGGTTTCATCAGCAAACAGAAATATTTTTGAATCACCTTTAATACTAGAAGGCATATCATTTATATAAATAAGAAACAGCAGCGGCCCCAGCACCGACCCTTGGGGAACGCCCCACTTAACAGTGGGACTGAACATCACTACCACACTCAATATTGCGGAGAATTACCTTCTGCTTTCTGTTCTTAAAGTAAGAGGCGAACCAATTGTAAGCTACTCCCCTTACTCCGTAATGGTCCAACTTCTGCAGTAATATATTGTGGTCAGCACAGTCAAAAACCTTCGTTAAATCAAAGAAAACACCTAGCGTTCGCAACCTTTTATTTAATCCGTCCAAAACCTCACAGAGAAAAGAGAATATAACATTTTCAGTTGTTAAACCATTTCTAAAACCAAACTGTACATTTGACAGCAAATTATGTGAATTTAAATGCTCCAATAACCTTGTATATGCAACCCTCTCGATAAATTTAGCAAACACCGATGGCATAGAAATAGGTCTATAACGGTCAACATTATCCCTGTCTCCCTTTTTATAAAGTGGCTCCACCACCGAGTACTTTAATCGGTCAGGAAACCAACCACTCCTAAAGGAAAAGTTACAGACATGCTTAGTATTGGGCTAACATACATGGAACAATACTTCGGTATTCTGCTAGATACCCCGTCATATCCATGAGAGTTCTTTACTGATTTAATTATTAACTCAATCTCCCTCTTGTCAGTATCATGGAGGAGCATTTCAGGTAACAGTCTCGGAACACTTTTTTCTACGAGCGCTATATGATTCCCTGTTGGGACTATGTTTCTATTTAGTTCACCTGCTATATTCAGAAAGTGATTATTAAATACTGTACATATATGCGACTTATCAGTAACACGGACATTCCCACTACGCACTGATTCTATATCCTGGACCTGTCTCTGCAGATCAGCCACTTCCTTTACGACTGACCATATGGTTTTAATTTTATCCTGAGACTTAGCTATTCTATCTGCATACCACGTACTTTTTGCCTTCCTAATAAATTTTTTAAGCACCTTACAATACTGTTTGCAATGGGCTGCTGCATTTAGATTTTGACTATTTCTAACGTTTTGATATAATTGCCACTTTGTTCTACAGGATATTCTTATCCCTCTAGTCAGCCACCCAGGCTGCCTGTTCGTGCTAGTAGCCTGTTTTGAACGTTCTAACGGAAAGCAACTTTCAAAGAGCACGAGAAAAGTCTTGAGGAAAGTATTACATTTATCGTCTACTGTATCACCACTATAAACATCTTGCCACTCTCGTTCCTTGATAAGGTTTACAAACGTCTCTACAGCAACTGGATCAGCTCCACTAAATTTAACCACACCTGCACAACATTCAAACACCTTTTCAGTGCCGTACTTTGAAACATCAATTGAATCAAATGGGATACCGTTTTTCACGTTCGTGGCTACTCCCCCACACCGCAAAGAGCTCCTAGAAAAGCTGCCAGCCAACCTGTATCCTGGTAAAGGAAGCCTCTGAATTATCTCCTTATTTAAGAAGTGTTCAGATATATCAATAATTTCAGAGTCAACATCTATAAGCAGTTCACTAACTTTATCTCTAATACCTTGTATATTTTGATAAAATATACTAATTCCCTCATTAATCGGATACCTAAGCTTTGCCGAAAGTGGTTTCTTTGTTAGAGAGACTTCCCTTAAGCAGGAATACCTATCAGCTGACTTCAATCTAAAAAAGGTACAGCTCTAACACCCACTACTACAGGAATTTTCCGATGAGTGATCCCACCACCCCCACCTATGCTCTCACCTATAAGCTTTGGCAACCTCCCCTTTCCATACCTGTTGAGGTGCAGGCCATGTCTAGTGAAACCCGTCCTGCTGATAGACTCCACCGACACCACTGAAATGTGACTCATGCCTTCTGTCATTAGCGCACCCCCAAGTCTCATGTTATTACGCCTGACGGCTGTATTAAGATGAGGCCGATCGTGACGCTGAAACAGTTCCACGAAATGCACATTCGTGTTGCCAGTCTGAGTGGCTATCTTTTCCAGGTCACCATCTATGTCATACTCTCCATCCCTGTCAATACTATTACCAACCCCACCCACAATCACTACCCGGTCCTCTTTAGTAAAATCCCTACATAACCCCCCTATGTTAACAGTCACCTGAGCCAATCCTGCATTAGGCTTCACAATTATGGTGACCTGGTACTCACTCCCCAACACTTCCTGCAACTGCTGGCCTACACCTCTACCATGAGAACTACCTAACATCAGAACCTTCTTCTTTCTCTTAGACTTTGCAACTGTCCTAGCCACCGTAACTGCTGAGGTCTGCTGCATACTTCCTACATCTACAACTACTAGAGACGACGGCCAGCATCCATTTGGTTTCCACCCTGCCCAAGAATTAACTTCGGTGGCGGATTATGAACTCGGGCTAGGGTTGGCCGGTGGTTTCTGCGACGTGTCGCATGAGATTCCGACTGCCCCACCATTTTGTTGTTTGCCGACAAGTGCAACTTCCATCGGTATGGCCTTTACAACACTAGAAACGTTCATTACCGGGCAAGGGGAAATCCTCACGTCACGAACGTCCACGGACACCAGGAACGATTTTCACTCAACATTTGGGCAGGAATTGAGGGTGACCATCTGATTGGGATCGTCTGCCTACCTCCTCGACTTACCGAGGCAAATTATCTCACATTTTGCAAGAAACTCTACCCAGCCGGCCGGAGTGGCCGAACGGTTCTAGGCGCTACAGTCTGGAACCGCGCGACCGCTACGGTCGCAGGTTCGAATCCTGCCTCGGGCATGGATGTGTGTGATGTCCTTAGGTTAGTTAGGTTTAAGTAGTTCTAAGTTCTAGGGGACTGATGACCACAGCAGTTAAGTCCCATAGTGCTCAGACCCGTTTGAACCAAACTCTACCCAGCCTCGTGGAAAATGTTCCCCTGGACATACGACTATGCACGGTGTTGCAGCATGATGGGGCGTCCGCACGTAACAGTCGTGCTGTGCGCAGATATTTAAAGGAACTCTTCGACGGCCGGGTAATTGGCAGCGGTGCTCGTAAGACATGGTCCCCGCGATCACAAGACCTCACGCCACCGGACATCATACTGTAGGGATTCTTCAGTATTCTAGTTCACCCACCCGGACGCGAACCACCTAGAAACGAAGAGGAATTAATGGATCCCATTCAACATGCCGCCAATCACATCAGGGCAATGCCAGGAATCTTTAAGAGAGTTCGCCAAAATACCGTTCGACGTACCAAGCTTGTGTCGCATCAGAGGGTCGCCAGTTCGAGCACTTGCTTTGAGTAAACAACGTCCTAGGCCCTTTTTGGTGACTGACACAGTTTGTAAAAGACTTTCTGCACGTGAACTAACAGGTGTTGACGGGTTGGTTCCCGGTACGTCTTATGAAACTACAATGGATGTTTTGGGACCCCGGCGGATTCGCCCCCAGAGTGGGAGGCTGCAGCGTTACCATCGAGCATGCAGGCCGCCATGTATTCATCGCGATCCCTGGCAGACGAAGCATTCACCGCCATGCATTGTTCACAGCATCTGGCAATAGAGCAGTCCCGCACCCAATCGGAGCACGTGGCGCCAAGTTTCCATAGTTTAAAAATTGTGCGTTGCCGACCTACACAACATTAGTAATCTTGGTTCCTACTGGCATCAGCTATCCAGGGTTAAAATTTCGTGATACAATTTTTCTCCACCCTAAATAATGAATTAGGAACATACAGTTACTGAACATGAATTACAACTCGAATAGTATCCTCAGACCATGAAAATGCGAAATAAAATCGAGTCCTGTTTCACATCCCACTTGCTCCTGCCACTAGCAGATGGATTTTCTGTATAAAAGAGCATAGTTCGATTTTATAACACGATTTTCCTACTGTCACCAAAAAATAACTGCACTGTAGAAAAAATGCAGTGTTGATTTGTTGTACTATGAGTTATTTATTGTCGCCAACAGATGGCTGCACTATAGAAAACTGTGTCTGCAGTCGTAAAAACAATAATTGCTCCTTTTTAAGTACAACACTTGATTCAACAAGCAACAGAGTCAAAAATCAATTATTTTCCACGTCCTTGCTGCAGTGGTAACACTGGTTCCCATCAGATCACTGAAGTTAAGTGCTGCCGGGCTTGGCTAGCACTTGGATGGGTCACTGTGTGGATCTGCAGAGTACTGTTGGCACGCCAGCTACATTCAGACATTGTGATGTCACTAGACAGAATATAACTGATGGTATTAATGTCAGTTTTTGCTATTATTACGAAACGACACAGGCCTACTGGAGGCTATGTACTACAGCACCTTTTGACGAACACTGTAATCATATCTGTGATGGCAGGCTCTCTAAAAGCTTTATGTACTGTATTTACTATCTTATTTTCCATATCTATGACGTCACAATATTCTAAAATTTCACCACAGTACGTCAGCAACAGCAAAAGTGCGGTGTTTATGTCGATTATCTAGGACCTAGTTGAAGGTAAGTACATAAAAAACGCTGTAACCCTCAGAGCAATAACTTTACAAATCAACGATGCCACAATGCTCGGCCGGCGGTGTGGCCGAGCGGTTCTAGGCGCTTCAGTCTGGAACCGCGCGACCGCTAAGGTCACAGGTTCGAATTCTGCCTTGGGCATGGATGTGTGTGATGTCCTTAGGTTAGTTAGGTTTAAGTAGTTCTAGGTTCTAGGGGACTGTTAACTCCCATAGTACTCAGAGCCATTTTGATCCACAATGCTCTAAAATGCGACAGAAAATGAAATGTTTACATTGCATCAGGATTCAAATACATGGAATGTGTATTCAGTCTGCGCAGCTGCATTTCAGGAAACAGTAGCTCTCGAAAATAAAGCATGTAACCAGCTACACCAACAGGTAATTAAAGTACCACCACATGTGCACACACACACAAAATGGCTTTGAGCACTATGGGAGTTAACATCTGAGGTCATCAGTCCGCTAGAACTTAGAACTACTTAAACCTAACTAACCTAAGGACATCACACACATCCATGCCCGAGGCAGGATTCGAACGTGCGACCGTAGCGGTCGCGCGGCTCCAGACTGAAGCGCCTAGAACCGTTCGGTCACAAGGGCCGGCCCACGAACACATACACACACACACACACACACACACACGCACACATACACACAAACGCACACACACACACACACACACACACACACACACACACACACACACGCACACACACACACACACACGCGCGCGCGCGCGCGCGCGTCTTATTAGGTAAGATGGTTCAAATGGCTCTGAGCACTATGGGACTCAACTGCTGAGGTCATTAGTCCCCTAGAACTTAGAACTAGTTAAACCTAACTAACCTAAGGACATCACACACATCCATGCCCGAGGTAGGATTCGAACCCGCGACCGTAGCGGTCTCGCGGTTCCAGACTGCAGCGCAAGAACCGCGCGGCCACTTCGGCCGGCTATTAGGTAAGAAACGAGTAAGGTGTAATAAGGTGCTTTATTATAATAAATCAATTAAACTACGCCGGCCTCTGTGGGCGATCGGTTCTAGGCGCTGCATGCAGGTTCGAATCCTGCCTCGGGCATGGATGTGTGTAATGTCCTTAGGTTAGTTAGGTTTAAGTAGTTCTAAGTCTAGGGGACTGATGGCTTCAGACGTTGAGTCCCATAGTGCTTGGAGCCATTTGAAGCATTTGAACCTAAACTGCAGAACGATAGGAGCTTTTTAAAACTGACAGTCACGTGTAAGGCTAGTGAAGATGACAACAGTGGGGGATGTCACATCTACAAAGTCAGTGTCAAGGTCGATATCTCAGAAATAAGTTAAATTACTTACCTTCTATTGTGAGGCGCCTCACACTTCATAAGCCCAATGAAGCTCCGAAAATTAAATATTGCCACATCTGAATTGCCTGTATAGCTCATTAACATGCATGCTTATCGTTTAATATACACAAGACGTCTACAAAAATTCGAGCAAAAATAAATTCGTATTATATGTAAGGATTCGCACACAGTGCAAGCAAAAAGAGGCATCAAATATGTCTAGCGCCTTACGCAAGACATTCCCTCTAAGCGTACCATTGTATGAGTACCCTCCACTACTATAAATACTAAACAAATCCCGTAATACGTGATGTTATTCTCTACAACGTTCTGATTCGTGGATGTAGATGCGGAAGTAGTTGCATTTTAAACTTCGGTGGGTCACAACAACAAATGCAGTCAGAGATTCCACCAACCATTAACGCTGTTAAAGCTGAAGTGTACGCTTAATATCAAGTCCTTCATCACATCGTTCATTGTTGGATCCCAACAATCAAAGCTTAAACCAAATGGCTGTAAGTATTATCAACTATGGTACTTCAACATTGCAGTGTGTGCGAGAGTGACGGCAAGACATTTCCAGTTTGCAGATACAATGATATCGACATCGAAATACACAGAAAACAAGGACGAAATAATGTGATTACAGCAGAGATAGCTCTGTTGAAGTATCATAATTATATTCCACAACAGAGTAATTGAAAAGAAAGATTAGAGTCATTGTGTACATATGTAAATAGTGTTGACAGGGATGAAACACGCGTTCTTTACTACAGTGGTGTCCTGCTTCACAATAACGTCTTCTCTAGCCAAGAAGACGCAAAAGTTTCCCGTAGTCGCGTGCTTGTTGACGTTATAAAATATAAGGTGGTTACTAACATCTTTGCTCACCCCTGAGCTTGTGATTTGACCTATAACTACATTAAATAAGTTTTACTCTACACTTGGAGGTCATCTGGTCTAAACAGTTAAACCCAACTACCTTACCGAATAGTGTAACTCTAGGTGTCGTTTTATATGTGAGATGTCACCTCGAAACGGACGTTATGCCCCACCCAGGAAGCTTTATACTATTACCAAAGCAGGCTCGTTCCTACCATTGCTGCATGACAATGAAGAATCACGTAGAGCGTCTCAAATCCGTTGAAGTAAATTTATAGTGCAGCCTTGTGAGGCAGAATACTATGTGAATCCCAAATGCGATGTGCATAAATTAAAGACGTAGCAGTTTATTCCGCAAAATGGCGGCGAGTAATAAAGTAACGGAATAATTTAATTTGTGTGCGACGGAGATCCAGCTCATTACGGACAGACTCTGCCGCTGTCAGTGTCGTAGAGAACAGTGTTATCCCCCTGTTCTAATATAGCATCTTTATGTCGTATTTGTCTAGGTCAGAGTGCATTTATTGAACCTGTATACAGATAGAATATAGTTGATGATTTACCTGTATACTAGTATATAAACTGTGGAAACGTTGTTAAACACGCAGAGGGCTATTCTGTAAGTTACTCTTTAACTGACATAACATGGAAGCAGCTGATACAGAGTGGAGAGGACCACATTGGAAATACTGTTTGCTGGTGTTTAATACACTTAAGGGGTCTTGCACAGGGTCAAAATCACAATCCATCCTGTTCCCAGCTATATGATTCCTGCGGTGAGAGAGACTACTTGCTGCCAGGAGCGCCGACTTAAAAAAAAATATTGGGTCTTGCCCCGGGATATTTTCTAAATTTTAGATGAAAAATAGTGAGTTTTCAAGTTTTTTTAAGCATTTTAGAGTGATATTATCAGTGAATGTATAGCTCTGAAAAAACTGAAATTATATTTAAATAAATCCTAAATTATCATTAAAAGAATAAAACGTAAAATATTACTGTCACGTAGTAATAACACTTCGATTAATAAGTGAAATAGCTAATTTAAGCTTACTCTGAACAAGGCTCAGGGTTCATTAAATAATAACAATATCTCAAAGTTAATGCTTTAATACAGTTAATAAAGTTAATACAGTATGCCCAATATTTTCAGTCAAAAAGTATGTAAATAGCTGGTTTTAAATAGGAATAACACCCTAAAAATATTTAGGTATTTGAAAATGACTAATGCAGTACTATAGTAATATAGAAATACAGTACTAACCTAGTACTAATATTTCGAAACTGAAAATTTAACGTTACGTATGTATTTAATATTTCTCTAAATGCCATTATTAGGGCTAGAGTGTCTTTAGGAAGGTGCAAATGTCGACCGTGTGACTGGATTACCGAATAAGAAGTCGCTGATGACTGGTCGGATATCCAATTCATCCAAAACATCTCGGTGGGCATGAAGAGCAGCCAAGTTGTTCAATCGCTTCTGTCCCATTCTTGATCGGAGATATGACTTCAGACGTCTAAGGGCGCTTAAAGACCGTTCTGCTGTTGCTGTCGTGATTGTAACTACTTGGAGAAGCTTAATGCACTTCACTACTTCATTTAACATTTCTTGAACTGCAGGTTATTATGTAATGTACTTTCTTACATCAAGCATGTTTTTTAAGACCAGTTGTTTTTTTATTAGTGATATCGGCTAACATATCCAAGTGTAAGCGCATTCTCTCAATGTCTGGGTAATTTTTGAGAAACTCAGTTGATTTTTCCAAATTTCTTTCATCTCTGTTTACTAAAAGCAAGCACTCTTGTTCAACTGCAATGACCTGTTTGAGTCTAGTTGAAGCAAACTGCTCAGTAATGCAAGATTGCACCGTTTCACAAACTTCAGTGTAGATAGCTTTGCAGTATTCCTTTGGGTTTTGAAAGTGTGCGGTGAGCTGGCTTCGTTGTTTTCATACTTCTTTGGTATACTCCGATTCCGAGGAAGCGGAGGATCATCAACTTGAGAAGGTTTTTCTTTTAAACATAATTCCCAAAAGGGTTCAAAGCTATCACGCCTTCCATTCAATATACAAATCAAGTCCTGAATATTTTTTCCAGATCAGCAACACTTAGAAGAGAGCATTGTATTTTTTTATTGACATCCTGTACTGGGTTCATTGCATGGCAATAAAGACGTAAAAAGGAATAAGTCTTGAATTGTAACATTGACTCGAGGTAGCCTGCACATTTATAACCTGCCTCTCTTTTTTCCTCTGCAGAAAGTGTTTCAAAAAACTCTTGAAGTTCTTCAAAGTTTTTCAATATTCTCAAGATACTAGAAGCTCGCATAGTCCATCGATTCGGGCAAAGGAGCCGTAGACCAGCTTGGTCGTTGACACTCTCATAGCGTATGCTTCTGAAAAGTCCCATCCTTTTGTTGGACTCCCTTTCGCTGTTTATAAAGTCCTTGTCTAAAGACATAGTAGAAGAATGGGTAGCTCTGAGGGATGAAGTAGTGAAGGCAGCAGAGGATCAAGTAGGTAAAAAGACGAGGGCTAGTAGAAATCCTTGGGTAACAGAAGAAATATTGAATTTAATTGATGAAAGGAGAAAATATAAAAATGCAGTAAATGAAGCAGGCAAAAAGGAATACAAACGTCTCAAAAATGAGATCGACAGAAAGTGCAAAATGGCTAAGCAGGGATGGCTAGAGGACAAATGTAAGGATGTAGAGGCTTATCTCACTCGGAGTAAGATAGATACTGCCCACAGGAAAATTAAAGATACCTTTGGAGAAAAGAGAACCACTTGTATGAATATCAAGAGCTCAGATGGAAACCCAGTTCTAACCAAAGAAGGGAAAGCTGAAAGATGGAAGACATATATAGAGGGTCTATACAAGGGCGATGTACTTGAGGACAATATTATAGAAATGGAAGAGAATGTAGATGCAGATGAAATGGGAGATACGATACTGCGTGAGGAGTTAGACAGAGCACTGAAAGACCTGAGCCGAAACAAGGCCCCAGGAGTAGACAACATTCCATTAGAACTACTGACGGCCTTGGGAGAGCCAGTCCTGACAAAACTCTACGATCTGGTGAGCAAGATGTATGAGACAGGCGAAGTACCCTCAGACTTAAAGAAGAATATAATAATTCCAATCCCAAAGAAAGCAGGTGTTGACAAATGTGAAAATTACCAGACTATCAGTTTAATAAGTCACAGCTGCAAAATACTAAAACGAATTCTTTACAGACGAATGGAAAAACTGGTAGAAGCTGACATCGGGGAAGATCAGTTTGGATTCCGTAGAAATATTGGAACACGTGAGGCAATACTGACCTTACGACTTATCTTAGAAGAAAGATTAGGAAAAGGCAAACCTACGTTTCTAGCATTTGTAAACTTAGAGAAAGCTTTTGACAATGTTGACTGAAATACTCTCCTTCAAATTCTGAAGGTGGCAGGGGTAAAATATAGGGAGCGAAAGGCTATTTACAATTTGTATAGAAACCAAGTGGCAGTTATAAGGATTGAGGGGCATGAAAGGGAAGCAGTGGTTGGGAAGGGAGTGAGACAGGGTTGTAGCCTCTCCCCGATGTTATTCAATCTGTATATTGAGCAAGTAATGAAGGAAACAAAAGAAAAATTCGGAGTAGGTATTAAAATCCATGGAGAAGAAATAAAAACTTTGAGGTTCGCCGATGACATTGTAATTCTGTCAGAGACAGCAAAGGACTTGGAAGAGCAGTTGAATGGAATGGACAGTGTCTTGAAAGGAGGATATAAGATGAACATAAACAAAAGCAAAACGAGGATAATGGAATGTAGTCGAATTAAGGCGGGTGATGCTGAGAGAAGTAGATTAGGAAATGAGACACTTAAAGTAGTAAAGGAGTTTTGCTATTTGGGGAGCAAAATAACTGATGATGGTCGAAGAAGAGAAGATATAAAATGTAGACTGGCAATGGGAAGGAAAGCGTTTCTGAAGAAGAGAAATTTGTTAACATCGACTATAGATTTAAGTGTCAGGAATCGTTTCTGAAAGTATTTGTATGGAGTGTAGCCATGTATGGAAGTGAAACATGGACGGTAAATAGTATGGACAGGAAGAGAATAGAGGCTTTCGAAATGTGGTGCTACAGAAGAATGCTGAAGATTAGATGGGTAGATCACATAACTAATGAGGAGGTATTGAATAGAATTGGGGAGAAGAGGAGTTTGTGGCACAACATGACGAGAAGAAGGGACCGGTTGGTAGGACATGTTCTGAAGGCATCAAGGGATCACAAATTTAGTATTGGAGGGCAGCGTGGAGGGTAAAAATCGTAGAGGGAGACCAAGAGATGAATACACTAAGCAGATTCAGAAGGATGTAGGTTGCAGTAGGTACTGGGAGATGAAGAAACTTGCACAGGATAGGGTAGCATGGAGAGCTGCATCAAACCAGACTCAGGACTGAAGACCACAACAACAACAACAACAACAACAACATCATCCCTCATAGACGTAAGATGGCGGAGACTGTCTGCAACTGCCAAATTTAAACTGTGAGCAGTGCAGTGCACATAACGTGCTTTTGGTTGTATATCCAAAACTAAATTTTTTAGTCCTTTGAACTTACCTCTCATATTCGAGGCACCATGATAGCACTATCCTCTCAAGTTATCCATAGACAAATCAAGACAAGCAACAATTTCTTTTAAATACTAAACAGAGTTTGTGATTCAGTGCTGGGGGTCTCGTATAAGCCAATAAAGTCTTCATTGATGATTAAGGAATCATCGACAGTGCGAATACAAAATGACACTTTTTCGTGGATCGAAAAATCACTTGTTTCGTCAACCATAATAGAAAAGTTTGCAGTCTTCTCATTGAAGCCAATACCTTTCTCAACACAATGATCTCGTTTTGAATATCGTGGGACGTCCACTTATACACCGATCGCCCTAACCAGTCTTTAAATTCAGGTATATCATTCTTTCGGAGTTCCAACAACTGAAAAAAATTTGAGTTTACATCCTCGTGCCCTCTAATTGCTAGTCGTTGTCGGCATAGAAATTGCATGGTAGTAAAAATTGCCTCAAGAGCTAAACGGCCTTTTTCCATATCACTATCTAACGGTTCATTCAATTGGGAGGCCACACTTCGGTTAGTGATAGAATTTAGTTTCAGAACACCTTCATTATGTGTAAACGTATTTTCATGAAGAGGAATTTTTCAAAAGCCTTTTTCCAGTTAGAAGACCCTACGGATGTAAATGCATCTTCTTTTTTGAAGAAAATTGTAATAGATTTTTAGCATCTGCCTCTTTGCAGGTTTTGCAAAATACTTTTTCGGTAGATGCTTCAAATTCTATCCATGTATGTTTCATCAACCAAGACTTCTGAAATGATCTTCCCTTAACTGGATTGTCCAGGTTTCGGATGTGAACGGTTCTCGCCTGAAGACGACGAGGCAATTGACGACACAATAATTGTTGGGGGTTGACTTGCAGTATCATCAACTTCGAAGCGCGCCTTATTGGTAACAAATTTATCCATTGCAAACTTAATTCACAATACACTAAGAGACTAAATAAAACATAGTCATATAAAATATCCACTAGACACTAAATTCTGAACACTAAACACGTCTGCAGCATGCACTGAACGGAACTATCCACACTGAATGACTGCGACAGCAGGGTGGGCTTAATGTAGCCGCGTCGTCGTAATGCCTCGAAGTGTCAAGACGACGTGAGGCGGAGGGTTCCAGGTGCTTCTGCTCCAGTCCTTTTGATGTCGCGGTGGCCGCAGCGCTGGTCCGCCGGCGCCAGACTTTACTCGCATGTTCACGCACCGGGCCAAATTCTAATTGTGCCCGCAGCACTGTAACACTATCATGATTCATACCACTCGTTTTCAGTTAACTTGCTTACTGCCGTAATAATTATTTGTTTTAACTCATTACTGAATGTATTTTAGAAGGCAAATATTGTCAAACAAGGAAAATAAAAAATTCCAATATAATTTTGTGATTTTACAAATCATAATACAACTAATAATTTTTGAAGGGGGCTTGGGCCCCCTCAAGCCCCATGGAGTCGGCGCCTGTGCTTGCTGCATCATATGCGGAGACCTCATCATCACCTAGCAGACACTCTTTACAATCAGTGAGAGGCTATTGGGCCACACGATGCACGCCCTTGACCATTTGATCACGTTTCTTGCATTGTATGTTGACACTGTATCATACTTTCCAAGGCGCAAAGTTTCTATGTGTGTAAACACTCTTTTTGGAATCCTAACCCAAATTAAATTTTTCACACTTTCATTGGGACGTTGTGTTTTCCTATATGGGCACTTTTCCAATAAACTTGGCTGTGATAAATCCTTGAATACTGGCTTGCTTACATCAATTACAACATCTGACAAACTGTTTTGTGGTCATACTTATTTTGTGATTGGTACTTACACCAAGAGTCACCACTTGCGGGGCACAGTGAGCTTTTTCGATACTCATTTGTTGATTCAGTATGAAAAAATAATGCCTATACTGCTCTTTTCATATGCTCAACATTACCTGTGTTTTACCTATTTGCACAACCGTAATACCTCTGCAATCTATCAGTTGACTCATCTCTTAGCTTCAGGGATCTTAATGTCTGCTTCAGTATGCGCAGCTTTCGTGAAATTTTGCATATGTGAAATGCATTCCTGATTGTTATTGTGACCTTCATTGCCATAATGTTTGAGTTCCTCTACAGTTGTGTATCTGTTAGAATCACTATTCCATAGATTGTTAATATATAGTATATTATACCACTCCTCTGAGTTGGGAAAAACTTTTTTCACTCCCTCACTCAATTGTTCCACTCGTGCCATGAAAATTTGCTTCACAAAGTTCACTGTGTTCTTTGTAATTCCCCTTACATCTATAATGTTTGGAGGGAACAGCAACACCATGACTTTTACAACTGACACCACTGATAGCTGTCACTACTCCATTTAGAGATTTATGACCTCTCCATTGCCATGACCAATCTGAAGCAACAGTCAGTTCTCTAGTCCAATTTCTATTACCTGACAGAGATTATTCAACTGCATTCTTCATTGTTGCCCATGCAACATCTTCAGCAGCAGATCACAACAGGCCGTTATAAACTCCAAGCTTGGTTGGTGGTTTTGTCACAGTCGTAATTCCACATAATCATTTTTTCTGGAGCACAGCCCTTTCACGTACAACCCATGACATACACTAGCATAACATTTATTTCATACATATTTTTTCCACTGTTATCAATACGAAAAATACTATTCGAATTAGAAAATTAAACTTCTACACCACATTTGTCACACTTCAGTAACGTATTACATGCCAAACCAATGTGTGAAATAATGTTTAACTCGAGTACTCTTTCTTTGCAAACTTGGCATAATACATTGTTTCAAGAATTTAAATAGCAATAAAATGTCAATTATTTCGTTTACATCATCGTTACTTTCATGTTTTTCAAATTTTTTTATGTAGCCAACAAATTTATTGCTGGAAGAAGTTTACTTGCACAGATTTGTAAAGGTTAGTGAAATAGAATGAACAGAACTCCCATCGAAACCACAAAAGCTTTATTATTCCACTCATTGCTTCTATTCTTAAATACTTCATTGCTAAAATAGGGCATATTTACAGCCATAAACAAAATACGTAAATCAGTTATGAGCAGAATTCGTCAACTACTCAAAATCTCATGTGTAAATAATGAAAAAAGAGAAAACTCTATAAGTCAAGAAACACCGCATGCCTTCTGTGTCAAGGCATCTGAATGTTCATTGGTCACAGATATCAAGGCCTATAACGTTGAAAAAAAAACATTGCCAAATCTACAAAAAAAAACCTTGCTAAAGAAAATGAATAGTGCTGTCCCAGTTGAGACAGTAGTGCACCACGGCCACTTACGCATCAACAACTAACAGAAGACTCCAAATGTTTTATAACATAAAAA
This sequence comes from Schistocerca serialis cubense, assembly GCF_023864345.2. Classification (NCBI taxonomy): domain Eukaryota; kingdom Metazoa; phylum Arthropoda; class Insecta; order Orthoptera; family Acrididae; genus Schistocerca; species Schistocerca serialis. Next base: position 315,016,133 of record NC_064640.1, on the reverse strand, counting down.
CCCAAAAATTATTGATTTTGTCATTTTCATTGTTCCAGCTTGGCTTCAGTTAGTGTACAATATTTAGTTTTTTGAGCTTCATTGCGCTCGAAAAACGTGCGACACCTCACAATTAGTGGTAAATAATTTTATTTATTTCCGAGATATCGACTCTGACATTGTCTTTGTAAATATCACATCTTTCACTGTTACCGTCTTCGGCAGTCTCCCCCATGAGTGTGTATTTACAAACAGTTCCTGTGTTCTGCTGTTAAAGTGATATATCAGAATGAAGCGTCTTGTTCCTTCCTAAAATCAAACACTTATTCCTTTCTTTCCCAACAAGACAATTGTGTGTGTGTGTGTGTGTGTGTGTGTGTGTGTGTGTGTGTGTGTGTGGTATATTAATTAGTTGTTGGTGTAGCTGATTACAGGTTTTATTTTCAGGAGTCATAATTTCCTGTAGTGCAGCCGCACAGATCGAATACACAATTTATGCATTTAGATACTGATGCAACGCTAACATTACACATTCTGACGCATTTTATTATATTGTGACGTTGTAAATGTGGTAAAGTAATTTATTTGAGTCTTCTGGCGTTTTTCCTTGCACTTAACCTCAATCAGGACACAGATAATAAATGTAAATGTCGCACTTTTCACGCTGCTGATGTATTTTGTTGACATTTTAAAATATTGAAACATCGTAGATGTGGAAAATAACGTAGAAAATACAGTCTATAAAACTTTTAGAGAGCCTTGCCACTGTTGCTCTCATTCAAACTTTTCGAAAGTTGTTATTATACATATCCTCCTGTAGGCCTGTGTCATTTGTAACGGTAGGAAAAATTGACAATCAGTATCATCAATTATATATTTTTTCTACTGAACAACATGATGCTTTACCTTTGACCTTCCTAAAAGGATGATTGAAAAGAAGTTAATTCCGAAATTTGAGGGTATATTGTGACTTTTATTTGCTTTCACATCCTTCAGCTGTTTCTCTACGCCAGGCATGCTTATTACTATGTCGTCCATACAGTAGTCTGTACGATGATCAAATGACGGTACGTTTGTACGATTCTCCTGTGTGAACTATTTCTTTAACTTGAAATTTAAAACTTTAGCTTCCGTTTTGCTATCTTCAACTGCCGCACCGAACTGGTCAAGAAGGGACTGAATAGAAGCCTTAGACCCGCTTAGCGATTTTACATACGACCAGAATTTTCTCGGGTTCTCTGCCAGATCTTTTGCTAAGTTGCGACAGTGGTAGTTGTATGCTTCGCGTATCGATCTTCTCACAGACGCACGAATGTCTACTAACCTTCGCTTGTCGTCTTTTATGCATTCCCTTTTGAACAGAGAGAGAGAGCAACATCCTCTGCTTCCACAGAATCCGCCGTATTTTGTTATTAAACCATGGTGGGTCTTTTCCATCCTTTATCCACATACTAGGCACATAAGTCTCCAGACCACGATTTACAAAAATGGTTCAAATGGCTCTGAGCACTATGGGACTCAACTGCTGTGGTCATAAGTCCCCTAGAACTTAGAACTACTTAAACCTAACTAACCTAATGACATCACTCACATCCATGCCCGAGGCAGGATTCGAACCTGCGACCGTAGCAGCTGTGCGGTTCCAGACTGTAGCGCCTTTAACCGCTCGGCCACTCCAGCCAGCACGATTTACAATCTGCTTAAACTTTGGATGTAATTCCTCTACATCCATCTTAATGGAACTAAGTGATGCCAATTCACTGTCTAAGTGACACGTTAATAACTGCTCATCTGCTCTGTCTAACAGAAACACTGTCCTAGCTGTCTTAACTGATTTAATAACTTTCGTAATCATAGTTACTATAATGACATTATGATCTCTAATCCCGTTTTCTATACTGACATGTCGATAAAGTTCGGCCTGTTTGTAGCTACGAGGTGTAAGATATTTCCACTGCATGTAGGCAGCCAAGCTAACTGCTCAAGACTACTTTTAGAAAATGTTTCCAAAAGTATTTCGCATGACTGTCTGTTTTGCCCTCTGTAATGAATCCATAGACACTCCAGTCTACACTCGGTAGGTTCAAGTCGCCTGCGACTATTCTATTTATTTTTAATTTACACGTCTAGCCCCGTAGGACAAAACTGAGGAGCAAATCGGCAAGGTCATGGAACGTGTTAGTACATGAAATTACAACATAAAACTAACAACAGACAAAATAAAATATTCACGAGCCCAGTAAAAGATAAGCCATAAGTTTATTTAAACGTAATCAACAACATAACACAGAAATCAGCTTGATTTTTCAAGGAACTGCTCGACAGAATAGCTGGAGTGACCCATTAGGAAACTCTTTAGTTTCGATTTGAAAGAGCGTGGACTACTTCTAAGATTTTTGAATTCTTCTATTAGCTTACTGATAATGGATGCAGCAGGCACATTTCTGCATAAGAGTCACGGAAGAGCGATCCAAATGCAAATTGGAGTTTTGCCTAGTATCTGAAAGCACACACAACATCCTTTACTACCAAGCTAGTGTCATCAGCAAACAGAAATATTTTTAGAATCGCCTATAATACTTGACGGCATATTATTTATATGAATAAGGAACAGGAGTCGTCGCACCACTGATCTCTGGGGCACCCCCGATTTGACTATGCCCCACTCAGAACCCACATCATAGCCATTCTCAACACTGTGGATAATGACCTTTTACTGTCTGTTGTTGAAGTGAGCTACTCCCCGTATTCCATGATGTCCAACTTCTGGAGCAATATTTTGTGATCAACACTATCAAACGCCTTAGTTAAATGACTTAGTTGAATGACTTTAGAACTAATATTGCATGATCTGGGTATTTACGCGCTATTGACCGTAGACTTTCTTTGAGTAACTCTAGAACTGTCACAGCAGAATTGGGTGGCCGGTAGAAACGTCTAAGGATTAATTTGGTTTCACCTACACCTGTTATATGTGACCAGATGACTTCACTGTCACACACAACTTCGGCCTCAATGGAGACAATATTTTTGACAACAGCAATGGACACTCCTCCTCCTATGACCTCTAATCCGTCTTCTCGATATATATTCCACGACTCGCTAAATATCTTAGAGCTTTCCACTTTGGGTTTCAGTCAGCACTCGCTTCCAAGAATAATTTGAGCACGAGAACTTTCCTGGAGCGCAGTAAATTCGGGAACTCTATTACGAATACTTCGTCAGTTGGCGACAGTAGGAAAATTGTGGTACAAACATTGAACTATGCTCGTTTCCTGTTTAGGATAAATATCATGTTCAAAAATTGTGTAATCCTATTCTTTTATTATATTTTACAAGCAACTGTTGGTTTTTAATTGTCTATAGAGAAATATGCTCTCTACTCATTGCAATATTCTGTGGCGAATGATACATAGCTTGAAATGAAATTTACCGGTGTGACAAGTGAGCCATTCCTTAAATGAAGTTGTGGAAGTCACTTATACAAACACAGTTCACAAAATTTTCGGTATTTTAGGAAAAACAGACTTTATCATATTTGGCATGTATGTTGATATTATGCATTTTACATATTATATTATTCTTGTGATATCACAAGATCACAGCTTCTCTACTGCATTGCATGCAATTGGCTGCCAAGTGGAGGCACAGGTGGTGGAGGTGTGGGGAGTACAGTGCACGTGGCCAGATGCAGTTCCTGGAATGACCATGGAGATAAGGAAGTGCTGATGCTGATTTCCACGAAATGTGACAAGTGTAGTTGTGTCAGCTGTTAGATAACTCCAAGAAAGAACACACTGATGGTGATGTCAGCACATTTCTGCCCAGTACTGGCATTGACCCACTACCGCTGCGTACTTCGTATGTCATTCTTTCTCCTAGAAACTAAAGTTACATTTCGAGAACCCTCTCATATTCTTCGTCACTTTATTTATTTATTTATTTATTTATTTATTGTTCCGTGGGACCACATTTAGGAGAAGTCTCCATGGTCATGGAACGAGTCAATACATGAAATTATAACACGATTGTAGAAACAGATAAAATGAAATATCAGAAACATATTCAGATGACAAGTCGTTAGTTTAAATAAAGAAAACCAAGAATGTAACACTGGAATTTGCTTAATTTTTTAGCTCTTCCAGGAGCTCCTCGACAGAATAGAAGGAGTGAGCCATGAGGAAACTCTTCAGTTTAGACTTAAAAGTGTTTGGGCTACTGCTAAGATTTTTGAGTTCTTGTGGTAGCATATTGAAAATTGATGCAGCAGAATACTGCACTCCTTTCTGCACAAGAGTCAAGGAAGTGCATTCCACATGCAGATTTGATTTCTGCCTAGTATTAACTGAGTGAAAGCTGCTAACTCTTGGGAATAAGCTAATATTGCTAACAAGAAACGACATTAAAGAAAATACATACTGTGAGGGCAATGTCAAAATTCCCAGACTATTGAATAGGGGTCGACAAGAGGTTTTCGAACTTACACCATACATAGCTCGAATAGCCCGTTTTTGAGCCAAAAATACCCTTTTTGAATCAGAAGAATTACCCCAAAAAATAATACCATATGACATAAGCGTATGAAAATATGCGAAGTATACTTCTTTTCGTGTTGAAATGTCACTTATTTCAGATACTGTTCTAATGGTAAATAAAGCGGCATTTAGTTTCTGAACAAGATCCTGAACATGGGCTTTCCACAACAGCTTACTATCTATCCGTACGCCTAGGAACTTGAACTGTTCCGTCTCGCTTATAACATGCCCATTCTGTCTGATTAAAATGTCAGTTCTTGTTGAATTGTGGGTTAGAAACTGTAAAAACTGAGTCTTACTGTGATTTAGCATCAAATTATTTTCCACAAGCCACGAACTTATATCATGAACTACATTATTTGATAATGTTTCAATATTACACACAAGATCCTTCACTACCAAGGTGGTGTCATCAGCAAACAGAAATATTTTTGAATCACCTGTAATACTAGAAGGCATATCATTTATATAAATTTATATTATTCGACATTAGCATTTAAATGAGAGCTTTCCTAAGCGGAGGTATACTGGTTAATCGCACCGGCTGCAAGTGTTCACAATCCGGCCATAGCAATGGCGCATAAAATTTAATCTTAGGTTACTGGCATGAAATTAGGTCACTAGAGGCGAATGTGCAACGAACAAATAAGATATAAGCCCAGCGGTACATTACGAGAGCGTGTACAAAAATGACAGTTCTCAACTATAAAAAACATGAAAAGACGCAGGTAAAATTAATGCAATAAACGTTATTAGTATTAATAAATACCATGAAAAGTTTTCCATCCTGCTTTGTGGGAACTAAATATGATATATTTGCAGAATGTCGAACTATAAATAGTAAAAATTAAATGCTGAGTGTCTGGGATAAAATAGGAAAAGAGCAATATTGAAAAACAAATGCCGTTTACTGTTTCATTTGTGTTACAACATCTGATACATATGTCCAGTCTTATCAGAAATTATACCAATCTCTGTTACCACAAAACTCGCGAATAAATCCTTGGGGTAAATCCGATATTTAGATAAAATTAACCAAAAGTTGTTTCAGCAAGATATATTTGCGTCGAATAATTTTCATCTATATGTATTTTTTTCCTGAGCTTGCAAGTCTGTAATCTGTACTGCACACTTCCGATCCCGATTAGTGATGACATATGCCACAGTCCACTTCACTTCCATAAAATTCCAAATTGGGACTCTTCCACGATCAGCAAAAATATCCTCAATAAAGTATCCTGGATAGAAGCTGAGTGATAAACAACAGGAGTTCTTATGCAAATGCTGATTAAGTTGTGAGCTACAGCATCTAGATCCTTGAGACTCAGGGGTTGACTGACGTGCACATCCCATCTGCCCAACGTCTTGAGGTTGTGGACTGCCGACTCTGGTGACTCATTCTCCTGATCCCATTAAAAAATTTTGGATTTAACTGGACTTCACACTAATGTGCAGCAGTTTATTGAGTGAATCATGAAAAACCCGTGAAAAATGTAGAATATTTTCTGTGGAGCAAGGCACTCATATTTGTGAATTTTTTCGTTTTGTCAAGCAAATGTAGACGCTTAGGGGCTAGACTTGCTTTCATTACCAACACGCCGTAGATAGGTTTGGTATTGCGTACTCACGCCACTGCAGCCGATTGCCAGGATGGCTGCTGCTGCGAAAAGACCAAGAACAATTACGTCCGACATTCCCCTCCACCTCTAACATTCTCGATGTTATACGGATGTTAAACTCTTATTAGTCTTCTTTCCTCCTACACACACCAAAAAAAGTTTTGCATCACCCCGGTTTCGAGAGCTCCGGGACTTGTACAGAAAATTGGAACAGAGATCAACATAAACATCATTTCCCCCCCATTTTAATGCTCATGAACACCACACGTTGCATGTTTTACCACCATAGAGCGAGATCTTCAGAAATTGTGGTCCAGACTGCTGTACACAGCGGTACGTCTAATACACAGTAGGACGTTCTTTTGCATTGATGCGTGCCTGTATTCGTCATGGCATACTATCCACAAGTTCATGATGACACTGTTGGTCCAGATTGTCGCACTCCTCAACGGCGATTCGGGGTAGATCCCTCAGAGTGGCTGGTGGGTCACGTCGCCCATAAACAGCCCTTTTAAATCCATTCCAGACATGGTGGATAGGGTTCATGTCTGGATAACATGGTCACTCTGTTCGAGGGATGTCGTTATCCTGAAGGAAGTCATTCACAAGATGTGCACGATGGGGGCGCGAATTGTAATTCATGAAGACGAATGCCTCGCCAGTATGCTGCCGATATGGTTGTACTATCAGTTGGAGGATGGCTTCACGTATCATACAGCCGTTACGGCGCCTTCCATTATCACCAACGGCGTGCGTCGGCCCACATAATGCTACCGTAAAACAGCAGGGAATCTCCACCCTGCTGCATTCGCTGGACAGTGAGTCAAAGGCGTTCAGCCTGACCAGGTTGCCTCCAAACACGTCTCCGACGATTGTCTGGTTGAAGGAATATGAGACACTTATCAGTGAAGAGAACGTGATGCCAATCCTGTGCAGACCATTCGGCATATTGTTGGGCCCATCTGTACCGTGCTCTCGGCCAGGTTGGGGATTTTCTCTGCCCGGGAACTGGGTCTTTGTGTTGTCCTCATCATTTCATTATCATCACCATTCGTGGCAGTGGCTAGATTGGGCTATGAAAAAAATTGGGCTGCGTAAAAATTTGGAGTTTACAGGGGCACTGATGATTGCGCAGTTGAACGACCCGCAAAACAAACATCATCATCATCATCTGTACCCGTGTCGTGGTTGCAAAGATGGACCTCGCCATGGACGTTGGGAGTGAAGTTGCGCATGATGCAGCCTAATGCGCACAGTTTGAGTCGTAACACGATGTCCTGTGGCTGCACGTGAAGCATTAGTGAACGTGGTGGCGTTGCTGCCACGATTCCTCCGAGCCATAATCCGTAGGTAGCGGTCATCCGCTGCAGTAGTAGCCCTTGGGCTGCCTGAGCGAGGCATGTCGTCGACAGTTCCTGTCTCTCTGTATCTCCTCCATATCTGAACAACATCGTTTTGGTTCACTCCGAGATGCCTGGACACTTCCCTTGTTAAAGGCCCTTCGTGGCACAAACCACGGTATAGACCGTCTAGGCATGGTTGAACTACAGACAGCATGAGCCATGTACCTCCTTCCTGGTGGAATGACTGGAACTGATCGGCTGTCGGACCAACTTCGTCCAATAGGCGCTGCTCATGCATGGTTGTTTACATCTTTGGGCTGGTTCAGTGACATCTCTGAACAAAGGAACTGTCTCTGTGATACAATATCCAAAGTCAACGTCTATCTTCTGGAGTTTTGGGGACGTGTGATGCAATACTTTTTTGATAGATGTATATCTTATAAAACAAATGTATGCTTTAAATCACGTTGCAGACGATCAAAGATGTGACTAGATATTTCAGTTATTTAATTTATTAAATATAGTACTCTGAAAGTTTTTCGTTATGTGGCGAAGGAAATGTTTTTGATGTCATTTCTTTACAACCGACAGGGCCACCTAAATTCTCATAAATGTTAAGCACATAGCAATGAAATTCACTATTTTTAGTGAAAACAGTGACGGATTCACAATTTTTAAAAGTAATTTTTATGTGTTTTACTCGTTTACATCAAGAGATTCTCCCCTCTGCAATGAAATCTAATCTGCCGGTACTGCTATCTTAATTGGCTCTTGTAACAACTCATGCAGCTCGTATATTGCTCTAAATATGTTGCTGTATTAAACTGGGTGGCCCAATTCCACCTCGGAAATCTGTAACAAGCAGCTGTCTTCCATCCGTGAGGCTCCCCGCACTGTGAGAGAGCTAAGAGCTATGTACTCTGTCAGCGAGGAACTTGAGGCCAGTTACGTATCAAAGCAGCCGCGGTTGGTCACGTGCATTCTGTCACTGCGGAAGCACATCCCTTTGCATGCGCTCCGGAAGTGCAGGGCAGGAGGTAGCTGCCGTACCACTAAACTACAGCTCATACGCAGGGGGCTGTCGTCTGCCCACCTTACATCTCTGCTGTCATGGAGTCTAATGCGTTCCGCTTCTCTAGCATTAGATGTAGAAATAGATTAGATGAGCTGCACGTGCTTCCTAAGTCGAGCGAAGTGGCGAGCACCTCGGTAAGCTCTGTCGGCATTAACTGGGCTTGGGTTTGACGAACTCTCGACTCCACTGCCAGATCTCTGCTGCCGGAATTTATGTTCATGCTTTAGTGACGACAACTTACCTAACCGCGGAACATTTTGTTCCGTAGTAGTCGTACATTTTGATTAAACTGCCACAACTGCAATTATGACACAACCGCTACTTAAAATTCAAAGTTGTAGGGTGAGCTCTGTATCAGTGGTGACGATGGCTATCGATGGCAGCTGTCCCAAGCTTACGCAGACAAGCGTACATATCTCTTAGACTCAAACTGAAGGATGTTAATTTTTCGATAATATGACAGAACCTTTAATAGAGGTGTTAGTTTTTCCTACACACGGCTGCAGGAGAGTAGCCAAGCGTTTGGCAGTCACTTAGATCGGACTGTTAGTCCAGGTAATGATAAGCCTTGATGGAATGGTAGGATTATGAATTTTTAGTAAACCATACAATCTTCGTAGCAACACTTCTGATTTGATGACACACTTTTTGAAAATAAATTCCCCTGCACATGCAGTCAAGTGTACATAGGAACTAGAAAAAGAAACCTTAATATCCACCTTAAGAAACACAAATAAGCAGTAGCAGATCATGCACTGAGACCAGATAACTACCAAATTAGTTTCTCCGATAATACGCATATCGGTCTATATCTACACACGTGTGACGTTCGTACTTGACTAGTTTTTTAGATTTATGCGTCCTACCTGTTATAGGAATCAGCGACTCGGTTTTTCAAAGTCAAGAAAGAATGGACAAGGAAAATTGTGTCATCCAGCAATGACAAACGCTTTTGCGCTACTTCACATTTCTAGTGAAATGCGAAATCATTTCGTCACATGAATATTGCATTCTAGCCGTTTAAACAGTTTCCACTTACCAACTCTCAACACAAGCAATCAAACACACCCATTCCTGCTCTCTCAAGAGACGAGGTAGAAGATTTTATGCCTTATGAAGCAATATCGTACAAAGTATTACGAACCACTACGTGTCTATCCTCTAGAAATAATTTGTCGTCATTTATTTAAATTTATGGTCCGCATTGTTTCATTTCTTACGGCACTTTTTGATGTCTGAGATATTTATTATATGTGTTTCTTGCCTTACGTGGCAGGTAAATTTTGTCAAGTGGTTCAAATGGCTCTGAGCACTATGGGACTTAACTTCTGAGGTCATCAGTCCCCTAGAACTTAGAACTACTTAAACCTAACTAACCTAAGGACATCACACAGATCCATGCCCCAGGCAGGATTCGAACCTGCGACCGTAGCGGTCGCGCGGTTCCAGACTGTAGCGCCTAGAACCGCTCATCCACTCCGGCCGGCTTTTGTCAAGTATGAGAGAGATATGACCTCTTAGTTTACAAGTCATAAACTGTAAATGACATTGTTGAAAAATGTCCGATAGATATTTAAAATCTCAAAGAGTTGCTCAGCAATATTCGATGGTCATTTTCACAAATGTTAGGCCCATCTTTTTTAATCAATCACATACGCTAAGCAAATACGCAAATATTACCGCACGAATTTTAAACAATTATCTGACTCTCACATAGACTACATTCACGTTCCAAGTGAGTTAGCTTACATGCACTTGCAGATTGGACTGCAAGTATTAAGAGAGCACGAGCAAGTGATCTCTCTAGAAGAAATTTCGCCACTAGTAATACAGCAAGTGGTACAGGGGAGTCTGTGCGTCATGGTACAAACTCTACAGTGAATATTGGCTAGAAGTTATGATGCTTTAATAGAATCATAAGTCTTCATTTTCAAGAAACAGTTACTACATACGCTCCAGACATAGTAGTATGAATTACAATGTGTCATTGTTTCATTAGCGTAATAAAATTTATCATTAAGGCGCCATTACACTGGAAATATTATCCAAACTCTACTGGGAAAAGTATTATATCCTCTGTTCACCTTAGATTATCCCAAGTATTACGACTTCTTAACCGCAAAAGGTGACTGAAGGGAGTAGGCCTAATGTGTTGGGAATCAAAGATACATCAGTTGGAATAAAAACGTTTATCCTTTAATAAGTCAATGAAATGTGTCTTAGAACCTTCACGTACGGCACCATAAGTGGTGTTTTGCCACAAGACAGTGAATTCCGCTTGGAAGTGTTCAGTTCATTTGCATACAGAGCTGCTGCAGACTGTATTTAATGAAGCATCTGTATGCTGGCATTGTTATTCCTCCATAAACTCGCTTGTTTCGGTACCTCCTGTGTAGCTAAGACTGCCTAAACAAACAGAGGCCGTCAGACTCGCTGAATTACTGGGTTCCACAATCATCCAGATACGTAAAACAAATACTGCGTGTTGCAAGTGTGTAGGGAGAAGTACCCAGTAAAATTCTAAGACAGTGAAACTAGATGGCCAGTGAAAAGACAAAATTGCGGTAAATATCAAGTCGGCGGATGCAACACATGTTATATGTAACAGTAGCTGAGACATAAAATTTGCCAGGAAATAAGTAAGCTGTGTTACGTTAAAATTACAGGAAATTCATATGTGCTTATTGTACTAAGTTAAAAATAAAATCAAACAATGGAAATCCAGGATGGGTCAGCATCTCCGTTATATGTCAAGTTAAAAATAAGATTTATATTTCAAGCTGTTGGAAATAGCTAGTCTTGATATAAGAAATTGGCAAAATTTTCATTGTAAGTCATTTGTAGTAAATTGAAAGGGTACTGCAGTCGCAGTACGCAAGTATCTTTCGCTTGTCATGTACCAGTATGTTTTAACTTGTTTTACTCCCTTTTCGTATTATGCAAGTCACTGAATCTCAGTGGTATATGTATCCCACAATCCCCCTTGCTGCCACAATGTCCAATTTCAACTATTATCGTGCACTGATTTCCGATGGTGTGATTACGAATATGATTTTGTGTATTGAACGGAAACCTCAGTACTTAACTCTTCAAACATTTGTTATTTTCTTTTGTTATTTAAATTTCACAACTTCAACGTCTTTAGGAGTTTCACACCTCATAAGTGTTACACAAATGTATCATCGCACGTATTGAAACCAAGAGGAGAAAATAACTACGTTTTCTAATCCTAATTTCTTTCTCGAAAGCAATTCACGAATGTCTCACCAATCTGTAAGATCTGGCGGCCCTCCAGTTTCATATGAACTCATGGGAAGAGTTCTGTTTTAAGTCATGGTGGTTGTGTAGCCTTAATGACTGCACGACACAAAGCTTTACGCTGCCTGAGCCTGTCAACACCAGCATTGGACTGTTGATGACTAGAAACATTTCTCCTGGTCGGACGAGTCTCGTTTCAAATTGTATCGAGCGGATGGACGTGTATGACTATGGAGATAACGTCATGAATCCGTGGACCCTGCATGTCAGCAGGAAACTGTTCAAGTCGATGGAGGCTCTGTAATGGTGTGGGGCCTGTGGAGTTAGAGTGATATGGGACCCATCATACGCCTAGATATGACTCTGACGGGTGACACGTATATAAACATCCTGTCTGATCACCTGCAGTCATTCAAGTCCATTGTGCATTCCGATGGACTTGTGGAATTCCAGAAATACCACAGAGTGGCTTCAGGAACACTCTTCTGGGTTTAAACACTTCCGCTGTCCGCCAGGCTCCCCAGACATGAACATTATTGAGAATATCTGGCATTCCTTGCAACGTGCTGTTCAGAAGAGATCTCCATCCCCTCATACTCTTACGGATTTATGGACAGCCCTGCAGAATTCATTGTGTTAGTTACCCCCCAGCACTACTTCAGACATTATTCGAGTCTATACCACGTCACGGTGCGGCACTTCTGCGTGCTCTCGGGGGCCGTACGCGATATTAGGCAGGTGTAGCAATTTCTTTGGCTCTTCAATGTAGTACTTCTTTTGACCACCTATCATCTTTTCTCCGAGCGACACGACCAGCCCGCTGCCATTTCGAGGTATTTATCTTCCCATTATGTCACTGACCTTTGTTATCGCTGTCTGATATCAACTGCTTTCTTTGTGTCTTCCCTTCTGTAGCCCAACATTGATCTTTCCATTCCTCTTTGGGCACTGTTAGTTTTCTGACAATGAACTCATTCAGTGTCCATTACTCACAGCAATAAGTTATTACTGGCGGTATACATTGGTCAAAGACTGTTCTATTTAGCTCCGACTACATCTTGGACTACAAAACTGAGGAGCATGTTCCATAAGTTAGCTAGCCTAATTTGATACGTCGTTTCGTGTCATCACACAATAGGGGTGAGAGTGTCACTGATATGATACGCGAGTTGGGGTGGCAGTCACTGAAACAAAGGCGGCTTTCTTTGCGGCGAGATTTATTTACGAAATTTCAATCACCATATTTCTCTTCTCAATGCGGAAGTATTTTCTTGACACCCACCTACGTAGGGAGAAATGATCATCATAATAAAATAAGAGAAGTCAGAGTTCGAACGGAAAGATTTAGGTGTTACTTTTTCCCACGCGCCATTCGAGAGTGGAATGGTAGAGAAGTAGTATGAAAATGGTTCGATGAACCCTCTGCCAGGCACTTAAGTGTGAATTGCAGAGTAACCATGTAGGTGTAGAATACTTCTGGTTTTATGTCTACTGTCATATTTAGCAATTGACCCAGACCCTTTGAAGCTGCATGCTTCCAACAAATAAATTTCTCTACGGTGTACATTCATTCATTATAATCTTGGTTTTATCGTAGTTCATTTTGAGGCCAGCTACATAGCAGACCGACTCAACTTCACTAACCAGCATTTGAACTCCTATACTATTCGCAAATAGTTAAATATCATCAGCGAACCTCAGCTTGTTTAATCTCTTTCCCAGAATTTGGATTCCCTTTGTTTTCGAATCTAATTTAGACACTGCTTTTTCGAGGACTGCTGAGAAAATTTGTGGAGGTAGAAAGTCACCTTTTTTTACGCCCTTCCCGATGGGAAATTCTTTAGTTTCTTCAGCTGCATTGGCAAACGCTGTGGAGCTTTTGTATAAATCGTATAAAACTTGTCTATATTCTTAAGGACATGAAAATCCAGTTCGAAAACTGTGAAGCGCTAAGCATGATGACACTGCCCTTCACTGCTGTTGTTCCATTCTCAGGACATGTAGTTCACACCAGCTACGTAGAGACCAACTTCGCCTTTGATTTTCAGTAGTTATTATTCACTTTCACAACACAAATTTTCAGACACGCTCTAACAAGCAGCTACATGCACCCTCTCTTCACCAAACTGCAAACCATCATACGTGAATACGAATAAAAAAGATTGTTAGCTTTCACAGTCCTCAGGGTACCAGCAATTTTTTTAATTCATATCGTTTGGTACTCCACGAGCAAGGTGTTTAAATGTTTGATGAATTCTTCAGTTGGGAAAGAATTTTAAATCTGCATCAAATAAAAAGGAACGTTCCGTCTGTCAGTTCAGTTATCAGGAAGTCTTTCTCTGCGTGTGCTTTGTAGACATTGCGAAGTGTCTATCACTCTTAACAGCGTTCGAAACATCTGCTGCAAATACGACGTGAAACCAAGTAATAAAAAGAAACCTAACAGCATGACACGTTAGCAACAAGACAAATTATCGAACATCTATTTTTATATATATTTTTTAATATTTGCGTAAAATGCGCAGCAAACGCAAAATTTCTGGGAATGTATACATACTGTCAGAATTTCATTAGCATGTTATGCCCTTGGCGCCCTGTCATCATAGTGTAACAGTCAGTGTCCTTTCAGTTTCATACTATTCGTATATACTCTCGTCTCGTACCTATTGCATTCTTTTCTCGGGAATTAATGCACAAATTATGAAGACAGTGTTTTGCATAAAATGCGCAACAAACGCAAAATTTCTACGAATTTATACAGACTGTCGGAATTTCATCAGCATGCTATGCCCTTGGAGCCCTCTCATCAGTGCGGAATAGTCAGTGCCTTTCAGTTTCATACTATCCATATATACTCTCGTCTCTTAGCTACTGTATTCTTTTCTGGAGAAGAAATGCACAAACTATGAATACAGTTTTTCAGCCAAAGAAAAAGACCGTAAGAACACTAACGAAAAATAATTATCGAGCGGCTTATGGTAAAAATTTATTCAAAAATTGGTGGTTTTAACAGCACAAAATGAGTACAGTAATCACAGGAGTATCCAGATGAAAAATCTTGCTAACAGCTCCATCCATAATTATGGAACAAGATCTACAATGAACTTACATTTACCAGAAAGGAATAAACAGAAAACTAAAATCAAGTTTTCTGCCAAGGAACAAAACTTCACATGAATTTCCTGAGGAGATTAAGGAGATTACTAAAGCAAACTTACTCAAAAAGAAAATGGCTCAAATGGCTCTCAGCACTATGGAACTTAACATCTGTAGTCATCAGTCCCCAAAAACTGAGAACTACTTAAACCGAACTAGCCTAAGGACATCACACACATCAATGCCCGAGGCAGGATTCGAACCTGCGACCGCAGCGGTCACGCGGTTCCAAACTGAAACGCCTAGAACCGCACGGCCACACCGGCCGGCTCAAAAAGAAAATTTAAAAGTACCTGTTAAGGGCAAACTCTATACTGTGAAAGATTACTTATATTACTCAGAGTAGAGGTTTAAAAAAAATGTAACACACTTTCATATCACAGTATTTTTTCTGTAAAATATCACACTTAAACTCTGAATTGCGTAGCACTCGCATCTTATCATCTTTGTACGAGAATGTAGACTTCCCGTCGTATACTGCTGAAAAAATCTTTTCGGGTTTCATCCGCGTGACTACATTAACATTCAGTAACATTTCGTAATCTTCTGGTGATGCCTTCATTAGAAGATGATGAGAGTGACACTCATTGAGACGTCACAGAATTACAACACAGCCACCCGGATGGAGGTCTGAGAGATTTCGTCATTTTATCACCTTTCTCAGCTTGGTATGTTAATCATTACACGAGAATGCTGAAAATTTTTAGACAAGCAAATTTGCTAGTTGTGATGCTCTACACGGTAACCTAACATTATCACCTTGGTCCTAATGTCAGCTGACAGTGTGTTCGCTGTGTGCAGTGACTGATGTTGAGTAAGGAATGAACAGTTTAGCAATAGCTTTTTACGAGGCCGTGCTAAAAAGTACAGCTTTCGTATTTTTTATGTGAAAATTCTTTAAGCTTTTTAAACAAAACAGACGTTATTAACAATCCTCATCCTTATTGTTCATGTTTGCATATTTATTTCTCAACAAAGTCACCCTGGTGAGGAACACATTTCTCCAAACGACATACCAGTTTATTGATACCGTCACTGTAGAGTGTTTGCCTTTGTTGATGGAGCCATCACCTCATCTCTGCTTGGCACCGCTTAATCACTACTGTTATGTCAGTTGGCCACTTGTTATGACTTCTGCAGTACTCGTTAGCAGTAGACACATCGGCTGCGCCAAAGACTGAGACTGCGTGGAGTTTTACAATTATTTATTGAGCTTTCTTTACAATTTCTCCCTCGTCGTTGCTGCCCAGCCCTACGGATCCTTCCGCCTGGCTGCTGCTGTGTAGATTCTCCGACAATGCGCACAACGCGCGCCACCAGTGCTCCGCTGAAGTCAGGATGCCCTGTGGTTGAGATTAACTCGTCGCCGCTCGGCAGCCCAGTATGGCACCCCCACGGAGCCGCGTCGCCATGAGGTCAGCTGCCGCCGCCTGCTGCATCGGCGGCTGGGAAGCCGTCAGTCGCGATGTCCGCGAGCTCCCGTCATGGACGGACCACGCGCCGTGGGGCCGGGTTCCTGTGGAGTCCGGGCGTCAGCCCCGGGGGCGCCTGCGCCCAAGACCGCGCTGCGGCCGATCCTGCTGGAAGTTACCGCTGTAGTTAGTCAGTCATGGTGCCGACTGGACTCGGGCAGACCCCCAGAGCTGAAGATGACATCTGGCAGCGAACGAATGGCTCCTGCGAGCTGGAACAGACTTGCGGAATCGTCACCTACGAAGATTGAACATTCGGACACGGACCACGTCCGTCCTCAGATCCGAACTGCTTCCTAATGCCTTCTGTCCTTTGCTGCCTGCTCTCCACTATTTATATCCGGCAGGAGGACGTGTTTTACCCTTGGTGGCAGCTTCTTGTTATTACTCCCACAGTATATTGCACCGCAACGTAGCGTGCTGGCCTCACTTCCCTTACTCAGCACTCTCCAGGCTTCGCTCGGCGCTCGGTCTGCGTGCGTCCTTGCGTCAGCCGTTTGGTAGACTGCAACTGTCAGCAAGGCTATCTGTGCCGCGCCTACTTAGCAATGCCGCGATCGCCGGCTGCCTCTGTTTTGCCATTCTCCACTGCGTGAAGCAACGCTTACTACATGTGGCCGCAACATTACCAAAGTGAAGTCCTCGAAGTTGTTCCCGTGGTTTTGGAAACAGATGAAAATTGGATAGAGCCCGATCGACGACAGAGGACCAAGGCGACGGATTGCTGCATATGTTGCAGCGCTCGTGTGTGGTGTGGCATTGTCATGCTGAAGGAGAGGGTGCTCCATGTGTGGACTCTTCCAATTGGAAACTCGATTAGAACACGCTGTTTCCCGCGCAGTGACATAGTTACATTACACACCGCCATGTCGCATGCTATAATTCGAAGCATCCAACCGGCATAGGGCTGCAAACTTGCAGACGCGAAGAATTAAGTTGTATATTTTAATGAAGTTTGTTTCATTCAAAAGACTTTAAGAGTTTCACTGTAAAAAAGTCGGAGGCATTACTTTCAGCTTGCCCTCGCGCATTATTAAATAATTTCTATCCAAGAACACACAAAATTCAGTATTGCGCACTACGGATAAACCGATGGACTGTATTCAGCTGGATGGAGGCTCTGATCTCCTTCCAGCCACTCAATTTTTTTTTTCGTAATTTTCCCTATTTACTGGAGACAAATTTCAGGATGGTACCTATTATAAAGCCACAGCCGACTACGTGTCACATTCTTGGAAAACTGGACTTGTAAGTTCATTACGTTTTCTTTTATTTTCTACTTAAACTGCTCACAAGGGAACCTCCCCATCGCACCCCCCTCAGATTTAGTTATAAGTTGGCACAGTGGATAGGCCTTGATAAACTGAACACAGATCAACTGAGAAAACAGGAAGAAGTTGTGTGGAACTGTGAAAAAATAAGCAAAATATACAAACTGAGTAGTCCACGGGACGCATATGCAACATCATGGACAAAGTGAGCTGAGAAGCGTCGTGGTCCCGTGGTAGCGTGAGCAGCTGCTACACGAGAGGTCCTTGGTTCAAGTCTTCCCTCGAGTGAAAATTTTATTTTCTTTATTTTTGCATAGTTATTATCTGTCCGTTCGTTCATTGACGTCTCTGTTCACTGTAATAAGTTTAGTGTCTGTGTTTTGCGACCGCACCGCAAAACTGTGTGATTAGTAGACGAAAGGACGTGCCTCTCCAATGGGAACCGAAAACATTTGATCGCAAGGTCATAGGTCAACCGATTCCTCCACAGGAAAACACATCTGATATATTCTATACGACACTGGTGACGGCATGTGCGTCACATGACAGGAATATGTTGTCGACCCACCTAACTTGTACACTTGGCGAAGGGGTAAAAAGATTCTTCTACCTTGCCCGATTTAGGTTTTCTTGTGGATGTGATAATCACTCCCAAAAAAGTGATGAAAACATAAGAGTTTGTCACATAAACTGAAAATAAAAAATTAAACTTTTTACTCGATGGAAGATTTGAACCAAGGACCTTTCGTTCCGCAGCTGCTTACGTTACCCCGAGACCACGGCGCTCCAGCGTTCCCAGTGTCCTGGACGTTCCCTATCTTGCCGTAAACTACTCAGTTTGTATATTTTGCTTAATTTTTCATAGTTCTACACAACTTCTTCCTGTTTTCTCAATTGATCTGTTTTCAGTTTTTCAAGGCCTATCCACTGTGCCAACTTATAACTAAATCTGAGGGGGGTGCGATGGGGAGGTTCCCTTGTCAGTATCCCTATAGAAGTTACCGACAGATGAATAAAGCAGCTGGAAGTACTGTTACTACTACTACTATTTTGCAGTTTTTAAACATTGCAGAATCCAGTGGAATGTAAGTGTAAACCCTAGCAATCATAATTTCTGAATTGCTTGGTTTCTCCCTCTAATTATCCCAATCATAGATTCCTGGTTTGCTAGTGACGGACTAGGAAAAAGCCTAGCCACATGCATTGCAGCTGACGAATGGTATCTTTTAACACAAGCAGCAGTTTATAACGCTATTACTGGCGTTCGCGTGCGTGTGTGCCACACTGTTTCCAAATAACGGAACTTACAAACCTGTCACAAGGAAGCCAAATATAACACTACCACTGCAGTTTGCCTAAATATGGCTTAAACGCACAGTAAACGTTACCCTCTGGGAGGATTATTTTAATTTGACCGTGTGTACCTAACAGACAGAGAGAATCGGACGTCAATTTCGTAATGGTAGCAGTTAGTAGATACGAGAAAGACTAAAATTTTGCAAGAAGTTACAGTAACAGAGTTCTTGTAAATGAAATAATAAAACGGTCGCCAGCCTAGTTAGGCATAATAATGTGAAAACATTATTTTGAATGAATCTATCTTTACTCTTGCTAAAGGAAATTTCATTAATTCTTTCTCATTAAAGTGCAATGAACACCTGCAATAAGCAGACGAACTACACAGTGAATAGCAGTAGTTACAAACAGCATACATAAGCAATCATAAAAAATTTGGACTTTATCCCTGTTGACCGTAATCTTCACTTTTACATCTCACTACTTTAGCACAGGAATCATTCCCAAACGCTCTCACAAAATCAAGTGGCATCTGATGAGAATTAAAGTTTGACTAACACACATATACACATTACAAATGCAATAAGATAAACAGATCACATACCTTTTTTTATATATTCTTTTAAATGATTACTTCAGCTTTCTTTAGCTAGAAAACATCTATTTAGTTTGATTTCTACCTGATATAACAGATTTGAAAAGGGGCCCACACACTATCCCTTCTTTATATATACAAACAATGCACACTTTCATAAACTGTTACAATTATGATGAAAGCTGAATTACTTCCTCACTTAAGATCCTATATCTTACGATATTTTAATACCATTTGCACCGACAATACTCTCTACAAACTTCAGCAAAGACTTTAATTGAAAGTTAACTTCAAATTGGATTAAAATTTAAGTGCCTCATAAGCAAGTGGTTTGAAATTAACCCCAGTTTTGTTCATCAATACCATAACTTTGGCACTTTCCAACTGTAGCAATTCATAGTAAATTAAATCTTTTCATCTGATAAATATTATGTGCCCCTTACATTACTCGTGAAGCGAGTAATTTTCACTGACAATCTTAATGTTCCTACACATTAAACAATGACACTTGTAAAGTAGAAACTATTCGAAGTAACTTGGAGTTTTTCGTAAATTCAACGTAAAATAAAATAGATTAATATCAGTCTTTCACAAACAGGACACTCGGACTGAAATACTTTGAGGAAAGGACCCTACTTGGTTAATTGAAGAGGAAAATTTCATAGTTCAAATACCTGTTTTTGCAACACTTGAATTATTATTGCAAAACTGAACATACACATACACACTGGTTCATACTGATATACAATTCTAACCTCCTGAAGTTGTTGGAGCAGTGGCGCACTAGCGGTGGTGAGCACGTGGCAGCTACCTGGTCTCTCATCTGGCGGATTATTGCTCTATTTCATTTGTTCTTGGGATCGTAAATATTAATTTTAGAGCCATTCCCAATGCGAGAGCACCCTTTTATGGCAGTAACCCCATCCGAGGCTGTTCCATCGTAGATGAGGATACCGAACGCCTCACTCGGCACCTGCGGTTTTGACTCCACAACAGCTGGCCTCTGACTCATGTGCTCCCTCGCTTCCCGCTCAGCCTGACCGCCACGTCCACCTTTTCTTTGCGCGCCAAACCACTTCCGTAGCGGAGAGGAATCACTATGTCTTTTGTATTATACAGTGCAAAATACCTAAGTATGAACCAGTTTTTGCATTGCAGTTTCTCATACAGAAACAAACATATTTAATAAAATTCCACTATTTAAGCGCACTGTTACGTTAAACAATTTATACATCATAAAGTACCAGCTCCCTCCAATGATCCAAAGAACTTAACTAGTAACGCGTAAATACTTCCTAAATAAAATTGCACTGTACCGATTGTTCACAATCGATTGTGGTGTTACAAGTTCTGTGAACCGACTCTACAGGTGAGCAAGGAGCTTCTGGTTCGAACATGGTCGCTTCGACTGAAATCGTGTTCAAGAATTAATAGAAAAAGAATTGTTGCGATCTGGTCTGAGTGCTTCTGTTATCCTGTTAAAGATCATTGCTGTCGTTCTACTACGACATGAGGAATTATTGTTTTATGTATCTCAGGAAGAAATTTTAACACCTTCATATAGCTTACTAAGCATCACACATGTTGTACAGCAACATCCCTCGGTCTTCCATCGCTGTGCCAGTTCTGAACTCAGTTGTCGCTATGTTTTGGTGGCCTTCTTGAACTCAAGAATAGTTAGAGAATTGCGTTTCTAATGTCTGAAAAGCGGTATGTGCAGTTTTTTAGAGCAATGCTGTTGACCGTACCCTCGTGTAAGTGATGATTCATATTGAAAATGACAAAGTAGGTTGAAACTGATCAGTCGTGAGCTATACATAATTCTTTGTTGTATAAAAAAGCCTTGTTCTTAACGTGGTTTCTTTTCATTGGAATAATTAATACAATGTCAGTAGTTAGGTCATTGTCCAAAACGTGGGTACCTCGCAGTTTTATTTTGATAAGTTCGTGTGAGTAAATATACATTTATCTGGTAACATACAAGTACACTACTACTTCGCGTTGTGTCTTAACCGCATACACAACTCACAAGCTACAGCACATTGGGCAATGAGGATACACAGCGCAAAGGTGGTATTTGTTCCCCTGTCTATTTCATTCGTGAATGGTAAGGTTGAAAACCGACTGCCAAACGACTAGCTCGTGAATCCAAATTTGATTCAAAATGGTTCAAACGGCTCTGAGCACTATGGGACTTAACAACTGAGGTCATCAGTCCCCTAGAACTTAGAACTACTTAAACCTAACTAACCTAAGGACATCACACACATCCATGCCCGAGGCAGGATTCGAACCTGCGCGCGGTTCCAGACTGAAGCGCGTAGAACCGCTCGGCCACCACGACCGGCAATCCAAATTTTACGCATATTAATTTTACACTGGTCTTCATTACGTATTATATATGGGGGGTAGCAATTTCGTCCTAAGAGCAATACAAAAATACAAAAAACTGCATTGGAATTTTGACAAATAGCTTGAGGCTAATTCAAAGTAAATGAAATATTTCTATGTACTCCTGTGAAGTATAAGCAGTCTTGTGGTGAATTTTTATTTGAACCTATACATATCGTAAATATGTCGTAGTAAACTGAGATAAAACTGCTTGCATTCCACAGCCCACTCCAGTGTCTTTGTCAACAGAGCAACTGACTACCACAGAGAAGACGGGAATCCACAAATGTGACGTCTGTAGAAGTGCCCCTTGGACAAAAGACTAAACCGGCCTCAACGGTAATACGTCACCTGCATAGAATTGTTCTCATCACACTATAAACTATGAAACGCATTTCTTCATCGGGTCTCTGTATCGCTTACATGCACTGCTAAGTACGTAGCAAGAAGTTTTAAAATTATCAAAGAGCGTTTTTATTTCGGCAGTTTTTTTGACAACTTAATCCTAGTAATTTGAGACATATGGAAAAATCAGATATGTTTCTTGATGCATGTGATCATCAAGCCAGGAATTGGCAACGTTCATGAACGAACGCTCTTTTTTATTCTTGAAGTAATAGTTGTGTAGGCAAATAAACGAGACAGACTTATCTGTGTGCATCAGAATTGTATGTGCAACTATCGCTGACCAAAACTACGTAACATGAAGCGACGTTGTTCTCCTAATTTCCCGAAGTATGAATTCCACAAAAGTGGTCTGTAAAATTAATTTTGTTAGGTGTCCTCGAAATTCACTCTGAAGTACTAGCTCCTAAGTCTTAGTAAACAGGTCAATGAAATTCAATAAACCATATTTGCTTTAGATGTCAGTGAAAACTAAATACAAACGAATGCTATAATGACAATGTAGGTTTACGTAAGCTAAGAAACTAAAGAATTTTTTCCTAGAAATACAGCAAAATTGAGTCGGATATCTATCTGTATTTTTTTCGCTGTAGGTTCACTGTTCCACAAAGTGCTGTTATGTCACTACAACAGGGATTAAATACAATTTTCGATTGTGTTTTCGTTATATTTGGAAGTTTTATAGCCCGCTATATATTTCATCGATTCCTTTCTCTTCCGGAGACTGTGATTTCACGCGGGGAAACGGAGGAAAACCAGAGCTCTCACAGCGGTGGCAGTGTCGTTGCAGTACTGGCTGAACGAGCATGTTCGCCGTACTTCCTTACAATATTACTCCTCCCCAGCTTCCTACTCAGCTCTTGAGAGACATTGCAGCCAACTCCAGAGTGACACTCATGCTGGCTGTACTCCACCCCACGGTTCATTGCTCCCCTAACTGCCACCGTCAGCGTCTGAGTGGATGAAGTTTTTCCCTGACGGTGATTTTTAGTGTAGGCGAATTTATACCAAACAATTCGTGTGGGAGTTTTCGCCAAGCAAGAGGCAGAAGATAAAGGAAAGACTCGTTGCGTAGCTGTCATTTATGTTCTAAGAAAGAGTTATTTAGGTGCTAATAGGATCGCTCTCAAAAAATGTTCAAATGTGTGTGAAATCTTATGGGACTTAACTGCTAAGGTCATCAGTCCCTACGCTTCCACACTGCTTAACCTAAATTATCCTAAGAACACACACACACACACACACACACACACACACACACACACATACCCACGCCAGAGGGAGAACTCGAACCTCCACCGAGATCAGCCGCACAGTCCATGACTGTAGCGCCTAAGACCGCTCGGCTAATCCCGCGCGGCAGGAGCGCTCTAACGCAACGCTTGGACACAGGACTAGGAGCGCAGTTAAAATCACAGCTGGGTCATTTGCTTGTGCTCACTCAGTCTGGTCACATTTCAATCAGTTTTTGGCGTAGCCGGCCAATCTGTGCTTCATCGTTCGTATTAGGCAAATCAGGATGACACTATTGCTGCTGCACCTGCTCAGTACACCTTTTCTAAAGGTCTTTAATGTTTGTTTTGAAAGAGCAGACTTACCTTTACTCCATCAAGAAGTTGGTGAATTAGTCTCTCTAAAGTAAGAGGATCTCTAAGCCCCACCGTCCCCCATCAAGAAAAAATTCTTGCTGATACCGGAGATCGAAGCAGAAATCCCGTACGCTAGTAGCAGAGTCTGAACACTCATCTGCATAGGGGAATTACGTTCCCACTGATGCCATAAATCACACCTAACGAACGGCCGGTTGGTCATCCAGAATCACCACTGCAGAATGTTTCTCCCAAAATTTTCATTATGATTTCGATGTCGATGATGCATTATCCGCAATCTTCCTCTCCGAAACAAGTACAGAAGGGCACGCCTAAGGGAAAAAATTGTTCAGTTGTGATGTAACCGCTGACGTAATATTAAAAACAAAAGCAGAGTATTGAAAGGCTGTTTAAATTATTCGTGTTTGAAATGTATTTTAACTTTCGAAACTGAACAGTATATCGACGGAACAAGTAGCTGTGAGTATATAGCTGTACACTACCAACCGTCGGTTCTTCATTCCCCGTAAGTACCGAGAACAGTAAACGGAGTTAACACACAGTCTTTGTCAAGCTGCAGCTCCACCGGGTACCGGATCCCAGCGCTGTAGTTACTGGACACACCAAATGTTCTCTTCTACCGGGGAATGACGAGGCAGCCGTAAAGTTTTCTTTTTGACGTCGATTGGTTTTCAGAGGCGTGAGAGTTGAGTTCAAAGCTTTAGCGAGCTGGGAATCAGTACGCCAGTTTGCAGAGTTGTTTGCCTGGAGTATATCGACAAACGCTTTTTTTTGTGTCACATTACTTGTGGAAAGGTGAACACTATGACCTTTTTCCTTCTTTTATGCCTGTCTCTCTCTCTTTCTCTCTCTCTCTCTCTCTCTCTCTCTCTCTCTCTGTGTGTGTGTGTGTGTGTGTGTGTGTGTGGAGAGAGAGAGAGAGAGAGAGAGAGAGAGAGAGAGAGAGAGAGAGACGGAGAGACAGACAGACAGGGAGTGTGTATTCTGTCCCATTTTGACGAGGTGAGAATCGGCCACGGGTGATAGTTCTGGTTTTCCCAGGTGTTTATTACAACAGTGTTCGTAGTACCTATTGTTAACTTTATACTACAGCCACCCAACATAACGTTCTATTTCATTTCTAAACGTTATCCCATATAGTTGAATATAATCTCATTTGACTTGTGATCACTTTTTGTCTTGTCTGTTTTCTGTTGAGCTAAGTTTTTGATTACTGCGAAGATTTGTAGTCTTCCAAAGAAATAATTAACCAATTTAATTTAATCTGCGATTAGAATTGCGTACGCGATATTAGCGCTATTTTACTGATCTCACTATTTCAATGAACTCAGTCACATAAAAACAGCAAAGAAGTCAGTCTCAGAAAAATTCATAAAACAATTTATATTTGTTCTGTGGGTTAATCTCAAGTTTTCCTTCCGTGTTTCACAACTTATGTCATAACCCAGAAAACTTTTTTCTCACTGTTTTTTGACTAACACACATATATACATCACAAATGCAATACGATAAACAGATCACATACCTTTTTTATACATTTTTTTAAATGATTACTTCAGGTTTCTTTAGCTAGAAAACAACTATTTAGTTTGGATTCTACCTGATATAACAGATTGTAAAGGGGGCCGACGAAGTATCCCTTCTTTATATATGCAAACAATACATATTTTTCGTAAATTTTTAGAATTATGGTGAAAGCTGAATTACTTCGTCACTTAAGATCATTTATCTTACGATATTTTAATACAATCTGCACCGACAATACTCTCTACAAATTTCCGCAAAGACTTTAATTGAAAGTTAACTTCAAATCAGATTAAAATTCAAGTGCCTCATAACACCACTTGTGAAGCAAGTGGTCTTAAATTAACCTCAGTTTTGTTCATCAATGCTATAACTTTGGCACTTTACAACTGTAGCAATTCACAGTAAATCAAAATTCTTCATGTGATGAATATTATGTGCCCCTTATACTACTCGTTCAAATGGTTCAAATAGCTTCAAGCACTAGGGGACTTAACATCTGAGGTCATCAGTCCCCTAGACATAGACATACTTAAACTTAACAAACCCAAGGACATCACGCACATCCATGCACGAGGCAGTATTCGAACCTGCGACGGTAGTAGCACCGAGGTACCGGACTGAAGCGCCTAGAACCGCTCGGATACTTGAAAGGAATATGTAAGATAAACATCAAGAAATGCAAAACAAGGATAATACAATACAGTCGAATCCAATCAGTGGATGCTGAGGAAATTAGATTAGGAAACGGAACACTTAAAGTAGTAGATGAGTTTAGCGATTTGGGCAGCAAACGATGAAGCCCGAAGTAGAAAACATATGAAACATAAACTGACAATGACACTAAATGTGTTTCTGGAGAAGAGAAATTTGTTAACGTTGAATATAGATTTATGTTTCAGCAAAACTTTTCGGGAAGTATTTCTATGGAGTGGAGCCATGTATGGAAGTGAAACATGGACGATAAATAGTTTACACAAGAAGAGAACAGAAGCTTTTGAAATGTGGTGCTACAGCAGAATGCTGAATATTAGGTGGGTAGATCACGTAACTAATGAGGCGGCACTGATTATAATCGAGGAGAAAAGAAATCTTTGGCACAGCCTGACTATAAGAAGGTGTCGGTTGATACTACAAATTCTGAGACATCAATGGATCATCTATTTAGTACTGGAGCGAAGTGAGGGAGTTATAAAACGTAGAGGGAGATCAAAAGATGAATACAGTAAGCAGATTCATAAGTATGTACGTTGCAGTAATTATTCGAAGATGAAGACGTTTGCAAAGGAAAGAGTAACACGGAGAGCTGCATCAAACTAGTCTTCCGACTGAAGACCACAACAACAACATGTTGCAATGAAATATACAATAAGAGCAAATTAATAAAAAGGTTTTTTATCTAGTGATAAATTGATTTATATGACACCGCAAGATTTATGCTGAGCAAACTGATGATTTATTCAGTACGTCATTTAAAAGAAAAACATAGAAAATGTGGGTCTACAGTAATTCATTTAAACCTTATCTCACATGGTGACTTTTCTGTTACTGTACTACAAGGTGTGGTCGCTGGGACCCCTATGTTTAAACCGAGATTTATGATGTAAATAATTTGAAGATTTTAATTATTTTTTTTTTCAAATTAAGTGTTCGTTAAATACCATTGGCAGATTTTATCGCATTAAATAAAGCCCGTAGTATTTTACTTTTTATTAGACCAAATCAAATACTTTTGCGAGGTTCTTTATATAGCACACATAAACGACGTATTACAGAACTGGTTTTACATTCTGAAAAATTATAGTATCACTGTAGCAAGTAAGTTTTCACACAAAACTAAATTGTAGGGTTTAAACTTGCAAATAAAAATTTCACTCGATAGGTACAAAAAGGAAGTCTGCAATATTGGTATTCAGCGCTCTGATCTATGTTTTCTTTTACCAACACTTTTGAGTAACAGTTTAGGTACACTATGTGATCAAAAGCATCCGGACACCTGGCTGAAAATTACTTACCAGTTCGTGGCGCCTGCCATCGGTAATGCTGGAATTCAGTATCGTGTTGGCCCACCCTTAGCCTTGATGACAGCTTCCACTCTCGTAGACATACGTTCCGTCATGTGCTGGAAGGTTTCTTGGGGAATGGCAGCCCATTCTTCACAGAGTGCTACACTGAGGAGAGGTATCCATGTCAGTCGGTGAGTCCTGGTAGGAAGTCGGCGTTCCAAAAAAAAACCAAAAGTGTTCTATAGGATTCAGGTCAGGACTCTGTGCAGGCCAGTCTATTACAAGGATGTTATGGTAGTGTAACCACTCAGCCACAGGCCGTGCGCTGTGAACAGGTGCTTGATCGTGTTGGAAGATGCAGTCGCCATCTCCGAATTGCTCTTCAACAGTGGGAAGCAATAAGATGCTTAAAACACGAATGTAGATTTGTGCTATGACAGTGCCACTCAAAACAACAAAAGGTGCAAGCCCCCTCCATGAAAAACACGACCACACCATAACACTACCGCATCTAAATTTTACTGTTGGCACAACACATTCTGGCAGATGACATTCACTGGACATTCGCCATACCCACACACTGCCAACGGATCACCACATTGTGTACCGTGATTCGTCAGTCCACTGTTCAGTCGTCCAATGTTTACGCACCTTACACCAAGCGAGACGTCGTTTGGCATTTACCGGCGTGATGTGTGGCTTGTGAGCAGCCGCTCGACCATAAAATCCAAGTTTTCTCACCTCCCGCCTAATTGTCATAGTACTTGCAGTGGATCCTGATGCAGTTTGGAATTCCTGTGTGATGGTCTGGATAGATGTCTGCATATTACACATTACGACCCTCATCAACTGTCGGCGGTCTCTGTCAGTCAACAGACGATGTCGGCCTGTACGCTTTTGTGCTGTACGTGTCCCTTCAGGTTTCCACTTCACTATGACTTCGAAAACGTGGACCTACGGATGTTTAGGAGTGTGAAAATTTCGCATACAGATGTATGACGCAAGTGACACCCAATCACCTGACCACGTTCGAAGTCCGTGAGTTCGGCGGAGCGCCCCATTCTGCTCTCTCACGATGTCTATTGACGACTGAGGTCGCTGATATGGAGTACCTGACAGTAGGTAGCAACACAATGCACCTAATATGAAAAATGTATGTTTTTGGGGGTCTCCGGATACTTTTGATCACCTAGTGTATTTAAAGAATACACAGAAAGTTTCCTATCACCATTGTCCTAAAGTTCTTCCTGTGAATCATTCTCGTGTCCGCCAGGAGTGTTATGGTCACTGGCTACTGCAAAATCGTCGTCTGTTGCGTCTATTTGCTGATCTATATCGCTGACATCTTTCTCAACCGAACAACTAACAATTTCATCAAACTTAGGATCGTAGTCCATTACAATGATCAACATATCAAAATCTGTGGAATTATGAGCAGGTTCACACAATTTATTCACTATTAATTCCAAGAAAGCAAGTGAATGGAGCTGAAGTTCTATAACGCACATTCTATGCAGTTCGTGAGCTATTGGAGTTCCCATTAACTGCCAGAATCGAAGTCGTGCTTGCGAATTTTAGAGTATTCGTGCAGCTGCTTGCCACACAAAAGCAAACTCTGTACCACACTATCAGCTCCCTGAAGCTTTACACGAAGACTGCTCTGCACCAGTGCTGACTACTGAAAGCCGTTTCCAAGAGCGACTTCATGACAGAATGCTTGAGCAACTGTCATTTAGCGCCGATGAGATCCCACGTTTCCGCACCAAAATTCACAACTACTTAAAAGTACAGAAAATGAACCGACAGTTGAATAGTAATCAATAAACAATTTCAGACATGACTTCAATAAAAATTTTTT
This sequence comes from Schistocerca serialis cubense, assembly GCF_023864345.2. Taxonomy (NCBI): domain Eukaryota; kingdom Metazoa; phylum Arthropoda; class Insecta; order Orthoptera; family Acrididae; genus Schistocerca; species Schistocerca serialis. The sequence goes on along the minus strand of NC_064640.1, from coordinate 314,986,740 downwards.
CTCCTCCTGGTTCCATCAAAACCAAACGCATTATCCTATATATAGAAGCTTGGACACAAATAATTAAATCATGGATCTACCGTAAACACGCTTATGATAAATAACAAAGAAATACACGTTAAAACACATGAAATAATAAACACGGCCCGCTCTATTGATGCATCTTCTTACGTCCAATATATTGTTGGTATCAAATCTTACAAACAGTTTACCATTTTTTAAGTTACAGGTTTTTTAATACTGCTTGACTGAACTTATAGTACAGTACATTAGGAAGCAATTAATAACCTAGACAAATGTAATATGGGACTTAACATCTGAGGTCATCAGTCCCCTAGAAATTAAAACTACTTAAACCTAACTAACCTAAGGACATCACACACATCCATGCCCAAGGCAGGATTCGAACCTGCAGCCGTAGCAGTCGCGCGGCTCCGGACTGAGGCGCCCAGAACCGCTCGGCTACCGGGGCCGGCACAAAGTTACATAACTAAAAATAATTAGCATACATAAAAATGCAGTAAATAAAGTACGTAGAAATGTATGGTTTCCTGCGAAGGCAGGTTCAGTGTTACGCTCTCAGACATCATTTTGTTTGTCATGATCAAATGGTTCACATGGTTCTGAGCACTATGGGACTTAACATCTTAGGTCATCAGTCCCCTAGAACTTAAAACTACTTAAACCTAACTAACCTAAGGACGTCACACACATCCATGCCCGAGGCAGGATTCGAACCTGCGACCGTAGCAGCCCCACGGTTCCGGACTGAAGCGCCTAGAACCGCATGGTCACCGCGGCCGGCTTTTGTCATGATCGTATGATTTGTCGAATAGTTAATTGCTCTCAACAATTTTTGTCAGAGTATTCGTTTACTGCAATCACCTAACTTCTATAAGTTTTTGAGATCGATGTTATGTTACTGTGTTAGTAAATGCGCCTCAGCATAGTGGGTATGTTATACGATTGAATTTGGATTGTGATGGATTGTATTACCACTGAATTACAAAGTGTTTCAAGGTAGCTATATTGTATCATGTTGCAAATACCACCATTTTACAGTTCACTCACACACCAAACCAGGCTTGCTCCCGACCAGCTGCTTCCCCAACTCCTGCTTCCTGGGAAAAACCGCCGATTAGCTGTTGCCAGGCGCTCGTTTGTCGGCAATCGAGTGCTCCCGCGAAAGTCTTCAAGCTATCAACTTTCGCCACGGCTCCTTCAGCTGACACAACACTTAAAATCCAAAACTCAAACGCTTCACTTAGCTGATATCTCCTAGCATATGCTTTTCGTTGCACCAGTCAAAGATCTGCACATTCCTTAACACCGTTTCTGTTTCACCCAGTGTGAAATTTTCGGCTTCAATCTGTTTTTTCTTTCGCTTTGAGACTTCTTGTTGTCTTAACTTTGTAACCTTTTTCCACATTGTCCTAACTGAGAGTCATGTGAGAATGTAACATTTTATTATCATTCTTAGTATAGGGAGGGATTAAGGCTAGAGTCTATGTACCATTCACAAGAAGAAAGTAAATACGTGTATTTCTTTCAACACCAATCTTCGTGCCGGCCGTTGTGGCCGAGCGGTTCTAGGCGCTTCAGTCCGGAACTGCGCTGCTGCTACGGTCGCAGGTTCGAGTCCTGCCTTGGGCATGGATGTGTGTGATGTCCTTAGGTTAGTCAGGTTTAAGCAGTTCTAAGTCTAGGGGAGTAATGACCTCAGATGGTAAGTCCCATAGTGCTGAGAGCCATCTGGACCATTTGAACCAATCTTCGTCATTGTTATGTATGTCTGTTATTTCATATTGCTTCATAAGAGTTTTTCGCGCTCACTTTTCTCACTCTCTCTATTGCAAGTTGATTAAGACGTAAGTAGTCTGTGTTCAAAATGCGATATAATGACTGTGCTGGCCCTAGCGTTTGTTACACGTTCCGAAATTCATTTCTGCACTTTATTTATTTATCCTGTTGTAGCCTGTTAGATACAATTTAAACACCAGTTATATCGATGCTTACATACGCGGGTTGGAACTTTAATAGTGGCAACTATTTATTTGCATCTCGTACAAAATAGATACGTGTTTCAAAGTTTTACTGACCTTCAAAGGAGTCACCAGCATTGTGTATAACACGTTGCCAGCGATGTGGAGGTCGTGGAATACTCTTAGCAGTACCAGCTGTGTTGACAGTTCGAGCGGCGCGGTCTATTGCCCCACGAATTTGTAGCAGTTCTGAAGCGAATGCCGTGAGGTGTTTTCTTCAATTTAGAAATCGAGTTGAACTTACGAGGGCTTAAGTCAGGTGAGTGCAGTAGGAGGTATAGTACTTAGCAGCCCCATCAGACAAATAAATCAGTAACAGCTTCCACCGGACGTGCTTGAGCATTGTCCTGCAAAATGTTGGTCAGGTCCAGCAGAAAGTGTCATAACTTCTGTCTCTATGCTGTTCATTTTTGAAACACAGCCTACGACCAGCTTAGAAACAGAAGTGATGACACTTTCTGCAGGACCTGACCATCATTTTGCAGGACAATGCTCAAGCACGTAAAGTGCAAGCTGTTACTGATTTATTTGTCTGATGGGGCTGCTAAGTGCCATACCCCCTACTGCACTCCCCTGACTTAAGCCCTCGTAAGTTCAACTCGATTTCTAAATTGAAGGAAACACTTCACGGCATTCGCTTCAGAACTGCTACAAATTCGCCGGCCGAAGTGGCCGTGCGGTTAAAGGCGCTGCAGTCTGGAACCGCAAGACCGCTACGGTCGCAGGTTCGAATCCTGCCTCGGGCATGGATGTTTGTGATGTCCTTAGGTTAGTTAGGTTCAACTAGATCTAAGTTCTAGGGGACTAATGACCTCAGCAGTTGAGTCCCATAGTGCTCAGAGCCATTTGAACCTGCTACAAATTCGTCGGGCAATAGACCACGACGCTCGAACTGTCAACACAACTGGCCCTCCTAAGAGTATCCTACGACCTCCACATCGCTGGCAACGGGTTATACACACTGCTGGTGACTACTCTGAAGGTCAGTAAAACTTTGAAACACGTATCTATTTTGCACGAGCTGTAAATAAATAGTTGCCACTGTTAAAGTTCCAACCCTTGTATATTCTTATACAAATTTTGCAATATACTTTATTATCTTCTGCACAATTCTGCCGTCCATCACCCGAACTATTTCTACTACTACTACTGCTAATACAACTAATAATAACAACAATAATAGTAATAATAATAATAATTAGAAAAACTATTTCATCTATAAATATAAAGTACCCCTGCTACCAAATCTAACTGTATTTGCTACGATTATAATGACGTCAGTTTCTGTCACAGTCCACAATGCACTTATTCGCTCTCGGTCCGTACGCATGCTCGGCAGGTCCTGTGGGCGCAGAGAAAGGCGTTGTCAAAAATGGCTCTGAGCACTATGGGACGTAACATTTGAGGTCATCCGTCCCCTAGAACTTAGAACTACTTAAACCTATCTAACCTAAGGACATCACACACATCCATGCCGGAGGCAGGATTCGAGCCGCGACCGTAGCAGTCGCACGGTTCCAGACTGAAGCGCCTAGAGACGCTCGGCCACAGCGGCCGGCAACGCGTTGTCGTTGCCTGTGCCTTTCCGTTATTTGTTCTCTCCCTGGTTACAGAGGACGACTCCCCTGTTCTGAGGGAGCATCGTTGGTGCCGGTAAAGCCGCCGGCACACGTGACCAGGCAGCTAACGTTGACGTCCATGCAGACGGGATATCCAATGTCACGAGACAAAGCGTCATTGCACGTGGGGCGAGCTTAGCGTTGTGCAGCGGTAGTTGTCGGCTTTATTTGGATCGCAACCCATACAGTTTGTTCACAGAAATGGACGAGCGCAGAATTCCTATGTTAGCTCTATTAAAATTCACGTTGCCTCCCTTGACCATATCCTAGTCACGTTATGTCTGTTTTATACATAAATAAAAACTGCAATATCTGAGAACATGTAATCAGAAGAAATGAAAGGTACATGTCTACCCAGTAAGGACATAATCATATCAAAGTTTCCCAAATCAAACAAAGTAACTACTTACGTAGAGTGCACTTATATTTACATAATATCAATTGCTACGGAAATATCTCCATTAATTTCATAGAAAGCCCCACAACCTTTTAGAAAACGCGAAGGTGAGAAACATAAATTTGATACAACAGGATCCACCCTTGTTCTGGCGTCTCAGTCAACTACGCCATACTGAAACTCAGCTAGCAGTGACTTCGTACTTTATGTTACAGCCTTCTAGACGCTTTAATCGCCGAAATGTTAATGGAAATGTCGTGGGGCTAGGGCCTCCCGTCGGGTAGACCGTTCGCCTGGTGCAGGTCTTTCGATTTGACGCCACTTCGGCGACCTGCGTGTCGATGGGGATGAAATGATGATGATTAGGACAACACAACACCCAGTCCCTGAGCGGATAAAATTTCCAACCCGGCCGGGAATCGAACCCGGGCCCTTAGGATTGACAGTCTGTCACGCTGACCACTTTTTTTTTCTTTTTTTTATGTGCTCTACTAATTGTTTTTAAGAAAACAAATAAAAAATCTCTTGGGTATGAAAATAAAAGACGACGTTCTTCATAAATAACACAATATCCTTTGAAAACGTAAAACATAAAAGGTAGCTATATTTCCGCAACGGTCTTCTTTTGTATTTGTATGTTTTTTGGTAACGTAAATGAGTGTACAGTCTCACCATCAGCAGCATTTCTTTATTTCATTTTATTTATTTTTTTATTTATTTATTTATTTATTTATTTATTTTTTTTTTTTTTTTGGAGCAGAAGAGAAAGAAAACAAATAGGCTGCAGATAGAGAGCTATGTGCGAAAGGGATAAACATGTGTAAGGAGAAAAAAAAACTTAGAAGAGGAGGAGAAAAGAGAACTGAAATAAAATAGGAATACTTCCCGCGCCATGCTCCACTTTGGCGCGCCAGCAGAACAAAATGCATTCTATCATTGACCATTGAAGGGGAACGTGGGATCGTCCAGCCTTGGCTGGCACGGTTCGTTGAGATTCCAGCTTTGAGGCGGGTTGGTGAAAATGCTCTGTAAATAGTTCGCGAAAGTGACCCTATAGTGTCGATGCCGGCGAAGGGTGTGGTGATACACTTGGAGGCGTGTCCAAAAGTCCGCCGGATCGACGATGTCGTCTCGGAAGAGGTAGTCGACAGCCATGCCACTGATCCATGTGATGGCGTGCCACTTAGCCGATGGAAAGTAGGTCGTGTCGGGATATATCATCATAGTGGGAGAAACGTGATGTGGTGGTACTCGGAGGTAGAAAGCCACAATCTTCTGTACGAGGGTCCAGACAGCTGCTGCTGGCCCACACTCAAAACGATGTAAATCTGTATCTTCGACATTGCACTTGAGGCACAGGGGTGAGCCCACCAGTGCGATGCGATGCAGTTTCTGTCTTGTAGTATACTTGCCGTTGACGAGAAGGTACCACATAGAGGTGGTGTCAGTGGTGTGATATGGTTGGTGGATCGTTTTCCAAACTGTAGGCCATGAAACCTGGGGGTGACGTGTTTCGACGGGGTTGCGGGGTGGAGACTTTCGGAGAAGGCGGTAGATGTCGCGGGTGGTCGTCTTCCTGGTCCTGGGGAGCTCGGTGCATATGTAGCTGTACTCCAAAAAGAAACGGCCGATATGTGACATCGGAGGTGGGATGTGTGCCAAAGACGTCGGTGGGCGTCTCGAAACAGGCGCGAGCTCGGTGGTCAACATTCCAGTAAAACTAGCATTTTGGCTTTTCCATAACCGGAGCATAGTATTGGTGTAAAGTGCCGTTGTCCTGGCTCTCACATTAACCAGATCGAGGCCACCGTCCCGCTTCGGTAAGGTGAGAGCTTCATACTGGACTTTGAAGATGTGTCCAGAACAAATGAAATACCCGAATGCCGCCTGTAACCTGGCCGCCATTGTCGCAGTGATGGGCAGAATCTGCGCTATATGGGGTATACGAGCTGCCAGATGGGTATTGACGAAGGTGACTCTCTGGCACATATTCAGCGGGCGTAGTATGTGATTTTGTATGTTGGCCCGGATGCGTTGCAGCAGCGCACGAAAATTGATCGCCGAGGTGCGGCGAATATCTCGCGTGTACACCAATCCGAGACAACGAATGGTGTCTACCAGTTGAAATGGAACTATGCTGTCTGCGGGAAGGCCGCGGCCGATCTTCATGGCGCATGATTTTGCCACGTTCATAGCGCTCCCTGCCCCTGCACTGTAACGGGTAATCCACTGCATCGCAGCTTGTACTTCAGCCGCTGAACGTACGACGAGGGCCAAGTCGTCCGCGTAAGCTCGGCAGCGGAACATATGATCCCGGAGTGGAATACCTGTCAAACGGCGCCGTAATCCGCAAATGAGTGGTTCCATCGCAATGGCATAAATTACCGTCGACAAAGGGCAACCCTGCCGTACTGAGCGTTCAATCCGTATAGGTTCTGTAAGTCTGCCGTTGACGAGAAGTCTGGACGTTGCTCCACGAAGGAGCCGCATAATCACTTGCGTGAACGTCGGGGGAATTGCCATTCGGTCCATCACTGCGTTGAGGAATGCATGATTGACGCGGTCAAACGCTTGTTTGAAGTCGATGGAGGTTAAAGCGCCTGGCAGTCGCGAGTGTGTTGCCACAGCGATCACATCTCGATATTCACTGAGGGCCGTCTGTATATTACGATCGCCGCCTAAGGATGTTTCTTCATGGGAGACAATGTCCCGTAATACATGTTTGAGTCGCACTGCCAGAAGGCGTGTGAAAATCTTGAAGTCCGAATTGAGTAACGTGATCGGCCGATAACTGTCGAGTCGTGTTCCTCCTGCGGGTTTCGGGACTGGTACAAGTAAGCCTTCCATGAACATTGGTGGCGGGTTCGCCGCGCCGGACAAAAGTTCCCAGTACATGTCCCTCCATCGTGGCATCATCAAATCTTGGAAGGTTCTGTAAAATTCGAGAGGTAAACCATCCTGGCCGGGAGATCGATTCAGAGACCCCTTGGCCACAGCGCCTTGGACGTCGTCGATGGTCACTTCAGCAGTCAGGAGGGTTGCAGCTGCTGTGTTTAGAGTACCAAGTGTCTCATGGGCAACCTCAGCAATGGCCTCTGCACCGGCAGGTACTTCTTGATAGAAAAGTCTATAGTGCGTTGTGAATGCATCCGCAATGGTAGCTTGCGAAGTCAGCCGTCGTCCATCAGGTAAGTCTAAAGTTGTCATTAAAGCCTGTCGGCGTCGACGAATATTTTGAACAATATGATGCATAGAAGGTTCTTCACCATTAATCCTGTCTTGGCTGCGGGCTCGTACAATGGCTCCCTCTAGACGGCATATGGTCAAGGATAGAATCTTTGCCTTGATGCGTTGAGCTTCTTTGAGGCGATCCGGGGATGGAGGATGATCCATGAGTTCACGTAGAGCGCTATAGTAGAAATCAGTTGTATGGTGATTCCACCTGGCTTTTGCTCTGCCATAGTGTGTCAATGTGCGTCGGATGGCCGGTTTGGCGCACAGCAACCACCACTGCAGTGTGGTCTCGTAACGCGTAATGCGTTGAACACAGGTGTGCCACGTGTCGGTGACCTGTTGTCGACATTCAGGGTCCCGCAGTAGCGCTACATTGAGTTTCCAGGGTCCTGCACTGCGCCATATAGATTGTCGACGTAGGTTCATGGTACAGATATAGATGTCATGATCCGAAAAGGCAGACGGCCAACGTTCCGCGTCGAGGAGAACTGATTTTAGAGCGTTAGAGATGTATATTCTATCAAGTCGGCTGGCGGAGTGGCTCGTGATGTGTGTATACCCCGGGCGGTCGCCGTGTATCACTCGCCAAGTGTCGAGGAGACGAAGGCGGCGGACGAAGAAGCGAAGTTCGGGACATGTGGTGAAATGAGGGTATTGGTCTGTGCGCTCGAGAACACAGTTGAAATCTCCACCTACGATGAGATGATCGTATCGACCGAGGAATAAAGGCGTGATATCTTCTGCGTAGAACTGGGAGCGGTCCCTCCGTTTATCAGTGCCCGATGGGGCGTAGAGATTTATGATTTTGAGTCCTTCAACTGTTATGGCCACCCCTCGCGCCGTTGGGAGGTATGCGACATCGGAAACTGCAATTCCTTCTCGGAGGAGGATGGCTGCGCCTGTGTGTTCCATAGCTGCAGGGGCGGCGTACGTCTCATATCCATAACACCCAGTCCAAGTCGCTGTCCTCAGTTCTTGTAATAGGGCGATGTCGATGTCCGCTGCTCTTAGCGTGTCACGGAGCAGTTGAAGTTTAGGATGGGAGCCGATATTATTAGTATTGATAGTAGCGATTCGGTACGCCTGATGGGAGATCCGTGCTGTTGATAGGGTCGTAGCTGGTGAAGATTGTTGTTGTGGATGCTGGAAGTCCATAGAAGTCGCAGGATTCGCCGTAGAAACTTCCCCCATTTTAGTTTTGGTCTAACGGAGAAACAGATCTCATTTCCGCATCAGATGGAGGTGGGAAATCCGTGTCATCCGCCCATGAAAGGTGTCCGACAGGTTTGACATCGGCGAGAGGTGGCAGCGCTGGCCGAGTCGGCTCAATGGCGTCGGTGACAACAGGCGTGCTATGTTCCATGGCTTCTGGGCGCGGGGCTTGCGCACGATCTCCGTTGGACGGTTCACCGTCTTGTGGATGACGTGTCTCCGTGGCAGAGGAGAATGTGTTATCGTGTTCTCCGTCGGAGTGATGTGGCATCTCTTCGTCCTGCGGAGGGGGCTCAATGGTCGAGTCTGATGTCTTGCGGCGTTTTTTTCGTCGTTTGGGCGACTTCTGCTTTCGGCAATGAGTTTCGGTGTCTGAGGAAGGAAGAGATTCACGTCGTTCCGGTACAAAAGCCGCGGGTGCTATGATGCGGTCTTCATTCTCCAGAACACTCTCATTGGTATCCTTGTGATCTTCTAGCGTGGATGTGTCCGGCTGTTGGACATGTTCACGGGCGGCATCGCCGGTGTCAAGGTGCTGGGACGCCTCCGGGTGTATCGGACCAGAGAGACGCTCGTGAACGGCGCCTTGTGAGGGCTGGACGTGCAGTGTCGCCGCATAGGTGACTGGAAGGGTGGTCACGGTTCTGTCAGTGTTCGTATCGTCGGGCCTTAGTTGTGTGATGCGGCGTTGCAGGCATTCATTACGGACGTGGCCTTCTTGGCCACAACCGGAACATGTTCGAGGTTGTCCGTCGTAAATGACCACCGCACGGCAGCCGCCGATAGAAATGTACGATGGAACGTGCCGTTTGAGATCGATTCGGACTTGTCTCACACCATTAAGCACCGGATACGTCGTAAACTGTGCCCATGTCTCGGCTACGTGGCTCTGGACTTTTCCGAACGGACTTAGCGCCGCGATGATTGCATCTTCAGTCACCTCGAAAGGCAGTTCGAATACACGGATCGTCCGAAGGCCAAGTCCTGCATGGTCGACATCCACAGGCCCGACGTTTCCGTCGGAGTGCCGAAATTTTAGTCCATGTCGCGTCCTTTGAATGATCTCGTTGCAGGCAGCGTCGGAAGTCACCTTAACATAAACGACGCTGCTAATGATCGATAGGTGTATGCCGATGAGTTCGTCACGCGGGATCTTCACGTCTTCACGTAGGAAGCGTTCGACGGCCAGTGCTTTGGGTCGTGCGTATTCATTTGAGAAGGTGAACTTAAGAGTATTATTCCTCTAAGAGTTGGCCATTGCAGCTTGTTCGACTGAGAAGCGCTGTGACGTGGAAGTAAACAAAACACTCCGCGCGCGCAGCGGCGTGGACGGCCGAGCGCGGTGCGCACTGCTGCCCTGCCGAACGCAGACTAGGCTCAGCTACCGGGGCGGACGAAATGTTAATAATTGACACTTAATTATAACAAATCCTAAAAGAACAGCATTTTTTCACGAATCATCAGTGGGTCATTGCCTTCAAATGGCTTACTCTTATAACACAAGAGCTATAAAACGAAAATTGAATACGGAAGTTAGTTAACCACCAATATGACGTTTCTCATCATTTAATTACAACAAATCGTACCAATAACGATTTTTTCTCTAGAAATTCAATGTGCTGTTGCTTAAAAACAGCATATATTCGTAGGGTGTAACGCATAACATCAACACCACCGATTATGGGCTTCTGATGGACACGAAAAATACAGTATGGCGTCTTCATTTCTGCTTGTGACGTAGCGAGAGTTGTTGCTTCCTATTGTTTCTACTTTATGTGGCACGTTGCCGAAATATTGCAGGAATTATTTTGTATTTCACTTCAAGAAACAGCTCCTCAACGTGAAACAGCAGGAAGTGATCTCACAAAACCTGTAGACCGCCACGTCACCGTTAGTTATAGCTCGTCACGTGAACCGACGGCCTAAGGAGTGCACCCACACGGCAGCCTACGTCACCTCGGTTCTAGCAATGCCCACAAGGGGGACAGGCCTTGGTGCGTATGTCACACCACGTGAGACTGCAAGTCATATGAGCGCCAGCAGCTGTCTCAGGTGGGGAGCGAGTAACTATTTCAGGCGAGTTTAAAAATTCTTGACTGCGTGTTTAAATCCATGCAAATTCTCAGCAGAAGACGACAGACTTAAGACCTTCAGTGGGTACCTTTTCAATTACATACTGATTTCCTGTAGGCCTTGCACGGAGCCGAGTGTTCGCGAAGTGTGGCTCCAGTTGGGGCATGGTTCATGGCTGCATTTCTCTCTCGCGTTCTTACGGTGGCCGTGCATCTGGTGTTGGATGTTCTCCTGAAGCAACTGTAGACTTCCGGAGCCTTCGCTATGTTGCTTCTCAATCTCCTTGCGTAAACTCTAGATAACGATCTACCCAACCCTGTTTTGAAGTAGAGTCAGCATTTTTGTCCAAGTTCTGCCATTCTGTCTCACAAAGTAGTATCTCCTTGACAGCGAGTCCTCTATGCCATTTCTACTGAACAATGGACTGCCTCAAGGATCAGTTTTAGCACCAATGCTCTTTAATCTTTACATCTCTGACCTGCCTGAAACCATCCCAAGGAAGTTCAGCTATGCTGATGATATGGCCCTAGCTACCCAAAGCAAGCAGTTTGAAGACACTGAAAACATCCTCACAATTGACCTAAACAAAATGCATGAGTATTTCACCAAATGGAGGCTAATACCAAATCCCACCAACACTGAAGTCAGCTGTTTTCATTTGAACAACAGAATGGCGGAATATGAGCTGAAGGCTCATATGAATAACAGTCAACTGCGATATCAGCCATATCCAAAGTACCTGGGGGTCACTCTAGATAGGACTTTATCCTTCAAAAGACACCTGGAAAATGTATCCAATAAAATAAGCCCACGGAACAGCCTCATTCAGAGACTCTGCAGCACTAACTGGGGAGCAGCAGTAGACACACTACGAACCACTGCACTCGCCATAGTGTACTCTGCAGCCGAGTACTGTGCACCAGCGTGGTTAACCAGCAAGCATGTAAACAAGGTGGATACCCAACTCAACGCTGCTATAAGAACCATAACTGGATGCTTAAAGACTACCCCACTATATTGGCTTCCAACACTTAGTCATATAGCTCCACCCTCCCTGCGAAGACAGGAAGCTCTGATGAAGGAATACACAAAAATAATGAATAACCCCCTACTTCCTATCCATGAAGATGTCCCCACTTTGGAAAGAACACGACTCCGCTCCAAAATCCCCCTTTAAGATTGGCTCAACAACTGTCAGCTGCCAACTTCATCATGGATACTAAATGGCACGAGAGCTGGAGTGATAGTGCATCTCCTGACAACTGTGAACTTATCTTTCCATCAGAGAAACCTAAGGGCTTTGAACTTCCACGACAGCTATGGAAAAGCCTAAAAGGAATCCGAACAGGACATGGACTATGTGCACACAATCTACACAAATGGGGAAAGCTTCCCAGCCCTAGCTGTGACTGTGGGGCACCTAGTCAAACAATACAGCACATCGCCCAGGACTGTGAATTAAGAGCCTACCAGGATAGTCGGGCTGATTCTTCAACGCCACACCGCCCTGCCTCCAATGGATCGCCAATTTGGACTCCAGAATTTGAAGACTTGCGTAACGCAAAATATCTGCTGTGATGTTACTTTTTGTTGTGTTTTTGTATTATATTTTATCTGAATATGTATCCTTCACTTATGTATTTTATAGTGTATTTTATCATATAATTTCATAATGAAATAAGTGTAAACCATGTGTGTAGCGCCATACGCTAAATAAATATATAAATCTACTGCAGCCGATGAGTATTATCAAATCGGCATATAGCGGACATCCCTAGATGGTTTGTTGTGACGTAACTTCTTCACCACAGGCACAGTCTGAGGTTTGTCTTCTACCAAATCGGTGGCGCTGTAGGGCCCATGACTAGTCAAGAAGTCTGTCACGCCTCTTGAGGAATTCAGTTGCTTAAATCCCATACTCTCTTTAATACTTCGTCTAAAACTATAAGTGCGCATCGCTGTATGGGCACCATCCCATCGTTTCTGCCGTAGATGAAGTATCTGATAGTGTATTCCTATTAAATTCAGTACTTCATGCTATTGTTCTTTATTCAGCGAATACATAGCCGCCTTTTTCCGTATCTAGAGATCAAATAGACATCTTCCAAGTATTCTTCAAAACCTCAACTGACACTGTGCCAAAAGTTCCTGTCAATCGAAGTTTTCCGCGTTAGATTCTGTTAATTACCCGTGCTGGCGCTATGAGCAGAAGTCTGCGTGCTCAATCAGTTGCGCAGTATCCCACCATCGACTTAAGATAGCGTTATGACACGGTCTTTCTGTTTGCATTGGAAGCTTATAATCGTAACAGGTTAGACTAATAATTTTGTTCATCTTGTTACTGCCTCTCTTGCTCATTTCTTCAATACGTGTACTATAATTTTGTCGTTCGTCCAAAAAGACGGCTAAGTATCTAGTGACGGAAGTTCTCTTTATGGACCTGTCATTTCATTTCATGATCGTGTCTGTTAAAAGATACCCTTTCAATAGCATGTACGTGGTCTTTTCAGGCCCAAAAGACAACTGGCGCAAAAGACAACTTGGCACCACTGATGTCAAATGATTCTGAGCACTATGGGACTTAACTTCTGAGGTCATCAGTCCCCTAGAACTTAGAACTACTTAAACCTAAATAGCTTAAGGACATCACACACGTCTATGCCCGAGGCAGGATTCGAACCTGCGACCGTAGCGGTCGGGCGGTTCCAGACTGTAGTGCCTAGAACCGCTCGGCCAACCCGGCCGGTCCACTGATGCCATTCATACAATACATTCGCAGTTGCGAATACGGACAACTATCAGCAGTATAGTGGAATGATGATAATGAAAATTTGTGTCGGACTGTTAGTCGAACCCGGATTTTCCGCTTTACGCGAGCGAACCTGTTACGCTGATTTATATATTCTTCGCAGCATTAGAACGAATAGACCTTTGTGTTCAGCATTCTTATTGTTCGTCATTAAAACGAATTCAGCTGTAACACGCAGAACCTGACCTATATACTTCTTACTAGAAATTAACGATTGTATTTTGCCATCTTTTCATTATTTACTGACTCCGTATATTTGGACACTCACTAAGACGTTACAATTAATACGTTTACATACCTGCGTGCTGTACAACTCCGTTTCCCATATTACCCTAAGAGTAGTAAATTGAACATAATTTGTCGGTTATGTGATCACAAAAACCAATAAATATACCAGAATTCATTGATCCGTATTTTTGTGATAGTTTTTACTTGAGAATTAGTGTGTGGTGTTTGCTGGCTATGTGCTAGGGCCTAAAGATAGATACCTTAGGGCATAATCAACGTCTTAGTACGAAAGGACATAATCAACGTCTTAGTACGAACCTGCTTATTCTGCAATATACCTGTCATTCAGTTTACAGTGGGACGTGCTGGGTAGATCAGAGGACGAGTATTTGGTCACTTTATAGATTTTTTAATGAGACATATTAATTTCGGTGAACGTTAACTCACCCCATATTTCAGCGCTGTCATCCGACTAGCTTCGGCTTAAAATCACAACGAACAAAAGCTCCTACATTTGTGTGGCATTTATCAACTCCTAGAAACCTGTATCACAAAATGCGAACACAGTACGAGAGACTATGTGACTTTAGCAGAGTCCCAGATAATAGTTTCATGCTTCCTAGTGCTTGCGACCTTTGAAACAATACAATCATACAACGCAGAAATCTAATATTCATCTGTGCCTCCTTTCTTACCAGACAGCTCTTAAGAGATGTTCGTGCGTTGAAAGGCTCTGCAGATCTCTCTTTCCCAATATCCTTTCCGATGGAGAAGAGTGTCAAGCGAGCTATCGGAATCCGAGGTGGGGAGCGGTCTCTGACGATTCTTTTAGCACTCCACTGCGTCTCTAAAGCATAGTCGCCGGCAAATAAAAAGCAGTGTAGTAGTTTCGAACTCACAATTTTCACACGTTTTGCTATATGTGGCAGAGTTTCTGTGATAAATGTACGAGCCCAACCGACACATTGAGGCTAAAGGAAGAACTTGCACAACAACTGCTCAAAATAAAATATTGCTCCACAACGAATGATTGTACGACCTGCATGTGGTGAACATTTAAAAAAGCACTGCTGGCCGTTAAAACGGAAAAACCATGAAGGTGGCATGCAACAAATCGCCATGAAGTGTACTACAAACTTGGATAGGTCGTTAGGAGTAAGACAAGTAGACTGTAGAAAAGGGAAGATTACAGAGCGGGTTTCTAATTCAGAAATCGCATCTGAATGTTAGTGCATGTGATAAGATCATGTTATGCCACATGTAAGAAGGAGAAACTTCCACCAGCAGGTGCTGGAATTGAACTGCCACAGAATCATGGCAGCAGCTTATCGTTCGCAGTTTATCGTTCCGAAATATTTCTGCTCGTATCGGTCGGTATCCTATGACTGTCATGGAAATACAGAAACTATGGGTTCAGAAGAGCCTTGCTCAAAGCCATACAGGATCCTAACGGCCCTATGCGACTAGCACTCAAGAGGACTGACATATTTTTCGCTGGATTGTGCAGGATCGCACAGCCACATCACTCTCTTTGAGTCAGGAAATGAGCTGGTGTGTGCCAACAGAAGTATCCACACCGATAGAGCGATAACATCTGGAGCACATACAGGACGGAGACCATTCTTGCGGTTTTCCTTGACGCGGCCAATGGTGCACCCAATGGCAACACAGGTTAAGGAGCGGCACGATGTCGTCTTTGCAGTATAGTCCAGGTTCTGCGTGAACGAATTAATATGTGCAGGATCCGAGGGGAGCGAATATTGCTATACAGCATTCGTCGTCGATACACAAGCTTGTAACCTGTAGTCACGGTTTTGGGTGCAATTGAGTCCATATAGCCCCTAATTTCTATAAGTGGCGCCCATTTCTGGCATGTTAAGCTCGGAGGCTGCGCCCTGTCCTGGAGGTATCTGTGACATTAGATTTAAACACGATATTGCAAGACTGTATGCTGCCCTGCTGTCAAGAGCTACCTCGATACAGAGGGTGTTCGATTTTCGCGCTCGGCTGCACTTTCTCCAAATCTTTCACCCACTGGAAACACTGTACCTGTAACTTTTATCCAAATTAGTTCGACTCGATGTCCAGTCGGGTTTGTCCAATTGTTGGTGCAAGAGGTGACACACCTGTATACTGTATTTCGGACCCTGTATATCAGCAAATTACCTTCTAATTCAAGCATGTGTTCTTTTAACTCTGCTGTATACACGCGACATGTAAAATTTCGTTGCTGGCTATCATTGTTGTTGTTGTATTTTTGATGACCAGGTGTGTACATTTGACTGTAAATCCATTAATTCTTACAAGAAAACGTAAGAAATTCGAACTAATCACAGTCTTACCCTCGTCCTATTTAGCACTTGCTAAAGTATAGTTTTCTTAGTTACATATGAACACTGTAGTTGATCTACACATTTACGACACAAAGCTGCAGATAAGAAGGTTAGCTTTATGTGGAATGACAATCTTTATATTTTAATAAACAAAAATCTGCGACAGCAATCTGTAAGAAAGGTTTATCGTGTTCCACAGACAGTTGATTAATATATCGACAAATCACGTGACTAGGATGTTGGCAAATGTGTGGAAGGCAGGATGGCCAAGATGCATGATATCAGCACATCTGACAGTCAGGAGACACCCCATCCCAGTAGTAAAAAACGTGTTTACATCACAAGGCGCCGTCGTATATCGGACATTATAGCGTTGGATATACACTCATAAGCCGTAGTACAGTAAAACACACTCTAATTAACACGTTGGCTGCCACGGCCGGCCGCAGTGGACGAGCGGTTCTAGGCGCTTCAGTCCGGAACCACGCGGCTGCTACGGTCACAGGTTCGAATCCTGCCTCGGGCATGGATGTGTGATATGTCCTTAGGTTAGTTAGGTTTAAGTAGTTCTAAGTTTAGGGGACTGATGAACTCAGCTGTTAAGTGCCGTAGTGCTTAGAGCCATTTGAACCATTTTGGCTGCCGCGAGGCCCCAGCGGACATACTACAGCAGGGCCTCTCGGGATGTTTGTGCCAGCGCATCGGGCAGTGTAGAGTCGAGAGGACACCTTCATTATGTTGACGACGGAGCAAACTCCCACTCCCCGCCTTTGCACAGTAACGCCGTCTCTCTCTTTCCTTACGCTTTCCTCGCTCGCCCCTCCTGTCTCGATCTTTTCCAAAACTTCACGTCTGTTTTCTTCGTTATAGCCAAATGTTTACGTGCAGTGGGCGGAGAGCTTAGTTTGGAGGTGAAGATTACCGGTGAAAAAGAAATTTAAATGATAATAGCAATGATGATGATGATGATGATGACTATGATAGTAATAATAATTTTAAATTTGGTTTCAACAGAAAATTATCTCTTCTATTTTCCCCTTTTTCTATTTGCAGTTATGCTACGAAGATCTGGAACGAGAGATCGCCTGACAGCAATTCTTAGAGCATTTTTAAATTACAGTCAGAAATACTTGCACGCAGTCTAGTTTTCGCACATGACAAAACAGGAAACAAACCTTTCACATACACATGTAGAACCAGGCATATAAATAATCTTTGCTCCTTCTCTGTGCAGTTTGGGAAATTCTTCCTTCGACAAATTCTGGTAGAATTCGAGAAAATCTTTGATGTCGTAAAATACGTCTTTTTGGTGATCACTGGTTTGCAAATTTATTAGCTGGAAACGTAAATCGAGAGACGTACTTGTCTCAGTTGCTATGGAAAATGGCTTTACAAACATATCAGTTATTGGCTGAAAGTTAGTAATTTCCCATTACATAAACATCAATAAATGAAATTAATGTGTAAACTTGCTTTGAAGTACTAAAACTAGAAATGTTTTAATAATCAGTTGCTGTGGACTGTAGTCTTTAATATATTGTAACACTTGTACATTTAACGAAATCGACTCTATTTTGCTGTTAGTGACGTATTGGTACATTACCTGGTATCGGTTTCTGAACTCATTTTCAATGGATTGTAGCACCACGACGTATTTTTCAAAGCACGTTTCATCCCACACGGATGCTGTCAGAAGAAAAAAAATCATAGTACCATTCTGAATAAAGCAATTTTCAAAATACGGATGCCCTAATAAAGGCAAAATTTATGTATCGCTTACCTAGCTCTATAAAGTGTTCCATACTTTTCTCTGAACGGTTGGTTTTGAGGAGCTAAAGTTAACGTTGTAAAGCTTTTATTTTGCCCGCCATATCGTTGATGAGATTACTTTATTTTTGGAGTTTAAGTCTTAAACCGGTTAGGACAGCCGTAATGTCTGCCAAAAATCCTAAATCAACTATCGATTCAGGGTGATGCAATAGTGGCTCCAGACGTCCAATGATCTCGAAAAACTGAGCCACGGCGTGGCGTAGTCGAAAAATTCGGGTTCAAAATGGTTCAAATGGCTCTGAACACTATGGGACTTAACATCTGAGGTCATCAGTCCCATAGAACCTAGAACTACTTAAACCTATCTAACCTAAGGACATCACACACATCCATGCCCGAGGCAGGATTCGAACCTGCGTCCGTAGCGGTCGCGCGGTTCCAGACTGAAAAAAATTCGGGTAATCACTTTCCCTTTGCTCAGCCACCGTACCTCAGCATGGATTCTCCTCTTCAAAAGAAATCAAAAATTCTTTGAACTGACGATGATTGAGCCCTTCAGAACGAATATACACTCCTGGAAATTGAAATAAGAACACCGTGAATTCATTGTCCCAGGAAGGGGAAACTTTATTGACACATTCCTGGGGTCAGATACATCACATGATCACACTGACAGAACCACAGGCACATAGACACAGGTAACAGAGCATGCACAATGTCGGCACTAGTACAGTGTATATCCACCTTTCGCAGCAATGCAGGCTGTTATTCTCCCATGGAGACGATCGTAGAGATGCTGGATGTAGTCCTGTGGAACGGCTTGCCATGCCATTTCCACCTGGCGCCTCACTTGGACCAGCGTTCGTGCTGGACGTGCAGACCGCGTGAGACGACGCTTCATCCAGTCCCAAACATGCTCAATGGGGGACAGATCCGGAGATCTTGCTGGCCAGGGTAGTTGACTTACACCTTCTAGAGCACGTTGGGTGGCACGTGATACATGCGGACGTGCATTGTCCTGTTGGAACAGCAAGTTCCCTTGCCGGTCTAGGAATGGTAGAACGATGGGTTCGATGACGGTTTGGATGTACCGTGCACTATTCAGTGTCCCCTCGACGATCACCAGTGGTGTACGGCCAGTGTAGGAGATCGCTCCCCACACCATGATGCCAGGTGTTGGCCCTGTGTGCCTCGGTCGTATGCAGTCCTGATTGTGGCGCTCACCTGCACGGCGCCAAACACGCATACGACCATCATTGGCACCAAGGCAGAAGCGACTCTCATCGCTGAAGACGACACGTCTCCATTCGTCCCTCCATTCACGCCTGTCGCGACACCACTGGAGGCGGGCTGCACGATGTTGGGGCGTGAGCGGAAGACGGCCTAACGGTGTGCGGGACCGTAGCCCAGCTTCATGGAGACGGTTGCGAATGGTCCTCGCCGATACCCCAGGAGCAACAGTGTCCCTAATTTGCTGGGAAGTGGCGGTGCGGTCCCCTACGGCACTGCGTAGGATCCTACGGTCTTGGCGTGCATCCGTGCGTCGCTGCGGTCCGGTCCCAGGTCGACGGGCACGTGCACCTTCCGCCGACCACTGGCGACAACATCGATGTACTGTGGAGATCTCACGCCCCACGTGTTGAGCAATTCGGCGGTGCGTCCACCCGGCCTCCCGCATGCCCACTATACGCCCTCGCTCAAAGTCCGTCAACTGCACATACGGTTCACGTCCACGCTGTCGCGGCATGCTACCAGTGTTAAAGACTGCGATGGAGCTCCGTATGCCACGGCAAACTGGCTGACACTGACGGCGGCGGTGCACAAATGCTGCGCAGCTAGCGCCATTCGACGGCCAACACCGCGGTTCCTGGTGTGTCCGCTGTGCCGTGCGTGTGATCATTGCTTGTACAGCCCTCTCGCAGTGTCCGGAGCAAGTATGGTGGGTCTGACACACCGGTGTCAATGTGTTCTTTTTTCCATTTCCAGGAGTGTAGTTCACGATACGCACCACTACGTTCATCAGCTATTGGATACCAATACCCTTTGCACAAAAAGCCTCTTGGTGTCTGAAACAATGAACGGAAGTTAAATTCGGCATGTTAACTTTTTCCCTCAGTAAACCAATAATACCTTTTACTTTACCGTGCATTTCTGGCGACCCATCTGTGGTTACCGCTTTCAAAATATCCGCCCCTGTTATAGTGTCCTTCATCGAAATCACATGCAGGAGCTCTTCCGTTACGTATAGGTCGTCGTCCACACCGCGCAAAAAATGACTAACTGTTCTGTGTCGCTAATATCCGTGGACTCATGAAGTACGATAGGAGGTTTTCAATTTTGGCTGCCAACTGTCCATGCAAATTTTCAGCAGAGTCACTGATTCGGTGAGATATTGTCATACTGGGAGGTGGAATGCTGCTGTATACGGGAACTAATGAGGGATTCACTGTCTCTTCTACATCCAACAAAATATACTTTATTAATGGCCCTTCAATGAACGGCTTCCCACCTCTTGCTAGATTTAAAGCGACTTTATACCAGCTATAAGAGTCCTTTCGCAGCATCCTTCATCTTCTTCGCCCTAAATTAAAGAAAAAAATTGTGTTGGTAATAATACAAGCAAAAACGATAACGAACACAAATTTAGGAGGAATATAAACGAACTTCAGAGCGTTTTTCAGGATCTTCAACCAACATGAACATGCTACAGCAATGTTACAAACCTCATTTTTGGATTAGAATTCTCTTCTGCTAGAGTTTAAAATATCCTTAATTCTTCTTCTCTGGCGTCCCCTACAAATTCACTATACTTTTCTGAATGCAGTTTGCTGTAGTGTCCTTCAGCAGACGATTTTCTTATACACGTCATGACTGTACTGCAGATGAAGCATTTGGCTTTATCGTCACAACTAACAAAAATACAAGGAATTTTCCACTCCAGTTTAAATAGAATTTTGGAAATCTTTGCTTTTTTCGTAGCAGGATGTTCCATTATTCTAGAAACTGTCTTGCGCTTTTCTGCTTCAATCTGAGTTAGCTCTCAATCAACACACTCGGCGGCGCTCCACAGCGGCTTCACCACGAAAGCCGAGTAGGCCGAATTAAGTCGAGTCGCATCGATGCACCGTGCAGGCACTCTCCGCCCCTCCCTTTGCACGCGCGCGATTTTCTATGCGTGAGATCCCCTGTACTAGAATGCAAAACAGAGAGTATACAGAATGGAAACTCAGCTCCAATTCATGCGCCAAAATGTAGTGCGCATGCGCGAAGTCTGCCATATTGAAACTGAGTGGACAGTCACGTCTGAAGCCAAAGACTAACGCAGGCGTTTTGTTTATTTTATTTATTGTGCGTTTTAGCTGATGGGCCTACCTAAAAGTAAACAGTTGTTTGATGTACTATTAATGTTATAAATATATAATGTACAGTGGTGAGAGAAAATGCCACATAATCAAGTAACGAATGGTTCCCACGAAGCAGCTGATGACACTACACGAGAAAAATGAGTTTTACGATTTTCTTGCTGTAAGGAATAAGAGCTCATTAAACTGTAAAGAATACTGTATGTAAATGAAGCAAAGACATGTCAACTCCTAGAGTTAGTTTTTCGGTAGAGGTTCTTTTGTGGACTGGCAAGACAGCCAATCCACTAGGACGGGAGGCCGAAGGGCACGCGTTTAAGTTCACGCAGGATGGCGTGAGGTCTGGAACAGGACAATTAGCAAAAATAGTACGTAGCTTCTGGAATACTTAACTTTAATCCATAATTGGTGAACATCGGTCTGACGGTACATGCATCACAAGATAAATAGCAAATGATAATGGTGCCTTGCTAGGTCGTAGCAAATGACGTAGCTGAAGACTATGCTAACTATCAAAAATGGTTCAAATGGCTCTGAGCACTATGGGACTTAACATCTATGGTCATCAGTCCCCTAGAACTTAGAACTACTTAAACCTAACTAACCTAAGGACATCACACAACATCCAGTCATCACGAGGCAGAGAAAATCCCTTACCCCGCCGGGAATCGAAACCGGGAACCCGGGCGTGGGAAGCGAGAACGCTACCGCACGACCACGAGCTGCGGACTGCTAACTATCGTCTCGGCAAATGAGAGCGTAATTTGTCAGTGAACCATCGCTAGCAAAGTCGGCTTTACAACTGGGGCGAGTGCTAGGACGTCTCTCTAGACCTGCCGTGTGGCGGCGCTCGGTCTGCAATCACTGATAGTGGCGACACGCGGGTCCGACGTATACTACCGGACCGCGGCCGATTTAAAGGCTACCACCTAGCAAGTGTGGTGTCTGGCGGTGACACTACTGTATATAATATCTCTCATTTAAGTGTGAGGAAACTCACTGGCACACAAAACTGATTTATTTCGTATCTTACAGTTTCATATCACAGTTCGATAGTAAAGTGTCTATTTTTTCGACATCCGTCATAGTTACTGTGATACCGAGCGAGATGGCGAGTGGTTAGCACACTGGACTCGTATTCGGGAGGACGACAGCTAAAACCCGCGACCGGCCATTCTGATTTAGGTTTTCCGTGATTTACCTCAATCGCTTCAGGCAAATGCCGGGATGGTTCCTTTGAAAGGGCACTGCCGACTTCCTTCCCCATCCTTACCTAATCCGATGGGACCGATGACCTTGATGTTTGTTCCCCTCCCCGAAATCAACCAACCAATCAATAACTGTGATACTTAATTGCCAAGTAATCTGAACATAAAATTTTAAGGGGTTGAAGAGCGAAGTGTGGTCGCTGGCTAGTTTACGACTGAGCCATATGAGGTGGACTGTTGACCTTGTAGTCCCTTTATACCCCATGTAAGGTGATACGTTGCTCTGTAATAAACGTAGCTAACTTACTGAAATTGTTGTCAGAGTTGGAAGGGAAGCCACATCTGACTACAGCATGGAGAAAATAGGTCTTACAGACGGCTCCACGTGGAAGTAGCCTGCAGCCCAGTCGTGAACAATTTGTTGAAGAAGACGCACGTTTCTGAAATTAGTGATCGCGATTTATTGTTTTACTTACTGCTGAAGAAAATGACCAAGAAGAAGACATTCCACACCAATAGTTACAAAATGGAATAAATTGAAACATGTCTCTTATTTAGGACAAAGTTTGACAGAAGTTTCAATACTGAACGACTATGATCCATATTACCTAATATATTAAACAGAACTTATAGGTCTGGGCTTAATTCAAAACATTTATATAAATTAAATTTTAATGCAGTATACCGTCTTTATTTAAAGTAATGTGCGTGTGTGTTACTTTCAGGCTCAAAACATAAATGAAAATTTCATCATTGATACAAACACTGATACTCCTGCAGAGTGTCCCATAACAGCTGTTTCTGTTGGAAGTGAAGTTGATTTAGCAGCTCAAAGTCCAAGAAAAAAAATTAAGAAGTAAAATAAAATTTCTGCAAAAAAATAGATATTTACAAAACAAAGCAGCTTCACTGTCACCTGAATCTAAAAGCAATGGCAGCTTGCATATGTGAACCACAATGAATTTAAAAGCTTTTGAGAGAGGTTGTTGGCTACAGATTTACCACAAACTGTTTTCTTACCGTTTCCTTTGTAAATGTTTTCATTTAGCCTGTTACATTACTACCGTTTCTTAAGAATGTCCATTTCGAACCGTACTAGTAAACAGCATTCGTTTCGCCCTTATGCGCTTTTGGTATGGTACCGAGCGCAACGCTTGACTTGATACAAATCAAAGAAGTTGCCCCTTGTTTTCTTTTCTGTATACTGTTTATTTTGTGCTAGTGTCTCACGCCTGACGCCCTGTACTTTCCGGCGGTCACACAATGCACTCTGTTTAGTACAGTCTATCAGGTGATGGTGTGAGAAGCTGCAGTAAAACGAAGTTCAAAACCTTTAACAAGATAATCGTCAGGTGAGAACCTCTCTTGTGTCCGCCGGTGGCCTCATGGCAGTCAACTTGCTAAACAAAACCAGTGTACAGCCATACCATGCAGAACCAAATAGCCGCTGAGGTGTACTGAAACACCATGTCACCCATATACCTCTCCGCATCGCAGGTCACATGACAAACAGCTTAGTATGGGACCACGACTCTCGAAATATGGATAAGAACGGTGTGTGGACTCATCAGTCACGATACTCCTTGTTACACACGAAAAACCGTGTACGATTAAGGCGAAAAGCTGTTTAGGCGTGCCAATAAGGCACCGTTGCCTTTTGTTGAAGAGGTTGACATGGGGTTCTCTATGCGTCAGCCATCATATTTCACCAGCAAACGACATAGGGATAGTGTCCAGAAATGAAGAGTTAATAACACGAACGTAATCCACTAACCTACTTCCTTTCTACAGACGACCTGTACCTTATCTAGACAGCGCACCATCACACGGCTCCCAAAACTTTCGGAATGCTTTGAGGAACGCTCCACGGACATGGGACTGCTTGTTCTTTGTCCCTCTCTTCATCATCTCTGCGGATCACCTGACATTTGGGATTGATCCTACACAACAGTGCAAATCTCGGACGACTTCTGGAGACATTTTCACGCCTTAAACCTATCTCCAACCATTTGTAGGTGATGTGTAAGCGAGTAAGGGTCTGGATGGGGCCCCAACCCTCTTCGTGTCTTTTTGTGTTCATTCCACATCGCGTCGCTACCGTCATCAGAGCTTAACGAAATATTAAGGCTTTTAGTAGCTGCGTGATGAACGTATTTGTATTACAGAAATAGCATCAGCAACGCCTATTTTGAGTCTATATATGACCTCGTTGCCTGTGGAACTTTAAAGCCTAACCTTTTACAACGCTATGTCGATGACGGCACATTTTCACGCAATATAATATTTGGTGATTAATGGCCTCGTTCCCCGTTACTTTTTAATTTCGTGAGGTCAGCAAGGCTTGGCTACTGCATATTTTAGGAAACTCTCTAGAGCACGGGTAAACTTTGTAATCTAGCCTTTAGTTCCTCGATGACGGTGACCTACCGAAGGAGAAAGAAGAGCGAAGCCGAAGCTTGCATTCTACCAGGAATGAGAAATAACTGCAATGTTTCCAGCTGTGACTGTTACTATCTGATTCAGAGAAGCCTCTTGCGTCGTCGGTACCATAATAAAGGTAAATGTTGTTCATGAGAGATGCACTCTACAGACAAGTTGTGCATGTTTCGCGTGTGGATGTCTGTAAATCTGTGGATATTGGAGGTCCGGAAGTCTAGGTCTCCTTATTTCCGACCACACGGATTTAATCGAAACTTAAGAAACTCTTTTTTTGAAGTTATCTGACAAAAGGCTTTGTTATATCAAGCAATAGCAAATTTTAAAAGTAGCTACAGCCCAAAAAGTTTTGCAGTATACGATGAAGTTTAGCCAAAGCTTAGAGCACATGAAACAGCACAAACAGAACCCGTAGATATAGAGTTAACCAATCAATTTTCATAATTTTGATCAAGTTTGAATTCTATAGAAACATGCGTCAGTTTGGTACAGCAAAATTAACGTCTATGTACAGGGTAGCGATGCATACACGGAATGTGTATGCGAATCTTCTTGTGAAGCCACATCCAATGTAGCAAACGCATTGGTAGGAAGATTGCAAGCTTTAAGCCGTCATCCTGCGGTAATCGCCCTTCAGCCTTACGTGAATACTTGGTGAATCTTTGACCCCACATCAGTATTCTGAAGAGTCATCGAATTCATTGCAGAATCGGAAGACTATCACTCTTCCGTTATGAAAATTGGTAGTGGGCTTCAATGGTTTAAATTTTCTTCAACGTTCAGCGATGTTTAACGCCAGCAAAATGCGCTCCATCAAATATATTCGGCCGACAAAAAGTAAATAATATTTTTTCGTCCAGCAGCGTAATCTGTGTACTTAACAGAACAAGAGAATCTGTCAAAAAAGATGAACGAGTGCTTTCTGCTCTAGTACAGAGTGTTGTAAATCCTTCATGCTACGTCTCCGCTTCGTGACATCAAGCGACATATTTATGAAAAACACGGTTAATTTTTGATCTACCTATCAGTCAAGAAAACACACTTAATAGTTTGTAAAGTTATACTTCTTAATATATTCTGACAAAGAAAGATGACGTTGATAAATTTTTTGGTGGTTATAAATTAATTTCAGTAGTCAAATTTCCTAACTTCTGTTCAGCAGCATTGCATGACCCACGCTCACTACATTTTCATAGACCCTGTTCAGGCGAAAAATATTAATGTTTGCTCATTGTTAGAGTACTGAACATAATAGATAATTAATGAAAATGAACAATTCAACACTATAAAGTTCCGTCAAGTCTGTAAAAAAGGGCCTCGCTTATAAATATTGTAAAATAAGAGAAAGCTGGCGCATTAGGATGAAATACACATGTAGACAGGTGCAAATGTGAAATTCAGCGTATTTAATAATATTTGCGTCAATAATTGGAAGAAAGGAAAGCAGAATTAGGATCTAAGGACGAAACCATTAGAAATGGAACACAAGCTCTGTTTGAGGAAAGATGGAGAGGAAATCGGCGGGTGACATTAGTACATTTGATAGTTGGTGACTGACGAGTGGCCGGCCGCGGTGGTCTAGCGGTTCTAGGCGCTCAGTCCGGAACCGCGCGACTGCTACGGTCGCTGGTTCGAATCCTGCCTCGGGCATGGATGTGTGTGATGTCCTTAGGTTAGTTAGGTTTAAGTAGTTCTATGTTCTAGGGGACTGATGACCACAGATGTTAAGTCCCATAGTGCTCAGAGCCATTTGAACCATTTTTGACTGACGAGTGGGGCGTTATGATTTCGAACTTGCGCAGGCACTGGGATTTCTAGGGTCACGTTTAAATCATGTACCGTACTTACCTTGATTCGAGAGAAATGGTCGCTGACGCGGATAATGGCAGCGGGCAACAACGAGTTGATGAAAGGACACGCGCGTCGACTAGGACGGATTGTAACAATGGATAGATAAGCCAAAATACTGCAAATATAAGGGACAATAAAAAAGTTTCCGTTCGAAGGCCGTAGGTCCAGAATCGGTATGCCAATCAGGTAAACTTGCCGTGAGCATTGAGATAACCTTCCCACCGACGTACCAGATTGAAGACAACTGTCTGGTAAAACACCGTCTCCTGCTGGGTGAAGAAGTCCGTAACTGCCTGCTGCACATCCTCGTCCAACTGGAATCATCGACCCTTCAGGACCTATTTTAATGGACCGAAGGCGTGATAATCACATGATGTGAGGTCAGGACTACAGGGCGGGTTCTCGAGTGTCTTCCACTTGAGTTGGCTTAACTTTTGCATTACGACTTTTGCGATATGGAGACGTGCGCTATTATGAAGCAGCGACCATGACGGAACTTGGTGCTCATTTCACAACCGTGGCTTTCGACAGACATTCTGCCTCATACACGTTCCTCATTCTCCGATGGATGTCTACCGGTGTTTGTCCTTCGACAGACACGAAAAGAATAACAGCACGTTTCCATAGTTCACGTTCCTGCTTTTACCTCACTCAGGTCGGAAAGACACGAATGCTACACTAATCCCTTGTATACATGTCGGTGCATATACGTATACCCGCATTGGAGTCACGCTATGTTGCATATACACTGCAGCAACGCTCTCAGACAGAAGCTTTTTGATCGCCCCTTATAACTCGGTAATTCATTGCTTGACAACATGTGGTGCGCATCAGAGACGTCACACGGCATGTGAGAAGATCTAACAAGTCGCAGTGCATGTTGGTGCACCTTTCAAAAAAGGAAGGAAGATTAATGTTTAATGTCCCGGCGACAGCGAGATCATTAGAGACGCAGCACAAAATCGGATTACGACAGAATGGGGAAGGAAATCGACCGTGCCCTTTTCAAGGGAAACATGGCGAAATTTGCTTGTAGTGATTTAGGGAAATCAAGCAAAACCTAAGCCTGGACGGCCGGATGGGGACACGAAGCGGTGCACTTTCCAGGCTGCCAATGGAGAGACATGCCCTGAAATGGAAATCCTGACGCCTTTGCCATTGTCTCTCACAGACGAATGTCACATAAACTACACTCCTGGAAATGAAAAAAAGAACACATTGACACCGGTGTGTCAGACCCACCATACTTGCTCCGGACACTGCGAGAGGGCTGTACAAGCGATGATCACACGCACGGCACAGCGGACACACCAGGAACCGCTGTGTTGGCCGTCGAATGGCGCTAGCTGTGCAGCATTTGTGCACCGCCGCCGTCAGTGTCAGCCAGTTTGCCGTGGCATACGGAGCTCCATCGCAGTCTTTAACACTGGTAGCATGCCGCGACAGCGTGGACGTGAACCGTATGTGCAGTTGACGGACTTTGAGCGAGGGCGTATAGTGGGCATGCGGGAGGCCGGGTGGACGTACCGCCGAATTGCTCAACACGTGGGGCGTGAGGTCTCCACAGTACATCGATGTTGTCGCCAGTGGTCGGCGGAAGGTGCACGTGCCCGTCGACCTGGAACCGGACCGCAGCGACGCACGGATGCACGCCAAGACCGTAGGATCCTACGCAGTGCCGTAGGGGACCGCACCGCCACTTCCCAGCAAATTAGGGACACTGTTGCTCCTGGGGTATCGGCGAGGACCATTCGCAACCGTCTCCATGAAGCTGGGCTACGGTCCCGCACACCGTTAGGCCGTCTTCCGCTCACGCCCCAACATCGTGCAGCCCGCCTCCAGTGGTGTCGCGACAGGCGTGAATGGAGGGACGAATGGAGACGTGTCGTCTTCAGCGATGAGAGCCGCTTCTGCCTTGGTGCCAATGATGGTCGTATGCGTGTTTGGCGCCGTGCAGGTGAGCGCCACAATCAGGACTGCATACGACCGAGGCACACAGGGCCAACACCTGGCATCATGGTGTGGGGAGCGATCTCCTACACTGGCCGTACACCACTGGTGATCGTCGAGGGGACACTGAATAGTGCACGGTACATCCAAACCGTCATCGAACCCATCGTTCTACCATTCCTATACCGGAAAGGGAACTTGCTGTTCCAACAGGACAATGCACGTCCGCATGTATCACGTGCCACCCAACGTGCTCTAGAAGGTGTAAGTCAACTACCCTGGCCAGATCTCCGAATCTGTCCCCCATTGAGCATGTTTGGGACTGGATGAAGCGTCGTCTCACGCGGTCTGCACGTCCAGCACGAACGCTGGTCCAACTGAGGCGCCAGGTGGAAACGGCATGGCAAGCCGTTCCACAGGACTACATCCAGCATCTCTACGATCGTCTCCATGGGAGAATAGCAGCCTGCATTGCTGCGAAAGGTGGATATACACTGTACTAGTGCCGACATTGTGCATGCTCTGTTGCCTGTGTCTATGTGCCTGTGGTTCTGTCAGTTTGATCATGTGATGTATCTGACCCCAGGAATGTGTCAATAAAGTTTCCCCTTCCTGGGACAATGAATTCACGGTGTTCTTATTTCAATTTCCAGGAGTGTATTATCCGACCATGTACATCCGTTTTCTTGCCTACAGCACAAAAATGGTTCAAATGGCTCTGAGCACTATGGGACTTAACATCTGTAGTCATCAGTCCCCTAGAACTTATAACTACTTAAACCTAACTAACCTAAGGATATCACACACATCCATGCCCGTGGCAGGATTCGAACCTGCGACCGTAGCGGTCGCGCCTACAGCACAACATGGATGTATAGTAACTTCATCTGATCAGCCCGTCGCTCCCGAATTGTCTGAAAAACAAATTCTAGTCTTGGGGCGTCTTCTATCACCCTGTCCCCGTCCCCGTCTCTAACCCTCCAGGCTATCTGATCGTAACACTTACTGGAAACATCTCCGACCTTAATCCTATTGACACATCACGGACACCATAGAGTGATACTTACGAGCATTGCAGATTCGATAATTCTGCAGATGGTTATGGGCGGTGGTTGAGTGGTTATGGGGTACTTTACCGTCAATGCCTTTGGTGCCTTTGGTGTCTCGTGGGATCTATTCCACTACGCGCCATTCCGTTCATCAGGTCGAAAGAGCTGACTGTGCCTGTATACCAGTTTCTCTTTATCTTACGTCGAAAAATCGTTTTTGTGTTGAGACTACAGACAGCACGAAATAAGAATACCGTATCTGATCAAAAGTATCCGAACAACTGTAAGTGTACGTTAATATGGGACGTGTCTACACTTCGCTTTTATAATGCCTTGATATCTGTTGGGGACACCACATACAATCTGGTGTCTGAGTGTCTATTGAGGAATGGCACAGCACATTTTTCCTCAAGAGCCGAAAGCACAGAATGTTTTGATTCTGGACGCTGGGGCTGTAGCAACGTCGACCTTCTGATTGTTCCCAAAGGTGCTGCATTGGACTGAGGTTGGGACTCTGGGAAGGTTAGACCATTACAGAAGTGTTATCGTGACCAAAACATTGCGTCAAAGAAAATGCTTTATGACAGGGTGTATTGTTATACTGATACAAACACTCGTCATCTCCGAATTCTTCCTCTACTGTCCGCCGTACACGGTTCTGTAAAATGTGTCCTATCCTTCCTCTGATAGCGTTTTCTTAAGCATAATAAAGGCACGACACCCTAACCACGAAAAACACCCCCGTACCGCTTCACCACTGCCTTTGTACTTCACTGCTGGCACTACACGCGAAGGCAGGCAACGTTCTCCAAACATTCGTCAAACTACAACCGTTCCATGGGATGCCGCAGGGTACAGCGTGAGTCAGAGCTCCGAATCACTCGGTTACAGTCATCCAGTGTCCAGTGGTGCCCTCTTCCCACCACCTCAAGCGCCGCTTACCATCGACTACAGAAATATGTGGATTGTGAGCTTTAAAAGGGTTTAAATATCCCTGATGGATTTTTTTTTTATTCGGATGATATCCAGTGACTAGTCAACGTTCGAAGTCACTTAACTATCCTGACTGACCTGTTCTGCTGTTACTGCTTCTGTACTTACAACATAATACTCTCCACCTTCTTTTATAATGGCGGGTTCACCTCTCGTGACGTGTACTGATCAGTGCCGGATTACATAAGAATGACCGAATGGTTTTTTTATCAGATATTGTATAAGTTGGTGAATTCAGGATTTTCAGGAGGTTTTGCCTGGTTTAAGCATTGCGCCAGTTTAATGTTTTTCATTGGTATGGTAGATTTTTCGCAGCCCATATAATTGCTGAAGTATCCATCATTTGTGGACGCATCTGGGGCTCTACGAGAGTTAGTTTCTATAAGCAGAGTTTCGATGTCAGATACAAACAATTAGAAACCGAGCTCGTCATTTCCTTCCACCCTTCTTTTCCCCCGTTACTTTGATATTGCATACCGAAAAACGATACCTACAACGAAGGAAAAAACACTAAACGCGAAACATTTGGATTTACACTATGTGATCAAAAGTGTCTGGACACCTGGCTGAAAATGACTTATAAGCTCGTGGTGCCCTCCATCGGTAATGCTTGAATTCAGTATGGTGTTGGACCACCCTTAGCCTCGATAACAGCTTCCACTTTCGCAGGCATACGTTCAGTCAAGTGCTAGAAGATTTCTTGGGGAGTGGCAGCCCATTCTTCAAAAAAATGGTTCAAATGGCTCTGAGCACTATGGGACTAAACATCTGTGGTCATCAGTCCTCTAGATCTTAGAACTACTTAAACCTAACTAACCTAAGGATATCACACACATCCATGCCCGAGGCAGGATTCGAACCTGCGTCCGTAGCAGCCGCGGCCGGCGCCCATTCTTCACGGAGTGCTACGCTGAGGAGAGGTATCAATATCGGTCGGTGAGGGCTGGCATTAAGTCGGAGCTCTAAAAAGTCCCAAAGGTGTTATATAGGATTTAGGTCAGGACTCTGTGCAGGCCAGTCCATCACAGGGATGTTACTGTCGCGTAACCACTCCGCCACAGGCCGTGCATTATGAACAGGTGCTGGATCATGTTGAAAGATGCAATCGCCATCACCGAATTGCTCTTCAACAGTGGGAAGCAAGAAGGGGCTTAAAACATGAATGTAGGCCTGTGCTGTGATAGTGTCACGCAAAACAACAAGGGGTGCAAGCCCCCTCCATGGAAAACACGACCACACCATAACACCACCGCCTCCGAATTTTACTCTTGGTACTGTGCAAGCTGGCAGATGACGTTCATCGGGTATTCGCCATAGGCACACCCTGCCATCATTGTGTACCATGATTCGTCACTACATACATCGTTTTTTCACTGTTCAATCGTCCAATGTTTACTCTCCTTACACCAAGCGAGGTGTCGTTTGGCATTTAACGGCGTGATGTGCGGCGTATGAGCAGCCACTCGACCATGAAATCCAAGTTTTCTCACTTCCGACCTAACTGTCATAGTACTTGCAGTTAGGAACTCCTGTGTGACCCTCTTCAACTGTCGGCGGTCTCTGTCAGTAAACAGATGAAGTTGACGTGTACGCTTTTGTGCTGTCCCCCTTCACGTTTCCACTTCACTATCACATCGGAAACAACGGGCCTAGGGATGTTTAGGAGTGTGGAAATCTCGCGTACAGACGTTGACAAAAGTGACACCCAATCACGAGTCCGTGAGTTCCACTGAGCGCCCCATTCTGCTCTCTCACAATGTCTAATGACCATTGAGGTCGCTGACATGAAGTACCTGGCAGTAGGTGGCAACACAATGCACCTAATATGAAAAACGTATGTTTTTGGGGGTGTCCGGGTACTTTTGACCACATAGTGTGTATGTACACACAGGTAAATAATTGAGGAATAGAGATCTGTATAAATCTGAAGCTGAACACCGGATTCGTCCTTTTGGCCCGAGGTAGTAACCCAACGCCCGACGTATGTCCACTGGCTACCACGTCTCCCTTTATCGCAGCGAGGTCGTGCGCGCAGCTGGGTTGATTTGTGACGGACAGCCACGTCACGCCTGACCAAATTGCTGTGCGGCGAACGTGACGACGCACGCCCTCCGCAAACTTTCGCAATCTCGTAGAGAGCAGCTGAGCTGCTTCTCCTTACTGTGACATTGCTCTCTCTCTCTCTCTCTCTCTCTCTTTCTCCCGTCTTCCACAAATAGTAAGAGAAAACATACGTTTTCCTACGTGTGACGCTTCCAGAATAGTTGCTAGACTCATTTCCATTTTTAATATTCTGACTACTGACTGATATCTGATCTCTGTCTAACTGAAATTTTAAACTTATTTCATACTTCCCAGCGAAACTTATATTCATCCGCCTGTCATGGAAAGTTAGAAATAGTCTCGGTTCTATCTCTGAGTTAAGAATTTGAAGCACGCGCGTGAATAACGCTGTTCGGCCCATATTATTAAATTTACGGAAAAATATGTCTGGCTTCGAAAAACAATGACAAATTAATTATTTGGCAACTTGTCTCTAATCGTTGTACTGGTATGTACTGTTGGTATAACATGGCAAAACTAGATGTAATCGTGGATACTATGGACTTCTATACCAATATTTATATTTTTGTGGTGGAATATCGATCTACAGCCTTAGATATATAACAGGGTGACGGGTGTTCGTTACCGAATGTTGTAGAGTCCACTGCCGATGATTTCTTCAACTTCAACAAGCTAACGAGAAAAAATTGTGACAAAACATTAAAGATACAAATTTCGTCATATTTCCTTATATAAATCATTAACTCATTTTGCACTTTTGAAGTCACCAATCACGTATCAGATGTTCATAAAACTGATTGCATTTCGGCTCCAGAAACGGCAACAAAACTGATATATGTTGCTTCTTCTCCTACTTAATCCAAAGTGGTTCTGTGTAGAGCAGATTTCTTTCGTTTCTCTGGCTCATTTACTTCCATTCACTCCATAAAGTACAAAGACTGCCCACAGAAAATCAGATTATCGTATTCTCATTACAGTGTTAACATAACTTGCAAGTGTATTTCTGTACACTCGCTTTTAAAGCAGTTACTGGGATTGCAGACTCGATCCTGGAATCTAAACTGAAACAAGTTTTCCACTAAGTTTTGAAACGGATGTAGTTTATTTCATTCATTTTCTGACACAAGGCGAGTTTCGGACTACCTAATGCCTGGTTTGAGTTGTCAACCATGAAACTTTCAAGTGAATGTTGCCCGTTTTACTATATTACTCTCACGTTCGAGTTATGGGCTTATATCTCTATCTTCATTTATAGGCTGTATTCATTACAACGCATACGTTATCAGTCTATTGGATGACGCAAATTTCTCTAACAGAGGGTAGCGTTACAATACTCGCACACAGCGCTATTCTACTGACCTTTGTTAGAGTTTGTTTTGCTGGGACTGTCCTCCCTTCTCATGATGAATGCATCAAACCGCGATAGCGAAATCTTGTTCTTTTAATGTCTTTACCCTGGTCATTATTAATATTTCTTTAACGTAGGTTCTACGTGTTTTTCCTCTTATTACTAGTGAAACTCACGTTCCTGCTGTTAGCCATGTTCACAGTGAACAAAATTATTCCAACGGACGGTGTGCGTAACATGAACGTATGTCTTATAACTATTACCACTAGCCTAAGACAATACCGTAAATACGAGTATTACTCTTACAGAATGCTCAATGCACTACAAGATATGCCATACAGCATTAGTGCGCCTATTCGTCAAGGTCAGCGTTGCATTAATTACTGATAGATGCAATATTTTCTTAGCCTACCCGACTTGCAGAATCGTGTATTTGACTTAAGCTCATTTACATCCAAATGTTTATTATTAGGTCTATATGGGTTGTGTGCTGTGGTGATGCTCATAAAAGCTGTTTATTCCATATCAGTTTATTTGTGAATCTTATGGGGACAAAATATTGGCAATAATATCTACTGTGAAACGGCTAACTAAACTTTGACCTCATCAGCTCGTATTTTAAAAAAAAATGGTGTTATTTTCTGGTCAATGGATTGAATGGTTATGGAAGTAAAGCATTTCTCGTACTTTCGATATTATACGGCTAGCGAATTGCACGGCGTATAAGGCACGAATAACAGAGAATTTCTATTATAGTTTGGACAAAATAGCGCCTAATAAGAGCCCGGTTCCTTTTGATCACAAGCTAAATCCCTATTGCCTGCCATGTAAAAGAAGAGGACAAACAGCTTTAAGCATTAAATAGTCCTTGGCGGTAGTGAGAAGTATCCACAGCTCTCCTCTTTTATCGGCTGAATTTTAATGAAACAAAGTTTAGTAGACACGCTGATTATAAACATCTGCCACGGCTATTTGCATCTCTTGACAGGTATGTCGCAGTGATACAAACGTATTACAGTTTTCGTTCTTAAAGCACCTAGAAGTTCTGTAATGGTGGCAATACGAGTTTCATTTGACAGTCGTGCTGAAATATGCTGTCAATTAACTCATCAGTCCGAGACCAATTTATCCCACACACTGAGATGCTTTAGTAGTTATCGCTCTCGACACTCATTCCGGAGAATCGGAAACAAATAC
This sequence comes from Schistocerca serialis cubense, assembly GCF_023864345.2. Taxonomy (NCBI): domain Eukaryota; kingdom Metazoa; phylum Arthropoda; class Insecta; order Orthoptera; family Acrididae; genus Schistocerca; species Schistocerca serialis. The sequence goes on along the minus strand of NC_064640.1, from coordinate 314,951,565 downwards.
TTGTCCGAACATCCCTAATTAGTTTTCCACAAGTTTCCCTAAACCTTTCAAGGCAAATATGGAAATGGTGTTTCCCCTTCCCATTCTTGTCAGTTCTGATCTTGTGAACTATTTTTATCCTTCCATTGCTACATACTTCAGCTTATCGTCGTGAGGTATCTTGTACGAATAGCATAACTTCATTTACTTTATTTCTTTCTTTATTTATTTATTTGCATATTTTTATTCATTATAGTCTACTTTCTTAATCACGGTGAACTGTTACATATAAAAATCCATTTATGTCGAGAGTTATATTAATATATTTCTTTTACTTTTTTTCTGTTCTGAATATTATCTTAGTTTATTTCTACTACTATAGCTTTAACATATAGATAGCTATCAGTACGCCACTCTACATGTAGTTATCCTCTGGCTTTTTTTTCCACACTGTCGGGTTCCTTTACTGTGACAGAAAAAGTGCCACAGGTTTCATTATTTCAATTTATTTTGACTACTTTCACAAATATCTTTATCGCCTGCTGCTATTAGCGCAATTACAACTACATATACTAATACTGCGAGATAGCACAACTATTACATTTCTAAACGGCCGCACATCTTATTACTGCTGTCACCACCACCTTATTACTTATAATAATGTTAGGGTCGCTAGCCCTCAGAGACCAGCTGCGTAGTATATTGCCTTGTGTACCTTCACTCTTTCTCTTACCTGTAGTCTGAGATGAACACATACGTTTTAGATAGGCCACACTGTCAATTCCTAAAATATCTTGGTGTCTCTAGACCGCATGGTGACAGATAATAGTGCATCATTCATGTTAAGATGATTCTTCCAGTTTTTCTCAGGTACGCTTGGGGTCACATCCTTACACTTTTCCGTTACAGGCCCTAAAGACTGTTGAGCTATCGGGGCTCTATTAGCCGTCCTTAGGTTTGTCCTTAGGCCTTATTCGTTTCTCTTGTTGTGTCTGTTGACTACAGTTACGCCGTGCTTTTCTTTGAGACAGCGTCAGCTAAACGTTTTAGATTTAGAGTATCAAAGAAGTCTATTGCTCTAATTATTTTACAAATATTTTTACCTTTTAAAACCTGGTCACTACTCCTTGCTATATCTTGAACTAGAGAACTTTCCCATTGAACATGTTCTGGTGCGCCGATTTCACTACAGTCACAGTTGGTCGTTGCTCTCCTACATCTTCTGTTTGGACGTGTAGGATATGATCCAAGTCGTATTGGCTCAATATGTGTTATCTGAAGCATTTCGTTTACATTACGAAGAAACTGAAACGTGTTCTTTCCTGTGTCTGAGAAATTGCATCTCTCTCGCCACTCCATAAATATTAAATTCCTTATTTCCAATGGAATTTTTGCTGACTTCACAAGACTTTTGTGACTTTTTCCGTACTTTTTTCAGGCTGTAGATGGTAGCTATCCATCTGCTTCGTAGGTCCAGGGGTCATACGCAAATTAATACAGCTAGAACGTCTGTAGATGTGGCGTTGAAGGCTCCATAGTATCATAGCAGAATTCCTCGCTGTACGTTTACCATTGCAGCAGCAAGTTTGACCAGTCGCAACCTGTGTACCCAAACATTGGCCGTACCCGACAGTTGCAGTTAATATTGACTCGTGGTGCATATCTAAATACCTGTTGCCCATATAGCTTCGAATTTAATCGATATATTCGTAACAAGACTTCCTTTAAGAAACTTACTTACTGAATTTTTTGGTGCTAGCTTGAATCGTACATGCAAGCGCCAGTCCCGCATCAAGGACTTTGCCACAATAATTTTCTGACGAATCTCGCTGTTAACGTTTACTAAAATGTTACGAGTCATCAGTGTGCGCTACAACTCATAACAGTTCCTGACTGTTTCGTAATCTGCCCAGAAGTGGTTTAAGCTAACATCCCAGAATTCGGGACCGCAAACAGAACCCATAGGGCATTCTTTCGTAATACGTTGAGTAACTGTTGATGTAGTGCTTGACAGCGTCGCGTATCGGTCTCTATACTGATCCAGTAGACGGTAGTACAACGCTATTGAGCAACCTGTTTCCTTTAGTCTCCTAAAGAATGAAGGATACCAGAAGTTATCGAACGCCGTAGAAATGTCCATGATTTTATCTATTAAATACTATGAGTCTGCGTAAATCTCTCCTTCCTGAATCCATACTAGACATTATTTAAGTCCGTCTGGCGTTTTAACCTGATTGTTAGTATTTACTGCAGGATCTTGCCTCGTAAATTTAAAGAGCATGAAGAGTGGTATTATTTGGAGAGTATGGGAACTCTGTATTCTTGCTTCAGCTGCTTTGCAACATTTTGAGAAACGCCACTGGATCATGCATTCATTGATTAATTCACTCTCGTAAGCATCTACAGAAGGAGTTAATGATGTTTCCCCTGATATGCCTTCGGAGCCTGGTGCTCCGTTCTTTTGTATTCCATACGTGATGTCAGTTACCCCTACATAAGTAAACGGAAACATTACATGGCAGTTGTATTCTCACAAGTCTCTTCGAGTTCCTGTCTTATTTTTCTGTGATGTTCAGTGTCGTTCTTCTTGTTGCCATGTGGGAGAAGAAGCAGAAGGAGAACTTCAGCGGACTCATATCAGTTTTTGCTATCCGGCAATCAATCTGGAGTGTGGACAGAGCCATGGGCGATCTTAGTTTCTTAGTAATATTTTTATACGGCATGTCAGTGGGATCTGCTGCCAGGTTTTCACGAACAAACTTCTCCCAGCTATCTTGTCTGACAGATCTTACCTCAGATTTATACTGCTCTTTTTGCTGATAATATTCAATCAGTCGAAAATCTCTGTCAGATAGATTTCTTTGATACACTCTTCTGGTCTTCCGAACTTGTCATCTAAGCTCTGTAAGTTCTGAGCTCCAAGGTGTGAATGGTCCAGTATCGACTTGTTTCTCCAGTGGCACACAATAATTCGCATGCTTCTGTATTTAGTTACTGAAAATAAAATGGCCGCGTAGGGAACGAGTAAAAACGAAATTGTCAGCAGCTAAGTACTACATACCTGTTTCGACTAATTCCGCAACTCCAGAATATGGGGAAATTCTAAAGGGACCTGGCAACTTCACTTACGTACAGAATGTTATTGAGAAGGGTTATACAGGTAGTAGAGACGAAATCTTGTAGTAAAATTCTGCACGTTTAATGCCACACGCTCACTTTCACTTTAACTCATATGAAATGTTGATTAGTCGCTATAAACCAAATGAACAAGCAATGTCTCATCTTACTCAATCCGTCGTAACATTTCTGCACAAAACACGTAATGTGCCTCCTTATCTAAAAATGGCTCTGAGCACTACGGGACTTAGCATCTGAGGTCATCAGTCCCCTAGAACTTAGAATTACTTAAGCCTAACTAACCTAAGAACATCACACACATCTATGCCCGAGGCAGGATTCGAACCTGTGACCGTAGCGGTCGCGCGGTTCCAGACTGAAGCGCCTAGAACCGCTCGGCCACGACGGCTGGCCTCCTTATCTAACTTGTGAGCGACCTGCACATTTTTTATGACGAATGCTACAACCAGTTTGAACGAAATCTGATGCCACTTCCGCTACAAGATGGCAAGTTGTCCATATTATTTTCAATTCTCTGCCATTCCCGGTGACGGAATTCGATACTATAACAATAAGCGAATGTAACTTGAAGCATTTTGCTACAAAATGGCATCTTACCTACATGTCTAAGTCGTCTCAATAATATTTTATATATCCTAATACGTTAGCGACGCAGTATTGTAACCTCCAGCACTATACTAAACTGAGACGTGCTGAGGGCTGATACCTGAATGATACAGCTGAAAGATGTCACGTGAATGTTGCGTATTAAGGAACACGTCAAGGTGCGGCTCGCAGACTATGGTCATGGTGGGATCTCGATATATTCTTCCTCCAGCGTTCAGAAGATGGTTGGCAAAGAAGGGGAAGGAAGTCGGCCGTGCCCTTTCAAAGGAACCATCCCGGCATTTGCCTGGAGTGATTTAGGGAAATCATGGAAAACCTAAATCAGGATGGCCGGACGCGGGATTGGACCGTCGTCCTCCCGTTCAGAAGAAATTAAACATTTCGTTTCACACACTCTCTCTCTCTATCGCCATCACAGCTTCTTAAAGGCACTTTTCAAGAGGGGCTAACTGACTGTCGTGTCGACTGTATATGACCGTCCGAGTGTGTGTGCGAATCAAATATTCTTTTCCTCTGTGGAAAATTTTGGATCCTTTCTCAGTCGCTACTGTTGTGCGATAAACTTACCCGGTCCTAAGAATTTGGTGGGCCACATGTCCGCCGTTAAAGGTCGGCAGAGTAGAGTTCACAGCAGTAGAAGCGAACCTTCCATTAACTTTAATTGTTGACGATGAACATCCACACGACCAGGCAAAGGGCCATGCTGTTATCGTTGGTCTGCATCAGTCAGTTTTCTACTGCAGAATGTTACGTAGTCTGCCTGGTATGTTGCAGACGTCTATTCTCCACGCAGTGTGGTGCTGACTGTAGACCTGTGATTTTGTGTCTTTTCACCAAACTCAGGTCAGCTTGGGCCACTGTCACAGAGACCTAAGGTGTGAACGGTAAGGGTGCACAAATTGGGGTATGCACGCGGTGAAACGTTGTTGGACATACTGTGCCTGGTTTATCTCCCAGGACCTATCCGACTTCGGACGCACTACGCAATGTCAATGCTACGATAACAGGGAGTGCTGTGCAGAGTGCGCTAGGAACGTAGCTGACCCTTTGTTAATAGGTATCTAGCTATTTGAAAATGCTTAATGAAGCTCGTGATGGTTTCACAGACTATTACTTTTACTTTTATGTCAATAATGTAGCTTAATTGTCTACTTTACGTTACTAAGAAGTGGTGTAATATCAAATATTTTCCTAAGGTTCTCAAAGTTTTGCACATTTGTCATTCATTATTTTACTTATTCGGAACAGAAAAGCGAATTAGCAGTTTCTCCTGTAAGTAATATGTTTCAGATGTTTCAGTTAACTGCTGTATATTTTACAGACAGACAGTTGAAATATGAAAAATATGTGTACTTATTCTACGAAAAGATGAAAGAAAATACATTATACTAGAGCACCTGTCCTGCTTCCAACCCTTTCATGCCCTACTCCGTCACTAAGTGCAACTGACGATTAATTAGAACCGTCTTATTACGTTTTTCTTCGTTTGTCACTTAAATTTTATATTCTGTCATTAATAATTTGTCGGTTACATGATTACTGTCCTAGCATGGTTACTGTAGCGTCTTCCTCGAGCTACTTCTTTTTTCAACGGAGTGCTGACAGAAACTCTTCTCCGTTTTCCTGCACCTCCGTATTTTGTCGTCAACTCGTCGGTTATCTGTTGCTACCTAGCTGTGTCTTTGCACGTACTAACATGAAACGGGAGTCCGTTAACGATCTCAACCGAGGTACGGAGTCACGGATTCACACAGCTTGATCTCCAAATTTCCAGTCACTCCAAAACTGGGACCCGCTCCAGACCCATTTCAGCATTATGTTTCTCCTACGGAAGCTGAATGATTTCATACACATGGGAGACCCTCTATAGAAGTGAATCTAGAACTGCTAGCTACGCAGCTGCTGTCAGCTCGTACTGCGGCAAAAATCGGTCTCGCCGTAATGTTATAGTGGAGCGTATTGGGAACTGTTCGCGTGTAGCCGCTGGCTTAAGCTCTACCAGAGGGTCGCCTACGCAGGTCCGTTCTTTTTTCTGCAGAAGTGCTCGCTGTCCAGCTGCTTAACCCCGGAAGCATAAAAGCGATGCTAATACCGGTGGGATATTACATCGATCGTGGAAGCACGGAGCTGCGCTTAGGCCGTCAGTCCGCGATCTCTGTGAACTCACGCGCAGTGACGGCGCGCTCCAAAAAACGGCGATAACTCCGACTTTGAGTGCAGCCAGCCGTGATCTCTCCGATACTACCGCCGGTCGCTCCCAACTTGCCTGTTTAACGAGCGGTCGCTGGCACAAGGAGACAAAGCGTCACAACTTCGCAGAGACGCCATGGGATGTCTGGGCGGTTGTAAACGTACCTCGCAAACAATTTCTCGATTTTCATCATGTTTCATGTATCGTGGTCTTGCTGTCTACGAGTTAAAAAAGAGATACACTTATTATCATAGAAGACGCTAGTGGAATTAGAGATTTTTTATCTAAATATTTGGTTTTTTCAAATTTATCAGAAAATTCTGTCTAAGTTTTAGTAATCACTCAGGGCAATAACAGGGACTTGAAGAAAATTTCTAAATATGAGCGCATTTAGGCCACAGCATTGATAATCCGTTAAATTACTTGAATGAGTTTGTTTACTAAGTCTCCGGACCTATGGCCACCAACATACACTGGTAGAATGGCTATAGGGCCTCCACTACACTTCGACAGACCTTGAACACTGGCGACACCAAAAGTGGTCAATTACCTTGATCCATGACGCCACAAGTGACTTCAAAAGCCACACATCGTTTCATGATGTCACGGACAAAATCGGGTTTCGCATGACATCACGTTGCGAGGAATTCGAAATAGCGACCATTAAAATGGAACTGTAGCATTCCACCATCTATTAAAAGAAAATAACCAGTCAGTATCTAGCTCCCATTTGCAAAAGTATCCGACCAATTTGAATTTTGCACCATGTTCAATAGTATCCAAAGGACTTGTATATTTCTTGTTAAAAATGTAAACTCGCATCATGTTCAAATGTGTCTAAATGACATGAGTTTTGTGCTATGTTCCAAAGTATCAAAACGACCTGATCTATTCATTAAAAAAATACAGAAAGGATGTAACAGTATACACACAATGTTTATGTCAAGTGTCATGATTTTATTTCCACGTCTAAAATAGAAGTCAAAGTCGATACATAAAACATGAATGTAGAATCTCAAATTACGTGCCACGATGCAATCTCCATGTCTAAAATGTTCTGGAAGAGTGTAAAACACATGTGGCTAAAAATAACATCCTAAGGAAAGAGCTGACTCTTCATTTTAGGCCTAAGTGACACTTTGTGCAAAGAAGAACGTGACCAAGATGATAACTGTATAAAATACACATTGGCTAAAATACTATGCTAAGCAGGCAAGCCGTGTTGTTGACCCAAAAATAGGTTACTTAAATTACTTTTTATAGCTGTCAGCTAATGGAAGATAACAGTTAATGTGTGACTTTCATTTGGCACCTAAAACATGAATATAGACTGTCAAATGAAGTGCCACAACACTGTTTCGATATGTAAAATGTCTGTCTCAGTTATCAAAATGCACTGCCGAGAATATATTATTACACCTGCAAGCGCAACGTCAATTTTGATCCGATGACGGAATATACTTCGCGGGAAAAGGGGATGTACTGATAATAGTTTCAACGTTGTCCACCAACAGGTAGCTTAGTGGCATAGCAACCAGTGCGCCATCTATGTCCATCCTTTAATAGGTAACACTCACAGGCAGAAGGCTGAGTGTGGTGCAGGCATGTGAAGTAAGCAGGCAACCATGCCAGAGAGACCCACTCGTGCTTTATACAGCTAGCTGAGTGAGTTTGAAGGGGGTCGAATTGTGGCTTCCCGAGTGGCGGGACGGTCCTTTCAGAGAATTTCTACACAAGCTGCACGTGCTGCGTCAGTTGTGCAACAATGCTGGTATGAGCTGCCACGTGAACATTCTGACACCCCTAGACGAGGATCTGAACGTCCACGCAGCACACACGCCATTCATTATCGTCATGCTGGACGGGAAGCAGTGGCATATCGTGCAGCTACCGCAGACAGATAAAAGGGCTTGTGAGTCCAGACGTGTCAACACGAACTGTTGCGAATCGGTTATCAGTAGTGGGACTATGCGCACGCTCACCTCTAGCCCGTCTTCCATTCACGCCACAGCGCCGACGAGCCGTCAGAGGAACGCTTTGAAAACGGAATGGCGCGCCGTTGTCTTCAGCGATGAAAGCAGATAATGCCTGCACCCAAGTGATTCTTGTTTTCACATACGATGTAAACATGGTGAGCACTGCCTCACAGAGTGCACTCGCCCAAGAAACACCGGCCCCACCCCCAGGCCTTTTGGTCTCGGGTGCAATAGGCTGCAACCCTCGTTCAGCTTTGCTGTTTCTGGAGGAGCTGATACGTGCAGAATGTTGTTAGACCTGTTGTTTTGCCGTTCTTGCAACAATAAGATGATGTGTTGTTCCAAAAAAGATAATGCTAGCTCTCACACTGGCTGTGAAACTGAACGTGATCTGCAAGACGTGCAGCCGGCCGGTGTGGCCGAGCGGTTCTAGGCGCTACAGTCTGGAACCGCGCGACCGCTACGGTCGCAGGTTCGAATCCTGCCTTGGGCATGGATGTGTGTGATGTCCTTAGATTAGTTAGGTTTAAGTAGTTCTAAGTTCTAGGGTACTGATGATCTCAGAAGTTAAGTCCCATAGTGCTCAGAGACATTTGAACCATTTTTTGCAAGACGTGCAGCAACTTCTCTGGGCAACATGATCTCTGGACTTTTCTCCAATTGAGCACGTGTGAGATATAATCGGACGAGAAGTGACTCGTGTGACTCATCAACCAACAGCTCTTAAAGAACTAAGTCAACAGGTGAGGCCGAGAGGACAGTATAAGCCATCTGTACGATCGACTGGATGCCGGAGTCGAGCGCCTGCATAGCCGCCCGTGAAGGCTACAACACGTACCAATATGGGCGTCTCAGGGTGGGTCGATACGTTGTGCCACAGAACCGCTTGTGCTATTGATCTGTAAATGTAATCATTTCATGTACGCCATATGCATTGTTACAACAATAATCTTGAGTAAATTTGAATTCTCTAAAAGTTGTCCTAATTCCTTTCCCGGTAGTGCACGTAAAGATATTGCCATTGTCATATATGCCTTCTTGAATCTGTGTTAGTCGTGATCCAAATATCGTACTTTTATCAGCTGACGTTTGTAGAAGTTTTTCAGTAATGCTACGCCTTACTAAGCACTATTTTGGTGAGGAGGGAGAGAGAGGGGTGAGAAGGGAGCCACATGTCGAAAAGGAAGCTGTGCTAAGATGTGTACATATGCTAGGTCAGAAAGTCCTGAGATGAGATAAGACATGTTCTAAATTTACGCAGCATTACTGGAAGTAACATCATGAATAGACTTGCTGACATCTGAACTGGCGCCTTGGTCCAATATCGAGGCAGGGCCTGTTTCACCAAGCCAACATATGTGCAACTGCACTTTCTCAGACAAGTCGACACTGATTCCCGCAAGAGTTCGGACGCAGTGTGCATCCGCACTCAATGATCGTTAACTGCCGTCAAGGCGCATCTGTTTATGTGTGTGATATCTGTTCTTTCAAATATGTCCGAAAGAACAGACAGCGTTGGTTTATGATCCCGCAACCATATATATATATATACATGATGAAATTGATGTTTCGACTATAGTCGGACAATGGATATGTTCAAAAGAACAGACACCCACATTTAAATAACTGTATCTTGAGGGCATGATGATTCAATGCAGATGCACTCCTCATCCGACCTCTTGCGTGAGACTGCGAACAATGACGGTAATGTACAGGGTCCGCTACGTATGTAGCCTGTGACAAGTTGGTAATTTAGGTTGGACGTGAAGCATGCTTGCATAGCCCAAGTGGTTAAGGCTACCGCTCCTCATCTTGTCGCTTCTGAATTTCCCATATTTCATTTATGACGATCTTCAGTCTTTGATCTTTTTCCTTTCGTCTCTTTCTTCCGTATCCTATCGTCTGTTTTCTGCTTCCTTCATTAACTGAATGATCGATTCTAATTGCGCACTTCCAGTAAGGTACCCTGAACTAGACGCACGCGACTAAACTGCTTTATGACGCCTTGTCCGCGAAATCGGACTGTTACTTTCACGGGCCGTACCTCTTTCCTTATTTACAGTACCTACATGATCAGCCACCTAGTCATTGTTTTCACTTTCATTTCCTGAGTGAACTGAACCCTCATAATCGGAATCTTCTGCCTTTGAATTTTGTGACCTGATTGCAAACTGATTTAAATGAACTTTTTCCGCCGTTCTGTCTTGTTGTGCATCAGTAGCTGGCTCGTGTTCCATTTTGGACGACATTAGTGCGCAGCCTTTCAGACTATACACATGAACTTTGCTTCTCATAGGCATTCAAATCGATTGCTACTTCCTCAAGTTTCTTACTCTAACGCATTACGCACAACAGTTTTACTCTGATCTCCTTTTGAAGAGTGCACACATTAATGCTTAAGCCCATGAAACAAAACCAACTCTAAAATGTCGTACACATCCTCGTAATCAAATTTCTTCCACAAAAGCTTGAACAACGACGCAACATCGGACAACAAGAGACACAGAAATCACTGACAAGACACAAGGAGGAAAAAAAAAATAAATGATAGAAACAATATACACAATGAAATAAAATGACTACAACATACCAAAAATTGCTGACATACGACGCACTTCGAAAAAAAAATAAAGCCGCAGCTATTCCGCAAGATAACGCATTAACTACCTCACAAAAGTGCCATGATTCGTGAACCCGGCCAAGCGGTGCTAATTGCAAGCCGTCGCTCACTTTAAACATAAATACACTCCTGGAAATGGAAAAAAGAACACATTGACACCGGTGTGTCAGACCCACCATACTTGCTCCGGACACTGCGAGAGGGCTGTACAAGCAATGATCACACGCACGGCACAGCGGACACACCAGGAACCGCGGTGTTGGCCGTCGAATGGCGCTAGCTGCGCAGCATTTGTGCACCGCCGCCGTCAGTGTCAGCCAGTTTGCCGTGGCATACGGAGCTCCATCGCAGTCTTTAACACTGGTAGCATGCCGCGACAGCGTGGACGTGAACCGTATGTGCAGTTGACGGACTTTGAGCGAGGGCGTATAGTGGGCATGCGGGAGGCCGGGTGGACGTACCGCCGAATTGCTCAACATGTGGGGCGTGAGGTCTCCACAGTACATCGATGTTGTCGCCAGTGGTCGGCGGAAGGTGCACGTGCCCGTCGACCTGGGACCGGACCGCAGCGACGCACGTATGCACGCCAAGACCGTAGGATCCTACGCAGTGCCGTAGGGGACCGCACCGCCACTTCCCAGCAAATTAGGGACACTGTTGCTCCTGGGGTATCGGCGAGGACCATTCGCAACCGTCTCCATGAAGCTGGGCTACGGTCCCGCACACCGTTAGGCCGTCTTCCGCTCACGCCCCAACATCGTGCAGCCCGCCTCCAGTGGTGTCGCGACAGGCGTGAATGGAGGGACGAATGGAGACGTGTCGTCTTCAGCGATGAGAGTCGCTTCTGCCTTGGTGCCAATGATGGTCGTATGCGTGTTTGGCGCCGTGCAGGTGAGCGCCACAATCAGGACTGCATACGACCGAGGCACACAGGGCCAACACCCGGCATCATGGTGTGGGGAGCGATCTCCTACACTGGCCGTACACCACTGGTGATCGTCGAGGGGACACTGAATAGTGCACGGTACATCCAAACCGTCATCGAACCCATCGTTCTACCATTCCTAGACCGGCAAGGGAACTTGCTGTTCCAACAGGACAATGCACGTCCGCATGTATCCCATGCCACCCAACGTGCTCTAGAAGGTGTAAGTCAACTACCCTGGCCAGCAAGATCTCCGGATCTGTCCCCCATTGAGCATTTTTGGGACTGGATGAAGCGTCGTCTCACGCGGACTGCACGTCCAGCACGAACGCTGGTCCAACTGAGGCGCCAGGTGGAAATGGCATGGCAAGCCGTTCCACAGGACTACATCCAGCATCTCTACGATCGTCTCCATGGGAGAATAGCAGCCTGCATTGCTGCGAAAGGTGGATATACACTGTACTAGTGCCGACATTGTGCATGCTCTGTTGCCTGTGTCTATGTGCCTGTGGTTCTGTCAGTGTGATCATGTGACGTATCTGACCCCAGGAATGTGTCAATAAAGTTTCCCCTTCCTGGGACAATGAATTCACGGTGTTCTTATTTCAATTTCCAGGAGTGTATATGTCTGAGTGAAGCTACTCATGTACCACCACAATAAAATAAAAGCAGTGAATAGTAGAGGGAGTATGAATGAGAACAGTGGCATATATAAATTTACAAAATAATGACAAGAATTATTCAACCTTTAGTAACTGCCGCTAGCTGATAAATCTTACACAAAAATGAGAAACACAAATCACATACGGAACGGTGTCTAATAGGCAAAGCATACAATGAGGTGGAAGCTACACAAATTCTCCTCTGAAATAATCCGTTTTACAACGCAATCTGACTACGTTTACACGAAATCACTGTGAGACCCAACCCTGTTCAAATGGACAAACTACGAGCAACTATATAACAAACTGTGGTTCACTAGAGAACAAGGAGCTGTAACATCATTTAACAACCCTACGCCAGTGGAGCAGTACGTTACCCTTTCACCTTCATTCAGGCGGAAGCGGAAAACAATGCGCTGTGGGCGAGTAGCGGTCGCTGCGGCAGCTGTATTATTCTTATGCGGACACGAAAATACGCGAAATACGCGGTCTGGCTTTCTGATTATCAGAATGCGGGAAACTTCGCTATCAGTGTCCTGAAATCCCGGCATATGTCAGTGTGAGGTGCGCCCATTCACTGGTCTGGACAAACCAATATGACTCACAGGCTCGACAGTGTGTGCTAGAATTGTCAAACATCAGACGGCCAACTCAGGACGAATAAGTTCACCTTCTTACGCACGATATGTCCAAGACAATATGTATTTCCACTTACGGTACAGTTGGAAACTGTCACAACCTCTCAGGCCACACCAGGATACAGACAACAAGTCTCACCCACCAGGGGAAGACCAGAAGTTCTCCAACTGGGAGGACCAGAAGACAAAGGTCCCAAAAGAACCTCAACCACTTTCCGTGAAACCCGGGTGTGGGAGCCAAATTAGGAAAGGAAACGACCCCACATTGAACAAAACAATCATACTATCCTCTGCTCATTGAATCACTGCACTTGACTGTTCTGTTAGCCCGGTAGCCAATCCAGACACAGCACAGGGGTTCCGACGCTGGGGGAGCAAGCCTCTACTTTGGATATCTCGAGAGGAGCCAATCAGCGACACCAAATCTCTCTTCTTTGAAAAAAGAAGATTCTAGGCGTTGTTCTCATGGTAAGCATGGCCATCTTTGGACAAAAAGCATCTATCTAGACGGGACCACAGTCCCTTATTTACAGAGTGATCTGATCTTTATAGGCTGACCATTTCCATTAAGAATCCCACCTCCACTATATGCATATGCCAGCCACTCTGTCCGTATCGTCCCAGCTTCTAACGTGAGACTGCATGAAGTTTCATGACCTTCCCACCGTTTGCACGAAAGCTCAGTTTACAGCAGTCTCTCTTAAATGGCTTCTTCCACCCACTTCCAGCCATCCAGCTGTCTTCCATGTTGGACTGGTGCCTGGCCCAGGTAAAATGTTTTGTGAACCAGCACCCTTCTGTCTGACCCTAAGTGGAAAGAGGAGAGTTCTTCGGCCAGAAGTCCCTGTCAGATAAGAACCACAGAACACTGTTTCCCAGAATCACTCGCACAGCCCAGACACTGCACTCAGCATTTATGGCCCCCAATTCATCTCGTTCCCTGTTCTCGGTCGCCTCCATTATAGTTCCCCAGGTACAAGCTCTGTATTGGTTACACATGTAGTTAGAAGAACATTCTGCCCACAATTTCCTCATGTAGGCAAATTTACTAACCACACATAGCAAATGTGGTACTAATGAACACTGAAAGCATGTCCTAAAATATGAATGTTAAAACGATTGACAATGTTGTTAAAGTGAGAGAGTGCTGTGTCACCTCTCAACAACGCTTTACAAGAAAATGTGTTTAACCTGATATTGCATTACAAACTGTTTAAATGAATATATTTGTAAATAAAAGTAATGGCAATGGAAGGGAAATATATAAAAAGAGGCTGAGAGAGGTGGCACAGCGGACCCGCATTCGGGAGGACAACAGTTCAGACCGTTTTCAGGCCATCCTGATTTAGGTTTTCAGTGGTTCCCCTAAATCGTTTCAAGGAAATGTCGGGATTGTTCCTTTGAAAGGGCATGGCTGATTTCCTTCCCCATTCTTCCCAAATCTGATGTGGCCAATGATCTTACTGTTTGATCCCCTCCCCCAAATCAATAAACCAAGCAACAATAAAAAAAAGCAAAAATAGTAGTGAGCAATAAGATCAGGTAAATTAATTTAAATATCTTGGGACAGACATATCAATATACAAACCTAGCTCAGGTGTGGTTAAAAATATAGAAAAACATAATGATATAAATGATTGCATGAAGGGATATCTTGACAGAATGATGAGACGAGAGATAACACTAAGACTACACAATGTGGTGGCTAAGCCTGCCTTTAGCGTGGCGGTAAAAAAGTGGTTCTAAGGAAAGAAGAGGAACAAAGAATTGAAGTAGCTGAGATGAGTTTCCTGAAGTCACTTCTTGGTCTAACATTAAGAGAAAGAGTATAGATTCGACACAAAAACAGGAAGCAAATTACTCCAACGTGTCCCATGGCGTCTGGATATATGACGCGTCTGTCAGATGGAGGCGTTTCGGTTTCCACCCCCTCCCTTCGACATCGACACAAGTGGAAGAATACACTGACATACATTCTCCACAAGCACATATAATAAATACATGCTCTTACGAAAGAACATTTAGAAATTGCGAACAAGGAGGAACATATGCGTGAAGCAAGATGTCTGCATCCATTGTGTAGCCCCTCTGCATCTCGCAGATAACTATGTCACGTGAATCTTTCTTTCACTGTTATAACATTGCTATACTTGATGATTCAGTGTTGAGGATTAATAATTGTCTATGAAACACCCTGGTTAGTGAAAATATTCTGCCGTTCGAACGTCACTTTGTATTTTATCACTAGGAATATAAAATTTCGTTTTACACAACTAGAGTAAAATAAAGTAATGCACCCTTAACACCACAGTGCATCAGTACACAAGCTCCTCTTGCTGATAAGATGTATTTGTGTTTCTAATCCAGCCGGAGTGGCCAAGTGGTTCTAGGCGCTACAGTCTGGAACTGCGTGACCGCTATGGTCGCAGGTTCGAATCCTGCCTCGGACATGGATGTGTGTGCTGTCCTTAGGTTAGTTAGGCTTACGTAGTTCTAAGTTCTAGGGGACTGATGACCTCAGAAGTTAAGTCCCATAGTGCTCAAAGTCATTTAAACCATTTTTTTTTTTGTCTTTCTAATGTCTGAAAAAAACCTGATTCAGGAGTGCCTACATGTATCATTGAATCTATACCATGACAGAACTTGGCGTGTTTCAGCTGAATAAAGCTATATTTTATATAAAATTATGTTAGAGGACAAGGAAGTGTCCTGCGGCGAACCATGAGTGAGATAACGAAACACTGGATTTACAGTCTCATTCTTATCATGTGGATTGCTAAGGCATACGTCAACATGGTACCGAGAGACGGGGCAGTGGTTCAACGCCGGACGCATTCGGGTAGAACTGAGTTCTTAAAAAATCTGGCCATTACTATTAAAAACTTTTATATTTTCTGTAAATTTTAAGGCGAAAGCAAGAACGGTTCTTTTGAAAACGGCACTGACGATTTCTTTGTTCTATTTGTGCATATCGTCGACAGTACATCACACCTTAATCTTTCTTCCCCCAGAAACGAATTACAGTCCTTTAGACACCAGCAAAAAACACATATGCTTCCTCAAAGCTACATTCTAAGAATGAAATTCACAGCCCAAGGTAATGTTGAGACAAATCACAGAGAATGTCAAATCACTACTAAAAAACAAGTTGGGCAGTAAGGGACAACCATATCCCTATTAACAGTTTTGCTGTCGTGGAACAGATATGCGGTTTTTCTTATGTGCAAGTTTTATTTTAGATATTTTCCAGTTATAGAGTTTGGACACTATTTTGTAGTGGCTCTTCTATCCTATCAGTAGTTTTTAATATCTGAACACTCGTCTGCTGATAATAAATTGCAAAATATTTAATTTAGATGATTGGCAACAGCTTACATCAAGAAATAGCGACTAATATGGAACTGCATATATTAAAATAACCTTATGCATTTTACTGAAAAAAAGAGACTAAACTACACAGTGGCCTATAGGTGTAAAAGAACCATCTACAACAAAGACAGGTGGATAAACAGAAGTTCAAAGTCAGGTAGTACAAGATGGGAGAGGGGGAAAGCCTGTTATGCTGTGATACCAACATGGTGGCCACTTTTGGCTGCCACGTTGAACGTAATTCGTAATTTTTGTTCCGGCGTACCAAGAAGATGAAGAATGCTAGAGTGGAGAAGGCTGTGAGGCGACATCGGCCAATGGTGCACTGATTAGGACCACACCATGACAGGAGTGGCCTCTACCCGAAGAGAATATAAGCGTCGCTCTTGCCAGCCTTAGCCGGATACGGATCCTTTACACCTCCCGCAAGCTCTGTCCCCCACACCCACTTATCTCTTCCATCCCGGCTTGTTGCCACTCCTGTATCCTTGCATGCCACCTACTCTCCATCTTCACACCCTCCATACCCTTGCCCAATGTGGCTTCTGCCAACTCCCCTTCCCTGATGATGTCCTTGTTCCCTCCATCTACCCCTCCTACCGGCTCTGACTCTCCCCTCCCATTCCCCCCCTTTCCCCCCGGGCCCCCTCTTTCCCTCCTCACCTTCCTTTCTCCCCCCCTCTCTCCCTTCTTTCTCCCACTGGCTCCATCCCCCCCTCCTTCCCGCCCTCCTACTTCTCCCTTCCACCTGGAGGCAGCCCCCCCCCCCTTCATCGGTGTGTTTGTGAGTGGTTCAGCGATGATCATCACCAGTGTTTCCGTGCATCAGTGTTCTCTGTTTAGTGTTACAGTGTTTTCCTCAGTGTCCTGCTCCGTTCATGTCTCCAACTGGATGTCTTCGTCTGTTCTACTGGTGACCACCTTTGCATACCGTGCCTTCCATCGAACGGCTTCTAATCTATCACGTAATGTTCATCATGTATTACCATGCTTTTTATGTTCTCTGTCTTCTATGTCTATCTGTTGTATCTCTTGGCTGAAGAGTGGCGTGTGTAGGCCACTGCCGGCCTGCCTTGTATGAGGCATGAAATTACAATAAAGGAGAAAAAAGAGTTCAGCCTCAGCCAGACAGTAAAGGGACAGTATAAGATGGGCACTAGTAGAAACCACGCCTTAGAAGAGATCACTATGGTAGCCATTATTAGTGATCCACAAACTGTAGGACAAACGTGCATGAACATTGCATATAGCAAAGGTTCTTGTAAATCAAAGTTAAGTACTGTCAATTTACTTTATTGTAATAAAAACTATTCAGGTGATTTGCTGGAATTGTTGTATAGCTATCCAAAGAAGACAGCATCCTTTAGGCACCCTGTAATGGACGGGTGGAAAAAATGCAATTGGGATTTATGTGATGAATCGAACAGATACAGAACTACACAAGTAAAGCTATGATATCTATCATTTGACCATAGCTTTAGCCATTTTCAAGTTATGTCCCATTTTGTACAGAACAAGGCAGACGGTGATAACACATAAAGGCTACAGGATCTGCTCCACGTATTGTCCAATACGTTGCTAGATTGTGTAATATGTTTACCCCGTTCCTGAAAGACTTAAACTAGTTCACGTACCAGAATTATAGCACAACCATCAACAGCCAGCTCCTTGAGGCGACGTAGGGCTGACCGCAATTCCTGCGACACACGCTGATATCAAAGGAAGAAAGAAAGATCAGGGTCTAAAGTTCCGTCGACATCGAGATCAATAGAGACCGAACACAAGCTCGTATTACACTCCTGGAAATGGAAAAAAGAACACATTGACACCGGTGTGTCAGACCCACCATACTTGCTCCGGACACTGCGAGAGGGCTGTACAAGCAATGATCACACGCACGACACAGCGGACACACCAGGAACCTCGGTGTTGGCCGTCGAATGGCGCTAGCTGCGCAGCATTTGTGCACCGCCGCCGTCAGTGTCAGCCAGTTTGCCGTGGCATACGGAGCTCCATCGCAGTCTTTAACACTGGTAGCATGCCGCGACAGCGTGGACGTGAACCGTACGTGCAGTTGACGGACTTTGAGCGAGGGCGTATAGTGGGCATGCGGGAGGCCGGGTGGACGTACCGCCGAATTGCTCAACACGTGGGGCGTGAGGTCTCCACAGTACATCGATGTTGTCGCCAGTGGTCGGCGGAAGGTGCACGTGCCCGTCGACCTGGGACCGGACCGCAGCGACTCACGGATGCACGCCAAGACCGTAGGATCCTACGCAGTGCCGTAGGGGACTGCACCGCCACTTCCCAGCAAATTAGGGACACTGTTGCTCCTGGGGTATCGGCGAGGACCATTCGCAACCGTCTCCATGAAGCTGGGCTACGGTCCCGCACACCGTTAGGCCGTCTTCCGCTCACGCCCCAACATCGTGCAGCCCGCCTCCAGTGGTGTCGCGACAGCCGTGAATGGAGGGACGAATGGAGACGATGAGAGTCGCTTCTGCCTTGGTGCCAATGATGGTCGTATGCGTGTTTGGCGCCGTGCAGGTGAGCGCCACAATCAGGACTGCATACGACCGAGGCACACAGGGCCAACACCCGGCATCATGGTGTGGGGAGCGATCTCCTCCACTGGCCGTACACCACTGGTGATCGTCGAGGGGACACTGAATAGTGCACGGTACATCCGAACCGTCATCGAACCCATCGTTCTACCATTCGTAGACCGGCAAGGGAACTTGCTGTTCCAACAGGACAATGCACGTCCGCGTGTATCCCGTGCCACCCAACGTGCTCTAGAAGGTGTAAGTCAACTACCCTGGCCAGCAAGATCTCCGGATCTGTCCCCCATTGAGCATTTTTGGGACTGGATGAAGCGTCGTCTCACGCGGTCTGCACGTCCAGCACGAACGCTGGTCCAACTGAGGCGCCAGGTGGAAATGGCATGGCAAGCCGTTCCACAGGACTACATCCAGCATCTCTACGATCGTCTCCATGGGAGAATAGCAGCCTGCATTGCTGCGAAAGGTGGATATACACTGTACTAGTGCCGACATTGTGCATGCTCTGTTGCCTGTGTCTATGTGCCTGTGGTTCTGTCAGTGTGATCATGTGATGTATCTGACCCCAGGAATGTGTCAATAAAGTTTCCCCTTCCTGGGACAATGAATTCACGGTGTTCTTATTTCAATTTCCAGGGGTGTATTTCAAGGATGGGGATGGCAATCGGCTGTGAGTTTTCAAACGAACCATCGCGGAAATTCCCTCGAGCGGTTTAGGGAAATCAGGGAAAATCTAAATCAGGATGGTCGGACGCGGATTTGAATCGTCGTCGTCCTGAATGCGACTCCAGTGCGTCATCTCAATCGGTGAGACGCGGCGACTGTTGCGCTATATACACTTCCTTAACGATGTTAAAACTGCGGTTCGTGTGGCTACATCCGTAGTCGTTATCGATCGTCCAGTTTCTCGCGACGGAGACAGTTTCACGGAATTTTATGAAGCGTTTCACCACTGCACATTGGGTTATAAGTTCTCTATCAGAGTGACGATGGTTGAAACCCTCTGCTATGAAATGGGTGCTCCTCTCTCCTGAACTCAAGAAGATCTGAAAGTGTTTGGCTTCTGCTGGCTCTGTCAGATTTAAAGTAACCTATCAGGAAGAAACATCGGTCATAGCTCGAGAATGAATAGAGCTGTGCTCAAATGAATACCATCGTTAGTTTTCCCCTGAATACCTGTATGTGCTTGGTACCTCACATGGCCACTTTTCCATTTAAAAACTACGCGTTGCGTCCAATATGGCGGCTTCTAAAAGGACCACCTTGTCGTCAGGTATCCACCTAACCCGTTAGAGACTACTAGATTTTCAAATTCTGTTTACCCACCGTTTTTGTTTTAGAAATGTGATTGTACATCTATGGGTCAGCCAGTAGTATCCGGTACATCTGGGTGAAAGATAAATTCGGCTGGTCCCGGCGGAGGTTCGAGTCCTCCCTCCGGCATGTGTGTGTGTGTGTGTGTGTGTGTGCGTGTGTGTTTGTCCTTAGGATAATTTAGGTTAAGTAGTGTGTAAGCTTATGGACTGATGACCTTAGCATAAGATTTCACACACATCTGAACATTTTTGAAAGATGAATTGTGCGTTAATTATTACTTGTGGGCTGATGATACTTTTACGTGAGGCGATGTATAGGTTGCAGACGTTTGTCGCCTTTGGAATGAGCAGCCCTGTCGCCTGTGGTTCGTCCGTCGTGTGGCCGGCTAGAATACTGCCGGCCTTGTTGGTGCCGTCTGGGACTGGAGACAGAGGCTCTCTGCATCGTAAATGTGTCAGGCAGAGCCTACCCGCCGTTGCGAAAGACAGATCCATGGCTCGGCGCACTGACAAGAGCTGTTCGGTTTCGGTGTCGTGATGTGGTTCGGGTCAGGAGACTTGAACTCCCTTGTGACGGCATTATAAGGCAACACCAACAATAATATATTAAACGAAAATGTTTCTGCACATTATTAGACACCAGTGTTTCAGTTTTTTTGTTACTGGTCAGAATTAATCTTCGTGTGGACGATGCAGACCTACCTTTTTCTCTAAATTAAAATCTCCCTCGGCTGTGACTGTGACGTCCTATCACTTCTCCTGTGTAAACGTTATCTGAATCGATTAGTACCTGAAGCTAAAAAAACACTTTAGGGGGAATCAGCAGGACGGCCCTTAATTGTTTAGCAAGCGAATTTCAGCACTTCACTGTGTGTGACACCCTTCTATCTGCTCAAATTGAAAGTAGTTGTGATGGGTGAGGAATGCAAATGCGGCGACTTCTCTTGGCTCCAAAAACATATGTCTAAGTGTAGGTATAGACGAAATGTCGCTCATATTGGTGGAAACCGAATTTATGGGCACCATGTGAAACAGAGATACAACACACAGCTGCTGTCGTTAGTTACAGTTTGTCGCCCACGAAATTGCGTGAATCATAACGCGTCTCCGTAACTTCCATTGTATACTGACACAAGTACAAAACATATCAATGCAGTCGTCGATTTTATTTGGCATGTAGCTTTGATCACTGATAACACACGGAGCGCTGTTTATTTACACCGGCCCTCGTGTATTTTTTAACCTATGCAAACCAAGACAGTGAAATGATTCGAAGGGGGTACATGATATTTACACTAAGATAGGTTACAAATTGTTACAGCAAAGAAAACAATATTCGAAACATAAAATCGATTGGAAAAAATCAAGAACATGCCAGGCTTCTGATATCCTAATCCGTTTCTCTCTCTCTCTCTCTCTCTCTCTCTCTCTCTCTCTCTCTCTAATCGTCGTAAGACCCGAAGCAGCAAACACTTTTTACATTTCTCGATTACGCTTCAGTTTTGGATAATAAGTAACTGAACGATGTTCCTGATTTTAGGGGTTGATTATTCATGACATACTGAAAAATGAATCAAAATTTCGTCATATAGCATGTTGTTATGTCTGGAGCCCACTGCTACAACCTCAAATTTTCCATAAATTACCATGAATTAATAGTAGCTCAGGGTTCTGTGAGCAAAAAAATTACCATGATTATCTTATGACCTATTTTTACGCTACTCTGCGTACAGTGAGAAAAATATACCATAATAATAACAAAAACCCAGAAACATATATGTAGTACATTACGAAAAATTAACAAAATAAAGATATGAAACAAAGATTTTAAGTTCAAAGTTACTATAAATTGGAAAGTACAACACTAACAATCCTGATAAGTTTAACACAAGTCCGTATAGTGTACTGTAAATCCTCATATTTTCCCAGTAGCGTAAAAGCGAAATGAATTGTTAATGTCTCAACAAATAGTGCAATTATCAGAACTATAAATACAGGACTTATAGCGGTGTACGTATACATATCATCATAACATAATTTGATTGGCATTACTCATAGAAAGCAGTTCTGAACAGGTCATGTGCCGAGGAAGAAGAGTTTCAAATGGCTCTGAGCACTATGGGACTTAACTTCTGAGGTCATCAGTCCCCTAGAACTTAGAACTATTTAAACCCAACTAACCTAAGGACATCACACACACATCCATGCCCGAGGCAGGATTCGAACCTGCGGCCGTAGCGGTCACGCGGTTCCAGACTGTAGCGCCTAGAACCGCTCGGCATCCCGGCCGCCCAAGAAGAGTTTCCAGAGTAACACGGCTCCCTTGAGAACGCCGCAGACAGTCGGAAAATTTTGTTCGGCAAATGAAGCTCGTCTCTCCATGGGATCAATTATTAGCTCTTGAAGATGTTCGTCTATGAGACGGGTCCTGAGTGGTCTAACATTGTTACTGATATAGCATTAACGTAATGACGTACATATGCATAAAAGATTTCATATTCTTTGAAACTGTGTTGTGACATTTACACCTAGGTCTATGTATCTGTTTGAAAGTTTAATATTGTACATAAAAACTGTTTCTAGAGCTTCGTGATATGCGACTATTCATTTTGCCAATCCAATGTAAAGTAATATTAGAGTGTGGAAAGTACAAATCTGATCATCATCATCACAAGTCGCTGTGCTCGTTGCTGGGCAACCTCACCGCATGAGCCAAGCGTTTCCATCCTGCGCGGTTAGCAGCTCCTCTTAGAGCCTCCCGAAGAAGAGGTAAACAAGAGATATTCTTGATTTGATCTGTCCACCTGCTTGCTAATATTGGAATAAAAATTATTTGTAAATATATGAAAAGAAATAGTAATCATTTATCTAAAATTACTCTTGGTATTGAACTTTTATTGTATGTCTTTCATCTAACACTTTCATTTTGTTATAATGTAGAGCTGCTGTTTAGTTTCATTTGTAAAGAAAAAATTTCAGTTCTTCACTTCTAATAAGACAAAATGCTCTATGGTCAAGTTCAAAACTGTATGAAGAGTCTTGGCTTTTTCGAAGTGTTATTCATTCTTTACAACAGTTTATTTTTAAGTTCAGGATTTTAGGCTACATCTACTTTATATCCCTACATTATGCAATTAATTATGCGATTTCTGTCAGCATTTAATCATTATATTCGTGTTTCAAATCACATAATTTTTCATTTGTACAGTACTGTAAATGTTATTTTTTTATTATCGCTGCCGGACGCTAGTGGCTGAGCGCTTCTAGGCGCTTCAGTCTGGAACCGCGCGACCGCTACGGTCGCAGGTTCGAATCCTGCCTCGGGCATGGATGTGTGTGATGTCCTTAGGTTAGTTAGGTCTAAGTAGTTCTAAGTTCTAGGGGGCTGATGACTTCAGATGTTAAGTCCCATAGTGCTCAGAGCCATTTGAACCATTTGATTGTCGCTTGTATCAAACATTTCGGTCATATTGCTCACTACCTTACAAAACGTCTTTGTTTCGTATTATACATGTATGAGTCTGTGTATTGACCACATAACCTTAACCCTGTAATGAAATTTAGTTGCTGAGTTCGCACGCAAACCATCTGCCACACTACATGACCAGGTAGTAACACGTTTGGAATCCGATGTTACGTCCATCGCTCTCTTTTCCTCAATCAACAATGAACAGTAACATTGAAAGCCGTACTGAGTGATAACATACCGAACTAGGGGATTTTAAAAACCTGTCATACATTTAAGTGTTGTAATATGTCTGCTATAAGATTGTGGCGGAAAAGATGCGGAATATGTTATTAAAGAAAAGGAAGTCTCACTTCGTCACGAACATTCACTTCCTCTGCTAGTTTGTCATTTATTTTTGTTCGTTATTTGGTTCAGGTGTCAGTTTCACTGTATGTTACCAGCTTGTTAAATTTCTGGAACAGTAATTTCATGTATAATCTGCACAGAGTTTATAGCTAAAACGAATGTGAAGTGTTTTAACACGGCGATCTTTAAAGATCTGCCCATAGACTATAGGAAGTTTATATGACAACTATGTGAAACTTTAGAATTCTCACAGATAGCAGTTGTAGATACTAAATTGTTTTCACGGTCTAGTAATGGAACTGAAGTAAGATGTAGCCTCTTTCTTACTACAGATGACTAAGTTACCAATGACTTGTATAGAGCTAAGAACTTTAGTTGCTATGTGTGAGAGAACTACAGTATAACCCTTTTGCCATATTTCCTTATTATTGACGTATAAATATTTTTATTTTCTATAAAAGTTAAAACGTGGAATAATATTTTAGATTTAGACTGACTCAGTCATGTGTTGCTAAGACAAGATGTGATGGCAGCAGACTACACGCAGGCTTCTATACAGTACGACCAACTGAAGTCTGTGATTTTCAAAATGGTGCAGTTTGGAGCTACTTGAGATAAAATATATCTTGAAGGCTTTAGTTTCTTCTACAGAGAAGATAAATACCCTCGACTAAAATGACTTTTCTTGCAGTTCTGTCTTTAAGTTCACTAAGCGATAGTGTTCGTGACATTCAGCGATTGCAAAAAAATATTGAAACACCACTTTAACGTAAATACAGATGCTAGACAATCTTGCAGGTTGTGATGTTGTATTTGACCACGAACGGCAACTGTGCAACGTCCTCAGTACGTTGCAGGTGTCAGTCGTAATAAGAACAGCGTTCTGTGTAGTTGTCAGTACATTACGTAGGGATTAAGGGAATTTGAAGGTTTTGTCTGTGTTCGTATGGTGAGTATTTCTGAGACCAAGGTAGAAGAGATGTTTTGGTGTGTTAAGCGGCAATGTACCGAAAAGTTATACCGCTAACAGGGACAGCGGAAAAGAATAATCTGCTAAGTCACAAAACGGACGAAAGTGTGGATCGAGTGATCGTGACGGACTGTCATTGAAGAGCAGTATTACGGAAAGCCAAAGAACGCCAGCTGCAAGTGTAACTGCAGAACTGAATGTCGCACTAGCGAATCCTGTCAGCTTAAAAACATTTTGGGAACTCCAGAAGCAAGAAATAGCAGGGCGAGCCGCAAATTCAAAACTACGCATTACTTATGCACATGTCACGAACTGGGAAACGTTGTTTCGAATCCATAAAACCTGGACTCTGGAGCAATGGAAAATGTCATTTGGTCAGACGAGCCTTATTTCACACTGTTTCTAACTTCTGGCCGAGTTTACACCCCTAGATGAAACGTGGCGGGGGTTCGGTGATGATTTGGGCAGCCATAACGTGATATTTCACTGGCGCCATGGTCACACTGCTGCCAAGGATTATGTGACCATTTTGACTGTTCAGGATCATTCCATGGTACAGTCTTTGTTCCTCAATTGTAACGCTGTGTTCCAAAATGACACGGTCCCTGTTCATGCACCTCGCATCGTCCAAGACTGGTTTTCTGAACACAAGAATGATTTTTCGCATCTCCCCTGGCCTCCACTGTCACCAGATGCAATATTATTGAACCTTTGTGATCTACTTTGGAGAGAAGGTTGCGCGATACCTATCCACGTCCAAAATCGTTACCTAAACTTGCCGCTATTTTGCACGAAGAATTTCATGAGAGTCCATCGAAAACCATTTAGGGCTTGTATTTATAAATTCAGAGACAACTGGAAGGTGTTTTGGATGCCAACGGTTTTTCTACAGCATATTACACACAGTAATGTGTTGTGTGTTTGGTATTTCCATATTTCTTTCCTCCCCCAGTAGCGCTCTGAGACCTGAATATTGAACATGGTTGACAGAGACGAAATCACTACAGACTTACTTAAAGAACTTGTGCCTAAAATGTGTACATGATCAGATATGCGTTATTCGGGAGGCTATGACCAATTCACTTCGGTTCTACTGGAAGCATCGTTCCTATTGTTGAACCTCACATGAAATTATAAACCCTATCATTCTCATTAGCAATCGAAATAGACGAACGTTTTTAAGTTTTGAACTGATTCGTCCTAGTTTACTTTTTATTGCTGTTGTTTATAAAAAACAGCCAGATAATGACTCCGCTTTTATAGTTGTACTACACCCTAGAAGGGCTACACATATGTAATAATTGGCATTCCTCACACTATCGGTTAGTTTTCCAAGGTATGTAACAGGATCATTGTAATACCTATATATGCGTAATGGTAAACGAGTTGTTAAAACTATGGCTTTTGCTGAAGAATACTTTATTCATAAGTATTATGAATGCCTCACTTTAATTTTACTTTTTCCTGTTATGTTCACCATACGTACTGGCTTTCGGAACGGAAGAAATAAGTTCGGTATGTCAACCCATACACTTAATGTCTTTAATAACCCATGAAACACGAACTTACTTGCATAATGACATTTTCCAGAATACCTGACAAAATATTCAGTGGTTAACTTGCTGAAACATCGAAGGTAATTACTTAATTATTCATGATTTTATTTCACGCCCTTTCAATCACAGTTAAGTAAATTAAAAGCGAATAATTTAAAACACCCTATGCTTACAGCTTTCGATTTACGTTTTCCCTGTTTTAAGGAGTTCTAAAGCATCCTTAGTAAGCATTTAATTGTCTTTTTTTTACAGTCACGTGGGCTCTGTGTCGTTTTCGTGCTTGTGTCCTCCCGGGTTTTCTGGGACACTCTGTGAGCAGCCGCAGCCAGTGATTGCAGGTGAGTAACTGTACCAGCGTCGTTCATTTCCTTTGATCTTTTCGAGTGATAACCCTCCGAAAAAATATGTCCGGTTGGTTACTGAAATTTACGCATGCGGAATCTCTTTACGTTCCGAAAAAAACAATCAGTCCCTTTCAGTATCATACGGTGAACATTACAAAGTTGTCTAAAATGTTGTTTCCTTACGTTTGCTCGTATTACGTAACTGATACACGGCCGACGTGACGGCTACGTGTACAATAGTTACAATTTTCAAGACCGTCCTTATAATTAAATTCACTATTCTTCTTAAGAACACAAAACAATGTTTAATTTTTTTTACCATTCTGCAAATGAATGTAACACTAATGACGAGAGACAAATGTTCAGCTTTCCGTTGATGTCAATGTCAATAGAGACAAATATATTGAACAAGAATGAAGCCACTCTAGTTTTGTGAGATTGTTTACAGTGCGGGATTTTACTATAAAGTGGTTCCCTAATTGATAAGCCACTCCCATTTCCTGAGCTCCGTTTTTGTTTCTTTTTTACCTAGACCGTTCGGCTACATTATTTCCCCTAAATGTTCACATTTTTCACTCTGTTGATTCTACCGCATCTTCTGCTGTGTAATTTTTGAGCAGTTTTATTGCTCATTATGAATTCTGTCTTCTCGAAAGAAATTTCTAATGCAGCCTTTTTTACCGTCTTTTTCAACATATTTATTTGGTCAGTTGCTGTAACGATATCTTCGGAAAATGTTACTAAATTATCTGCAAAGGCTACACTATTGGGTCTGACGCTCGAGTTTTTATATATCAGTGTGGTTTCTTGGATTTCTTTTTCTTGAAGCCTAAGATTGCTTACCCTTATTCCATAGCAGCTGAAGAACAATGAGGAGAGGCTTTTAACTTACCGTACGCCAGATTTTATTTCAAACGGTTTCGAAGTTTTCCGCGGAATTTTATTCAATACTTTGTTTTTGTCAGTATTTCATTATTCAATACTAAAGTGTTTTTTGTCTGTGCTGAATTCTCCTCTTGTATCAAAGAGTGTTTGGCTGTGTACGGAGTAGTGGGATTTCTTGAGGCCCACAAAGATTACGACAAAATTTTTGCTTCTTAGAAATAGTTCCTTCCGATGTTTTTCAAATCCATAATCTGTTCTACACAGGAACTACCCTTTCTAAATCCCCCTAGGTATTCACCGAGGCGATGGTCAAACTGCTCTTCCAAACGATTTTGAAGGGTACTGGATAGGGTTTGGACTTCCACTCTACAACTTTCCAAATGCGGGAATCTTTATTGTAATTGCCACGATTTCAGATTCTATCAGAATGTGGCCTGCAATGCGTGTGGAATGACTCTTTGATACTATGTTGGATCATAGTAGCGATGTAGACGGTATATGGATTTTGTAGTTCGGAGTGTTTTGAGTGTAGTAAAGCAGCCCCTATAACTTAAAACGTCAACGTTTCTGGAGCATATTGCTCATGTACTCTGGAGCTTCACACCGGACGAACCACGGACCTAGTGGTGCACAATCACGGCTATATCTCAGGAACACAGTGAAAATCAAAATCATAGAGATCTTTCTGTACTATCCTGGTGCGATATTCCATTCATAATACGACCAATAAAACGATTTATATATTTTATCGCCTTTGCAATTGAAAAACAAGAAAGCGCTTAGGCTTTCAGCCATCCGACTATTGGAAATGTCACCGATTTTTAAGTACTTCCCTTGTGCAAACTCAGCTATTGGGAAGCCAGCATTCCTTACCCCTAGAAGAAGAAGTAACGGGATGTAGATTTAGGTTAAGGCTGTCTGATATACATTGCCTCAAAAATACGTCTCACGAAGACCCAACGCCTTTATTCCGTTTCACTATGTTTTCTTAACGTATTCATTAGTGGAACTAATTTTGTTGTATAGATAAGAAACATACATATATTACCACTCATTGTTTGTGCGTTTACCAGTTTTATTTCCTCTCGAAACTTTCTTCAGCAGTGCACATACAGGACTTAGTTCCTGCGCATTCATGGTCACTCAGCTTCAGCAGGATACTGAATGACCCCAAATTTAAATTTAATTTTAGCTGAAATTTTAATAAGAAGGTAAATAATCGAAAGTAACTTCAGAAAGAACTTCCCTTAATGTAGACGTTTTCGTTGGTCGTACAAAAACTTGTAAGTACGTCATCAGACCAATTGAGAAACATATTTTAGATTGATATAATGAGCGAGATCCTTTCGCATGGAGAGTTAGGTTCCACTTTTTAATATACTTTAACCAGAAGAAGCCAACTTAATACCTTATAATAACCACTGATGTCATTCTGCTGCTACATTTATTCCGCGATCTAAAATACTTCTAGACGTATTACAGACTGCATTTACCATATATGTAACTTTAGACGAAGCATTACAACTGCCTTACAAACCGAAACTCAGCCTTGGGACTCTTTCTCCGGCAATTCACCTACGTCTAACTTCACTGATTTTCCTCTGTATTATTAAAAATTCCAAACTGGAATTTGTAGTAATGTTTGTAAACCGAGGATTATTTCCTATGGAAGTATTGGCTTAGCCTTATCTACGTCGGTACATTTTTTGTTTGTCACGTGAGTTCATTTATCTACACAAAACACACACACACACACACACACACAGGCGTGAGCGAGCGTTCGCCGTGCACAAAGCAGAGGGAAGGAGGGAGAGGGGGAGAGAGAGAGAGAGAGAGAGAGAGAGAGAGAGAGAGAGAGAGAAGGTGGAGGGGAGGAACAAAAAGAGCAATGGAGGGATATACACTGAATCTCATAACTGAACAATGGAAAATCCAGAATGGAATGTAACAGTATTATGAAAAGGAAAGTTGCTACACACCATATAGCGCAGATGCTGAGTCACAGATAGACACAACAAAAAGACTGTCAGAAATAAGGCTTTCGGTCAGTAAGGCCTTCGTCAACAATAGACCACACGCACACACACACACAAACACACACACGAAACGCAACTCACACACATGATTGAAGTATCAGGCAACTGAAACCTCACTGCCAGTGGTAGTGTGGTTTCAGTTGCGTGATACTGCAGTCGTGTGTGTGTGTGTGTGTGTGTGTGTGTGTGTGTGTGTCGTCTACTGCTGACGGAAGCCTTACTGGCCGAAAGCTTTATTTGTGACAGTCTTCTTGTTGTGCCTATCTGAGACTCAGCATATCCGTTATATGGTGAATGGCAATTAATCCTTTTCATAATATTGAATCTCATAATTGTCTCAATTTTTCCCTCTAAGGAGTGACTGTAGAACGCAACTGAAAGAAAGTATCGGTTCAGCACGTAGGACTGTTCTGTATGTCAGCTGTTTTAAACTGGATTACCTGTTCTCACTGTGGAGAGCCCATGAACTCTATGCTCTTTAAATATTGTTTACGAATGAAAAAGTGTCTTCCAGAACATGGAGGTCTTGGGAACGAATTTCGATAATGAACTTTTGCTGTTCCAGGAGTAGATTCTATGAACCTGTATTATTATACGTAACTAACAGGAAATCAATCTGTATAACATTGTAGTCCCGCGGTCATTCATTTATTTCTCTCTATAGTATGTCAGGTTGTGCGTGAGTCGAGGTGGTAAATTATGATGTAAGCGCTACTCTGATGGTCGACTATTATTTTTGTTACATTGTAACTATTTCACGTTTACGATTACATATCCTGGTTGTAGCTTATGTACAATTGTAGATCTTTGAAATGAGTATACTTTTCCAGGCTGCACGTCAGACGACTGTGTGCTGCAGTGCCCTTACGAGTCGGGCAACCAGCAGTGCTCATGCGGCGTCCCGCACCGCATCGTAAGAGGTGAGATCTACTATTCAATCACTTCAAGTTACTTTTGGTAACGCGGTGATCTATCACTTTATTCCAATGCAGTGAATACTTACAGGTATATATGGTGCCCCAAAACTGCCCATGAGATGTAGGATGCTAAACTGAGTATTTTGAGGTAAGACAGCAATTGTCTGAAGTGAATACTGCGGGTAAACAATGTCTACAACCAGCACGTTTTTGAAACTCCTTTTATTTCTGCATCGTCATTGGCGATACTGCCTAGAAAAACAATACAGATGTGTCCACAGTGGTTTTTCTGTAATACGGTTACGTGAAAGTCGTCTTTGAAGGAAATCGCTGAATTAACTCAATGTGAACAGAGCGGTTAGGTGCTTGCTGTCTTTCTCATTGTACGAGAAATGACATGAATATTTAAGAGAGCGTCGAAACTTTTATGCACCTTTGTAACACATGCATAGAAACTAGTTCTTAATCTCAAACCACTCAGTTTAACATCCTCTAACATCCATATAATATAGTGGTCACTATTGTTATGCACATATTAGGACACAGTTATATAACAGCCCTCCTTTCCTATCAGGTTTCTTAAATACTGCTGGATCGTAGACTGTTGAAGGTAAGACCGCGCTATTCTGATTCGTGAAATTGTACAGGTGGGATTCAACAGCCCCTACCTATGGGTTTTATGCAACCCACAATGCCCTCAAAAAACCACGCGCGAGATTTTCGTATTCTCTCACTCGTTATGCGCGAACCATTAGTCCTACAGAAAAAATGAACAGGATCATATTGTAGGAAATTTAATGCAGTTAAATTTTATGCTGGAGACCATAGTTTTAGAGCTATTCAAGAACAATACCTTTGATGGTGACTTTTGTACGTGTTTCTTGAATAATTCGAAAACTACGGCCTCTAACGAAAACGTACCCCGGTACAAAATTTAACTGCATTAAATTTCCTACAAAAAAGGTCATATACATTTTTTCTGTAGGAAGAATAACTTTATGTATCAGGCAAGATGAATATGTCATTTCTACTAATCTCATTGCGTATTTCTTTCGGTTACCTTCTGTACTGCACTATAGCAGTTCATTCTACGTATCATCCAAGTTTCATTGACTATGTTACTTGGCAGTGACACATCATGTAAAAGTTACTTTCGTCCTAAAGTTTT
This sequence comes from Schistocerca serialis cubense, assembly GCF_023864345.2. Classification (NCBI taxonomy): domain Eukaryota; kingdom Metazoa; phylum Arthropoda; class Insecta; order Orthoptera; family Acrididae; genus Schistocerca; species Schistocerca serialis. The sequence goes on along the minus strand of NC_064640.1, from coordinate 314,919,894 downwards.
GAGCGCCAGTGTACCTCGCCCGTGCAATTACACGACAACCCTAAGTCGCTTCCCTTGATTTCCATTCGTCATATATCCGACAAAATAAAAGAAAATAATAATCTCTGTCCTGCACCGTCTCAAACAAGAAGCACTGCAGTGGGTATATAACAGATGAAACAAGAGACTGGGCTTAAAATTGTTCACAAGCTATCCTGGGACGCCGCAGTTGTTGTCATACACTGAGATCACTTTTAAGAGGCCAAGGAATGCAGCAGGTATTGTGCCTCTGGTTGGTGTCTTGAAGTTAATGAGAATAAACAGGTATTGAGGGTATGTAAGTTGATATGCCTAGCGGATGACGACTTTGTGGCTGCCTTATACAAGGATTTATGACTGCCCTGAGGAAGGCAGACTTCACAATACTTCTGACTCCTGTAAGAGTTTTTTGAAACACCCTATATATGGCAATTTAGAAAATTTTATAAGTAAGTTTTACATTGAACGCTACTGTATTCTACAGAGTATGTGTTTGCCAGAGAAGTAACACTTTAAATATATTATTTACTTGGTTTACAAAAGAGACAGTGCCTCTACTTCAGTAATTTTGCCGTAAAGTAGCAAACAGCTACAAATTAGTTATATATCAATCTGTTTTAATAGATTCCGTTTCCTTTAGAATCTCTGCCATAAAAACTAAACTCCGTCCGAACAGGCCATGAGGTTCCGTAAACTTTAGTTTACAACGACCGACTGCAAGCCCGAAATCTTTTTGAACTGTTGATTAGCCGGGAAAATTTCAAATTTTACATGTTCCAACGCTACCGACCGGCCGCGGTCTCATCCTCAGCCCACAGGCATCCCTGGATGCTTATATGGAGGAGCAATTGGTCAGCATAACGCTCTCCCGGTCGTATGCCACTTTACGACATCGGAGCCGTTGCTTCTCAGTCAAGTAGCTCCTTAGTTTGCCTCACAGAGGCTGAGAATCTTTACCCTATAGATATTAAATAGTAGAACCGTTAATTTAAATATAAATAAGACCCGCAATATTTGTTTCGTATCCCCATAGCATTGATTTCTGATAAATATATTTCACTAGATGTAGATACTCAGCGGACAGCTTTCAAGTGCAAGAACAGACGACGAAATCGTTTAAATATACACGGACAGAGCTGCATGTTGAGTATCTGCAAACAGTGTCTTAGTCTCACGGCTGTAAAATTTATCACGTGAAGAAAACCTGTGTAGATTGTGTATGTGTATATTATTTTCAACTGATACTTCCCAGACACAAAAGTGATATCTATCTCCACCCCCTCTCCATCTCCGTCCCCCCCCCCCCCCCAATCTCTCTCTCTCTCTCTCTCTCTCTCTCTCTCTCTCTCTCTCTCTCTCTCTCTGTCCGAATGAATGGTGAGTATGAACATAACAACTCTGCTCACAATGGAGCTACTCGCAGCAAAAGTTCTGCGTGTACCTTCATAATAAGCAAAACTTACAAGTTTCATTCTCTGTAAATACAGCACAGTGTAGTCTATTCATCGGAGTACGCGGTCTCGCTGTACGCGTTACTGTATTTTGCTTACACTTCCATTTTTTTATGTTTCTCGTGTTTCAGAAAGGGCGCATTACGAAGTTACTGTACGTATTGCGAACCTAACGGCTCTGCGGGAAACCTACAGTTCCTCTGTGGAGTTGGTCTTGCGTTCACGTGTAAGTCTTATTGAAATAACTTTCATACATACATAGTGCTTTAGGTTAGTTCACTTTGTCATACACTAGTGGGCACTTATTTAATTGGTATTAACTTTTATGTTATCGGATAAAATAAAACTATTTTGTGTACAACGCCTTGAGTACTGTATTCACAATAAATTTTCATATTAAAATTGTCATATTTTTGTAACGCCTCACATGTCGTTACTCATATTTCAAATCATCATTCTAAAAAACATGCCTGCCTAGCTAGTGCATTTGCCTTGACAGCTGTGTATAGAGTAGCTCCATGTCGATACAATAACTCGAATGCAGTACAAAAATATTTCTTAATATTCTTACGTATAGTACCGGCAAATTATACCGCACACTCAGTGTTCACCTGAATTCTTTAAGGTATAGACTAAAATCCGTGCGTCTTCTGTTTAGTAGTTACTTACCTTAGTAATTACGGTATGCTTCATGTTCTCGTTAGCATATAGTCACGTGACTATTATGATACCTATAATTTTATTAACTTGTCCTGTCTCTTTCTACATCTTTGTTTATAAATTTTATTTCTTAGAAATTTTGTTTCACTTTTTTTCTATGGTGATGGTCCCAATGTGTTAGGTTATTATAAGTCCTGTTCGTGACACTAAATTTGCACAACTCTTTTCTAGTAACGCTGTCTTTCTCTAGTTTGTACATTGGTTCAAAAAAAAGTATTTTTTGAAGTTTGAAGCTCTCTCTCTTATCGTTGATTAGTATCGCATCAGTATACTTTTTTCTGCGTCGCGAAATTAGGTGCTGTGACTACATATTTTGTCCTAATATCTCGTCGCACTGGGTGTTTTGTATGTTTCTACATCTACATCGATACTCTGCAAATCACATTTAAGTGCCTGGCAGAGGGTTCATCGAACCACCTTCACAATTCTCTACTATTCCAGTCTCTTATAGCGCGGAAAGAACGAAAACATATATCTTTCCGTATGAGCTATGATTTCCCTTATTTAATCATGGTGATCGTTTCACCGTATGTAGGTCGGCGTCAGCAAAATATTTTCGCATTCGGAGGAGAAAGCTGGTGATTGGAATTTCGTGAGAAGATTGTTCCGCAACGAGAAACGCCTTTGTTTTAACGATGTCCACCCCAAATCCTGTATCATTTCAGTGGCACTCTGTCCCCTATATCGCCGTAATACAAAACGTGCTGCCCTTCGTTGAACTTCTTCGATGTACTCCGTTAATCCAATCTGGTAGGGATCCTACACCGCGCAGCAGTATTCTAAAAGAGGACGGACAAGCGTAGTGTAGGCAGTCTCCTTAGTAGGTCTGTTAAATTTTCTAAGTGTCCTGCCAATAAAATGCAGTCTTTGGTTAGCCTTTTCCACAACATTTTCTGTGTGTTACTTCCAATTTAATTCGTTCGTCATTGTAATTCCTAGATATTTAGTTGAATTTACGGCCTTTAGATTTGACTGATTTATCGTGTAATCGAGGTTTAACGGATTGCTTTCAGCACTCATGTAGATGACCTCACACTTTTCGTTATTTAGGGTCAATTTCCAATTTTCGCACTATTCAGATATCTTTTCTAAATCGTTTTGAAATTTGTTTTGATCTTCTGATGACTTTATTAGTCGATAAACGACAGCGTCATCTGCAAACAACCTAAGATGGCTGCTCAGATTGTCTCCCAAATTGTTTATATAGATAAGGAACAGAAAAGAGCCTATAAAACTACCTTGGGGAACGCCAGAAATCACTTCTGATCCACTCGATGACTTTCCGTCAATTACTACGAACTGTGACCACTCTGACAGGAAATCACAAATTCAGTCACATAACTGAGACGATATTCCAAAGCACGCAATTTCACTACAAGCCGTTTGTGTGGTACAGTGTCAAAAGCCTTTCGGAAATCCAGAAATACAAAATCGATCTGAAATCCCCTGTCAATAGCACTCAACACTTCATGTGAATAAAGAGCTAGTTGTGTTTCACAAGAACGATGTTTTCTAAATCCGAGTTGATTGTGTGACAATAGACCGTTTTCTTACAAGTAATGTTCGAACACAATATATGTTCCAGAATCCTACCGCGTATCAACGTTAATGGTACGAGCCTGTAATTAGTGGATTACTCCTACTACCATTCTTGAATATTGGTGTGACCTGTGCAACTTTTCAGTCTTTGGGTACGGATCTTTCGTCGAGCGAACGGTTGTATATCATTGTTAAGTATGGAGCTATTTCATCAGCATATTGTGAATGGAACGTAATTGGTATACAGTCTGGGCCAGAAGACTTGTTTTTATTAAGTGATTTAAGTTGCTTCACTACTCTGGGGATATCTACTTCTACGTTACTCGTGTTGAAAGCTGTTCTTGATTCGAATTCTGGAATATTTATTTCGTCTTCTTTTGTGAAGCCATTTCGGAAGGCTGTGTTTAGTAACTCTGCTTTGGCAGTACTGTCTTCGATAGTATCTCCATTGCTATCGCCGAGAGTAGGCATTGATTGTGTGTTTCCGCTAACATACTTCACATGCGACGAGAATCTCCTTGGATTTTCTGCCAGGTTTCAAGACAGTTTCGTTGTGGAAACTATTATAAGCATCTCATCGCATTGAAGTCCGCGCTGAATTTCGAGCTATAAAAGATCTCCAATCTTCATTACAGATAACATTTCACTGTTGCTTTATTTAGTTTCAGGTAACATTAGTTTCATTAAAATGTACTACAATGTTACTGGAATATCATATTTCAGTATCAACCTAGTTTTCTTTAAGGTACACCAAATCTTTTGTTCTTAACAATAAGTTTTCTCCTTTACAAGAACACGATACGATCTATAGATTATTTGACCGAAATACCCCCAAAAAATTAAAGATATTAAGTTTTATTTCTGAAAGTGTCTTCATACAATATCTACGACACACAGCGGAAAAAAGTTTGCTGCACAGAGATATTTGGCTGTGCAGCACATTTTACCTTCCTGAATGAGAAGGTTGTGTTTCAATTTAAACTTTTGCATTCTCCGACGATCATTAGATAAATACCATTATGTATTGGGTGACGGTTTTCTCTCGCATGATACTTATGGTATGCTGATTCACACATGTTTCCGTATTTTACTGTTTAGCTTCTTTATTGCTTGTATGTTGCATCCACGTGGTATGTTGGTTTGTTTCACTCTATATCTCTAGTATGTAATGAACGGGAACAGAGAACGCAACATCTCGTCGACTAACACATTATTATGCACAGATAGCTAGAATAGAAGCAAAAGCCCCTTGTTTAAGGAAACAACCAGGCATCCCCGGCCGGCCGGAGTGGCCGTGCGGTTCTTGGCGCTACAGTCTGGAACTAAGCGACCGCTATTGTCGCAGGTTCGAATCCTGCCTCGGGCATGGATGTGTGTGATGTCCTTAGGTTAGTTAGGTTTAATTAGTTCTAAGTTTCTTTAACAGAGCGTCGTTAAGTTCTGCATGTTGTTAAACGACAAATTGTTTGTGGATATACTGTATTGATGAATTAGTTCTACGCTCACCTCAAAATACCACACAAATTATTTTTTCATGCGGTTGAACGAATGTTGCTATAAGAGTATCCTAACTTTAAATGCCTTCACATTTCTATATAAGTCTCCTTTGAAGCATTAGAAGACCATTGCTTGGGTTAGGGTATTTTGTACCATTAACACGCCACATTTACTCACAGTATTTAATTTTTCTTCTTCAACATATTTTGGAACTACGCTGTCTGATCAAAAATATCTGGTCACCTGTTAGTGGACATTGATATGCGGTGCGTCCACTCACCGTCTTTGTGACGGCTTGAGCTCTGCTTGAGGACACTTACAATCATGTGTCTTAATTGTTGAGGAATGGCACCTCACTTTCATCAACAACCAAAACCAGAGAAGGTAGTGATGTAGGACACTGTGGTCTGAAGCGAAGTCGACGTTCTAACTTATCCCAAAGCTATTCAGTTGGATTCAGGTCGATGTTCTGAGCAGGTCAATCTGTATCAGGGATGTTGATGTCCACAAAACATTACGTTAGGTGTGTAATGGGGTTTCTGGATCAAATATGCACACACGCCGTTCTTCGGACAGTGTAAGGTGCAGACTCGGCCTATGGTCGGTGGGACCAACACGTATCGAACGTCACAACCTAAGATAGCGGCAAGTTGCATCCCTTCTTCTCAGTGACGTCGTCATCATCGAGCCGTGCCCCCCCTGCCCCTCCCCCCCAAACTCCGCTCCATTTCTCACATCCTCTTCAGCCAATCATAATCCAATATATGTAAATAGCCCAGTTGTCGTTTGTAACCTAAACTTATCGCCCCTCGCCCCACTTCTCTGCAGCGAATATCAGGTTAGCATTAACAGTCAATTTCATTCATAATAATTGATTAAGCTTGCAAAGGCGTGTTTCATTATTTAAACAATTCAGATACTTAAATAACAACTGAATAATTTAAATAAACCACAGTGTAGTATTTTCGTGGGCATTAAAATGAAATCATAGTACAGACCCAAAGCCACAACCTGAGCTGCGCTAGAAAGTATCTAACCGATATGAATTTCTTTCAACGTCCCGTGCGCAACAGTACTTTTCCGAACAATTACATAAAGTGTGCAGCTTGCTGTATTTACAGACGTAAAACACGTCAGCGACACACAAGAATACACATACGCGTGCGCCCTCCGCCGCCCCCCCCCCCCTCCCCACCGCAACACACACAAACACACACACACACACACACACACACACACACACACTCTCATCCACATTTACTCGTAATGTTCAATGGTACTTATCCCGTAAAGTATCTCAAACCTCTGAAATTTTTGCAATGTACTGAAAAGTATTTATGCAAGTATTACGTGAAGAGTAGAAAATTGCAGTATTTCAAATTACAGAATTCTCAAAAGTGTCTGCACACTGCGAATTTTTTGCGCTATATTCAAATGTATTTCTTCCAAAAATTACGTAAATTCTGTAACTTTCGGTAGGTCAAAGGACTTCACAGGGCACTCGAAAGTATCTGAATGGTCTCAATTTTTTGCTTCATATCCAAAGGTATTTATGCAAAAATTACGTAAAGCAGCTCTTGTGTTTCCAGAATGAAACTTTCACTCTGCAACGGAGTGTGCGCTGATATGAAACATCCTGGCAGATTAAAACTGTGTGCCGGACCGAGACTCTAACTCGGGATCTTTGCCTTTTGCGGGCAAGTGCTCTACCATCTGAACTTCCCAAGCACGACTCACGACCCGTCCTGACAGCTTTAATTCCGTCAGTACCTAGTCTCCTACCTTCAGACTTCACAGAAGCTCTTCTGCGAGCCGCTTCAGTGAAGTCTACTAGATAGGAGACGAGGTACTGGTGGAATTAAAGCTGTGAGGACGGGTCGCGAGTCGTGCTTGGGTAGTTCAGCTGGTAGAGCACTTGCCGCGAAAGGCGAAGGTCCCGAGTTTGAGTATCGGTCCGGGATACAGTTAATCTGACAGGAACTGCCGTCTGCTCCACGCCTGCTGTGCAGCGAGTTACGTTAATTTAAGTATTAACTGTATTTTTCTTATTTGTCACTTCTTCATCCGTGTGTTTTTGCTTTTGGAAGCTTTAATTGTCGAGTGCTAGTAGTAGTGTTCCATAGATTTTGTGTTTGTTTTGAATACAGTCAGAGAGAGTCCCTTTAGTCAGCCATACTGCCAGTAGTGCTAGTGTTTGTTTCGAATACAGTCCAGAGACAGGTAGTGCTATTTTCATTGTTTTTTACAAGAAGTGTCTAGTAACCACAGTTTAGTCAACTATCAGCCGCCTTTAGTGAATTAGCAGTCTAGTTAAAAGTTGATTAACTCTCTATAGTGAATTGATTTCTTAGGATGGATAGGATGTGTGACTGCTGTGTACGGACGCAGGAGGAGCTGGCCACTGTTCGCGAACAGCTGAATGTGTTGATGGCCGTGGTCAGCCGTCTTCAGTCTGCTGCCTCGGAGTGTAGCGGCAGTGGGGAGTCTGGTGCGGTACATGGTACACCCCAGGTATTACATGCTTCACCCACTGTCCCTGCTTTCGAGACATCTTTGCGGGTACCGGGCGCGGTTGGGCCACCCTCTCCCCAAGGGGAGTGGTGGGTTCAGCGGCGTTCGAGGCGCACGAGGCGGAGGGTCAATGTGGAGGCTGGGCGTGTGGCATCGCCCGCTCTGCCTGTGAGTGAACATGTGGCCGCTCCTTCAGCAATGTCCGAGCAGGCACGCGAGGGGACGGGTTTATTAGCGATTGGGAGCTCCAACGTTAGGCGGGTGATGGAGACCCTTAGGGAAATAGCGGAAACGTCGGAAAGAAGGCCAGTGTTCACTCTGTCTGCTTACCGGGGGGTCTTATCCGAGATGTGGAGGAGGCCCTGCCGGCGGCGATAGAGAGCACTGGGTGCACCCGACTGCAAATTGTTGCTCATGTCAGCACCAATGACTCCTGCCGTCTGGGTTCAGAGGTCATCCTCAGTTCGTACAGGCGGTTGGCGGAGTTGGTGAAGCCGGAAAGCCTCGCTCGCGGGGTGGAATCTGACCTAACTATTTGTAGTATCGTTCCCAGAAACGATCGCGGTCCTCTGGTTTGGAGCCGAGTAGAAGGCTTAAACCAGAGGCTCAGACGATTCTGCGGAGATCTGGGGTGCAAATTTCTCGACCTCCGCTATCTGGTGGAGAAATGTAGGGTCCCCCTGAATAGGTCAGGCGTGCACTACACGCAGGAAACGGCTACAAGGGTAGCGGAGTACGTGTAGAGTGCACATGTGGGTTTTTTAGGTTAGAAAATTCCCTCCATAGGCGCGACAAGACGCCTCCGGAGACGCGGCATGGTAGGAGTAGGAAAAATGCAACAGGGAATAACAATATTACTCAGATAATATTAAACAGTAGGAGCGTCTATAGAAAGATCCCAGAACGGCTCTCATTAATAAACGGCCACAATGCCCACATAGTCCTAGGGACAGAAAGTTGGCTGAAACCAGATGTACACAGTAATGAAATCCTAAACTCAGATTGGAATGTATACCGCAGATACAGGCTTGACAGTGAAGGAGGAGGCGTGTTTATAGCGATAAGAAGTGCAACAGTATCGAATGAAATTGACGGAGATCCGAAATGTGAACCAATTTAGGTGAAGGTCACGGTTAAAGCAGGCTCAGACATGATAATTGGATGTCTCTATAGGCCCCCTGGCTCAGCAGCTGTTGTGGCTGAGCACCTGAAGGATCATTTGGAAAATATTTCGCGTAGATTTCCCCACCATGTTATAGTTCTGGGTGGAGATTTTAATTTGCCGGATAAAGACTGGGAGACTCAAACGTTCATAACGGGTGGCAGGGACAAAGAATCCAGTGAAATTTTTTTAAGTGCTTTATCTGAAAACTACCTTGAGCAGTTAAACAGAAAAACGACTCGTGGCGATAACATATTAGACCTGCTGGTGACAAACAGACCCGAAATATTTGAAACAGTTAACGCAGAACAGGGAATCAGCGATCATAAAGCGGTTACTGCATCGATAATTTCAGCCGTGGATAGAAATATTAAAAAAAGGAGGAAGATTTTTCTGTTTAGCAAAAGTGACAAAAAGCAGATTTCAGAGTACCTGACGGCTCAACACAAAAGTTTTTCCTCAAGTACAGGCAGTGTTGAGGATCAGTGGACAAAGTTCAAAACCATCGTACAATATGCGTTGGATGAGTATGTGCCAAGCAAGGTCGTAAGAGATGGAAAAGAGCCACCGTGGTACAACAACCGAGTTAGAAAACTGCTGTGGAAGCAAAGAGAACTTCACAGCAAACATAAACATAGCCAAAGCCTTGCAGACAAACAAAAATTACGCGAAGCGAAATGTAGTGTGAGGAGGGCTATGCGAGAGGCGTTCAATTAATTCGAAAGTGGAGTTCTATGTACTGACTTGGCAGAAAATCTTAAGAAATTTTGGTCTTATGTCAGAGCGGTAGGTGAATCAAAACAAAATGTCCAGACACTCTGTGACCAACATGGTACTGAAACAGAGGATGACAAACTAAAGGCCGAAATAGTAAGTGTCTTTTTCCAAAGCTGTTTCACAGAGGGAGACTGCACTGTAGTTCCTTCTCTAGATTGTCGCACAGATGACAAAATGGTAGATATCGAAATAGACGACAGAGGGATAGAGAAACAATTAAAATCGCTCAAAAGAGGAAAGGCCGCTGGACCTGATGGGATACCAGTTCGATTTTACACAGAGTACGTGAACGAACTTGCCCCCCCCCCCCCCCCCTTCTTGCAGCGGTGTACCGTAGGTCTCTAGAAAAGCGTAGCGTTCCAAAGGATTGGAAAAGGGCACAGGTCATCCCCGTTTTAAAGAAGGGACGCCGAACAGATGCGCAGAACTATAGACCTATATTTCTAACGTCGATCAGTTGTAGAATTTTGGAGCACGTATTATGTTCGAGTATAATGACTTTTCTGGAGACAATAAATCTACTCTGTAGGAATCAGCAAGGGTTTCGAAAAAGACGATCGTGTGAAACCCAGCTCGCGCTATTCGTCCACGAGACTCAGAGGGCCATAGACACTGGTTCCCAGGTAGATGCCGTGTTTCTTGACTTCCGCAAGGCGTTCGATACAATTCCCCACAGTCGCTTAATGAACAAAGTAAGAGCATATGGACTATCAGACCAATTGTGTGATTGGATTGAAGAGTTCCTAGATAACAGAACGCAGCATGTCATTCTCAATGGAGAGAAGTCTTCCGAAGTAAGAGTGATTTCAGGTGTGCCGCAGGGGACTGTCGTAGGACCGTTGCTATTCACAATACACATAAATGACCTTGTGGATGACATCGGAGGTTCACTGAGGCTTTTGCGGATGATGCAGTTGTATATCGAGAGGTTGTAACAATGGAAAATTGTACTGAAATATAGGAGGATCTGCAACGAACTGACGCATGGTACAGGGAATGGCAATTGAATCTCAATGTAGACAAGTGTAATGTGCTCCAAATACATAGAAAGAAAGATCCTTTATCATTTAGCTACAATATAGCAGGTCAGCAACTGGTGGAAGCAGTTCATTCCATAAATTATCTGGGAGTAGGCGTTACGAGTGATTTAAAATGGATTGATCATATAAAGTTGATGTCGGTAAAGCAGATGACAGACTGAGATTCATTGGAAGAATCCTAAGGAAATGCAATCCGAAAACAAAGGAACTAGGTTACAGTACATTTATTCGCCCACTGCTTGAATACTGCTCACCAGTGTGGGATCCGTACCAGATAGGGTTGATAGAAGAGATAGAGAGGATCCAACGGAGAGCAGCGCCCTTCAGGATCATTTAGTAATCGCGAAAGCGTTACGGAGATGATAGATAAACTCCAGTGGAAGACTGCAGGAGAGACGCTCAGTAGCTCGGTACGGGCTTTTGGTGAAGTTTCGAGAACATACCTTCACCGAGGAGTCAAGCAGTATATTGCTCCCTCCTACGTATATTTCACGAAGAGACCATGAGGATAAAATCAGAGATATTAGAGCCCACACAGAGGCATACCGACAATCCTTCTTTCCACGAACAATACGAGACTGGAATAGAAGGGAGAACCGATAGAGGTACTCAAGGTACTCTCCGCCACACACCGTCAGGTGGCTTGCGGAGTATGGATGTAGATGAAGTTTCAGCACTTGTGTTTGTGTAAAAGTTTTATTTCTATACCACAGATGGTGTAAGAAACAACGGAGGCTCAAATTAGTTGTCTTTCATATCTAAATTATTACACGACGCTTGTCAAGCGTCACATGGCAGGCAGGCATCCGCAAGATAGAACAAATTAACTGAGAGTTTTGCTTATTCCAGCAAGTTGTGTCTTGCTGAGATCCAATGCCTCTGACTCTCTTAGCTCTGCCCAGTATGATATGCATGCCCCATTGCAGAACACACAAACACTCGTAATTTAATGCATTGCAGATTTCGGACGTTGAACTTACTATAGGAAAGAACATGGATAAGCCAACTACAAAATTTCCACTGAGTCGAGTTTTCAGACTTGTGTTAATTCACTAGTTTGTGATCCAACAGAGTTTAATACAGTCACTTGTGTTTTGACTGAGAACGTTCTTGAGAGTGATTTCTTGTACTTACGTTGCAGACATTAGATATATAAATCAAACTGAGATGCAGTTTTGAGAAAAATACCTACAGGAACAAAAGTACGACTACAGCAACCTTATAAAAATTTAAAACGCTTTGTCTGGAATCGATGTTAATAAATTGTAAACTATGACCCTGGTCTGGAATGTTAAGGAACACACGGGTCAAGTCATTGAGTCTTGATACCTCGATTCTGTTCCAGACACATCGGGAGAATAACTGCCTATAGAGAGTTATATTGATTTTTCAGAATAAATTGAGGCACTTTATGTTGAAGCACAGTTTCGTGCTCCAGGGGCCCTCTATCATGCAAGATAGATGGCGGAGGCCATTTGTTGTTTGAAAACGTATATGGCCTGTGATGAATTTCAATTATCACCACAAACATATAATACCATTTGTATTTCTCTTACATGAGAACGAATGTAAAAACTGCGCTCCATAAAAAGATAAAAAACAAAATTTATATACGCAGTGTAATTAAGGAATTATTAATAAACAGTTGCTGAAGATACGCTTTACTTTAAATGCTATTCTGCAAATCTTTAGTAATAAGAACTTAAATTCAAATGGTGCTTTATGCCCCTGTTCCTTTCGGCGTCAACGGACGACAGAGTTGATCTGCATTCAGTGCTTGGTGTAAGGCACAACGAAGCCTCCAATTAATTTCCACACCTGTATTAGTTGTCAAGTGTCACAATGTTCTTTACAGTCTGAAATGTCTGCAAAAATACGTGAGCAACGCAAAAATTTGCAATGTTTATGTCAAGTATCACAATGGTATGGTACTCTCCACACAAACACAGACACACACCACACACACACACACACACACACACACACACACACACACACACACAAGTCTAATTGGTGTCTAGAACATCACTGTAGGCTCTCAGATTAATTGCTCCAATACTATTTTCATACCTAAGTGCGTATAGCTGAAAAACAACTTGCTAAAGAGACAATCGACTTTAAGTAATGCCTAAAACAGGAAAGTAGTGAAGCTAACCTGATGGGACTTATAACAGCAGGTACTATATATATTAGACAAAATGATACGCTAAATGAGCTAGCAGATAAACAAATAGTTAATCTGAATTAATGCCACCTATTGGAAAAGAGTAATTAATTCCCTTATTTTGTCCTACTCTTGGTGCAAGACAAAATGCACCCTGAAATTGAATGTTTCCACTCGTAAATTGTTCTCAGGCTCTATTTTAGGGGACACAAAGGTAATGCATCATGTTCTACACTCGAAAATTGTAATATATGATATTAACTGACAATTTTCGCATTTATTGCAAATAACACAAGCCTATTAGAGGTTCTGTATAATAACAACTTTCAACGATAGCTGCAACATTTACTAATCAAAACAGTAGTGCCAGAGCTCTCTCTAAAACTGTGATCAACTACTATATAAGAACAGAACCTAATAAAAATTTGCGACGAGATAATACGCCCCTTCCTCCCACCCACTCACCCGCACACACACACACACAGGGTGTTTCAAAAATGACCGGTATATTTGAAACGGCAATAAAAACTAAACGAGCAGCGATAGAAATACACCGTTTGTTGCAATATGCTTGGGACAACAGTACATTTTCAGGCGGACAAACTTTCGAAATTACAGTAGTTACAATTTTCAACAACAGATGGCGCTGCAAGTGATGTGAAAGATATAGAAGACAACGCAGTCTGTGGGTGCGCCATTCTGTACGTCGTCTTTCTGCTGTAAGCGTGTGCTGTTCACAACGTGCAAGTGTGCTGTAGACAACATGGTTTATTCCTTAGAACAGAGGATTTTTCTGGTGTTGGAATTCCACCGCCTAGAACACAGTGTTGTTGCAACAAGACGAAGTTTTCAACGGAGGTTTAATGTAACCAAAGGACCGAAAAGCGATACAGTAAAGGATCTGTTTGAAAAATTTCAACGGACTGGGAACGTGACGGATGAACGTGCTGGGAAGGGAGGGCGACCGCGTATGGCAACCACAGAGGGCAACGCGCAGCTAGTGCAGCAGGTGATCCAACAGCGGCCTCGGGTTTCCGTTCGCCGTGTTGCAGCTGCGGTCCAAATGACGCCAACGTCCACGTATCGTCTCATGCGCCAGAGTTTACACCTCTATCCATACAAAATTCAAATGCAGCAACCCCTCAGCGCCGCTACCATTGCTGCACGAGAGACATTCGCTAACGATATAGTGCACAGGATTGATGACGGCGGTATGCATGTGGGCAGCATTTGGTTTACTGACGAAGCTTATTCTTACCTGGACGGCTTCGTCAATAAACAGAACTGGCACATATGGGGAACCGAAAAGCCCCATGTTGCAGTCCCATCGTCCCTGCATCCTCAAAAAGTACTGGTCTGGGCCGCCATTTCTTCCAAAGGAATCATTTGCCCATTTTTCAGATCCGAAACGATTACTGCATCACGCTATCTGGACATTCTTCGTGAATTTGTGGCGGTACAAACTGCCTTAGATGACACTGCGAACACCTCGTGGTTTATGCAAGATGGTGCCCGGCCACATCGCACGGCCGACGTCTTTAATTTCCTGAATGAATATTTCGATGATCGTGTGATTGCTTTGGGCTATCCGAAACATACAGGAGGCAGCGTGGATTGGCCTCCCTATTCGCCAGACATGAACCCCTGTGACTTCTTTCTGTGGGGACACTTGAAAGACCAAGTGTACCACCAGAATCCAGAAACAATTGAACAGCTGAAGCAGTACATCTCATCTGCATGTGAAGCCATTCCGCCAGACACGTTGTCAAAGGTTTCGGGTAATTTCATTCAGAGACTACACCATATTATTGCTACGCATGGCGGATATGTGGAAAATATCGTACTATAGAGTTTCCCAGACCGCAGCGCCATCTGTTGTTGAAAATTGTAACTACTGTAATTTCGAAAGTTTGTCTGCCTGAAAATGTACTGTTGTCCCAAGCATATTGCAACAAACGGTGTATTTCTATCGCTGCTCGTTTAGTCTTTATTGCCGTTTCAAATATACCGGTCATTTTTGAAACACCCTGTATATATATACACTCCTGGAAATTGAAATAAGAACACCGTGAATTCATTGTCCCAGGAAGGTGAAACTTTATTGGCACATTCCTGGGGTCAGATACATCACATGATCACACTGACAGAACCACAGGCACATAGACACAGGCAACAGAGCATGCACAATGTCGGCACTAGTACAGTGTATATCCACCTTTCGCAGCAATGCAGGCTGCTATTCTCCCATGGAGACGATCGTAGAGATGCTGGATGTAGTCCTGTGGAACGGCTTGCCATGCCATTTCCACCTGGCGCCTCAGTTGGACCAGCGTTCGTGCTGGACGTGCAGACCGCGTGAGACGACGCTTCATCCAGTCCCAAACATGCTCAATGGGGGACAGATCCGGAGATCTTGCTGGCCAGGGTAGTTGACGTACAGCTTCTAGAGCACGTTGGGTGGCACGGGATACATGCGGACGTGCATTGTCCTGTTGGAATAGCAAGTTCCCTTGCCGGTCTAGGAATGGTAGAACGATGGGTTCGATGACGGTTTGGATGTACCGTGCACTATTCAGTGTCCCCTCGACGATCACCAGTGGTGTGCGGCCAGTGTAGGAGATCGCTCCCCACACCATGATGCCGGGTGTTGGCCCTGTGTGCCTCGGTCGTATGCAGTCCTGATTGTGGCGCTCACCTGCACGGCGCCAAACACGCATACGAACATCATTGGCACCAAGGCAGAAGCGACTCTCATCGCTGAAGACGACACGTCTCCATTCGTCCCTCCATTCACACCTGTCGCGACACCACTGGAGGCGGGCTGCACGATGTTGGGGCGTGAGCGGAAGACGGCCTAACGGTGTGCGGGACCGTAGCCCAGCTTCATGGAGACGGTTGCGAATGGTCCTCGCCGATACCCCAGGAGCAACAGTATCCCTAATTTGCTGGGAATTTGCGGTGTGGTCCCCTACGGCACTGCGTAGGATCCTACGGTCTTGGCGTGCATCCGTGCGTCACTGCAGTCCGGTCCCAGGTCGACGGGCACGTGCACCTTCCGCCGACCACTGGCGACAACATCGATGTACTGTGGAGACCTCACGCCCCACGTGTTGAGCAATTCGGCGGTACGTCCACCCGGCCTCCCGCATGCCCACTATACGCCCTCGCTCAAAGTCCGTCAACTGCAAATACGGTTCACGTCCACGATGTCGCGGCATGCTACCAGTGTTAAAGACTGCGATGGAGCTCCGTATGCCACGGCAAACTGGCTGACACTGACGGCGGCGGTGCACAAATGCTGCGCAGCTAGCGCCATTCGACGGCCAACACCGCGGTTCCTGGTGTGTCCGCTGTGCCGTGCGTGTGATCATTGCTTGTACAGCCCTCTCGCAGTGTCCGGAGCAAGTATGGTGGGTCTGACACACCGGTGTCAATGTGTTCTTTTTTCCATTTCCAGGAGTGTATATATATACTGCGGAACTTCTACTTCTCTTGCACAGCACAATACCACAGACAGTACACAGATGGTACATAGCTAAAAATGATGACTGCGCCGATAACGTGAAAGTAAAATTATTTATCAGTACACACGCCACACTCAAGTATAATTATTGATCTCGAAAATTCGAAATTTGCATTAAAATAGAATTGTATTATACCTAACACAGAACACACTTTGCAAGAGCAACCGGTGTTCAGATTAAATATTTTACCTCTTAATTATCTGTGTTACTTAATAAAATACTCGCACCTTGTATGTCGGTACTACCGATGGAAACTTACACGTTAAGTATTTCTTATTAGCGAAGTTCGACTGCTGTACCACACGCTTTGAGCCCCACGGACCTTATTGTGTTGGATAGACCATCAGAGACAGAGCACCTCGTGTTCCTGCTGCTAATAAGGTGAGTACACCGTTCGTTTGTTTCATATTCTTACGACCTTCAAACAGTGATGTATAGGGACTGTGATTGCTGTGTACATATGCAAGCTGAGTTGGCGACCCTTCACTCACAGCTCCAGGCTGTATTGGCTTCTGTCACTCAGCTTGAGGCTGGTACCAAGGGGGAACACTGTGGGGGTTCGCACACGGGGATGCGAGAGACGTCGAGCATGTCCCATGTGTCCCCCGATCGGCTCACTACCTGCACTGAGGTTGACCCCGCACCCGTTGTCGAGTGGGAGGTCATTCCAAAGTCTGGCAGGCAATGAAATACATTCCCAGAGGCCGATTGTAGGTTCGTTTGAAGAACAGGTTTCGGGCATTATCTGTGGCTCACGAAGTCTCTATGCCGGATGCAGTCGTCCACCCTGTTCCAGAGGAAGCTTCTCGGCCCACAATTTCTGGGCATTCACAGAAGGTGGGTGTGCTGGTAGTTGGGAGCTCCAACATTAAGTGTGTCATGGGGCCCCTTAAGAACATGGCTGCCAGGGAGGGGAAGGAAACCAGTGTGCACTCCATGTGCATACCGGGGAAAGTCATTCCGGATGTGGAAAGGGTGCTTCCGGATGCCATGAAGAGTACAGGGTGCAGCCAACTGTAGGTTGGGGCTGATGTCGGTACCAATGACGTGTGTCGCTTTGGATCGGAGGAGATTCTCTCTGGTTTCGGGCGTCTAGCGGAAGTAGTAAAGAGTGCCAGTCTTGCTTGCGAGATTAAGGCAGAGCTCACCATCTGCTGCATCGTTGATAGAACCGACTGTGGTCATTTGGTGCAGAGCCGAGCGGAGGATCTGAATCAGAGGCTCAGACGGTTCTGTGACCATATAGGTTGCAGATTCCTTGACATGCGCCATAGGATGGTGGGTTTCTGGATTCCGCGAAATAGGTCAGGAGTCCACTACACACAGGAAGCGGCTACACAGGTAGCGAGGGCTGTGTGGAAGGGACTGGGTGGTTTTTATGTTAGAGGTTATCAGGAAACCACAGAAAGGGCGTCCGTCTAAAAGGGGCAGGTAAAACGCACTAAGGTAGTTGTAGAAACGGTTGGTATTGTAGTTATAAATTGTCGTATCTGTGTTGGGAAAGAACCAGAGCTCCAATCCCTAACAGAAAGCAATGAAGCTCAAATAGTTATAGGTACAGAAAGCTGGCTAAAGCCGGAAATAAATTCAGCCGAATTTTTTTCAAATGATCTAACAAAGGACCGGCCGCTGTGGTCGAGCGGTTCTAGGCGTTTCAGTCTGGAACCGCGCGACCGCTATGGTCGTAGGTTCGAATCCTGTCTCAGGCATGAATGTGTGTGATATCAATAGGTTAGTTAGGTTTAGGTAGTTCTATGTCTAGGGGACTGATTACCTCAACAGTTAAGTCCCATAGTGCTCAGAGCCATTTTAACCATTTTTTTGACTTCAATCTACCCTCGATATGCTGGAAAAATTATACGTTTAAAGCCGGCGGTAAGCATAAAACGTCATCCAAAATTTTGCTGAATGCTTTTTTATTTTGAACAATTAGTTCATGATCCCACTCGAAGCGTAACTGGTTGCGAAAGCATACTTGACCTCTTAGCAACAAATAATCCTGGACAAATAGTGAGTATCGTGACGAATACAGGGATCAGCGACCACAAGGCAGTTGTTGCTAGGCTGAATACCGTAACACCTACAACCATCAAAAATAAACGCAAAGTATATCTATTTAAAAAAGCTGATAAAAATGCTCTTAACACCTTTTTAAGAGACAGTCCTCACTCTTTCCGATCTGATCATGTAAGCGTAGAAAATCTGTGGAATGACTTCAGAGAGATAGTATCAACGGCAATTGAGAGATATATAACACACAAATTAATAAGTGATGGTACTGATCTCCCATGGTACACAAAACGGGTCAGATCGCTGTTGCAGAAGCAACGAAAAAAGCATACCAAATTTAAAACAACGCAGAATCCTCAAGACTAACAAAGTTTTGTAGAAGTTCGCAATATAGCTGGTACTTCAATGCGAGATGCTTTTAATAATTTCCACAACGAAACGCTGTCTCGAAATCTGACAGAAAACCCAAAGAGATTCCGGTCATTCATAAAGTAGACCATTGGCAGGACGCAGTCAACACCTTCACTGCGCGGTAACAACGGTGAAGTCACTGATGACAGTGCCACTAAAGCAAAGAAACACGGTTTTCCAAAACTCCCTCACCAAATAAGACGAAGTAAATATTCCTGAATTCCAATCAAAGACAACTGCCAACACGAGAAACATAGAAGTAGATATCCCCGGTGTAACAAAGCAATGCTGCCCACATCTCGTGGTCGTGCGGTAGCGTTCTCGCTTCCCACGCCCGGGTTCCCGGGTTCGATTCCCGGCGGGGTCAGGGATTTTCTCTGCCTCGTGATGGCTGGGTGTTGTGTGCTGTCCTTAGGTTAGTTAGGTTTAAGTAGTTCTAAGTTCTAGGGGACTGATGACCATAGATGTTGAGTCCCATAGTGCTCAGAGCCATTTGAACCATTTTTTAACAAAGCAACTGGAATCAGTTAAAGGCAAGTCCTCCGGTCCAGATTGTATACCAGTCAGATTCCTTTCTGAGAATGCTCATACAATAGCTCCATATTTAGCAATTGTATACAACCGCTCGCTCATAGTAAAACTGGAAAATTGCTCAGTCACACCAATACCCAAAAAGGGAAGTAGGAGTAATCCACTGAATTACAAGTCCATACCAATAACGTCGATTTGCAGTAGGAGGAGGAGGAGATTAGTGTTAATGTCCCGTCAACAACGAGGTCATTAGAGTCGCAGCACAAACTCGGATTAGGGAAGGATGGTGATGGAAAGCAGCCGTGCCCTTTCAATGGAACCATCCCAGCATTTGCCTGAGACGATTTAGGTAAATCACGGAAAAACTAAATCAGGATGGCCGGAGACGGATTTGAACCACCGTCCTCCCAAATGCGAGTCCAGTGTGCTAACAACTGCGCCACCTCGCTCTGTTTTGCGGTAGGGTTTTGGAACATATACTGTATTCAAACATTATGAAGTGCATCGAAGAAAACGATTTCTTGACACTTAGCACAGATTCAGAAAATATCGTTCTTGTAAAACACAACTAGCTCTTTAAACTCATGACGTAATGAGTGCTATCGATAGGGGACGTCAAATTGATTCTATATTTTTAGATTTCCAGAAGGCTTTCGACACCGTTTCTCACAAGCGTCTTCTAACCAAACTGCGTGCCTATGGAATATCGCCTCAGTTGTGCAACTGGATTTGTGATTTTCTGTCAGAAAAATCACAGTTCGTAGTAATAGACTGAAAGTCATCGAGTAAATCAGAAGTAATATTCGGCGTTCTCCAATATAGTGTTATAGGACCTGTATTGTTCCTGATCTGTATTAACGACATAGGAGACAATCTGAATAGCCGTCTTAGATTGTTTGCAGATGATACTGTCATTTACCGCCTTGTAAAGTCATCAGATGACCAAAAAGAATTGCAAAATGATTTAGATAAGATACCTGTATGATGCAGAAAGTGGCAGTTGACCCTGAATAAAGAAAAGTATGAAGTTATTCACATGAGTATTAAAATAAATCCGCTAAATTTCGATTACGCGGCAAGTCACACAAATCTGAAGGCTGTAAATTCAACTAAATATTTAGGGATTACAATCACAAATAACCTAAACTGGAACGATCACATACATAATGTTGTGGGTAGAACAACACTTAGAAGATGCAAAAGGTCTACTAAAGAGACTGCTTAAACCACGCTTGTCCCCCTTATTCTGGAGTATTGCTGTTCGGCGTGGGATCCTCATCAGGTGGGACTGACGGATGACATCAAAAAAGTACAAAGAAGGGTAGATTGTTTTGTATCATCACGAAATAGGGGACAGAGTTCCACAGACATGATACTTGAATTGGAGTGGCAATGATTAAAACAAAGGCATTTTTCGTTGTGACCACATCTTCTCATGAAATTTCAATCACCATTTTTCTCTTCCGATTGCGAAAACATTCTGTTGGCTCCCACCTACATAGGAAGAAATGATCGGACATGTGCGAGAGAACAGACACATTAGTGTATAGTTCTGGCAATACCGGCCATGACCTTCCTCTTCTGTGCAGATGCACACAAATTAACCGAACTCTTACGGGACTTGGTAAGAATGACCTCCACGAGTAATGGGTGTGTTGGATAGGGACACTACGAATGTGGTGTGTGGACATATAAGGTGAGAATGTGGGTCTCTCGGGACGCGTGCGCAAGATAGTCCCTGCAGCCGCATTGTCTTCTGTGCCGCCGGTGGCTCAGATGGTCACGGTAGCTCAGCGTGTTCGGTCAGGGGGTTAGCTGCCCTCTGTAATAAAAAAACTGAGTAAATCGGTCAACAACGAACTAAAACGGATGTCTTACGATGTCCGCCCCGAGAAGATGCAACGAACTAAAGCAAACAAAAATTTTTACCCGGCACGGTAGCTCAGCGTGTTCGGTCAGAGAGCTGGCTACTCTCTGCAATAATAAAACTGAGTGAAAAGATAAACAAAGAGCTTCGACGGATGCCATGTGACGTCCGCTACGACGAAATACAACGAACCACAACGAACAAAATGAAAAAAAAAAAAAGATGGATAGAGCGTCTGCCCCGTAAGTAAGAGATCCCGGGTTCGAGTCCCGGTCGAGGTACACATTTTCACCGGTTCCCGTTGATATATATCAACGGCCGTCAGCAGCTGAAAGTATACAATTTTAATTCAAAAATGGTTCAAATGGCTCTGAGCACTATGTGACTTAACTGCTGAGGTCATCAGTCCCCTAGACTTAGAACTACCTAAACCTAACTAACATAAGGACATCACACACTTCCATGCCCGAGGCAGGATTCGAACCTGCGACCGTAGCGGTCGCGCGGTTTTAGACTGAAGCGCCTAGAACCTCTCGGCCACTTCTAATTTTAATTTCAGAAAAACGTAAGTTCTCGTTTTTCCCGCTCGCCGTTCGAGAGTGGAAAGGCAGAGAGGCAGCTTGAAGGTGGTTCATTGAAACCTCTGCCAGGCACTTTATTGTAAACAGCAGAGTAATCACATAGGTGTAGGTTCCCGTATCTACATTGTTTGAAAAATGTAGTGAAATGCCCTAGTAGATTACTTTACTTCGATCTTTCTACCACACATTAAAGTCACCTTAATACACAGGAACTGATTCCAAAACGCACTTCAGCCCTACTATTCATCTAATTTACAGATTAAAATTCACTTGTCTGTGAGAATTACCAAAGTGAACTATGTTATTTCCACGTTAAAATCTCGTTTCTAGAACCAATATCCGATTGAGCTAAAATTGTAGTGACTCCAAGCTACTGTATTTACTCTTCTTGCGGTGGAAAATGTTTGTCATCGTCTACTACCCACAGTCTAAGCTACATGATGCTTTCGGGTAATAGCTAACTGAACAGTGGTAATACACATTCGCATACTTAAGAATTGAGGGTTGCTATGCTTTCAAAGTCAGTCAAACATTATGTTGAGCCAATGGTTGGGTATTAATATTATCATCCAGAACAAAACGTTTGTCATCTTCTGCTGATAATACTATAGGGGACTGACATACACTGGAAACCACATACTGCGGTCGAATGAAGGTGATAAGCTTAAGCAAATATAATGTGGAAAAATGAGAGTGCAATCTTTTAAAATAGAGTTTTAACCTCTAAACGGGTTAAGTTTGGATAGTAAAGTAAAATATTTTGCTCAAATTCGAATTTTAAGCACAGATTATCCGTGACAACTGCATACTACAGAACAGTATATAGTGAACAGCCTACGTCGAATTTCAGTTTCAAATAGATATTGAATACCGTGGTATCTCTCGAAGAACTTTCATATACACTACTGGCCATTAAAATTGCTACACCAAGAAGAAATGCAGATGATAAATGGGTATTCATAGGACAAATATATTATACTGGAACTGACATGTGATTACATTTTCACGCAATTTGGGTGCATACATCCTGACAAATCAGTACCCAGAAAAACCACCTCTGGCCGTAATAACGGCCCTGATACGCCTGGGCATTGAGTCAAACAGAGCTTGGATGGAGTGTACAGGTATTGCTGCCCATGCAGCTTCAACTCGATACCACAGTTCATTAAGAGTAGAGACTGGCGTATTGTGACGAGCCAGTTGCTTGGCCATCATTGACCAGACGTTTTCAGTTGGTGAGACATCTGGAGAATGTGCTGGCCAGGGCAGCAGTCGAACATTTTCTGTATCCAGAAAGGCCCGTACAGGACCTGCAACATGCGGTCGTGCATTATCCTGCTGAAATGTAGGGTTTCGCAGGGATCGAATGAAGGGTAGAGCCACGGGTCGTAACACATCTGAAATATAACGGCCACTTTTCAAAGTGCCGTCAGTGGGAACAAGAGGTGACCGAGACGTGTAACCAATGGCACCCCATACCATCACGCCGGGTGATACGCCAGTATGGCTATGACGAATACACGCTTCCAATGTGCGTTCACCGCGATGTCTCCAAACACGGATGCGACAATCATGATGCTGTAAACAGAACCTGGATACATCCGAAAAAATGACGTTTTGCCATTCGTGCACCCAGGTTCATCGTTGAGTACACCATCGCAGGCGCTCCTGTCTGTGATGCAGTGTCAAGGGTAACCGCAGCCATTGTCTCCGAGCTGATAGTCTATGCTGCTGCAAACGTCGTCGAACTGTTTGTGCAGATGGTTGTTGTCTTGCAAACGTCCCCATCTGTTGACTCAGGGATCGAAACGTGGCTGCACGATCCGTTACAGCCATGCGGATAAGATGCCTGTCATCTCGACTGCTAGTGATACGAGGCCGTTGGGATCCAGCACGGCGTTCCGTATTACCCACCTGAGCCCACCGATTCCATATTCTGCTAACAGTCATTGGATCTCGACCAACGCGAGCAGCAATGTCGCGATACGATAAACCGCAATCGCGATAGGCTACAATCCGACCTTTATCAAAGTCGGAAACGTGATGGTACGCATTTCTCCTCCTTACACGTGGCATCACAACAACGTTTCACCAGGCAACGCCGGTCAACTGCTGTTTGTGTATGAGAAATCGGTTGGAAACTTTCCTCATGTCAGCACGGAGTAGGTGTCGCCACCGGCGCCAACCTTGTGTAAATGCTCTGAAAATCTAATGATTTGCATCTCACAGCATCTTCTTCCTGTCGGTTAAATTTCGCGTCTGTAGCACGTCATCTTCGTGGTGTAGCAATTTTAATGGCCAGTAGTGTACTTTAGAAAATGACTTACGATTTTCTATATCATGTCACTGACTGAAATATTCGTTCTGGTGCCAATGGAAAGTTATTCAGTTATTACTTTCAAGACTATAGCACTGATATATAAGATCGGAGTTCTCCTGCTTCGAATATCTTCTGACAACATAAAATCTGTTCCAAACCGAGACTAGCATTTAGATTTTCCGCTTTTGTGATTCACTATTATGTAATTTACAGACATTTTGAAGCCTAACTAGGACTTCTACTGTTACTGATGTTTCAGTCTACAACCCACTGCATTTACTCCAACTTAGTTACTGTCACCAAGTTTAATTCAGTTTATCAACCACTTGTTTTGAGTGCTGGAAAAATGAGAAACGAAGTAATGGAAATTAAAGTCTTGAAAAATACAATATACAGTATTGGAAACCTTTTATCACTTACTGAAAAATAAAATAAAATAAATGTACCATTACAACAAAACAGATAATTATGCCTCACGTTTTCTCAGAAATTCAGCAACTTTAACTGTTCTATGTTTCACGAAATACTCTTGAACCTTGAGAGGACATTTAATAATTACACATGAACAGAAGTTTAAAGACATGCCACTCTTGAATATAACAAAACCGGTTTATAGTCAATAACTACTTAGTTCCACAAAATTTCGGGAGAACTGCCCGATGTTTCTAACTTCCTGCCACAATATCTCGGCACAGAATCTTCTGGCCATCTTCAGGTGATACTGGCGAAAACACACTGAGCTCTGGTATTTAAAGCGCCTCCGGCACATGCGTGGTGGATTCGCTTGACGTTGCGCGTGCGCTACTTGAGCGCGTTCGATTCTGCTGCGCCGCGCGCCCTCAATGGTGAAAACTCGCCGCATCGATATCAATTCCATTGTCTTCCCGCGGTTCCATCACGAAACTACGCCGGCTACGGAGGACAAGAAGTTTTTCAACGATTGAATTCCACGCCGAATTCAATTAAAAACCGCCGTCTCGGTTAATAAGGGACTCACTGTCAGACAGTCGTATTTCCACGATTTCATTAATAATAGAACTCCAAAAGTTCTACGTCGACTGTCTATTGATTTGAAGACGGAACGTATTTTGGATAGAAATTTCTGAAATCCAAATTAAGCTTGACTGACCATTATATTTAAGCAGATGTATACAAATGTTCTTTAGTACATAAGCTTTGTCAGTCTCTTACAAAAGAAGGTAAACAATTCTTCGGGCTGTGATAACAGTTTTCTTGCAGATATCTTTTCTCTGAATAAAACAGCAACTAAGTTATTTACTTACCTAGTGAATAGTAACTGTTGTATTAATCATGCTCTAGGTACGCCTGACGTTAGAGCGCTTACGACAGTGGCTCATTAATGTCGCGTATCTGGTCCATGCTGTTATTTACTCAGCAACACTGTAGATGTGTACCAAATCAAGAAACGTGTAACAACGCTGAGTCCAAATTTCTTCTGATTTCTAAATTTCATGAATCAGCAGAATGAGGTGAGCTCTTCCTACAGAGAAATTTTTCGGTCTCCAGAGATGTGACGATTCGCGAGCACAAAAATTTTCAGTTACCTAGCTATAAATTTGTGTCAGCGATATAGGTAAGCAGGTCTAGGTATCATTCCTGCCTGCCTTCGCAAAAATAGGAACAATCTGTGCCCTTCATCAATCGCACGGAACATTGTGTTACGGTACTTGAACGACCTTCGACAAAGGCTGCTACAAGAGGGGCTCGCTCCGTTGCGTAACTGCTACACAATCTAATAATCATCTCATCAACTCCAGTGGTCGTGCCATTATCGAGTGATGTTAATTGCTTCTGACCCGCGCTATCCCTTATCTCTGTACAAGCCATTTTGCAACCGTGCAGAGTTTCAAAGTGAGATCTGTGGTACAATTTACTTTCGTAATGCAAGACGGAATACTGAACTTTAGCCTACTGTTTTTCAACTTTCACATCTACACCTGAATATGCCTGCTGTGCCTAGAGAAACTATAATCTAATACGACAGAACGATAAGTAACTTTTTCTTTTTATGATAGCTCTTTTGTCAAAAATCTGTTTCCCAATTCATTCATTCACCTTTCATCGTTGTCGTGATGCTCTATATTATTTGATGAAACTCCTCTGTTTTCCAAGAAAAATCCTAATTAGGTTTCCTCCCTCACTACCTGCTACTGCACAATTTAGCCAATAAAATTGTAGCACATTGTAGGCGATATGTAGTAAGTGTCAGATTGGCGAAGTGTACTGCGTACTTGGATATGTAAATGATTTTCATTTCAGCGTAACTGCACAAAATAGGTAGGACTACCTCCATCTGCATTCTGAAAATAATGAAAGTTTACATGTAACGACATGGCCACAGCAACAGCCAAATGTTGTATCTAGGACATTATCCGTAGCCATCTTCAGCCACAGTGAATGACTTGTCGACACAGCACACCAGTATAAGCAGGGCGCTTCTGCTGTTCAATCACTGTTGTATGATAACAGTGGAGCCTAGGGCACTGGCTCCATATCGAGACACCTCCGCATGACATGGAAACGTAACAGTGCAACTTCTTCGCTGTGGTCAGTTCTAAACAACAGTATTAATTTTAATCCCCCGGCTCAGCCGAGTAAGTAATCGTCACAGGAGGGCTATGCTAAGACGCCTCTCATGCATCAGTCGTCTCCCCAAGACCGACTACGGTTCTGCTGACACAGTCATAATCGGTATCGGTGCCTCTCGGCCATACTGTGCCAGATGACGCCATACTTATGATGTAGCTGCCATCATCATCAGTAGTCCGTGAACCGTCAACAGCTGTCTGACTGATCACCTCATGGTACGAGTCAGAAACAGATACAGCTGGGTCCATCAGCCGACTGCTGTGTGGTCAGCTCGAGACAGCAGTACTGTCCTCCCCCCAGGCCAGCTTGTCATCGTCGAACAACTGCGCTATGCTACGACCTACAATCTGTCCCAGACAGTGCCATACCAATGACACAGTTTCCACCACCACTGCTGGGCTTTGAACATTCAATAATTGCTTGATCACCTGCGTACTTGGCAGTTCTGCAGTCTGCCATCGCTGTCCATCTATGACACGGTGCTCAGCTGTCTTTATATACTCCGAGGTTCAAACTGAGGACTCCTTCACACTATGCCTGCTGAATTAGTGTCAAGAGTGTGCCAAGAATACAAAATTTCAAGCGTTACCTCTCACTACAAACAACGGAGTGGCCGATGGCCTTTACTTAATGATCGAGCGCAGTGGCGCTTGCGTCAGAGTTGTCACTGCGAACACGCAAGCAACACTGCCTAAAGTAATCGCAGTAATCAATGTGGGACGTACGACGAAGTATCTGTTACGGCAAAGAGCGAAATTTGTCGTTAAGAGCTTATGGTAGTAGACGATCAGTGCGAGTGACTTTGCTAATAGTACGACATCGCTTGCTGTGCCCCTCCTGGGCTTGTGACCATATCGGTTGCCCCTAGGCGACAGGGAAACAGTGGCCTGATCAGATGAGTCCTGGTGTCAGTTGGTAAGCACTGTTGGTGTCCCATGACGTTAGTGTAAGCCAGGACATAGACGAACAGGAACATGAAACAGCATATGTGTCACGACAACTCAGTAAAATTATTTAATGGTGGAAAAGGAAATGCAGGCACTAATTTATGGAGTCACTTATTTCTGTTGTTATTTGTATGGATGATGCTTGAAGTTGTGTTTGTTTGTTTCGTTTTAGGGCGGAAAAACAACTAAGGTCGTATGCGCCCATGTCAGAACCACAGAACACGAAGACGACAAAGGAGTTACAAGCTACTATTTGTTAAGCCCAATCGGCGGAAGGAAAGACACCTAAAAACAGGGACTTTCCCTTGGAGGAAAGGGCTATAAAGTACGCCAAGGCAATGAAGGTTCTGAACTAAAAATGAAATGTCTTTCGCCATATTGTTACGTTGGATAAAAGTAAAACGCGGGCGGCAGCCCTCTCGTCGTTCGCTAAAACGGCCGATAACTCAGACGGCAGCCATAAATTAGAACGTAAGTGGTTAAAAAAAAAAAAAGGGCACTCCCTCAGGAAATGGTGAAGCTTCAAAGGATGATGACAATGAGCACGAAGTGAAGGGGGATCACCACTTAACAAATGACGATGACTAAAAAGACAGTGCCCTATACGCAACCTACTCATGACGAGAGGGACGAGAGGAGGTCGG
This sequence comes from Schistocerca serialis cubense, assembly GCF_023864345.2. NCBI lineage: Eukaryota > Metazoa > Arthropoda > Insecta > Orthoptera > Acrididae > Schistocerca > Schistocerca serialis. Next base: position 314,891,570 of record NC_064640.1, on the reverse strand, counting down.
CCAAAGCGCTGGGAGAGGTTTAATTCCCGGGCGCTTGTTCCCATGAAGCGAAGACCAGTGGTGATGCCAAAGTGTCATCACCTGCTGACAGACAGCAACACAGCATTCACCAAAGGGAAGGGAAGAACTAGTGGGCCGAGGTATGAGGACTGCAGCCTTGGCAGCAGCGTCAATGGGGTTAATGGCGATAGTAATGAGGACTAAGCTCAGGACGGAACCCTGAGGCACGTCGTTTTCCTGCATAAAGGCATCTGACAATGCATAACCCACACGTACCTTGAAAACTCTGTCTTTTAAAAATTCCTGAAGGAAGAAGGGCAGGCTCCCTTGGAAGCCCCACGTGTAGAGAGTATCGTGGATATCAGCCCTCTAGTAGGTGTTGCAGGCATTCTCCAAATCAAGAAACGTAGCCACAGTCTGGTATTTCCCCAGAAAACCATTCATGACATGGGTTGAAAAAGTGACGAAATGGTCAACTGTAGAACGGCACGCTTGAAACTCACATTCTGCAGTAGTTAGTAAATAGTGAGACTCGAGCATTCATACCAGCGGGGCATGAGTTATACATTCCAACACCTTGTAGACACAGGTGGAGAAAGAAATGGGGCGGTAGCTAAAATGAGGGAGTTTTTCGTTCCTGGCTTAGGTATGGGTATGACAGTGGCTTCACACCAGCGTCTGGGAAACGTTCCCTCTGCCCAGATGCGATTGTACGTGTGAAGGAGAAAGTGCATGGCTGCTAGAGAAAGGTGCTGCAACATCTGAATGTGAACATCGTCGGGCCCTATGGCGGAGGATCAGGATGAGGTGAGAGCATGATATAGCTCCCTCATAGTAAAAACGGCATTGTATCACTCACGATTCTGAGAAGAGAACGGTATAGCCCAAGCCTCCCCCACTCGTTTACGGTGAAGGAAGGCGGGATGATAGTGAGTGGAGCTCGAAATCTCCGCAAAATAGCGGCCCAAGCAATAGAATCCACTGTGACATCATCTGCTACTGTCACACCGGAAATTGCGGAATGGACCTTGGTCCCAGAGAGCCATCAGAGGTAGGCCCACACGATGGAAGAAAATGTGGAGCTGTTAAAAGAACTAGTAAATGAAATGCAGCTAGCTTTTTTGCTGTCCCGTAGAACGCTACGACATTGTGCACGCAACTGTTTATAACTAATGCAGTTAAAAGTGCGGAGAGCACGTCTCCGCTTGCGAACTAAGTCACAGCACTCCCCAGTCCACCAAAGGACCAGAACATGGCGCGGTCAAGATGAAGTGCGAGGACTGGAACGTTCTGCAGCGGTAAGGATAACGTTGGTAAGATATTCTACCTGGTCATCACAAGTGGGAAAAAGTCGCCAGGGAGGACCAAATCCTACATTCGGCCTTCGAAAGTTGTCATTTGGGTCTGCACGTAGGTGGGGTAGGAGTCAGCAAACATATAGCACACGGGAAATGGTCGATCGAGTATGTGTCAGATAACGGACCACTCGAGATGACGGGCAAGCTGGGCGGTGCAGAATGAGAGGTCCAGATGGGAATTGGTGTGCGAAGAGTCTGAAAGGAATGTTGGTGCTCCCGTGTTAAGGTAGATGAGGTTGAGTTTATTGAGAACGTTAGCTATGAGGGCATCCCTCTGACAGGTTCTGGGAGAGCCATGCGCCATGAGCTATGCGCACTAGCATCACTGAGCAGCAAAATCGGGTGAGGAAGTTGCTCAATAAACTGAAGGAAGTCTGCCCTGGTGACAGCGAACGTTGAAGGGAAGTAAACGGTACAAAGGGAAAAGGTGAAGTGAGGAAGGAAACTGCAGACTGCAATAGCTTGCAGCCAGGTGTTCAGGGACGTGGCTTGCCTATGAATGTCATCCCGGATGAGCAGCATGACGCCCCTGTGAGAAGGAATGCCGTCTTCGGTGGGTGGGGGGAGGGGGGGAGGGGGATTGGGTGTGGGAAGGGCCGAGGTTAAAACGGACCGCCAAGAAAGAAATGCGAGAGGTCAAAGCGGTTTTGAGGATGCAATTTTGTTTTCCGGAGGCAGAGAACGCCGGCCGCTGTGGCCAAGAGATTCTAGGCGCTTCAGTCCGGAACCGCGCGACTGCTACTGTCACAGGTTCGAATCCAGCCTCGGGCATGGATGTGTGTGCTGTCCTTAGGTTAGTTAGGTTTAAGTATTTCTAAGTTCTAGGGGACTGAAGACCTCAGATGTTAAGTCCCATAGAGCTCAGAGCCATTTGAACCATTTTGAGGCAGAGAACAATTGGAGCAGCGATATTTCCTCCTTGTTGGATCTAAGTCCGCGAACGTTCCATTAGAGAAGAGTCATGACGAGAAGGCGAGGAGGGAAAAAATGATTGGGTGTCGCCTCGGCTGCTGCCGATTTCCGGCCTTCGAAGACTCTCTGCTACAGGTTGCAGAGGCTGGAGAATTCTTAACCATGATATCTACAAAGGCATCAGACATTCTCCCTAGGTCGGTCTGCGGTGTCCAGGGCACAGGAAAATGGTTGGCGATCTGCAGCGGCGACACGTAGGTCTACTCGGTGAGGGTATCACGCAGCGATACCGTTGAAGACGATCTCCGAGTCAGCGAAGGAAAAGACCATTTATCTAATTTCTTGGAGCCTTTGCGGTTGGCAGATGACGAGTCAGATGTTTGTTGGCTGGAGGGACATAAAAGGTCTTCATGGGAGTATACCTTCTGTCCCTTCCGACCTGCTGGTTATGTGGCAGATGATTTCGCTGCGTGAGGTGAAAATTTAGGGGCTTGATGCACAGCTGGAGGAGAAGGAGATGGGAATGCTACATTGATACTGGGCGATTTTACAACCGCGGTGCTGAATTTGACGTCGCAAGTCCGGGAGGCCATGTCCTTCATGGAGCGATATGTAGGAAGAATGGTACAGTAAGTGCCAAATGGTAAAACACAGGATCTATGACTAGCCAACAGCTTGCGAGCGACAGGGTATGGCACTTCTTCTGTTTCCTTCACTCGGATCTTCTGGACGGCCCGCTCATCGAGATACATGGGACATTCTCTGGAGGAGGCTGCATGGTCACCGTCGCAATTGATACAGAGGGGAGAAGGAGGCGGAAATGGCTCTCGTTAGCATCCCTACCACAAGTTTCACATTTGGCCGGTTGTCGACAGGAAATTGGAGTGTGGTTGTAATGATGGCACTGGTAACAGCGCATCGGGATCAGAATGTACAGTCAGACTGTGATAACTTTATAGCTTTCTTTGATCTTCGATGGAAATACTACTCTATCAAACTTGATGAAAAGTGTGTGTGTAGGCACTAAGGATTTTTCATTACTTGATGGAATGCAGTGACGCCATGATCAGACACGTAAGACTGGATTTCTGTCTCAGTCAGACCATTGAGCAGCCTAGTGTAAAAAACACCATATGAAGGAATCAGCGGTCGATGGGCGTTGACATGATCAGGAGAGCCATGGAGGAGCGAAGCTGCAAGCCATTGTTGTGCTTGAGAATCAGAAGTGTATACAATAGCAAAGTGCCGTTGCATAAATGAGAGCAGGATTTCACAGAGCCACCAACTGCATCAACACTTTTCTGAACAATAAATGGAATTGCCTCAATAGAGGACTGATTGTCTTCAGTACATGAAGCCATGAGGAACTGAGGTCCCGGCGGGAGGGTCCTTGATTCGTTAACCTCATTCCGCTTATGTTTAGTAGACGTGGACTGAGAAGAAGACATTTGGTTCATTGCAAGAAAATCTTCCACGACTGCTATCGTCTCCGATGGCACGCTCCTTCCAACGGGGGACTCCCCTCCAATGGGGGCTCACCCGCCTTAGCTGATTGTTCACACCACAGGTTACACCTCCGAAACACCTGATAGAGGGGTCAATTGGCAATTTGGGAAGGTAGCATCTTTGGCTATCACCCCTCCCTAGGCCTGGCCTATACCAGCGGTACGTGCAAACCCTACCCGCAGACCCGGAGCTGGGAATTACGCGTTACCCTGTCATCTGTTACACTTCAGACGCGTGGGCTGGCCTTCAGGAGCGCATAGGGAGGAAGAAGAAAAAGAAGAACCTCAAACGCAAAAATGGAGGAAGGATAGAAGAGGAACGTAGAAAGATAAAAGAATGAAACAACAGTGAAGGGACTGTTTTGATGTCAGGCTACGGAAAATGCAGAACACATTCCCGAAAACATCCCAGACATGTTCCCAATGTTCCCAATGTATGTCAGTGCTGACACCGAAATATTGCAGAAAGTTCTGTCCCAGACCTTCAGCAGTTTGCAAAGCAAGAAAAATTCAGTACTGAGGGTAGAGTGCTGTATAGAAAGACTCTATGTGGTTTATGCCTAGTGACACCAGTGCAATTACGAAAGGAGATGTTGAAGCAGGCTCATGATTCACACAGTGGCCGCCAAGAAACGGAACACTGAGGCGTAGCCGGCCATGGTGGCCGAGCGGTTCTAGGCTCTACAGTCTGGAACCGCGCGACCACTACGGTCGCAGGTTCGTATCCTGCCTTGGGCATGCGCCCGGGTTCCCGGGTTCGATTCCCGGCGGGGTCAGGGATTTTCTCTGCCTCGTGAGGACTAGGTGTTGTGTGATGTCCTTAGGTTAGTTAGATTTAAGTAGTTCTAAGTTCTAGGGGACTGATGACCATAGATGTTAAGAACCATAGTGCTCAGAGCCAGAGCCTGCCTTGGGCATGGGTGTGTGTGATGTCCTTAGGTTAGTTAGGTTTAAGTAGTTCTAAGTTCTGGGGGACTGATGACCTCAGAAGTTAAGTCCCATAGTGCTCAGAGCCATTTGAACCATTTGGACTGAGACGTACAAAACTACTAGAGGAAGACACATGAGCAAGATGTGGAAAATTACGTCAAATATTGACTCTCATGCACGCAAAGAGCGGAACAACTCATCAAAAGGTTACATTACAGAGACTACCAAAGGCATATAAACCATTTCAGATGACATACTCAAACACCAGCAGGGAACCGTTATACACTAATGATTACTAATCATATCCCGCGTTTCGTGTCCTTGATTACCATATGTAACCTGCAGGCAGAAATAGTGTCAGAAGCAATGGTTAATCAATGGATGCTAAAGGTTGGAACATCAGTCAGAGTGGCCACAGAACAAGAAACCAATTTTACTTCAGGTGGAATAAAGCACCTGTCTCGACTGTTATGCATTAATAAACTCAAGACTAGTGTTTTTTTCTTCCTTTTTTGAATGGAGACTCCATCAGGAGCTGCATTTTTACCTTTGGTGTCACAAGTAGTCTTCTTTGACGTGTGTAGACAACAATTTTACTGCTTGTTTTTATGAGTCCACGGGGCTTTAATACTAACACTGATGATTGTCACGCAGTGACTGAAATCGATTTGAAACAGAAATAAAGATTTCTACTTCAATGCTGACCCTTTTTTTTTTGTTTTTAATTCAGGATTAATGTGCAACACTCATAGGCAAACGGATGAACTGAGAGAGTCCTCAGAACAATAGGACCAATGTTGAGTTACCGTGTCAGCAGTCAGTGACAAGGACGTCCTTTTCCCTTCCCATAACTAGTACCGCCAGATAATTGAAAAGGCTACAAAAGTGCAGAAGTGCGGATTTACACACATATATGGTTCTTCTTGAGCCTATCTCCTTTAGATCAATGTAAACCCTCTTCTGGAATATGTGTGTCAACAGTTCCCAATTTTTCAAAAAGGTTAGAAAGTACTGAGCGCCAAGCTATAAAGACGAACGCAAATTCTTTGAAACGACAGTAAGATTCCCATAATAAAAGAAGCAACATTACTAAAATATAATGTTGGAAAATGGATAAAGTTAACCAACCCTTATGTGCCAAAGAGGAAAACTAAAAATTTGTTATACACACTACTAAATTACGGAATTGGCATCAGCTGTTAATGTTAAATTACAATTCCCAACGCACACCACAGTAGTGCTCATAGGCTGTATTCTTCCATCTAAAGGAACCCTAGAGGCGCTGCCTCTACTCTAGTCAGCACATTCAGGTGGAGGAAGGAGGTGCTTGGAGAAATGGTTCAAATGGCTCTGAGCACTATGGGACTTAACATCTCAGGTCATCAGTCCCCTAGAACTTAGAACTACTTAAACCTAACTAACCAAAGGACATCACACACATCCATGCCCGAGGCAGGATTCTAACCAGCGACCGTAGTGGTCGCGCGGTTGCAGACTGTAGCGCCTAGAACCGCTCGGCCACAAACAGCCGGCGAGGTGCTTGGAGAAAAGGAAAGACAGTGAAAGGCCAACGGAGGGAAACAGGATACATCTGCAGTTACTCCGAGCCATTTCTATGCACTTATAACATTAGCAGTAACGATAAGCTAACAAGAGGATTCCAGCTTCGTTTAGGCCGTGGGAAAATTTCAATCAAGGACGAGAAGTAGCAGTGCCAACGTCACGCGTCGAGCTCAGCACGAAATGGAAAATGTGTACAGAGAGCCTCTTCATAGTAAGCCTATTGTGTTGTTGCAGAGTGGCAGAAGTCCTCCACGTACGTCCTCCGACGGTTCAATTCCGCGTCTGGCCATACTGATTTAGGTTTCCGTGTTTTCCCTAAATCGCAAAAGGCAAATGCTGGGATGGTTCCTTTGAAAGGGCACTGCCGACTTCCTTCCCCATCCTTCCCTAATCCGATGAGACCGATGACCTCACTATCTGGTCTCCTTCCCCAAACAATCCAACCCAGGTACGCCCTCTAAATGGCGGCATATTATTCACGCATCAGCCGGACGTAGTAAGTCAGATCATCAGTGGACACTACGAAAGGACATTAATGTATGGAGAACGGAAAATGAAATTCTACAGTTGGATGATAACTTTGGCTGTAACTCTTGATGAAGATCCAGGCAAGGTTCAACAATACGCAAGAAGAAACTAGTTGCTGTAATCATCTTTTACATAGTTACAGAGACAGCTACGTTAAACTAGAGAGTTAGTCCCACGAGTACGACGAAAAGTGGTTATCTCAGTGCAGGTGATCGAATTCTGAAAAGTGTTTTCGGTGGGGCTGATGTAGAGATCTTGGAAAATATCAATTAGTCTTTACAGTAGGTATAGGTGGTAGTAGAAGACAACCAGGGAGCCATGGACAAACAGACCGCAAAGTTCGCCAGTCCAAATAAGGTCTAGTAACGAAAACTAAACAAATTGGTTCAAATGGCTCTGAGCACTATGGGACTTAACTTCTGAGGTCATCAGTCCCCTAGAACTTAGAACTAGTTATACCTAACTAACCTAAGGACATCACACACAGCCATGTCCGAGGCAGGAATCGAACCTGCGACCGTAGCGGTCGCGCGGTTCCAGACTGTAGCGCCCAGAAAACTAAACAGCTACGCTCTTTGGCCATCCTGCTCGTTACCCACATTTGGACATCAGCAGATACCAACAATCATGGCTCAGGTATATCTAGGGACTGTCTGGATGACGTAGACACACAGCTAACGATTGTGAAGCTCCTTTACAATCTCATGGATAGTATTACCCACATACCACCAAACTCAACGAAGCGCTGTTACACGCTGTCTGCAGTGGTTTACCGAGTCTCCTACCCATGGATCAGTTCCTAGAAAGGTTACATTAGTTTCAAGCAGAATTACCAGCGCCACATTATTACTGACACCAGTTGCAGGAGAATTTTTATCGCTATAAAATCACATGGACACCATTACTAGAACACTAGAGTATACCCTACTGGAAATTATTCAAATACAAATACCACTAACTTTCAGAGATTACGGATTTGAGTGATACCTCCAAGCTTATCCAGTGGCCTGGGAACCCTGCAAAAGTTTGTAAATCTGAAAGTACAGGAAATACAATCAGTAACTCCGGACTGACAGTCTCTATGCCCCGCTCTCCACGTAAGAATTACTGCACTGCCGCAATGGCCAAATCATCTGCTCTACAAAATGGGTACACACTGTCCACGTTTCGTGTGAGTTCACCCTGTTCTGCTCCCAAAAATCTGCGACATAATGTCCCAAGGAGGTACTCACAGACAAAATGGAATTCTTCCAAAAGAAAGGATTCCATTGGTTATACTACGTGTCAAACACAATGGTAATCACCAACAAGGACACTGTAGTGACACACAGGAACAAGGGTTATGTATCAGTTGCACTCGGTGCGGTGTTTTGCGGACCAGACTTCCGACTACCCGCCTACATCACCGGAACCACCACCCTAAATATCACTCACACATTTATATTCGAACCACCCTTTCTACATCTACATCTACATCCATACTCCGCAAGACACCTGACGGTGTGTGGCGGAGGGTACTTTGAGTACCTCTATCGGTTCTCCCTTCTATTCCAGTCTCGTATTGTTCGTGGAAAGAAAGATTGTCGGTATGCCTCTGTGTGGGCTTTAATCTCTCTGATTTTATCCTCATGGTCTCTTCGCGATATATACGTAGGAGGGAGCAATATACTGCTTGACTCCGCGGTGAAGGTATGTTCTCGAAACTTCAACAGAAGCCCGTACCGAGCTACTGAGCGTCTCTCCTGCAGAGTCTTCCACTGAGGTTTCTCTATCATCTCCGTAACGCTTTCTCGATTACTAAATGAACCTGTAACGAAGCGCGCTGCTCTCCGTTAGATCTTCTCTATCTCTTCTATCAACCCTATCTGGTACGGATCCCACACTGGTGAGCAGTATTCAAGCAGTGGGCGAATAAGTGTACTGTAACCTAGTTCCTTTGTTTTCGGATTGCATTTCCTTAGGATTCTTCCAATGAATCTCAGTCTGTCATCTGCTTTACCGACGATCAACTTTATATGATCAATCCATTTTAAATCACTCGTAATGCCTACTCCCATATAATTTATGGAATTAACTGCTTCCACCAGTTGCTGACCTGCTATATTGTAGCTAAATGACAAAGGATCTTTCTTTCTATGTATTTGCAGCACATTACACTTGTCTACATTGAGATTCAATTGCCATTCCCTGTACCATGCGTCAGTTCGTTGCAGATCCTCCTGTATTTCAGTACAATTTTCCATTGTTACAACCTCTCGATATACTACAGCATCATCCGCGAAAAGCCTCAGTGTACTTCCGATGTTATCCACCAGGTCATTTATGCATATCGTGAATAGCAACGGTCCTACGACACTCCCCTGCTGATTCCTATAGAGCAGATTTCTAGCCTCCAGAAAAGTCATTATACTCGAACATAGTGCGTGTTCCAAAATTCTACAACTGATCGACATTAGAAATATAGGTCTATAGTTCTGCACATCTGTTCAACGTCCCTTCTTGAAAACGGGGATGACCTGTGCCCTTCTCCAATCCTTTGGAACGCTACGCTTTTCTAGAGACCTACGGTACACCGCTACAAGAAGGGGCGCAAGTTCCTTCGCGTACTCTGTGTAAAATCGAACTGGTATCCCATCAGGTACAGCGGCCTTTCCTCTTTTGAGCGATTTTAATTGTTTTTCTGTCCCTCTGTCATTTATTTCGATATCTACCATTTTGTCACCTGTGCGACAATCTAGAGAAGGAACAACAGTGCAGTCTTCCTCTGTGAAACAGCTTTGGAAAGACATTTAGTATTTTGGCCTTTAGTCTGTCATCCTCTGTTTCAGTACCATATTGGTCACAGAGTGTCTGGACATTTTGTTTTGACCCGCTTACCGCTTTGACATAAGACCAAAATTTTTTAGGATTTTCTGCGAAGTCAGTACATAGAACTCTACTTTCGAATTCATTGAACGCCTCTCGCATAGCCCTCCTCACACTACATTTCCCTTTGCGTAATGTTTGTTTGTCCGCAAGACTTTGGCTATGTTTATGTTTGCTGTGAAGTTCCCTATGCTTCCGCAGTAGCTTTCTAACTCAGTTGCTGTACCACGGTGGCTCTTTTCCATCTCTTACGATCTTGTTTGGCACATACTCATCTAATGCATATTGTACGATGGTTTTGAACTTTGTCCACTGATCCTCAACACTATCTGTACTTGGGATAAAACTTTTGTGTTGAGCCGTCAAGTACTCTGAAATATGCTTTTCGTCACTTTTGCTACCTTTTTTAGTATTTCTATTTACGGCTGAAATCATCGATGCAGTAACCGCTTTATGATCGCTGATTCCCTGTTCTCCGTTAACTGTTTCAAATATTTCGGGTCTGTTTGTCACCGGAAGGTCAAATATCTTATCACCACGAGTCGGTTCTTTGTTTAACTGGTCAAGGTAGTTTCCAGATAATGCACTTAAAAAAATTTCACTGGATTCTTTGTCCCTGCCACCCGTTATAAACGTTTGAGTTTCCCAGTCTATATCCGGCAAATTAAAATCTCCACCCAGAACTATAACATGGTCGGGAAATCTACTCGAAATATTTTCCAAATTTTGCTTCAGGTGCTGTGCCACAACAGCTGCTGAGCGAGGGGGCCTATAGAGACATACAATTACCATGTTTGAGCCTGCTTTAACCGTGACCTTTACCCAAATTATTTCACATTTCGGATCTCCGTCAATTTCCTTCGATACTATTTCAGTTTTTATCGCTATAAACACGCCCTCCCCTTCACTGTCCAACCTGTCTCTGCGGTATACAATCCAATCTGAGTTTAGAATTACATTACTGTTTACGTCTGGTTTCAGCAAACTTTCTGTCCCTAGTGCTATGTGGGCACTGTGACCGTTTGTTTATTAATGAGAGCAGTTCTGGGACCTTTCTATAGACGCTCCTGCAGTTTGCTATTACCATATTAATATTGTTATTCCCTGTTGCGTTTGGCCTACTACTACCTTGTCGCGTCTCAGGAGTCGTCTTGTCGGGCCTAGGGAGGGAATTCTTTAACCTAAAAAACCCACATGTGCACTCCATACGTCCCTTTGGGACACTATCTTCTGGAAACCTGAGCCACTTCAGTACTTTAGACCCTCGCCTCCCTAGAGAAGATGCTAGCACCACTAAATGACCACATATCAGTGGAACACGTACTACACCATATGAACAGGCACTGTACAGAACATCACCGTCAATTCATAAACATAGGAACCACAACCTTAGATGCTCGCGTACTCTTAACCATAATAGCTATCACTTCAAGCGTAGAGTTGTCCAAATTCCATCATAAATCCTACAAACCGTCAGTCCATGGGCACCTACCAGTAATATTGTTATCAATTAGGAATTGACTGAGAAAAAAGGACGGAGCAAAACATGAACCAAAAATTCTATGCGTGTGCCAAATACTAGTGAAATAGCAAAGGAAGAGCAAATAGTATAAAGTAACTTGTGACACTGTGAATGAAGTAGAGGGCACAAAATTTAAATAGGTGTAAATATATCAGTGCTTATGTTGCAGCCAGTTCACAAGCAGGGAATTGGTGGACTGAATTTTCCTAGGAGGAAGTAAATGTATTAACACGGGCCACAGCAACAGCCAAGTGTTTATGTTGCACATTAGCGAGCACCGTCATCAGGTGCCATCATGGCCCCCAACAGAGGCTGGCCGCTTTTGCATTTCAACCTACTGCTGTGTGTCGTAAGCCGCGCCTAGGGCTTTCGCCCCGTCCGAGACCCTTCCGCAGGACGCAGAAACAGCGGCATTCGAACCACTCGTCGTCATACAGCTGGACTATCGAAGACGTCCAGTCTGTACCAAATAACGTCGTACCGATGACGCAGCCGCCACCACCATTGCTGGGCCTTTAATTTTTGATCAGTGCCTAACCACATGGGCTCATGGCAGCTCTGCACTCTGTCGCTTTTGTGGATCCACGACTCTGGGAACCAGCCGTGTTCGCATTTACCGAGGTTCAGTCTGCGTATTGCTTCACCTTGAGCTACTGGGGCAAGCATCAGGCAGCCGTATTTTGTGGAACAATAGTCTTAGCCGGTTGGTTACTCGAGACATCTACTGACACAGCAACGGCGTCCTCGGTAGGTGCTTGATACGCCTGGATGGTCTACTGCGCAGTTCCATGTTCAACAACGTACGATGAACGGTGTTCTCCAAAACACTTGTGCGTGCGTCAGCATTGTGCTGTTTTGGCAGATATGACACAAATCACCATCTATCCTACTTTACAGAGCAGACATACCTAAGACTCCCACGTTTTGTGAAGAGTTACGGAAGTCCAACCATTTAGTGCCGCCGGCCGCGGTGGCCGTGCGGTTCTGGCGCTGCAGTCTGGAACCGCGGGAATGCTACGGTCGCAGGTTCAAATCCTGCCTCGGGCATGGGTGTGTGTGACGTGCTAAGGTTACTTAGGTTTAAGTAGTTCTAAGTTCTATGGGACTGATGACCTCAGATGTTAAGACCCATAGTGCTCAGAGCCATTTTTTGAACCTTGCTTACTGGAAAATAAAAAGTACTTAAACTGAGCAGGCTATAAATTGGAAAATGAAAGTTATTTTGCGCATTCACTCACGAACAACACTGGACAGAAAAGGGATACCACTGAACATGAATCCAAAAGCTACACTAATGAACGGAAAGAAAATAATTAACAGTCGCCAGCCCACTAGGGCAATTTACATCCAAAATCCTGTACAAGATGATGGGAAAGAAAGACATGTATTATCAAACACTGACGTGGCAAGTGAAGGTTGTCACGTTTTTTGACACAAATTTTAAGTGAGTGTGTAATGATAAAGAAAACTGAAAAGTCAGTCTTACGTTATGTTTGGCACTAAATTTTGACGAAGGCAATCGAGTAATGATTTGAAAATATGTAATTAAACTGTATGATAAAATTGAACTTCGTTACGTGAACAATGACTTTCAGTGACCTCATCATAACGTCATCAAAGAAATTTAGAAAAAAAGCAAGCACTTTTTTCTTTGCCATTACTTATTTTGCAAATTGGATTTCATATTATTGTCTGAACAATTGAGCCTTTTTTAATGACTTGAACACAATTAAATACTAGAATACGTACCACACAAAACAGTCATGTGCTCCAGGCTATGTGTAAAATAGATAAAACTTCTGCACTCTTAATTTGTGCATTTTCTTTAGATTTGGAATTTTTCCAGTGATACATTTTCAAACTTGAAAAATGAAATTGCTTTACTTTAGTCATATACTGAAACCACTGTTGTACAACAGTTAGTTGAAAGTAGACTGAGGCTAAAATTCTTAAAAGTGAAATTATTCATTGATAAACTGGCTGTAACTATTCAATTTATTTCTTATGACACTCAGTTAGCATTTAAGGAAAAAAAGGTACAAGGATCCTGCTTGGTAACAATGTGTGCTGGCATTGAGGACACAATCGCCCTGAGTGTAACTGATTATTATTTAAATAAATTTTATCAATCAAATCACATTCAGTTGTGCTGCTGGGTTAGCCGTTAATACTTTCTGACAATGAACAGTCTTACTTGAGTGCTGTGCATACGACGAAACTAGGAGACGACGATGAAACTGTGTTGCTGGAAGTGCTGCTGCTGTTGAAAACGGCAGTAGCATCCTGTGGAGGCACGGTTAATTACAGGAACAGGCAGTCGTAATTAATACAGCCTCTTATTCCCGTCCAATGTCCGTACTCCTGCTACTAGACATCTGGCCGGCGGGCGTACATGATGCCACCGAAAATGGTGCTCTCTACTGCGAGAGCGTTAACACCACACTTCCGCACACTACAAGCGCTGGAACCCGTCTCTATCGTTCTCTCTACGCGCTCCGCGCAACAAGTCCCTACCCAAAGATTTTACAACGCACAAGCACTGCTGTTATCGTTGCTAGTCGATGCAAATAACAATTCCTTTGACTTTTTCCCTGAGCTTATAAGTTTCACAGTAGAACCCAGATAAATACAATGAAATGTCAACAGACTTTTACCTAAATGTACACATAAAGTGAACCAGTGTCCTTACTTATTAAAAGAAAGCATCTAAATTACAAATATTTACATAAAATTCAGAAAAGAAACTATACATCGGTAGCAGGTGCCATACATCCTACATTTTCGGTGTTACATGTGCCCCACATTTCATGACCTTTTTTTCAGAGGGAAACAAATTCAGGGAATCTCCTAAAATCTAAACAAACGGAAATGCAGGTGCATGCAGTTAAACAATTTTGTATGCATAAAATCCAATAATCGTTGGGTTATCAGTTTGAATTATTATTGCAGTTATGTAGGGGACACGTTATTTGCATATGTAAAATAAATAAAACTTCTGAACTCTTAATTTGTGCATTTTCTTTAGATTTGGAATTTTTCCAGTGATACATTCTCAATATTGAAAAATGAAATTGCTTTACTTTAGTCATATACTGAAACCACTGTTGTACAACAGTTAGTTGAAAGTAGACTGAGGCTAAAATTCTTAAAAGTGAAATTATTCATTTTAAATCGACAGTATTACGCACACCTAACAGCTTGCCAGATTTAAGAAAAGCTAAACTGTAAGCGTTAGTATGAGGTATACTGTAAATCTCAAATGGTCCATTGTAAATTAACTAAAATTTTGAAATTTAATGATCGATCTCGCTCGAAATTTGGTGTGCTTTAACGAGTACAAGATCGCCAATAGCAAATTTGACAAACCGCGCTTTCGCGTCATGACGCCGTAATCCCGCTTCAGCGTTCTTTTTCATCATTTCTCGTAGGTGTTCTTTCTTTACTTCAAGGTTAATATCAACTCTCGGAAGGAAATCAATCATTTCTTCCACTAAACTTTTAGACTTATGGTCTAATAGTATTTCTTCCGGAGTGTAGCCCGTGGATTCATGCGCCAAGGCGTTAATTATTTTCTGAATTCACAGACGTAATTGCCCAACGATCAGTGGTTGTGGTAACGATACGTTCGGAAAAGCCGACCTAATTCATGCATGTACCGTGCCGCAGGATTCCCGCTCGGGCAATAGGCTGAGATGTGTATGACTTCAATTCCATTGCTTTTCATTCCTTCATTCCATAATTTGGAAGTAAATTGCGCTCCGTTATCGGACTAAACCGCTTTTGGTTTGCCGACGTGCACAAAGTAATCATTAACAAATCTGCTATAAACCGCTCTAGCTGTTGCCTTTCTTACCTGATATAACTTTATGAACTTAGAAAATGTTTCCGGCACGACTAATATGTAAGCGAAATTCCCTGAAGTCTTGGGCAGTGGACTATAGAGGTCCGTACAAACCAAATCCAGCACATCGTTAGGTCTTACGCTCTGCATAGGGCCACGGTTCGTGGAATTCGTTACCGTCACCCTCTGGCACTCATCACATTTCTTTATTCTTTCAGAAACACCTTTTTGCATATTATTGAAATTACAACTTCCGCTAGCTTTTCAGTGCACTTCTGTGGTCCGCAATGACCACAAACTAAATGATAGTAGTCAATTATCTCTGTGACGTACTTGGCTGGCCAAGTTATTGCTATCTTCACCTTTACGTGTGTACAAGGTGTTGTTGTTGTGGTCTTCAGTCCTCAGACTGGTTTGATGCAGCTCTCCATGCTACTCTATCCTGTGCAAGCTTTTTCATCTCCCAGTACCTACTGCAACCTACATCCTTCTGAATCTGCTTAGTGTATTCATCTCTTGGTCTCCCTCTACGATTTTTACCCTCTACGCTGCCCTCCAATACTAAATTGGTGATCCCTTGATGCCTCAGAACATGTCCTACCAACCGATCCCTTCTTCTGGTCAAGTTGTGCCACAAACTTCTTTCCTCCCCAATCCTATTCAGTACTTCCTCATCAGTTATGTGATCTACCCATCTAATCTTCAGCATTCTTCTGTAGCACCACATTTCAAAAGCTACTATTCTCTTCTTGTCCAAACTATTTATCGCCCATGTTTCACTTCCATACATGGCTACACTCCATACAAATACTTGCAGACTTCCTGACACTTAAATCTATACTCGATGTAAACAAATTTCTCTTCTTCAGAAACGCTTTCCTTGCCACTGCCTGTCTACATTTTATATCCTCTCTACTTCGACCATCATCAGTTATTTTGCTCCCCAAATAGCAAAACTCCTTTACTACTTTAAGTGTCTCATTTCCTAATCTGATTCCCTCAGCATCACACGACTTAATTCGACTACATTCTATTATCCTCGTTTTGCTTTTGTTGATGTTCCTCCTTTCAAGACACTGTCCATTCCATTCAACTGCTCTTCCAAGTCCTTTGCTGTGTCTGACAGAATTACAATGTCATCGGCGAACCTCAAAGTTTTTATTTCTTCTCCATGGATTTTAATACCTGCTCCGAATTTTTCTTTTGTTTCCTTTACTGCTTGCTCAATATACAGATTGAATAACATCGGGGAGAGGCTACAACCCTGTCTTACTCCCTTCCCAACCACTGCTTCCCTTTCATGTCCCTCGACTCTTATAACTGCCATCTGGTTTTTGTACAAATTGTAAATAGCCTTTCGCTCCCTGTATTTTACCCCTGCCACCTTTAGAATTTGAAAGAGAGTATCCCAGTCAACATTGTCAAAAGCTTTCTCTAAGTCTACAAATGCTAGAAACGTAGGTTTGCCTTTTCCTCATCTTTCTTCTAAGATAAGTCGTAAGGTCAGTATTGCCTCACGTGTTCCAGTATTTCTACGGAATCCAAACTGATCTTCCCCGAGGTCGGCTTCTACCAGTTTTTCCATTCGTCTGTAAGGAATTCGTGTTAGTATTTTGCAGCTGTGGCTTATTTAACTGATTGTACGGTAATTTTCACATCTCTCAACACCTGCTTTCTTTGGGATTGCAATTATTATATTCTTCTTGAAGTCTGAGGTATTTCGCCTGTTTCATACATCTTGCTCACCAGATGGTAGAGTTTTGTCAGGACTGGCTCTCCCAAGGCCCTCAGTAGTTCCAATGGAATGTTGTCTACTCCGGGGGCCTTGTTTCGACTCAGGTCTTTCAGTGCTCTGTCAAACTCTTCACGCAGTAACGTATCTCCCATTTCATATTCATCTACATCCTCTTCTATTTCCTCTAGTACATCGCCCTTGTATAGACCCTCTATATACTCCTTCCACCATTCTGATTTCCCTTCTTTGCTTAGAACTGGGTTTCCATCTGAGCTCTTGATGTTCATGCAAGTGGTTCTCTTATCTCCAAAGGTCTCTTTAATTTTCCTGTAGGCAGTATCTATCTTCCCTAGTGAGATAAGCCTCTACATCCTTACATTTGTCCTCTAGCCATCCGTGCTTAGCCATTTTGCACTTCCCGTCGATCTCATTTTTGAGACGTTTGTATTCCTTTTTGCCTGCTTCATTTACTGCATTTTTATATTTTCTCCTTTCATCAATTAAATTCAATATTTCTTCTGTTACCCAAGGATTTCTACTAGCCCTCGTCTTTTTACCTACTTGATCCTCTGCTGCCTTCACTACTTCATCCCTCAAAGCTACCCATTCTTCTTCTACTGTATTTCTTTCCCCCATTTCTGTCAATTGTTCCCTTATGCTCTCCCTGAAACTCTGTACAACCTCTGGTTCTTTCAGTTTATCCAGGTCCCATCTCCTTAAATTCCCACCTTTTTGCAGGTTTTTCAGTTTTAATCTACAGGTCATTACCAATAGATTGTGGTCAGAGTCCACATCTGCCCCTGGAAACGTCTCACAATTTAAAACCTGGTTCCTAAATCTCTGTCTTACCATTATATAATCTATCTGATACCTTTTAGTATCTCCAGGCTTCTTCCACGTATACAACCTTCTTTCATGATTCTTAAACCAAGTGTTAGCTATGATTAAGTTGTGCTCTGTGCAAAATTCTACCAGGCGGCTTCCTCTTTCATTTCTTAGCCCCAATCCATATTCACCTACTACGTTTCCTTCTCTCCCTTTTCCTACTACCGAATTCCAGTCACCCATGACTATTAAATTTTCATCACCCTTCACTATCTGAATAATTTCTTTTATTTCATCATACATTTCTTCGTCATCTGCAGAGCTAGTTGGCATATAAACTTGTACTACTGTAGTAGGTGTGGGCTTCGTATCTATCTTGGCCACAATAATGCGTTCACTATGCTGTTTGTAGTAGCTTATCCGCATTCCGATTTTCCTATTCATTATTAAACCTACTCCTGCATGACCCCTATTTGATTTTGTGTTTATAACCCTGTAGTCACCTGACCAGAAGTCTTGTTCCTCCTGCCACCAAACTTAACTAATTCCCACTATATCTATCTTTAACTTATCCATTTCCTTTTTTAAATTTTCTAACCTACCTGCCCGATTAAAGGATCTGACATTCCACGCTCCGATCCATAGAACGCCAGTTTTCTTTCTCCTGATAACGACATCCTCTTGAGTAGTCCCCGCCCAGAGATCCGAATGGGGGACTGTTTTACCTCCGGAATATTTTACCCAAGAGGACGTCATCATCATTTAATCATACAGTAAAGCTGCATGCCCTCGGGAAAAATTACGGCCGTAGTTTCCCTTTGCTTTCAACCGTTCGCAGTACCAGCACAGCAATGCTGTTTTGGTTATTGTTACAAATCCAGATCAGTCAATCATCCAGACTGTTGCCCCTGCAACTACTGAAAAGGCTGCTGCCCCTCTTTAAGAACCACACGTTTGTCTGGCCTCTCAACAGATACCCCTCCGTTGTGGTTGCACCTACGGTACGGCTGTCTGTACCGCTGAGGCACGCAAGCCTCCCCACCAACGGCAAGGTCCATGGTTCATGGGGGGGATGTACAAGGTATGGTAATATATTTTGTAATACTTTCTCAGTTTCTCCCCTTCTCTACTGTTTTCGTCATGCTTGCTCTTATCAATTATTAGACAGTCGTCCTCGTTTTGATGATAACGCATGATTTTACAGATCCTCTCTACTCTTTTACGACCTTCTACATCTTGAAAGTGGTACAATTTCAGTACGCCTTCAGACTCGTCCTCCACAAGCCGATGATTGGTTACAGGCAAGCATGACAGCGCGTCTGATCCTGTCACGTAACGAATGTCATAGTAAAACTGTTGCAAGAAAAGGGACCACCGTGTCAGTATTTCATGCAGTAAACGACAATCCTTTAGATAAGTGAGAGCCTTGTGATCCGTGTGAATTATCACCTTTCGGTCCCACAAATAACCTTTAAATTTTCTGAAACCTCATACGATAGCGAGACATTCTTTCTCAGATATCGTATAGTTTCGCTCAAATTTCGTCAACGTTCGGTTTGCGAACGCGACTGTTCTGTGTTCTTTATTTTCTCCTTCTCGTACCTCTTGAAACAATTCTACTCCTAAGCCATAAGCCATAAGAGTCGAGGGACATGAAAGGGAAGCAGTGGTTGGGAAGGGAGTAAGACAGGGTTGTAGCCTCTCCCCGATGTTGTTCAATCTGTATATTGAGCAAGCAGTAAAGGAAACAAAAGAAAAATTCGGAGTAGGTATTAAAATTCATGGAGAAGAAATAAAAACTTTGAGGTTCGCCGATGACATTGTAATTTTGTCAGAGACAGCAAAGGACTTGGAAGAGCAGTTGAATGGAATGGACAGTGTCTTGAAAGGAGGATATAAGATGAACATCAACAAAAGCAAAACAAGGATAATGGAATGTAGTCTAATTAAGTCGGGTGATGCTGAGGGAATTAGATTAGGAAATGAGACACTTAAAGTAGTAAAGGAGTTTTGCTATTTGGGGAGCAAAATAACTGATGATGGTCGAAGTAGAGAGGATATAAAATGTAGGATGGCAATGGCAAGGAAAGCGTTTTTGAAGAAGAGAAATTTGTTAACATCCAGTATTGATTTAAGTGTCAGGAAGTCATTTCTGAAAGTATTCGTATGGAGTGTAGCCATGTATGGAAGTGAAACATGGACGATAAATTGTTTGGACAAGAAGAGAATAGAAGCTTTCGAAATGTGGTGCTACAGAAGAATGCTGAAGATTAGATGGGTAGATCACGTAACTAATGAGGAAGTATTGAATAGGATTGGGGAGAAGAGAAGTTTGTGGCACAACTTGACCAGAAGAAGGGATCGGTTGGTAGGACATGTTCTGAGGCATCAAGGGATCACCAATTTAGTATTGGAGGGCAGCGTGGAGGGTAAAAATCGTAGAGGGAGACCAAGAGATGAATACACTAAGCAGATTCAGAAGGATGTAGGTTGCAGTAGGTACTGGGAGATGAAAAAGCTTGCACAGGATAGAGTAGCATGGAGAGCTGCATCAAACCAGTCTCAGGACTGAAGACCACAATAACAACAACAAGCCATAATTAGACGAATCCGTTCCCCTATGAAATGGCAACGAAAGATCAGGATGGTACAACATGTTATTCTGTAGTAATCCATTTTTCAATCTTTCAAATGCCGTCTGACACTCGTCAGTCCACACAAATGGCGTATTTTTTCACTAGTTGTTCAGGTTTGGATCGTTGAACGCATGCCCCCGCACGAACTTGCGATAGAATCCTAAGAGCCCTAGGAAACTCTTTGACTGTTTCCTAGTCTTCGGCGGACGACAGTTCTTTATTGCCTCCACTTTCTGTGGATCTTCAGTTATACCCTCTGTTGTCACAATGTGACCAATAACATTCAGTTCTTTCTTCACAAACTCACACTTCCTCAGTTTCAGTATCATTCCACCTTTGCGTAACACAGTGAAAACTTCAACTAACAATTCTTAATGTTCTCGCCACGACGAATTCACCAGCAGCAAATCGTCCACGTACACTGTCAGTTTTGAGCTCGGGCAGTGCCTAACACCTTATCTAGGACCCTGATAAAAACAGAAACAGATATATTCATGCCGAATGGCACTATCTTGTACTGATAACATCGGCCTGCATATAAAAACACCATATACTTCTTATACTCCTCTTCTACAGCTATTTGCCAGTACCCAGCTGCGAGGTCGAGGCTAGTCATAAACTGTACATTGTGAAATTTTTGCAGTATCTATTTCATACTTTCTGGTCTATCCATCTCACTCTGAACGACCTTGTTCAACGTGTGTGCGTCTGTCACAATCCTGACAGTACCATCTCTCTTTCCTACTATTACTGAGGGATTGTTATAGGGGCTGATACTCCTCTCTATAACATTCCATTCTAACAGCCAATCTCTCTCTTGTTGGACAGCCTCCTTCTTGGATAGCGGTACCGCATATAGTCTTACAAAAAATGGTTCATGTGGTATTACATTTAACTTGCATTGATACCCAGTAACAAGCCCAGGTTTATTTGAAAACACTTTCTTGTTTCTCATTTTTACGTCATATAGGTCTAGATTTTGTTCAGGCGGGGCGTTTCGCAATCTGGTTACAATGCTCTCTAATTAGTCTTCCAAACAACTGTCGATGTTCATATTGCGGATACCGTAGTATTCCGTTTTTCTGCCTAAACCAATCTCATTAAGACATGTAACAAGATGAATAGGTTTGTATTCACTACTCAGATCGTCAATCGTTTCGTCAAAACTCACATTTACTTCGGTCTCGTCTTTGTAGATGCACTTCATGGTCTTATTACTGTAGTTAATACTTGCGCGATATTTTAACAACCAATCTAAACCCACAATAATATCGGTGCACAGATCTGGCACGACGACAAATTCCTGTTCGAATGGTTCTCCTTGAATCTTAAAACATACAAATATTTGCTTTGTTTTCGGTTTACTATTTCTTCCGGTAGTACCGATTATTTTGATTCCTATTACTGGCAGTACTACTATTTCTGGTTTATCTTTCAGTAATTCAAAAGTTATTTCCGACATAGCGCTTAGCTCTGCCCCTGTATCAATTAAAATTTGCATTTGTCGGCCGTACAAATTAACGGGCACTACAATCTGTCTATACCTGCCATTATAAATGGTTTGGTCTTCCTACAACAAATCCTCATCTGTCTCCAGGTCGTTCCAGAAAAATCCGTCCGGTTCCGATGCCGACAGCGGTTTATCCAACGGTGTTCTAATTCTTTGTGTTTGCACGTTTTTTATCTCTGTTTGTCTGTTATGCGGTAGTTGAACTTGTTTTGATCTCATCTCCGTAATCTTACTATCAATTTAATCAATTAATGAACTTTGTTTAACCAATGGTTCGCTAATTGTCACGTCAGGTAGGTATTCTTCGGAAAGATCGCTGTCATCTTCCGAGATTTTTGGAGAAAAGTGCTCTGTTATCTCTTCTATCTCATCTCCCGAACTTACGCAACCCTCATCACTCTCATCTGACTGTATAACGTCAGGTTTTATCTCGTAGATATTGTAATCTACGTGGCTTTCAATTAGTTGTACCTGGTAATTATCGCCAAATTCATCTCGCCCCTCCTCGTAACATCAGCCTCTGTTTTCAATAGAACTAGAGTCAGTGGGGTTGGCTACTTTAAAAACTTCATTTGGACTAGCCTGCCGTTCATGTACAGAGGTTTCCGTTTCAAAAACACTAATTTCTTGCGGGCTGAGAAGCGTCAATTTCTGTCCGCTCTCCCCATTAGCACACCTCCCATACAATTCTCCATAACTTTTCAGTTCGTCGTACATTAAACCGAACTGACCCAACCACACCTCCTGCTCGATTACAGAAACTTTATTCGAGATCGGCTCTATTACTTCCGCTGGCTCCTCACACTCTATTGAAACTTGCCTAACCGTTGTTGCTTTAACAGCGGCCGCTTCCTTCTCCTCTACCGGTACACTATTATTATTACTTTTACTAGCAGTGACAGATGCGTCGACTGCCGTTTCCCGCTCAGTTACCATTACTCTAAGTGCATCGCTCTCTTTACTCTCTCGCACATTCTTCAATCGCTGAGTTATCCTTTCGGATTTATCATAGCGGTATTATCTAGGTTTTCGTTTGGGCCGCCAAGATCTCCCACGACCGGTGGGTCCCTAACCGACGCGGCTAGTTGGTTCCCTGACTAATTCCGACAGACCTGTTGCTACCAGGCTGCCGTGCTGTATCATTCCGCTCCTGTCTACTACCATTCCTCCAAGGACCACGTACCATATTTACTTGATACTGGCCACTATCATTTCTACAGTTGTGGTTATTGTTACCATGACCATTATTGGTATAGTGCTGTGGATTGTTATTACCATGGTGGTTGCTACCATTATTGCCATGGTTATTGTTATTGTTTACTGCATTTATTTTTCTCTTGTCCGTTCTTGATTCCGGCAATACCCTTTCACAATTTTTAATGAAGTCGATAGCGTGCAGTCCACCCTGCTTTTTGAGGGGATCGAAACGCTCCACCTTCGCTATTATTTCTGCGCTATGTGCGTGGTAATCGTTTCTCTAACTCATTTATCATTGTAACTACTTGGCAAGTGGTAACTGATAACATTTCCATCTCCTGCTTCCTTTCATTACTCACAACCGATTGTCTATTTACTTTAGCACCTGCGTCGTATACTAAAGTCTGTAAACTCGTTATTTTCCCTACATCCTCTTCTGGAGCTACTTTCACTTTTTCAGCTACCAGTCTCTGTTCGATCCTTCCTACTTCAGTTCCGAAACGACTATTTATGTCTCCTATCTTTGTTTGGGGTTCGTCTGTGTCACGCTTCAGATTACCGATTTCGATACTCAATGCTACTACTTCTGCTCAAATTTTATCTACCTTTGTATTAACAATTCCTATATTACCGTTAACAGTTTTAATTGATTTATTCTGGTCATCTATCCTTGCTGATTGGGCATCCATTTTACTGATGGACAAACTGAAGAAATCTTGCATATTTCCGAAAATCACAGGTTGCAACACCAGTTCTGTCTTAACAGATCCCTCGTATCCGCCATCAATACGTTCTGTTTTACTTTTTATTCAGTATTCCGTAGCATTTGCAAGTGCCTGGAACTCTATTTCTGCCATTGTTCGATTTTCAGCAGCATCGTCTGTGATGCTAGCTGCCGAACTCTGAACAGTGGGTCCCGCTTCCTGGGTCGTGCATTGTTCGACCGATTGTTCCGCATTTGGTACAATCAGATTACTCATTTCGCCCAATTTATTCATGTTGCCAAGTTTGCTGATTACTGTGAAATTTAAATGTGCAGCTTTTTTCTGTCACTCACTGTTATTTTAAGTGAACTACTTTGTTTGTAGCAACAAGTTATTATTCGCTACAAAACTGCACAATGCAAATTCGTGCCCAGAACAATAAAAAACTGATACGGTCCTGTCACAGTCGCCACGTGTAACTTCCCTCTTACTAATCGGCCTCTCCTGCTTGCGATATAAAATATGACTGTGGATGGCATGTATGCATAATGGATTTTTTCTAATTGGATAAGGCTATCTTTCCCGAAGAAGTGATAGCGATAAGTGGGAGAAAAGTGTACAACCGACCCTTCTGATGGAAAGTATACTAAAAATAAAACGTAATTAAACCGAACACGGCTATAATTTGGAAAATGAGAGTTATTCTGTGCATTCACTCACGAACAACACTGGACAGTAAAGGGATACCACTGAACATGAATCCAAAAGCAACACTAATGAACTAAAAGGAAATAATTAATAGTCGCCAGCCCACTAGGGAAATTTACATCAAAAATCCTGTACAAGATGATGGGAAAGAAAGACATATATTATCAAACACTGACGTGACAACTGAAGGTTGTAACATTTTTTGACCCTAATTTTAAGTGAGTATATAATGATAAAGAAACCTGAAAAGTCAGTCTTACGTTATGTTTGGCACTAAATTTTGAAAAAGGCAATTGAGTAATGATTTGAAAACATGTAATTAAACTGTATGATAAAATTGAACTTCGTTACGTGAACAACGACTTTCAGTGACCTCATCATAACGTCATTAAAGAAATTTAGAAAAAAAAGCAAGCATTTTTTTTCTTTGCCGTTGCTTATTTTGCTAATTGGATTTCAATTGGATTTCATATTATTGTCTGAACAACTGAGCCTTTTTTAATGACTTGAACACAATTAAATACTAGAATACGGACCACACCAAATAGTCATGTGCTCCAGGCTATGTGTAAAATAGATAAAACTTCTGCACTCTTAATTTGTGCATTTTCTTTAGATTTGGAATTTTTCCAGTGATACATTCTCAATCTTGAAAAATGAAATTGCTTTACTTTAGTCATATACTGAAACCTATGTTGTACAACAGTTAATTGAAAGTAGACTGAGGCTAAATTTCTTAAAAGTGAAATTATTCATTAATAAACTGGCGGCAAGTATTCAATTTGTTTCTTATGACACTCAGTTAGCATCTAAGGAAAGAAAGAAACAAGTATCCTGCTTGGTAACGCTGTCTGCGGGCATTGAGGACACGATCACCTGAGTTTAACTGATTATTATTGAAATAAATTTATCAATCAAATTACATTCAGTTGTGCTGCTGGGTTAGCCGTTAATACTTTCTACCAATGAACAGTCTTACTTCAGTGCTGTGCATACGACGAAACTCGGAGCCGACAACTAAACTGTGTTGCTGGAATTGTTGCAGTTGTTGAAGGCGGTATCATCTTGTGGAGCCACGGCTAATTACAGGAACGGGCAATCGTAATTAATATAGCCTCTTCCGCACGTCCACTGTCTTTACTACTGCTGCTAGACATCTGGCCGGCACGCGTACATGATGCCACCGAAAATTGTACTCTCTACTGCGAGAGCGTTACCACCACACTTTCGCACACTACAAGCGCTGGAACCAGACTCTCTCCTCTCTCCCTCTCTCTCTCTCTCTCTCTCTCTCTCTCTCTCTCTCTCTCTCTCTGCGCAACAACTACCTACCCAAAGATTTTACAGTGCACAAGCACTGCTATTATCGTTGCTAGTTGATGCAAATAACAATTCCTTTGGCCTTTTCCCAGAGCTTATAAGTTTCAGAATAAAACACAGATAAATACAATGAAATGTCCACAGACTTTTACCTAAATTTACACATACAGTCAAGCAATGTCCTCACTTATTGAAAGGAAGCATCTAAATTACAAATGTTTACATACAATTCAGAAAAAAATTATATATCGGTAGTAGGTCCCATGCATCCTGCAAGCAAAAGTCCAAGTAGATGAAAAGACGAGCGCTAGTTGAAATCCTTGGGTAACAGAAGAGGTGCTCAATTTAATTGAAGAAAGTAGACAATATAAAAATGAGTAAATGAAGCAGGTTAAAAGGAATACAGACGTCTCAAAAATGAAATCTACAGGACGTGCAAAATGGCTGAGCAGGGATGGCTAGAGGACAAATGTAAGGATGTAGAAGCATATATCACTAGGGGTAAGATAGATGCTGCCTATAGGAAACTTAAAGAGACCTTCAGATAAAAGAGAACAATCTGTATGAATATCAAGAGCTCAGACAGTACACCAGTCCTAAGCAAAGAAAGAACAGCAGAAAGGTGAAAGAGTACATAGAGGGTCTATACGACGTATGTGAGGGCAATATTATGGAAATTGGAGTGGAGGTAAATGAAGATGAAATGCGAGGTATGATACTGCGTGAAGTATTTGACAGAGCACTGAAAGACCTAAATCGAGTAGACAACATTCCATTAGAACTAATGATAGCCTTGGGAGAGCCAGCCATGACAAAACACTTCCATCTGGTGAGCAAGATGTATGAGACAGGCGAAATATCTTCAGACTTCAAGAGGAATATAATAATTCCAGTCCCAAAGAAAGCAGGTGTTGACAGGTGTGAAAAGTACCTAATTATGAGTTTGATAAGTCATGGTTGCAAAATACTAACGCGAATTTTATTCTTTACAAACGAATGGAAAAATTGTTAGAGATCGACCTCGGGGAAGATCAGTCTGGATTCCGTGTAGAAATGTTGGAACACGCGAGGCAATACTGACCCTACGACATATCTTACAAGGTAGGTCAAGGAAAGGCAAACGTACATTTCTAGTATTTGTAGACTTAGAAAAAGTTTTTGACAATGTTGAATGGAATACTCTTTTTCAAATTCTAAAGGTGGCAGGTGTAAAATACAGGGCGCGAAAGGCTATTTACAAATTGTACAGAAACCAGATGGCAATTATAAGAGTCGAGGGGCTTGAAACGGGAGCAGTGATTGAGAAGGGAGTGAGACAGGATTGTAGTCTTTCCCCAATGTTGTTCAATCTGTATATTGAGCAAGCAATAAAGGAAGAAAAATAAAAATTTGGAGTAGGAATTAAAATCCATGGAGAATACATGAAAGCGCGGAGTGGCCGCTTGGTTTGAGGCGCCATGAAACGGATTGCGCGGCCCCTCCCGCCGGAGGGTCGTGTACTCTCTCGTGCATGGGCGCTTGTGTTGTTCTTAGCATAAGTTAGTTTAAGTAGTGTGTAAGTCGAGGGACTGATGACCTCAGCAGTTTGGTCCCTTGGGAATTCACACACATTTGAACATTTTTAAGAAATAAAAATTTCGATGTTTGCCGACGACTTAGCAATTCCGTCAGAGACAGCTAAGAACATGGAAGAGCAGTTGAGCAGAATGGACAGAGTCTTGAAAGGATAACATGAATATCAATAAATGCAAAAGGAGGATAACAGAACGAAGTCGAATTAAATCAGGTGAAGCTGACAGAATTAGATTAGAAAATGAGAAACTTAAAGTAGTAAAACAGTTTTGCTATTTGGGGACCAATGTAGCTGATGATGGTCGAAGTACAGAAGATATAAAATGTAGACTGACTATGGCAAAGGAAAGCATTTCTGAATCTAGTATAGAGTTGTGTCATGAAGCTTTTTCTGAAATTATTTGTATGTGTAGTCATGTATGGAAGTGAAACATGGACGATAAACAGTATAGACAAGAAGAGAATGTAAGCTTTCGAAATGTGGTGCTACAGAAGAATGTTGAAGATTAGGCGGGTAGATCACGTAACTAATGAGGACGTACTGAATAGAACTGGGGAGAAGAGGAATTTGTGGCACAACATGACTAGAAGAATGGACCGGTTGGTGTGACACGTTCTGAGGCATCAAGGGATCACCAATTTAGTATTGGACGGAAGTGTGGATGGTAAAAATCGTACAGAGAGACCAAGAGGTGAATACACTAAGCAAATTCAGAAGGATGTAGGTTGCAGTAGTTATTCGGAGACATGACATAGAGTAGTATGGAGAGCTGCATCAAACCACTCTCTGGACTGAAGACCACAACAAGAACCACGTTAATAAATACTGTTGGGCTGGAATGGTATGTGACTCTTTACTAAATTCACACGTTTCCCCAGTACGTCTTGCAAGTTCTAACTAAGAGGACTGTACTCAATAATATTGTAGACTCATTACGCGATTTGTTTCGCTGGAAATGTAAGTAGGCAAGTAATTTATGAAATACACTCCTGGAAATGGAAAAAAGAACACATTGACACCGGTGTGTCAGACCCACCATACTTGCTCTGGACACTGCGAGAGGGCTGTACAAGCAATGATCACTCGCACGGCACAGCGGACACACCAGGAACCGCGGGGTTGGCCGTCGAATGGCGCTAGCTGCGCAGCATTTGTGCACCGCCGCCGTCAGTGTCAGCCAGTTTGCCGTGGCATACGGAGCTCCATCGCAGTCTTTAACACTGGTAGCATGCCGCGACAGCGTGGACGTGAACCGTATGTGCAGTTGACGGACTTTGAGCGAGGGCGTATAGTGGGCATGCGCGAGGCCGGGTGGACGTACCGCCGAATTGCTCAACACGTGGGGCGTGAGGTCTCCACAGTACATCGATGTTGTCGCCAGTGGTCGGCGGAAGGTGCACGTACCCGTCGACCTGGGACCGGACCGCAGCGACTCACGGATGCACGCCAAGACCGTAGGATCCTACGCAGTGCCGTAGGGGACCGCACCGCCACTTCCCAGCAAATTAGGGACACTGTTGCTCCTGGGGTATCGGCGAGGACCATTCGCAACCGTCTCCATGAAGCTGGGCTACGGTCCCGCACACCGTTAGGCCGTCTTCCGCTCACGCCCCAACATCGTGCAGCCCGCCTCCAGTGGTGTCGCGACAGGCGTGAGTGGAGGGACGAATGGAGACGTGTCGTCTTCAGCGATGAGAGTCGCTTCTGCCTTGGTGCCAATGATGGTCGTATGCGTGTTTGGCGCCGTGCAGGTGAGCGCCACAATCAGGACTGCATACGACCGAGGCACACAGGGCCAACACCCGGCATCATGGTGTGGGGAGCGATCTCCTACACTGGCCGTACACCACTGGTGATCGTCGAGGGGACACTGAATAGTGCACGGTACATCCAAACCGTCATCGAACCCATCGTTCTACCATTCCTAGACCGGCAAGGGAACTTGTTGTTCCAACAGGACAACGCACGTCCGCATGTATCCCGTGCCACCCAACGTGCTCTAGGAGGTGTAAGTCAACTACCCTGGCCAGCAAGATCTCCGGATCTGTCCCCCATTGAGCATGTTTGGGACTGGATGAAGCGTCGTCTCACGCGGTCTGCACGTCCAGCACGAACGCTGGTCCAACTGAGGCGCCAGGTGGAAATGGCATTGCAAGCCGTTCCACAGGACTACATCCAGCATCTCTACGATCGTCTCCATGGGAGAAAAGCAGCCTGCATTGCTGCGAAAGGTGGATATACACTGTACTAGTGCCGACATTGTGCATGCTCTTTTGCCTGTGTCTATGTGCCTGTGGTTCTGTCAGTGTGATCATGTGATGTATCTGACCCCAGGAATGTGTCAATAAAGTTTCCCCTTCCTGGGACAATGAATTCACGGTGTTCTTATTTCAATTTCCAGGAGTGTATATGCATAAATTTCCCTTTTTTCAGTTATGTTATTAGAGATGCGATGGATAATATCCACCATGACCGATGGATAAAGTTGGGGGACCATTCCAATGGATTATATGTTCTTTCCAAGTGAAAGCTTTGGATTATCATTTGGGGAATCACCTGTGAAGCCATTCGATAATATTCAGATGTGATTGGAAGTCTGTGGCAATTCGTAATTCTAGTAGTGCATATGTGTGCAACAGCAATAGCACAACAATTTGAACTTTTATTATGATATAATAAACTTACTTTTGTTCAGTTCTGTCGATCACTGTTTTTATAATAAATAACAGAAACAGCGACTGAAAGTTGGAAAATAAGAAACTTGTGTAACTCTGTGTGATACGTATGTCTACTTCTGGTGGATTTGTTATGAGCTCCTAATTTTTTATGGTGCTCTGAATAATGGACATAATTTTCATCTATAGTAACCGCTTTAATCGCAGTTGTATTTCTGTGAGCAGAACTATCAATTTCAAAATGCGAGGTATTATTTATGGCAGCTTTGATTAAAAAACAAACATATCGAGAAGCAACTTGTTGTCAGTCAATTGAACAAATTACTTGAGGATTTTCTTGACCTCATATAATAAACAACTTGTATTCTTCGCTTTGGAACTGCAAAACTCCAGCTCAGGGTTTTAACTTACAACATTTCTGGATGATGTATGCCTTCATGGAAGGATTGAAAAGTATGGTATATTTCTATTTTTTATGTCGCTTACGTTTGATATCATTCAGATTCCAAATGAAAATCTATTTAGGTGTTTCAGCATTTCTGTAACACACTCTTACAAACTGAATTTGGTATCATCTCGTGATCCTAAGAACTAAATGTAGTCAACCGACACTGTCTGATACAAAAGCTAAGCACTGAAGAGGGAGGAAACAAAATAAAAGTTTACGAGTCGCGAAGGTATGCAATGCCATTTTGGTGATTACAAAATCAAGTCAAATTTACAAAGAATTTGCCAGTATGAGCCCACTTATCATGATGTTGCGCTTCCGTCCCGCCTCGATGAGTGCACTGATTATGTTAGGAAGGGTGCCACGAAGCCATTGTATTCTTTTCTGAGGTAAGCTGACCCACAGTTGTTGTAAGGGGTCCTCTGTAGCCAGAATCATAGCGCCGGAATGGAGTTATCGTTCGAGCTGAGCCCACATATGTTATATTGGTTACAGATTTGAGGATCTTCCTGACCACCAGTTTACCACAAAGGCACAATGACAGTTTTCTTTTTAATTTACTGGCTATGTAGGCGTGTCCATACATCTGGCCCAAAATTACTTTCGTCACTGCACTCCCTATAGTGTTAGTAGTTGTTAGTTAATATCTACATTCTAGTCTAAACTGCTAGTACCTAATAACTAAATAGGAGTGCTGTATCGGGTTGATGTTGTTGACACATCTGCCTCCCTGAACCTGGAGTGTGACTAATCTCGGTCGTTTTTTTGAGAAAGTAGATCATAAAATTATTGTTTAATGGATCTGTAGACAGAAAATATTTACATTAGTACATCTATTAAATTATATTTTAACCAATGCTGCAGTGCAGCTAGACACTAGATATCAAATGAAATAAGCAACTATGTACAAAGCAAAGCATAAAAACATCATTCAATAGCCATGTGGCATTTCATAAGTCAATAGAAATTCTCTCAACTCTCGTAGAAAGACACTTGTCATAATCAGGTGTCCAGATGTAAGAATATTTACCATCAATTCATAAGCATTTCAGTAAGTAGCACAAAGTATGTGCTCCACAGTATAATCATATGTTTCCAAGTAATAGCGTGTCATATGTGCAATGCTTTCTACAAAGGAAAGTCAATAGCAAGGTTAATGGCCTCTTTTGTCTCCACCTAATGGCTTTTTCTCCAGGCGGCTGGTGCAGCTGGGTGTCCACAAAACATTACGTCAAGGTCACTTAGCTTTCTTACCGAAATATTTACGACAGCAGTTTGCGCTACAGTGACAGTCTCATATAAAAAATTTCACAGGTCGAGAATTTGCATTACAAATGTGTAGAAACAAAATCCTATAAATATAACAGTGTCCAAAAAATTTTCGCCGGCATTGTGGTAGATTCACGCATTTAGACACATTTCATAACTCTTAAAGTACGATTCTTGGTTTCCAACATCCTTTCTCACAAATCAGAGTCCCTAACCACTACGCATTATTTTTTTTATGGGACTTGACTGCTAAGGTCATCAGTCCATAAGCTTACACATTACTTAACCTAAATTATCCTATGGACAACACACACACACACACACACACACACACACACACACACACACACACACACACACACACACACACACACACACACACACACACACACACACACACACCCATGCCTGAGGGAGGACTCGAACCTCCGCTGGGAC
The DNA here is from genome assembly GCF_023864345.2 of Schistocerca serialis cubense. Lineage (NCBI taxonomy): Eukaryota > Metazoa > Arthropoda > Insecta > Orthoptera > Acrididae > Schistocerca > Schistocerca serialis. The sequence continues at coordinate 314,859,508 of NC_064640.1, read as the reverse complement.
CAACTGCACAGTCCATGACTGCAGCGCCTTAGATCGCTCGGCTAATCCAGTGCGGCTACTCATTATTCCTTACTTTATTACACTTATACGTTTTCGTCGACACTTCTTCAATATTTCATCATAATAAATGCTTAGCATAATCAATGCCTCATATAGCATCAGCTTATTGATCATAATCATACCGCAACAGAATAATACACATCATCATCGTAATAATATCATATCAGATCAAAAACGTCTTAGCTTTCTGGAATAATGTCAAAACAAAAAAAACAAAAAATTCTCTGCTCATTTCAATAGTGTCATCTACCTCAAATGTACTTTAAAAATCATGATCCCATACCAAACACATCATTCAAATCTCTCTTAGTATCACAATCGTTCTGAAAAAAATATGAACAGTTCACAAAGTACGGACAAAATACAATTTCATAAGTGTGAAGTTATCGCCGGCCGAGGTGGCCGAGCTGTTCTAGGCGCTACAGTCTGGAACCGCGCGACTGCTACATTTGCAGGTTCGAATCATGCCTCGGGCATGGATGTGTGTGATGTCCTTCGGTTAGTTAGGTTTAAGTAGTTCTAAGTTCTAGGGGACTGATGACCTCAGATGTTAAGTCCCATAGTGCTCAGAGCCATTTGAACCTTTTTTTTTTTTGTGAAGTTATCCACCCGTGTAATTGCGTAAACATGTGTCACTGACGTAGTAAAAAAAAAATGTTTGTTTCTCTGTTAAATAATCAGATAGCTGTGTAATTCTGTGTTAGAGAAATATGGTACCGACGTGTAAAGTTGTATAAGCAAATACCATATTAGCTAGGGCTCCTAGCGCTCGCTACACACTTAGTACACAAAGTAGGCGTGTACCTGCTGAGGATTAAGGTAATAATTATACCCTCAGGTGTTACAGATTACAGCAATGGAATGAAATGTATCACGGAAAACCTTTGTATCTTTGTAATTCAAAAATCTTTAAAAATAAATGTTTTAAGTACAGAATTAATCACTCAAATACGTGTACTGTAGCGCTAAACTGTGCGCCTTGTTGTAAGATAATGTCTGTCATTACTTAAGGGTAAAAAATGTGCCAAGTGTGGTAATTATCGTCGTCCGTAAGCAACATTCTGTAGAAGTCAATGTACTTACCTCGTAATAAACAAAAGTGAAATGATATGCATATAGACATCATAGTTATTACGTACCTCATCGTGATCGAGAAAGTACTGTACTGTAACGTATTGTTGTGCTACGGAAAAGGCTGTCTCATTGTAGCTATACCACAAAGTTACTACTAAAACATGTTTTACTTTCCAGATTAATACAGAAAAACTGTGCAGATATAAAACAGATACAGCACAAAAGCAACAATGTAAATTGTGTCTCACATTTGTAGCGTCGTGATATAATTGTGTAGCTGTCAAAGAAATCAAATACAAAGTCATCTTTAATTTCACAGAAAGTACTTCAAATAAAGAATGTCTTTTCAAGTAAACCAAAATGTTGCATTAAAATCTCATTAACAGTATATGTTCTAAGTATGTAAGCCTTATAGTCGTTACGTAATCGTGCAACTAACAAGCAAGAATGTACAGACACAATAACACTGTGTCGTCTGTTCACCATAACAATGCATTCGTAATTACTGTTTAAATATGTTCCCTAGGTTCTAGACTGGCTAGTTATCTTCAAAAAATTGTTGCATCTTAACAGTTTCTACGTGTGACAAAGGGTACTAGTAACGTGAAGTGAAAAATTTTATACCAAAGACGAAGTTAAAAAGCAGATTAACTCTCAATAAACGGTTTTCCATGTGAAATGTGGTGCAATCCGTCACTCTTCCTAGTATGCAGAGTTTCAACTTCAAAGCAATTATCACGTTGTATACGTCGGTAAGGAATGCTAAAATTTTTCACAAGGTTAGCGTCTATGTTAATTTTCTCTGAGCCAGCCAGCGCACGTGGCTGCCTGCGGTGCGAGTCATTGTCTGTCTCTTTGTTGGTGCGCATCGTTATTGGTATTTGGAGATCTAACTTCTACAAATTCACCTTGTCGAGAGGGCCCTACCCTGTTTGAATCCCGCCAGTTCTGATGAAATTGAAGTCTATCGTTTTGTCGGTAGTTTACATAGTTTCTTTTTTGTCAGTCATGTGGTGAATAATTTCTCCCGGAATCGTAACTGCACGGTGGACCATTGCATCTGAAGTTATTCTGTCTCCCTTGATAATAATTATTTTGGTTCCCATATTGTCTGTTTCTCAGATTGTCTCCGTGCTAGTCATTACCTCGGGGAGGTGATCTTTCCCTGTAATTATTACTACTCTGCCAACGGTTGTCATACGGGTGCTGTCTGTTTTGGTCACGATTTACGTTGTAAGAATAGCCTTGTCGTGTCCAGTTATTATTTGTTTCATCGCGGAATTGTGACTGATGTGAGCTGTAATTGTTGTGTTCCTCTTTCACGTCCCGCGATTGTCAGTGTTAATTTCCAATTCTTGTAACAGTTCCTGAAAAGCTTCAATGTCGTCTTTGCAAATTAATATGTCGTAAATGGTCAGGCAATTTGATTAAGCAAATGCGGATGAGTTCCGAGGGGCTGTATGGGTTTGACAGATACTGATTCTTATGTGACATGTCTTCAAAATATTTGACAAGACTGGAAAATTCAGATTGTTCGAGTGTTTCATCATCATGATGGTATTTTTAAGCGATCTTGAGTAGCTTGAGACCAATATGCTGAGAGGAAGGCATGTTAAAATTCTTCTTCACTGTGACAATCCTGAATGACCGATCGCATTCTTACAGCTGGTTCATTCTCTAAATAGCCACACACAAATTCTAATCTGTGCTCTAATGACCAGTTGGGAGGAAAACAATGAGAGAATTGATGAAGGCATGCTTGTGGATAAATGTCGTTTCCAGAATTCTTAAATGTTTTGAATTTACGTATAGTAATGAACAGCTTATAGTCAAAATCATCATGTCGGCGAGTCGCATATCGGTCACTGTTACTTCTTTTCGGCGGTTCCATCTCCAAATTCGGTGTACCTTGCCAATTTCTTTCATAATTTCCGAAGTGCCCTGTGTTATTATTTTGTGGCTGTTCCGTATTTCTATGTCCCTCTTCCCGTATTGGAGCGCAAGTGTCCTCTGAAATATGTAATTCTTGTATTACTTGTGCCAACTGATCTTGTACTTCCCGGATTTCTCTTTTGTACTGTGCATTGATTTGATTTTGATTTTGTTTGAATTTTCGAATTTGTTCATACTCTTCTGTGTCAGTGAAGCCTATGGGCCTTGTGTCATCCAGATCATCATCTACCTTTGTAGATAAGTTAGTGAACTGATCCGAAAGTTCGGCTACTTTCTCCAATAGTGAACTTATTTCCTCAGTGTGTTTATATGAACCAAGTTTCAAAGTTTCCATTTGTGTTGAAATCGTATCTACTGTGTCCTTTAAGTTTTCCTGAGTTTTCGCAAGTTGCATAAGCGAATCGGTAGATGCAACTGAGTCGGTTTCACCTTGCAAGGTGTCTTGATTTTAATGAACAATAGTTTGCAGTTCCTATATGGATGCTTCGTGATTCTGTTATGCATTTTCATGACGCCAAAACATAGGCTGGAAATGCTCACAAATTTGTGTTTTTACGTCATTACAGACTTTTTGACATTTCGATTCGATTTTAAGTAACTCAGCAGTTAAACCTTCACGTGTTTGTTCAAGCGTGGTGTCTAATTTTTGAAGCTGCTGCTGTGACTGTTTTTTATTTTGTTCCATTGCGTCTAACTGTTGTTGTGTTTGTCTCTGGTGTTGTTCCATTGTGTCTAACTTTTGAAGCTTTTGTCCCATTTGTTGCATTAATTGTAATAACAATGCATTGGTGTCTGAAATATGTTCCTCAGTTCTATTCGGTAGTGCATTTGCACCGGCAGCATTCACATTTGGACAAGCAGAAAATGTGTCTTGACTTATTTGAGAAAACAATGATGACGCAAAACCTGAATCTACAGTATTTGCAAGATTGTGTCCTGTCATTTCGGATTCCTGAGGCGAGCTGTTGCCGCCCGATCGATCGATAATGCTTCCCTATTCTCTAATTGTTTCACTGTCTACACCATTATTTGCCACACGCCCCATTTCCCTATGCACAATCAATAAATTACTACTTTGAATGTATGTTAATTCAATACACGGTGGTGCTGATAAGCTATAATCGTCGTCACTATCATTTCTCAATTTACTTTGGAGCCTAGTGTTACGTTTTTCACACGCCATAATTATCACGTATTTCACACGATAACAAGAAAAGCACAATTTGAAGAGGAAAAACAAGAAAACACATTAGCATCTCGTTAACTGCAAGCGCAGCTGCGAAATACTTGGTGCAAATCTACATGCATGCCACAACTGTTTTACTATACAACAATGAAAAACTACAACTACAAAATAAATTCTCTCTATAATTACGTGCTATCAATAAACAATAGCTACACTAATTACACAAACTACAAGAAAAAATCAGAAGTTTCCAGTGAGGTATCCTCGGCTAAGGGTCGACATATGAAACGTCCCCTTAGAAAAGTTTATGAATTACTGTGCTGATAAACCCCTTACGTTATCTGATTTTCAAACAGCTGAGCAGAAATGAACGTACTCAGACATTTCGCTCTTTACCTATTCTGATCAACACTAAACTGACACACATTTTTTTTTTTACCGCAACGCAATCTGACTGTCAATAATCCCTACAAAAGAATGGCCCTGACTAACAATAACCTATACCTTTCATGAATCACTTACCTCACAAAAATCTTCGTTACTCGAACTACTGCAATACAGCGAGCGCCAGTACTGCCAGCTAAATAAAATAATCTAACTACTGAAGGCACTAACTAGTGATAGGCATAGTTAGCAAATGAAAGATTTTGATGGAGAACAAACAATGTATTTACCTTAATAGTGTTCAAAAGTCATTATATATATATATATCAGTTCATGACATCCAGTCTTACAAATCTACTGTCTCTGATGGACACACGTCCAGATCATCCACTCTCAAAACTCCGCCATCTCTCTCCCCACATCAACCACTGTTGGCGGCTCACCTCCAACTGCACAACGCTATGCGCTGTTCACATCCAACTGCCCACCACTACAATGGCGAATATTCCAACAATACCAACCAGCCACAGACTTCACACAGCACAGTCAGTGATTTTCATATAGAGCGATACGTGGCGTTACCAACATAAAAACCTAAACAGCTTACTTACATTGTAACTCTAATCATTTACGCATCTGCCAGTTGTATGTATGTGTACAAAGTTACATCGACATTAGACCGCGTCTTTCAGGTGCTGTACACTTGTTTTGTCAGGAATTGTATATAATTGCACATCCTCGTGTCTTACACATGTTCTTAGTTGAAATCATTCATAAGTTTTGAAACGCATATTTTCAGATTTTCAAAAGTTAGTAACAAAGGATAGATGAGAAACCGTTTCTTTCAATCCATGAAGATACCCGTATCAGATAACTGCAAGACTTGCGAAAAACATTGCCATAAGCGCTCTGCTGCCAAGCATCTACGTAAATCATGATTTAGAGGCATTACGGGCACAAAAGCAGCTCTTTACCAGCTCATAGCGATCACAGTACTGCGACAGGCTCCAATTCTGTGCTGTTCTCGCCAGATCTGAAGGTGAATCGGTGATAGAGGAGCGTGATTGCGAGACAAGAACGACTCCCTTAGCAGCTCCCATTTCTTTCCCTGTTGCCTTCATCTTCCTTCAGCCTTTATTATGCTTACATTCCCTTCTACTCCGTACTTTACTGCATCTTATAATGTGTTTAAAATCTGCTTAAAGCGATCTCTTACAGCCCAAGAATTCTTTGTTTTCCAAAACGCAAGACGATAATGCGTTAGTACAATGAAGTAAGCAACACAATTTATCGAAGCAGTGTGGTCTCGTCCGTCCTAGGTAGTCTCCTGGCACGGCCACGACATTATCTTTCTCTCTGGCTTCCACTAATAAACCTGCAGACACAATTTTTGAAAGATGGAACACCCATTCGTAATTAAACTTCCGCTGCTTGAGAGGGCCTCGATGAAAACCGAGTGATATTAGGAAAATAAGCCTTTGTAGAAACATTTTTAGGGACATGTGGAACAGAAATAACGAATAACCCGTTGAAAGAAACGCTTTTTAATTTCCACGTGAGAGGGTTCAAATCTGGTGATCTTGTTGATTACGCATTTTGAAACGGTCGACCAATGATTTAATTTGCTCCTGGGAGAGACCGACGGCCATTTGCGCCATAAATTGTTGAGGAAGTTACTGTTCTCATGGCTAGAATTCCGGACATAATGTGCGATCTTCAGGCAGTGCAAGAGCTGTGTCACGACAGCTGGACGGTCCATGGTCCACCGTTCTAAACCTGCTGCGAAAAATTCTGAAACTGTAACCGCACAAACTTCGTACTACTACCAACTTTTGCCGCGCAACGCATATATTCGTGAAGACTTTGCTCTTGTGTGTCTTGCAAGGGTTGAAGTTGACGACATGTGGTCTTGGCACATTTTGTGGAGTGATGAAGCACACTTTACGCGCAGTGGGGGCAGTGAACACACACAGTTGTTGCATTTGGGATTTGTCACCACAGCGTGAACGCGTCACTGCGTGATGCGACCACAGCACAGTTCATGATTTTTCTTTGGGGAACTCGGACCCTAAGACCAAGGAGATGAAGCGTGAATCGCACACGTTTCTGTCATCTGCTTCGTCAGCATATGATCCCTGCTCGTCTGGATAAATGTACCTTAGACTCAACTGTTTTGACGCAACGGTGGAGGTCCACCTCTCATTTCTGTTGAGGTCACTCGGTTATTCCGTAACACATTTGGAGAAAACCGAATCATTGGCAACTCGTTGGAAACCTGCGTACTCAGTAAGATCACCAAGTTTGAACATTCTCATGTGGAAATTAAAATGTGTTTCCTTCAACGGTTTTTTGCTCTTTATTTCTCTTCCGCGTGTTCTTAAAAATGTTTTCACAAAGTTTCAATCTCTCACGTCTTACGATCACTCGTTTTTTATGGGAGGTCCTCTTAAATTACGAAAGTTTAACTATAACCACACTGTAAATCAGCTTCATATATCTGGTTACTTTACAAATGAGTCTATGCGTTACATATTTGACGCTAAGTATTTAAGCGAGAAAATGTTTGAAAATTGTGTGTTAAGTTTGTTGGTATTCGCTAAGTGCTTTCATTATCAAACACTTGAATATAGTGTGGGTAATCTTCGCTTCGGTTTAAGCAAAATCTAGTTTTTCGCACATTTCATGTCGTACAATGATAAAATTTTGCAACTATATCCGGTGATATATGTGTATATTGTGTGCAAAATGTGCTAAGAATAGCTTTAGTTGTAAAGAAGTAATAAATTAAAACGCCGTGCCTGATGCTGAAGTGTTACTGCATAAACAGCGGACGTATAGTAAGCTATAAACCTTCCTTTCCATGGCCTTATTTTATGAGCGGTGTCAGCGAGAAAAAGTTTCGTAAAGATTTGAAATTGTTTTCAAAATTTCCCGAGAGCAGCTAAGTGTTCTTATTCTCAAACACAGAATGAATATACTCCGGGTAATTTGCGTATCGTGATTTACACTTCCTCAAGACATACACAAAGTGTCTGTGTTTCACCCAAAGATAAGATTATACCTCTTACTAACTAGGTTGTGATAGCATTTTAAATTTTTAAATTCGGTCTATAATTATACGAAACAATGCAAATCAAAGTTTTGTTGCGTGTGGCAGCCGTAAGGTAGGCAACCTACAAATGGATCTAGTATAGCCGTTTAGTAATGGTGGTACTGCGTTATGGGGAGGGGGAGGCGGGAATTTGGATCACATGATAAGAAAAAGACAAAAAAGACAAAGCTGTTTCGTTGTAGCATTTCTAATTAAAACCCGTTGTTTCCAGCTAAACGCACAAATTCATCCGTTAAGTAAAAGTTCCCGTGCGTCCTTATTACTACGATTTTTTTAAAAGGACATGATGTTATGTATTATATAGTCAAACGCCTAGGACAAAAATAGCGTCTCAGTACCTCAAATTTGTGGGCATTTATGAATAAACTTGTTTAATAAACTGCTTATGTCTTTTACACTAGGAAGTAACATTATAAGTTCTTTATTGCCGGTAAGTGTTATGTGATGTATTCGGATAAAAAATAGGAGCGCACAACTTTCAGCGATGACGAAAACGCGACCAGATGCTGCTTACTGTGCGGGCATTCGTGGATCACAGTTTACATGACTGCTTATCCGTTAAAAGGCTCTCACAGACAGCCTTCAATTCGAGGTAGCCTCATTTCACGGGCTTTTCACGAATGTATTTAAAAAGTCAGTCCCACGTAGGGAACCATATTCCTCTACATTCGGATACTTCCCCATGCCATTCTTGATGGATATTTTAAAAGTTATAAAAATTTTTAGATTGAAATTCTAGTTACTGAATTGAAATTGAGCATTCATTGGTCAGTCACAACTATTTCTTCGTTTCCACACATTGCAACGGAAGTTCAAAGCTACCAAAACTGTTTGGAGCATGAAGAGGTATGTTCTGTAGCTTTTGCAAAGAAAATGGATCACATTGTAGCACACTCGTTCCCTAGACGACAAAATGCTCCCTGCCCCTAGGATTTTTCAACCCGTTTAAAGTCATCTATTTAATTAATTATATTCTTCAAGAAAGAAACACGTGTAACACATAATCTTCATTTAATTTCTAAGCATTCACCTTTCACAGAACAACAGTACAATGCCAGAAGAAGTTCACCTCCATTCACATACACTTCAAAAGATAAGTCTACCGAGTACACACCACCAATAACATATTAATATCACCATGTGGCTGGGTTCAAAAATGTGACCACTACAGCAAGGAACAAGTACGTACAACACACACGCCGAAATTTATGAGTGCAGAATTGTTAGTTTTTCCATTATCAGTTCAGTCTTCAAAATTTGTAACTTCCATTCGTGGCGCAAAAACTGGGAAGGAGATAACGTCCGGGCATTCCGGAATTCCCTGCGCACCTTCGACGAGGCACAAATCTGTCGTCCTTTTTACCTAATTTGCGGGGCGTCGGATCGAGAGTCTGTCATTTATGTCTTCAATCGCGTGTGCGCTCTCGATTCAACGTTAACCAGTCAGTTGGCGCGTCTGTACCACAAGCGACTGCTTCTCGTGTGCTGTAACGGCTCCTCTTATACCCAGTTGGGGCGTTTACCAACAATACGTACGATTTTAGGTAACAGTCTGCATAAACACATTCGCAGAGTATCTTCTCCAAATAGAAATCGTGATGTTTGACTTTTTGTAAATACCGAACGCCACGTTTTGCGTGTTGCGACATCACTTTGCACTTTTAGCTATCTCCTATTACCAAATAAATGTCTCAAGAATGACATACCAATTTTTCCAAATTCAGTATTCACTTCCATTCTTCAAAAACTAATAACAGTTTTCTTTAAAGTAATTGACACGTGTCGATTCGGAAAACCTGCAATAGAATCTGAATTTTCCAGGTAAATATTTAATTATTTACTGTGCGGTGCACATTATAATTATTATAAATAAATTTTCTACCTCTGACAAGAGCACTGTGCCTGCTCATCATCATCCATTTCTTCCAAATTTGTTATATGCAGGGTTTGGTCAGAAATGAAAGCTACAGAATTGGGAGCTCCAGAAGGCTGAACGTTGGTAAAAATAGCATTTTTGGCGGGAGACGGGTTGGAGGGGAGGGGGGGGGGGAAGGACATGAGCCACTCATGTTGAAGTGGTTTCCAGGTAGGATTTGTCGCAGCGGAAAGAGTGCAGAACAGTAATCCTAGGGTCGTTGTAGCGAGTCCGTATTCGGAATTTTTTCCTTTCTGTTCTCAATTTTTACGTTACTTCCACTACAAACAAAACGAAATACCCCTCAGTATAACGTATTTGTTAGTATTTTCATAAAAGGTATGAAAAAAAGGGCAAAGAAAAACTTTGGATTGCAGATAAATTCCCAGGAAAGGATTATAATTAAGGCGTACACAATACCTTCGTATATAAAATTTGATGCTTCTATCATTTTATGGTTGATGATTTTCACGTTCTCGGATGATATTGTTTGTAAAAACAGAGAAAGTAGTAATCTCCTCTGCATGTTTCACACCTTAAAAACGTCGTAATTTTACAGTTACATAGTGTTCGAAGTTCCCGCATAAAAACAAACTTGGATTACGATCATAAAAGGTTCTGTCATCGCGCGGTTTGATAGGAAATCATGCGTAATGTATCATTTCGCCAAATATCGGCAGGGATAGCTGATGATGTACAGTGGAATACGTTTTCATGCAGTCTTTGCAGGATGTGATATTTTTTTCTCTCTCTATGAAATAAGGTCTGTTTTGAATCTTTTTGATCCATTTCTTTACCTGGCGAGAAATGCAGACATCTCTCGGTTGCACCAGCGGAGCGCATTTGGAGAGTGCCACTTAAATATTGCACGATGGCAGCACTTCTTTGTTAAAAATCTCGTTAATTGTGGATTGGTTTGTGCTTCCTACGAGTTAATTAACAGAAGAAATTTGTTCTTTTGCACGTAGAGCAGCATGACATTAATGATAAAATTTTTGTATAAGGCTGTTGTATAAGTTTCCATATTTTGATGAAGTAATGACGATATTCCTTTCCCTTGCCGTTTCATGCCTTTTTGTGAAAAAAATAATATACACAATATATTGAGCTTTATTTCACTTTGTTTGCAGTGTAAGTAACGTAAAAGTTGAAAATAAAAAAGTTTACCCATCCCATGAACCTCGGATTACCGTTGCGTACTCTTTCAACTACAACAACCGCTGCCCGGAAACCAGCTAAACATAAATGGCTCATTCTTCGGCGACTCGTGCCAAAAATGTATTTTTCCCTTAAGGCTTCGCCATCTGGAACTTCTGCCACTTTCATTTCTAGCCGAGCAGGTATCATAAATATGGACGAAATCGGTGGTGACGAGTATGCACGATGCCCTTGTAAGATTAAATTAATTTTTAATAGATTCATTCTACAGTACAAGATTTATGTTATTAATCTCTCGTAATTGTTACTAATTCTTTGTCATTTAACTACGTTTTTACTAGGTCGCTTTCTTGTCTGTCTGTCTGTTCGGTTCAAATTTTGCAACTGATTTTAAATTTCTCGGCGAGCTAGAGTCTTGAAATTTTATACATAGTGCAGAAACGGTCTACAATGCTACATTAACTCTCCATCTTGTGTGGTGTGTGACAAAGTGTACTTTGTTTATTACTGGTGATTACCATTTTTCCTGTCCCAGTCGCAAATAGTTCGCGGAAAGCACTATTGCTGGTAAACCTTTGTGCGAGCGCGTATCTCTCTAATTTTTAACTTCACTTTTTTCGTGAGATATACATAGGACGAAACAATATATGTGTGCAGTCAGGTAAAAATAAACTGAAATAAACGTAAATTTACCCTGTGTCTCTGTTGTAAACTCATTAAATTTTGGAACTAGGTTGAAACATTTCACACACACATGGCTAAAACGTAGAAAAAAATAATTTGAATAAAAGTAAATGTTTAATATACCGCATTTTCCTGAAAATGTATGATTATGAATTTTTAATAGCTATGTAAACACTTGTAAGACTTAAAACTAAAATCGTGGGGCGCATGCAATACGTAATTTATGCATTAACAGTTTAACTCATTACTCTTACACTACTTACCAACTGATGCATGAATAGTCCAACTCCTTTCTGTTATCTATTTTTCATGCACCCTACGATTTTCATTTTAAATCTGACAAGATTCTCTTAGCTACTAAAAATTCACAGTCACACGTATTCAGGGCTTTCCCTATAGGATTATGATTCTGTATGTTCCTAGTAAAAATATTGTACCGCTTTTGGTCTAATTTAAGAACAAATTTTATTAAAATCCATCAGTATTTAAATAATTATTACTTTCATAATATTACCCTTCTTTTGGTGTTCTTATTTTATTGGACCTGTTTTTTCTTCTTTTCCTTTTAATTCTTCTGCAACGATTTGTTATACTGTTGGGCTGCTGAGGTTCTGTATTGGGCTGTGCCTATATGGGCTGCAACATATATGCACTACTATTGTGAAAGGTTTTGTAACTATAACTTACATGTAAACAAAAAAATTGAAACGAATCATTTACGAAACGTTCTTTGAACATATCCTCCCAAAGTTGCGTTACGAAGCACCGTTGACATTTCGTCTCCATAGGATTACAGAAAACCTAAACTGGAACCATCAAATTAAAAATTTGGTGGGAAGGCGATTATAGACTGCGTTTTATCGGCATGATACTTAGAGGATCCAACAAATTTACAGAAGACACTGCAAGAATGATGGTTGTCTGTCCTCTTCTGAAGTTTTGCTGCATGGTATGGGATCATTACAAGGAAGAAATGACGGAGGACATCGAAAAAGTTCAAAGAAATACCGCTGGTTTTGTATTATCGCGAAATAGTGGAGAGAGTGTCGCGGATGCGGTACGGGAGTTGGATTGGCAATCGTTAAAAGCAAAGGCGTTTTTCGTTGCTGCGAAATCTTTTTGCGAAATTTTCGTCACAAATTTTCTTTCCAGAAATCGAAAATGTTTTTTGACTCCCACCTACATAGTGGGGAAGTCAGATTTTTCACAGAAAGACTGGAACGTTCGTACTTCCAAGGACTGCCGGCACGGAAACTCAACATGTTCTGTCAGAGGGTTATCTGCCCGCTGTAATAAAAAAAAACTGAGTAAATACATCAACGACGAACTGAAACGGGTGTCAAGCGACGTCCGCCCCGAGCAGATGCAACGAAAGAAAACGAACAAAAAAACGCCGGCACGGTAGCTCAGCGTGTTCGGTCTGAGGACTGCGTGCTCTCTGTAATAAAAAAGAATCAACGATCAACTTTAACGGATGTCTTGTGACGTCCGCCCAGACAAACGCAACGAACAATATCGAACAAAATGAATTTTTAAAAAAAGTACTATTCGAACGTGGAATATTTCGAGAAATAGTCTGAAAGTAGTTCGATGAACCCACTGCCAAACAGCTAAATGGGAACTGCGGAATAGTCATGTACATGTAGTTTCAGCCTCCTGTTCTGTTCAGGTCTAATTGACTCAGAAGCAACATTCATTTAGAATTGCATTTATTATAAAATGAGATAAGTTTGTGAAGTCACTGATTTTGTTTGTAATTACAAGAGTTGTTTGAGATCCAGAAATGTTTCTTATTGCTCATAATAATTTTGCCAAAACTAGTAGTTCTGACATATGTAAAGTTCAAGTCAGTATGGCCCAAATAGCAATCCGTTTACTTTATCGTCTGACATTAATATTAATACACCCGCTAAAGTGCAGAAAATACTCTTTATTACACAATAATGATGGATACACAATTATTACCTGACAGTTCAAAAAATCAGTCTGCCCCATCTTCTCTTAAAATTGTAGATGCACACTATGAGAAGAATCCAAATAGTCTGTGGTCATGCAAGTCCATCAGCAACTGTGTATTCACACTCCACAGAGTTTTCCAAGTGAGCTACAGTAAGCTTCCTGGTCACGTGCACGAAACATAAGTGGGTAGATACTAGAGCACAGAGTGAGGTAGCTGATTTTATTCTCTTCATTACCTCAGAGACTAGGTCCATGTGATTGCTCGTGGTTGCCTCTTACCGGATACAGGTGAAGTAATTGGGAACATAAATCGCAGAAGATTGACCTCACTGTCTGAGCACACAGATATGGCTGTATCCATTCTGAGTGTAACTACCATGTTACACTTATGTGCTGCCAAGTATTTAATTTCATACATCAAAGCCGGCTGCGGTAGCCGAGTGGTTCAGTCTGGAACCACGCAGCTGCTGCGGTCGCAGGTTCGAATCCTGTCACGCGCATGGATGTGTGTGGTGTCGTTAGGTTGAAATACTTCCAAGTTCTACGGGACTAATGACCTCAGATGTTAAGTGCCATAGTGCTTAGAGCCATTTGTACCATACATAAAAAGCAAATACTGTAAGCAGCTGAATTGTTTTACATGTTCACATTCATGGAGTTCCGAAGACAAAGAACTTTGTGGATCATTTTACTGGTTTAATGTTGGAACTCAGATCCCGAATACTCTCCATGACAAACAAATCACTAACTGAGATTAAGATAAAAGCAATTGTAATGTATGAGTTATGGTTATGAAAGACAGGATTTGGTCATTGCTACAGCCCACAGTCTGTCAGCAACAACAACAAAAAATTACTCTCTCAAGAAATAACAGTACACAATGGTATTTACGACCTCTTCTGCAACATACCCGTCTTACTACTGTCAACGTAAACAAGGAAAATGTATGCAGCCATCAGAATAACTAACAAGCATAGCGCCTTTAAAGAACCGTTTATACAACAACTGAAAATGAAATTATTGACATGGCAAACATTAATGGCGAGCGAGTTTGCGGCCAACAACGGATAAATATCGACAATGGTCAAAAAAAAAAAAAATGTTCAAATGTGTGTAAAATCTTATGGGACTTAACTGCTAAGGTCATCAGTCCCTAAGCTTACACACGACTTAACCTAAATTATCCTAAGGACAGACACACACAACCATGCCCGAGGGAGGACTCGAACCTCCGCCGGTACCAGCCGCACAGTCCATGACTGCGGCGCCTCAGACCGCTCGGCGACAATGGTCCGTTTTCAACATATCTCCGATTGTTGTTTCCCGTCGATGTATATCGATCATATGACGACCCTTCAGTATATTTTGGGATAAGGAAATGGGTACCGGAATATACTTCGATGGACAAAAAAAAAAAAAAAAATTCAAATGGCTCTGAGCACAATGGGACTTAACATCTGAGGTCATCAGTACCCTAGAACTTAGAACTACTTAAACCTAACCAACCTAAGGACATCACACACATCCATGCCCGAGGCAGGATTCGAACCTGCGACCGTAGCGGTCGCGCGGTTCCAGACTGTAGCGCCTTCGATGGACAGTCTTGTTAGAGACATTTACTAAAATATCACAAGTTGGGGGGATTAAATAAGAAATAAATTAGAGAACAACTGTGACGTGCGCTATCTTATCAAAAATATTCCGAAACTAATATGTAATGTAGATTTGACCACTGTCTGTCATAAAAGGCAGATCCGCCAGTGCAAAAGAAGGCGAGGAGTACTGTGTAATCCGAAGAGAAGCTGTAACAGCAAAATGGGTCTATCTGGAAACCTCTGTGACTTGGAACGTGGAAAAGTCATTGGATGTCACCTGAGTAAAAAATCCATTAGGGATATTTTAACCCTTATAGAGCTCTTCAAGTCGATTATTGGTGATGTGATTGTGGAAGGGAAAAGCGAAGGAATAACAGCAAATAAACCAAGACCAGGCAGACCTCATGTACTGGCGGAAAGGACGTCGAGCAGTGCGGAGTGTGGTTGTATATAATCGTATGAAATTAGCGGAAGAAATCACTCGTGAGTTTAAAAGTGTTACAAGCAGTCTTACTAGCGCAATGACTGGGCGCAGAGTTTAAAAATGTGGGTTATAATGGTCGAGCTACTCGTCATATGCCACGCATTCTTGTAGTTAATGCTAAGCGACCGCTGTGGCCGAGCAGTTCTAGGCACTTCAGTCCGGAATTGCGCTGCTGCTACGGTCGCAGGTTCGAATCCTGCCTCGGGCATGGATGTGTGTGATGTGCTTAGGTTAATTAGGTTTAAGTACACTACTGGCCATTAAAATTGCTACACCAAGAAGAAATGCAGATGATAAACGGACATTCATGGGACAGATATATTATACAAGAACTGACATGTCATTACATTTTCACGCAATTTGGGTGCTTAGATCCTGAGAAATCAGTACCCAGAACAACCACCTCTGGCCGTAATAACGGCCTTGATACGCCTGGGCATTGAGTCAAACAGAGGTTGGATGGCATGTACATGTACAGCTGCCCATGCAGCTTCAACACGATACCACAGATCATCCAGAGTAGTGACTGGCGTATTGTGACGAGCCAGTTGCTCGGCCACCATTGACCAGACGTTTTCAATTGGTGAGAGATCTGGGGAATGTGCTGGCCAGGGCAGCAGTCGAACATTTTCTGTATCCAGAAAGGCCCGTACAGGACCCGCAACATGCGGTCGTGCATTATTCTACTGAAATGTATGGTTTCGCAGGGATCGAATGATAAGTAGAGCCACGGGTACTAACACATCTGAAATGTAACGTCCACTGTTCAAAGAGCCGTCAATTCGAACAAGAGGTGACCGAAACGTATAACCAACGGCACCCCATATCATCATGCCGGGTGATACGCCAGTATGGCGATGACGAATACACGCTTTCAATGTGCGTTCACCGCGATGTCACCAAACACGGATGCGACCATCACGATGCTGTAAACAGAACCTGGATTCGTCCGAAAAAATGACGTTTTGCCATTCGTGCACCCAGGTTCGTCGTTGAGTACACCATCGCTGGCGCTCCTGTCTGTGATGCTGCGTCAAGGGTAACCTCAGCCACGGTCTCCGAGCTGAAAGTCTATGCTGCTGCAAACATCGTCGAACTGTTCGTGCAGATGGTTGTTGTCTTGCAAACGTCTCCATCTGTTGACTCAGGGGTCGAGACGTGGCTGCACGATCCGTTACAGCCATGCGGATAAGATGCCTGTCATCTCGAGGCCGTTGGGATCCAGCACGGCGTTCCGTATTACTCTCCTGGACCCAGCGATTCCATATTCTGCTAACAGTCATTGGAGATCGACCAACGCGAGCAGTAATGTCGCGATACGGTAAACCGCAATCGCGATAGGCTATAATCCGACCTTTATCAAAGTCGGAAAAGTGATGGTACCCATTTCTCCTCCTTACACGAGGCAACACAACAACGTTTCAGCAGGCAACCACGGTCAACTGCTGTTTGTGTATGAGAAATCCGTTGGAAACTTTCCTCATGTCAGCAGGTTGTAGGTGTCGCCACCGGCGCCAGCCTTGTGTGAACGCTCTGAAAAGTTAATCATTTGCATATCACAGCATCTTCTTCGTGTCGGTTAAATTTCGCGTCTGTAGCACGTCATCTTCGTGCTGTAGCAGTTTTAATGGCCAGTAGTGTAGTTCTAAGCCTAGCGGACTGATGACCTCAGATGTGAAGTCTCATAGTGCTTAGAGCCATTTGAACCATTTTGCTAAGCGACGCTTGATATCGTGTAAAGAGCGGCGCCACTGGACAGTGGATGACTGGAAAATAGTGATTTGCATTGATTAATCACGCTTTACCTTGAGGCAATCCGATGAAAGCGCTTGGGTTTGGCGAATGTCTGGAGAACTTTACCTGCTTTCATGTGAAGTGTCAAGAGTGAAGCACACATCAGGTGTTGTTACGGTATGGAGGTTGTTACCGTGGTTAGGGTGGGATCCCATTGTTTTACTTGAAGAATTCTAAATGCGTAAGAATATTACCGTATTACGAACAGTGTACAACAGAAGAACAGTTCACAGACGATGATCGTAGCAGTATGACTGTGAACCCCGCCATAAAACAGCATCTGTGGTACAGTGGTTTCTGGAAATTAATGTTCCCGAAGCGAAGTGGTCTGATCTTCCTGACTCAGTTACAGTGAATGAGGCATCCACAGCGGGTCAGGCACCATCGCCGTCATCCAGATGGTGCAAACTCTCATGATGGCCCGTAATTAACAGACTGAAACCGGTCAGAAATGAACATCGACTATGATCAAGACGGATTTTAAATAACATATCTTTCAGACTGAGCGTAGGTGAGTTGATATCAGTCAAGAATGCTACGAGAAGCTGGATGTTTCTCGGCGATATTACAGAAAGACGAGGCAGGAATGTAGCCACTGTACATGATCGCTGGCAGCAGCGGTCACGAAAACTTACGGTCACAAGAACACAGGGCTCCAGACGGCCACGTGACATTACCGAGAAGGACGACCATCGTGATCGGTGTGAGGCTGTGGCGAATCGTACTGCATCTCCAATGGCAAACTGAGCAGCAGTTGACACCATAGTGACACAACGAACTGGTACAAGTCTATTACTTCTAGGAGAGCTCCGAGCCAGATGCCCTGTAGCGTGCATTCCACTGATCACAAACCACCACCATTTGCGACCTCATGGTGTCAAGAGAGGGCTATTGGAGAGCAAGGCGGAGGTCTGTTATGCTTTTTGATGAAAGCTGGTTCTACCTCGGTGCCAGTGGTGGTCGTGTGTTGGTTAGGAGAAGGCCAGTTGAGGGCCTGCGACCAACCTGTCGACCGGCTAGACACAATGGACCTACACCTGGAGTTATGGTCTGTGGTGCAATTTCGTATGACAGCAGGAACACCAAAGTGGTTATCCCACGCAACCTGACTGTAAAATTGTACTTCAGTCTGATGATTTACCTGTTGTCTTCCATTCATGAACAACATTCTGGGGGGTGTGTAACAACAGGATAACGCTCTCCCACTTACTGCTGTCGTCACCCAACTTGCTGTGCAGATTGTCGACATGTTGTGTTGGCCTGCTCGATCAACAGAGCTGTCTCCAGCCGAGCTCATATGAAACACCGTCGGACAACTCCTGCATCATCCGCAACCAGCATTAATAGTCCCTGTATTGAACGACGAAGTGCAGCAGGCATTGAAATACATTATAGATGATGACATCAGGCACGTGTAAAACATGATGCATGCACGTTTGCATGCTTGCATTCAAAATTCTGGCCTTTACAATGGTTATTAATGTACAAGAATTATAGATCTTCAATTTTTTTCTAATGCTTACATTATCCTATCATCTTCCAATGTTAATCACTCAAATATGTTACCGAGACAAATGTATCTCCGAAATTTCATTACTCTATATTAGTTATTTTTAGTTGTTGAGATATTTTATTCCGTCAGTACACATAGCGACTCAGTCTAATCCATGTATCCATTTCGTCAGGTCCCAACCAGTGCCTCCGGGAAACACTATTGGATGCCTGATGAGCAGCCGGATTACTGTTGTTTTGGAATCCATCTGTCTCCTGAGTATTCCGATCATAGGAACGATGTATTGTTTGTATTCTGGTTCCTGTCTCCGTAGGCGACCGGTTTCAAATTGCCTAACTGCAGCCTCGGTGGTGATGTTTAGTAGTACCCGGCGTTCCCACCCCACAATGTCATGTCGAAACCACAGTCAAGACTAGATTCGCAGACAGCGTCGTCAGTGAAGTACAACACTTAGAATTAAAAGCACATTTACTACTGACACCAATGTACAGGCAGAACAGAACTGAACTGAACTGAACTGAACTGAACTGATCTGATCTCCTGGACGAAGTGCAACTATTTATGAAAACATCAGATATTCAGGACTACTAATATTTGTACAAACGATGAATATTGCAGAATATGCAAACATTACAACATACCACGTTTCTAGAACAATGATGAATACTAAATAACAAATAACCATGATGTGCAGGCTTAAACGGGCGACAAGAAGCTCGAGAGGAAGCAGCCTTAACCACTACGAGACACTGCATGTGTAACAGCTCTTGCAATAGTACATCAAGTACGGTCTTTCTACAACTCAGCGATTCACTAAGTTTATCGCGAATAACCACTAAACCTCTCTGGGAGTTCACAACAAAAGGAAAAATTGTAAAACTGGTGAGGTGTAAATTCTGCACATCACACAATGGCAATAAGACAAACTTGTATTGAAACTCTAAGAGAGATAGTGGCAAAGCTCACGTCACCTGCTTGTGTCCAAACTTCACGCAAAGAATAGCAATATTGTGTTGCAAATTTGTATACACAGTTAGTCTATAATATAATATATTATAATGACATCAGATTTGAACAGCATATTATTGACACAGGGGGAAACGTCATGGAGCAAACAGAAAAACGGCTGTGGTTTGAGTTGATCATTACAGCATCAGCACTGTTCGATGTGCATGACTGCGTAAGTTCGGCAGTCAACAATTGTGGCACTGGTAGTAAAGTGAGCCCATCTACCAAAGCAAGTTCTTATATCAGATGGGATAAATCAGTCTTCAATTGTCCTGGGGCAAGAACCCGCGTAAAAAGCAAAAGACCTAGGTTTTAAATTTTCCTGGTGCCTAAACCCGCATAAAAAGCGAAATGACATCGGTTTCATCGATTTCTAATTGTCATGAGACTAGCGCAAGACATGTTCAACATATTGTCCACCATACTCTGTCACAGCTTGAAATTGAGAAACAGTGTATTCCACAACAGATCGGAGTGTCTTGGAAGTCACATTCAGATTGCTTTCTGCAGTGCTTTCTTTCAATTCAGCTATGTTCGTGATGGGAGCACTGAACGTAACATCTTTCAGATAATCGCATAGCCAGAAGTCACAAGGATTAAAATCACGTGTAGTGAAACGACGGTTGATATTTCCATTATTTCCGAAATGCCTCTCAGCAGCCGCTTCACTGTTTGCGCAAATTGCGGAGGAACTCCATTTTGCATAAGATGATCCTACCCATACATCCAGGCTGTTGAAGGGTTGGAATGACATTAGCGCACAGAAGACTCTCATAGCATTTATCAGGAACGGTACAGATAACAGGACCCGTAGGATTCATCTCCTCGAAAAAATACGGCACTGCGATAAACGACGCCATCAATCCGCACCAGGCAGTTATCTTTGCAGAATGAAATAGTACCGGTTGTTGTGCGTGCAGATTTTTCCGTTGCTCATATTCCGCAATTCTGCATATTGACTTTTCCTTGGAGATGGGAATGGGCTTCGTCTTTTCACAGAATGTTCCATGGCCATTCATTGTTAGCTTGAATGCAAGCAAGAAATTCGAGAGCGAACGTTTATCTTGCTTTTAGGTCAGCAGGGAGCAGCTGTTGAACATGTGTGATTTTGTATGTATAGTAATGCAGAATGTTCCGTAAAATTTTGTGCACCGTGCTCGCAGGCATGTTCAACGTTCGGGCAATTCCCCGTGCACTGCACGTTTGCACGTCACCTCGAATTTTATAATCATTTTTACCAGCCCCTTATCAGGCATAGGACCAGTGCCTTTTTTCATACCTTTGAGTGTCCGGAACGTCTGCAGAGCATGTAGCGCATAGTCACCATTCTTGTAAAAGAGCTTTACAAGTAGCGCACGTCTCTTTGCGGAGACAATCACTTTGGGCGTCTCGGACACAAACTACGGAACAGCCGTGTGCCACGCGTCTATTGGTGGGCATATTCTGACGCTTACAGGTGCATCTATTCGCCAAATTTTAGTTACATTTTTTGTTCTATGACGTTCTTCTCTCTATCAAGAATATTCAGTTCAAATTTTATGTCATTCTGAGCTATGATTCGCTTTCTACAGCGTTTTAAGACTGGAAGTTTAGCTATGGAGACCCTGTATAATTGTCTTGAGCACTTTCTTGTTTTACAATACAATCGCATTACTTATGTATAACAATGCTACTTTAGTGTTTATTATTATTAATATTATTATTATAAAAAAACTTGTGTGCATTTGCACACAGAAATTACTAATTCTTGTGATTTGTTCAATAACTGAAATTCAAAGATTTTTTTTTTTTTTTTTTTTTTTTCTTTTAGAGAGAGGGAGAGAGAAAGAAGGTCAGCATCGGACGTTATATCATCTGTATTTTTTTTTTCATTCCGGTTATCTTCGAAGCGTTATAGGTAGTCATGTAGACTTAGCATAGCGATAACGACAGATACTAGAATATAATCTTGGCAAGCATCAGTTGGTTTGGCTGATGACAGTTGCGCTGTTAGTTAAAATCTGGATCCACAATAAAATACAGATGGGATTACGACTGATGCTGACTTTCTTTCTGTCCTGCACTACATCACGGTCATGAGTCACTTGATTTGTTTTAAGATTGTGCCCAAGTTCAAATAGAATATTTGTGAAGCAAAATAGGATAAAACATCAAAGTTTTAAATGACGGAGCGTGGACACACTTTGCTATCAGCGTAATGAATCATATTTCTATTGAATTTGGGCAGCAATAGATTTGTTCTCTTCCGTAGCCAGCTCGTGCAGTAAACGAGATACCGATGTACGTTTCTTTGGGGTTATGTGAAGATACTAAATTGTGAGTTACCAGTTGATAGGACTGCCGCAGCAGCTATGTTGTTCAGTATCGTACTCTTGAGCAACAGTGTTTTTTCATTGTCTGAATGCAGTGTCTTGCGGAGATACAACTGAGTAAAACCTTCTGGTGCTCCTAGAAACACCGTGTGGCTATACACGAATTACTTATTACTCGTATTTCAATTGATGTGAATTCTTCACAAAATTCAATCCCAACCACAGAAATAGGGGCAACAGGCCAAATGTCAGGGTCAAGTAGGGACCAAGGATTCCTTATATTAAAACACTCAGCAAAATGACTCTGACCACCATCTGAAAGATTGCTGTAGAGTTAGCTCTTTTTCTGTCGAATGAGGAGGTAACTCATCTTTACAGCTTGAAACGTATTTCCTATAACAGATACTCGAAATAATAAACAACAGATAAAAACTTCGATAGATTCCTTTCTGACACTTTTTATAAGTCAAGGGACGATGCATATATATGCTTTTAGAGCTGTTTATATGTTGTGTATACATCATACTTTTTCGATAGTTTGTCACACTTTTCCATAGTTTCGATAAACCAGTTACCTACAATATTTAAATTGTTCATCGCAGAAGCTACTTTATATTAAAGAAACAATAATATGACGAATAATCAGCTGATCTCTCCTAATCGACAAGATACTAGAACTGTTTCCTTGACAAAATCAGCATCGCACTTAGTTTGCTTTCGTGACAGCTGTTCATAAGCGTCAAAACTTTGTGAGTGCATCGCGTTTTGTATGCGTAAAGTGAGCGTCATAAAACAAGACTCACTCAGATGAATAATTTGCACGTGAAACGTTCGAAATCAAAGTGTAAGTCAAATAAACAAATGTGTATATTCTACAACTCTTCATTATAGATACTTGTCCACACAAGAATATAATGATCATCTTACCTGAAAATATTCCCGTCTTTCATTTTTCAGATGGAGAAGTATCTCCGAAACATCAACATCTCTTATCTGGAAGATCTGCAGGTGAACATAACGTAAGTAACCAGCATATAGATTTACAACTAGAAAATAAATACGTGCTAATTCATTCAACATTTCCAATAAGGACTTTAAAAATATCGACGATCAACCATTAACAGAACATATTGTTGAAAATCAGAAATCGAGAAGTAGTATCAAGTTCAGAATTAAAAATTATGGTGGCAAATAATATTTTCCTTCTTTGGTAATACTAGGTACACCATGATAAAAGAACCTTAAGTTTTAGTGCAACTTTGTACCTGAAGCATATCTTTGGAAAGCATATAAAAGCACCACTCCCGCATTAATAAAGATATATTATTCTCAGCATTATGGTATAAAATATATCTGCAGTTGACATGGATAGTTAAAATTACGGACTACCCTTTGTATGATACTTCTCATTCATAATTATAAAAAGCTGCCAAGTAGTTCATATTGCTGTTGAATGAAATAATATTGGATATTTCCATCCCACCTCACAAAAACATTAATCGACAGTTAGCCCTGGATGATAACATCTAAAACTGAACCGTTTAATGTCGAGGGACGCTAACACTTGTGTCTTAGAGTGACTGAAGCAATGAACTACACTACTCGTGAATAACCCTTATCGGTGTAAGATACATGCTGTTGGATTACCAGTACTGCAGAAATTATCAGCAAAGACTTGAAAGCGCTGTATCTGCGAAGTTTCTGCAACTAATTTCAGAATATGGCTAGCATTTAACGTTTTCTTGACAGCCTGCTCGTTAGAGACGGAGTAGTAACCATGTCAGAGAAAGGTGAGTGAAGGGATCGGCTACTAGCATTAATTGATGTAAGGTAACCACAGAAAATCCAAATCACAGTGTACGAAGAAGGAAAAAAGATTAGCCAAGGATGAAGACGGAAGTACTCGTACTTTGTGCCCTCGTATTAAGCGATTTAGGAATCAAAATGTCTGAATGCTCTTTTGGCTCTCCCTCTTCCACAACGCGACTGCAGTGTCGTAGTACATTGTGACACAAGGTTCGTTCGTGCCATTGACATTGAAATTTACGGAATTTACTACATTTTGCGCTGAACCAATTGTAAACTTGTAACGTCCACGTAGGCAACTTAAGTTATTTTTGTACTCTGTATGCAACATGCAAATAACCTTATCTAATGTAGCAAAGGCAGTATCGTTAGAAGTTTCTTCAGAATTTATCTAACTGTAAGCAGATATCACTAAGCTGGAAAAAATTAAAACAAGTTCGATGTTCAGAAAAATTGCCTTCATCTCTTACATTGATCTTTAACTAATTTTTAAATTATTTATATCACCATTATTTTTCTGTACAAGTTATTTCCTTCCTTAAATGTTAGCGATTAAACACTTTTTTTGAAATTAATATCGCATGTCTTCTTAGTCGCACATAAATCAAACTACTTCACCAGTTAAGAACACCGTAGACGTAACTCTATCTTTCATCCCCAACGTTAGTTTTTTGTTGTTTTACCCATTTTATTTACTAGTGTTTTTGTACTTAATTCGACTGTATTCACGATGCCATTAAATATTTTAGAGATTCGGACGTCGTTTCCTAGTTCTAGATGAATTTTAAATTGTTCAAATGGTTCAAATGGCTCTGAGCACTATGGGACTCAACTTCTGAGGTCATCAGTCCCCTAGAACTTAAAACTACTTAAACCTAACTAACCTAAGGACATCACACACAGCCATACCCGAGGCAGGATTCGAACCTGCGACCGTAGCGGTCGCGTGGTTCCAGACTGTAGCGCCTAGAACCGCTCGGCCACCCGGCTGGCTTTAAATTGTTCATCATTGACTTACTACTTCTTTGTAAGTAGCAACTAACCTCCTGTTTCGCTTTTGTGCTTGGCATATTGAGCTGCAAGTGAAATATTGTTTACATTGACATCTATAAATTTACATATTACATTATGTGAAAAACATATTCTGTTGAATTTTATATTTAGAATACTAGAGGTTGAAAATACCGCTTCAGTTGTAAATTTCGTTTATTATCACGACCGGTTTCGGGCTCTCATAAGCACATCCTCAGGTGCCACAATTGTGTTGTGGCCCTCGAGTGCCGCAGTGGACTTGTACTAGGCGCGGTTTGCTACCTGTGAGCGCAGAACAATGAGTTGCGACACCTGAGGATGGGCTTATGAGAGCCCGAAACCGGTCCTGATAATAAAAGAAATTTACAGCTTCATTATTAGATATAACGAATACAGAGGCGTCACCTTCGCTTAGTAGATTAATAACAAGGATTAGTTAATGTCACTCGTTTCACAAAATTAAGTACGAAAATTTATTTTTCTCTAATAATTCAAAAAGTAGATGAGGTATCTTCTGCCATATGGTTTTATGAGAAACTGAACCGACAATTTCAGAAGTAGGACTCTAACTATGCTTTTCTAATATTTCGAAAAAAGTGACCTACAGAACAAATAATTATATACAGAGGAAGCAGGACAAGCCAACACGAGCACAGAAAAACACAACATATCTGATATTTACAAACTGACAGTTTAGGGCTGACAATTGGTATATATTGGACGGACAAGCGAAATTTCAATATTAGATACATTGAACACAAAAGAGCGCTAAAAAGTAGCAGCTGTCATTCTACATTCGCTGAGCACCGTATGTACATGAATCATAAAATAGCAGACATCAACGCTGACGTAAGGATTATCATACACAGCAAAATTAACGATTACGGAAAAGCACCAAATACAAAAAAAGGATAGTGGAAGGAAAGGATATAATGAACGAATAAACTATTATCTGCAACGCAACTCTATTCTCTGCTCTCAGAAACTGTTAGATCACGCTGAGCTACACGCATACAGTCTTCAGCATAGAATTAATTCATGTCTGGCCCAACCCTAACACCCCTGTCGTAAATTTTCGATGTAAATCAGTTTCCCACATTAAGTACTGTATTCTGTAAGGTTGCAGATGACACACTGTGAAAGACAAACGACTGTAATGAAAACCTAAAAAACCATGAATACCGCAGCATGTGGTAACAAAGTAGATATAAATATCTTGCTTGTTTTCGAATTAGTGAATACTTCCTTAAAAACTCGAATCTAGGTATGTACAGACAGTAAAGAGATGTTTCCTGTTCTTTAATAGAAAGAAAGAAAAATCAACTGAAACATGTCTGGGTACGAGAAGAAAAAAGCGTTTTGCTGAATACAGATCCCATCCATAAAGAAATTTGCAAGCACTGACACATGAGCTTAAACCAGAGATACATTTATCTCGGAAAAAGAAGTTTATGAATGAAAAAATACACGGTACTTGCGTACTGGTAATCGTCAATAATACTTATTATTTCACAAACCGGTTTACAGCTTTTACAGAACAACTGTTGTAGAGTGTCATGTAGTTCCGTATTTAATGTGTCCCATGCGTTATCTAGCCAAAATATTTTATACTGCATTTTTAGTTGAATAACCCCTATCGCTCTAGTTAATAATTAACAACTGTCATCTCTGTAAACCAACAGAGGTACTCTGTGGTTGCACTAGTTTAAAATCTTTTATCCCATAGAAATTTTAAAGCCACCCATATTCATCTTACTACTTGATGAGAACGAAACAGCCATAAATATTGTAGAATATTTCACAGGTGAAGAGTGTTCTTTCATTCATAATGTACAAAATATTCTACCATGAACCGACGGATTAGTCAGTTAATGTCAAAAACAAGTTGTTGACAAAAAAAATAATACTATCTTTAGAAGTCACCCATGATGTACCATAACGATGGCGTACTCTTAGGTCATTGCGATACTGAAGGACAAAACATGTTATATACGCGCTACCGTTCGTAGTTGTGCTGTGTGCCTCTCACGTCTCAATAATAGGCTAAAATATTCAGGTATAAATAGAAAAAACTGCACGAAGTCTTATTACCATATATTAGTGGCTATTGGTAATATGTAATATCTGCCTAGAATTAAAACACCGCACCGTATATTAATAATTACATACTATTATAGTGTATTCCGATATGATAAAATTCGCATGCATTAGTACAACTCAGGAGGCCATACTGAAATTTGCATTGCCTCTTCGCTACACGACACGACTACTGTAATATCATTTGCTGAAAAGCTGCCTAAATTTTGAAACTGTTTATGCAAAGTGCAGCAACAGCTGTGTAGAGTGGTAAACGGACCATACAATCTCGTTATGAGCTTCCGAAACTCAGTCCTGCGAACGAGCCAGTGCTCTAGTAAAGTACACAGACATTCCTCCGTACTGGAAATTTAATAACCTTTTGAAACAAATGGTTCAAATGGCTCTGAGGACTATGGGACTTAACATCTGAGGTCATCAGTCCCCTAGAACTTAGAACTACTTAAACCTAACTAACCTAAGGACATCACACACATCCACGCCCGAGGCAGGATTCGAACCTGCGACCGTAGCGGTCGCGCGGTTCCAGACTGAAGCGCCTAGAACCGTTCGGCCACACCGGCCGGCGGGCGGACAGGTTGTTGGCATTTGTTCACCAGGGGTATGGCTAGAATTATAAGTTCTGGTACTAACCACTCCAGCGCCAACATCTTTTATAACGAAGTACAACGAAGCGTGGTACGGATCGATTCTGTACATTTGCTGGTAGCTAATCCA
This sequence comes from Schistocerca serialis cubense, assembly GCF_023864345.2. NCBI lineage: Eukaryota > Metazoa > Arthropoda > Insecta > Orthoptera > Acrididae > Schistocerca > Schistocerca serialis. The sequence continues at coordinate 314,831,665 of NC_064640.1, read as the reverse complement.
TCGCGCTTCATAACAGTACAACTAGGCCTTTGGATTCTGGAGAGTCTGTATTGACACACAGGGACCAACGCCTTGCTAACTGTGAGAAACCTTTTTGAGACAGTGAACACAAATCACTCTTACAAGAAGAAAAATTACACGAACTACATAAAATCTTATTTAAAATACACAAAATTCTAATAATAGCAATATAAAAAGTAAAATTTTCAAGCGAACGTGCACGGATTATTGCAGCTACAGTTTTTTTTTTTTTTTTTTTTTTTTTTTTTTTTTTTTTTTTTTTTTTTTTTGCAAAGTGTAACACTTAAATTTAACCTAAGAACCTCATCGCAGCTTAAATATCGCCGCCAGTGGATATCGACATGAATGTACAGGAACTGTCGTGGTTATCGCAGCGAAATAGCGCACACCACTGTCTCGCAGGGCGCAGGCGTAGTGTAGCATTGGCAGAGTCATTGACCCAACTGTTTACTTGCCGGCAGTATCTCTGTTTTTCAACGCCCGCGGGCTAAGCCTTTCGCCTCGCGCTGTGCTCTGCTTCAGTTGGCTCGGCTGCGAGTAACTCGCGCTGGTCGCGTTTTGTTTTTTCCGGCGAGATTGTTCTCTACACTGTGTTCAGACTCTCTACTCCCCTGCAAATTCACTCGGTCGTCGAGATTTGTATCCACTTCTGGGGTTCAGCTTACCGGCTTGTAGTCGATCCACCGTCGGCTAGCATAGTTGTGTAGGCGGTGACAATTCCGTACCGTTGTCACGCAGCGCCTGAATTCAGTATTCAAATATGAAACGGACTAACGACATTCACCATAAAGTGCGCAAACGAAATTTATGCACTGATAAACACTCACATGCAACTGTGAAAACATAATTTTCCAGTTCCGAAAAAAGTATCTTGGATGTTTATCTACGATAAACTGAGATGGGCTCATCATATCCGAAATATCACTACTAGCAAGAAAATGCAATCTCGTCAGAGCTACGATCGAGTATGGTGGGGCTCTGGTCGGCGGACAGCGATGATTTTACAGCGGGCCCTACTCAGGATGCATTTCGATTACGGACTCATGTGCTACGGATCAGCGTCAGACAGCAAGCTGCCACGATTCGACAATTCTCAATACAAAGGTTTCCGTACAGTTACTGGGGCGTCCATATCAACCCTAGCCAACGCATTACTTGTTGAAGCGAATGAACCATCGTTGAAGATGCGATGAATATTCCTCTGCAAGAAATTCCTCCTGCTGCTCTCTTTCGACGAATATGGGTCCCTTGACGAACAAATCCGGAAATTAACATCATACTGTGTGTACGGAAGATATTGGCTAAGTAAGCAACTTCCACCTGTCGTGGTTGAATATATGGAGATGGAGGCATTAAGGTACAAGGTGCGGAAAAGGCCATACGAAATACGATATTACTGTGCCTGTGTGATTCAGATTGGGATGCAAAGCTCTTTTGGACATGCAAGAATGTCCCAAGGAACAGGCGCTGCGGTGACCGCAGCAGTAACGAAACACATCAGACGAACTCGCAATTGCGAATAATGACTACCATCAGCTGCAGAATGGAATGACGCCAGCGAAAATTTGTGCCGGACGGGGACTTGAACACCTGAACCCGGATTTCCCGCTTATCTCGAGCGTTCGTCTTACCATTTTTTTTCGGTACAGTTCGTTGCGTTTGGTCTGGGCGGACGTTAAAAGACAGCGGTTCAGGTTAATTTAAAGCATGAGTGTCCGAAGGAATTTTGCATCGTGTTTCTGAATAACATATGGACTGCAATATCATATTTATCTGCCGATACCGGGCAAGTGATTTTCAAGTACAACGTCTGACGTGTACGGGAATGTACATAATGCATGTACGAGTACAGGTGGAAGTTTGGGTCTGGCCGTGATTCGTGCACGGACAGCCAAATTATAAGGCGACCGCTCGCGATAAACGGGAAACCTGGGTTCTAGTCCTGGTCCGACATAAACTTTCATTATCGTCATTCCATTCTACAGCTGATGTTAGTCATTATTCCAAATTGCGGGTTCATTTGCTGGACCATACTTGACTCTGCAGACTAGTTTATCGTTTCAAAACCAGGGCACAACTAGCGCAACGGCAATGGAATTCCTGTCTCGCTATCACGTTGCGTGCATGGTGTACACAGATGGGTCGTCCGCAGCTCGTGGTCTCGCGGTCGTGTTCTCGCATCCCGAGCACGGGGTCCCGTGTTCGATTCCCGGCGTGGTCAGGGAATTTCACCTGCCTCGAGATGACTGGGTGTTTGTGTTGTCCTCATCATTTCATCATCATTCATGAAAGTGACGAGATTGGACTGAGCAAAGGTTTGGAATTTGTACGGGTGCTGATAACCGCGCAGTTGAGCGCCCCACAAACCAAACATCATCATCGCAGATGGGTCCAAGCCTAGTCACAGCTCTGGTAGTGCCTATTGGGTACCCCGAGGCAAACGACAAGGCCTACATAAGATGGATCCACGCTCCACTATTATAACAGCTGAGCTGATTGCCATTTTGGAAGCCCTGCTGTTCGCACCGACTACCACAGCAGACATAATAGTCATCGTTTCTGATGTTATGTCAGCCTTACAACTGATAAGGAGCTATCATAATAGTTGTACCAACCCCATAGTTGCACCAATTGTTGACCCTGAGTTTCGGGTGCAGTGGAACTATCACTACATTGTGATGGTATGGATGAAAATCCACTCTGGGTACCTGGAAATGAACAAGTAGGCGTCCTAGCAAAGCAAATATTTCTAGATGGATAAGATAGTCTGCCTCTCACCGAAATGATACAAATGCTCACAAAGCATCGGATTGGCACGAGGAATTCTCTAGGACGTCTAAAATCAAAGGCAATCGGCACACATTACTTCATCCCACGATTACAAGAGTAATCAAAGGCAGTTACTACGCACTAATTCATCCCAAGATTCCAAGAGTACCATGGTATAATAAGATAGTAACCTCGAGGAGCTTCGCGACAGTCATGGCACGGCTGAAATGTAATCATTTGAAGTTCAGCAAACACCTCTATTGGCTCAACTTAAGCCCCATCCCTCTGTGTTTGCGGAGGGGAAGAAGAACCAAACCACACATTTCCACAGTGTCCTCGGAAGACGTAGCACGTAAACATACTTATATGTAATCCTCGTGCTCTTGGTCATCAGTTCCCAAGCAGCCTCCAAACTTTGTTGCAATCCAACGATACAGCAACGTATAAAATCCTGTACGAGTTCGTCAACAGTGCCAAAATATAGCTCCTTGTACTGCAAATCTAATGCTTTTGTGTGTATGTGTCTGAATACTAAATACTGGTGTATCTATACGTATGGCTGTACTACCCAAATTACGATCATGTGTACTGTTCTGGTGTTCTGTCTAGGGGACACTTCTAGAGCTGCACAAAAATACAGTTCTCTACCCACAGCTTTTGAAACAGTTCTTACACGGCTTACAAAAGGATACTATCTCGTTAATTTAGACACATATTCATTAATATGGACTGAATCGGTAATATCCAAAATGTGTACCAACACGATTTATCGTTTCTTATTGTGTTACCAGTATGATTTTTAAGGCATACTACCTCTGTGTAACCTGTGTTACTGTTTACATTTTCGTCCTGTTTATTCGTTTCAGTATAATGTAGACGTAAAACTTGTTTGATGTCGCATCTGTCCTTCGTTAAGTCTATGATACTCCGTACCATGGTACCAGTTAAATTTATGTATACTATGAACTATCAAAACCAACTGCTGGGTAACGTTTCCATTGTTAAGATGGTAATATGGACACGTTCCGAAAGCCAATAAAGCCAAAATAAGTAAATAAATAAATAGAACACTCACATACCTCTCAGTGAAGGCGGTAGAAGACACCAGTAGAAAATCTGTAAAGAATGGGTTATACTAGAAGTAATGTCAAAAATTCCATAAACTAATGCCAAGATACTATTAGGTTACTTCACTGCTTAGCTATAAAAGCAAAATGAATCCAGGAAAAAGCTTGAAAAATACCCAACACGTGAGTGGATTAACCAAAATGGATGAAGACTAGTTTAATTCTATATAATGTTGAGCCTAAAAGCCTTGTCACTGCATTTCATGAAGAAACTCTCGCAACGGAATACTAGTCTTTGCCATTGGTGAGTTCGAAATCAATCACTGAGCAAGAGCCTATCCCAGAAACAACGTCCATGTTAGGAGAATTACAAATGTACTCAGATCACTATCTAAAAAGAAAGAAGGTGAAAAAATGGTTCAAATGGCTCTGAGCACTATGGGACTTAACATCTGAGATCATCAGTCCCCTAGAACTTAGAACTACTTAAACCTAACTAACCTAAGGACATCACACACATCCATGCCCGAGGTAGGATTCGAATCTGCGACCGTAGCTGTCACGCGGTTCCAGACTGAAGCGCCTTGAACCGCACGGCCACACTGGCCGGCAAAGAAGATGAAAGTGAAACCTCAAAAGTTCACAACAGAGGAACCAAAAATTTCCAAATTTGCGTGCAAAGAAATCCATCCATCTCCACACGAGAAGAAGAAAGGAAAAAGCCAGAGACTGTATAACAATACGCAAAATTAATTCCATTTTGCCGAAAACTGACATTTGAGACCGTGGCTGTGTACAAAATACAGGCTGATTCTTACAAAGAAGAAAACAGTAACCATTTACTGTTAATACCGCTATTTGTTTACTCTGTGTGCATATTTATATACCAAAAAGGGCTTTATGTACTCCTCACTATTCCATCAACACAAGGAGTCAACGCTGCAACATGATGAAGACAGACATTCGGCGTAATTAGCCTAAAAATTAACCTTTGAGGTTTGTTTACATTTTATCCAACTCTCTTATCAGATCTCCGCGACGTAAACGTAGCACGTAAAAACAAACAAAGCATTTTTTAGTTTCTCTTCCACAAGAAAGTTATTATAAGAAACTCAACAGATAGATAGATATATAGATAGATAGATAGATAGATAGATAGAGAGGGTCACATACTAAAAACCCGTAATTTCCCATTGCGACGCAGAAGTTTGAAATTTGGTTCAAAGGTGACAGAAACCTTCATCTGTAACGATGCAGAAGCGTGGCGCCTTGCGACGTCACTTTCTGGCTCGGGGCCACTTCAAACAGTTAGTTGTCGACTCATCCGAAAAAAGGCCAGAGCTCTGAGGTTCATGTTAAGTGCAAGGTGGATTAATGATCTAAAATTAGCAGCAAAATTCATCACAATTCAGCCCGACACTATCGTGGGCGTGTCACACGATGGGTGGGTCATCTCACCCCGTCTTACCACATTTCATTCCTTCTTTTGGCGCCTCCACGAAAGAGGTGAGAGCTACGTCGCCCAGCGTTTCAGTCGGGCTGTTTTCGTATGAATCGCCCAGGAAAACATTTCAGACACGCCGCTGCTCAGAATCGATACGGAAAGGCCTCAGGGGGTTGCATAAATGGCGTCAATTAAGCCACCCCTTCCCTTGGGGTGTTGAATCCCACACATTTTGCTGTCGAAAACGACTGTTTGCAGTGCGATGAGCAGCAGTACGACGCTCTTGACAACCTTTGACACTGCTGACGTCCCAGGACGATCGACTATTCTCTAAGGACGTTGTTGAGCTCTTTAAAAATGCCCCAGCCAGGCGGTCATTACTGGGCGCCAGCGAGACAGGTAACCATTTCGAAACCCCTGAGGTGAGTGGCGCAATGTTGCTGAACTAGAGCTTGCTAGTCACTTGCTACATCTAAGGGACATCGAAAGTCATATCTGTCACACCAGCGCCTAGTTATCAGTGACTAGCTGTTTCTGTAAAGATACATTCTTAACATGTTCAGCAAAGGAGTGTGGGTGGCGCCAAGGGTGTCTTCGAATTGCGGGTCTTACAAGGGACATTCCCCATCACTATGCCCTCAGATTTGGTTGTAAGATGGCCCACTAGATAGCCCCTCAAAACTTAACACAGATGAAGCATAGAAACAGGAAGGTTACTGAACTGTGAAGAATGAACGGTCCGTGCTCAAGATGTATAACATCGAGTAAATTCTAACAGACCGGGCGTCGTAGTTCTGTGGTCACGGTGTTGGACCACGAAGCGGGAGATCCGTGTTCAAATCTCCCTCGTACCCATACTTCCTATTTGATCTACGTAAGTACCAGATATTGGGACTCTTGCGTTCCCTTTTGGAAGTTTTGACTCTTAAATTCCTTTCTTGTGGCATAGTTCACTTCATTTATTTGTTGTTTTCGCTTCTGTCAAAGCTCTACGCAGTATTTCGCCTGCTCTCACTATTCATCACATTTACTGGGACGGTAACATATTCACACAAAATGACTCATATTCTATAACGAATATATAGTATGACAATTGCCAAGACTACAGAAGGAGAACAGACATGTGAATGACCGGACGGAAAATTAATAATTTTATGAAAAAAAGGAACGAAAGAGATTTGAACACGGATCTCCAGCTTTTCTGCCCATCAACGTAACCACACAACCACGACGCCGTTGTTCTTCCAGTACGCTCGATGCTGCACATCTTGAGCTTGGACCGTTCACTCTTTCTATTTTGCTACTTTTTTTACAGTTCAGTACGCATTCTTCCTGTTTTCATACTTGATCAGCGTTCAATTTTTGACTGGCTGTCCACTAAATCTGACGGGGATGCGATAGCTAGTTTCTCTTGTTAGATGGACCTTTCCCACATTCTTCACGCTTCTGTCAATGTCGCATCACCAACGTTCACGCTACAGGAGGATGCGAAACAGGAGTGCTGATAAAGCATACACATGCTTTTCACATACAGGTCATGTTCAAATTTCGTTGAATGGTTTTAACAGCCCCTAGTGTTTCCAGCATGCACACCAGAGCAAAACTTGCAATCACACTACGCTCTAAAGGCTTGGCATCACGTTCAGTGAGGTTGCCGGCACGTGATGTCCTTAGAGAAGGGTTGAACTGTCCGAGACATGTCATCCTGTTGCTCACCCTACAAACTATATTTTTCGACCGCCAACTACAAGGGAATCAACACATCAAGAGAAGGGGTGGTTTTGCAGACGCGCTTTGCGAAACCCTCTGACACCTTCTTGTGCCGATGCCGATGCCCCCATGCCAAAACCACATGCTTACAATGCTCAGCGTCTTGGTTCTGACCTCCATTGCAGAGGTGTCAAAAGAAGAGATTAAACGTGGTTAAGTAACACGTGTGACACGTCGACGGTGGCGTTGGGTAGAATTGTTTTGAATTTTGGGAATCATTAACCCACCTTACACCTCACATCACCCTCAGAGCTTAAGCCGCTTTGTCCCATGCGTCAACACATTGTTGTCTGAAGCGTCGCCGTGTCCATGGATGGCATCATAGGACGCCAAGCTTTTGTACCTATACAGAGGAAGATTGTAGGCACCTTTTAGCCAAATTTCAAACTTTTGCGTCGCTGTGGGAGAAAGAATTGCATACATCGTGTAGAGGGCAAAGTTCTCTGTGATATGTTGTAAATAGTCTTCACGGGTGTGCCGCCGAATGACGTTGTGCAAATCCCACAATATTTCCTCGGAGCAACTGTCCGACATCATCAGGTGGTTGAACCTCGCTGGTGGCTAGGTACGACTGACAAGATCCGCATGTCCACGCCGCTGTATATAGAGCACGCGCGTGAAGATTGCGCAGGTGCGGGAACCACGCATGCGCAAAAGTTTGCAGATAGATGGCTCCAGATTCAAACGGCCGGGATCTATATTTGCAGGCCACAAGCTGCCATCATCCAGCACAATGCGGTAGTGCATTGCGTACGCTAGTTCATAGAGCGCGTGTGGTATCTGACTCTGAAAGCCTGCCGAGTGAGATGCAACATTTGAAGACAGTCTTCCGTCAAAACCGTTATTCTAAGAGACAGATATTGCCGGCCGCGGTGGTCTAGCGGTTCTGGCGCTGCAGTCCGGAACCGCGGGACTGCTACGGTCGCAGGTTCGAATCCTGCCTCGGGCATGGGTGTGTGTGATGTCCTTAGGTTAGTTAGGTTTAAGTAGTTCTAAGTTCTAGGGGACTTATGACCTAAGATGTTGAGTCCCATAGTGCTCAGAGCCATTTGAACCATTTTTTTGCAAAAACTGAGAAACGTGTTAGGTTCGGTTAAGGATGATCTCGGTCTGAAGAAACGTGGTGTGTACAAGATTCCTTGTCAGTGTGGGGCGGCATACATAGGTCAGACATGTCGCCCAGTGCAAGATCGTTGCGATGAACATCAGCGTCATACACGCCTACGCCAACCGGAGAAGTCGGCAATTGCAGAACACTGTCTGAACACAGGGCATCACATGATTTATGAAAAGAAGGAAGTTTTATCCCCAGCATCCTCTTTCTGGGATTGCGTCATTAAGGAAGCAATACATATCCGTACAGCTGATAACCTTATCAACAGGGATGCGGGATTTCAATTGAGTACAGCCTGGAACCCTGCATTGGCTGCTGTTAAATCACGACGAGAAAGCAAAGAGCTTTCGATACTAGACCCGTCATAACTTTGGCTGCATGTTAGTAGGTGGTGGTGGTTTTCGGGGAAGGAGACCAGACAGTGAGGTCATCGGTCTCATCGGATTAGGGAAGGAAGTCGGCCGTGCCCTTTCAGAGGAACCATCCCGGCATTTGCCTGGAGTGATTTAGGGAAATCACGGGAAACCTAAATCAGGATGGCCGGACGCGGGATTGAACCGTCGTCCTCCCGAATGCGAGTCCAGTGTCTAACCACTGCGCCACCTCGCTCGGTAGACATGTTAGTAAACACAGCGTCAGCGCACGCGCAGAACGACCACTCTGCGTTTCCCGGCAGAGGGCGGTTGAATCTGGCGCCATATATCTGCAAATTTTTGCGCAATCTTCACGCGCGTGCTCTATATACAGCGGCGTCGACATGCGGATCTTGTCAGTCGTACCTAGCCACCAGCGAGGTTCAACCACCTGATGATGTAGGACAGTTGTTGCGAGGAAATATTGTGGGATTTGCACAACGTCATCCGGCGGCACACCCGTGAAGACTATTTACAACATATCCGCCGGGAAAGCCTGAAGAGTCACTTCTCTGTGGTATCTTAAAATTTATGTATCATTACAATAGGTAGAGAACAAATAGAGAGAGGCTTTCTTTCTATTGTGGATGATCTTGCAGTATTGACTAGTGATACCACAACAGCCCAGAAGGAAACTGGAAACAATTCAACGGGATAAGAAAAAGTTTCAGAAACATCTTCAGCTTAAAGTGCGTGGTCGATTAGTTCAAACAACCAAGGAATTATTGGTATGGTGGTAAGGTCTTACGGGACCAAACTGCAGAGGTCATCGGTCCCTAAGCTTACACACTACTTAATCTAACTTAAACTGACTTATGCTAAGGACGACACACACACCCATGCCCGAGGGAGGGCTCGAACGTCCGACGGGGGAAGCCACTCGGACCGTAACAAGACACCTCAGACCGCTCGGCTACCCCGCGCGGCAAGCAATTACTGTACACTGTACAGTGGCATTCACAACATTATAAAACACTGACTGATTTTTTCTGCTATAGCAAGAAATGAAACCAGGTATAGAAGCAAATAGTTTATTTTTTGTAACCTACAGTAAAAAATGGAGACAATGGAATGCATTCATGAAATATAAAACGCCTAAAGCTGGCAGATATCACACAATAAGATATCAATAACAGGCTAAGTTTTTGATCTACAGTTCAAAAACTGAAAGTTCACCAAGCGGAGAAACAGAAGGAAAAATACTTGATCGGTTTGGTCTGAAGTGAAGAAACAGGCTCTTAGCCAAAGAATAACAGAAGTATGGGTGCATAGGAGGGTGAACCAACGTTTTGACGTACTTTTCGTGGACCCAAATGGTCTCATTCTAATCGACAAAAGGGTTCTTTCTTATGTTGAGGCTCATTGTCGGTACAATATGTATTACAATCTGGATCAAGGGATCGTCAAGGGTATAAATAAGATCCTCCGCAACAATTTTTTATGGCTCTGAGCACTATGGGACTCAACTGCTGTGGTCATAAGTCCCCTAGAACTTAGAACTACTTAAACCTAACTAACCTAAGGACAGCACACAACACCCAGCCATCACGAGGCAGAGAAAATCCCTGACCCCGCCGGGAATCGAACCCGGGAACCCGGGCGAACAATTTTTTAAGTGACCTGTACCCCAACTATCGGCTGCGATATTAAGGCCCATTGAAACGTACTTCTTTCGGGCACTGTGGAAAATTGTTTCAGGGTCAAATTTTCACCCATTTCCAAGCAAAGCTCAAAAATATAATTATTAACGAGTAATAACTCATAAGGTTTTGGTGTTTTTCACGAATCTGGAGTTTTGATATTCCAAAACGCTTTATAGATAAGGCCGAGTAAGTTTTCATCAATCAACGAGACAACGACTTGCAAAGTACTATGAATTTGGAAGAATAATCTCTACCTAAGTTATTAAGTATACATTGCATATTATCCGCAGAAAAAGCTACATTTAGTTCCATTGTTACTCATTGTAGCAAGTTCAAAAAACACTTTTTCACTACCCCTGTACACTGATGATTCCGAGAAACTAACCATTTCATGAGGTATAGCTTAATGTGATATTTACTGACTGATAGATCAAAACTGTTAGATTCCTACCCGAAGTTTTGGATTACATGATCTGTGCAATATGGAATATGGGTACCAAAATTTATATGAATCAAAGCAATTCTGTGGCACATCTTTTCTACGATATATGTTCTGAAGTGCACATCTCAGTTTCAGAAGTGTCACTCCTTACCTCAGATGTTTTTGACGTCTTGCTTAAGGATTTTTGGTTTAATTTAGCCTGAATTTCATTTTAGGAATCCCATGCATATCATAACCATAAGATTAGAGGCACGGGAAAAACAACGTTTTTAATCATCACATTGTCTCAAACAGGGACTCCACTTTCTTACATATATTTTTTATTTCGTGTCCGTTCGATACCAGTGTACGGATATCGAAACAAAGAGGTAATCAGATTCAAGCGAACCAAGGAATTTCTGGTGATAATTGCTGTGGAGATAATACAGTCAAATTCCTTGGCTATCCTTTCCCAACCCGATCATTTGCTCTGTCTACACTGAACTACTTGTCGATGGGGTGTTAAACCCTAAAATGTATTGTTTATTATCAAGATGGCATACATAATACGCTGCTACCTCAGAGTACTATATTCCTTTCTCTGTGCCATTCCAGGGTTGGGAACAACGATTAACAGGAATCTTCGGTACAGTTTCAGCCTATCTTCGTCTTCTGGGTGCAGAAAACGCATTCGCCAAAAATTTTTCTCTGCATTCTGTTGCACTGTTGCCTAATTCGAATGTAAAACGGCAATCTATCACAGAAAACTATGTAACTTGTCACTTGCAGAGATATATAGCACTAAAAGCGAGGATTTTGTACGTAAAAGTCGCTCTCGATCGTTAGAGTAGGTGCCTCGCCAAATTCTACCGATAAGCTGCGACGGCTGGGAGATTCATCCATCGTTCGTACATCCATTTGAAGCCTACCGATTCCCTATAAGACTGCGTAGCAGAGCCCAAACACCTATAAAAATTAGCCAAGCATTCGCCGCAGGCCCCAGTTTTAAGTTCACGTACTGCACTCAGGACACATAAGATAGTTGCTTTCACGTTTTGAAGAATTAAAAACAAGTGTAACGACTACAGAACGATCCAAGACATTGGACTCCCATCATTAAAGATAGCTAGTTGTAAACCTAGTTGCCGGCTGGGGTGGCCGAGCGGTTCTAGGCGCTACAGTCTGGAACCGCGAGACCGCTACGGTCGCAGGTTCGAATCCTGTCTTGGACATGGATGTGTCTGATGTCCTTAGGTTAGTTAGGTTTAAGTAGTTCTAAGTTCTAGGGGACTGATGACCTCAGAAGTTAAGTCCCATAGTCCTCAGAGCCATTTTTTTTTTTTTTGTAAACCTAGTTCATCTGACACACATCGATTTTAAGTTGTTTAGTGACATAATTTGAGAAATTTTCTATCCTTAAATACTGTGAAAATTACTGGAGAATCGTTGATTCTCTGTTACATAGAAAATGTAGGCTATTGTCTTGTGAGAAACTATATTAAACCTATAATCTATTGGATATTGGACCATCACTGCCTCTACTATTGTTTAATTTCTTTGTTCTCTATGGTCAGGTGATGAGTTATTTCGAATTTCCATTTAATTTCTTCGATGGTGACAGATTCTTTGTTTCATACTACACAGGGAAACATGAATAACGTATCTGAAACAGTATTGCTAGAAAATGACCTTGTAACCCGAAACCTAGGTTCCGTAAAATAAAAAAGCTGTAAAATGCGTGTTTTCTCGTATAACAACTACAGTGTTTCACCATGAACCCACAAGTACGTAAATCAGTTAAATTATTCATAAATTAAAGGTACTTTAAATTTTCTTGGAAAGAGGAGTACAATGACTTAACGCTTGTTAGTGTCTGTAGTGAATATTTTCACAAAAGAAGCGAACATTTACTACCTATTACAGCGCTCTTTTCCGAGACAAAGCAGTGTTATTTCGCACCCTGATTTTGGATAATGAGGCGGAAACAGCACTTAACAGTTCTCCACGGTGTCCACACTCTGCATGCTTCACATGTCTTCTAGTTCTCTACTCGTATATAAACTGGAGTCACTTGTATCAGCTCTATCCGTATGTTCGGGCCATTCCTACTGTAGGAATTTTAATACAGTTTTTTGTATTAGCTAGACTACTTCACGGGGAAGGATTGTGTATTTAATTTATAAATACTTCGTCCAAATTATGCGAACTATGATGAACTGAAGTCCAGCATCGCTGTGAAAACGATTCCATTGCCACTAAGCGATGAACGGCTGGACTCCTGGCAGACACAGCTGTGGTCAGCGCAACACTGCCCTAATCAAAAAGAGCAGGCGCGCTCAGCTTCGTCTGATGTACCGACAGCAGACAAACGTGTTCAGCTCGGTGCTGTCAGTGCGGACGCACCGAAACGTATTCAAACATTATGTGTTTGATGCAAACAAACGCGGCCACAAGTTTCTTCACAACTTAAACACAGAGGATGGAATGGAATTTAGAAATTTCTTTCCGGATGACCACAGAAGATTTCGAAAGACGTCAAAAAGTTGTATGAGGGTCACTTTTCGGAAACGGACTGCTTAACATCACCAATTTGTGCTATCTCCAGATTAACAATCGCACTTCGTGCCCATAAATCACTGCGAATTATTTGAACTAGGAGCTGTGGGTTATTTAACATCGAAGGATCTTAACAAATATTGCATGCTTTCCCTGCATTCGTTTCAAAACAACTGCGTGGGAAAAATAACCAGGCAAGTTTAATATCTGTATTTTTAATTTTTTATTCGAAAATAAAACGTTCCCAAAGACTGTTTCAGCAAGGGATCCAGCTTTGTTTAGTTTATATGAAGTAAGTTTTTTCAGCACAGCATATGACCCAACTTTTAACTGTCTGCTTTTCTGTAATCAGACTTCGATGCAGACGCAGTTCTTTGCGTGGCACGGCGAAGAAGTCTTCCACAAAGAAACCGCGACAAAGAATTGCGGCAATGATTCTATACAACGAATCAGTGGGTACGACGCTTTACAAGAAAAGTGCTGTCACAGACAGACATGCATTTGAACATTAATGTTATGAATAATGCAACTATAAAGATCTGTCAGTCTGTAACATAGATTTAAAGGAATATCATTTAAGAGATTCATTATATTCATAGTTCTTTATCGCAGTCACAGATATAACAGCATTTATGTACTACGGCCAATTGTAAAGCACAAACTGGTGCATTATGTGTTGTTGATAAATTAACGTCCTTATGTTGATATGCCTTGGAATAGATAATTAATATGTTTTGATTCTTGTGCGTATTGTTTCAGTCAGAGACAATCCTTCTTCTACACAGACACCTTTCTCGAGCCCAGGAATCGAATCCTGCATTCTTCCCACAGGAAGAAAGTTTTCTAGCGACGATTTATAGGACCACAATTAATTAAAGCCACAAATGGCACAGGCCTCCAGCTGAATACAGACAAAACAATGTACTTTATCTTATCCCGCTATCCATCAAATAATAATGTACTGCAAATTAATAACACAGCTTTCACAAAGACAAATGAATTTAATTACCTTGGTACAATAGTAACCTCTGACAACTCCATAAAAATTGAAATAGAATCACGAATTCAGAAGGCTAACAAATGCTACTATAGTCTCTTGACAGTTTTCAAAAGCAAGTTAATTTCTAGGAACACCAAACTACAAGTATACAAATCATTGATTATACCAGTACTCACCTATGGATCTGAAACCTGGACTCTCACAAAAAAAGAGGAAAACAGATTAAGAGTATTTGAACGAAAAATTTTGAGAAAAATATTTGGACCCATAAGAGATAGGATCAGTGATGAATGGAGATTGCTAAATAACAATGAAATTTACAAATTATATAAAGACTCCGATATAGTGGCCAAAATTAAAGCCAAAAGACTGAAATGGATAGGGCATGTCATCAGAGCACCACCAAACAGGACCATCAAGAAAGTGACTGAAGAGATTCCCATCGGAAGACGACCTCTTGGACGCCCACGCATGAGATACTTGGACAATATTCAAGACGATCTCAGAAAACTAGGACATGACAGACAGTGGCAAATTACTTGTAAAGACAGAGCAAAGTGGTTCAACATTGTCCATTCTGCAGCAAAAAGCCTTCATGGATTGTAATGCTTAATAATAATAATAATAATAATAATTTATAGGACCAGTTATAGCTGTAAAATGTTTGTTTTCAAGCACTGATCTTACGTTTAGCAGGGTCTTCTCTCTGTTGGTGTGGAGTCCCCCCTTCACTGTTTCGCATAGGCAAACCTTTCGGCATTTGTGGTATCCGGGATTAACTAACGTCAAAGGAGGACAGATACAACTGAACTTTCGGTTAATTACTGTTTTGAAACAACTTCTTAATTTCAAATCTTCACCAGCTGAACTGGTTTCCACTACAACACCCAAGATGAAGTTCTTCTTTGAAAGTTTTTATGAAACATGGGGATGACATACTTTTGAAAAGTGAATATGATGTTAACTCATTAAGTCCCAAATTAATTTTTTTTAAATTGAATTTTTTATTCCTTAATTATAATGTACACTCCTGGAAATGGAAAAAAGAACACATTGACACCGGTGTGTCAGACCCACCATACTTGCTCCGGACACTGCGAGAGGGCTGTACAAGCAATGATCACACGCACGGCACAGCGGACACACCAGGAACCGCGGTGTTGGGCGTCGAATGGCGCTAGCTGCGCAGCATTTGTGCACCGCCGCCGTCAGTGTCAGCCAGTTTGCCGTGGCATACGGAGCTCCATCGCAGTCTTTAACACTGGTAGCATGCCGCGACAGCGTGGACGTGAACCGTATCTGCAGTTGACGGACTTTGAGCGAGGGCGTATAGTGGGCATGCGGGAGGCCGGGTGGACGTACCGCCGAATTACTCAACACGTGGGGCGTGAGGTCTCCACAGTACATCGATGTTGTCGCCAGTGGTCGGCGGAAGGTGCACGTGCCCGTCGACCTGGGACCGGACCGCAGCGACGCACGGATGCACGCCAAGACCGTAGGATCCTACGCAGTGCCGTAGGGGACCCCACCGCCACTTCCCAGCAAATTAGGGACACTGTTGCTCCTGGGGTATCGGCGAGGACCATTCGCAACCGTCTCCATGAAGCTGGGCTACGGTCCCGCACACCGTTAGGCCGTCTTCCGCTCACGCCCCAACATCGTGCAACCCGCCTCCAGTGGTGTCGCGACAGGCGTGAATGGAGGGACGAATGGAGACGTGTCGTCTTCAGCGATGAGAGTCGCCTCTGCCTTGGTGCCAATGATGGTCGTATGCGTGTTTGGCGCCGTGCAGGTGAGCGCCACAATCAGGACTGCATACGACCGAGGCACACAGGGCCAACACCCGGCATCGTGGTGTGGGGAGCGATCTCCTACACTGGCCGTACACCACTGGTGATCGTCGAGGGCACACTGAATAGTGCACGGTACATCCAAACCGTCATCGAACCCATCGTTCTACCATTCCTAGACCGGCAAGGGAACTTGCTGTTCCAACAGGACAATGCACGTCCGCATGTATCCCGTGCCACCCAACGTGCTCTAGAAGGTGTAAGTCAACTACCCTGGCCAGCAAGATCTCCGGATCTGTCCCCCATTGAGCATGTTTGGGACTGGATGAAGCGTCGTCTCACGCGGTCTGCACGTCCAGCACGAACGCTGGTCCAACTGAGGCGCCAGGTGGAAATGGCATGGCAAGCCGTTCCATAGGACTACATCCAGCATCGCTACGATCGTCTCCATGGGAGAATAGCAGCCTGCATTGCTGCGAAAGGTGGATATACACTGTACTAGTGCCGACATTGTGCATGCTCTGTTGCCTGTGTCTATGTGCCTGTGGTTCTGTCAGTGTGATCATGTGATGTATCTGACCCCAGGAATGTGTCAATAAAGTTTCCCCTTCCTGGGACAATGAATTCATGGTGTTCTTATTTCAATTTCCAGTAGTGTACATACTGTATGAACCACAATAAGTACAAAAATAGCCAAATAATATTTATACTTGCTGATATAATGGCCGTCCTCAAAATAGGACGCTGGGATATAACAGTATCGTATAGCACACTAAACTGTATTCAAGACTTAACTATTTATTTCTTGTGAAATGGTACAGAACACTTCATACACAGTGTTACACGGCATTTAAAACAATATGTTCTTGGCTTCCCATTGCATTTACCTCTTACACATCTTCTTTGCGTGCTTCTTTTGTCAATCATATGACCAATTCCATCAAACGTGGTGTCTCGTATCACTCTCAACTGACTTGATGGGTATTCCATTGGACGTCCAATATTCGGTCTTCCATTGTCCAGTTTCAGATATGTAACTGTAACAGCACGTCTGAAATCCAGTAAATCCAGTGCATTTTTCTAATGTACTAGTCCGTAGAAGAGCCAGGCTTTACGAGGGCCATTTCAAGCATATGTGTAAATAGGACCCAGTACCATTTTCTCCCTGTAATTACCGTGGCATATTTTCCAACTAACCAGTCATGGTGGTCAACACCTCCACCTCCCATGTACGCGTTATACGGCTTCAAAACGGCAGGTTGTTGCACTTGTGTCTTCTTACTTGCTTGTCTGTTGTACCACGTAGCTGCTCCCAAAGGTTCAACTTTGTCAAAATGAGTACCAATTGTAAAGCATCTGTTGTCGTGCCATCGAACAAATAAGACTTCACCATTCCTGTCGAACTGGTAGTCATAGTTTCCTCTAACTGTCTTTTTCAGTTCGTTGCTGCTGAGTAGTGGACAGTCACCAACTCGATTCTCTCGTGACAGTCCCAGTCGCTCGAAAACCCAAATTTCTCAGATGAATCAGAAGATCTATAATTGTGAAGAAATTGTCAAAGTATACACAATGATTCTCGGGTTTTTCAATGAAGTCCAGCATGTTTAGGAGTACTTGGTTCCAGTAACGTCATCTGGACCTTCTTCTTCGTTGGTCATACAGTCTACTTCAGGAGGACATACGCTGATATCAATATGGTCTTGATCATCTGACTCCGCATTGTAGAATGGGTCCCTGTTTATTATTTCTTCTATTTCTTCGTTAGTGAGGTATCTATCTCGTCTGAAGGCCATTATAATCTATATGAAATGAAATAAAATAAAATAAAGTGAAATGAAAGAATAATACATTAGCAAAAACTACAGAAAAGGGAATGTCTAAATACCTCTGTCCATCTGGAACTGTATTATTTACTAATGGTAAGATAAACGAGGGGTCGTTACTTACCTCAGCAACAAAATATGGTAAAATTACCATGTTATAAAAAGAAAATACATCAGCAGTAGCAGAGTTTCATATTCAAACTTGCAGCAATACAAATAACTGAAATGATAACATCAAGTCCCAGTGTCCTATTTCGAGTACACCAAACTTTATAACAATGGAAAACAATGAATATAACTCCAATTGAGCTAACAATGCAAGTAGTTTAAAAGACACATTGTTGACTATAAATAATCACAAAAGATCTTTGCCACATATTTCAAGTATTACTGAATTGTCGATAAAGTAAATACCTGTAATCACGAAAAGTGTGCCTTAGTATTCTATAATCAATTAATGGTAGGATTTATTGCTTTCAATTTCCTGTAAGCATACATTTGTTATAAAAAGCATCAACAGATGACATAGAGCAGTAATAGTTGCAAATTAATAATTTATTGTGTATTTATACATAAATATGTGCTCTGTCCTCAAAATAGGACACTGAAACTTAATGGGTTAAGTTATACATGGTGAGTCACTAAGAATCACTCCGAAAGTGTGGTAGAAGCTGAAAAGATTGTGGGGCAAAAGTTGCATGGGACAATGGGGGCCATAGGTGGGGTCAACTTTGTTTTTTTTTTTTTTTAATGAGGCTATAGTTTGATACTTATTTTCTGATAGCTGCTATCGAGACGAATGCAATGATGTGTAACAGTAAGGTTTTTGAAGGTCAACGAAGGGCATAAAGAAACGTCCATTTACAGAAGGTGTTCGAAGTGATGACCATTGGTGTCAATGCAGTGCTGCAGTCTTCTTTTCATGGATTGAGTGGTATTCCTTATCACATCGGCACTTATCGAAACACATTCTCTGGAAATTCTCTCTCGCATATCTTCAGATATAGTTGGAACGGCTTTATAAACAATATCTTTTAAGAATCCCCACAAGTAAAAATCCAGAGGCGTCAAGTCTGACGATCGAGCGTCCACGACATATCTCCTCGACGTCCAATCCAACGATTTGGGAACTGTCTCTGCAGCTCATTTCTAGCCATCAGCGAAAAATGTGCTGGACACCCTCCGTGTTGATACCACATTCTGCTCCTTGTTCCTAAAGGTATTTCTTCCTATAACATACCTAATGTTTCTTGCAAGAATGTGGTGTACTTCCTACCATTAAGATTTCCTTCAATGAAATAGGGGCCTATAACTCTGTCCTCCAGAATCCCACATGCCATACATTCACCGACCACGGTTTTTCGTGTGAAACTTGTCGCAGCCTACAAGGATTTTCAGTTGCCCAATAATGCATGCTATGCTAATTAACATTTCTATGGTTCGTGAATGTAGCCTCGTCAATAAATAAAATCAAATTAATAAATGTGCCATCCCTCTGAATCTGAAATTGAGGCCATCGGCAGAATTCAGTGCGACGCATACAATCCGTACCAGTTAATTCTTGGTGGAGACGGATAAGGTAAGGATGATATTTATGGCGATGCGGAAGTGGTTCAAATGGCTCTGAGCACTATGGGACTTAACTTCTGAGGACATCAGTCCCTAGAATTTAGAACTACTTAAACCTAACTAACCTAAGGACATCACACACATCCATGCCCGAGGCAGGATTCAAACCTACGACCGTAGCGGTCGCGCGGTTCCAGACTGTAGCGCCTAGAACCGCTCGGGCACTCCAGCCGGCAGCGATGCAGAACACGAGCAACACTACTCTGGATAATGCCAGATTCCCTTGCGATTTGATGTGAACCAACACAAGGATCTCGAACCTCAGTGGCAAGAGTACCAATTTTTCGTTTCCTCGTTAGTAACTTTCCTTTGCCGGATATGTTTCCGATGCGTGAAAGATCCAGTTGTTCTCAGTTTATCATACACATATTTAAATGTACGACGTGTAGGGTGAATGCGTTGAGGATATCTTTCAGCGTATAGGTCTCTAACTCTCACTGAATTTCGTTGGCATTGTCCGTAAATGAGAAGCATATCGACTTGTTCTTCGAAGGAATACATCATTCACATTTGCTTGATTCGACAATACCAGTCTTACCGTTCCTATTAGTGTTGTATTACCAAACCTTCGAATGGTGTTAACATGTCAATAGCACGTTAGATGGATACGCCATATTCGGCGAACATTTACTATTTGCACGATATACGAGAGAGAATTGTCAGAGCATGTGCTTCGATAAGTGCCGAAGTTATAAGGAATACCATTCGATCCATGATAAGAAGATTGCAGCACTGCATTGATACCAATGGTCATCACCTCGAACACCTTCTGTAAATGGACGTTCATGCCACCTTTGTGACTTTCGTTGACCTTCAAAGACCTTACTGTTACACATCAGTGGATTCATCTCGCTAGCCGCTGTCAGAAAATAAGTATGAAACTATAGCATCCCGTTTAAAGAAACAAATTTGGCCTTCATATCTTTGACGCGACCCCAACTAGCAACAAAAAACCAACGTTATGTTATGGCCTTCGTTGTCCCATGCAACATTTGTCCCACAAACTTTTCAACACCTATCATATTTTCGGAGTTATTCTAGGTACCAATAGTTAGCGGCTCAACCTGTATATAACCTTACGACTTCACTTAGAAGATGAAATTCAGAAGGTAGCACGGGTATAATACAGTACATAAACCAGACAGTAGCTATAAGAGTCGAGAGGCACGAAAGGGAAGCAGCGATTGAGAAGAGAGTGTGACAGGGTTGCAGCATATCCGTGATGTTACTCAACGTGTACGTTGAGCAAGTAGTAAAGGAACCCAAACAAAAATTTGGAGTAGGAATTAAAGTTCAGAGAGAAGAAATAAAAACTTTGAGATTTGCCGACAACTTACAATTCTGTCAGAGAAAGCAAAGGACTTAGAAGAACAGTTGGACGGAATGGACAGTGTCTTGGAATGAGGAAAAAAAGATGAATATCAAAAAAAGTAAAAGTAGGATAATGGAATGTATTCGAATTAAATCAGGTGATGCTGACGGGATTAGATTAAGAAACGGGACATTAAAAATAGTAGATGAGTTTTGCTATTTGGGCAGAAAAATTACTGACGATGGCCGAAGAAGAAAGTATATAAAATGTAGGCTGGCACTGTCAAGAAAAGCGTTTCTGAAAAAGAGAAATCTGTCAATATCGAATGCAAAATGAAGTGTTAGGAAGTCTTTTTCGAAGGTATTTATCTGCAATGTACCTGTGATGGAAGTGAAACAGTTTAGACTAGAAGAGAACAGAGACTTTCGAAATTCATGCAACAGAAGAATGCTGAAGATTATGTGGGCTGATCGCGTAATTAACGAGGAGGTAAAAGGATCAATTGATACGACGCATTCTGAGACATCAAGGGATCACCAGCTTAGGATTGTAGAGAAATGTTGTGTGTAAAAACCGTAGAGGAAGATCAGGAGAAGATCACAGTAAGCAGACTGAGAAGGACGTAGGTTTCAGAAGGGAGGCTCGCCCAGGATAGAGTAGAGTGGAGAGCTGCATCAAACCAGTCTTCAGATTCAAGATCAGAGCATTAACAATTAATTGCAGCAATTCAGTTTTGTTTGACTTACTATTTAGCCACCTTTAGATCCTATAATGTCTGTACTCAAATGAGAAAAACCTTTCTGCTAACTCGCGGCTCTACATAAAACTGACATGTACACTTTACGTAAAGTGTTGATTAAGTTTAAAAAGGTTTAATATCGTTACTGGTAGCGCTATTTGAAAAATTTTTGATGTTTTTGAAACAGTAACAGTGGATCAGTAGCCAACATGGCACTAAATTGGTCAAGTATCATGCAGTGACCTCAATAAAGTTCACATTCTGAGTCACAATTTCAAAAAATTATTACCTGTTTGACATATTTTCTTAATTTCATCCGATGACACATCATAATAAAATACTGCGGAGAGACGCCCAGTCGTAGTCGAATTTTAACGTCTCCTGGAGAAAGAGAAACGCCTGATGTCTGAAGACTATTGTCAAGAAGGGCGAAATTTACTTTTCTTTGCATCTCACCGGAAATACTGGGCGTTTGCTTGTTAACTCCAGTGCTTTGGAATGTACCTTAGGCCCACTTAAACGGTAATCTGCAAAACAATAGTGAATGCCACGGAAATTATTTTAATGTAAATCGATTACCAATGTTCTTGTAGTATTTGTTGCAGGAACCCATCTTACCACATACTTTCTATATTAGTCAATCAAGTTTTATCCTACCGACCTCCAACATCCCATAGCGACTCTGTATTTACATCTGGTGAGTGAAACGTACGCAGTCTGTTATTTCATCTGGAAGAAATTTACAGGTTAGAACCTCGTGAAAGACACGGTACTGACAGTCAAGCAGGAATACTTTTCATTGTTCACGTAACTAGGATAGGGTCATTACTGCAGAAATTCTATGTACAATCTTTTCAGGAAGCACTGTCATGATCTTTGCAGGTACAGATTTTGATCATCTGAAACTTCTTTTGTCACGAAAGCTATTTCAGTGATTAGATTGTTTCCATAAAAGACAGGTGGCACCGTTTTGTAGAGGTTGGTATCGAAGACAAATTACTGCAATGGGCTCTTACCAAAAGACAAGGGATCAAGAGGCAGTTCTTGGGATACTAATTCCAAACTGAAAAAAATGTAATGATTACCGTATCCAGAAACACAAAGCCATACTAGTAGTATTGCAAGGTACTCTCCAGAGCCGGACAGAGAGAGATCATGGAGTCCATTAAAAGAGAGGTAGATCCTAATGCCAATATTAGGTGTTTGATAACTCATCGTCAGTCCACCTACTCGTCACTGTTGCTGTCGCTTCCTCTAGCCTTCAAAAGAGTTAAAAGGAGGTATTAGCCTTACAACGTTCTAAGATGTTCCTTCATTTTTATTACAGATACATTCCGCCATGTAAAAATAGCATTACAACCAAAATTTTATAATCTTGCTAGCAATAGTTCTGGAGTTATTTGCAAATGATCGATGTTTAAAAATGGAATTGAGATTCTCGTATATACGATTAAGCTACGAACACCATATTTGGCATGAGGGTTTAATTATACGTTATATTCGCGAGCTTAGAGTCATAGTGTGTAGTTTTTGAGATTTTGCGCTAATAAATTACCACACACACTCTCTCTCTCTCTCTCTCCCTCTCTCTCTCTCTCTCTCTCTCTCTCTGTCTCTAATGCAGAGAAAAAAACTTGAACAAAAATACTCTAAACAAAAGTCTTATTACAAAGAAAAGATTACTCTAATCCAAAGCAGAGTTTCAGATGTGTTGCCTATGGTTCTTAACTGCCTGCCGTTTAAGTTCATCAATATAGTCATTAATTTCGTCTTCATCAGTACCTTCTTACCCCTTCTCTGTCTTCTCCTCTTCGTCCTCGATTTTAAAAACGAGAACTCTATAGAAAGAACTAACCATGAGATAATCCATTTTGAAATCGCAGTCTTAGTTACAAAAAACTGTGAACCACTTATAAATTAAAATTAAAATGAAATCGCCCTCAGTGTTTCAGCTCTTATTTCCCTCATAATATCAATGCATTCCCTCCTCTTCCTCCTCCTCCTCCTCCTCTCCCTCCTATTCCGCGTCAGTCAGAAACTGATAACTGAAAAGAAGGAACAGATCATGCAAAAATGCATTTTGCTACTGACAACAGGAGAACGAAAGCTCTTGAAATGCGGTATTCTAGGAGAATAGTAGGTTTGATCAGTATGCGAGTATTACGGAGAAGCTTCGTGAACGCAAAAGGGAATCCCTGGAGGGAAGAAAACGTTCTTTTCTCGAAACACTGTTGACAAAACTTAGAGAACTGATATTTAAAGTTGACTACAGCGATTCTACTACATACGGTGGCTTGTGGACTATTTATGTACATGTAGTTGTAGTTAGGTAGATGACGTAGCTAAGTAAGAAGTACAGCCTTGACTTGTGGACAAAAGAGCATTATTGAAAAATCTAACTAAATGTTGGGATATGTTGATAGGAGGCATCATGAGACGTCAAAGAATAGTAAATTTGGTAATATAACGAAATGTGAAGGGTAAAAATTGTAAATGGAGAGCAAGACTTCAATCTTGTAAGCAGGTGCACATGGACCAAGGTTCCGGCAATCATACAGGGATGAGGAGGCGTCAAATTGATAGACTACAACGGAAACCTGCATCAAACCCGTAATTGGACTGAAGACTGAAACAACACTAATGCCCGTAAAAAAACTGCAACGCTTGAAATAAGTTAGCGTCTACTGCTGTTAATAGGAGAACCTAAAAAGATATACTTAAACAGATATCAAAATCATTGTAGGGGCTTAGGCTTAGTGGAATAATAAACTTCCATCCGCTTACGCCATTAACGGAAAAATAATTCTTGTGAAGTTTCTTGCATCTGTACATTCTTTTCATGACAGTGCAATTGCTTTTCACCTAAGGAGAGTAAGAGTTAGGTTGCGTGCAAGATTCTGTTATCAGCTTTCATAATACACTAATCCGCCAAAATGGTTACTGCGGTTGCTGTAAGGTTCAATTAGGGCATGTAAATTACATTTATGATAAATGTTTCTCGGAGAAGATAAAAAAGGAAATTATTTTCCATATATAACTTTTACAATTTTATTGAAAGGGTAACAACTAAAATTCTCCGTAACATTACGTGGTCAGAATAAGCAACACGCAATCAGCAAATGGAGCAAGTCGGAATCTCGTTCACACAGACCGTTAAAAAACGGAATGTGTTGGAATTTCATTCATGGATTAGATGAGTAGATTCCATAACTGATGAGAAAGAACTACTGTCGCACAACTTAACTTCAAAATAATCATCGATTTAGTAATGCAGGACTAACTGCAATACCAAGAGGGAGAGCAATTGCGTACAAACAGTAAAGTTGAAAGACTGTATGTTTTTGTCTGTATATGATTCATGGGTATGCAGTGATGCTTATGAGCATATATTCTTGAAGCAATATATAGTTGGGATTTGTTACTTGATTCTTTAGGTATCTAAATGCGATATAGGGCCTTGCAGAGAACTCGAGCAGCCTTCCTTAATTGGGAAATGCTCTACTTCCTATATATCTTCGTTTCGCAGACTCTTAAGTCAAGAGGAAATGAAACTTAACTTTTTCAATTTTCCGTTGAAATAAATAAATTTTTCTGTCGAAACAGGTTTTTCGTTGGTTTGTATCTAATAGGAAATTACAGAGGATGAATAATTACTAAAGGGATCTAGATGCAGGCAAATGTAACGTAATGCAAATAAATAGGTGAAGATACCTACTATTGTACTTGGTGAAATTAGTGGCTACTTGCTGCTGGGACATTGCTACACATGTTGTGTATTGGCACAGAGCACTAGCCTCCTCTCACACCCCGTCCCTCCTCTACCAACGGACTTCTCATGATTTTATCAGCAGTAGTGTCAGTATGTGATCCATACGTATTTCGTTCTAAGTGATCATTCCGGTTTAGATTGCTTCAGATGGTTACTTCGAAATATTTTACGATTCTAAATACGTATGACTTACAGTCCACAAGCATTAGGAAATAATACCACAACATTCAGAATCTAAATAAAGAGTATGAGGAATCATATAACGCCATTCAGCATATTCTGATGTATAGAACTAGAGTTTCTGGCACTCCATGAAGCGAATGGATGCTTACCAGTTAACACCACAAAAGAAGCGTACTGGAAGGAACATATTGCAATTACTGCTAGGTAATACTAAAAATATATGGCACAACTTCTACATAATGGTTTATGACTGTACTATAATGGATTAGGATATTTTCCGTGGTATACATCCAGCACAACCTTCTGTGGCATATACACCCCCAACGTACATCCTCATGATTTCGAAATGCAATTTACTTACAAAGAATAGCCAGTACTACACTACATTTCTCAGTCCCCATTTTTAATAGAAAGTTGCTGTGTGGTACTGCCTCCCACTATTAACAAATGTTTTATTACAACTACATGTACATCCACAACTCACATCCTCCTGATTCTGAAATGCAAACTACTTATGAAGAGAAACAAGTAGTCCAGGAGAACAATGGAATCAGATACGTAACATAGATTTATACTAGTTTACAAGTAAATAATTAAAACTATATACAGACATAGTCTTTTCTCGGTATTGATTGGCTGGAAGGTGTACTTTCACACCAGTAAGAGTTTGTGTTTCCTTATTACCCAAGTAGACAAAATTTGCTGAATGACAGTAGTGCTACATACCATGTCTCATGTCTGAAGTATCACATAAACTAAATTGTACTGTCATAGTAATACCGCATTAAGTTACTGTAACAATGAGAAGCTCTAGCAAATCTACTAAAGGGTTTCATACACCACTCTTACCGTTGTGTATGTACCTACTCTAACTGTGCCAGGAGAAGCAATATGTGAGCCATATGTACTTTTTACTGTGACAGAACAAAAAACTTATGACAATAGTGTTACGTAAGTTTTATACTCGGTGGTTTAAGTGTCCTCAGTACACGGTAGTTTTTCTTCAGTCTTGTGGAATGATATTGTTTGTGGAAACCAATCTTAAATTTATAAGGTGGTAAGGATATAAGGACTGATATATTTATTGGTGTCTGAATCAGTGTACTTAACAACATTATGTCAATATTTACTTCATCTGCAATACTTATAGCTACTAGATGTATTATGTCTTTAGGTTGGTTAGTACCTCCAAGATCATGTGGCAAGAGCAAGCCATTAATGCTTATTTGGGCGGCAGGTTAGGTAGTGAAGTGTGGACATGTGGACACAAAACGGTTAGTCTATACAGAGAGATATAGTCCACTTAGCGGTGCAGTTATGACAGTGCAGAAGACATCATGTAGAGGGTAATGTGACGTGATTGCTTGAAGATTGTTAGACACAGATATAGAAAAACCAACACATTAAAGTGTGTGGATATTCAGGATCCAGTCTTCACAGTATCCGCACATGTACCCCTAACTCCCTGTAGATATAATGGTATTGTAGAGGAGAATGTCCTGGATTGAGAAAATCTGTTTCTCCTGCTATAATATAGCACTTATACACGATTCCTAAGTCGTCTTAATTGCAGTTTACATTAACAAACCTCCACATGGTTTACATGCAAAATTATTTGGAAGGTGCACTTCTGCACCAGTCAAATTTGTGTGCTTTCTTATTATTCCAGTAGACAAAATTTGCAGAATAACAGTAGTGCTCTAATACGAAAGAAGCCAATTCTAATCAGATAATATCCACATTCCCGGCGGTACTGTGGAGAACAACGTCTTGGATTGGGGAAATGGAATTTCTCAGAGTATAAAAATATGGCATTTGTGTTACCTAAGGCGATATTCATCTACCCAAATATTCCAGGCAGTTGATCTAGTAGAACACTCATTTTAACGGTGCCCAGTTCCACTTTGTTCCGAACGTGTATTTATTTGTTTAAGTAATGCACTGCTGTGACTGTTTAACATTAATCCTTGGGTTGCTGACAGGTGCTCGCCGTCTGTTAGATAGCATCACCACTCTGATGTGGGTAGCTGCCTGTGGTCACTGCAACTCTGGTGAGTCAGCAGTGGTAGCCTTACCTCCACACAGAAGCATGGTAAAGGCAGATGCAGTTACGAGCGATGTTCTATAGCAGGGCACGTGCCGAGCACACACGAGACATCCTGGCACCGTTGGCCGTCTACAAGGAACTGACTTAAGAATATGTGAATGTGTATCTCTAATGCAATGTAAACTAAGCAGAATATCTAAAACGGCAATTTATCTTATGAGGGCAAGGGCATGCTAAAAAGTAGTGCCTCCAAGTGTTTTATAAGAAAATACTCAAAGCTGTTTTTAATAAAACAACAGTTATTATCATTATACATCTTTATTCATCATGTCTGCCTATTTGTTTTTCAACATAGTCACCTTGACGACGAACATATTTCTCTCAACAAGAGACCAGTTTTTGTTATCGTCAGTGGAGAATGTTTGACAACGTCACCTCTGCCTGCACCACTTCATCACCGTCAAAGTGAAGTCCGCAAAGGCGTTCTTTAAGTTTTGGAAAACGGGTGGAGCCTCTATACAGAGGATGATCCATGACAATGAATCCAAGATGTCGGATTGTTGCAGCTGTCACAGTGCTTATGTGTAGTATGTCATTGCCAAGATGAAGGAGAGGGTGTTCCACGTGTGGACGAACTCTTTAAATTGAAACTCGATTACAGCAGTCTGTTTCTCACACATCGAAATTGTTACTAACACACCGCCATGTTACAAGCTACAATTCAGAGCCTTCTAGCTGATGACGGCAGTAAATATGTATACATGAAGAATAAAGATGTAGAATGTTAATAATGTTTGTTTACTTAGATAGCTTTAAGAGTTTTCACATAAATAATTTAGAGGCATTACTTTCCAGCACGCCCTTGTATATGTCCCTCATATCCGAAATGTCAAGTAAACAAATGCGCATATGGTAAACAGCATCAAATCAACAGTTTTCGTGTAAGTACGGCAACTTGGGATCAGTCTCCTCCAAAATCAGACACTTTTGTGTCAAAATCAGTCAGCTGTATATACGTCGAAATCAATCAATTTTGTTTCAAAAACAGCGAATTTTGTTGAAATCACTTATTTTTCTATAGAAAACATCAAATTGTTTCACACAATTTTATCTAGAAATCAGTCACTTTGGTGCCTAGAACAATGAATTTTCCACTACTGATCTCCCAGAGAGATCAATCGAAATCAAAGGCTAAAATTATGGTAACTGACTTAAAATCAGGCAAACCCTAAGCAATAATATTAGCTGGTAATATGAGTCATGGAGATGAATGTAGTCAGAACGTGTACAGTCATTACAGCCTAGCCAGTTAGGACGGCAAATCTATTTTTTTCGTGAATTCATCCTGTCTAAGCGGCGTTTAAAACGAAGAGAGCCGGAGGCCTAATTACAGAACCGAGTACCTGTATGTTGGAAGTATTGACCCTGGCTGTTGAGACACTTATCCCACTGTAACACAAGGCGGTGAATGGCTGTCTCATAAAATTCCCCCGCACGTACAGCTGGACGTCGTCGTCCGAGGTGAATCGTTTGCCCCTCAGAGCCTTTTTAAGGGGATCAAAAATGGCGTAATCACAGAGACAGATCCGAACTGTATGGAGAGTGGCCGAGAACCTCCCATTTGAATTTCTGCAGGAGTGCCACGGCTGTGTTGGCCGTATGAGGCTTTGCATTGTCGTGGAGCAGAATGACCCCATGGGTGATATTTCCAGGTCGTTTTGATTTGATCGCTTGGCGAAGGGTGGTCAAGGTTTGCGAGTAGCACTGGTAATTCAGCATTGTCCCGTGCTGCAGGAAGTGAATCAGAAGGGGGCCATCCTGGTCAAAGTAGAACGTCAGCATAGGGGCAAACGATTCACCTCAGACGACGACGTCCATCTGTACGTGCGGAACTGGTTAACATTGCAGCCCCGGGAATTTTATGAGACAGCCAGTCACCGCCTTGTGTCACAGTGGGACAAGTGTCTCAACAACTAGTGTCAATACTTCTACCATACAGGTATTGGTTTCTGTAATTATGCCTCCCGCTCGATTCTTTTTGAACGCCCCTTATATAAAACATGTGTAACAGTTCTGTCGTAACTTTGTTGTTCTACTGTAGTTGAAAAATACAATATGTGGTTCACATATTGCCACAACTGGGGTAGAATGTGTCAGTATACAAATAGCCGTAAGCATATATACACAGCTTCTTCATTAGATTTACTACATCTTCTAATCGTTATGGTAGTACAGTGTGGTACTATTATGACAATACACTAGTTTACATGATACTTCATACATATGACACATATGTAGCACTACTGTCATTAAGCAAATTTTGTCTACATGGGTAATGAGAACAAACAAAATTTGACTAGTGTAAAAGTACACCTTCAAGACAATCAAGTCTGAGAAAAGGTTATAAACAACGCTTTGTGTGCCAATAGTTTTAATTATTTACCTGTAAATTTGTGCAAATCTTTGTTACATATCTGATTACACTGTTCTGCTGGACTACTCGCTATAATTAATAAGCAAATTGCATTACAGAATCAGATGGGTGTTGCGGATTTATTTGTAGTTATACACTAACATTTGTTTATGGTGGGAGGCAGTACCGCACAGCAGTACTCTACTAAAAAGGACTGACAGGCTTAGTGTAGACAGTCTCGTGGTGGAATGCGTATTACATATCTGAATCAGTTCCTGTGCTTGGGTACTGGCTATTATTTGTAAGTAAACTGCATTTCAAAATCATGAGCATGTAAGCTGGGGTGTATATGCCACAGAAGGCTGTGTTGGATATATACTACTGAGAATGTCCTATTCCATTACATTAAAGTCATCAATAATGTGAAAAGGCATCAAGCTATGCTCTGTGTGCCTATAGTTTTAATTATTTACCTATAAACTAGGAGGAGATTGTTAACACAGAGAACACAGGTATTTATATAAATGATATATTAACTGTTTTCAGTGTGAACATTACTAATGTGATGTAACACAGATTCTAAATCCTTTACTGAGAAGGATGATTTCTAAATGAACCAGTGCCTCGAGCTGACTTAAACCATTCCCTATTAAAGTTTTCCAATATAAAGCATGCATGCAGCCCCATTGCCACTATGCAGTTTGACTGTTGGGGTAACAAAAACCACATGAATGTAGCGTGGTGTAGAATTACACCTTTCTGACAATCAAGATTTTAAAAAAATTATAATTTTGTCTGTCTGTCGTTTGCTAAAGTGCTAGAAAGTCTAGTTCTATACAAAAGAATATAGGGAGAAACGTTGATGACTAATGGTGTGTGATTCGTCAGATACTCTTTATTTGTATTCTTGAATATAGTGGTACTCTTTCCTAATACCTGAAGACTGTGAAACTTATGTATCTGGAACAGTGAGCCGCCCGTTGTGGCCGAGCGGTTCTAGGCGCTTCAGTCTGGAACCGCGCGACCGTTACGGTCGCAGGTTCGAATCTTGCCTCGGCCATGGATGTGTGTGATGTCCTTAGTTTAGTTAGATTTAAGTAGTTCTAAGTTCTAGGAGACTGATGACCTTAGATGTTAAGTCCCATAGTGCTCAGAGCCATTTGAACCATTTGGAACCGTGAAATATTTGGAAGTAACCAACTGAAGCAATCAAACCGGAATAATTCTATTACACGATATACACATGGATCACATACCGACACTAATAGTTATAAAATTACAAGTGGTCGGCTGATAGAGGAAGGTGAGGGTGTGAGAGGAGGATAGTTCTCTGTGCCCGTGCGTAACATGAGTATCAGTATCACAATAGCAAAAATTTAGTGTTTTATCACAGATAGTGTAAGAGAACAGTAGTAGATATCTTTACCTATTTACTTCCAATAAGTTACATTCGCCTGCATCAAGATCTCTCTAACAGTCGTTCATAATCTGTAATTTGCTATTACGTACAAACCGATGGAAAGCCTATTTCAGTGGGAAAATTCATTGATTTCAACGCAAGTGGAGCATTCCCCAGCTAAGATAGGTTGCTTGAATTCTGTACAACATCCTACATCACACTTACATATCGAAAGAATCAGATACTATAAACGATACTCAATTAATATAGCTTCAAGTTTATGTTTCATGACCATACCCTGTACATGCACGAAGTACATACAAATAAAATCTTACATTCTTTGTACTTTACTTTTCATGTACATTTGCTGTCGTTCTTGGTCTTGCAGTCATTTATAACATTTTATATGAGGACTAGCTAAAGAATGAAATACTGGCAAAAACATTAGATCGCTTTATGCTTAGATCACTTCCGGTTATGACTCCTAAATTTAGAACGCATACTTAAACTACTGACAAAATCGTGTTACCTGATTGTTTGATTCATAATGTTTTCGACTTTTGCTAGGTGCTGCCTTCACCCATATTCCTGAGTCCTTACTGCTATAACATTACAAACATACAGCAGTATATGTGGAAATGTGTTGTAGTTCCACTTCACTATGAGCAATAATCCACCAGAAATGGTAGCAGCCATTAAATACCTACGATTATCCATTGATTTAAACAACAATTATTCATCACCTTCATGAGACGTTTCCAGGGGCGTAGATTTTTTTTTCTTCTGTGTGCTTGGGGGGGGGGGGGGGGAGGGGAGCGTTCTGTTCTGTTGAAGTACAAGATGTACATTCAGACCACTATTGCAAAATATAGGGTGACACTTATTGAACTGTATGAAATAAAATCGTCATAACTTCTGAACGATTTGAGTTAGGACATTTAAACTTCAAGGTTGGCCGCGAGGTATGATGGAATTAGTACGCAAATGCATGGTTTGGTCTAGCAACGAAGCCCACTTTCATTTGGATGGATTCGTCAACAAGAAAAACTGGCGCATTTGGGGGACTGAGAATCCGCATTTCGCGATCGACATGTCTCTTCACCCTGAAGAGGCCGCTGTGTGGTGTGCAGTGTCCAGTCACGGAATAATCGGTGCGATATTCCTTAATCGCACGGTGACGAACTAACGGTACGTGAAGGGTTTGGAAGATGATTTCACCCCATTATCCAGAGTGACCCTGATTTCGACAAGATGAGGTTCATGCAAGAGGGAGCTCGCCCCATCGAAGCAGAAGAGAGTTTGATGTTCTGCAGGAGCACTTTGGGTACCGTGTTCTGGCTATGGGGTACCCAGAGGCCACTGGCATAGATCTCGATTGGTCGCCATACTCTCCGGATCTGAACACATGCGACTCCTTTTTGTGGGGCTCTATTAAAGACAAGGTATACAGCAATAACCCCAAAACCATTGCTGCGCTAAGAACAATCATTCAGGAGATCATCGACAGCATCGATGTTCCGACACTCCGGCGAGTCATGCAGAATTTCACTATTCGTCTGGGCCACCTTATCGCCAATGATGATAGGTAGGCCTGCTGCTGTGGCCGAGCGGTTCTAGGCGTTTCAGTCCGGACCCGCGCTCCTGCTACGGTCGCAAGTCCGAATCCTGCCTCCCGCATGGATGTGTGTGATGTCCTTAGGTTAGTTAGGTTTAAGTAGGTCCACGTCTAGGGGACTGATGACCTCTGATGTTAAGTCCCATAGTGCTTAGAGCCATTTGAACCATCTGATGGCAGGTATATCGAAAATGTCATAACCTAAATCCGAGTATCTGTAGTGACGTTTACATGTTAAATAAAGTGTGTGCACGTCGTAGTTTGTAACTAATTTACGTTTTTCTTCATATAGTTCAATAATTATGACTCTGTATCAACAGCTGAACTATCATAAACTGTTTCAATGTTCAGAATTGGAACATAGATTGCATCAACTGAAAATTCTGATTCTGTGGTAGTAGGCGTGTTGGTACCAGTTTTAGAGAGGTGGAACAACATTCGGAAAACATTTTTACTAACCGCACAAAATCTTAACTGACAAATCGAAATCAAGAGCGCCTCTCCCAGTTAACCATACAATACAACACACAGCTTATAGTGACCTCAAAACACGGCTTTTAATAGAAAATGCAGAAGAGAAAGACTTACACCGAAATATATCAGATTTAATTCTCAAAGTAGCCAGTTGCCAATGCCACAACTGAAATACTCTAAAAATTCCAGAACGATGGCATCAAGTATATTTGCCTTTTTAAAACAATTACGTAGTTCACTTTATGAATTTAAATCCAGAGAGATTCTTACAGAAAAATATCAGCCTCAACAGAGGTTTTTAGAAACAAAGTACAGTCAAAATAGGACCACACAAAATTCTCATTAGTCAAAACATTAGCAGTATGGATGGCTACAATTATCTCAGACTGGCTTAGAAAAAAATATTCAACTACTGCCACTGAAATGGCTACGAAAGTCAATATGGAACTTGCGATCATTGGTCAGTACCTTATCAATAAAAACGTTTGCGCAAATAACACAATCTCCTTAAATCATGTCAGTAACGAAGTTTATAGGACGCCTATATTCTCGTGGCCCTGACACCCAACAAGGCTGTAGCGAGCCAAAAATTCAATACACTAAAGCTCTATTTCATACAACGCAAACTGCGTCGTCACCGACCCAAGCTCGGCAAATCTTGTTGGTAAACGCAACTTGTCAGCAGGACGGGGTACGTGACACACACTACCCACGGACTGCCGGTGAGGTGACAGACGACGTTTTCTTGTTTTCTTGCTGATAGCACGACAGGGGAAACCGCGCTCCGAAGAGCGCCTCCGAAACGGGCCCCGTGGCTCCCCTCTGCAGTTGTGGCGAGGTGTGGAGCACTTCTCTGGCGGCGGGCCCAGGACGCGCCGCAGCCGCTCGATTCTCTGACGTGACGGAACTCTAGCCTTACAGACACAAATGAATTTAGAGGAATACACTCTGCTAGAAAGTTCCGACGCGTATTGGTCTGACGTAAATCTCGGAGGAGGAGGAGGAGATTAGTGTTTAACGTCCCGTCGACAACGAGGTCATTAGAGACGGAGCGCAAACTCGGGTGAGGGAAGGACGGGGAAGGAAATCGGCCGTGCCCTTTCAAAGGGCCCTTTCAGGCATTTGCCTGAAGCGATTTAGGGAAATCACGGAAAACCTAAATCAGGATGGCTGGAGACGGGATTGAACCGTCGTCCTCCCGAATGCGAGTCCAGTGTGCTAACCACTGCGCCACCTCGCTCGGTTTTGTAAATCTCGGGTATTTATCCTCTATAAACTGCATGTTATTTGACAGACTGCTTCAAATGCTTTCTCTCTCAGCATAGTTGATTTGGGAAGAAGACACTTAGCAAAACAGGGTAAGCATCAGAATAAAGGGGCAAATCACTAGTCAGCCTGAAGATTAGTGAGTCTGAAAGATTTAGGACTAAATATAAGAGGAATTGCGCGAAGCATTGACAACATCAGTACCACGTATAATGTTCTGCAGATGAATGAATAAGTAATTCTTGGCTTCAAATAATTAAAAGTGAAACAAAGGTACCAGCAAATAATAAGGTCTTCCCTATAATGACTTATCCGTTTCTTCCTCCTCTTCGCGAGGTTGTCTATCAACCGCAGTGGTGTTAACAGATACTGAACGATAAATGGACAGGAGGGCTAATCCATTTAATCTGCTCTGAATGGATAAATCAGAATTATTAACTTCATACAATAGCGCAGCAGAACACATTATTTATTTTTAGAACTTGTAAATATTAATAAATGATAATCGATCAGTTGTTGTATGACGTGATGTGATGTAATAAACTTCAAAGTTTGCTTATCCTGTTGAATTTTGCATGTATGTTCTGATTCTCTTTAAAGTGAAGGATTCCCTCTGTACTGTGCCTGTCGTTACAGAGAGTGTGGACAATCCTTTCAGAGGGTTGTTCGTTTTTGGATACATGTCTTCGTTGCGTAATTGCAGTGCTTCCACTGCAAATGAAGATCTGGAATCTTCTTTCACAGATTTCCTCCTCTGTAAATGTAAATTAGCAAGAACTTCTTAAACTCCACATTAATTATCATCAATGTACAATTCAATCAAGGCCTTGAACTCTTCTCGTTCTTCAGTTTTTAAGAGTACTTCACTGGTTGAAATTGGAAACCACGAAGAAAATCCAGTCAGCACTTTCTTATGTTCTGCAAACTTTAATTCTGTTGTACAATAATCTAAAAATGGGATTAAGATGGCTCATCGCTATTACTCTTGAATATGACGTATCCAGAAGTTTGGTTGGTTCTTTTGTCTCTTAACGACGTGGGGAAATGAGATTTAGATATCCAGCTTTCGACAAATTTCAGTTATTCTCTCAAACAGTTCTCAAATTTTTATAGCATTAGACCTCAGAATTTCCAGTTCTTCTATAGTGTTTTCAGCTTCTCTCACACATAGTGTTGGTTTACGAAGTCACATTTCCACTCTTTAAGTGTCGTTTTCTTCAAATGGTCTGTCTTCTGGAGCACCACCCTTATTTTTAACAT
The DNA here is from genome assembly GCF_023864345.2 of Schistocerca serialis cubense. Classification (NCBI taxonomy): domain Eukaryota; kingdom Metazoa; phylum Arthropoda; class Insecta; order Orthoptera; family Acrididae; genus Schistocerca; species Schistocerca serialis. The sequence continues at coordinate 314,795,728 of NC_064640.1, read as the reverse complement.
ATTTAAAAGGCCACAAAAAAGCTATAATGGTTTATTCAAATGGTAGCCCCATAACCTTAATATTATATGGAAGATACAAAAGTTACATTTATTATGATGTAAGCTACTCATGATTAAATTAACAGAGTTATTTAATAACACCTCACTCTTCCAAGATATAAATAAAAAGCTCTACGAGAAATATCAATTCAAGTGAACTGAGTCTCAATCAAGCTAAGTACTGGAACTCTCTTCTTGCTAATAGAGTGAGGAAATCTTTTTAAAACTTCCACTGACTTATTCGTCCCTTAGCTCTTATGTAATCAGACACACACTCAGTGATTGGTCAGTGACCCAAGAACAAAGCCACCGGGTGTTGTTATGGTAATGAAAATACGTCCAACTTATGTACCAGGTATATCATTTTTATATCACTACGAATGGAGCTCTGACACACTCTAAAGTCTAAAGCAATTAAAGTCTTCAAGTTTTATGTAACCTCTATGTTGTTTATGCCATGTTTCCATTATTTCACTTCTTAGTGATCACAGACGTAATTCATAATTTTACATAACATTATAGGGATTTAACAGCGATCTCTCACATAAGAAAAATTAGGAGAAAACAGTCTCGATCACACAGTCATTGATTAAAAATATCATTGGATTCGGCCATCTTCAGAGGATACGCCATCCGGCTGACAATGATGACGATTGGAACAGCTGCGCTAACCCCAGTCGCTATTGCTCCGCTCTACAGAGATCGACAGAAGTTAGTTTAAGATGCCGGTGCTAAGTTCTTATTTATTTATTAGTGGCTTCTGGGCATCACCCATATAACCCGTCTCAGACCGATAAAAAACCAATTATCTGTTACATCCATTTAAATTAAATTTAAGTCAATGATTTAAGCAAACTGACATACATTCTAAGACAAAAAAGAAACGACTCACCAAGAAGGAATAATCCAAATACACGGAAATCGGTAGATATAGTGTACATGTACAGACAAAAAATGATAATTTCAGAAAAAAAAGGATGATTTATTCTAAAATAAGAGCTTCACAAACTGAGGCGCCATTAATTCGTTTGTCCACCTCTGGCCTTCCTGGCCTTCTTCCTAGCGGGTTTTCGGCTTGGAATTGATTGATATAGTTGTTGGACGTCCTCCTGAAATTCTGTCCAATTGGCGCGTTAGTTCGTCAAAATCCTGAGCTGGTTGGAGGGCCCTGCCCATAATGCCCCAGACGTTCTCAGTCGGGATGAGATCCGGCGACCTTCCTGGCCAAGGTAGGATTTGGCAAGCACGAAAACAGATAGCAAAAATTCTCCCCGTGGGCGGGTGGGCATTATCTTGCTGAAATGTAAGCTCAGGATGGATTGCCATGAAGGGAACAAAACGGGGTGTAGAATATCATTGACGTACCGCTGTCCTGTAAGCATGCCGAGGATGACAATCAGATGGGTCCTCCTATGAAAAGAAGTGGCTCCCCAAACAATCATTCCTGGTTGCCTGGCCGTATGGCGGAAGACAGTCAGGTTGGCATCCCACTCCTGTCAATGACGTCTCCAGACACGTTTTCTGCTCTGAATGTCACTGAATGGAGTAGAATTGTCTTCATGATGAGTCCCGCTTTGAACTGAGACTCGATGACCAACGAAGACGTTTCTGGTGACGCCCCGAACAGCTGTGGTATACTAACCTGACTGTAGCCCGCTATATGGCCCGACAACTAGGACTCATGGTCTTGGGTGCCATTTCTCTGGGTAGCCGGACCCCTTTGGTTATAATCCGCGGCACCCTTACAGCCCAGCGGCACGTCAAACATATTCTGCACCCCTTTTTTCTTGCCCTTCGTGGAAAGCCATCCTGGGCTTACATTTCAGCAACATAACGCCCACCCGCACACGGCGAGTGTTTCTACTGTTTGTCTTCGTGCTTGCCAAATCATACTTTGGCCAGCAAGGCGACCTGATCTCTCCCCAGTTGAGAACAATTTTAGCATTATGAGCAGGGCCCTCCAACCAGCTCTTAATCCTGACAACCTAATGCGCCAGTTGGACAGAATTTGACACTTTGTCTCAGGAGGACGTCCAACAACTATATCAATCATTGTCAAGCCGAATAACTGCTTGCATAAGGGCCCGAGGTGGACCAATGTGTTACCTACTAGCTCTGTTTGTGCAACGCTTTCTCTAGAATAAGTGATTTAATTTGTTATCATTTGTTAGTCTGTACATGTACATCACATATACCGATTTTCGTCCCATTCGGATTTTGGATTATTTTGAGTATATTTTCTACATCATAACTTTTAAAAAAAGTCACTTTTTATGTGACTGTATGTTATAAAATCGTGTAGGAACTTCCACACTTTTAGGTCTTCTGTCACTAAAAGAGTTTCAATGATTGTTGGCAAAGTATTCCCTAATGTAATTAGATGCTGTACTACTTTCTTAGTTTCTATATACTTTCTTTAGCATACAATGATGATCAACATCTTCCTCACTGCCGCAAAGCTTCGACCGCAGTGGAGAGTGAAGTGCAAAGAAAGAAGGAAGAGAATATGGTCACCACGTTGAGCAGGGACGTAAATTTACTATAAAATGGTGCAATTTTATGTATGTGTGCCCGAAGATAGTCAGCAGCTACTGCTGTTAAATCATTAAAGTTGGCAGCAGTCATAAGCATATAAGCATAAGAGGTTGACACGAAGTGTACCGACTTGTACCGATAACAAGTATGGAGTCGAATCTCAACTTATAAGTCGACAGTTTAAGCCGCTTCCACCCCGGACCCGCCTCGCTGCAAACAAACTCGTGGCAGAGACCACCGCAAAACGCCGTAGAACAGCTCAGAACTGCACAGTATGAAGCAGACGTGCGTAGAAGTGTTACATTGTGCACGCACGCTCATCAATAACAATACTAAACGAGAAACATCGTCCAAACAGAGCCGTGTACGAACAAATCATTTCCTTTGATGTACCGACACAGTACGGAACTTGTTCGTTGTTGAACAGCGCGGCGCAGTACACTCGGTTTGAGTACACACAGGCCGCGATGCACCAAACGTCTCACTTTTGTGCGACGAGGCCGGTGTGGATTTGGCTTTATAGATATCGTGCCACTTCTCACTGCGGCAAAATTTTACAGTTTGTCATTGTAAGTGTTTAACAGGCAAAACTTAATGTCGTACTCATTACAACTTATAACTGCCATATTTTAACGTGAGCGACTTAAAACACACTTAAAAAAAAACAATCGTGGCTTTAGAGGGAGAAGGTTGAAACCCCTCGCCTCCCCCCCTCCCCACCACACTCCCCTCCAATGTCTTGGCTCCTGCACGTTTCGGAAAATGATACCGATTTTTCAAGTACGTTTTTTATGTAGTAATAGTGGCGGTTTCCCAAGTCTTAGGTGCTGCCTACAACGTATGTCAGCGTCCTCTGTAATATTACACTATTTTATTATTTCATTTAGAAAAGCAAATATTCTTGAGTATAGCTCATGTGCTTAAGTAAAAATTAATTCCTCTGGTTACGCAAAAATACCGCAGTTTATGAGAAATTATGAGAAAGTAAGCGCACTCAAAATGACTGGTAATTAACACCACGTAATTGGAGCTGTAAGTCAACCACTACCTACAAAGATACGTCTGCCTCACGTTTCTTTCACTCCCAATTTGGAAGCACCTTTGCCCAACTCCCCGAGAATTGTCTGTAATGAATAGGAGTTTCACGAAGATCGGCCCCATCCACATGCAAAGGAAATGAAAGATGGAAAAAGTGGCACACGGAATAACTGAGTTACTGAAGAACCAAAACAACTTTTGCTTATTTCGTGTTTCGTTTTCATTTTTTCCTTCATAGAGAACTATCGTTAGTAACAAAGTTTGCCAATATCATGTAGGAACCAACGTGAGGACACGTCTTGAACTATGAAATGTGACACATAATCAGTGGTATTGTCTTTGGTCAGATCATTAGATTCAGCGAACATAGTTTACCTTTGTATACATGAACAAAGCACAAATTTAATGCTTCCATCACGGTTGATAGCAGTTCGGAACCCACCAATTTCCTAGTTGTGGATTGATACTGTAAGACTATAACGAAGGAATAGAACGCTGTTGGAGGATTGCCCATTTGTGATGTAATTATTTACTAATGACCCATTACTGGAAATACCATCGGGAATTAGAGAGACGGGTAGTAAAAATATAAGAGTGGTTAATACAGCCTGATTTCTGTGCCCGCAATGTGCGAGTCTCAACCTGCTGGCTCTTGCCGACCCTGGGCTGCTTCTGATAGCATGTCACCCACATCACAATATTAGAGGCTGGCCAGGCTAAACTCTTGGTAAAACTCTTATCTTGGCCATTGGCCATCTCTAATGCAATTAGCGATGAAACAAAGAGTGGCGAAGAGGCCATTCTCCACACCTCTTGCTTTCCAGTATGATTATCTATTAGGTGTGTATGCTATTTTGCCTGTGCGGCTGAGAGTGGTCATTTCCACTGCAGTAGTGCAGCCAGCATAATGGCGGGACGGCCGCAATCCTGGCAGCTGTTGTGAGGCGGTGCACTGTTTTGGGACCGCAGGAAATCATTTTTATGCCTCACTTCTGGATATTGTAAAATATTAGTTATGATGTGGTACACGGAAAATGCCTGCCTGAAGACACAAACGCTCTCAGAAATATCTCATCAAAACAGAGAATCGAAAGTTAGTTCTTCATAACGGCAGCGATTAACCACATACGTCTAATTGGCGTACTAACTGTTTCATCGTAGTAATCTTCAAGGTTTTTTGTACATCCTACCCTAATTATAGATTTTCCATGGCTAAATCAACACCTATGAATATGCTAAAAGAAGCTGAACACACCATATGTACCGCCGTGGATCAAATACGACAGAAACAGGAACACAAGACGATGACACCAATTGCAAAAATTAAGTAAACAATAATTTTCCATGTCAACGAGGCGTTTCAGGAACACCAGTGCACATTTCATCGAAGCTTAAGATATCATACTGAGAAGAGCTGGATGGAAAAGAAAAAGGTTGATTAGGAGCAGAAATAAAACAATGGCAGAAGCACAATAAACAACCAATGCAAGAATAACCCAACAGTAAAAACTGAACACACCGTAACCCAAGAAGAAAAATGGCACAGCACACAGATATATGTGAGCTTCACAAGTGGATTAATAAAGAAAAAAAACAAGGGGGCCTAATGAAACAAGTACAACAGAAACTGAAGAAGAGCAGTTACACAAAAGTTACTGTCATGATAAAACTGAAAAGGAAGGTAGACTCTAATAGCATTATCATAACAAAAGCAAACTAAACGTAACGATATCATGAATAAAGGGCAGTATATTCTCAAACGAAGAAATACGTAAGTGCGAACAACATTCTGAAATTGAAGTCAGAGGCAACAGTAAATAGGATACATTCAACAAGGAAAAGTATGAGGAGGAGATGAAAAGAAAGCTATACACAATGTCTTATGACACACAATAGTAAAAAGATTGAATTACGGAATTAGTACTAAAACACACAACAAAGACCACACAGATTAAGACAGAGGAAAGTGCACAAAGTAGCATACAATACTGGAAAAAATAACTACACACAGCCTACAAACAGTTGATTACAAAATAAAAAAGGAGAGAGTATGATGTACAGTGAGTACACACCTAAATTAAATACCACCACCAATATCTCATACCATTACAGAAGAACTATCATATCAGTAAATCTTAGCAAAGGGGAAGGAACTGATAAATAACAAAATTCACATGAACAATACCTTACTATTAAACGCAGCCAATGGCATAAAGTAGGAACAAAACACACCACCACAAAATATAGCCTCTGAATATAGACACTACACAAATACGTTCTATAGTCGACAGCAATATAAAAAACTAACATGACGACATAGTAGAAAAGCCCGTAAGCGCGTACGCGCGCGTGTGTCTGTGTGTGTGTGTGTGTGTGTGTGTGTGTGTGTTTGTATGCAATGCTACAGTTTTTGTGTGTTTTGACAATATTTCTTGGCGTTGTTGTGCAGAAGAAAAACTTCCCCAGAAGAAAAGTACGCAAACGTGTAAAAGACTCTAACACATACTGTATTTAATGAAACATATGTATTGAGCAGCAGGCAAGCAGAACTCATTGGACCTTATAAGCATAACGGCACAATATGTGTGATAAGTAAAAAGTTCCACAGTAAAGTGAGAAAGTAAATGTATTTCAGGCCGGTGGAGATGTCACAATAAGTACTGCGAGACGCCACCTTGCGTCTGGCAAAACTAAAGTTGCATTTATTCAGGTCTACCTAGACAGATATTACTTAAAACTCGTGAATTTAATAATACGTCTATTCCTTTTGGTCATTAATGGGTGAGGACTTGGCACGATAAAAATGCCTGCCTACCACGCTCAATACTAACGTTTGTGGGAACTGCAACACCCAGAAGGATACACGTGACTGAATTGAAATTCATACTACAGATTAGATAAAATGCAGTTAACAAATGGTTGAGATTACTGACCTGTACATGACCACTGACCCTGACAATTCTGCTCTCACGTTCTACAGTCATAGCCTGTAAATCGTGTGCTACAGAAGTAAAAATATCCTATACTCGTTCTTTAGGAACCACTCATCAGTGTGGTTCATATGAAAGCCAGTATGTGTTTATAATGGTTGCTGTAAGACCGTGACAAATGATTTTCCAATCATATACAAGGCATTATAAAAGTGTACAACAACAGAGCTAATATGAGTACAAATTCAAATAAAACAGGAAAGCGTCTGCAGGAACCATTTTACAATGACTGAACAGTTTCAGACAGTTTAATTGGAGACCTGTATGTCCCATTCATTGTATATTATTCAGTGTAGCGTTAAGACCTCGTTGATGCACTGATTAGGGATAGTCATAAAAAGCCTAAATGAGGGTTCTAAATAAATACCGGTTCAACGAGCGATTCTCGAAAGCAGGTAACATGAGTAGAAAGCAGAAGTCGAAACGGTGATGGCTTGTCTTACGAAAATAGATTTTTCTTGTGGCCAAATTAATAAAATTATTTGTACATTGCTAAGCGACTAGTGAATCTCGATCACCTCTGACAGGTCATTACTAAGCGATGATAATATTTTACCCGTGACCCGTAGTAACGTGTAAGACTGTCATTACAGCGTTTATGACCACATAGGTCATCATTTGGAGCCAATGATTCACTAAACAACGTAGCCAGCCGAAAGTTGTGTAGCATAGTTCTTAACTGCAGTTGGTCATCGTCTAGTCTAATGGTGAACTGAACATGAGTAAAACCGCAAACAGCTTTCAACTGAAGTTTTATTCCCACTCTGGGTTTCGCTACGTTGAAGCAACATCTTCATGTGATACTACATAGAAAGTAAAGTATCCTTGAATCTATCTAATAAAATAATTAAGACAGCCAATAAAAATAAATCTGAATGAAAAGTACTTACAGTAGTGTCACATAGATTAGCATACGGAGACGCCCGCAACGTTCGTAGTTACTGAATCCAACCCCATGAAGAGGGGAAGTAGTTAACAAACAATTACCGGCAGAACATTGGGATGAATAGTGCAGGGGGCAAGGCACTATGGCAAAAATAACCGTGGTGTGAAGTAAGAAATTGATCACAATGTAATACAAACAGCAAAAAGTAGCAGGCCATCAGTAGAGTGTCTGTGTGAGAAACGTAACCCATTAGCCAGCCGTCACTACAAAGATAAAAACCCCCAGGAGGAAAATATTATGCAAGATTTAAAATCGGGTAGCGAGAAGTTAATTAAGCTGTTGGTCCTACATGTGCGACCACGTGCAAGTTGAATTCAGAGGAACGACAAAATATTAAAAAACGTTATAAGGTTATAAACCTCGTTTAAGAAGCTCAACAATAACAAACCAGTTGCGACACGGAAATTAACAAATCAGATAGTAGGAGAACCCATTTATAATGGCAAACCTAGGAAACCAGAAGAAGGTTAATAAACTGCCTAACGGAACTTGGGTGTCCAAATAGACTCTAAGACAAAATAGAACGAAGCACCATGAAGGAATTATCGGAACGGGGCGTAAATCGATAGATGTGATGTACGTGTCCAGAAAAAAAATTATTACAGTTTCATAAATATTTGATGATTTACTCATGAGAAACAGCTTCACAAACTGAAAAAATCAATAACGCGTTGGTCCACATCTGGCCCTTACGCAAGCGGTTTGATAGAGTTGGTGCATGTCCTCCTTAGGGATATAGTGCCAAATTCCGTCCAGTAGGCGGGTTAGATCGCCCAAATTTCGAGATGGTTGGAATAGCCTGCCCATAATGCCCAAAACGTTCTCAATTGTTCAGAGATCCGGCGACTTTGCTGACCGAGACAGGGTTTGGCGAGCATGAAGATAAGCACTGGAAACTCTTCTCGTGTGTGGGTGGGCATTACCTTGCTGAAATGTAAGGCCAGGATGGCTTCCCGTGAAGGAGATGTGCGGCTGTGCTGTAAAGATGCCGTGGATGACAACCAAAGCTCAAAATAAACGACACACCAGAACGTCACTCCTAGTCGTTGGGCCGTATGGTGGCCGACTGTCAGATTGTTATCCCACCGTTGTCCGAGTCGCCTCCACCTTCGGCCTGGAATATAATAGACTGGAGAATACTTGTCTTCAGTTATGTGTTTCACTTCTAAATGAAACCCCGATGAACCGCGAAAACCTTGTCTGGAGACGCCCCGAGCAGTGGTGAGATACCAACCAGACTGTCGCCCGTCAGACTGCCCAACAACCAGGACTGATTGTCTGGGGTGCCGTTTCCTTTCATAGTTGGACAAATCTGGTTGTCATCCTCGACACCATTACAGCACAGCGACACGTTAACGATATTCTACGCCCAGTTTTGATGCCCTTCATGGAAAGCTCTTCTGGGCCTACATTCAGCGACATAATGCCCGCCTGCACATGGCGATATTTTCTACTGTTTGTCTTCGGGCTTGCTAAACAATACCTTGGCCGGCAAGATCGGCAGACCTCTCCCCAACTGAGAACGTATGGAGCATCGTGGACAGGACCCGCCAACCAGCTCGTGAGTTTGACAATATAACACGCAAATTGTACAGAATTTGGCATGATATCCCTCAAGAGGACATCCAACAATAGCATCAGTCAATACAAACAGAATAACTGCTTGCACAGGGGCTAGAGGTGGACCAATGCGTTATTTGACTTGCTCAGTCTGTGAAGTTCTTTCCCTCGAATAATTCCACTTTTTTTATTCTTTTTTTTTCATTTTCTATCTTAGAGTGTATGCCAACAATACACGAGTCTAGTGGAGTCCACCTCCATAACATATGACAAGGTATTGGCGGAACTTTACAGAATCAAATCATCAAAGTAGTCTTTTCAAACATGTCTGCAAGCCTACGATGTCCAAGATAGATTAGATTAGATTAAATTAGATTAATTATTCATTCCATAGACCCATAAAAAAGGGAATCTTCCTGGATGTGGAACATGTCAGATAAACACATTACAAAAATTTAATTAGAAGAACTTGAGTTACATTAATTTTAATGATCCTCAGTCAATAAACAGTAAAGTTATGTACATGAATTAAATTTAAACTTCTAATATTTACAGGTTTAATACTTACATCTTCTTTCATTAAATCCATCATTGAGACATTTGCTAGTTTCTTGGCTATTACAACCAAGTATTGTCAAAATTTGAAGTAAATTATTCATTTCAGTGATCCTCAGTTAAGAATAGACAGATTATGTGCAAGATTTAAAATTATACTTCCACTATTTACAGACTTAAGACTTACATCTGCTTTCCATACATCCGTAATTCACACAGTAGGTAGACACTTGGCTGTTACAACCAAGTATTGTCAAAAATTAAAGTATAATAAATTTTCATTAAAATGGTCTACTGCACTTGTTGAGAAACTCATGGACGGAAAAGAAGGAGTTGGCCACCAAAAATTCTTTTAAATTGTATTTAAATTGTGCCTTGTCTCAAACTAAACTCTTAATGGTTGCTAGTAACTTATTGAAAATATGTGTTGCTGAATACTGGACTCCTTTCTGGGCAAGAGTAAGTGATTTTAAATCTTTATGTATATTGTTCATATTCCTAGTATTGATACTGTGTACTAAGCAGCTAGTTGGAAAAAGAAAGTCCGCGGCTCGTGGTCGTGCGGTAGCGTTCTCGCTTCCCGCGCCCGGGTTCCCGGGTTCGATTCCCGGCGGGGTCAGGGATTTTCTCTGCCTTGTGATGACTGGGTGTTGTGTGATGTCCTTAGGTTAGTTAGGTTTAAGTAGTTCTAGGTTCTATGGGACTGATGACCATAGATGTTAAGTCCCATAGTGCTCAGAGCCATTTTTTTTAAAAAGAAATGTATTATTTAGAACAAACTTCATCAAGGAATAAATATACTGAGAAGCTGTCGTTAATATGCCCAATTCTTTGAATAGGTTTCGACATGATGTTCTTGGATCTACACTACTCATTACTCTTTTTATACGCTTCTGTACTCTAAATATTTTTCCTCTGTTTTTAGAGTTACCCCAAAATATGATACCATGTGACATAATGGAGTGAAAATAAGCAAAATATGGCAGTTTTTTTAATATTTATGTCTCCTATGTATGACATCATTCGCATTGCAAACACAGACTTGTTTAGGCGCTTTAGCAGTTCGTTAGTACGTTGCTCCCAACTGAATTTATTATAAAGTTGTAATCCCAAGAATTTCACACTCTCAACTTCTCCTATTTCCATGTCATCATATTTTATACACACACCAGAAGGAAATCTCTTGGAAGTTCTGAACTGCATATATTGGGTCTTTTCAAAGTTTACTGACAGTGAATTGGCTATGAACCACTTATTAATGTCAGTAAAAGTTTGATTAGCTGCCCTTTCTAAATTTGTATTTGATTTACTATTTATTGCAATGTTTGTACCATCAGCAAATACGACAAATGATACAAACAGGCAACAGTGCCCAAAACGATTTACTAGTTACGTCGGACTCCAACCTAATTACGCCTACACTTTGTCCGGTACAGTAATGCCAACCGCGCCTTTGTAAAACATGCTATTTTGAAATATGTCTTCCAAGAGGCAGCCAGCAGCCATACATCGTCTTTTCTTACAATGGCGCTAACGAGTTCCCCAGTCTTGTGTCTACTCAGCTTATCACATTGCCTGTGAAAAGTGACCAAATTTTGGATTATGTCTATAAAGTTCGTGTTGCATCAAAACGAAATGAAAGGGGTGAACTGAGCACTCTGTAACAAGTTTGTTTGTGTGGCCATCCTCCGCGGCAAGCATATAAGTACTAGTTTTGTAAATAAAACTGCCTTTTCCTGCTGCTAGTTACTTTATTTATCCCATACGCGTTTCGCCTTCTCCTGTTCTAAGGCATCATCAGTGGGATCTATAACGATACAGTATTGTTAGTTTTATATTATTAAACAGTTCACATCGCAATTTTTTTGTAAAAAAAGGAATTACTTACGATTTGCTGATCTGCGTTTCCTCACATCTGGTCTGGAGTTCGCACTACCACATTTATCACTGCCATATAATCACATCTTTGTGTTCTCGCCTTCCACTCACTGTTCACCGTGCTTCTCACTCTTTTTTGTGGTGGACTATTGTTCTTTTGTCACTCGATACAACTATTTCATCGTACAGTGCTTTTCACAACGTAAATATTGCGACTTCATTACGTCTTTCATCTTCTTTGGTATGTTTACCTATTTGTTGTCAACCTAACGAAGTATATGTTCGAGACTAATTTCTATTTATGATGTTTATACCGTGTGAGTGTGTGTGTGTGTGTGTGTGTGTGTGTGTGTGTGTGTGTGTATTCTATTATTTTATCTATTAGTGTAAATAAGGAATTACTTGGCATATGTACTTGGTCATTCAACAGAATACAATGTCAGATACAAAGAACACATGAGAGCGTGGAAATATGGGACAAACCACTCCACATTTGCAGAACACCTAAGAGAAAATGACCACAAACCAACCACTAGAGAAGTTGGCATGAAAATAATTAGAATCAACAATAAAAAAAACCTCCTAACCATGCAAGAAAATTACCACATACAGAAAACCAAAGTAGAGGGGAAAAGAATGACCAAGTACACATGCCAAGCAATTCATTATTTACACTAACAGATACAATAATAGAATAACGTCCGCAAAAAGTATTAAGAAAACTCGTCAGCTCTATCCCCCTATCTCTCTCACTCATATACACACACACGGTATAAACATCATAAATAGGAGTTAGTCTCGAACATATACTTCGTTAGGTTGGCAACACATAGGTAAACATACCAAAGACAATGAAACACGTAATGGAGTGGCAATATTTACGTTGTAAAAAAAATGTACGACGAAATAGTTTTATAGATTGACAAAAGAACAATAGTCCACCACAAAAAAGAGTGAGGAACATGATGTACAGTGTGTGGAAGGCGAGAACACAAAGATGTGATTATATGGCAAGTGATAAAAGTGGCAGTGCGAACTCCAGACCAGATGTGACGAAACGCAGATCAGCAAATCGTAAGTAATTACTTTTTTTACAAAAAAATCGCGAAGTGAACTGTTTAATAACCTAAAACTAACAAAACTCTATCGTTATATATCCCACTGATGATGCCTTAGAACAGGAGAGGGCGAAACGCGTATGGGATAAATAATGTAACTAGCAGCAGGAAAAGGCAGTTTTATTTACAAAACAAGTATGAGCACTCTGTATTTGATAGTTCTTTATCAGCTATGAAGCAGTGTGGTTGAATTTCTGACACTGTTGTGCAGGCCAGCAGCGGAGGTGGTGTTCCACTTCTTCGGAGGCAAGTCGGACGGGCGGAAGGTGCGCGAGGCGATGAACCGGCTGGTGGAGCGCGGCCGCCTGGCCGACGTGCCGCTCGTACGCACCGCACTCGCCTTCCGGCAGGAGCCGACGCTGCTGCTGCAGGTACCACTACCTCGGCTTTCAGCGGCGCACTGTAGATTGTTTTTATTCCAAGAAAAAAAAGAATCGTCTCAAAAATCATTTTACATAATGGCAGCTGCCCTAGTGCAACAATGTAGTACTTACTACGAACTCGGAGTTGAGGATCTGAGGGTCAGTTCTTGAGTGGTTGTTACAACCTCTGCACTTCCTCCCCCAAAATATAGCTTGCCATTATTTCCAATCTCAGTGTGCCAATGAAGCTTACTGTTTTAATAACAATGAGAAACAGTACTTATAAATTGTACTAATATAATCACAACAACGATAATGTTGATAAGTTGTTTACATCAAACTGCGCTACATCACTTTAGTATAGCTTCCTGGAAACTGAAATTCAGGGAAATATAGCATCTGAAAGCACTCATCCAAAACTTTGAGAAGGACGTGTGTCGTACACAGCACGGATTCATAAAATATCGTTCCTGTGAAACACAACTAGCTCTTTACTCTCACGAGAGAATGAGTGCTATCGACAGGGGTGTCTCAGATTGATTCCATATTTCTAGATTTCCAAAAGACTTTTGATACAGTTCCTCACGAACGGCTTAGAATCAATTTGCATGCTTCGTGACTGTATTCGTGATTTCACAGTCCGTAGTAATTGACGAAAGTCATCGAGTAAAACACAATCGATATCTGGTTTTCTCCAGAAAGTTCAATAGGCCCTCTGCTGTTCCTAATCTGTATAAACGATTTAGGAGACAATCTGAGCAGCCTTCTTAGATCGCTTGCAGATGGTGCTGTCATTTAATGTCTACTAAAATCATCCGAAGATCAAAACCAATTGCAAAATAATATAGACAAGATATTTGTGTGGTGCGAAAAGAGGAAGTTGATCCTAAATAATGAAAAGTGTGACGTCATGCACATGACTGTGTAAATAATTCCGTTAAGTTTCGGTTACATGATAAATCACATAAATCTAATGGCTTAAATTGGAACGATCACACAGGTAACGTAGCGGTGAAGGCAAACCAGAGACAGCGTTTTATTGGCAGAGCAATTAGAAGATCAACAGGTCTACTAAAAAGACTGCCTACAGTACGCTTGTCCGTCCTCTGCTTGAGAACTACTGTGCATTTTGGGTTCCTTACCAGATCTGATTGAAGATAGACGTCGAAAAAGTTGAGAGAAGAGCAGTTCGGTTTGTCTTATCACGAAATAGAAGAGATCGTGTTACGCACACCATACGCAAGTTGGGGCGACAGCTATTAAAACAAAGGTATTTTTCGCTGTTGCGAAATCTTTTCACGACGTTTCAATCTCCAACGTTCTCCTCTGAATGCAAATATTTTGTTAAAACGTTCCTACATAGGCAGAAGTGACCATTATAGTAAAACAAGAGAAATCAGAGTTCGTACAGAAAGATTTAAGTGTTCGTTTATCTTGCGTGGTGTCAGAGAATGGAACAGTAGAGTAATAGTGTGAATGTGGTTCGATGAACCTTCCCATAGGCACTTACCAGTAAGTGTGAACGGCAGAGGAGATGTAGATGTAGATGTACAGGTAAAGTAACAACACTTTCTCACAACTTTGGCGACGTCGGATTATTCACAATACAAAATTGTAATGTGCGTTCACCATTATCAGCTATTTACTTAGAAGTACGACTGTGATCACAAGTCTGCACACTGTGGTAAGCCAAGTGCGTAGATGACGGGAACGCTGTTCCTGTGGTCATTTCCGCCCACATTTTGGGAAGTGATGTATCCGTCGTAAGATACGGGAGACAGCCGTACACACGGCAAGACCAGTCTCCAGTGATGCGCAACATACGTAGGCGTGCTGAAAGATAATGCCTCCGAATTTTTTATTCTATTCTCTGTATCGCTTGAGGTATTAAATGTCATGCATATTACTTCATTGAATTTCGTGCTTCGCTCACGCAAATTACAACACCCTGCCACTAGAGGGCTGCGAATTGTAGTGTGTAACATGGCGGAATCTGACGTAACTCTGACGGTGTGTGGTACAACGAAACGCTCAGAAAATAGGAAGCACGTATTCGAAGAGTTTGTCCACACACAAGCACCCTCTCCTTCAGCGCAACAAAGTCAGACCACACATGAACGCAGCGTCATCGGCAGCAATCCGACGCCTTGCGTTCCTTGTCATCGATGATCCTCCGTATAGTGTCGACTTGACCGCATCCGATTTTCATCTGTTTCGAAACCTTAAAGAACGCCTTCGAGGACTTCACTCTCTCTTGCCTCGAAACACAACCGCAATCGACTACGAAGCCCTTGAGCGGTCACATCACGATTCAGAGCTACGCACACTGCTGGAGCAACCAACCGGCCTGCGCCTCCACCGTGTTTCGGCAACATTGGTGAACATACAAATGTACTGACATGTTTCAGCGACGAAGAAGCGCAAATTTATTCCCTGCAGTTTCGATATCAAGGCATGGCATCATTGCATAACTTGGTGCATGCGGGGGTCTGCAGAACGGTCAACCTTGTAAATTGCACTTTCGTTTGGCTGGGTATGAACGAGGATTGCAAGCTATTTGTGTTTGCCAGAGGAATAATGTCGCTCAACATGATAAAGCAACACTTGGCACGTTTACCCCATCTGATCAACAATTCGAGGGAGTCCATTTTGACATAATCGGATTGTTACCACCTTATGAAGGTTTCATTTAGTGTCTCACGAAATCGACCGCATTTCGTAATGGCGAGAAGACTCTCTTATGAATAATATAACAGCTTAAACAGTGGCAACTACGTTCTTTCGAGGATGGGTTGTCCGTTTTCTGCGTGCCTCTACGTGTCACCACAGATCAAGATCGTCAAATTGAGTGGTATATGCTTAAAGCCCAAGCCACTTCATTGGGCGTGAAACATATCCACACTGCGGTGTACCACTCTGCAGCTAACGGACTTGTGGAATGGCTGAACCGGCTACTGGAGGCAACATTAATATGTCAAGACTCGCATCATTGGGTGGTATTACCTGTCGTGCTGCTCGGCCTGCGTGCATCCTTAAAAGAAAATCTCAAGGCTTCAGCAGCTAATCTGGTACACGGCCAAACAATACGACTAGTATGGTAATTCCTCGAGAGTACATCTAAAGACTATTTTGATGCATCAGACTTCGTCTCCACGCTACGGGTACAAACCTGGCAACTTCGTCTTGTCGCATCGAGGTGCTTATTCATTCGTCGTCTTTTAGTTTTCAAGGACTTAACAACTACTTAATTAAATTGATCAATTAATTACGCCCTCCCCCTCTGGGAAACACCCATCACCTGACTCTTCTCCCCACCCTTCCCCTTCCTGGAAACTGGTGGCTCAGTGACAGAGAGGAAGGATCTCACGAAGAGAAACTTACGGGTATATTTTTTATTTATAAAAAATCGGTTTTCAGGGGTTGTATTTCTCTTGCACATCATTCTCTGCCATTTGGAAATATACAGGTCTCGTAAGCAGTAATTAAATCGATCGCTTTCTTTTCATTCCGATCGCACAAGGAATTCCGTCATGAAACACCTATCACACATAATTACACTGGTAAAAATCATTTGATTGTGAATTATGTGCTGCCCACTGGATTGCACAGAAAGCCACCACACTTGCTGCCAGTAATCAGGGTGCACTGGTGGCCCCCGCAAAACGACGACGCGGCCGTCAGCTGCCGAGCCACATGCATGTGTCCGTTCATGTCCCACAAGCATGAGGTGGCGTCTTCCCTTTCATGCTTGATACCTGAGAAATTCCTATCAAAACAAGTGTTTAACTAGCCACAATGGCTGACGCATAGCCTTTGTATCTACAGCCCCAGTGCACACCTAATTGCCCAGCGAGAGGTGATTGCCTAGTGACTCACCCTGGCAAGTGGAGCGAAAAGGTTGTCAGTGTTAAACTGACATCTCATGTCTATGTAAATAACAGCCAGGTCTCCCTCTGGACGCGCTATAGAAATCTTTTCAATGCTTTCAAAAACTGTTTACGAAAATATCCCAGAATAACACAGGATGCATTCTTCCTATTGAACAGCCCATCCATTACATATCAGTCTCTTCCCGGAAATCGTAAAGTGTCGCAGAAAAAGTTAACGGTCGCTTTTGTTGCTGTAGGAGCTTTCGTGAAGACTCAGCTTCTCTGCATTGAAGTTCTTATCCTAACACGACCTGTTTACAAAAATAGACCTGAATAACACCAAATAAATTCTTCCTAACGGTCGTACTGAGGCATTTATGTTGAGTGATAAGTTCAGTAGTATATGTTTGCTCTTTAGATTTGTACTAGTTAGTCGTTTCTTGGTCCTAAATAATAAATGTCGTATGCTATCTGGATACATTGCCTTATCCGTATTTCTCTCCTAACATAGCTCAAATACGCAACACCTACTTCCTCTACGGCGTCACATGTCATCAACACAACGGGCCAGCAATCAGTCTCGTGGTGAGCAGAGGTCGTAATATTCTGGCTCATCAATGTACGTCTATCTAAAGTCTACTTGTATTAGTTTCCGATACTGAGTTGCTTCGTATCTGAAGTCGACAGTGAAATTGAGACTGGATCTTCTGTACGTAGACTACTGCACAGGTCGTCAAACGAGACTTACATCAGCACACTGTTCACTTGCTTCCAGACCCACGAGGTGTCTGAAGTTACAATGATGCGAAAAGGATACTGAACATAGTGTTCCCTAACTGCTAATATTGCGTTAGATTGCTCTAAATCTTTCGTAGTACTTGCCTGTTGCCCATATTGTTTTTAAAAATGAGAAATTTCTTTTTGTCGTTTTTTTTCTATTCTTCTTTCAGTACCCTCTCTCTTGCTGTTTATTCTGAATAGTTCCGTCTTATCATTATAAGTTCTTTTGGTAATATTAGGTGAAAATTTCTGTTAATTGGTAATTTCAGAAGGAAAATTAATAGTAGTTAACTTGTAGAAGATCCTTTCGTTTTATTTATTGTATATGGTTTGCGTTTTTCATCTAGGACATAAATACTCTTTCTTTAGCACGCAGATGAAGAGGCAGAACCCCAAACACTACTTGCGAGGCATCAGTTGATATTGTGCCAAATGCATCCAAACAACGTGCTTCGGCACCCCAGATATGAGTATTTTCTCTTTCACAAGCAACAATCTATACCCCGTTTCCCTAGCACCATAATCCACTATAGCCGATGGTATTGTCTGAGGATTGAGTTGAACACCTTTTGAAGTTCGTTGTGCAGTATTAACAGTTTTGTTGATAACAGCCTCATCTTTCGAAAATGCTGCATTCCTGTAGAGAAGGGAATTTAATTTCTCTTTCAACTACACCCAAGAGAGTTACAGGAGATACTTTTGCCGGTAAACAGACATATAAGACTTGACAGAGTAACCTATCTATGCGCACAGTAGTACATGTAACGCTTACCTAGACTGTGCAGGTGCCTCGGCACACTAATGCTTAGGGACACCGAAGCCTGTCAAAGGCACCAGATACATCAGTCATAATACCAACTATATATCTGCACCTCTGAATCCCGCATATGCTCTAGACCGTGGTTGATAATATCCTCAGTAGATTTCCCCTTTCTGAAATCATTCTAAGCGTCATTCAGTCCTGTTTCGCTCTTGTGAACATAAAGCCTAGGCAAATCGGTACATAACATTTTACCCGTGAAGTGTCTTTATCTTATTCTTATCGAGATTATGGCCCCTGCTGATTTCACCATATTAGGAAATTTCCCTTTGTCAAAAAGAGGGAGCAAACTGTGTACCTAAATACTTCAACATCTCGTCAGGATACAATCTGGACCTAGTACCTTATCTTTCAATGTACTGATGATCTACAAGACTCTTTAATCATCAACTGGATTAGCAGCCCTTTCTTCTCATATCCTGCAGTCAGCTGTTTCTCCATTATCGTGTGATAATCGGTGCCACCGTCTTTCCAGTCGTCTGGCGGTACTACTCTCAATAGTAATTCGACTGGCTCCAGCCAACCAGTAGCCAGCTGACTATTATCTACTAATGTTGAGAGAACTAAGGGTGACTTGATCTTCTGGGCTACCAGGTTGTATGGCGTGCCTCATGGATTAACTTGTAGTTGCCAGAAAACAAACTGGTACTACCCTGTTCTTTTGTAAGTTATACAATTTGAACGTACGTTTTAGCTCTCTGTAATTAGCAAACAATGTTATGCTGCCATCCAGATGACGACTTCTCTGATACGCTCTGCGAACCCTTCTCATCAGCTGAGTGGGCTCCACGCTTCAGGGCTACTTTCTGAAGATATGAGACTCCTTCCATTAGCAACTGCGAGATTACTTACTTTACTTAGGCTCTCTGTGAACTTTACAACCTTCTCATCGATATTTTCCCTTGGCTTAGCAGCTCTCAATTTGACCTTTTTAAATTTTTGAAACTTTTCCGAGACCTGTTCCGAAGTTACAATTCAACTGTCATCTCCGTATTTAGAGCAAAATGAATCAGCTTGTGGTCACCTATGGTTAAACCTTCAGTCACACGCCAATTTGATATAGGCCTACAGGCAGGACTAATCGTTCTATATTTTGTGGTAATGTCAATGCAGGTATACAGGATGTTTCTTAAATCCTGTTACAAGCTTCTGCGGTTTGTAGAAGGAAGTATGTTTTGATAAAGAGCCCATGTCTGGAAATGTAGCGTTTGCATATAAGAAGTTTGAAATCGGATCACTTTCAAATCACCCGCTTCACGGTACACACATAAACTGAGAAGGAGGCGCCGTCGTCTGCCGCTCTTGTAATTGTGACGTCACATATCATCTTCGTCAGACAACAATTGCTGCGACAAACTGGTACGTCCAGAACTACAAGGATTGACGCTGGTGGTCCACGGACGCTCCCCTGTTCTCAACTTTGAAGAGAACGTCCTCTATCACATAGAAGAGAACTAGACGACGGTAATTCGAAACACTTTCCATGTCACGGGCTCCTGTTAAGTACACTGATCAAAGATGATTATCTCCGCATTGTGCGTACTGTGAAGCGAGAGATTTGAAAGTGACCGCTTTGCCAACGTATTTTATATTCAACCGGTGCCTTTCCAGACATCGGCTCCTTATCACAACTTTATCTATCAAGTCCTCTCTATAATACTTAGAAGCCTATAATAGGAATTGTGAAACACCCTGTATTTGTCCCAGCCCATCCTTCATAGGTTGGAGAATTATCTGGAAAATTTTGCATATTAACCTGAAGTTCCATAATCATGTCTTGTAACTCAAGGCCTCGAACATTCGGCACTATGCTGATCTATCACACTGATTTAACATTTGTATCAACCATCGTCTTGATAAGTTTATCGCCGGCCGCTGTGGTCGAGCGGTTCTAGGTGCTTCACACCGGAACCGCGCTGCTAGGGTCGCAGGGGTCGAATCCTGCCTCGGGCATAGATGTGTATCATGTCCTCAGGTTAGATAGTTTTAAGTAGTTCTAAGTCTAGGGGATTGATGACCTCAGATGTTAAGTCCCATGGTGCTTAGAGCTATTTGAACCATTTGATAAGTTTATAGTACCTGAAGAGTAAGGCCGAGCGAGGTGGCGGATTTGTTTCCCATCCTTGACACAATCCGAGCCTGTGCTCCGTCTCTAACGACCTCACTGTCGATGGGACTTTAAATCCAATCTTCCTTTTCTTTCTTCAACAGAAATGATTCACTTGCCACACAGATTGCCATTCCATGCTCTTCCAGCGTAGTGGGATCGTTCCTGTAAACAATCTCTTTCAACGTGCCCAACAAAGAAGAGTCACAAGGAGTCAGATTGGGAGAATATGGACGCCAATCCGTGCCTGCGCCAGTGAATCTGGGATAATTCGGTGCAGTGACTCTACCCCCGAAGTGTTCATCGAGACAGCGAAACACCTGCTAGGTGCAATGCTATCGGGCCCCACTTTGCATTAACCACTCCGTGACTGATCGATCCTCCAACGTCACTGTGTGACAATAAATTGTTCCCAAATCGATACGTTACGCTAGCTAGCTATCGATGCAGCACGGAAAAGGTCCAGTCATGACCCTGCAGCATACTGCAGCCCAAACAGTAACTCCGGGAGACTACAGTTGTTCCGCATCACATTAATGGGGAGATTCGGAATACGAAAATCTAAAGCAGGCGCAACCAACTTCAAGTCCTTCAATATCAATCATTGGGCTGGTTCGAAAAGTCAGTCCTTTGTCACACAGCGAGCAGGGACCTGGTGACTTCGGATTTTCAGTGGAACCATCGAAAACATGTGTAGACTGATTCTCAGTATTTCCTGCGTGCTAGAACGCTTCAAATCAGTCTCTACTGGATTTCTTCGGACTGACGTCATCGGATGCCGCTAGATAAGTCCAGAAACTGTGGCAAATTTTCAGGTGTAACTACAGATGGCCTGGATCCAACATTCCCCATTATTTCATTGGCCCTTTGCGTGTTCTTTCAAATTTACAGAACAGCTTGCGTGTGGTTTTCGCATCGGATCATTTTGGAACATTAAATCATGAAACTGTGACTTGTTGCCGTGGGCTTCGGAGTACTATTTATAGGCATTACGTGTTGCGACTACAACGCTATCCATTAGCAGCTTGTATAACTACTGTTTCTAAACTTCCATATAAAATTCGCAATAAACGTACTGTTTGTTTCAGGCTTCTATCGATCTTTGTTTACACGTCATTCAATTTTAAGGTCAGTGAGTCCTCTGTGGGACATTCTGTACCTATTCGCAATGTGCCAAGTGTCAAAAGAAGAGATTAATCTACTACAAGGTCATGGCTGCCACATATGTGTTATTCGGACAGCCCTCAATGTTTTGTTCCAGATAATTAATGCCGTCATTCGACGCTCTACTGCAGCAATGACTTGCGTAGTTACTAATATGAACCTGATGTTATATTATCTGGTGTGTAGTGCATGTAAACAGATAAAATACAATCTCAGCTCGTCAACCAGCTTCTTGATTTCGTTCATAACCAATATGCTGCTCAAGGGATTCAGCTGTCCTACCTATATCCTATTCTTCTGATCTAATATATCTGACATGTTACGTGTGCATATAACACACTGGACATACTTTCTGTGGATTAGAAGCCATTCCACCATATCCAGTTACAAACTGCCGGTAAATTTTTCAGTTTTGAAATCTTCCCTTCTACAGAATACCTCAACAATAAGGTCTATCAGCACGTCAGCAGAATTCTGTCCACAGCCTCCGGTGTGCTGCAGGCCGTTTCATGTTCCCTAGAATGTCCAGTTTGCTTCACATACAGAAGTGCCGTTGTTATGCTATCACCCCTTCGCTCTGGAGAGACGGAGAGCACTCTCACACATTTTTTTGTCCGGGGTCGTCAAGTTCTTATGTGTGAGAACTAGAATTTAATGCACCATGACATATACGGATCCTTTCTGTGTCTTGATGTAGGCCAGGAGAGAGAAATTTCTCTACATCCACCAACGCTTTTTGATATCTTCAATATATAGATACTCGTAACCTGGATTTCCTGGATATCTCCGTGTAAGGACTTTTTGACTGCAGGAATGGTGCGACTGAATGGTGTCACTTTCATCTAATTAGTGGAAGTGTGGGATCCAGATATCTGTGAAGTATGAACTACCACGTCGCATGTGATCTTACTGTTGTGCAGAATTAGCAGTTTAGTGAGCCTTGTCCAACGACAGGCTAGTTTTGAAGACAAGAGATTTTCACAGATATGCTGATTGTCCTAGGAGCCGCAGTCTTTGCGTTGAATTTGTCTTTGCAGTAGATGTTTGTACGTGTCACATTCTATGCCCTGAGCAGAGCACTTTTCCCCTAAGTTTGTAGGTTACAAATATGGGAGTGAGATTCCTGACTCTTTCGTTCATATTATCGTTCCCACATTGGGCAAAAACAAGTTTCACTGCAGGGCAATTCTTGACTGCATCCTCAAGTTACGGCACTTCATACATTTCGTTACGGATAAATATTCCCTTTAAGGTACTGCACTGTAGCCAACTTAAAGCCTGTTGTTTTCTAAGGAACGTTTCCTTAATTTAGGAGGTGCCTCCACGAGTTCGTGAACTGTTGCCTTATCCTCTCGACATGTCCTGAATTCCTGTTTAATGTTTATCGGGAATTCCTGCTTGAGGGTTTCCTCCACAATTTGCTGGTGAATACGTGGCAAAATGGCCTCCTCTCTCACCTTGGATGGTACTTTTTTTAAAACAAATTGAGGACGCCGCTTTCTAGGTAGTTCGCATACCACGTTTCCCTTTAGGTTAAGATTACGAACTGTCTTTTTATTGTCTTCGTTACTAACCAAACCTACATGTAACACATTTTTTGTGGTTTTTATATTTCTTACAAGTCATTTTTTGATGTTGTTGTTTTGTATTTGCATGATTGGTGAAAGTGTACATGACTACCCCACAGTCCTCATCTTCCTTACTTTAAATAAAGAGTGGTTCCATCGAAAGTTTCCTCTCTTTCTGTTGAGTTTCTTAATGGAAATTTACTGGAAAGTGCCACTGTCAGTTCTTAATACCACCGTTATTGCGCTTCCTAAATCTTTTACTTTACTCTTTTAGGATTTTCACTTGGCCTATAAGCTTTGCTTGTGCTACTGCCATTTGTGCATTATTACAGAATGTTAGCTCACTCGCCACATACCGTAATATTTTGTCGTAGTGCTGGTGAAGATCTTAGTCATCTGTCAATGGGATCTGCGAGGAAGTATCAGCTCTTTTTCTCCATCGATTTCCTTCCAGTGCCTGCTGTTGCTGCTTCTGCTACTCATGACCACATGCTCTTTCCCGGTGCCACTCGTAGCGTTACAGGTGATCACCATGCTCTGAAGTCTGGCTGGCGCCGCCTCAACGTCTGCTTACTCAACAGCTACCCGCTGCAGCTGATGGTCGCAGCACCTGAGACTTGACGCAGCCACTTTTGACGTCGTGTAGGGTGACTCGCTGTCCGCTTTGGAAGATCCGACTGGCGGTACTGCTACCCCACGCAGAATGCTGCGTGCAACGAGATCTTTCTTTTCTCAGTATAAAGTAATCCACTCGCATTTATGTTGGTATCGACAACCGTGAACGCTGCCTGCCACATTTTTAACAATCTTTCTGGCATTCGTATTCATTAGCACGCCGACGGCACAACACCATCTGGTACAAATCGTTTTCCAGCAACCGAGTAATATGAGCTCTTCGGCGTTCAGACAACTGTGTTGAGAGTTTTGACGGAATCGTTACCCCAGTTTGCACTAGACGAAAAACGTTCTCTGCACTCCAACATCACTCCCGCTGCTCAAAATTACTTAGTTCGTCCACAAAAATTACACACTCTAAACCGCTTTCGCTATGTTCACACTGTCACAATACGCATAACACTACAAGTAATAAGTTACAGGCGACTTTTCTCTGTTTAGCTCGAAAGTATCGGGTTTGCAACGCAGCGCAGGAACAGAAATGTACATCGCTGCGCCATCTTTACCTAATTAAGAACATGGCGGAAGTATTCGGCTAAGCATAGCGGAGAACATCATGGACTGACTGCGCTTTTCCCTATTTGATAGACGTGTTGCGGACCGACGCTGAAGCGGCATGGTAACTTCTCAACCAACGCTGCTGCTGCGACACTGACGAATGTTACCCTTGATTTTACGTATTTGTCTAGTCCGTTGAGTATGCTAGTATTCGACCCCTGCTGACACATACTGTTCATAGTAGTTCCCGCCGGAGATCCGAATGGGGTACTATTTTACCTCCGGAATATTTTACTCAAGAGAATGACACCACCATTAAATGAAGGGTGTACTTCAATAGTGGTACAAGTCCATTACCTCCACTTTTCTGCCTATAATGTTTCTGAAATTAATGATCCAAACAAACAGAAAGCAAGTTTCATCTCTAGCAAGAAGCCATATGCTTGAATATTTCTGGTATCTCAGCTGCAGATTTTTCAGCGCTCATTTAACTTTAGGACTCTGTATCTAAAAATGAACAAAAATGGACTTGTACCACTATTGAAATAAAGCCCTTCAAATCATTCTGTAGAGCTACCTGACTCAAGGAAGTATAATGGCTGTAATTTCCCATCTCTTTCAGCCATTAGTAGTACATAGATAGTATGATCATACTGCTTAATGTTACAAGGCCACATCAGTTAGTCGTACAGACCACGGCACCACTAAGTACTGAAATGTTTGCTGCATCTCTTCAGGTGGCATACTTTAATCTAGCCTCTCCACAAATATCTCTTCGATGTGGTTGCATCTACGGTACAGCTGTGTATATTGTTGAGTCACGATAGCCACCGCATCACTTTAAGAGTTGTGGTTCGTGTAGAGCAGTGTTTGCGCATGTGTTGGTACATTTTCGGTACTTCCTTCGAAGCCATTATAGTCCAAACAGTTTTCATTTATCTCGTTATTCATTACATTAATACAACAGTATCATAATTTTTAATTATTGTCCTTCTAAGCGAACACGTGTTAGGAAATATTCCCACTTCAGAGCATTTCGCATAAATTTTATCTTAACGTTTTTGTCACGCACAGCACACGACAGTAAGGCCAGAACGATAACATCTTTCTGTGCATAGGTTCAAATGTTACGGTCAGATATTATCCGTTACTGAAACAAAACAAAAAGAAATAACGTAAAGCAAAGCTAACTTGTCCCAGGAACTGTCCCAAAGGCTGTCATTCAATATGGATGTTATTTCATCTGTGATATCTGTCTTTCGCCACTGACAAATCTGCTGAGACATAAAGGTCACGCTCATTAAGGTACGATCTGTATCTGCTTTATACAGCCGTCTCGCATTCCCATAACCTCTTGCCACTGCCGACAGAGGTATGTCGGAAATCACATTGCCGTGCGAAACGTTTTTACGCATAAATCCCTTCCGAACCATTACTTCCTGTTCGAACTTCGATATATTTTGCCATATAGTAGTAACCATCTCACGACAAGTACCATGCGTGGAAATTAGACATAATGAAATAATATGTATCTTTAAACACGAAAAATAGTGCATGTTTGTACAAGGTGTAGGTGCACCTACACCTCGTACAAACACGTGCTGCTTCACGATATACATTGTGTTGATATTTTAAAGTTTTTGATCACATGATGGCAGCTAGCCGAAACACGTAATAAAAATAAGAAATAATAAAATGTGGTCAAGACAGAAAAAAATCTGTGTATTTGCGCATGATTATGGCCACTGACCCATACAATGTCGCTCTGTCTGCTACTTTGCCGCCCGCTATGGCCGAGCGGTTCTAGGCGCTTCAGTCGGGAACCGCGCTGCTTCGACGGTCGCAGGTTCGAACCCTGCTTCGGGCATGGATGTGTGTGATGTCCTTAGGTTAGTTAAGTTTACGTAGTTCTACGTCTAGGGGACTGATGACCTCAGATGTTAAGTCCCATAGTGCTTAGAGCCATTTGAATCATTTTGAACCATCTGCTGCTTTAATATTTATCCGCTAGCTTTGAAACTGTTCACACGATGCTAGCACTATGTGGCAGTCCATCAGTGTCTGCATCGTCGTTTCATTTTCTTTTAGTTCTATGTACATTAGAATTATGATGGTGGTGTTAGTAATCCAGACATAGCACATCCTGATTTGTTTGGTGGATACCTTGCATCCCACGTCTGTCTTCTTTAATTAACCATCCCTGTATTTCCATACAAGCCCACTCTGTGACCTCGTTCGTCAGGACGAAGCCTTGTGACAGTCCATGTGGCGTTCACGGCTTTTTGAGCAATGTTTCCACTTCGACACTCAAGCGTTTTTCCCTTGAGATCATCGAATGATCCCGATCCTAGCGTTCAGAATTACATGGAAGTCGTTTTAGTATGTAGGAAAATGTTTGCAACCTCTCACATGTCAGTGATTTTATCAAAAGCAATGTCCGTAGATTTACGGATGTAGTGCTCGCAGTTAAGGAAGGTGCCTTGCAAATATTGCAGGGCGCCGTCTGTAAACTAAGGCACTAGCGAGTTCCGCTGCTTTCATTGCACAATTGCTTGATAAAGTTCCCTGTTGTAGAGATGTTCGACCTTGTGGCAACGAGTTCGCATTCTGGGTTTGGAAACATAGTGCCTGAAAAAAAAAGTGAAGAACTCAGATGGAGAGGAGAAAACGAAAAGTAAATTTACTTGTGGAGGGGGTATGTGATGTTATGTCAGAACAACATCGATACAAATTTACAAATAACTTAGCAGTATGAGCTCACTTATTAGTACGACGTTGCACCCCCTCCGCCCTCGATGGACGCATTGATTCGATTGTGTCCTCTCCTGAAACAAGCTGGCCCACAAATGATGTAACGGGTCCTAGATATCCCTGTTACTGGCACATGGACGGAGTTGACGTTCGAGCTTTTCTACGCATGTTCCATCGAGGATAGCTTTGGGGATGTAGCTGGCCACGAGAGGATCTCATCGTCAGATAAACGGTTAATAGCGATGCTTTGCATCTGTGGATGGGCATTATCTTGTTGAAAAATGACACAACGATTCTGTCGGATGAGAGGTAAAAGATGAGGAAGCCGGATGTCCATGACGTACCGCTGTGCCGCAAGAGATCCCTCAATAGCTACCAGCCGTTACCTGAATTTATACACGATGACTCCCCATAACACGTCACCAGTAGTATCACCGCGGTGTCTCTCCAAAATCTTGGAAGAATGTGACTTGCCCTAGGTCGTCACAATAGTCGATGACACTGGTCACCCGTGATAGCGCAGAACCACCATTCGTCACTGGACACATTGCGACGCTACTCATAAGCAATTGTCACTTCCCGGTCACGGCACCATTCCACACGTAGCCGTTTGTGTTGTGATGTTAACGGGAGCCTACGCATTGGACGGTAATTTCCTAGTCCGTCTGCTGCTAGTCTCCGACCAGTGGTGCGGAATGACACAGAATGTTGCAGGGAGTCCATTACTTGTTCTCGGATGGCAGGCGCAGATGTGAAGAGATTACGATGTACTTTATGCACAATATTGGAATCTTTTCTTGTGGTGGTCAGGCGTGATCGAGCGGAAACTTGACGATGGGTATGCTTGCCCTAGCGATCCTAGCCACTCTGACATCGTGCCACTGTCAAGTCCGAATGTTCCACAAATCTGCATGTTGCACAATTCGACCAGCCAGCCAAATGGAGCCTTGTTTCCAAATCAGTCAGTTACTGTTTATGTTGTCGCACACGAGTACGTATCATCTTTATGTCATTATTACTCAACATATGACGCTGTTCACGCCGCTTATATACCCTACAAGGCCTGATAACCACACTAAACACGAACATTTCTAATGTACTCTGGTGGCCGTTCCGCCTGTCACTGAGAATTTCAACTCTTTATCATTTACATACACATCGATGATGTGTAGTTGTACGAAGTTAAAATGACATCCGACCATGTCTGGTTGCTGCACGTTTTTTGTCAGGGAGTGTAAATTAACGCCAGTATATTGCTAGTATTGATAATTAAGTTGGCAACGTATTGTTGCAGGTCACGAATCCTGTACGCCAATGTCTTGAGATAAAGTCTAAGGCTCTCAATCTGTAAGGTATAAACAGACGTTGTTCGTCACCCGTTTTTTGAATGGAAGTCTAAGCACAACGTTTCCATGGCAATTCTCAAGAGGAGTTAGTTACATACCTGCAGCATGTTCCGTTCTGTTCCTCCTTCAAACTATAAAAGTAGCCCCGACATAACAATACCTTGCACAAACTGTATAACAGTCATCAGAATTATCGACAACAAAGACAGAGCGAGGTGGGGCAGTGATTATCACACTGGACTTGCATTTAGGAGGACGACGGTTCAAACCCACGTCCAGCCATCCAGATTTAGGTTTCCGCGATTTCTCTAAATCACTCCAGGCAAATTCCGGGATGGTTCCATTGAAAGGGCACGGTCGATTTCCTTCTCCATTCTAGACACAATCCGAGCTTGTGCTCCTTCTCTAATGACCTCGATGTCGACGGGACGTTAAACTCAGTCTCCCTGCTTCGACAACATAACATTTCACATCTGACAAGTCGTAAAAAAACTTACCGCAATGTATATCACTTACAAGACGTTTAAAGGGCTGTGCGTCAATCTTTAAGTACATAGGTACGACATATTTGCCCTCCAGACGTCTAGAGAATATTTAGAGTAAGAATAGCTAAAAGTATTGCTACCAGTTAATAACTTGTTCCACCAAATTTAGGGCGTGCAGCCACATAAATTCGACTTCTTCTTCTAATATTTCGGCTGTATACCGTCCTGCCATCTTCAGGGTGAGATGAGGTGACTGACGCTCCACCTCTTGCTCCGTCCTTTTAAACCCCGGACCGCACCACTGGTCTTGCGGCCACAGATGCACAATACGCCAGAGACGCTGAAGACTACATATGCATGGAACTAGATCTATGCCTGCGCGGTCGATCCACATGGTTATATCGATGTATCACTGCGAGATGCACTGTCGCGACGTCTTTCTGAGTTAACCACAGAAAGTGCTGGATTCCATGATTTGTCCAAGCTGAAGCCGCTATCTTTATTAATTAATTTCTTCCCCAACCGAATTTCAATTGTTCTTCCACTATTGAGTCCCAGAATAATGAAGTTGAGGCTAAAATTTCGACGTTATCGTACACCATAAGTGCTCAGTGTCAGTATAGTGCTCCGCCACCGCAGATTTATTATGTCGTAAGAGCCAAGTGTACCTGCGGTGCTCTGTGCACCTCTCCTGGACCGTACGTTTCGTCTGTCCGATGTATAAATGGCCACATTCACAAGGGATCTTGTAAACCCCAGGCTTCCGAAGTGCTAAATCATCTTCAACGGAACCCAGGAGTATGGTGTCTTTGGTGAAGGCCGAAAAATCACGCAAAGATGATGGCACTTTGGGATATGCAGAATCACTCTGGAGATGGCTGGACGGTATACAGCCCAGATATTACAAGAAGTCGAATTTATGCGGCTGCACGCCCGAAACTTTAAGGAACAATATTTGCGGCGTCAAAATATGAAGTTAATAACAATACGATTTCATTGAACAAAACTGGTAACAGTAGAGTTATAATGCATCTAGTCTGCATCCAATGGAAACTGTGACACAAATTTTTTCCAAGCAACCTAATTTTATTCATGGTTTAGAGAGAGTTTAATTAGTCAACAATACAGTCTAATACACTGCCGGAAGAAATTAGTATATCCATTTAGAGGTTTCCAAATGTCTCCAGATTTATTGTTTCAAGAGTGGATATGGAGTACATGAAATGATTACATTTACAGATCAATAACACAGGCGGTTCTGAGGTACCAGGTATCGATCCATGCTGAACGCCCATATTAGCATGCGGTGCACTCTCCACAGGCGACAAACCAGGAGCTGACTCTGGCATCCAACCGAGCGTATAGATGACAAATACTCTCATGGGATATGTTATACCGCGCCTTCTCTAACTGCTCAAGTAGTTCTGTAACAGTTGTTCATTGACTAGTCCCACGAGTCACTTCTCGTCCCATTGTATCCCGTATGGGCTCGATTGGGGAAGTCCGGAGATCGTGCTGGCCAGGGAAGTTGTTGCAAGTCTTGCAGAGCACATTGAGTTTGACGGGAGATGTGTGGGCGAGCACTATCCTCTTGGAACAACACACCACGTCCCTGTTGCAAGAACGGCAAAAGGACGGGTCTAACCACATACTGCAGGTACCGATCGCTGGTTAGCGTCCCATCCAGAAATAACAAAAGGTGAACAAGAGCTGTAGCTTATCGCACCCCAAGCCATAATGCATGGGATAGGGCCAGTGTGTCTTGAGCGAATGCACTCTATGAGACAGTGCTCACCAGGTCTACGTCATACTTGAAAACAACCATCACTTACATGCAGGCAGAATCTCCTTTCATCGCTGAAGACTACGGCGCGCCATTCCATCTTCCAAGCGCTCCTCGGATGCAACCAATCGATGCTGTTGCGCGAGTGAGAGGCAGCTAGAGATGTGCGTGCCCATAATCCCATTGCTAATGATCAATTCGCAACAGTTCGCGTTGACACATCTGGAGTCACAAGCTCTCTTATCTGTGCTGTAGTAGCCGTTGACGTGCCACTACTGCCCTGACACGCTCTTGGCAAGCGTCTGTTCTGCGTGGACGTCCAGAACATCGTATACGGGTGTGAGAATGTTCATGTGACAACTCATATCAGCATTGTTGCACGAGTGACGCAGCATGTCCTGCTTGTGTGGTAATTCTCAGAAAGAACCACCCAGCCACTCGGAAAGCCACAATTTGTCCCCTTTCAAACTCCTTCAGGTTGCTGTAGGACGCGTGATTACGTCTCCGTGGCATGGTTACCTGTTTGCATCACACGTCTGAACGACACTGAGCCTTTTGGCTGTGAGCATTACCTATGAAAGCGTAGACACAGATGGTACTCTAGTAGCTATTCCACTAACCTATCGCCGGCCGCGGTGGTCTAGCGGTCAAGGCGCTCAGTCCGGAACCGCGCGACTGCTACAGTCGCAGGTTCGAATCCTGCCTCGGGCATGGATGTGTGTGATGTCCTTAGGTTAGTTAGGTTTAAGTAGTTCTAAGTTCTAGGGGACTGATGACCACAGATGTTAAGTCCCATAGTGCTCAGAGCCATTTGAACCATTTGAACCACTAATCTATCAGCTGGCTGACGGCGTTGAAACCATTATCACTATATCTACTATCCCCAAGGCGGAATATTCCGTCATCGGATCAAAATCGACGTTGTACTAACTTTTTTGCCGGCAGTGTATTTTTAACATTGTAACACTGAGATGGATATGTGTCCCTAAGAAATCAATATACTCTGAAGCCCAATTATGTTGCATCAGAGCTTTACAACGTCATTCCCTGTGTTTAGTTCTGTTTATTTAACGTGCCTGTAATTGTGGGGTTCCTGCATATTATGAAAACATGTGTGTTGTTAGTCCTATATATGGTGAGGTCATGAAAATGTAATTTGTTACCTTTTTCCGTTTCTAATGTGCACTGAATTTTGGGGTGTAAATTCAAATCAAGATGATTAGTAGATTCTGCTGATCTCATATGGGTCTGGGGATACCATTTAGTATGAAGACACATCACCTGCTGAAACAGTTGCTTCACGTTCAGTACCATTACTATCATCAACCATTTTGCATCCTCTGCTGTGTAAAGATCTCCATCTTTTCTATATGTTTCTTCTTTTCTTTCCCAGGCTTCAATCCTTATCTTCATGGAGTCAGCATGTTAATCTGGATTAGCCTATGTTACTGGTATAGGGTGGTCACATGCCCTGTCACTACCGCCTCCCTTCCTCCCCCCCCCCCCCCCCCCACGCCTCCCTCCCCATGCTATGCATGTGAAAATTGAGAACGTTTTCGAAGTATTTTCGAATCGTGTAATTTAGATGGCATGTGGGTACCAGCACGGCATTCACCTAGTTGGATGTGGGAAACTACCTGAAAACCATATCCGGGCTCGCCAGCACAGCGATCCCCATCGGCAATCCGCCATGCATATTCGATCCTTGCCTTGTGGGACTCTACGAATGCGGACAGCGGCGTGCTAAGGAGCACGACTAATTTTTTTTTTTTAATTAGGGAAGGAGGGCATGAAGGGGAGGGCGGGGAGGGTGGGGAAGGCAGAGTGGGCAAGGGTCATAACCTGAGTCCTGGCCACAGTGTTCCATTAGCCGTCAAGGTATCAGACGGAATGGTGAGGGGAAATTAATAATTGGATTTTTTTAAAATTTGAATTTCCTTTATACCACACCTAAAATAGAGTAACTAGCGCCGCATCGTGCACTAAGTAAACAAAACAATAATCTCAGGACTGCCCAACGCCGATGTAATGTATTCGGGGGAAAGGACAAAGTGCACGATGCAGAAGGGTGTGCCGCTACTCTCCTTACGCTTCATCATCTAGATATGTCTTCATACATGTCGTGATTATTCCATCGATAATCGTTCGTGTTCTTTTCAGCTAGGTCGATGGGTATCTTCTCCTTCCTGTTAATGATGCAGCTGCGTGGAGGATCGCGTGGTGTACTCCATAAGTTATTAAAAAAATATTGCCAGTACTTTGGGTTTTATACAGTATTACAATGACGTTATTGTACGTACTTCCAAAAGTCCAATACATCTTTAGGTCCATCGTGAAATCAATATTTCACTGTGTGCCCACGGACCCACGTGACTGTGTTGGTTTTGGTGCACGGGATATAGAGTTCATACGGAAAAAGTAGAAGCCGAGGTGCGATATGTTCCGCGGTCATCCGTAGAAAGTGTGAAAAAATTTGTTGCAACAAGCGCCTTACGTTTTCTGCCGGGCCACTTCTCAGAAGGTGCTCGTCCGTGTCTGGTACTCCTCATTCCGCATATAGAGACGAGCCCGCCGTATGTATCTTAGTGGAGGCGCGATCGGGCGATCTGTTTACCGTTGACTGTGATGTACCAATCTGATCGGACGTCTTGGTCCAGTGTACCCGCGTATATTGTCTGCTACACCACTTTCCAACTAACACGAGGGTTCTTGGCCTCCTCGGAGTTTGGTGGACGCCTCTGCTGTAGGACGCGATATATCTCCCGAGCCATAGCCTATTTCGTCGGTGGTACTGGGATACGGACATAACTTTGTTCAGAGTAAAAGTGACGAAAGTAGTAGAAAGGTGGGAGTATGTCTTCCGTCGTGAGTGGGGGCGTAAGAGAGGATGGAGCTAAGGACTCCAGCGGCAAACCCGTCAAACTTTCCTGGCGGTGGCGTCACAGCTTGATGTGCGAACTGACAAACAGGGCCACCGCTCTGTCGTGGACATAGACTAGGCCAAGACTTCCTCTGTCTGGGGGAAGAGTTAGCGAATCACAACTGGCTTTGAAGAGCATGTCTATACTGACGTAGGCTCTGAATGCAGCTAACATCAGTACCTGTATTGGAAGTACACGCGCTATGTGTGGAAGGAGTGATTCTAGGTAAATATTGACAAAGTGTGTCCTTTGAAGAATGTCGAGGGTCCGCAGACGAAGGTTGGAGGTCTGGACCCGAATTTGTTGTAATAAGCTGAGGTAATTAAGGGCCGCAGTGCGTCGTACGTCGTCATGATTACTCCGAGGCATTGGATAGTACCACTAAACTGTTGGAGGTCAACGCTGTTTGGTGCCCTTGAAACAGTGCCGGAAGCCATACCATATGCGGCAATCCATTGCAGTGCGTTGGTTACATCGTCACGTTTGCGGAGCGCAGGAACCAGGTCCTCTTCAATGCTGTACAGTGAAAAGTGGCGCCACGTAAGGTCAGCCCGGTGAGGTGCTGACGGAGGCCACAGATCTATGATTAGTACCAGAGCGTAGAGCAAGATCGACATGGGGCAGCCTTGACTCACTCATCTGGAAATCGGGAGGGACTGCGTGAGACACCCGTTGACGAGCAACTTCAAGGTCACCCCTCGGAGGAGGTGCATCACGACGTCTGTGAATTGCTTTGGATACTGCATGAGTTGAAGAACGGACGTTAGGTACACGTGATCCACTCGATCGAAAGCTTGGCTAAAATCTCGTGATTCCAGCGCTCCCGTGATGCGGCGTGTCCCCACTAGGGCTATTATGTCACGTATCGACATAGTGCTGTGTGGATATTATTCATACCCCCTAGGGAAGCCATATATGATGATATGCCGTAAGGCAGGGTTGGTCCTGTACGGTTTGGTAAAAGCCTGTTGAATATCTTTAAGTCGCAGTTGATGAGTGACAACGGGCGGTACTCATGTATTCGAGCGCCACCTGTCGGCTTCTGAACCGGTATAATCATTCCTTCAACAAAGGCTACAGAGAGCGGTACCACGTGGGACATAACTTCCTGAAATATCTCTGGATGTACACTCCTGGAAATGGAAAAAAGAACACATTGACACCGGTGTGTCAGACCCACCATACTTGCTCCGGACACTGTGAGAGGGCTGTACAAGCAATGATTACACGCACGGCACAGCGGACACACCAGGAACCGCGGTGTTGGTCGTCGAATGGCGCTAGCTGCGCAGCATTTGTGCACCGCCGCCGTCAGTGTCAGCCAGTTTGCCGTGGCATACGGAGCTCCATCGCAGTCTTTAACACTGGTAGCATGCCGCGACAGCGTGGACGTGAACCGTATGTGCAGTTGACGGACTTTGAGCGAGGGCGTATAGTGGGCATGCGGGAGGCCGGGTGGACGTACCGCCGAATTGCTCAACACGTGGGGCGTGAGGTCTCCACAGTACATCGATGTTGTCGCCAGTGGTCGGCGGAAGGTGCACGTGCCCGTCGACCTGGGACCGGACCGCAGCGACGTACGGATGCACGCCAAGACCGTAGGATCCTACGCAGTGCCGTAGGGGACCGCACCGCCACTTCCCAGCAAATTAGGGACACTGTTGCTCCTGGGGTATCGGCGAGGACCATTCGCAACCGTCTCCATGAAGCTGGGCTACGATCCCGCACACCGTTAGGCCGTCTTCCGCTCACGCCCCAACATCGTGCAGCCCGCCTCCAGTGGTGTCGCGACAGGCGTGAATGGAGGGACGAATGGAGACGTGTCGTCTTCAGCGATGAGAGTCGCTTCTGCCTTGGTGCCAATGATGGTCGTATGCGTGTTTGGCGCCGTGCAGGTGAGCGCCACAATCAGGACTGCATACGACCGAGGCACACAGGGCCAACACCCGGCATCATGGTGTGGGGAGCGATCTCCTACACTGGCCGTACACCACTGGTGATCGTCGAGGGGACACTGAATAGTGCACGGTACATCCAAACCGTCATCGAACCCATCGTTCTACCATTCCTAGACTGGCAAGGGAACTTGCTGTTCCAACAGGACAATGCACGTCCGCATGTATCCCGTGCCACCCAACGTGCTCTAGAAGGTGTAAGTCAACTACCCTGGCCAGCAAGATCTCCGGATCTGTCCCCCATTGAGCATGTTTGGGACTGGATGAAGCGTCGTCTCACGCGGTCTGCACGTCCAGCACGAACGCTGGTCCAACTGAGGCGCCAGGTGGAAATGGCATGGCAAGCCGTTCCACAGGACTACATCCAGCATCTCTACGATCGTCTCCATGGGAGAATGGCAGCCTGCATTGCTGCGAAAGGTGGATATACACTGTACTAGTGCCGACATTGTGCATGCTCTGTTGCCTGTGTCTATGTGCCTGTGGTTCTGTCAGTGTGATCATGTGATGTATCTGCCCCCAGGAATGTGTCAATAAAGTTTCCCCTTCCTCGGACAATGAATTCACGGTGTTCTTATTTCAATTTCCAGGAGTGTATATCAACTTGGGGGGGGAGGGGTGGGGGAGGCAGTTAATACTGAAATGTTCTATAAAACTCCACAGGGAGCCCATCGCGGCCAAGAGACTTGTTCGACACCCCTTCACCAATGGCGTCGATAACTTAGTCTTACGAAATTTCGTTCAATAATTCAGTTTGTAACTCCTGTGAAACAGTGCTATAAGCCATTCGTGTGACTCCTTTCGCCGTTGTCAGGTCGGAACATTGAGCAGAACGAAATCGAGGTTATTGGTCGAAGAAGTTTGCACCAATACCGCGCTGTGTGATCAGGCGACAGCCGTCCGCAGTGGTGATGGCCTGTATCAGCAGCCGTCGTCGCAGCTTACATTCTCGAATGATGTTGTACATGGTGTATAGTTCCCATGCTATTCTGTCAGGTGTTTGCGCTCAGATGATCGTCCTATCGAGGTGTGGACGCATATGGGCTTTGATCTGTGCCTTCCCACGGGGTACTGTCATCTTCAGTTCCGGTGTGAGTGGCAAGGAGACACACTCGCAAAGGACAGTGAAAGAAAAACCGAGGGTGTGCCGCCTTCAAGCAGCGGTCTCACTACAGTATGTAATCAATGTTCTCCATCGGACTGGCTTGGCTCAGTTTAACCAACAACTGATCGATGTAGGGTACATTGGGACGTGGTGGCCACACGAATTCCATGTGTCGTCGATGGCGCGCCGACAATCCGGAGAAGTGAGATGAACGAGGTTTAACTTCCAAGGGTGTCGGCTGCGCCTCACCCTTTGGCGACGAAGAGTGACGGCACATATATAGTCCTCGTGAGCAGGAAAGGCTACAGGCTACACCTCCGCGTCGCTCAATGTATCCGCGAGAGTATATCCTATCAGTGCGACTAGACGAGTAGCTCGTGAAAGGAGTGAATACTGTTCGATTTCTCTGGGCATATTCTCATATATCTATCAGCTGGAGATCACTGATGAGGGTCCCAACTTCGGGGCATGGTGAATGGCGTGGCAGCCGATCTTTAGGTGCATGGGTGCTATTGAAATCGCCCCCTAACACCAAGTCGTCGTGTCTGCCCCGAAAAAGAGGTGCTACTCCTAACACGAAGGAGAGCGATCGGTCGCGACGGCGATTCGTTCCAGAAGGGGGGAGGGGGAGTACACATTGATAAACTGGACGCCTAGCACCGTTACGGCCATTCCTCTAGCGTCGGGGAGATATCGTACTTCGGCCGCCTCGATGCCCTCCCTGTGAAAACCTGCGACACAACTGTTAGTTGGCAAGGTGTGGGACGCACGAGCCGTATAACCATTCAGATCTGGGAAATGGTCGACGAAGACCTCTTGGAGAAAGACAGTATCAATGTATGCTGCATTGAGCATGTCTTGCAGCAGCGACAACTTCGTACGTGCCTGAATGGTGTTAACGTTGACTGTCGCTAAGCGATAGGCCTGTAGATCGTCTCCTGTAATGGAGACCGCCGTCAGCGTCGCCGTAAATGTTGTGGCCCGTGATCTCCAGGCCGTGTCCGCGCCGTCATCTGTTGCTACTCGAAGGGGCCGAGATGTGTGAAGAGACACCCCTCTCCTCATCCACCACAGCGGTCGTAGAATATTCTTCTATCTCGTCCCCGAAGGTCTGTAAGTCAACTGTAGTTGGATAGAACATTTGTGAGGCGGGTAACGAAGGGTGAATCCATAGTTGTTCCCTGCCATGTCCCAGTGGCGGTCGCTGTTCTTGTGATCTGTTTGCCCGAGAGAGCGAAAGCGGCTGTGTTGAAGTCTGGGAAAGCAACAGACGAGGGTGACCCTGTAACATCCACATTTCCCATTGCGTCGACCGTCCACTCACCAACCGTTAGAAGATGTCCGCAGAAGGCAATCGTCTGAGGGTATGCGACGTCGCTTTTTGTGTTTCCTCAGTGACCTCTGTTTTCGGACGTAGGTTTTCGTGTGTGAATGAGTGTGATGTTCCTGCACCGCATCCCCCAGAGGGAAAAACAGAGGTCGGAACAACCCCAGTGTCGAGTTCCATTCTCTAGTCCGAATTTCCCTGTAGAGTCGATGGGTGACCTCCTTCAATCTATGTCGACTCTGTAATGCTGTTGGTCAGTCCTGCACGTGCTACGGGTGTGCAGTTTATCGTCCCTTGTCTTCCAAGTAGTCTTCCATCTGCCATGACGGTCGACCGGGTCACCTCTGCGTAATTGAGGAAGAGGGCCGTTATCGTGGAAGGTGGCACAGTGTCACCTAACGGGATTTGTGTAACCCGGCGTTGAATACACGCCGAAGGATGTCGATCGTGCATCACGATTACTCGACATCCACTTATGACTAGGTGGGACGGCGTGTGTTTTGCTAATTCAGTTTTAACTTGCCTCACGCTCTTTAGGACCAGGTACGTCTCGAAGGTGTTCCATTTTATACCACGTGGCTAATTACCGTCCCATACGGTCGGAAAGCCGCGGTAACTACGTCCGGCGGCACTTCGAACGGGTAATCGAAAACTCGTAGTGTGCGTAATCCTAGTTCTGCATAGTCAACAGTAACCCCTTCGATGTGACCGTCAGAGTGTTTGAACTTGAGAGTGTTAGTACCTCTACTCACAACAGCGTGACATATCGCGTCAAAGACCATTTCGACGGAGACAACGCTTCTTGGGTGAATACATGGATACCGACGATATGCTATGGTGCTATTTGAACTTCGTCACGGATGAAGCGTTCGATTTAGAAGGCTCGTGGTCTTGCGTGGTTTCGCTAGAGGCTGATCTTGGTGGTAGCTTTTCTGTACCAATTGTCTCGTGTATTCTCCGCTTTGTTTTGCTTTTTGTTGTGAGTTGAATGTTGCTCGTGTCGTATTTTGAAATGAGTGAAGACGCTGCGCCAGGTCCACCACAAGGTTCGAGTACGACTCCCGAGACTCCTAAGATGATAGGGAGATCCGTAATACGAAGTGGTGCTAGTAAAATGATCCACAATGTACTGGAGTGCTGCGAGGTGGAAAAGGGAAGCAGAAAGCTGCTGCATCATATCACTCAGGCCCGTAAGAGAGCTACCACTTACACTGGAAAAAGTGTACGAACGTTAGACAGGATTAGAAAGTTTGCAAGCTCTCGTCCAGGTGAATCGGCTGGTAGTCCAGGAAAAAAAAGGTCAGTTTTAGTTCTAATTTGTTCTGTACAAGTGTAAAGTTGTTTATATTCGACAATGCTTCCTACTAGGTAGCTGCTGAGTTGAAATTACTTTATTTTTATTTTGTTTCACTTAGAAAGAGATGCAGTAATATTCAAGAAGAAGTCGATGACTTCAGTTAAGCCGGTCGCTGTGGCCGAGCGGTTCTGGGCGCTTCAGTCTGGAACCGCGCGACCGCAACTGTCGCAGGTTCGAATCCTGCCTCGGGCATGGATGTGTGTGATGCCCTTAGGTTAGTAAGGTTTAAGTAGTTCTAAGTTCTAGAGGACTGATGACCTCATATGTTAAGTCCCATAGTGCTCAGAGCCATTTGAACCAGTTTTGAACTTCAGTTAATTAGTTATAAGGAATACCATCGTGAAGGTCTACACGCAACAAAAAGTAGTACCTAGCGTGGCAAAACTTCTTCCAGTGTTGCGTGAGAAGATAAACTAGGCAGTACCTCATTAAAAACTTTACTTAATTCGATGGGATTCGTGTGGAAATCCGTAATGAACAAACGAAATATGTTGTTACAAGTGGTGACATTGTTCTTTGGCGGTCTCGTTTCGTAGCACACACGAGGAGCGTTAGGGGAGCTGTACAAAATATTTTTTATCTTGATGAGTCGTGGATCGATAGCAGTCTGGCATGTGGGAAATGTTGGCTGAGGCCACAAGATGTATTGAGTGTTATGACGTGGGGAATTGCATTCAGAAGGATGATAGAGTCAAGTGTTGGCTCGAAAGACGGGTTACTGAAGCAAGCGGAGCTTAAATTCTGAGCGAAATCGACGCAAGAAGATTATCGTGGCCAAATGAACTAAGATAATTTCGGGAAGTAGTTCTCGAAGATGGTACTCCCTACTCTTCCGCCAAATTCTGTCATTGTTATGGAAAATGCGTCGCATAATTGTAGGCAGGTGGACAAAACGCCATCAGCATACTATCCAAGGATGGCGATGATAAAACGGCTGAGAAGACGGAAAGTTAAATGCAGTGACAGCATGGCAAAGACTGAGCTGTATGCTCTTGTGCAGGCGAATAAACCGAGTGAAAAGACGTAAGTAATAGACGAACTGGTAAGAGTGCGGCCACACCGTGATTCGCCTGCTGCCGTACCATTGCGACCTGAATGCAATTGAACTTTCTTAGGCGAAAATTAAACACTACGTGAGGGAGCATAATGTCTCTGACGACATGTCTGCCGCCAATATCAAAAAACTGACGGACAATACCTTCAATTCTGTAACTCAAAACGACTGGTTTCGGCATTCACTTTCACCATGCTTCAAGTCTGCTTTCAGTGAAGCGCGGTGTAGGTTGGCTGCCCTGCGAGAGGGAGGCGGGACATGCCCCCGCACCTCTCTTCTCCCCTGTACGGCCGTAGTCCTCGTTTGTTTATGCCCATAGGCAACTGCCACGATATATTGTCTGACCGCTACTAGCTGCGGCGAGGAAGTAGACGAACTACGCACGCTCGCAACTCTGCCGACGGGACGCACACAAGACATCCTCGCTGCTCACCTGCCGAAGACAGAGTGTTCTATCCGGGCGCTGCAGAAGCACTTCGTGATGACGAATGATCGTATAGTGTAGGATTAGGGTCGAGAATGGCCATATTATGCAATACATAGCCATCAACACTACTGCAGATTAAAATGGAACAAATTAGCTCCATGAGAAGCTGCACGAAGTTAGAAAAGTGGCAGAAGATTGGAAGTTAGATTTATTTTACCTTATTGTCTCCAACATCTGTAGACTAAGGCAGGAAACGTTCCCAGCATACCAACATTTTCCCAGACAGGGCCGGCCGGAGTGGCCGCGCGGTTAAAGGCGCTTCAGTCTGGAAACGAACGACCGCTACGGTCGCAGATTAGAATCCTGCCTCGGGCATAGATATGTGTGATGTCCTTAGGTTAGTTAGGTTTAAGTAGTTCTAAGTTCTAGGGGTCTTATGACCACAGCAGTTGAGTCCCATAGTGCTCAGAGCCATAGCCATTTTTTTTCCCAAACAGTCATCCAAGGCCAACGGCCTATGGCTTCAATAATTGAATTTAAGAAAG
The DNA here is from genome assembly GCF_023864345.2 of Schistocerca serialis cubense. NCBI lineage: Eukaryota > Metazoa > Arthropoda > Insecta > Orthoptera > Acrididae > Schistocerca > Schistocerca serialis. The sequence continues at coordinate 314,754,170 of NC_064640.1, read as the reverse complement.
GGTTACAGTGGGAAAAATATCACAATATTGTCCAGAACATGCCACCTGTGTGCAAATGCTAACTGGAAAAGCGAACTGCACCCCGATTTACATGTATTTCCAATTGAGTCATGAGATCGACGAGTATCTGCTAAGGCAAAAACATTAGTCACCTAAAACGAATTAAGCCTCTTGTGTACGCTATTGATGCGAATACGAAATCAGTGCTGTGGCATAGCCTCCTGACTGATGACCGTGGAAGGCAGTTAGAAGAAGCCATTACTTAACTCGACCTATAGGTATTCAATGCGCCTCGCACTCCTCCAACCTACAAATGGAGGGTCGGAGCAACGTCAAATATAGACGTCACTCTGGCAAATACGGCAGCGGCTGTGTGAAAGCCTAGAAGGTCGAGAGAGGAGTGACATCGAGTGATCACAATACCATCCATACACTATATCATCACCGAAAGGGAAATCCAAGTCACGACAGGAACTGTGCGCATACAGCCCAAACGCATAAGCAAGGAGAGTAATTCGGAAGAACTGAGAACGGTTCTTCAGTGTCCAGAAAGCCTGCCGCCGAGTGATGATGCAGACGTTACAGTTCAAGAACTGATAGTGGCTACACATAGAGCGATGGAGACGTCCATACCATCAGGAAAGGTCCTACTGGAGGAGTACATTGCATCTGGACCGAGGTGCTGTAGTAATTAAGATGTGATATAAGAAGAGCCAGGAAACTAAATCAGAGCAGTATGACCTAAGACGAAATACTGTTAAGGCTGCATAAATACATGTGAAACAAGGTTATAAGGAAGAGTGATGGGAAAAAAATGAAACGATGGAAACAATTCGTGAGACTAATTAAAAAACTGATCCCTGCGAAATACCAAAAACAGAAATAGTCTGCGAGAAAATACGATCACCAATAATCTTGTCTATGCTCAAAAGAAATTATGGGACGGTAACAGAAAGTTGAGAACAGTCAGATGCCTCGTAATGGAAACACTGCTCCCTGACGATGAAGAAAAAGCCGAAACAGAAGACCATCGTTGGTTACGAAAAATGTTATGGGAAGGCTATAGAAACAAAACTTTTGAACACCTTCGCACAAGCGGAAATTAGGGAGGTAATTACAAGACCGAAAAAGAAAAGATCTCCAGGATCTGATGGGATCCCTACTGAATTAATACAAGTCTTTTGTGACCAATTAGATGTTTTCTTGCGTGAACTGTACAACAAGTGTCTTTCTAAGGGAGGGTGCCTACGTCATAGAAGAAGGCTGAGATGGTGATTATTAGTAAAGGGCAAGAGAAGGATCCGATGTTACGCAAACCCTACAGACTGGTTTGTCTTCTGAACGTTCTCGTCAGGATATTTGAAAAACTGTTATGCAGGAGATTGCAATACCATAGACTGTTACACAAAATGATCCCCCACCAGTACATGTTTAGTAGAAGCAAGTCAGCTGAAGACGCAATAAATAAGGCGATCTCACTAGGGACAGAGACTCAGTCTACGCACGCTCTACCAATGATGGCCGATATTTCTGGCGCTTTTGGTAACCTACAGTGGCAGTTTGTCTTTGACCGTCTTAGGAAGTTGCAATATCCAGAGGCGCTGTGGAGGTGCATCAGAGACTTTGCCGCGGAAGACGTGTTTCTTTAACATGCCCAGGAAAGGAAATAACGAAGACAGTAACAAAAGACTGCTTGCTGAGACCAGTGTGTGGTCCAGGGTTTTTGGCTGTAGCATTGGAGGCGATACTACAGATGCTGCATGACAGCGGTAACGTAAGCGGACTTATAGCATTTGTGATGTGTTGTTTGTAAGCAGACTAGTAGCACGTGTGATGTATTGTTCGTTGTAAGAGGTGACTCCAGAAGAATTATGCGAGATAGGTGTAATGTAGCACTCTATGAACTTGAAGAATGGTATCGAAATGTCAAATTGTCGCTAGCACTTTCCAAAGCTACGTGCCTCCTGCTGGAAAGGAACCTAACAAGGAATCCTACGATAAAATTAAAAGGTGTAACGATTAGGAGAAGCACAGTAACGAGATATCTAAGAGTATTCCTGGACGAAAGTCATAATTTTGCACATCGTATAGAGGGGGCAAGCAAGAAGAACAAAATTATAACCACCGTAAATAGGCACGTTCCACTTTCCTTACAACAATCACTGCACACTACCCATCTAAATGGCAGTCAAATGAAAGCGAGACAGATGGAAAAAAGTAAGTTAACTGTTAATTATTTGAAAAGTAATCGTCATAACTGTTAATACAGCTATCCCACAGTGAAACAAGACCGTCAGTGCCTTCATGGAAAAATGTTTGTGGTTGCCTACGGAACTATCATTGTATGAAGGCGTGCACCTCTTAGTCCGAAGGAAATCGACAGCCACGAATGTCTTTCTTCAGGACTCCCAAAATATGGAAATCGCATGGGGAGAGATCGGGGCTATCTCTTCCCATGCGATATCCATATTTTTGGAGCTCAGAAAAAAGATATTCGTAGTCATCGGTTTGCTTCCCACGAAGAGGTGCACGCCTCCGTAAAATCATGGTTCCGTAGTCAACAGTAAATTTTTTTTTCATGAAGACATTGACCATCTTGAGTCACAGTGGGATAAATCTATTAACAGTGGTCACGATTACTATTGAAACAGTGAAAAGGTCACTTACTTTTCCCATCTGTTTCGTTTTCATTTGGCTGCCCCTTATCTATTAGCATCAGTTGTAGGATGTGGTAAGAGCGTTTGCGCTCACATAGTGCAGCTTATGAAGCAAGCTTCATTAGAAACAAGAGTTCAACAAGAGATGCTACTAAGGTTGGCGGACGCCTACTGCACTATACTGAAAGATGCACTGCTAGTAACTCTAGTAATAAGCCCATTGGACTTGGGAATCGTCAAAAGGAGAGCCTTTTATTGGTCAAAAGAAAGGTAATCAAATGGAAGTACGACGGATACTTGGAACTAAGGTCAATATGAAAATGTTCATTCAAGACAACTTACTACACCTGTGCCCAAATGTATCCGACACTTCAGACACATGTAGGAGGACACATGAATTTCTCCCATTCATCAGGGAGAGAATAAATTGAGATTTCTGAACACTCAGAGTGGGTTCATACATAACTGACCGATCTTAGCCCGTAAAGAACATATCTTTACAAATTCAAGAGATAAAGGAATTATAGTTGCGCCTACGGCAGTGTGAATACTCCAGAGCACACATTTTGTGACTCTGCGGTCTACTAAGACGGTAGTCAGGTATTAAGGATGTTGGATCCCAAAACGATCCCATTTGACGCATCTTGGACGACACTGCTGCCGCAATATCCAGGACGGCCAACGAAGACTTCACAAGGCATTCAACCACACGTCAGGATGCTGCCATTCCGGCTAGACAACATGCTCCACCGATGGAGAGAAGACAGCTGACCACTGAATGACATGGTTTTTTTGTTTTTTTTTCAACAATTTACATTGTACTGGTATCAGTGATTACGGCAATGTGGATTCGAAAACGTTACAGTCAATCATAAAATCGCTTGTTATGTTGGTAATGCTGCTGACGTGCTGCCTCATGCCTAAGTAATCCAGCAAATAACTGTTAACAGGCCCAGTATGAATGCGGATCCAGGAGGGAAAAAAACAATCTACAATTTAAATGCAGCCTAATAAATGGACAAAAACAGGACAGATTCTGTAGTAATAATAGCAGTATCAATAGTTGGGTAACTGACTAAAGGTTTTATTTCAGTTTTTTAGTGATAGGAAGTAATTATGAGATAAGCATTTTTGTAATTTTATCATTACTTTTCAATTAAGTTCAAGGAATACAGGATAAACACAGAGGTGATAAAAGTCATGGGATACCTCTTAATACCTACATCTACATGTACATCTACATCCATATTCCGCAAGCCACCTGACGGTGTGTGGCGGAGGGTACTTTGAGTACCTCTATCGGTTCTCCCTTCTATTCCAGTCTCGTATTATACGTGGAAAGAAAGATTGTCGGTATGCCTCTGTGTGGGCTCTAATCTCTCTGATTTTATCCTCATGGTCTCTTCGCGAGATATACGTAGGAGGGAGCAATATACTGCTTGACTCCTCGGTAAAGGTATGTTCTCTAAACTTCAACAAAAGCAAGTATCAAGCTACTGAGCGTCTCTCTTGCAGAGTCTTCCACTGGAGTTTATCTATCATCTCCGTAACGCTTTCGCGATTACTAAATGATCCTGTAAAGAAGCGCGCTGCTCTCCGTTGGATCTTCTCTATCTCTTCTATCAACCCTGTCTGGTACGGATCCCACACCGGTGAGCAGTATTCAAGCAGTGGGCGAACAAGTGTACTGTAATCTACTTCCTTTGTTTCTGGATTGAATTTCCTTACGATTCTTCCAATGAATATAAGTCTGGTATCTGCTTTACCGACGATTAATTTTAAATGGTCATTCCATTTTAAATCACTCCTAATGCCTACTCCCAGATAATTTGTGGAATTAATTGCTTCCAGTTGCCGACCTGCTATATTGTAGCTAAATAATAAAGGATCTTTCTTTCTATGTATTCGCAGCATATTACACTTGTCTACATTGAGATTCAATTGCCATTCCCTGCACCATGCGTCAATACGTAGCAGATCCTCCTGCATTTCAGTACAATTTTCCGTTGTTACAACCTCTCAATGTACTACAGCATCATCCGCAAAAAGCCTCAGTGAACTTTCCATGTTATCGACAAGGTCATTTACACATGTTGTGAATAGCAACGGTCCTACGACACTCCCCTGAGGCACACTTGAAATCACTTTTACATCGGAAGACTTCTCTCCATTGACATGCTGCGTTCTGTTATCTAGGAACTCTTCAACCCAATCACACAATTGGTCTGATAGTCCATATGTTCTTACTTTGTTCATTTGACGACTGTGGGGAACTGTATCAAACGCCTTGCGGAAGTCAAGAAACACGGCATCTACCTGGGAACACGTGTCTATGGCCCTCTGAGTCTCGTGGACGAATAACGCGAGCTGGGTTTCACACGATCGTCTTTTTCGAAATCCATGCTGATTCCTACAGAGTAGATTTCTAGTCTCCAGAAAAGTCATTATACTCAAACATAATACGTGTTCCAAAATTCTACAACTGATCGACGTTAGAGATATAGGTCTATAGTTTTGCACATCTGTTCGACGTCCCTTCTTGGAAACGGGGATGACCTGAGCCCTTTTCCAATCTTTTACAACGCTACGCTCTTCTAGAGACGTACGGTATACCGCTGCAAGAAGGGGGGCAAGTTCCTTCGCGTACTCTGTGTAAAATCGAACTGGTATCCCATCAGGTCCAACGGCCTTTCCTCTTTTGAACGATTTTAATTGTTTTTCTATCCCTCTGTCATCCATCTCGATATCTACCATTTTGTCATCTGTGCGACAATCTAGAGAAAGAATTACAGTGCAGTCTTCCACCGTGAAACAGCTTTGAAAAAAGACATTTAGTCCTCCTTTTTCCTGGCGTTCTGCAACACCCAAAATGCTAACACAATTCCTTTGCAGAAGAATGGAAAAACTCGTAGAAGCCGACCTCGGGGAAGATCAGTTAGGATTCCGGAGAAATGCAGGAACACGCGAGGCAATATTGACCCTGCGACTTCTCATAGAAGATAGGTCAAGGAAAGGCAGGCCTACATTTATAGCATTTGCAGATGACAATATTGACTAGGATACTGTCTTCCAAATTATAAAGGTGGCATGAGTAAAATACAAGAGAGCGAAACGCTATTTACAATTTCTACAGAAACCAGATGGCAGTTATAAGAGTCGAGGGGTACGAAAGGGAAGCAGTCATTGCGAAGGGAGTGAAACAGGGCAGAAGTCTATCCATGATGTTATTCAATCTGTATATTGACCAAGCAGTAAAAGAAACAAAAGATAAATTTGGAGTGATAATTAAAGTCCAGGGAGAAGGAACAAAAACTCGGAGGTTTGACGATGACATTGTAATTCTGTCAGAGACAGCAAAAAACTTGGAAGAGCATTTGCAGAGAATGGACAGTGTCTTGAAAGGAGGATCTAAGATGAACATCAACAAAAAAAGGAGGATAACGGAATGGAGTCAAATTAACACAGGTGATACTGAGGGAATTACATTAGGAAATGAGACACTTAAAGTATTAGATGAGTTTTGCTATTTGGGAAGCAAAATAACTGATGATGGTCGAAGGAGGGAGGATATAAAATGTAGAATGGCAATGGCAAGAAAAGCGCTTCCTAAGACGAGAAATATCTTAACATCGAGTATGGATTTAAGTGTCAGGGAGCCCTTTCTGAAAGTATTTGTACGGAATGTAGCCATGTATGGAAGTGAAACATGGGCAATAATCAGCTTAGACAAGAAGAGAACATGAGTTTTTGAAATGTGGTGCTACAGAAGAATGCTGAAGATTTGATGGGTTGATCACGCAGTTATAGAGGAGGTAAAAATCGTAGAGGGAGACCAAGAGATGAATACATTAAGCAGATTCAGAAGAGCTGCATCAAACCAGTCTCTGGACTGAAGACCACACCAACAGTGCAGCAACTCGAGGTGACATCGACTCAACATGTCGTTGGAAATCCCCTGCAGAAATATTGAGCCAAGCTGTCTCTATAGCCGTCCCTAATTGCGAAAGCGTTTCCGGTGCAGGATTTTGTGCACGAACTGACCTCTCGATTAAGTCCCACAAATTTTCTATGGGATTCTTGTCTAACGATATGAGTAGCCAAATCATTCACTCGAATTGTCCAGAACCTTCATCAAATTAATCGCGAACAACTGTTGTCCGGTGACATGGCGCGTTGTCATCTATAAAAATTCCATCGTTGTTTTGGGAACTGAAGTCCATGAATGGCTTCAACTGACCTCCTTGGTAAACGAACATAACTAATTCCAGACAGTAATCGGTTCCGTTGGACCAGAGGGCCCAGTCCATACCATGTAAACACAGCTCGCACCATTATGGAGCCACCACCGGCCTGCACAGTGCTTTGTTGACAACTGGGAACCATGGCTTCGTGGGACCTGTGCCATAGGCAAACTCTATCGTTAGCTATCACCAACTAAAATCGGGTCTCATCTGACCATTCCACGGTTTTCCAGTAGTCTAGGGTCCAACCGACATGGTCACGAGCCCAGGAGAGGCGCTGCAGGCGAAATCGTGTTGTTAGCAAAGGCACTCGGATCGCACATCTGCTGCCATAGCCCATTAACGCCAGATTTGGCTGCAATATTCCAACAGATAGGTTCATCGCACGTCCCACAGTGGTTTCTGCCCTTAATTCACGCAGTGTTGCTTGTGTGTTAGCACTAACAACTCTAAGCAGACACCGCTGCTCTCAGTCGTTAAGTAAATGCCGTCGGCCACTGCGTTGTCCGTGGTGAGAGGGAATGCCTGAAATGTGGTATTTCTCGTCACACTCTTGACACTGTGGCTCTCGAAATAGTGAATTAAAAAACAGTTTCTGAAAGGGATATCCATGCCTCTAGCTCCAGTTACTATTCCACGTTCAAAGTCTGTTAATTCCCGTCTTGAGGCCATCATCGCGTCGGCAATCATTTCACATATATCACCTGAGCACGAATGACAATTCCGCCAATGCATTGCTCTTTTATACCTATTGTAGGCGATACCAACGCCGTCTGTATATGTGCATATCGCTACCCCGTGACTTCTGTCGTCTCAGTGTACACTGTCCAACAAAATGTGAATTATGTGGACTGTCTTATCTTCTCATATAATAGGGTGTAATTGTCAAGAATAAATAAAACAAATAATTATCCGGGCGCGTCATCACCATTTTTTCTGTGTACTACAGTATTCATTTATACCTGTATGCAAACAAACAAAAAATTTCCTTCGTCCATCCACCATGAGTTCTCCGGCCGACATGTCCTACCCACTTAAACTTCATTTTCGTTACACTAATAATAATGGTTATAATCCAATTTATTAGGTGATTCATTTATTTGTTTCCTTGTTCCGCCAAGCAGTTCCCAACTTACAGTTTTCCAACGCTCAATGAGCTTGTCTCGGTTTTAATGTTTTTCCTTAAAATAACATGTCTCATTGCCATGATACAAAACTGGTAATATGGAAGTGCAGAATTTATAGACATAAGAAATCAGATATACTGAAGTCGGCAAACAGTGAATAAGTTAATTAATACGTGATAATGGACGGCTACATAATCTCCATGAACTATAGTCTAAAAAGGTGCCTTCACATTGATTTAGAATCGAACGATAGCACATAAACGACCACCAACAGAGTTTCAATAAATAGAGATACGTGTCAAATGAATGTATAAAATTTGTAAATAAGGTTCCAGTATCACTGTCTAAAACATTTATTGGGTATTACAACAGCTATAAACTATATAGTTTGTTACTATGTAAATATAAAACATCTATGGTGTTAACTGTCAAAAATTACACAAAGTATTAGGCCACACTGTATGAAACAGTACAAAATCTACGTGAAATAGATATTTCAGAACTTCACGAGAAACTTTAATTACAACAGTCACCAGATATTGTCACACCAGATATTATACACTCCTGGAAATGGAAAAAAGAACACATTGACACCGGTGTGTCAGACCCACCATACTTGCTCCGGACACTGCGAGAGGGCTGTACAAGCAATGATCACACGCACGGCACAGCGGACACACCAGGAACCGCGGTGTTGGCCGTCGAATGGCGCTAGCTGCGCAGCATTTGTGCACCGCCGCCGTCAGTGTCAGCCAGTTTGCCGTGGCATACGGAGCTCCATCGCAGTCTTTAACACTGGTAGCATGCCGCGACAGCGTGGACGTGAACCGTATGTGCAGTTGACGGACTTTGAGCGAGGGCGTATAGTGGGCATGCGGGAGGCCGGGTGGACGTACCGCCGAATTGCTCAACACGTGGGGCGTGAGGTCTCCACAGTACATCGATGTTGTCGCCAGTGGTCGGCAGAAGGTGCACGTGCCCGTCGACCTGGGACCGGACCGCAGCGACGCACGGATGCACGCCAAGACCGTAGGATCCTATGCAGTGCCGTAGGGGACCGCACCGCCACTTCCCAGCAAATTAGGGACACTGTTGCTCCTGGGGTATCGGCGAGGACCATTCGCAACCGTCTCCATGAAGCTGGGCTACGGTCCCGCACACCGTTAGGCCGTCTTCCGCTCACGCCCCAACATCGTGCAGCCCGCCTCCAGTGGTGTCGCGACAGGCGTGAATGGAGGGACGAATGGAGACGTGTCGTCTTCAGCGATGAGAGTCGCTTCTGCCTTGGTGCCAATGATGGTCGTATGCGTGTTTGGCGCCGTGCAGGTGAGCGCCACAATCAGGACTGCATACGACCGAGGCACACAGGGCCAACACCCGGCATCATGGTGTGGGGAGCCATCTCCTACACTGGCCGTACACCATTGGTGATCGTCGAGGGGACACTGAATAGTGCACGGTACATCCAAACCGTCATCGAACCCATCGTTCTACCATTCCTAGACCGGCAAGGGAACTTGCTGTTCCAACAGGACAATGCACGTCCGCATGTATCCCGTGCCACCCAACGTGCTCTAGAAGGTGTAAGTCAACTACCCTGGCCAGCAAGATCTCCGGATCTGTCCCCCATTGAGCATGTTTGGGACTGGATGAAGCGTCGTCTCACGCGGTCTGCACGTCCAGCACGAACGCTGGTCCAACTGAGGCGCCAGGTGGAAATGGCATGGCAAGCCGTTCCACAGGACTACATCCAGCATCTCTACGATCGTCTCCATGGGAGAATAGCAGCCTGCATTGCTGCGAAAGGTGGATATACACTGTACTAGTGCCGACATTGTGCATGCTCTGTTGCCTGTGTCTATGTGCCTGTGGTTCTGTCAGTGTGATCATGTGATGTATCTGACCCCAGGAATGTGTCAATAAAGTTTCCCCTTCCTGGGACAATGAATTCACGGTGTTCTTATTTCAATTTCCAGGAGTGTATATACGTCAGGTTAACGTAGACGTACGTCAGAATGGAAAACTTCCGAAATAGCTGTCGTAATACTCAATAAATGTTATAAGCAATGAAACTGGAACCTTACTTACAATGTCCTTTCAACATATATATTTTACTGCAGGCCAATCATCAAGAATATACTTTTTTTTCACTGATCTACAATGTAAGACATTATTGACAACGAATACTCCATCAGAGAGGAAAATAAATGTAGCCCTCCTCTAATGGTTTTAGATGATATATAGGTGGATCAGATATAACGACGCTTTATCATTCTACTTTTGGTTTAAGACAAACGTAATATTATCATCAGCATGAAGTTTACCAAGTCGTCTGCGCTGTATTGTAACATATTTAGACCTGAAAATATTAAAACACTTCACCCAAATCGACTAGGTTATTGTCAAGGGCACAAATTGATATGGTTGCTTTCCACTAAGCTGAATTTGTGCATCCGGATTCTCTTCCCTCCACCCATACCACTCCCTAACCAAAATTTTACATAAGCTTGCTTATTTCGTCCATCAGTCGCTGATGTTTCCAAACTATTCAGGCGTCTACACAATAAATAGTCAATGGAACTCGCCGTAGGTAATCGCCGAAACCAGTGACAAAATAAGCGAGTTGCTGAACTCCCGGCCCAGAATCTCATGTCGATTTGTAGTCTTTTATTGATCCGTCCGCATCAATATGGTATTCATACGGTCTGTTTGCAGATAGCCGGCTTAGCGCGGCATGGCTGTTGTCCGAACAAAGAAAGACGTCAGCAGCAAAGTATTTGTGTTTGTCAACTGGCGACAGAGTCGTCCACACCGCTCCCGTAATGCCGCTTAAGCTGCTACTTTTCTTCTTCCAGTTTTTGTTTCCTCTAACCGCTTTGACGAATTTCTTGGTATAAGTATTTAGACAATTCACTTTCCAGCAGCTTCACGGTTGTTTTCCGTACAAAATTTTATGCCGTAATACCTTGGCCAAAATTGACTGACATTAAAATCTAAATTGCACTTATAATGACGCAAGATAAAACGAAAATGTATTAAAACAGTGGAATAAAATGTAAAACGAAATAATGAGAGATTGAGAAGCCATCAAGGAATGATTCAAAAAGAAAAATATTCCATTACCAGCGAATGATTTAATTTGTAATTTGGTAGTCAAATTTCATTTCACGTGTTAACGGGACTTGTTTCATAGAGTTGCTATTAGCCACCATTTCGGTAAATCTTTCAAACAATTAAGATCTTTTTCCCTTCAGGTTTAGTGTGATTAGGTAACCTCTAATTCTATTTCACAACTGCTGGTTTACATTCCAATTCTTCCTGCAATGACGCTATGATTATTCGCTTTCTATCACCATCTCTCATTACTATAGAAGGCCTCAGGTCTACTAACTGCCTCCCAATTTATATTGAGAGAAACCCAACCAGCCAGTCACTCGATTCCTACAGCTGTCACAGTCTTAACTGTTTCAAAGACGAATCATTTAGAAATTGCCCTTCTAAGAGGGCTTTCACTTTTGTGCACCAGTTTTATTGGATCTGTGATTAAAAAGTTGTTGCAGCAGTAACGTCACCAATGGCAATTGGAATTACTGGATGCGCTGTGTTCCAGCTATGTTAAATTAAATTACGAAAAATTCCTCATTTATTTGCCGACAGTGTCCATAGCTGCTCTGCAATTCTCAAATCCGCCTTTGCCACTACCAAAAAGGCGTATTCATTTTCCCATATGCGTTTCGATATACTCATTTAAACATCATCTGCGTTTGACGAAATCTTATCCGGCTTCCTTCCAGGTTGCTGCACGGAAATTCTGCCGAGTTGAGATGAGTATCATTCTCATCATCTTCACCAGAAAAATCGTGGAATTAGAACATAATCATCCGGATGGAAGCCCAAGAAGATTTCGTCAGCAAACGCCGGAAAATTCTCTTTTCAAATACCGTCTCTGGCTACTTTTTTCTTTGTTTTCAGCGTATATTTTGAAGCTTCACGTGGATACACATTTTCAAGGTATTCCTACGTTTTTCACTGATTTTTGGCTCGCAGCATTACAGATCGACTGGCGTTAAACACAAAAAAATTTTTTTAATTTTTCCTAGGTAAGCGTGTAGGCCTAGAGCAAAAACATCAGTGCAAACTCCAGAGATAACTGGAAAACGTTCATGCAGACCACACTTCTACGCTGGATAGCCAAAGAAACTGGTACACCTGTCTAATATCGGGTACGGCCCCCGCAAGCACGCAGTAGTGCCGCAACACGACGTGGCATGGACTCGATTAATGAATGAAGTAGTGCTGGAGGGAACTGACAACATGAATCCTGCAGGGCTTTCCATAAATCCACAAGCGTACAAGGGGGTGGAGATCTCTTCGGAACAGTACTTTGAAAGGCATTCCAGATATGTTCAATAATGTTCATGTTTGGGGCGTTTGGTGGCCAGTAGAAGTATTTAAACACAGGAGAGTGTTCGAGAACCCACTCTGTAGCAATTCTGGCCGCGTGGGTTCATTTGGCTCTGAGCACTATGGGACTCAACATCTGAGTTCATCAGTCCCCGAGAACTTAGAACTACTTAAACCTAACTAACCTAAGCACATCACACACATCCATGCCCGAGGCAGGATTCGAACCTGCGACCGTAGCAGTCACGCGGTTCCGGACTGAAGTGCCTAGAACCGCACGGCCACCGCGGCCGGCCCCGCGTGGGGTGTTGCATTGTACTGCTGTAATAACCCGCCCGTCTGAATGCACAATGGATATGAATGGATGCAAGTGATCAGACAGAATGCTTACGTAAGTGTCACCTGTCAGAGTCTTATCTAGACGTGTCAGAAGTGCCATATAACTCCACCTGCACACGCCCCACACCATTACAGAGCCTCCTCCAGCTTGAACAGTCCCCTGCTGACATGCAGTATCCATGGATGCATGAGGTTGTCTCCATACCTGTACACGTCCATCCACTCGGTACCATTTGAAACGAGACTCGTCCGACCAGAAACGTGTTTCCAGTCATCAACAGTCCAATACCGGTGTTGACAGGCCGAGGCGATGTGTAAATCTTTGTGTCGTGCAGTCATCAAGAGTACACGAGTGGGCCTCCGGCTCCAAAAGCTCATATCGATGATGTTTCGTTGAATGGTTCCCTCGCTCGCTGACATTTTTCAATGGCCCAGCATTGAAATCTGCAGCAATTTGCGGAAGAGTTGCACTTACGTCACGTCAAACGATTCTCTTCAGTGTCGGAGATTTGATGTTTTACCGGATTCGTGATATTCACGGTACACTCGTGAAATGGTCGTACGGGAAAATCTCCACTTCATCGCTACCTCAGAGATGGTGTGTCCCATCGTTCGTGCGCCGACTATAACACCACGTTCAAACTCACTTAAATCTTGATAACCTGCCATTGTAGCAACAGTAACCGATCTAACAACTGCGCCGGACACTTGTCTTATACAGGCGTTGCCGACTGCAGCGACGTATTCTGCTTGTTTACATATCTCTGTATTTGAATGCGCATGCCTATAACAGTTTCCTTGGTGCTTCAGTGTAGATTTACGTAAAAATCCAACAAAAGGCAATCGCTGACTCTGTCTTAGATGAATAAGACAAAACGCATATGGTAAAATAAATACGGATTTCTAATAGCTGAAATGACACATTTGAAATAAATTTAATAAATTCTAAGCTTTGGTAGGTGCCTCAGTCTCTGGGCTTACCTACAACCACTCGTGCTGCGTTGGACTAACAGTCATCTGATTTGAAAGAAGTACCGGACAAGTGACGCAGTCGTTAAGATGCTGTTAAGGAGTATCATACAGCCATGCAGATTTCTGTTTTAAGTGGTTTTCCAACGTACGTTAATGCTGAATGCGTCGACGAATTCCATAAACAACATCACTTTCCTTCGCCGTCCTGGACTTTCCCGAGCTTGTGTCCAGTCTCTAATGACATCGACAGGACATTACACTCTAATATCCCTTATTGGTCTGTTTCTGTTTAACCTTTGTCAGATGGGGATGAACGTTCTGCACGGAAATTGAAAAAGAAATCTATCGTCTTGCTTATTAATAATGCGTAAGCCCAATTCAGACTTCACATTGGGACAAATGGCCTTCGTGATAAAACAGGAAAAATTAGAGCTCTCTCTGAAAGATTTAGGTGTTCAGTTCTCCCACGTGATCTTATAGTTTGAAAGTGGATCTAAGAGCCTGCTGCCAAACACTTAAGTGTGAACTGCAGAGTGATCATCTAATGTAAATGAACAGAGCACCGCCTATGGCGAACTACTGCATGGACGTACGGAGGGAGCTCAGACCACCTGTCTCAAAAAAAAGTTCTTATTACCAACTGGCTTCCCTAACTGCCCTACATTCGGGACCGACATGTCAACTCCTCTGATTCTTTATGTTCTCATACTTACTCGTCCCTTCATATTTGGCATAGCTGCTGATATAGTCTTAATACAATGGAGCCGTCGTGATGTCTTCCTGACGAAAAGTATCTGATTAATATCAGTGCACACTCCCTAATGGTCTATGTTTCTAGTATCCTATGTTCCTTGGTACTATCGATGGTGGACGTGTGTGCCAGTTGTGAGGTGGTGCATTGTCAGGTGACAGAGACTAGCCCTGGCTCTTTGCCCTATCCCATAATAGCAGCGTAAAACACACAAACGAGTGGCTTATTGCATGAGTGAAGACGATGCCATGTACCCGTTCTGATCATGGGACATTAACAATGTAGGCACGCACAGGCCGATGGCCAGTGACGAAGCAATTGGTCAGCAAGGTCGTCCAACCTCGAACCCATGGCCCACCAAGGAGGCAGCCATCAGCAGAAGATAGTCATCTAGTGGGTGGGTTGACGGTGTGACGGCGCCAAGTTGATCACATGGAGTCTTCAGTTCAAGCGGAGGCCTGCAGCTATGGACTACAAATTCTAGTTATGGTATCTGATATGCAAGCAATCTTACCCTCGTAGTTATTGGCTGGGGTTGCCGGTGTCACTCAGCTCTCTGCGCACTCCTCGATAATACTGAGCACAGTCTTAGAAACAGCGTCTGATTTTGGTGGTATGTATGTTAGTCGGTTGGCTAGCGTTTCTCCTACGGCTGGTCTGCCAACCTGGAATTCATAGCAAGCTGAAGAGGCATGGCGTCGCTATTGGGCGACCATGACTTCATCCGCCCTGATTTTCCTGTCTACTCAGCTCCTTCAATAGCCATGCCATAGCTGTAAGATTTCACGACTTAGGCTTTCATAGGTGCTGCCTAGAGTGTTCCGCATCTTCATTGTCTTGCATGAGTGTTCTCTGGAGCTGAATATGCGCTGTTGCTAGCCTAGTCATCAGGCTGATGGTCATTTCTCCTCTACGATGTCCAGATAAACGGACGAATAGGTCATTACCCCAGGGGAAATCCGTGGTACAATACTCCTCCCGTCTTTGACAAATCCGTTCCCTAGATTGAGCCATGTTTACATTTCTGAACTAAAGAATCAGCGTGAACCAAATGGTTGATTGTCTGATTAATAATTTAAATGCTGTTCCTAAGATTAATTCGTTCTGTTGGTAGGTGATGCTTTGGGAGTTTGGCTGGTCAGATGGTTTTCCATTTGAAGTAGATACTGGTTAGCAAAATGGACTCAGATCCACAACAGAACCAGAAACCGAAATACTCATTGTGTTAATTATGCTGTGCCGTTCCTCATGGTATTTCTGTACATTTTGTAGCATCTGCTCAGCCATAATACGTCACAACTGCATTGCTGTAAGACCATTTAGGGAATGAAGAAGGTCAGATACAGTTACAGTTTGGGTTGGTAGTATCTCGAAGGTTTTTTCTGGTCAGTACAATGAGGTTTGAGTCAGATTGATTATAAGAGTCCCATTGATAGTAGCTAGTAAGCAAAAGGCTGCTCGTGCTATATCACAGATGGTGCCATTAATCAATAAACCACTTCCTTGTAATTCTAGTCTCATCATTATCTTGGGTCGACTCTGCTCATAATAATTTTAGTCATTACTTCAGCTATAAACAGTCCGCCCCCGTTAGCTGAGTAGTCAGCGCGACAGACTGTCAATCCTAAGGGCCTGGGTTCGATTCCCGGCTGGGTCGGAGATTTTCTCCGCACAGGGACTGGGTGTTGTGTTGTCCTAATCATCATCATTTCATCCCCATCGATACGCAAGTCGCCGAAGTGGCGTCACATAGAAAGACTTGCACCCGGCGAACGGTCTACCCGACGGGAGGCCCTCGTCACACGACATTTTTTTTTAGCTATAAACATGGAGTAAATCCAATGCATCGCAGCCATTTGGAACGAAGGGTGAGGTACCAGGATATCCGTGTGACATCCTACTGCATCTGCTTTCCCGTATAAATAACTGTATTCACATCATGGTTGTCCTCGGTGATGACACCAGCCGGGGGAAAGGAACCCACGTCACTCATCCTCCTCCTCCTCCTACCGAAAGACCGGTCTTTCATGATCCATTGTCACACGCAAATAACGATACGACTCATTCTGGTACATGAACATACCTACAGTCAAATAACCCCAAGAAAATAAAACAACAGTATGAATTTAACATCATATACCACAAAGCTACATAATTTACTCTGTAAGCCTTGTCATTTATTGGTGTGACATGAGTGCATAACGTAACTTACGTGTGGCCTGCACGAGAGCTTCGGCTCCCTTTCTTCTCTTCTGGCCCCTACGATCTTCACAAGTAGCAGCACTTGTGGTAAAGCATGTAGAGTACCATTAAAATGTCTAAAGCGCCCCACATAGAGAATGGTTCTCCTCGTCAGTAATTGTAACTTCACGTTTACCCACAATGTAATTTCTATTACTTGGAATGGCCCTTGAAACCATGTAACAAATTTCTTCGTTTTACCGTTCGGTGTGTAGAGGTTAGTTAACGTTACCCATTGGCCAACCCTATATTCCAGAAACTTGACTGTACGCCATCCCATTTTCTCTTGATATTCGAGAGCCATTCGCCTTTGTCACCCTCTTCCAAGCGTCTCGAAGTTTTCACAAAATTCCGTATTGGTTTACAATTGTTCCCTATTTTAGATTTAATAATTTCAAGTGTTAATGGTATCTTTCTTCCATACAGCACGTTCTGTGACGAGAGCCTAGCGCTAGCATGTGCCTTTGAGTTACGTGGAGCCATACCGTAGGGTAGGTAAAAGCCATAGTCATTGTAACGACTATTTACGTAATAGCTATACATTTTATTAATGGTCCAGTGAGCATGTTCAGTCCTCGTGTTAGCTTGTGCATGCAAGCGACTAGTACCTGGTTTCCAGATCCATAATACGTGACAGTTTTTTATTAGTTCTGACATGAAATTGGTGCCCTGATTAGTAATTACTGTGTTGGGGACACCAGTTTTCAGTAACTAGTTATTCACCATTGGTTGTGCTACCACACTAACTTGTTGATTGGGAATGGTAGCCTTGGTGATGTAACACGAAAAATGATCTATGATAGAAAACACGTAATGATTAGCTGCTGACGATTGGCTAAATGAATCCAAGACGTCCACCCCTTGCCGTTTCAGGTGGCTCCGATGCATGTGATAATGTTTGAAGTGGTACTTTTTTCTGCCTTAAATCATGGCAATTTCTCACAACTTGGTCAACATCTCGTCTTCACATTCTCTACCGTATCATTCAGTTGTCTTACAACCTGTTATTCTTCATCCTCCGCATCTAGGTAGCATACGGTCGTGAACTTTCTTTGACACTTCTTCTCTTGGTGCTCCAGGCACTGCGATGTGTGCCACAAGCTTTGTTCTTCTACGCAGCAATCCGTTGTGCTTGGTGTTTTGAACAGGTGGCAGTCCACGTCAGCAGTTTGCTTCGTCTGTTATTTTGGTAGGCTTCAACCAAGTGTAATCTTTCTGCTTAGCCCAGCTGCATTATAATGCTTCCTACACAGTCTGTGGGCTACCTCAGAGTCAGACTCTCCTAATTTCAGTTCCGATAAAGTCAATCAGCTTGAAGGATCTTTCAGTCCCAAAAGCCATGTTAATGTTGTGTGGCTAGTGATGAATTTCCTGTCGTAGAAGTAACACCTAAACTATGTGACACCATATATTACACAGAACATTTCCTTTTTGTGGTCAAGTAATTTTTACAGATTTATTTAGCTGCCCCGGTGCATATGTTACTGGTGCTCTAACCCACTAACTTCTTGACTTACAATGCATCCAATCACCTAGTTGCTTGCATTACAAGAAAGTAGAAATTCCTCTTCATAATTTGCTAACATTAATGGAGGGCTAGTCTTTAGAGTTCCCTTTAATTTCTCGACTTCTGTTTGACCTTCAGCCAGAAACTCGAATTTTATACCCTTCTTTTATTGAGACGGCAATGGTCTGACATCATCAGCATACATCTTGACAAATTTTCCAAAATAATTCGATAATTAGTGACTATAGGTGTTTTGTAGTCTGCAACAGTGGGAAATCATGCACTGCACATATCAACCTCGGGGTAGTCTTTACACCATTTTGCCAGACGACATGGGAAAGGTGGTTTACTTCTGTCAACACAAAGTGACACTTCTTTATAGTCAGTGCTAAGTGTGCTGTAAACAGTCTCGAAACACTTCCGCTGGTCGTTATGTGTGCCCATACGTATTCTTGAAAAAGATTATATCATGCAAGTAAACTATGCACTGTCACAGCTTCAATCACCTGAATAGCCCATCTAGTAATCGTCGAAATGTATCCAGTTCCTTCTTTAGACCAAACAGCGTGCATCAGTATCAGATATGCTCACAGGGGATTGTAAGTGCCATCTTTGGCTGATCTTCTGTCGCCACTTTCAATTGGTGGTAACCACTTTTTAGATCCATGGTAGAAAGTTACTTGAATTGATCGAAATTATCCAACGTTTCCTTAATATTCGGTATAGGACATGCATCTGTAACTGTTCTAGTGTTCATATAACGATAAATCGTAACAATGGCTCTCATGTAATGTAGTTGAATCGATTTTTTTTAAATGGCAGAGGTCCACACATGACCTGTCGAAATTGCATATTTACTTAAGAAATCCAACCCCAAGATCACGCAGTATCTGTCACTTCCATAAGTCAAAATTTACATGTTTTCTCTGAAACGCACTGCTCCGTTGTGGATATAGAGCATTATCAAACCTAGTGATGCTACATCATTGTTTCAAAGTCCACATAACCTATACTGTGGAGAGTTCAGTCTTCTCCTACACATGCGATCCAGACTAACCAGACATAATAACAACTTACGTTCTGTACCATTACTTTATCGTGCCAACTAAGCAGCACTCCACCTCAGCAAATGTCTTCGAAGCCTTGAACTTTATTAATAATGCCATTCAGCAGTTTCCTCATGGGAGTTAAATGACTGTTTACCATATCCTGGTCCTTTCTGTTTCCTATTCCTACAATCCTGCATGCACTGATATACCGTCTGCTACCAACTTCTTTTTGTACGCTATTAAGATTTGCACTGTCTCCAGTGAGCAAGCACCCTGTGTCACTGATTCCAACATCGAAAAAAACGATCATCCACCAAATTAAAATAATCACATACGAAACAAAATGCACACAGTATGAGAAAACAATGACAGCCAGCATAGGCCACTCCTAAAAAACAACAAAAAATGCTCTTAATCTTTATGATGGGCGAGGGCGAGGGCTAGGTGGTGTTTAACCATAGTGTATGACTTGTCTACATTAGGAGAATCGCCCCACGTTGGGCATCAAACTGTAGTGGGTCAAAGGCAGCTGCGGGGAAACTGGAGTTAAACATGCACAGTGCCTGCTTGACAGGATGGGTTTGAGTCTTCCTGTGGGCATGGTAAGACCCATAGACGGTTTGGCAGGCAGGTGAGACGTGTAGGGAAACTCATGACAAACTAGCGGTAGACTTATACACAGTCCTTTATTCAATCATTCAGCTTGATTCCTTTATGAACATTAACAAGTTTTTAATTGTGTGTGAAATCTTATGGGACTTAACTGCTAAGGTCATCAGTTCCTCAGCTTACACACTACTTAGACTAAATTATCCTAAGGACAAGCACACACAGCGATGCCCGAGGGAGGACTAGAACCTCCACCGAGACCAGCAGCACAGTCCATGACTGCAGCGCCCTAGACCGCTCGGCTAATCCCGCGCGGCAAGTTTTTAATTATTCCATCACATTACTACAGTTATTCGAGTGCATTCTTTCTTCATGTAATATTCCGCACTAAGTGGCACGTGTAGCCACAGTCACTTGCGCAGACAGGGGAGCTACTTACAAGGTGGAGCATTGACACGGCGGGCTGACTCAACGATGGTGACACAGTGGACACCACACGTTGCCCACTGTGGTTACGCTGCAGAGTGAGACAGTGACGTCTTGTATTTTGTGATAGGGCGTAGCGTCTCATCAGTTTGGCGATGACGCTGACTGGAGTCGACATCTCGACCGAGAGCTGGAGAGCAGTGGTGGGCGGCTAACACAGTTCTAGGTTCCCAGGCTGGGCAGTCAGTCAGAGGTCTGTGGGTCGTTGCCCGGCAGCGGAGTTACGGTGAAAACTTCAAAACTGTGTCAGTAGACTTGCATCAATGATTGTCGCACAGCAGACGCTGTGTATGCCCCTGCTGCGCCAGGCATGATGTACTCGGCTGGGCCAACGTTTAAATGATGGTTCTCGTTGTTGCATTCGCGGAAGAGCTGCATTTGTGGCCCACTGCGGGCCATCTGGAACAGGGCAACGGCCAGGGTCTGGCATGATAGGCAGCACACATCAACGAAGAGGAAGTCAGAAGCTGGGTTTGGCAAGCGAAGCTGTGTCACAGAAGTCTTGCTGACCCATGGGTGATAGCCTGCTGTAGCTAATATCTCTGGCTTGTGGCCTGTGGCCTGATTTTACTGCTTGTTGCAGTTTTGGGCTCTGATTTCTGCTTCAAGTTCCCTATAGTTTTGTTCGTTACATGACTAAAGACGATGTAGTGAACCTGCTCTGGGTGTTGGCCGACAAAAATGTGGATCTAGAAGGGCCGGCAGACATTGACGGAGCAGTAGGGCAGCTAGGTGGCCCAAGCTCGAAACCATGGCCCCCAGCAGCAGACATACACCCAGTCGGTGATTTGCTGCTGTGATGGCGTCAAGTTAACTGCATGCAGACTTCTGCTCAAGTGGAAGCCTGTAGCTGTGGACAGCAAAGTCTGGCGATGATGGATGGCTGCTATAACTTGAATTGCAAGCGGTCTTCCCCTCGTAGTTATCGACTGCCGTTGATGGAGTCACTCAGTATGCTGTGCACCCGTGGATACTGTTGAGGACAATGTGACAAAGAGGCTCTGATTTGCGTAGTATATATTTGAGTTGGCTGGCATGCGTTTATCCTCCGGCAGGACTCCCACCCCGATCCTGTAAAGAGGCTGGAAAGGCAGGGCATTACCGTTGGGCGATGATGACTTCATTTGCCATCGTTTTCCCGTCTGCAATATTTTACAATTTCGGCTTTCAGAGGCTCTGACTGGCGCCTTCCGTACCGTTGGCTGAGTGTTCTTGCACGCTGAATACTTGTTGTTGCTCAACAGCAGCTGGTCATCAGACTGACAGGCGCTTCTCCCTCAATAACGTTGTTCTGCTGATGGACACAGGAATAGTTCAGCGCCCCAGCGAAGCCATGGCACAACACTGTTCATCGTGTTAATAGTGAGTGGAGCAGAAAAAATATTGATTGCCTATAAACGTGAGTGTCGTATTTCTGCAAAATTTCTAACTTCAGCTTTTGTATGATAGTATCGTGTTTATTGCAATAAGTTTATTGTTGTGGTTGGGATAAAAATTAAGTAGATTGAAGATAAGCAGAAATCTCTGCTGAATTTCGTAAG
This sequence comes from Schistocerca serialis cubense, assembly GCF_023864345.2. Taxonomy (NCBI): domain Eukaryota; kingdom Metazoa; phylum Arthropoda; class Insecta; order Orthoptera; family Acrididae; genus Schistocerca; species Schistocerca serialis. The sequence continues at coordinate 314,732,246 of NC_064640.1, read as the reverse complement.
CAAAAAAAGAACGTTCTGAATCATCTGAAAACTGAGCATCTGTCCGCAGCTCGTGGTCGTGCGGTAGCGTTCTCGCTTCCCGCGCCCGGGTTCCCGGGTTCGATTCCCGGCGGGGTCAGGGATTTTCTCTGCCTCGTGATGACTAGGTGTTATGTGATGTCCTTAGGTTAGTTAGGTTTAAGTAGTTCTAAGTTCTAGGGGACTGATGACCTCAGCAGATAAGTCCCATAGTGCTCAGAGCCAGTTGAACCAGTTGAACTGAGCATCTGTTGATATTAGTACATCGCAAATTAATTCAAACTCAGGTGATGTGATAGCGAATTCGAGAGATAGAAGAGATAGAAGTAGTAAATAGGGTATTGCCCAATTCGTGAACGAAGTTCATATTGGTGATTTCTGTAAATGACAGTATTGTTGAAACCCCAATAGGTACCACAAGAACGCTATGTATTCTCGGCACATTCCAAGGTAAATCTCCATTTTCCAAAAACACAAGATTCAGGTATTCCAGGTTGGCACATTCTAAACACATGCACGGATCGTTTTTTAAATGTTGTGGTCTTTTTAAGCTAGATTCGTCGAGAAAGGTCGACATGAACACTTCGGTCTTTCTGATATTTTACAAACTCCACCATAAACCAACAAGGGAATGGTTCATTTCGACAGTTCGAAATCTACCTTTTAATTTTTCACATACGAAAAATACGCCAAAAGAAATGCACTGTCAATATTTTAGCTCATATGTCACACTGCGAGCATTTAAAAAAATATTTAAGATACTCATTTTTGATGCACGAAGAACCACTTGTAACAGAGATTTGTACAGCCCTTCCCGCCTAACGCGCGAGTCAGCTATTAAGTAGACGCACCCGTGACAAGAGGAAGTAGCACCGCGTGGCGCGAAGCCAGAAGTGCACGCACGCAAATTTTAAGCGCTTGACTTATACCAAAAATCTCTCAGATCACTAACTTTTTGATTAACTTGAAGTTCATACTGACAGATAAACAACTGCAGAGATATAACTGTCACACAAGTGGCTAGCAGACGAAAGAAAATCAACGCAGTGTATGACGATACATTACAGACGACTTCCATCAATCAGGGCTAATTTTTTAACATGAAATATTTTATAACAATTCCTGCATCACATTTGTTTTGATAATGTTTGAAATAATCCATATTTTACTAACAATGAAACAGTTTCTTGTCACTAAAATGCGAAGTGTCTGTTGGATGACGAAAACAAAAATTGTCCTTACACAATGTGCACCTGAAGAAAGAAAAAATACTGCATTCATGCACTTGACAGTAATTGCCAGTTTTGTTTAGACGGAATTTGGATGGATTAATTAATCGTTGTGGCCGCTGTTCTGAACAGTGTGTTGAAGCAGACATTTTTGATCGAATTCGTTGAACATATTGATGCAAACCGATAACGTTCAAATGACTATGTGTTTAACAATACTATTACGCTGAGAAACCTGAAATGACGAAGAGGTTCTGAAAAATGCTTTGCACAGTTGAAAATTTCCTTATCGAGAGGCTCAATCATACTACTAGTTCCGTGTGGAATCCGAATTATATTAACAGTTTTATTGTCATCTTGCTAAAGACAGAGGTGTCGTTATGCCCAGGTCAAGAGTCGAATATAAGCAATGACTTATTTTCTGTAACTGGTAAGAAGACATTCCGGACGTAATATTAAAATTATTCTGTCCTATGTATACCAGATTTTGCCGGCCGCGGTGGTCTCGCGGTTCTAGGCGCTCAGTCCGGAACCGCGCGACTGCTACGGTCGCAGGTTCGAATTCTGCCTCGGGCATGGATGTGTGTGATGTCCTTAGGTTAGTTAGGTTTAAGTAGTTCTAAGTTCTAGGGGACTGATGACCACAGATGTTAAGTCCCATAGTGCTCAGAGCCATTTGAACCAGATTTTGTTGCATCTATTATAAGATATTTGCAACTAAAGAGTCCCCTTTTTTAAATTTGTTGTCCTAATTTACCTTGACATTCCCGAAGACAGATATAACGCTGCGGAAACAGTAATCTACTGATACTTATCACGGACATTATTGGATATGAATGTGTCATTGCTCTGTCAACTTTGTCTTTTATTCACTCGAAATAACAAATTGCGGTTTGCTCGCAGTTTTTGCACGAAATCTGACCGGTTGGCTTTGTATGCAGTATTTCAGGGGACAACAGGAAAATTTATCAACACGTCAGCTACGAATTTCTCTTTAGTGTAACCTATTAATGACATCTCAAAAAAATGGTTCAGATGGCTCCAAGCACTATGGAACTTAACATCTGAGGTCATCAGGCCCCTAGAACTACTTAAACCCAACCAACCTAAGGACATCACACACATACATGCTCGAGGCAGGATTCGAACCTGCGACCATAGCAGCAGTGCGGTTCTGGACTGAAGCACCTCGAACCGCTCGGCCACAACGGCTGGCAATTACATCTCCTTTACACGTTTAAACTACGTACTTTTGGGATTTCCTTTTCTGCGTAATTTCCTGAATCTGTTTAACTAGGTCAAAGATTCCTGGAAATCAGTAATGTTCATCTCACTTGCAACTCAGGGGCCCAGTCTTGTCAAAAAATGTTCAAATGTGTGTGAAATCTTATGGGACTTAACTGCTAAGGTCATCAGTCCCTAAACTTACACACTACGTAACCTAAACTATCCTAATGACAAACACACACACCCATGCCCGATTGAGGACTCGAACCTCCCCCGGGACCAGCCGCACAGTCCATGACTGCAGCGCCCCTGACCGCTCGGCTAATCCCGCGCGGCCCCAGTCTTGTCGATCTCCCTCAGTAATGGTGCATTGTCTCTCACGAGCGGTTCTAAATCTTTTGGATAATTTTTCTTTTACACTTCATGTAAATATTTCTTCTATTTATACGATTCACGTACAGATATTACGAAACGAAACCGCCTTTGCACACTATTTAACTTTAAATGTTATCTCCCTCCTTCATTTCGCCAAAAAATTAACTGAATCTTCTTTGTCACTGAAAGCTATTACTGTATATATTTCCTTGGGATAGGAGGGTACTTTACTTTTTCTGGAATTTAACTAGCAGAACTATTATCGTTAGAACCAAATTCATGAAATCGTCAGAGTTATTTCCTGTTTCTTCTAATGTTTTCACATATTCTAACAAAATGTCAGAATTGGAATGAATGTTCAAGAAATTAACTAAAAAATAACACACTTCAGGAGAAGTAGGTGATTTTGTTTGCATATCACGTTCTTCGTATTTCATCTTTGCAAGATTGAAAACATTACTTAATTCTACATTACTATGAAACTCTGGAACCTGCACAGACAGATGCTGTTAGCAAGCACGTACGAAGGAAACACAAAGAAAATTAATTCAGTTTTATCTCCACTGTTAACACTTAACGATACCGCAAAGGCAACTGCTAATTTTTTCGATATTAAATAAGTTGCAAATTTGAGCGAATAGTAACTGAACAATTTTGTCTGAGAAACTGTTAATGAAAACTGAAATTCACTTCATAAATTACGATCGCGTTCTGCCTTGTTATCATTCTGTTTACCGATGTGTCGTTAACCAAGGCTACGCGCCTGCCGTGTTGCACATGTGCTGTCTGCTACAGTTACGATATAGTTATACATTGCTCCAGCTGCCTGGTGGGCTACGGATTTGGCAATTTGCAACATTTTTTTAAAATATTTGAAGTGTGTGTTAATAGCTAAGATTTTGGATCGGTGCATCTTTCGTTGTTTTCTTCCCGTATAAAAAATTTACGTTGTGACATGTTGGATGGGACCGTTCCATTGTAGATGAAAGAAAGCTATAGAAAATACTTATGGTCATGCACAGACAACGTACCGTATAAACGTGTCGAACCCTCTAACAGAATTTTTCTATTTTAAGATAGCAGAAGCAAGGAAAAAATATATTGTGCATCAATTGAACAGAGGAAGCACACGTCAGTATGCTAATCACAGGAAAATGCTTATCTCAGTTGTAAAAACTGCTGTCCTGTGTGGCCTGTAGGAACTGGTTCTTCGCCGGAGACACGACCCCGGAAATTTACTTTCTTGTGACGACGAGTTAAATGATGGGAATTTTCGTTTTCCTCTGAGGTTTCAAGTTCAGGCTGGCGATTTAGTTTTGCAAGTATATCTTCAAACTCGTCCTAAGGATTCAAAACCAAATAACAGAAATATATGGTGATATTAATAAACAGAAAATTGTCTGTAGAGTGAATAGTGCTAAGAAACCTTTCGGGAATGTGTGACAATGGTGTAATCATAAAAATGAGGCAATTATGTGCTCTAAAGAAATAATTTCAGTCATTCTGCAGTCTCTGTAGTAGTTGAGATCGTGTGCTAACAAAGAAACTGGTCAAAAGGCAAATCCACTGATATCTGTAATCAATCATAGCTGCTTCATTGTTTCTTCCGTACTAATGAAAAAATTGTTCTCCTTAACTGTTTCTCTTTGCAGAACGCTTCAAAGTCTTAACTGTGATATCGTTGCAGCATTACAATATGTTATCAGTTTGTCCAATGTATTAGAAGAAGTGGTGCGAGACAGATATACAGAATTCAAAATTCTGTTTAGTGAGGTCTCGAAACTCGCAAGAAGAAGTCGAAATAACAATCACAATAGTGAGTTCTGTGTCCACAAAGAAATACCGAGACAACAGTCCTGCTAGAAGTGTGTAAATTTCCGTACCGAAAATATAGTGGAGTCTGTGAAATCGATGTTGCCAATTGATATTGCCAGAAACTTCGTCTGCAGCTGGAGAATTTCCAGTCTGGCAAAAGGAACGCTTAAAAATGGCCCAAATACACGACCAGAGAACTCTTTGGCGGTTTTAGGAATATGCAATTCATATTACTTCCACAACATCAGAACTCAGGTCCACAATCCACTCTCCTTCTCAGTTTCAACGGCAGGCTTATAAAGAATATTTTGTACTTTTAAACCTTTTAAAACCTAGATACTGGACAGTAAAAATCAAAATAAACTGCGCGGCCTTGTTCGCAACTCAGTGCATCGCAGTTTTCCTGTTGATTCCGGTAGATTAGTAGATCACTTTCCCAAAATGCTACTATCTATAAATACTTTGCTACATACAAGTTCTAACAGCTATTCCTTGTTTGATTGTTTGTGCAATGTCGATAAATATCCGGGATTAAATTGTATAGTCAAAATTGTGTCCTTATAAATGGAGACAAGACTCCACCCGGAACAAAATTATGTGTATGCCCATACACTACTCGTATTTTCAGCTTAATGTTTTTTTGTGCTTTTAATGAGCTGGGTGAGCCAAGCAGACGCAGACGCTTAGCTACACTGACAAAATCTTCAAAATTCGATTTCCCGGAAACTTTTTGCAGTGTTAAAGCAAACTCTGTGTTGTCCTGAAGACATGTGAGCAGGTAACCGTGACCACAGGCTGTAATTCTTCTAACATATTTCCTTGATTACTGTACAGTCCATTCACATCTTGCATAGTACTCTCAAGTACACCTCGAAATATGGTACATAACGTCACATTACAATTCTGTTACCTAAAACAAATCAGTACAGTGGAATAGGACTGTGCGGTTGGTCCCGGCGGAGGTTCGAGTCCTCCCTCGGGCATGGGTGTGTGTGTTTGACCTTAGGATAATTTAGGTTAAGTAGTGTGTAAGCTTTGGGACTGATGACCTTAGCAGTTAAGTCCCATAAGATTTCACACACATTTGAAAATTTTTGAACAGTGGAATATCGGCGGGAAAACTACGCACGCTTTCTGCTATAAACTGAACGTACAATTTCCATCTGTTCCGTAACTGCATTTAATCAAAGGGATATGGACTTTTTTGCTTGGCGGTAAACATATATGAATTTGAAGCATGAACACAGTGGCAAAAATGTTATCCTTGTTTGGAGCACAATAACACTAGGTCATTAAGAAATACTATGCACAGAGATTATCTGGAGGATAACGGTGCAGGGTGCGTAAGCTTGTTGTATGTAGTGAAGTCGTATTGATATAGCTTTGCTGAAAAATGTTGGAAGACCTCCAGAGTATCGACGTTTGATACAAGTACTGGCAACTGAACCTCATCGTAAATAAATGTAATGGCCCATTACTGTTCGATTAAATGGTCTCGGTAGATCACTGGAAACAGCGACAACAATAAAATATGTACTAGTATCCGTCTGCAGTGATGTAAAGTGAAACCATCACATAAAATTAGTACTGAGAAAACCAGATGCCAGTCTTAACTGAATCGAACATACGGTCCGGCTAATACCACAAGGCAATTGCATTCTCCGCGAAGAAAGTGGATATGAAACTCTCGACTGACCGATTCTCAAATTTTCTTCGTCTGATTGACACCCTCACCAGGATGGATTTCTGCAGGAAATAGGTAAAAGAAAAATGACGTCTGCGCCGCAACCCCATGAGTGGAAAATTGGCCTGACCGCAGGTACAGTGCCGACTTTTACTTGGCCACGTATTCAATTTGACAGGAGGCTGAATCTACCTGGAGCCGTCCTGGAGGGATTGTAACGAGAAAAAGTTTCTACCACTCCCCGGAATTGAGCATGAGATCTCCACTGTTGGAGTGCAGTGCTCTACCCGCTAGATCACCACGACCACTATGGGAAGAAGATAAAATCCAAACAAGACAGGAACGTTTCGTAGCAGGTTTGTAGATTAACTAGAATATTGAGACGGAAATGCGCATAAAATTCTTGTGTCAAACGTGACAAGAGAGGTGTTATGCATCATCAAGAGGTTTATTGTTAACATGTAAAGAAATAACGTGCCAAGAAGTGTTAGGTAGCATGTACTATCTGATCAAAAGTATCTAGACACCTTTTAATGGACATTAATATGATGGAGTGTGTGCATGAACTCTACTGTGGACACTTTCGATGAGTTGTATAAATGCCTATGGAGGAATGGCAGCCCATTCTTACTTAACAGAGGCAACTAGAGAAGGTATAGATGTTGAACACTGGCGTCTGGAGCGAAGTCGAGGTTCCTTCTCATCTCGAAGGTGTTCGATTAAGTTAAGGTTGCGAATCTGCGAAGACCATTCCATTTCAGGAATGTTATTGTCCCCAGACCATTGTCCCACAGAAGCTGTTTATAAAATTGCTGATTATTGTGATGACACAACCAATCATCGTCTCCCAACTGTTCCTGTACTGCACGTAGCAGAAAATGCTGTAAATTGTATTCGTATTCTTCCAACTTTGACTGTTATTTAAGCTTAATAAGGGGACTACAACTTAACCACGAAAAACACACCTGTACCGTAACACCATCTCCTCCGTACGACGCGCTTGGCCCTACACATGATGGCAGGCATTCGTCAATCCCAAACACTTTCATCGGATTGGCACAGGTTATAGAGTCATTCTTCACTCCAAATCACTCGTTTCCAGTCATATAATGCTCAACAGCGTCGCTCTTAACTCTGCCTCAAGAGTCGATTAGCATTTACTACAGGAATGTGTGAATTCAGGGGGGCTGCTCGACCACTGTACCCGATTCAACGCACTGTCACTATCCTAGCCCAACTTCTCGTTTACTTTAGCATTCACGACCGATTCTTTCCTCTGATTTCATGATACTTTTGAACAACCAGCCTCTGTAATGCTCGGCAGTCCCTGTCCGTCAGTACAAGAGATGTGACTGGTCTTGGTTACCTGTGATTATTCCTTCACGTTTCCACTTCACACTCAATGACCAACTGTTGACTTGGACTGCTTCAGATGATTTTAAATGTCCGTGACGGATCTGTTACGGAAGTGACATTCAATGAGTAATCCACATCCGACATCACTGAGCTTTGCTGACCGACCCATTCTGCTGTCACTGCTTCTGCAGTATGAAGACAATATTCCGGGCCAACTTTTATATTGATGGGCCTGCTCGAAGGACATCCAGTGGTCGAGTCCGCATTACATAGAAGTGTCCAGGTGCTTTTCATTGGATAATGTATTATTTTTTCCCACATCTAGAGAGATTTCCACGAGAGTAATTACAACTAATGTACAGATACTGACTGTCGTTCTTCCCGTGCGTTATTCACAAAAGCAACAGCAAAGGGAAACAGGATCGTGGTATCAGCTATGTCCTCGCCTCACAATGCATGACTGCTTGCGGAATATTAATGTAGTTGTCCGAAAGAACATACAGCACCTATTCATACACTACTGTCCATTAAAATTGCTACACCAAGAAGAAATGCAGATGATAAACGGGTATTCATTGGACAAATTTGTTATACTAGAACTGACATGTGATTACATTTTCACGCAATTTGGGTGCATAGATCCTGAGAAATCAGTACCTAGAACAACCACCTCTGGCCATAATAACGGCCTTGATACGCGTGGGCATTGAGTCAAACAGAGCTTGGATGGCGTGTACAGGTACAGCTGCCCATGCAGCTTCAACACGATATCACAGTTCATCAAGAGTAGTGACTGGTGTATTGTGACGAGTCAGTTGCTCGGCCACCACTGACCAGACGTTTTCAATTGGTGAGAGATATGGAGAATGTGCTGGCCAGGGCAGCAGTCGAATATTTTCTGTATCCAGAAAGGCCCGTACAGGACCTGCAACATGCAGTCGTGCATTATCCTGCTGAAATGTAGGGTCTCGCAGGGATCGAATGAAGGGTAGAGCCACGGGTCGTAACACATCTGAAATGTAACGTCCACTGTTCAAAGTGCCGTCAATACGTACAAGAGGTGAGGGAGACGTGTAACCAATGGCACCCCATACCATCACGCCGGGTGATACGCCAGTATGGCGATGACGAATACACGCTTCCAATGTGCGTTTACCGCGGTGTCGCCAAACACGGATGCGACCACCATGATGCTATAAACAGAACCTGGATTCATCCGAAAAAATGACTTTTTGCCATTCGTGCACCCAGGTTCGTCGTTGAGTACACTATCGCAGGCGCTCCTGTCTGTGATGCAGCTTCAAGGGTAACCGCAGTCATGGTCTCCGAGCTGATAGTCCATGCTGCTGCAAACGTCGTCGAACTGTTCGTGCAGATGCTTGTTGTCTTGCAAACGTCCCCATCTGTTGACTCAGGGATCGAGACGTGGCTGCACGATCCGTTACAGCCATGCGGATAATATGCCTGTCATCTCGACTGCTAGTGATACGAGGCCGTTGGGATCCAGCACGGCGTTCCGTGTTACCCTCCTGAACCCACCGATTCCATATTCTGCCAACAGTCATTGGATCTCTACCAACGCGAACAGCAATGTCGTGATACGATAAATCGCTATCACGACAGGCTACAATCCGACGTTTATCAAAGTCGGAAACGTGATGGTACGCATTTCTCCTCCTTACACGAGGCATCACAACAACGCTTCACCAGGCAACGCTTGGCAAGTGCTGTTTGTGTATGAGAAATCGGTTGGAAACGTTCCTCATGTCAGCACGTTGTAGGTATCGCCACCGGCGCCAACCTTGTGTGAATGCTCTGAAAAGCTAATCATTTGCATATCACAGCATCTTCTTCCTGTCGGTTAAATTTCGCATCTGTAGCACGTCATCTTCGTGGTGTAGCAATTTTAATGGCCAGTAGTGTATAATCGAGTCGCCTCGTGGGCTACGATTCCACCACATTCAGAGTGAATGCACAATCAAGTTCGACCTCCTGCTGAAATCTCAAAGTAGCGAACATGGAGGGCATGGACAGGGACTGCGGATTGGTGGCGCTATATGGGAACGGGCCTGGCTAAGAGGCGAACCAAGATAGCCCGCGCTATCGTGATAAATAGCGTGTTCGGGTGGCGCATTGTGTAACGCAGCTGCCTAGTGAGCAGGAGATCCCGGGTTCGAATTCCAGTCCAGCAGACTGTTTCATTCGGTGCCCATGACTCCGCAAAGACCCGATGCAGCTGACATCATGAGTTCCTTTCCTTTCTCCCGCTCTCCCCCTCCATATTCAGTTTATACAATACGTATCACTGATATGGATTCTGCGTGGTGTCTGGTCTTTTGGACATGTCATCGAGAACAGACATTACGATTTCATATAATAGCTTTTTTATGTGCGACTTGAAACTTTAGGATCAAATGGTGCAGTCGTGAAGTGTGAACTTCCGTTGGTTTCACAAATTGACGTAAATTGGCGAGATGAAAAGTGTGTGCTGTTATGAGTGACGCCAGATTTCAGCGATCTTTCAGTAGACAAAACCTTAGATAAAGCCTGAATGGTCTTTGTTGAAAATATCGATGACATCTGTACCACAAATGGAAATTTGGAGAGAGCATCAATGAGAATGAGTAGTTTTATTTATCGTATGGCTTTACCAGTGCAAGTGCGGTGTTGATATCGTAAATTTACATAACATAACATATAAATACAAATATACATATACACACATACATAATAATACAAACAGAACAAACAACAGTCATCATTAAATCTGAGCAAAGTTGAAATATAACCACAGCTACAATTCGTCAAAAGGTTATGTCCAAATGTGACAGCCATTTAATGGCAGCAGGGCTGGCCTCCACGACGTCTTTCCAGTCACCACAGAATCTTCGCAGTGGGCAATCTTGCACTAGATGTTGTAATGTTTGTTCATCAGTTTCACAGTCACACATTGGGTTATCATTGGCGTCCCATTTGTACAGCATGGATTTAGTTCTCGCGTGTCCTGTTCTCACACGGCTAAGCTGGCACCAGATTTTACGAGGAAGCTGCATTCCTGGGAGTTGTTTGCTGGGGTCCTCTATATTGTGTCGGTTAATGTCACTATTGTTCCACTTGGTTTTCCAGGATTTGTGGCAGTCATAGGTATTTCCTTGAGCAAGTGTTCTGTCTTCCCATATTGGCGCTCTTGATTTGAGGCGATATCGACAGCGGTCATCTAGTACTTGGTGTATCGGTGGTACTCTTGCCTTATCTGCATGATTTATTTTTTGCCATGCCTGAATTGTTGCCTGCTGTATACGGATTTCAGGCGGAGAGATGTTTGAGAGGACATGAAGCCTTTCTAGAGGTGTTGACTTTAGTGTCCCTGTCATTGTCCTCATGGCTTCATTGACCTGGGCGTCAATCTTCTTTATATGGGCACTCCTACTCCACACAGGGGCACACTACTCTGCCGCGGAATAGACGTGTGATATTGCTGCAACACGGGCTGTGTCAGCAGCACGGCAGAAAGTTTACACAAACGGCAACCGAACTGGACGGAGAGTCCCTCACGGTCAACAGCAGCAAGTGCATCCTCAGCGAAGAATCCGTCTGAGCGCTAAGACAATTAATATCGGACCATCAGTCCATATTATGCAGTTAAACATCAGTCTCAAAATGAGTAGTAGTTTCCGAGGAATGGTCCTGGAAAATCAGTATGGAGACCTAACCAGGTTCTGATACCTTTGGCCAAGAAAAATGTTGTCGAAGCGGAGCTCACCGCTATTTTTGTCATTAACAGGCATTAAACCAACATCATTTCAATATTTTTGTCAATATTTTTCCAATATGCCTCTTCTCTGGAAATTCGTGTGAGACGAATTATGTACCAATGCAATTGATGTAGCACCTGTGTACCTTAGATTCAAGCACCGCAGAAACAAACACTCTTGTCTTACCTGATTCTGGATACACCAAAATGACACCTTTGTACAATGTAAGTGCATGCCTCATATTCCAAAAAGATTTAATCTGTGGTTGATAAAGTAACTTATCATTAGACCACTCCATAGGAATATAATGTTTGATCTTAGACAATACGGTATCTTCAGGCACAAGTTCGTCATTTAAATATGGGTTGGTTGGAAATTTTTTCGCTGTGTCCAACCTACTGGTATTTGCTGCAAAACAAATATCATCTGAGTAGTCAGTTTTTTGTCTTACCCTGTAGGCAAACGCGAAAGCAAATCTGTGTTTGCGTGTCGCGCTATGGACCTGAAGAGAATTCCATCATCGTAATACGACAGAAGTAGCGCCCAATGCTGCAGGTGCCGAGGTGTTCATATAGGAATAGTTTTTTCGCTCCAGATATAGCCTCTAAACGTTCATGGTCTGTGAAGAGGATGACTATATTTCCGTGAATATAATAATGAAATTTCTTGACCGTAAATATCATCGCGAGAGTCTCCTCCTCGATCTGACGGTAACTACCTTGTGCCACTATCAGAGTCTTTGAAGTGAACGCAATTGGCCGCTCAGAACAATCATGTCGATATGACAGAACTGTGCCTATGCCATAGTCTTAAGGGTCTGCAGCAACTGTATTTTGCTCAGATCGTATGCCGTAAGACATTTTACATTAAGCAAACATTGTTTTAATTTGTTAAATGCGTGTTGAAATTCACTTTTCCAGTTCAATTTAGTGCCTCTTCGTCGCAAGAATTTGTGCAGCGGTTCACTGAAGGAAAGTGCATGTGGAGAAACTTCCGATGATAATTTATTTGTCCAGATACAGTACTTAATTTCTTGACGTCCTTGGGAGCCGAAAGGTTTTTAATGGCCTCTGCGTGTTGCGGCGTTAGCTTTATTCCGTATGCAGCCAGTATGTGCCCCAAGTATTGCACTTGACACTGACAGAACATGCACATGTCTTTGTTGCATTTCAAATTTGCCACTTGTTGAATTCTGAAACCAAATTCCAAATTCTGTAGAAGGTCCTGTGCAGTTGTGCCTGAGACAGTTATGTCATCAAGGTGGTTCACATCGTGTGGAGCTTTGCGAATTAATTGTTCTAACTTCAACTAGGACAAACTCGGTGCGCTGGGTATTCCAGAGGATAACGTTTCCTAGCGGTAGAAGCCAAATGGAGTATTTATTTGGTGTCGTCCAAAGAGTGAGATCCAGCTTACAATTGGTACCTCACGACGGCACCACATACTACAGACAGTCGCTGTCATAAGCAGCCACAAATGAGAATCGTCTGCGAAGAGATGTCCTCAAGAGGTTCCACACGCCGCTGCAGACGGAGGATTACTTACATCAGAACACAGCGCCGCTCACCCCACTCTGTGTTCGTCGATTAAGCGAGCAGCACTAGCGTGGACCAGATCCGGCAGTACTTGCATTATTAGTCAGAAATGTATAGCAGAGTTTAAAGTTAATTTTATACTCATGTGTAACTGTTCTTCGGTATAAATCAAGTTATTTTAAATATAAACAATGTCCTTGTATTTGGCGACAGAAACAGCAAGAAATATCTTGTGTCATTAAGTGGGCATGGATTGCGTCCAAGTTCAATATTAGAGATTAAACTGTGTTACTCAAGTTACTAGTACTTTTGTGTGTGTTGTAACAATCGCTCGACCTCCTCCTGAAGTAAATCTAGGCTTGCTATAGTATACAGAATTTATCGCCATAAATCTCTGTGTCTTCGTCCAAAGGATCCAGCCTGTCAGAGTACACACCACTAGCCGATTTTAACATTATTTCTTTCGGGTTGGGAATAGGATATGAATCAATAATAGACTGAAGATCAATCATCGCTTTGATATCTCCACAGAGGCTAATGGAGTCGTTCAGTTTCTATACAACTGCGGTCGGCGTTGCCAATTGGCTGCTGGTTACTACTTCGATAACCTCATTCTGTTTAGACAGCCGAGTTGCTGCTTTACTTTACCTGTGAATTTCGCACAACATTCGGTATCAGCGTAATGTGTGCCTTGTAACAGTTGACACTGCTTATTGCTTCGGGAAAAATATAAAATTTTTGTAACAGCTGATTTAATTTTCCTTTAGGAATATCAGTTTGAATTTGGTCCTCTCCGTCGTGAATGGTGAACCCGAAAGCATTGAAGAGATCCAGCCCTAATTTGTTGCTTTATTTGCATGTTCAACAACAAATTTAGCCTGTTTCGTAAACTGTTTATACGTCATATCTGTAGAAAATTATCTTTCACTGGAATTTCCTAATTTCTATAACTGACTCTGAAAGTCCGTAAACTTTGCCATTTCTAATTTCAGTATGCCTCCAGATTAACAATTGGTATTGACTACCCTGTGTGACTCTGAAACTTTTTTGAAAGATTTTTGAAAATTGATTAGCACTTTGTTAACTCAAAGAGTTTTAGATAATAATTTGTTATTGCCAGAAAACATGCAGTTTACGTGACGTTTAGACCGTGCAAGTTTCTGAATACACGTATGTTCGTTATGAACAATACTTGATTTTTTATTATTGATCATTGTGATGTGCTTGAGAGTCTGCTGTTTTTGTAGCTTGTGCTCCATTTTGCACATATCTGCCTTATGTCCTGCCTTTCTACAGTAATTACAATCTGCGTTTCGATAGAAACAATCGTCTGTTTTTGTGGTTTACGCCACAGTGTGAACAAGTTTCTGAACTTGTTTACTGATTGTTTCAGTCGAGTAGTGTGTGAGTTCTGAGACTTCCGGGTCTGGCCCTCTGTTTTCTTGGCCTTGTCGGCTGTTAACATGTACTGAAACACTGTATTGCTTCCGCACATACATGAATTTGTTCGTGCGAGACAGCCTTCTAAATACGGGTCTGTTAGACATACTGGGCCCCTATTTAATTTATTGTCTGTATAAGGCATGATAAGCATGTCGCGAATTAGTCTGCATACGATTTCTGACATTGATCATTTTCACAACGAAATTTACATTCCCGACTCAATCTCTGTAATTCGGCCATCCGCTCTTTAGATGTTTTATTTGACATTTTGAAATACAGAGAATAATGTTTGTCTGGCGTTCAAAACCGCTCAAACGTGTGTGAATTACTAAGGGACCAAATTGCTGAGGTAATCGGTCCCTAGACCTACACATTACTTAAAATAACTCATGCTAAGAACAACATACACACACTCATGCCCCAGGGAGGACTCGAACGCAATCCGTGAGATGGCGCCTCAGACCGGGTGGCCACTCCGTGAGACTTTGTCTGGCAGCAGCAACATGAACTTGAGAGTCGAAATATTTCGCAAGCTTCCTTTAATGTCAGAAGTCACTGGTTCACAAGTAGGTGACAATTTCTGAAGAAGTTGAAATACAGTGGGACTTGCATATGCTAATAAAAATTATCTTCTTTCCATATCACCTGATATCTGATGCGCAGCATAACGTTGCTCTAGTTTCTGGATACATTTGTTCCAGGATTCCACTTTTCGATCGACGGCCGGAAGGGGTGGTGGCGGAAATTTGAGTTTTCAGTGGCTGTCACTGTTGACCGTCGGTCTTGCTTTCTTCACGTCGGGCAAGAGCGCCACCAAGAGATTCTGGGTGGTTGGCAGTTGTTGCAATAATTTTGGACGGGTTGCAGGACGAATTTCAGTCTGGCATGTCTGAAAATCATGCTCGGAAAAGTTTACAAAGTTCGCAAAAATATTCTTGGAAAGGAAACGGATTAACGATACTGTAAACGAACAGGCATACACTAAAGCCATGCAGTGTTACCGCAAAGTTCAATAAAATTCTTGACCTGCCTAGTTTTTACTCTCTTTTTCACGTCGCTCTATGTTTGTGAGAATGATGTGCACTGACTCGTTGTCAAAATTTTCCGGTTTCTTCTTTCTCGTCTTCAGATGTTGAGAATAGGCCAAAATTGCCGACAACCTCTAAAGTTTTTCCACGATATCAAAATTGTTATCGATTTTTTAAATCTTCCCTCACCACCTAAAGGTTGTGAATGTAGTAACTGAATGCTACTATTGATTCAGCCCTAACATTCAGAGTAGCAGAAAACCGACGTAGCTCATTAAAGATAGCCATTGTTCACTTACTCCTTAACACTTGTTTAACAAGGTGGCGCTAACAAATGTGACAAGACGATAAGAAAAAACCAATAACATATTTTAAGAGTATTTTAAAAAATGCTTATTAACTTTTGTACTGTTTAATGGGTAGCACTGACTGTCCTGAACCTAGTACAGTCAAGCACACACGCAATTATTGATCCTAATTCCCTCTAAATAGCGACTACTAAGTCGGAAGGTAGTCTTCAGAGCACTGTACTGAGCTGACTGCTGGCATTGATTGGACCTGTCTAGCCGCTGGTTCGTAACTGAGTATCCGCGACGCAGCGTGTTTCTTAGTTGTCGGTGGAAAGTTTTTATTGTCCGCCATTACAAGACGGAAGCGATGTAGCCTGTGGTTGACAGCACTCCCTATGGCGTCTGTCTGCACTTTTTTTTTTCAATTTATTGGATTTCGGTACGCTCCCATCTTAACAGTGAAAAGTCAGTTATGACGATACGAATATAAGGACAACGCACCATCAGGTACTCGGGCAAGGAGAATCTACGAACCGACCGGAAATCGAACCCGGTCCCCTTCGGTTAGCAATTTGCCGCACTGACCGCGCAGCTCCCAAGGCGGACGTCCTCACTTTCGGCGGATGCGCTGCGGAAGGAAATAGTGTGGAAGCAGGAAGAAGTCCGCATTTATAAGCTCCATTTAGAAGCTGCAGCATGGGACTGACAAGGGAACCTCCCTATCGCACCCCCCTCAGATTTAGTTATAAGATGGCACAGCGGATAGGGCTTGAAAAACTGAACACAGATCAGTCGAGAAAACAGGAAGAAGTTGTGTGTAACTATGAAAAAATAAGCAAAATATACAAACTGAGTAGTTCATGTCCACAATAGGCAACATCAAGGACATTTTCAGCGCAGGAGCGCCGTGGTCCCGTGGTTAGCGTGAGTAGCTACGGAACGAGAGGTCCTTGGTTAAAGTCTTCCCTCAAGTCAAATATTTATTTTCGCAAAGTTATGATCCGTCCATTCGTTCATTGACGTCTCTGTTCACTGTAATAAGTTTAGTGTCTGTGTTTTGCGACTGCACCGCAAAACCGTGCGATTAGTAGACGAAAGGGCGTGCCTCTCCAATGGGAACCGAAAACATTTGATCGCAAGGTCATAGGTCAACCGATTCCTCCACAGGAAAACACGTCTGATATATTCTATACCACACTGGTGACGGCATGTGCGTCACATGACAGGAATATGTTGTCGACCCACCTAACCTGTACACTTGGCGAATGGGTAAAAAGATTCTTCTACCTTGCCCGATTTAGGTTCTCTTGTGGGTGTGATAATCACTCCCAAAAAAGTGATGAAAACATAAGAGTCTGTCACATAAACTGTAACAAATGAATGCAACAGTTTCACAGTCGCACAGTTTTACCTGTGGTCTGACAAAACATATGTTTTTAACGGTTTCAAATTTTTCCGTGTGTAGACCGTCAAATCATGCATATGTCCAACCAAAACTGAACATGTCCTGGAACTTTGGAGAGCGAAGTTGATTATACAAAAATTAAAGTTTTCACACAATGGAGGACTTGAACCATGGACCTCTCATTTTGCAGTCGCTCACGCTAACCACGGGATCACGGCGTTCCCGGACTCGAACCTTCCTTGGTGTTTACATATCTTGCGCATGGACTACTCAGTTTCTATATTTTGCTTATTTTTTCATAGTTCCACACAACTTCTTCCTGTTTTCTCGATTGATCTGTGTTCAGTTTCTCAAGGCCTATCCACTGTGCCAACTTATAACTAAATCTGAGGGGGGTGCGATGGGGAGGTTCCCTTGTGAGAAGCGCCAGCCGAGTGTTTATGCCTGTGTGACGGCGGCCTTCCAGGTAATTATTGCGTACCTCTTACCTGGTACACAACAAGCTTCAGTACTGAATCGATCATAGAACGCATGCTGCTTTCACCTATGACTTGCCCCAAAGACTTTGAAACTACAGACAAGTATGTCGTCTCTGCATTCGATGATTCTGTTCAAGCAGCCATCCAGCAAAGCTAACAGGTTAAATACCTAAATTAGATTGTTTATGGCTGACTTGCTTGGCAGTATATGATTCGTACCCTGCAATACTCCATCAGAATTCTGGAAAGATGTTGAAGGATTTTAAGATTTCTTAACCACACAAACAACTCGGGCTATTATAGGCTGTCAAAAATGGTTGTGATTTCGACCATGAGAGGAAATGCATACCATCTGTTCCAGCGTAACGTCAAGCACCTGCACATCGGGCAAGTACGGAAGAGCGGAGTGGGCTGTGAGATAACGCTGACGGACCCCTCTCTAGGACGACACCGAGACAGGAGCGGCCTCTACACGAAGAGAATATAAGCGCCGCGCCGCCTAGCCGCAGCCTCCCACTTGTCTCTCCCATCCTTTCCTACCCCCGTCCGCTGCCACGCCTGTACTACTGCATCCCACCCGCTCTCCATCTTACCACACTCCATATCCTCGCCCAAGGTGGCTTCCGTTAACTCCCCCTCCCTGATGATGCCCTCGTCCCCTCCATCTACCCCTCCTACCATCTTTGATCCTCCCCTTCCTCCTCCTGTGTTTTTTTTTCTCCAGGGCCCCCTCTTTTCCCCTCTCTCCCTCCTAACTTCCTCCCCTCTCCTCTCTCCCTCTCCTTCCCCCCTTCCCAGGCTTCCACACCCCCCATACTCTCTCCCCCCTCCCTTTCTTCTCTCCCACTATCATCCTCCCCTCCTCCCTCCTACCCACCCCTCTTCCCTATGGCAGGACCCCGACTTTTTCGTGCAAACACTATGTTTTAGTGCGCCGAAGTTCGTCGCCACTGTAGTAGTGTTTCTCTTCCCATCAGTTCATCAGTGTCTCTCCTTCAGTAATCCTTTATTTTAATATTTATGTCTCCTGTTTTTATCCTCCATGTATGTTTGTTTTTATGTCTTCCTGTTTAATCTATGTTTTTCTATGGCCAAAGGGCGGCATAGATAGGCCGCTGCCGGCCTACCTTTCTGTAAAGGTTTGAAAATAACAATAAAGAAAAAAAATATCCGCGGCCCGAGTTCATGTCAGGCCGACCTACGAACGCTACGGAAGTGACTTACAAACTGTATTGGTTCACTTGTATTACGATTTATATATACTGAAGAGCTTGCTTATGTTTGTATGTCGCCCCTTGCTTGCGACACGTCTATATCTGACAAAGTTAAGTATTGTAATCATTTCGTTTTGTAATAAACTCCATTAATACGATTTGCTTGAATTGTTGTCTAGCGATCCGAGAAAGCAGCTTTCCTAGGCACCCTATATTGCACGAGTGGGCAGAGCACAATACAATCCACCGGCTGCACAGACCTAATTACTGCAACCTCAATCATTGCTGTCGGAAGTGAAATTGCCAGTGACATTCTCTGTGTGCCTGCGACCACTTATGACTTTGGCAACGGTACTCGTGATACATATATTAAGAAGGGTCATTGTCACCATATTTATAGTACGATATCTGATCAGAAAGGCCTGGACACCCTAATGTAATGCGGAAGAGACCCCCTAGATGTCCGAGACACTAACCGACCAGCATAAAAGCAGACGGGGCCAATTGTATAGTCAGCAGAAAAGTCGTAACAGCAGAATGAGTCGGTCAGGGGAGCTCACTGACTTCGAACGCGGACTAGTCACTGGATGTCATCTGCGCAACAGATCCATCAGAGACATTTGAACCAGTCTTAACCAGCGCAAGTCGACTGTTGGGGATGTGTTTCTGAAGTGGAAAAGCGAAAGAACAGCCACAGCTAAACAAGACGAGGCGGACTTTACGGACAGGGATCGTCGTGCATTGCAAGATGTGGTTGTAAAAAGTCGCATGAACTCAGCGGAAAGAATCACTCTTGAGTTCCCGGGATGGTTCCTTTGAAAGGGCACGGCCGATTTCCTTCCCCACCCTTCCCTAATCCGATAGGACCGATGACCTCGCTGTTTGGTCCCCTCCCTCAAATCAACCCACCAGCCAATCAACTTATGAGTTCTTAGGTGCTATCAGCAGTCCACCTATCTCAGGTACTGCGCTTATAAAGTTGAAAATTATAGTGTACAATGGTCGAGCAGCTTCCCACAACCCACGTATTTCTTTAATTAATACTAAGCGCTGCCCCAGATGGTGTCAGAGCGACGCATGAGTTACAGTGACGAATAGCGCTATACCCTGTGTTAATTCGCTGGAAGAATTTGGGACTATCAAATGTGTGGAGAACGTTGTCTATCATTACATGTAGTGCCAGGAGTCAAGGACGGAAGAGGTAGCTTTACTGTATGTCGGTGTTTTTCGTGATTAGGGTCTACATCCTTCATTGCTCTTAAGGAAGCGTTAATTGAGAAAGGATACGAGCACATTTTAAAGAATTGTGCACTGCGTACAGTAGAGGAACAGTTCTAAGACGATGACTGTTTGTATCAGCATGACAGAGCACCCTGTCGTAAAGCAGCTTCTGTGAGGCACCGGTTTTTGGACAATAACATTTCTGAAATTGACCGGCCTGCGCAGACTCCCAACTTAAACCCAAATGCAGCACCAGAAAGAATACCAAATAACGAAATTTTATTTATTGTTGGTGTAGTGTATATTAGGGAGAGTACATTATTAAATTTTTTGTGAAAGGGCATACAGGTTGCGCCTTTAATTACATAGAGCTGTCTCTCCACAGCAACAACAATGGGTCTGATCTACATGTCTACTGACTCGCATTGAACGTGGGTGACAAATACGAGTATGTCATTCCATGCTATTTCCATTCTACACAGAGTTCACCAATTGCAGTGGCTAACCAGTGGTGATGTGTCATTCCCTCAACAATCCACGTCTATATGTTTGGTGTGGGTGACGATCCGGAGGAAGTGCTGGCGAGACATATCAGGATAGCACAGGTAGAATGCCTCCTTGCATTATCTTGTTGAAAGACAACATCATGGCGACCTTGAAGACAGGACACAGCCACTGGCCTTAACACGTCGGACCGGTAACCTCTGCTGTCCAGATAACCGGCTTTGTGAACCAGAGCATATTGTGTTGTGGATCCCATGGTACACCATACCAACACGCAAGGTGTTGGGCCATTAAGACGATGACGGATACAGCATGGGAATGGTTTTCTACTTGGAGTTTCCACACACGGATACGTCCAGATTGACGGTGTACGTGGATTCGTGAGTCGTCTGTAGAGACTACGCGGTGCTACTCCTCTGTCCAGTTTTGTTGGACGCACCACTGTCAGAGATAATTAAGGATACGAATGTAATGTATCTATTGATGAACAAATGGACACTGTGGAGGGGGGGGGGGTGGGAGGGAGAGAGAACCAAGCAATAGAATGTATATGTTAGTAATAGGCAGCCATACAAATCGTTGTTTGGAAAATAAAAGCAACTGCTGTGTCTGCATTTGTAGGTGGCAGATACGAAGTAAATCGTTACACTACAAATACAAAGACGTGCAGTTACGTGGATAAAACTGACACACCTTTATCTACAATATTTACAGGCAGCTAAGCTGGCAAGATAAATTGTTAACTGATTCTGTTGAATTTGCAGTCCTTTATCTCAGAATTCTGTCTTTACTGCTGAGTGGTCGCTAGAAACTAACGAGTGTGGCGCTGGTGTCAATGGCGTACCTTCGGCGTGACTTTTTGGTGTCCGCTGCTGGATTTCTCTGTAAGTCGACTTATAATTCTACAAAGAGACGCGGAAGGATGCAGTTTGCACCGCTGTGTGCATGGTCATTTAAGGCGACCGCCATATGCATGTTTAGCGTCACTGGTCGGACATTCGGCGAATGACGAAGGATCTGGAGCGAGCACGGCTTCCGCTGGTGGACAGCCTGGAGTTATATGTGGAGTGGCGTGCCGGCAGCACGTGCGTGGACGTACGACAGTTGCCGATCCCGCAGCAGCCGTAATTATTTCAAATCTACAAACAGAGTTTGGGAGCGAAATGGTTGGCTGGAGGTAATTAGCCGAGCACTTGATACAGTCCCTTCTTCCACATTACGTAGTCTTTATGAATAATATCACTCGCAGTGTATGCGTTTTGAATTTCATAGCTTCGTAGCTGAATTTGCTTTCGCGGGGGAAGAGGTGGCCTTAAACGGACAAGATCCTTCTTAGGGGGAGGATCTCGTCGAAAAACATCAAAACTGGGTGAGGTAGTACCTGGCAGTAGGTGGCAGCATAATGCACCTAATATGAAAAACGTATGTTTTTTGGGGTGTCCGGAGACTTTTGATCACATAGTGTATATTTTTTACTGTCGTTTCTTGTTAAAAGTCCGCAGCTCGTGGTCGTGCGGTAGCGTTCTCGCTTCCCGCGCCCGGGTTCGATTCCCGGCGGGGTCAGGGATTATCTCTGCCTCGTGATGACTGGGTGTTGTGTGATGTCCTTAGGTTAGTTAGGTTTAAGTAGTTCTAAGTTCTAGAGGACTGATGACCATAGATGTTAAGTCCCATAGTGCTCAGAGCCATTTGAACCATGTTTTGTTAACAAATACAACTTATTCCCAATAATTAGCAGCTTTTACTCAGCTAACGCTAGGCAGAAAGCTAATCTGCATTTGGGCCGCACTTCCTTGACTCCTGTGCAGACAGGCGTTCAGTATACTGCTACATCTATTTTCAATAAGCTCAAAAATGGTTCAAATGGCTCTCAGAACTATGGGACTTAATTTCTGAGGTGATCAGTCCCCTAGAACTTAGAACTACGTAAACCTAACTAACCTAAGGACATCACACACATCCATGCCCGAGGTAGGATTCGAACCTGCGACCGTAACGGTCGCTCGGTTCCAGACTGTAGCGCCTAGAACCGCTCGGCCACCACGGCCGGCTGAAATAGATGAAAATCGGATGGTGCCGAGTCGGGACTGTGCAGTGGATGATAGATGTCAGTAAGCCAATGGTGTCGGATTATTGCAGATGTCGCAGCGCTCGTACACTATGTGATCAAAAGTATCCGGACATTCCCAAAAACATAAGGTTTCCATATTAGGTGCATTGTGCTGCCACCTACCGCCAGGTGCTCCATATCAGCTACCTCAATAGTCATTAGACATGGTGAGACAGCGGAATGGTGCGCTCCGCGGAACTTAAGGACTTCGGACGTGGTCAGGTGACTGGGTGTGCCGGCCGAAGTGGCCGTGCGGTTAAAGGCGCTGCAGTCTCGAACCGCAAGACCGCTACGGTTGAAGGTTCGAATCCTGCCTCGGGCATGGATGTTTGTGATGTCCTTAGGTTAGTTAGGTTTAACTACTTCTAAGTTCTAGTGGACTAATGACCTCAGCAGTTGAGTCCCATAGTGCTCATAGCCATTTGAACCATTTTTTTGACTGGGTGTTCCTTGTGTCATACGTCTGTATCCGAGATTTCCACACTCCTAAACATTCCTAGGTCCGCTGTTTCCGATGTGATAGTGAAGTGGAAAAAGTGAAGGGAAAAATACAGCACAATAGCGTACAGGCCGACCTCGGTTGTTGACTGACAGAGACCGCCGACAGTTGAAGAGAGTCGTAATGTGTAATAGGCAGACATCTACCCAGACCAACACACAGAAATTCCTAACTGCATCAGGATCCACTGCATGTACTATGACAGTTAGGCGAGAGGTGAGAAAACTTAGATTTCTTGAAGAGACACACATCACGCCGGTAAATGCCAAACGACGCCTCGGTTGGTGTAAGGAGCGTAAACATTGGACGATTGAACAGTGGAAAAACGTTGTGTGGAGTGACAAATCACGATACATAATGTGGCGATCCGATGGCAGGGAGTGGGTATGGCTAATGCCCGGTGAACGTCATCTGCCAGCATTTGTAGTGCCAACAGCAAAATTGGGAGGCGGAGGTGTTATAGTGTCGTCGTGTTTTTCACGGAGGGGGCTTACACCCAATGTTGTTCAGCGTGGCACTATCACAGCCAGGCCTACATTGAGGTTTAAGCACCTTCTTGCTTCCCACTGTTGAAGAGCAATTCGGGGATGGCTATTGCATCTTTCAACACGATCGAGCACTTGTACATAATACAGGGCCTGTGGCGGAGTGGTTACACGATAATAACATCCCTGTAATGTACTGGCTTGCACAGAGTCTTGACCTGAATCCTACAGAACATCTTTGGGATGTTTTGGAACGCCGACTTCGCGCCAGGCCTCACCGACCGACATCGATACCTCTCCTCAGTGCAGCTCTCCGTGAAGAATGGGCTGCCATTCCCCAAGAAACCTTCCAGCACCTGATTGAACGTATGCCTGCGAGAGTGGAAGCTGTCATCAAGGATAATGGTGGTCCAACACCGTACTGGATACCACCATTACCGATGGAGGGCGCCTCGAACTTGTAAGTCATTTTGAACAAGGTGTTCACATAATTTTGATCACATAGTGTATGTACTCTGGTACTGTCATGCCAACGAAGAAGGTGCTCCATGCTTGGACTAGCTCTTCGAATTCGTGTTTCAGTTTTCTGATTATCTTGCAGTACTTGGCAGAGTTCATGATTATGTCTTTAAGCATGAATGCCAAATACACCACACCGTGAACATCCCAGAACGATGTGAGCATGACTTTGCCTGCTGATAGCATGGTCTTGAAATTTCTTTGGCATCGATGGTCTTTCGTCTCGAAACTTCATTAACGCTCTCTTCCTTTCGGCGTCAAATAGTAACCCAGCTTCCATCACCTGTCACACTTTTGTTAAGGAACCCATTACTCTCACGCTCGAAACGCAAAAGAATTTGTTGACAAATGTCCAATAACTTCTGTTTCCTGTCAGGAGTGAGCATTCGAGAAACCCACCATGCTCACGGTTCCCTGTACGGCCGTTCTGCAATGACGGCCTGTAAACGCTCTTGTGATAGATCACACTTACCTGAGACCTGTATCTGTATTATCCAATGGTTTTCTCTGATGGGTTCAACAGTCCGGTTCTGATGAGTCTCATTGGTTACCGTACGCGGTCGTCCACTCCAAGCTCTGTCACACTCGTTGACGTTAACACAAACGTTTCCTTCATTACGAGCACGAGCAACCGAACCTCGCACATTTCTGACGTCGATACACTCATCAACCTGCACAGCTTTCATTATTGTAGGGATTTCAGTTGGAGGTACGCTTTCTGCGGCCAGAAACTTGATTACAACACGCTGTTTCTCGAGCACCGATATAGCTACGTTACACACCGTCGTGTTACACGCTAGAAGTCAGAACGCTCTATCGGCAGAAGGTTGCAACCTGAGTCAGCGAATCGGAAAAGTCGGCCAAGTAATATGCATCACATGTAATACCTCAACCTATGTTAAGAACAGGATAAAATATTCGGAGGCAACACTTTTCAGCCTCGTACATCAGTAAGTCATGTTCTGCTTGTTCACACAGTAAACATCATTCATCGTGATCTCAGTGTTTAGCCTCAAATTCATGCCAGAACTGTAGAAATGACACGCCCAATGCTAGTATTACCAGATATTTTACCACGTCAGAAGTGCTTTTTAGACTCATGACGTCTATCGGTCACCTCGTTTCGAGCAGGATAATGATGCATCATACACATATACACACATGCATCATGCACACATGAGAATCTGGAGAAAGGCTGAGATCAGAAAAATAGTTCTTAGTTAAGAATCCTACGACGACCAGTCCAGGTCTGGATCGATACTACAATGTTAGTCTCATTGACAGATTGGGAAACATTCCTCCCGTTTAGACATTCCAAAGTTGACATCTCACAGCCATTTGTTCTCGTTCGAAAGGTGCTCGGTTTCCATGGAAAGTCATTTCACGGTTCCAATAATCAACAAACACATAATAATTTTTATAGTGCTGCACCCAAACACCTAAAAAATGTATAGACTGAATCTCTTTAATCAGAAGAAAACAGGCTAACCACTCGTGTACCGAGGAATCATACTGATTAAAGCATTCCACCAGTCGAGAATTTACGTGTATTCCGTCATTTTGCCCGGGTTCAGGATGCCCCTTGAGTTTATCTTGGGAAAATTCACTGTTAATTTGCTACTTTTCCCTACGCCACTGTCTGTCTTTTAAAGAATGGATTCTTCTTCTTCTTTCCAAGGAGTCTGACTCTCTTCGAACAGCAGTCTCTTTTACTCTACTTCACAGTATCTTATATCTGTTGCATCACGTTTAGCCACTCAAGGTGCTCACAACTCTTTTGTGAGTAGGTGGGTTGCTAGCACGAGGCCTCAAACTATTTGTAGTTCTTCTTCCTTTCTTCTACTGCATTCTTACTCTCTGACTATACCTTTTCTCAGTCTTGGCTTGTCGGACAGATTCCCTCTTCGCAAGCTGACTTGTTTGTAGGACATTGATTATGACTGTTCCCACTTTGTTTATTTATTTTACAGGAATTATTTCGGTTATCTCATTTTTTGGACTCTATATCCGGACCTGACCCGCACTCCTTCAATTGTTTTACATAAATGCCGACCGTTCAGGGAAGGTCGCTTAGTACTCAGCCCCGTAGCCAGTGCAAGTGAGGGGTCGTCACGTGCCCGGACATTGGTTGCTCCCGACTATGCAGGAAACAGATTATTGATGCCCGAAGTGTTATTTAACCAAGGGTCTAGAGGGGTAGCTGCTTGTCCGATTGGGAGCACAAGCAATAAGAGCAATGGCCATCAAGACAAGTGGCCATTCGTTTTGCAGGCTTGCTCCCGTGGGACAGAAGAAGAAGCCTTTTTAATCTTTCTCTTTGGCCAGATATTGTGAAACCTACATCATTTTTCCTTTTCTGGTGTTCTGTGTCTTAGTAGTAAGACGCTGTTATAAAAAACATTAGTTCCTCAAACAGTCTCCGCAATTTGTAAGTAAAACAAGGAAAATAAAGATTAATAAGACACAAAATTATAAAACCAATCGTATAATATCAGTTCCGACGTTAACAGACGACATCGTGCCTTCGCCTGTCGTCAATAACGAATCATTTTTCTCACAAATCCTTGGCGGTCAAGTTCTGTTCCATTACCGGTACAGATGAAAGACGCTGTTTTAAATGTGTCGTGGAATATTTCGACGTTGCGTTCTGTTCCGTTCCGTGACGTCCAATTTGAATCGGATTTTAAACAATGTTCTACACTCGTTCTTCCTTCCATTCCTCTAATTATCCATTGTAACACAAATATAATGCGGCAATAGCCCTTATATCTCTCACCTATACTATGCCGCTACGCAACTGATGTAGCACATGAACAGGTAGTATGAATCAGTCTTCAGATTAAACTTAACTTGACTGCAGTTAAGGCAGGCTAGACTTGCAACCTCATCCTGTCACTAAAATCACAACCTCTACAACTTAAAAGTCTCCAGTTCCTTCACATCACATTGGCTGTTGTTATTATTGTTATTATTATTGTAATTGTTATTATAAGCAGTAACATTTGCCGTGATACGAAGATTCTTAAAAATGGTTCAAATCGCTCTGAGCACTAACTCCTGAGGTCATCAGTCCCCTAGAACTTAGAACTACTTAAACCTAACTAACCTAAGGACACCACACACATCCATGCACGAGGCAGGATTCGAACCTGCGACCGTAGCAGTCGCGCGGTTCCAGACTGTAGCGCCTAGAACCGCTCGGCCACTCTGGCCGGCGAAGATTCTTATTTGCCACCACTATGCCGACTGGACATGTAGCATTCAAGCAAATAAGGTATTTGTAGATATACAGGGTGTAACAGGAATAAGTGGTACCTTAATATGTACACACACCAGTGCATTGGTTGTTTTCTCTCTGTATCGAATAGTCTTCCGACAAACATTACGACCTGATTTTTCTGTATGGTCACAACTACACCACCAACTAAACTAAGCCTGTCAGTATACACAAACTGTTTTGCGTCCACATGTCTGCCCACAGAAAATAAGCATTAATGGCTTGTTCTTGTCAAATGAACTTCAACGTATTATGCAGCCAAAAGCATTCAACTTGTAGTTGCTATAATTATTTGTCTGCAGATAATGTAAATATTCTGATGTAATGTTGTGCAATACACTGCCACCATTATAAATATCTGTACTTTCACCTATTACACCATTTTCCAGGATGAATGGTCAGTCTTCAAGGATATTACAGGAACGCTCATTTGAAACAAAAACTTCATATAGATATATTCCGAATATAATGCATTTAATGTCACTGTTGTAAATTTTTCTTGTGTTGTTGTTGTTGTTGTTGTTGTTGTTGTGGCCTTCAGTCCTGAGACTGGTTTGATGCAGCTCTCCATGCTATTCTGTCCTGTGCAAGCTTCTTCATCTCCCAGTACCTACTGCAGTCTACATCCTTCTGAATCTGCTTAGTGTATTCATCTCTTGGTCTCCCTCTACGATTTTTACCCTCCACGTGGCCCTCCAATACTAAATTGGTGATCCCTCGGTGTCTCAGAACATGTCCTACCAACCGATCCCTTCTTCTAGTCAACTTGTGCCACAAACTCCTCTTCTCCCCAATTCTATTCAGTACCTCCTCATTAGTTATGTGATCTACCCATCTAATCTTCAGCATTCTTCTGTAGCACCACATTTCGAAAGCTTCTATTCTCTTCATGTCTAAGCTATTTATCGACCACGTTTCACTTTCGCCGGCCGCGGTGGTCTAACGGTTCTAGGCGCTCAGTCCGGAACCGCGCGACTGCTACGGTCGCAGGTTCGAATCCTGCCTCGGGCATGGATGTGTGTGATGTCCTTAGGTTAGTTAGGTTTAGGTAGTTCTACGTTCTAGGGGACTGATGACCACAGATGTTAAGTCCCATAGTGCTCAGAGCCATTTGAACCATTTTTTTTCACATCCATACATGGCTACACTCCATACAAATACTTTCAGAAACGACTTCCTGACATTTAAATCTATACTCGATGTTAACAATTTTTTCTTCTTCAAAAACGCTTTCCTTGCCATTGCCAGTCTACATTTTATATCCTCTCTACTTCGACCATCATTAGTTATTTTGCTTCCCAAATAGCAAAACTACTTCAAGTGTCTCATTTCCTAATCTAATTCCCTCAGCATCACCCGACTTAATTCGACTACATTCCATTATCCTCGTTTTGCTTTTGTTGATGTTCATCTTATACCCTCCTCTGAAGACACTGTCCATTCCGTTCAACTGCTCTTCCAAGTCCTTTGCTGTCTCTGACAGAATTACAATGTCATCGGCAAACCTCAAAGTTTTTATTTCTTCTCCATGGATTTTAATACCTACTCCAAACTTTTCTTTTGTTTCCTTTATTGATTGCTCAATATACAGATTGAATAACATCGGGGAGAGGCTACAACCCTGTCTCACTCCCTTCCCAACCACTGCTTCCCTTTCATACCCCTCGATTCTTATAACTGCCATCTGCTTTCTGTACAAATTGTAAATAGCCTTTCGCTCTCTGTATTTTACCCCTGCCACCTTCAGAATTTGAAAGAGAGTATTCCAATCGACATTGTCAAAAGCTTTCTCTAAGTCTACAAATGCTAGAAACGTAGGCTCGCCTTTCCTTAATCTTTCTTCTAAGATAAGTCGTAGGGTCAGTATTGCCTCACGTGTTCCAACATTTCTACGGAATCCAAACTGATCTTCCCCGAGGTCGGCTTCTATCAGATTTTCCATTCGCCTGTAAAGAATTCGCATTAGTATTTTGCAGCTGTGACTTATTAAACTGATAGTTCGCTAAGTTTCACATCTGCCAACACCTGCTTTCTTTGGTAATTACTATATTCTTCTTGAAGTCTGAGGGTATTTCGCCTGTCTCATACATCTTGCACACCAGATGGTAGAGTTTTTTCAGGACTGGCTCTCCCAAGGCTGTCAGTAGTTCTAATGGGATGTTGTCTACTCCGGGGCCTTGTTTCGACTTAGGTCTTTCAGTGCTCTGTCAAACTCTTCACGCAATATCACATCTCCCATTTCATCCTCATCTACATCCTCTTCCATTTCCATAATATTGTCCTCAAGTACATCGCCCTTGTATAGACTCTCTATATACTCCACCAAAGCTCTTGATATTCATACAAGTGGCGCCCTTTTCTCCTAAGGTCTCTTTAATTTTCCTGTAATCAATATCTATCTTACCCCTAGTGAGATAAGCCTCTACATCCTTACATTTGTCCTCTAGCCATTCCTGCTTAGCAATTTTGCACTTCCTGTCTATCTCATTTTTGAGACGTTTGTATTCCTTTTTGCCTGCTTCATTTACTGCATTTTTATATTTTCTCCTTTCATCAATTAGATTCAATATTTCTTCTGTTACCTAAGGGTTTCTACTAGCCCTCGTCTTTTTACTTATTTGATTCTCTGCTGCCTTCACTATTTCATCCCACAAAGCTACCCATTCTTCTTCTATTGTATTTCTTTCCCCCATTCCTATCAATTGTTCTCTTACGCTCTCCCTTAAACTTTGTACAACCTCTGGTTCTTTCAGTTTATCCAGGTCCCATCTCCTTAAATTCCCACCTTTTTGCAGTTTCTTCAGTTTTAATCTACAGTTCATAACCAATAGATTGTGGTCAGAGTCCACATCTGCCCCTGGAAATGTCTTACAATTTAAAACTTGGTTCCCAAATCTCTATCTTACCATTATATAATCTACCTGATACCTTTTAGTTTCTGCAAGGTTCTTCCGTGTATACAACCTTCTTTCATGATTCTTAAACCAAGGGTTCGCTATTATTAAGTTATGCTCTACCAGGCGGCTTCCTCTTTCATTTCTTAGCCCCAAGCCATATTCACCTACTATGTTTCCTTCTCTCCCTTTTCCTACTCTTGAATTCCAGTCACCCATGACTATTAAATTTTCGTCTCCCTTCACTACCTGAATAATTTCTTTTATCTCATCATACATTTCATCAATTTCTTCGTCATCTGCAGAGCTAGTTGGAATATAAACTTGTACTACTATGGTAGGCGTGGGCTTCGTGTCTATCTTGGCCACAATAATGCGTTCGCTATGCTGTTTGTAGTAGCTTACCCGTACTCCTATTTTTTTATTCATTATTAAACCTACTCCTGCATTACCCCTATTTCATTTTGTATTTATAACCCTGTATTCACCTGACCAAAAGTCTCATTCCTCCTGCCACCGAACTTCACTAATTTCCACTATATCTAACTATAACCTATCCATTTCCCTTTTTAAATTTTCTAGCCTACCTGCTCGATTAAGGGATCTGACATTCCATGCTCCGATCCGTAGAACGCAAGTTTTCTTTCTCCTGATAACAACGTCCTCTTGAGTACTCCCCGCCCGGAGATCCGAATGGGAGAATATTTTACCTCCGGAATATTTTACCCAAGAGGACGCCATCATCATTTAATCATACAGTAAAGCTGCATGCCCTCGGGAAAAATTACGGCTGTAGTTTCCCCTTGCTTTCAGCCGTTCGCAGTACCAGAACAGCAAGGCCATTTTGGTTAGTGTTACAAGGCCAGATCAGTCAATCATCCAGACTGTTGCCCCTGCAACTACTGAAAAGGCTGCTGTCCCTCTTCAGGAACCACACGTTTGTCTGGCCCAGGGTCGGCACGCGTGCGATGCTCCTGCACATGTGCAACTTTCGGGTCACAGCGTGCACGCCGCAGCTGTCAGCGTTCATGTAGTGCATGTTTCTAGGCACAGATGTCGCGTTGTCCACTTGCTGGGATACTCTGTACCGGCGCATTCTAGTGCTCTTTCCACAGCTTGCAAGCCAACCATGGGAAGGTATTACGCGTATTAAACATTTAAAATACTGTCACAGTCTACTCATTCATGATTTCAAATAACATTAAACTAATGCAAGGTTTCCTATAACTAATTCTCGGTGCCCTCAGTTACACCCACATAATTTCTGTCTCACTAACCTCTGAACAGAATGATAACCGCAGACCTCTCGATGATCACCTGTTATTTCAATACCACTATTGCTATATCTTTCATCAGTTCCGTCCGAAATCTGCATAATAACCGACAATTAGATGAATGTTATGTTTTATCGACTTCAGCTGAGCGTAGCCCTTCACACATTAAAAAAAAAAAAAGCTCCTAAATGTAAGTATACATTGGAACAATCGGTTTAATGACCAATTTTCCTGATAATAATGCAACATGGAGCAGAATGGGGCAATAATGCACAGTTAGTAAACAATAATTTTTAATAATGAAAGGAATAAATCCAAACACGTTTATCACTGGTCATGAGAAATGATATAGTTAATATCGGGCACAAAAGCACGGCTCATTGAGAAACGCAAGCAGTTTCGAAGATTTTCATCACTTAAGATTGAACGAAACCTCGATTTATTCATTTTCATCGCCGAGAAAAATCTTTCTCAAACATATGTCGACCCGAACATGGACGTAACTCCCGCGTCTTCTCGGTGCAGGAGTGGAAATTCTTGTTGTGAAAAGTTTTCGTAGAATTCTTTTGTACTTCGCACTGCAAATAACTTGTCCTTCAATCTTGTATTGCACTGTAGGTCGATCAGTTCCATCTGTAGATCATTCGGAGCATCTTCAACTGACGACGAGAACGGTCGAGCAAGGAGGCGAATGACAGGTGACAAACTCGTAACATTTGCAAATCGTACTCGAAATTGTTTCTTAATTTTTATAATTATTGACACGTATTCTTGAAATCTAGCACTTTCATGGACCAGTCCAAGAGTCGGGAAATGTGAAGTGTTTTCTGTCAATAGCGCAAGCTTCCTTTCAAAGGCATTTACTTTTTCCAACATGTCAGAAATTAAATTATTTTCACCTTGCAAACTGACGTTCAGACTGTTCATGTGAGACGTAATGTCCACGAGAAATGTAAGGTCTGATATCCAACAAGGGTCTTCCAACATAGGTTCACTTTTTCCCTTCTCATGTAAGAATGTTACTATGAACAAACGTAAATCAAAAAATATTTTCAGCATTTTACCTCGACTGAGCCAGCGTACTTCGTTATAGTAAGATATGTCGCCGTATTCCGCTCCTAATTCTTCCAAGAACCACCGGAACTGGCGATGCGTAAGCCCATGTGTCCTCAGATACTTTACAGTACGCACAACAATTTGTATGACGTTTGCTAACGTTACTGATTTTGCACAAAGCGCCTCTCGATGCAGAATGCAGTGAATTCCATACAACGTCTCGTCTGTGCGCCCTAGCTTTTTGCGCATCCGTGCTATGAGTCCTCTCTGATGGCCTTGTATTGATGGTGCTCCATCTGTGGTCACTGAGACTAACCGATTCCAGTCCATACCGACACCATCAATCGCTTGCTCGACAGCTTGGAGTAAGTCCGCACCTGTAGTAGTCCCTTTCAAAGGTACTAAGTCCAAAACGTCCTATGTTACACAAAGTGCGTTATCGACACTGCTGTGGCCTGTTGTGGGATTGTGAACCACTGAGGACTACGGCGGATATATACCGTATTCTGAATGGTTCGCAAGATACAAACACATTTAATGCCAGAGGCGGTGTCGCCAAACGTATTCGTCGTTTGGGTTCCTAAAATCGAACAACAGAGCAATGCAAAAACTGGACATGGGACTGTAGTAAGGATCGAGTCCGAGCGAAAATCTGTGTAGTCTCATGTGCTATCGTCTGCACTATGAGAACAACTGACACTAATTTTGTGGCGGGACGCTTAAATTTGCGCTCACAACGGCCTGATTGGCTAACTGCAATGCTAATGGACAGGGAAACGGCGCAACGTGCCGATTTTTTTTCTTGACAATTACTTCTCAGCACAAACTACGCTGCAACACCCTTACCACATTTTTAGCCTGTTTCCGACCACCTGTATATACACAGGGGGTATCAAAAAGAATCATCCGATTTGGCACGTCTACGTTTCTGACACTAATAAACATATACAATGAATTTTGTTTTTTGATGCAAGGGAAACTCAAAAAGTTTTCTTTTTCATACCATTTCATAGGTATTCAGTATGCCCCCATTCAGATGTACGGCATATGTCAATGCGGTATTCAAATTGGTACCACACTGAAGCGAGCATGTCTTGAGTTACAGCTTCCATAGCTGCTGTTATGCGACGTCTCAGTTCTTTCATTGTTGTTGGTAACGGAGGTGCATAAACATAGTCTTTTATAAACCCCCCTCCAAGTAATAATCATACAGTCAGGTCCGGTGACTTTGGAGGCCAGTAATGTAAGGCTGAATCACTTGGTTCAGTGCGACCGAACCATCGTTTGGTAATCCTTTGATTTGAAAATTCCCGCACTTCCAGATATCAGTGTGGCGGTGGCCCATCCTGTCGGTAAATAAAGTTGTTCGAATCAGACTCCAACTGCGGAAAAAGAAAGTTCTTAAGCATATCGAGATAATTATTTGCTTTCTGTAACAGTGTCCTCGTCAAAGAAAAATGGACCATACCATCTTTTCCTGTGAAACTGCACAAAACATAATAAATTTTGGAGAGTCCCTCTCATGTTGTAAAACTTCATGTGGTTGATCGTTACCCCATATTCTCACATTATTCCATTTAAATGGAATGTTGTCTCCTCCATTCTCCATCTTTCCAAGAACGAAATTATTGAACTCCTCACGTTGTTGTTTGTCATCTTCACGAAGACCTTGCAGCAGCTTAATTTTTTATGGTTTCATGCGTAAACGTCGACGCAACACACGCCAGATGGACATCGGAGGCATGTTGTGCTGTCGAGCTGCAAGGCGAAAAAATTTCTGCAGACTCCATGTGAAACTATGGCTGATGCGTTCGACTTCTGTGTCAGACACTCGGGAACGCCCCGGCGATTTGCCTTTACATAAAGAACCTGTTTCTCGTAATTGTTCATGCCTTCGTCTAATGCTCTATGCTGTAGGAGGATCCACACCACACCTAGTACAAAAGTCACGCTGAACAGTTATTACTGACCCGCACTGCGCAAAACGTAGAACACAAAACGCTTTCTGTTGCCCCGACACCATTTTTACTAGACCTGAAGAGGGCGCACATTGCTACTACCTAGCCAGAACCATGTAAGACTCCAGAGTTTGCTCTTTGCATCAGTACATTGTTCCCGCACATACCTCAAATAACATAACAGTTACGATTTTTTAAAATCTTATGATGCTTTTTGATACACCCTATATACACTACTGGCCAATAAAATTGCTACACCTAGAAGAAATGCAGATGATAAACGGATATTCATTGGACAAATATATTATGCTAGAAATGACATATGATTACATTTTCACGCAATTTGGGTGCATAGATCCTGAGAAATCAGTACCCAGGAACAACCACCTCTGGCCGTAATAACGGCCTTGATACGCCTGGGCATTGAGTCAAACAGAGCTTGGATGGCGAGTACAGGTACAGCTGCCCATGCAGCTTCAACACCATACCACAGTTCATCAAGAGAAGTGATTGGCGTATTGTGACGAACATGTTGCTCGGCCACCATTGACCAGACGTTTTCAATTGGTGAGAGATCTGGAGAATGTGGTGCTCAGGGCAGCAGTCACACATTTTCTGTATCCAGAAAGGCCATTACAGGACTTGCAACATGCGGTCGTGCATTATTCTGCTGAAATGTGGGGTTTCGCAGGGATCGAATGAAGGGTAGAGCCACGGGTCGTAACACATCTGAAATGTAACGTCCACTGTTCAAAGTGCCGTCAATGCGAACAAGAGGTGCCCGAGACGTGCAACCAATAGCACCCAATACCATCACGCCGGGTGATACGCCAGTATGGCGATGACGAATACACGCTTCCAATGTGCGTTCACCGCGATGTCGCCAAATACGGATGCGAGCATCATGATACTGTAAACAGAACCTGGATTCATCCGAAAAAATGACGTTTTGCGATTCGTGGACCCAGGTTCGTCGTTGTGTACACCATCGCAGGCACTCCTGTCTGTGATGCAGCGTCAAGGGTAACCGCAGCCATGGTCTCCGAGCTGATAGTCCATGCTGCTGCAAACGTCGTCGAACTGTTTGTGCAGATGGTTGTTGTCTTGCCAACGTCCCCATCTGTTAACTCAGGCATCGAGACGTGGCTGCACGATCCATTACAGCCATGCGGATAATATGCCTGTCATCTCGACTGCTAGTGATACGAGGCCGTTGGGATCCAGCACGGCGTTCCGTGTTACCCTCCTGAACCCACCGATTCCATATTCTGCTAACAGTCATTGGATCTCGGCCAACGCAAGCAGCAATGTCGCGATACGATAAACCGCAATCGCGATAGGCTACAATCCGACCTTTATCAAAGTCGGAAACGTGATGGTGCGCATTTGTCCTCCTTACACGAGGCATCACAACAACGTTTCACCAGGCAACGCTGGTCAACTGCTGTTTGTGTATGAGAAATCGGTTGGAAACTTTCCTCATGTCAGCACGTTGTAGGTGTCGCCACCGGCGCCAACCTTGTGTGAATGCTCTGAAAAGTTAATCATTTGCATATCACAGCATCTTCTTCCTGTCATCTTCGTGGTGTAGCAATTTTCATGGCCAGTAGTGTATTCCTCGATTGCTGGTGCTGCGACCTACCGTCTGTGATTGGTTATTGCATGTTCACGTCGAATATAGGCGATGGTCACATTAATACGCCTGGACTGTGTATCTGCAATTAAGAAGTTCCATGTCTATTTATTCGGGACAAAATTCACTTTAATCATGGACCATGAACCGTTGATAGCACTATTTGAGCCAACCAAATTTGGACGATATTACTTGACTTTCTTCAGAACCAGACCCAACCTCTGACCAGCAGGAGATCTTATGTTTTCATATAGACGCAGACAGGAGACAGTCCATCTAAGGATTTCCAATAGCAGCTGCACGAATCACTCAGGACAGACGCCACGACCCGTTCTTATAAGTAATGAAGTATGCACTCCATTGGTGGCCCACATACATCTCGAAAGTCAAGACTTCCTGACGTGGTGCCGCATCTATCACCATCTAACAGTCATCAGTGATGTCCTCAGATTGAACAGTGAGACAGATATGTACTCACCCTGTCATAAACCCAGCCACAATGAGGCCAGAGGTTTTACAATTACTTCGTCACCAAGCAATGGAGAATGTCACGGATGACAGTCCTAGCGAGACGACACACTTACCGGTCAGGTTTAAACAAGAACATGGAAGTCATGGCGCGCAGCTCTTCAGCTTGTGCCCAGCGTCAGGCAGCAATACACGTGGCCCACCCCCTAACAGTTTTGAGACTACATCCATTTGCACATTCTAGGTCCATTTCTCGGATCTCTGTGGCCACTAGTTATGGGCGCCTATTGCAAATAACCATATGTGGTAAGCATGTCGTCCACCTCAACAAAAGCCACCATAAATACACTAGCCCAGATTACCGTTACAGATGCGCTTACTGGAACCATAGTATTGGACAATGAGCCCCCAGTTCACAAAAACGGCTTTTAAACAATTCTGTACATCAAACAGCATAAAAAACCTTTTTAATCTGGCATTTCACCCATCCTCCAGCGGCGAAGCAGAGCACGTGATGTGGACATTTAAACAGCAAATTTTGAAACCTATGGGTGACCACCACAACAGCAGACTCATACTGTGCCTAGGAACATACAAGACTACCCCATCCAGGACAGCAGAGGGTAGTATTTCAGTGGAGCTTGATGAGAGGCAGCACTAAACGCTCCTCCATCTCTTGGCCGTAAAGCTCCAGAAACCCTGGGCACAAAACTCAGGATAATACCCACCAGGAAGAATAGTATCAGTATGCTTATGTGGAGCAAACAACATGTGGAAACCAGCAACAGTGTTTAACAGCCATGGGTGGCACAATTCGTCAGCCAACACACCGGGGGGTATGGTGTGTCACTGTAGAAAAAAACTACGCCAATGCCCACCAACTGAACCACCATTGCCAGTCCCATGACCTTACATATATAACTTGGGACAGCAGAATCCAGTGGCTATTTCATTGCACACAGATATGGAGATGGATATCTCCACACAGAATCTGTAAACACAGCTAGCAATGTCCAGATCGTCACATTTCTCAGTTCCTCACACCGGATTGCGCGCATATGTTCGAGGGTACCAACAACACCACTAGTTCACCTTCCGAAACATTGCCCTTCCGCCCACACACGCGCGTTTCAGGGGGACGGGATTTGGTATCGCTGGCTGGCGACTTTGTAAGAACGCCGGTGAGAAGGAATTGGATCTCGGCCGCTAGGTGGGGTTGTTACAGGCATGAGTGCTGGCATCTAGAAGTCTGCATCTGGCATCTGTGCTTTGCCAGACACCACATTCTTTTCGGTTTAGCTTTTAATGTAGTTTTCACCAGATCACTTTTACTACTATATTCAGGATTCAGGATTAATTTTTGTGTCATCAGTTGGGCGGGAAATAATTTGAGGTTCTGACTTATTTTGACATACTACAAGAGTAGTTGGTCTTTGGTAGCGACCTTGGGTTGCATGTAGGTTGCCAAGGCTCCTGATTAAAGGATTCGCTGAATCCGAGGCTTTCCTGTACAGGGTGGTAGCAGTCTTCTTGAAACGTAGGAGACTTCCTCTTTGTGTGCTGTTTCATGCAGATATTTAGCTGGGAAGTTGTACAGCACGTGAAATATCTTTCACATGACCTTTTTCTGCTGCATCTGCAGTCTGTGAAGGTACAAACATCAAAAAATTTTGCGTCACCCCGACTCCCAAACTCCTGAAGATAGACAGACGTTGACCGTGGATATTGTATCACAGACACAGTCCCTTTGACTGTTCAGAGATGTCACTAAACCCGCCCAAAGATGTAAACAACCATGCATGAGCAGCACCTATTAGACGGAGGGGGTCTGACAGCCGATCAGTTCCAGTCATTCCACCAGGATGGAGGTACATGGCTCCTTTTGTCTGTGGTTCATCCATGTCTAGACGGTCAATGCCGCGGTTCGATCGCGTCCGCATTGTTACTTTGTGCCAGGAAGGGCTCTCAACAAGGGAAGTGCCTAGGTGTCTCGGAGTGAACCAAAGCAATGTCGTTCAGACATGGAGGAGATACAGAGAGACAGGAACTGTCGATGACATGCCTCTCTCAGGCCGCCCAAGAGCTACTACTGCAGTGCATGACCGCTGCCTACGGATTACGACTCGGAGGAACCCTGACGGCAATGCCACCATGTTGAATAATGCTTCTCGTGTAGCCACGGGACGTCATGTTACGACTCAAACTGTGCGAAATAGCCTGCATGATGCGCAACGTCACTCCCGACGTCCATGGCGAGGTCCATCTTTGCAACCACGACACCATGCAGCGCGGTACAGATGGGCCTAGCAACATGCCGAATGGACCGCTCACGATTGTCATCACATTCTCTTCACCGATAAGTGTCGCATCTGCCTTCAATCAGACAATAGTCGGAGTCGTGTCTAGAGGCAACCCTGTCAGGTTGGACACCTTAGACACACTGTCCAGCGAGTGCAGCAGCGTGGAGGTTACCTGCTGTTTTGGGGTGGCATTATGTGGGGCCGACGTACGCCGCTTGTGGTCATGGAAGGAGCCGTAACGGCTGCACGATACGTGAATGCCATCCTCCGACCGATAGTGCAACCATATCGGCAGCATATTGGGAAGGCATTCGTCTTCATGGACGACAATTCGCGCCCCCATCGTGCACATTTTGTGAATAACTTCCTTCAGGATAACGATACCGCTCGACTAGAGTGACCAGCATGTTCTCCAGACTTTAACCCTATCCAACATGCCTGGGATAGATTGAAAGAGGCTCTTTATGGACGACGCGACCCACCAGCCACTTTGAGGGATCTACGCCGAATCGCCCTTGAGGAGTGGAACAATTTCGATCAACAGTGCCTTGATGAAATTGTGGATAGTATGCCACGACGAATACCGGCAGGCAACAATGAAAGAGGACGTGCTACTGGGTATTAGAGGTACCGGTGTGTACAGCAATCTGGACCACCACCTCTGAAGGTCTCGCTGTAAGGTGGTACAACATGCAGTGTTTGGTTTTCATGAGCAATAAAAAGGGCGGAAATGATGTTTACGTTGATCTCTATCCTAATTGTCTGTACAGGTTTCCGAACTCTCGGAACCGAGATGACGCAAAACTTTTTTTATATGTGTGTGTCTTTGTTGTCATACCCAATGATTCACAGCCATAATCCATCACTGCGTGTAGAGATGGGCAAACTCGTTCATCCTTGGGAACGAGTTCACTGCTGATCGTTATTTTTTGGGAACCGTTCATTTTTACTCGTTCACCGTTCGTTTGTGCTTGGTATATGGTTCTTATGAAAAACTGAAAACTAGTAGTGTAGGTGACTAAAGGATGGAGGGCACCAAGACGGGGCA
The DNA here is from genome assembly GCF_023864345.2 of Schistocerca serialis cubense. Lineage (NCBI taxonomy): Eukaryota > Metazoa > Arthropoda > Insecta > Orthoptera > Acrididae > Schistocerca > Schistocerca serialis. Next base: position 314,692,147 of record NC_064640.1, on the reverse strand, counting down.
CTTGCCTCCCCCCTGGAGTGTAGAGTTTTTATTCATTACAGAATTCTTACACACTTTTAGAAGTAATTTCTGTGATTCTGCAGAACCTCTAGCTTAGCCAACTGTAGCGTTGTGTGGCTGATCGCAGGGGAATAATATAGGGTGGCGCACGGAAAACCGGCCCCGAGTAACAGCTGCTCACCAATTACGGACGATGTGTTGCCCGTTACGAGCAGATACAACAAACAGACAAACATGTAATAATTAGGCAGTGAAGAAATAACAAGCTAATGCAAGCAGCAATTGCGAAACAATCGATGACGATGTGTAGAGAGCTGGAGCAGAGAACATGAAAATCTCACGCGACGCGCATGGGCAATAGCTCATGTAGTCTTGTAAACATGTTGGTGGCTGTTTCCCAATTTAATAGACCACAAGTCTCTTGTATAAAATTCTTCCACTAAATAGCTATGCTACGTTGTAAACAATAATCGTTTACACTCTATATATACTTCACGTTGTCTCTGAGTTCGTAGGCGAAGTAGAGACTTTATGGAAGCATAAAATAAAATGTGGTTTTCTTATCATACTTGCGTCACACGCTTAGTAAAAATTAGGTTTTTTGCATTATTAAAGTTAATGCAGCAATAAAAATAACAATAATTAAGTTCGCAGTTGTAAAGTTTTTGATTTGAAGCTCCTTCTGAACAAATGTTTTTGAGATAATAAGTAAATACTTTTTGAAAGAAACCAAACTAGCAGGTAGTGCAAATTGGAAACAACCAAACTTAAAAATAATTAGAGCCTTCGTAAATGTAATGTTTTGTATATGAAAGATATACGAAAATCGTTTTATATGAATTTTCTTACACTAAAAATTAAGCAAATTATTGAATGTTTGTTGCTAAATCAAGTCGATCAAACCAAAAAATATATGAATAACAAAAAAAAATACTTGCCTTGTTATAAGTATGTCTTCTGCTGTTCATCGATATAATGAAGTGAGCTGATATGCCCTTTTGTTACCTGAAAAGACGTGCCTATTAGATACAAGGTAATTTTTATTTAATTTACTTAACTATAAAATACTTCTTGATTACCGGTCGTGGACACTGAATAGCCAGAACAAAGTGCAAGAACAGTTTGGAACACGTAAGATGGGCGAGTGCAGTGAACGAAACGAACAACTGGATACTGAACTAACTAGGAGCAGTCGGCAGTGGAACTGAGACACGTGGTCATGCGAAGAACGACGATTGCGGCCGAGGGAGACCGAGACTGAGACCAGCACGCGACCGAGGCTGGAACGAGAACTGCCGAAGTGACCGCCGCGACCGAAGTGAACTAGTGAACTATGAACCGATCGTTCCTCGTTCCCGGGAACTATAAGTAGACCGCCGCGACCGAAGTGAACTATGAACCGATCGTTCCTTGGAATTCGTTCCTCGGTCCTTTCGTTCATCTTGGTGAACCGTTCCTTTGCACCCGTTCGTTCGCGAACTACTCATCTCTAACTGGGTGGATAAACGTCTTGAAAATTGTCAATCTTCTCTTCGGCTGTGAATTTGAACGTTCGTTGGGTAACGGGTAGAGTATAGCCAATCTCTGCAGGACTTTCTGTCAGACGTCTGCAGCGAGTCGTTGCTTAGTAGATTGCTGTATACCGTGGTACTTTGCTGACGTAACCCATTCTATAAGCACGTTAAAGAGCAGTAGTAGACGGAGGTTTGATGTTCTCCTTCTAGTATAAATGACGGCCTGGCTCTTCAAAGCGTTGAAGGAAATTCTACATCTAGTTGACCATCCTACAAGTTCTTGGACGCTTCCTATAGGCCGCGATGCATGGCCTGGGGCCACATGCTCCTTATATAAACCGCTGCGCGATCTGCGTATATGGCGCGTTCCACTCGTGGAGTCCTGGGGAGGTTGGATGTGTAGACTGTTGGATGTGAGAGGCGATTGTGCTCCCGAATCATTTTTTAAAATTTCCATACGTAGCGTGGGGACAGAGCGCTCTAAACTTTTTAGTAGCGGAGCTGAAGTAGTTAGGGCTTCAATAACGGTGGTGCTGAACGTAGAAATAAGGTATTTAATATTGTGTCCATCTTCAGCCAGTGGCCGCGCCAGGGGGCTTGATACATGTTTGCGAAAACTGTACCAATTATTGCGCCGAAGGTTCTTCTTGATGTCTGTGGTCATTGGCTCCCTGTCCAGTCTGAATACGATCGGCGGATGAGCAGGAGGTAAGGCCTGTAGAACATCAAGTGTTATAATGCTGTAGATGCCTTCTGTGATGGCTATATCAAGGACATCAGGACGTCATCTGTTTGGGGAACATATTCGGTCAATTGGCTTATAAACGTGTGCGTGAAGTTTCTCAGCCACTTGCAGTAGGCGCCTTCCACTCTTGTTGGTGGTAATCTAGTTCCATGCTGCGTACTTCGAGTTGACATCATCAGCCACAAATAGTTTCCCTTTCCGTTGAAACAGCTGTCGTGCATTGTCTGTACTGAGGCGCGCTAGAGGCGGCCTATAAACTGCTACGATTGTAATGGTTCCTGAAGTGGTCTCAACAGCAGCTGCCGTTATCTCAATCGTTAGTAGGTTGGTTCAGGTGCAGCATATTGGTGAATAGATGCCTTTATGTAGATGGCTGTGCCACCACGAGCAGTCAGCCGATCAGTCCTGTAACGTCGATAGTTAGCTACGTTTTCTCTCAAGCCGGGCTTCAGGTGAATTTCGACTTTTTCGTCTCACAAAAACTGTCGAAATTCTAACAGATGAGGAAATAGCCTGTTGGCAGCGTACATCACGATGTGTAGGTCTTCAGCGCCTCTGACCCTGACCATACTGAGCTGCTGAAGCGTGGCTTCCTGCGTGGGTGATTCTTCTGATGACTGCGTCTACAGCTGCAGTTACGGTGCCAAGTAAAATAACCAGCATTCTACCAATGTCAGCAACTGCTGCTGTCAGGTTCTTGAGTAGCTTGGGGATGTTCGTAAGTTCTAGTTGGGCTTTCTGCTGTGGCTACAGTCGGTAGCTTCATTCTGGAGGTGACTTGTTTGCTACTGCTGACGTATTGGGAGAACAGGAAATTCTGCTCTGTCAGTGTGGGCCGGGATTCTGACTCCCTTGGTAACGTATGTTGCCAATAGACCACATTGAGTCCTGGCCGCTCAGCGTTCCATCAAGAATGGACTGTCTTGATGTGGATTCTCTCCAGGCGCCATGTTGCACCGGCATATTACACTTTTCTTTGGTGCTCTGGCTGGTAACCCTCACAGTCTTTTTCTGGCTACCGTGCGCTTCTAGCATCATCTGTAAACTGTAGGATGGCTTCCTTCACAAAGAGCGCATTTATCAGGGGTTTCTCTCGCTCTTGTGGACTGGCTGTAGTCGTGTAGTCCGCTACGCTTGAAGCAAACAAGTGGCATAGTGCAGTGGCATACCACATGGTTAAATCCATCTCAGTGGTGACTTTGTGTGGATCCGTGCGAAGCTCTCATCTTGCCAGCTTTGACGAATGCCGCGCAAAGCCAAAAGACTAGTCAGTTGAAATATTTCTCGATGTTCTGCAGTGACTTGAAGCATAACGACTCGCCATGACGTCTTTCTCTGTGTGCCTGGGTTGTACAAGTAGTCCATAACAGTAGCCACGAAACCAGAAACTTATAGTTCTGCGTTTGGTTCTTCGTTATTCATCTCATTAGGGATTTTGTGGATAGCCGTCTTCAACATCTGCGACGTCACCATGGGAAAGCTGCACTGCGGTATCTCTCTCGGTCCTAACATGTCTATGACTTTCACGTAATCTTCTACAGTTCTACAGCCATCAAAGTCTACTTCAGTTTATCCCTTCCCTCTTCTCTGGCGGTGACGATATATTTGCAAGTATTCTTTAACCGGCCATACAGCTGTGTTTATGTCTCTGGATATTGCTGCACGATATGAGTTATTTCCTGTTGCTTATACTGTAGCTGCTAATCAGCTACGTCTTTATTTACTTCAATGTCCTCCTGAATTTCTTCATATATGTTGCTGGTCTCCACATCTGGCACTTCCCTAAGTTGTTTCCGTTTCGCCTGCCTCTTCTTCGGTGGCTTATTGCTGTCTTCTTCGTAAGCGACAGGGGACTGCTGTCTCTCGTGTGCCGTGGTGTTGTCATATCTTCTTTTCCACCTGTACATCTTAACAGGTGCAGCCGGCCGAGGTGGCCGAGCGCTTCTAGGCGCTACAGTCTGGAACCGCACGACCGCTACTGTCGCAGGTTCGAATCCTGCCTCGGGCATGGATGTGTGTGATGTCCTTAGGTTAGTTAGGTTTAAGTAGTTCTAAGTTCTAGGGGACTGATGACCTCTGAAGTTAAGTCCCATAGTGCTCAGAGCCATTTGAACCATTTTTTTAACAGTTGCAGAACGCTCCAATTCCATTTCATCTTCGCTGGAAAATTCCATGTTGCATGCCCTCTAGTAGTCCATGTACGCTGCCTGGTCTATAGTACTCAAGTTTGCCTGTCGCCATAGCTATAGTCGTCGTAGCGGGCGCGGCCAGTGGTTTCGTGGGCGGGGCAGACCCCACTGGACAGCGACCGGTCGGCTCCACCGCGGTCGAGGCAGCTGCGTCTACCGTGCGCGTAAACACGTCCTCTTGCCTTGACATCGCGCACTCTAATGCTGGCGTCTATGCTCACTCGAACTGCTCACTCCTTGTAGTCCCGCGAAAGTGTGGCAGATGATAGTACAGTCCCTCTGGACGTGTGTAGTACACTACTGGCCATTAAAATTGCTACACCAAGAAGAAATGCAGATGATAAACGGATATTCATTGGACAAATATATTATACTAGAACTGACATGTGATTAAATTTTTACGCAATTTGGGTGCATACATCCTGAGAAATCAGTATCCAGAACAACCACCTCTGGCCGTAATAACGGCCTTGATACGCCTGGGCATTGAGTCAAACAGTGCTTGCATGGCGTGTACAGGTACAGCTGCCCATGAAGCTTCAACACGATACCACAGTTCATCAAGAGTAGTGACTGGCGCATTGTGACGAGCAAGTTGCTCGGCCACCATTGACCAGACGTTTTCAGTTGAGGAGAGATCTGGAGAATGTGCTGGCCAGGCAAGCAGTAGAACATTTTCTGTATACAGAAAGGCCCGTACAGGACCTGCAACATGCGGTCGTGCATTATCCTGATGAAATGTAGGGTTTCGCAGGGATCGAATAACGGGTAGAGCCACGGGTCATAACACATCTGAAATGTAACGTCCACTGTTCAAAGTGCCGTCAATGCGAACATGAGGTGACCGGGACGTGTAACCAATGGCACCCCATACCATCACGCCGGGTGATACGCCAGTATGGAGATGACGAATACACGCTTCCAATGTGCGTTTACCGCGATGTCGCCAAACACGGATGCGCCATCATGATGCTGTAAACAGAGCCTGGATTCATCCGAAAAAATGACGGTTTGCCATTCGTGCACCCAGGTTCGTGTTTCGCTCCTGTCTGTGATGCAGCGTCAAGGGTAACCGCAGCCATGGTCTACGAACTGATAGTCCATGCTGCTGCAGACGTCGTCGAACTGTTCGTGCAGATGATTGTCGTCTTGCAAACGTCCCCATCTGTTGACTCTGGGATCGACATGTGGCTGCACGATCCGTTACAGCCATGCGGATGAGATGCCTGTCATCTCGACTGCTAGTGATACGAGGCCGTTGGGATCCAGCACGGCGTTCCGTATTACCCTCCTGAACTCACCAATTCTATATTCCGCTAACAGTCACTATATCTCGACCAACGCGAGCAGCAATGTCACGATACGATAAACCGCAATCGCGATAGGCTACAACCCGATCTTTATCCAAGTCGGAAACGAGACGGTTCGCATTTCTCCTCCTTACACGAGGCATCACAACAACGTTTCACCAGGTAACGCCAGTCAACTGTGTATGAGAAATCGGTTGGAAACTTTCCTCATGTCAGCACGTTGTAGGTGTCGCCACCGGCGCCAACCTTGTGTGAATGCACTGAAAAGCTAATCATTTGCATATCACAGCATCTTCTTCCTGTCGGTTAAATTTCGCGTCTGTAGCACGTCATCTTCGTGGTGTAGCAATTATAATGGCCAGTAGTGTAACTGCAGTCGACGTTCTTCACGCTCTTTCGAACATCGCATGCTCGAATGGCCCGACTGTGTTCTCTCGTCACCCGATCCCCGCTCAGTCGCCCCGTGCAGGATCGTGGCGTGTCAACATGATGCAAAGGAGAATGTGAAAGCGAAACGTGATTACAAAGAACATCTCCTGTGCGTGAAAGACCGTGGTAGTAGCGGTGTTGGAGAGAGATTTTCGTTAGTGACATGAAGATGGAAGTTATGTACATGAACTCTGTTCTCCTGACGTACAGATCCACCACCACATCATTAAATCTGCAGAACATGACAAAGTGTAAGTTCTGGAGGACTACCAGTTTCGATGAAAGCTATGTTAACTAAAAAGAGGGTAGAAATGCATACCCTAGATCTCCCTCCATCTAAATCAGCATTAGAACGAGGATTTCGCGATTTTTGTCAAAAGATTGTTGAGGTCGGTTCAGAACTCGGACATGTGGACGTCTGCCACATTTTTTCTCATCATGTGACAGTAGCACGATGCACTGAAATGCAAGACGATGAAATGTGGACGAGTACGATGCACAGCATTGTCCAGGCCGTAGGTGTGAATTTATGTATACATTCAGCGGATATGTGGACTCCAGGGAACAATAATTTCTGTGAGTACTCCAGCGTATGCTACCCACATGGTGCAACGAATAAGATAGTATTAAATGATAGACAAATTGATTTATTAGGTCACAACATTTGGGAAATAACAAACATAAAATTTCTAATAGGACAAATACTAAAATGGGCACTAAAATGATAGCTTCTGAAGTCGCTGAAGAAATTACATACAAAAAGAGGATAATGCTGATAGGACTTACCACTGACGCAGCCTCTGGTTTCCGTTATTAATAATGGGGGTATCTTTATACAAACGAAATATCATTGTCATTATGGTTCTTGTTTTTTGTAATAGCAACAGGCCCCGCTAAAATACTGGATACTTAATTTTTGGCTGAGACCGTGGTAACAGTTGCTGAAGTGTACAGTTAGGTATTCCATCGCCCTAATATGCAACTTTCACCATTATTGAATAAACATTCGACATGTTTTTGAGTACAATATCTAGTATTTGTTCACTATTACCGCAAAGAAAACTGTATAATTCATGGTTCTAATGAAATTTACGCCTTAACCAAATAATTTTGGACTGTTATAAAATTCATACAATTCCCATATTGCGTTTTGTTTAGAAACGTCTTAATAAACTTTTTTTGCGAATAAGCCGACCAAATGGTACGAGAGTGACTGGATTATCACTGGAAACAGAGTTACGTTAATGATGCAAATAAAATTAGTCCTAGGCAGAAAATGACTTTATGTTAATCTGTGATTAGTTACAAAGGAACGTAAACTTATGAACTGTTTATAGGTAAATTAAGAAATGTAACATGTTAATTTCATATTCTTAAAATTGCTCTGGTACTGGTCGTTCACTAGTGCGTATTACCACTACAACACTCCCATCTGAAGATGACAGTGACGTTCATCTATTACGAACATACTTTTTCGTACTGTACGCCCAAAATTTCGAGCAGGTATTGAGTAACCGGGAGGATTACATGATACTGCGCAGCTCATCAGCATTCTATACGTTTCACTTTTTGCGATAATGAACTACTTGTCCATCTGCTAATGAGTCTACCATTATTTACCTCACGGTACAAGACGAAGCTAAAGGAAGTTGGAATAATGACGACAGCAAAATGCTTCCATTTCATTTATATTCCATTTTTGCTTGTTTTAAAAACGAGAATTTTCATTCGCGCTACTAATCCCATCCGTTTGTAACAAAATCAAGTTTTTTTGTATCGGAGAAACAACGATTAAACTTTCTCTTTACTGCGGCCTTCGCCGCGGGTAAACAAAACTTCCACGGGAGACCCCGAGTGTCACAGACCAGCAACTCCACCATTGTCGTTCAAAAGCAGTTACAATGCAGTTGCGACGCCAGAAAGTTTCCAGTTCTCTTGTTTTGAAAGTTCTAGATCTACGATGTCAACTGGCATGCTGCGTACCTTCTCGAGAGAAGTTCACAAATGCAGCCTGCAATTTTAAGAATCTGAGTGAATCAAAGCCCGATAAACAATATAAACCCCCCCAAAATAGGTACATTAAGTGGAATTAAATTGAAATAGACCCCTTATCTCTAAATTTTGAAAATGAAGGTGTGGCAGAGAATTACATATTGTTTGTTAATTTGCCTTCTTTTTCGAGCTCCCACTAATAACATAGATTCCAAAATCCACAACTCCAGTGGACGTACTTACCCTGCAGTCATTTGTTTTCAAGGGTTGCATGTCCACGGCTTCATATAAACCGTTTGTGTGAGGTGAACTTTTAGTTTTATAAATGACAAACAAACGCTAGTAATAACCTGGTATATTGTTTTTCCGTTCGTAAGCAACATGAGATCGATGCACTGAGCGACTGACGTACCTTGCAGCCTCAGTAAGTCAATACTGTCTCCTTCGCCATAAACAAAACGTAATGCAGCGCCATCTTCGAAAGAGGCACACATCTGTCGCCTACTAAAACGTTTGCCAAGACTCTCACAACAGCCGGCCACGCAAGAGCTATTGCCAAAGACGACTCCCCTTCAGTTCAAGTTGCTGTTTTTATTTAAGTAGCTAGAGATGTCATTCCGATGGCGTGAGGCAAACCTTACGTCGGAATTGTGACGTGTCTTATGACTCAAATTAAGTATCGTGTACATTTAAATTATGTGATTGGCTAATAATAGAGATAGTTCAGTACATAAAAATGGCACTAGAAATCTCTCATAAATTGCCGGGTTTAATTGCATGGAAATTGTCTTTATAATTTTCTGATTTAATGCCTGTGAAAGAGGTTGAAAGGGCTAAAAACACACAAAAACAAAATTAGCGGGACAAGCGCCGATTTAAGAATTATCAGAATGTTATCATGGCGTACACCAAACGATTCCGTTTAATCAGAGGATTTCAGAACTGTAATTTCTTTCTTCTAGGCAAAGGATTATAAAAATTAAGGATCTCTTTTTAGCTATGTTTTAAATTAACAAATAGTAATCAAACAACTGTTTTTTAAACGAAACAAGTTGTCAGAAGCGAGATAGTCTGACCGCCTGCTTCGACTAAAACACATCAGTTGCATCAAAAGACATTTTTGACAAAATATCATGTAAGCAATGTTCCCGAATCAAGCTTTGCTGGATTGGTTGATGGAACTGTCCCTCTCCCCCCCCCCCCCCCCCAAAAAAAAAAATGCCTGTTGCGTGGCAGCGAACGAATCCAACGTCGGTCTCACTGCCAATACATTTTAGTAAACTTGGGCTAATTTTTCAAAGGGAAACGAACCAACGAAACTTTAACCACACGAGAGATCTGATAAAGTAAATACAAGGATGAATATGAAAAGGACGAATAAAAATGGTTCAAATGGCTCTGAGCACTATGGGACTTAACTGCTGAGGTCATCAGTCCCCGAGAACTCAGAACTACTTAAACCTAACTAACCTAAGGACATCACACACATCCATGCCCGAGGCAGGATTCGAACCTGCGACCGTAGCGGTCTCGCGGTTCCAGACTGTAGCGCCTAGAACCGCTCGGCCACTCCGGCCGGCAGGAGGGAGAACCTCAAGCAATATTCTGCAGTGGCCGAAAGTGTGTTTTATGAAATACAACAACCAATTTTAGTGCGTTTCACATAGGTTACGACGAACAACGTAATTTTCATCCGAAACAATCGACTGGGAATATATAGATTGGTTGCAATCGCTCTCGGATTTATGTAAAGTCCAGTGAATTAATTAGTGAGCTGCAGTTTCCGCTGTTTTACAGCCGACGACGTGGCGAATTTTCTGACATACACGAGTAATTTCTAACGGATATAGCTGTGGATTATGACATCGAATTTGCTTTTGTAACGGAACTCTATACTTTTTATGGAATAGGAAGGTGTATTTGAAGAAGACCTCGCTGCATAATACGTTTGGACTATGATGGTATAGTAACGAGGTAAAAGCGCCACCAATTACTCTCCCGCCGTCGGAAGACGAGGTTGCACAAACGTCTGTCCTAACGAACAAAACGTAATCAGACATGTAATTCAGGTACATTTCGTGTGTTTATTACTATGCCTGTAGCAGCCAGTATCCAAGATGTTGACCTTGAGCGTTGACACACGAAATAATCTATTCAGGATAGGCAATATACCACGCTGCATTTCACTTGGACTTACCGCAGGTCAGGTCCATGTCATACGGCATTTTATGTCTTCAGGAGTTGTCCACGTATCCTTGTAGATATCCTTTTTACATCCCCCCCACCAAGATATAAGTCCAGAGGTGTTAACTCTGGTGAACGTGCTGGGTATTTTGTGTTTCCTGAACGACCGATCCGAATGTTTTGATAAGAAAATCTGTAATTATGTGAGTGGGGAGGGAGGGATATCCGCTATGTTAGTCCCGTATCGATGTGCAGTAGGATGTCTTCCAGTGACTGTTGGAAACTTTAGATACTTGTAGCTATTTTGAATACTTTGAATTAAGCAAGGAACTATGATGAGAATCTGCAAAAGTTGACAAAGGTCGTCGTTTATCCACTACTGTCAGCCAGAGTCGACTTTCAACTGACCTGGAATGCATATTGAGGGAGGATTGCTTTGCCTATGATTTGTAAACAATATTTAACCCGTAAACGAAGTTTTGCATAGAAACTTTGCAGTTTACGTGGTGTTGTTGGTGGAGTGAAATGTGAAAATGGAAACATGGCGTGGGACTACGGCACTCGTGATACACTCCTTTGACGTATCGCTCTTGGCAATTCATGCTGCCTAGTAGTGACATGTAGATTCTGTGTTAGGGCTGTTAAGCTTTTAGTTGCATTTTACTCATCAGTTCTGTTTGCTTAGTGTACTTTATTTTTCACACTTTACTAATTCTGATAATAATGTTTGCAAAGTCAGAATGCAAGAACTTGTCGCAATCCACATACCTGCTGCTCTAAAAGTTTGTCGACATTCGTAAAAAATGAGAACCATATCCACGCTTTAGACTGTCGAATTAGTTGACTGATAGGTACAACAGCACAAACAGACTGGCGTCAGGCGTACAAGTAGAAACACAAACAGTATCTGAACTATGTGTTTCATTTGGTACAATAGGGCGCAGTTTGTGGGACCTCTTCTCCTGAAGCCAGACAGTGTTTTCGCCGCTATTGTCTTGTTACTGTTTGATCAGGTTACACATACAGTATGTTATGTCGCTGAATTTCTCTGGGAATGGTGGTTCCACTGCTATACAAAAAACATTGTAGTTACATTTTAAAAAGAATAAAGTGTTATAATTCGGCAGCTGTAAACGTTGAAATTACATAAATGCGTCATAAAATTCATCTCATTGTGCACTATTTTTAGTGAAAAATAGCTCGATACACAGGGTGAGTCACCTAACGTTACCGCTGGATATATTTCGTAAACCACATCAAATACTGACGAACCGATTCCACAGACCGAACGTGAGGAGAGGGGCTAGTGTAATTGTTTAATACAAACCATACAAAAATGCACGGTAGTATGTTTTTTAACACAAACCTACGTTTTTTAAATGGAACCACGTTAGTTTTCTTAGCTCATCTGAACATATAAACAAATACGTAATCAGTGCCGTTTGTTGCATTGTAAAATGTTAATTACATCCGGAGATATTGTAACCTGAAGTTGACGCTTGAAACCTCCGACGTTCAGTTGCGTGTTGTAACAAACACGGGCCACGGTCGGCAAGCAGCATCTGCAGGGACATGTTTACGATGACGATCGTGTTTACGAGTGTGGCTGTAGTGCACTGTTGTGGTTTGGTCTAGCTGTCGCAGTGTCCGCATGTAGCGCTTGCTGCTATTGTTATTCTGCATTCGTCTCCGCACGCAGACCAACTGTTGTGCACCGTGTTACCAGACGTCTGTGATAGTGTAGTTTTGTAGGAACTGTGACCACGGTGTATTCGAACTCTGAAAAGGTGGAGATGATACTCATCTATGGCGAGTGTCGACGAAATGCAGCTGAAGCCTGCAGGGTGTATGCAGAACGGTACCCGGACAGAGAGCATCCAATGTGCCGCACATTGCGAAACATCTACCGCCAACTGTATGCAACAGGTATGGTCGTAGCACGCAAACGGGTCCGTAACAGGCCCGTCACAGGAGAAGCGGGTGCAGTTGGTGTGTTAGCTGCTGTTACCATGAACCCACACATGAGTACACGGGACATTGCGAGAGCTCGTGGACGGAGTCAAAGTAGTGTCATGCGCATACTCCATCGTCACCGCTTTCACCCGTTTCATGTGTCGCTACATCAGCAATTACATGGTGATGACTTTAATCATCGAGTGCAATTCTGTCAATGGGCATTAACAGAGAATGCGTTGCAGTTCTACCTGTTTACCGATGAAGCGGGTTTCACAAACCACGGGGCAGTGAATCTACGGAACATGCATTACTGGTCCGTGGACAATCCTCGCTGGCTCAGGCAGGTAGAGCGACAGCGACCGTGGACTGTAAATGTATGGTGCGGAATCATTGGCGACCACCTCATTGGTCCTCACTTCATTGCAGGGGCCCAAACAGCTGCAACATACATCGCGTTTCTACAGAATGATCTGCCAACGTTGCTCAAAAATGTCCCACTGGAAACGCGTCGACGTATTTGGTATCAGCATGATGGTGCACCTGCACATTCCGCAATTAACAATAGGCTGACCCTTGACAGGATGTTCGACGGGCGTTTCATAGGACGTGGAGGACGCATAAATTGGCCAGCCCGTTCTCCTGATCTTACATCTCTGGACTTCTTTCTGTGGGGTACGTTAAAGGAGAATGTGTACCGTGATGTGCCTACAACCCCAGAGGATATGAAACAGCGTATTGTGGCAGCCTGCGGCGACATTACACCAGATGTACTGCGGCGTGTACGACATTCATTACGCCAGAGATTGCAATTGTGTACAGCAAATGATGGCCACCACATTGAACATCTATTGGCCTGACATGTCGGGACACACACTATTCCACTCCGTAATTGAAAACGGAAACCACGTGTGTACGTGTACCTCACCCCTCATGGTAATGTACATGTGCGTCAGTGAAAAAGACCAATAAAAAGGTGTTAGCATGTGGACGTAACGTGCTGTTCCAGTCTCTTCTGTACCTAAGGTCCATCACCGTTCCCTTTGGATCCCTACGTAATTCGGTGCTCTCCGATACACACGATCGAACAGCGGAGGAGTGGTACTCAAGCGTCAACTTTAGGTTACAATATCTCCGGATGTAATTAACATTTTACAAAGCAACAAACTGCACTGATTACGTATTTGTTTATATGTTCAGATGTGCTAACAAAACTAACGTGGTTCCATTTAAAAAAAAAACGTAGGTTTGTGATAAAAAACATATTTCCGTGCATTTTTTTATGGTTTGTATTAACCTATTACACTAGCCCCTCTCCTCACGTTCGGTCTGTGGAATCGATTCGTCAGTATTTGATGTGGTTTACGAAATATATCCAGCGGTAATGTTAGGTGACTCACCCTGTATATGCCCGTACTGGGTAAGTTTCGGGAGGCTTACCATACCTGTGTCACCTCGCACATAGGGTGGTCATAAACGGCCTGAAAAGCTTATGAGGGTGTTTCAGGGTAGATTTGTGCTGAGAAATAATGGTTAAGAAAAAAATTCGCCGTTTCCGAGCTAATTACCATTGAAGCTAGCAAATCAGGCCTTTGCGTGCGCAAATTCAAGTGGCCAGCAGAGTCAGTGTCGTGAAATGTGGTCTTAGTTTGGTTTCCTGAAACCGAACGAGAGAGAGATACAAAAATTGCACATGCGGCGGTAGTAGGAGTCGAACCCGAGCCAAAGGCTGAGCGTCCTTGTGCTAATTGTATTTCGCGGGCCGCTTGAATTTGCGTGCACAACCGCCTGATCGGCTAACTTAAATGCTAATTAACTTAGAAACGGAACACCGTATCGAATCTTTTTCTTAACAATTATTTCTCAGGACAGCCTACTCTGCAACACCCTTATACGCTTTTCAGACTGTTTCTGACCACCCTATATTGGAATAATCCCTTGCCATAGCAATAAAAACCGTGGCTTTTCATTTATGCAGCACATATCCGCACAATACTATTTTACTTGCTGAGACACTCAATTTCCATATCTAGAACTCATGTGATCGCTGTTTTTCAGCCGGCGGCAGTGGCCGAGCGGTTCTAGGCGCTTCACTCCAGAACCGCGCGACTGCTACGGTCGCTGGTTCGAATCCTGCCTCGGGCATGGATGTGTGTGCTGTCCTTAGGTTAGTTAGGTTTAAGTAGTTCTAAGTTCTAGGTGACTGATGATCTCAGATGTTATGTCCCATGGTGGTCAGAGCCATTTGAACTATTTGAAGCAGTCTTCCAAACATTACAACCATTTCATCTTGTATTCTATTCTTGATTTTTCTTGGTTTTGCTTATAATTAAAGCATATTTCTTTCATCATGCTTTCCATTTTCACCGTTTTCTGAATTGTAAAAGTCTCTATGGTCCCTCATATATGTGAGAGAAGAGGAGGGATAAAATTCGCATGAGGATCAGCATGAAACGCCTCTTCATACGCGTGGGGTCTTCTACTGCATTAGGACAAATTTGCGTCATTCATTCTGGTTGAAAGCCCAGACAGGTGTGAAAAAAACAGAGGGGAAACCCGTGGTACCAAGCTACGGTAAATTCTGCAATTGGACACGTTATTAATTTGGTACCATGGGTGGTGGTTTGTTAAATTGGTATGCTTGAGGTCTCTCCCGCTAAGATGGTTATTGAACAAAGAGCACTGGTCTGCGGCCATGTGGTGTCCGACACCATACTAAGAATGATCAAACGTCTGCTCAGTACTTCGTTCTGACTGAAAGAAGTTAACACTCCACGCATCTAGTCAAATCAGATAATTTCGGAACACATTCAGTCTAAGGCCAACTCCTGATCTCAATGTGCGATCATGCAAATAGTTACAAAGCAAAGCAAAACCTGACAAGTAGATCTCCATTTTCACTTAAAATAATCAATAATCACACACAAACGATAATAAAAGCATAGCTAAACGCTCCCTACTCCTGAAGATTCTGATACCCTCAAGCTTATCTGCGGCTAAACATATAAATTTCTAAATCTCGCCCAGACTTAACCTTACAACTCCGTTCCAGTAGAGCATCCACATATACGGCCCTCGTGCCAGAGTGAAGCCCTGCTGACCCTTACCAAGCTTTCTCGGGTTGTCCAAAGTCAGTCCTTTACAGAGGGGGCGGCTGCTAGCCAATCCCCTAGAGGCCTAGGGTGGCCTAAAAGCGAGAGACGCTGGGCCAAGCAGATGGGTAGAAAAAATCGAGGGCGGTAATCGCCCTGTACTTACTTTTGTACAGAGAGTAAGACCAGAGCCTTTCAAAATATGTCGCACTGTCTTTCACGTTGCCAATAAATTGTTAGAAGGGCGGGAAAGTTCACCTTTCCCTTTGAGTCTCAAGCTCGCTATCCTGGTTTGAAAAAATGTGTGTGTGAAATCTTATGGGACTTAACTGCTAAGGTCATCAGTCCCTAAGCTTACACACTACTTAACCTAAGTTATCCTAAGGACAAACACACACACCCATGCCCGAGGGAGGACTCGAATCTCCGCCGGGACCAGCCGCACAGTGCATGATATGATTTGAAAGAGAGCTAAAGTACGTTCCAACGTCACCCCAGGGGAAGAAAAAAAGAAACTGCTTAAAAAATAAACGAAACGTCTTTACGGAGTCATATTCCAGTCTAATGCACGCAGCAAAACCAGGGCTTAATACTTGAACGAAATGAGACTTCTTATCTCTATAAACGAATGAAAAATAAAAGAAAATTAAATGTCCCACCGTATTCCTCCTCAGAGATCGGCAGGTGATAAAAATAATATACTAATAGAAGCCAAATTAGACCATGGAAAGACAAAATTAAGAACGGGTACGAAAACGACATATGCGTTTCAACACAAAACACGAAAGGTTCAGGAAACAATATGCTGTGCATGGATTCCTGCGTCATTACCCGTACAACAGAAGCCGAACTGATGGAGTTTTTTTACTGCGTACTGCTCAGTATGGCTATCATTACTTCTTTTTATAAGAATTGATCTGGCATAAAATCCGTAACATTCCAGGAGTTGACAGTTCGAGCACTGATCCTTATCCAGATCATCAACACGGATGCTTTGAAACGAAAACTTTGTGTTGTTCTGCTCTACGATTCCTTCCTCGCTTCTATATCCCTACCACTCTTCTACATACAGTACCTGCTCATAACTCTCGTTATTAACGCAACAAGGTATGATTATACTATCGAGTAATTGTTCGAAAGTTTTCTCTAGGAAGTTGTTAGAAAACTGTGAAATATTTACCCATCTCCGTAGCAAGGTCGCTAACGCACGCTAGTAAGGTGTCACTCAACTTGGATCTAGCCTGCTCCAGTCCTACTGAAGGAAAACATTATCGTCAACAGTATTTGCTTAGCAAGGGTGCAAGGCATAGTATACAGTCCCTGATCATTAACAAGTACGCCAAAGTCTACTTAATATTACAAATTTAGGTGTTCTTCAAGAGGAATAAGCTACGTGTCATTACCGGGTTATACCATCCCTTTCATTCTTTCCATAGGCATCGGTAACGGCGTAAACACAAACCTATGCTGTACAAGTACTCAATACATTGATCCACACTACATACCTTTAGATTGAAAAACTTCAAAAAATGTTGGGGGACGGCAACGGTAAACTTTCGCTTAGAGAACCATAACGGAGACAGCAATTCCGTTCACTTGCGGAATATGGAACTCATGCTTTAATCATATACTGCGAGGTTTTGTTAACGTGGGATCTGGGACATCAAAAGGCATTCAGACAATATGTGAACTCTATTTACACCATACGCAGAATACCACAAATGATGCGACCTCAGGACAAGATAAAAGATAACACTGCTCACACAGCGATTCCACGTTATTACAGGAATTATCGTTACATCATGCACGGGAAGATATTAGTAGAGTGCATCCACATCGTTGTAATACATGATCTGCCTCTGTTCGTATCAATCTTGAGAAGTCCTTTATGTTCGCTAGTTCTCACTCATTTGATTTTTAGATTCAAAAGGCATCAACTAGGGATGTTGTCTGTGCAACACATCTTCCATAAGTCACCCGAACGCTGCATGAGATTCCGGCGGATACTATAGGTTATCCTCTACCGCAGTATCTCAGAAACGTCGGAATTTCCGTGGGAAAGGGCCTGGTCATCCATAAAAATGAAGTCATTTGCCCCATGACCGTTTCTGCTGCGAGAAAATATATTCGTTCAATGAGCATCATACCGAATTCCTAATAGTGCATTTACAGTTTCCAAACGTAGGCTGACTATGGGCTGGATTTGTAAACGACAGTACCAGGTTTCATGCCTACATGATGAACTGTATGTGTTATCTTCAGGTGTAAGGCCGGCCGTGGTGGCCGAGCGGTTCTAGGCGCTTCACTCCGGAACCGCGCGACTGCTACGATCGCAGGTTCGAATCCTGCCTCGAGCATGGGTGTGTGTGATGTCCTTAGGTTAGTTAGGTGTAAGTAGTTCTACGTTCTAGGGAACTGATGACCTCAGATGTTAAGTCCCATAGTGCTCAGAGCCATCTGAACCATCAGCCTTCAGGTGTAAGCTCGTGGGATTCGTATATGTCCAAGCTTCTGTAAAACTGTAGCAGGCAAGTTATACCTAATTTTGCCAATGAAACATTTCAATATGTCCGATAGATCTTTCTTTGAGGTATCTCAAATGTGGCAAATCAGTAAGTCTTTCATGAAATTAAGGGCTCAGGACCTCATAGGGTTCGTAGAACCTAATAGAACGGCCTTCAAGCTCAAGTCAGATATGCGTTATTATAAAAGACCTAATCGTGAATTCACTTACAGCATCCATAAGTACTGACGACTAAGTTCAGTAATTGTATCAGGCAGTTGGAAGCTCTTTCATTATAGTCAAACAAAGACAGTCTACCGCAGAAATGACTTTATGTGACACCATAAAATGCTTTTTAATTTAATCTTTAATGTGCGACCGGTTTCGGTCAAAGACAATTATCCAGAATAGCTTGATGTCAACAGCAAGATTTACATACATACATAAAAAATAGAACACAATATCTAAAATATAATATTTATAGATGATGCTTGTCACGTAGAGGTAGCTGCATGACTTATCACTATTTATAAATAATATATTTTTGGTACTGTATTCTTGCTGCAACATAGCCCATCGATTTCCGCTGACTGCGTTGAGATGCTGTATGCGTGGTACCATCAGTGTCGTCACTCACTCAAAGTCTACTGCTTCTTACCCTGTCATGAACAATAATAGCCATATTAAACTCTTCATACCATGTTTTGATGCTCTTCATATCTGCGGATCTCGACCATAGGCTCTTCTGAACTGTTGCTGAGCTGTAATAGGCGATCGTGTTTTATTAAGCCACAAAAGTCATGGTGCTTTCTCCTGCATAGACTCCATTGTGAAAGTGCCGCTCTTAAATTACGCTACCTGTAATAACAGGGACAAAAAAAAAAAAACAGATGGTATCAAAACACATATAGAAGATTATACATAAAAACCTCAGGACTTAAGCTATTATTTTCAAGAAACGGTATAGCTGTACTTGCATAGTCCCTTAGAACTAAATTTTTGTAGTCATGGAAAGACTTTGTAGTACTTCCTTACTATAAGGACTTAATAAGGTACTATACCAAGCGCTTAGAATATGAATTTGTGACTCAATAAATGTAGAGGAAAGGTGCCTATTATGCGATAGTTCCCTAATATGAGGCACCCCAACTATGCTCATGTTAGGGGTTGCACTCCTGTGGAGAGTTTCTCAAACACGTCTATTGCGTGCCAGACGACGACACAGCGAGTAGGACGCCATAGTTGCGCTGGACACAGTACGTAGAGGTTGATGCAAAATTTCTTGTGTTTGGAGTTTTTGCGACATCGGTGTTAAGACAATATTTCAGCTTAAAGGTGAGTGGATATTACTGCACTCTTTTATTGCTGTTATTTGCGACGGTATTACCTATAATTATTGACAATTAGGATCATTTTCCAACGAACGTTGTTAGCAAGTGCGTGATTCTTTGTGTAAGATGGCGAAATTCCTAATATGAGATAGTATGGGGATCCAAATACGCGACAGTGTCGCATATTACGATACCTATCGGATAATGAGGGAACTCGTTCTCTCACGATTTGTTATATGTAAATTACGCAATACTATCATGAGATAACAAATGGTTCAAATGGCTATGAGCACTATGGGACTTAACTGCTGTGGTCGTCAGTCCCCTAGAACTTAGAACTACTTAAACCTAATTAACCTAAGGACATCACACACACCCATGCCCGATGCAGGATTGGAACCTGCGACCGTAGCGGTCGCGCGGTTCCAGACTGTAGCGCCTAGAACCACTCGGCCACTCCGGCCGGCTCATGAGATAACAATTGTTTATCATTTCTTGTAGTAAAATTTTGGCTACTGCGTTTATTTTATTACGATTAAATTATCATAAACAGGGATTATTTTGACTAGTCTTATGATCAGAAATTGGAATGTTTTCTGGAACTTTCTGTCAAGGCAGTATTTTGCTCAGAAGTTGATCAATATTATTCCAAATTCAAAGTACTCCGTTCACAGTACTTATAAAAAATAACCTAACAAATAAAACCATAGAAGTTGAAGTCCTTTAAGAAGTATGTCTGATTATTGTATTTATTCTTTGTAGATGGCATTGGCACCTAAAAGGAAAAGGTGGGATAAAGTCGCCATGGTTCGTGCCATTACATGTGTGAGAAATGGCGAGATGGGGTACTTAAAAGCCTCAAAAGTTCTTGCTGTACCAAAACGTAGTTTGGAAAGGTATGTGAAGGATAAAACTCGTACACCTGATAAGCTGGTTGGTGTTAATCTTGGAAGAAGGCCTGTTCTCTCACCTCAACTGGAGGATGAACTAGTGAAATACTGCCTTGCAATGGAAGAGCGATTTTATGCTCTTAAATGTAAGGACATACGAAGCATGGCCTTCCAGTTAGCTGTCAGGAATAGGCTGAAGAATCCCTTCAATTCAGAAAAGGCTTCAAAAGGAAAGAAATGGCTCCGAACTTTCCTTAAGAGACACCCCAGTTTATCAATGAGAATTCCTCAGGGTCTTGCAGCACCAAGAGTGAAAGCTTTCACTCCAGAAAATGTGGGGAGATTTTTTGATATTTATGAATCTCTGCTATCTAAAGTCAACCATAAACCGCATGGAGTCTTCAATGTTGACGAAACTGGGGTGACGTCTGTGCAGCACAAACACAGCAAGGTTATTGCTATGAAAGGGAACAGACAAGTTGCTGCCTTGACTTCAGCAGTAAGGGGAAATCTCATCACAGTTGTAACGTGTATGAACGCAGCTGGCACTTATGTTCCACCACTAATCGTCTTCCCAAGGAAGAATATGATGCAGTAATTGATGGACGGTGCACCTGCAGGATCAATATCAGCTTGTCATCCAAGTGGCTGGATACAAACTCACATTTTTACTCAATGGTTTGATCATTTTGTGAGTCATGTAAAGCCATCTTCAAATGACCCTGTCATTTTGATTCTTGATGGGCATTGTTCCCAAACAAAGCATCCAGATATGTTCGTTAAAGCACGTGAAAACAATGTTGATATTGTGTGTTTGCCATCTCACTCAACGCATAAAATGCAGCCACTTGACGTCGGATTTATGGAACATTTGAAAACCTACTATGCACAAGAGATAGAAACGTGGTTGGCAAGTAACCTAGGTTATGTTATCACCCCATTATTAATAGCCAGGTTATTTGGGGCAGCTTACAATCGAGCAGCAACAATGGAAGCATCTGTGAATGCCTTCAGAAAAACAGGTCTCATCCCATGCAACAGAAACATCTTTAAAGAACATGAATTTTCAACTCATCGCCATGCTGACGCTCCTCAAGAAAGAGATGCCAAAAACGAAAATGAAACTACTGATGGTGATGGTCAAACTGTCAGCCCAGCAGACATCAAACCTCTCCCACACATCGCAAAATCACCTGGAGATAGTCAAAGAGGCCAAATATCGCGTTCGTGCTCTGCTGTGTTACTAACTTCAACTCCTTATGTGAAGCAATTGCAAGAATCTAAACAGAAGAAATCAGAGGCTGAAGCTAAGAAAGCAGCCAGAAAGTTATTTGGGGAGAAGAGTGGAAAATCTTCAAATCGTAGACCTAAAGCAGAAGAATAGTCTAGTGACTCGGCATCCGATGTCCATCTTGATGACAGCGGGGATTCAGACAGCAGCGATGACGATGACGATGACGCAGAGTGCCTGTCCTGTACTTGGCGCTTTTCTGAAGACAGACACGAGGAGAAATGGGCACACTGTACGAAATGTTATCACTGGGTTCATGAAAATTGCGGCGTCACGGAAGACAATTTTGTTTGCCCCGGATGTCGTAAATATAAACCTAAGTAGTGTGAAATGAGTGAAGGATAACAGAAATGAATGAACATGTAAAAATTTATATTCATATGTCATTATTCTATAATAAGATAATTAAAGTAAAATATTATTACTGTCTCATATTAGGAATCCTTGATCTCTTTTCTACGAAATTTCTTGTTTGTGAAGATTTAATAACTACTCTGAAAGATTGTTTATTATTGCAAATACGGTAATTTTTTTGATAAAATTAAATAATGCAAGATAATATTACCATCATAAAAAATAGAATTGCACTTACTTTTAGGCCTTTCAAATGGGTTTACAAAAGTGTGTCTCATATTAGGCACCTTTCCTCTATTACTCCTGGAAAGTAACATACCTCCCCTAAACTTGCGACGAAATATTTAAGGATAACATTTCTAATTAAGTTATCTCAGTTTTTAGACGACGCCTTATTACCCCACTTTCTGTAATATGTTACATGTAGTCTATATTTATTGTTTGTGTAAGACTCTACCTCCCCTAATAATGTAAAATAGAGAGGCAGCACCGGACATTTGATTATCCAACCCAGCAAAATGCCTGCTCACGTTTAAACAGGGTTACTTCCGTACTGTTGTTGAATCTGGCGTACAATTTGATCTTCAGTTTCTTCAACTATTTCAAACCATGCCTTGGGCCAGCTCTGAGAGAAGGATACTTAACGCAGATGGCTCAGAGAACCAGGAAGGAACAGGATGCGTCTTGTGAGATTTTCGTGTTCAAGTATCATTTAAGAATTAGCTACCAAAAGAAACTGCAATAATTGGAGCAGATTTTATGGAGATCTTGGAAGTCCTTAGGTACTGTCATATGACAACTGTGGAAAACATTGTCATCTTCTAGGACACCAAAACTGCACTCTCTCTCCTTAAAGGTTTTCATCAAGAGCATGAAAACCACCTGATAGCCAATGAGACAATAGCATACGTAAACCAACTGGAAAGGAAAGGCCGCAGAGTCTCCATGTATAGGAAATGAGCGCGAGGAGAGCAATGAGAGAAGTTTTCAATGACTTTGAAAGTAAAATTTTGTCAGTCCATCTGAGTAGAAACCCTTAGAGGTTTTATATTAAATGTATTCGCAATTGAGAATAATGACAACAATAAGCTGTAGAATGGAACGACGACAATGAAAATTTCTGCCGGAGCGGGACTCGTACCCGGATTTCCCGCTTATCGCGAGCTGTCGCCTTACCATGTTTTTCTTTTTTTTGTCTCATTTTGTTCGTTATTGTTCGTTGTATCTGTTCAGGACGGACGTCCCATAACGTTTGCTTAAGTTCATCGTTCATCCATTAACACAGGTTTTTATTATTATTATTATTACAGAGGGCAGCTAACTCTCTGACCGAACACGCTGAGCAACCGTGCCGGCTCCAGTTGTCTATCCCTGCACGACTCACGGCCACGTCCAAACTTCCATATGTCGTGAACCATACGTGTACGACCTGGACTCTTACATCCATCATGTATATTCCCGTACAGGTTAGACGTTGTACTTGAAACTCGCTTGCCCGGTATTGGCAGAGAAATACAATATTTCAGTGCCTCTGTTATCCTGTTTACGTTGCAAAGTTTTTTTGCTATTGCATCGTAATCAGAATAACACGGGCACTGTAATATCGTACTTGGGGGTTTTGGTCTTATGCAAAATCAGTAAGCGCTTCTAAATAATCTGTTCACTCACTCAGAGACCACACTGGCACCGAAAAGGAAGATAACAAAGAGAAGGCCGAAATACTGAAATCGGTCTTCCGGAATTATTTCACCGCAGAAGACTATAACACAGTTCCTACTTTCAGTAACCATACGAAGGTCGAAATGACAGAAAATTGAGAAACCCTACTGCGGAATAAAAGAGCAACTACAATAGGTCACTAGTGGAAAGGCAGCAGGACCAAATGAGATACCTATAAGCTTCTACAAAGATTATGCGAAAGAACTAGCTCCTTTTTGGTAGTAGTTTATCGTAGATCGCTAGAGCAATGAAGGGTACTAGTTCATTCCCGTTTTCAAGAAGGGCAGCAGGACAGATGCATACAATTATAAGCATCTATCACTGACGTCAATCTGTTGTAGAATTACGGAACATGTATTATGCTAAGGAATTATGATGTTTTTGGAGAACGAAAGTCTCCTCTATAAAAATCAGTATGGATTCGACCGTTCTGTTCCTGCATGAGATCCACAGCACTGTAGACAACGGCGCTGAGGCAGATGCCGTGATATTTGTCTTCAGGAAGGCATCTGACACCGTCGTGCACCCGCATTTAGTGATAAAAATACGAGCTTATCGATTATCGAGTCAGATTTGCGGCTAAATTCAAGGCTTCCTTGCAGTTAGAGCTCAACCCGTTGCTCTTAACGGAACAAAATCTACAGATTTAAAGATAATTTTCCGAGTACTTCCAGGAAATGTGATAGGATCATTACTCTCTGCAGTGTGTATAAATGATCTAGTAGGAAGTGTCAGATGCTCTTTAAGACTGTTCGCAGACAATGCGGTTGTCTATAACAAAGTAGCAACACCAGAAGACGATATCGATTCGCAGAATACCTACAGAGGATTGATGAACGGTGCAGGCTCTGGCAGTTGACCCTGAACATAAAAAAAGTGATATATTACGCACACATATGAAAAGAAAGTAACTACTCTACAACTACACTGCTCATAAGAAACTTTTGGAAACAGTATCTATAGTAAAATATCTAGGAGTAACTATCCAGAGCGACCTTACGTGGAATGAGTACCTAAAGCAAATAGGAGGAAAAGCAGATGGCAGGCTGACATTTATGGAAAGAATCTTAAGGAAATGAAACTCATTCGCGGAGGAAGTGGTTTATAATCCGCTTGTTCAACCGATTCTTGAGTACTGTTCACCAATATGGGATCCTTACCAGGTACGACTAATACAAGAGATATAAATGCTCCAATGTGATGAGGGCGTTTCATCTCGGAAAAGTTTCATTGGAGCGATAGCTATACTGAGATGTTCAACTACCTCCACTGCCAAACGTTACAAGAGAGCCGTTGTGCGTCACGGAGAGGTTTACTATTGAAATTTCGAGACAGCGCTTTCCGGCAATAGCCAGACAACACATTACTTCCTCCCACATACATCTCGCATAATGACCACGACTAGAAAATTCGAGAAGTTAGAGCAAACACAAGGCTTACAGCCAATCATTCTTCCCACGCGGTATTCGCTGGAGGGGTTGGAGGGGGGGGGGGGGTTGAGGAATCAGTTAGTGGTACCAAAAAGTACTGCGGCGGAGCAGTGTAAAAAACTTTCCCTAGCACTGAGTGAAGCAAGCTGCAAATTAGTGCCCACCTACCTCAGTACAGCGTTCGTTCACCATCCGTTGCTCTCCATAAGTAGGTACTATGTAGACGATGTTAAAAGCAGCATTGAAGAAAACCATCGTCCATACTTACGATTGCATAGTCCGCGTAACTTAGGTAACGAAATAAACATGTAAATCTCTAGTAATAACGGGCAAAAGTGGATGCTTCCTTCCTTCATTGAAAATATCCGCTTCCCGATATTAATGTTTTTTACTGTCTTTTAGTTATGGTGTCAACAAGCCCACATTTACGTCGATAGCACATCTACTACTAGTTCATGCAGCTTATATCACACGCAAGACAGCCAGAAATGTACAAAATCCAACCCGAAATATTACGAGATTAATACAGTCAATACTCTGCTACGAAATGAGTTTCACACACGGTCCTTTTCAGTGGATTCTTCATAGGAAGATGCTCGCCAAAAAATGTTCTGTAAATGCATACTAAACACGCCACGCAGAATTCTTCACAAAGGCTGATAGTTTCATACGCAATTTTCTCTCCAACAAATACTCAAAAATCTCCCAAACTTCCCAGAATTGTCCGTAAATGCATCTGCTTGCATGGCGATATAAACCGAACGCGAAATAACAGTTAATTCTTCATTTTACAAATAACTTTTTCGGACACTTCTAACATGACCTTCTCGTCTGGCAGCTAGTCCACGACTCTCTGAATGCCGTTGCTTTTAGGGCATATAACTCAATCCAATGCACCGGAAAGACTTTATTCTGATTGGTTGATCAAAACGAACAGCCAATCAGATCAATCCTTTAAGATCATATTCGCGCTTAAACTGTTTTACTCCAATCAACATTCGCAGAGGCATGTACGTGCTGCAACTATTAACAAAATGTTCCACCAAACCAAACGAAATGAAAACTAAGAGAAAACTATGCTTGAAATATACTTTAGAACTGATTATTCTCTTACTACCTTTCTGGCTGCCTTATTACAAAAGCAAACACTCGTAAACATACGTCATCCGGCAGTTAGGGAGATTTACAGTTTTCATGACACCCTGGTGTCGTAACACTTGCTAGTTACGTAAGGTGTAATACAATATAGAATTGAAATTTAACGTATGTCCCACACACACACTCACATTCACTCTCATTTACTCTCACCCTAACACAAAATATAAATATTAACTTTTAAGCTGTTATTTTCATTACAAAAGAAAAATTATCGATAATTTAGAATTGAAAATCATAAAATAAAATAAATCAGCACAATGAGAGTGCTATTATTGTTTTCAAATAACAAAAGAAATATAAACTGCTATTGTTCCTATCTGAATTTACTTTCTTAAGTGTCGGTTAAGTTCTTTTTCAATGGGTTTTTTTATATCGTGGCGCCGAAGCCACAAAAGCTGCAGTGTGGAGCAATGGAAGAAAATCATTTGGTCGGACGAGTGTCGTTTCACACTGTTTCCAGTTTCTGGCCGAGTTTACGTCCCAAGAATGAAACATGAGGGGGGGGGGGGGGAGGGAGGGGAAGGGGTTGGCTTCGCTGATGATTTTCACAGCAACATCGTAGTATTCCATGGACTCCATGGCTACTCTGCAAGTTCACATTACTACCAAAGTTTATGTGACCATTTTGCCTGATGAGGTCCAACCCAGCTTACAGTGTTTGTTTCCCAATGGTGATGCGGTGTTCCAATACGAAAGAACCCCTGTTCACACAGCTCATCTCGTCGAAGACTGGTTCCACTAGATCACAGTATTATTGAGCATTTGTGGTCTCATCGGTACCTGAAATTCCCACAATTTTGTGGGAAGAATGGACCTGCGTTTATCCGTTCCGAGACGACTAGAAGCTGTTTCGAATACCAATGGTTTTCCCATGCCGTATTAGGCATGGCAATATCTTCTGTTTTTGGCGTTTTCGTATATTTGTCCAAACCCTGTATATAAGTCTGTTTCATTTACGTGGCCGGCCGAAGTGGCCGTGCGGTTAAAGGCGCTGCAGTCTGGAACCGCAAGACCGCTACGGTCGCAGGTTCGAATCCTGCCTCGGACATGGATGTTTGTGATGTCCTTAGGTTAGTTAGGTTTAACTAGTTCTAAGTTCTAGGGGACTAATGACCTCAGCAGTTGAGTCCCATAGTGCTCAGAGCCATTTCATTTACGTGGATATCTGTATAAGGCACACTCAGAGGCTAATAAATAAGAACTTCGATAGCTTCTGTGTCAGGTGGAATATACATATCAAGCACCGGTGATCCAGGTGATGCATGAATAACCGCAGTTGACGCTTAGAAGTAGAGAATGCAAAGATGAAGGATCTCACAGCATGCGCTATACGTAAAATTTGTTTTTTGCAACATTATGACAGATGACTCACCTTCCGTATTACTCCAGCAGGAAAATGTTGTAGGATGGATGTTCAGTGTATGCAACTCGAGCTGTCTGTGTGTAGAAACAAGACGTCTGAGATGCCAAGTAACATATGACGTCACGTTTGTCGCATTAACTAAGTTTCTTCACAACGATGGACCGTAATATTCGGTTAGCCCAGTCACAGAAGAATGTTTTTCGTCTGCTGCTACCCTTTTTAGCTATCTAAAATGCCTTCATAAATTTAGATATTCTTACTCCAGACGCACCCAACAAACCGACAGTGTCCGATATACGCACTTAACAAAACCCAGGACACTCTAACTGTCCGCCACCGCTGGCACTCAGGACTGCTTTCCATTTTGCATTTCTTACGTAAGGTCCACGCCGTGGGCGAATATTTAACACGTCAACTAGAGTGCTGCAACTACCTTCACTGCAATAACAAACTACTGTCGTACTGATGGCATCTTACAAAGGTTTTGATTTCCACAACATATGTGTGTATAGTAGTTCCTTGATTTTTCATCCTTATAACTGAACAATACCTCGGTAACAAACACCTGTCTCTATGTACTAACAAGGCAGTATCGGTAAATGTTCATATTGGCGTAGTGTGGAGGCAGTTCCTAACGACATCAGCACCGCCCACTGAAGTTCTTGTAGAAAAATAATTTGTAGGGGAAGAGAAATTAGTGTTTTTAATCAGCTGATTCCCGTCGTTTTCTTGACTCAATATGTCTAAGCAAACTGTGTGTTGATCATGCTAGACGTTCATGGTAAAATTATAATGAAGTATACATGTCTAAAATTATCGTCGTTGGAATATGCCTCACTGTGTGTAATACAAGTCGACAGAAATTAAGTCGCATCAGCACACGACCAACATTTGAATGAATGATTGTATCAAAACTATATCCTCTGGTAAACACTGATTATTTTACGTATAATGCGATCCGGCACGATTCGGTTCATAAAATAGTTTTATGATTTAACAATGTAATCGTATAACTTACATAAATCCATTTCGCATACTTTGTATAACTGAAAGCTTCAGTAAATGCATTTTTAACTTTGTATCCACTCAGGTCTGCCAACATTCGACGTGAGAACGGAGATCAACTCACACAACAGGACCTTAATAATACTTCCAAAATCGTTTCTCGCATATGACTCTTGTTATTACACACGTCGTTCATTAATTAATCATTAATTAATCATTTTTAATGGTGGGCCCAAAAGACTCGAAGAGAAAAGTGGATAATATGAAAATGATATTTTCAGAGACGTTATGTCTTCAGAAAAATTACTCGTCAAGCGCAGCCATTATGAAACGGAAACATCCGCGACAAGTAAACCATGTAAAACAAGCTACTGAACCCTCGAGAGGTAATTTTCTACTTAAGCACGCAAGAGGTGGAGCTCAGAAAATTTACTAGATAGAGTTATGGAAATTTAAGTCTTAGAAAAGTACATAATATTCACATTTCGTATTATTTTCTTAGAGGTCCACAACAGTCTTGTACAGGGGTGCTTGTCGCCCGGGATTAGCCAAGCGGTCTAAAGGAGCTACAGTCATGGACTGTGCGGGTGCTCCCGGCGGAGGTTCGAGTCCTCCCTCGGGCACGGGTGTGTGTGTTTGTCCCTAGGATAAGTTAGGTTGAGTAGTGTGTAAGCTTAGGGACTGATAACCTTAGCAGTTAAGTCCCATAAGATTTCACATACATCTGAACATTTTTTGAACAGGGGTGCTTCAGAAAAGGTGTTGTTCACTGTGGCTTACAAAATAATTAGTGAACGGAATATTGTTCAGATAGGTAGACGTAAGAAACGTTAATATTCCTGCAGAGTTATGAACATAGTTTATTTTGTTGTTTTCCAGACAGTTAAAGCTATAATTCTTAAATAGGACGTTGCTTTTTCTCTATCGTGTAGGTGACGTGTTTAAACCAACTGTCTGCAAATAATTTAAAGTCAGGTTACTACCAATTTAGTTAGACAGCTAGAAACGTTATAAGTTTTAGTTGAGGATGCAACATGCTTTACTCGGTTGGTTGTGTTCAGATGATTGAACCGGTGCTGGAACGTTCACTGAAGTGAGTTGTTCGTACCAATAGTCAGTTTCCTGAATGCACAATTCAGTGGGTCTTCTAAACGACCTGCAGACGATATGTACCGTTGCTGGTTCAGACTCTTTAGATATCCCAAAGAAAAGAAAATTAGACTGGTGCTAAATCGGGTGACGGTGCAGGACATATCTTAGTAGCGCGGCGTCTTAACCTGCTTCCAGAAAATTTATTATTTAGTTCTTGGGCGATATCACGGGCAGAATAGGTTGAGCGACCATCGTTCTGCATCCATTCTGCATCCACATACTGCCACTAATATATAGGCCGACAGTTTCAAGGACAGCGCCTAAACTGACGACAACAAAGGCTCGATACATCTCATCTGTCAGAGTACCTGCGAAGTAGTGTGAATCAAACGTTCAATCTCAAAGTATCCCACACCACACATTAACTGGACCACCTCCTTTGACAATCGATATGACGTACCAACCAAGGATTTTCTATACCCCGGTAATGCATATTGTAACGGTTCATTGCACTATAATTTGTGAATGTGAATTTCTCAGACACCATAACACTTAGTTCAAATGGTTCAAATGGCTCTGAGCACTATGGGACTTAACAGTTGAGGTCATCAGTCCCATAGACTTAGAACTACTTAAACCTAGCTAACCTAAGGACATCACACACATCCATGCCCGAGGCAGGATTCGAACCTGCGACCGTAGCAGTCGCGTGGTTCCGGACTGAAGCGCCTAGAACCGCTCGGCCACCGCGGCCGGCCATAACACTTAGTAAAGCGCCAAGAGTGAAATTATTTTCATGTGTGAGGGGACACGAGTGAAACTTGTTAACGTATACTATTAGCCAAACAGCTGTAAGGCTAATACCAGCGACAGCAGGAACTTCTCGTAAGCTGACATGAGGACAGCGATGTACTGCAACAAATACCGACGCCTTCGTATCATCATTTCTTGCTGTTCTTCGGCTGTTACCGTCGGGCCTTCTCAAACTGCTTAGTTTCTCGAAGTCATTGTTCAGCACAGAAGAATATAATTTTGCTGATGAAGCTCTTCTACCAGTATATCTAACGGTATAAGCCATGACAACTTCATTGGAATTGTGTCGGCATTCGCCGAGCAACAGCAACAAATCAACGCAATCGTTGGTTGTGTACGCCATGTTTATACTACGTCAATATTCATGGCGGACCGAACACCTTTGTTTGTAAACATCAGTGTACGGATATGTTCCATAGGCTAACCGAGCATCATTTCCAATAGTGCATTGAGGAACCCTGTTGCTTCGTCACACCAGCATCTTTAAGTAGTGCGTGTTGCAATCACACTAAAAACTTGGAACTCTCCCTAATTGAAATTGATAGAAATTTGATTTAAAATGATTTGTACACATTTTGTTTAAATACAGCAGCTGCGTGACGGAAAAGTCATGTTCTGTTTTGAAAATTATAACTCGTTGCTGTAACTCTCTGGAAAATAATTCAAGAAACTACGTTCGTAACTCTACAGAAATAATCATGTTTCTTTCCATTTACATATCTAAGTAAATGGTCCTTTCAGTAGTTGGTTTGTAAGTTACAGAGAGAAACGTGTCACACGCCACGTTTAGCGTGGTAGTGACCTAGATTCCAAGATTCATATGAAGTAATTTAGACCAGGACAAGAGTACAACAATATAAGGCACGTTCCTCGAAAACGCATCGAGTGTCCAGTAACACAGTTAGTTCTCATCCAGTCACATTTATTGTAAAGTATCGTCAACTTCGGATGCAGTCATTATTACAGTCCAGGATGAAAATGGAACAGTTGGAAACCGCGAATTAAAACCAGTCCATTTGGTACGACGACGTCGTCGTCGTCGTCGTCGTCGTCATCTTCGTCGTTGTTGTTGTTATTATTGTTGCGCTCTCCAGCCCGAAAACAGGTTTGATACAAATCTCAATGGTAGTCTGTCTTGTGCATGCCATTCCATCTTTGCGTTCATATCTACATGTACATATATACTCCGCAATTCACCGTACGGTGCGTAGCATAGGGTACCATGTACCACTAATAGTCATTTATTTACCTGTTCTACTCGCAAATATAGCGAGGGAGAAAGGTTTATCTATATGCCACCGTACGAGCCCAAATTTCTCTTATCCTGTCTTCATTGTCCTTACGTGGAATGTACGTTGGCGTCAGCAGAATCGTTTTGCAGTCAGCTTCAAAGGAGGATTCCCTAATTTTTCCCGTTGGGTTGCGTGGAGAGAACGTCGTCTTTCCCGAAAAGATTTCCATTTGAATTCAGCAGACGAGGAAATTTCGGACATTTTCTATCAACTAAGAAGCTGCATGCATCGAGAGGACTGGGACAAGATCGACAGCATCACTCACAGGAGCGTTGAGAACGAACGCGACCGCTGCACCGAGCGACAGAGGGAAAAGTTCGTAAGATGCGGGAAGCAGATTGACGGGGCGATTCCCTACATGTCACGCGTAGTGGTCAACCTCAGTGAACGACAGCTTATCAAAGAGGAATAGCCTGCCCTTCAAAAAGAAGCTAATTTTGCTGTCATCCAGAGTACTATACCTATGGAGGATATCATTGATAACACCAAAGCGGTCACTCTGTCCCTTCTTTGTGAAAGAACTGAGTAAATACGCACTGAAACCGCCAGGATACTGCGCCGAGCCAAAGTACCACTTTGCAACCTCAACAAAGAAGAGTTACAAGTTCTCAAGAGTCTCAACGCCGACAAGAGTATACTATTACTTCCTGCCAACAAGAGAAATGTGACCGTCTTAATGAAGACCCAGATTATGAGGACAAGTACGTAACCTATTAGATCCGACGACGTACCGCAAACTAAGAGGGGATCCGACACAGCGACTCACACGGAATACGAACCGGTTGATCATTGCGTCTTGTCTCCCGGCAGATTCTGCGCAACATTGAGTCCCTACAACCTCAGCTTTAGGGATTACCAAAAATCCATAAGAATAATTTTTCATTAAGATCGATTGTTGACGCCCCTGGCTCGCCGACGTATAAACTGGCCTCTCTGCTCAAGCCACACGTGGGAAAGACACATACTTAGAGGACCCAGGACATTTCATTGAGAAGCTAAAGAAACTAAAACTAGGACCAAACGAGATACTGGTCAGCTCTGATGTTGATTCTTTGTTGACCAAAGTGCCACTCAATGATTCTCTGGGGTATATCAGTTCCATTTTCCCCCAAGATATTACGAAGCTCTTTCCTGCATCTTTCACCACGAGCTGTTTCGCGTGGAATGGCAGCTTCTGTGAACAGCTGGAAGGCGTCGCCGTGGGTAGTCCACTATATAGTGATGGCCACCTTTTCCACGAAACATTTCGAAGAACAGATGCTGGACTTGACACCTTATAAACCCAAGGTCTGGTACAGATACGTCTATGATACGTTGGTTGGAAAGGATGCATCACTAATACGCTCGTAATGCTATAAAGACGAATATGTGAGCTACAGCACCTCCGATTAGAGATTCAAAACCCAAAAAGCGTTCTGAGGAGCAATAGGTTATCCACTAGTTACATAAGAAATGTCACAAGATCAGACACTCAGTGAAGTGACACATCGGAAAAGAAATACCAGGAATGACCTATGAACCAAAATCGGCTGGATATTGCGCAAACACGGTGTACCGACTATTTATAGACCGACAAAGAAGATCAAAGAGAGTCTCAGATAGGCAAAGGGAACAAAGGACGTGTTTGCAATGTCGGAAATATGTCTCATACCATGAACATGTGGAAAAGTCTATGTTGGATTGATTAGATCACCAGGATCACAAAATGAAAGTGGCATTGCAGTTTGAGGCAGATAGAGAAATCGGCTGTGGCGGAGCACGCGCTATGTGAGACAGACCATATAGTAAAATGAAAGAGTTTACCAGTTACCACACCCGATTGTTAAAAGAGAAAGAAGAATGCCGCATACTACAATTTCAGGTAGCAAGGGAAGAATGCAATAGTAATGACCACGGAAAATGGATTGGACCTCGTCGCGTGAGGTACATACGCCAATGACCCAAAACGTTACGATCAGCTGGTTAATAGCTTGTTTGTCCACCTTCGGAACGAAATACATCACTGATTCTGCATATCAGGGATCCAACAGTCTGTTGGTAGGGGTTGAGATCTAAGACATTATATTCCTACACACAAGTCATGTACGAGTAATTCGCTTAAATAACGGGCTGCTGATCTGCGTATGCAGTGATGGCGTCAGATAGCGACACAGATTGGTTCCATATGATTTACACCAGGTTAATTTGGTCACCGAGACATCAACGTATGTTCACTATAATACTCCTCAAACAGCAGCAGGTTTCTGTCTCCGAGGCATGGACAATTACACTGCTGAAAGATGACATCGCCGTCAGGAAAGACATCAAGCAGGAAGGGATACAGGTGGTTCACATATGTCAGCGTGTCTTCGGTTACTACCACAGGTCCCATGCGAGAACAGGAGAATGCCTCCCATAGCATAATACAACCCCCACGAGCCTGTATCCATAGCACGCTACACTTTGTGAGCAGCCATTCACCTCGATGATGGTGTTTGTGCAGACGACCATCGACCTAGTGCAACATAAATATGATTCACCCGAAGAGCCAACACGTTTCCATTGGTCGACGGTCGAGTCCCGATGGTCCTGTGCCTACTGCAATCGTAATTGACGATGTCGTTGGGTCAACATGTAACCAAGTAGTAGAGGTGTGCTGCGGATCTCCATGTTCAACAATATACAATGAACCGTGTGCTCGGAAACACCTGTGCATGCACCATCATTATGCTCTTTCGGCAGAGATGCCACAGATCGCCATCTATCCCACTTCACGGAGCAGACAAGTTTCCGAAACCCACATTCTGTGAAGAGTCGTGGACGTCCAACCTTCTATCGCCTAGTGGTAGTTTCACTTCTTTTCTAGCTCTTTCCATAGATGCTCAGGACTGTAGCACGTGAACATTCGACCAGCTTCGTCGTTTTCGAGATACTCGTTCACAGACTCTACGCTTACATGCTTTCGTTACCGCGTCACGTGCCTGCAACGCCACCAGAAGGCATCGAACGTCGTGGTGGGCAGTGGTCGCAATGTTCTGGCTCATCAGTGTATAATATCAGGCCGCGAGCTCCACTCTAGTTCACCACCAGTAATGGAGGGGGAAGCTGTCACAATTTTAGCCACTCGTGCTGGCGAAACGTCAGAAAAACCGTGAACAAAATGTCGGCCGAAGAACTCGAGACAAATACCAACAGGCAATTTGTCTGTTCTTTGGAAATCGCTCTGCTGCTACATCTTTGGAACGGCGTCCACCATCTTCACAGAAACCAATAGCGCGGTAATCATTTTTCTAGGATGCCTCCAAAGAGCAACCCTTACATAACGAATGTGATGTTTATTTGTTTTCTTTTCAAAGCTCTTAGTATTTTTATTTTACAATAGCTGTATCAACAAGCTGTTTCTTCTCTGTTATAAAATTGTTCTACCTAACCTCGACGTTATATTTACTAGCAAGTAAATCTTTCTGTACGTAACTCTTTAGACTTACACCTAACTAGCTAACGGTAACACCATGCTGTCAACTGTATGTGAAATCTTCAGGATTTATGAAATAGCGGTACTGATCTTTCCAGCAATTGACCACCGTCATTCAGCGGTTTCTGCTCCATGCACAACCATTGGCCGTCGGTATGGGTATAGCTATTTTTTGTAATTTTATAGCTCATTTTAAGTTCTTTTTATGTATCCTTCTCTTTTATATCCTGTATTATATCACAGTTGAAAGACTGAAGGCAGTCATGTGATGATCCGAGCCGATCACCTTTAAATGAACATGCCTTGCGATCTAAATTGTTTTATAATTAATTTTAAATTTTATATTCAGCGTAACAGACAAGCCAGACGAAGTATCATTTCGGAGTTCAAACCACTTTCCTTATCGTATTTTGTTTCTGATTCATTTTTTTCTTAGGTATCACATTAACTGGTTTGTTAAGCAAATATATCCATTTTAGGGAAATCATGGAAAACCTAAATACGGCTGGTCGAACGCGGATTTGAACCAGCGTCCTCCCAAAAGCGAGTCCAGTGTGCTAGCCACCAAGCCACCTTGCCCAATAGTGGGTTTATTGTCAGCATATACTTCCACTACTGTAATGAAATCTTTATACACATTGAAAGCTTAAAGCACATTTGTCATACTCAGTATTGTTAACTTGGATCTGATTTTCTCGAGTCGAATATGTCGAAACAGTTATTGTTACTAGTATTGGCATAAACGCTAAATCTGTCCTTGGGGCAAGCCATATAACTGAGAAAATAAGATCCCTGAATCTACAGTCCGCACTAATGGTCGGATAACAACAAACTGAAATGACATGGCTGAAGTTTTCCTTCAAATTTTTCCCCCAGTTGATGACAGTAAGGATGATACTGAATATCACAAAAAACTGAAAGATTAGCTCGAAGAGACTTATGACAGTATAGCTGCCATATACGGGTGCACGTTATAGAGGTGCACATGCAAACTGAAAGACAACGGAGGTCCTGGTCCCGATGGCATACCATGGAATGTATTCCTGGCATGGACCATATCCTACATGTCTCTATAGAATTGGTAAGAGGCCAAAGATGTTACTTTGGCGGAATTGGCACACCAGATCATGTCCTAATGGAATGTCTCCTAGTTGAAGACATAGCAAGGACTCATAGGCAAGTTTAAGAGGTAAAACTGATACCTACATAATTAGTGTAAAAGAAGACTTTTACACCTTAAATCTTGTAACTGATGCTGTCTTGGATAAAGAGAGGCGTAACTACACTGAGGTGACAAAAGTCACTGTACAGCGATATGCACGTACACAGATGATGGTAGTATCGCGTACACAAGCTACACTATGTGATCGAAAGTATCCGAACACCTGACTGAAAATGACTTACAAGTTCGTGGCGCTCTCCATCGGTATTGTTGGAATTCAATAAGGTGTTGGGCCACCCTTAGCCTTGATGACAGCTTCCACTCTCGCAGGCGTGCTCGAAGGTTTCTGGAGGATGGCAGCCCATTCTTCACGGAGTGCTGCACTGAGGAGAGGTATCGATGTCGGTCGGTGAGGCCTGGCACGATGTCGGGGTTCCAAAACATCCCAAAGGTGTTCCATAGGACTCAGGTAAGTACTCTGTGCTCGCCAGTCCATTACAGGGATGTTATTCTCTTGTAACCACTCCGCCACAGGCCGTGCATTATGAACAGGTGCTCGATCGTGTTGCAAGATTCAATCGCCATCCCCGAATTGCTCTTCAACAGTGGGAAGCAAGAAGGTGCTTAAAACATCAATGTAGGTCTGTGCTGTGATAGTGCCACGTAAAACAACAAGGGGTGCAAGCGCCCTACTTGAAAAAC
The DNA here is from genome assembly GCF_023864345.2 of Schistocerca serialis cubense. Taxonomy (NCBI): domain Eukaryota; kingdom Metazoa; phylum Arthropoda; class Insecta; order Orthoptera; family Acrididae; genus Schistocerca; species Schistocerca serialis. Next base: position 314,655,180 of record NC_064640.1, on the reverse strand, counting down.
ACGACCACACCGTAACACCACCGCCTTCGAATTTTACTGTTGGCACTACACACGCTGGCGGATGATGTTCACCGGGCATTCGCCATACCCACACCCTGCCGTAGGATCGCCATATTGTATACCGTGATTCGTCACTCCACACAATGGTTTGCCACTGTTCAATCGTCCAATGTTTACGCTCCTTGCACCAAGCGAGGCGTCGTTTGGCATTTACCGGCGTGATGTGTGGCTTATGGGCATTAGCACACTGGACTCGCATTCGGGAGGACGACGGTTCAATCCCGTCTCCAGCCATCCTGATTTAGGTTTTCCGTGATTTCCCAAAATCGTTTCAGGCAAATGCCGGGATGGTTCCTTTGAAAGGGCACGGCCGATTTCCTTCCCAATCCTTCCCTAACCCGAGCTTGCGCTCCGTCTCTAATGACCTCGTTGTCGACGGGACGTTAAACACTAACCACCACCACCACCGCTTATGAGCAGCCGCTCGACTATGAAATCAAAGTTTTTTTTACCTCCCGCCTAACTGTCATAGTACTTACAGTGGATCCCGATGCATTTTGGATTTCCTGTATGATGGTCTGGGTAGTTGTCTGCCAATTACACATTACGACCATCTTCAACTATCGGCGGTCTCTGTTAGTCAACAGACGAGGTCGGCCGGTAGGCTTTTGTGCTGTGCGTTTCCCTTCACGGTTCCACTTCACTGTCACATCGAAAACAGTGGACCTATGGATGTTTAGGAGTGTGGAAATCTCGTGTATAGACGTCTGATGCATGTGACACCCAATCACTTGACCACGTTCGAAGTCCGTGAGTTCCGCGGAGCACCCCATTCTGTTCTCTCACGATGTCTAATGACTACTGAGGTCTCTGATATGGAGTACCTGGCAGTAGGTGGCAGCACAATGCACCTAATATGAAAAACGTATGTTTTTGGTGGTGTCCGGAGACTTTTGATCACATAGTGTATAAAGGGCAATGCTTTCGCGGAGCTGTTATTTGTATTCAGTTGATGCACGTGAAGATGTTTCCGACGTGATTATTGCAAGAGGGGATTAATAGACTTTGAACGTGGGAACTTAATTGAGCTAGACGTACGAGACATTCCCTAACGATTCCGGGATCCATAGTGTCAAGTGTGTGCTAAGAATGCCACATTTCAGGTATTACCTCCCACCACGGACAACGCAGTGGCCGACGATCTTCACTTAACGACCAACAACAGCGGCGATTGCGTAGAGTTGTCAATGGTTACAGACAAGCATCTCTGTGTGAAATAACCGCTTTAAACAACGTGAGCTGTATCTGTTAGGACAGTGCGGCGAAATTTAGCGTTAATGGGCTATGGCAGCAGACGACCGATGCGAATGCCTTTAAAAACAGCACGACATCGCCTTCAACGAGTCTCTTGGGATTGTGACCACATCAGTTGGACACTAGACGATCGAAAAACCTAGCGTGGTCAGATGAGTCCCGATTTCAGTTGGTAAGAGCTGATAGTAGCGTTCAAGTGTGGCACAGACCCCACGAAGCCATGGACCCAAGTTGTCAACAAGGCACTATTCACGCTGATGGTGGCTACATAATACTGTGGTATGCGTTTACATGAAATGCACTAGCTCTTCTGGATGTTCGGCTACTTTGAGACAGTTTTCAGCCGTTCACTGACGTCATGTTCCCAAACAACGATGGAATTTTTATGGATGACATGGCGCTATATCACCGGGCCGTATTTATTCGCGATTGGTTTGAAGAACATTCTGTTCACTTCGAGCAAATCGTCTGGGCGCCCAGATCTCCCGACATGAATCCGTCGAACATTTATGGGAAATAATCGAGAGGTCGGTTCGTGTCCAAATTAGTGCAGTAGCAACACTTTCTTGACTACGGACAGCTGTAGAAGTAGCAAGGCTTAACATTTCTGCAGGGAACTTCCAATGACTTGTTGATTACATGTCTAATTGCTGCAATACGCCGGGCAAAATGAGGTCCGACACGATATTAGGAGGTATCTTATTATAGAGCCAACAGCCACGACAGCAGAGACGAATAAAACCTGTAGACGACCCCAGGGAATGAGAGCGAAGCCCGCCAGATCACATGCTCAGTATCGAAATAGTGAAGGCAGGCGGGGACAAGCGTACCAAGAAGAACGAAAATAATCACTGGATGACAAGTGGTGTGCTCTGGTGCGTCGCCATACTCTCTCGAGGCAGCAAAATATTGCAGAAACCGACAGAATGGCCGCTCTGGTATGGAGCATTGGGAGAACCTAAATGCATTCCGATAGTAGTAAATTCTATGTTTGTGTGTGTGCTTGTGTGTGTGCTTGTGTGTGTGTGTGTTTTCATCTGAGATTACAAAAAATGGTTCAAATGGCTCTGAGCAAAAAATGGTTCAAATGGCTCTGAGCACTATGCGACTTAACTACTGAGTTCATCAGTCGCCGATAACTTAGAACTAATTAAACCTAACTAACCGAAGGACATCACACACATCCATGTCCGAGGCAGGATTCGAACCTGCGACCGTAGCTGTCGTGCGGTTCCAGACTGAAGCGCCTAGAACAGCTCGGTCACATCGGCCGGTTGCAGAAGTGGTACAAAGCTGTATCACTTTCCAACATAATCTCCCCCACGCTCAATGCAAGTCCTCCAACGCTTACAAACTGCATAAACGCCTTTAGAAAAAAAAATTCTTTTGGTAGTCCGTGCAACCACTCATGCACCGCGTGGCGTACCTCTTCATCAAAACGGAACTTCTTTCCTCCCATTGCGTCTTTGAGTGATCCAAACATATGGAAATCACTTCGGGCAAGGTCTTGTGAGTATGGTGGATGAGAAAGACACTCAAAATGCAGGTCTGTGATTGTTGCAACTGTTGTACGGGCAGTGTGGGGCCTTGCATTGTCATGTTGCAAAAGGACACCTGGTTACAGCAATCCACCTCCCTTTGATTTGGTTGCAGGCCGCAGATAATTTTTTTTAGGATATCTGTGTATGATGCACTGGTGACAATGGTCCCTCTAGGCATTTAATGCTACAAAACGACATCTTTTTCATCCCAAAAGATAGTCAGCGTAACCTTCCCTGCTGATGGTTCTGTACGAAATGTCTTTGGTTTCGGAGATGAGGAATGGCGCCATTCCGTGCTCGCCCTCTTCGTTTCCGGTTGGTAGAAGTGAGTCCAGGTTTCGTCCCCAGCAACGTTCAAAGCGCCGAAGAAGTTCTTCACAAGCTTCAACACGTCGTTCTCTCATTTCAGGAGTCACCTGCAGACACTTTGTGAAACTGGAGCACATCATGCACAATGTGGTGTGCTGACCCATGACTAATCTGGAAACATGCTGCAATGTCATTCAGTGTCGCTCGGCGGTTTTCCTTCACTATGGCTTCAACTGCTGCATTGTTCTGTGGAGTCACAACTCGTTGTTCCTGTCCTGGACGAGGAGCATCTTCCACGGAAGTCACATCATTTGCGAATTTCCTACGCCATTCGTAGACTTGCTGCTGTGACAAACATGCATCAGCGTACTGAACCTTCATTCGTCGATGAATTTCAATAGGTTTCACACCTTCACTACGCAAAAACCGAATAACAGAACGCTGTTCTTCCCTGGTGCAAGTCGCAAGTGGGGCGGCCATCTTTATACTGATTTTGCGACGGTATGTGTGCATCTGCACTATGCTGCCACCTACAAGCCATTCTGCACGCTGTTTGTAGCACGCTTACAAACTTACAGGATAACGGCGCGAAATTTCGATTTGTTATTACAAATTTTCATTTGACTCACCCTCGAACCTCATCGTGCAAACTACCTGGCGACATTACCGTAACAGAAGCAACACAGGAGCAATACCTCACAAATCTGTAAGACCTATTCAAGAGACTGAAATCAACTGGCCTGCACTGCTGGCTGGACAAATGCAGATTCTTCCAACCTAGCATAAAGTACTTAAGCCATATTTTAAGCAGCAACGGACTGAAGCCTACGGACGAACAAGTCGACGCCATAATTGGCCTTCCTGTCCTGTGGTTTAGACTTTCATTGTTAAAATGAAGTATCATTCCAAGTTCATTCTGAAGATAGACCCAATAGTTTACCCATTAAACAAGCTACACATACAAAGGGTGATCAGAAGTATGCCAGAAACATTGCACAGCTCTCAAACACAGATGCTCTAGTCGCTCCCTATGAGCTCGGATAAGAACTGTGATACATGAGAAGCTATATGCTTCTCAGTCGTCAACATTACACGGAAGACACCGCAGTCGTTTTCCTATTACTGCTCGCGAAATACACTCCTGGAAATTTGAAATAAGAACACCGTGAATTCATTGTCCGAGGAAGGGGAAACTTTATTGACACATTCCTGGGGTCAGATACATCACATGATCACACTGACAGAACCACAGGCACATAGACACAGGCAACAGAGCATGCACAATGTCGGCACTAGTACAGTGTATATCCACCTTTCGCAGCAATGCAGGCTGCTATTCTCCCATGGAGACGATCGTAGAGATGCTGGATGTAGTCCTGTGGAACGGCTTGCCATGCCATTTCCACCTGGCACCTCAGTTGGACCAGCGTTCGTGCTGGACGTGCAGACCGCGTGAGACGACGCTTCATCCAGTCCCAAACATGCTCAATGGGGGACAGATCCGGAGATCTTGCTGGCCAGGGTAGTTGACTTACACCTTCTAGAGCACGTTGGGTGGCACGGGATACATGCGGACGTGCATTGTCCTGTTGGAACAGCAAGTTCCCTTGCCGGTCTAGGAATGGTAGAACGATGGGTTCGATGACGGTTTGGATGTACCGTGCACTATTCAGTGTCCCCTCGACGATCACCAGTGGTGTACGGCCAGTGTAGGAGATCGCTCCCCACACCATGATGCCGGGTGTTGGCCTGTGTGCCTCGGTCGTATGCAGTCCTGATTGTGGCGCTCACCTGCACGGCGCCAAACACGCATACGACCATCATTGGCACCAAGGCAGAAGCGACTCTCATCGCTGAAGACGACACGTCTCCATTCGTCCCTCCATTCACGCCTGTCGCGGCACCACTGGAGGCGGGCTGCACGATGTTGGGGCGTGAGCGGAAGACGGCCTAACGGGGTGCGGGACCGTAGCCCAGCTTCATGGAGACGGTTGCGAATGGTTCTCGCCGATACCCCAGGAGCAACAGTGTCCCTAATTTGCTGGGAAGTGGCGGTGCGGTCCCCTACGGCACTGCGTAGGATCCTACGGTCTTGGCGTGCATCCGTGCGTCGCTGCGGTCCGGTCCCAGGTCGACGGGCACGTGCACCTCCCGCCGACCACTGGCGACAACATTGATGTACTGTGGAGACCTCACGCCCCACGTGTTGAGCAATTCGGCGGTACGTCCACCCGGCCTCCCGCATGCCCACTATACGCCCTCGCTCAAAGTCCGTCAACTGCACATACGGTTCACGTCCACGCTGTCGCAGCATGCTACCAGTGTTAAAGACTGCGATGGAGCTCCGTATGCCACGGCAAACTGGCTGACACTGACGGCGGCGGTGCACAAATGCTGCGCAGCTAGCGCCATTCGACGGCCAACACCGCGGTTCCTGGTGTGTCCGCTGTGCCGTGCGTGTGATCATTGCTTGTACAGCCCTCTCGCAGTGTCCGGAGCAAGTATGGTGGGTCTGACACACCGGTGTCAATGTGTTCTTTTTTCCATTTCCAGGAGTGTAGCTCTGGCCACAGTTCAGGATCTTCTACTTAGCTAGGTTTTGTCGTTTGTTCAGTGTGGATGGCAGGAGCGCTTACAAGAAACAGACTCAGGTTTGAAGACGCACATTTTTCGTTCTCCGCCTCAATGCTCCGGGCGGTGTTTTGTTGCTGGTTGTTATTTCCCCTCTACTCCGACCCCAGAAGCTGGAGATGTTGCACATGGCGCACTGGGGGTGAGTCGAATGAAGGCAGTGGCAAGAGGATTCGTTTAATGCTCTAATATGGACACTGAATTGAAATATGTGACAGACATAAAATATCTGAGAACAGCTAACTGCTGGCTTTGCTGATAGCTAAACATGTAATGTATCATTATTTGATCCAGATTTGTTAGGGGCACAGAGAAACTGTCAGCATTAAGAAAAAACATGGGTGCGCTTCAGTAATAGTGCATGCAAGAGCTTCAGTGGATTGGAAATAACAGCCAACCAGTGGCAAAATACAGGTTTATTGAACCATGACCGTGGTACCAGTTTTAAAATTGTCTTCATCAGAAGGTATTGTAGTTATGAACAAATATTACTGTTGTGTCTAGACAAGACAGCCTAGACACTATGAGAGGAAGCCGAAAGGCACGCGCTAAGTTAAAGCAGGATGGCGTGGGGTCTGAAACAGGATACGTAATGAATGCTATAACGAAAAGTACGCAGCTTCTGGAATACTTAACTTTAATCCATCCTTTTGGTACATCTGGAGATTGTGGCGATACAAGTGAGACTCTTTAGATATATGTAATGTTACTAATGGCGCCTTGCTAGGTCGTAGCCATTGACTTAGCTGAAGGCTATTCTAACTATCTGCTCTGCAAATGAGCGAGGCTTCGTCAGTGTGCATCGCTAGCTACGTCGTCCGTACAACTGGGGCGAATGCTAGTCCGTATCTCGAGACCTGCCTTGTGGTGGCGCTCGGTCTGCGATCCCTGACATTGGCGACACGCGGGTCCGACATGTACTAATGGACCGCGGCCGATTTAAAGCTACCACCTAGCAAGTGTGGTGTCTGGCGGTGACACCACATTTACGACATTGTGTGTGGAACAAAGATGATTCTTGTTGTTATTGTTGTTGTTGTTGTTGTTGTGGTTTTCAGTCCAGAGACTGGTTTGATGCAGCTCTCCATGCTACTCCATCCTGTGCAAGCTTCTTCATCTCCCAGTATCTACTGCAACCTACATCCTTCTGAATCTGTTTATTGTATTCATCTCTTGGTCTCCCTCTGCGATTTTTACCCTCCACGCTGCCCTCCAGTACTAAATTGGTGATCCGTTGATGCCTCAGAATATGTCCTACCAAACGATCAATTCTGCTAGTCAAGTTGTGCAACAAATTTCTCTTCTCCCCAATTCTGTTCAATACCCCCTCATTAGTTACGTGATCTACCCATCTAATCTTCAGCATTCTTCTGTAGCACCACATTTCGAAAGCTTCTGTTCTCTTCTTGTCTAAACTATTTATCGACCATGTTTCACTTCCATACATGGCTACATTCCATACAAATACTTTCAGAAACGACTTCCTGACACTTAAATCTGTACTCGATGTTAACAAATTTCTCTTCTTCACAAACGGTTCCTGGCCATTGCCAGTCTGCAGAGATGGTATCATTACAATAAGCAAAATTACAGAAAATGTTTACACATAATTTTAGTGAAGCATACTTACACAGAATCACATGTTATCTATATCCGATGACGGAGTCGTTGATTCTGTCTAGTACTCGTACATGTGCGTGGCAGCCACTTAATCACCTAGCTCTCCACTGTAGATCTTTGTCTTAAAAGTTTTTAAAATACCACACATTTGACAATGGATCCAACAACGTGTAGTGCGCCTCTTGAAAGATTTGTATATATATGACATTTAAAAACAAAACTTTTTATCGGATCATGTACAGCTACTGACATGCGGTAGCTGGTTGAAGAGTAGAGGCACTAGCCTTAGATCGCCTCCCGTACGCGGTGCTCCTGCGCGTTCTGTATGCGCGTAGCTGCAATTAGCAACGTGTCTGATTATATAATTACATGTTCATTACTTTAATTAACACATTAACTAAAAAGTTGAAAAGATGGAGAGGAGAGGGGGTAAAAACGTGTGCCATATCTCATATGACTTATTAAGAGCCCGCAGGCTTAGGTAAACAGAGCAAGCTGTTTACAGTATGTGCAAGAACGTACGAGAAACTCTTGTGCATGTATACGCAACTGTAACAAGCACGCATGCCAAAGAAAATGTGCTTCAGGGAATTATTATCAGTGTGTACTTGAAGTTCTAAGTTGACACCTGGCATGAAGAAATACCGTAAAAGGACGCACTGTGACGGAGAAACTGCAAATATTAAAGGACGAATGCAAATTGGGGGTAAGAGAAAAGGGCAGAAGGAGGGCGGCTATATTATCACTTGTGAAGCATCATGCTAAGGAAGATTGTGCGGCTGGTCCCGGTGGAGGTTCGAGTCCTCCCTCGGGCGTGGGTGGGTGTGTTTGCCCTTAGGATAATTTAGGTTAAGTAGTGTGTAAGCTTAGGGACTGATGAACTTAGCAGTTAAGTCCCATAAGATTTCACACACATTTGAACATTTGAACATGCTAAGGAAGCGGTCAGGGTTCATACTGATATGGGATGATTTATGAACAGAATGTCTTCAGCTCGTGGTCTTGCGGTAGCTTTCTCGCTTCCCGAGCATGGGGTCCCGGGTTCGATTCCCGGCGGTGTCAGGGACTTTCTTTTGCCTCGAGATGACTGGGGGTTGTTGTGTCGTCTTCATCATCATCATTCATCCCCATTACGGTTGGAGGAAGGCAATGGCAAACCATCTCCACTAGTACCTTGCCTAGTACGGCGCAGGTTGAAGAGTAGAGGCACTAGCCTTAGATCGCCTCCCGTACGCGGTGCTCCTGCGCGTTCTGTATGCGCTGATCCAGAGTATGGGACATCATCATATGAACAAATATACTAGAAGAGGGTACGTAATTAAATACTCAGTAAAATAATGAATAAACGAAACCTCACTAAGCAGTGTACATATGCTTAGAAATCACTATGTTTTAGGCAGAAGAAAACACACTGAAAAATAAAAAAGGGGATGGCGGTCTGAAGCGGTTCATTACTAAAATGTTGAAAGGCAACTTAACTGTAGATGACGAAGAGTACATTGTAAAACAACAAATAAAAGACGTATTCTTACTGAACATAGTATTTTGAGGAATCAAACACCGCGCTGAGGCCAGCACGGAGCGGTAAACATAGCTACCCGGCAAGAAGCAGAGCCTTCCAGGAAACGTCTACTTGCAAGATGTAGCTGGTCATTTAAAATGTAGCCGTCGATTTTCTCTAAGTGTTTGAAACTTTCGAGCTCTTTCTTTTTACGCCCTTTTACTTCTTTGTGTAAGCTTACAGTATCCTCTAAATCGTTCGGGGTATGACCAGCAATAAATAAATGTTCTGCAAAGGTAGAATTGTGTACATTGCTGCTTTTCTTTGTCAGCAGATGTTCTTTATATCTCCATTAAAGTTAATGCAGTCATCTGCTATAGATATTTTAAGATCGAGGAAGTTAAGCTCTGTGTTTTCATTCTGGATTTCTTTTGTAAAGCATATTTCCTCATGAAAACTATTGAACGTGCTGAAAAACTGTTCTAATTCTTGGTCATGTCATTTCCATACAAGGCAATAATTATATCTTTTACATAATGAACATAAAAGCGTATTTTTATTTGTAATTCTGAGCTATTGAACAAGCTTTTCCAGAGAATTAACAAAGATTTCAGCTACGATTCCGGCAAGAGAGCTATCATCGCTAGGCCATATGTTTGTACTTAAAATTTACCATTGAATATGAAACAATTATATTTAAGTACCACCTGTAAGAAATTAATGAGCTGGGCGATTTATAACTCAGCTATTTTTTTTTTTTTTGTTTTTGTGCTGTAATAAATTTTTCTCGATAACGTTGAAAGTCAAATCAATAGATACATTAGTAAAAAGACTTACTATGTCAAATGAGATCAACCTAGTTTGTGGTGTACATTTTATTGTTTTTATTTTGTTGATTAAGTCACTACAATTTTTGTCGGAAAAGCTGCGTTCGGAAACGAACGAGTCTTTGTTTTTGTGAAGAAGCTGTCTAACTAAACTACGGCGCGCACCTCCTATGCCGTTGACTAAAGCAAAGGTGGGGTGGTCTTGTTTATGTAGCTTAAATTGACTTCTAAGAACTGGAGACTACGGGTTCATATTGACAAGTCATTTCTTTTAAACTTTTCGAATAAGCTGTCAGTATTAGCTAAACATTGCCATACTTCCTTTTGCAGGTTAACGGTAGGCTCGCTGATGACCTCAACGATGACGTTTCCCTCAAAAACCTATTTGTAGTTTAATCTACATATTCTTTTACGTAGGCAATAACAATATAGTTACCTCTTTCGTATTTAGTTATAGGAGCATCATTTTCTTCCAATTTCCGATTAATATTATTAAAAAGTTATCGTTCTCTTGCACACAAGTTAGCTTTTAACGAAATTTCTTTTTGTTTAATGTTATTACACTCGTGGACAATCTTGCCCTGCTAGACCTTATCAGACTTGAGGATGTCTACATCTACTTTGAGGTCAACTACAAAGCTGTTAGTAACAGACGAATCACTGAGTTTGGAGACGACATTATACTTGAAACCTTCGCGTAAAATGGCATTTTCCTCTTGAGCGAAAATAATTTCAGTCCTTTTCAATATTCTATCGAAAAGATGATGGTTTGTACTAGTAATTGTAATGCTATTATTAACGTGTGTCCTGCTTTTAAATTTTCACAATTTTTTTATGTTTAGCTTTAATTTCAGATTTATGATTATAAAGCCATTCATTTATACCATTACAGTGACATCGATTTGATGATTGAAGAGTTATTTAAATGCTTAGGTTAGAAATAGGTGTAAACAGTACGCTTCTATATCCAAATTATCTTTTTACAGTTTCCTCGGCACTGAAATGCACTTGTAGCGTTTTAGCAAAATCTGTAGCCATTTTTCACACAAATTTTACTTGGCGTGAAGTAACTGCTTCACTAGAGCGCAGCATACAACGCATTAGACTCGTCTATAACTAGCTGGCCTGTAACGCCTGACGTAAAGCGATGGCTCACTACCCACTCCGCTCTGTCGGAAAAAAACCTTCACTATTCTGTCAGTGTCGACGGGACGACGCACGACGCCGGGAGCATTACGTACTACACAGCGCAAAATTCCTGTTCCTAGGAGAACACAACTTCACATTGTTCGCAGGTCTGTTGTTCATGCTCATGAATGCGGACTTCTAAGTGTGGCCGGCCAATGTGGCCGAGCAGTTCTAGGCGCTTCAGTCTGGAACCGCGCGACCGCTACGGTCGCAGGTTCGAATTCTGCCTCGGGCATGGACGTGTGTGATGTCCTTAAGTTAGTTAGGTTTAAGTAGTTCTAAGTTCTAGGGGACTGATGACTTCAGATTTAAGTCTCATAGTGCTCATAGCCATTCTACGTGTGCTTTCAAGCGGGCTACTGAATCATATATGATGGAAAATATTGTAAATGACTCCTTATCTACATCCATTTCTACATCATCCGTTATTCCCAAGACTCTCATATGTATTGCAGAAGCTGTAGTCACTGTACGTATTGTTGTACGCTAAATATACACATGCGTCAAAGAAGTATATTTCATCCGATTCATAAAGCGCACTTGGAACACTTTAGCGCCGTAATTGGAACAACGCCACAAGCAGATACATCATAAATATTGCGCAAGAGGCGGAGATTGTTGAGATAAAAGAGAAAACTTCCTGTGGGTAAAAGATAGCTATAACACTGAATAGCATGCAGTATATTGCAGATTTGCCAAACAAGCAGCCATAAACGTTGGCACTATTCAGATTTAAGTTATATACTCTGATTTGATATTAGTGTTTATAGAAGAAAGTTAACGGCCTTCCCGCAGTGGTAAGACCGTTTCCCATCAGATCACCAAAGCTCAGCGTTGCCGTGCATAAAGTGGCAGTTGACTCTGCACATTAAAAAATGTGAAGTCCTGTTACACACCGGAGCGCCAAAGAAACTGGTATAGGTATGCATATTCAAATACATAGATATGTAAAAATGCAGGATACGGCGCTGCGGTCTGGAACGCCTGCATAACACAAGTGTCTGGCGCTGTTGTTAGATCGGTTACTGCTGCTACAATGGCAGGTTATTAAGATTTAAGTGAGTTTGAACTTAGTGTTATGGTCGTCGCACAGGCGTTGGGACACAGCATATTCGAGGTAGCGAAGAAGTGTGGACCATTTCACGAGTGTACCGTGAATATCAAGAAGCCCGGAAATATCAAATCTCCTGTATTGTTGCGGCCGGAATATGATCCTGCAAGAACAGGGCCAACAGCAATTGAAGAGAATCCTTCAGCGTGACAGATGTGCAATCCTTCCGCAAGTTGCAGCAGATTTCAGCGCTGGGCCATCAACAAGTTTCAGCGTGCGAACTGTTCAACGAAACATCATCGATATGGGCTTTCGGAGCCGAAATCCCACTCGTGTAGTCTTGATGACACAAAGCTTTACTCCTCACCTGGGCCCGTCAACACCGACATTGGCCTGTTGATGACTGGAAACATGTTGCCTGGTCTGACGAGTCTCGTTTCAAATTGAACCTAGCGGATGGACGTGTATAGCTATGGAGACAACCTCATGAATCCATGGACCCTGCATGTGAGCAGGGGACTGTTCAAGCTGGTGGAGGCACTGTAATGGTGTGGAGCGTGTGCAGTTGGAGTGATAGTCTAGATACGACTCTGACAGGTGACACGTACGTAATCATCCTGTCCGATCACCTGCATCTATTCATGTCCATTGTGCATTCCGACGGATTAGGGCAATTCCAGCAGGGTGCGACACTCCACACGTCCAGAATTGCTTCAGAGTGGCTCCAGGAACACCCTTCTGAGTTTAAAGACTTCCGCTGACCACCAAACTCCCCAGACATGAGCATTATTGAGCATATCTTGGATGCCTTGCAACATGCAGTTCAGAAGAAATCTCCACCCCCTCGTACTCTTACGGATTTACGGATAGCCCTGCAGGATTCATGGTGTCAGATCCCTCCACCACTACGTCAAACGTTATTCGAGTTCATGCCAAGTCGTACTGCGGCACTTCTGTGTGCTCGCGGTTGATATTACCCAGGTCGTGTGACTAGGGCCTCCCGTCGGGTAGACCGTTCGCCGGGTGCAAGTCTTTCGATTTGACGCCACTTCGGTGACTTGCGCGCCGATGGGGGTGAAATGATGATGATTAGGACAACACAACACCCAGTCCCTGAGCGGAGAAAATCTCCGACCCAGCTGGGAATCGAACCCAGGCCCTTAGGATTGAAGTTCTGTCGCGCTGATCACTCAGCTACCGGGGGCGGACATTAGGCAGGTCTACCTGTTTCTTTGGCTCTTCAGTGTATTTCGCTTACACAATAAATCATACAGATTTACAGGTTGTAGATTCAACTAAATACCTAAGTATTGCAACTACAAACGACTTAAATTGGAACTGTAATATAAAAAATGTTGTGCAGGTAGCGAACCAATATCGTATTTTATTGGCAGAACATTTATAAATTCTAAACAGACAAACACGACAAGCTAGATAAGGTTTGCAATAATTAAAACAAAGGCGTATTTGTTTGCGACGAAAATTTTTCGCGAAATTTCGATCACCAAATTTCTCCTCCGAAAGCTAATTTCCTAATTGTCACCTACCTAGCGAGAAATGACCCTTGCGGTAATACAAGGGAAATTACATCTCGCCCAAAAAGCTTTATGTGTTTTTCCCCAGGTCCTATTTGCGGGTGCGAAACACTTACTTAGGAAATACCGAGTAATCAGGTAGATATAGATGTTACTCTGTTTTATGTTAAGAATAAACGACATGTAACAAAAATAAGTTGTTAGCCTCAAATAGTGACTTTGTCTTATGAGCAAGTAACAAAATTAATGTAGTAAAATCTTAATACTTACACTATTTTGTTTGATAAAAGGTTTTAATTTGATCTGTAACTAATAGATTATCTTCTTACTGCTGTCGTACAAAAAATGTTAATATATTTTTTTAAAAAACTTTATCTGAAATTAGTACAGCCGAAAGGTAACTGTACATATGTGAAGTTTAATGTTCATTTCCCATATGAGTTTCATTGCATGTGCCGTTTTTTTCCAGTTAACATACATATCCCAATGAGCCAAAAGACTGTGGGTTGGTCCACATTTGGAAAGTAATCCAGCACCGACTCGGCGTACGTAGATTTGACAACAGTTTGGTAGCTTTCCGAAGGTACGTGGATTCTCAACCTGTGTCGGATTTACTGTCGGCAGCAGATAGCACTCAATCTGTGGGCGCTTTTACCTACCTCGAACGTTCTCTACAGACTATCAGGATGCAAACTCGGAACGCAGAAGTATCCTGTCTTAGACATAACTTGTAATGTTCTAGAATCCCTTTCCATTTTCGATAGTTTCAGTTGTAACGCTATTTTAATCTTTGAACGTCGTATGACCAATTTAGAAACTGAAATACCTTGACGAATTAAAACATCATGACTAACTGCTTGATAGCGTTTTGGTCCACCATTGTAATTCACTGCAGTAGCGATTCTGCGTGTCTTTAATTTTACTGGCCCTTGATAGGTTTCCGGAAGAATATGGTACTATATGTCTAAGCACAGATCACGCGGCGCCTGTAAATTGCGGGCTTGTTGCTTGCAGATGCGGAGATGGCGTCCGATAGCGTCCCAGAAGTATTCCGCCGGCTTCAGATCAGGCGTATTTAGTGGCCAACACATCAACTTAAGATGACTACCATGACCCTCAAACCACTTTAAAACAAATCAACTAAGTGCTTGGGGATTACAATTAAGAATAACCTAAATTGAAACTATCACATCGGTAATGTTGTGGGGAAAGCGAACAAAAGACTGCGATTTATTTGTAGAATACTTAGAAAATCGAACAGGCCTAATAAAGAGACTGCCTACAATACACTTGTTCGTCATCTTCAGGAGTATTGCTACGTGGTGTGGGATACGCATTAGATAGGATTGACGGAGGACATCGAAAAAGTTCAAATAAGGGCAGTTCATTTTTTATTAACGCTGAATACGAGAGAGAGTACCACGGCTATGATACGCGAATTAGGGTGGCAATCAGTAAAATAAAGGCGTTTTTCGTTGCGGCAGGATCTTCTCATGAAATTTCAACAACATCTACAAGGCAAGAAATGATCATCGTAATAAAATAAGAGGAATCGGAGCTAACACGTAAAGATTTAAGTGTGTAAAATGTAATCGCCACTGGGGAAGACATCAAGCATTAACTTATGCAGGTCGTCCGCAGTAGTGTTCATGTAGTCCACAGCTGCCACGAGCCTTTGATTAATACCACAGTTCCCATTGAATCATAGGTGAATATTTCCATATCTCATGCCTACGACGGTGGAACGGTGCGTGTTTAGAGCAGCCGTTCATCTTGACGACGGCATATCTGGACACTACTATCCATGTCAGAAGAAACGTGATTCATCCGACCAGACGATACTTTTCCGTTGATTCACAGGACAATCTCGATGACCCCGAGCCCACTGCAATCATAACTGAAGATACCGATACATGTCAGCGGTCGTTTGTTGCGGAACCCTATATTCAACAATTTGCGCTGGGACGGTGTACTCTTAAACACTTGTGGTGGGCCATATCAAGAGATCTGCCACAAAACCCCGCCTTTTCTGCTTTACTGAGCGAGCACACCTCTGACTTCCACGTTATATGACGACGCATTTGACGTCAAATACCTTATCGTCTACTCTTGATTTCACCGCCCTGCAACCACTGTCCATAAATACTCACGACATCAGCACGCGAACAGCCGACCAGCTCCGTTGTTACCAAGGTACTCGTTACCAGGCCCCTGCTGATAGCAACCTGCCCCTTTTCGAAAATTTCCCAATTATCGTCCCGTATCGTTTCCATACTGATTGCCCATTCATCTCTGCTCGGCTTATATGCCACCATGAGTAGCTCAATGTCGCGACAGGTAGTGGTTACAATGTTGTGGCTCATCAGTGTATTTTACATCGGTGTGTCCATGATTTGGTCATTTGTTCGATGTAATATTGTAAGTGGCTGAATAGTGAAGCTGCTAAAAGACAAAACTAGTTCAAAAGATGTTCAAATGTGTGTGATATCATATGGGACTTAACTGCTAAGGTCATCAGTCCCTAAGCTTACACACTACTTAACCTAAATTATCCTAAGGACAAACACACACACCCATGCCCGAGGGAGGACTCGAACCTCCGCCGAGACCAGCCGCACAGTTCGTGATTGTAGCGCCCTAGACCGCTCGGCTAATGCCGCGCGGCACAAAACTAGTATGTAAAAAAAAAACACCGTAAAATCCATAAATACTGCTACGTATCGGATAGTGACAGTCAAGATCGTTTGCATTTTAGTTGCTTCGATTTATGCGGCACGTCTGAAACTCCTAGCGATCGGAGCAATACCTCGAATATCTGCTGATATTACGCTTTAACAGCTGTTAGCGAAACAGTTTACGTGCTACCGAATGTGGCCTACTACATACAGAGCTCTTAAGTGATAACTCGCATGTAAACTCGACCCGACTGCCACGTTATGAATCTGTCATCGGCAGGAAACAAATATTACGAGGGCGTGCTGAAAAGTAATGCCTCGGAATATTTTATGTGAAAATTCATAACGCTTTTTAAACAAAATCAGCTTTCTTAATATTCGGCATCTTTATTCTTCATGTATTTATACACTACTGGCCATTAAAATTGCTACACCACGAAGATGACATGCTACAGACGCGAAATTTAACCGACAGTAAGAAGATGCTGTGATATGCAAATTATTAGCTTTTCAGAGCATTCACACAAGGTTGGGGCCGGTGGCGACACCTACAACGTGCTGACATGAGGAAAGTTTCCAACCGATTTCTCATACACAAACAGTACTTGCTAAGCGTTGCCTGGTGAAACGTTGTTGTGATGCCTCGTGTAAGGAGGAGAAATGCGTACCATCACGTTTCCGACTTTGATAAAGGTCGAATTGTAGCCTATCGCGATTGCGGTTTATTGTATCGCGACATTGCTGCTCGCGTAGGTCGAGATCCAATGACTGTTAGCAGAATATGGAATCGGTGGGTTCAGAAGGGTAATACGGAACGCTGTGCCAGATCCCAACGGCCTCGTATCACTAGCAGTCGAGATGATAGGCATCTTATCCGCATGGCTGTAACGGATCGTGCAGCCACGCCTCGATCCCTGAGTCAGCAGAAGGGAACGTTTGCAAGACAACAACCATCTGCACGAACAGTTCGACGAAGCTTGCAGCAGCATGGACTATCAGCTCGGAGACCTTGGCTGCGGTTACCTTGATGCTGCATCACAGACAGGAGCGCCTGCGATGGTGTACTCAACGACGAACATGGGTGCACAAATGGCAAAACCTCATTTTTTCGGATGAATCCAGGCTCTTTTTACAGCATCATGGTGGTCGCATCCGTGTTTGGCGACATCGCGGTGAACGCACATTGGAAGCGTGTATTCGGCATCGCCATACTGTCGTATCAGCCGGCGTGATGGTATGGGGT
This sequence comes from Schistocerca serialis cubense, assembly GCF_023864345.2. Classification (NCBI taxonomy): domain Eukaryota; kingdom Metazoa; phylum Arthropoda; class Insecta; order Orthoptera; family Acrididae; genus Schistocerca; species Schistocerca serialis. The sequence continues at coordinate 314,637,745 of NC_064640.1, read as the reverse complement.
GCCATTGGTTACACGTCTCGGTCACCTCTTGTTCGCACTGACGGCACTTTGTACAGTGGACGTTACATTTCAGATGTGTTACGACCCGTGGCTCCAACCTACATTCGATCCCTGCGAAACCCTACATTTCAGCAGGATAATGCACGACTGCATGTTGCAGGTCCTGTACGGGACTTTCTGGATACAGAAAATGTTCGACTGCGGCCCTGGCCAGCACATTCTCCAGATCTCTCACCAATTGAAAACGTCTGGTCAATGGTGGCCGAGCAACTGGATCGTCACAATACGCCAGTCACTACTCTTGATGAACTGTGGTAACGTGTTGAAGCTGCATTGGCAGCTGTACCTTTACACGCTATCCAAGCTTTGTTTGAAAAAATGGTTCAAATGGCTCTGAGCACTATGGGACTCAACTGCTGAGGTCATTAGTCCCCTAGAACTTAGAACTAGTTAAACCTAACTAACCTAAGGACATCACAAAGATCCATGCCCGAGGCAGGATTCGAACCTGCGACCGTAGCGGTCTTGCGGTTCCAGACTGCAGCGCCTTTAACCGCACGGCCACTTCGGCCGGCTAAGCTTTGTTTGACTCATTGCCCAGTCGTATCAAGGCCGTTATTACGGCCGGAGGTGGTTGTTCTGGGTACTGATTTCTCAGAAGCTATGCACCAACATTGCGTGAAAATGTAATCACATGTCAGTTGTAGTATTATATATTTGTCCAATGAATACCCGTTTCTCATCTGCATTCCTTCTTGATGTAGCAATTTTAATGGCCAGTAGTGTATTTATTTCTCGACGTTGTCACTCTGGCGACGAACACATTTCCCCCAACGAGAGACCAATTTCTTGATACCATCACTGTAGAATGTTTGACTTCATTGATGGAGCCTTAACGTCGCCTTGCACTGCATCATCACTACCAAAATAAAGTTCACGAACGTGATCTTTACGTTTTACAGACAGATGACAGTCGGATGGGGTCAAGTCGAGACTGCATGGAAGATCATCGATGACAGCAAACCCAAGGCGTCGGATTGTTGCAGATGTCGCAGCGCTCGTATGTTGTCTGGCATTTTCATGCTGAGGGACACACTCTTCGAATTCAAAACTCGGTTACAGCATGCTGGTCTTCGCGTGACGACATAGTTACGTTACACATGGCTATGTTACACGCACCAGTTCGGAACCCTCTAGCAGCAGAGAGTTGAAAATACGAGTACGTAGACATGAAGAATAAAGATGTAGAAAGTCTGTTTTATTTAAAAAGCTTTAAGAGATTTCCAATAAAAATTTCAGAGATATTATTTTTCAACACGTCCTCATGACTGGCAAACTGTTGCTTGCTACCATTTTTAATGTATTTCTTATTGTATGAACCGTGAAATTTAATCTTTGAAATATACGGCGAAAACCATCGTTCTGTTTTTAAGTAACAGACCTTTGGAAAGATGTCTTTATTTGGTATTTTACTGCAGTACCGACATTAGTTCACTTTCATACCAGTTTTTTTCTCTGTACAACGTTGTTCTTCTTTTCTCGTACAGCTGGTGACTTTACCTCCGGACTGATATATCTATGTAACTGGGCTGTACATGACTCTGTTTAAAATGGATGGTTCGATACAGTCGTAGCGTTGATCAGCACACATCTGTTTTCATGTCCTCCATCTAAACTCGCTGAAAATAATAACACACACCGGTGATCCTGCAGTCAAATAGTCTGTGCACTGCCTAGGATTGCTAATTAACAGAATAATCAGAAATATTACATAAAAGATAAATGAATAATATTAAACATAGTTTTATTCTAACGTCTGAAATTGATGTAGGCGACTCCAGAGAATTACGCTGAATAATGTTTATTCAAATAAGTATTCTTAAATAGACAAAAAGTGGTCCTACAATTAATAATTACAATATAGATAGAAATATAACCTTATTAAAATGCAATAAAGTTGCATTAAGTCCGTTATAAGAATGGTAAGAATGGTAGCGGAATCGTCAAGCTAAATAGTCATCCAAGACGTGCGAAAAACTGAGTCCGTTTCGTAATCACAATAATTAAATATTCACCAGCTCAAAATAATAGGGCTCAGCATGAGAGCTTCCACATCAACACTCGAGAGACAGAGTATAAACGCATGTTCTGTCTAGTTTTAATTCCGTACTGGAAGCGGAAAAAGTTAAAGCTCAATCCGATTTCGCGAAAGTTAGTCCGTACGAAAATGAATGTATTAGCGCTCGTTCACTGTCCGGAATCTGTCATCTACACGGCCGAATATCACACATTATCTCAGGTGGATGTACCTCCTTCCAGATCTCGACGTAAAAGTGTAGTGAATTCCTTCCTGCAGAGCACCACTCCAAAAATGTCTGTTTCACTTGACTCCGGTAGTGTTCCACCACTGCCTAATTCTCATTGGCTGAAGGCCATCCTCAACAAAAATACATAATTCTTGTGTTATACACTCCTGGAAATTGAAATAAGAACACCGTGAATTCATTGTCCCAGGAAGGGGAAACTTTATTGACACATTCCTGGGGTCAGATACATCACATGATCACACTGACAGAACCACAGGCACATAGACACAGGCAACAGAGCATGCACAATGTCGGCACTAGTACAGTGTATATCCACCTTTCGCAGCAATGCAGGCTACTATTCTCCCATGGAGACGATCGTAGAGATGCTGGATGTAGTCCTGTGGAACGGCTTGCCATGCTATTTCCACCTGGCGCCTCAGTTGGACCAGCGTTCGTGCTGGAAGTGCAGACCACGTGAGACGACACTTCATCCAGTCCCAAACATGCTCAATGGGGGACAGATCCGGAGATCTTGCTGGCCAGGGTAGTTGACTTACACCTTCTAGAGCACATTTGGTGGCACGGGATACATGCGGACGTGTATTGTCCTGTTGGAACAGCAAGTTCCCTTGCCGGTCTAGGAATGGTAGAACGATGGGTTCGATGACGGTTTGGATGTACCGTGCACTATTCAGTGTCCCCTCGACGATCACCAGTGGTGTACGGCCAGTGGAGGAGATCGCTCCCCACACCATGATGCCGGGTGTTGGCCCTGTGTGCCTCGGTCGTATGCAGTCCTGATTGTGGCGCTCACCTGCACGGCGCCAAACACGCATACGACCATCATTGGCACCAAGGCAGAAGCGACTCTCATCGCTGAAGACGACACGTCTCCATTCGTCCCTCCATTCACGCCTGTCGCGACACCACTGGAGGCGGGCTGCACGATGTTGGGGCGTGAGCGGAAGACGGCCTAACGGTGTGCGGGACCGTAGCCCAGCTTCATGGAGACGGTTGCGAATGGTCCTCGCCGATACCCCAGGAGCAACAGTGTCCCTAATTTGCTGGGAAGTGGCGGTGCGGTCCCCTACGGCACTGCGTAGGATCCTACGGTCTTGGCGTGCATCCGTGCGTCGCTGCGGTCCGGTCCCAGGTCGACGGGCACGTGCACCTTCCGCCGACCACTGGCGACAACATCGATGTACTGTGGAGACCTCACGCCCCATGTGTTGAGCAATTCGGCGGTACGTCCACCCGGCCTCCCGCATGCCCACTATACGCCCTCGCTCAAAGTCCGTCAACTGCACATACGGTTCACGTCCACTCTGTCGCAGCATGCTACCAGTGTTAAAGACTGCGATGGAGCGCCGTATGCCACGGCAAACGGGCTGACACTGACGGCGGCGGTGCACAAATGCTGCGCAGCTAGCGCCATTCGACGGCCAACACCGCGGTTCCTGGTGTGTCCGCTGTGCCGTGCGTGTGATCATTGCTTGTACAGCCCTCTCGCAGTGTCCGGAGCAAGTATGGTGGGTCTGACACACCGGTGTCAATGTGTTCTTTTTTCCATTTCCAGGAGTGTACATATATGAAACAACTCAACGTGACCTCTTTCTGCACTAAACTAATATATTTTAACAATATTTAATAAAAGGCATTTAATAAACATTCGTCCACACGTAGACCATTTACCGTAAATGTAAATAATAGTTTGTTCGTAAATAAATAAACCAATATTCTTGCACATATGCGCACACGTTGAATCACAGTGAAATTTTGTGAAATATTGGGTAAATAATTACTTAGGCCTGTTTGAGAGAAGCGTCTTTTGGCACTCTTTGCAATGGAGGTGTCAGCTAATTCATGCTGTTAAATACTTGTAAATGACAAATATTCATTAAATAATTACACAAATATGATACGATTTGAGGCATTCATGCTGCACTCAGTTGTTGTGCTAATGTGGAGAATACGATATTCTGACCGACATTGGCATAATGGAAAGGTAATAAAAAGTAATGAATCAATAAATAAAATAGATATATAGGTCTGTGGCCTTCAGGGATGACAGTTGTATTGCTATGCTATCATTCGAGACATCGTTTTCTGAAATCGCATGAATCGTTTAAAAGTTGCTAATTTCAAGCTTTATTGAGAAGACATTCCGTCACTTACAATTTTGAAAATATTATTGTTTCATTGGTTGCGCCTCAATTTTCTAAGATCGCAGATGTATTCAGATTTGTTTTACTATGGAACCGTGATTTAGTATCGAATTCCTAATAGCTGTAAGTAGCCTAATTTCAGACTGTCTTAAAAGCAGCCGTTACTGGTACATATTCTGCACTTCGGTCATTCAATCAACAGCCGTCCAAATTTTCCCTGCTCTGGAATTGCCCAAATGGTTCAAATGGCTCTGAGCACTATGGGACTTAACATCTTAGGTCATCAGTCCCCTAGAACTTAGAACTACTTAAACCAAACTAACCTAAGGACATCACACACATCCATGCCCGAGGCAGGATTCGAACCTACGACCGTAGCAGTCCCGCGGTTCCGGACTGCAGCGCCTAGAACCGCACGGCCACCGCGGCCGGCGGAATTGCCCACATCCGGCCATGTGCTAGCCGCCTTTGTACCTGAGCTCGCTTGGAGCGACCCAAGGGCCTCCTTGCCCCGTCACCCCGCACCCAGACAAGCAAGCAAATTCACCTCTCCTCAATACAAACCGTAGGAGACCGAGTAACTCCCACAAATGGGTGTAACGTTACAATCTCAGGCATGCAACTGAGTCATGTGTTCAGTAAATCTGCATCGCTCATTGGTTCGCAATTTAAGGGTCGTATTCGGAATGAGCACGGTTCCGTTGTCAGCCCTCCTACCCATTTACTTCTAATGTACAAGCTTTACTCTTTCAACCACACCACGGCCGCTTGCATTCCTCATTTTTTTTTCAACTGAGGCTTTCAATGGCCTTATCGTAGTACTTGTTAAACTATGAACAACCTTCCTTGTTTTCAGCCAGCCTCTGCGGCCGAGCGGTTCTGGGCGCTTCAGTCCGGAACCGCGCTGCTGCTACGGTCGCAGGTTCGAACCCTGCCTCGGGCATGGATGTGTGTGATGTCCTTAGGTTTAAGTAGTTATAAGTCTAGGGGATTGATGACCACAGATGTTAAGTCCCATAGTGCTTAGAACCATTTGAACCATTTTGAACCCTGATTTCACTGTCGGCGTAAATTAGTAGTCAGTTGTTTTCGATAGTAACAAAACCATTAGGTCAAGTGTAGTATTGTGTAATTTATTGCATAATTAACTATAGGAGATAAATATGACTAATACGATAGAAACGCTTGAAATTAGCGGTTTGAACCTCCTTACCAATTCCCCCAGGAGCCACTAGCGTTAAAACTTCAAAATTACAAAATTAGATCTAACGTCCCGTCAGCACCGAGGTCGTCAGAGACGGAGCACAAGCTCGGATTGTGTCAAGGATCAGGAAGGAAATTGGCCGTGCCTTTTCAAAGAAACCATGGAGCCTGGAGCGATTAAGGGAAATCACTGAAAACCTATATCTGGATGGCAGGACGTGGGTTTGAACCACCGATCTCCCTAATGCGAAAAATTTGGAAATTAGTGGTAGGGTCTTATGGAACCAAACTGCTGAGGTCATCGGGCTCTAAGCTTACATACTACTTAATCTAACTTAAACTAAATTACGCTAAGTATGACACACACATACTCATGCCCAAGGGACGACTTGAACTTCCGACGGGGGGAAGCCGCGTGGACCGTGACAAGACGCCTCAGACAGCGTGGCTACCCCGTGCGGCTCCAGAATGCGAGTCCAGTGTGCTAAGTACTGCGCCATCTCAGTCGGTGTTAAAACTGCTGATAGAGAAATATTGTGTGTTGGCGACTCGCCATTTGCGTGTGTATAAGGTCTAGAATGGGTTTGTAGAAAATCAGAGCACTACACTGAAGAGCCAAAGAAACTAGTACACCTGCCTTATATCGTGTAGGGCTCCCGAAAGCACCCAGAAATGCCGTAACACGACGTGGCAAGGATTCGACTAATGCCTGAAGTAGTGCTACAGGGAACTGACACAGTGAATTCTGCACGGATGTCCATAAATCCGTAAGAGTACGAGGGAGTGGAGATCTTTTCCCAGACACGCTCAGTAGTGTCATGTCTGGGGTGTTCGGTGGTCAGCGTAAGTGTTTAAACTCAGAATACTGTTGATGGAGCCATTCAGTAGCAATTCTCGACGTGTGGTGAGTCGCATTGTCCTGCTGGAATTGCCCAAGTCCGTCGGAATGCACAATGTACATTAATGGATGCAGGTGATCAGACAGGATGCTTACGTACGTGTCACCTGTCAGGGTCGTATCTAGACGAAGCAGAGGTCCCATATCACTTCAACTGCACACGCCCCACACCATGACAGAGCCTCCACCATCTTGAACAGTCCCCTGCTGACATGCAGGACCCATGTATTCATAACATTGTCACCATACCCGTACACGTCCATCCGCTAGATACAATTTGAAACGAGATTTGTCCGACCAGGCAACATGTTTCCAGTCATCAACAGTACATTGTCGGTGTTGACGGGCCCAGGCGAGGCGTAAAGCTTTGTGTCGTGCAGTCGTCAAGGGTATACGAGTGGGCCTGCGGCTCCGAAAGCAACGTTCAGTTGCACTTTTGTCACGTTAAACGGTTCTCTTCAGTCGTCGTTGGTCCCGTTCTTGCAGGATCCAGTCGTACAGGAAAATCGCCACTTCATCGATACCTTGGAGATGGTGTGTCCCATCGCTCATACGCCGACTGTAACACCACGTTCAAACTAACTTCAATATCGATAACCTGCCATTACAGAAGCAGTAAACGATCTAACAACTGCACCAGACACTTGTGTTATATAGGCGTTGCCGACCGCAGCACCGTATTCTGCCTGTTTACATACACTATGTGATCAAACGTATCCGGACACCTGGATGAAAATGACTTACAAGTTCGTGGCGCCCTCCATCGGTAATGGTGTAATTCAATACGTTGTTGGCCCACCCTTAGCCTTGATGACAGCTTCTGCTCTCGTAGGCACACGTTCGATCAGGTGCTGGATGGTGTCTTGGGAAATGTCAGCCCATTCTTCTCGTAGTGCTGCACTGGGGAGAGATATCTATGTCAGTCGGTGAGGCCTGGCGTTCCAAAATATCCTAAATGTGTTCTATAGGATTCAGGTCAGGACTCTGTGCAGGCCAGTCCATTAATGTGATGTTATTGTCGTGTAACCACTCCGCCACAGGTCGTGCTTTATGAACAGGTGCTCGACCGTGATGAAAGATGCAACCGCCATCCACCAATTGCTCTTCAACAGTGGGAAGGAAGAAGGTGCTTAAAATATCAATGTAGGTCTGTGCTGTGATAGTGCCACGCAAAACAACAAGGGGTGCAAGCGCCCTCCATGAAAAACACGACCACACTATAACACCACCGCCTCCGAATTTTACTGTTGGCGCTACACACGCTGGCAGACGACGTTCACCGGGCATTCGCCATATCTACACCCTGCCACCTGATCGCCACATTGTGTACCGTGATTCGTCACTCCACACAAGGTTTTTCCACCGTTCAGTCGTCCAATGTTTATGCTTGTTTTACCAAGCGAGGTGTCGTTTGGCGTGATGTGTGGCTTATGAGCAGCCACTCGACCATGAAATCAAAGTTTTTTCACCTCCACCTAACTGTGATAGTACTTTCAGTGGATCCTGTTGCAGTTTGGAATTCCTGTGGGATGTTCTGGATAGGTGCCTGCCTGTTACACATTACGACCCTCTTCAACTGTCGGCGGTCTCTGTCAGTCAACAGACAAGGCTGACCTGTAGGCTTTTGTGCTGTACGTGTCTCTTCACGTTTCCACTTCACTATCACATCGGAAACAGTTGATCTATGGTTGTTTAGGAGTGTGGAAATCTCGCGTACAGACGTATAACGCAAGTGACACCCAATCACCTGAACACGTTCGAAGTCCGTGAGTGCCGCGGATCGCCCAATTCTGCACTCTCACGATGTCGAATGACTACTGAGTTCGCTGATATGGAGTACCGTGCGGTAGATGCCAGCAAAATGCACCTAATATGAAAAATGTATGTTTTTGAGAGTGTCCGGATACTTTTGATCACGCAGTGTATCTCTGTATGTGAATACGCATGCCTATACCAGTTTCTTTGGCGCTTCAGTGTAGATTCTATGGATTTTACGAGCCACTCTCATCAAAATGAGTACAAATGGGTTTTACGAAATGTTCACCAGATATCTGCACCGTGAATCTTAAGCATCGAATGGAAAGTTACACTACATATTGTTTACGAAAGCTGACTCAAGCAATAACAGGCGAAAACACCTGTTGTAAGAAGCACTTGATAATGAATTTTCCTATCCATTCTTATTTAATGGCAAAAAATAGACCTGTCCTCTTTGAGGAAGTCCACTTCGAAACTGGTATCAGTGACCATGATGCAGTTGTGGCAACAATGATTACCGAAGTAGAAAGGGTAACTAAGAGAAGTAGAAAGATATATATGTTTAGCAAACTAGATAAAAAAGCGGTAGTGTTATACTTCAATGAAGAACTTGAAACTTTTAGCACAGCACAGAAGCATATAGAGGAGCTATGGCTCAAGTTTAAAAGAATGGTTGACCATGCACTGCATAGATATGTACGCACTACAACAGTTACTAATGGGAGGGACCCTCCATGATATGTCATCATATTAAGAAACTCCTAAAGAAACAGAGACTACTGCATAATAGGTGTATAACAAAACATTGAGCTACAGATATAGAGATTCCGAGTGAAACGTGTCTGTCTGTCTACTGTCTATAGAGCAGTGCGTGAAGGCTTCAATGACTGCCGCAGTAGAATTTTGTCGAATGATCTTTCGCAAAGTCCCAAGAAATTCTAGTGGTATGTAAAGGCTGTTAGTGGCAACAAAGTTAGTGTCCACTCACTCGTGGATAAGGCAGGAATTGAAATTGAGGGTAGCAACCCAAAAGTAGTAATGCTTAGCGCAAATTTCAAATATTTCTTTACAAAGAGAAAAACAAGATAATTGCCCAGATTTAATCCTCGTACCATCTACGTAACTGTTTAACCCGAGAGGTGGAAAACTTGACCTTCATAGCAGTAATATGAAACCGTGTTGCAAATCAGCTTCTAACGTCAACGTATTGCCTACAACGCAGTCAAACCATCAGTGAACATTAGCCTAGGTGAGGTACAGTGTCAAAACCTAAAAGGACCCGTAGCGGGCAAACGGAGCACCTGTGACATTTACGTCATATAGAAGAAGTGTTTCTTTCAGTTTAATAACTCAACAAGTTTTTTTGCACCTGTATATTCTCTCAGGCCTGATACTGAGTGTGTGGGACATAATTACACACAGTTTCTCATTCTTCGGTTACAGGAAGTCAAAGTGAACCAGAAGAATCCCGTCAGAGAGAATGAAGAGTTCATCGTATCCTGTATCGCCCAGGGCTCCTCGCACATGACCTTCACCTGGTTCAAGGATGGTGTATTTGTTAACCACAGCAAGTCCATCAGGTAAGTTAATCATATAGTCTCCAAAACATACTAAATTCATGACCTTAGTATAGCATCAATTTAATTTTGTTTCAGAATGACATAATTTTCTTTGGAGATAAAATAAATACGACAAAAGAAGTAGAATAAAGATAACAAACGCGGGAAAATAACCGCACAAGGAGAAAAGCAGGAGTACTGGATTGTGCAAAATAGTGGGAAGTTAGGTTACTGGGGCAGGAAGATAAAACTGGAGATTACTTTGAACAAAGTGAATGAAGAAACTTTTTTTAGTCATTGTGCTGCATTCGAGTTTGTAGCTTCAAATAGGGTATTATATAAAAAAGATAATCGAATGGTAATATTGTGTCAGTGATAGATACTAACTCTCATAATGAACGAAAATTGTAAATAGTTACAGGTTCTGAAGAACAGTGCCCCATTAAAACAAAAATACTTTGTTTCTGAGCATTCAAATAGAAGATGTTATCTCTATAAAAAAGCAGAAACAATTCATCCCTAACTGGCTTACTTCCATTTTATCACAGTTGTGAAATATGTTTATAGTACATATCTGACGCGAGGAAACAGACAATATTACATTTTGTTCCGCTGACAATTATTGGCGTGAAACGGCTTTTTTCAGTATCATACTGTATAAGGCATTTTTCTGGTCCTACTCAACTGCGTTATTATTATTTAGTTGCGTGCTGTTCAACGTTTACGTGTATTTAATTGAAACATCTTGATAATCTTCAATCTGGGTTGTGCGTTTCAGGACACATGCTCTCACAATTTTCGCTAGTACAATGAGAGATGTTGTAGTTGGCTCAAACAGTGATGTATTTCGAGCTGAAATTAACCAAAGAAGTTGGTCCAGATTTGTCCATGGTAATTCCCTCCCGACAGTTCTCGATCAAAAGGGTTCATAAATCCAAATAATTAGTTTTTAAATACTTATATGTAGAAGATTCTCCGCAAGCAGAAACGTTGTGAGACTAGTCTGGAGATTTCCTGGCAACAATATCATCTTGCCTCTAAAGCATTGTAAGTCGATTTTATAGTGCATTACGAAAGGAAATGGCAGCATTAATCAGCGCATGTAAGGCGTGCAAACAAGAGAGAAGAGGGGTCATCCACTAGATGGAAATGAAGAAAGCTGTGTAAAAAAATTCATCGTGAATCTAGATTAAAAGAGTATTTCGAATATCTAGAAAATGCAACAAAAACTGCAGCAAATGATATAATTGGTTTCTCACAGCATGAAACTGAGCGAGGTGGAGCAACTATTAGCACAGTGTGCTCAAATTCTGAAGGACGACCGTTCAAATCCCTGTCCGACCGTCCGGATTCTCCCTAAACGTTTCGAGTAAATGCCTTCCTTTGAAAGGGCACGGCCGGTTTCCTTGACGCAGACTGAGCTTGTGCTCAGTCTGTAATGACCTCGATGTTGATGGGACGTTAAACCCTGATGTTCCTCCCTTCCTTCACAAAATGAACCCACGAAACCATGAGTAAATGATCACACAATAGCATTAACATAATGATCACACAATAGCATTAACAGAACAATGAAGGAAGTGCGAAGTAAAACATTAATCATAATGCAACATGTGAAATACCTTAATTGACAGAGACGCAAAAAACTAAAGGAGAATGTCTGGAAGCCATATGTGACAAAATTGGTCATGACTACGAGAAATAAAACGTAGAAAAGTAACACAATCAGATGAATAGGAATTTTGGAAAACTAAAACAACACAGATATTCAGTCCGCTGCAAGGAGGGAACGGTTCTTAAATAAATGAGGATGCAGCTAACAAACAGAAACAGTATGTTGATGAGTTTTATTATGAGCCAGGACAATTAAGTGAAACAGCAGAAGAAAAAGTAAAAAACATGGAAATTTATCCAGAAATTACAAAAGAACAATTCTAAAGAACGTTAATTGACCTAAAAGAAGGGTTTAGTGGTACTGGTAATATCCCAAGTGAAATGCATAATCATTAGACCCAGAAACACACCACATTAACGTGACCACCTCCTATGTCCGACATCAAAGTCCAGTAAGACTTACAGGCAGGTGGCATCAATAGCAGTGGAGGGTATATAAAGCGTGTTGGGGAACGTGGGAAATAGTACGGTCGTTCTCATAATGCCGAAACGGAGCGATTTATCTGACGTCCTAAAGGGAATTATCATTGACCTTCGCGCCAAGAGTAGAAGCATCCCTGAAACGGTTAAGGATACAGGGTACTTACAAAGGGTGGAAAAATGGAAATTTTTTACGACTTTATTAAATTGTATACTCCTTCCTGATAACATTTATATATACATTATAGGATTTCAAATGAAAAATGGCCTATATACACTCCTGGAAATTGAAATAAGAACACCGTGAATTCATTGTCCCAGGAAGGGGAAACTTTATTGACACATTCCTGGGGTCAGATACATCACATGATCACACTGACAGAACCACAGGCACATAGACACAGGCAACAGAGCATGCACAATGTCGGCACTAGTACAGTGTATATCCACCTTTCGCAGCAATGCAGGCTGCTATTCTCCCATGGAGACGATCGTAGAGATGCTGGATGTAGTCCTGTGGAACGGCTTGCCATGCCATTTCCACCTGGCGCCTCAGTTGGACCAGCGTTCGTGCTGGACGTGCAGACCGCGTGAGACGACGCTTCATCCAGTCCCAAACATGCTCAATGGGGGACAGATCCGGAGATCTTGCTGGCCAGGGTAGTTGACTTACACCTTCTAGAGCACGTTGGGTGGCACGGGATACATGCGGACGTGCATTGTCCTGTTGGAACAGCAAGTTCCCTTGCCGGTCTAGGAATGGTAGAACGATGGGTTCGATGACGGTTTGGATGTACCGTGCTCTATTCAGTGTCCCCTCGACGATCACCAGTGGTGTACGGCCACTGTAGGAGATCGCTCCCCACACCATGATGCCGGGTGTTGGCCCTGTGTGCCTCGGTCGTATGCAGTCCTGATTGTGGCGCTCACCTGCACGGCGCCAAACACGCATACGACCATCATTGGCACCAAGGCAGAAGCGACTCTCATCGCTGAAGACGACACGTCTCCATTCGTCCCTCCATTCACGCCTGTCGCGACACCACTGGAGGCGGGCTGCACGATGTTGGGGCGTGAGCGGAAGACGGCCTAACGGTGTGCGGGACCGTAGCCCAGCTTCATGGAGACGGTTGCGAATGGTCCTCGCCGATAGCCCAGGAGCAACAGTGTCCCTAACTTGCTGGGAAGTGGCGGTGCGGTCCCCTACGGCACTGCGTAGGATCCTGCGGTCTTGGCGTGCATCCGTGCGTCGCTGCGGTCCGGTCCCAGGTCGACGGGCACGTGCACCTTCCGCCGACCACTGGCGACAACATCGATGTACTGTGGAGACCTCACGCCCCACGTGTTGAGCAATTCGGCGGTACGTCCACCCGGCCTCCCGCATGCCCACTATACGCCCTCGCTCAAAGTCCGTCAACTGCACATACGGTTCACGTCCACGCTGTCGCAGCATGCTACCAGTGTTAAAGACTGCGATGGAGCTCCGTATGCCACGGCAAACTGGCTGACACTGACGGCGGCGGTGCACAAATGCTGCGCAGCTAGCGCCATTCGACGGCCAACACCGCGGTTCCTGGTGTGTCCGCTGTGCCGTGCGTGTGATCATTGCTTGTACAGCCCTCTCGCAGTGTGCGGAGCAAGTATGGTGGGTCTGACACACCGGTGTCAATGTGTTCTGTTTTCCATTTCCAGGAGTGTATAACAAATTTTAGAGTTACGGTCATGTATGCCACCACGCCCCCTTCATTTCTGTTGCAGAAACCAGTATTATTTCGAAAAGAACTGTGAACTTTCTGTTTCCAGCGATTATACGTATGATACATTGTATATGCTGGTAACAGTGCAGGTTTCTAGTGCCTGTAAATGATTATCCTTGCTAGTATTTACTTTTGTTACGCTGAAGAAGTTTTTTCACGTGTTACTGAATGTTTGTTGCCCAAGTGCTACATATATTTGTGGAAGTACGTATCGTTTAGTGTGCAATAAATACGAACTATGCCACACAGCAAGAAATTCAATAAAAGGAAATTCCGTGGTAACCATTTCCAAACAATGAAAGCCACACTGTTGAAAGTAGCCTATGTATCAGTTCTTCAGGAAGAATCTCCCACATAGCACGTCTCCTGGTGATTCAAATTTTTATGTTAACAATGATGCTGTTTTTAGTGGATTTGTTGCTATTGATGTGGGCATCTGGTCTTTTTCAATAAAGGAAATGGCGAAATGTAAACAATGTGATGGTGAAGGCTGTCTGTAAGTAACTGAACAACAAAGCGGCAGGAAGGGTTTAGCGTCAGAATTAATTCTGTGTAGATCCTGTAATAAACAGACCTCGAAAATGATTTCCAACATTGTCCATAATTCATATGATGTGAATTTGAAGTTAGTGTATGCCATGCGTGCAACAGGAAAAGGAAAAAAGGCTGCTCAAACGTTCTGTGGTTTGATGGACTTTCCTCCTCGTCCCAGTAGGTTCAGAAAGTACTTAAAAATACTTTTAGGAGCCTTGACGGTTGTGTCTAAAGCATCTATTAAACGTGCAGTAGAAGAAACTGTAAATATTTGTGGAACCAGTGACATTGTTGTTGCACTTGATGGGACATGGCAATGTCAAGGAGATCGTTCCTTGAATGGTGTTGTAAGTGCTACTTCTCTGGAGAATGGAAAAGTTGCTGATGTTGAGTGCTTATGTAAGTACTGCCACACCTGCCATGGTAACATTGAAGGACATATTGAACATCAGTGTTCTAAGAATTATGATGGTTAAAGTGGAGGTATGGAGTGTGATGGAGCTCTAAAAATATTTCAGAGGTCGGTGCCCATTTATAACGTTAGATATACGAAGTACCTAGGCGATGGGGACTCTAAAGCTTTCAATAAAATTAATAAGTTCAATGTTTATGGTGATACCTTGATAACAAAGCTGGAGTGTTGTGGACATGTGCAAAGAGGATGAGTGCTAGACTGAGGAAGCACAGAAGAGAAATGAAAGGAAAGTTGCTATCTGATGAAAAATCTCTGTCTGACCGAGGCTGATTGACAGAAGCTGAAATAGACCACCTTCAGAGTTATTATGGACTGGCCATTAGACAAACTGCACCTCTGAATGATGTTACAGCAATGAGGAAAGCTGTATGGGCCACCTACTTTCATAAGTTGTCCACAGATGACCACCCTGTTCACGGACTTCGCCGTATAGGAGCAGATTCTTGGTCTGGTTACCAAAAAGCAAACGAAAGTGGTCAAATATAGGATCATAAGCATTCTCTTCCTGAGCGTGTTATGAATGAAATAAAACCAATTTTTAGAGACCTGAGTGATCCTGTTTTGCTTAATAAATGTCTTCATGGGGACACTCAGAACACAAATGAAAGTTTCAAACATTTCATATAGGAAAGGTTATCCAAGAATGTCTCTGTAGGACTAAATACATTAAATTTTGGTGTACTAGATGTAGTGCACTCCGACTTCAGGCCACAAGTGGCCCATCGGGACCATCCGACCGCCGTGTCATCCTCAGGTGAAGATGCGGATAGGAGGGGCATGTGGTCAGTACACCGCACTCCCAGCCGTTGTGATGGTTTTCTTTGACCGGAGCCGCTACTATTTAGTCGGGTACTCCTCAGTTGGCATCACGAGGCTGAGTGCACCCCGAAAAATTGCAACAGCGCATGGCAGCCTGGATGATCACTTATCCAAGTGCCGGTCACGCCTGACGGCGCTTAACTTCGGTGATCTCACGGGAACCGGTGTATCCACGTATTAGATGCAGTGATATGTTTCAATGATGGAGTGATAGGAATGTTGGAAGTCCTGAGAAATTAGGTATAAAATGTGGCTCTAATATGGAAGATCAACTGCTTGCGTGTGACAGTCAATGGGTGCATGAAGCTGAAAGATTTGCACTTCAAGTTACCAAAGAAGCAAGAAGTGCTGAAGGTATCCCAAGAGGAAGCTTAAAGATGAAAAAGTACTGCAGGATGAAGACTGTACTTCAGGAATGTTCTGAGCCACAATTTAATTGGACTCATATCTTCAGTCACAATTTCCCACAAGTTGTATTTTTCAGAATTCAGGCACAAATATTTCCTAAGGTTTATAAAGCATTGCTGTAATTTTTTTTCTGTAACTTGCAATAGTCCATACTTATGTGGTAGCTTTATTGCATAATCAACTAAATCATAGAAAAAATAACATCTTTACTAGCAAAAATATTATAAAAATTAAAATGTAAGATTTGATATTTTTTATCCTTGTAATATACATAATAGTTGGAATTAAATAGTTCTGATAACTCAGTCATCATGTCATGCATATCTGGTAAAAAATTGGTCTCCTTCAAATGTATAACATTGGATTAAATGGTACCTCAATTTGAGGAAGCATTTTGGAAAAATACTGCATCATTTTCTTTGTAATTTTTTGATAACCCTAAGAAGGTTCAAAAATATTCAAAATACTTCTAATTTGCTTAGAAAGTGTGCTGCATTACCTGATATCAACAAAAAATCTGTAAAACATATAAACAGTGCCTGAAAGAAATAGGTGTTGATTTTTATATAATATTGAGCCAGAAAAGTACCCTGTAGCCTTAAGTTTGAAAACTGCTCACGTGCTACCGTGATTAAAGTATACAGTGCATGGCAAAATGGCGCTATCCAAAACCGGAGCTGAGGAAACTTTGGTGCAAATGGTTCAAATGGCTCTGAGCACTATGGGACTTAACTGCTGCGGTCATCAGTCCCCTAGAACTTAGAACTACTTAAACGTAACTAACCTAAGGATATCACACACATCCATGCCTGAGGCAGGATTCGAACCTGCGACCATAGCGGCCGCACGATTCCAGATTGTAGCTCCTTGAACCGCTCGGCCGCTCCGGCCGGCAAACTTTGGTGCACTATGGGCCATAGACGACAGGGCTGAACGACAGCTGCGAGGATGTGAACGGGAGAAAAGACATGTAACTGTTGAGCAACAGACTGCCCAGATAAACCAAGGAGCTACCAACAGTCACTCTTCAACGACCATTCAGTGAACGTTGCTGCGTACTGGGCCTCCGCTGCAGGCACCGGGTTGGTGCACCCATACTGACTACTGTCCATAGGCGACGAAGGTTGGAATTTGCACGCCAGTATCGCAACTGGACGTCCGCTGAGTGGCGACATGTGGCCTTTTCAGATGGCCGTTGGCGTGTATGGCGTGAAATATCTGCAAGAAAACACACTACCAAATTCGTCGGAAGGGTCCAGGCTAGAGGCGTTCCCTGTGTGATCTCATTAATGGAAGGCACTATTGGATCAATCGACCCCTACATGCAACCTGTTTTTCCTCTGCACGATGACATTTACCAGCAGGATAACGCAACGTGTCGCAGCTCGCAGCGTACGTGCGTGGTTCAAAGAGCATCAGGATGAGATTACCGTACCCCTCTGGCCACTAAACTACCCTGATTTAAACCCAGTCGAGAATCTCTGGAACCATCACGATCTGGCTGTTGACGCCATGTATCCTCAACAGAGAAACCTAATGCAGCTGGCCACGGCAGTAAAGTTGGCATGTTTCTACACCCTTGTCGGTACCTTCCAGGATCTCATTGACTCTCTTCCTTCACAATGATCCCAAAGAAGAACAAAACATATACATTTGAAGATCATAGGACTTTGAGTATTCTAACTCACACTTCGAAAATATTAGCAAGAATGATACACAGGCACAATTAGAACAAAATTAAATACGATTTATCTGAAGTCCAGTTTGACTTACGAGAGGACAAAGGCACAAGAGCACACATCCTATGCCTTCCCAGCGTAATTGAAGAAAGCCTTAGGGCCAGCATCAGGAACGCTTTCGACTCTGTTAACCTGAACAAACTAATGGAAATTTTAAAAATGATTAAACTAGACTATAATGACAAAAGAATAGGTAAAGAACTATACAAAGATGTGTAGCAAAATGGAAATAAAGACAACTAATAAACAAGAAATCTAGAATTCTTAAGGCGTTGGACAAGGATGCAATCTGTCTCCATCCCTGTTCAATGTCCACGTAGAACATGCAATAAAAGAATCGAAAGAATAGTATAGAGGTGTCTGAATAAATGGAGAAAGAATACAGATTCTTAGTTCGAAGGACAACATAGCTCTGAATGCTCCCGAGAAAAGATTTTTTTAAATATCTTAGAATTTATGTATTAAGTACTAAGGGGTGAGTACAAAATGGAAATTAAAAAATGTGAATATATTCTTGTGCTCTGATGAATCAAAAGAAGTAAACATTGAAATTAGAACAAATAAAGTAAAACAAACCAGATCATACAAGTATTAAGAAAATAAGAAAACCGAGGACAGATGAAGCAAAGATGACATTAGACAAAGAAATAGATAACATAAAGTAATGTTCATAAAATAAAGGAAACTCCTTTATATATATATAAATACTGAAGTGAGGAAAAAGGTGATTTGGACCTGCATTAGAAGCATAGCACATTATGTCTGAGAAATATGGACAGTAAACAAAAATGAAATGAAATCTCTTGAAGCATTTGTGATACGGTTCATGAGACACCTGTTAAAGATAAACTGAACAGATAAAACTAGCAGTCAAGAATTCCTGCAAGGCATTGACGAAGACATTCATTTAGGAGACTAACAAATTGAAGAAGGCATGAGTGAATTGACCATATAATACGAGACAACCAGTTCCTTATAAATTTCGCAGAAGAAACATCACAAGGAAAGATATCCCGAGGAAGACCACGACTGGTCTTATGCAGAAATGATGGAATTAGCTTCTAATAGATTAGGGAGAAAAGTATCCAACCAATGGAAAGACTCCAGAATGAAGGTAGGAGATGAGGTACTGACGGAAGTAAAGCTGTTACGTCGGGTCGTGAGTCATGCGTGAATACCTCAATGGGGGAGCACTTTCCCGCGAAAGGAAAAGGTCCAAGTTTCGAGCCCGGTCCCGCACACAGTTTTGATCAACAACTGAAAATTTAACAGATTTCTGAAAAAAATCTTTCCTGATTATATCAACTTTCAAGTAGAGAATTTAGAAACTAAATTCTAAAAAGTAGTTTCAGGACTGGTATCGACTTCGATCTGAAGGACAAGCTAATGGAGACTGCTGCATGGCCCAAAAATTTGTTGTAGTAAGTCGTTTTTTATTCCGTTGAGGAACCAATGTCCCATTAAAATGGACTCTGAAATTAAAAATCAGGGCCACGAATTATCATACACAAATGGTACTAACTAGTGCTGACATTTATGTGCCTTTAGCTATACCAAGTGTTAACGTGCAGTGGTTAAGAAGACAAGTGGATCATTCTTTTTAGAAGAAGCGAAACCAGATGTTTTACTAGTATATACCTGTGAGCACCGGTTGACTGAAGGAGAAGATGACTGTTACCGATCTATTGAATATCTGTATATGGTAAATGCATGGTATAGAAGTACTACAGCTCATGGTAGTGTGTACTACTATGCAAATAAAAATCTTAGGGTAAAGGAAACCGATTTAAAAAACTTTTGTGCAAACCTGGATCTTGAACTGGTTGGAACAGTGTTAACAAAATATTGAACTCATAGTTATCTCCGTGTACACCTCTTCAGATGGTAACTTTCTAAATCTATATCTACATCTACATGATTGCTCTGTAATTCACAATTAAGTGCCTGGCTGAGGGTTCATCGAACACCTTTACGCTACTTTTCTACCAATCGACTCTCGAACAGCGAGCGCGGAGAAGGAACACTTAAATCTTTCCGTGCGAGCTTTGATTCATCTTATTTTATTATGATGACCATTTCTCTCTGTGTAGATGGCCGCCAACAAAATATTTTCACACTCTGAGAAGAAAGTTGGTGATTAAAATTTCATTAGAAGGTCCTGCCGCAACGAATGTTTGTTTAACGACTGCCACCCCAAATCGTTCCTCATACTCGTGGCACTCTCTTCCCTGTTTCGAGATAATACAGAACGAGCTGCCCTTCTTTGAACTTTCCGATATCCTCCATCAATCCTATCTGATGCGGATCCCACACAGCTCAGCAATTCTCCAGAAAAGGGTGGAGAGCGTGGTATAAGCAGTTTCTTTAGTAGACCTGTTACATTTTCTAAGAGTTCTGCCAATAAATCGCGGTCTTTGGTTTGCCACGCGGGACTAGCCTAGCGGTCTAAGTCGCTGCAGTCATGGACTGTACGGCTGGTCCCGGCGAAGGTTCGAGTCCTCCCTCGGGCATGGGTGTGTGTGTTTGTCCTTAGGATCAATTAGGTTAAGTAGTGTGTAAGCTTAGGGACTGTTTCCACAACATTATCCTTGTGATCGTTACAACTTAAGTTGTTCGTAATTGTAATCCCTAGGAATTTAAATGAGTGGATGACTTCACATTTTTCGTGATTTAGAGTGAACTGTCACTTTTTTCACCATATAGATATTTTGTCTAAATCATTTTGCAATTCGTTTTGATCATCTGATGACTTAACACGATGGTAAATGATAGCGTCACCTGCAAAGAATCTAAAAGGACTGCCCAGATTGTCTGCTAAATCGTTCATGTGGATCAGGAATAACAGAGGGCCTATAATACTTCCTTGGGAAACGTCAGGTATTACTTCTGTCTTACTCGCTGACCTCCCCTCAGTTATTACGAACTGCGACCTTTCTGACAGAAAATCACTAATCCAGTCACACAACTGCGACAGTATTCCATATGTGCGCAATTTAATTAGAAGTCGCTTGTGCTAAAAATAAGGAATCAATTTGCCGTCCCCTGACGGTAGCACTCATTACTTCGTGAGAATAAAGAGTTAGTTATGTTTCACAAGAATGATTTCTGAATTCGTCTTGACTGTTTGTAAGTAAGTCGTTTTTTCCGAGGTAATTCATAATTTTCGAGCACAGTATATGTTCCAAAATCCTGCAGCAAATCGACGTTACGGGACATGGATCTATAACACAACGGCTTACTCGTGTTTCGTTTCTTGGATATTGGTGTGACTTGTGCAACTTTACAGTTTTCGGGTACGGATCTTTCTACAAGAGTGCGGATATGTATCATCGCTAAGTATGAAGCTATTGTATCAGCATACTTTGAAAGGAACCTGACTGGCACTGTGCGAGAAGCCTTGCCTTTCTTAAGTGTTTTAAGCTTTTTTCGCTATAGCGAGGATATCTACTCGTAAGTTAGTCATGATGGCAGTCGTTCTTGATTCGAATGCTGTAGTATTTACTTCGCCTTTTTTGCGAAGGAATTTCGGAAAACTGTGTTTAGTAACCCTGCTTTAGTGCCGCTGTCATCAATAACATCACCATTGTTATCGCGCAGTGAAGGAATGGATTGCGACTTGCCACTACATTACATGCGACCAGAATCTCTTTGAGTTTTCTGCCAGATTTCGAGGAAGTGTATCATTGTGAAAACTATTAAAAGCATCTGGCATTGAAGTCCGCGCTAAATTTCCAGCTCCTGTAAAGCTTCGCCAATCTTGAGGATCTTGCGTTCTTTTAAATTTGGCACGCTTTTTTCATTGCTGCTGTAGTAGTGTTCTGACCTGTTTTGTGCACCATGGGGGGGTCAGTACCATCTCTTATTAATTTATTTGGTATACATCTGTCAACTGCAGTCGATACTGTTTCTTTGAATTCAAACAATACCTCGGCTATGTTTACATAGTCAGAGTGGAAGGAGTATAGAGTGTCTGTTAGGAAGATGTAGAGCGAATTTATATCTACTTTTTTCAATAGATCTACACTCCTGGATATTGAAATAAGAACACCGTGAATTCATTGTCCCAGGAAGGGGAAACTTTATTGACACATTCCTGGGGTCAGATACATCACATTATCACACTGACAGAACCACAGGCACATAGACACAGGCAACAGAGCATGCACAATGTCGGCACTAGTACAGTGTATATCCACCTTTCGCAGCAATGCAGGCTACTATTCTCCCATGGAGACGATCGTAGAGATGCTGGATGTAGTCCTGTGGAACGGCTTGCCATGCCATTTCCACCTGGCGCCTCAGTTGGACCAGCGTTCGTGCTGGACGTGCAGACCGCGTGAGACGACGCTTCATCCAGTCCCAAACATGCTCAATGGGGGACAGATCCGGAGATCTTGCTGGCCAGGGTAGTTGACTTACACCTTCTAGAGCACGTTGGGTGGCACGGGATACATGCGGACGTGCACTGTCCTGTTGGAACAGCAAGTTCCCTTGCCGGTCTAGGAATGGTAGAACGATGGGTTCGATGACGGTTTGGATGTACCGTGCACTATTCAGTGTCCCCTCGACGATCACCAGTGGTGTACGGCCACTGTAGGAGATCGCTCCCCACACCATGATGCCGGGTGCTGGCCCTGTGTGCCTCGGTCGTATGCAGTCCTGATTGTGGCGCTCACCTGCACGGCGCCAAACACGCATACGACCATCATTGGCACCAAGGCAGAAGCGACTCTCATCGCTGAAGACGACACGCCTCCATTCGTCCCTCCATTCACGCCTGTCGCGACACCACTGGAGGCGGGCTGCACGATGTTGGGGCGTGAGCGGAAGACGGCCTAACGGTGTGCGGGACCGTAGCCCAGCTTCATGGAGACGGTTGCGAATGGTCCTCGCCGATACCCCAGGAGCAACAGTGTCCCTAATTTGCTGGGAAGTGGCGGTGCGGTCCCCTACGGCACTGCGTAGGATCCTACGGTCTTGGCGTGCATCCGTGCGTCACTGCGGTCCGGTCCCAGGTCGACAGGCACGTGCACCTTCCGCCGACCACTGGCGACAACATCAATGTACTGTGAAGACCTCACGCCCCACGTGTTGAGCAATTCGGCGGTACGTCCACCCGGCCTCCCGCATGCCCACTATACGCCCTCGCTCAAAGTCCGTCAACTGCACATACGGTTCACGTCCACGCTGTCGCGGCATGCTACCAGTGTTAAAGACTGCAATGGAGCTCCGTATGCCACGGCAAACTGGCTGACACTGACGGCGGCGGTGCACAAATGCTGCGTAGCTAGCGCCATTCGACGGCCAACACCGCGGTTCCTGGTGTGTCCGCTGTGCCGTGCGTGTGATCATTTCTTGTACAGCCCTCTCGCAGTGTCCGGAGCAAGTATGGTGGGTCTGACACACCGGTGTCAATGTGTTCTTTTTTTCCATTTCCAGGAGTGTATTTTGCTTTTATTTTTGGTGAGTTTGGATGTTACGGTATTCAGTCTAGCTGCAACTACCTTGAGGTCACTAATCCCTGTGTCTGTCATGATGCTTCTTTTGTGGCCAAGATTACTTTTTGATAAGAGATCAAGTATGTCTTCGCAACAGTTTACGCTTCTAGTGAGCTCCTGAACTACTTGTTGACATTAATGTCGTGAGAAGGCATTGAGTACGATTTCGGACGACGTGTCATGCCTAATACCGACGTTAAACATCCATTTTCACCAACATATAAAGGGTAGATTGAATTCACGATCAAATATAATTACATGAGTGGAGTACCTATTTAAAATCACACTCAAGTTTTCTTTGAAATGTTCCGTAACAGCATCATCTGAGTCTGGGGTTCGATTAAAGGAACCAATTATTAATTTATTCCGGTTGTCAAATAAAGCCTCTACCTATTCTACAAGGTAAAATACTTTTGACAACAAACTTTAACACCAACTATATTTAATCCATCCATTCTGAACATTGTTAGATTCTTTGTAAAAATTTAAGCTGAACTTATATTCGGCTTTAGCCAGCTTTCCGTACTCATAATGATTTGAGGTTCGGTGCTTTCTGTTAGCGCTCCGAGCTGTGGTTCTTTTCCAGCACAACTACGGCAGATGTGACTTTTCATGCTTTTACGAACAGACGGAAATTTTATCCCCAGCGTCATCTTTCTGGGACTGTGTTATTAAGGAGGCCATACACATCCGCACGGCGGACAATCTTATCAACAGCGATGCAGGTTTTCAACTGAGCGCCGCCTGGAATCCAGCACAGGCTGCCATTAAAACAAAAACAGGGAAAACAAGAACTTCCGCCGGCCGAAGTGGCTGTGCGGTTAAAGGCGCTGCAGTCTGGAACCGCAAGACCGCTACGGTCGCAGGTTCGAATCCTGCCTCGGGCATGGATGTTTGTGATATCCTTAGGTTAGTTAGGTTTAACTAGTTATAAGTTCTAGGGGACTAATGACCTCAGCAGTTGAGTCCCATAGTGCTCAGAGCCATTTTTGAACCAAGAACTTCCGTTTCCTCAAGTGACGCAACACAGACTTTAACCGCAGGAGCGTCCGGCAGCACAGTCATTGCCTATAGCGCACGCACTTATGGCTTTTCTGCGGCTCCCAGCAGGAGGCACCAGAAGCGCCGCTTTCCTCCAACGATGAGTGTCTTCCCGTGCACGCGTATTGCCTGCTCCCGTCATGATAAATTCCGACGCCGCCGCGCGATTATCATCAGTCGCGCCTTGCAGCAGTGACAGCAACAGCTACCACCACCTTATGATGTCGAGTAGTTGCATCGAAGAAATATTGTGCGATTTACACAATACGATCCGGCGGCAAACCCGAGAAGCGTATTTACAACTACAGCAGTTTAAAACTACAATGTGGATTGCTGCTATGTCTACCCTCTTCCTGTGTTCGTCCTCATCTTTTGAAACTAAAGCCCTCCCTGCCTCTGAAAACTTTATTGCACGGATGGTGAACTGTTTATCGTACCCTAAAAGCCTAAATATAAAACTGCACTGGGTGGCGACTTCAACACATATAGTGATGGTGGAAGTACCTAGAGAGAGAGTCTCTATGAGCTTAATAAACAGCTATCGGCTGTTTGTAGCAAAGCAAGTCTCAACGAGAGATAATGGCTGTCTAGACACGGTTATCACCAATCTCAGTACTTGGTATCATCATATCAGTGTAGATGAACCAGTTATTGCAAATCACAGCACGTTAGTAATGGAACTCGGTATAAAGAGCAAGGGTAAATTGCAGTCAAACGCATGGCGTTCATATTACACATTCAGTAGAAGGATTGTTGGGGAAGAGAGACAAAATGACCGGAAAACATGACTGTCTGGTGTAAACTGGCAGCAGAAAAATTGTAGAAATGGGTGCCAGTGACTCATTTGAATGTCAGTTCCAAACCTTGAGGCAGGAATTTGATGACATGTTCACAGCAGTCTCCAATAATGATCTTTAAGAATGCTCTAGGCAAATCATAAGCAACGGAAAAAGCCTGCTAAAGGTACGGTGTGGTATACGAGCACACGTAAGCTATATAAAATGCATTGTCATTAGACACAGGGACTGTATGAAAACAGTTTGATACCTCCCATCTAAAGACCTGCCTTGTTGTAACTACGTAAGAGCCAAGATAGTTTGCAAAAAGGAAATGGGAACCCCAAAAAAGAAATATGATGACAGTTTTATTAAAGAAGCTCATAATCCATCTAAAACAGCTTGGAATCTGGTAAATGAGCACAGGAAGAAGCCTATCTCTGCCTTAAATTCGTCTCGTTCTGGTATATTCAATAATTACTTTGTTAGGATACTGAAAAATACTGCCAGCCGCAGTGACCGAGCGGTTCTAGCGCTTCAGTCTGGAACCGCGTGACCACTACGGTCGCAGATTCGAATCCTACCTCGGGCTTGGATGTGTGTGTTGTCCTTAGGTTAGTTAGGTTTAAGTAGTTCTAAGTTCTAGGGAACTGATGACCTCAGATGTTAAGTCCCGTAGTGCTCAGGGCCATTTGAACAATTTTCCAGAACTAGGGTTTAGATCCTACGGCTCAAATAAAAGACGTAAACTGTTGCGCTATTAAAAACGGGAATAAAGTGCACCTTAAGGATATTGTGAAAGTAGTGAATGCATACAGTCGTTCAGATAGCGCAGATACATATGGCATGTCCTGCACACTTCCGAAGAAAATTCTTCCTGAGATTGCTCAACCACTGGCCATAATAATCAATAAATATTTATCTTTTACTGTCTTCCCAGAATTCCTGCAACTGGCACGGACCGTACCATTCTACAGAAAAGGTACCCCTTGTGAAGTGTCCAGTTTTATATCTATTTGAATAATCCCAATATTAGCAAAAATTATGGAGTCTGTGATGAAACACCAGATACTAAGATACTTTGCAAACAATTAACACTTCCAGGACAAATAGCATGGTTTCCTCAAAGGAACTTCAACGCCTACAACACCGCTGGACTGAATTACAAAGCTGAGGCAGAAGTTTTGAGGGCAGAGAAATTGTGACGCTCACACTGTGAGACCTCAACAAGGCGTTGGCTGCATCCCGCACAACATATTGCTTTTTAAGCTAAAATGTTACTGTATTGGAGGTGTTCCGGCAACTCTTCAATCATACCTTGAAAACCGAAGACTTGAAACCGCATCCAGTAGTGGAGAATTTTTCATCAATGAGCAAAATGATTGTGTTATATGTTATATGAAAAACTGTAAACAACTCATAGGTATGTAGGTAATTTTGACGGAGTCTGTCCAGTCATTATTGGTAAACGATACAGATCTAGTAATAAAGTTATAAATATGTGCCAGGAGGTTTCGAATCGAAAGATTTACGATGTAGATGAGGAATATTTCAAAGTTCATATCACTGAAACATTAATACAAAAGAATTTTATAAGCGTTCACTGGCGAAAGTAATTCTCTCCAGTGCGATATACTGCCCGAACGAGAAAGTTAAACTAATGTTGGCAAAACTCCATTACAGGCTATGAAACAGGTAATTAGTAAGCGTAAATTAAAGACAGTGGAAGCTAAAGCTCTCTAACAACGTATGTATCTTCATTGTATGCCTAATAGCGGTGAATCTCTTAGTTTTGTGCACATTCCTTCGTAATGAGGTTTATAACCTAAATCACAGTCGTGACGTCACTCGTGACGCACAGACTGGGTAATGTGGCTTCATTTGCATGTATAAACTGACTGGTTTATACAGTACTATGGTGGGATGGAAACGCAAGTGTCATCTTCGTACAGTACATTACAGCCTGGTAGAAAAATGCGACCGAGGGTCATTTAGATAATGTCTACGACTAAGACACATTTAGACAAGAAATTGTTGCCAGAACTTTTATTTTGGGAAATATAATAGTAAATTTATTAATTTTTGCCCTTCTTCAGCAGCCTGAGAGAGGAATATGGAGGATATCACTGTTTCTTATCTCTTGTTCAACATATTGTGCAACTACTATTTCTTTGAATAAAATATAAAAGACAGTTTGCCTCTCTGAGTTGCAGATTGAAGAACATGGGACTACTTGTCTCTGTGACTGAAACCGATACACATTTGTTGCAGATTCTGTAGCGAAAATCACCCGTTATTTCCGAACGGTATAACTCTTGTTACTGAATACAAACGAGTTGTTCATTGAATTGATAGTTATAAAGATACAGGATTTTAGTCACGCGACTCGCAACCAAGAACGGGCTGCCTTTTGATGCAAAGCCAGTTCCATGTTTCTTTGAGGTGACTTGTTATTGAACACAGAAGCAAAAAAGTCTTCTAAAACTGTCCCGAGTGGACACTGCTTTAGTTGTAATGTCTGAATATTTCGTTAATTAGCAGTGTCTTTAAAATATATTCATAACATGCACTCCTCAATGTTTGATAACCGTATAACAAAATATTTGGCAGTTATATTCTCTTTTAACGTTGCAGTAAATATATTAAACATATTACAAGTTAATCAGCCTACAGCGAAATGGAGATGGTTCAAGTTTCTCCATTCACCTGAGGTTGCAGTGTGCTAATGTTACGTACCTTACAGTCTAGGACTAGAGTGAATGAACTATGCTTTCACACGTAGACAACTTACCATATCTGTCAATGTTACACAACAACGCCACGTCTATCAAAGTATACATATTGTCAGGCCACGGGAGCTATCAGCGCCTATATATGACTGTGATTAACTCAAACATAAACTGTAACGATAGGTGCTACGTAACGATGTGCATAGACAAAATCTGCAAAGCGAGATATTGTGTTGAAAGAGAAGTACAGTGTTTAGCGCAGGTTATCGAGGATATGCAAAAGAATAAAAATTAATACATGAGGAACATAAATATACTCCACGGGCTCTAAAAAACACAAGAAAGTTATGTGTGATAGGAGTTGTAACGCTAATCTACACTCCTGGAAATGGAAAAAAGAACACATTGACACCGGTGTGTCAGACCCACCATACTTGCTCCGGACACTGCGAGAGGGCTGTACAAGCAATGATCACACGCACGGCACAGCGGACACACCAGGAACCGCGGTGTTGGCCGTCGAATGGCGCTAGCTGCGCAGCATTTGTGCACCGCCGCCGTCAGTGTCAGCCAGTTTGCCGTGGCATACGGAGCTCCATCGCAGTCTTAAACACTGGTAGCATGCCGCGACAGCGTGGACGTGAACCGTATGTGCAGTTGACGGACTTTGAGAGAGGGCGTATAGTGGGCATGCGGGAGGCCGGGTGGACGTACCGCCGAATTGCTCAACACGTGGGGCGTGAGGTCTCCACAGTACATCGATGTTGTCGCCAGTGGTCGGCGGAAGGTGCACGTGCCCGTCGACCTGGGACCGGACCGCAGCGACGCACGGATGCGCGCCAAGACCCTAGGATCCTACGCAGTGCCGTAGGGGACCGCACCGCCACTTCCCAGCAAATTAGGGACACTGTTGCTCCTGGGGTATCGGCGAGGACCATTCGCAACCGTCTCCATGAAGCTGGGCTACGGTCCCGCACACCGTTAGGCCGTCTTCCGCTCACGCCCCAACATCGTGCAGTCCGCCTCCAGTGGTGTCGCGACAGGCGTGAATGGAGGGACGAATGGAGACGTGTCGTCTTCAGCGATGAGAGTCGCTTCTGCCTTGGTGCCAATGATGGTCGTATGCGTGTTTGGCGCCGTGCAGGTGAGCGCCACAATCAGGACTGCATACGACCGAGGCACACAGGGCCAACACCCGGCATCATGGTGTGGGGAGCGATCTCCTACACTGGCCGTACACCACTGGTGATCGTCGAGGGGACACTGAATAGTGCACGGTACATCCAAACCGTCATCGAACCCATCGTTCTACCATTCCTAGACCGGCAAGGGAACTTGCTGTTCCAACAGGACAATGCTCGTCCGCATGTATCCCGTGCCACCCAACGTGCTCTAGAAGGTGTAAGTCAACTACCCTGGCCAGCAAGATCTCCGGATCTTTCCCCCATTGAGCATGTTTGGGACTGGATGAAGCGTCGTCTCACGCGGTCTGCACGTCCAGCATGAACGCTGGTCCACCTGAGGCGCCAGGTGGAAATGGCATGGCAAGCCGTTCCACAGGACTACATCCAGCATCTCTACGATCGTCTCCATGGGAGAATAGCAGCCTGCATTGCTGCGAAAGGTGGATATACACTGTACTAGTGCCGACATTGTGCATGCTCTGTTGCCTGTGTCTATGTGCCTGTGGTTCTGTCAGTGTGATCATGTGATGTATCTGACCCCAGGAATGTGTCAATAAAGTTTCCCCTTCCTGGGACAATGAATTCACGGTGTTCTTATTTCAGTTTCCAGGAGTGTATATGAAAATGCAACAAATCAACACCATACAGGATGAACGATCACAAAGTTAGCTTGTGACGAAAGAGGAAAAGAAGTCATACTACAACGTTCCGTTGACCTTGCATATATGATATATACAGGGTGGTCCACTGATCGTGACCGGGCCAAATATCTCACGAAATAAGCGTCAAACGAAAAAACTACAAAGAACGAAACTTGTCTAGCTTGAAGGGGGAAACCAGATGGCGCTATGGTTGGCACGCTAGATGGCGCTGCCATAGGTCAAACGGATATCAAAAGTGTTTGTTTTTTTTTTTTAATAGGAACCCCCAATTTTATTACATACTCTCGCAGTACGTAAAGAAATATGAATGTTTTTGTTGGAACACTTTTTCGCTTTGTGATAGATTGCGCTGTAGTAGTCACAAACATATGGCTCACCATTTTAGACGAACAGTTGGTAACAGATAGTTTTTTTTAATTAAAATACAGAATCTAGGTACGTTTGAACATTTTATTTCGGTTCTTCCAATGTGATACATGTACTTTTGTGAACTTATCATTACTGATAACGCATGCTGTTACAGCGTGATTATCTTTAAATACCACATTAATGCAATAAATTCTCAAAATGATGTCCGTCAACGTCAATGCATTTGGCAATACGTGTAACGACATTCCTCTCAACAGCGAGTAGTTCGCCTTCCGTAATGTTCGCACATCCATTGACAATGCGCTGACGCATGTTGTCAGGCGTTGTCGATGGATCACGATAGCAATATCCTTCAACTTTCCCCACAGAAAGAAATCCGGGGACGTCAGATCCGGTGAACGTGCGGGCCGTGGTATGGTCTTCGTTGACCAATCCACCTGTCAAAAATTTGCTATTCAACACCGCTTCAACTGCACACGAGCTATCGCCGGACATCCATCATGTTGGAAGTACATCGCCATTCTGTCGTGCAGTGAAACATTTTGTAGTAACATCGGTAGAACATTACGTAGGAAATCAGCATACATTGCACCATTTAGATTTCCATCGATAAAATGGGGACCAATTATCCTTCCTCCCATAATGCCGCACCATACATTAATCCGCCAAGGTCGCTGATGTTCCACTTGTCGCAGCCATCGTGGATTTTCCGTTGCCCAATAGCGCATATTATGGCTGTTTACGTTACCGCTGTTGGTGAATGACGCTTCGTCGCTAAATAGAATGCGTGCAAAAAATCTGTCATCGTCCCGTAATTTCTCTCTTGCCCAGTAGCAGAACTGTACACGACGTTCAAAGTCGTCGCCATTAAATTCCTGGTGCATAGAAATATGGTACGGGTGCAATCGATGTTGATGTAGCGTTCTGAACACCGACGTTTTTAAGATTCCCGATTCTCACGCTGATGTGCGGATTAGCCGCGACTGTTGCAGGTCGTGATTGACGTTTTACATGTGGCTGAACACTTCCTGTTTCCTTAAATAAGCTAACTATTCGGCGAACGGTCCGGACACATGGATTATGTCGTCCAGGATACCGAGCAGCATACATAGCACACGCCCGTTGGGCATTTTGATGACAATAGCCATACATCAACACAATATCGACCTTTTCCGCAATTGGTAATTGGTCCATTTTAACACGGGTAATGTATCGCGAAGCAAATACCGTCCGCACTGGTGGAAAGTTACGTGATACCACGTACTTATACGTTTGTCACTATTACAGCGCAATCTATCACAAAGCGAAGAAATTGGTCCAACTGAAACATTCATATTTCTTTACGTAATATACGAATACGTAATAAAAAATGGGGGTTCCTATTTAAAAAAACGCAGTATATCCGTTTGACCTATGGCAGCGCCATCTTGTGGGCCAATCATAGCGCCATCTGGTTTCTCCCTTCAAGCTAGACGAGTTTCGTTCTTTGTAGTTTTTTCTTTTGATGCTTATTTCGTGATATATTTGTCCCGTTCACTATCAATGGACCACCCTGTATATTGCACTACGATAGAGGCAACAATAGCTCTTGGACTTGTTGAAGGATACCATCTGTCATTTATCTGTAATGATTTACGGAAACCGACAAAAACCTAAATTTTAATGCCTAGGCCAAATTTTAACCCAGGTCCTTCTAACTAAAGATCGTGTATCTAAATCACTACGGCTCCTCTCTCGTTTAATCTCCTCAAATTCGAATGAGAATGGATTTTAATCTCGATCTCGTGACTTCGTTTTAGACTTTCTGCAGTTTCCTAAAATAATTTCAGACGAAAAGCGTGACCGACTCTCTCCCATTGTTACACTAATTTTTTAATGACTAGGTCTAAATCCCTAACACCAGGCATACTGAAGGACAACGTAAATTCAAGATTGTACTAAACTCATAAAACACGTGATATAAAAGTAAGGCCAAGAAGGAGACCGAAAATGTTTGTAGCACGTACAGACGCTGTTACAGATAACGCTTTAGTATCTCCGTGGAAATAAAACAGGAATCTGACCATCCATCTTAAAAGCACATTGCGTTATGAAATGTCTAAATCGTGCAAGAAGTGCGAACTCGAATTGAACTCTTGGCTGGACGGGAGTTTGAGCGCCGCTTATCCCGAAATTGGTTGAACCACAAATCTCGCTCAGTGTGATATTTTAAGTAGAGCACAAAGAAGTGCAGAAACATTGGCAGCAATCAAATTTACAAATTTACACCAAATACTGAAACTGGGGACATTAATTTATCTATGGTACTGGTGCTTGAGAGCCGTGAAGGTAGATTAAACCACTTGGAGCAATGCGGCAGACAGCCTCTTTTTATAAAACGTAATACAGTTAGCGTAAGACGGCTATATCTCCTTCATCATTAATTTTATGTCGACTGCATTTGGAACTCTGCAGCAGCGTTTTTATTCTTTATCTTACATATCTTTATTTCGAATTTAAATATACCGCATACACTTTTAATTGGAAATTTGTGGTAAGGTCTTATGGGACCAAACTGCTTAGGTCATCGGTTGCGAAGCTTACACACTACTTAATCTAACTTAAACTAACTTACGCTAAGGACGACACACACACCCATGCCCGGGGGAGGACTCGAACCTCCGATAGGGCCAGCCGCGCGGACCGTCACAAGACGCCTCGGACCGCGCAGCTATACTTTTAAGCATCAGCTGTATACCACGGACATTATAAACTGAATAAAATAAAGTACTGCACAGATCACAAATAAAGGTGTGAATCTGTGGAATTTACACACAACAGATTTCATTGCACGAAAAACAAGTGTGAAATGTTGTTCAAAAGTCGTCGCCACTAACTACAGCCATCAGCCATAACACTATCCAGATACGTGATTAATCGTAGCTTCTGAAAAGCAGACGTAATAATTTTCTCCTTAAAACATCGAAAGTACTGTTTCCTTGATTAGCCACTCGTATTAGGGCACTCGACTGTTTTCTTCCGAACAGCGAGACCCGTTTCATTTAGATGCAACCTCTAAGTCTCGAACTCATCTCCATTTCTGCGAGGTTGCGACAGAACGTTGGTGAAATTCCGCAGCAGCGTACGACGAGAGACAACGATTGGGTCGGCGCTGCAGAGAAGTGTGGGGCGGCCGTGAAGAAAGATGTGCAGCGCCGGGCGCGTGCCCAGCTGCCTTAAGCAGCGCATAGGCGCCGTTTCTCTTGTTCAGTCCCACCGCCTGCGCCTCTGCGCCTCGCTACTCACTACAGCTCTCTTCTCAGTTATCCGCTACAGGCCTCTCGCATTTATCAGTTTCCTCTCTTCTGCGGCTGTCGCACAGATCTTTCACCATAATACCGCAAAGATAGTTATTGGGATGATTTTTAGATCGCTCTCACAGTACGACGAATTTTATTTCCCGCGTAGATTGCATATATTCCTAACACTGTTATCGGTTTCTCCTAAGTCTACTCGTTTCCAGATCTGAACGGATAAGGGAAATATGTATTACGAAACGGCGAACCGGGGGCACATCTTAATAGCGAGTTGCCTATCTAACGGCTTCCACGGGAAACAATAATTCAGTTTTCAGTGTTTCATGGAGTTGTTGACAGAATTTTAAAAAATTAAAATGCGTCGTAGTCTATTCATTTAGAGCTATAATCTTATGTGAAAGGTTTAACACAGGTCCGGCCACGGCGTGCCAAACTTCACGCGGGCTGGGTGAGCGGACCGCGTGCGGACCACGGCTCGGTTTCTCTCGGCTTTGCTCGCTCCTTCCCTGAAATACTCGGTACAGCGCGACATTTCATTTAGTACTGCGCTATGGCATTTTTCGGGCGGCACAACTCACTTCCGTTCGGCAGTATTGTGGTATCAGCGCTGTTTACCTACGCTATTTCTCCACGGTATGAAGGACGTTTGCCGGTTCACTAGATGTTTGCACAAAAAGAGGCAATCTAGCAATCTATCCTCATAAGCCTTTAAAATTAATGGAAATGACAGAAGAGATGGATGAGAATTCTCATTATCTATCATCCAGTTGCATAAGCGACAGGTACTGCAGATTTGTTATGAAACGGTATTACAATACCACGCAGAAAGAATTTCAAGATTTAGTTGACAGTGAAAGAGCAAAAAACTACAACGATCGACAGACGGGATTCCAGTCCAGATCCTAAGCTCACTGCCGTTACAGAAAACGCGAGGTTTGAATAATTCATTGTGGCCATGAGAAAATTACAAGAATACTTTCCTAAAGGTTTGGAGGACACTATGAATCTTACATATGTTTTCGAGCTGTTTTCGAGATCGTTTGCCATTTCAGTTGAGAGCGCCCCTGTGCACGTGCAGATGTAACTAACTGACCTGCAGGATAATTCCAGTTTTAATAACAAATCTTTTTACATTAGAACTTTCCACGGCGTCTACATAGATTTACACAGGTAGAAGTTGCAAGTCTCTGTATTGAAGCTGTATAAGCGCTACAATTTTTAGATCGCATCATTTGTGTGAAGTTTCTTTTTTTTCAATTACGAAACTAAGAGGGCACGATTACGTGGCACATAATGCCACGTTCGTTGTTCGTTCTTGCACTCTTGCAGAGTATCCTAATCTGTAGTGACTCCTTTAAGAGTTACTCTCCTCACCTACTGGTTACGACTATCCAGGATCTTGTCTCAGACCTCCTCAAGCTCAGCGGCCAGTCGTTTTCGTTTGGACCGCCGATTATGTTGGTATTTCGGGAAATGAACGAGCTGACCAGCTGCCCAAGCTGGTCACCAGGATGCCGATTATAGAATTTGGGGTCGCAGACTCGGACCGTCGGTCGTTTATATCCCATCGGTTGCTGTAAATGTGGAACTCAGAATGGTCTGCCCTGATTCCCCCAAACAAACTGAGGACAATTAAGGAGATCACGACCACGTGGAAGTCTTCCCTGCATACTTCTCGCACGGAATCCACTGTCCACTGTAGACTCCTACGGCCACTTTCTCAGGCGTGAAAATACCCGTCCTTGCCGATGCGGAGCCCGCCAGACGGTGGCCCACTTACTCATAGAACGTCCTAATTTGGCTTATTTAAGGCGGCATCTCAATCTTCTTGATACGCTACCTCTGGCGCTAGCAGACGACGCCAACTCGGCTGACCTGGTGTTACGGGTTGCTTCCTGTAAGTTAGGGCGTTTTGGCGTTATTGGTGGGGCATCCCTCTCTGTATCCCCCCCCCCCCCCCACAGGGGTACCATGGCGCCCAGCCAGGTTTCTACCCTTTCCATCTTTTTATTCTCTTTTCATTTCTTCGTTTTATTACCTTGAGTTGGGTAATATTTTAACGACTTATCTGTGCTGTCTTTTTTCTGGGCTTTATCTCTGATCTTTTATTGTGTTCGTTACACATAGGCTTTCCATGGTTTGCCTTTCGCCTCCATCCTTTGACGACCACCCCTAGTTTGTCGCTTAATGGATAATGGGACTGAGGACATAGTTCAGTCCCTTCCACTCCAAACCAACCAACCATTACGTGGCAACTCGGGTGCGAAAATCTGTGAAACTGTCTGCGTCCGTCCGTATTCCGACAGTTTCTACCAAGTAAAAATTGTATTATTTATTTAGCACGCAAAAATAATGAAATGACACTAAAATTTCTTTTGTTTGTGATCTGTGTTATGGAGAAGTGGAAACATAAAACCAAATCGTATGCAGTTCAACTGCACTGCCCTTTAAATGTGGCGCTTTCGCAGTTTCCCCTCTTCCCCTCCTCGCGCTCAAACAGCGCCGCGTGGCAGTGGGGAAAACGAGCTACGCTGAGCGCTTTGGCATTCGGTTCCGTGCACGGCCCGTGATTCGAAATCTTGGCTACACATGCCTTAGCACAATATGCCAAGAATTACAGTTGTAAACTGTGAATACCTTTTCAGGCAGTGTAACTCACGGTGCACAAATTACCCGACTACATTCATGATTCAAGAGAAATACAGATCTTCAAAATGGTTCAAATGGCTCTAAGCTCTATGGGACTTAACATCTGAGGTCATCAGTCCCCTAGCCTTAGAACTACCTAAACCTAATTAACATAAGGACATCACACACATCCATGCCCGAGGCAGGATTCGAACCTGCGACCGTAGGAGCAGCGCGGTTCCGGACAGAAGAGCCTAGAACCGCTCGGTTACAGCGGCCGGCTACAAATCTCAGCAGCAGTTGGATATTGAACTAAATTCAATGGCCACAAGTGAAAATTTCTGCCGAATCAGGATTCGAAACCAAATTTGACGCTTTACTCGAACGGTCTCCTCAACCATTTGGTTATCCGGACACGTTTCCCTCTCAACCCATATCCTCAATTGTTGACACTACATATGTAGCGTCCACCGTACATTATCCTCATTACTCATAGCTCTACCTGATTCCCACAAGATTTCATGCCCCACAGAACAAGCAACACACATATAATAATGTACACTCTGAGACAAAACAACTACGCACAACAAACGAATTATCCGAGAGGGGCGGACGTCGCTAGATGTGATGTGCATCTGCAGACAAACAAATTTTTACAGTTTCAGAAAAACAGGATGATTTATTCAACAAATAGAACTTCACAAATTTAGCAAGTCAAAAACATGTTGGTCGATCTCTGGTCCCCATGCAAGCAATTATTCGGCTTGGCACTAATTTACAGAGTTCTTGGACGTCCTCTTGACCGATATCTTGCCAAATGCTGTCCAACTCGAGCGTTACATAGACACAATCGAGAAACAGGTGGAATGCCCTACCCATAATGCTCC
Source organism: Schistocerca serialis cubense (assembly GCF_023864345.2). Taxonomy (NCBI): domain Eukaryota; kingdom Metazoa; phylum Arthropoda; class Insecta; order Orthoptera; family Acrididae; genus Schistocerca; species Schistocerca serialis. Next base: position 314,600,957 of record NC_064640.1, on the reverse strand, counting down.
AAACGCTCTGGGGGCAGATTCGGCGACATTTATCACAAAGTTAGGGTTTGACAAGCACGAAGACAAGAAGTAGAAACCCTCGCTGTGTGGGGGCCGGTATTACCTTGCTGAAATGCAAGTCCACGATGACTTGCCATGAAGGGTAACAAAACGGGGCGTATAATATCGTCGACGTACCGCTGTATTTTAAAGGTATCGCAGATGACAATCAAAGGGGTCCTGCTATGAAAAAAAATATCACCCGGGACCATCACTCCTGGTTGTCTGGTTGTCAGGCAATATGGCGGGCAACAGCAAGTTTGCTCTTCGACCTCTCTCTGGGGTGTTTCCACACACGTCTTCGGCTTAGAATCTCATTGATTGTAGTAGAACTGTCTTCAGTGATAATTCCCTCTTCGAATTGAGCCACGATGATCAGTCCCGATGTCTGGAGACGCCCCTGACAACTGTGGTCTACCAACCTGATTGACGCCTGCCACACAGGCCGACAGCCAGATATAATGATATGCGGTACCATTTCTTTTCATAGCAGGACCTCTTTGGTTGTCATTCGAGCCAACCTTACAATACACCAGTACGTTGAAGATACTCTGTGCCCCATTTTGTAACCCTTCATAGCAAGCCATCGTGGGTTTACATTTCAGCAAGATAATATCAGCTCCCATAAGGTAAGAGTTTCTACCGCTTGTCTTCACCCTTCCCAAATCCTACCTTGGTCAGCATAGTAGCCGGATTTGTCTCCAACTGGCAACTTCTGGATCATTATGGACATAGTCTTCCAACCGTCTCGGTATTTTGACGATCTAAAGAACCAATTGTACAGAATTTATCAAGATATCGCTCAGGAGGGCATCCAGCAACTCTGTCAATCAATAACAATAGCTGCTTGCATAAGGGACAGAGGTCCGACATGTCCGACAGAACAGACACTGTTGTATCTCGCATGATCACAACAGTAATTTGTAGAATAGAAAACGAGAGAGAGAGCTGGGTAGCTGGGCACATTACAGAATATCAATAGACAATTTTATAATCGAATAATCAAATAGATTTACTTACCTTTTGAGAAACAATCATGTAGAGCATACAAGCAAACAGATTAGCAGCTCTGCATAAAATACCCACAGAAATCAATGCGGGACGTAGAGCCAAAATTTGGCGTTGACGGGCAATGGCAGCAGGCGACCGACGCTAGTGCCTTTGCTAACAGCACGACGTCGCCTGCAACACCTCAAATGGCTCAAATGGCTCTAAGCACTATGGGGCTTGACATATCAGGTTATCAGTCCCCTAGACGTATAACTACACTACTGGCCATTAAAATTGCTGCCGGCCGGTGAGGCCGTGCGGTTCTAGGCGCTTCAGTCTGGAACCGCGTGACCGCTACGGTCGCAGCTTCGAATCCTGCCTCGGGCAGTTAGTTAGGTTTAAGTTGATCTAAGTTCTAGGGGACTGATGACCACAGATGTTAAGTCCCATAGTGCTCAGAGCCATTTGAACCATGAAAATTGCTACAACACGAAGATGACGTGCTACAGACGCTAAATGTAACCGACAGGAAGAAGCTGCTGTGATACGCAAATTATTTTCAGAGCATTCACACAAGGTTGGCGCCGGTGGCTACACCTACAACGTGCTGACATGAGGAAAGTTTCCAACCGATTTCTCATACACAAACAGCAGTTGACCGGCGTTGCCTGGTGAAACGTTGTTGTGATGCCTCGTGTAAGGAGGAAAAATGCGTATCATCACGTTTCCGACTTTGATAAAGGTCGGATTGTACGCTATCGCGATTGCGGTTTATCGTATCGCGACATTGCTGCTCGCGTTGCTCGAGATCCAATGACTGTTAGCAGAATATGGAATCGGTGCGTTCAGGAGGGAATGCCGTACTGGATCCCAACGGCCTCGTATCACTAGCAGTCGAGATGACAGGCATCTTATCCGCATGGCTGTAACGGATCGTGCAGCCACGTCTCGATCCCTGAGACAACAGATGGGGACATTTCTAACACAACAACCATCTGCACGAACAGTTCGACGACGTTTGCAGCAGAATGGACTAGCAGCTCGCAGACCATGATTGCGGTTACCCTTGACGGTACATCACAGACAGGAGCGCCTGCGATGGTGTACTCAACGACGAACCTGGGTGCACGACTGGCAAAACGTCATTTTTTCGGATGAATCCAGGTTCTGTTTACAACATCATGATGGTCGCATCCGTGTTTGGCGACATCGCGGTGAACGCACTTAGAAGCGTGTATTCGTCATCGCCATACTGGCTAATCATCCGGCGTGATGGTATGGGGTGCCATTGGCTACACTGGTTACACGTCCCGGTCACCTCTTGTTCGCGTTGACGGCACTTTGAACAGTGGACGTTACATTTGAGATGTGTTACGACCCGTGGCTCTACCCTTCATTCGATCCCTGCGAAACCCTACATTTCAGCAGGATAATGCACGTACGCTTGTTGCAGGTCCTGTACGGGCCTTTCTGGATACAGAAAATGTTCGACTGCTGCCCTGGTCAGCACATTCTCCTGATCTCCCACGAACTGAAGACGTCTGGTCAATGGTGGCCGAGCAACTGGCTCGTCACAATACGCCAGTCACTACTCTTGATGAACTGTCTTATCGTGTTGAAGCTGCATGTGCAGCTGGACCTGTACACGCCATCCAAGCTCTGTTTGACTCAATGCCCAGGCGTTTCAAGGCCGTTATTACGGCCAGAGGTGGTTGTTCTGGGTACTTATTTCTCAGGATCTATGCACCCAAATTTCGTGAAAATGTAAACACATGTCAGTTCTAATATAATATATCTGTCCAATGAATACCCGTTTATCATCTGCATTTCTTCTTGGTGTAACAATTTTAATGGCCAGTAGTGTTCTTAAACCTGACTAACCTAAGGACATCACATACATCCATGCCCGAGGCAGGATTCGAACCTGCGACCGTAGCAGTAGCGTGGTTAAGGACTGAAGCGCCTAGAACTGCTCGGCCACAGCGGCCAGCGAAACGCCTCACCAGGGTTCGTAACCATATCGGTTCGACCCTAGACGACTGAAAAATCGTGGCCTGCTCATATGAGTCCCGATTTCAGTTTGTAAGAGCTGATGGTAGGGTTCGAGTGTGGTGCAGACCCCATGAAGCAATGGACCCATGTCGTCAACAAGGCACTATGCAGGCTGGTGGTGGCTCCATAATGGTGTGGGCTGTGTTTTCCTAAAATGGTTTGGGTCCTCAGGCCAAACTGAGCCGATCGCTGATTGGAAATGGTTATGTTCAACTACTTGGAGATCATTTACAGTCATTTATGGACTTCACGTTCCCAAACAACGATGGAATTTTTATGGATGACAGTACGCCATGTCATCGGGCCACAGATTTTCTCGATTGGTTTGAAGGACATTCTAGACAATTCGAGAAAGTGGTGTGGCCTCCCAGATCGCTTGACATCGAACATTTATGGGACATAATCGAGATGTCAGTTCGTGAACAATATCATGCATCGGCTACTCTTTGGCAATTACGGAGGGCTGTATAGGACATGGGAACATTGCCAGAAATGCATCCTTTAATATAAATCCAGATGATAGCTCATTCTGCAGGTTTTGGTGTTGCATTTGATCATGAACCGCACCTGTGCCATATCCTCAATATGCTGCAAGTGTCAGTCGTGGTCAGAACAGTATTCTGTTAGTTGTGAGTCCAATATGCTAGAGCTAAGTAAATTCAAACGTTGGCAAATAGTTGGTGCTCGTCTGGTGGGTACTTCCGTAACCAAGGTAGCCACAGTGTTTGGTGGAAGAAGATTTATACCGCATACAGGGAAAGCGAAAAAGCTTTATCCGCTAAGTCCCAACGTGGACAGGAGCTCATTGAATGGGTTGGTGACGAAAAACAAGAGAACGACAGCCGCAAAAGTTACTACAGAACTGGATATCGCATTCTCGAACTCTGTCAACACTAAAATAACATGGAGGGAGACCTATAAACAGGGAATTGCACCGTGAGTTGGAATTCCAAAACCACTTGTCAGTTATGCAAATGCCCATAGCAGGACAACGTGAGGTTCCCACTGCTACCTGCTTCATGCCAGCAGAGCAATACGTTGTGTATTTACCGTTTTTTGTTTACTTAGTGTAATACTTAAAACGTCATGTGTGCTTTTTTATTTAAGAGGTGTAATCTCACATTTTAGTGATTGTAAAGTGTAGATTCAGGCTGTCTGCGGCACAGCTGTCATTTCTTTCGAACGGCCAGATACACAGCTCAATAAACTTCAGCCTCCATTGGTGATAGATGAGGATGGTAAGAAATTACAAATATAGCTTTCTCTGTGTGCTTTTACAGGTAATTCCTAACTTAGTAATACTAGGATGGGCACATTGTGTGCTTTGCGTGCGTTCTCAGGAGTGCTGGCCGCAGTTCGCGAACAGCTGAAGAGGGTTTTGGCCATGGTCAGCCTTCTTTAGGCTGCTGCCTTGCGATGCAGCGCGTTGCATGGGGCACATCAGGTACCGCTTGTTTCGCCCATGGTGTCTGCTGCCGAGGCGCCTTACGGTTTACCCGACGTGGGGGATCCGCCCTCACCAGAATTTTAGTAGCGCCTGGTATCACATTCGTCACGCTTGAGGGTGGCCTGCTGGCCTCGCCCGTTCACCCTATGAATGGGTGGGTGGCCAAATCTTCAACAGTGTCCGAGCAGGCACATGAGGGGAGGGATTTGCTAGTTGTCTAGAACTCCAATATTACGCGCATTGTGGCCACCCTTAGGGAAATAGCATCCAGAGTTGGAAATAAATCCGTTGATCGCTCGGTACTTCTGCTGGTTGACCTCATTCTACATGCGGAGGAGTCCCTCCCGGGGGCTGTCGAGAGAGGTGCGTGCAGTCGTCTCCAAGTTGTGGCTCATGTCGACACCAATGACGTCTTTCAGTTGGATTCTGAGGTCATCCTCGACGGATACGGGCACCTGACGGAGGTGTGAAACTGTTGGAAGCGCTCCTGAGCTGCCAGCAAAGCTGACTGTCGGCATTGTCATTCCCAGAATTGATCGGGGTCATTCGGTTTGAAGCCGAGAGGTGAGTCTCTGCTAGTGACTCCCCTGGTTATGTGACGATACTGCCTGCAGATTTCAGGACCTGCATTATGGGGTGGAGAATTGTAGGACTCCGGAAGATAAATCAGAGATGCATTACATAAAGAAAGCAGCTACTCTGGCATCAGAGTACTTGGGGAGTGAGCATGGGAGTTTTTTAGCCTAGACTGTAGTTTGAAGTCCTCCAATGAACTCACGCCAGTCGATACGAAGAGGGCGATAGCACACCGCGTACAAAGTGAAGACACTTCGACTATCAAAATTTTAACATTAAACTGGCGAAGTATTTGTAAAAAGTTCCCGAATTTCCCTCTCGCACTTAAATTATGCTCAGAACTGAGAGATGGCTAAAACTTGAAGTACAAAGTTCTGAAACGTATAGTGAGGTGTGGAATGTATATCGAAATGACGGATTAGACGCCATAGGAAGGGGAGTGTTCATTACAATCGACAAAAATATCGTGCCTATCGAGGTCGAAATTGAATCTAACTTTGAAGTTACCTGGATGTCTGTAAGAGGTCGAGGTGAACTCAGGTTAAATATCGGACGTTTTCCGATTTCTCGATTCCACCGTGACAGTTTTAGAATCCTTCACAGAAAGTCTACGTTCAGTAGCGCGGACATACCCAGATGATGCAGTATTTGTTGAAGGCGACTTATAGTACCGAGTATAGTCTGGGACGTCTATTTATTCACTGCAGGTGCTACAGATAGGCAGTCTTCTGAAATACATTTGTACACGTTTTCCGAAAACTATCTTGAACAATTAGTTCGAGAGTCCACACGCAGTGGAAATATTTTTGGCTGTAGCTACAAACAGGGCACACCTTATCGACGGTATCAGTACAGAGACAGAGATTAGTGATAATGACGTCATCGTAGTGACGAGGGGTACGAAAGTTAATAGATCCATCGAGAAGGCTAGGATAGTATTGTTGGCAGAAACAGCAGATAAGCAGTTGTTAGTATCCCACTTAGACGACGAGTGTACATCGTCGAGCTGTAATATGTTGAACGCAGGGGAATTATGGGTAAAGTTTAAACCGATTTTAAATCGCGTTCTGGAGAAGTATGTGCCGACTAAGCGCATTAAGGACGAAAGTGTAGTATCCTCGTCGCCTCAGTAGAATCCTCGTCGCCACTGTAGTGTCTTGTACCGTAAGAAGCAAGGGAGAGGATGTTGTTATGGGTGGCCGGTATCCTCTTTCTACAACACAAATGTACACGGGGATCAACACGGTTCTTTATTTACATGAACAGATAGCTGCTACTTAACTTTAATAGAGTCCATGTGTTGTGGCACAAGCTCATCCATAATAGTCCACTTGCAAACAATATCGGTAATCTTGCGATTATGAACTTTAGTCTCTTTGCTAATCTCGATCCGGTCACTATGCACTGTCGTAGCCAGAGTGAGTCAGTGTCTGAGATAGTGAGTCGAGTGAGGCCGTCCGGTCAGCGGCGGGGGCATAAATACATGCTGTGGAGAGAGCGTTGGCAGCATGGAGCGTTGGCAGCGTGTTGCTTCCCAGTCTGTCTCTGGCCTCTCTCGTGGTAGGTGCGCTTGATCGAGCGCCTACTATCGATCTTCACTCTACATCTTACGCCAGCACCGAAAGAACCCACGTGCGCTTAATAACCAAATTCGGACAATGCCAAGGAAGGAGAGAATGTTGCACTCCCGATTCAGAAAAGAACACGAAAATGACAGTAGGCAAAAGTTAGTAGCAATTCATGCATCTGTGAGATGATCAGTGCTCTATTCATACAAAAACTACCACAGTCATACCTTAGCAAAAGGTCTTGCCAAGAACCCGATAAAATTCTATTCCTACGTCATATCGCTAAGTGGGTCGAAGGTTTCTATCCAGGCACTCGTTGTCCAGTCTGGTGAGGCAATAGACAAACATATAAGCCAAGATGAAGTTACAAATTTAGTCTTTAAGAAATAATTCATGCAAAAGGATCGTACAAACATACCGTAGTTTGATCATCGCACCGACCACCGTATGGAGAACGTAGTGATAGACAACCCTGGCGTAGAGAAACAGCTGAAAGAGCTGAAATCAATAAACACCAAGATTGTATGGAATCTCAATTTAGTTTTACAGGGAGTAGGCCCTACCCTTCGGTATTGGCCCCTTACTTAGCTTGCACTTACCTCGATTCTCTCGTCCACTGCAGCGACTGGAAAAAAGTGCATGTAAGAGAAAGGGCGCGCAAAATTACAGATTGAAATACCTAACATGAGTTTCCTTCAGAATCCAGTTCGAATATAGTAAAATTCCTTGAGACGGGAAAGCTTTTGCCCACTAATCAGTACGGATTTAGAAAGCATCGCTCGTGCGAAACTCAGCTTGCCGTTTATCATATGACAGCCTGCAAACCATCAATGAATGGCAACAAGGGGATTCCTTATTTCTAGTTTTCCGGTAATGGTTTGACACAATGCCCCGCTGCAAACTGTAAGCAAGGACAGGAGAATACGTATCAGGTTCGCAAAAAGAAGAATTTTTAAGTAATAGTGTGTTGGCCTGGAGACAAGCTTATCGTCGGCAGTGCCCCAGAGAAGTGTGATAGGACCGCTCTTATTCTCTATATTCATAAGTGATCTGATGGGTACGGTGATCAGCCATTTGCGACTGTTTTTTTGTCGACACTATCGTGTACAGGAAGGTGCGTGACTATAGGAGGATACAAGACGACTTATACCAAATTTCTAGTTGGTGCGATGAATGGCAGCTAGCTCTTAATATAGTAAAATACAAGCTAATGCAGATGAATATGAAAATCAAACCAGTAATGTTCGAATACAGTGTTATTAATGTGCTGCTTCACACAGTCACGACCGTTAAACATCTACGCGTAATGTTGCAAAGCGATATGAAATGGAATTATCACTTAAGGAGGGTAGTAGGGAAAGTGAATGGTCGACATCATGACAAGTAGTAGCACAAGGTATGCTCCGCCATACATCATACGGTAGCCTGAGGATTATGTGTATAGTTGTGGGTGTAGAAGTAGAACGTGATGCCGAAGCCATAAAACCTGGAATATGGAGTACCGAAGGAAGTCATCTGCTCGGATGATTTTTGTTTCACCATGTTTCCAAATTCTGGCCAGGTCTACGTCCCAATAGTGAAACCTGACGACGGAGGTTCGGTGATGTTTGGGCAGCCATCTCGTGGTGTTTCATGGGTCCCGCTGTCACTCGGCTTCAGAGACATTGTCAACAATATAATCCATCTCATTACTGAAAACCGTCTGATGATGCCCTGGTAGTTTTTCGATGCCACGCGTGTATACATGCCATCATTTGAGATAACGTATGTTATGGCTTACCTACTATTTTCTCCTTGTGAAGTTACCATAAGGCACTTCAAATCGCCATCAGGCCGCATTGATTTAGGTTGACAGTGACATTGTTAATTGTATTACGGTAAATGCCAGGTCCCGTCCTTTGAAAGGATAAAGATGACTTTCTTCCCCATCCTTACCAATGCAAGATTCTGATTCACATCTAACCTCGTTTTCGACGAGACGTTGAACAGTAATCCTCCTTGCTTTCATTTAACCTCAATATGATTACTGAAGGAAGTGTGGCATGAACGTTAATTGGTCGTCACACTTGCTGGCTATCTAGGCGGACGCTGGTCTGCATCAAGTGGCCGCTGACTGATAGCGCTGAAATTGATCTGACCATGACAGACACCCACGAGACGTTTCACAAACATGTTCCCTCATGATTTTTCCAATTACTGTCCAGTTATAAAATGAACTACGCTGCCTCTGACCGTCTGTCAGATTGATACTCTTAGCAGACAACGGGAATACGGCTTAAAAAAGAAAGGAAAAGGATGGGTTTGGTATCACAGCTTTGCGTTCACACAACATGACGTTGCCTACTAGATCATGAATAGGTTATTCACAACAACAGCTCAAGTGTGAAGTCAACACTTCTCATACCGAATGATGCGTACCCCATTGTGACAGAAACATGATTCCAACACATGTGAAATTCGGTGGTTGGTTGGACTGAGGCTAGCTTGTAATGCCGAAGACGTGGGTTCAATTCCCTCTGGGGGTGCCAGTTTTTAACAGCCACTAATATACCCTCTTCACCTCCAGTTGCACCAAATAAAGAATGTAGGACTTTTCCGTGGTTCCAAATGAACATTAAACATGTCCATTCACTACTGACTGGAAGAGAGTTGGATTAGTTTTGGCTGTCAGAGGCAGAAGTCGCTGCTTGCATAAATTCTGTCTCTAGAAAGCGTTCTTACACTAGTAGTGTTATTTTAGTTCATGAAGGAATCGTCATGTGAGGTCATAGGACCTTCTTTCATATTTTAAGTGACTTTTGGATTTTGAAAATAATGGCACTGGAAATGGATTCGAGCTCTGATTCCAATTTTTCTCTGGATTTGATACTGTACCATCATGTCGTTGTTTCCTCAGGATGCCAAAATGCTCCAGATCCCTGCGCGCGAAGCGATTTTAGCTACCAGTCAAAGGGAATTTGATAGTTGTCTACGACAATAAGTGCAGGGTTGGAGTCCCAGGCAGCACAAAGCTATTTGTTGCGTTACCTCTAGCTGAAAAGGTGCACATCTCGCTGCTGGTGAAGAAATATACCATGTCTATTTTTAAGTATAATACGATAGCGAAAGGTGCCGAATTCGAATCTTTGGTAGGAAAGAATCATTCGTACCATCGTTTCAGGTTCCAATATCACTTTATTGGTGAAAGTATTTAATATAGGACATCTGATTGTGCTTAGTCAACCATTCATATAGGTACCGGGTTCTACTCCCCGTAGTCTGCAACCACGCGACCACTACGGTCGCAGGTTCGAATCCTGCCTCGGGCATGGATGTGTGTGATGTCCTTAGGTTAGTTAGGTTTAAGTAGTTCTAAGTTCTAGGGGACTGATGACCTCAGAAGTTAAGTCCCATAGTGCTCAGAGCCATTTGAACCATTTTTTTCTACTCCCCGTCCATCACTACAACTTTACTTCATGGCATTTTACACATGTGGGTTGCATTTTATTACTTACCTTTAGTGGTTACTTCTCAGGGGCAATGTTAGCTTCATGTTGTTCCTGGTGCAGTGCTATATATATCGTCATTTATTTCGAGGTTTGTACACCCGGCCTTGAGAACAAATACTGGTGAACACTTCGCTATTTTACGTCTCTTTATGCCTAGTCGAGTCTCGATCACACACACAAGCCTTGTTTGGTTAACAGTGGGTATAAGTTCAGATTACTAACAAAACCACGTCATGTCATTTAACGAGTGTGATAAGACTTCTGAAGTGTCTCTTGTTGTAATCAAGTTTAATTTGCAAGCGCTTGGAAATGTCTTATCGTTAATAACTTGTTTTCTAATACACTACTGCCCATTAAAATTGCTACACCACGAAGATGACGTGCTACAGACGCGAAATTTAGCCGACAGGAAGAAGATGCTGTGATATGCAAATGATTTGCTTTTCAGAGCATTCATAGAAGGTTGGCGCCGGTGGCGACACCTACAACGTGCTGACATGAAGAAACTTTCCAACCGATTTCTCATACACAAACAGCAGTTGGCGGCGTGCCTGGTGAAACGTTGTTGTGATGCCTCGTGTAAGGAGGAGAAATGCGTATCATCACGTTTCCGACTTTGATAAAGGTCGGATTGTAGCTTATCGTGATTCCGGTTTATCGTATCGCGACATTGCTGCTCGCGTTAGTCGAGATCCAATGCCTGTTAGCAGAATATGGAATCGGTGGACTCAGGAGTGTAATACGAGACGCCGTGCTGGATCCCAACGGCCTCGTATCACTAGCAGTCGAGATGACAGGCACCTTATCTGCATGGCTGTAATGGATCGCGCAGCCACGTCTCGATCCCTGAGTCAACAGATGGGGACGTTTGCAAGACAACAACCATCTGCACGAACAGTTCGACGACGTTTGCAGCAGCATGGACTATCAGCTCGGAGACCATGGCTGCGGTTACCCTTGACGCTGCATCACAGACAGGAGCGCCTGCGATGGTGTACTCAACGACGAACCTGGGGCACGAATGGCAAAACGTCGTTTTTTCGGATGAATCCAGGTTCTGTTTACAACGTCATGATGGTCGCACCCGTGTTTGGCGACATCGCGGTGAACGCACTTTGGAAGAGTGTATTCGTCATCGCCATACTGGCTAATCATCCGGCGTGATGGTATGGGGTGCCATTGGTTACACGTCTCGGTCACCTCTTGTTCGCACTGACGGCACTTTGAACAGTGGACGTTACACTTCAGATGTGTTACGACCCGTGGCTCTATCCTTCATTCGATCCCTGCGAAACCCTACATTTCAGCAGGATAATGCACGACCGCATGTTGCAGGTCCTGTACGGGCCTTTCTGGATACAGAAAATGTTCGACGGCTGCCCTGGCCAGCACATTCTCCAGATCTCTCACCAATTGGAAACGTCTGGTCAATGGAGGCCGAGCAATTGGCTCGTCACAATATGCCAGTCACTACTCTTGACGAACTGTGGCATCGTATTGAAGCTGCATGGGCAGCTGTACCTATACACGCCATCCAAGCTCTGTTTGACTCAATGCCCAGGCGTATCAAGGCTGTTATTACGGCCAGAGGTGGTTGTTCTGGGTACTGATTTCTCAGGATCTATGAACCCAATTTGCGTGAAAGTGCAACCACATGTCAGTTCTAGTATAATATATTTGTCCAATGAATACCCGTTTATCATCTGTATTTCTTCTTGGTGTAGCAATTTTAATGGCCAGTAGTGTATTTATTGTCCTGCGGTATTTGTTTGCATCCTAACTGACTGCCATAACGAACATCGTTTCGGGGTTTAGATGACCAGCGACACAGCTATATCATGATGGTTGCATTCAGCTGTAACCCACTTTTTTTTTTTTTTGCTGTCAAGTGAACATCTTCGAGAACTCTGATGTTTGATTTGATCTTAAGCATGGCTACTGGGTTGCCGCAGAACAGTTTTAAATTTAACTACTTGCAATGAGTTCCAAGTTTGCTATTGTACATGTACATACATGCTCCAAAAGCCTCTACAGATTGAATGGCAGAGGTTATCTTGTAGCACTGCTAATCATTTTTTTTCTTGTTGCACTCTCAAATGGACGAAGAAAAAATGACTGTCCATATGCTTCCGTACGAGTCCCTATTTCTCTTGTCCGTGTGGTCATTACGCAAGATGTACACAAGTGGCAGTATAATCGTTCATTAGTCTGTCGCAAATGCCTATTCTATGAATTTTCTCAATATTTTTATGCTAAGACGACGTCTTCTTCCCCCTAGGGATTCCTATTTGAGTTCACGTATCATTTCTGTAATACTGTCGTGTTGATGGACTCTACCTGAAACAAATCTAGCAGTACTCCTTCAAATTGCTTCGGTTTCTTCCTTTAACTCGAGCTGGTGAGATCCTGCACAGTCGGATCAGTACTCAAGAACGGTGTGCGCAAGTTTTCTGTATGCAGTCTCCTCAATAGACGTGCTACATTTTCCCAGAATTCTCCTACTGAACCGAGTCGAACGTTAACCCGACCTTACATGCTCCTTCCATTTCCTGTCGCTTTGCCACGTTCTGTCTAGAATTATTACCGCCGTGACTATGTAAACAGAACGCCACTGTACTCGAAGATTATAGGACTGTTTTTGCTAATCATATGCATTAACTTACGTTTTTCAATATGTAGAACATGTTGGTCGAGGAGTGACTGTATAGAAAACTTTGAGTGACTTAGAGATTTTATGTAGGACTGATTGTTTTTAATATTCTAGATCTTTCGCTAACGTACGTCGGTGATAGTTGTTGTCTCCTTCCATATCGATCTTTCTGTAGACGTAGAAATGCTTACTAACTTATAGCTGTCGACATTTCGGCGTTCCTTTTTTAACCAATAATCCGAAAATCTCTGTTTGCGCAGAATGTGTCGATGTTTTTTATTAACCTACGGTGGGATATTTGTTCTTAATCCACTTACTCGGGCATACTTATCCAATGTGTGATTTAAAATCTCTTTAATCATTGCTCATAACTCCTCGGTGTCCATCATATTGGAACTAAATGATGTCCATTCACTATCTAAGTTGGACTTTAACAACTACTTATCTGCTCTTTACAACATAAAAATTCTCCTAGCCATCTTGAGGGATTTATTACCTCGTGTAACCATCTTGGCTATGATATCTCGCCTACTGATTCTTGCCTCTTTACTGACACTATTGATAACATCAGGCCTGTTTGTGGCTACGAGGTCTAAAATACTTCCATTGCGTGTTGGTTATCGAACAGCTTCCTCTAGACAGTAATTTACTGATCTATGATCGAGGCTAGTCAAATTGTAATTTATCTCTTACGTTACAGATTGGAATATGCTTGATTTATATTCCAAGCTACGTATCATTATGAAAATACGGGTTTCGGGCTAGTGTACGACCCTGTGAATTGCTTTGGCTCCCCTGTATTGTCATAGGAAACACTTGCACTTGTGTAACTACTGACATTGTTGAATTTACAGCGAAGACTAAAGTCGCCAGTGTCTATTTACAAGAATGAATTAAAGCTGGCCGCCCAGGGTTGCCGCGCGGGCTGAGGCCCTTTGCCACGATTCGCACGGCTCCCCCCGTCCTGAATATTTATGCGCACAGTCCCATATTGATGAATGATCGATTTACAGTGCAAAAATAGATCTGCGGTTGAGACATTATACAATAAAAACCACTTAAATTATTTTAAATCTTGTAATCAGTTCGAATAATCACAAACATGTGCAAGCAGATCTCCGAAATTCAATCATTACACATTATGTCGCGTAATTACAAAGTTCCGTTGAAACCCAAGTGAAAGTGTTCACTAAAATTATCCTAAAATATTTCCAAGTCCCATTTTTGTTTCGCAGTAGTCACGTGCAAAAAACTAAAATGTTGAATTTGGTGAGATTACATCACCAAGGCATCTCCAGTGTGGTAGTCACTCACAGAATGTTACAATATTGTTAAAACATGAGCCGAAAAATTACTAAATGTCGCTCACAGGAGCAGCCGAGTCACCACTCTCCTTCCTAGCGCAAACCTCGCCTCTGTCGCAGAGGTCGCTAGCGAACGACTACGCGCCGATGCTAGGCCCGCAGGTAGACGATTCTAATCCTGGCGGTGGACCAATCGTATTAGGAAATGTGGTGCCTTAAATTTCGGATCACTAAACTTTGTCTAGATTAAATTCTAAACTTCTGCGCGTTGTCTCATGTAGCGAGGACATGTGACACTATAGATGATGATCTGCCCTGCGGGCCCGTTGGTTGGTTGTTTTGGGGAAGGAGACCAGACAGCGTGGTCATCAGTCTCATCGGATTAGGGAAGGATGGGGAAGGAAGTCGGCCGTGCCCTTTCAAAGGAACCATCCCGGCATTTTCCTGGAGCGATTTAGGGAAATCACGGAAAACCTAAATCAGGATGGCCGGACGCGGTATTGAACCGTCGTCCTCCCGAATGCGGCGGGCCCGTTGGAGATATTCAAGAGAAGTAGATTATGTGCTGACCCCGGACTTCACGTTCTCCCTCTCTCATCATCATGCAAGAGATTCATGGCGCCACACTATGCACATCTGTTACAATTATGTACACTTAACAGGTAATCCTAAGACAGAATGAGGCCATGTGTGCGGAGGGAGAAAAACTTATGTTTAAGTGCCTGGACAAGCTCTCTTGCTCATTCAGCTGGCAATATCATATGGCTCTTTATTTTCTGAGTCAAAAGCTGCCTACTGCCGTGCAAACTGAACCAGTAACGACTCAACCAAAACGACAATCAGCAGAAGACAACGAAGCCGCCTGAGACTGCCCCTAAATTCCCTCTGTGGCATCCACACCATTTAAAGTTTCAATTATTTTAATTAAATCTCAAATTTGATCAAGTTATTAATGGTATTCTGTCACAGGCCTGTCGCTCAACTTCCAACATACGATGGAACCTCAACAATAGCGTGGAATTGAGAAAGAAAATAGTAAAAAGTGTGTTCAGAGTTTGTGGGTGTATATATGGAAAGTTTTTTGTAACTGAAATTGCGTATTATGCTCACGTATCCTTAGGTCAGCAACATTTGATCTGTATTCCATTGCTAACTGCAGTGAACACAATAAAGAGATTTACTTTGCTTATTTCTATAGATTATCTCATATGGAACAACACACAGAAGTAGTTTTACAATTATAAATGAGTTATTCATTCTAGAAAAGGTGCAAAACGGTATATGTACTAGGTAAGTTCTCAGGCATCTTTAAGAAATGTGTTTGAGTAACAACACGCATGACACGTTAAAACAAAAGCGCTTCACAGAACATTTACTCCTTTATGAAGCATTTCGTGTGATTCGTTAGAAATTTAAATACAGCAGTTGGTTTCATAAACGCAGCATATGTAGGGTTGTCAGGAACTGCCTGAAAAGCTTATAATGGTATTCCACGATAGGTTATGCTGACAAATAACTGTCCAGAAAAAAATTCTGCGCATTGCACCATTTCCGAGTTAATTAGCATTGAAGTTTGTCAATATGGCTGTTGGGCGTGAAAATTTACGCGGCCCGCCAGAGATTGTGTAGCCAAACGTGTTCTTCGTCTGGTTTCCTATAACCGAACAAGAGAGCGACACAAAACTGACCATGGGGTGGTAGAATGGATCGATCCCGAGCCAAAGGCTGAGCACTCTCCTCCTTAATCATCTACACTGTAAGAACAGCTGACACTAATTGTTTCTGGCAGGTCGCTTGAATTTCCATACGCAACGGCCTGATTGGCTAACTTCAGTGCTAACTAACTCGGAAACGGCGCAACGTATCGAATTTTTTCTGAGCAATTATTTCTCAGCATAGCCTGCCCTGCAACACCCTTACAAGCTTTTCATACTATTTCTGACGACTTTGTATAGAGTACATTCATCCCTTACGACGTAAAGTGACTTGGGTAACAAAGGATGCAAATAATGCAACATAGAAATGTTTAACATGTTTTAGATGAGAAGATACATCGTTTGGAGAATTGCGATGCTGTTCTAACCAAGTCTACAAGTTACACATTATCTTATCACGAACGTGGCCCGCCGAACGCAAAAATAACTAACCAACGAACAAACTCTTCAAGGCTTCCCAAGGAAATTTTTGAAATGTATTTGTTGTTTTCGTAGGAATATGTGGACGAAGCTGATACCTATGGGATCAGAAGACCAGTACAACGCAATGCTTGGAATTGAGAGTGCCACTCCTTTGGACGCCGGTTGGTACACGTGCCAAGTCGTCGACTTGGAGGTGCAACAGTGCAAGTCTGTATACGTCGAGGTGCTGTCTCAGCCACAAGTCAAGATCTCCCCAATGAGCGTAACGGTGGAACGGGTGAGTGTTATCCCTGGCTGGGAATTCATTAATGTTTTCCTTTCGCTGTCTGTTCTTTTCAATATGCAGTCTGTTTAAAGGTCTTTGCATCATACGTCTAGGGGTGATAGATCACGTTAGGGACTAAATGTTCGCACCGAGAGAGGGGGCACAGTGGTTCGCATATTGGACTCCCATTCGGGAGTACGACGGCTCAACTATGCGTCCGGCCATCCTGATTTAGGTTTTCCGCGATTTCCCTAAATCGCTTCAGGCAAATGCCAGGATGGTTCCTTCGAAAGGGCACGGCCAGTTTCCTTCCCTATGCTTCCCCAGTGCGAGCTTGTACTCCGTCTCTAATGACCTCGTTGTCGACGGGACATTATCTACTACTCTCATTAAACCCCCCACCCACCCCCCCACTGTTAAATCTTCGCTGACCGCTGACGCTTCCCGGCGACGCTAGACGTCTTTTTACTCAATTCCCCGCCCCTGAGACGACGAGATTCACTTTACTGGCGGGGTCTACTAACCAGGTGTGATGCAGCTGGGTACTACCTACACAGTAAATTCCTAGAGTGATTTTCAACAAATAAAACCTAAGCGAAGAAAGATATTTTGGAAGTGTATCAGGAACTTCCATTTTGCTTGGTCTACGCTCTTTCGCGCGGAGCAGATGACTGGATTATTGGCATACACACGTAGCAGACAGTCGACACCCTGTCGTCTCTCAGGGACATTCTCAACAATAAGAGGGCTAGCGACACCGGGAAGCGTAAGCGAGTGTTTTGTCTCCAACAATGACGTGATCTGTCACCACTAGACGTCTGATGCAAAGACTTTGAGACACCCCGTACACAAAAACAGTTAGAATGTTATTCTCTTATGTTCCAAAAATGTATACGTGGTTTAAGAGCATATAGAATCGGTAAGAGCTTATATAATTAAAGACACTTTTCAATTATGGCATTTTCGTGTAGACGCTTTTCAAAGGTGCTGCCCGTAACTGAATAAATATCGACATTATTTTAGCAGTTATTTCCACTGCACTGAAAGACAAACTGCAAATCCACAAGACAGAGAAGAATTTCTGTTAAAATAAATTAAATAGCCACGAAAATTAATATTTTCGAGATGCTTGTTTTGGGATTATTTCTCTACACATTTGCAGCTTCAATTAATGTTTCCAGTCTCTCGATGAACTTGTCACTCCAAAAGCATATATGCCGGATACGTGTAAGATTGACATGAAATATGTTAAAGCTTTGATAGCTAGTGTCGCTCTTCTCGTAGTCCAAAAACTGATTCCACCATCCCTTACTAAATGCGCACACCATAGCGTTGCTTTTTACTCCCCCTTCGCTTTCTTCTGTAGACCACAGCAACACCTAACTTAATCCTCACAGCAAACCGCGACGATGTTCCAAACGCGTTTCTTTGATGGACCTCGAAATGCTATGTGTAATTATCCTCCTCAACAGATATATACTAGACCTACAGCTATAACGTCCTCCTTACAGTTAGTGTATTAGAAGGTTGTCCAGAAAGTAAATTCCGATCGGTTGCGAAATGGAAACCATAGTGAAATGGAGAAATTTTTTGTTTGCGATAGTTAACTATCTGACCCTACGACTTATCTTAGAAAATAGATTAAGGAAACGCCAACCTACGTTTCTAGCATTTGTATACTTAGAGAAAGCTTTTGACAATGTTGACTGGAAAACGATCTTTCAAATTCTGAAGGTGGCAGGGGTAAAATAGAGGGAGCGAAAGGCTTTTTACAATTTGTACAGAAACCAGATGGCAGTTATAAGAGACGAGGAACATGAAAGGGAAGCAGTGGTTGGGAAGGGAGGGAGACAGGGTTGTAGCCTCTCCACGATGTTATTCAATCTGTATATTGAGCAAGCAGTAAAGGAAATAAAAGAATATTCCGAGTAGGTATTAAAATCCATGGAAAAGAAATAAAAACTTTGAGGTTCGCCGATGACATTGTAATTCCATCAGACACAGCAAAGGACCTGGCAGAGCAATTGAACGGAATGGACAGTGTCTTGAAAGGAGGATATTAGATGAACATCAACAAAAGCATAACGAGAATAATGGAATGTAGTCGAATTAAATCAGGTGATGCAGAGGGAATTAGATTAGGAAATGACACTTCAAGTTGTAAAGGAGTTTTGCTATTTGGAGAGCAAAATAACTGATGATGGGCGAAGTAGAGAGGATATAAAATGTAGACTGGCAATGGCAAGGAAAGCGTTTCTGAAGAAGAGAAATTTGTTAACATCGAGTATAGATATAATTGTCAGGAAGTCGTTTCTGAAAGTATTTGTATGGAGCGTAGCCATCTATGGAAGTGAAACATGGACGATAAATAGTTTGGACAAGAAGAGAATAGAAACTTTCGAAATGTGGTGCTACAGAAGAACGCTGAAGATTAAATGGGTAGATCACATAACTAATGAGGAGGGATTGAATAGAATTGGGGAGAAGAGAAGTTTGTGGCACAACTTGACTAGAAGAAGGGATCGGTTGGTAGGACATGTTCTGAGGCATCAAGGGCTCACCAATTTAGTATTGTAGGGCAGCGTGGAGGGTAAAAATCGTAGAGGACAGACCAAGAGATGAATACACTAAGCAGATTCAAAAGGATGTAGCTTGCAGTAGCTACTGGGAGATGAAGAAGCTTGCACAGGATAGAGTAGCATGGAGAGCTGCATCAAACCAGTCTCAGGACTGAAGTCCACAACAACAACAGTTAACTACACCTTCCAGATACTTCTCTACATAGTAACTAGTCAGTCCTACACATTTGTCATGCCGTTGTACCAATTTTCCAATACCCTAATCATAGAAAAACAGCTGCGTATCCTTTCCGCCAATTCTTTACGCAGATCTGCAGCTCGTTTTCTGTGCCAGAATGTTGTCTTCATAGCCAGCAGCTCATGTGAACAAAGATGAAAGTCAGGGAGAGATCAATGTTCGGGCTGTGTTGCGGGCGATCAAACACTTTGTAACGCTACCGCCCTGCTCTATAAAGCCTGTACTGCAATAAGTTCACGGGCTTCGCCTTATAAACAAGGATTCTAGTACATTAGTTGACCGCGTGTACCTAATAGAAGCAAGATCGGACTTATACTCAGTCAATAACTACAGTGATGCATCAAGCAAATGTAAAGTATAACTACTCGTTCGCATGGACAAGAAGTACACACAGTAGATGCTACCTGTAATTAATAATTCGGTCGCCAGCCTACTTAGGCAATGAGTGAGTTTTTCCTTGTACAAGTGGGTGCATGTACAAGCATAACTACACGTAGTAACGTTGCCTTTTATGGCAAAGTTTGGAACCAAAAAAATCCACTGAACTAAGGTTTTCTCCTTTTGTATTAATTTGGACGAGCTAAAATTACACAACACCACACAGTAATGATTACTACGAACTGCATTTTGTATGTAGAGCAGACTGAAATCGGGCACAGATTGCCCTAGCATCGACAATCTCGAAAGTACACACACAATATCACTATTAATGATGGAAAAACACTAATACACTTAGGATTAATATAGGCTTAGCTTTACTGGTCAAATCTGATCAACACATTTCAAGGTTTGAATGAATGGACAAGAGAAGGGGGGGGGGGGGACCCTGAAACTGTTATGGTCGTTAAACTGAAACTATTAAGTACTGAAGGCAAATTAACACTCAAAATTATCAATCTATGGATAACTACTCTTTTGTCTTACTTCTGAATAATTTAACTGTCATTATTTCTGTCTCAAATTAATTAAATAACATCGCTAACTCAATTCAAAAAACTCTCTTCCAATTTAGTCATGCTTTTGTTCTTTACCAACATTTGCAATAACACACAGAACTTTAGACTCCTTTATGGCATAGATTAATCTGCCGACAATTTTCATTAACACTAACATTAACCTTTCAGTTCAGGATACTCGGGTTGCACAATACGAGGTAAGGACCCTGTCTAGGTCAGTGATCAGGATAAGTCACGGCTAAGGCAATGCTGGTAAAAGTCGCGTTATTATTGAACAGTCAGAAACATTTTCGACACTGGTCCACACAGATACACTTCTAAAGATGAAATAAATGTTTGACCTGTGCAAGTCGGTGCGGCGGATGGCGGGCAGCGAGATAGCGAGAAGCACGGCACACATGCAAGCACGGCTAAGGCTCTCACTGCAGCGGCACTTTCCTTCTTCTTAGCGTCGTTATCTTTCCAACTTTGTGCCTCAGAATATAGCCATGCCAAGTAGTCGTCGGAATCGGTTCATCCGAGGCTCAATGGAATCCACTTTTCCTGGGTAGCCTCCTCGGTACAGTACGTGTACTTCCGAACGATGCCCAACTCCGACTGTTGCTCGCCTCCGACTGTAATACTGTGCCCGTTGTGCCGAACCGCGCCAGTGTGCGTTTTCCCGCCTTGCCTGCCTCCACCTTTTCCCGCTCCCCTACAGGTAGGGTATTCACCACAGGTTTTCTTCTACACATATCCTAATGCACTACCTACGTATGGACCAAGTGTATAAATTACAATTTTCACATCTTACAATAGTTTTAACATTAAATACACTTTCCTTTGATTACCACATTATTTGAAATCTAACATAAATAATAATATTCATTTCAAAAGTTGCTCACAGTCTCTTTAACATAACGATACGAACCGAAAAAAAAATTCAAAACATTGCTTACATTAATTTATCTAAATTCATAAAGAAATAAATTTTAATCTTCCAATTATACAGTGGTTCCGAATCTTTACTTAATTGTCTAAAAAGATTTACACTACATATTTCCTTTTACTCACTGTATATAGGTTTACACTTTTTTAACACATCAAGAATAATTACTTGTCATTTACTCAAGTGCCTTTTGCACAGTCCAACTTCCCATCATAACATCACTAAAATAGCAATTTAATCATTTTTTCTAAATTTCTCAAAGAAATAATTTAAAATTCTGGAATACAAACATTTAACTACAAAAACAATTGCATATTTTGTATACACTATAAGATAATTTGTCGCTGCTTGCTTTGAATAGCAGTCCATTTCCTTACTCACTAAACAAAACACACACACATATATTCAGAAAATTAACTATACATATTTGCTGCCTATTGTGCGGATTTGGGCAGTCCTTTTCACTTCATATTGTCACCTCTCCTGGATCACATTTACAATTTTCCATCGCCTATATATCTGCCCTCATTGGTATTTGGCAGTCCTTCATTTTATGGTTCATACACTGCCCATTTTCATTTTTGACAGTCCCATCTTTTATCTGGCTGATAGCATTTATCCTTTCTTTTCAGTCCTTTTCTCCATACATTTTTACAGTTACAGTACAATTGGTGATCTGAAACTCACATAACTACATCAGCACACTTTCAAGGGTATACAGACATTTACAAAGATTAGATACATTTAGAATAACTTGGGTTCAGCATAAGATACAGCACATTTACTCGTTCCTAGGAACATTCAGTTTCAGGTCCACAATATTTCTTACACCTAAAGGTCTTTTGGATTTTGGGTAGATCAGGTAGTAAGCATTGTCGTGTGGAATATTCTGTATTATATATGGTCCATTATAAATATATTTAAATTTTGAAATTTCATGGTTTAGTTCACTAGACTTTTCGTGGGTTTTTAAAAGAACATAATCTCCAATTTTAAATTTTGAAACTTTTAAATTTTTATTGTGTCTTTTAGATCTAGATTCAGCTTTTTGCTTTGCCCTTTTTATCACCAATTCTTTCTTTCGATCCAATCCCAAATTTGTACAAGGTGGAAACTCTAGTTTTTCTTAAATTAAACTTTTACTACTTCTGCCTAACAAAATTTCTACCGGTGGAAATCCTGTAGTTTCATGATGTAATGTGTTCACGACATTCTCAAAATCCGATATAAACCTGCCCCAGGCTCTAAATCATGCCCCTTACTTCGTTTTTCGCCACAACGCACCTTGGTCGATTGTGACAGCGTCCCAAGATACTTTCTTGACCTGTGAACCATTTATATCTGGCGGCTTTTTCGGTTTCTGGAGTTCAAAGTCTTTGCTTACTTGAACTCGTTGCAAAATGAACACTGAGTCGTCCGGTGGCTCTTTCTTTCTTTGTTCTGTTTCAACGTCTGGATTTTGTTTTGATACGTCGTCATCGTTAGGTACAGTATCGCAATTAACTGCATCCCGTTTATTTTCACTGATTTTCTCATACCCTCTTTCAGTAAAAGTATATTCATTTTCCTTTACACCTGAAAATTCATCTTCACTAGAATCACCACTACTCTCTTCCTCAACATCAGATTCACTTAAGTACGCTACTTTTGCACAATAGGGAGAGTTAGTACATTCATTTTCGTCTGTATTTGTGTATCTTTCATCATCCGAACTATCGTCGGAATCCGACCATTCCAGATCGCTTTCAGGTTCTAACATAAAAGCTTTTCTGAGACAGGCATTAAGTTCTTCCTCTGTATTGTCGTCAGGCTTGGATTTTAATTCAATCTCCTCTTTTGGTAAAACGGCCTCATCATCAGCTTTATTTACATCTACTGTGACTTCATATTTAGTGTAATCCTCGTGGACTTTAATTACTTTCAGGTAATCATCTACCCCTTCTCCACGGTGCCTCTCGGTAGCAGCTTGTGCTATTGGCGGACTGTTAGCAGAAGTTATTTCTTCGTCAATGCTGAGGATTTCATCCTCCAAATCCTTCCTATCATTAACCTTCCTCCTATCGGCAGCATGCGTAGTTTGCGTGGCGCTATTTATTCTCCCCTCTTCAAATTTGGGCCACGTCACTTTATGGACGTCCCTACTATCTCTCTTTCCACCAACTAATTTCTTCGCCTCATACTCCGTTTTAAAATCCTCCCACTCACATTGCTTTAGGCCCTTGTACAGATCATCGATCTGCACACGCCAATCAGTTACTTCTGCTAATTCATCCTCGCCTTTTATCTCATTGCAAACACTGCTAACCGCACCTCTCTGTGTATTCACAGTTTCATTTATTGTTTCCTTTGCCACGGAATTATCACTCATAAAATTTTCATTAGCTCTGACGGCTATGTTCGTATCTATTGCTGCCGTATTGCTAGCGGCTTCTTTCCGAACAGATGTTCTGCTAGGCTGGGCCGTTGCCCTCTGATGCTCCACTCGCCTGTTAACATGTAGCGCTCTGTGCGGCAGAGATGACTCATTCTGGCTCGCACCTGACGCTTGTTTCGCCACAATACGTCGCGGCGTTCCATGTCTGTCCCTAGCCTGTTTCATTACATTACGGTCGGTCCGATATCTTTTCTTAAATCGGGGCCTGTATGTATCGTCCGCTTCTGTTTGCCCGCAACGTTCGCGGAAATTAGTTTCCCGCGTCGTTATTATTTTGCGCGGTATACCCTCTACCGCGACCTGAATAATTTCCTCTGCCTCTTCCTCTGCCTCTTCCTCTTTGTATTACATTGACGCGAAATTCATCGCCATCGTTTCGTTCGTCATTGTGTCGGTTATTATGGTTACCAAAGTTTTGATAATTGGCACGACTTGCGCGCCAATGGTCTTCGTCTTCGACCCTTTCTAGAAATGCTTGTAAGCTACGATGATTGCTTCCTACATACCTCTTTGAATCCTCCGGAAGCTTTTTATATAGCTCACAGATAATTTCCGAATCTGATCTTCTACCTCTTAAGTGTGTCAATTTCCGTTACCAATGCTCGCAGAAATCTTTCAAAGAGTTCCTGCCCCTGTTATCATGCTGTTTGGCCATGATGAACTCCCGCCATAAATGGTCCTGCTTTTGTTCAGACCAATATTCTTCCGTAAATCTTTGCCTAAATTCTTCGAACGTCATTCGTTCGGTATTTAAATTTATTCCCCAGCGCTTAGCATCACCCGCTAAGGCGCTAATTACAACGTTTATCTTTTCCTGATCAGACAAGTGCTCAGGAAAAACTCTCTCGCAATTTTTAATAAAATCTAACGGATGCCACCCGTTATGTTTCTTGGCTGGATCGAAGCGTTCCTCGCTTTCTATCAGCTTCGTAATTGGTGTGCCATTACAGACAACACCAGGCCTATCTTTAATTTTGCTCTCCAGATCGAAAATTCTGCCTTGAATTTTCGTAGTATTTTGTTCACAATTTTGAACACATCCGGATACTTTTTTACTTAAGTCCCTTTCAGTGTCTAAAACTACCTTTTTCAATTGCGATATCCCGTGTTGACATTCGTTTACGATCTCAGTTTTAAGACCGAAAACTTTTTCGTCTACTTTTGTTTCGACCAGAGGCTCTACTTTCTCTTGGATGTTGAGAATTTCAACATCAAATCTACTATTAATGTTGTCAATTTCCCACTGCATAGTATCCATATTCTTATTAATTGTGTCAATTTCAAACTTCATAGTATTTACCACAGAACTTAAACTACACACTTTTTGTTCTACCTGTTCTATTTGTTTACTAATTTTAATTCCTTGTTCTTCAACCTGTACTTTAAGCTGACCAACTTGTTTTTTAAATTGCTCGTCAACGTGTGTTTTAAGCTGACTAACCTGACTACCGACTTGTTTTTGAAGCTGATCATTCTGTGTTTTGATCTGCTCACTCTGTCCTGAAATTTGTTTGGTTAATTGTTCAAATAAATCGTTTATGCTTAAAATTTACACACTGTTTTGTTCTACGGAATCGGTGCATTCCGATCCTACTTCAAAAGTTTCTTTCGGTTCTTTCTTTATCTGTGGAGAATCAAACATGTCAGTGGATTCATTCACATAACCACTATCATCTACAAAGTCACCTTCTACTTCCTGTTTTATCCCTTGCTGTGTCCGAGGCGATCTCAACCTTTCAATCTGTCCATTGACATGTTCGTGGTATTGTATGTACGCCAATTGTCTTCCGCTAATGCCATCTGTTATCTGGCCGCGTAAACTCCGGCTACTGCCAGCCGCATTCTCCATTTCGCTCGGCACATCTACCCCGTCTACTTTCCCGTCCATACTGAATGTACGCTACACCACACTACCGTACTTGACTCACACTGCAGTTTATTTTACTGACTTTTATTGCAATTCGTGCCACTGAACATCCACTGTTCGGTATTTACATTAATTTGTAACCGACAACAGCTGGATGT
Organism: Schistocerca serialis cubense; assembly: GCF_023864345.2. Taxonomy (NCBI): domain Eukaryota; kingdom Metazoa; phylum Arthropoda; class Insecta; order Orthoptera; family Acrididae; genus Schistocerca; species Schistocerca serialis. Next base: position 314,575,280 of record NC_064640.1, on the reverse strand, counting down.
CCTGTCACCGGGAAGCCACTTGTAACGCTACCGCCCTGCTCGGACGTACGTTAGCTCTATAAAGCCTGCAATAAGATCACGGGCTTCACCTTATAATCAAGGATTTTAGTACATTAGTTGACCGCGTGTACCTAATAGAAGCAAGATCGGACTTATACTCAGTCAATAACTACAGTGATGCATCAAGCAAATGTAAAGTATAACTACTCGTTCGCATGGACAAGAAGTACACACAGTAGATGCTACCTATAATTAATAATTCGGTCGCCAGCCTACTTAGGCAATGAGTGAGTTTTTCCTTGTACAAGTGGGTGCATGTACAAGCATAACTACACGTAGTAACGTTGCCTTATATGGCAAAGTTTGGAACCAAAAAAATCCACTGAACTAAGGTTTTCTCCTTTTGTATTGATTTGGACGAGCTAAACTTACATAACACCACACAGTAATGATTACTACTAATTGCATTTTGTATGTAGAGCAGACTGAAATCGGGCACAGATTGCCCTAGCATCGACAATCTCGAAAGTACACACACAATATCACTATTAATGATGGAAAAACACTAATACACTTAGGATTAATATAGGCTTAGCTTTACTGGTCAAATCTGATCAACACATTTCAAGGTTTGAAAGAATGGACAAGAGAAGGGGGGAGGGGGGGGGGCCCTGAAACTGTTATGGTCGTTAAACTGAAACTATTAAGTACTGAAGGCAAGTTGTAAGTAGGCTGTTTAGGATTTTTTATTGGTAACGCCGCCTCTGCATGAAAATCACTGGCTGTGCTGTGTGCAGTCCGTGGCTGCTTTGCATTGTTGTAATACTCGCCATTGTAGTGTTAGGCAGCTGGCTGTGAACAGCGCGTAGCGGTGCGCAGTTGGAGGTGAGCCGCCAGCAGTGGTGGATGTGGGGAGAGAGATGGCGGAGTTTTGAAATTTGTCATGAACTGCTATATTTATATATGATGATATCAAGGTAAATACATTGTTTGTTCTATATTAATATCTTTCATTTGCTAACTATCCCTATCAGTAGTTAGTGCCTTCAGTAGTTTGAATTTTTTATTTAGCTGGCAGTAGTGGCGCTCGCTGTATGCAGTAGCTTGAGTAGCGAAGATTTTTGTGACGTAAGTGATTTGTGAAACGTATAGTTTACTGTTAGTTAGGGCCCATTCTTTTGTAGGGATTATTGAAAGTCAGATTGCGTTGCGCTAACAAAATATTGTGTGTCAGTTTAAGCACAGTCATTTGTAAGTGTTCAGAAGGGGACGTTTCAAAATTAACACTCAAAATTATCAATCTATGGATAACTACTCTTTTGTCTTACTTCTGAATAATTTAACTGTCATTATTTCTGTCTCAAATTAATTAAATAACATCGCTAACTCAATTCAAAAAACTCTCTTCCAATTTAGTCATGCTTTTGTTCTTTACCAACATTTGCAATAACACACAGATCTTTAGACTCCTTTATGGCATAGATTAATCTGCCGACAATTTTCATTAACACTTACATTAAACTTTCAGTTCAGGATACTCGGGTTGCACAATACGAGGTAAGGACCCTGTCTAGGTCAGTGATCAGGATAAGTCACGGCTAAGGCAATGCTGGTAAAAGTCACGTTATTATTGAACAGTCAGAAACATTTTCGACACTGGTCCACACAGATACACTTCTAAAGATGAAATAAATGTTTGACCTGTGCAAGTCGGTGCGGCGGATGGCGGGCAGCGAGATAGCGAGAAGCACGGCACACATGCAAGCACGGCTAAGGCTCTCACTGCAGCGGCACTTTCCTTCTTCTTAGCGTCGTTATCTTTCCAACTTTGTGCCTCAGAATATAGCCATGCCAAGTAGTCGTCGGAATCGGTTCATCCGAGGCTCAATGGAATCCACTTTTCCTGGGTAGCCTCCTCGGTACAGTACGTGTACTTCCGAACGATGCCCAACTCCGACTGTTGCTCGCCTCCGACTGTAATACTGTGCCCGTTGTGCCGAACCGCGCCAGTGTGCGTTTTCCCGCCTCGCCTGCCTCCACCTTTTCCCGCTCCCCTACAGGTAGGGTATTCACCACAGGTTTTCTTCTACACATATCCTAATGCATTACCTACGTATGGACCAAGTGTATAAATTACAATTTTCACATCTTACAATAGTTTTAACATTAAATACACTTTCCTTTGATTACCACATTATTTGAAATGTAACATAAATAATAATATTCATTTCAAAAGTTGCTCACAGTCTCTTTAACATAACGATACGAACAGAAAAAAAAATTCAAAACATTGCTTACATTAATTTATCTAAATTCATAAAGAAAAAAATTATTATATGTACAGTTGTCGTTACAACTTCCCACTGAAAACGCTGCAGGAGCTTGTTCATTGCCCCTGCTGTGTGCGGCCAAGGATTACCATGAAGAAGGAAATGCATGACAGTTACATTATGTGTGGTTACATGAAATCAGGCGTAATCTCTTTACAAGCACCCATACCTGGCGGATGGCACTCTTTTGTGAGCATCTTTACGTGCTCACTGTGCCCTCAGAGCTGCAAAGCGCGACGTCACACGATCGACGAGAATACTAGTGACACTGCCCAACATACCTGTGCAGAGCTTCATCGGATTATTTCTTTATTTTACATTTTGCGAGCGATCAGAATTTACTTTCTGGAGACCCCTCATAATTCTCATGGCATTACTCTATACACTAATGTGAAACGTTCTTAATTACTGCATCCTCTTACCAAACTGAACACTACACAATGCTCTTGGCACTTACCTTTACAAAATGTACAAAACTATTGTTCGTTTGGTCGTAGTCAAGCATTTGTTTCCCCTCGGCCAGGGAAAAGTCATTTCTGCGCTGTTATATACACACACATTTTTTCTGCAATCATCATTTTTCCAGTAAAGCTCTTCACACTCTCATAATTATAAGAAACCTTTAGCATGTCTAGATTGTTTTATTATTTTACATGTTTAGATGTTTAAATGTTTTATTAGTCTGAACCACAGAATTTATAAATCACTGCTGGACATCACTGAAGCGGCGAAACCACGAAGAAGACGTGTAACAATCCTCAAATTGGCATGAAGTGTACTGATCCTTAGATGACCAAATGTTTAACAGTTCAGCCCTACTGCAAAGAGTAGGTAGGAGTAATACCATCTACGAGAGCGTGCTGAAAAGTAACACCTCCGAATTTTGTACAACTTTATTATTTATGTCTACATACTTATTTGTCAACATAGTCACCCTGGTGATGAACAAATACCTCCCAGCGAGACACCAGTTCGTCCATACCGTCTCTTTAGATTGTTTGACTTTGTTGATGGAGTCACAAACTCACCTTAGATTGCACCGCTTCATCTCTATCAAACTGAATCCCAGAAGGTGTTCTTGAAGTTTTGCAAACAGATGAAAATCGAAAGGGCCAAGTAGAGGAGATATGTAGGATGATCGATGGAAGTGAACACAAGGCGTCGGAATGTTGCAAATGTCGCAGCGCACGTTTGTGGTCTGCCATTGTCTTGCTGAACAAGCCAGCGCTCCATGTGTTTTTCTGCTGTTAGAAAATCGATTACAGCATTCTGTTTCTCACGCACCGACATAGAGTACATACTGCCATGTTACACGCTGCAATTCGAAGCTGTCTGTATGTAGACATGAAAAATAACAATGTAGAATATTACGTTTGTTTTGTGACTCTTCACGCTTTCCCAGCGGATGTGTTGTAAATAGTCTTCACGGGTTTGCCGCCGGATCACGTTGTGCAAATTCCACAATATTTCCTCGGAGCAACTGTCCGACATCTTCAGGTGGTTCAACTTTGCTCGTGGCTTGGTACGACTGACGGTATCCGCACACCGACGCCCCGGTTTTAGAACACGCGCGAGAAGAATGCGCAGCCGCGGAAATCGCGCATGCGCAGTGAAATGCCCTATTCAAACTCCATCTGCCAAAAATCGCAGAGTGGCTCTCCCGCGCGTGCGCTGTACACTGCGTTTGTCAACAGTGCGGCCAGACGTTACTCACCAACGGCCGTAGTGTTATGACGGACCTGTTATCGAAGAATCTTGATTTTCAAGTCGTGATTTAATAGCAGCCAATGGAGGGTTCCAGCTGTACTCAGTTGAAATCCTGTATCCTTGTTGATGAGATTATCGGCTGTACGGCAAACCCATGAACACTATTTACAACGTTTGTTAGATTTAAAAAAGCTGTAAGAGTTTTCATATAAGAAATTCTCAGGCATTACTTTTCAGCGCGCCCTCGTACGATCTGTATACAGGGCAAGATTACACAGTGGGTTTTTCATTGTGAAATCGCATTTGAATACTGGTCGTTTGTAAGACGATCGCGTTATACCTCATATAAGGAGAAACGTCTGCCATCACGTATCAGAAGTCAACAGCAGCGGAAACATGGCCTATCAAGATTTCAGTTTGTTGTTTCACCATATTCGATTGTCAAACGTGTATGGAATCGATGGGTTGAGGAGGTCCATACTCACAAGGGAACCTCCCCATCACACCCCCCTCAGATTTAGTTATAAGTTGGCACAGTGGATAGGCCTTGAAAAACTGAACACAGGTCAATCGAGAAAACAGGAAGAAGTTGTGTGTAACTACGAAAAAAATAAGCAAAATATACAAACTGAGTAGTCCATGCGCAAGATAGGCAACATTAAGGAGAATGTGAGCTCAGGAGCGCTGTGGTCTCGTGGTTGACGTGAGTAGCTGCGGAAAGAGAGGCCCTTGGTTCAAGTTTTCCCTCGACTGAAAATTTTACTTTCTTTATCTCCGCAAAGTTATGATCTGTCCGTTCGTTCATTGACGTCTCTGTTCACTGTAATAAGTTTAGTGTTTGTGTTTTGCGACCGCACCGCAAAACCGTGCGATTAGTAGACGAAAAGACGTGCCTCTCCAATGGGAACCAAAAACATTTGATCGCAAGGTCATAGGTCAACCGATTCCTCCACAGGAAAACACGTCTGATATATTCTATACGACACTGGTGACGGCATGTGCGTCACATGACAGGAATATGTTGTCGACCCACCTAACTTGTACACTTAGCGAATGGGTAAAAAGATTCTTCTACCTTGCCCGATTTAGGTTTTCTTGTGGATGTGATAATCACTCCCAAAAAAGTGATGAAAACATAAGAGTTTGTCACATAAACTGAAAATAAAAAATTAAACTTTTCACTCGAGGGAAGACTTGAACCTAGGACCTCCCGTTCCGTAGCTGCTCTCGCTAACCACGGGACCACGGCGCTCCTTAACTCCCATTGTCCTTGATGTTGCCTATCTTGGCATGGACTACTCAGTTTGTATATTTTACTTATTTTTTTCATAGTTCCACCCAACTTCTTCCTGTTTTCTCGATTGATCTGTGTTCAGTTTTTCAAGGCCTATTCACTGTGCCAACTTATAACTAAATCTGAGGGGGGTGCGATGGGGAGGTTTCCTTGTCAGAGCCTACAGGGTTTCAGCAGCCATTCGGCACTACAACTAGAGCAGATACACAGATTGTTCGCTCGGCTGTGTAGGATCCTGCAGCCACGTCTCGTACCTTGGGCCGGTATATGGGCTAGCTTGCAGCGAAGCAAGTGTCTACATAGACAGTGAGACAACGTCTGAAGCGCGACGGACTGTCAGCACAGTGCCGATGATGCAGCTTCCATTGATATGGCAGCAGAGAGAGGCACACCGGTAGTCTGGTATCATAAATCGCCTCTGGCATTGGGAAGCTGGCAACGGAATTACAGGTTTCAGTCCGACGCCTATAGCGACAGTGCGGAATCCGGCAGACGCAATGGTGCATGCCCGCTGAGCTATGCGTCCAGTGCATCTGGAGTGTGAGCCCTGTCTGCGCCGCAATATAGGACCCCGCTTGCACTTTGAGCCTCTTCGCTGTGAGACCATCGTTCGTACTTAGTACAGCGAGCCTCTTCCTTGTTGACATCGTGATACCTCGACTCTGTTTCTTGCTGCATTATTTGTAAAGCGCCTTCGTACGCTTGGAGTAACACTGAGTACGAAGTCGTGTCCAGTACTTTAGTTAGGCTTATAAATGTCTACGGTTCAGACTAGTCCTAGTTCTGTGTGCAGCATCACGATAGACGTATCAATGTACAGAGTCTCCGACGAGACTAACCGTCTTCGGATTGTAATCGTCGTCATCATAATGGCGTATTGATGTGAAATACGACAGCGTACACAAGATGCCAATCTCTGGTTCGCATAACCTGTAATTTGGACAGCAGTTGTTACAATTCTGCCGTGTTAACAACGGTGCCTGTGGTCTACCTTCGAGATCCCTGTAACGTTACCTTTCAACAAGATAACGCAAGACAGCACGTCGCACGTGTTGTTACTGACCTACCTCGATACTGAAGGCGTTCCATAGTTTATCTGGCCAGAAGCATTTCTTTACGCGTCAGTGTCGTCATGTCCGTTCCGGTAGGAAGGAGGAATCGTGGCGCTCTTCTGCTCGATCTGAAAATTTCTGCAATAGTCACTTACGTTCAGATATACTTCGCGTTGAAATTTCAGATATTGAGATAACCGATCGTGAAATAGAAAAGCACTTACAGTCGCATAGTGGTGGAAAAGTTCAGTACCAGGCGAGATACGTGTAATATTCTACAAAGATTATAAGAAAGAACTGGCTACCCTTTTCGAAGTAGTTTATCGTAAACTGCTAGAGCAATGAGAGGTACCTAGCAACTACAAAAAAGCGTCAGTCATTCCCCGTTTAAAGATGGAGCGTAGAACAGAAGCACATAATTATTGGCCTACATCGTTGAAGTCACTCTGTTGTAGAATTACAGAACATGTTTTATGCTTAAGAATTACGACGTTTTTGGAGAACGAAAATCTGCTCTCTAAAAATAAACATGGATTTCGCAAACAGAGATCTTGTGAAGCTCAGCTCGCTCTGTTCCTCCATGATTGATGCTGTGCTCTTTGACCTCGGGAGGGTATTTGACGCCGCGGGCTCTGGCAGTTGACCCTGAACATAAATAAATGTAACAAAATGCGCATACATAGGAAATGAAATCACTGCTTTACAACTACACTGTTGATGTCTAGTAGTAACTATCCAGAGCAACATTAAGCGGCATGACCACATGAAACAAATAGTAGGAAAAGCAGATGCCAGACAGAGATTCATACGCAGAATCTTAAGGGAATGTAAATCATCAACGGAGGAATCAGTTTACAAGGCGCTTAATCGACCAATTCTTGAGTATCGATCATCAATTTGAAATCCCTACCAGGTAGGACCGCTAGAAGAGAGGGGAGATCCACAGAAGAGCGGCCCCCTTTTGTCACGGGCTCATTTAGTCAGCGCGCAGATGCTCAACAAAATCCAGTGGCACACGTTTCGAGGCAGATGTTGTGCGTCGTGGAGAGGTTTACTATATGAATTTCGAGAGAGCCCTTTCCGGGAAGAGACTAACAATATTTTACTTCCTCCCACACACACCTTGCTAAATGACCACGACTAGAAAATTCGAAACATTAAAGCTACTAAAGAGGCTTACCGACAATCATTCTTCCCACGCGTCGTTCGCGAATGGAGCAGGATAGAGGGGATCAGTTAGTGGTATTAAAAGTATCCTCCACCACACACCGTTAGCTAGCTCGCGGAGCATGATGTAGATGTATAAATTTAATCTGTCCATGGAGAGTGGGTAATAGGTTAAGCAGCGAAGTGGAAAACTCTTTCAGGCGTTTTGTATCCTGTTGAAACATGGATGATCGGCAAGCTGTTAGTCTAACATGAAAATAAATTATTTTACCTTTCCTCCAAAACCGAAACTATACACGGCTCCATGTTAGACAAAATTTAATGACAAACAATTCTGAATGAAGGATACTACATTCACTTTAGAGATGCCCAGATGATTGGCAAAAATTTGAGAATGAACAGGCTGCTACAAAGAATCAGAGAACTGATGGCGGATGAGATCAGTGTCAATCACTACAGGAACAAACTCTCAGTACGCGCCATAAGGCACCCGCATTTTGTAAACTCTTTCCGATACAGCCAGAGCCGTAACGAGTCCCCATAACGTAGTAATTTTTATTACTTTAAATATAGAAACAGCCATTTGAGATACACTTGTCAAAGTACTTCTGGTCACGGTCGATAGATTATTTATATAGTTTTCAATAAATTGTTGACTGTATTCTATTTAGTACTTATTATTCATACAGAAAAGAAATATTAATGTCTAATACCTTACACCATGCTTCCCAATGTAACCGTTTATTTGTAGAATATATATAATCACATACACGGTAATCAAGTGCAAAAATCGTTGCTTGATTTCGTGTGATACAGTACAATCAGGAAGCCAGTGAAAAAGTCACAAAATTTACACTAAAATTAATACTCACACCAAAATTTTCCTCATAGCTATAGGCACAATAACCATCATGTTACTCTGATCCATTCTGTGTTCCGTACTTAACTTCATAAAACTCTTATTTAGTTCCGTGTTAGATCCCTTGTGGCAGCGAGCATATCTACGCCCATATTTTGTCAGTTGTGATTTTATGCTTTCTCTGGTTTTTCTCAGTTTGAAAACCAGTATTGCAGTCTGTTTACGTTCGAAAAAAGCAAGTAATTCCTTTCAGTAACATCCCGTATGACCGCCTGTAGATAGTGGAAATCAAATGCAGAAAACACCCAAACTGAAGAAGTGTTGTGTCCATGACTCTGTATGATCCAGATATGTTGTATTTCTAATATATTTGTGCAAGCAGACAGCTATGGTGAATGGATGGTAGGTTTCTTTGCATAGTCTGTGTTTGATATGATATGTACGAAACTTAATGTAAGAGAGGGAGGATAAAAATCGTTAACAGTACATACTGCAGTGAAATTTTGTTAGCTCTGTTGTAGGAAGCTAATTCACATGGCGAGATTTGTTGAGTGCAGTTGTTTATGTAATGATGTACTGTTGTTTATATACTGCTGTTTTTGTTGTATTATACAGATTGAGAATCTAAATTACTCTAATTACATTTTTAATAATAAACTACGCACTGAAGTTCGGAATTTACGGTAGGTAAAATAAGTGGATTAGGTGTGCCGGCTTCAGGGATACAATTAAAGTTTATCAAAAGAATCTTTATTTGCATGTTTTTTTGTGTTTATTCTAAAATAACCAACAAATTTCAAAACAAAAACTGTTAACTTAGGGTCATTATAATGTGTGTTAGCTATTTCTTTGAAACAAACGGAAAATTGGAAGGTCGGCATTTACTCGAGCACGGTAGTGCATTTCATTACTGTACAGCATATGGTTGTTGTATGGCTTCGAGGAGTTGTGGCGCGTGATACGGTAGGCAGTGGCTGATCCAGACAATAGCAGACCTAATCATCTTGTGGTGCAGTTCTTCTTGTTGTCTCCGTGCTTGCTAACAAAATGGGATGAGAATTTCCGCCTTATGCAAGACACGTTTTTTCTTTTTGTTTCACCTATACATGTTTCAGCACTTTTGTGCTATCGTCAGTGGGTTCTATTTTTATTTTTAACTGACTTGATGTTATTGTCCTCTTGTTTTAGTAGCTGTTCTGCTACACAATATACAACTTGTAATAGTTTTGAAGTTGTGGTACGTTTTCCTGTGTTGTTGGCGAAGTAAATAGGCTTACTCCTTTGCCTATGTTCGCGTGGCAATGCAGTTTTTCCGATTATTCAAAACATAGCAGACTTAGTATGAGTATGCCTCTATGTCCTCCCTCCGCTGATGTTCAGCAAAAGTCGTCTTTGTCTTATCCTTACGTACTGGTAACCAGTCCAGATTCTTTGTTTCGCCTCTTAAATATTTGTTGTCAGTTTTATTGGTCTTGCGTAGCGCACAATTTATTTCGTACTAGAAGCAACACACTTGCCAGAAATGTTCCTACTCAGAGCACGCCAAAGCAATGGTTAATATGTCGATATCCCGCTCGGAATCTTATCTGTTGATCTGTGTATCTTCTTCTCCTCATCCATTACTCACTATCGCTGACCTGTAAGCCTAGCACAAGTGGTGGATCCACAACTATAATAGCTCTCCTGGAGGCTCGTTTCGATAGTCCTTGTCTATTGATAACACTGATCTCTCTATACATTCGGCAGAGTATTGTATCATGGTACACTTATCCGGATTTCGCCTCTAGCCAGCCCTGTTATCGACGTTTAATATATTTTCTTATTCCATTTCTAAATGATGGCATTCACTTTTTGTCATGCAGTCTTTTTCTGAAATTAAAAAAATTAAGGTTTTTTCCAAATGTGACAACATAAACATTCGACTGAAATTTGAAAACGTTCCAGTCGATAAAATCTTGTCAATAGTATACTTAATAGATTATCGGCGTAGTAATTACTCAACTACATACCAATATCAGAAACTGATTACAAGTTAAGTACGTTTTTAAATAGAAGTTATTGGAAACCAACATAAATTTACATTATCAAGACATGTAAAATTGCTATGATATCAATCTCAGTTCATTTGCAGGTATCACATGTTCCATGGTAAAAAATAAATAAATAAATAAATAAAAAATAAACTCTGTTTCAGGGTATAAGATGGTGCACGATCGACGAAGTATGACTTAATTGTCCGCATGTTATACCAACAGTCCTAAAAATATGTAGTACTTTACTCGCCATAAAATTCTGTACCTAAAGAATTTTCAATATATTCCAAATAGTTTTAATGTAGTGTGCAGCACTTAAATGTGTACTATGTGAAATATTTTCAAATGCTGCGCAAAATACCACCTCATGCCTAAAAACAACAAAAACTGTAGAAAATTGTGGAAACTGCTTATAGTAGTCTCTGGTGCTTATTCCTTCATTTGATTTCTAAATCATCTGCTAGACTGAAGGGTCAAGTAAAGAACATCGTGTGTTCGTAGGTGCACTATCGTCCAGGTACAACACTCTCCCCTACTAATCACAGTAGTCTGAACCTGTCAAAATGTACCACGAGTTAGAAGAATTAAACGGCCCATCAATATTGTTTTATGGTTTGCTCCAAAAGACCCTGAGATTACGTTTGGGGTTTAAGTACATTGACTGGTGGTCTGCTGCTTAGTAAAGTACACTGCCACTTCTGCTAACTCGCCATACAATTACCGACGATAAAAATGCAACCCCTCCAGTCCACAGTTATTTTCTATCCGAGTAACAACATGATTAACGATTCCCGTGATAGTAGTGGAATTCTGAGCTCATTCGAATTCTGTGCAAAGCCCTGCATCGTCTTTTGGCATATATCCTCAGTTGTAACAATGTTCATTTCTCGTCGTTTAAAACTCTCAGTGCGTTCTTTATTTGACAGAAAAGCTTTCTAACTTCTCGTTTACTTGGAACCACTTTACCTTATACCTGATTTAGCACGGATTGTTACTTCTGTCGGCTGTATTTTATGAAAGCGGTAGCAGTGTCGTTTAGTGGACCGAGAATTGTAATACACATTACTTACCGCAGGTGGAAATAATTATTCCAAGGTTGAAATAAACGTCTGCATAGCACTGGTGACTACTCCGGATGTGTGAATTGCGGCGTGTGTCGGCTCGATGGGGATGGCTGTTCAAGTCTGGTTGACACATGTCGGCGTCCGTCGATCGCGACAACCCCGATCTGTAACTGTTAATCTCCATTTGTTTGTTTGGTTTCAGATACTATCTCCCTTTAACGCCGAAATGTATAAACGCTGCGTAGTAAAGATCATCCTTTCTCCTGGTGTTATAGCTATGCACACTGCTATTACTTTTGAACTGGGTTGGATTATTAACAACAAATTTCATAAGTGAATATACATACTGTGAGGATCCCTAGATCCTTATATAGATGTCTGCAGGATGACCGTGGGTGGGCTCCAGCAATTATTCTGATCACACGTTTTTGAGCAATGAATACTTTTCTACACGACGATGAATTACCCTAGAATATGATGCCATACGAAAGCAGTGAATGAAAGTAGGCATAGTAAGCTAATTTACTGAGATTCTTATCGCGAAAATTTGCAATAACCCTAATAGCATACGTAGCTGAACTCAGACGATTCAGCAGACCACCAATGTGTTGCTTCCAGTTTAACCTCTCATCAATGGACACACCTAAAAATTTTGAAAATTCTATCTTAGCTACAGACTTCTGTTCAAAGTCTATATTTATTACTGGAGTTGTGCCATTTACTGTACGGAACTGTATATACTGTGTTTTATCAGAATTTAAAGAGAGTCCGTTTGCTGAGAACCACTTAATAATTTTGTGAAAAACATCATTTACAATTACATCACATAGTTCTTGGTTTTTGGATGTTATTACTATACTTGTATCATCAGCAAAAAGAACTAACTTTGCATCTTCATCAATGTGGAACGGTAAGCCATTAATGTATATCAAGAACGGTAAAGGACCTAAGACCAAACCCTGTGGGACCCCGTACTTGATAGCCCCCCCCCCCCCCCCCCCCCCCCAGTTTGAGGAATCACCTGTTGTTTTAACATTACATGAACCACTTATTTCAACTTTCTGCATTCTTCCAGTTAAGTATGAATTAAACCATTTGTGCACTGCCCCCCTCATACCATAATCATTTAGCTTATCTAAAATAATTCCATGATTTACACAATCAAAGGCCTTTGAGAGATCACAAAAAATACCAATGGGTGATGTCCGGTTATTCAGAGCATTTAATATTGCGTGTATATGTTTCCTACTCAAGTCTATTTGTAGAGTTTATGTCGGTGTTTGGTGTATCGCTGTGTCCTTCAATGTTCGTGACGATCGCAGATCACGACGACTAAGTCCCAGAATTGATTAAGTATCAGACGAGTTACTTTTCCCTCGCGCATAATATCTGTTCCGTTATCTGTCTAAACGGTAAATGTTCTATCACTTTTCTTCAGAACTTTGACGAATACGTCAAGACAGTACTTGAAAAACTTTAAATTTCCAGATCGGTCTCAAACAATCTAGTATCGGTAAATAAGCGTGCTTCTATCGCGACGTCTACAACAGAGCGAATTAAGATCTCGATTGAAGTTTTTGATTGTAGTCGCAGCGAACTTACAGCTCGATGCGGCTACAACTCTTTTCTTGGATAAATGTTATCTCTGATCACTTTATCTCGTCTGGGTTTTAATCTTCGTAAAGCATATATTTTGAATTATTTATTTAGAGTTTCATGCTTCGTCGATTAAGTGGTCACCTGATAGTATTTCATTTAGTTCTTTCCGTGGAATTGATGTTGTTAGTTCCCGAGTATTTCTGTTGGTCAAACTTTCAAAAGTGTCAATATTTTGTTACCAGTCGATACCATCAAGGGCAGGATAACTAATTTTTATATCTTTTGCTGTCAAAAGGGATGTCACTAAGAGCTATATATTTGGGGTGTTATAGCATGCTACTATGACTATACCGTTGACAGAGAGAGATTAATCCATTGCTGACCCATAAAAATCAAAAGTGGTTATACTAAAACCAATGCATCGCAACTAGAATTTGCAGCAATAACTTCAGTGAAAATACGCTAGCGTCTACGTTTTCGAGTCACGTTACTATGACCACGTTTCAGACGTCAGGGTGTCTACAGCACATACATAACTACGTTGTGTACATGTGAAGTACTGTTAAATACATGTGAGGAGTGATAGTTTGTCTATAAACATATAGTTCGGTACGCCGCGGCTAAAAGAATGGTTTCATCAGAAGTGCAGAGTGGGTGATCATTTATTTTGTGGCCAAAGAAGCAATATTTCTGAAACTCACCAGACGATTAAGTTAACCGTTTGCAAATTTCTAGGGGGCTGATGACCTCAGCAGTTAAGAAAAACACTGAATGTCTAATACAAAGCAATGGAGACAAGGCCATGATTTGTGGAATACATTAGTGCATTGAACCTTTGACCTTTGAGTTATGTGTAAGTTACTCATCAGCAATGATTACAGTTTGGGGAGTGCTTTAATGCACCGAAACATTAAGTCATGTTTAAGTAATTCTTAACCAACTTACTTCATGCTTCGATATCACATTCTCCAAGCAGTTGATGGTTGTCTTCCTTCACAAGAATAAACTCTTATCCCACATGGATACAAATGAATGCACATTAATAAAAGAGAGCATTCGAGATTTCACATAGTTCCGAGGCTACCAAATTCCGCGAATCTTAACACATATTAGGAAATGTGGAACTACCACAATTGTTGTGTATGGGATGTGAATCCTCCAACACACACACTTCAACAGATGTTCACACATTGCAGACTACATGGCTATTAATAACCGTGGCGACTTACTGGCATGTGTGTGTGTCACTTCCAGGAATTTGACAATAATCCGTTTAATCGTTACCAGCAACCTCTGTTCATTCTACTTGAAATGTATTAGCAGTTGCGAATATGAACAACTATCAGCTGTAGAATGTAATGAAGACAATGAAAATTTGTGCTGGACCAGGATTCTGACCCGGATTTCCCGCTTATGGCGAGTGGTCGCCTTACCATTAGGCTATCCGAGCGTGACTCACAGTCAAACCCAAACTTCGGTCAAGCGTCGTCAACCAAGCGTCTACACCCTGCACTCGTATATTCATTCTGTAGATTCCCATACAGGTGAGACATTTTAATTGGCACTGGGCAAGCTACTTTAAAATAAAATATCTCCCCTGTACGGGAATATACATAATGAATGTACGCATGCAGGTTCTAGACACGTGGTTGAAGACATATGGAAATTTTTATGTGGCCTTGAGTCGTACTCGGATGGTCTATTGGTAAGGTGAGCGCTCGCGATAAAGCGGGAAAACCGGGTTCGATTTTCAGCAGGCACAAATTTTAATTTTCATCATTCCATTACACACAGTGTTTCAAAAAGGATTTTGCAACTTTAAAATTTCATATAAATTTATTGAAAGAAGGTATAGAACTGGATTTAGTGTTATTTTGTAGGGAAACATCAAATTTTTTTACCGTAAACTAAAGATGTTGTATGTGGCTTCTGTTGGTTATCCTGCACACATCCCATCGGGAGTAAATTTCTACTAGTAAATTGCTACTAGCGGTAGCATTTCAGGTGTAACTTGCTCAGTGGCAGTGTAAATTCTTGCTCTAAGTTCAGGCAGAGAAGCTGGCACAGAAGATACAAACACGATATCCTTGATAAATCCCCATAAAAAAAAAAACATTCGAATTGTGTCAGGTCTGGGTAACGTGGGGGCCACGCAATTGGCGCATCACGACCAATCCGGTTGACGTCGAAAGCGGTCACTGAGAAAATCCCAGACGTCAACCAGGTAGTGGGGTGGTGCACAACCTTCCATGAAGTAAACATTTCGTTTTTGCTCATCCCTCATCGATCTGTGGTATCAAGAATTGTTGTAACATATCTACATCTACATCTACATGTATACTCCGCAAGCCACCCAAAGATGTGTGGCGGAGGGCATTTTACGTGCCACTGTCATTACCTCCCTTTCCTGTTCCAGTCGCGTATGGTTCGCGGGAAGAACGACTGTCTGAAAGCCTCCGTGCGCGCTCTAATCTCTCTAATTTTACATTCGTGATCTCCTCGGGAGGTATAAGTAGGGGGAAGCAATATATTCGCTACCTCATCCAGAAACGCACCCTCTCGAAACCTGGCGAGCAATCTACACCGCGATGCAGAGCGCCTCTCTTGCAGAGTCTGCCACTTGAGTTTATTAAACATCTCCGTAACGCTATCACGGTTACCAAACAACCCTGTGACGAAACGCGCCGCTCTTCTTTGGATCTTCTCTATCTCCTCCGTCAAACCGATCTGGTACGGAGCCCACACTGATGAGCAATACTCAAGTATAGGTCGAATGAGAGTGTTGTAAGCCACCTCCTTTGTTGATGGACTACATTTTCTAAGCACTCTCCCAATGAATCTCAACCTGGTACCCGCCTTACCAACAATTAATTTTATATGATCATTCCACTTCAAATCGTTCCGCACGCATACTCCCAGATATTTTACAGAAGTAACTGCTACCAGTGTTTGTTCCGCTACCATATAATCATACAATAGAGGATCCTTCTTTCTATGTATTCGCAATACATTACATTTGTCTATGTACCAAACAGGTACACTATCCCTTTGATGGTTCTCTCATGGAAAGAAAGGAGCCGTACAATTTGTTCTCGTTAAATGCACAAGAAACGTTCAGTTTAGGGCTATCACGGACATGTTGTAATGTTTGATGTGGATTTTCACTGCCCAAATCAAAAATGGTTCAAATGGTTCTGAGCACTATGGGACTTAACTTCTGAGGTCATCAGTCCCCTAGAACTTCTTAAACCTAACTAACCTAAGGACATCACACACATCCATGCCCGAGGCAGGATTCGAACCTGCGACCGTAACGGTCGCGCACTTCCAGACTGTAGCGCCTAGAACCGCTCGGCCACTCCGGCCGGCACTGCCCAAATCCTTAAGTGGAAAGTCTACTTGTCAGAAAAGATAACTTTGTCCAAGAAATGCTCATCCTCATGCAATCGATTTAACATATACGCACAGAAGTTCTTGCAGGCAATTTTATCAGTGTCTTTTATTGCTTGTACGATCGTCAGTCTGAACGGTATCAAGTACAAACGGTTTCTCAACACATACCAAACAGCTGTATGTAGGATTTGCAGTTTGCGAGATGCACGTCGGGTCGATTTCGTAGGGCTGTTGACAAAAAGTTGTTTCACTCCCTCAACGACGTCATCAGATGTGCTTGGACGACCCGATGATTTCCCATGCCTTACCGAGCACCTAGTTTCTATAAAACATTTATGCCATTCATAAATTGTAGGCATATTTAGAGAATCTTCAGCGTATTTGGTACGGAAATTAAGCTGAACTGTTGTCGCCGACTTCGATTCTTCAAATCAAAACAGACAGCTAGCACTCACGAGTCCAGAGAAGGCAGCCATCTTTAACGTATCTGGCGCTAGCGCTCCTCACGGTGTGATTCGGGACTGGCGAACTACGTGATACAAAACTTGATGTATTTCCCTACAAACTGGCACTACAAACCCTCTGTAGGTATTATGACTTAATTTACATGAATTTTCAAAGTTGTAAAGTCTTTTTGAAACACCCTCTACAGATGATAGTTCGCCATATTCACAACTGAGTTTACATTTCATATATTTTATAAAGGCTGTAGTCGCCGCAGAAGCTCTCTTGCGAACCTTGCAGAACTAGCACTACTGAAAGAAAGGATATTGCGGAGACAATGCTTAGCCACAGCCTGGGGGATGTTTTCAGAATGAGATTTTCACTCTGCAGCGGCACACAGTTTTAATCCACCAGGAAGTTTCATTTCAGCGCACACTCCGCTGCAGAGTGAAAACCTCATTCTGGAAACTACACGTCAAGCTTATACGAAAATCATTGCGCTACGCCACGAACCAGATTTAAGCAATTATATTTATGACAATGATTACCCATTCGCAATAATGAAATGCAGCCTCAAAAATTCGGTTTCACACGATGTCATGCGAAGATTATCTAATGAAAGCTGATCTCCGTGATTATGATTACTGTGTGTAGCTGAATCGTGTCTTTTCTGGAAGTATCCAGCAGCGTTGGTTAGCGTTTGGTTAGTGCTGTGTATGAAACTTATGTATTTAATTAGCATCGTTTTATGTGTGTTGCTTTTTGTGTGCTTTTCACGTGTGATGAAATATGAAATAAAAGTGTCAGACCTATGATTCAGAATCCAGACATTTCAATAAGAATGCTAGACCAGGAATTGAAAGTGAACTGACCAGTTGTTGTGGCAGTTTGGCAACGGCGGTCGGTTCGGAAGTGACGTGGAGCGCTCTGATTGGGGGAAACCAATTTGAACGCGTGAAGTCTCAACTATCAAATAATTTTAATCGAACTACAGTCATTCTTTTCCTGCTGCTCTCGAAAATGGAGCGAGGCAAAAACGACGGTTTGCTTCGAGCCTCCCTTGGGCCAGGGTGTGTGTGTTGTTCTTAGCATAAGTTAGTATAAGTAATTTGTAAGTCTAGGGACCGATGACCTCAGCATTTTGGTCCCTTAGGAATTCACACACATTTGAACATTTTCCATATACTTCCATACGAGCCCTAATTTCACGTATCTTGTCTTCGCGGCCCTTATGCGAGATGTTCCTTGGTGGCAGTAGAACAGTAATTTAGTCGTTCGTAAATGCTTACTTTGTAATACTTCTCAATTTTTTAGTGAAAAGAACGTTGCCTTCCCTCAAGGGAATCCCATTTCAGTTCACGGAGCACTTCCGTTAAAGTCCCACCAAACGCTTAATTTTATTACGCAATGCTGAGTATTGCGCAGTAATATTGACTGTCTGAAAGTGGTATTGACGGTTTCTGTCATATATTGAAGAAGATTGCGGGGCTCTAAAAATACTGGCGCTCGCTCAATATATTGCGCGTTATACACACATCAAAAAAAGTTCTGCATTACCCAGGGTCCCAGAACTGCTGAAGACAGACGTTGATTGTGCATATTGTTTCACAGACACAGTCCCTTTGACTGTTCAGAGATGTCGCTAAACCCGCCCAAAGATGTAAGCAACCATGCATGAGCAGCGCCTATTAGACAGAGGGGGTCCGACAGCCGATCAGTTCTAATCATTCCACCAGGAAGGAGGTACACGGCTCGTGTTGTCTGTAGTTCAACCACGCCTAGAGGGTCAATACAGCAGTTCGATCGTGTCCGCATTGCTACTTTGTGCCAGGAATGGCTCTCAACAAGGGAAGTGCCCAGGTGTCTTGGAGTAAACCAAAGCGATGTTGTTCGGACGTGGAGGAGGTACAGAGAGACAGCAACTGTCGATAACATGCCTCGCCCAGGCCGCCCAAGAGCTACTACTGCAGTGGATGACCGCTACCTACGGATTATGGGTCGGAGGAACCCTGACAGCAACGACACCATGTTGAATAATGCTTTTCGTATAGCCACAGGACGTCGTGTTATGACTCAAACCGTGTGCAACAGGCTGCATGATGCGCAACTTCACTCCCGACGTCCATGGCGAGGTCCATCGTTGCAACCACGACACCATGCAGCGCGTTACAGATGGACCCAAGAACATGCCGAATGGACCGCTCAGGATTGGCATCACGTTCTCTTCACCGATGAGTGTCGCATATCGTCGAAGACGTATTTGGAGGCAACCGGGTCAGGCTGAACGCCTTAGACACACTGTCCAGCGAGTTCAGCAAGGTGGAGGTTCCCTGCTGTTTTGGAGAGGCATTATGTGGGGCCGACCTAAGCCACTGTTGGTCATGGACGGCGCCGTAACGGCTGTACGATACGTGAATGCCATCCTACGACCGATAATGCAACCATATCGGCAGCCTATTGGCGAGACATTCGTCTTCATGAACAACATTTCGCGCCCCTATCGTGCACATCTTGTGAATGACTTCCTTCAGGATAATGATAGCGCACGACTAGAGTGGCCAGCGTGTTCTCCAAACATGAACCCTATCCAACATGCCTGGGATAGATTGAAAAGGGCAGTTTATGGTCGACGTGACCCACCAACCACTCTAAGGGATCTACGCCGAATCGCCGTTGAGGAGTGGGACAATGTGGACGAACAGTGCCTTGATGAACTTGTGAATACTATGCCACGACGAATACAGGAATGCATAAGTGCAAGAGGACGTGCTACTGGGTATTAAAGGTACTGGTGCGTACAGCAATCTGGGCCACCACTTCCGATGGTCTCGCTGTATGGTGGTACAACATGCAATGTGGGGTTTTCATGAGCAATAAAAAGGGCACAAATGATGTTTATGTTGATCTCTATTCAAATTTCCTGTACATGTTTCAGAACTCTCGTAACCGAGGTGATACAAAACTTTTTTTGATGTGTATTATACTGTGTAAGGGTGATATACACAATATACAGAAGTTCCTGCCGACACTTTACGACTTGCGGACGTTGAAAGAACTGATACAGTGACGCCATATGAGTACGCATCTATCAAGAGAGACATATCAAAAGGAATTATCTGCTGAATTGCATTCAGGTTAATAGTTTGATAGCATATTTAATACTTACGCATGCTCAGTTCTGACTGAGGAGTCCCGGGCATAAATATTGAGCAATAATATTTTTCCGTTCTGGGTCTCGCTGTTCAGCGAAATATTTTGGCATAATATTTTACTGGGCATAGATACTGGGCGTGTGAGGGGTCCCTTTATAAGCTTATTCTACCGGTAACTCATCTAGCAACATGTCACTGAATTAAATTGATGTCATCCTTTAATTCGACCTGGTGGGGATCCAGAATCTCTCACTAGTGGGCCGTATGAGTGTTTTGTATGCAGTTTCTTTTATAGATATACTACACCTTACTAGAGTTCTCATTCGCCTTCCTTACAACTGTCCTTATATGTTCATTCCGTTTCATGTTGCTTTGCAATGTTATGCGTACGTATTTAATCGACGTGACTGTGTCGAACAGCCCACTACTAATACTGTGTTCCATCATTACAGGATCTTTTTTCATACTCATCATCTTCTCCCGTTTTCTTAATTGATACCCTCAAATACACTGAGGCCATGGGCTACAGATATGCACATATACAGATGGTAGTAGTATCACGTACTCAAGGTATAAAAGGGCTGTGCATAGACAGAGCTGTCATTTGTACTCAGATGATTCATGTGAAAACGTTTACAACGTGACTGTTGTCGCACGACGGGAATTAACAGACTTTGAACGCGGAACAGTAGTTGAAACTAGATGCATGGGGCATTCAGTTTCGGAAATCGTTAAGGAATTCAATATTCCGAGATCCACAGTGTCAACAGTGTGCTGAAAATACCAAATTTCAGGCATGACCACTCACCACGGACAACACAGTGGCCGACGACCTTCACTTGACGACCAGGAGCAGCAACGTTTGCGTAGTGTTGTCAGTGGCAACAGACAAGCAACACTGCGTGAAGTAACTGCAGAAATCAGTGTGGGACGTACGGCGAACGTGTCAGTTAGGACAGTGCGGCGAAATTTTCTGTGAAAGGGCTATGGCAGCAGACGGCCTACTAGAGTGTCTTTGTTAACAGTATAACATTGCCTGCAGCGCCTCTCCTGGGTTCGTGACCACATCGGTTGGACCCTAGAGGAATAGAAAACCGTGGCTTCGTTAGATGAGTCCAGATTTCAGTTGGTAAGAGCTGATGGTAGGGTTCGAGCTTAGCGCAGACCCCACGAAGCCATGAATCCAAGTTGTCAACAAGGAACTGAGCAAGCTAGTAGCGGCTCCGCAATGGTGTTGGCTGTGTTTGCATGGAATGGACTGGGTCCTCTGGTGCAGCTGAATCGATCATTGACCATTAGCAACCATTCATGGACTTCATGTTCCCGACCAACAATGGCATTTTTATGGGTGACAATGCGTCACGTAACCGGGGCGCAGTTGTTCGCAGTTGGTTTGAAGAACATTCTGTATAATTCGAGCGAATAATTTGGCCACCCAGATCGCTCGGCATGAGTTACATCGAACATTTACAGGTAATAATAGAGAGGTCAGTTCGTGCACAAAATCCTGCACCGTCAACACTTTCGCAGTTATGGACGACTGTAGTGGCAGCACAGCTCAGTATTTCCGGAGGGGCTATCCAACGACTTGTTGAGTCTCTGTCACGTCGAGTTGATGCACTAAGTCGGACAAAATGAGGTCTGACATGATATTAGGACGTATCCCATGACTTATGTCGCCTCAGTGTACATGCCCCATCCATTTCACAATTTTTTACTCACCCTCTTGATAAACAAAAGTACACCATGTAACAAAATGTTGTCGTCATAATGAACCAGAAAGTCAAATTACATTTAGAATGGACAAATTACATTTAGAATGGACGTAGCTTTCAGTTAATAAAAGGCAACTTGTATCTTAATACAAGATGAGACTCTTGACAATAAATGACTGACACTAAAACATAAAGAGAAAGCAACACAAAAACAGTATAATAACACTTCAAGAAACCCAAATCTTATTACGTAAGGTTAGTGTGGCTCATAATGACAGCTGAATGTTAGAGTGACGTGTCAGTTCTCAACTGTGGTAGGATTCTCTCACGACACGTGGTTATCATCGTTTCAAGAATTGACGGTAACGGCTGTTATTCTGTCAATCCAATTCTACAACGTGTTAGTGGCAGATCCAACTGAACTGCTCTAATATTTTCTTTCCGCCTACGTGCCTTGCATAGTTGTAATTTTTGATGGAAAACTCTTTCTCACCACTCTCCTGATCACAGGAAACCGCTAGCTCCACCTGTTTAAGGCATGTAAAAGTAAACCAACAGCCTGTGTGAATTTCAGCTGAGCACGCTAATCGTGAACACATTGCACAACAGTCAGTCTGTCCAGGTGGCTAGGAGGGTTATTTAATATTTAGAGCATGATCGTAGTTTCAGTTTAGCGCAAGCAAGCAAGTCAGCGCAGGAAGCTGTGCGCACACCACAAAGACGTCATCCGAACATCGCTACTGTGAGACACAGAACACTGAACATCTGCCTCATAATAGAAACCTGCGGTCACCAACTGATGACCTCTGCCTACAAATTATGGTTTATAAATAAAATGGCTATGGCAAATCTTGCACACTTTACTTAAATTTGTGACGTTATTTGCGCAAGTCAGAAAAGTCCCAAAACCTAACACGCCACGCACCCTTTGTATAACATCATAGTCATGACGACACAAGCTACGCTCACTTTCTACGGCATCACCACCACACGACACTTTTCTTTGAAGTGGGCCAAACAGGGGAGCTTTCAAGCCGACAAACCCATATTTACATCTCGTAGTATTTTATACGTAATTAAAATGAAACATGCCAATCAGTGCATAGGCGCCATCTTGGCCATGTTCAAAAGTACCCGGACGAAATGTATTATTTACTAGTGTAAAAATATAAAAAAAATGTTTACAGCAAATTCTGTACCTATCGTCTCGCATGCGCACACACATCATCAAAAGAATAATCAACTGGTGTAACTTACAGTATTTTCGCGCCAAAAATTCGTAAGCACCTAAAATTCTTCCTCGTCAGTGAAATTCCGTCTCGCTTATGCGTACGTGAGCGCGCTTGTACACACACACACATACACACACACACACACACACACACACACACACAGACAAACCCACGTGATTGTCTCCACACAGCCTCTTCGTTACACATACCCTCTACAAAGTAAACAGAAACTGTAAGTTTTATCAAATGACAGCCATTTTACGAAAGCTTTTATTCATATTACTTTTTCAGTTAAATATTATTAACATAAATTTACATTCAACTTTTAGTCAAAGACATTACACAGAAACATGTTCTGAAATAACATTTTGTTTTTCTACTAGACAATGCCACAGGTTACCGTAAAGTCGTAACACAACACACACGTGTCATATTAATACAAATAAAGCCACCTCCTGATGGAGGTTTAAACTGTTGAAAAGCGTTGTGGAAAGAAATTAAACAGTGACTGTTATTTTCTCGATATTTGAGTCTTTTTACATTTCCAAATATTACTCTGAACATTCTTTCATTGATATATTAATATCTTAAAGTAAACAACGACGCACTACTGCAACGCTGGAATACGACAGTCAGAAAAATCACAATAATGACAAAAATTAATCAGTATAATTTTAAAAAGAGAAAAGTACTTCAATTTGCTAGCGTATACTCTTTTCAACAGAGTATGCAAAAATTAACTTCAAAACTTAGGTTGCTATTATTGCTATTCAACTTTGGGTTACTAAGTTAACGCGTTAGATATTATCTTAACTTTCAGTATGAGAAAAGATTAGTTATAATTCCTGGTTACGTTAGTAAATTGCGTTAATCGCTAAATACATAATTTATAGCATGGCATTCTGAGTACAGGGCATTTGGAGAACGATCCTGTTCCAGGAACGTATGACTTGGAAGAATGATCATCACTGCATACACTTGCATTAATATTGTTAGCCCATGTCATAACAACACTGACAAGCTTTTTCCTCAGCTAAAAATCTGTAGCGGTTCGGTCTTACTGTTTTTATCATTGTTGACGCGAAGTATTGGGTCAGCGGGAACGATGATTCCATACATCCAAAATATGGAGCTTTTTTCCCTATATTAACGCTTTTGGTACTCGCAATGACCAAATTATTGCCAATACTCGGCAGTGCTCTTGCTTGTAAGCACCTTAGAGACTCGTAACTGACAATACAGTGTGATCCTCCAACCGTGTAGTGCCACTCGCAACCACGACAGCTTGTGTCCTCTCTCTCTCTCTCTCTCTCTCTCTCTTTCTCTCTCTCTCTCTTTCTATCTCCTTCTCCACTACTTCTCTCTGCAGCTTACCACTCCTCGTCTCTAAAAATTCCGCGCTACCACTCTGTTTCAGCCGGCCAGGGTGACCGAGCGGTTCTAGGCGCTACAGTCTGGAACCTCGCGACCGCTACGGTCGCAGGTTCGAATCCTGCCTCGCGCATGGACGTGTGTGATGTCCTCAGGTTAGTTAGGTTTAAGTAGTTCTACGTTCTAGGGGACTGATGACCTCAGACGTTAAGTCCCATAGTGCTCAGAGCCATTTGAACCATTTTTGAACTCTGTTTCATGATTTATTTCGAGCAAAGTCTTTGACAACGCCAGTGTGCATAGTGGATCGTTTCACAAAATAGTGGGGTTACAACATATAGATACTTTATAATTATTTCACAATATATTTAAAGCATTCGATATTGTCAGTAACAATGAGTAATATCGTATGAATGAAGAAGAGATGGATCAAAAAATACGTTGTTCCAAAAATTTTGATTCTAAAAGAAAAAGAGAGACAAGGTTGTAACGAACGTCAGCGACTTTCAGCGATCACTATGATTGGGAATGTTCCATTAGCCTAGGGGTGGGAAATAAATGACGAATCTGTTGCAAATCACAGATGATTCAGAGAGCACAGTTTTCACAATAACAGATTATCATTATCTGGCAGTGATTTCAAATGGCTCTAAGCACTATGGGACTTAACATCTGTGGTTATCAGTCCCCAAGACTTAGAACTACTTAAACCTAACTTAACCTAAGGACATCACACACATCCATGCCCGAGGCAGGATTCGAACCTGCGACAGTAGCAGAAGCGCGGTTCCGGACTGAAGCGCCTAGAACCGCTCGGCCACAGCGGCCGGCGGCAGCGATTTCACTCACAACTAGAAGTCGCAAGTAACAACTAAATGTAGCATTTAACGCCGTGTTCCGTCCAACGGCCGAATTTAGTACTTCTTTCTAAGAACCATGTGTCATGCTATCGAGTACCGGATGTGATAATTTTACGTCGACTTTTCTTGAGAACAGTGTAAGTGACAAGTAACAACTAAATGTTGCATTATGACATTCATATTCCGTCTGTTGACCGACATGCATACTTCGTTCCAAGAACATTACGTCTCACGCTATCCATTTACAATCAATATATGGTCGAAGACATGAATCAAGAAGCTAATTTTCTCTGAAAAAAATGTTACATTTCGTATTACACCTGGCAGCAGCAATGAAATGTTTGTCCAAAGTGTGGTATTGTATCTCGCAGAAGTCTCGGTTGTGGTGGCAGGCTGATCTGTATCGTAGCCCGAGGACAAGGTTAGGTCGAAAGGTGATAATTTGGTTGTGAGTTGGCAAAACCGACAAATGTGAATCCCAAATGATGGTTTTGGCAAAGTTATGTCCACACGATGCCTTTCCTTGTAAGCATTAGCAGACGCACAGAAACAAAAGTGCATGCACTAAAATTAGTAGATAGAACGCACGTACTCGTGCGTGTTCTCGTGTCCACACGTTGCCTCACTATTCAAGCAGTGTGCTATACATCCATTTCTTTGCTCGGTAATTTGTGCTCCCTTATTGTCATGAAAGGCGACAGAAAAAGGAAACACAAAGGCATTTGTGGGTAAAATAGCACGTACTTGTAAATAACAGCGATGAGATAAATACACTCCAAGACACACAAAAAAAGAAGGGCGGAAATCAGTAGAGGTGATGTACATGTACAGACAAACAAATGATTACAATTTCAGAAAAACTGGATGATTTATTCAAGAGACAGAAATTCACAAGTTCAGCAAGTCAACAACGCGTTGGTCCATATCTGGCCCTTATGCAAGCAGTTATTCGGCTTGGCATTGATTGACAGTGTTGTTGGATGTCCTCCTGAGGGATATCGGGTCAGATGCAGTCAAACTGGTGCGTTAGATCATCGAAACCCCGAGCTGGTTAGAGAGCCCTGCCCATAATGCTCTAAACGTTCTCAATTAGGGACAGACCTTGCTGGTCACGATAGGGCTCGGCAAGCACAAAGACAAGTAGTAGAATCTCAAAAATGGTCCAAATGGCTCTGAGCACTATGGCACTTAACAGCTGTGGTCATCAGTCCCCTAGAACTTAGAACTACTTAAACCTAACTAACCTAAGGACATCACACACATCCATGCCCGAGGCAGGATTCGAACCTGTGACCGTAGCAGTCGCGCGGTTCCGGACTGCGCGCCTAGAACCGCGAGACCACGGCGGCCGGCAGTAGAATCTCTCACCAAGTGCGAGAGGGCATTATCTTGCTGAAATTTAAGCCCTGGATGGCTTACCATGAAGGGCAACAAAACGGGGCGTAGAAAATCGCCAGCGTGCCGCTGTGCTTTACGGATGCCACGGATGAGCCCAAAGAGGTAACGCTATGAAATGATATGGCACCCCCGACCATCACCCGTAGTTGTCGGAACGTATACCGGGGTAACAGTCTGGTAGGCATCCCACCACCATCAGGGGCCTCTCCAGACACGTCTTCATGGTCATCGGGGCTGATTTCAAAGGGTACTCATCGATGAAGACAATTCTACTCCAGTCAACGAGACTCCAGGCCACTGAAAACGGGTTTGTTGGTGTACAGCGGCCAATGGTTGTTGGCGCAAGGGGCGCGGTGAGCTCAACCCCGTTTCTTTGAGCCGCCAATTAATGGTCTCTGTGGACACTGAAGCACGCAAATACCGGATGGCTCGTCGGATCGATGATAATGATGCATGCGGTGCTCTGAGTGCCTCTTCCCCGATTGCTCGTTCCTCACGTTCTGTCTTCTCTCCAGATTGACCGCTTCCTTCTTGACTTTGTGTTCCGCCATGGTTCATCCACTCCTGCCAATATCATCGAACAGTGGCATCGCCCCTGTTCAAAAGTCGAGCCATTCGCCAATTACTCCAGCCGGCATCTTTGAGATCAACTACACATCCTCTCCCAAATGCTGATATCTGCGTATACTGTTCAAGCGCCTGTCTGCAAGGCATAGTTACTGCCCAACTGAGTACAGGGAACGAAACATGCTCTAGTATCGACACGTCCCCTCTTTACTTTGCCAGCTGGGTGACGAAATTGCACTGTAGCGTCGCATATTCGTCCATCGTCCGCCAAAGTTTACAGTTTTGCATTTTCCGTCGATACCTGTGTGAATATCAATTTTTGGCCGATCTGTGTAACTTCTTCGTGATGCATCGCTTTTTTTCTTCTGGCGTACAATGTGACGGCTACATTTTGTCCGCAGATTTCAGAACGTAACAACGAGATTTCAGATTGACTGCTTGAGAAATTGCAGCGATAAGGCTGCCAATAACATTTCGTTAGCTGCCAACCGCTGATTTATAAACTAGTTTGAATTATTTGTTTCACGCTTCAAAACAAAGCACTTCTGTTACTATTTGTGAAACTCAGGAATACTAAGGGAGGTAATTACTCTCTGTGTGAAGGTTAACTGGACTTTTAATACGTCTTTTGTATTTTATTTTATAATCAGTTGTTTGCACAAATACCAATAATGTTCGGTAGTTTTGGTACACTACATAAATGACGTAGTAGATGGTAGGATTGCCAGAAGCATTGTTAGAACTGGTAGCGAAAGAAGCATAAATGAACATGTGAGAGAGGAAGTGGGAGCTGACGACTTCCTTTTGTTTCTTGTTTGATTGTTTGTTTGTTTGTGCGGTTAAAGGCGCTGCAGTCTGGAACCGCGAGACCGCTACGGTCGCAGGTTCGAATCCTGCCTCGGGCATGGATGTTTGTGATGTCCTTAGGTTAGTTAGGTTTAACTAGTTCTAAGTTCTAGGGGACTAATGACCTCAGCAGTTGAGTCCCATAGTGCTCAGAGCCATTTGAACCATTTTTGTTTGTTTGTTTTGCACATAAATAAAACCGCACATCATTCAGTCTTAGTTCATTGTGTATTTTATATCCTTACAGAATATAAAGTGCCTGTCATAAGCAATAAAAATTAGCTGATCGCATAACTTCTGCACTTTTATTTAACCAAAGCAATACTTTTGATACAAGTACAGTTTACATGTACAAACACAAAAAATCTGTATAATTATTGTTATTATTTTGTACACAGTAAACGTTCTTCATCATGATAAGTGCGAAAGTTGTTTAGTAGTAACAGAAACATGTCTTATATGAGCACAGTGAAGTACTGAAGGGATGTTATATGTTCTGCTTTAGCGGTTTTCTTTTTTAACAC
This sequence comes from Schistocerca serialis cubense, assembly GCF_023864345.2. Taxonomy (NCBI): domain Eukaryota; kingdom Metazoa; phylum Arthropoda; class Insecta; order Orthoptera; family Acrididae; genus Schistocerca; species Schistocerca serialis. The sequence goes on along the minus strand of NC_064640.1, from coordinate 314,546,673 downwards.
AAAACCCTCTGTCTCAAGTTACAAATCACCAAATTTCGAATTGAACCTTAATTAAACATTGACAATTTCAATTGTCTATAAATACTGTTTATTTTTAACTAACAGACAGGAGGATAACTATCTGGAACAAAAATGTTCTGTACGTTACTCGGCCCTTTATACACCGATAGAAAAATAATCGCAACGGCAGGAAGGAGTTGTGCGACATTAACGAAAGTCTGTAGGCGTGTTTCTACATCTGAAAGACGATGTGTATTCAGATTTCGCGCCAGTCGCGTGAGAGTGGCGCTAGTAGGGCCTCTATGAGAATGCAATTCAGGTTAAATACTCGGTTGAACTGTCGTGAGCGTTACCTTTGAATTTCGACGACGTGAGCTGATGTTAATCAAGAGTACCTCTAACAAGGGAACCTCCCCATCGCAACCCCCTCTGATTTAGTTTTAAGTTGGCACAGTGGATAGGCCTTGAAAAACTGAACACAGATCAATCGAGAAAACAGGAAGAAGTTGTGTGGAACTGTGAAAAAAATAAGCAAAATATACAAACTGAGTAGTCCATGCGCAAGATACGCAACATCAAGGATAATGTAAGTTCAGGCGCGCCGTGGTCCCGTGGTTAGCGTGAGCAGCTGCGGAACGAGTGGTCCTTGGTACGAGTCTTCCCTCGAGTGAAAACGTTTAATTTTTTTCTATTTTCAGACAATTATGTGACGCACATGCCGTCACCAGTGTCGTATTGAATATATCAGACGTGTTTTCCTGTGGAGGAATCGGTTGACCTATGACCTTGCGATCAAATGTTTTTGGTTCCCATTGGAGAGGCACGTCCTTTCGTCTACTAATCGTATTGAATATATCAGACGTGTTTTCCTGTGGAGGAATCGGTTGACCTATGACCTTGCGATCAAATGTTTTTGGTTCCCATTGGAGAGGCACGTCCTTTCGTCTACTAATCGCACGGTTTTGCGGTGCGGTCGCAAAACACAAACACTAAACTTATTACAGTGAACAGAGACGTCAATGAACGAACGGACAGATCATAACTTTGCGGAGATACAGAAAGTAAAATTTTCAGTCGAGGGAAAACTTGAACCAAGGACCTCTCGTTTCGCAGCTACTCACGTCAACCACGAGACCACAGCGCTCCTGAGCTCACATTCTCCTTAATGTTGCGTATCTTGCGCATGGACTCCTCAGTTTGTATATTTTGCTTATTTTTTTCGTAGTTACACACAACTTCTTCCTGTTTTCTCGATTGATCTGTGTTCAGTTTTTCAAGGCGTATCCACTGTGCCAACTTATAACTAAATCTGAGGGGGGTGTGATGGGGAGGTTCCCTTGTAAGAAGACAAAGACGCAATCATCAGCACCTCACTGAGTTTGAACGAAGTCGTGTAATAGGGCAACGAGAAGCTGGATGTTCATGCTACTATACTGCAGAAAGATTTGGCGGGAATGTACGCACTGTACATGGTTTCTGGCAGCAGTAGTCACGAGAATGTGCGGTCGCAAGAAGACGGGGCTACGGACGGTCATGTTCGGCGTATGGCTCTGTCGTATCTTATTGCATCTGCAGCAACGATTTGTAAGCAGTTGGCATCACAGTGACACAACCAACTGCCACAAATCATTTGCTTCAAAAGCAGCTCCAAGCCAGACACTCTGTAGCGTGCATTCCACTGATCACAAATCACCACCTTTTGCGACATCACTGGTGTCAGCCGAAAGCTCATTGGAGGACTGAGAGGAGGTCTGTTGTGATTTCTTATGAAAGTTGTATTTGCCTCTGTGCCAGTGATGGCTGTGTGTTGTTTAGGAGGAAGCCAGATGAAAACCTGCACCCAATCTGTCTGCGGCCTAGACACACTGGACTTACCCCTGGAGTCAAGGCTTAGGGTGCGATTTCGTATGACAGCAGGAGCACTCTGGTGGTTGTCTACGCAACATTGTTGTAAAATTGTACGCCAGTCTGCCGATTCAACCTGTTGTGCTGCCATTCATGAACAGAATCCCAGGTGGTGTGTTCCAACAGAGCAACGCTCGCTCACATACCACTGTTGTAACCCAACGTGCTCTACAGAGTGTCGACATATTGCCTTGGCCTGCTCGATTTCCAATCGAGCACATGTGGGACGTAATCGGACAACTACTCCAGCGTCATCCACAAAGAGCATTAACACTCCCTGTATTGACCGACCAAGTGCAACAGCCCACTAGCTGACAACCGGGACTTATACAACACAATACATGCACGTTTGCATACTTGCATTCAACATTATGGCTGTTACAGCGGTTATTAATGTACAGAATTTTACATTTGCGATGGCTTACCTCGTGCTTACATTAACCTGTGATCTTGCACTGTTAATAACTTAAATATGTTACCTAGACAAATGTATTCCCAATATTCCACTACCCTACATTAATTATTTTTTGGTGCTCGGACTTTTTTCTGTCAGTGAACATCAATACTCAGTTTCTACTGTTCACCACTTCCGATTTCAGGAGGAATCTTGTAAGACATTGTCTTTTTTATATTTCTATTTATTGTATGATTTCACAAAAGTACCGCCACCTCATGGTTGAACTTCCTAGGTGGAAAGGGTGAAGGGGTAATTTTTTTCTTATTTCCACGTGAGAGGGTATTGCGCGCTAGGTCCTTCGACCCTCCTAAGGTGTTGGTTACTTTATTACATTTAATTCACTGACACATACTGTTCCAATTGACTTTATATTTCTGTCACACAACGTTACAACGATTTTCTCATTTTTTGTTTGTAAACATAGATTACTTTGATGTGTCATTGGGGTGCCTCGATAATGGCGCGGGAACTCTGATGCGATGCCACCTCTCAAGGGCTACAGACCCCATATAATCAAGACACCTCGTAGTGGGCCCTAGTGCTTCAGTGATAGCTAGCTGTTTTTGTGTCGATGGTACGCTTAACTCCCTGATAGTCTCCAAGTGCAGTTCCTGATGGGGATCCCTAATCCTTGCCCATCTAGGTGCCCCAAGGATTAACTGTAGATGTCGGTTTTGTACGGTTTGCAGCGGTCTGAGATTGCTGTTACAGGTGATACCCAGGAGGAGCATCAATATAAGATTGACAGCAGGACCATTGCTTGGTAGATGCGTAGTTTAATCCTCTCGTTCAGCTGTTGAATCAACCGCAGTGGATATAATTGGTAAAACTGGTGCATAGTGCTGTTGCGTTTTCCCTGAACATGGTCCCTGAAGAGGAGTTTCCAGTCCAACGTCACTCCCAGATATTTCACCTGATTTGTCCAAGGGAGTGGGATGTTGTGCAGAGCGAGACGGTCTCTGAGTTCGGACTGACGGCGAGTAAACATAATGGTGTGCCTCTTCTCCGTATTCAGCGTTATGCGGTTTGCTGCTGTCCACAAATGAATATGTGTAAGCTGACGTTGGAGGCATCGTATCGCTGCATCGACTCTGGCTGCTGGTAAGGATCGCTGTATCGTCTGCGAATTGAGTAAGGACGACTTTTGGAAGTAACGGCAGGAGATTCACGTACAAGACGAAGAGAATGAGGGGCAGAACAGAGCCTAGGAGGATACTCTCTGGCAGTTGTTGAATACTGTACCGCTCACCATCAATTCGATCAATTCGAACAAATCAGCACCCGTCTTGAAGATAGCTGTCAATAATCTTTGTGCAGTAGTCTGTATGGTTGGGACGTCATGCAGTTTGGCGAGCAGCTTATTTTTCCATATTCAACCACATGCCTTTCTAACATCGAGAAAGGCCGCCACTACAGAGTTCCCATGGTTCATATTATATGCTACATACTCCATAACCTGGAGGAGCTGGAGTTCGACCGACAGGAGTGGCTGGGAGGCGGAGTGCTTTGGGCGTATTTTCAATACTGCAGTGCACAGGTAAATTTTTGTGTGTATCTTCAAGTATTGCACATAAACTACTCCCGATGTCAACTTTAAACTGAAAGATACGTACTTCCCACTCTATTCACTTGCATATTATCAACCGTAAAACACATAGCCACAGTAGTTATCAATAACTACATGGCAAAAAAATGTGGGGTATGGGATGGCTGTAAGAAAAGGAGAATGGACTTTTCATCAGTAATTCACAGTGTATTTCAAATTTTATTCATAATCCTTTTTTGATCGCATAATGACTTCAGTGACATATGTCCAAATACTCAGTGTGCCCATTTGTTATCACTTATGGCTATTTTAAGCTGTGACTTCAAGAGTTGTCTTGAATCTTCACGATTCTCTTTCCTAGATTTGGTTGGATATGTTCGGCACCCAGTAAGCAGAGCGAGATGTGCCTTTGGAAAATCCTGAGCATTATTAAACCTTCTTACTGATACTAATTACTTGCAAAATATTTCCAGTAATGAAAGCATTTGAGTGGGGGAGCTCTTCACACCTGCAAAAAACAATCTCACTTAGCTGATTCATAATCTTAAAAACTAACCTTTTTTCAGGCGACGACGGTCCAAAGGTGGACTTGCAACTTCTCCGTTTCCAGTTTGAATAAGATTTGAATTATCTCTGCATATCGAGTACCTGAAAATGTAGGTCAGACACCTGTGGATATAACAACGCGATGAAAATCCTTATTCTAAACACTATCTCTTTTTGTACTGTGTAGAAATTTAAGTTATGATTCTCAACAACACACTATTAATAATTTCACAGTTGTTTCATTATTATAAAAAATTAAGCCACACTGTTTTGTTGAGATGAAATTTTCTCTCTACACATGAGAATCCATTTATAATGTAACTTTGGTTTATCATGTAACAACTGAGAAAGAACAGTTGCAAATATTCAACAATATCATGTCAGATAACCTCTAGTCAGTTGGGTTACTAAAAACGCTAACCTCTCCAGGAGACGACATATCACTTCCGCTGCATGACGCCGTTCACCTAGCCAGATACACCAGTTAACACATAGAGTTCTCAGTGCCTGTTAGTTGTTACTTGTGGTTAATCACAGTGTAATAGCTACAGTGGCAAATAACATAAGACAAATTTTAACGTTGGTGGAGTGTAGAGGGATTCAGGTTGTGAATTCATAAAATGTGATTTTAAACTGTGACAAATCACAATTAAAATACCTGTCACCGACAAGCAGTTTTCACAGTTTCTAATATTAGCCTGTTTCCAAGAAGTCCAATATTTTTACATATACTGGCCGATGCAGATCATCGTGATCAGAGTTCTTGAAAAAGTTTGTAGTTAATTGTTCTGATCCCAGTGTCTATGATCTAAGTTATATAGTACACGTTATAGAAAGATACTCGTGTTGTTGAGTATGAAACATATTCATTACAATGGATTACGTCTTATGCTTAATTTACAATAACTTTGATAACAGTCTACTCATTTTACTTTAGCGATGACTAGTCTTTTCATGTTTCTTCCAGAAATTTGCACAATACAAAATAAAATTAAGTTCTGAGTCGCTCTCCTCTCGAACGGCGTGGCGTGTAACTAAGACCCTGTTGCTTTCCGACAGAGACGGGTTGCAGCAGGTAAGCCTGCCTGTCGCTTATTATGTCTCAGGCGCGCTCTGACGTCTATTGTAGTCCGACGAAAATACCGGATAGTGTTTTCTGCTAAAGTAATTAACAAGCACTAGTGCGAGTTCCCATACTGCCTTTTCTGCTGCGCGGCTTAAAGGCCCCGTGGATCATTAACCAAATATTCTTTTTTCGTCGTTTAATTTAGTCATGAGAGCAAGACGTGTCTGACAAGGTGACCTTACCGATTGGCTCTCTTCAATCTTCCTCATACTTGTAGGACTTTAAAGCCAATGCCCCAACATCAGACAGTCTCTAAATAACTAACCCAGTAATCTAAATTTGAATAAAAATAATAGCAACTGAAGTTTTGAGGTTAATATTTGCAGAACTATTGAAAAGAGTATAATCTACCAAATTTCAGTAATTTCCTTTTCTTAAATTATACTGATTAAGTTTTTTCATTATTGTAATAATCTTGACTGTAGTACCCCAGCACTACAGCACTATTTCATAGCTTATTTGTAGGTATTAATATTTCAGTGAAGTAATTTTCAGAATAATATCTGGAAATTTAAAAAGACTCGAATGATAAGAAAATAGTCACAGCTGTTGTTTCAGGTGCACTTATTAAGGCACAACAGATTTCATTGCATACTAGGGTCTCAAGTGAGAAAGTGGTTGAAATCTGCTGGTGTCGTCAATTTAAAATTCTTAATCACACAATAAAACGTTGAGAGGTAAGTTAGATGTTGGAATATTACATTCCACTTGATTGAATGTGTTCGGTATACGCACAGCCAGCAATACGTGATGGACACAGGGTAACACGTAGCGCGATACTGGGCTGGCAGGCAGGGCCGCACGTGAAATAACAGCTGCGGTGGTTGTCTTAACGTTCATTTTAATCGCCTGTGGAAGCACAACATGATAAAAATCATTTAAAAGATTGTTTGTTGGAACTCACGACGGCTAGAGTTGCAGTGAGGTCACGCAACTCCGTTATTACCGCATTCTGGACAGCAGTCAGTCATTCATTTATCATGCTTTTTTATCGAGAACCGAACTTCCGTCTATGTGTCGAACCTTATCCATTATTATCTTTGTCCGTTTTATGTTGTCTTTACGTCGTATATCTGTTGCATAACGAAATTATACCTGCATGTTACGAAAATAAGCACAGAGTATTTTCATGGCAACCTCCTCTAAGGAAGTAGAAGAAGAGGAAGACCATAGAAATTGTGGGTAAGTGGTATCCAAGAAAGTCTGAAGAGAAACGATTGGTTGCTGACGCAACTACATAGAGCTGAATATGATCCATGGTGATTGAAATTTGTGATACTGCATAAAAATGTGCAACTGGGACCGAAAATAAACGATGTATTAAAATTGTTTTAATTATATGTTTCTATTGTGTAACTTGATGCTTTATCTTCTTCGCCCTAAAATGTTGCCTGGTGACATGCACCATTACTGAAAAACTTGTGATAACGTCAGGTGATGAAACTTCTGTGTTTGTACCACTAGTAACTTAGCCTCCAGTGGGCCTTGGGTGTAAATGCCAATATCTTTACGTATTCTGTTAAACCAGTAAACCCTCGGTTCTTTAAGAAATCGAATACCCATGTATAAAACAGCTTCAAACGCCTTATTACTTTGCAAATGAGTTACTGCTTTAAATACTTGACTTTAAGCATTTAAGCGAGAAAAAGTGAAGGAAAGGCATGAAATTATGCGTAAAGTTTGTTGGAAGTCACTAAGTGCACTTATTGTGAAACAATGGATGAATATGGTGTTGTTAATTTGCGTACTATATTAAGAAAAAGCTAGTTTTCCAAACATCTCAATGTTTACGATCCTTGTATCTCTGAACTATGTTTCGTACAACGACATCATTCTGCAGGTACATTCAGTGGCACATGTGGATATTGTCTGCAAACTGTTTTTCGAATAGAGTCACTAGTAAAGAAACAAGAAATACTGAAGTTTGTAAGAAGAGCAAAAATGTAGTAAGCGACAAACTTTTTCCTTTCATCATTTTGTGGGGCGTGTCATCGAGAAGAAGTTTCGCAAAGGTTTTTAATCATGTCTAAAGTTTATTGGGAGTCCCTACGTGTTCTCGTTCTCAAATACTGGATGAATGAAGTCCGAGTATTAGCGCGCCGTCGGTTGCGCAGCCTAAAGATAAACGCGTAGTTTCTAACTAGTACTTGTATTACTATGTTAAACATTTAACGTAAGATTATGTTAAAAGTTTAACACAATAATACAATTATTACAGGTAGAAACTGTGTGTAAACTGTATACAGACCTTGGTAATATCCTATCAAGTGATGGAAGATGTGACAGTGATATCCAACAACGGATCAGGCAGGGAAGGGAGGCTATCCAAAAATAAAATCCTGTACTTTGGTTCTCAAAAATGAGTTTAAAGGTTAAAATGCGTTTATACAGTATCATGGGAGTGAAGCTAGGAACTAACGGAATAGGGCTTTAGAAATAGATCACTTTAGAAGAGCACACAGAATTTACCTTCTCGACAACATAATAAATGAAGAAATAAGAGAAAGGACACAGACTTATTATAGTGTTGCGGATAGAATAAAGACAGTCACGACGCTTTCGGCATGTCTAAAGATTGGATGAAAACAGATGGTCCAAGAGAGTACTTTCATGTCAGCGTCCTGGAAGAACAAGACGAGGAAGACCACGGAAAGCGTGGTTAAGTGGTATCCAAGAAGGGATGGAGAGAAGAGGAATAGAAGAGGATGAGGAAGAATGGTGACGTCGAGGCGTCTGCCGACCGAGATGCGGGATGCGGTGATAGCTGTAGGACCCCCGCAAAAAGACGATTATACCTCTTAATGAGTAGGTTATAAGGCATTATAAATTTTGAAATTCGGTTAATAATTACGAGAAATATTGAAAATCAAATTTTTTTGCCCTGGAAATCCTTAAATAGTTCAGGGACAGTCGTTTAGTAATAAAGATGTTACAGTGAACTGAAGCGTGGAAATAGTATTGCGGTACTTTAAAACTGAATATAAATAGTCAGAACCGCAATAAACTTTTTTTATTCTATAAGGTTACCGGTTTCGGTCTGTTTCAGACCATCTTCAGACCCACATTATGATGTAGGTGGTGGCTGTGAACGGAGCAGGTGCTAAACCTCCACGAACACTAATTGCAGTTAGACCGCAACCGGTAACCTTATATAATAAAAAAAAGTTTATTGCGGTCGTGACTGTTTATATTCAGTTTTAAATAATAAATAAACCGATGTACTCCAGAGAGACATGTTCTCAAAAATTATTGTGGAACTTAATTCCAGAGTTCACAATCATATTTTAGGTGTCAGTGTATTTTTGACTTCGAAATACTGTCAGTCATACGCATTACATATTTTTAAGGCTGTGTACGTACATGTGAAATGATAGGTACAGTCCTGTACATAAACACTTTTTCGCGTATTTTATTGATAATACAGGTCGTTCAGATAATGGCCGAGATGGTGGCTACATACTCATTGGCCAATTCCATTTTAATGGCTAGTAAAACAATGGAGTTGCAATTGGGAGATCTAAATATGGGTGTTGGCTCTCTGATTGGTCCAATTCCAGGAAAAGACGCTTGGCATTGGGAGGTCCTAGAAAGGGAGCGTGGCTTGTGACATCATGGGTACTGTACTGATCAGCTGAAGTGACGTCACAAATGCAAACAAAGTGCACCAGCTTCGCCGTAGCCATTCTACTCTCATAGGTGCCCCAAAGGGAATACAACATAAATATACGCTGCCCTTTTCGTGGAAACTCTGATGTTCCAAATAGTTTGCAACCACCTCCTCGAGAATCCCGGTGACCATAACGAATAACAATACAAAACCCCAATCATTGTACTGCATGAAGAACGTGGTCAAAAAAAACCTGGAATGGAACTTAGACAATTGGCGCTGGGTTATCTTCGCTGACGAGTACAGGATCTGTCTTTACGCCTGATGTCGTCGTAGACGAGCCTGAAGGTGGTATGGCAGTAATGCAGTCCCTTGAATTCCAACAAAGAGGTGATTCTTATATGAAGCCTCTTGCTGGCGTTTCTGCTTCCAGCACAACGCCCGCGACCAGTAGGTAGTCTGCTGTGGTACTGCAGGTGTTCCTCCATAAACAGTCATGCTCCGACCATGTCAAGTACTCCGCTTGTTTTCGAAACATTACTGCTGACGAACAATAACACATCTCTTGACAGAGTAACTTCTAGCAGGTAACACTAGCGACGTCACCTTCGCCCGAAGCAGTGCACGCATCGGCGACAGCGGCGCTGCACTCGCAGGGACTTGCATCCACCAAGTCCCATGTTCGCCCCGTGAGGTGTGATTTCGTTTCGCCTGATGCTTACTTAAGGCGGTACTCGATCGCTGGTTTCAGCATACGCTCAGGCTTTGGACTTTCACGCGGCCACTCAACAGTCCAACATTTGGAGATCTCGGCGAGACCAGCACCGGTAAACGCATCTACGTCACACGCCAGTGTCGCTCCAGCAGACTCGAGGGATGACTCTAAGCAGCCACACCGAGCCACATCGAGCCATACCGAGCCATAGCAAGCCATCTCCCTTGAAGCCTTCAAATGGGTCAAATGACTTTTAGCACTATGGGACTTGAATTCTGAGGTCATCAGTCCCCTAGAACTTAGAACTAATTAAACCTAACTAACCTACTTCAACATAACTAACCTAAGGACATCACACACATCCATGCCCGAGGCAGGCTTCGAACCTGCGACCCTAGCGGCCGCGCGGTTCCAGACTGTAGCTCCTTGGAGCCTTCGCCTCCTCTGACGCTGGCATTCCTGGGTCTCGGTGCCACTGAATTAGTAGTGCTTCTGTGGAACTTAACCTGCGTACTTGTAGCTAGTAGTGATCGCTTCTACCAATATCACTACGGACACTGATTTTGTCATACGTTCTTCCATTCGTGTTGCTCAGACTTTACCTTATGTTGAACTCTGCTTTTGCGTGTTATGCAAATAAAAGTATATATAGATGCTACGTACAAATCATCACTCATAATCAGTTGTCTGCGTGCAGACACTAGAACACAAAACTGAGTCAGTCATGATTTCGGCCGGAATCACGTACAGATGTCGGTCGCCTCTCATCGATATCGAGGGTATTTGAGAGTTGTGTAGTGTCGGGATAGGATATTTCAACCTATTAACTAACCCCGGAATCAATACTTTGCAAGAATTTCGTCTTTAAAAACGATTTTTAAAGTTACAATCTTGTTCACGTAAAAACATTTATTATATTGGTGACTGGTTACAGACTATTTTCAGACCATCTTCAGACCATTCTCTGAAATACAATTGCGTACAGATTTAGAGGAAGATTCACTGACAGCAGTTACAAGTTAAGAAATATAAATGTAAGAAGTAAAATAAAATATACCCAATGGCGGCAGGCAGAGGTGCTGAACGAAGCAAGTACCGTCCGTTGCTGGATAGCGTGGAGAGTCTATGGGCTATGTATGAGAGGCTCTGCCCACCGCCTTCTGCATGGCGTCAATAGCAACCAATGAGATGCACAGCACGTTCCAAAAGCAAATGCCATACAACGTAGTAGCATCAAATGAAATACAAACTGAGAAATTTTAAGGTAAATGGCAAAAAATTAACTGCTAGAGAAAGCAGTTTATCACAACACATTACGTAAAATTACCGGTACTGAACTAACAGCTATCAGTTCGAAAACTAAAACTTACCTTTATGGGTCGTTCGTGAGGTCTGCATCGGTACATCGAGTATAGCCACAGCAAAGGTGAACTAAGGAGAAGCCGGTGGTTACTAAGGAATCAGTGTGCAGAGTATCGACATGATCCGTCTGATGCAACCAGACGAGAGTACTAGAGATGTAACATCCACTGGCCGCTCTCACGTGTTGTCACAGAGCGACAGACACGACGATCTATTAATATGTCGGGTAGGCGATGTATACAAGATGATAAATCGTCATCAAATCAACATAAAACGTGGCCGCAGCGACAGCAATGTTGCGTAGCGTTTTCAGTGACGACCAGTAAAGGTAGTAGGGCCCCCCGGAGAGAAAAATGTTTTAGATAGTTGCTGAATGGTGTTGCTCACATAATAATAGACCTAAAACTTAGTATACATAGGTATAAAATACCGTAAAACCGTTGTTGACAGAAATTGGATGAAAGGTCGATTATATCTCTTTGACAGTAAACTGTGTGGTCATTAGCAGTCAAATGTAAAACCACAATAGTCTAACTACAGAAACATCAAATTTTCTTACGTTTATTTGTTTTAACTTGTAACTCTTGTCGTTAAATGTCCCTCTATGTCTGTAAACGTGTATATTTTTCATAGAATGGTCTGAAGATGGCGCGGGATTAGCCGAGCGGTCTAAGGCGCTGCAGTCATGGACTCTGTGGCTGGTCCCGGCGGAGGTTCGAGTCCTCCCTCGGGCATGGATGTGTGTGTTTGTCCTTAGGATAATTTAGGTTAAGTAGTGTGTAAGCTTAGGGACTGATGACCTTAGCAGTTAAGTCCCATAAGATTTCACACACATTTTTGATCTGAAGATGGTCTATAAATAGACTGAAACCGGTCACCATTGTTATAAATTTTTTTATGAAATCAAGATTGTTTTAATTTTTAACTTTAAAAATTTGCACTTAGATCTCTGTTCTTCCAATAATGTTTATAAAAATTCCAATACGATATTTCACAAGTATACTGCGTCTGCAGAAGGCGTGAATCAACCAATTGAAGCAGTCTGCACTGTCTTCTGCTATCAAACCAAATGAGCATGCTTGGGAGCAGTTGAAAAAATTGGAAGGGGCAGGCTTGAGCGGCCATGTCTCGACCTTTGTGCCATCGAGAATGTAAGCACGTTACAATGACAGTATGACCAACACAGTATTGAATGATACCCAGTAACAGAGTTTGATTCCACATATCTGCCACTTTGAACAAATTGCCTTGTTTCTCATTGTTCTTTTTTTATTTCACAGTCAAGTTCGTTTTTTTTCCGGTAGTCTGTGTGACATACTACGGGACTCCAAAACGTTTGTTACACTTTATTATGAGAAGCCAAGCAACTTTTATTGAATGGTGCACTACTCTCCAAAGTGACACATTCGTTCCCGTCATAAAATAAGCTAGATCTAATAAAGGTAGACACTGAATATACTTTGGCTAAAGAAACTGCTGAAAAACACTTAGTTGCTCATACACTAGTGAATGGAACAAGATTTCAGAATAACACTGTAGACTCTAAGGATTTTTACACCCTCAAGACCTTTAAAAGTAAATTGTATCAGAAAAATATCATTGTCAGATAAACAGATAAAAATAACACTATTGTACTTTTGACCATGCGTAGTTATTTTAAAAAGTTAATGATTTACTGAGTCCTGCGTGCCTCCAAGTCTTATCTATAGACCCTTCTATGCCATTCAAAGTTTAAATTAAATGTATAACTAATTCTTGCGAAAGTGTAGTTTCTGATTTTGACATCAATCTAATAACTAACTTGAATGCAGTGCGTCCTAGGCTGTAAATGCTTCCTAAACTATACATACAAGTTGTACCCATCCATCCATTCACTGCTCCTTCTTCCGATCTGGTTACTCAATTGGAAGCTTTAAATAATACAAATCAAAACATGCTGTTTCAAACTGAATGGTCATTGTAAACAAGATAAAACTTCGACCTTTACCACATGGTACTCAATTAGTATCCTTTGACGTCTGCAGTTTGTTTTCCAACATACCAGTAACGGAATGTGTTTATATTCTGATATAATTGATGTGTTGGTTTTATGTCAACCCAATGGAAATTAATGACATTCTGACAATGGACATGAACGCAGCTGGAGATTGCAGAATTATGACTCCATATTTGCTGAGCATGCACTGAGGGGAGCCACCTTTTTCTACGTATCTTGGGGGCCACGACTATCATCCACAGTCCCGTCTCCTCCACTCAGGAAACAAAGGCCAAAAGTTGAGCCTGTTGAAGCCCTGGAAATCAACATACATCTGGCCCTCTGTGCTGATCCAATATTAGATGACCAAACTAACCTCGGTACTTCATCTTCCAAACTGCACTTAACCCTCACAGTTATCCAAAGATTCCCACACTGTCTGTTCCTTTCTATTCCTTCATTTTCCTGTGCTTATTTACTTCAATCTCTGTGACTGGCTATGCACTCCAAACATTCTATTGTTACAGTTGTCAATTCTATCTTTTATTCCGTTTCTGTATCACTTTCCATATGTAATACCTCTTCATGCTATTCATTAGTGCTCTTTCTTATTCTTTTGGAATCGTTAATTAATATAAATTGTTGTATAGCCACTTCTTTTCGAGTTTAGTATTATTGTTTTCCTGCTTTGCTCCCTATGTATTTATTTACTATTCAAATTTTAATTTTTTTAATTGGATTAACACTGCACTTTCAGAGATGACATTTACTCCATGTTTGTGACTCACTCTAGACGAGTAATTTCTTTTCCAATGTTGTTTACTAATATTATAACTTCTGTGACGACAATGGTAAACTAAGGACTGACTATGGCCTTCTAAGCCGAAAACCTGTTATCGACATAAGTTAATCCTGTAAAATATACACAATATCATGGGTTTCATTTATACATTTATTACTGTCGTTATCAACTTGTTTAATCTACGAGGGCGTGCTGAAAAGTAATTCCCCCGAAATTTTTAGGTGAAAATTATTAAAGCTTCTAAAATAAAACAAACTTTACTAACATTCTACACCTTTATTCTCTATGTTTACATATTGACAAAGGGTGGGTATGCTGGTAGTTGGGAGCTCCAACGTTAGGCGCGTAATGTGGACCCGTAGTAACATCGCTGCCAAAAAGGGGAAGGAAGACAGTGTGCACTCAGCGTGCATACCGGGAGGAGTCATTCCGGATGTGGAAAGGGTGCTTTCGGATGCCATGAAGAGTACAGTGTGCAGTCAGCTGCAGGTGGTGGCTCATGTCGGTACCAATGACGTGTGTCGCTTTGGATCGGAGGAGATTCTTTCTGGTTTCGGGCGGCTAGCAGAAATGGTAAAGACTGTCAATCTTGCTTGCGAGATTAAGGCAGAGCTCACCATCTGCAGCATCCTCGACAGAACCCACTGTGGTCCTTTGGTGCAAAGCCGATTGGAGGGTCTGAATGAGAGGCTCAGGCGGTTCTGTGACCGTGTAGCCTGCAGATTCCTTGACTTGCGCCATCGGGTGGTGGGTTTCCGGGTTCCGCTTAGTAGGTCAGGAGTCCACTACACACGGGAAACGGCTACACGGGTAGCGGGGGCTGTGTGGAAGGGACTTGGCGGTTGTTTAGGTTAGAGGGTCTCAGGAAACCACAGAAAGGGTGTCCGTCTAAAAGGGGCAGGTAAAACATAGTAAGGTAGTTGTAGCAACAATCGGTATTGTAGTTGTAAATTGTCCCAGCTGTGTTGGGAAAGAACCAGAGCTCTAAGCCCTTATACAAAGCGCTGAAGCTCAAATAGTTATAGGTGCGGGAAGCTGGCTAAAGCCGAAAATAAACTCAGACGTAATATTTTCAAATATTTTCAACAGTGTTCAGAAAGGATAGATTAAATACAGTTGGTGGTGGAGTATTTTTTGCTGACGGAAGTAGTTCACCTTGTGCTGAAATTGAAGTAGACAGTTCTTGCGAAATAGTGTAGGTATATGTTATACTTGACAGTCGGTCTAAACCAGTAACTGGATCGTTTTACCGACCCCCCGATTCAGAAGATATAGTTTCTGAACAGTTCAAAGAAAACTTGAGTCTCATTACTAGCCGCGTAGTCTAGGGCATTTTGTCATGGTCCGTGCCCCCCCCCCCCCCCCCCCCAGCTCCCCCGTCGGAGTTCCAGTCCTCCATCGGGCATGAGTATGTGTGTGTCGTCGTTAGTGTAAGTTAGTTTAAGTTAGATTAAGTAGTGTGTAAGCTTAGGGTCCGATGACTTCAGCAGTGTGGCCCATAAGACCTTACCACAAATTTCCAAATTCTCATTTCTAATAGGTATCCCACCCATACAATTATAGTCGGTGGTGACTTCAATCTACCCTCGATATGCTGGAAAAAACTATATATTTAAAGCCGGCAGGAGGCATAAAACGCCATCCGAAATTCTACAGAATGCTTTCTTAGAAAGTTGTTTTGAGCCATTAGTTCATGAGCCCACTCGAAGCGTAAATGGTTGCGAAAGCATACTTGACCTCTTAGCAACAAATAATCCTGGACAAATAGTGAGTATCGTGACGAATACAGTATTAACGACCACAAGGCAGTTGCTGCTAGACTGAGTACCGTAACACCCACAACCTGCATCGCGGCGTAGCCTGCAGTCCAGGTTTCGAGAGGGTGCGTTTCTGGATGCGGTATTGAATATATTGCTTTCTCCTAGTTATACCTCCCGAGGAGATCACGATTGTAAAATTAGAGAGATTCGAGCGAGCACGGAGGCTTTCCGGCAGTCGTTCTTCCCGCGAACCACACGCGATTCGAACTGGAAAGCGAGGTAATGACAGTGGCACGTAAAGTGCCCTCCGCCACACACCGTAGGGTGGCTTGCGGAGTATAAATGTAGATGTAGATGTAAAGAAACACAAAGTACATCTATTTAAAAAAGCTGATAAAAATTCTCTTAACGCCTTTTTATGAGACAGTCTCCACTCCTTCCGATCTGATCATTTAAGCGTAGAAAAAATGTGGGATGTTTTCAGAGAGATATTATCGACGGCACTTGAGAGATACATCTCACATACATTAATAAGTGATGGTACTGATACCCCATGGTACACAAAACGGATCATACCGCTGTTGCAGAAGCAACGAAAAAAGAATGCCAAATTTAAAAGAACGCAAAATCCCAAGATTGGCAAAGTTTTGCAGAAATTCAAAATATAACGCGTGATTCAATGCGAGATGCTTCTTATAATTTCCACAACGAAACTCTGTCTCGGAATCTGACAGAAAACCCAAAGAGATTCTCGTCATACATAAAGCACGACAGTGGCAAGACGCAATCAATACCTTCACTGCGCGATAACAACGGTAAAGTCACTGATGACAGTTCCACTAAAGGAGAGTTATGAATCACGGTTTTCCGAAACTCTTTTACAAAAGAAGAAGAAGTAAATATTCCTGAATTTCAATCAAGAACAACTACCAAGATTGGAAACATAGAAATAGATATCCTCGGTGTAACAAAGCAGGCCGGCCGGGGTGGCCGAGCGGTTCTAGGCGCTACAGTCTGGAACCGCGCGACCGCTACGGTCGCAGGTTCGAATCCTGCCTCGGGTATGGATGTGTGTGATGTCCTTAGGTTAGTTAGGTTTAAGTAGTTCTAAGTTCTAGGGGACTGATGACCTCGGATGTTAAGTCCCATAGTGCTCAGAGCCATTTGAACCTTTTTTTTTTTTTTTTTTTTGTAAAAAGCAGCTTAAATCACTTAATAAAGGCAAGGCCTCCAGTCCAGATTGTATACCAGTCAGGTTCCTTTCAGAGTATGCTAATACAATAGCTCCATATTCAGCAATTATATGCAACCGCTCGCTCATAGAAAGATGGTACCTAAAGACTGGAAAAAAGTCACACCAATACCCAAAAAGGGAATTAGGAGTAATCCGCTGAATTACAGGCCCATATCACTAACGTCGATTTGCAGTAGGGTTTTGGAAAGTAAACTATGTTCGAACATTATGAATTACCTCGAAAAAAACGATTTGTTGACGCTCAGTCAGCACGGATCAAAACATCGTTCTCATGAAACACAACTAGCTTCTTATACTCATGAAGTAATGAGTGCTATCGGCAGGGGATGTCAAATTGATTCCATATTTTTAGATTTTCTGAAGGCTTTCAACATGGTTCCTCACAGACCGAAAGTGCTCAAGTAAAACAGAAGCAATATTCGGAGTTCCACGAGGAAGTGTTGTAGGCCCTCTATTGTTCCTGATCTATAATAACGACATGGGAGACAATCTGAGTAGCCCTCTTAGATTGTTTTCAGATGATGCTGTCATTTACCGTCTTGTAATGTCATCAGATGACCAAAACGAACAGCAAAATGATTTAAATAAGAAGTCTGTATGGTGCGCAATCGACCCTGAATAAAGAAAAGTGTGAAGTTATTCACATGAGTACTAAAAGAAATCCGCACAATTTCGATTACTCGATAAGTCACACAAATATGAAGGCTGTAAATTCAACTAAATACTTAGGGATTATAATTACAAATAACCTAAATTGGAGCGATCACATCGATAAATTTGTGGGTAGCGCAAACCAAAGACTGCGATTCATTGGCAGAACACTTAGAAGGTGCAACACGGTTACTAAAGAGACGGCTTACACCACCCTTGTCCGCTCTATCCTGGAGTATTGCTGTGCTGTATGGTATCCGCATCAGGTGGGACTGACAGATGACATCGGAAAAGTACAAAGAAGTGCAGCTCATTTTGTATTATCGCGAAATAGGGAAGATAGCGCCACACACATGATACGTGAATTGGAGTGGCAATCATTAAAACAAAGGCGTTTTTCGTTGCGACAGGATCTCCTCACGAAATTTCAGTCACTCATTTTCTCCTCCGATTGCGAAAACATTCTGTTGGCACCCACTTAAATAGGGTGAAATGATCATCACGATACAATAAGAGAAATCAGGGCTTGCAGAGAAAAATATAAGTGCTCGTTTTTCCCGCACGCCGTTCGAGAATGGAACGGTAGAGAGACAGCTTGAAGGTGGTTCATTGAACCCTCTGCCAGGCACTTTATTGTGAATAGCAGAGTAATCACGTAGATGTAGGTTTATTTATCATCATAGTCAACGTGGGGACAAACACATTGCTCCCAAGGAGAGACCAGTTTCTTGATACCGTCGTTGCAGAATGTCTGGCTTTGGTGACGGAGCCATAACCTCACCTCTGCTTGTACCGCTTAATCACTATCAAAATGATGTCCTCAAATGTGTTCTTTGCGTTTTGGAAACACATGAAATCGGATGGGGCCAACTCGGGACTGTATGGGGGATGATGGATAGTTGCAGATGTCGCAGCGCTCTTGTGCGGTCTCGCATTGTCATGCTGAAGGAGAAGGTGGTCTAAGTGTGGACGAACTCTTAGAATACGAAACTATTACAGTGCACAGTTCCTCACACACCGAATTAGTTACGTTACACACCGCCATATTACACCCTGCAGTTCGGAGTCCTCTAGTGGCAGAGGGTTTCAAATTGTGTCAGCAAAGCGGGAAAGTCGATCGAGTAGTATGCATGACATGTAAGACCTCAGCCGATATTAACAACAGAATAAAGAACTCGGAAGCATTATTTTTCATCACGATCTCTTAGCATAAAGGTGTATTTCAACAGCAGGGTGATAGGTTGGAAGGTTTCTTGACCTTTTTTCTTGGCGGAAGGAAAAGTGATAGAAAAAAGTACCTGGGATAGTTATTTAGCATATATCTAAGCGCATCACAAAAAAAATTTTGTCGGGAAATATTACAAAATGGCGACACTGCAACAGTTTTCTCGAGGCATGTTGAACCTGAGGGGATCTGTGGCGCGCATTAAAACTGGTGCGAATTTGAATCTGCAAAAACAAAAGAAATCTACGTAATGTACATGAGTGTACCTAATAAACCACGTAGGGTACTTAAGAAATATTGATTTTTATGTAACTGCCGAGGGTTTGGATGAAGTTCAGTTATTTGTTAATAAATATTATTATAGTAAGTAATCGAAGATCCCGTAAATGATTCACTTTGAAATATTACTTCAAAGTTGTGGGTAAATTTTAAAAGAAAAAGACTGAAAATTGTTCAAGTTATGCTTAGATTAGATTAGAGATTAGATTACATTAGTACTTGTTCCATAGATCATGAATACGACACTTTGTAATGATGTGGAACGTGTCAGGTTAGTAAAAGGTGTCTATACAAGATATTTCATTTTATAAAATCATATTCCGAGAAAAACGCGTTTGAAGTTTTGAAATGTATTATAGACAAGAGCAAATAAAAAAATATACTTTTAGAAAATTTTTACCATTAATCTGCTATCCCAGGACTGGCCTTTCGTTCTGTTGCCGTTCCTATTGAAATCACATCAACTAGTTTAAATCATAACACTAGTTTATCAAAGGACGATTGAAATATCGGCCGTGGCAACTGCTTGAACGCACACAACTTTTCAATTCCATTTCTTCCTACCCCAAGCAGGCACGTTGCTAGGATGACTCGACGGTTAATTTCATATGCGTTCCGTATAAATGTACTACTTCACATAACAACTTCTGGGCAGTTTGGACAAACTATAATTACTGTGAAGCCTAAGCTTGGAGTACTTCGTTCTTGCATCGTGGTGTCTGCATTACCCATTTTACATTTCAAATGTTGAGAAATAATAAAAAAAACAGCAGAAAAATTTATAATCCTATAGCTCTATCCGCAAATTACATAAAAATGCTGCTCACTGTTTTCAATTTCTTAGCAGCGGTTTTGACTCGCTCCGCGGACTGCTCTCAGCCTCATAGCTATTGGCTCTGAGCACTATGGGACTCAACACCTGAGGCCATCAGTCCCCTAGAACTTAGAACTACTTAGAGCTAACTAACCTAAGGACATCACACACATCCATGCTCGAGACAGGATTCGAACCTGCGACCGTAGAGTTCGCGCGGCTCCAGACTGTAGCTCATAGCTGTTCCTTCGATGCTTTTATGACATGCTCCTTCGACGCCGCATTGGATACGATGTTTTCGTACCTTTTCTGTCCGAGCACACTTTCTTACCTCTCATTCTTAGTTGAAAGACAAAACTTTATACTACAAGATCACAAATGAACTTCCAACAATCAAAACCGAACACTAAAATCAAGATTAGAAGCGAAAGAATTATCTTTTTCGTACACGTACTGATGCTATCTGAGGCTAAGCTAACGTATTATTGTTTTCGAAATGCTTTTTACCATTCCCAGACACATCAGGGAGTATCGAGTTAGCGCAGGTTGGCCGTTTCGGTCCATCTGAGGTGCTAGAGGAGCTCTGAATTCCATAGAACAATTTTTTTTGGCATTAGAGGTATTGCGTCACACTTCAGAAGGTTAAAAGCATATTTTAAGCACAAAAAATATTTTTCAGAATGTTCTGCAGTGGTGTTACCCCTTTAAGATAGCGCCGGTGGATAGTCAGTGATTCTGGGAGCTAGAAGAACTGGAAAACCTCTCATTCGCTGGAAAAAAGTTCGCCAGCAGCTTAAACAGGCCTGCCAACGACTGTCATTGTGAAGACCATTCTTTACTGAAGGGAGTAGGAGTGGACCTCACTGCCAATATTTCGGGGAAAAACGAACAAGAACGCTTTGACTCGAAAATAACCCTTTGCAAAGCCTCACTGGAGAGGTATAGCAAGGTTGGTACTACGCTAATAGAAAGTAAAAGAAAGGATCTGTTTCTCTCACTGGCACATTTGTACTACCTACTCCCACACATTCATACTTGAAGAGATAATTCTTTGATAAGACTTAGACAAGGGGAGGAAGCTCGTTGTTGCACAGGAAAAAATGGTTCAAATGGCTCTGAGCACTATGGGACTTAAAATCTGAGGTCATCAGTCCTCTAGAACTTAGAACTACTTAAACCTGACTAACCTAAAGACATCACACACATCCATGCCCGAGGCAGGATTCGAACCTGCGACCGTAGCGGTCGCGCGGTTCCAGACTGAAGCGCCTCGAACCGCTCGGCCACAACACCCGGCTGCACAGAAAAGATAAATATTGTCGCACCATCAGTATTATCTTTCCAGCTGGGTCCAAAAAAAAAAAACAGAAACAAAACCATCTTTGCAGCACATAAACGCGTTTACAGGACAACACGTACAACAAAAATGAAAGTGGGTTTAGAGAGCCATCATTCAAGGTAGTCCTTCCATTTAATCATACTTTCATTGTACGTGAGTGGGATGTTTTCTATCGTACGAACGTTTAACTAAATTGGTCCGACATGTAGCTAATTATATATCAAAATCAGTGTTTGAGAGTTCAATATTTCATATGCAACCGTGTCCTATTAGTTCATGTTGCCGGCACGCTAAACTGCAACACGGGGAAACATTCTACAACCAAGGCGTAAAGTGTCCATGTCAAAGGCTTCAGCGAATAATGTCAGTTTTCCAAGTCTGAACAGAGCTATGATCACCTCGCAAAAATAACTCTATAAGTCATCTTTTTCGTTCTTACAGTGTGGCACCGTCTGGTGTCTATGTTTACAGAGCCGCTCTGTAAAATCTCTTCACCGTTTGCTCAGCCTCGATGGTCTCTGCTTGTTTTAGCTCGCCCTGCACCGTTAGCGCTTATTTCGAGCCAAGTACACCCTCAGAAGCTACTAACTCATTTCAAACAGAATTATGAAGCATCACACCGAGATTAAATTCAGAGCTCATTTCGGTACATACTGCCATTACGTAGGTAACTGAAACTAAGATTATATTCTTATGTAGACTTAATGCACGATGTATACATAAGGGACGCACAAATATGTTGCCTTCGATTTTGTGTATTATACTCAATTTCCGTTACACTACAATGAAGCACGAACAACCTAGTGATGACAGAACTCGCAGTTAAAATCATTTGAGAAGTAGAAATTTATGTCACACGCGCAATATTGCATGTTATCAGCGTATAATCTATTTACGGAAGCTACATGTTAACAAAGAAATATCGAAGACAGAACACTGCTTACGAAACTTATACACTGTGGTGACAAGATTCATGCGATACTTCGTAATATTGTGTCGGACGTTCTTTTACCCGTTGTAGTGCAGCAACCCGACGTAGCATGGATTCGACATGTCGTTGGAAGTTCCCTACAGAAATACTGAGCCATGCTGCCTGTATAGCCGTACATAATTGCGAAAGTATTGCCGGTGCAAGATTTTGTACACGAACTGACCTCTCAATTGTCTCCCATTAATCTTCCGTGGGATTCATGTCGGTCGATCTTGGTGGTCATATTATTCGCTCGAATTATGCAGAATGTTCTTTATATGGCCTGGTAGTATGACGCATTGTCATCCATACATATTCCGTTGTTGTTTGGGAACATGAAGTCCATGAATGCCTGTAAATGGTCTCCAAGTAGCCGAACATAACCGTTTATAGTCAATGATCGGTTCAGTTGGATCAGATGACCCAGTCCATATCATGAAAACGCAGTCCACAGCATACTGGAGCCACCACCTGCTTGCACACTGCCTTGTTGAGCGCTTGGGTCCATGACTTCGTGGGGGTCTACGTTACACTCGAACATCACCGTCAGCTCTTACTGAAATCTAGATTCATCTGACCAGGCCATGATTTTCCAGTTATTTAGGTTCCAGCCAATATGGTCACGAGCCCAGGAGAGGCGTTGCAGGCGATGTCATGCTGTTAGCAAAGACATTCGGGTCTGTCGTCTGTTGCCATAGCCCATTAAAGACAAATTCCGCCGCAATGTCCTAACGGATACGTTCATCGTACGTTCCACGTTGATCTATGCAGTTATTTCATGCAGTACTGCTTGTCTATTAGAACTGACAACACTACGTATACGCCGCTGCTCTCAGTCGTTAAGTGAAGGCCGTCGCCCACTGCGTTGTCCGTGGTGAGAGGTGAGAGGTATTCTCGGCACACTCTTGACGCTGTGGATCTCAAAATATTGAATTCTCTAACGATTTACGAAACGGAATATCCCATGCGTCTAGCTCCAACTACCAACCCGCGTTCAAAGTCTATTAATTGACGTCGTGTAGCCATAATCACGTCGGAAACCTATCACATGAAACACCTTAGTGAAAATGGCAACTCCACCAATGCACTGTCCTTTTACACCTTGTGTACTCGATACTGCCGCCATATGTATACGTGTATATATCTATCCCATGACTTTTCGTCATAGACTGTTTTGGTCAGTAACAGTAGAAAGCAATCGTGTAGCCGTGATGCGACGTCAAACTGGTTTCTGGTACTGAGTGTTTTCCAAACGTCGTTACTAACGACAATTATGTGAAGTAATTTAACGGCGTTCTTCGTAATCATGTAACGTTTTTACAAAAACTTGTAGATTCCTGGTATTCAATGAATTATCAGAGATGTCTGATATTAACTTGAAAAGTATTCTCTACGTAATGAATTTGTCTAATAATTATCTGTTTTGGAAAAACTACTAGTAAAAATGGTCTAAAACCCCTAAATAATAATAATAATTGTATCAAACTATCACACTCTGCAGCTGCATTTCTTAAACTACGGCTTTTTTCGAAAAAGTGAAGAATTCCATATTGGTTACGCATCGATATGCATACCGCTCATCGGAGCTACGATGGCAAGAACCGTTTGCACGTCCTTCTTAAAAGAAATAAGCATAATCTCCGTAGCTGAAGCGGGGAAGGAAAATAACTACCTGGTCATTAACCGACTAGTAGAAAGCTGATTCCTTTTTTCACTGTGGTTAATTTGCTAGAAGACTTTAATACTACTGCCGGAAATTAATCGACATTGTATCTGCAATAAACTGTTCTATCAGAAAGTACCGTCCATGTCGGAAGTACATAATGAGCAGCCGAGACAGATAGAAGGTGACAGTGTGGTCGAACAAGACTACGTTAGAGCCATAAAGTGAAATTTGTTGAAGAGGCATGAATTCATCTTCAGAGGGTAAAATCAATTCCTCCGACACTATTAAATAATGAACCCACCACAACTGGGCATCAGTGGGTTCATGCTTGTTTGGTATGCTGAAGATCTGAAATCGATTCACATTTTAGGTGACCATTTTTTAACAGACGAGAGAATACTTTCTTCATTTCTGGCAACGCCAAGTGAAAAGTCTAGGCTATAACGTGGTTCGGAATGCAGGCTAAACACGATGTCGCCCCACTATCGACAGAGGCGAAGTCGAACGTCGCGGGAAATACGAACTATGTCACATTAAACGCTGCTTAAACAAGAAATTTCATATTTCTTTTTATTTTCTGAAACAATAGCCAATACTGTCACGAAGCACTTATTTCTTACGTTACATGAAAAGGCTGTAAGAATAATAATTAAAGGTAGTACTCAATGTAAGGAAATAATTTTAAAAAAATTAGTATCCTCACTGTGCCAAGTGAATCCATCTACAAAATCGTTGTGCTTCAGGAAAAATATTAGTAAGAATGTCACAAGTAGTTCTATACATAGCCATGAAACAAAAGCCAATCTGGAACTACATTTGTCAAAGAAAAACAAACACAATACGCAATACTCTGCACAACATTTTGTATCAGTGATTAAAAAACTTTACAATAATTTTTCTTCATGTAATAAATTTATATTGACACCGCAGTAAAATTAGGTTAACAATGGTGATGGGTGGAGACTCAATCAGCTTATGAGACCTTACCACTAACATTAGCTAGCAAAAGCATTTATTTAAAATATACAGGACAGTAACTTCTACAGACAAAGTAATGTCTGCCGATTCACAGCATCCTATAACACACAAACGTACAGCCTTCAACTCCATGGTGCACCACCTGCTATCTTTACCACAAACTAAATTAAAATTTGAAACTTATTCAAAAATAATTAAGTAAATAGTACACAATACGGATATTGTACTACCGTAACCGATAACACACTTAATAGAATGAAGAGACAGAGGACAACACCACATTAATTACCCTCGTCAGAAGGGACTAAAACGCTTATTACAAATTGGCCCTCATGCTATGTGTAGGAGTTCTGCAGACAACAAAGTACCATCCAGGAAATGTACACCAGTTTTTATACCAGGAATGCTGTTGCCCACATTCTGTTCACAGTAAAGACAAGATTCCATCTTTAAAACAAAGTGGAACTGATATGATTTCCTGCGATCTGTGTGATAAATTATGTGTAGTTCACTCTCGTAGAGGTGTAACTATTACACTAACTGAACACGAAAGGAACTGGAGACTGAAAATGAAAAATTCCACATTCACTGAACTTGCTCCGAATTAATGCCCTTCTTATGACATTAAATTTGATTTTCTCCATAGAGGAACTAGTGGTCGAAAACTGACTTACACGAAATTCTGGCTAGCAGTAAACACCAGTCGAAGACTCCTGACTTAATCGTAAATGATTAAATACATACCCATTATTCAGCCTTATTAAAGTAGTAGTAGCCGTTTAATAGTTTTCTCACCATAACATAGTAAGCTTGGTGTAAATAGTACCATTGCTCCTCACACCCACTCCATTGACTCCGTCCTCCCATGTATCCGCTCTTTTTAGGCCTGTTCATCACATCCACCAGTTATTTTGTCCATATAACATAGTAGTCTGTGCCAATTTTCACTTTTGTACCGTTTCTGGCTTGTACATTTTTATACTTTTAAATCTTCAAGTATAAAGTAACATGAGAAAATTTGTTCATAGGTTCTTTTTAAATTTCATTATACTTGGGTTTTTGTATAGATTCCTATTTCTTAAAGGTCACATTTCTTTTAAAACACCATCTTTCTACAGCTATAAACTATCACTGATGTGTGGACTACTCGTTAAATCTAAAGTTGTCTGAGGATGGTCTAGTAAGCCGCAAGTCGGTTCGTTCCGAACTACTGAGTAAATATTATTGTGGGACATTAATACTGTGTGTTTAAGTTTTCATTTTATAATAATTTGCCCAAGGAAATGAAAGCGATAAATAAAATACATTAACGAGGGCGTGCTGAAAAGTAATGCCCCCGAATCTTTTATGCGAAAATTCTTAAAGCGTTTTAAATAAAACAAATCTTATTAACAGACTACGTCTTTAGTCTTCATTTTTACGTATTTATTTCTCATTGCCACAGTACAATTGTCATTGTCATGTTGAAGGAGAGGGTGCTCCATGTATGGACTGTGCACTCGCTTACAGTGTGCACAGTTTCTCACGCACCGACATAGTTACGTTACACACCGCCATGTTAGACGATATAATTCGGAGCCCTCTAGTGGCAGAGAGCTGCAAATATGCCTACATGAAGTATAAATTTGGAGAATGTTAATAACGTTTGTTTTATTTTAAAAACTTCTCAAATTTTCACTTAAAAAATTAGGAGGCATTACTTTCCGTTACGCCATGTTCTTTAAAATTTAAAAAGACAGTTAAAGCGTACCTCTTTAAATACGAGGGTTGAATGAGAAGTAATACCTCCACCTTCGTTATTTGGGTTTAGATGGGATTATTTTAATAAATCAAACGCAGAAATAATCCTTAGAATGTGATCTTTAATTACCAATATTCACTTTTCCACGTAATCAGCAGCCAATTGGATACATTTCTGCCAACGATGAACAAATTTTCTGAAGCCGTCAAGGAAGCAGTCGACACACTGTTTCCGCAACCATAGTCTCACAGTTCTCTCAACGTCTTCATCAGAAGCAAAATGATGTCCCCGCAGACCGTCTTTCATTATCTGGAACAGATTGAAGTCAGTCGGTGCTAAATCTGGACTGTATGGAGGATGCCGTACGGTGGTGAGAGTTAGTCTCTAAAGTTCTGCTGTGGTGGCACGTGAAGTGTGTAGTTTGTCAAGCAAAGCAATAATGTGACTCACACGTTCTTCTGGAATGCCGATTGTGCTTGCAGTTTCTGTCTGAGTGATACGACGATCGTCCTGAATCAATCTGTAATCATTTTGCTTGAGGAACTCAGTGGTTGCTGTCACAGGAAGTCCAACTCTTTATTTGTCACGCAGGTCAGATATTCCCGCCTCAGCATCTTTAAACTTACTTGCCCAACGACGCACAGTACTCTCATCAACACAATCACCCTTAACTGCTTTCATTCTCTGATGAATCTCCTATGGGGCGACACCTTCTGCTGTCAAAAATTCTATGACTACACGTTGCTTAAATCGCATTGACCGACCGTCTGCGCAGGGTTCCATACTTTCCACTGCAACGGCATAACCGTTCATTGCTACGGGTTCCCGCCAACTGGAGCTGTAGAGGAGAGGCTACAGAACAAGCCAGTACCTGCCACATACCAATGCTGCCAACTGTTGAGTTACGAAGGAGGTGGCATTGCTTTTTAGTCAAACCTCGTATTATTACACAGCCGGCCGGGGTGGCCGAGCGGTTCTAGGCGCTACAGTCTGGAACCGCGCGACCGCTACGTCGCAGGTTCGAATCCTGCCTCGGGCATGGATGTGTGTGATGTCCTTAGGTTACTTAGGTTTACGTAGTTCTAAGTTCCAGGGGACTGATGACCTCAGAAGTTAAGTCCCATAGTGCTCAGAGCCATTTGAACCATTTTATTATTACACAGTTAAACATTGCTTAGATAATTCCGAGTTGGGGTTAATAATAGAAACAGATGATTCATAGTTCATAATAATAATGTCTCACCATTTTTTTTAGTTCAACAATTCACTCACCATGAGGCAACGCTGATCTAGTTTTTCAGGCAGAAGGCTGGTTCAAATGGCTCTGAGCACTACGGGACTTAATTTCTGAGGTCATCAGTCCCCCAGAAGTTAGAACTACTTAAACCTAACTAACCTAAGCACATCGCGACCGTAGCGGTCGCGCGGTTCCAGACAGTAGCGCCTAGAGCCGCTCGGCCACCCGGGCCGGCAGGCAGAAGGGAAGACATGGAGATATAACAGAGGCGTGACAAAGTGATGTGGACGTAAAGTCTGCTCTAAGTGTATGGAGTTGTGTGCTGTGAAAAGACTAAATCAATAATGCGTAATTATTTTGTTATTCAGATAATTTATTCATTATGTACAGCTGTGAAACAAATATACGCTACGACTGAGGTAGTGCATTCGTTAAGGCACGAGCTCGAGGTCCGGGAGTTAGAGGCTCATGCTCTGTCCGACAATTCTGATTTAGGTTCCCCGTGGTTTTCCTAAATCACTTCAACCAAATTCCTGGATGGCTGTCCGATCGCTCGTGCGCCGACTGTAACACCACGTTCAAACTCGCTTAATCTTGATAACCTGCCACTATAGCAGCAGTAACCGATCTGATAATTGCGCCAGACACTTGTCTTATATAAGTGGTGCCGATTGCAGCGTCGTATTCTGCCTGTTTACATATCTCTGTAGTAGAATACGTATGTCTATACCAGTTTCTTTGGCACTTCAGTGTATATTCGTGCTTAGTTAACAGGGCAACACATGTTGGGTAGAAAACCTAGCCCAGCACAAAGGTGTTAACCTAGAAATTTTAAGTTCGAACTTGCAGGTGAAAAGTTAGATATTTCACGTCTCTTTGTGCCTAATTAGCTACGACGACAGGTACTGAGCTCTAATGGTTCAAGCTTCACCCACCCTCACCCTATTGCCCCACTTTATCGAGGAAAGCAGGCACTTTCTGTCCGATCTAGAGAAGACGGCAAGGAGACACCACTTCCAAAAACCACTAGCAAAGTCTGGTGTTAGAAAGTGCTCGCAAAATTCTGTTAGCGACTAGTTGACTCTGAGGTTATCATAAAGCGGTTGATGTGGTTAATCGTGGTTTTTCTAACGAGTTAATTCATTAAGTGGCTTATAAAAACTATTCGCCGAGCGAACGATGATTAACACGCAGCTGAAAAACTGGAAAGCGAATGGCGGTAATTTTCCAATCCTTCGGCAGAAGCGCACACACAGCAGGAGTTAGCTGACTCCTTCATCCACGTGAGGGTCAAGTCAGTGGATAGAAAATTTCGTATTATTCGAAATTCTTGCTTTACCTCTTATTCACATTCCATTTTAGTTTGACTAAACATGATGGAGGGACTACAAGCTGGAAGTACGGATATTCGCTCTCTCAGATACTTCAGCGAATCTTAGGGTGACAGCGAGTTGCAAATGTCAGTCATTATGAAAAAATTCTACATTAAGTGTAGGTGATTCTGGAAAGGCGGGAACTGGAGACCGGACGTTTCGCTGGGTATTGAATAGTGTGAGGGTGATCATGTGGTTCTACTCTGATACGCATGCAGGTCTATGAATTTTATATCACATTATTGTGACTCATAACGATTTTTACCTAAGCCACGCATATAATGGGAACTTTCGGTGAAAAACACTTTACTGTATTCTCTTTACAAAACTCTTCCCAATGAAATCTTCGTTTTTCTGAAATATTCATAATACGAAATTCCTCACGGTACTCTTCGCTGCCGTATATTTCTGGGAAGTTCTGGAATACAATATTAATGTGTGAGTAGGGCATGTGTTCTTTTATAATTAGCATGCTTTAAGAATCGAGGCTAAATAAACTGAATTAATCACAGTTAATTTGTTTATTTCAAGGTCTATTATCTTTTCCTTTGTGACCAAAGTATTTTGTGTCTTTCTGTGTTTATGAAAGTTGATTGTTATAGCAGATTTTAAATTCTGCTGTTTCAGTATACCTAGCAACAGCTGAGAACGAACTCCAAAATAGCAACAGAGTAGTACTAGTTTCAATTTAGACTTACCTGTTGCCATGAAATCTATTTCGAATTGTAGTCAGTGGATACACACCTTTGGTTGGAAGAATTTTCTTACCCCAGAGACAGAACGATGGTACTGAAACACTGCTGAAAGATGCCAAATCTTTTAAACAGTAAGAATACTTTGAATTATTGTCATACACTTCTTGTAGAATCTTAGAACATATTCTGAGATCAAACATAATGAGCTATCTCAAACAGAACGTCCTTCTCTATTCCAACCGCCATCGATTTCGAAAACATATCATGTGAAACCCAACTGGCAGTTTTCCCACGTAACATCGTAAACGCCGTCGATCAATGCAGTCAGATAGGCGCAGTATTATGGATTTTCGAAAAGCATTTGACCCAGTACCAAAATTACGCTTATTATAATAAGTTCGATAGTATAGGGTAGCAGAAGGAATTTGTGACTGGATTGAGGATTTAATGGAAGAGAGGACGCAGATGTTATTTTCTATGAATAATCGTTTACAAATGTAGAAGTAACTTCGGGTGTACGCCAGAGAATCGTGTTGGTTCCTCTGCTGTTCCTGTTGTACATTAATGAACTTACGAGCAATATTAATAGTAAGCTCAGACTTTGCGCTGAAGTAATATCTGAACGAAGCAGCTCAAATATTCAGTCAGACCTTGATAAGATTTCAAAGAAGTGCAAATTTTGGCAATTGGCTTCAAGTGATCGGAATTGTAAAACTGTCAGCTTCACAATACGAAAAAACATGGTATCCTATGAATATAACATCAGTGATCCGCAGCTGGAATCTGTAAACTATCACATAAGCTCAGTCGTTGGCAAAGCAGGTGGCAGATTTTGGTTTATTTGTGGAATACTAGGGAAATGCAGTCTACAAAGGAGTTTGGTTACAAATCACTCGTGCGATCCATCCTATAATAAAGCTGAAGTGTATGGGACCTTCACCAAATGGGACTTGCAGGGGATGTTGAACGTATACAGAGAAGGGCAGCACAAATTGTAACAGGTTTGTTTGATACGCGGTAGAGTGTCACAGAGATGATGAAAGAAGTGAGTTGGGAGACTCTTAAACATAGAAGGAAACTATCCCGAGAGAGCCTGCTAACAAAGTTTCGAGAGCCAGCTTTAAATGATGATTTCAGAAATGTGCTATAACCCCCTACATATTGCTCCCATAGGGATAGTGAGGACAAGATTAGATTTAATACGGCACGCACAGCGGAATTTAAACATCATTCTGTTCGTGTGCTGAACATATGACAAACAATTCCTGATGTCTATTTTTTTTAAAGAGTCTAATGCCATATTAGGTGGCCAATAAAAAAAGGGCAGTTAGTTAAAACCATAAAAATAATAAATGTGGTGGTTCTGACTTACCATCTGGTCCTAATTTAGGAATCGAAACGTCAAAGGGAGAATGCATTTTCATCCGTACACCATTTAAAATGACAACAATCCTAATGCAGTGTCAATCTTCGAATTATAAGCACACTAAATAAGGTAAATAGGTGTCCCAGTCATCGTGCCTGGAAACTACAAAACAGCTCAACATCTTTGCAGCTGTCTTGTGAACGCGTTCCATTCTCGCATTGGTCTGCATATGAAACGGACTCTTCCATAACTCCCGTGTACGAAACACGCGGCATAGTTGCTTCATTAAATCCGAGACAATATTCGTATCCTGGTCCGTAATTATGGTCTTAGGCTCCCCAAACTTAAACATCCAGTTGTTTACTAGTGCCTGACCTACAGTACTACCCTGCTGGTCCAGCATCGCTATCATTACCAGAAATAGAAAAAAATTATCGATGATCGTGAGAACATACCTGTACCCATTTTCTGCTGGTGTTTTATTAAATGGCCTGAGGGCATACCACCCTAAGATAGAAAATGGACTGGACGCCTCTGGTAACCTTTTCAATGGGATTTTGTGATGCGTCATGTTGGCCCTCTGCGTAAATGGTACACAGTGGTTAACATATTGCTCCACGTTACGCTTCCTGCTCCTCCACCAAAACTGCTCTGCTACACGTCTGTCCGTCGAACGTCGCCCTTCGTGACCTGATAACATATCGTCATGAGCTTGCTGCGAAACTTCTTCAAAAAACCCCCTAGAACCACCACACGTGGTCCACATCTCGTCGTTTGCACAAGAAATTTTCGTGCACAACGAAGTGAGGCTGTGACTTAAATGCCTAGTGCTCGCTATCCATTGCCCATGTCCGCTGCCACTCTTCAGCGCTCTTCCCCAGCTTACTTAACATGGCTACCCCGCGGTTTATCCAATATGCATTTGCGTGTGATCTCCCTGGCTTGCCGGCCGCAGTGGTCTAGCGGTTCTAGGCGCTCAGTCCGGAACCGCGCGACTGCTACGGTCGCAGGTTCGAATCCTGCCTCGGGCATGGATGTGTGTGATGTCCTTAGGTTAGTTAGGTTTAAGTAGTTCTAAGTTCTAGGGGACTGATGACCACAGATGTTAAGTCCCATAGTGCTCAGAGCCATTTGAACCATCTCCCTGGCTTTTGGATTACCTCGTACTCGAATTCACTAAACTTAAGTGCCCATCGAGTTAATCTGCTAGATGTATCTTTCAAATCAAGCAACCATTTCAATGAAGCATGGTCTGTCAGGACCTTAAACTCCCCACCACACAGAGAACATCGAAAATAAGTAATACCACAAATGACCACCAACATCTCTGTCTCCATTGTTGAGTAGCTATGCTCCACCCTGTTTAACTGCCTTGAAGCATAAGCTACCGGATGTTCCTGAGAGTCTCCCATCTTTCCCAAAACATAACCGACTGCCTCATTTGATGCGTCACACGAAAGGATAAACTCTTCCTCAAAATGCAGAAACACCAATACTGAAACAAATATTGCTTTCAATTTTTCAGATGCCTCCTGACATTTCTGTGACCAGTGGAATTTCGTCCCCTTCTTCAGAAGCTAGTTCAAGGGTGTACTTTTTTTTTTACAACATCCTTCACGAACCGCCTATAATAATTACACAAGCAATGAAGGACTTTGCCTGCTTGGTTAATTTTGAACTGCGTTTGTAAGATGACGATCGGTCTGGATGCCAGGCTCACTAATCACATGCCCCAGATAGCTTACCCGAGTTTGCGCAAATTGGCGCTTGTCCAAACTTAACGTTAAACGTGTCAATAGTCGTCTACTAAAGACATCCTCCAAACGCCTCACATGCCCCGGTAAATCTTTTGAAAAGACAATAATGTCATCTGGATAAAACAGACAGGTTTTTGGCTTTAATCCTCTCCGTACCCCATCTCACAACTGCTGAAAAGTTGTCAGCGCGTTCTTTAGTCCAAATGGCACGCATTTGTAATGAAAATGTCTTTCTGGGACGGTAAACGCTGTTTTCAGCCCATCGTCAGGCTCCACCTTGAACTGATGATATCCACTCCGACACTGACCCATATTGTCCAAAGTTTCCATGATGTTTAGAATTGGATAAGCATCCGAAATGGTTCCATTTAGATATCTGTATTCACAGCAAAATTTGAATTTCCGTGGGACGATGACACTGTTTGCACTCGATACACTATCACTAAGGTCTATGAACCCGTAGTTCTTGTTCAATAAATTCTTCTACCAGTGGTTGCAGCTGATATGCTATACGGTGTGGCTTCCTATAAATTGGTGCACTAACCCCTGTCGGTATGCGATGTTGCGTCAGCGGAGATGCCGGTAACCCTCCGTTCTCAGAAAATAAATTACTAAACCTTAAAAACAAGTTCTCCGTAGTCATTCGATGACTGCCCTTCAGACTACCTGCATTCCATCGTAACACTCCCGTATCGACGATTTCCCGTGGCTTTCATCTCACTTGACCCATGGAAGTCCTCATCTTCCAAGACTTCCAGAGTGGCTATTATTGCACCCTTTGACAGAGTCACCTCCACTTCATCAAAATTATCCACACTAACCGGAATCATCTGTTCCCCATTAATGTCACATGCGCTAGACTCCTGCCGATAAAGCAATGTGAACTATCCAACTCTTCATTGCTTAAGAGAAGTTCAGTCACATACAATGTTTCCCTCGGCAAAAAAACGTACATATTGTAGTTTTTCTCACCCCCTTGATATGTGAACCTTGTGCCATTGTCTCAGTTACAAATGGTTCCCCAGCTGAAAGAAAGTTCCGCTTCGCATTGCGAAAGAAAAACTCTCTGGTGTGTGGCCGTATCCGCCTCCTCTAAGTGTTGCGATCCTAAGAGTTGACTTCAAGTCCTTTGGCTTCTCCATCCGTACCCTCCCTGACGTTTCAGCGGTTATATCATGCAAAAAAAGTCCATCGATCTATTTTCTGCCTCCTGCTTTCTCGGTCTCCATGCGTTCTCTGGAACTTAGATTCCTCGCCTGCAAACTCCAGTACTGCCATGCCCAATGATTTCACCACATTATCGCCAATCCCAAGTAATCTATACCGTGGTGGCCCCAATCTCCTCTTTCCAACGATGTCCAGAAATAACGGATAAATTCGTGCCGTGTTCAACAAAAATTTCTGTTTCCTGCCATCCACAAAGCCCACTAAGCTACATTCTGTCTGTACACTATCATTTGCCGTGTTACGGTCTATCGGGACTGCCTTCCGACGGTTGAAGCACTCGTTTGCGTTTAATGGCTGCTTCCCTTGCTGGGGGTTTCAACCCTTACTACCACTACTCTCAGCTGCCCAGTGACTCACTACGCCACATACACAGCAATCCGGTTGCTTCCACTGCGTCCTTACAGGCCCATCCGACCACATCTATAACACTCGACTTCAAAAGCGAAGACGGGGTGGTTCACTCTCTGGTGTGTGGCCGTATCCACCTCCTCTAAGTGTTGCGATCCTAAGAGCTGACTTCAAGTCCTTTAGCTTCTCCATCCGTACCCTCCCTGACATTTCAGCCGTTATATCATGCAAAAAAAGTCCACCGATCTATTTTCTGCCTCCTGCTTTCTCGGTCTGTACATACACTGAAGCGCCAAAGAAACGTATAGGCAAGCGTATTCAAATACAGAGATATGTAAACAGGCACAATACGACGCTGCAGTCGGCAACGCCTATATATAGGACACCAAGTGCCTGGTTTAGTAGTTAGATCGATTACTGCTGCTGCTATCAAGATTTAAATAAGTCTGAACGTGGCGTTGTAGTCGGTGCACGAGTGATAGAACACAGCATCTTCGAGGTAGCGATAAAGTGAGGATTTTCCCGCACGACCATTCCACGAATGTACCGTAAATATCAAGAATCTGGTAAAACATCAAATCTCCGACATTGCAGCGGCCGGAAAAAGATCCTGCAAGAACGGGACCAACGACGAAGGAAGAGAATCGTTCATTGTGACAGAAGTTCAACCCTTCCGAAAATTGCTGCATATTTCAATGCTGGGTCATCAACAACTGTCAGTGTGCCAAACATTTAACGAAACATCGATATGTGAAGTATATGCGCTAGCAGAATAGAAATGCGGAAAACACAAGTCCGAAAACAATTTATAGGACTCACCAGAAAGAAACAATAGTACAATCTCCAAATGAACAAGAGACTCGATCCCAACTGCAGATCGTCACAAATAATAAATAACAAATAATTATAGAAAAAACTCGACTCTTCACGGGAAGAGATCAGAGTAAATCAATTCGACAATGTCAAGATGTTCATCGACTTTCTCAAGTCCATCTACAAGAGATCGCCCAACTAGAAGAGGCGTCTAGCCGTGACTGCCGGGGTGGCAGCTCTGCAGACTTCCAAGTGGTGCGTCGAACTGCCCTTTGCCGGCAGTGCGCCGCCCTATAAAGACTGTTTGGCGGATGTATCTGCCTTAACTATTTGCGATCACGTGACTGCCGTATCAAAGTACACTACTGGCCATTAAAATTGCTACACCAAGAAGAAATGCAGATGATAAACGGGTATTCATTGGACAAATATATTATACCAGAACTGACACGTGATTACATTTTCACGCAGTTTAGGTGCATAGATCCTGAGAAATCAGTACCCAGAACAACCACCTTTGGCCGTAATAACGGCCTTGATACGCCTGGGCATTTAGTCAAACAGATCTTGGATGGCGTGTACAGGTACAGCTGCCCATGCAGCTTCAACACGATACCACAGTTCATCAAGAGTAATGACTGGCGTTTCGTGACGAGCCAGTTGCTCGGCCACCATTGACCAGACATTTTCAGTTGGTGAGAGATCTGGAGAATGTGCTAGCCAGGGCAGCAGTCGAACATTTTCTGTATTCAGAAAGGCCCGTACAGGACCTGCAACATGCGGTCGTGCATTATCCTGCTGAAATGTAGGGTTTCGCAGGGATCGAATGAATGGTGGAGTCACGGGTCGTAATACATCTGAAATGTAACGTACATTGTTCAAAGTGCCGTCAATGCGAACAAGAGGTGACCGAGACGTGTAACCAATGGCACCCCATACCATCACGCCGGGTGATACGCCAGTATGGCGATGACGAATACACACTTCCAATGTGCGTCCACCGCGATGTCGCCAAACACGGATGCGACCATCATGATGCTGTAAACAGAACTTGGATTCATTCGAAAAAATGACGTTTTGCCATTTCTGCACCCAGGTTCGTCGTTGAGAACACCATCGCAGGCGCTCCTGTCTGTGATGCAGCGTCAAGGGTAACCGCAGCTGTGGTCTCCGAGCTGATAGTCCATGCTGCTGCAAACGTCGTCGAACTGTTCGTGCAGATGGTTGTTGTCTTGCAAACGTCCCCATCTGTAGACTCAGGGATCGAGACGTGGCTGCACGATCCGTTACAGCCATGCGGATAAGATGCCTGACATTTCGACTGCTAGTGATACGAGGGCGTTAGGATCCAGCACGGTGTCCCATGTTACCCTCGTGAACCCACCGATTCCATATTTTGCTAACAGTCATTGGATCTCGAGCAACGCGAGCAGCAATGTCGCGATACGATAAACAGCAATCGCGATAGTCTACAATCCGACCTTTATAAAGTCGGAAACGTGATGGTACGCATTTCTCCTCCTTACACGAGGCTTCACAACAACATTTCATCAGGCAACACCGGTCAACTGCTGTTTGTGTATGAGAAATCGGTTGGAAACTTTCCTCATGTCAGTACGTTGTAGGTGTCGCCACCGGCGCCAACCTTGTGTGAATGCTCTGAAAAGCTAATCATTTGCATATCACAGCATCTTCTTCTTGTCGGTTAAATTTCGCGTCTAGAGCACGTCATCTTCGTGGTGTAGCAATTTTAATGGCCAGTAGTGTAGTTCATAGGCCAGCTGCGACCTCTGGTGAAGCTGTTCTGCAGGCTCTGCGAACGGGTAGGTGCATGGCGGCCGTTGGTGGAGACCTGGTGTTGTATTGTGTTGTGGCCGCGGTAAATATTTGTGTTGAAAAAGAAGACGACGTAGATTTTCCTGGTTAATATACTCCCCGTAATGAAGGCATCCCGTGTTGGTTGGACGTGGAGTGGGATGCCGATGCAGTAGGCGATACTATGTATGAAGTGGGCGGCCAGAGCAATATGGGCTATCCGAACCGAAGGCCCACTCGTGTACCCTTGATGATTGCACGACACAAAGCTTTACGCCTCGCCTAGCCTCTTCCACACCGGTATTGGAGTGTTGATTACTGGAAACATGTTGCCTGGTCGGACTCGTCTCGTTTCATATTGTATCGAGCGGATGGACGAATGCTGGTATGGAGACAACCTCATGAATCCATGTACCCTGCATGTCAGTAGGGGGCTGTTCAAGCTGATGGAGGCTCTGTAACGGTGTGGAGGGTGTGCAATTGGAGCGATACCATTATCGCGCCTCTGATACGTCAAGATACGACTCTGAGGGGTGACACGTACGTAAGCATCCTGTTCGATCACCTACATCTATTCATGTCCATTGTGCATTCCGACGGATTAGGGCAATTCCAGCAGGACAATGCGACACGTCACACGTCCATAATTGCAACAGAGTGGCTCTAGGAACACTCTTCTGAGTTTAAACACTTCCCCAGATATGAACATTATTGAGCATATTTGGGATACCTTGCAACGTGCTGTTCAGAAGAGGTCTCCAACCCCTCGTACTCTTACAGATTTCTGGACATCCCTGCAGGATTCAGGGGGTCAGTTCCCTCCAGCACTATTTCAGACATTAGATGGGTCCATGCCACGGCTTGTTGCAGCACCTCTGCGTGCTTATGGGAGCCCAACATGATATTAGGCGGGTGTTCCAGTTTCTTTGACTCTTCAGTGTATGAGTGTCTACTCCAAGCCCAACGTGACTGTGCGTAGCGTGCTGCTAATAAAGCGTTATCAGAGAAAGCTCGAGCTTCCGGATGTTACACCCTACCAGAAACTGAATTAACTATTCACAAAAATGTGATGGTGTCACAGAATGTGGGTTTACCAGAAATAGCAAATGTGAGACTGAATAAAGAAGTTCAGAATTTTCATACAAGCCGCACCAGTCTTCGATGGGAAAAAAGGCAGCCCAATCATCCACTTGGCCAATGATTACGACGCAATGGCAGGGCAGCAATTGTTTATAACCCTTGTTATTATGCGTAAAGTCTGTTTAACAAATTCACATAGCGCCGAAATAATGCTGCGGTACCATTGCAAAATTAGTTTAATTTTAATGTTTCGCTGCCTTCGTTAGCAATTACTTCAGATTTCCAGTGTAATGAAGTCTGCTGTTTTTAATAGCACATGTGTCCATAATTAAAATTCCGATTTCAAAACGCTCTGTAAAGAAAACCGCTGCCCAGAATGATGTCAAATTTGAGTAGCATGATATTGACGCTGGGCGAAACGACGTAGAACAAAAAAAATTAACGAAAATTTTGCAAATCGATGGTGCTGAAAGCGTCTTAACGTAAATGGGGTCGGCTGCAGCGATAGATGAAGCGCAGTTCGACGGCTATGGTCTGAGTTGCATATTACATCATCCGCACTGTTCATTGCGAATCTCTGCAGAGCCGGCCGCGGTGGTCTCGCGGTTCAGGCGCTCAGCCCAGAACCGCGCGACTGCTACGGTCGCAGGTTCGAATCCTGCCTCGGGCATGGATGTGTGTGATGTCCTTAGGTTAGTTAGGTATAAGTAGTTCTAAGTTCTAGGGGACTGATGACCACAGAAGTTAAGTCCCATAGTGCTCAGAGTCATTTGAACCATTTTGAATCACTGCAGAAGCTCGACAGTCAACAGTTGTAGTGTTAGTCAGTTAAGTCCATCAACCATAGCAAGACCGTACCACAACAGATGGGAAAATCGGTTTTTTAAATACCCTGAGGCCCAAAACCGAATAAAAAGCAAAATGACATCGGTTTCCAAATGTCGTGAGACTTGTGCAAGACATGTTCAATATGCTGTCCACCGTTTTCTGCCGTAAGTTGAATTCTATAAACAGCATGTTCCACAACATATCGGAGAGTCTCCGGGACCTTGTTCAGAATGCCTTGCACCGTGCGTGCCATCACTTTAGCTATTTTCATAGTTGGAGCGCTGAACATAACATCATCCAGATAACACAACAGCCAGAAAATCAGGTGACCTGGACGGCCAGGCTGTAGGGAAATGACGATTGATAATTCTACCGTTTCCGAAATGCCTCTTCAGCAGCTGCTTCACTAGCTATGCGATGAGCGGAGGAGCGCCATCTTGAATATAAGTGATCCTAGCCAAACATCCACGCTGTAGAAAGGTTGGAATGACGGTGCGCGTAAAACTCTCATAGCGTTTACCATTAACGGTACAGGTAACAGGACCAGCACGACTTATAGCCTCGAAAAAACATGACGTCTTGCATAATGACATGTTCTTGGAGATGGAAATGGGCTTCGTCTGTCCATGGCCACTCATTGTCCACTTTCATGCGAGCAAGATATTCCAGAGTGAACGTTTGTCTTGCTGGCAGATCAGCAGGAAGAAGCTCATGACCGTGGGTGATTTTGTATGAATAGCAGTGCAAGACGTTTCATAGGATTTATGCACCGTGCTAGCAAGCATGTCCACCGTTCGGGAAATTCCCTGTGCGCTGCATGCTCGAGCCCTCCTGCAACGCTGTGACCACATCTTCGACAGACGTCAAGTCAACTGCTTTCCTCCCTCTTCCACATAGCACTACTACTGTCCTTTCGGATTTTGTAATCACTTTCTCCTGACCCTAAGCAGTAATCTGATCAATTCCTTTTTTCATACTCCTGAGTGTCCGGAACTTCTGGAGGGCTGCTGGTGCACAGTCACCGTTCTTGGCTCTGAGCACTATGGGACTTAACATCTGTGGTCATCAGTCCCCTAGAACTTAGAACTACTTAAATCTAACTAACCTAAGGACATCACACACATCCATGCCCGAGGCAGGATTCGAACCTGCGACCGTAGCGGTCGCGCGGTTCCAGACTGTAGCGCCTAGAGCCGCTCGGCCACTCTGGCCGGCACCGTTCTTGTAAAAGAGCTTCACCAGCAGCGCGATCCTTCATGTTGAGCGTCTCGGACGCAAACTGAGGAACAGCCGTGTGCTACGCGTCTGTTGATGTGCATATTCTGGCGCTTAGAGCTCCATCTATTGATCAAATTTTCGTAATTTTTTGTTCAGTGACGTTCCCTCTGCGTCAGTAATATGTCTGACGTCATTCTGGTAATTTTTGAAACTAGAACTTTAATTATGGACACCATGTACATTCAAAACAATGTCATTTCGTATAATAAATTCTTATCTATGGCACATTTTGATAATTTTAAAATTACTGTGTTAACTAATGGTTGACACCGAAGACTTGTGGAAATTAGAGATAGTTATCAAGGTACAGAAATGACGAAAGTATGATAAAGACACTGATCAGCCAGAACAATATGACCACCGACCTACTATCGATATAAACCCGCCTGGCGATGGCAGCGTTACGTGGCGAGGAACGACTGACTGCTAGTCAAACTCACGCACGGTGTGTGTAGTATCAATGACCGTGCTGTCCGTGTTAAAATGGGAAAGACTCGCAGTCTATCTGAGTTTGACCGGGTACAGTTTGTGATGGTCTGGAGGCTCGTTACGAGCATTTTGCAAACTGCACAACATGTTGAATGTTCGAAGAGTGCTGTGAGGAGTGTCTTCATCAAAGGGGCAAAACCAAGATGAAACCACGTCTGACGTCATGGGGTTGGGTGGCCACCTCTCATTACAGATGTCGAATGTCGTAGGCTGGGCAGACTTGTAAAACAGGACAGGCTGCGAACTGTGGCGGAACTAACATCAGACTTTAATGCCAGGCAGAGTACCACACAGCACACCGACCACTCCTAACGATGGGCCTCCCCAGCCGACGTGTGCGTGTGCCAATGTTAACACCACGACATCGGCAACAGCGACTCAAATGGGCACGTGCCAGTTGGCACTGGACATTGACGTAATGGCAGAACGTTGCATGGTCTGATTAGTCCCGATACCTTCTTTATCACGCCGATGAGAGGACGCGAATCCGTCGTTTTCCAAAGGAACATCTCCTCGATAACTGCAGTGTGGGACGGAGACAAGCTGGTGGCGGTTCTAATATTCTCTGAGGAATATCCTCGGCGGCGTCAACGCGTCCAGTGGAGCCCATCCAAGATACAATGACATCCAACAAGTCTTGTACGTTGGTTGCAGGCCAAGTACACATCTTCATGGTGATCATGTTTCCCAAAGGCAGAGGCAGTTTTCAACAAGATAATGCGTCATGTCATAAGGCCAGGAGTGTGATCTAGGTTTCGAGGAACACAGTGGCGAGTTCCAGTTGATGTGCTGCGCCCCAACGTGCCAGATCTGAACCCGATCGAACTCATCTGGGATGTGACTGAACGTGGCGGCAGAGCTCATCGCCCCTGTCGCCGGCGTTAAAGGGAATTAAGCGACTCGTGTGTGCAGATGTGGTTCCAACCCTCCAGCGAGCTACCAACACCTCATTCCTTCCATGCCACGACTCGTCGCCGCTTTTATCCGCGCCATAGTTGGACATATCGGCTATTAGGTAGGTGGTCGTAATGTTCTGACTGGTAAGTGTATGCAGGATACAGTAAATGTGACCCTTCTTGTAACTTCAGACGTTCAGCCTCTCTTACGTTAGAATACACAAACTCAAACAACCATTTAGAATATAGAAGTGAGAAGTCTACTTATAAAACTAATTCGTATTGTTATTTTGACACAGAATAAGTATGGAAAAACAAAGAAGTTGTAAACAATTTCCTAACAATTGACGCAATTTGTCTCATTTTACATGCTAAAAAATTTATCACGAATATAAATAAATTTAATTTCCTAAAATGTGAACATAGGTTACAGGTAGTATACTTATTGAGAGATTGAGTAATGGTAGTATTTTTCGTTGCAGGGAGAAGACGTGACAGTGAAGTGCATGTCGACGAGCAGCTACCAGCGGCATGAGAAGTATGGCTACAACTGGACAAAGAACAAGGCTCTGTTCCCCATGATGCGAAACAAAATTATCTGGGAAGATTTGTATCCATCCGGGAGCATCCTCAAGATCTTTAAAGCGCAAGTACACAATAGCGCCTTGTATTTTCTTACTTGTAATCAGATTCATTTTTTTCTGTTACTATAAAAGTAAAGAAATTTCTTTGAGATTGTATCTAAATGAAATATTACTGACACACCGACAGAGCATTAAGTATGTGGGCCGCATCATCAAACTCAGGTCTAAAATCTGACGTTATGACTATTCTTATCAAAGTTTCCTTACCTCTCAATTGCGAAACATTCGCTATTCTTTGCTACATTTCTGTAAGTAATGATACCCCTGCCAATGGCGTGTTAAAACTTCCTTTCATAGTTCTCAGAAAATAATTTTTTATTTTAACTGAATTCTCTCTTTGTATATTAAGTGTGTGCAGTACAAAGCAAAACACGATACAAAGTACGAGAAGTCAGATACATTCATGACCTACGACCTAATCGTTTCTCTCTGCAGTCAGTCGCTCTTCCTGATGTCTAAAATGACTGAAACACCTCTGCAGTCAGAAGCCGCACCTGTCTGTAAATACGAGGGCATGCTGAAGAATAATGCCTCCGAATTTTTTGTGTGTAATATTCTAATTCTTTATTCTCCATGTTTGCATATTTATTTCTCAATATAGTCACCCTGGCGAAGAAAACACCTCTCCCAACGACAGACCAGTTTATGGAGACCGTCACTGTAGAATGTTTGACTTTGTTGACGGAGCCACAATCTTACCTCTGCTTGCACCACCTCTTCACTATCAAAGTGAAGTCCTTGGAGGGGTTCTTTAAGTTATGGAAACAGATGAAAATCGGATGGTGTCAAGTCGGGACTGCATAGGGGACGATATATGATAGCTTCATCACTATCAAAGTGAAGTCCTCAGAGGTGTTCTTGAAGTTTTGGAAACAGATGAAAATCGGATAGTGTTAAGTCGGGACTGTATGGTCGATGATATACGACAGCGAATTCAAGTCGTTGTGTGTGGTCTGTCATTGTCATGTTGAGGGAGATGGTGTTCCATCTGTGGACGAACTCTTCCGAATCGAAACTCGATTACGGCACGCTGTCCTTCACTCACCCACATAGTTACGTTACGAACCGTCATATTACGTGCTACAATCCTAAGCCCTCTAGCAGAAGGGGCTGCAGCTATATGACATGAAAAATAAAGGTGTGGAATGCCAATAACATTTCTTTTATTTAAAAAACTTTCAGAATTTTCACATAAAAAATTCGGAGGCATTACTTTTCACCCCGCCCTAGTATTTCTACATTCCAGCAAAACTCTCTGTGCCATCTTTGCTTTACTGTTGCGATCTGCGAATCAAGCTCAGCTCTTACTTCGGTTATTGCAGGACAGATAGCAATCGAAATCGTGTTTTCACACTAACTAAAGCAGGAAAGAACGAATCCATGCGTAAATTGGGGTGTTCTCGATGAGCAAAAATTTGTGAAATGTAGCTTTTATTTGTCTCTCTGGAACTCGTGTCAAAGTATTTCATTCATTTATGTAATAATTAGAGCAAGCTGAAAAACTGTAGGACTGCCAGTGAAATACCTTATGTATTTGCCGGCCGGAGTGGCCGTTTGGTTCTGGGTGCTACAATCTGGAGCCGAGCGACCGCTACGGTCGCACGTTCGAATGCTGCCTCGGGCATGGATGTGTGTGATGTCCTTAGGTTAG
The DNA here is from genome assembly GCF_023864345.2 of Schistocerca serialis cubense. Lineage (NCBI taxonomy): Eukaryota > Metazoa > Arthropoda > Insecta > Orthoptera > Acrididae > Schistocerca > Schistocerca serialis. The sequence continues at coordinate 314,502,457 of NC_064640.1, read as the reverse complement.
TTAGGTTTAATTAGTTCTAAGTTCTAGGCGACTGATGACCTCAGAAGTTAAGTCGCCTAGTGCTCAGAGCCATTTGAACCACTTTGAACCTTATGTATTAGGTGACCTTATTTTTCGATATGGTCTCCATTTAGGTTAATGATTTTGTCCGATGTCTTTCCAGCGAACACGTTCCATCCGCGAAATTCCCTCCTGGGACACTGCAAATAGCCACCTGCGTCACTATGGCCTCTTCAGTGGACTAAACATATTACTTCGCTCTCATTTCTGTTTAGATATGTGAACTGGTTGAAGCCGGAAAGTTCCAACTTTGGCGAACAGGATGTGTCTACTAACTATTCATATTTCAAGGGCCTCTATTTTCCTATTGCAAAACGGCCTTTATGGGCAATGTCCTTGTGTCGAATAAAAGGGATTGTGTTAACTATTTTTCGGTCAGTGCTGTCCTCGCGTTTTTTTTTTTTTTTTTTTTTTTACACAGTTGGTGTAAAAGACTTGAGTATTGTTGCTGCCAATGAAATCGATTTTTCGTGTATGGCTTCCACCAAGTGCTTTAATTACCATTCCGTCACTGGCGTGAAGTGGTTCACTCACATGTAGCACAGTAGCACACTGGTGCACAATATTAAGACAGTTCATTTTTAAATCAGCCAAATTATTGCTGCGAATTTCGTTATCGCGTTTACTTTCGGTCAGCGTTCAACAAATTCCGTACCCATCTTGCAGAAGTCCCTCTCACAGTTTGCCGGCCGGAGTGGCCGAGCGGTTCTAGGCGCTCCAATCTGGAGCCGCGCGACCGCTACGGTCGCAAGTTCGAATCCTGCTTCGGGCATGGATGTGTGTGATGTCCTTAGGTTAGTTATGTTTAAGTAGTTCTCAGTTCTAGAGGACTAATGACCTCAGAAGTTAAGTCCCATAGTGCTCAAAGCCATTTGAACCATTTTGAACCCTCTCACAGTTTGTCTTAATGTTCACAGAGGTGACAGAAGTCACGTGGCACCTCCTAATAAAGTGCCGGACATCCTTTTTCCCGGCATAGTGCAGCAACTCGATGTGGCATGGACTGAACAATTCGTTGGAAGCCCCCTGCTGACATATTCAGCCATGCTACCTCTGTAACCGTCAATAGTTGCGAAATTGTTGGCAGTGCATGATTTTCTGCACGAACTGACCTCTCAATTATGTCCCATAAATGTGCGATGGGATTCGTATCAGCAATCTTGGTGTCCATATTATTCGCTCGAAATGACTGTAATGCTCTTCAAACCAGTCGTGAAAAGTTGTGGCCCGGTGACATGGCGCATTGTTATCCATAAAAATTGCATCGCTTTTTGGGAACATGAAGTATCCAAGTTTCCAAATATAATGGACCCAGTCCATTCCATGTAAACCGCCCACAACATTATGCTTCCACAGTGCCTAATTGACACCCTGGTTCCATGGCTTCATGGAGTCTGGGCCAAACTCAGACCGTATCGTCAGCTCTTACCAACTGAAATCAGGACTCTTCTGATCAGGCCACGGTTTTTCCAGCCTCTAGGGGCCAACCGATATGGTCACGATCCCAGGAGAGACGCTGCAGGTAATGTTATGCTGCTAGCAAAAGCACTCGCGTCGGTCGTCTGCTGCCATAGCCCATTAACGCCAAATTTCAATGCACTGTCCTAACGGGTACGTTCGTCGTACATCCCACATTGATTTATGTGGTCGTTTCTCGCACTGTTGCTTGTCTTTTAGCACTGGCAACTACTTGCAAACACCTCCGCTCTAGGTCATTAAGTGAAGACTGTCGGGAACTGCGTTGTCCGTGGTGAGAGGTAACGCCTGAAATTTTGTGTTCTCTTGACATTGTGGATCTTTAAACACTGCATTCTATAACGATTTCCCAAATGGAATGTCCCATGCTTCTAGCTTCAGCTACCATTCCGCGTTCAAAGTCTGTTAATTCTCGTAGTGAGGCCATAATCCCGTCGGAAACTTTTTCACGTGAATCACCTGAGTAGAAATGACAGCTCCACCAATGCACTGCCCTTTTATACATTGTTTACGTGAGACCACCGCCATCTGTATATGTGTATATCACTATCCAACGACTTCTGTCACGTCAGTGTAATGTGCCACACATGAAATAATGTACTTCATCTTCACTTCTAAGGTGATAATACACTACCAGGTAATAATACGATTTTTGCATGCTGTCTGCTTAGCGTAGTATTTTAGATAACACGCCTTTTTCTGAAGTTATAATCGGGTTAATTTTATGACAGCAATTCCTTCTAAAATGTCAGCTGTTAATATGTTTGGAAACCTGGCGCTGGAGTAATACTTAAGTATTTTATTCACTAATTTGGCGTACATGTGTATATCTGGAAATTAGCTTGCGCTTTCTTTTCATTGCAGATGTATGTGACGGCACATTAAGTGATTTGAACCTTATAGCGTATTTTTGCTTGCTGTTAACCTCAACTACGACCTAGAAAATCAATGTAAACGTCGCACTTTTTGCGCTGCGACGTATATTGCAGTCATTTTGGAATACTGCAACATCTCAGATGTGGAAAATAATTAATTTACGGCTCTGTTTTTTTCTCAAGTGTGCAGCAAACCGTTGGTAGCTGTAAGAAATCATGCTTCACAGATAGCAGTCCGCTCCTTCTACAGCGTTACCATCGGATTGTAGGAGCAAGCACTCTTTTTCTAAAGTGCTGTCACCTGCTGGTGAAGGAGCAAGCGCGATGTGAAACACGACTTGGTTTTATTTCATGTTTCAGGGTTTTTGGGGTAGTATTTAAGGTAAAACTCATTTTCAACAAATATGAAATCCTCTTTCGTTATTTATATTTTGTAAGCAAATGTTGGTTTTCAATTATTTATAGAGAAATGTGCTGTCTACTTGTCCCTGTACTCCATGGGGAATGGTGTATATGTTCAAATGGAATTTACCAGTTTGACTGGTGGACAAGTCCTTAAACGAATTTTTGGAAGCCAGTAATGCAAACATAGTTGACAAAATACAAAATGTTAAGCAGATCCGACACTTACCGTACTTGGTTGCCAGGTGCGGGGCATTGAGTGTGGGGTGCAGGGTATGGGGTATAGGATGTGGGGATCTACCCTCTCCTCCCTTCCCTTCCCCATACATCCTTACATGCCATTGGCATTTGGCTGGATTTGCTTCTGCTGCTGTCATGATTCCCAGTATGACCTTGGAGATAAGGTAGTGCTGATGCTGATATAACATGATTCCCATCCCCTCTCCCTCCTCTCCTCTCCCCTCTCCTTGGTTCCCCTCCGCTCCCCTTCCCTCCCCTCCCTGATCTTGGCATGTGGCCAGATTTCATGATTCCAGGAATGACCTTGGAGATAGGAAAATGCTAATGCTGCTGTCAGCGAAATATGACATGCGCAGCTGTGTCATTTTGCGATAGTTTAAAGTGCTGACTTAAGGCTGAGTCAGCGTTTTCCACCCATTCCGACAGTGCCCTACTACTAATACCTACCTTCAACACTGCTAACTCATCATGATTCATTGAAATAAAATGATTCACTATTTCTGTGGCATGCCTAACCTACTTCAGTGTAACCTAAGAGTATGCTTCTGAGAAAAGAATAAAAATTACATGCATAATACCTAATAAAATGGTACTAATAGCTTTTGTGTCTAGTATTAGCGTTCAAAGACTATTAAAATTATACTGAGGCGGTCTATAATGTAAATTCTTTTGATTTATCACATAATAAAATAAATCATTCATGAAGCATACTAACCTACTTGACATTTACTAAGGCTGAGTCATGTATCGTGTTTTATTTCAAGCTGACTTCGCTAATACACCACCAAGAGACCGTATTAATTTGTTAGAGATGTGCAAACTTCATTTACGCAGTGAATATGATATTTCGCTCCACACATGGAAAGAAAGCAACACTCAGAGCAGCAAGCTATGTCAAGAATTGTCATTACCGCATGCATGTTAAAAGATCAGTGACGAATATACCACTGTGGACAAAACAGACGGTCTTCGTCTGCTTTGGACACTGTCAGCAATTCTTGCGAGTATGAAGATTACTCAACTCACGATATGTCCTAATTTTCTTATGACTCAACATGAGCATGAGCGCTGTCATCCATGAAAATTAAATCAGAGAGTCTAATAAACCTTTCACTATCTCAGAACAGCTTTGTTCTCATGTGACCGACCATGCTACAGATGCTAGAGAGCTCTTCAGTCTTCAGACTTTTTCTTTTAAATGGTAACATCCGAAATCATGAGTCTACCGTCACCATGATACTAAATTTTTATTGCCTTTTGACCCGGAGGAGAAATTCTCAATCTCCCCACAGCAGATGGTGCACAGGATAGCTCGTTATACTGAACTGAAATTCAGCTGAGAACCTCGTGTGGTCGTTATTTAATGGATCTTAGATCAGTCGGGAGTAGCTAATATGTTCATTTTTGGCAACTGGTCCCCTGTACTCATCTTATCTATCCATTGAATACTAGCCACAATCTTTCAGTACCTGCCGTTTCGTTTGTCAATATCCTTTACTCCTTGAATACACCAGGTTCCGTCAGATCACCAAGTTAGACAAAGCCGGTCGTGGCCAGTACTTGGAAGGGTACGCCACACGCTACTGGCTGCTTTCCCCTTTGCCTTCCCGACAAAGAAGAGGAGGGTTGGTGCCGTAAGGTTCATTCGTATTCTCCAGAATGAATCTTTCTCTCTGCAGTGTGTGTGCCCTGATGTATGGTACAACCTAAGCTGAGAAGCTGTTTCTCCGCACTTCCTTTATTCAGAAGTGCTACTCCTGCAAGGTAAGCACAAGAGGTTTTGTGAATTTGTGAAAGTGGGGTGGAAGTACTGGCGTAAGTGAGGCGGTGAAAGCGGGTCGTGAGTGGGGCTCGGATAGCTCACCCAACAAAAGCACTGGCCACGGAAAGCAAGATATTGCGTTCAAGAGCAAGTCCGGCACACAGTTTTAGTCTACGAGGAAACATTCCTATACGTCTTGCAACTACCTTCTAACAGAGTTACTCGTTGTAGGCAACAAAAGTTTCCCTAGTAAATCAGCTGTGACAGCCTTATAGCTGTGAACCTGAGACAAGTAACAACTTAGTGCACCATTTCCGTAACTTCACACAAATACACTATCTGATCAAATGTGTCCAAACACATGTTAGTGGACGTTAATATGGGTTTTTTCCATTCTTCGCCTTTATAATGGCTTGAACTTTACTGGAGACACTTTCAATGATGTGTCCAAATATCTGTGGAGGAATGGCAGTTCTTTCTTCCTTAAAAAGCAGAAACCAGAGAAGATAGTAATGTTTCATATATTCTTTTTGCAACCACCTTTCGCAATCCTGAACGGTATGTGTCTATCAGTACATGAGGTCTGCCTGTTCTTGGATTAGTTATCGTTATTCCTTCGTGTTTCTACTTCACAATCACCAACAGTCGTCTTGGGCAGTCCTAGATGGGTTGTAGTGTCCTTGATGTATCTGTTACTTAGGTGAAATCCAACGACTAGTCCACATTCGAAGTCATTGAGCTCTCAGGACCGACACATTCTGCTGTTCTGCTTCTCCACTGACAACAAAATACTCTTCGCGTCCTTTTATACTTGCCTCCCCATCTCTCGTGATTTCTAGTTATCAGTTCCGCATTACATAGTGGTTTTGCAAGCCGTCCCTTGTTTTAATCATAAACATATGCCTCAGTGATGCTAAACGTTATTATCTTTACATAAAGAAAAGTATAATCTCCTCAATAACCTTCAAAATGTGAGCTACATCCTTAAATTTTATATGAAATTAGTGAATTTACACATGGCACTTTTGTTGCCTATGTCTACAGTCAGTTCCAGAACGCAAATTAACATTTAAATTAACTAATGTAATAAGATTGACCCTTGAGTTGCTGGTGTAGCCATGTATCGCCACAATAAAATAAAAACAGTGAATCCCGCGGTGTAGCCGCGCGGTTTGAGGCGCAATGTCACGGACTGCGCGACCTCTCCCGCCGGAGATTCGACTCCTCCCGCGGGCATGGGCGTGTGTGTTGTTCTTAGCATAAGTTAGTTTAAGTAGTGTGTAAGTCTAGTGACCGATGACTTCAGCAGTTTGGTCCCTTAGGAATTCACACACATTTGAACATTTGATAACTAGTGAATATTTGAGTGAGTATGAATGAAAAAAGTGGCGTATTTAAGTTTACAAAAATAATGACAATTTATTAATCCTTTTATAAATACAGTGTAGCTCATAAATCTTACAGAAAAATCACAAACGCAAATCAGAACAGGGATAGTGCTTCACTGCAAAGCATTCGTTGCGGTGGAAGCTATACAAATTCTTCCCTGGATTCATCCCTTTTATAACGCAATCTGACTTTGTTTACACTAATCCACTGTGAGGCCCAATTCTGCTTAAATGGCAAATGGGATCAGCTACGACCAAGTACAGCAGAAACTAATGTTCACTGGAGAGCAGGTAGCGGTGAATATCATTTAACGACCTTACGACGCTGCAGGAACACTTTAGCCTTTCATCTTGATTCAGGCGGCAGCAGAGAACGGCGCGCTCTAGGCTAGGAGCGGCGCACTGCGGCAGCTGTAATGTTCTGACGCGTCCACGAAAATTTGTAAAGTACGCGGACTGGCGTTCTGAGTATCAGAACGTGGGAAACTTCCCAATCAGAGCCCTGAAATCCCAGCAGATTTCAGTGTGAGGTGCACCGGTTCGCTGGTCTGGCCAAACCAGTTTGACTCACAGGAACGACGGTGCATGCTGGAATTGCCAAACGTCAGACGGCCGACTCAGGACGAATAAGTTCATCCTCGTGACACGTGATATGTGAGAAGATATGCAGGTCCACTGTCTGTACAGTTGGAAACTGCCACCGGCTGTTTGTCCACCACATGTTACAGACCACAAATCTCACCCACTTGTGAAACACCTGAAGTTTTCCAACAAGGATGGACCAGAGGATGAAGAAGGCAAAGAATCAAAACCACTTTCCATTCAACCTTGGTACAGGAGCCGAATCAGCAAAACCGAAACCGCCTCCACATTGTACTAACTACCTGAACTATCCTCTACTCATTGAGTCTCCCCTCTTAACTGTTCTGTTGGCCTGGTAGCCAATCCAGACACACTACCAGGGTCCACACACTGGGGGAGCAAGCCTCTGCTTTGCATATCCTGAGAGAAGTCAATCAACAACTCAAAATATCTCTTGTCTCACGGCTAGCGTAGCCATGTTCCAGGAAAAAATATGATGGAAACACAGTCCCTCATTCGATCTAATCTTTCCAGGCCGACCATTTCCAGTTTCTGAAAGAAGGCTGTTAACCTTACCAGACAGTCGTATCCATGAAATATATGTTTTTGCCGCACACTAAAAGAACCAGGCAATTTCCTGGCGTCAGTGGAGTTACAGTCTTGCCACCACTAAACACGTGTACCAGCCGCTCTGTCCGTATCGTCCCAGCATCTAACATGAGAATGCTCGGAGTTTTATGACCTGCCCATTGTTTGCACAAAAGCTCAGATTACAGCAGTTTCTCTTAAATGGCTTCCTCCATCCACTTTCCGACAACTAGCCACCTTTGCGACAGACTGTTGCCTGGCCCAGGTAAAATGTTTTGTGAACAGGCGCCCTCCTGCTGCAGCCCTAAGAGGAAAGAGTGGAGTGTCATGGCCCGAAGTCCATCTGCAGGTACAATGCACAGAGCACTGCTGCCTAGAAACACTCGCACAGCCAGGTCACTGGACTCAGCATTTATAGCCCACAATCCATCTCTCCCCCTTTTCTCCATCACCTCCACTACGACGCCTCGAGTACAAGTTCTCCACAGGCTACACAGACAGTTATATGAACATTGCGTCCACAATATCCTCATATAGAAAAGAATAAAACACATATACCAATTGTAGTACTGAGGAACACCGAGACCATGACCTAAAATATGAATGATCGAAGCAGACGAAATGAATTAAAATTTGTGCTACGGTTAGGACTCGAACCCGGGTCTTCTTGCTTGCTAGACAGAAATGCTAATCATTGCATCACCACAGTTAGATGGTCAACATTGCTGCACGAACTACATAAGCTGAGTGCCCTCCCCAACACAACAAAGTTTGTGGCACTCAGCTTAGGTTGTTGGGGAGGGCACTCAGCTTAGGTATTTCGTGCATCAATGTTGACCATCGTACTACGCTGGTGTAATGTCTAGCAAGTGAGAACACACGGGTTCGAGCCCTGGCCGAGGCACAAATTTTAAATCATTTCTTCTGCTTCGATCATTATCGTAGATAATAAAAAGGGACATAAAATGTCTCAGAGAAACATTTAATTATAAAATATGAATATTAATCTGACTGAAAATGTTGTTAAAGTGAGAGAGTGGCGGGTCACCTTTCAGTGTCTGGATACTTTTGATCAGGTAGAGTCTACACTGAATGGCCAAAAGGGAGTAGTCAGTTTCTGCAACCTACTTAGGGCATTTGCGTCCGTAGAGTCATAGTAGCAATGGGCTCCTGGATCCCCATAGTCAAATCTGTGGCGATCTGGCTTATATTAGGTAGACCGGCAATTGCCCGGTACGACTCTGCGGAGAAGACGTCACGTCCAGCGTCCTGTGCGGCGGTTTATGATTGTCAAAACATTGTCTCTGCGATACTGAAGATCATTGGTTCTTCATTACTGAAAATCTCCTGTGGACACTGTTGACCTTGGAAACCCGGATTCTTGTGTAATCTCCCATATGCTGTGACTCATGCATCTTGCACCGATCATCGTCGCACATTCATAGTACACACTACACTTCACAAACTGCTGATATACAGCGTCTACACTGTCGCCGTATGTCGCATCTATCCACAACGTTCGAGCACCATATACGACACATCTTTCAGTGGGACACCCCTTGCTGTGACTTTTGGCCGCTATATTTAGCTCTACAATACATACAGGGTGGTCAGAAACAGTTTGAGAAGCTTGTAAGGTGATGCAGGGCCGCTTGTGCTGAAAAATATTTGTTAAGAAAAAAACTTGATACGTTGCTCCGTTTCCGATTTCATTATCATTGAAGTTAGCCGATCAGATCGTTGCGCACGAAAATTCTAACAGTCTGCCAGAGGCAGTGGCGCCAAACATGTTCTTCCTTTGGTTTCTTCAAACTGAACAGATGTAACTTTTGCTAACCTAGATTCAATTTATCACTTTTGCACAAGACACATTTTCACTGGTAACGAACATTTGAACAAGTGGTAACTCACAGACTCACAGGTGTCTATACATTACCGCATTTTAGTGCGTGCAAATGCTTGCACTGGCGTGCTCAACGAGCTTTCAGGCTGTTTCTGACCACCCTGTACGGGCTGAATCTGAACTCCATCGACAAGACTTCGGAGGTTGTTCTGGAATATATTCTGAACATTTTGGTATGAGGGGCCACTGGTCGCCAGTGTCTCCTCACAACGTAGCAATACGAAACTTCTTTATTCGGTTTGTTACCCCATTTATTTTTGTTTCTGAGAAAATACCTTCACAACAGTAATACACCGTCGCCAAAACGTGCAACACTAAGTTAAATGTAACGTAACAACCGTCAGATGAGAAAGTACTGTCGTGTGGTTGCCATTATTGCAGGAACAGCTCAGCAAAGCAGACTTGTGTCGGTCTTCCATTGCATTCAGCGAACCTATTAGCGGAGTGCATATAGACCAGCACTTCATTAGTAAACCTGCCCACACTGCTGTTTATCGTTGTTAACGGACAACTAACACTGACAGAAAAACAAAGTCGTAACAGAACCGAACAGCACTGAACGCAAACTTCAGGGCGAAGAATGAAGTATCATATTGTCTGCAACAAGTACCGTAAGTGGACCAAGTTTGTTTTCACAAAAGACACACAACACACAACGTCGACATTTGCAGTACTGTGCAGATATTTTTAGTGTAATACAGATACAAAGACAAATGGGGTTAAGAAATGAAACGAAATGTATTTACTCTGTAACGAGCCATCGCAGACCACGAATCGGTTGTGGCAAAATACAGAGAAAATATCCTTGATTATCCTACGCAATTTCGGGTGCACCCAGCAGATCTACCACATATAGACGAAAGTAAAAAAAAATTGTTGTTACCTCAGACTTAAAAGTAATCAAGTTAATAATGTTTTCTGCAAGTCAGTTTGGAACCGCATGACCGCTACGGTCGCAGGTTCGAATCCTGCCTCGGGTATGGATGTGTGTGATGTCCTTAGTTAGTTAGGTTTAAGTAGTTCTAAGTTCTAGGGGACTGATGACCACAGATATTAAATCCCATAGTGCTCAGAGCCATTTGATTTTTTTTGTGCAAAGACCACTTTTCTAATATAAACAACCTGTCAAAAAAAAGAAAAAGAAAAAAAGTGAAGCACCCACAAGACATGGTAGGAACACAAAATGAAACCTCGTACACGTTCACGCCGTTGGCAGACACGTAAATGATCAGGGCTGCAATCGGTGAGAATTACAAGGATCAGTAGATTTCATTAGTGTTGTTCGTGTTTAGTGTTGTTGCGAGCTCTGCGAGTACACGTAAGAGGCATGAGCCGTATCTGATGTTCAGTTATTACTGGTTTTTCCGTCTTAAGTTTACTGCACTTTAATTGAAGAGAATTTTATCACAGACGCGTTTCGGATTTATTTGTAATGCGTCTTCCGTGGTTATTCTGCGAATTGGATACATATGTTTGTACAGTTTTTGTTGTTTTACATTAAAAACAGCGTGTTGGTTATAAAGTTGGAGTTCAAGTTCCTTATGGCGTTTTTCTACGTATTCTCCAAACAACTGCTTCTTCCCTCCATTCTAGGAGCGGCAGATGTTGAAAGATTTCATTTCCATATAAACTTGGCAGTTTTTGTCATTCTGAACTATTTGTTGCACTGCATTTTGGTTATTTTGGTGTTTTTACACTTCACCTTTGTAAATCGAACTGAAGTTATCTGTGTTTCTCTGCAGATTCCGAGCTTTGCCAACCTGTGAAACTACTTTTTCTTTGTTTATTAATTCATGCATGTGTGTGTGTGTGTGTGTGTGTGTGTGTGTGTGTGTGTGTGTGTGAGTGAGGGAGAGAGAGAGAGAGAGAGAGAGAGAGAGCCACCCGCCCTCTCTCTCTCTGTGTGGGGGAGAGAGAGAGAGAGAAATTGGGAGAGAGTAGCGGGTTTCGAACTGAAGTTATCTGTGTTTCTCTGCAGATTCCGAGCTTTGCCAACCTGTGAAACTACTTTTTCTTTGTTTATTAATTCATGTATGTGTGTGTGTGTGTGTGTGTGTGTGTGTGTGTGTGTGTGTGTGTGTGTGAGAGAGAGAGAGAGAGAGAGAGAGAGAGAGAGAGAGAGAGAGAGCCACCCGCCCTCTCTCTGTGTGGGGGAGAGAGAGAGAAATTGGGAGAGGGTAGCGGGTTTCGCAGTTTGACAACGCTCGCAACCTGCACTAAAACAAATGAACAGACATAAGTATTGTAACACTGCATAGAGTAAGAAACACACGTAACTTCAGTTCAATTTACAAGAGTGAAGAGTAAAAACACCGAAAAGCACAGCAATAAATACTGCAAAACGGCAAAAACTGTCAAGTGTATATGTGAAATGAAATCCTTCAACACCAACCACTGCTAGCATGGAGGGAAGAAGCAGTGGTTTGGAGAATATGTAGAGCCACATCGTGAGTAACTTGTACTCCAACTTTATAAACAAAACGCTGTTTTTAATCTAAAACAACCAAAAATATATATTCATGTGTATCCGATTTGTAGAATAACCACAGAAGATGCTTTATAAATAAAAGCGAAACGCGTCTGGTCTAAAATTCTCTTTAATTAAATTGCAGTAAGCTCAAGACGGAAAAACTAACAGTCTAACAGCTGATTTTAACAGCTGCTGCGGTTTTGACCATGCAGACAAACGTATCTAATTAATGTTGGTTGATCACTCCGAAGGACAGCGAGATGCCATGCACTCGCGTGAGAAAGCATTTCAGCACCACTCACACTTTGAAAAAGGACTCATTTGGCTGGCTGGTGAACTGCCCAAGACCCAGATTTGAAGCGCGTTCGGATATGACAGCGGCCCGATGCGGGACCGCAAAATCGTCGTCAAGGTTTCAGCCAATCACGTCTGACCACCACAACAGAGGATTGCAGTGTCGTGCACCGAGCACATCGTAACCCTTTCACATCTGTGCTTGCCATCCGAGAACAAGTAATAGACTGCTACCAACATTCTGTGTCATCCCGCACAGGTAGCAGACTAACAGCAATTGGACTAAGGAATTACCGTCCCCTGCATGGGCTGCCGTTACCCTCACAACACAAATGGCTGTGACTGGGAAGTGTGGACTGCTGATGTATGGAGTCGAATTGTGTTCAGGGATGAATCGCGGTTGTGCACTACCCTTGATGACCATCGTCACTGAATAGGGCGGTGATTTGGAAAGAGCCCCCATTCTTCCAATGTTTTGAAGAGGCACAGTGGAGTCGTGGCATGGGGAGCCACCAGGTATGACTTCAGGTCACGACTGTTGGTGACTGAGGGAACTCCGACGGCGCAACAGTACGCCCTGGACATTCTGCGTCCTCATGTGTTACCTGTTATATAACATCATAGTGGTGGTGCTTTTCAACAGGACAATGCTCGTCCACACACGGCACGAATCTCTATAAGCCGTCTGCATGATTTTGAGGTAACACCCTGGCCAGCATGACTCCCTGATCTCTGCTCGACAGAACACCCCCATATGCGGGACCAGCTCGAACTTCAGTGCCAGTAACCAGGATAATGAGGCCCAGTTACAACAGTTGTGGGCTAGCTTGACTTAAGAGCGGAGAATCCTCGTTCACGACACCATTTACAACAGTCATGCATGAAGGCCAGAGGGGGTACTGTGTCTTATCAGTATGTGGGCTCATACTGTCTGATTCCTTGTGTCCGCCAGGATAGCCGAGAGCGTTAATGCGGTTTTCCACGTCCCGCTAGGTGAATACCGGGCTGGTCCCCACGTTCCGCCTCAGTTACATGAATCTCAGACATGTGAACACGTCCGCACTATTCCATGGCTTACACTAGATACAGACAGCTGGGGTACACTAATTCCGTCCCGGGGGATTCGGGGTGGCGGCAGGAAGGGCGTCCGGCCACCCTCTGCAACTAACACTGCCAAATCCATAGTAACGCGGCCGATCCAGCGTTGAAGCGGGACAAAAGGCTCCAAGAAGAAAGAATACTGTTTGATTCTTTGTAAATTTGAATCGATTTTGAAATCATTGAAATAACATTACATACCCTTTCAAACTTTGGAGATTCATTTCGTTTCCTACTCCTTTTCTGGGTGCTTGACGTTTTTTTTCCGTCAATGTAACTGAAGTACACTTTTGTGAGACAGACGCATTTTGCAGTATATCCTACGTGTCCTTACTAGTTGGTATTTTTCAGAAATCAGCAATATTCGACTGCCAGGTGCAAGGCAGCGTGGCGAGCAACTCCGCGAGCGTTACGGTGGAGGTGGTGAACAAGTCTGTGGTGGCGGTGTGCGCGGCGGAGGGGGCGCTGGGCGTGTGGTGGGCGGCGGCGGCGCCGGGCCAGCTGACCGCCGTGCCCTGCCCCGCCACCCACGCGGGCCGCGCCGCCACCCGCCGCTGCGTCCTCACCGACACTCACCGCGCCTCCTGGCAGCGCCCCGACTTCTCGCAGTGCCGCCGGCCCGCGCTCGCCCACATCCACAGGAAGGTACCCGTCTCCTCTTTAACGAAAAGAAATAACACTTCAAATGATATCCAACTTATAGGACATTTACATACATAAGCTCGCCGAAATAGCTGTCATCCTGCAAGGTGCTGCGACTTGCAGAACAGGGGTCGCTTTGTGAGTAGGAAGCCAGACATGGAGTGTAGGTCAGTAGTCTACATCTACATCTACATACATACTCCGCAGTTCACCATACGGTGCGTGGCGGAGGGTACCTCGTACCACAACTAGCATCTTCTCTCCCTGTTCCACTCCCAAACACAACGAGGGAAAAATGGCTGCCTATATGCCTCTGTACGAGCCCTAATCTCTCTTATCTTATCTTTGTGGTCTTTCCGCGAAATGTAAGTTGGCGGCAGTAAAATTGTACTGCAGTCAGCCTCAAATGCTGGTTCTCTAAATTTCCTCAGTAGCGATTCACGAAAAGAACGCCTCCTTTCCTCTGGAGACTCCCACCCGAGTTCCTGAAGCATTTCCGTAACACTCGCGTGATCATCAAGCCTACCAGTAACAAATCTAGCAGCCCGCCTCTGAATTGCTTCTATGTCCTCCGTCAATCCGACCTGATAGGGATCCCAAACGCTCGAGCAGTACTCAAGAGTAGGACGTATTAGTGTTTTATAAGCGGTCTCCTTTACAGATGAACCACATCTTCCCAAAATTCTACCAATGAACCGAAGACGACTATCCGCCTTCCCCACAACTGCCATTACATGCTTGTCCCACTTCACATCGCTCTGCAATGTTACGCCCATATATTTAATCGACGTGAATGTGTCAAGCGCTACACTACTAATGGAGTATTCAAACATTATGGGATTCTTTTTCCTATTCATCTGCATTAATTTACATTTATCTATATTTAGAGTTAGCTGCCATTCTTTACACCAATCACAAATCCTCTCCATGTCATATTGTATCCTCCTAGAGTCACTCATCGACGACACCTTCCCGTACACCACAGCATCATCAGCAAACAGCCGCACATTGCTATCCACCCTATCCAAAAGATCATTTATGTAGACAGAAAACAACAGCGGACCTACCACACTTCCCTGGGGCACTCCATATGATACCCTCACCTCCGATGAACACTCACCATCGAGTTACGCCTACAGGCGTCACTGATACCGTGGTATCTGTGCCTGTCGTGCACTCTGGTGAGGACAGCTGGCTGTGGTCCAGTGCATCGGTGGCTGTGAACACAAGGCCCTAGTCATCCACCCTAGATGGACCAAGGCTGCAGCAGTTGTTCACGAGTCGGCCAGGTGACTCTGTGAACGTGCCACGCCTGGTTGTTGTGGAGATAACAGCTCGCATATCATCCTAGATGATCAGTAGTACAGGAGGGCTGCCCACACATCAGTCTTCAAATCATCCATGATCTCACAGTAGACAGCAATAGCGGACCACAGTTGTGGTATGTGTAAGTTGGCTATGTCTCGGTGTTGAAATCAGCATGCAGGTATCAGGCAGTCCATCATTGATTAGCTTTTCGTGGTTCGATAGAAACTCAATTGACCATCATACTCTCTGGTTCTAGCAACACGGACAGAAAGGGATCACGACTGAATATGTCTTTGAGCTCTAAAAGCCTCGTTGTTTAAAAGCCCGAGATTGCGACTATCATGCTGTGGCTCTAGCTATATGACCGCGTTTGCCCTCGTTTATCGTTTTCGTCAGCGCTCCTTGCCTCATTGTGCTAATTCAGAAAATATTCTGTATCGTCAACATAGTGTCTTTCTGTCTAAATCTGACTTCGCAGTGGGGCTCTTGCGCTGAAGTTGTGAAGTATTACTTCACACTACCACATTATGTAGCACTGCGGCCACTGCGTTTATACTTTCCTCGCTCGAAGGTTGTGTGGCAATGTTCGCTTCGTATCCTGATGTCTGTTATAATCGATGGTATATCTTGTTAACATTCCAACTGGCACACCGGCGACGACCTAGCCTGTTTTGTTCTGAGCTCGCTGGGTCCAGCTTCAAAAAATTTAAGCATGTACAATAAAATTATTCTGCCGCTCAACAAGGGCAACGAGATGGCAACATTTTGCAAGAAAATTGCAATGTCGGGCTGTTCTTTGAGACGACAAAGCTATCCGGGTGCCTGAAGTAAGTTGGGCGGGAGGGAGGAGGGCTATGATCGGCTATACAAAACTACACCCCACAACAGGCATATCCCACCAGCAGTGAGATTTCTTTTCTCCTCGTAGATGCTGTTACAAAACGAGTGTCATCCTTCCCTCCTTCTCCGCCCTCCCCCCTCACCCCGTCCACCACCCTAGAGATGAGGGAGATTTTGTATGAACTGTTGTGTCCCACAAGCCTGGTATATAGGTATGGCCTGCATTCCGCAGTCAGGACATTGGCAACACTGTGGGTTGAGATCTACTTATTTGTCTTTAACGGAGTGAGAGGGAGAAAGTCTCCTAAAACATTTAGCAGAAGTGATGATGGCATGCAGAGGAGAAGATTGTAGCAAGTCATAGCGGGTGCAAACACTTCCAAGTACAATTGAAGTACACTTAATTTTTCAGTAGTTCATCCTTACTCAGAGAGGTGCCTCACAGTGGCTTTTTATCCATCAACGATTACACTACCACTCCAGCGATCCGCGATCCTGGGTTCTACCTTTTACTATCAGAGACAAGTGATTTGATAGTGACTCGTTCCAATGATTCCATCAAATTCTCAAATCGAGGTAAGAGGAGAGTGCGAGACCTCACTTGTTCCTTCTCATACACTGAAAACTAACGATTATTCCTTGTTGCTACTCACGTAAGTAGACACTAAGGGGAAAGCGTAAGGTGGCACTTGTTCCTATGTATATTTTGACATTTAGAAATACTATTACTCTTTGCTACTTCTAGAGACAAACTCTACAGAGCTCGTTGCTAACAGGCAGGAAACTCAGTGTAAGAACAGGAAAATCAGTGCCTCCCTCAAATGCATGTATTCTTCTCGTAGTTTACTGCAATATCATCCAAATGTCACTTTACAGTGATGGCTCCCAACAATTCAGCTGCTACCTGATGATGACTGAGGCTCCAACTGTGTGACTCACTCACTAACTCTCTCACTGCTTTATTCATCGGCTACTCCTGAGACTCCCCGAACTGCTGTTTATATTCTGCTTTCTCAGGGTCTAGACAGGTTTCCCCTAACAGTGTTGCTGTCCCATGCTTCCACTGAAGAGCCTTTCAATGATCAAAATCTTTCCAGAACCTCCAGGCTCCCTTCCCTTGTTGCAAATACTGTTATATTATATTCGTAGAAATACAAATCTACCTTTAATAGGAGAATTTTTTTTAATTTTCGAGCTTATTATTCGTTTATGTCACTCACTGAGGTAATAATTCGTAGTTTAAGATTCAGTATTTCGTGCCATAATCTCTTCCCGCGGTTTCTCTGTTCTGTCCTTGCTATTTATTAATACAAGAGGTCAAATGTTACTTATAGGATACTAGTAGTAGACGGCAAATCATCGAGTAAAACTGAAGTGATATCAGGTGTTCCCCAGGGAAGCGTCCTGGGACCTCTGCTGTTCCTGATCTATATAAATGACCTGGGTGACAATCTGAGCATTCCTCTTAGGTTGTTCGCAGATGATGCTGTAATTTACCGTCTAGTAAGGTCATCCGAAGACCAATATCAGTTGCAAAGCGATTTAGAAAATATTGCTGTATGGTGTGGCAGGTGGCAGTTGACGCTAAATAACGAAAAGTGTGGGGTGATCCACTTGAGTTCAAAAAGAAATCCGTTGGAATTCGATTACTCGATAAATAGTACAATTCTCAAGGCTGTCAATTCAACTAAGTACCTGGGTGTAAAAATTACGAACAACTTCAGTTGGAAAGACCACATAGATAATATTGTGGGGAAGGCGAGCCAAAGGTTGTGTTTCATTGGCAGGACACTTAGAAGATGCAACAAGTCCACTAAAGAGACAGCTTACACTACACTCGTTCGTCCTCTGTTAGAATATTTCTGCGCGGTGTGGGATCCTTACCAGGTGGGATTGACGGAGGACATCGAAAGGGTGCAAAGAAGGGCAGCTCGTTTTGTATTATCACGTAATAGGGGAGAGAGTGTGGCAGATATGATACGCGAATTGGCATGGAAGTCATTAAAGCAAAGACGTTTTTCGTCGCGGCGAGATCTATTTACGAAATTTCAGTCACCAACTTTCTCTTCCGAATGCGAAAATATTTGGTTGAGCCCAACCTACATAGGTAGGAATGATCATCAAAATAAAATAAGAGAAATCAAAATAAGAGAAATCTGGAGAACGACGATTGGCTCAACTCAGAATCGAGCATACGATGCAGAAGCCAGCCCGCTAAAATCATTGGGCAGCACTTCACTCTTAGCTGCGTCTGTCAGAGGAAGGACATTCCCTAGCTGCTCCGCGAGATTGGCGGAGTGCATCAGAGACTGGGTAAAAATTCTATGGATGATTGATATTTTGTTGACAGTTTGCTGCTATTTATTTTCTTGTTTCGTAAGTTTTTGACAGTACATGGTATTCAATTCATTTCAGTTAAATGGCGATGAATTTTTACTTTACCTCCATGTATGAAAGGGTCACCACAACTTGTAAGTTCCACCAGTTGACGATATATAGTTAGAAAATTTCATTCACTGGTATGATTAAAACATGAAGAACATCGGAACTTATTTCTTTCTTTTCTATGTAGTAAAACCTAGTGGCGACCCTGTTATACAATATTTAATTTATTTATGTCATATTCTAAAGGCACCAGTTGACTCGCAACGAGGCTTTAGTTCAATTACAATGTACCAAAGTGTTGGACAGTGCGTAAATGAAATGAAGGTGATAAGATAATAAAGGAGCTGGTACTGTGAAATGCAATAACCAGTCAGCCTACAAGAAATCACGAAACTCAGCTATTCACTTAAAATATCATGTTGGAATATATATAGGTTATAACTGTATGTGGAGGAACTGAGATTACTAGCTCAGTGAAGATCTTGGTGATTGTGTTTACAATAGACTTATTGAATTACTTTACGATTCCACTTAAAGTAGTTACACCTTACACAGAAAGAACGACACCTGTGGGAAGAGAGTTAAAGGAGGACTGGTCATCTTCACAAATTATGCATATTATTCCACTCTGCTCCCTGTTAACCTTAGCTGACAAGCAGCTTCCGTCACCACGCATTTGCATTTTTCGGTAAGTATACGTTCCCCTTTCCAGTACCGTCAGTATATACACACACACACACACACACACACACACACACACACACACACACACACACACACAGTTTCTTCCAGAAACCAAAGTGACGAACACAATTTTAAATTTCCTTCATGCTTTGAGGTGACATGGCCTCATACTTGACAAGCCTTACTGGTTCCTACACCTGAGAACAAGGTTCCTTACAACGCTCGTTATTTTGAAAAATGTAAACTTCAACAAATGTGAATGGGCATAACTAGTTTAGGCTGCAATTTTATAGAACATTTGTGTAGTCCTGGCTTGGTTATAGTTGAACAGTGTACAGAACTGCTGACCATTCTACCTGAAGATCTTCGTTGCAGTCCACCTTGAAAGAATCAGACTGGCCACAGTGCATTTAGGACTAGTCCCGTCCCCTGCCTCTGCGTTGACAGCAAGGTGGCATCCCATTACATCAGACGGAAACTCTTCATGGTGCGACAAGCAGGTACGATCTACTCCCTGCCACAAACATATGTGTGTCATACCGTTGTTCGACAATCAATGGAGCAACTCAGAATAACAGCTTGCGCTTCAAAAGACATCTTACGATTCGGCCAGTAGCTATACTTTAGAAAGTGGTATGGCCAGTATTAATGTTTTACAATGATGGAGCAAATGAGTCCCCTGACTTCTTAGGAAGACCAGAGTTACACTCCTGGAAATGGAAAAAAGAACACATTGACACCGGTGTGTCAGACCCACCATACTTGCTCCGGACACTGCGAGAGGGCTGTACAAGCAATGATCACACGCACGGCACAGCGGACACACCAGGAACCGCGGTGTTGGCCGTCGAATGGCGCTAGCTGCGCAGCATTTGTGCACCGCCGCCGTCAGTGTCAGCCAGTTTGCCGTGGCATACGGAGCTCCATCGCAGTCTTTAACACTGGTAGCATGCCGCGACAGCGTGGACGTGAACCGTATGTGCAGTTGACGGACTTTGAGCGAGGGCGTGTAGTGGGCATGCGGGAGGCCGGGTGGACGTACCGCCGAATTGCTCAACACGTGGGGCGTGAGGTCTCCACAGTACATCGATGTTGTCGCCAGTGGTCGGCGGAAGGTGCACGTGCCCGTCGACCTGGGACCGGACCGCAGCGACGCACGGATGCACGCCAAGACCGTAGGATCCTACGCAGTGCCGTAGGGGACCGCACCGCCACTTCCCAGCAAATTAGGGACACTGTTGCTCCTAAGGTATCGGCGAGGACCATTCGCAACCGTCTCCATGAAGCTGGGCTACGGTCCCGCACACCGTTAGGCCGTCTTCCGCTCACGCCCCAACATCGTGCAGCCCGCCTCCAGTGGTGTCGCGACAGGCGTGAATGGAGGGACGAATGGAGACGTGTCGTCTTCAGCGATGAGAGTCGCTTCTGCCTTGGTGCCAATGATGGTCGTATGCGTGTTTGGCGCCGTGCAGGTGAGCGCCACAATCAGGACTGCATACGACCGAGGCACACAGGGCCAACACCCGGCATCATGGTGTGGGGAGCGATCTCCTACACTGGCCGTACACCACTGGTGATCGTCGAGGGGACACTGAATAGTGCACGGTACATCCAAACCGTCATCGAACCCATCGTTCTACCATTCCTAGACCGGCAAGGCAACTTGCTGTTCCAACAGGACAATGCACGTCCGCATGTATCCCGTGCCACCCAACGTGCTCTAGAAGGTGTAAGTCAACTACCCTGGCCAGCAAGATCTCCGGATCTGTCCCCCATTGAGCATGTTTGGGACTGGATGAAGCGTCGTCTCACGCGGTCTGCACGTCCAGCACGAACGCTGGTCCAACTGAGGCGCCAGGTGGAAATGGCATGGCAAGCCGTTCCACAGGAATACATCCAGCATCTCTACGATCGTCTCCATGGGAGAATAGCAGCCTGCATTGCTGCGAAAGGTGGATATACATGTACTAGTGCCGACATTGTGCATGCTCTGTTGCCTGTGTCTATGTGCCTGTGGTTCTGTCAGTGTGATCATGTGATGTATCTGACCCCAGGAATGTGTCAATAAAGTTTCCCCTTCCTGGGACAATGAATTCACGGTGTTCTTATTTCAATTTCCAGGAGTGTATTTTAGAAAAGCAAATACTCGTAAGTTTTTCTGGTTCACCCCTTCGCAATATTTTAGGCTGATTGATCTAATCTGGAAAAATCTCTTGGCTGCTGTCTCGCTTATTCTGACCATGTCTTCAGGGTTTGCGAGCCAAACAAATTCACTGTTCAGAGGGCAGAATGGCATAGAAGCCTTAAATGACTGGAGTAGATGAGTTGTAGCTAGAGGCTAAGAATTTTCTCAAAACCATTATATATAAAGGTAAAATGATCTTACCAGCTCCTTAGTGGTCGTGGAATCATAAGATCTCAGTTAGCAATAACATTCGTTAGTCAGCAAAACGCTCTTACAGAAGTTGATCGCGGGGACTCAATGGCGTGAAAAAAATCCTAGGCGGCAGCTGCCAGCCCAGTACAGGATTCTTTGGCGTAGTTGGCCACGGCGGCTCTCGGACGACGGAGAGGAGAGCTGCCTCAGCAAAG
The DNA here is from genome assembly GCF_023864345.2 of Schistocerca serialis cubense. Lineage (NCBI taxonomy): Eukaryota > Metazoa > Arthropoda > Insecta > Orthoptera > Acrididae > Schistocerca > Schistocerca serialis. Next base: position 314,480,868 of record NC_064640.1, on the reverse strand, counting down.
TACGAGTAGCAGCGGCTGGTGGCGTTGCAGACGCGAGACTGACTGACGTCAGTATCCAGCAGGCAGTAGGCGCGTGTGTTGGGCAAGGCATAGGCAGTAGTTGAAGAGAAGGTACTGCTCAGGCGAGTATTTATAGTGACTCTGTCCAACTTTGTTGTGACAGGGCCCCATCTTCAGTGACGTAAGGGACCAACACAGCACAGCATGAGGAAATGTAGCTCGCAACTACGAAGGTCTGGGGACTTGCACCATGCTGTTTCAGCGATATTCAAATTCCAGCTGCAGGATTTCACAGTCGGCTAACTTACCCACCTCGCTACGGGTTGCGAAGTGTTGCTACAGCACAGAGAAATGAGATAGTTGACAAAATAGACAAGGAAGTCAGTTTGGGTTGCATCACAGAAAAAAAATTCTTCGTATTTGAGTCTTGTCTTAATCTGTTTGGAGGAACGGTGACTGGAAATGTCATATAATAAGCTGATGACAATAAAACCAAATATCTGGCCCTGGTGTACCTCCTTCCAGAATAGGGCAGTGTCCTTTAACCCTTATATTTCTGTTCCGGCGAGAGAACACAGCACTTTCCAGTGCTTGTGGCAGATGCATTTCAGTTCGACACATTTTAATATGGTGTGTTTTGTATTCTGACGAGAAGACAGCAGTAAATGTAAGTAGTGACCCGTCCTCTAACCTAGCTTATAGTTAATTGAGAGTATCACATTTAAGTACAGTTGTACTAAATCCTAAGACTGCTCTGATGACCACATTGCTTAAATTGGTATTGTCCTACTGTAGCTGCTATCTTCTCCCTTCATTAGACATACAACCGACACACACAGGCAGTCACAGGGGGTAACTGTGATCTGACGAGGACACCGAAACAGCGACACAATTTGGATATTCTTACATACGTGGTGTCCTAGACTATAAGGGTCAAAATTGTGTAAATAAACAGCCGGAAAAAATTAGTTGGCCTGCAAAGACGATGTCGATTTTGATCCTATGATGGTATATGTGCCCTAGAGGATAGTAGATATACTGATAACAGTTTCAACTTCGTCCGTAAACAAGTACCGTATTGGCACAGCTGCCAGAGCACCAGCTATATCTACACTTTAATAGGCTCAGTGTATTCCAAACGTGTGAAGCAAGCAGGCAACCATGCCACAGAGACGCAGCGAGTTTGAAAGGGATGAAATTGTGGCCCTCCGAGTGGCGGGAAGGTCCTTTCGGAGGATTGCCTCATAAGTCCTGCTTCACTTGCACAACGATGCTGGTATCAGTGGCAGTGTGAACATTCTCACACCTGTAAACGAGATTCTGGACGTCCACGCAGCACAGACGCCCTCCAGGATCGTGGTATTGTAAGGGCAGCAGTGGGATATCGTACACCTATTACAGCACAGACAAGAGGACTTGTGAGCCGTGACGTGTCAACACGAACGCAGTGCTCTCTATCGCCGCCGCCAGGGCCTCCTCCACATCTCGGATGAGACCCCCGGCAAGCAGACAGAGTGAACACTGGCCTTCTTCCCCGACCTTTCCTCTATCTCCCTAAGGGGCTCCATCACCCACCTAATGTTGGAGCTCCCAATCATAGGACCGTTGCTATTCACAATATACATAAGTGACCTTGTGGATGACATCGGAAGTTCACTGAAGCTTTTTGCGGATAATGCTGTGGTATATCGAGAGGTCGTAACAATGGAAAATTGTACTGAAATGCAGGAGGATCTGCAGCGAATTGACGCATGGTGCAGGGAATGGCAATTGAATCTCAATGTAGACAAGTGTAGTGTGCTGCGAATACATAGAAAGAAAGATCCCGTATCAGTTAGCTACAATATAGCTGGTCAGCAACTGGAAGCAGTTAATTCCATAAATTATCTGGGAGTACGCATTAGGAGTGATTTAAAATGGAATGATCATATAAAGTTGATCGTCGATAAAGCAGATGCCCGACTGAGATTCATTGGTAGAATCTTAAGGAAATGCAGAATCTTAAGGAAATGCAATCCGAAAACAAAGGAAGTAGGCTGCAGTTCGCTTGTTCGCCCACTGCTTGAATACTGCTCAGCAGTGTGGGATCTATACCAGGCAGGGTTGATAGAAGAGATAGAGAAGGTCCAACGGAGAGCAGCGCGCTTCGTTACAGGATCATTTAGTAATCGCGAAAGCGTTACGGAGATGACAGATAAACTCCAGTGGAAGACTCTGCAGGAGAGACGCTCAGTAGCTCGGCACGGACTTTTGTTGAAGTTTCGAGAACATACCTTCACCGAGGAGTCAAGCATTATATTGCTCCCTCCTACGTATACCTCGCGAAGAGACCATGAGGATAAAATCAGAGAGATTAGAGCCCACACAGGCATAACGACATTCCTTCTTTCCACGAACAATACGAGACTGGAATAGAAGGGAGAACCGATAGAGGTACTCAAGGTACCCTCCGCCACACACCGTAAGGTGGCTTGCGGAGTGTGGATGTAGATGTAGATGTAGAACTATTGCGAACCGGTTACTTGTAGTGGGAGTACGCACACGTCTAGCCCGTCTTTCACTCACGCCACAGCGTCGACATGCACGGCTGGGCTGGTGAAATCAGAAGATCACTCGGAAGATGGAATGGTGTGCCTTCATCTTCAGCGATTAAGGCAGATTCTGCCTGCACGCAAATGATGGTCGTTTGCTCATCTGAATTAGACCTAGCGAGCGCTGTCTCGTAGAATGCATTCGCCCAAGACACAGCAGCCTTATGGTCTGGGGTGCGATAAGTTAAAACTATTGCTCACCTTTGCTGTTGCTCGACGGGACTCCAACCAGCGCTCAGTACGTGCAGAATCTCGTTAGACCCATTCTTTTGCCGTTCTTGCAACAGGAAGGTGACGTGTTCCAACAGGATAATGCTCGTCCACACACTGTCCGTGAAACTCAACGTGCTCTTCAAGACGTGCAGCAACTTCCCTGGTCGGCACAATCTCGGCACTTGTCTCCAACCGTGCAAGTGTGGGGTATGATGGGAAGAGAAGTGACTTATACGACTCGTCAGCCAACAGCTCTTACAGAATTACTTGAGCAGGACGATTAGCCGTAGAATGACGTATCCCAGGACACTACTCGCCATCTGTAGGACTGACCGGATGCCAGAGTCAGCGTCTGCACTGCCGCCCGTGAAGGCTACAGTACATACTGATATGGCTGTTTAAGCATGGGTCGATACCTGGTACCTCAGAACCACTTCAGCTATTAATCTGTAAATGTAATTATTGCATGTACTCCATATGCACTGTTGCAACAATAAATCTTGTGTGAATTGGAAACATCTAAAAGAGTGTACCAACTGTTTTTCTGGCAGTGTAGTAAGGCACCCTAGACAATATACTTGAAAATAAGGAACTAATGATCGAACATGATTATTTAGTTTTTATTGACATAAACAGCTTACACCTTACGCCAGCAACGTAAGGTAGTAGTAGCTGTTAAAAGTAACGACTGCCGGGCTGAAAGCATTCATTGCAACACAATCCATTGGTAGACTATTGGATGAAAATAATTTGGTACCATGGCTTGTGCCAGTTGTTTATTATATGGGTGTAGCTGCTACAGTATTTCCAAAACTGTTTTATTCAGGGCGCACAGGTCCAAGAAAGATGATGAGCCCTTACTTATCATTTTTGTTCTCACACAATTTAACACCGTCTCCTCAAATTTTATTGTGCGAAAAATTCCTTCTCTAGAAATTGAGCAACAGCGTATGACCTCAATAACCCAGTTTGTAGTATACGTTTTTCTTTCAGTTAGGATGCCACTGGTTGAGAAGCTTTGCTCCAGGCATCATGTCTGCAAGTTCCTGTAGGGAGAAATACCCATCTTCAATAACTAGTCATGAACTCTGTAAAGAGAAAAAGTTATAACGGGGCTTTGAGCAAGAGATGGAGGCACCAGGATGAAAATCAGACCACACTGAATCAACCAGCTCTGGTCAGCGACCTATGCGCAGAGGACATCTCCCTTTTCTGTATCACAGCCTTCCACGTGACGAAACCAGACCAGTAACCAGGATGTAACACAGCCCGATCCCACTCCCGCAAAGTTAGCGGGGAGCAGGAGCATCTAAACCCGCCCGAACCAGCCTGTCAGCACTCGAACAGCTAGTCAGTTATGTGATGCGGAGCCTATGCTACTCAATGCTGTGCCGTTGTTGCAGACGCATCTATCACTGCTGGGACACAAAACACTGCCTGCCACCCATGGCTACCAAGGCAGTCCCGCATTTGCTACCTTCCCAGGAGTACGATGTGAGAGCCCACCCATCTCTGTCCTCGCCATAGTATGTACAGAAGAACTCTATGTCTGAAATCTGGATGAGGTCTGATATCCTCACAGCAACCGCCAGCAGCTTCGCCAGCAGCCTCACCATCTCCGACCAGAGTGCCCTGAAATACGGCGATGCAGCAACAGCAGCGGCGGCTGCAAGGGCGCAGTCAGCAGCCGCGGGCCGTCGCGCTTCAAATGCCGTGGTATTGACCTCGCCCGCCATCGTTACTTGCAGTTCCAAGTCAATGGTTGTAAAGGAGCTGGAGTAAAGAAGCTGTTGTAACGCTGATCGAACCTCCTTCTGCTGCATACTTCATCCTTCTTCAGCAGACGAATACAATCCACACTAAAGCATCCTAGACGTCCTGTTATAACTGCATAGAGCGATAAACTTCACCCTGGCCGCTTGCATGTGATTTTCCATTGTTTTTAGAGGTTGCATCACCCACGCAGCAGGTAGTTTTGCTACGGAACATAAGTGGCTTTCATACACATATCTCACACGCGTAACTTATTCAAGATATTGTGCTAAGTGGCATAAACAGTTCCGTCCATTCGTTCCTTATCTCAGAAATACTCACTGTGGGATTTCTTATAGTCCATATTATTTTTACGCAAAACATTTCAGATATCCAATGAAAACTCAGTGCCAGAAGTCAGAAAAACGTGAAGTGACCGACTAGGGACAACCTTCTAGAGTATTGCAAAATCAATGGATCATTCGATCTTACATCGGTGATAAGCCATCCACGTACACTGATAAGCCAAAACTTTATGACCACTGACTGAAGGCTGCATGTTGGCGTTGCAGGCACATAACGCGATAAGCAAAATACGCTATGTGATCAAAAGTATCCGGAAACCCACAAAAACATACGATTTTCATATTAGGTGCGTTGTGCTGCCACCCACTACCAGGTACTCCATATTAGCGACCTCAGTAGTCATTAGACATCGTGAGAGAGCAGAATTAGGCGCTCTGCGGAGCTCATGGACTTCGAACGTGGTCAGGTGATTGGGTGTCACTTGTGTCATACGTCTGTACGCGGGATTTTCACACTTCTAAACATCCCTAGGTCTACTGTTTCCGATGTGATAGTGAAGTGGAAACGTGAAGGGAGACGTACAGCACAAAAGCGTACAGGCCGACCTCGTCTGCTGACTGACAGAGACAGCCAACAACTGAAGAGAGTTTTAATGTCTAATAGGTAGACATCTATCCAGACCATCACGAAGGAATTCCAAACTGCATGAGGATCTACTGCAAATACTATGACAGTAGGTGAAAGGTGAGAAAACTTGGATTTCATGGTCGAGCGGCTGCTTATAAGCTACTCATCACGCCGGTAAATGCCAAACGAAACCTCGCTTGGTGTAAGGAGCGTAAACATTGGACGACTGAACAGGGGCAAAACGGCGTGTGGAGTGACGAATCACGGTACACAATGTGGCGATCCGATTGCAAGGTGTGGGTATGGCGAATGAGCGGTGAACGTCATCTGCCAGCGTGTATAGTGCCAACAGTAAAATTCGGAGGCGGTGGTGTTATGGTATGGTCGTGTTTTTCATGGAGGGGTCTTGTACGCTTTGTTGTTTTGCTTGGTACTATCACAGCACAGAGCTACATTGATGTTTTAGGCACCTTCTTGCTTCCCATAGTTGAAGGGCAATTCGGGGATGGCGATTGCATTTTTCAACACCATTGAGCACCCGTTCATAATGCACGGCCTGTGGCGGAGTGGTTACAGGACAATAAGATTCCTGTAATGGACTGGACTGCACGGAGTCCTGAACTGAATCCTTTGGGATGTTTGGAACGCCAACTTCGTGCCAGGCCTCACCGACCGACATCGGTTCCTCTCCTCAGTGCAGCACTCCGTGAAGAATGGACTGACATTCCCCAAGAAACCTTCCAGCACCTGATTGAACGTATGCCTGCGAGAGTGGAAGCTGTCATCAAAGCTAAGGGTGGGCCAACTCCATATTGAATTCCAGCATTACCGATGGAGGGCGCCACGAACTTTAAGTCATTTTCAGCTAAGTGTCCGGATGCTTTTGATCACATAGTGTATATAAGCAGCGCAGAAACTAGAGTGTTTCTAGCGACAATACGAATCGCAAATGGGAAAATTATCTCACGTAGGCTACTTTGACGAAGGGCAGTTTGTTACGGCATGGCGGCTGGAAACGAACACCTCAGAAACGGCGAAGCTGGTCGGCTGTTTGTACTGTACGACCGTGACGATCTATGAAAAGTAGTTGAAGGACGGTGATGTGTGGCAGGTGGCAGGTCTGACGTCAGAGTACAAAACTGGTCAGGTACAAGTGTTTCGGAATGTACCGTTCTGAGCACATTGTTAAACACAGGGCTCAGCAGCAGGTGAATCCTACGGGTTCCAATGTTGAATCAAAGTCATTGTCAATTATGATTGCATCGGCCACAGTATCATCGAAACCGGGCGATGGATAAATATAACATGCGTCCTTTAATTAGATGAATCACGTTTCTTGCTACACCACATCGATGGACTGACCGGATGTACTATGGTCTGGGCGAACAGATGCTCCGGACTTGCAGCGCGACACAGACAAAGCTTGGTGAGGAATGGTGTTATGCTATTGGAGACATTCACCTGGGCTTCCGTGGGACCTGTGATTGTAATCAATGGTAGCTGCATACTACGTGAACATTATTTCAGACTACCTGCATCACTTCTTGCTTGATATCTTTCCTGATGGCGATGGCACTTTCCAGTATGATTATTGCCCGTGTCACAAAGCCAAAATTGGTGCCACAGTAGTGTAAAGGGCATGACAGTGAACTCGCGTGGATGTCTCAGCCAACAAATTCACCTGATCGGAACCTGATGGAAGACATCCGAGACGCTATCGTGCACCAGCTCCGTGCCCACAAACCATCGGCCTGTATTTTCCAGGGTTTGCGTGATTTGTGCGTAGACCTCTGGATAGTCACCAAGGACTTGTTGACTGCATGCCATGCACAGTCGCTGCTGTACTGCGTTTCAGAAATGGTCCAACACGCTATTCATCATGATGTTATTATGTTTTGGCTAATCACTGTATATCTACCGCAGTAGTCTTTGGTAATATCAACGTCTGAACTTGATTTTATTTGAAATTTTAAGAACTAACGTAGTACACGTTTCCGCCTTTTTTAACTACCTTATCTCCATGTATCTGGTGTTTCATTTACCGTATAAGTCCTGTATCTGGTACGACGTTGTGCAGGAAACAAGATCAGGAAGGGAGGCTCCGCTCGTCATCTACTCTCCAGCCTGTTCGTCAGACTCCCGCAAGTCTCATATCGGTTTTAGCCAAGCCCCTTGGTTAGAAGTCGGAGAAAATCGTTGCACCAATAACACCTCACACTGATGCGTCAATAACAGCTTTACACAGAGTTGCGTACAGATTCAAACTGAAGCCTTTCAAAACAACAGTAGTACATTGACTGCCAATTCGGTGTTGCTCGGTGTCACAACTGGCATTACAGTCTGAGCATGATGGAGACGCTAATCGTGATGTTCTATTTTCCTCTGATGCAGGCTACATTTAGCTGTGTGCAGAAGAGCTGAAACCGGAATTCTGAAAATTGTCATCAACTACATGATATGAAAATAGGATTTTGGTGTGCAATTACTGCACCGATCTTTTTCCAAGACATCGTAGCGTCTGATAGATATTTTATCAATAGCCTGCCACTTCTTTGTTTTCAGAAACTAACAGATAACGAAACGACAGTCGATTATTGCTTGCAGGACAACACAATCGCACTTAGTGCCCATCAGTCTATGAGAGCATTACGAAGTTCTATTAGTAATATGAACTATCCTCGTAATACTGCCATAGATGCTTTAGCGATGTGTGCACTGGCAGCACTGATCTCGAGCTGTAGGATCTGACTGGTCAGTCGATAGACTACCGTTACTTAGTAAAGTCTTTTCAGGTCGAGTTTATATACAGCTACGTGAACAATTGCTATTGATATACCAGTCAGTTGTGCTAAATGCCAAAGGAATTTTTCGGACATTTTTCCGAGGACGATACTCAATCGTCTAATTCAGCTAAACCCGATACGACACCTGCCAGTCTGAGAAAGAGACCGGGAGGTACATCATCTGGTCAAAAGTTAGTGGGCAGTAAAAAGGGGAGCGTACGCCCTTCGCCTTTATGACTTCGTGAACCCCACTGGGGACGGATTCAATAAGGTGTTTCAATGTCTTTTGAAGAATGGCAGCCCATTCTTCTTCAAGAGATGACACCAGAGAAGGTAGTGATGTTTGATGATGATGATGATGGTGATGATGTTTGGTTTGTGGGGCGCTCAACTGCGCGGTTATCAGCGCCAGTATAAATTTCCAGCCTTTGCTCAGTCAAAACTCAGCACCTTTCATGGATGATGATGAAATAATGAGGACAACACAAACACCCAGTCATCTCGAGGCAGGTGAAAATCCCTGACCTCGCCGGGAATCGAACCCGGGACCCCGTGCTCGGGAAGCGATAACGTGACCGCGAGACCACGAGCTGCGGACTGATGACATGTGACGCTGGGATCTGGAGCGATGTCGACGTTCTGGCTCACCCCAAAGGTGTTCCATTGCCTTCAGGTGGGGAAAATGGACAAATCTGTCAGTTTCAGGAATGTTATTGTTCAAATGCTGCTTTATCACATGATCGTTTGTCATGCTGATATAAACAATCATCGTCTTCGAACTGTTCCTCTATTGTAGGCAACACACAATGCTGTAAAATGTGTTCATATCCTTCCACATTTCGCGTTTTCTTAACCACAATAAGGGGACCACACACTAACGACGATAATCCCATACAGTAACATTACTTCCTCTGTGCTTCACTATTGGCACTACACGTGATGGCAGGTAGCGTGCTCGAGCCACTCGCCAAACACAAAGTCTCCCATTGGACTGCCAGAGGAAATAGCGTGATTCTTCACACCAAATCACTCGTTTTCAATCATTCATTATCCAGTGGCGTCGCCCTTCACATTGTCTCAATCGTCGCTTGGCACCGACTACAGAAACGTACGGCTTATGAGGAGCTGCTCGATCGTTCTACGCCAGTCCTTTTACCTCCCTCTGCAAAGTCGTTGTGTTAGCTGGACTGCTGGTAACTCTTTGGAACTCACAAGTGATTCCCACCGCTGACTTCGTGCTAGTTTTACAACCACCCTTGCAAAGCTGGTACTTGAGGTCTGTCTGGCCTTGACTTACCTATGGTCGTCCCTTCGCATTGTCATTTCACACTCACAATCATTGAGTTGGGCAGCTTTAGAAGGGTTGAAACGTCCCTGATGGATCGGTTAATTAGGTGACATGCAATGAGTATTCCACATACAAAGTCAACGAGTTCTCCTCATCGACCAATTCTGCCGTTATTTCCTCTCTTCTGGTAAATGTAACGATCGGAAGCCGCCTTCCAGGTATACGTCCCCGCACAACGTCGGACACAACGCTAGGGTCGTACATGAAACATCATGCATTTCAGAATGCCACTGAAGACAAAGCTAACAACCACCCACAAACTCCCATACAGTTCAATCTGGCATGTGCTTAAGTGCCTTCTGGAGATTCGTGTGAAGGGTGTTAGGGCTTTTGTCGTTTAGTCCACACCATCATATTCATGTTCAGTTGGATATAGATCACATAGGTTTGAGGAGTGAGGCGATTCTAGTCGCGTGATGTCCTCATGAAGGAAGAATCCGTACATCCTATGTGGTCTTTGAGCATGATCCACTGGACAGAAGTCAGGCCTCTATGCAAAATGAAATCGTCGCAAATACCACTGAAGGATGTCGTCTCTGTAAACCGCACCACCATAGAATGCGTAGGAAACACGTGCTGTGGAGATTTCTTCCTAACACGGTGCCATCCCAGACTAAAACACTGGTGACGCCATATCTGTTCAAAAATGGTTCAAATGGCTCTAAGCACTATGGGATTTAACATCTGAGGTCATCAGTTCCCTAGACTTAGAACTACTTTAACCCAAGTAACCTAAGGACATGACACACATCCATGCCCGAGGCAGGATTTGAACCTGCGACAGTAGCGGCAGCGCAGTTCCGGACTGAAGCGCCTACAACCGGTCGTCCACAGCGGCCGACGCCATATCTGTCCCGTTCCGCAATATAGTGTCGATCGTACCGTGTCCCATGTGTACACCAGATGAGAAGGTGACTAATAACCACTCACCAGGCTATATTGCTACTCAACACTGAACAGTACAATCCCCACAGTTCGAAGGTTCACTTTCTGTGGGCAAGACATCGCCTTTGGCTACTAAGGTAGTGAATTTTGACGAAGGGAAATCATGTGGTAGGCCGCAGAGCAAACAGAGCAGTCTCTCTAAGGCATCATTACGCAAGCTGATGGTAGATAAATTATCCGATAGTGAAGATAAAAACTACGCTGTTACGTTATCCTTCTTTTTCATATGTAGCAGAGACTAATTAGCCAAAACATTACGACCACCTGCGTTATAGCATGTCGCTACATCTTTAGAACGCAGTACAGCAATGATTCTGCCTGGTATGGATTTAAAAAGACCTTGATAGATTTCTGGGGATATGAGGCACCAGATGTCTACACACACGCCACGCAATTCCCTTAAGTTGAGGGCCGATGATTTGTGAGCACGGAGCTGGCGCCCCATAACGTAACAGATCTGTTGTATCGGGTTCGCATCATCAGAATTTGGTGACCAAGACGTTAACTTGAATTCATTACCTGTAGCACGATTTTGGCAATGTCAGATGGACAGTGATTATGCGGGAAGATGCCACCGCCGTACGGGAAGCATCAAGCGTGAAGATGTGCAGGTGGCCTACATGAACATTGGCGTAGCTCATAGCTGTAATGGTGCCTTCGTTTACTACCGCAGATCCTATGGAAGTCCAAATTAATGTCGTCCTTCGCATAATACATCCCCTCACGGCCTGTGTCTTTGACACGGTGCATGTTTGGAGCATCCACTCCGAGGATGACACTGTATCTGGACACAATCATAGATTTGATGTAGCAAGAAACATGATTCAGCCGCCCAAGCGACAAGTTTCCCTTGATCCACGGTGCAATGTTGATGATCCTGTGCCCACTGCAATCGTAATTGACGACGTCTTGGGGTCAACATGGGAACGTGTCGATGTTGTCTGCTGCAGAACCCGATGATCAACAATATCCCTTATGGACAGTACCGAAAAAGTATTTCCTACATTGTATACCAAGAGAACACTTGTGCTAACGAATCCGTCAGCTCCTAGTCCTCTAGAAGTGGTAAAAAAAACCATAAGGACAATATGCCCAACCATCTGATTACTGACGCAAAGATCGAAGCTGGATACCGCATTGAGAAGCTTTTAGCCAGTTATCTAAATAAAAATTTGAAACATCCACTATACCTAACCGAGAGAAACTTGTCAGTAAGTTTTCTAACTTAGCCATTACTCCTAACACATCCATTCTTTCTCTGGATGCAAAAATCATGTATCAAGTATTCCTACGTATCCGGTACAGGACACAATTAATGAGAGTCTTTAGACACACTGCGGAAGAACCCTAGATGAGACAGATGATGATTTATAGCTGTTGAAGATGGTGTTACGTTTTAATTATATAAGTTGCGTGATGGTATACAGGGCGTCTCTCGTTAAGAGTCGTCAGGCGCATTTTCTCTGGAGGTTCAGCAGACATTTGCAATTTTGTTTTTGCAGAGTGTAGCTGCATTCAGCCCAAACAAATAGTGCTCATCAGATCTTGAGTGCGACGGCCAGTGTGGGCGGAAACGTCGGTTTATTTCCCGTTATAAACAAAACGATTTTTAAAGCGGAATTTTACCTGCACAGTTGATAGAGCGATCCCAGACTAGTCTGTTCCGATATTCGTTTTATCGACGTGTATTTACACGGACAGCAAAATGCGAAGAATAAACAGCAATCCAGCAGCAACTCAGTAACGCTGCATGCTTGGCAGTAGCAGTCAGCGCGGGGCAGGGGAATACTATCGCTGCTGGAATATTGGTTATTCTTAGAGTTCTACGGTCCACGTTAATACATATCGACAAAACAAATACCACACTAGGCTAATCTGGGACTGCTCTATCGAGCGGGAACTTAAAATTCCGCTTTAAAAATCGTTTTGTTTGTAACGGGAAACAAACCAACACTCCGTTGACAATGGGCGTGCTATGGGTTCTCCGATTTCCTATTTTTCAGGAAACATCTTCATGACGAATTTCGAGCATCGTCTTATGGAGGGTCTAACTATATACTCCAACATAATCGTTTTAAGAACTCAAATATCTTTCGGTTCAAATGGCTCTGAGCGTTATGGGACTTAACTTCTGAGGTCATCAGTCCCCTAGAACTTAGAACTACTTAAACTTAACTAACCCAAGGACATCACACACATCGATTCCCGAGGCAGGATTCGAACCTGCGACCGTAGTGGTCGCGCGGTCCCAGGCTGAAGCGCCTAGAACCGCTCGGTCACACCGGCCGGCTGCCTTTCTTAGATCAGTCTAGTACGCTTATAGAGAACACTATCAGTTACAATGTTTATAGAAAACCTACAACTTCTGACCTGGTAATTAATAATTCTACAAACCATCCAATACAATAAAATATGGCAGCGTTCAGATCAATGCTGCACAGACTAGGTAATATCCCATTGTCTCAAAGTGCCCACGAGTATGAGTTTTGATAAATTCGGTTCATAGGCCACTCCAACAGCTAAGGGGTTGGCTTTGCCACTAATATGAATAAGAGTGTTTTAAAGACCAAGAATGAGAATCGTAATCCTTCTGTGGTCCGGGTTCGAATGCTCTTGGCCCCATCCGCAATAATCCCCATGATGATAAGATTTATAGTAGAATACTATGGTAATGTTTCCAGGAGGAGCGTAAGATAGTTGAGTTCTTAAAACATAGTTCTGACCTACTTCGTTCCTATAAATAATGGAAAGAAGCTCACATACTGGGAAAAGTCGCGATTTGATGCTTTGGAGTCTATTACAGTACATGCAACGGGCGTAGTTCAAGATATATTGGTCAAACCGGTAGAAATTTTGAGGCACGCTTTATGGAACACATTAACAAACCAGACTCCCAATCAGCTTTAAGTATCCACCTTCAGGAAACTGGGCAGTCAATTACGGATCTCCCATCTAATCTTGAGATAGTTTATCGAGCAACAAAAGGCAATACACGTAAAATTTTGAACGAATTGAAAATATAACGCTCATTGAAATAATTTTCTGATGAAACACTCAATGCACAGACGGATTTACCACAGAGAAACAGTAACGCGTGTAAAAGCCGAGGATGAAAAAGAGAGAATGAAACATAACTTTATGGAGAAGCGATCCATTGCTGTTAAATTTTGTTGCAACTGGAAGGATGAATTAAGGTAGGTTATTGATGAGCCTTACTACTCAATAAAATCAAAAAGTGACTCAGGTGGACATTCCCACAGTTTATCTGAAACAACAGAGTGGTACTGGCGTCCTGGCGGTAGTACTGTGCATGGGGGCTTCATTATTATTAAATTTGAAAATCATTTTTTATTTTACGTAGCTGTATGTCCGATTACGCTGTGTCTCGTAAACGGTTGGCCCTGACTAGTATTATTACGCAATCTGACTGCATAGAACAACAACAAGAATGAAATGAAAATTTTCGTTAACACAATTAATTAATTAAGTCCCCAGCAACTATAAAACCTACGAAACCAAAACACAAGTGTAACTGTTCTGTGTGTGGAAGTATGACTCAACGTACACATCTGGCACGGTTCTCCTTCAATAAGACAAGAAATTTCAAATACCATTTATACTGACGTGATTAAAAAAATTAGAAATACTATAATTGCGCAAGAAAACCAGAATTACACTCTAATACAAGAACACACGCCAGATGCTTTGTTGACTGAACCTGTAATGACGCATTATTTAAGACATTGAAATAATAAAAAGAAAAGGAAAAATTTTTTCTTTTACCTTCATATATTGACGAAAATCACTCTAATCATTACAATATATCTCCACACCGACTCGCTACTACCACATCTCAACAAGAACTTTTCAGTATCACATCTCAGCAAGCACTGCCTACTACGAGTTCTCGACCAGCACTTTTCACTAGCACATCTCAACAAGCACTGACTACTACGAGTTCTCCCCAAGCACTGCCAGTGGAGGCGGCTGAATAATACTCTTTGGCGCAATCTCTGGCGCTGTGGCTCAGTGTAGCCACCTTTCATATGCCCCTCCTCCACAGGCCAGAATTTGATGGTATTTTTGCCAGCATTGGTGGTGAAAATACCACCAAAATCGTCCACAATAATACAGACAAAAATAAAAGATAATATAAATACCTAAATATCACATAATTAGTTAAAATTTTGGCTTTGCACTGACCTTTCAATAACCTAATATATGACATACAGTAAGCAATACAACTTCTTTTTATACATGTGACTTTACATAATAGTTCACACAATACACAAAAAATCAGTTTATACAAATGTTCACATAAAATGCTTTGAATGATTAAAAAAAAAACAAGTAGTTGATAGTTCCAGCAGTAGAACCCAGCAATGGTCAACAGGTGCAAATACCAACAAGTGACATCATTTTAGTAGAATCAGTCCATTAGTGGCACCCAGCAATGTTGAACAGGTGCAGACACCAACAAGTGACATTAGTTCAGTAGAAGCAGTTCCATCAGTGGCACCCAGCAATGTTGAAGAGGTACACACAGTAACAAGTCACATTTCTGAGCAGAAGCGGTTCCATTAGTGACATCCAGCATTGTTGAACAGGTGCAGACACCAACAAGTGACATCATTTCAGTAGAAGCACTCCATCAGTGGCACCCAGCTATGTTGAGCAGGTGCAGACAGCAACAAGTGACATTATTTCAGTAGAAACAGTTCATCAGTGGCACCCAGTAATGTTGAACAGGTACACACAGCAACAAGTCACATTTCTCAGCAGAAGCAGTTCCATTAGTGGCACCCAGCAATGTTGAACAGGTGCACACAGCAACAGGTGACATTATGTCAGTAGAAGCAGTTCATCAGTGGCACCCAGCAATGTTGAACAGGTCCAGAGAGCAGTCCATAATATTCACTATCACTGATCACACTGTTCATCAGAGTTTATAAGCAGAAATTAAACATGTCCTAGTGGCACCAATCATGTAGAAAAAGTACAAGTAACAGTCCATAATATTTACTATCACTGATCACACAGTTCATCAGCAGAAATTAATCATTTCTAAGTGGCACCCATTATGTTGAAAAAGTGCAGGTAACAGTTCATAATATTCACCATCACTAATCAGACAGTTCAGGTATGAACAATAGTTTGAATGCACATACAAATGCTTTTACAATGCTCTTACACTAAACATACAAATTCTAATAAACACACAAATGATATCAGATAATTGCCATATTAACTATTACAAATTCTCATATATCAGTAAACCTATAATATTTATGGGTGTCAGTGCAAGCCACTACAAACAAATAAAATAATATTTAAGAGATAGGTTGGGACTAATTATTTGGGATTAGGAAAGGAAAACACACAAAACACACTCACTCATCTGTCATCCACATTAAGTACTACTGTGTAATTGAATAGTGTTAACTGTGTAAATGCAATTCTGTCAAAATTTGATGTTCATCATGTGTATCAAGTAGTAGTGGCAGCAATGTATAACAGTCAATAATAGTTAAGTCAACGTCATAGTCATCATGTCAAGACCAATGTTTGTCAAGCCAGATCAAAATGTACGGTTGCTGAATAACTGTCAGTGGGCCAAGATATGCAAATACTTCCTCTCTCCAAAAAAAAAAAAAAATTTACTGCTTATTGATTTAACAAAGTGTGTGTAGACAATCTTCCTTCCACTTTAGTGTTCTAGTCTGCCATCTTCATCCTCCTTGTTCCATATAGACCAAAAAAAAAAAAATATGCACCTCACTTACTTTACCTCTTATCCACCAAAACTCCAATAATCATCAGCATCACATAATCTCAATACTTCAATAATACCTCTTACGTCGATACATATAAATCTTATCATCACTATCATTTACCTTACCTCTTGTCCACAAAAACTCCAATAATCATCAACTTCACATAATCTCAATAATACCTCTTCAATACGTCGATACATATAAACCTTATTGCCAATATCATTTCACTTCCATAACAACTCTTTCCTCTAGTCAGTCTCCTCGAACAAGTACAGATAAAATCCTAATGCAAACCTCATCATCCCATACAATCCGAAGACACATTGTCAACACACAACCTCTGTGTAATCCATCTGACCCAAATCTTCTACTCATTATGAATTATAAACAAAAGAAATGCATACATGAGCTCTAACAGACTTAGTTCGAATAATTCTCAGTAATTAAGTACGATTACGGAGTGTGAATGATCATAATATTTCACAGTGTGTACACCACTTCAAGAATTATGGCAAACAGAAGCAAACATGTGGAGTATTTCTTGTGTCAAGTGTCACTTCCTATTTCAATTGCTCACGAAAAATGCAGTGTAATAACTGTCAATGGTCTAAACCTAGTTTTGTTATGTCATGTCGTTAGCTTCCTTCCTATTAGCATAAATTATATGAAAGGTGGCTACACTGAGCCACAGCGCCAGAGATTGCGCCAAAGAGTATTATTCAGCCGCCTCCACTGGCAGTGCTTGGGGACAACTCGTAGTAGTCAGTGCTTGTTGAGATGTGCTAGTGAAAAGTGCTGGTCGAGAACTCGTAGTAGGCAGTGCTTGCTGAGATGTGATACTGAAAAGTTCTTGTTGAGATGTGGTAGTAGCGAGTCAGTGTGGAGATATATTGTAATGATTAGAGTGATTTTCGTCAATATATGAAGGTAAAAGAAAAAAATTTTTCCTTTTCTTTTTATTATCTCAATGTCTTAAATAATGCGTCATTACAGGCTCAGTCAACAAAGCATCTGGCGTGTGTTCTTGTATTAGAGTGTAATTCTGGTTTTCTTGCGCAATTATAGTATTTCTAATTTTTTTAATCACGTCAGTATAAATGGTATTTGAAATTTCTTGTCTTATTGAAGAAGAACCGTGCCAGATGTGTACGTTGAGTCATACTTCCACACACAGAACAGTTACACTTGTGTTTTGGTTTCGTAGGTTTTATAGTTGCTGGGGACTTAATTAATTAATTGTGTTAACGAAAATTTTCATTTCATTCTTGTTGTTGTTCTATGCAGTCAGATTGCGTAATAATACTAGTCAGGGCCAACCGTTTACGAGACACAGCGTAATCGGACATACAGCTACGTAAAATAAAAAATGATTTTCAAATTTAATAATAATTAAGCCCCCATGCACGCTACGGCACATATTCACTTAGTGTAGTGAATCCCCTGAGGACTAATAGCCGCACATAATTTCCAGTTTGTGACCTAGTGGCAAATTTGGCGGAAGTGCGTACATAAATTGATCTAACCATGCACATGGATGTATGTCATTCTTAGAATTGCGGAAGATCTTAAATTTCCGAACAGTTAAGAAGTGTTTATAGTCAAAGTTTTCGCCTCGTGGCGACAAAGACCTACCGCGTCTGTCCCAGTCACAATGACGATTATTGTTAAATTCACGCGCCTGGCGCTCTCTTGTTGCATCCCGTACATGAAACAAATTACTTTCTTCAAAGCCCTCTGCTATCTGTGATTCTAAATTTCTTCTACTGTCTTTTCCTACGATTTCACCTTCAATTTGTTTGACTTGCTTTCGTAATGCCTCAACTTCCCTTTTAACGCGTTCATTAAATTTTCCCTGATTTTCAACATGTTTATTTATGTTCTGATACTCTTCGGTTTCTGCAAATGACAATGGTGCTGTATCATCCGAATCTCTGTCCCCATGTAAACTAAGATTTGTCAGTTTATCTTAAATTTCCTCAACTCTTTCCGATAAGTCACCTAATTGTTCTTTCTGTTTATTTACGTCTTCCGTAAGTGTCGCGACTCGGGTTTCAGTATTGACACATTTGGTAGTTAGCTGTTCATATTGTTGTGTTAGGTTATTTAATCTGTCATTTGGTACGGATTCCTCGATTCTCTCAAATATTTCTTCCTTATCCTTTGCACGTTGTAAATTTAACTCTGAAAATTTCTGTACTATCACGCGATCTCTTTCTTCCTGTTCTCTATCCTGTTCCTTTTGTCTAATCTCTACTGCAATTAATTTATTATTGTGAGCATTCAAAATCGGTTGTACTTCTTCTCTGATTTCTTTTTTTAATTCATCTTTCATGTTTTTGAAACATGTCCCTATTCGTGAGTCTAACCGTGTTTCCATTGTTCCCATCTCAGTTTTAATTGTCCCTATATCTGTTTTTAATTCAGATCCTAACTGTGATCCCAATGAGTCTAACCGTGTTTCCATTGTTCCCATCTCAGTTCTAATTGTTCCTATTTGTGAGTCTAACCGTGTTTCCACTGTTCCCATCTCAGTTTCTAAACGTGTTGCCACTGTTTTTAATTCAGATCCTAACCGTGTTTCAAGTGAGTCTAACCGTGTTTCCATTTGTGAGTCTAACCGAGATCCCAAATTTAATATTGCACTCATCAACTGCTCTATATTAAATGGTTCAAAATTCTTTTCGCCCGTAACATTTCCCGCAAAACTAACTTCCTTCTGCATAGCCATAAAGCTATCCGTGTTCGATACTATTCCAGAATCTTCTATCGTTAATCTCGTATTCTGTGAATTTTCTGATTGAGAAAAATTTTGAAATGGTTCCGGACTATTTTCCCGACTTATTACATTGTTTTCCACTTCATTACTCATCACACTGTTCTCCTGTGTTGGCGAGTTCGCCATGTTAACAATTTCGTCATTCTCACTATTCATCATTTTTGCCTTTTTCATTGATCGCATAATCATTTACAAAACATAAGAAATTCGTCACTGTACGAAAATTACACACAATGACTCCTCATCTTCAACAATACCATTCACACGAAATATTTCCCTCAAACACGATTAATCGAACAATTGAAATAATTGCACTAAATTGTCAAACCCGTAGACAAGACAACACAAATTAAATTTTGAAAAATACCATTAGAAGAATGCCAATTACCAAATCTACACATGCAATATAGACTACAATTACTAAACTACAAATTACTACAACAATACTACTGTCTACTATTTTTACAATCAGAAGAATTCCAAGGGACGATCCGAAGCAGCGGTCGCCACGTGCATGGGGGCTTAATTATTATTAAATTTGAAAATCATTTTTTATTTTACGTAGCTGTATGTCCGATTACGCTGTGTCTCGTAAACGGTTGGCCCTGACTAGTATTATTACGCAATCTGACTGCATAGAACAACAACAAGAATGAAATGAAAATTTTCGTTAACACAATTAATTAATTAAGTCCCCAGCAACTATAAAACCTACGAAACCAAAACACAAGTGTAACTGTTCTGTGTGTGGAAGTATGACTCAACGTACACATCTGGCACGGTTCTTCTTCAATAAGACAAGAAATTTCATATACCATTTATACTGACGTGATTAAAAAAATTAGAAATACTATAATTGCGCAAGAAAACCAGAATTACACTCTAATACAAGAACACACGCCAGATGCTTTGTTGACTGAGCCTGTAATGACGCATTATTTAAGACATTGAGATAATAAAAAGAAAAGGAAAAATTTTTTCTTTTACCTTCATATATTGACGAAAATCACTCTAATCATTACAATATATCTCCACACTGACTCGCTACTACCACATCTCAACAAGAACTTTTCAGTATCACATCTCAGCAAGCACTGCCTACTACGAGTTCTCGACCAGCACTTTTCACTAGCACATCTCAACAAGCACTGACTACTACGAGTTCTCCCCAAGCACTGCCAGAGGAGGCGGCTGAATAATACTCTTTGGCGCAATCTCTGGCGCTGTGGCTCAGTGTAGCCACCTTTCAACTGACACCCGGATAAAAGATGGACCTTCAGAGTGAGATGCAATTATGATAAATTACATTCGACAAATCGCTTAAGCTTAATGACTATATAAAGTGAATGTCTGCGGGATAATAGTCTACGATGTTGAAATCTAATCATAAATTACTAAAACGTAATTCGCCAAAGTATTCGATACTCAGGAGTGCTTAAGAAGAGAAATCAAGAAGAAAAACGGCAGACAGACATTACTTAAGAAATGTCAGTCAAACATATACTGAAGGCTTTCAGCTGGAGAGAACAGAAGTCACTTAGCTGATGACTCTGAATCGAATGAACAGATACACTGATGCAAACTGTAAGGGGTCCGTAGGCCCTTATTATAAGTTTGCACTCGGCACAGGTCGATAGGGCAAACAATCGATAGTGTCGGGTTGCGAGAGCAAGTGTAGAGTTGAAGTCAGTTCCCAGGTTGCGGGCCGAGCGGTGTAGAGGCCTGTTGCTGTAATGCAAGGCTTTACCGCCAAAGAGAGTGGCCATCGCCGCGGTTTAACCCCTTTGTGTTAGAATAATACGGGAAAGTGAAAAAGTATAATTACTAGAGTGATCAGTGATATTCTGTGCCGATATTTTTTGGTTTCGCGTCTACCGCGCCGGCATCATTTGGATTGCAGTGTTGGATTGCAGTAATGGTATTTGCGTGTGACGATTATGAATAACGAAGAAGCCTGTGCTGAGATTAGCCATAATTAAATATGTATGACGAAGGCAGTGGCTGTCTCCTTTTTCTTATGTTTTAGAGACGAATATAGGTTCTTGATTAATGAAGCTGTGTTGGCGTTCTTGTCACCAGACATTTTATTATTACAGCATTTGAGAAGGACAAAATGGAATGTAACAACTCCGTAGCAGTCAAATCCGATTGCCAGCCCCATTAGGTACACGGTCACATTAATTAATATTTATTTGGGCTGCTATCAGATCCCGATCGAGCGGGATACATAAATCGGAGGTGTTACAAAACTCTTGGTCACTTCATATGAAAACCAGGTAGAGAACACTGTAGAAATACACGAGGGGCGTTCAGTATGTAATGCAATACACTTTTTCTCGCCCAATTTAGGTTGAAAAAATACGAAATGTGTTGCGAAACATCGTGGAATATTCCCGCTTCAGCCTCTACGACATCATGAAGTTCTGATAATTGGCTGCGCTATACGTAGCCTCCAAAATGGCGTCTGTAACGGTGATGCGTTCCAAGCAGAGAGCTGTCATTGATTTTCTTTCGGCGGAAAACCAGAGCAGCACAGATATTAATAGGTGTTTGCAGAATGTCTACGGAGACCTACCAGAGAACAAAAGCAGGGTGAGTCTTTGTGGAGGCGTCTGTCATCATCGCAACGAATTCGCGCAGATCTGTTCGATCTCCCTCGTGCCGGCCGGCCGCACACAGCTGTGACTCCTGTAATGTTACAACGTGCGGACACACTCATTCGAGGTGATCGACGGATCACAATCAAACACCTTGTTGCTCTACTGGGCGTCTCTGTTGGTAGTGATGACACATTCGTCCACCAGTTGGAGTACTGAAAGGTGTTTGCCCAATGGGTTCCCCGCCGCCTAACGGCAGGCCATAAAGCGCAACTAACGACTGTGTATGAGAAGTAGCTTCTCCGACATCGACCAGTGGAGTGGTAACATGTGGGCATAAAGGCGTTCTCAGAAAGGTGGCGTAAGGCCGTCATATTCAATGGAGACTGTGTTGAAAAATGAAGTTTTGTAGCCAAAATAGTGAGGAATAATATGGTGTATTGGAAACCTGAATAAAACCAACCTGTTTTCAGAATTATGTTACATTACTTACAGAACGCCCCTCGACACGTCAGGTTCACCGAGAGTGCTAGTGCACTGCTTCCTGGACTCGGATAGGCGCGCCGGCCCCCAGATCGAAGCCGACCACGATCGCCACGCGGTTCTAGGCGCTGCAGTCCGGAACCGCGCGACTGCTACGGTCACAGGTTCGAATCCTGCCTCGGGCATGGATGTGTGTGATGGCCTTAGGTTAGTTAGGTTTAAGTAGTTCTAAGTTCTAGGGGACTGATGACCTCAGATGGTAAGTCCCATAGTGCTCAGAGCCATTTGAACCATTTTGAACCCATATCGAATCCGCCCGGCGGATTAATGACGTGGGCTGGTGTGCCGGCCAGCCTGGATGTGGTTTCAGGCGGTTTTCCAGATCCCACTAGGTGAATACCGGGCTGGTCACCACGTCTCTGCTCAGCTACACGATTCGCAGACATTTGGAACACGTTCGCACTATTTCCTGATTTACACTAAACCCAGACAGCTGGGGTTCACTGATTCCATCCAGGCAGGAAGGGCAACCGACCATCCCTTCACACTAACCTTGCCAAATCCGATTGTAACCAAGCCGACCCTGCGAAAACTGTGGGACAAAGACGTCAGCGACAGACTTACAGAACATCCGTCGTAGTTTATTGGTTCCTAGAAGCATATTCTTTAAGCATTACCTTAAAATTTCAGTACATTCATCCCCTTGTTTGTTGGAAGATTACTTCAGTAACACTGTACAGCACATTCATTCCCTCTAGTCGGCCGTTATGTAACTTCACGCATTTGCCATTTCCCGCTCTGTCTTATGACAGTGTTGTGCCAGTTTAGCTCAGTTCGGATGTCCTTACGGCATATGCGGTTTTTCCGATTTTTTCCATTTTTGTTAGTTATTGAAATATACTGTTATTTTATAGGTTGCTTGTCGGACCCAGTCGTTTTAACTTGGACCACTGCTTTATAGTGAGTGACTTATTTTTATTCCTTTGACGATGAACAGTGGGATTTGGCTATAACTGTTTTTCCTGTATACTATAATGATTTAAAAGACATTGTAAGTGTACTGTTCATGGATTTCTTATCTACAAATGATCACTTTTTTTAATTTGCTTTTCTGAAGAGTAAATGTGTGGTTCTTCCAATGTACAGCTCACCAGAGGATGCATTTTAAGAACTCGAAACGAGTCGTGACCTTTCAATAAATTACTTTAAAGACTTGATCGGATGACATTTTATTCAACATGTTTATTCAAATGTACGCTGAATGGTATGCTCCGAAACCCGCGTGCTTGTTCCAGTATTGTATTCTATTGTCATATCTGCCACAGACCACTGCAAATCCTGCTTTGCAGACCGGGCAAGCCTCCGATCTCCAGGTTCTATAATGAAGCGTGGGCATCCAAGAACTTGTTGCCTAGTGGTGGCTTCACCATCGTCCAGTCACTTTCCATAGATACAACTGTATCACGCGAACAGCCGACCACCTTCACCGTTTCCCAGACACTCATTCCAAGACGCCGGGCCATAAAAGTCTGCTTATTGTCAAAATCGCTTACGTCAGCGGATTTCGCTAAATGGGTCCCGCATCGTCGCTATAGCAGTTTCTTATTCGTTTCTGCTTCATTTATATACGAGGGGCGTTCAATAAGTAATGCAAAACTTTTTTCTCGCACCATTTCGTTT
The DNA here is from genome assembly GCF_023864345.2 of Schistocerca serialis cubense. Classification (NCBI taxonomy): domain Eukaryota; kingdom Metazoa; phylum Arthropoda; class Insecta; order Orthoptera; family Acrididae; genus Schistocerca; species Schistocerca serialis. The sequence continues at coordinate 314,456,993 of NC_064640.1, read as the reverse complement.
GAAAAAATGCGAAATTTGGTGTGGGACATCGTGGAATATTCCTGCTTCACTCTCTATAATTTCATGACGTTCCGGTAGATGGCGGTGTTTTACGTAGCCTTCAAAATGTCGTCTGTAACGGATGATGACAATGTTCTGGTTATTGGGGCACACAACTGCTCGGTTATCAGCGCCCGTACAAATTCCCAACCTTTGCTCAGTCCAAACTCGCCACTTTCATGAAAGATGATGAAATTATGAGGACAACACAAACACCCAGTCATCTCGAGGCAGGCGAAACTCACTGACCCCGCCGGGAATCGAACCCGGGACCCCCGACTTCTATTTGTTTGGCCTACTGAGGTATGCACTCTCGGGGAAAAGTTCGTGGGTCATGGGGAGGTTATTGATGCCGTAACACGTTGTCTCCGACATCCACCAGTAGATGGTACCATGAGGGCATACAGTCCCTCACAGTAAGGTGGCGTAAGTCAACGGAGATTATGTTGAAAAATAGTGCTTTGAAGCCAAAAGAGTGGGAAATAATATGGTGTCCTGGAATCCTGAACAAAACGACCTGCTTTCAGAAAAGAACTTCGCTGCATTTCTTACTGAACGCCCCTCGTATTATCCTAGCCACATCGTGGGCCTGCAGTGCCACCCAGTGCCTTCAAATTTTGCGGTGGACAGTGCGCACATTATTTTGGCTCGTCACTGTATATGCTTTACGGAAAGAAGCAGGTCGTCCAACTTTCAAGCTTCATTAACTTTCCTCTGTTCGTAAAGTAGCCTTAGTAGCTGAAATAGTGTGAAGGATGAACCAGAAAAAGAATTCTGCCTGGTGGACGAGAAATTTTCCGCAATTTCCTTTATCTCAATGGCGCTAGTCCTACAGCTTCGTAAGGGGGTCTCTGGACTTTGAAAGGAATCGTTAGGAAGTAGTTGCAAACTAAAGTTTTGTAACAGTCCGTAGTGAGTGCTTGAGTAACTCACAAAGCCACAGTCCACGTAAGGCAGATGTTGAGTTCGAGTCCCCCTCCAACTTAAGAGTTTCATTGTATTGCAAACGTGGACTGCCTACGCTGAGTCATCGGATAGTGTTACTCTGTTCCATTCGTTGAAAACTATTGGGTTCCTTGTGGAAAATTGCTCAGAGATTTCCACTCGGTGTTGGATGCTCCTTTTATATTGCTCACCTCGGTTTGCTATTAAAGAAACAGATTGCTCGAGATGCTGATTGAGGTCTGGTATCACTTTGATTTACTTTTTTGTGACATTCATCCTCAGCATTAGGTTGATATGGTTCATAGTGGGTTGGATTTCGTCACTATTGCCTCTGGATGACGGCGCGTTGGCAGGAATCATTTACGCTATTTAAGCTTGGAAATGCTCCAACTGAACTCTCTCCAACAACCTGTTCTCATTGAATGTAAGAGATACCGCTGTACATAAATGGCCAGAATATCCACTTCTAAAAAGTGTTATCTTCTGAAACATAAATGTTTCCGTTATTTAATTAATTATCCATAATTCTGATGTTTTCAGTAGGGATACAGGATGATTACTAAATTTATTCTTGGCAAAAAAAAAATTTAAGTGCCATTGCAATAACATTTACAGTAGTGATTGTGCCGAGTAGTAACACTGCAGCAACTCATTTATGCTGATATCTGCTAAAAATTTCATGATTTTTTACCTGTCTCTGAACTCTGTATACTGTAATATTTTATCCAGCAGAAGCGTTGCTGTTTCACTTACGCCTTTGTCTATTTCTCGTCAGTATTTATTAGTTTATCGTTTTCATTTTTCCATTTCTAAGCTCTGTATAGATCAGTATTTTGCATCATATTGTCTCCTAATTGTCTAATAGCCCCGTAGAATCAGTGGTTGTTAACAAGCAACCTACGAGTAACACCACAAACTTAGTTCAAATCAATTTCTCCTTTATTACCCGAAGTTAATAAATCTATTCTCTACAGCCATAGGTTGGGACGCTAAAGCCTAATATTTCTTTTCTTTCTCTGCCTACAGCACAACTTCTTGGAACACATATCGCCACATTACGTTTGATGCGTAATTTTGTGTTCTTTTTTCTCATTTTTAATCTCAAACTCATTCCACTCCTGCTAAGTCTTTGGAAAGGCATTTTACCAAATTAGCCCAATAAATGTACAGTTCCCAGTTTAACGAACAGAATTTTATGAAACGACGAGCAATTTTATATTTGCATTAGTATTATTGAATTTAACTTTTAAGAATTAAAGTATCAATTGTGAAAAATCGGTCTCCCAGTTTTTTCCAATATGCTAGTCCTACAGTCTTCCCCCTCCTTTTCTAAGCAAATGTATATGTAATAGATACCTGATATAAATGTAATGGAACACTATTTTCATACTTATTTTTATTGCATTTTCTGTTTTCAGTTTATCTTGTTGACTTTGGGATATCAAAACACAACTGGAGCAGAAACACTCGCTGACACATTAGCTCTCCTCAAAAAACTAACCAGGTTATTACCAGGTGAAGGAGAGCAAGTCTTGGATTTGCTTCATGACGTCCAAAGCTACTTGAATCAAACAAATTTCCTCGATGACATTCTCGCTTCCGTGAATGACTTCTACGAAATAATAAGTATATTACTGGATAATCCATTTTCCATCCAAAATCCTGAGGTACGGATTATGTCTTAAGCTTTTATTTTTAATTAAAAGATACTCTAAACTTAAATGTAGCTACTGCTGAAATATATTTAAGCACCTTCTTGTTTGTTTTTCATTTTCACTTGAGTTTCAAATAATGGTCCTGGAAGATCTGATTCGTATATCATCGATTACATATTTATTTAATTTTAAGGCAACCACCGGGGCATTCATTCATGCAATCTAACCTGTTTCCACTGTAAGGGCAATGTATAAACATTATATATTAAGTCGATGTAGGTAAGTTTCCCACTTCCCTACAATGAATGTTTACTTTTGATCGATCAAACACGATGAGGAACAAATAAAAGGAAATTACTTGTATGTGGTATAAATATTGGACAGTAAACTGGTGAAATATAAGTTAGTTGAAGAATTAAAATTTCAGTCGCTATTAAAAAGATTCATAAAATTAGACTTGACTCTAAGATAGCATTTTGTTAAAACATACGATCTAAAAGTTGAAGTAGTTGACAAACAAATCATGAAGTTAAGTGATCAGTGAAGCAGGAAAAGAAAGATAACATTTTAAAGATTTTAAAGCTGTTACCTACGACTGCAAGAGAAAATGAGTTAATTCGTATGGTGAACTGCGACTGTGTGTGCAGTAACATGAAATAGTGTTCAGGCAATGTGAACCAGAAGATTGCGAGGCATTTCGTTAAACTCAGCTGAGCCAATTATAAATGTTATTTGAAATGACAACATCACTTTGGTTCCGAAAATTGGATGCGTGTCGTTATATTTCAACAAGATGCACAAGATTAGCAAAAGAAGTGCATAGTACCTTTTCAAGAGAAGCCCATCAGACTGATAACAACTGGCCCGAAAGATGAGAAGTCTGACACAAAAGCGTTGCTATAAATGTGTATAATATCAATCGCTTCCCAAACAGAGAAGAAGTGATATTATTACATAAGTGATATTATTGACAGTATGTAAACAGTTACGGATCAGAAATATAAAAATTTGAATATCTCGCCTAGTCCGACATATCTGTAACGAATTGGTGCAGTAATAATTTTTCGTTTAAGATAATTATGCAAAAAACACAAATGAGGCGTCAAGTAAAGGTGCTCCATACCTTCTCGAGAAATCTAAATTAGTAGGCACTTAAAACAACATCAGTTACAAATTGAAACTGGTTCCCACATAGGAATTCGTAACAAGAGTTTTTTTGGCTTCTGTGCGCAGTATTCTACTAGTGAGCTATCCGAACATGTCTAAAATCTCTGCGTAGAACTCCTGTTTAGCACTACCACTTCCGCTTGCCGTTCCCGTCCTACTTCTACTTTGGTAATATGTGACATATACCATGAACAGTATGGTGAGAAATGGCTTTCTTACAGTTTAAAGAAGTTTCTAGAATAAAATACATTACGTATGCACTAACTTTTATGCTATGACTATGAGAAATGTTCGTCCCAACACAAAAATGTATTGAAGTTCACATTTTTCTGGCGGCTGTGTTATAGTAAAAACATCTCGAAATTGCAAATGCATCTCTGTTACGAACGATGCAGCGTTTTTATCAATAACTGTCATGGGCTTACCGTTTGATTACTGCAGTTTTCTGAAACTGTGCTGTCAGCAGATAATTAACTGCATAATTAACTTTTATGCATTTTTCGTTGTTATCATCGAGTATTTTTACGAATCACAGACGTGTGACAGTATTATGTAACACAGGCTCACGCAGGTGATTCAGTAATGCGATTTACTGACCACATGGTGGATGACAGAGTACTAAACACGTCTGTAATTCATTTGAAAATGACTGATAAGATGTTTTTTTCTAGTAATACCTGGTAACAAAAACTTGTTTCTTGTGAAATAAATTTACATTATGTCACAAACTTTGTCATTGTTGTTATAACCAAATATCATTATCCCGAAGGCCTTTGAATACCGAGGCACTAATGGTGATGTGAGGTATTAAAAAATTTCCGCCTTCTGCAAGATAGTATGTAATTGTGGAAGAAACTGATAAAGCGTGAAACATAACAACAGTTACAAAATCTCAAGAAATCTGCAAAGAAATTCAGGTTAAAATTTAAGTGATTATTTGAATCTGCTCGCTGGAAGAAAAGTTCAGCCTCCAAATCGAGTAAGGCGTTATAAATAATTTACAGGTCCTGTGGAACCCTTTGGAGTCAATAGAACGGAAGTATACTGCTGGTCGTTAAAATTTCATTACCAGAAATGATTGCAATCAACGAAATTTTACTTGTTGTGGTTATACATTGTGGTAGGAAGAATAGATGATAAAATGCGTAGGTGATTTGAGGGTGTACAGGGTGTGAAATATAGTATACAGAGATGCCAATCTCTGGTATCTGCAATTGTTCTACCCCACCTGGACAACGAGTTGAACTGAGCTTGGATGACAGAGATGGATATGACATTGTATGCTACTTCCACTCTTATGCCTGAGTTCATCAGTCACAGAAGTTGCAATTGATGGCGTGCCAGTCTCTCGGCCACCCACTATCCAATTTGTTCAGTTGAGAGAGTTAAAGACAACTCGCTGGCCGGAACAACATTCGAACACTCTCTGTATTGAGGCATTAGTCGACTACAGCATTATTCCACCTGCGAATAAGGCGCTTCAGTCGGCTCGTGTATTTGTATTTCCCTGTGCGGCTGAAGGCCATCAGAATATGCTTAGCGACCAGGCAAGTTATCCGGACTTCCACAGTGTATACGACAGTCGAAAGACTGGAAACGGTGTTTGTAAACTGTAAACTCACCGTGTGCTTCCGATAATGGCCACAGGAGGCCAAGTCCAATAATATTATTATTGGATAGTAGGTCCGGTTAGCAAAGGAAACATGCTGTACTGCGCTCTCTTGTTGAAAGATAACGTCACGGGTGTTAATATGTAAGAAATGTAACGGCTGATGTCCAAATTAGCGGCTATGTGAATCATAAGTGATAGTGTAATCTATCCAATGGCAGTCCATACCATCACGTCAAGTACTGGGCCCTTATGACGATGACAAATGTTACCTGTCACCGTTCGCTCTCCTTTAGCCTCCACACACCGATACGGCCATTGTCCTGTGCTCACTGTTTTCGTTGGACGCACCACTGTCGCCGCGCCTCTCTTTTCCGCCGCCATCTCAATGGAACTCTCAACAATGGTCGCCACACTGACAGTCCGTGGTGCTCCAGACGTCGTCACGAGCGAGGTAGCGCAGTGGTTACCACATTGGCCTCATATTCGGGAGGATGACAGTTCAATTCCCGGTCCGGGCATCCAGATTTAGATTTTCCGTGACTTCCCTAAACCGCTTAAGGTAAATATTGGGATGATTCCTATGGAAGGGACAGCCAATTTCCTTCCCCATCCTTCCCTTAACCGAGGTAATGACCTCGTAGTCGATGGGACGTTAAAATCTAGTCTTCCAGACGTCGTCACACTGTTAGTATGGATTCTAATAATGCTGCAAACAAGCCCATTTCTTAAAAGTACGTGACGTTGTTGAACTAATCGTCACCGCTGAGTGAAGAATATATCTGTCATCTAGGGGGCTAGTCGTGTGGCACCGTTGAGATTCTGCATATCGTTGAACATGGCCCATCTGAACCCATCGATTTCCTGTTCACATGAGAACAGTGGGATGCAAACGAACGGAATTAGCAATATCTCGGAACGATAAACCACAGACTCAGTAGGCCACGATCCAGCAGTTCTTAATTTCCGACATGATGGTAGACTCTTCTTCTTCTTACTCGAGGCGTAACATGACCTTCTCACAAAGATGAGATTTATGGATGAGGAACCCACTACGCGATCTTTTCTTATACAGGGTTTCCCAAGAGGAATGGTCAATATTCAGGTATATGACTGAAACGATCATTCCGAAGCAAAAAACTGTAGTAAACGTGGACTCTAAAATGCATGCCTTGAAAGCTATGAGCACTTTTTTCAATATAAGAGATGTGTGTCACAGTACCAAAGACAAACAAGTGCTGATAGTTCTTAAGGTATGCACTTTAGAGCCCATGTTTGCTCAATATGTTTTTCTTGTTTAGATCCATACTAGCACTTACCAAATGTGGAAAACAGATATCTGGCAGTAGAAAATAATTCACAGTATCAGAGATGAAGAAGTGCTCATAGCTCTTAAGGCAGCGATATGCATTTTAATGCCCATGTTCATTAGGCTTTTTTGCTTCAAATAATCGTTCCTGTCATATCCCTGAATATTGACTATATTCTTCCTGGGACGCCCTGTGAATACAGGGTGTTACATAACGATACCTACAACATTGGAAGAGTTGTAAAGGGTGTCTTGAGGGACAAATTCAGGATAGTAACCCGTGTCCGGAAATGTCGTCTAACGACACTACAGAACGTCGAAGTCACAAGTGCCGGCGCTCATAATTTCGTCGCTCTGTAGCATCGTTGTATTACGTTTCCGGACACGGGGCTCTAGCCTCTGTTTGCTCCTCACGACGCCCTCTACAGCCCCTCGAAGTTTTTCGGTATCGCTTTGTAACACCCCGTAGGTTGCAGATGGCATTACTCATACGTACAGTGTGCGGCTGCTCTAAAATCTAATAAATTGCATATCCATGCAGGAAGTTGACTTCATGCCAGTTTGATGTTTGATGCATGCCAACTTCCTAGTGTTGCAGTTTTAATGGTCAGTTGTGCACTAACAGTGATATAACTGTATTTGTTGAGTGACGTACATTGACAAATATTTCGAATTATTTACAAGTAAGTTAAGGATATGGAAATGGACAATTATAAAATAGGGTTCTTAGAAAAAGGGCGATTTATTCGATAATCAAGAATATGGGAACAGTGTTCAGCAGCCAAGTCGATCAGCAGTGCGTATTATTTTGGCACGACAACTCTTATTTTTAACAACAGTTTGGTAATTCTGTGTTGCAAAATGGGTCCTCTGTTGTGCGTCAGCGGTACAAGTAGCAGAAGCCGAAACAATAGTTCGCAGTGAGAACTGTGGTAGAAGATAGCGAATAATTGGATTTCGGTTTGGTTGCTAGGCTGACTATACCTCCAAGTATGGAAACGTAAGAGGAAGAGGCGTTACAGTTTTAGGAGTATTGTTAAAACGGAGCGTTGGCAGTGCAACTTGAATCAAGTTCTGCTCATAATGGTACACTCCATTTAGAGATGGTAAGAGAGCTGGATTATTCAGTGTTATTATATAAACCTTTCTGAAATGACGGTCGTCTAGACTTTTGACTAGGTGTAACTCTCAGTTTCATTTACCGCTGAAATCTGCGCGATCCTGTGTATGGGTAACAGATCAACATCGGCACAGCTGGGTTGCAGGTGTAGTGAATAAACGGTGAGAACTTGTAAATATGATTCCATATCACAACATTCAAACGTCCAAGCAAAGACCGGTAATATCATTTTATCATCATGAGAGTCAAAGTGGAAGGTAACTCTTTTAGGTTAAAAAATGTCTTATGGGAAGACAACAAGTAACGATCTGAACACACAGGCATCATGTCGACTTCAGCACATCAGTCGAAACATCTGATTGATGGCCCCAACAATTGAATCATTACGAAATCTCAGTTTCAAGGATCCCAAAAGCGATATAAAAGGAAAGCTCTAATTGGAACTTTCTCCTACATATGGATAAGAGCATTTAGCGTAATGATTTTTCACAATATATGCTGTAACACGCTGAAGAACAATGTTTTTTTGTCACAAGCATTAAACTCATATGAAATAAACCTGATTTGTCTCTAAGTATGACGAATGATGAGAGTCCGAGAGAAGAAGCGGAATTTGCTAGAAATTATGATGCACGAAACCTAAACGTAGTGGTAACTCTGAACAGAAACCAAGTACTACTAAACAACACTCCATTCAATGTGGGGGAAACAGTGCAGCTGATTAGGATACTTTCCCAGCTAAACACGTTATATCTGAAGTGCATGGAATTTAACTGCAGCTAATGAAGCTCTTTCGAGAATTCAAGAAGTCAAAGTGAAAGAAGATGTTGATGTTCCACTACTGTTACGTAGTTATATTAACTTGTGGTAACGTTTAATATACGATCATACAGAAAGACTAAGCTATTTAACATTCTGGTCATTCATGATGCAACGGTTTGAATACGGAATTATAAACGCAGGCTTATGCAAGGACGAAGAGAAACGAAGGATTTGTTACGCCGAAACTGCATGCTGGGCTGGATCTCGAACCCATATAATTGTTTATCGGAAGCAATGTGCAACTAGTTTCGCAAGCTGAAGATACTTCAAGGACCGACTCGACGCTTCAGTTCACCACAAGTTCCTTTCTTTTTCCCGATCAGGAGACATCCATAACTTGTAACAAATATTCGTCGCAGCGGACAGTCCGCAAAACTGCGAAAACATGTCATTTCTGAAGAATATCGTCGGTATACGGTTAGCTGGATGATCTCAGCGTACCCTGTAAAAGGAGAATGAAACTAGAGAAAAAAGCAAATAAAATCATGAATAAATTGTGTATCACTCAATGGAAGTCGCTTGTCGACAGCACAGGAGCTTCAGAACGGTTATAAGCCCGCAACTATACAACGTAATGAAACATTGCACTTTTATTGCATACATCTAACGACACGTACTCGTGTATCTGATACGAGGACAATGTACTCTCTTGGTGTATTACAACGTTGTAAACAGTATTAACTTCCCGGAATGTATTGCTTTGAATCACAAAGATCTGCAAGAACATCCAGCAAATTTCTTATGTTTCAGTTTTATCGTCCTCTACATGTACAGGTATTAGGATGTTTCACGATAAAGACTTTCCTTCGTTCAGTGCAAGATATTTTGTTTCACAAATTTACATCAATCATTTTATACAATATCCTAGAATATAATCACTAGGCAGTTACTTTGAGTCTTACAAGGCAGTTAAAAAGCTGTCTTCAATACTTCTTGTTCAAGTATAAGTATATAAAAGACTCTTTTTACTGGTTATTGAAAAATTAAAACTGATAGGGATCCAGGAACTGATCTGTTCAGTTCCTTCCCACAATCTGACGTAACGTTATTGTCATTTAATCCTATATTACATTGAGGTTTCCGATTTCTAGATGCCTTTCAAGATCTACAAAGAATTTTTCTCCTGACATAAATATTTTTGTTTTCAGAAAATCGTACAGTTACAGGAACTTGTGAATCAAGAAAGTATTATATGGGGCTCATTTCTGATCCCGATGAAGACATATAAACTGCAATTAAGTTCAATTGAGCTTATCGTCTCTCCATTTAAGACTACATCACTTACGGGAAAAACTTTTCAGAAACATTTCACCAGGTAAGATTAACAGGCTATTTAATGAAATAATACGAACTTTGAGCTCAGTATAATACACTTAATAAGAATACTATCAACGAGATAGCCTAAAGGGTCCAGTATTTAAGCAGCATTAGTTTCCAGCAAAATATGTAGTTATTTAAATAAAAGTAAGAAAGACAAATACGATTACGATTCCATTCCCTTTTCGGTAAAGCTGATTAATCAATGCAAAGCAATGAATTCAGATTAGCCCGTAAGTTATATGACAAGGTAAGATTAGTGATCTGAAGAACAATCATAAAATGAATGAGCCAATATTATCCGATGAAATATTTAGTACATCCGTGTGCGATAGCATATATGATTTAGCGAACATCAGACGTCAAACAGAAATTTCGAACTGCAGCTACAGCTTACGTAGCGGACAGTTAATTTGCAGAGTTAAATATGTGACATACATTTGCACACCAAATAGGATAGACACAATTAGTGTGCAATGGGCACAATCTGGTAAAACACTGAATCTAAGTATCGTACAGCTGAATACCAATTCATTTAAAGCAATCGTTGTATAAGTGTGTGCTCTAGAACCAGGCAAATACTTCACAAAATTACTGAATAATAAGTTTTGGAGATCAGTAGTAATGCGAATGAGAGAATTATTTCAATTTGTAACACCATCCATAATTTGCAAAAGATAAAATCAAAAGTAAGAGTTCCGTACAAACAAATGTTGTGACAAGGATCTATTATAACACATAAAATGCAGTGTACCCCTAAAGCATACAGTGGATGTTGTCAAAAAAGAAAGCAGAAGATACCAACATAACGATTGGCCTTTCAAAGGAAATTCTATTGATCGAAAACGCCATCGACAACATTTATACAACTGCAGGAGGCAGTAAGCGATGGATTCTTTTTGAATAAGCCGAAGCGATTATCAAATATAAATCTTCAGAATTTTGTGAAATCTTAGTTACATTTTTGGTATCGCACAATTCATTTAGAGGAAACATAGCCCGTTAATTTAGCATGCTATATTTCCTATGGATCTAATGCTTATGTTTATCGAAAACGTGCGCAGTAACGCCCCAGTTAAAAAACCATACCCATCTACAAGGACAGTCTAAAATATATGAAGTCAGCTTCTGCTGCAACGACGTATCCTGAGTTCATGGAGGTCGGCTGGCTCGAACTATTAGTACAGTGTCTCGACACGTATGGTAATGGCTTACGGAAGAGATATACACTACGTGATCAAAAGTATCCGGACACCCCAAAAACATACGTTTTTCATATTAGGTGCATTGTTCTGCCACCTACTGCCAGGCACTCCATATCAGCGACCTCAGTAGTCATTATACATCGTGAGAGAGAAGAATGGGGCGCTCCGCGGAACTCACGGACTTCGAACGTGGTCAGGTGACTGGGTGTCACTTGTGTCATACATCTGTACGCGAGATTTCCACACTCGTAAACATCTCTAAGTCCACTGTTTCCGAGGTGATAGTGAAGTGGAAACGTGAAGGGACACGTACAGCATATAAGCGTATAGGCCGACCTCGTCTGTTGACTGACAGAGACCGCCGACAGTTGAAGAGGGTCGTAATGTGTAATAGGCAGACATCTATCCAGACCATCACACAGGAATTCCTTACTGCATCAGGATCCACTGCAAGTACTATGACAGTTAGGTGGGAGGTGAGAAAACTGGATTTCATGCTCGAGCGGCTGCTCATAAGCCACACATCACATCACTAAATGCAAAACGACGCCGCGCTTGATGTAAGGAGCATAAACATTGGACGATTGAACAGTGGAAAAACGTTGTGTGGAGTGACGAATCACGGTACACAATGTGGCGATCTGATGGCAGGATGTGGATACGGCGAATGCCCGGTGAACGTCATCTGCCAGCGTGTGTAGTACCAACAGTAAAATTCAGAGGCGGTGGTGTAATGGTGTGGTCGTGTTTTTCATGGAGGGGGCTTACGCCCCTTTTTGTTTTGCGTGGCACTATCGCAACACAGGCCTACATTGATGTTTCAACCACCTTCTTGCTTCCCACTGTTGAAGAGCAATTCGAGGATGACGATTGCATCTTTCAGCACGATCGAGCACCTGTTCATAATGCACGGCCTGTGGCGGAGTGGTTACACGACAATAACATCCCTATAACGGACTGGGCTGCACAGAGTCCTAACCTGGATCCCATAAAACACCTTTGGGACGTTTTGGAGCACGGACTTCGCGCCAGACCTCACCGACCGTCATCGATACCTCTCCTCAGTGCCATTCCCAAGAAACCTTCCTTGACCTGATTGAATGAATGCCTGCGAGAGTTTAAGCTGTCATCAAGGTAAGAGTGGGCCAACACCCTATTGAATTCCAGTATTACCGATGGAGGGCGCCTAGAACTTGTAAGTCATTTTCAGCCAGGTGTCCGGAGACTTTTGATCACATAGTGTATCTTGAATACCGTATGGAATAGTATTCTTATGGCTGGTTCTGCCAAGGTTCTTTACAATTCAGAAGAATAGTTGTCTACTTCTTGTTTCGATTTAGGTCTTTCTGTCAAATTCTTCTATCCATATTGCAACCTCCATGTCATCTTCACATATTTCCCCTTCCTTTTCTATAAAATTGCCTTCAGGTTCTTTTCTTTTGTATAGCCCTTCTATGTACGCCTTTCACCACTCAGCCTTCCCTTCTTTGCGTAGTACTGGCTTGCCATTTGTGCTCATAATATTCATACAGACCATTCTCTTTTCTCCAAAGGTCTCTCTCTTATTTTCGCTATAGGCGGCTTCCCGTAGATTGCATACTTTTACAGGTTTAAATTCCTCCTATAGGCTCCTCTGCTACCTTCACTACTTCATCTCCGAAAGCTACTCATCTTTCTTCTATTCTTACCCTTATTTCATTCATGTCAGGATGGTTCTTTAGAAATGGCACGGCCGACTTCCTTACCCATCTGTTCCTAATCCCATGAGACCGATGACCTCACTGTTTGGTCTCTTCCACCAAATGCCCCCCCCCCCCCCTTATTTCATTCAATAGTTGCCTAATGTTCTATCTGAAACTTCCAACATCAACCCCTGGTTCTTTCAATTTGCCTAGGTCATCTCATTATTTTCCCGTGTTGCTGTGATTCCTTCCGTTTTGATCTGTAGTTCATAACCGATAAATTATGTCCGGAGTCATCAGACCCTGCGAATATTCTGAAGTTTAAAATCTGGTTTCGAAATATCTTCCTTACCATTATGCAGTCTATCTATAACCGTCGGGTATCTCCAGGTCTTTTCCATGTATACAACCTTCTTTCAGGATCCTTAAACAAAGCGCTATCAATGAATAAATTGTGCTCCGTGCAAAACTGTACCAGATCGCTTCCTCTCTCATTCATTCCAACAGCCTGTTTTCTAGTACTGAATTTGACAATCATTTTCAGTATCAATTTCTGGCACAAAACAAAGTTCAGGGAATGATTTGAAACTTTGAGAAGATTGATGAAAATAGGCTTATGGTCTCTATTTAAGAGAGAGAAGAAACAACTTCAGGCTTTTCCACGGAAGAGTAGTTCTCAAAAGGAGAGCATGACTGCATGCTATCAACCTTACTGGAAAACTATCAAAGAGTGACACCACTGTTTATGTAATGGCTGTTAGCAGAAGATTGAAGTCGTCGACCGTACTTAGAAAATGTTTTGTACAGACGACGTACATAATCTCCAGTGAGCAACAGCATGCAAAATCTTGGAAAGTGAAAAACGAAGACTAAAATTCTCTCTTTTAAAAATCAGTTTCCAGCAACCAAGGTTATGAGAAAATTTCTGTGGTAGATCTGCGACGATCATCTAAACACCCTACTAAGGAAATTTCCCGTGGTTATTGTGAGGGCTACACGATGAAGGAACGATGACATATCATCAGGATATTGAAATTTTGGATTGAAGAATCACTGGCACAAAAAAGTTTTCTTGAACGGAGCATGTTGCAGTGCTGTGTATAAGAGGATAAATGGACGCATATAAATCATTAGGTACATTATAGTATTCGTTTTTACCCAGTATCCATTATACAAATGTATTCATCAAGAACACGACGTACTTTTTGCGTAATTTTTTAAATCTTTGTAAGGTAAACAGGGGGAATGTTCGTGGCATTTGGTATCTTCACGGAGCGATGATTACTGGTGCATTCTAAGAATAACATCACCATCACACGCAACACCTATTCCGTGAAAGAATGCTCCTCGCTCAGCGAAGAATGCTCTGAACAGGCGATTGCCATTGTTGCTGCCGTAGTATTAACTCGACTGCTGTGGCTCCAACGAACGAGAAATTCACGATCCTGAGTATTTATAAGTGACGTCCAAATGCATTTCATGGGGACGCGTCACACATCCACAGAAGGAATGTAGTATAGTAAATTTCATTTGTCAACTATGTACGACAAATGCGAACGAATCTGGGACTAAGAAGCTGTTTTTGAGGAAGGAGCACTGACTTTGTTGTGAAGACCGGCGAAAATCTGCTGTATCAAATATTGTCATCGGCCCTTGAAAACCAAGTCTTATTTCAGCGGTTTCAGTAATATTCAGAGGTCAGTGGGACCAGTTTCTGACGATACGATAACAGTTTTTGGACTTACGACGGATAAAAGCCGAGGAGAAACAGAAGAGAATAAAATGTAACTTTTTGGAGATGCGATCCATTTCTGTTAAATTTTGATGCAACCCGAATGATGAATAAATGTAGGTTATTGATGAATCTTACCACTAAATAAAACAAGAAAGTAGCTCAGGTGGACATTTCCGCAGCATACATTAAACAGCAAAGCGGTGCTGGAATCCTGATGGTAGTACTGAGATGAAATTCATAGAAAAGATATAGGACCTTCAGAGTGAGATGCAGTTGTGATAGATTACAGTCGACAAATCAGTGAAGCTTGCAGTCTATATAAAGCGGATGTCTGCGCGATGATCGTCTACGGTACGGAAATTTTATCATGCATTAAAGCGAACTTGGCGATGTCCGGTGAACGCGAACTATTCCATAACAAAAGAACGATAACTGAAATGTAACTCACCAAAGTATTCGATACTCAAGAGTGTTTAAGGAGAGAAATAAGGAACAACAGTAGACATGTTCCTCAAGAAATAGCGGTCAGATATATCCTGAAAGCCTTCGACTGAAGAGAACTAGAGTCGATTAACTGATGTTCCTAAAGCGAATGAATCGATGTGCTAATGCAAACACTTGTAAATCACCTCATAGAGGCTGAGAACTCTGAAGAAATGTACGAGGGACATTCAATACGTAATGCAACACATTTCTTTCTGTGCCAGTTACGGTTGAAAGAATGAAGAATTTGTTGTGGGACATCGTGGAATATTCCCGCTTCAGCCGCTATAGTTTCATAAAGTCCCAAAAGATGGCGTTGCTATACGTAACCTACAAAATAGCGTCTGTAATGGAGGTGCGATCCAAACAGACAACTGTCATTGACTTTCTTTTGGCGAAAAACCAGAGCATCGCAGATATCCACAGGTGCTTGCAGAATGTCTACGGAGACCTGACATGAATAAGAGAACGAGTAGTTGGGCGAGATATCTGGGATCATCGCAACAAGGTCACACAAACCTGTCCAATCTCCGCGTGCCGGCCGGCCGCACACAGCTGACTACTGCAATGTTCGAACGTGCTGACACTCTCACTCCAGGTGATCAAACGATACAGTCAAACACGTCGCAGCTGACCTGGACGTCTCTGTTGTTAGTGATGACACACTCGTCCACCGGTTGGTGCACTGGAAGGTGTGTGTACCCACTAAGTTCCTCGCCGCCAAACAGAAGACCATACAGAGCAACGAAGGACAACCGTGCAGAATTACTTGCGCGTTACGAGGCTGATCGTGGAAATTTTTTGTCGAACATCGTCACAGGGGATGAAATATGGATTCACAAGTTCGAACAGGAAACAACACAACAATCCATGGAGTGGCACCGTACCACCTCTCCTCCGAAGAAAAAGTTCAAAGCCGCATCCTAAGTCTGTAAAGTTATGGCGACTGTCTTCCGCGAGTCTGAAGCGGCTATTCTGTTTGATGTCCTCCCTTATATTGAACAATAAACTCTGAAGCGTTTTGTGCTACCCTCCGAAAATTGAAGGAACGACTTCAGTGTGTTCGTCGCTACAAAAATGTAAACGAACTTCTCTTTCTGCACGACAACGCAAGGCCTCAAACAAGTCTGCGCACCTGAGACGCGCTCACAAAACTTCATTGGACTCTTCTTCCTCATCCAACCTGCAGCCTGGATCTCACACCTTCCGACTTCCACCTGTGTTGACCAGTGAAGGAGGTACTCCGTAGGAGGTAGTAGTAGATGATGAGAATGTTATTGATGCAGCAAGACATTGTCTCCGACGTCGACCGGTAGAGTGGTACCATGAGGGCATGCAGGTCCTCTCAGTAAGATGAAGTAAGCCCGTCGCATCGAACGGAGGATATTTTGAAAAATGGTTTCAAAATGGTTCAAATGGCTCTGAGCACCATGAGACTTAACATCTGAGCTCATCAGTCCCTAGAACTTAGAACTATTTAAACCTAATTAACCTAAGGACATCACACACATTCATGCCCGAGGCAGGATTCGAACCTGCAACCGTAGCTGTCGTGCGGTTCCAGACTGAAGCTCCTAGAACCGCTCGGCCACAGCGGCCGGCTTTGAAAAATAGGTTTTGTAGCCAAAAAGGTTGGTAATAATATGTTGTATTGGAATTCTGAATAAAACCACCATGCTTTCAGGAGAAAAAAATGTGTTACATTACTTGTTGAAGGCCTCTCGTGTTTAAAAAGTACTGCGACCCACGGACGCGGAGGTCTAAGATTTCACAGGCGTGCTTTGTACGATAATATGAAAGGAAATGGGCCATGGATTTCCTTAAGAAAGATCGTTGCAGTTACCTCAGGTGATTCAGCTAAACCACGATAAATCTAAATCGGAACCAACCGACAGAAATTTGAGGGTCACTCCTTTGGATTCCGAGTCTTTGCAACAGACATACAGCAGTATATTCCTTCTGTAAGAGGAATGGCTTATGCAGTTACGGTGAAAGCCGAAAGATCCAATAATATTGTCAATACGCTCCGTTTTTGTTCCACGTGGTGTTGTCTTGTGGCGATCACATTTGCACAGGGCACTTCTGTCGGAGGCGATACACTTGCATGCTGTGAATGCCTGCTATAAACCTGTTTATCTAATCAGTGTTCCTTAACTATTATCTACAGTTAATTTGGTTGACTTCGAAGCTAACAATAATTACGAACAGATTAATTCACTGATGGTACGCTTCTGCCTAATCATTAGAGAGAGCTCGTCGGTGAGTCAGTCATTCTCCTCAAAGGTCACGCAATTCTTTTGCCATCTTAATAACCTGGTGAAAGATGAGAATTATTCGATAAGTGACTTTCCTTGTCCTCACTATTTCATCATTTGTCCTTTCATATTTTATTAACAATATTTCTAAGGTCATCAAATTACGTATTCCATAATACGTAAAGACTGCTCATCTTCTGTAGCTACCTTATACTCTACAATGCAAGTTACCATCACAACCTCAGTTTTCTTGTAACCAGAAACATATTTTTTCACTGAGCTTTTCAAATGGAAATAATGCATACTTAGCTCTTCTTTCTTTCAAAGAAGAAGCATAAAATAAATAATGTTAACAGTTCATCCGAAAAAGAAGCAACTAGCAAGATAATTATTTCGCAATTTGTTGGTTCTTAGAAACTTACAGCTTATAGACAACGTACCATTAACAGAGGATGACCCATCAACTTATGTTCAGAAATCCTTATGTTGTTTTTTTTTTAAAGAAAACTCTTGGTTCCATTCGTGTTTTGCAATTTGTAAAAGAGATTCACCACGATACGATAACATTGGTAAAGTACAAAAATTAGAACTAGAAATTGGAAAAGAGGAACCAGATTCGTATGTATTTCAGAATATTTAAAATTATATTGGTAGCATAAGAAAAGACTGTATGCTAGAAATAATCAGTCCCTGTACTCAAATATTTTTTTCCACTTTTACATGCTTTAATATACTTCCTGTAATGTAACTGAATCTTTTTTCTGTTTTAAGTACTTCCACAACAGTAATTAATAAGATGACTATTTACATTGATGCTCTGAAAAGAAGAGCATACTTGAATGGAACTTACTGCATTGCTGTGGTTATCTACAGAAACCTAACAAGATTTCTTCCTGCAAGATACTCCTGCAAGATGGGGTAAGTGTAATAAGAGCAACTATTTTTGTAAATCTCAATAAAATCAAATAGTTAACTGTAGCTTGTTAATGTGAATCTGTGTCTAACAGTGTTTTTTTACACATTCCAAGAAGGATGTATTTCAGAAAAAAGCAACCGCTAAAAATAAGCAAAGAGAATTTTCAATCTTCGACGAAATACTTCACTTTGTTCTAAGACAAATGTCGTTGAAACACAAGGTGCGTTTAAAAGGTTTGGTGAATATATAAATCGCAACGTGTATTAAAAACGTAAGCATGTGTTTCTGTATCTGCATCAGCATGGAGAAACTTTTCGAGAAGGGTCACACAGCGTCGTACTCAGGATACGGTCGGCAGTGGTCAGTCGATCGTAGCGCGAATGGAGGCTCGTGTTCTAGAGCAGTGGGACATTTATTTACTTTCCGTATGTAACGTTTGCCGTTTAGTGGGTATCGTAAATCGTGCGAACTACAACAGAAAAAATAAAATTATTTCATTAGTATTCACGTATGGGGGCCCAATTCGACCACACGAGTTACAGTCCATTACTGGCAGTTTTGATGGTTGGCCTTCCTTTGTGTCCAAATTCCTTTCATCGTTTCAGAATGAAGTCTCTTCCTTTCATCAGATCATGGTGTTCCAGTCCGTTTTCTGATTTCCCTCCGACCAACTTTCCAAACAAATATCTTTTGCCTGAATGTTTTTCTGTCTATATCGTGTGCCTGAGTTTACCGGCTACTTCAAGATCCTCCTCAATCGCAGCGATCCATTATTTGGCTGAGTTTTGGCCTTACTTCTATTTTCGTAGAATTCTGCTATTTTTTTTTTTGTCAACCTAGTGGTTGCCACTCTTTAAAGATACCCATAAACTTTAAGTCCTCGTTTTCTCCTGTCGCCATATATGTCTGTGTATTATTCTATTTCTTTTTTACTTCTCAGCCTATAAGTTCCTCCATCAGTAATTCTGGTACCTAATATTTTCCTAATAATCTTTCTTTCTTTTTTTGAATTTCTTCAATATACCTCTTCGTATTTAAAATTAAAGTTTCTGCTCCATAAAGACATTCAGGTTTGATTACAGTGCTGTAATACCTAAGTTTACTGAATTTAGAAAGTGATTTTTATTATAAATATTTTATGTTAATCTGAATGCAGCTGACATTTTTTGACAGCGATCTTCGTTTGCACCATTTTCCAGACCGTTTTCTTCTATGATTTCCCCCAAGTATTTAAACTAAGAAATCCTTTTTGTTTTTTTTATATTTTGTGTTCAAAAATTTTGATGCTTGTTTCTTTAATATCATATATTCCGTTTTTTTCGAAAAATATTTGCAGGCCTACTTCTACCGCTATTTCTTTAAGAATTTCAATTTGTTTTTGAGCTGTGGGAATTGTTGTTGTTGTTGTGGTCTTCAGTCCTGAGACTGGTTTGATGCAGCTCTCCATGCTACTCTATCCTGTGCAAGCCTCTTCATCTCCCAGTACCTACTGCAGCCTACATCCTTCTGAATCTGCTTAGTGTACTCATCTCTTGGTCTCCCTCTACGATTTTTACCCTCCATGCTGCCCTCCAGTACTAAATTGGTGATTCCCTTGATGCCTCAGAACATGTCCTACCAACCGATCCCTTCTTCTAGTCAAGTTGTGGCACAAACTCCTCTTCTCCCCAATTCTATTCAATACCTCCTCATTAGTTATGTGATCTACCCATCTAATCTTCGGCATTCTTCTGTAGCACCACATTTCGAAAGCTTCTATTCTCTTCTTGTCTAAACTATTTATCGTCCACGTTTCATTTCCATGGCTACACTCCATGCTGTGGGAATATCCCTAGTTAAAATTGCCAGAGCATTTGAAAAGGCGAAGCTGTCTATTCTAATATTACTTCTGCCTAACTTGGCTGATTTATCTATCTATATTTTTGCTCGACTTTTATTGTCGCCATTCTGTAATCGCCATTTCCAAAACACAGTTAAACAGTAATGGGCAGAGTCCATCTCCCTGTCTAACACCAGTCTTTATACCAAATGGTTCAGAAATTTCTCCTATGAATTTAACTTTAGAGCTAATGTCAGTTAACGTTTCCTTAATCAATGTTAGAGTTTTATTATCTAGCCTTTGCTCCCTTAAAATTTGGAAAAGAGATTCACGATCAACTGAGTTGTAGGCCGTTTTAAAAATCCACAAATGTACATACAATATTGTTGTCAGAAATCCTTTGGTGCCTAAGGATTAGTTTTAAATTAAGAATTTCTTCTGGGCAGGATATGTTTGGTATTTAAACCTGCTTGGTATTCGCAAATTTTAGGTTCTAACTGTTCTTGGGCTCGATCAAGTAAACAAGAATTTTGTATGTGACCGGGAGAAGAGAGATTCCTCGGCAATAACAACATCAGTTCTATTCCCTTTCTTATGCAATGCATGAATAAGGGCAGTTTTCCAGTCCTCAGGTATTTTCTCAGTTCTCCATATATGTCCTATTAGTTGAGTGATCTCTCTTATAGTGTTAGCGACAGCTGTTTTTAGTAGTTCTGCAATTATACCGTCTTCTCCGAATGCTTTATTGTTTTTAAGTCTCTTGATATGTTTAATTATTTCCATTTCGTCACGTTCTGCAGAGTTAGGGTTCATGTTATTAGTTTTCTGTGGTTGTAATTTATTCGCTGCTAGTGGAAAGTTAAATAGTTTTTCAAAATAATTAGCAAGTTCCTTACAGTTTTCCTGGTTGTTAAGAGCCAAACAGCCATTTTAATTTTTGAAGCAAAGACTTTAAGATTGGTAATTAGTTAGTTTTGTTTTGAATGTTTTATAAAAGTTTCTTGTATTGTTTCTTCGGAAGTCTTTATCAATTTCCAAAAATTGGGCATTTTCGTAGTTTCTATTAGTCTGTCGGATTAATTTAGATGTTTCTTTTCTTACAGTTAGAAAGGTGTTGTACGTATTTTTCAGTTTTGTTACTATTCCAATTTTTGAATCCCTCATGCCTAGACCTAACTGCTGTTTCACAATCCACTTTCCACTAAGGGTGTTTCTGTTTCTTTCGAAGCGGAATTAAATTTTGTGCTGTTGTGATGAACTTTTCTTTTACGCTTTTCCAGTTGTTGGAAAGTTTACTGTTAAGGTCGCTTGTTAGAGTTGGGGTTATTTTAGAGGTGTCAAATTTTAGGATAACCTTTTTTTGTTTTGAAGAGTTTTTGAGGTTGTAGTTTTACTTTTGTTCGCATTAAATAATGGTCAGAATCTCGATTAGCCCCTTTCCTGACTTGGACATTTAAAATTTCTTTGTAGTTAGGGTATGAAATTGCTACATGATCGATTTGAAATTCCCCAATAAATGTATTGGGTACCGCCAAGATTTTTGTTTAGAAGGGTTCTTTTAAAATGTGTTCACATGATTTAACTTGCACGTTTCAACAAGTCTTTGGCCATTTTGGTTTGTCCGTTTATCAGCAGGAAATCCATCACCCGTTTCCTTATATTTTTCCCTTTACTTAATTGAGCAGTGAAATCACCCATTAAAATTTTAACATAATTTGAGGGAATTTTCGAGATGATGCTTTCTAACGTTTCTCAAGCTTCATTAACTTCTTCAGGTTTTTTTACGGTTATCCTGATTGACTGGCATATGGGCATTAATTAAAGTGTATGCCTTATTTGCGCATTTAAGGGAAATTGTCACTAGTCTATTATTAATTAGTTTTACCTCCGTTATTGAATTTAAAATATTTTTGGAGAATGCAAAGCAACTCCTAGATATGGTGTATTATTAAGCATTCTTTTATCTGTTTTGCTTTTAAAAAGACGATAATTACCAAAACCCATGGTGTTATTGTCGATCATTCGTGTTTCTTGAAGTGCCAAAATTTGGATCTTCTGTTGTTTTAATGTATCTCTCAATTTATGAAGTTTACCTCGTTGCAAAAGTGTTTGTATGTTAAGTGTTGCTAAAAGTCTATTTGTTTTGCTTTTAAATTGGCCACAGAACTCCGACTTCCTCTATTGAACCACAATACATTTTAACCTGGACGCCCCAGAATCCGAAAGACCAGTTGCGTCAGTATTATTGGAGGTGGATTGACCACCTGGGGTAATACTGTGATTATCAAAATGCTCCATGATTATTGTACCTGGAATCAGGCCAGCGGTTTGTTTCCCATCGGGAGGAACCTAATCTAAAAAAAAAACCATGTGCACGCCACAAGTACTGTGCTATCCTTGTAGCTGCTTCCTGTGTGTAGTGCACCTCTAATCTATCGAGGGGCGTCCTACAACCTTCCACCCCATAGCGTAGGTCGAGGAATCTACAACGATTTTCGTCACAGAGTCGACGTAGCCTCTGCTTTAGACTCTCCACTCGACTCCAAACTTGCTTCAAGATACTCACAAAGTGGATTTGGTTTTATTTTACCCTGGTCTGGGACTGCTTATTCTGTATTCGCAACTGTCCACCATACCTGGTGGAACGTTCTCTACCCGCCACCTGTGACCCATCCAATACCCTAGGCAAGGTCGTCGTCTTAGACTTATAGTTACAAAGTCTTGAAACCTGTAGAAAAGTATTTTATATTTTCAGACTACCGTCTTTGTTGTTAGCTACATAAATTGCGGTGTAATACATCACTGATCTACTTGAGAATGTGCATTACGAATTATTTATATGAAATTAAATTAAAACCTGTCATATCCACTTACTTATTGCTCTTCGTATCTCCATTGGGTGCTTATATGGTAAGGCTTAGACGCGTACGGTCAAAGAGATCACAGCTGAATTATTCTAGATAATACTAATTGTTTGTCACAGGGTCCCTGATTAGCAAATATTCCAAAACTACACTATCCAGTAATCACCATAAAATTTGTCTCTCCTGTTCCGCCATTCGAACAGGCCACGTAAGACCCACCGGAACCGACCGACCTCCGTTTTATCCTCTGTTGACAGGCGTCACTGGATGCGGATATAGAGGGGCATGCGCTCAGCACAATGCTCTCCCGGCCGTTGTCAGTTTCCGTAACCAGTGCTGCTACTTCTCAATCAGATAGCTCCTCAGTTGGCCTCACAAGGGTTGAGTGCACCCCCCTTGTCAACAGCACTCGGCAGACCCGAAAGGTGACCCATTCAAGCGCTAGCGAAGCCCAACGGCGTCTAACTTCGGTAATATGGCGGGAACCTGTGTTACGACAGCGGCAAGGCCATTGGCCGTAAAGTCTCTTTGCTATTTATAGGTTTAATACCGAAGTTATACCTCAGTTTTGTATCCTGATCATCGAGACAAAAAAAGGCGAAATAAAGACATTTTGTTTATCCACCTCCCTGACACATCTCTACAAATGCATATTAACCATAGAATTTTTTAATGAAACTGATCTCATGAAGTTATTGGTCGTTTTTCTTAATGGGACAGTGCATAAATAGAATTCCTTGCTGCAAATTGCAAAACAATCAGCGATCGAAACGCATGCGATGCGTGTTCAAGTGTAAGCGACGGAGGCCGTGGGCGTAAAAAATGTTTGCAGTACTTTAAACAGTATAACCACGGGAAGGAAGCTTCTCATTATGTGTAAGTCCTAGATCGACCGACGAAAAAGATAACGGGGAAAAACAACGGTCAAGTATCACAGATGTTACAACAGATTTAACGCCTCTGAGACCGGTATCTGAGGAATTAAGGATTATCAATGATGTTGTTATTGTCATCGCTCACAAAGATATGTGAAAGCAAAAAAATCTGTTCCTTTTTTGCCGGCCGGTGTGACCGACTGGTTCTAGGCGCTTCGGTCTGGAACCGCGCGACCGCTACGGTCGCAGGATCGAATCCTTCCTCGGGCGTGGATGTGTGTTTTGTCCTTAATTTAGTTAGGTGTAAGTAGTTCTAAGTTCTAGGGGACTGATGACCTCAGATGTTGAGTCCCATAGTGCCCAGAGCCATTTGAACCATTTCGTTCCTTTTTTAGCCGCACAAACAGGAAGATGACTTCAAGGGTATAGGTATCAAAGCTGTTGCAGATTTCGTTGACACGTTTGACTACTTTTCATCTTACCAACAAATCACCATCACAGTCGATGAAATCTAGTGCTAACAGCTCGATTCAAAGTAGGGTAACTATCATTTTGTGACGGCCCAGACAAATATCTCATCATTTATGGATGCTCTGCTGGCTTATACTAAGGCAAGAGGGAATCTTCTCGGTCTGGCATTAAGAGGGCGTTGACATCAGTGGTGTTTTGTTTTCATTATGTTGGCTCAGGTTGCACAATAACGTAAGTCAGCTGGTAACGTGATATATCGAAGAGTTTTGTCCATATGGAATATAATGACTTCGTGGAACTATTTGTTTTGAACGGTCCGTCGAGAAAATAAATTCATCTAAAGTTGTTGTAGGCTTGTAACATATCTTCTCTTATACGTTGGACAGTTATTAAATGGGAGTATGTACTGAAACTTGTGGTGTACGTCAAACGCGTCCTGAAACTGCAGCTACCGATGAAATAAATCTCGGAAGAGCACACTGCAGTGCTAGCCGATCGGCGATGAAGTTGCACGAGTTAACAGAAAACATAAAAACGTCTGAAGAAAGTTTACAGTAACTTTTATATGGAGATTTGATTATTGCTACGTGTGTGTTTTATTTAATGTTGACCAAAAGCAAATGCGGAAGCAAATATTTGGATCATTTTGTAAAGAATTCAACTGCTATTAGGCGTTTATTTGTTGTTGTGGATACGTGGGTCCAACAGAAACGAAACAACAGTAAAACAGTATATGGAAGCCGTGGCCATACCTCAGGAAAGGAAAGATCGATTTCGTTCACCAGCCTATAACTAACGTTTGCTGGGCCTCTAAAGGAAATCTTCTTATTGGGTGTGTTGAAAAGCGTAAAGCAAAAATAGAGAATACAATACCGGCCTTCTGCGCCAACAAGATGCAAAAAATGCGAGACAGGCCTGACTGTAAGGAAAAGGCATCTTTTATCGGGATAGTACATCTGCCCACAAATTTACTTCAGCAGTGGTAAACTGAGTCATTTTAGGTACTACATGTAATCGCTCCCAGCCTCTGATTTCCAATTACATCTGCATTTAAAGAAATTTGCAACTAAAAACGTTTTCAATTCAATGAAGAGGATGTTTTGCAGACCTTTCAGAATTTCACTTAAGGGGTGTTCTCTACACACTGTGGCAACGTTTGACAAAGTGCATTGATATCAAAGAGGACTACGTGAATAACAAGCACGCTCTTTACTTAAAAACAAAATATTTATCTGTCAGACCGTTAACCTTGCTTCTTCACTCTTATTTAATTCATCGGGCTTTAACGTTGTATCAGTTAGATCGGTTCGTTTCCCTATGTGCTTATTTTGTAGACATCACACACACACACACACACACACACACACACACACACACACACACACACACAACCACACACACACACACACACACACACACACACACACACACACACACAGAGAGAGAGAGAGAGAGAGAGAGAGAGAGAGAGAGAGTGAGAACATGTAACACCTATGCTTTTGCCTGATACTGGGATAGAAAGCGCTCTTTGCTCTACAAAGTAGCGACGTTACCTCCAGAGCACGGAGGGCGGCTTATAGCCTTGTAGGGCCGTGTTTACAAGAAAATGATTCTAATCAGGCGTTCTGCCGCAAGATTTCCGTCTCACAATTCCAGTTTATTTTTTAGAAACGTTTAGCTGTAAACGTTTGCACGCGTTATGATACTGTACAATTCCTATCCTATCACCAGCTATAGAATACCAGCAAAAGACTGCAGTGTTTCATTAAAATTAATCATAATTGATTCTACATTTCAGTAGTAAAAAACAGTCACGAGTGTTGCGAATACAGCACGTTACTCGTCTCTGTACGTACTGTCGCTTGGAGAAAACTATTTAGTACAAGAACAGGTTATGGAATATTTGGAATCATACGTATGCCTGCCTCCATATGCAAGTTGCCACCGGGTCTGACCGTAACGCAGAGAACCTGTGTATCAGTTTCCGGTACTGCCAAGGAGAACTGATTCAGGGTGTAATCAGCCCGATGATGCCAATTGAGGAGCTGGCTGAGTGATAAGTAGCTGCTCCAAAGTCTGGGAAACTGGTAACGGCTGGGAGAGCGATGTGCTATACCGCACAGGCATGACAGCATTGGCAGAGGATGACACAGCGACCGATAGGTACTGAATGACCTGTCGGGGTGCTAGTATATACCCTGTATCGAGGTTGGTACAAACAGTATGGACTGAGGAAATTATGGCACAACTGTACACAACGTAGAAAGACTGACATTCGACACGAGAGCTGGGTTCGATGTCTAGTATGTAGCAACAGACATGGTATAATAGTGGCCAACCTGAAAACATGACTCTGAAGAGTATGCGGCGCAGATTCATACATACTGTACTGCAGACGCCTCCTTCGTTTCTCAGTCTCCATCGTCTGCTGAACCAAAAATATTAGCAACTGAAGTATACGTCTGGTGCCGGCCGGGGTGGCCGAGCGGTTCTAGGCGCTACAGTCTGGAACCGCGTGACCGCTACGGTCGCAGGTTCGAATCCTTCCTCGGGCATGGATGTGTGTGATGTCTTTAGGTTAGTTAGGTTTAAGTAGTTCTAAGTTCTAGGGGACTGATGACCACAGCAGTTAAGTCCCATAGTGCTCAGAGCCATTTGCGCCAAACGCCTGGTGCTCTAAAAATCATGGTTTAAACCACCTGTCTTATTGGTGTGTGTAGTATTTCTCGTCCACACTGCGAGTCTATGCATCGCATCCATAGCATAGATTGAGAGGAGCGCTTGCATATTGCGTGACACGTTTATATAGAAAAACTACAGCTCTAGTTACCGAATAAGGATGAGCAAATCGTTTTTAGATACGAGCGAAGATCATGATTTCTCATATCACTATATGTGTCTCAATAACAGACGTTGGTATTAGCAAAAAACGAACGTAATCTACTCAGTGCGACGTGGAAGAACTTAGAAGCTGAATTAAGGACACTGCTGCTGGCTACCGGAATCTATATTGATGCTAAAGTAAGTGCACTGATGAGTGCTACCCAGAAAGCATAAAATAAGGAGATTCCAACCTTCAGCTCAAATGATACAGAGCTAGTGGCAGTGTGAAACACTGTACTACTACCCGCATCTCTCATGAAAGAGTGACCAAAAGGCCCTACCAGAGACGTCTCGAAGCAATGCAGTGACTAAGCAGGCTGTACGTGTATTCGACAATCAAACAAGAATACTGAATTCAAGTTTCTTTGGGATCAGAGTGTCGGAATTTGTTGTAAATAATAATAATAATACAATAATTTTACTATTATTTCAATTGCTTGAGATTCGTCAATCGACGTTTGTATGCTGTAGTGAGAGGAGTACCAGACCATAATTTTCCTAATTAAAAAATAGCGGTAAATATTACCGTAGTTTATGAGGTAAGG
Organism: Schistocerca serialis cubense; assembly: GCF_023864345.2. Lineage (NCBI taxonomy): Eukaryota > Metazoa > Arthropoda > Insecta > Orthoptera > Acrididae > Schistocerca > Schistocerca serialis. Next base: position 314,429,277 of record NC_064640.1, on the reverse strand, counting down.
CAATTTGAAATTACATTGTGTATATAAATTAATGACGTCATGGAATATTTTCTGAGATGAAAATAAATATTAACGTCAGATAATTTGACACGGCTTTGTGTGGCTGAATTGCTATTATTTTATGAAATCTTTTGTCACCACTACTTTACTAGTGTGTGTGTGTGTGTGATGTCACAGAGTATGTATTAAAACACGTGTGTTGTGGTAATGGCAGAAATGCTGTAAGTTAATGGTGTCATAGCATACTATGCAAAATCTCGGTAAATATTAACAATACTTTTGACGTAAGACACTCTGAAATAACAGTGTGACTCTGGAACGGCTGACTTACATAATGAAATGACTTCATGTCATATTCTGCAAAATGGTGGAAAATTTTGAAGAATTTGTCCAACAAAGTGGAAGACAACATTCAAGAAACCAAACAACAAATACAATCATTACAGGAAATAGCCCAGAGTATTGGCCTCGAAAAATCTCTTGAAAAAAAAAGAAATAATGCTAACGGCAAGCAAAATGCCACTGGCAAGCAAAATTAGAATTGTAGAACACAACATAAAAATTGTTGGAAAGTTTAAATACTTGGGAGAAAGAATAACACACAACCTGAGTGAGAAACCTTCATTGCAGAGCAGAATAAACAAACTGATTAAAACACCTCATGTTACCAAAAACACGTGTAACAAAAAATGCCTCTCTATAGCCACGAAACTGAAACACTACTAAACAGTCACACAGCCGCAAATAACATATGCTAGCGATACTATATTTACAACAACCAACACTGTAGCAATAGACAGATTACTCAAAACTGAAAGAAGGATAGTCAGAACATGTATAAATAAAAAATACCAAAAATGTGGAGTTTGGAGGATAGATTCAAATGAAACAGTTTATAAAGAGATAAAAACCAGTCACAAGTACAATGAAAAAGAAACGGATCTCTTTCCTTGGACATTTGATGAGAACAACAGAAAATAGAATTAGCAGGAAATAATAGAAAAATCATGGAATAGCAATAGCGGCATTATATGGATCACAGAGATCGAGGAGGACATGATGAAATTACAAATTACGATGGAGGACCCAACAGTTCCTTCAAACGTGGGCAGTGGAGGTGCAGTGTGAGCAATGCACTTCACATGACGTTTTCCGCTAACATATCTAGGGCAAACTACAGTTCACACTGTGCCTTCAACTCAGGCACACAATACTTTTCCGCGACCATGGGGTGCCATGTTGCAGGAGCTGTGGAGCACAATCATCGTACACAAACATCAGAAGTTGCTGCAATATCTTCAGCTCAACGTCTGCTATCCTACCACTGTTATTTACATTTTTAGGCCGATTTTCACCCAAATGCCTGGGTTCCCATTCTAAGATCAATAAGTAAATACAATGTTAAACTCTTACCACAGCTCATTATTTTAACCAAATACACCAATACCCTGCGCTAAACAATTTCCGTAATGGCTTATTCACTTGACAACAAATATACCCCTGATTACATCTTGTGCAAGAACACTGACAAATGATCAGAATCCTCCATTACTGTTTACTCGTATATTGGATGGTTGACAACAGATTGCCATGATCTGAAACACTCTACCAGAGCCCTATCGCCCACGAAAATCCTCCCCTTCCCATTTCTCTCTGGACCAATAAGAATCAAGTGTCCCGTCCCACTTTTATTACTAGAGCAAATGCATGGGCGGCGTCATTCTTGTTCTGTTCGGTATAGAGAGAGCATATTCGTGAACAAGAGCAGCAACAGGGATACAGGGATCAGCCAACGCCACCAAGCAGAATAAAAGAATAAGAAGACTGACAAGTACTATTAACCTACCACAAAAAGATATTTAAAACAAATAAACTCCTAATACATACCAAACCTACGTCACTTCTGTGTTATTAATGAGTGTGTGATGTTGCAGTGTGTGCTAAAAAAGAGGCGTTGCTGGAATTTAAAGATGCCATGATGTTTTCTGTAAGCTCTACAAAGCATGACCCCCAACCAGTGTTTCAAAACACATCAGTAAACACGAGATGCTTGAATGTTTAGTAAATTCCAATCTCAATTACAAGTGGCCATTCAGATGGCCAGGTAAAAGATATGGGCCAATGAGATTTTCGCCTACAATGCCGGACCAGATATTCACAGCAAAATGTACTTGTTGGTGTGACTCTACTACAGAGAGAGGGTTTTCCTCATCCCACTCATGGCTGATCCTGCTGCTCCAAATACCATCATGATCAAATGAGACCTCGTGAGTGAACAGCAAGATTTGGAGGCAATCTGGTTGATCAGTCCATTGTTGGGGCAACCACTGACGCAGTGCGACCCTTGCTTCACGGTCAGTCACAAGCATTGCATGGACTCGTCGTGGGTGATATGGGTGTAATTGTTGTCCGTGGAGTAATTGCCACATGCTAGTATGTGCAGCCTACATTTCGCGCGCAATACGTTCCAGCACCTCCCCTTCAAAATCGGGTGTGCGAGTGGCCCTGATGTTGCCAGTTTCCTCTTTTCTTCTTTCCAATGAACCAGTCTCACACATTCGTCGATCGATAGAAATAAGCACTCGTCGTGACGGATGATGCCTGTTAGGAAAGCGTTTCCTGTACAGCCTTTCAGAAGCGACAGCATTGCTTACATTCACAAGGTGCATGTCAGTGAGTTCTGTGAAACTGTACTCGTACCGCTCCATCGAATTGTACTGTACGTCTCTGAATTGCACTGAGTAATGAACGGATCTGTCGTTGATTCATAGCACGTTCTGCCATGGGATAATGTAAATACAACAGTCACCTCATGGACGAGAAAAGTAAACAAAACCTGCATCATGACTCCCTAGAAACCAGGGTCATTCTCTTTGTTTCCCTGGAGGAAATAAAGAACCTATATGTAAATAAACAGCACAGTACGTGTAAACTTGTACGCATGTTAGTTGTGAATAAGGTGGAAAACATTATTGGTAAACAAAGTGGTAGAAAAGTTTACTTCCACATCTCCATCGGCTGCCTTCTCCGATCCCAGATGGTTCAAATGGCTCTGAGCACTATGGGACTTTGAGGTCATCAGTCCCCTAGAACTTAGAACTACTTAAAGCTAACTAACCTAAGGACATCACACACATCCATGCCCGAGGCAGGATTCGAACCTGCGACCGTAGCGGACGCGCCTCTCCAGACTGTAGCGCCTAGAACCGCTCGGCCACTCCGGCCGGCTCCGACCCCAGATTCCCTACCTCAAATTGTTGAGTGGAGCATTCTCTATGTCCTGTTACAGTCTTGCACACTCTTACAGAAACACCCGTATTGGATATGGGTGACACCACACATGCAATTTGGAAAAAGTATAATATAGAGGGAGGAATCGGAATTTACGGTAAGGGCTGTAGATCTTTAGTATACTTTGTTTAATACACAGTGCGAACATTAATAAAACCGGCAATTGCAGGGTCGGATTCCTGACTGTAAATGGAGGAACAAAGGTCCTATGAACGCGCGTCTGGAAAGAGACAGTGTACGTGCAGTGACAACAAATCATCCCGAAACACATTACAGAGCTCCATCGCATCCAAGTCACATTACACAACCAATGTTCAAAGTGGCTGCTTGAGGTGCAATGCACGAGTTCACACGTCGCATCATGGACTGCTGCACTCTTTCTCACGTACCAGTATCCCTCCGAACAGCGTCACAGGCGTGGAGAACATACTGCTGAAGAGTCTGCACATAATGAATTGGTTCAGCATACACAACGCTTTTCAGGTTCCCCAGAGGTAAAAATCCAGGGATTTTATGTTCAGTGGTCTAGCAGGCTACGTTACAACGTCGAGGGAAGATGTTTTTGAGGTATCAGCAACTGTAATGCAGGAAGTGTAGTGGTACTCCGTCAGGCAGAAACCACATAACCTGTTGTATTGCCAAAGGTACATTCTCAAGCAGCCCAGGCGGTGCATTCCCCAGGAAGTTCAGGTCTATTCCTCCGTCAAGGCATTGTGGAACAATAACTGATCCAAATATCCCCACGAATCCCTACCCATACATTGATGCTGAACTGATGCTGACGAGTGACGAGTGCCTCAACCATTCCCCAAGGATTGTCTGTAGCCCATTATACAGACTGATGATGCCAGTTCTGGTTAAGGTTGCTTCGTCAGTAAAGAGAACTGATGACAGAAATCCTATAATTGTGATCTCCTGTAGCAAAAACCATCGACAAAATCCTTCCTTGAGAGGGAAATCCACTACTGCACTCATTGCACGAGATAGTACTAATAGCAGCTGTCATGCAGGATACACATAATCATACTGTGGCTTACACCATGTTGGCGAGCCACTTACCTGGAGCTTGTACTACGATTCTTCTCAATATACCGTAGAACCCAGTCCTCGAAACCTGGTGTACACGCGGTTTGCCATCTCGCTCCATGTTCGGCTGCTGAAAGGACCCATGACCACACAAATGCCCAAAAGGTGCCTGAAATGCGGTTGGTGTGTGTGAGGGTACTTGTTTTAGTATAGCCATGCTGCTTGGACATGCACAAACACCATGTCGACAGTAGTAGGGCATGTGTGGCATGAGCGCATTTTGTATGTATAGGTTGTGTACATTTAGGACAAGGATGCATTCAGGGACATACCTATTGTTATGCTAATTGATTTATAACCTCCTAGGGTGTTGATTTATGACGCCCTGGGAATAAACCATCCTTGTGAGAAACACTCCACCCCTGCCAATCCCCCCCTCCTCCTCCCCCTCCATCTGGGAAATCTCCTTACTGATACAAGAAAAATTTTGATATCATGTTAATTGACTCACTAATTAAATTTATCAATTAATCACCTCCATCTCCTCTCGGAAATCCGCACAACTTCCCACCCATTCTCCCTCCCCCCACTAATAAGAGTGCACTTTTTGAATTTCTCGCACTTTTGAATGAGAGAACGAGCGTACTTTTCTTTGTGATACTCCACCTCTGGTAAAACCTCAGCCTGCCTTACTCCCAGAAACCCTATGTCACTTTTGATATCAAATTAATTGACTATATTAATGAAACTGATCGAAAAAAACTGGTGGGAAAATGCTCAGTTGAGGTACCTCAACTTAACCTATTGTGCTGCTTTTCCCCTCTTGGTATTCTGTCATTGACCATAAGCTGCTTTAGGTCACCCTCCTGGAGAGTGAAACTTTGGCAATGCCAGCCACTCGTGCTGGCGGAACATCAGAAAAATCATCAGCCGAAGAACCTGAGACAGAAGCCAACAGGCAATTTGTCAGAGGAAAAGTAGTTACTGAGGGGGAGGGGAGAATGATGTGGATGAGAACTGAGGGCAGTCCGCAGCTCGTGGTCGTGCGGTCGCGTTCTCGCTTCCCAATCCCGGGTTCCTGGGTTCGATTCCAGGCGGGGTCAGGGATTTTCTCTGCCTCGTGATGACTGGGTGTTGTGTGATGTCCTTAGGTTATTTAGGTTTAAGTAGTTCTAAGTTCTAGGGGACTGATGACCATAGATGTTAAGTCCCATGGTGCTCAGAGCCATTTGAACTGAGGGCGAGAGGTGGTAATGACAGTGAGATAGGGATGGCTGTTGGAGACAGGGAGAGAGGATTGCTGGCATTGTGATCTGTGAGGTTGAAAGGAAAAGAGAGTGGGGAGCGACTGGGTTGGAACAAGGAGAAGGTGTTGGAGGGGAGAGGAGGAGGAGGGAGCCCCTGGGGGGGGGGGGTAGAGAGGGAGGGGTGGGTGAGTTCATGATCTGGGAGAGGGAGAGGGTTGAAATTTCTTTGGGAGAGAATGTGGAGGGTGTGTAGGTGTAGTGTTGGTGGGGTGTGTAAGTAGAGGCGTGGCGAACTCTTGGATTGGGTAGGAGTAGGGACACAATTGCACTGTTGGAATCGAATTTGGGGGTGGTGTAGATTATCCAGACGTGTTTTATGTGAGTGAGAAGAGGTGGGAATGTGATGAGTTGGTAAAGGATCCTTGTGAGGGAAGTGAAGCAGATGCGAAAGCGAGGTGGAAAGCATGGCGTTTGAGTATGTGGAGGGGCTTATAGAACTTGGGTGGTGCAGATATGCAGATAATACTGGCACAGCAAAGGATGGGACAGATCAGGGATTTGTATGTGTGAAGAATAGTGGAGGGATGTGGTACTCATGTTCAGCCAGCAAGGAGCTTTAGTAGTTTTAATCTATTGTGGGCTTTCTGTTGGATGGGGTTTCCGCATTAGTTGCTGGTTGAAGGTTAGTCCGAGGTATTTTAGTGTGTTAGTGAGTTGGATGGTATGGTCATAAGTGATGAGGTGTCATTCATGCAGACAGAAGGAGTGGGTTGTTTGTACTATAATTATTGCCTGGGTTTTGCAGGGGTTAATCTTGAGGAGCCATTGGTTACACCAGGAGGTAAACTGATTGAGGTGGAGTTGTAGGGATCTTTGGGACTTCTGGAGTGTAGGTAGACGGCGAGGAAAGAAATGTCCTCAGCATACTGATGGAGATGTACAGGATGAGATGCTTTGGTCATGTCGGGACAGACCAACCAAAACAGAGATGTTACATGCAGAACCCACACTGCAATAATGTCTGAGAATGAAACACGTTTAGCCGGCCGCGGTGATCTAGCGGTTCTAGGCGCTCAGTCCGGAACCGCGGGGCTGCTACGGTCGCAGGTTCGAATCCTGCCTCGGGCATGGATGTGTGTGATGTCCTTAGGTTAGTTAGGTTTAAGTAGTTCTAAGTTCTAGGGGACTGATGACCACAGATGTTAAGTCCCATAGTGCTCAGAGCCATTTGAAACACGTTTATACTTATTTTCAACGGGTAGCGGAGGATGTGTGGCGTGGACTGGGCGGTTTTTTAGGTTAGAAGGCCTCGGGAAAGTACGGGGTGGGCTGCAGTCTCAAAGGCTGCATGGCAAATACAGGACGTGCTTGGATCAAGGAACAGTCGGAATTGTAAATTGTTGTAGTTGTGCTGGGAAAGTCCCTGAGCTTCAAGCGCTAATAGAAAGCACAGATGCTGAAATCGTTATAGGTACAGAAAGCTGGCTAAAGCCTGAAATAAGTTCTGCAGAATTTTTTACGAAGTCTCAGACGGTGTTCAGGAAAGATAGATTAGGCAGAATTGGTGGTGGAGTGTTTGTGTCTGTCAGTAGTGGTTTATCTTGTAGTGAAGTCGAAGTAGATACTCCGTGTGAATGGGTATGGGTGGAGGTTATACTTAACAGCCGAACTAAGTTAATAATTGGCTCCTTCTACCGACCCCCAGACTCCGATGATATAGTTGCTGAACAGTTCAGAGAAAATTTGAGTCTCGTAACAAATAAATACCCCACTCATACGGCTATAGTTGGTGGGGACTTCAACCTTCCCTCGATATGTTGGCAAAAATACTTGTTCAAAACCGTTGGTAGGCAGAAAACATCTTCCGAGATTGTCCTAAATGCTTTCTGCGAAAATTATTTCGAGCAGTTAGTCCACGAACCCACGCGAATTGTAAATGGTTGCGAAAACACACTTGACCTCTTAGCCACAAACAATCCAGAGCTGATAGAGAGCATCATGACTGATACAGGGATTAGTGATCACAAGGTCGTTGTAGCTAGGCTCAATACCGTTTCTTCCAAATCCACCGGAAAAAAACGCAAAATAATTTTATTTAAAAAAGCGGATAAAGTGTCACTAGAAGACTTCCTAAGAGACAATCTCCATTCCTTCCGAACTGACTATGCAAATGCAGACGAGATGTGGCACAAATTCAAAGATATAGTAGCAACAGCAATTGAGAGATTCATACCTCATAAATTGGTAAGAGATGGAACTGATCCCCCGTGGTACACAAAACAGGTCCGAACGCTGTTGCAGAGGCAACGGAGGAAGCATGCGAAGTTCAGAAGAACGCGAAATCCCGAAGATTGGCTAAAATTTACAGACGTGCGAAATTTGGCACGGACTTCAATGCGAGATGCCTTTAATAGGTTCCACAACGAAACATTGTCTCGAAATTTGGTAGAAAATCCGAAGAAATCCTGGTCGTATATAAAGTACACAAGCGGCTAGACGCAGTCAATACCTTCGCTGCGCAGTGCCGATGGTACTGTTACCGACGACTGTGCCGCTAAAGCGGAGTTATTGAACGCAGTTTTCTGAAATTCATTCACCAGGGAAGACGAATGGAATATTGCAGAATTTGAAACACGAACAGCTGCCACCATGAGTTTCTTAGAAGTAGATACTTTAGGGGTTGCGAAGAAACTCAAATCGCTTGATACGGGCAAGTCTTCAGGTCCAGATTGTATACCGAATAGGTTCCCTTCAGATTACGCTGATACAATAGCTTCCTACTTAGCAATCATATACAACCGCTCGCTCACCGATAGATCTGTACATAAAGATTGGAAAATTGCGCAGGTCGCACCAATGTTTAAGAAGGGTAGTAGGAGTAATCCATCGAACTACAGACCTGTATCATTGACGTCGGTTTTCAGTAGGGTTTTGGAGCATATACTGTATTCAGACATTATGAATCACCTCGAAGGGAACGATCTATTGATACGTAATCAGCATGGTTTCAGAAAACATCGTTCTTGTGCAACGCAGCTAGCTCTTTATTCGCACTAAATAATGGCCGCTATCGACAGGGGATCTCAAGTTGATTCGGTATTTCTAGATTTCCGGAAAGCTTTTGACACCGTTCCTCACAAGCGACTTCTAATCAAGCTACGGGCCTATGGGGTATCGTCTCAGTTGTGCGACTGGATTCGTGATTTCCTGTCAGGAAGGTCGCAGTTCGTAGTAATAGACGGCAAATCATCGAGTAAAACTGAAGTGATATCAGGTGTTCCCTAGGGAAGCGTCCTGGGACCTCTGCTGTTCCTGATCTATATAAATGACCTGGGTGACAATCTGAGCAGTTCTCTTAGGTTGTTCGCAGATGATGCTGTAATTTACCGTCTAGTAAGGTCATCCGAAGACCAGTATCAGTTGCAAAGCGATTTAGAAAATATTGCTGTATGGTGTGGCAGGTGGCAGTTGACGCTAAATAACGAAAAGTGTGAGGTGATCCACATGAGTTCCAAAAGAAATCCGTTGGAATTCGATTACTTGATAAATAGTACAATTCTCAAGGCTGTCAATTCAACTAAGTACCTGGGTGTAAAAATTACGAACAACTTCAGTTGGAAACACCACATAGATAATATTGTGGGGAAGGCGAGCCAAAGGTTGCGTTTCATTGGCAGGACACTTAGAAGATGCAACAAGTCCACTAAAGAGACAGCTTACACTACACTCGTTCGTCCTCTGTTAGAATATTGCTGCGCGGTGTGGGATTCTTACCAGGTGGGATTGACGGAGGACATCGAAAGGGTGCAAAAAAGGGCAGCTCGTTTTGTATTATCACGTAATAGGGGAGAGAGTGTGGCAGATATGATACGCGAATTGGGATGGAAGTCATTAAAGCAAAGACGTTTTTCGTCGCGGCGAGATCTATTTACGAAATTTCGGTCACCAACTTTCTCTTCCGAATGCGAAAATATTTTGTTGAGCCCAACTTACATAGGTAGGAATGATCATCAGAATAAAATAAGAGAAATCAGAGCTCGAACAGAAAGGTTTATGTGTTCGTTTTTCCCGCGCGCTGTTCGGGAGTGGAATGGTAGAGATATAGTATGATTGTGGTTCGATGAACCCTCTGCCAAGCACTTAAATGTGAATTGCGGAGTAGTCATGTAGATGTAGATGTAGATTCATAAATGTCAAAAACATGCTAAATATCGATGATGGAAGAAGCAAGTCATTTTTCGAGAGTATTAACCCACTGCATAATTGTGTTAACATTCTCAGCACGAAAACAGCCAGCTCTTCTATATCCACTAGCAAGAAGCCCTCTATAGACAGATAGGTACTTGTTTCATAGCAAATGCGCGGGGGTTAAACCGGAAATCGCACGAGACGAGAATGAACGAAAGAGAGAAATGATCTTAGAACATAAACACACATTCCTAAGGTTACAGGGTTCTAAACTTAATCACTCTACCATGTTAAAGGAGTGCGGTTTTTCGATATATTACTCGTGTGGAAATATATTTCTAACATCTCACATACACTCTCCTTGAAAGTTTTATACCTTACTCACTTTGGCAAAAAATTTCGAGATAATAAAGCTGTTACCTTCTACACCATATAAATAACTGAGATTCTTTGCGATACATGCACTATATACCTTTCTGCAGATGTATAGCGCCCACCCTTCACACCAGACTACGTTTCGGAAATCATGCTATGCTTGCATCAGTCCTATAAAATGATTGTCATTGAAACGTGGGAGCCGGCCGGTGTGGCCGTGCGGTTCTAGGCGCTACAGTCTGGAGCCGCGCGATCGCTATGGTCGCAGGTTCGAATCCTGCCTCGGGCATGGATTTGTGTGATGTCCTTAGGTTAGTTAGGTTTAAGTAGTTCCAAGTTGTAGGGGACTGATGACCTCAGAAGTTAAGTCCCATAGTGCTCAGAGCCATTTGATCCACAGACAGTGCCCCAAGGATCGATCTGGGAAGTCCTTACAGCTGGGTAAGCGGTGAGAGAGGCAGCCAAGAGATATGCTCACTTAACGGGATGGCATCTCAAACTAGGGACAGCTTAAACGCCGACCAACACACTCGCAAAATCCACCTAAGATGCGATAACCAATACCACGATAGAATAACAGTTAGCATCGTCAAATGACAAGCATTTAATTACACAAATTGGCTCCACCAAATGCTAGTACGCAGACAGGGTTAAGAAGGGTTCAGAATCTGACTAGATGCACATGGAGCCGCGAAAGACAATTCGACAAACAACTCAAACAATGCTAAAACAGTCACTGTACAGTAACAAGACGAATTGCACGTAGACATGAATTCAAAGAACACAGAAACGGTCGAAAGACCAGATACACGGCCGAGCGAGGTGGCGCAGTGGTTAGCACACTGGACTCGCATTCGGGAGGACGACGGTTCAATCCCGCGTCCGGCCATCCTGATTTAGGTTTTCCGTGATTTCCCTAAATCGCTCCAGTCAAATTCCGGGATGGTTCCTCTGAAAGGGCACGGCCGACTTCCTTCCCCGTCCTTCCTTAACACAATGAGACCGATGACCTCGCCGTTTGGTCTCTTCCCCCAAACAACCCAACCCAACCAGATACACGTCGCCCATTGAGAGGACCGACCGAATGACCAACCATTGGTCGTTGCCAGTCAAGTCAGGCAAGGGAAATGTCGGAGTATAAAACCGCCAACAGACAGCTTGATGCCATGAGGTGACTTCGACGGACACACACACACACACACACACACACACACACACAAAATGGTGGAGGTTTCGCAACTCGGATTTAACGATCCATTCAACATTATCTAGGTGACCCGTACCCCGACGTGGTCGTCCTCCATGGCGACCACATACTTCGATCGAGCAGTGCACGTGTGTCGCCAGCGTTGGTGCCGCGCTCCGGCGTTGTACGGACCTCACTGCTGCCCGTCCTAACCAACTGCTTAATCCAGTACGCAGACAGCTCGTTCAAACCACACAAGATACACACGGATTCCCGAAAACAATTCCACAAACAACTCAAACAACATAAAAACCAGTCACTGTGGAGCAAGAGGACGAATTACAAGTAGACACAAACACAGAGAAGCCAGAAGCGGTCGGAAAACCAAATACACGTCGTCCGCTGAGACGACCGACCGAACGACCAACAAACGGTCGTTCCCGCTCAAGTCAGTCACCGAAAGGTCCCAATATGAATCGTCGACTGACAACTTTTTGCCATCAGGAAACTTCGACGGACACACACACACACACACACACACACACACACACACACGCCAGTGAAGATTGCACTACTGGAATATAACGATCCATTCGACTCAAACTCGCTGAATCCGGTCCTTGACGTGATCGTGCACTCTCACGACCACATTCTTCCGTCGGGCAGTGTATGTATGGCGCCAGCGGTCGGGCGAGTACTGGCTGTGCGGACCTCAATGCTGCTCCGTCCCTCCCCCCCCCCCTCCCCCACCCCTCACCACCTACCCTCTTTCTGAACTAGGACACACGACGACCCGGAAATACTACCACTCACGGACAGACAAAGCGGGCAAACATAGTGGCGCCAGTGAACGCGCTAAGGAAACGAGAGGTCACAATCCGAATACACGACGCCAACCTGTCAACGACACAAACGCGAGCCGGATCACGGCTCAGTCATCAACGGAAAATGCAATTAATGAGGAAGCAGGCAAATTCATAGCAGCTGCGCTTGACATGTGAAATTATACACCATACTGCACTCACTCCGTGAACAGAAGTCTCCTCCACATACACAACAACTGTTAAGCAAATGTATACACAGAGTTTCCAGTCCCTCAGAAACCCCTGTCACTGACCTAAAAAACGAGTTTGAAACATTATACGTAAATCACTTGTACTAGCAATTCTGAAGTATTGTTCCAGTGTTTGGTGTCAATACTAACGAGATATCAGAAAGAGAGAAATGAAAATAAACGTATTCCAAGGAATACAAAGTTCTACATTTAAACACGCTATAATGCTAGGGCCATGTGGTTTCCGGATTATTAGACGTGTGGAATGCAACACTGTTAATATTTCAGTTTAAGAAATTTATTTCCATTGCATAACATACAATCTCTCTGCAAGCTTCTCTCCGATAAACTAGGGTGACAAACTGTAAGGTGATGAAATGTTTCAAATGGGTCTGAGCACTATGGGACTTAACTTCTGAGGTCATCAGTCCCCTAGAACTTAGAAGCACTTAAACCTAACTAACCTAAGGACATCACACACATCCATGCCCGAGGCAGGATTCGAACATGCGACCGTAGCGGTCACGCGGTTCCAGACTGTAGCGCGTAGAACCACTCGGCTGTAAGGTGATGAACCAACTACTTTGCACACCAAAGAAAACATCGATTCTTACTACTACATGGGCTTCTCAACGTTTATGACACCCGCTGTTTACAAATTTCAAGCACGATTACGGTTCGGAAATTATGATATGTTCACAACAATCCTGTACAACGATAATCGGCAGCTGAAAATGGATACGAAGAAATAACGATTATCTTACAGGGAAATCAACACCACGGTCAGTAGCCAGAGAAGATGTACAGTCTTATCGCAGTTTACCAACAACCCTGGTAGCCTACCACTTGCACCAGAAGTCATGGTCCGATGCTACGTTGTATTTCTCATGCGAAGGATATCTAGAATGCCTCCTCCCCTTTCCACTATTAAGGTGTATGCATGTAGCAGCCCGCCCGGTTGGCCGTGCGGTCTAACGCAAGGCTTTCAGGGCGGGAAGGAGCGCCGGTCCCCGGCACGAATCCGCCCGGTGGACTTGGGTCGAGGTCCGGTGAGCCGGCCAGTCTGTGGATGGTTTTTAGGCGGTTTTCCATCTGCCTCGGCAAATGCGGGCTGGTTCCCCTTATTCCGCCTCAGCTACACTGTGTCGTCGATTGCTGCGCAAACTAGTTCTCCACGTATGCGTACACCACCATTACTCTAACACGCAAACATAGGGGTTACACTCTGGTGTGAGACGTTCCCTGGGGGGTCCACAGGGTGTCGAACCGCACAATAACCCTGGGTTCGGTGTGGGGCGGCGGAGGGGTGAAGTGGACTGCGGTAGTCGTTGGGGGGTTGCGGACCACTGCGTCGGCGGTGGGGACGGAGCCTCTCCGTCGTTTCTAGGTCTCCGGTTAACATAACATAACATGCATGTAGCATCAGTCCACTCTCCTCCAGAACACGCAATTTTATTAATTTCAGTCAGTGCTCATTTCATGCTCTTTTTCTCTAATTTTATGTATTCTCAGCCAATTACCGTAATTTTGCTATGTTTCCGCGATTTTACATATTTCATCTTATTTCCCTCAATTCTGCGTATTTCACAAAAATTTTCCGCTATTATAGCAGGTTTTCCTCCAATTTTACCGATTTTATGTCATTTTTCATATTTTTGGAATGTCCTCTTTATTTATATGGTCATATTGCTGACATACCCATGGGTTGTTCGATTTTCTATGAGAATATTTGCGTATCCAATACACCAACGTACTGAAAAATCCTAATACTTCCCCTCTTCCTAATGATCCACATGCGTGGATTTTGGATAGGACGAACATGAAAAGTATACTAACAGTCACTTTGTACCTATATGAGGCACAACCAGTGGTGCAGATGATGGATGTATTCGAAACTCGAAGTTTGGAAACAATTCCGTGTACCGCTCCGATCCATGAGCTTGTCTGCAGACTCATATAGTGCCGCACTTGATGGAAACTCAAAGTCTGCTAACAGTTCTACATGTTCATTTGACTACCACTCCACTGGTGATGGGCACCATCATTTTCGGTCTGTTAACACAAACGCAAGCGATTACCATCTATGTTCAGTGTCGTGGTGTTTGTGTGGAAGGCCAATTCCTTTGGAAGCAATTCCATACCTCTACTTATAAAGCATGTATAGTTTTTAATATGGATATCGTTAACGACACTTATATGTGCCTGTATAACCAAGACCGCTTCTCATGTAGAGTGACAGTAACATAGTCATTGAAACTGTGTTTTCAATAGCTGGTCACTCTTAAGACCATTAAATCTCTCTTCCTAAGACAGTGGTACCACTCGCAAGAAGAACATATGGAGCATGTCCATCCATCATGGAATTTTCACTCAGTATTGTTTGGTGCCACCAGCATTCAGTTATTGGCGAAGTATTATACTTACTAGGAGTTGTGTGACAGATTCACTGTGATCACCAGGCTTATAAAGTATGTATTGGGATGGAAAGTTACTGTGGCCAGTGTTCCGACATCCGCAAAGAAAATGATGAGGGTGGGGCTATGTCCTCGCGCAAGGGAGGTATAGATTTGATGTGGAAAATATTGATATCAGTGCATCGATAGCCGTAAGATTTTTCAGAGATTTTACGAGAAATTTATGTTCAGCCATAAGGACGTCATAAATTTACGTGGTGGAACTGATAATTCTAAAACTACAGTTTCCGTGACGGGGTATTTCCGATACTTTGCTCGCTGACAGACTGCTGCATTAGTAATATTTTATTGTGGTTACACCGACAAATATGCCTAGGGTTTCCTCGGCGCATTGCATGATGCAGGCGCAGTCTTGGGTGCGTGGCGGCTGGTGCAGCGGCAGCTTCTACCTAGCAGCGGCCGGCTGGGGAAGCGGGTAATCCGTTCATTGTGCGCTCGCGCGATTTCCGGTTTAACCGCCGTGATTTCGCGGCGAATCAGTGCTCTATCTGTCCTACAGAGCGTGTTGTTCCTGGTGGGTATAGAACAGCTGGCTGTTTTTGTGTTGACAATGTTGCATGTTTTTGACATTCATGAACCCAGTTGAAAATAAGTATAACCGTATTTCAGTCTCAGATATTGTTGCTGCATGGATTCGGCATATAACTTACCATGTATGTCTGAGCTGTCTGTGTGTTTAGTGACACCACTTACTTCTCCCGTCGGGGGGAACGTCTGTGTACCTTTCTCCTTTGTCCTAATCTTCTACTAGTTTTTACCTGTCCCAAATTCAATTTGCGTTGACCCTTCTCGCTAGCTAAGGCTCTACCACAACTCCTTACTCATCATTTGGGTTAAAGTACAAATGTCCCGATCATGCGAATACCATATTCTATTCTTCCACACCATCACGGGACAAGTTGCTTTACAACAAACTCCCTGTGATGCTGATGTTTCACCCGCCATTCCAGCTACATCAGGTATTGGTGTGCAGTAGGCTTCTATAAGACAAAAAACAATATACACGCACTTGCAATAATATTCGTAGCTATCATAACGCTATCGTCTTGCTGACTGAGGTATGTTATAATAAGAGGGTTATGAAGTAAGAAGTAACACACAATTTGCGACAATAGATATTTTATTAAAAATTAGGCAATAGTACATAGGAGGTATTACATCAACAACTAAAAGCCACTAGTTCATTTTTACAGTATTTTTCGAATAACTGTTTCTTACTAACACACTTAGTTGCATTTCGATCCCCATCACCACATGGCAGTCACTGTCTGCTAATGCATCTATGCTAATATTCAGGCACTTTGATCCACAAGCAGTTAAATTATATGTGAAAGTGAATAGCAGTAGTGCACAGGGAGCTACTACTGTCTTCACATGTACAGCTACATCCACATCTACATGGATATTCTGCAAATCACATTTAAGTGACTGGCGGAGGGTCCATCAACACAATTCTCTATTATTCCAATCTCGTATAGCGCGCGGGAAGAATTAACACCTATATCTTTCCGTACGAGCTCTGATTTCCCTTATTTTATCGTGCTGATCATTCCTCCCTATGTAGGTAGATGTCAACAAAATATTTTCGCATTCGGAGGAGAAAGCTGGTGATTGGAATTTCGTGAGAAGATTCCGTCACAACGAAACACGCCTTTCTTTTAATGATTTCCAGCCCAAATCCTGTGTCATCTTTGTGACACTCTCTCCCATATGTCACGATAATACAAAACGTGCTGCCTTTCTTTGAACTTTTTCGATGTACTCCGTCAGTCCTATCTGGTAAGGATCCCACACCGCACAGCAGTATTCTAAAAGAGGACGGACAACCGTAGTGTAGGCAGTCTCCTTAGTAGGTCTGTTACATTTTCTAAGTCTCCTGCCAATAAAATGCAGTCTTTGGTTAGCCTTCCCCACAACATTTTCTATATGTTCCTTCCAATTTAAGTTGATTGTAATTGTAATACCTAGGAATTTAGTTGAATTTACGGCTTTTACATTAGACTTATTTATCATGTAACCGAAGTTTGAGTTCCTTTTAGCACTCATGTGGATGACCTCTAACTTTTCGTTATTTAGGGTCAACTGCCACTTTTCGCGCCATTCAGATATTTTTTTTCTAAATCGTTTTCCAGTTTGTTTTGATCTTCTGATGACCTTATTAGTCGATAAACGACAGCATCATCTGCAAACAACCGAAGACGGCTGCTCAGAATGTCTCCAAAATCGTTTATATAGATAAGAAACAGCAAAGGGCCTAAATACTACCTTGGGGAACGCCAGAAATCGCTTCTGTTTTGCTCGATGACTTTCCACCTCCAGACCCTGTCCTTGCATCATCGCTGGAATGTTACACAGTTCAGTGGTTGGTACGTATGTTAGGGTCCAGTACTGAACTACACCATGGTGTTTGAAATCTTCAGCACACTTCTACAAGTCAGGGACAGATTGGGTGTCTTCATCATGAAATAAATTGATGAGTGGAACAGACAGTAGCAGATCCTCATCCTGCTCCTGCACGCCAAGCCGGCTAGAGTGGCCGAGCGGTTCTAGGCGCTTCAGTCTGGAACCGCGCGACCGCTACGGTCGCGGGTTCGAATCCTGCCTGGGGCATGGATGTCCTTAGGTTAGTTAGGTTTAAGTAGTTCTAAATTCTAGGAGACTGATGACCTCAGAAGTTAAATCCCATAGTGCTCAGAGCCATTTGGACCTCCATGCCAACCACGTCTGCATGTGCCAGAGATCGTTGCGACCTCTGTCGGTCCCAACAAGTTGCAGTTCTTTCAGCCAGTATCTGCCAACAGGATGCAGAGAAAAACTCCACAAGGGGGAAGAGTGGGGTTTGAAAGCCAGGCGGTTGTGGGATCAGATCGCAGCAGCCAACAGAATTTCCATCCAAATATACCAGTCATAATGTCCAACAATAGGATGCAATGAAAAAGTCCAGGAGAGGAGGTGCAGGGTTTTGAAACCAGGCCGATTCAGGATCGATTCCTCGACAACCCCAGAATTTCCTGCCAAATATACCAGTCCTAGTATGCAAGGAAAATATCCAGAAAAGGGGAGAGTAGGCATTATAAACTGGACAGATGTGTGATGAAATCCCCGGCAGCCACCATACAAAAGGATATCGATTTAATTAATTAATCAATCAGTTTGTTAGAGTGGGAGAGGGACTATTCGTATAACATAGGCCTTCTGCTGGCGTAAGCTGTCTCCAGCACACTGACCGCAAGAAGGTTGATAATAGGCACAGGAGCAAGCGCATCTATCAGGAGACAGCCCAAAGACAGACTCTCAAGTAACGTGTCATGAATGCTCTCTAGATTACAAGCATTTAGATAGCCACAGCAGATGGGAGGGCACAGTTAGTCATAGACAGTCAGCCCAGTTGCAGAGAGAATCAGTCACAGTTCCAGGCAGTAACAGACAGTTAGCCCAGTCGCTGTCAGAGTCAGTCAGTACATAGCGACCAGAGTAGTGTACATAGTGGGACTTGTCCTCCACCAGCAGTGAGGCTAACGTGGACCATTATGGAGGAGCTTGTACCACAACAACTAGCTTAAAAAGTAGCTTTCTGTTCTGGTAAGTAAAGAACCCTGTTAAAACATCTGTGCAGTTGTGTTTTAGAAAGTGCATACCAGCCACCAAACAACATCCACTCCTTGCTTCCCGTGGAATAAGACGACTCAAAAGGCCTTACATAAATCATCTCACGTTCAGCGACAGAATACCAGGAGGCACAATAGGTACCTCAATTAAGCTGTTTCCCGCCAATTTTTTTTTTCGACTGGGTTTATCAGTTAGTCAACTAATTTCATATCAAAAGCGGTTCAGGGTTCCTGGGAGGGAGGAAGGCAGGCTGGGGATTTCCTACAGGCAGAGGGAGACAAAGAAAAGTGTGCTCATTCCCTCATTCAAAAGCACAAACAATTCAAAAACTGCCTCAAATCGGCAGGGCAGGGGGGAAGGGGTGGGGGATGTGGGGATTACCCATAGGGGGTAATTAATCGATCAATGTAATTAATTAGTCGATTAATTTGATATCAAAGTTATACATTTATTGATGAGGGGATTTCCCTGAGAGGTGGAGGAGGATGAGGGGAGGGGGAGGAGTGTGGGCTTCTCAGGAGGATGGGTTATCCCCAGGGGTCATAAATCAAACCCCCAGGGGGTCATAAATCAAACAGCATAAAATAGGTCTGCCCTGCATGTATGCCTGTTCCTGAATGTATGCAAACCACACAAAAATATAAGCTCTTGCCACCCTGGCCCTACTACCATTGGCTTGTTCCCAACATGAATATTGGACCGTTCTGCTGCTCACAGTACAGTACATCAATCAAACAGCCTGCAACACACAAGGAACACATGGCACATCGTCAGGGGAACTGTCATTCGTCAGTGTCATCTACAATGGCGTTGATTCATTTCCAGACAAATGTTCATAGGTTTTTTTCCCCCTCCAGTTCCAGTCACGAACCGTCCCTGCAGTTTGTCGGTTTTATTAATGTCTACCCTGTATATATATTGCCCTGTACGACTTTTTACACATCATTATGGAGAAGCTGGGCACAGAGGGGCACAGCAACTGTCGCTGTAGGAAAGCTGGACATCAGCAGAAATTATTAGCGAACAACATAATACAGCAAGCAGAAGTTTTACTTAAATTGTATCCAAGCATACGCAGGCTCATTACAAGTAATACAGCAAGAAGTAGACTCCAGCAACTATTGTTAACAAGAATGAGACTCTCTCAACTGAAGTCTACATATATATACAGGGTGAGTCATAAATGAGGAAAAATATGTCTTGCAAATTGTCACACACTGAGCTACAAACATAAATTCGTTTTCCGCATGTTCTTATGTCAATAAATGACAAAGTATTTGAATGGTAAAAATCTGGAAATACACTACTGGCCATTAAAATTGCTACACCAAGAATAAATGTAGATGATAAATGGGTATTCATTGGACAAATATATTATACTAGAACTGACATGTGATTACATTTTCACGCAATTAGGGTGCATAGATCTTGAGAAATCAGTACTCAGAACAACCACCTCTGGCCGTAATAACGGCTTTTACGCCTGGGCATTGAGTCAAACAGAGCTTGGATGGCGTGTACAGGTACAGCTGCCCATGCAGCTTCAACACGATACCACAGTTCATCAAGAGTAGTGACTGGCGTAATGCGACGAGCCAGTTGCTCGGCCACCATTGACCAGGCGTTTCCAACTGGTGAGAGATCTGGAGAATGTGCTGGCCAGGGCAACAGTCGAATATTTTCTGTATCGAGAAAGGCCCGTACAGGACGTGCAACATGCGGTCGTGAATTATCCTGCTGAAATGTAGGGTTTCACAAGGATCGAATGAAGAGTAGAGCTACGGGGCGTAACACATCTGAAATGTAGCTCCACTGCTCAAAGTGCCGTCAATGCGAACAAAAGGTAACCGAGACGTGTAACCAATCGCACCCCATACAATCACGCTGGGTGATACACCAGTATGGCGATGACGAATACACGCTTCCGATGTGCGTTCACCGCTATGTCGCCAAACACGGATGCGACCATCATGATGCTGTAAACGGAACCTGGATTCATCCGAAAAAATGACGTTTTGCCATTCGTGCACCCAGGTTCGTCGTTGAGTACACCATCGCTGGCGCTACTGTCTGTGATGCAGCGACAAGGGGAACCGCAGCCACGATCTCCGAGCTGATAGTCCATGCTGCTGCAAACGTCGTCGAACTGTTCGTGCAGATGGTTATTGTCTTGCAAACGTTCCCATCTGTTGACTCAGCGATCGAGACGTGGCTGCACGATGCGCTACAGCCATGCGGATAAGATTCCTGTCATCTCGACTGCTAGTGATACGAGGCCATTGGGATCCAGCACGGAGTTCCGTATTACCCTCCTGAACCCACCGATTCCATATTCTGCTAACAGTCATCGGATCTCGACCAACGCGAGCAGCAATATCGCGATACGATAAACCGTAATCGCGATAGGGTACAATCTGACCTTTATCAAAGTCGGAAACGTGATGGTACGCATTTCTTCTCCTTACACGAGGCATCACAACAACGTTTCACCAGGTAATGCCGGTCGACTGCTGTTTGTGTATGAGAAATCGGTTGGAAACTTTCCTTATGTCAGCACGTTGTAAGTGTCGCCACCGGCGCCAACCTTGTGTGAATGCTCTGAAAAGCTAATCATTTGCATATCACAGCATCTTCTTCCTGTCGGTTAAATTTCGCGTCTGTAGCACGTTATCTTCGTGGTGTAGCAATTTCAATGGCCAGTGGTGTATGAAGTGAACTTTTGGGTGTTACTGTGCGCCGACATTCGCCAAAGGGACAAATCGGCATCGTGGCACAACATGCAAGTGTTGTAGATAGTCTATCCGCTCACGAACAGGCGAGGCATGCGGCGTCAAGCGACGGTCTGCGTGACAATGCGAGCAATGACAGCGCCCACATCTATCTCGTACCGGTTACGCTGGCCGGTACTATGTATCGTGGCTAATTGGCATAGGGAAAGGAACCTGAGGACGGGCTGCACTACTGTACATGCTTGTTTTATAATGTGGTTTTTGTGTCCTAGACTTAGTTTTAGCCGGCCGGAGTGGCCGTGCGGTTCTGGGCGCTACAGTCTGGAACCGAGCGACCGCAACGGTCGCAGGTTCGAATCCTGCCTCGGGCATGGATGTGTGTGATGTCGTTAAGTTAGTTAGGTTTAATTAGTTCTAAGTTCTAGGCGACTGATGACCTCAGAAGTTAAGTCGCATAGTGCTCCGAGCCATTTGAACCATTTGAACTTAGTTTTAAGAAACGAGTACATAGATGCAGAATACAAAATACAATTACACAGGTATGTGGCAGTGAGTACAAACGAATACAATACAGCTGTACAAACCGAAATTAACATAGAACCATATGACCAGAAGCTACAGTGGCAGTTTATAAGTACTTTTCGAAATGGTGGCCACGTTGTGTGTGGCAAAGTTGAACTCTTTGCATGAAGGATTGCTGAACACGATCCAACATGTCTGTATCTCTTTGCGTAATATCAGAGGCATGTTATATTCCGCATTGAAGGATGTTGACATCAACAACCTCTCCTTCATAAATCACAGATTTCAGATAGCCCCACAAAAAGAAATTCAGTGGATTCAGGTCTGGCGATCTTGCTGGCCATGCTACAGGGCCTCCACGACCGATCCATTTCGAAGGGAAGGCATTGTCCAGGTGGCGTCGCACTGTGCCGCTGAAGTGAGCGGGGGCACCATCAGGCATGTACCACTGGTTCATACGAGAGGCCAAACTAACGTCTTCCAACAATTCCGGTGATGTAGCACCCAGGTAACGCAGATACCGCTCTCCTGTAAGCCTTTGTGGTAGCACATGTGGCCCTATGAGATGGTGATCCGTAATACCACACCAGATATTGACACCGCATCGTTGTTGGTACCCTCGTATCACTGTGCTGTTGGGGTTTTCTTCCACCCACTCGTGCCAATTATGCGAATTCACTATATCCTCCTTAGTGAAATAGGCTTCGTCGGTGAACAGTATTGTTCGTGAAAAATGCTGGTCGTGGGTCTGACGCCGTAGGATAAAGTTGCAGAAGTCCAGCCTCCTCTGGTAGTCTTCCGGCAATAATGTCTGTACCTTCTGCATGCGAATGGGATGGTAATGGTTTCTATGGAGTACCGGTACACGTATAACAGTAGATTGTGACATTCCGACCGATGTGGCGAGAGACCTGGTGCTTATTGTTCGGTCCTCCGCAACAGTTTGTAACACTTTTTCTTCGTCAGCCGCACTGTACGTCGACGGTCGGCCACGACCACTAAATCCTGGAGGTGCTACCCATGCACCATACTCTCTCAAGCCCCTGTCCACACAGTAAAACGTTTTGCGGATGGGAGGCGCCGGCTAGGAAACCTCTCGTGATACAGTTGCCTTGCAACGTCAGCTCTTCCATCTGCAAGCCCGTAGGTGAGTATTCCTCGTCTGTGAAACTTGCCATGGTACTGTAGTAACATTGCGACGCGGCCGTTAGCAGGTATCGACACGGCGAGTATCGGGCAGAGTGAGCAGCGCAGAGGTGTTGTTAACAAGTCATGCACGCCGCGCTTTTACTTCCGCCGTTGACCACTCTTTCCGCTTACAGGACACACATTCCCTAACATGGGACTGTACACTCCGTTACAGCCGGCAACGTGTCATTCACAAGTTCTGATACAATTTCACATACATTACGATGGGATTTGTTCTTTCTCGTATCTTTCAAACGCTGGCAGATACACATCAGCTAATTCGTGTGGCGTGTGTCGTATCTATGGGTGAATGACACATCGTGAACGTGAGGCTCGTCGGTATCTCGTTCAATGATTAACAGGTGTTTTTGTTTTACGTGCACAGTACACCGAGGAGAACGAAATTAACAACGGTGCGTCACGTCTTACGCATAGCAACATGCGGTCCTCGACATATTTTTCCTCATTTATGACTCACCCTGTATATGTATATATGCTGGAAGAACACTTTTCGAAACCTCGTAATTGCCTCCCATTGCTACACATAGGTTAAAGTTGAAATTTGGCTAAAACGTGCCTAAAACCTTCCTTTGTAATAGTGAAAAAGCGTGGCGACCTGCGGCGTTACCTTCAGGCTCGGCGACGCATCAAACAGTAAGGTGTGATTAACAGGTGTTTTTGTTTTACGTGCACAGTACACCGAGGAGAACGAAATTAACAACGGTGCGTCACGTCTTACGCATAGCAACATGCGGTCCTCGACATATTTTTCCTCATTTATGACACATGCGTGATAAAGGCCACAGCTCAAAAGTTCGTATGAGCTGTAAGGTTGGTTATGATGTCATGTTGGTACCAGATTTTACCACAATTCTGCCCAACATCACCGTGGACGTGTCACACGATGAGAAGATCTTCACAGCCACTCTTACCCACCTTTCACCCCTTTTCTTGACATCTCGGCGGTGGGAGGCAGAACCGTGACCCCCAGCGTTGAAATCACGTGGTTCTCTTCTGGGTGGGCGAGGAAAACTTTTCAGACGCACCGCCGCTCATAATCGATACGAAAAGGGCACAGGAGGTGACATAAAGACCGTCACTGAAGCCACATCTTCCCTTGGGGCGTTGATTTCCACAGATTCCGCGGGCAGGCAGCGAAGTTTGCGGGAATCAATGCTCCAAGGGAAGGTGTGGTTTCATTGACGCTCTTTATGCCACCACCTAAGGCTTTTTTGAATCGATTTTGAGCAGCAGTGTGTCTCAAATGTTCTCCTCAGGCACTCAGAAGAAATTCGCATGATTTCAACGCTGGGTGTCGCGGTTCTGACTCTAACGCCGAGACGTGAAACAAAAGGAGTGAATTATGGGTAAGAATGCCTGTGACGACCTTCTCATCACGTGCTACTTCCACAGTGGCGTTGGGCAGAATGGTAGTGAAATTTGGTGCTAATGTGACATCATTAACCAATGAATCTTTGAGCTGTGGCCTTTTTCTCGATTGTGTCGACACCTTGCTATTTGAAGTGTCACTGAGTTCTAGTGCGACGTTGCAGGGCGCCATTATTTTGCACAGTACCAGAGTAAGGTTGTAGGCACTTTTGAGCCGAATTTCAGACTTATGGGTCGCAATGGGTGACAATTACGAGGTTACGAAATAGTGGTCCCATAATTTTGCTGCACAGTGTCTGTTATTTATCAAGCGGAGTAGATAAAAGTACACTATTGGCCATTAAAATTGATACACCAAGAAGAAATGCAGATGATTAACGGGTATTCATTGGACAAATATATTATACTAGAACTGACATGTGATTACATTTTGCCGGCCGGAGTGGCCGAGCGGTTCTAGGCGCTACAGTCTGGAACTTCGAGACCTCTACGGTAGCAGGTTCGAATCCTGCCTCGGGCATGGATGTGTGTGATGTCCTTAGGTTAGTTAGGGTTAAGTAGTTCCAAGTTCTAGGGGACTGATGACCTCAGAAGTTAAGTCCCATAGTGCTCAGAGCCATTTGAATCATTTGATTACATTTTCACGCAATTTGGGTGCATAGACCCTGAGAAATTAGTACCCAGAACAATCACCTCTGGCCGTAATAACGGCCTTCATACGCCTGGGCATTGAGTCAAACAGAGCTTGGATGGCGTGTACGTGCACAGCTGCCCATGCAGCTTCAACACGATACCACAATTCATCAAGAGTAGTGACTGGCGTATTGTGACGAGCCAGTTGCTCGGCCACCATTGACCAGACGTTTTCAGTTGGTGAGAGATCTGAAGAATGTGCTGGCCAGCTCAACAGTCGAACATTTTTTGTATCCAGAAAGTCCCGTGCAGGACCTGCAACATGCAGTCGTGCATTATCCTGAGAAATGTAGGGTTTAGCAGGGATCGAATGAAGGATAGAGCCACGGGTCGTAACACATCTGAAATGTAACGTTCACTCTTCAAAGTGCCGTCAATGCGAACAAGAGGTTAGCTTCATGAATGTAATGTGAGACTTCGCTGTGATTTTTCTTTAACAGTGATGATTTCGGTGCTGTATCGTTATGCATGCGACAGCATGACAGCATACTTAGCAGTTCGTTTCAAAATGCCTCGCATAAAAACAGAATTTTCCGGTGTTCAAACCTCGGGTTCTATAGGTAATAAAAAGGTAAGATCAAGTGGTTCAAAGTTACCCTACTTGTACACACTTGTACATACGAACGTAAAATCCTGCATGAGGCGAAAACGGAGTTCATAAAGTGAGGTAGCGGGGAGAAATATGCTGTCGATTGTCTCATCTATCATGTGGGAACCCAATGCTGCAATAATGAAACATATTCAAAAGTCTAGGGCGCTACAGTCATGGACTGTGCGGCTGGTCCCGGCGGAGGTTCGAGTCCTCCCTCGGGCATGGGTGTGTGTGTGTTTGTCCTTAGGATAGTTTAGGTTAAGTAGTGTGTAAGCTTAGGGACTGATGACCTTAGCAGTTAAGCCCCATAGGACTTCACACACATTTGAACAACACATTCAAAACTTTTCTTGCAGATAAAATCCTATCTGAGATGTAAAAGTAGTTCAGCATTATTTCGATTTCACAAAAATAAACTAAATTTCACTGACCAATAGAGTTCTTTTCATATGAATTACATACCCTGCTGCAGCAGGGAAAAGAAGGGAATCGTCGAGAAAAGGCTCCTACCGGCGCACAAAAGTGCGAATATGTTCCTTTTTATTTAAAAGGCTCTGACTGAAAAGTGGAGTGCCAGCTGTCTCATTCTACCTTCCTCAGCACCTTTAGAAATGTTTCCAAAAATTTTGGCATCCGAACATAGTCGCACTTTATATTCTGAGAGATAAGAACCCAGTGACAATGGCAAATAGACAGAAAAGTAATAAATACTGGAAGATAGTAGACAGCGATTGTGTTACAGAACGAACAAAAGGGAACAATGGCAGTGTGAGGGGAAGAGAAGGACGCATGAGCAGTGGAACATACTTGACAGTTACAGAGCAGCACTAAGAAAAGGGCAGTGCCATGGGGAAGAATAAAGAGAAAGAGACAGTGGAAGTGGGTGGAAGCCAGCGATAATGAGGGACAGAGTATATGACAATGACAACGAGGAAGAGGGAGATAGTGACAGTGAGAAGAGACAGCTGCAGTAGGGAGTAAGGAATGAGATATTAGCAGTAAGAGAGAGCAAGATGGAGGTAGACAGTGAGAGGAGACTGTAGTAGTAGGTCAGAACGAAGGAGACTGTTGTTGTGACACAGGAGTCAATGACAGAGAGACACAAAGAAATAATGACAATGAGTTGGGCTGAATAGGTGAGTGAGATAGGCAACTGGGAGTGGATGAGCATGAGCGATGTGCAGTGATTAACGTGGGTGTGAGTTACAGTTACGCGAGCTTGTTGGAGTTTGAAGTAAGTTGCATGTTAAAAAAGAGCGAGTATGTCTGCGGGCAAAAATTTTTGAGAAAATATTTAAAGATTCTGAGGAAGATAGAATGAGACCAGAATCTTTGACATAAACAGGAACGTATTTGCATTTTTTGTGCTGTGATAGAAGCAAATTATTTTACATACAGTTTTGGATGTGACGGATCTAGATGATAAGCCATTTTTCTGAATGGTTAACATTGCTTTAGACGTACCCATTTACAGATTCTAAACTCATTTTCTCAGGGGGGGGGGGGGGCTGTATCTTATCATCCTATAACTGCTCCCATTTAATCACAGTCCTGTGCGTACGTTCGGATGCTGGCATTGGCTCGTCAGAGTCGTTTCTATCTGAGGCGGTACTGCTATCTACAACAGACAGCTAGCAGCTGTCAGTGTTCTACAGTTTAATGTTTAACATTTACCATCCTGCATTATTATTATTTTAAAGAAACAAAATAAAAGTGTCGCTACAAAGTGGAACCGATTGGCACTCAAATGAGAGTTGTAATGGAATATTGTGACAGTTTCGTGTAGACGATACATGCATTACGCATAAGCATCATGTTATTCAAAACAATTTATTTTAGGCTCTTTCTACACCACACCATGGTAAGATAGGGCTGACAGACGTAACGACAACAATGCAGAAAATCTGTGCTACACATATATCTGTTTCCAACAATGGAAAATCCAGGATGGACTGTAACAATATTATAAAAAGGAAAGCTGACACTCATCATATAGCGAAGATGCTGTGTCGCAGATAGGCACAACAAAAAGACCGTAACAAATAAAGCTTTCAGCCAGTAAGACCTTCGTCAAAAATAGTCACACACACACACACACACACACGCAGATGCAACACACACAAACATGACTGCAGTCTCAGGCAACAGAAGCCGCACAGCGAGCAGCACCACCACTGCATGGTGGGAGTGGCGACTGGGCGGGGGCAAGGAGGGGGCTGCAGCAGGGAGGGGGAGGGATAGTAGGGTAGGGGTGGTGGACAGTGCAGTGCTATTGGGGAGTGTGCAGGGACGATGTAGAGAGAGTGTGGGCAGCTATGTGTAGTCTGGAGGTTAGATGGAAGGAGGGGAGAGGTGGGGAGAGAGGGTAGCGGAAGAGAAGAGATGTAAAAAGACTGAGTGCGATGGTGGAATGAGGGCTGTGTAGTGCTGGAATGGGAACAGGGAAGGAGCTGGATGGGTGAGGATAATGACTAATGAAGGTTGAGGCCAGGAGGGTTATGGGAACATAGGATATATTGCAAGGAAAGATTTCACCTGCACAATTCAGAAAAGCTGGTGTTGTTGGGAGGGAGCCATATGGCACAGGCTGTGAAGCAGTCATTGAAATGACGGATGTAATGTTTGGAAGCTTGCTCAGCAACTGGGTGGTCCATTTGTTTTTCGGCCACAGTTTGTTAGTGGCCATTCATGCAGACAGGCACTTTGTTGGTTGTCATGCCCACATGGAATGCAGTGCAGTGGTTGCAGCTTAGCTTATAGACCACATGACTGGTTTCACAGTAGCCCTGCCTTTGACGGGATAGGTGATGTTTGTGACCGGACTGGAGTAGGTGGTGGTGGGAGGATATATGGGATGGGTCTTACAAAAAAATGGTTCAAATGGCTCTGAGCACTATGGGACTCAACTGCTGAGGTCATTAGTCCCCTAGAACTTAGAACTAGTTAAACCTAACTAACCGAAGGACATCACAAACATCCATGCCCGAGGCATTCGAACCTGCGACCGTAGTGGTCTTGCGGTTCCAGACTGCAGCGCCTTTAACCGCACGGCCACTTCGGCCGGTGGATGGGTCTTACATCTAGGTCTATTACAGGGGTATGAACCTACACAATATACTTGTCTATCTCTAAACAACCCCTCCTCCCAACCCCTTAACTCGTGGCTCATGGCAAAATATTGTATCAAAACAGCTATACTGACACTATATATATTAGAAGTTTTAAAGAAATGTATGGTAATTATGTGTGGTTAAATATGTATCCAAGGGTCATTCAACATGGAGCACAATCCAATTAAACTCTAGACAAAGCCACTAAGGCCAGATTCAATACATAAACTAGAACTACTGCCAGATAACTATGCATCATGATGTTTTATACGTTGAAGTATAGGATATAGATACTGAAAGAGTGGTTCTCATTAGCCTGGATAATTTTGGTGCTTATTGGGTATAGGATTTGTCAGTTGTTCACGTGACTGTACTAGATAGCCCAAGTATAGATTGCAGCCAGAAGCTAATGATCTGTATATGCCTTGCGATGGGAACATCCTGGAAATTATAGGTAATATGTAGGTTTACCGACAGTCACTCTTTATATTCCCTACCAAGTTTCTTTAAACCTGTAGGATGATTATATTTCATAGACAATTGTTTTCTAAAGTGGTAAACTACGTGGAAATCGATTTGTCAGCCAATGTACTGGGGTCGAATACTTGTTATATTGCTGATAGAACCAAGATGTAGGTGGAGAAGAATGGGTAAGATGATGAAGCTCGGAAACATGTTTATTATTCATATTATTCAGAGATATACACACAGAACTATAGCTGGCCAAAGCTCCAACTTTCCAAACACACACACACACACACACACACACACACACACACACACACACACACACACACACATGTACACTTAAAGACAGAGAGAATATGACTAGCAAATTGAGAGAAGTAACAAACACAAATATTAAGACTGATGATCCATAGCCTAGAAGAAAAGAAAGTCAAGGATGTGCAACATATAACAATTTACCAATTAAAAGTCTAAACATTCTAAAGAGGGAATGTGAAGAATTTCATGATTCTCAGCATACAGTAGAAACGTCCACATATAATATAAAGTTCAAGCAGTTTAAGGACGGGTATGAAGAATACTCACGTTACACCAGAGAAACCTTTTTATGTCAAAAACAACGTTAATAATATGGAAAAAATCTAGGTAATGCTATTGTATCCTTGACAATAAATCTGAGAATTGGGATAACAGCTATAAATCTCCGAATATCAAAATAATATTGTATATGTGTGTCAGAGTGTTTCCATCTCGGTACTCACTGAGAATACTAACATTTTCAGTGGAATATGATGATATAAAGACAGGTTACAAGTTGATGCATGCAACTATATTTTGAGTCTTACAGACAGCAATGTACACTACTGGCTATTAAAATTGCTACACCAAGAAGGAATGCAGATGATAAATGGGTATTCATTGGACAAATATATTATACTAGAACTGACATGTGATTACATTTTCTCAAAATATGGGTGCATAGATCCTGAGAAATCAGTACCCAGAACAACCACCTCTGGCTGTAACAACGGGCTTGATACGCCTGGACATTGAGTCAAACAGAGCTTGGATGGCGTGTACAGGTACAGCTGCCCATGCAGCTTCAACACGATACCACAGGTCATCAATAGTAGTGACTGGCGTATTGTGACGAGCCAATTGTTCGGCCACCATTGACCAGACGTTTTCAATTGGTGAGAGATCTGGAGAATGTGCTGGCCAGGGCGGCAGTTGAACATTTTCTGTATCCAAAAAGGCCCGTACAGGACGTGCAACATGCGGTCGTGTATTATCCTGCTGAAATGTAGGGTTTCGCAGGGATCGAATGAAGGGTAGAGCCACGGGTCGTAACACATCTGAAATGTAACGCCCACTCTTCAAAGTGCCGTCAATGCGAACAAGAGGTGGCCGAGATGTGTAACCCATGGCACCCCATACCATCACGCCGGGTGATACACCAGTATGGCGATGACGAATAAACGCTTCCAATGTGCGTTCACCGCGGTGTCGCCAAACATGGATGCGACCATCATGATGCTGTAAACAGAACCTGGATTCATCCGAAAAAATGACGTTTTGCCATTCGTGTTCCCAGGTTCGTCGTTGAGTACACCATCGCAGGCGCTCCTGTCTGGGATGCAGCGTCAAGGGTAACCGCAGCCATGGTCTCCGGGCTGATAGTCCATGCTGCTGCAAGCGTCGTCGAACTGTTCGTGCAGATGGTTGTTGTCTTGCAAACGTCCCCATCTGCTGACTCAGGGATCGATACGTAGCTGCACGATCCGTTACAGCCATGCGGACAAGATTCCTGTCATCTCGACTGCTAGTGATAGAGGTAGTTGGGATCCAGCACGGCGTTCCGTATTACCCTCTTGAACGCACCGATTCCATATTCTGCTAACAGTCATTGGATCTCGACCAACGCGAGCAGCATTGTCGCGATACGATAAACCGCAATCGCGATAGGCTACAATCCGACCTTTATCAAAGTCGGAAACGTGATGGTACGCATTTCTCCTCCTTACACGAGGCATCACAACAACGTTTCACCAGGTAACGCCGGTCGACTGCTGTTTGTGTATGAGAAATCGGTTGGAAACTTTCCTCATGTCAGCACGTTGTAGGTGTCGCCACCGGCGCTAACCTTGTCTGAATGCTCTGAAAAGCTAATCATTTGCCTATTACAGCATCTTCTTCCTGTCGGTTAAATTTCGGGTCTGTAGCACGTCATCTTCGTGGTGTAGCAATTTTAATGGCCAGTAGTGTATGCATTATAAGTTGATCACATGATCATGGCATCACTTCAGGTTGTGACTCCTGAAAGTAGAACAAATATTGACATGGGTGGTAAAAGCGCATTATGGAATTGGTTGGGTCTTGATGATTTCGATGTGTGTTGGGTGCTCTAATGCTACAAAGAGTAGAAATGTGTTACAGTTCCACCACACTGTGCTAATATCAATATTCTATCGTTAGGAGGCCTAAGCTTACCCATCATGATCCATCTAAACTATAATTTTTTGTCATTTGCATAACACTTTTTGCGAAATGATTCAGATTTTCGTATTTTGTTATGGAAAATACATCAGTTAATGGTAACTGATCATCATCGTGAGACTCTTGCCAAGATGGATTAATAAATGTGGGGTGTATTATAGTGTGAGGTATAATCATTGCACAATCTTCCTTACACACATGTTCCC
This sequence comes from Schistocerca serialis cubense, assembly GCF_023864345.2. NCBI lineage: Eukaryota > Metazoa > Arthropoda > Insecta > Orthoptera > Acrididae > Schistocerca > Schistocerca serialis. The sequence continues at coordinate 314,397,434 of NC_064640.1, read as the reverse complement.
TAAAATTTACCTAGCAGAGTTTTCCAAGAACTAAAAGTCTTTGCCCCAATAACAGTAAAATCTGAGAATACATCTGTGCTCTCAGTGGGAAGACCTAACTGTCCTGCTGGCAAGAGAACATCTGATGCTAAATGTAAGTGCACTCAAAATAAAATGATCTTAGCTATGAATGAAGACAGTTCACCTGTCATTACAATTTTCCTCCCTGATTCAAACACATAACAGTATTTGTTGCAACCCCTCTACACTCTCAGGTGAATGGGCAGGACAGTGGTTGCCCAATCTGGCCTTGAATATACCCAGCTCACTTGACTCAGGTGTATCATCAGATCACGAGTGGCCTTGGGATAAGGTCGTTATCTCTGCTGGAACTAACCCTGTTATCCTACGAACATCTTGCCACGATTTTTAGATTAACAACCTTTCAGCGATCTTAAGGTGAGTGTTTTAGTCTAAATATTTAGCTGAAATATCATGGAAAGATGTCGACTTCATACGGCTGAAAACCTGAAACTTCATGAAATACTCATTAGGCCGTAAAAACATAAAAAATCACAAGAATTCTAATTAAATTAGGACACGTCAACCTTACATCTGCTAGACCCTTCCACCATACGACAAAGCGACAATTCAGCATCTCTACACCGCAAACACACATAAAACGACAGACGAAAGTGAAGAGTATCAGAAATCAATTTTTCAATTGATGACAGATACCCACGAGAGTCCAAATTATGTACACCGGTCTCCTTACTAAATGCCTTAGCAAACATACAAAAAAAGCTTTTATGCAGCCACTTATAAGTTCACAGCCCAGTACAGTATGGTTCCTCATCAAGAAAATCTAAGAAGGACGAGGTGAACGGTGGAACAGTGCACTTCAACAGCGGTGACGGTTCATGCACATTGTTGCCACTCACATCACTTTTGTAACACTCTTTGTATACTGTGACATCGGCGTTCCCCATATAACAAGGCAATGGCGCTCCTCATATACATGTTGATAGACCAGTTCTTGATTTCCATGTTACTTTTATTTTTTCTTTCAGAGACTATCTACTTGTCATATATATATATATATATATATATATATATATATATATATATATATATATATATATATATATATAACATTAACTTAACGAAACTGTATAATAACACTAATACATATGTATGTTTCTTTCTGTAAACAGGGATGGGACTGAAATGGAGTACGAAATCAATTCACAAGTTGTAACAGTCCAACTAGGACATGGCAGATCACTGCTCCATCCGGCTCCTGGTACCTTCCAAGTGGATCTTGAAATGGAACAAGTGATAAAAGAATACAACCCTTTAAGATGGAAGAGTACTTGCGCAGTGACAAGCGTTGCTCAGGTTGAGCATTCTTGGAATATAGAAGGCTGTAAGACACACACTGGAGCCAACAACATTTCCAGCTGTCGTTGCTATCAACCTGGAAGTTTTGCCATCCTAATGACGTCTCATAATGCAGTGGTAGAATTTTTCATTATTTAATTATTGTAAACATACATAATGCATGCAAATCTTCCAGACATTGTAGATTACGAAGCCAAGGTGAAAAACTGTCGTTCTGACACTGAATGATTGTTTTAACCCTAAAATCTACTTGTTTTTCGACTGAGAATGCCTTTAGGTTGATGAAATTTACTCAACGTCTTTTCTGTGAGTAGCTTCCATCTCTGACGTGCACTTCTCGAACACTGCGAGTTATCAGTCTACAGCTGACGTAGCCTTTCCAAAGAGAAGTATCGTCGCGATCGAACTCAGCCGCACGTTTATGAACTGTTGAAAATGCAGAAGCGGTTCCTTATAAACCATCTTTAATTGTGGATAAGTTTCTATTGCCAATGAATCATAGAAAACAAATCCTTTTACTGTGACATGGTATTCCATATTATCAATTTCAGTAAAACACAAGGCTGTTTTACAAAGCTATATAAAGAAAATTATTCCGCAAATAATGATGACACTTGCCTTACGTTACAGATTTATTGATATTTATTGATATCGACTCAATCTATGTGTCATACCGATAGCTTTTCACTTTGCCCTCTTAGAGATAACCAAATTGTTGATAAATGTACAGGGTGTAAATTTTAAGTTGACAAACCCGAATAACTCGAAAAATAAGCTGATTATTTGCGAGGGGGCCATCTGCTAGTGCTAAAATTAGCCCGCCACCCCAGCCCCCTGGGGGTGGGGCGGGAGGCAACTATAAAATTTCAAATGGGAACCCCCATTTTTATTGCAGAATCAGATTCCACATAAAAAACCGCTTACATTTTGTCTTAAACATTTGTTTTGATTCTTGGTAGTTGGCGCTGTAATTCAAGAAAATCCATGTTCTCATTTCTGCCTGGAAAATAGTTACGGATAAATAAAAAATACTTATTTACTTTGTAGATTTTGATTCGCTAAAGCTAAAACCCTCCCTCTCTCCTCATAGGGTGGGATTTGAGAGAGAGTAATTAGAGTTTTACAAATGTTGACCCACATATTAAGTTTTTCCTCAGATTGGGTCAATTATTTAAACTTTACTGTCATCCAGAAATTATTTCTTATTTATTCAAAGCTTTTTTTCTTTCTCAGGCCAATTCCTATCCATTTTCAACTCAACATCTCTTTACATTTAATGTTAATTAAATCAGTGAAAAATGAATTGACTGCTATTAAAAATCTTTAATAGTGCACCCAAGATTGGCACTACTACTGAAATCTTATTTTCAAAATCTGTTTTTAATTATTAAGCAAGTTGCTGTTACAAAATCTACTGCTCCAAAAAATAATTTTAACCTTCTTTCAGAAAACTGTTTAGCTTTACACGTACTCTATTTTACACAAAGAATAATTGCAACATCAGAAAATGTACTGAAAAACTACGTCTGCCCCCCTCAGCGACGTTGAAAATTGTCATTACACATTACACCAATAGATACAAAATTATTGATCGCTGAAAATAATTCAGTCCACTTCCTGCAGTTCCTCCATACTTCTTATATACATCATACAGAAAAGAGAAAACAATTTTAGAACATCACTACAGTTACTCATGTCTTACATACTACTATGTACAAAGAATACCTATTCCATACAAAGTTTTCAGGAAACGTCTTTGAAAAATATCCTAGCCAGCTTCAGTGACTCAGTACAGTTAAAATGGTTCAAATGGCTCTGAGCACTATGGGACTTAACATCTGAGGTCATCAGTCCCCTAGAACTTAGAACTACTTAAACCTAACTAACCTAAGGACATCACACACATCCATGCCCGAGGCAGGATTCGAACCTGCGACCGTAGCGGTAGCGTGGTTCCAGACTGAAGCGCCTAGAACCGCACGGCCACACCGACCGGCCTCAGTACAGTCTTCACATTTAACACACATAAGAAATACATATTTGTTGGCAAAGCATACCCAAAGTCTTAGTAGAAAATATTCAAAAATTACTCATGCCACTTCTGTGGTGCTACTCATCGTATCCTTACTCTTTCGGCAGGTAATCCACTTTTTCCTCTGAACACATTAATTTTTTCACAAACTTCCGACAATCCTTCACATTACGGTACAGTCACATGTGAGCATACTTCTCCACATCGCTTTCAACTGTTGTTTTCTGTCATTAATAGGCAAATCTCCCTCATCTGATTAGTTATTTTATTTCTCTTATTAAATTTACTAACTATAGCATTATAAGGAAGGAGGAAAAACAATAAAAAAATTCTGATTGATGAAGTAAAAGGTTGTTAAGAGTGCATAAAACGAGACTCGGCGGATTCATATTAGATTATTCATATTCCCCACAAGGTAACTCAGTATTTCCTAGATTTAATTAAACTTGTCTCTTCAGTATCTTTCATTATTTGTTCTTCTATACTATGCTATTTTCTCGACAGTTACAAAAATCAAACATAAAACCGACAACTCTCTCCTCCTGCACTCCCCCCAGCCTCGCCAGAGAAGAAGGAAAGATGATAGCGATAGTTCTGAATGATGAAGAGGAAGGTTGACAACACGGAAAGAAAGGAAATAGTATCGCTAACAACTCAGGTTGCCTGGTGCTCGTTAACCACCTGACAATGCAAAGAATGCGTGTCCCCTGAGGCTTTTAGTTAGTGCTATTTAATGGCTGCTCCATTATGTTGTCATTCAAATCACAAGCATTACGCCACCACCTTGCCTCTGATAGATCTACTTCTCTCTCGTCGGCGTACTCATAATAGCCTTCAATTAATTTAGCTATCCTGCAAAGACGTATTGGCAAATCTGGCGCAACAGAAAATGTTTCTCCAACGAAAGGAACAGTTATGGTTTCACCCAGTTCTACTGTATAATTACCACCTCCGTATTTCCAAAATCTAATCTACCTTTGTATTTTTGTAAAAAGTCGGCAGCTACCAGCATCTCAACACTAAGTCCTTTATTAATCAAAAAATTCAATTCTATCTGTATCCAACCTACAGTGATTGGTAACAATATTTCTTGCTTCACTACTTTCTTGCTTTTACCCGTGGCCACCACAATTTTTAACCTACTCACAGGCATTATCACTATTTGCTTACTTTTAGGGAGAACATTCACAAAATTCAGAGACACTACACACACTTCCGAACCAGTATCTACGAAACAAGGAACCTATTCTTTAAACACTGTCACCTCAATTATAGGTTGTTCAATATATTCTTTTCTGACTACAGATTTGGGTTCATCTAGTAAATCCTGCTCCACTTCACGCCTGTCAAAACCTACCCCTTCTGTAGATAGCACATTTACCTCAACTGATCCCCCTTTCACTCATTATTAGTGGCGGCTTTCACTATCCGTTCCACTATAGACAAATCGAAACATCGTTCTAACTTCTCCCCCTCCAAACTATTCTCTGTATCTGCAACCCTATACAAGGTGTTGTCAGAATTATTTAACTGATTTACTTCTTCTTCTTCTTCTTCCGTCCCTTCATCCTCACTCTGCGAAATTACCCTATTCAGTCTATTCACAACCTCCTCTTGTATCCCCCTAGCATTACTTCCACAGTTTACAGATAGTCTCACGTCGGCTGCGCAGTGCTGCTTTACCCCCACCTCCTGACTTGAGTCTTCACTCCTTAATATGGTTCTTGCACCCCTCATTTAAGCTCTCCCTTAAGCTGAATAATCAAACTGTTTTGCAGTGTCATTCTCCTCTGCCCTTTTATTTTCGTTTATGCTACCCCCATGCTGTCCAATCGGTACCTTCTTAATAAAGGGCGTCGCTAGTGGGTTTAAATTTCGTGCTTTCAGTCTGCAAACGCTAGCGTCATTACAGATTGCTAACAGTTTTCCTCCTGTGTGACATCACTGCCTCTGTCATTTCGGTCACCTGTCGGGCTGCGTCTACCCATCACGTTATCGTCTGTCAGCTGATAGTAGCTGGCACGCCATTCCGGGTTAATGTACCTGCTTCCAGCAGTATCTCCTCTCCCTTTGTATCCACCCCACTAACCATTACCTCTTTTTATGCCTATTCTGTTTACAATGATTTCCACTCTATGGTCATTAGACCTAACAGGAGGCCTGTACTCTCGTCGGTTCTTCTCCTCTTCCTTCCACTAGCTCAAGATAATGGACAAACCGGTCAGTGTCATCCCTAGGTGCCGAAATAATCTTATTTCTCCAATAGCGCGGTAACTTGTTTTCGATCCCCATAATAATTTGCTCTGTTTCAACCTTGGCAGTTAAATATGACAATGTAGTTACCCATTTCTGTATAAATCTTTTAATACCCTCTTTCTTTGGATCATACTTTTCCCCTGACCAAAATTTATTTAAGACCTCCATCTGTTCACGCTAGTACTAAATTGCTGGATATTAGTCTCAATGTTAGTGATCTCATTAGACACTTCCACTCCAAATCTTGCACACACATCTTTCCCTTCTTTAATTTGTGTTTCCAATACTACATGACTATCCTCACAGTGTCTCTCTACTTTGTGAACCTGTTCATTTACTTTACATAATTCTAGATTTACATCCTCTTTTATTTGTTCACTATCCTCAGCAACTTGCTCAATTCGCGAGTGTAATTCACTTTTCACCGTATATATACAAAGATGGTATCTGTTCTTTCGGACATGTCCGAAAGAACAGATTCCAGCTTAGTGTATATATGTATATAGTTAAGGCTCGCCGGCCACTTGACCACCTTCTTCTTCTGTGCGAATGCACAAACAGTGCCCGAACTCATACGGGAATCGGCAACGCGCCGCGAGTAATGAGTATAATGTCCCGGACTACATTCGTAGTCCGGGACAATAAGTTGAGAATGTGGGTTTCGCGGGAGGTGTGCCGGAGATAAATCCCTGCAGTCGCGCTATCTTCTGTGTCCTCGGTGGCTCAGATGGAGCCGGCACGGTAGCTCAGCGTGCTCGGTCAGAGGGTTAGCTGCCCTCTGTAATATAAAAATTGAGTTAATCGATCAACAACGAACTTAATCGGATGTCTTACGACGTCCGCCCAGAGCAGATGCAACGAACGAACCCGAACAAAATGAGATAAAAAAAAAAGATGGATAGAGCGTCTGCCATGTAAGCAGGAGATCCCGGGTTCGAGTCCCGGTCGTGGCACACATTTTCATCTGTCCCCGTTGACGTATGTCAACGCCTGTAAGCAGCTAAGGGTGTTCATTTCATTGCAACTTTTCACCGTTACAATGGCAGCATTGCATTCTCGCCTGACCTGATTAATGTCACTTTTAACATTATTACTGAACAAAGTCATATCATTTTTAAAGACTCCTTCAACTCAGACATTTTATCCTCCATTTTAGATTCCAGTTCGACTGACAAGTTACTAAATACCTGATCAAATTCTGAATGCAATTCATTTATTTCTGAACTTAATTTACTCATTTTGGAATCCATTTCAACAACTTCACTGTGTAATTCATTTATTTCAGAGCTTAGTGATGTTTTTATGTCTGACTCCATTTTGGTCATTTTGGAATCTATTCCAGTTAATCTACCATTAAGTTCTAAGCCCATTTCCTTTACATGTGTCAAAATATTTGTTAAAATTTCGGAAACACTACCCTTTGGAACATTAGTAACTGACATTGTTTCCTGTTTTGTTTTTGGAATAGCTACAGGCATTATCGGGGTGCTAGGTTCCGATACATTGAGTTCACTATCCGTCTCATAATTAGTATACATTGAATCTGTCAAGCTGCTACTCGTATTTGCTTGTGATACTTCAAAACTGAAACTACTACTCATGGAATCATTTTCAGCTTTAACTTTCTCCAAATCTACCTCCAGTTTCTCGTCTACAGTTTCCTGATTGTTTTCAGCCATTTCAGACAGTTTTTCGGCTCACACACATAAAATTTTAAGTAGAACACTACTTATCTTTTCTTCCTTGCGATCTGCACGGCTAGGCGATACAGGGGGCCCGTTCTCCAGGCCCTGCTTCCACCGATCCAGTTTACGGGCCAGCACTCCGTCCACGGCTGCCAACTGCCCCGTCTGCCTGGCTGCTTTAGCGCGACGTCATCTCTCGTAGCTCTGGTGTCGCTGCCGAAATCTGCCGCGTCGCCCCACTCGTTGTCATATTTTCAACGCACGTTCAATTGCACACCGTGTTTTTAGTCCTACATTACCGTTCCTTTTTTCACACCGTGTGATCACTTAACGAGTTCAATTAAACACTGCTGCTTTTTCATATACAGTTCCTACTCTCCCGAACTCTATATTGTACAATTTATTTGATTTTCCGGCCGATCAGCACCAATTGCGGCGGGGCGGGGTTTCCGTTGCTCTGCATTCGAAGGTACTATGTAGAAGATGAGAAAAGCAGCGTTGAAGAAAACCACCGTCCATACTTACGATTACAAAGTCCGCGTAACTCCAGTAACAAGATAAACCTGTAAATCTTTATTAATAACTGGCAAAGTGGGTGCTTCCTCCCTTCATTGAAAATATTTCTTTGTAGGTACTGATGTTTTATTACGGTCCGTTTCATTTATTGTGTCACCAAGCCCACGTTTAAGTCGGTAGTACACCTACTTCTAGGTCGTGCAGCTTATATCACGGCTAAGACAGCCAGAAATGTGCTAAGTCCAACCCGAAATATTACGAGATTCACACAGACAACACACTGTTACAAAACGAGTTCACATTCGGTCCTTTTCAGCGTATTCTTCGAAAGAAGATGCTCGTCAAAATGTTCTGTACATGCATACGGAACACGCCACGCAGAATATTCACAAAGGCCGATAGTTTCAAACGCGGTTTATTCTGCAACCAACATTCCAAAACTTCTCAAAACTTCACGGTAATGTTCGTAATTGCATCTGCTAGCACGGTGATATAAACCGAGCGCGATTTAACCGTCATTTCTTCATCTTACAGATAATTTTTTCGGGCTCATTTAACATGACCTTATAGTCCGACACCGAGACCACGAAGGCCCGAATGCCGTCGGTCACAGGGCATATAACTCATTCAATTACGCGGGAAAGACTTCTCTCTCATTAGTTGATCAAAATGATCATCCAATCAGATTAACCTTTCATGATCAATTTCGCGTGCAAACCGCTTTACTCCAATCAGCATTTGCAGATGCATCTACGTCATCTAATACTGCAAAATTTCACAAAATGTTCCACAAAACCAAACCAAACAAAAATTAAAAATAACTATGCTTGAAATAAGTATCCTCTTACTATCTTTCTGACTGCCTTATTACAAAGCAAACGCTCCTAGACATACGTTATCCACCAGTCAGGGGGATTCACCATTTTCAGGACATCCTGGTTACGTAACACTTGCTAGTTAAGGATGGTGTAATACATTATAAAATTAAAATTTGACATATGTCCCCACATACACACTCGCATTCATTCTCATCTACTCCCACCCTAACACAAAATATAAATATCAACTATTAAACGGTATTATTTTCCTTACGAAAGCAAAATTATTAAAAGTTTAGAATTAAAATTCTTTAAAAATAACTTGTGCGCACTGAGAGTGCTGTTAGTATTTTCAAATGACAAAGAAACTTAAACTGTCATGATTCATATTTGAATTTACTTCACTAAGTGTCCGTTAAGTACTTTTTTAATAAGATTTTCATATTTTCAAAAATATTAAAGTTATCCCTTCTAAATTATAAAAGTTTCTATACCAGATTTGAAAACAAACAGATCATATTTATTACAGTTATTTAGTTCTTAGGTGAGATGAATAAGTGACCTTAGTACGCTCCACACAGCGTAGTTCTCACGGTCCGCACACCACGACAGATGGCATTATGACGCCAGCAGCCGACTATACAACGGCCGGGGCTGGAGGCTTCATTGCCAACCTCCAATACAGCTTGACCTAACGGAATAAAACTTACTGCAAAACTCTGCAGCCGTGCAAATAGCTGCGACGTTACAACTTACAAGGTGGTATTGGGAAGAATTGTGGTGAGATGTGCCAGCGCGGTCTCATTAACTCACAGTACACCTTACCTGAACTTCTTAGGTCTGTCTTTTTTTCTCATGTGACAACACCTTGCTCTTTAAACCATCGCTGAGGCTGAGGATAATATTACAGGGCGCCAAATTTGTACCACTGCAGAGGAAGGTTGTAGACACCTTAAAAGCAAATTACAAACTTCTGCATCGCAGCTGTAAAGATTTATTTGAGCAACTGTGCTTCTTGCTACACCTTGTGAGTACATCTACTAATCTGTTATGTGCATCAAGTAGAACATCAGCAAATATGTCACAAACATCAGCATTCATGACCATGGCACAAGGACCGGACAAAACCTATGTTTACCAAGGGTAAACAAACAAAAAACACAAAACAGTACTTTCTTCAAGAGAATAAAACTGAATTATTAATTGAGCTCTTTCCTGACAGGCTAAGGATACAACAAGAAACATCTTGTTTGTGTGTGTGTGTGTGTGTGTGTGTGTGTTTGTTTGTTTATTACTTAAAATTAAGGACATTTTTTGACTTGTCAAGGAATTTCAGTCATTATCACAGCAGGATTAGTCTTTTGAGAAATAGAACTTGAAATAATTTGAACAGTTACTACAGCAGAAGTAGTTTCTTGACAAAGGCAGACAATCATAGTTTTTTGGACGTTTCATGACCTTTCTCACAATGTAGCGGCTCTGGAAAACATATTTTTCCTCTGGTCACCGTCAGATGATTTGTTAGAAAAGCAGTACAATTTGAAAGGAAGCAGTTAAATTAGGTTTCTTCCCTTCTGGGCAGATATGTTAATCAAAGTCCACCGACAGCTTTCGTGAGTGTGAAAGCAAATGTATTCTGCCAACTTTGAAGTGACAGTAACAAAGCCATGAACCACCTAGTACACAAATCTGCAGTTCAGCTATTACTGTTACTTTGCATTCCATGTTAAATTATCACGACTGTCACAGTGGTGGCAGTGTAACCTTCTACATTGCTGTGTAAGTGGCAGCCACCTTCAACTCTGATAATGACAACTGTAGGCACAACTACATTTTCTACTGAGGTCTCGAACTTTAAGGCCTGATGTGGTTGTTTGTTGGCACTGCAGCAGTCTTTCTCACCAATGGTGACTCCCTGTGGCAAAGATGTTTCACCAGCACATGCCTGCACTGCCAACTGCACCAGCCCCTGCAACTGATTACACAGTTCTTCACTACAGTCTGACAAAAAGTGGCTTCTTTAATGTCATTTCCACCACCCTTCAACATCAAGGTACTTTCTGACTGATACCCTGATTTCAAACTGCTCGTTTTCTAAATTAATTTTATAGCTAGTTTGCCTCATGGAGACACTAAAATTTTATGTTTTAATTCACTATATGTTTTTAACTTTACTAACTTACTCATTTGTTTAGTAACAATGAGTTTTTGATTTATTAGAAATTTCTAAGGACTTGAATTTTTATACTTCCTCCCATAGCTTTCACCAATGGGATATTTCTTGTTGGTTGTTGGTAATGTGCTATCTGATTTGTATGTGCAGGAGAATGGTGTTCCTCAGGGAAGCGTTTTAAGTGTCACCCTCTTTGCCGTCGCCATTAACAGTATTACGTCCACTATCCGGAGTCCTGCCCAATGCTCCTTGTTTGTGGATGATTTTGCTGTTTTCTGTTCTTCCTCCAGTCTTGTCACTGCTAGTCGGCAGTTGCAGCTTACGATACAGCGATTAGAGGCATGGACTGCGAAGACGGGTTTTACCTTTTCTGCAGACAAATGTGTGTGTGTTCATTTTAATCGTTCTCGACGTCTTTTTACCTCCCCTGAATTGCGTCTGAGGGACACCATTCTTCCTTTTAGCGACACTGTGCGATTCCTGGGCCTCACTTTTGATTCCAAGTTGTCGTGGTTGCCTCACCTTAAAGACCTCAAGGTGCGGGCCCTGAAGGCACTGAATATTTTGAAGTGTCTGAGCCATCGGTCCTGGGGAGCAGATCGGGCGCGTCTGCTGCAGTTTTATAGGGCTTTCGTCCGATCGCGTCTTGACTATGGTTGCACCTTGTATGGGTCAGCAAGGCCTTCGTATCTGAAGATTCTTGACGCAGTACACCATGAGGGTATCAGGCTGGCCACTGGTGCCTTCCGTACCAGTCCCATCCCCAGCCTGTGTGCTGAGGCAGGGGAACCGCCGCTCGCCATCCGGCGGAAACTCCTCATGGTGCGACGGGTGTTTCAATTCCTTGTCTGTCCTACCTCCCCTGCGTACCCTACCGTTGCCCGACCGCCTATGGAACTTCTCTTTTCTAGTCGTCCCAGGGCAACGAGACCATTTGGGATTCGTGCCAAGCATTTGCTTGAGTCCCTTGGTGTGGAGCGTGTGGCCCCCCAACGACAAGGTTTTACTCGCCTGCCTCCCTGGTTGCTCCAGAGGCCCAGCGTCCTTTTAGACTTGTCGGAGTACCGGAGGAGCTGCACTCCTGCGTTTGTTTTTACCTCCTTATTTTATGATATTTTAAACCAGCATCCCGACAATGTACCAGTATTTACGGATGGCTCTAAACAGGGGGACTCTGTTGGTTGTGCTGTTGTTTTCCCTGATCGAGTCGTCCAGTTACGGCTTCCTGCGGCGTTTACCATCTTTGATGCCGAATTGTTTGCGATCTTGCGGGCATTGGAGCAGATGCGATGTGTTACCAGTCGTAAGTTCCTCATCTGTTCTGACTCCCTGAGTGCCCTTCAGACCATGCAACACTTGTACCCAGCGGATACGGTCGTCCAGGACATCCATGATGCCCTACTCCACCTGCAACGGCAGGGGAAGGAGGTTTCCTTCTGCTGGGTGCCGGGGCACGTGGGTATTAGAGGAAACGAACTGGCGGATGTGGCTGCCAAAGATGCATGTTCCCTCCCTCACGTTGTTGCATGTGCCGTCCCCCTCCATGCTGTTTCCTCCCTCCTGCGTTATCGAGTTCTGCGTCAGTGGGAAGAGGAGTGGCTGGCAGTCGGTGAAAATAAGCTGCGTATGGTCAAGGCCACCACGCGGCCATGGCGCACGCCCTACCAGTCATGCAGGCGGGATGAGGTTCTCCTCACTCGCCTCCGGATCGGGCACAGTCCCTTAACGCATGGTTTTTTACTCCGGCGGGAGGATCCCCCAATCTGCAGTGCTTGTGGCGTCCAGATTACTGTCCGCCACATTTTACTTGACTGTCTTTTATTCTCTGATCAGAGGGCGGTGGTTTCTTTGCCACCGGATTTGCCCTCTATTTTACAAGATGACGCAACGACTGTAGTTAAGGTCTTACGGTTTTGTGTCCTGTCCAATTTGTTGCCTCGGATTTTAGGGCGAGGGTTTTAACGTGCTGCTGGGTGACTGGCTCACCCAGGTTTTAGGTAAGAGGTCTACATCTACATCTACATCTATACTCCGCGAGCCACCTTACGGTGTGTGGCGGAGGGTACTTATTGTACCACTATCTGATCCCCCCTTCCCTGTTCCATTCACGAATTGTGCGTGGAAAGAACGACTGCTTGTAAGTCTCCGTATTTGCTCTAATTTCTCGGATCTTTTCGTTGTGATCATTACGCGAGATATATGTGGGCGGTAGTAATATGTTGCCCATCTCTTCCCGGAATGTGCTCTCTCGTAATTTCGATAATAAACCTCTCCGTATTGCGTAACGCCTTTCTTGAAGTGTCCGCCACTGGAGCTTGTTCAGCATCTCCGTAACGCTCTCGCGCTGACTAAATGTCCCCATGACGAATCGCGCTGCTTTTCGCTGGATCATGTCTATCTCTTCTATTAATCCAACCTGGTAAGGGTCCCATACTGATGAGCAATACTCAAGAATCGGACGAACAAGCGTTTTGTAAGCTACTTCTTTCGTCAATGAGTCACATTTTCTTAGAATTCTTCCTATGAATCTCAACCTGGCGCCTGCTTTTCCCACTATTTGTTTTATGTGATCATTCCACTTCAGATCGCTCCGGATAGTAACTCCTAAGTATTTTACGGTCGTTACCGCTTCCAATGATTTACCACCTATGGCATAATCGTACTGGAATGGATTTCTGCCCCTATGTATGCGCATTATATTACATTTATCTACGTTTAGGGAAAGCTGCCAGCTGTCGCACCATGCATTAATCCTCTGCAGGTCCTCCTGGAGTACGTACGAGTCTTCTGATGTTGCTACTTTCTTGTAGACAACCGTGTCATCTGCAAATAGCCTCACGGAGCTACCGATGTTGTCAACTAAGTCATTTATGTATATTGTAAACAATAAAGGTCCTATCACGCTTCCCTGCGGTACTCCCGAAATTACCTCTACATCTGCAGATTTTGAACCGTTAAGAATGACATGTTGTGTTCTTTCTTCTAGGAAATCCTGAATCCAATCACAAACCTGGTCCGATATTCCATAAGCTCGTATTTTTTTCACTAAACGTAAGTGCGGAACCGTATCAAATGCCTTCCTGAAGTCCAGGAATACGGCATCAATCTGCTCGCCAGTGTCTACGGCACTGTGAATTTCTTGGGCAAATAGGGCGAGCTGAGTTTCACATGATCTCTGTTTGCGGAATCCATGTTGGTTATGATGAAGGAGATTTGTATTATCTAAGAACGTCATAATACGAGAACACAAAACATGTTCCATTATTCTACAACAGATTGACGTAAGCGAAATAGGCCTATAATTATTCGCATCTGATTTATGACCCTTCTTGAAAATGGGAACGACCTGCGCTTTCTTCCAGTCGCTAGGTACTTTACGTTCTTCCAGCGATCTACGATAAATTGCTGATAGAAAGGGGGCAAGTTCTTTAGCATAATCACTGTAGAATCTTAAGGGTATCTCGTCTGGTCCGGATGCTTTTCCGCTACTAAGTGATAGCAGTTGTTTTTCAATTCCGATATCGTTTATTTCAATATTTTCCATTTTGGCGTCCGTGCGACGGCTGAAGTCAGGGACCGTGTTACGATTTTCCGCAGTGAAACAGTTTCGGAACACTGAATTCAGTATTTCTGCCTTTCTTCGGTCGTCCTCTGTTTCGGTGCCATCGTGGTCAACGAGTGACTGAATAGGGGATTTAGATCCGCTTACCGATTTTACATATGACCAAAACTTTTTAGGGTTCTTGTTTAGATTGTTTGCCAATGTTTTATGTTCGAATTCGTTGAATGCTTCTCTCATTGCTCTCTTTACGCTCTTTTTCGCTTCGTTCAGCTTTTCCTTATCAGCTATGATTCGACTACTCTTAAACCTATGATGAAGCTTTCTTTGTTTCCGTAGTACCTTTCGTACATGATTGTTATACCACGGTGGATCTTTCCCCTCGCTTTGGACCTTAGTCGGTACGAACTTATCTAAGGCGTACTGGACTATGTTTCTGAATTTTTTCCATTTTTGTTCCACATCCTCTTCCTCAGAAATGAACGTTTGATGGTGGTCACTCAGATATTCTGCGATTTGTGCCCTATCACTCTTGTTAAGCAAATATATTTTCCTTCCTTTCTTGGCATTTCTTATTACACTTGTAGTCATTGATGCAACCACTGACTTATGATCACTGATACCCTCTTCTACATTCACGGAGTCGAAAAGTTCCGGTCTATTTGTTGCTATGAGGTCTAAAACGTTAGCTTCACGAGTTGGTTCTCTAACTATCTGCTCGAAGTAATTCTCGGACAAGGCAGTCAGGATAATGTCACAAGAGTCTCTGTCCCTGGCTCCAGTTCTGATTGTGTGACTATCCCATTCTATACCTGGTAGATTGAAGTCTCCCCCTATTACAATAGTATGATCACGAAACTTCTTCACGACGTTCTGCAGGTTCTCTCTGAGGCGCTCAACTACTACGGTTGCTGATGCAGGTGGTCTATAGAAGCATCCGACTATCATATCTGACCCACCTTTGATACTTAACTTAACCCAGATTATTTCACATTCGCATTCGCTAATAACTTCACTGGATATTATTGAATTCTTTACTGCTATAAATACTCCTCCACCATTGGCGTTTATCCTATCCTTGCGGTATATATTCCATTCTGTGTCTAGGATTTCGTTACTGTTCACTTCCGGTTTTAACCAACTTTCCGTTCCTAATACTATATGCGCACTATTTCCTTCAATAAGAGATACTAATTCAGGAACCTTGCCCTGGATACTCCTGCAGTTTACCAATATTACGTTAACTTTTCCTGTTTTTGGTCTCTGAGGACGGACATTCTTTATCAACGATGATAATGTCCTCTCTGGTAAGCCGTCAGGTATTTTATCGTTTCGCCCAAGGGGGGGTCCCTCTAACCTAAAAAACCCCCGTGTGCACGCCACACGTACTCTGCTACCCTAGTAGCTGCTTCCGGTGTGTAGTGCACGCCTGACCTGTCTAGGGGGGCCCTACAGTTCTCCACCCAATAACGGAGGTCGATGAATTTGCAACCATTATAGTCGCAGAGTCGTCTGAGCCTCTGGTTTAGACCCTCCACACGGCTCCAAACCAGAGGACCGCGATGGACTCTGGGCACTATGCTGCAGATATTAAGCTCAGCTTGCACTCCGCGTGCGATGCTGGTTGTCTTCACCAAATCAGCCAGCCGCCGGAAGGAACCAAGGATGGCCTCAGAACCCAAGCGGCAGGCGTCATTCGTTCCGACATGTGCTACTATCTGCAGCCGGTCACACCCAGTGCGTTCAATAGCTGCCGGAAGGGCCTCCTCCACATTACGGACGAGACCCCCCGGCAAGCACACCGAGTGCACACTGGCATTCTTCCCCGACCTACCCGCTATTTTCCTGAGGGGCTCCATAACCCGCCTAACGTTGGAGCTCCCTATAACAGCCAGTCACGATTACCTCCTTGTTTCCCTTCGGTTTCAATTCTCTTTTCCTTGTTTCCCTTCCTTTTTAGTGTGTTCCTTCTCCTCTTGTTTTGCCTCTGTATGTGAGGATTTGGACCTGCGTCAGGTCTGTGTCTTTTAGCCGTTCTCCTTGTTCGCTGTTCGTCTTAGTCCCTTCACTGCATGTGTTCCTGTTTTTATGCGTTTGGGCGCTGATGACCACGCTGTTTAGCGCCCGTAAACCTCAAACACACACACACACACTTGTTGGTTGAACTGAAACTCTCCTTCTAATTTTGTATATTATGCTTTAAATGTCTAAAAGTATCCATCTTTGCAACTTTTGATCAGTGTTGTACGATATTTGGTAATAGAAATTTGGAAAAAAATTACACCGTTTCATATCAGAATCATTAAATGTAGATGTTAATGAGTTGAATGATATCAGTTTGCCCCATTGGCTGTTACTGCAGAAAATTAATATCATTCAAGAAATGTATCATGGCTGTGGGCCCTATTACAGCTCAATTTTTTTTTAATTCAGTTATCTGAGGCTGTTAACTGTCTGGTAGAAAGTTTGCATTAATCACCGTATACTGTGAGCAAGGTGATGTGGTGATGTTCTTACAGTTTTTTCTGAGACCTGTTTATAGAAAGATTCTTGTAGCTCCCTAAATTATTATGACTGAGGAAAACTAGCAGGAAACCATTCAGCTATGAATTTACTGAGTACTGGTGTGTGGCACATAAGTGCATCACATGTTAATTATCGACTACATCTGCATCTTCATCATTCCAACAATAGCAAGAGCTAACTTGGCAAAATTCAGTGGATATCTTGTAGTTCCTCAAGTCTATGGGTAATGGTCCAGGAGATGGGGCATGCCAATACGCTACATGAGAATGGCATGCTGTTTCCTTCCAAATGTTTTATTTCTTGATTTCTGACAGTTGTGCTTTCTTTTTTCCATTTTACCTCCTCCCACTTTACCTCTACATTTTCAAATAAACTGCTCCTTATACTTTATATTAAATGGACTGTGCTTGACAGTTGTTGGACTGAATACTGATAATTGTGTTCTCAATGACTGATGGAGTTTCTGCAATTAAACTTGTACAGGTATTGGAGCTTCTGCATTACACTCTAATGACAGTTATTCCATTTTTTGTGTCTCTTTTAATTCATTTCCTGAAACAGTTCTGGAGTTGTCACACTTTTTACCACATTTCTATTTAATATGTATGCTGATTTTTTCAAAACTTTATTGATGCTTTGACTTGATACTTCATTCACAAATAACACTCTCACACCTCCTTCTGTTGTAGTGATAACAACGTTTTTCTTTTCTTTACACTTATGAATAATTACATACTTCCATTTCCTGCCTGATGAGAAGTCCCAGTTATTTTAATGTGTACTGAAACTTCAAAAAAATTGTTGAATCTACAATATCACATATCTCTACTTTACTTCACTAAGGGTCACAAATACAAAAGGTTTTTTGCTTTTGTTTCATTCTGGGGCCACTGTATCTTTTGTTACTAATGTTCAGAATGTTTTAATGTAGTATTTTTTGCTACAGACCACATGAAAGATATACTTTCTATTATTCCCTGCAATTCATATATAACATTATAAATATGAAAATTGTGACTGATAAAGATATTGTATATAATAATGGTTGGTAAAGGTAGCTGTTGCTATTATGATAATTGTGGAGATGGTGCTGGAGACAACAAAAATATATAACATCTGTTTTTTGTTAACAATTAGATTTTTTCCTTCCACAAAACGTTCCTTAAAAGCATCTGCATCTTGTGTGCTTAGGACTGGATAATAGCTGTGTTTGTTACATCTAATTTATTGTGAACCAGAGAAGACAAATATACAAAGTAAATGATGACAAGAACAACGAGTTAAGTGTGAATCTAACTATAATGAATGTTCTAAAATTTGTCAAGAATAAATTAAAGGAATGCAACATTTTTCCAATTAGACTGTTATTTACTATAACAAAGAAAGTATTGTTGTAAATAATAGCCTAAATGAGAAAATGCAGCATTCGTTTATGGTCATGGTACTGACAACAAAGAAAATGTAAGAGCAGATTCGTTTTCATAATGTTCAGGAAATTAAAATAACAATGCTTATATTTCATTTGACTTTCTAGTAGCATTACAATAAAAAAACTGTACTAGTTATGGTTCTCCTGTGATGTTAAGGAAACTATCTTCTCTTGTGTTTTATATTTAATAGACCTATTTTATGCCAGTAACAAAAGTTTTCTATGTCGCTATTTTCAGCTTACTTCTGCTCCTACTATCAACCAACACCTGATTCCTTTGGTGGGCTGTATTGTATGTTTGCTGCAAACTATGATGACACTAGTTCTGCTTCTACCCCATTGGTGGTATCATCAAAACTGTCTTGTGTTCCTGAAACTACAGTGTAGTTTAGCTGTCATGGCTGCAATGATTACATTTGTATACGTCTTTCAAGGAAGTGTTGGAAAGGTATGAAATTCTATTTTGTTTGGTAGATGCAACTTCAGATTTCTAGTCGTAGCTAACAAGCATTTAAAGACAATATGAACCATTTACAATTATTTTGATATATTTTCTTCTGTTTCATAAATATATTCTTGTGAGATATGTTTGTAAATTTGATCAGACATTGCTGGTGTTAACTTTGATTCCTTTGTGTTCAGAATTATTACAAAAAAGTAATTTTAATACCCCATTTGTCTACTGGCAATCATTGAAACTCACTTTGTATTAAGTCATGTTCATGTGAATATGACTGATAGTATTCCAGAGTCTTTCAATACAGCATTTTTCAAATATAACCTCTTTACTTCATTTTTGCCCATTACATTTAACGACTTGCTGTGGCTAACTCATTTATGAGTTTCCTTGTACCAAACAGTTTTATTATTTCTAATATATCTGTTGGTCATGCTAAAACTGTAGAAACATCTTAACAGCAGACTATACGTCTGGTATGTAATTTCACACTTCAATTTTCTAATCCATACACTTATTGATGTTTAAGCATCTATTCTGTTTTTCTTTCATTGTTGAATGATGAAATCTAGAATATTTATTCTGCTCTCCTAACTTTGGTCTCAACTATCAGTTCACACGTGCAGCTTCTCAGACAGAGAGGAGGGAGGATGTGGAAGATGGCTCACTTTCCCCTACACTTCAAACAAAGTTTGTTACAGGGGGAAGGGCTATATATAATTTATATCCCCCCCCCTTCCACCCAAATTTACGTATCAGTGTAGGTACAAGTTCTGCGTACAGAGCCAGTAATAAACATTATGCCTTACATTAGCAAATATATGATTAGTATTTTGGTTGACTGCACCTTTTTAATAATTAAATCAAAGTCTTATACCCTTGAAGTTACTATCTGCCAGACATTGTTAAATGCCTTACAACTTCAACTAGATTCCTTCCTGTTCTGTCCAGGCACAAGTTTCAGTGAAGGAATGGAAGATCTTATGAATCAGATTGTTTTGTGTCTTCTCTGGCTACATTACAGTGTTCTTTGGTACGACTGTATTAAGTCTGTCCATATATTATGCAAAAGAAGAGCACAAAAGGAAATGATCTTTTTTAAGGGAGGTTTCTGTAACTGACAAGAAACTATAGGAAAGTTCCAGATACATGAGAGGAGACTTTTTTTTACCAAGAGTCTGTTGCAAGTGAAAACAGCACACCTGTTATCAGTCAACTCATGTGACATTGACAATGCTGGCGAACCAGGAGAGAGTCAGTTCCCTGGATAAAACAGGAAATTCATTAAGAGGTCATGAAATGACCGCTGGAAACCTCACCCAATGCCTCAGTGAGAGGGAGAACAATCTACCAGAACTAAAGGTGTGACTGAAGTGCCACAACACTTGATTAATCCTGTTTTTACAAAACAAAATACTGGAATTAGTTAAAAACAGTCTTGTGTGCAATTTTAGTTTTTTTATTTATCAACTATGTGTTTCACCTTATTTAGGCATCTTCAGGCTGATCTTAATTTGGTATTTCTTAGGACGATCCTTTAGACAGTGTATTTAAAGTGCATCGTCTAGTACATCAGGCCAACATCACCTTCATTAACATCAGTAAATACTTTCTAGATGGACATGAGTGTCTCAAAGACCTGCATAACGTGTACATGTTCACAGGAGCAAAGTACTTGACTATGCCCTTTAGCTACACTGTCTAAGGGATCATCCTAAGAAATACCAAATTAAGATCAGCCTGAAGATGCCTAAGTAAGGTGAAACACGTAGTTGATAAATAAAAAAACTAAAATTGAAACAAAGACTGTTTTCAACTAATACTATTAAACACTAGTTTGCTGATTCATGCCACAGATGGATTGGAAATACTGGAAATTATGGCTCACATAGGACGTTGTGCAACCAATAAAAAATTCTCCATTTTTCAGAATCATGGCAGATTCAATAATGCACACTGCTGGCCAGGAGTTCACACTCTGAAGTGCATTGCATCAACTCTGAGATGCTTTATCTGAGTTTACACTGCCTGGTGGATATTGGGTTATAAATGCTGGCAACCAATAAATCCTTTGAAGACATTTGCTATGAATTATATGCACCTATTGTTTTGGTGGTTCATCTGAAAGGTCTGTGGAGAACAAGGGTGTAAGGAAAATCATTCTTAAAGATGATACTGTGGAAGATATCTCCAAAATAAATCTGGAATCCATAAAGAGGAAAAATGTGTATGCAGATTTTGTGCAACCATCCAGTGTTGACAACATGAATACGTATCTGAAAGCACAATGGCTGATAGCAGCATGTCTGACCTGAGGAGCTGTAAGGGTAAAATCTTATAAACATTTAAGGGAAATTATGACTGTGCATAAGCAAGACCCAGATATCTCTCAGCCAAGAAAAAAATAAAACGGTGAGATTGAAACACAGAGTAACATTGCCTGTTCCTGAAGAACTGTCTCGTGAATGAAGATTTAAGTGCAATGTGTTTGAAATTCTTGGTGTCTTTCTGAATGAAATTTATCAAAGATTCAACCAAGAGAAATCTCGAATAGATACTTGGTGCATCCTTTGAAACAAATTCTTCATCTACATGACACATACAACAGTTCGTTGGAGTACACACACAGCAGCCTTTAACCTCTAGATACCCTATGCACAGCTCAAAATGCTGTAAAACATTATAACTGGTGTTCAAACACTTAATGCATCCTCTAATGAAAGATATCTTAATGAGGAACATATCATAGATAAGAACTGTTCCAGAATATTATAAAGTTATTCACTTGATCATTCTGATTATGACTGTTCCAGTATTGTCAGCATCTTATTATGACTTAAAACTTGCCTCAAATCAACAATGACACAATCAAGACTCACCCAGCTAATCCTCCTCCATATCCCTCAAGATAGGGCTAGGAAATTAATACTATGAATCACATGGAAGAACTTGTTTCCAGAAGAAAGCCATGAACCCATATGTGAAATATTTGGAATCTAAAGGAAACAAAATAAATGCCTTCTTCTTTTTCAAAGAAATTATGATTTTCTGTGTTTCATTAAGACGTGATGCACAATGTTTCCAAAACAATAGGAATGATGTCAACAAATCTAAGAGGTTAATCAGTGACTATTTGTTATTACAGTCTATGGAAAATGTGAACTACTGTTCAGAAATGGTCTCAGAGGCAAATAGAACTTAGGTCTTTCCAGCTATGTGATGTCTTTTTCAAAATTAAAAGGAGAACATTGTTTCCAAGAAACAGAAAATATAAAATTGGGCCCATAATTACAACTTATAATATTAATGAATTGCTTCACCTTGTAGAAAAGCACATTCCTGGCAGCTCAAGACCTACCCACATTAATAATATTTGCTTAACAGTTTTTCAAAAAATATACAAATTTTTTTTGCTCCCCAACAATCAGTGAAGAGAATTTGCTTATCCCTCTCCCACTTCCCCCAGCAACAGTCAGTGACTGGATTTGCCTGAACCCCAGCAGAAAAATTGTTGGTACATCACTGGAGATGACATCATTATCTTTCATTGTACCCTCTCCTATTATCAGGTTGTTGATTTAAGCAAAACAGTAGTAGTTCATATCACTAGTGAACTGATTGCACAGAGAATGTTATCTGTCATTTCCATTTGTGAGGCATTATGCTTCCAACTAACAAATTTTATACAGTGTCCCACATAATACACCTGACACCCGAGATTCAAGTAGCTATGAACTAACTGAAAAATAATAGATAATGGTAACATTAAAAAACATGTAGTTAACTGTTTATAAGAGATACTAGAAGTGATGGCCATTGGCATCCAGTCATCGCTGACTTCATGTGATGACGTTACCAGCAACACGCTGTAATTCTACAGTCATGATATTCTTAATTTCTCTAGTAATGTATCGCTTAAGATAATCTATTCTGCAAGTAGTGTCAGCATACACCTTGCTTTTTAGTGTGTCCTGTAAATAAAAATCACATTATGCTAAGTCTGAGGACCTTGGAAAGCCAGAGGCTTCTACTGACAAGTCTGGTTTTAGGGAACACGTATGTTATGTGTGCCATACTTTGGTTGAATTTGTGGGCAGTTGCTCCAGCTTGGTGGGATACTGCATGCAGCTTCTCTGCATCTCTTAACCATGCATAGAAAGAGTCAAAGATCTCTAGATATCTGGCACTGTTTAAGGTGTAATGGAAAAATATGGGGCCAGTAATGCACATGCCAGACAAAGCACACTAAACACCTATCTTCTATGAGTGGAGAGATCCTTCATGCAGAATATGTGGATTGTCCTGTGACCAGTATCTGCAATTCTGGGAGTTTACATAATTTGACAAATGAAACCAGGCCTCATCTGACATAAGGTAAAGCAAGGGGTCCAAGTAGCAGCCAGTTACAATAATGAACTCTTTTTCCCTGATCCACAAATTTAAACTCTTGCACCGTACTTACAAAAAAAAATTGTTCAAATGGCTCTGAGCACTATGGGACTCAACTTCTGAGGTCATTAGTCCCCTAGAACTTAGAACTAGTTAAATCTAACTAACCTAAGGACATCACACACATCCATGCACGAGGCTGGATTCGAACCTGCGACCGTAGCGGTCTCGCAGTTCCAGACTGCAGCGCCTAGAACTGCACGGCCACTTCGGCCGGCTCATACTTACATGATAGGCTTTTAATTTCATATCATTTAGTTCACAATGACATGATGTATGAGACACACCAACCTATTGTGATAACCTCCTCTTACTGAATTGTGGGGACTTCTCAAAATGTCAATGCAAATTCTGTCTAAAGTTTCAGGGATACACACTGTCAGTTACCTATTCCTCTGCACATTCTAAATGGATCCTACAGTCCTCCATTTCTTGTGGAGATCTTGAATAGTGCTTGTTGTGGGGAGTTTCCTTCCAGGATACTTCACTTTACAGTTCCTTACATTCATTAATAGAGCCTGTTTTTATGTAACACTGCACAACATCAGTTTTCTGTTACAACGCAAACTGCCTCATTTCTGTAACAACTCAACAATACAAGTTTCTTGCAGCAACTGACACATAAACAAGCAGTTGCACTCAACTTTCCAATAAAATGCAGTGTATCCAACTTTCAAGACAGAGTTGCCACTTCACAAGCAGTTAGATTAGAGATGATTAACTGGTATGTGAGGCATACAGGTTTTATGTGGGACACCCTGCATTGTGTGTGTGTGTGTGTGTGTGTGTGTGTGTGTGTGTGTGTGTGTGTGTGTGTGTGAGAGAGAGAGAGAGAGAGAGAGAGAGAGGGAGAGAGAGAGAGAGAGAGAGAGAGAGAGAGAGAGAGAGAGAGAGAGAGTGAGTGTGTGAGGAGTGAGTTTACAAAAGTAATAAGCAGTATTTCAAAAAATCATATTTTATTACATTTTTATAGGTCATGCCAGATTAAAGACTGAAATAAATAGTATACTTTTCATTATTTTTAATCAGAATTTTGTATTTTTTAATAATGGTCCATATTTGTTTTTTCTGACTTATTTATCTATTTGCAGGAGTTCTTTCCATACGTAACTACTAGTTTAGAAGCATTTATGTTGATTGGTAATTCATCACACATCAGCAAATTGCTAATTGTGTACACTGAAGTGGTCAAAATTCCAAAGGTGAAACATCTTAAACAAACTGTAATTTGCATCATAACAGGTAATTAATAAAACTTTAAATATTTTATCTGTCCAACATTAATGCTGCATTTTAAATTTGACTTATTTATGTGGATGTTTTTGCTCAAAATAAGTGTGTTTAGTATGAGAGACAATTCATTACTGTGGCACAATGCTATACGAGAAGCAGGACAGCTAGAATTAATACACAATACAGTCATGAATATACAGGTGTAACTTCAGGTAATTCTACATCTATTATGTGTTGTAAGTGGTCTGTTCCATTCAGTCAGGAAAAGTCATTATTAAATGCTGAATACAGAAAAATTCATTTAAGATTTCATTAATTCATCAAGGTAGACATTTCATAATCTCAGAGAACTGTTTAATGTGTATGTAGATGGTTCACAAAAAGTCTCATAATATATATCGTTTAATAACATACAACATACAGCCACATAACAGTTACATGTTGCAAATTTTGAGTTGTAGTATTAATTGTAAGTAATCTTCAATGGAGGTAATGGGTAATTGTAGTGTGAAATAGTCGGGCATGCACCACATTAGCAGCAAAAGACACCAGCAAAACTCTCTTTACATGCTGAGCTCCTGATTTTTTTCATTTAAAGAAAAATGAACTGCTACCCTGTTTCGTAGCTTTTCTGGCTTTCTTTGTGGCTACTATCTGAGGTTTCTATGCAGTGTAGCATTTGGAGGGTAGGACATTACAGTGGGTGGTGAATGAAGGCCAGATTACTGTCAGGACAAGACAAATAGTTGACCACCCAGGAGATACTGATACACCCATTCAGAGGCTCCTATCTGATTCCCAAAGGCATTTTGAAGCAATATTACAATATTAAACATTTATTATCCACAAAACACAACAGTTGACTCTTTGATGTTCAGGCAGCTAGTGAGGGGAGGGCTGGCAGCAGTATACAGCCATGGAATGCACCATTTAATAATTATTGATTATAATTGGCATGCATTAAGTATCATGTTGGCTAAGCAGCAGTGATGTCATGAGGACAGTTGTCTCATCCGTGTTAGCACTCAGGTATGTCTACGCCAAGTGACGCCGCACACAGTTTCCAGGAGACAATGGCCAGGGCAATCATGACTCCATCATAGACTGCACACATGGAAAGCGTCTACTATCTCTGCTCAGAGAATGTGAAGTAATGCAGAGAAGTGCCATGGCTTCCAGTCAGAAGAGAGAGACAGACTGACATGATCCAAGTCTGCCACAAGAACAGAGATGAATGGCAGCAGTGGCTCACCCACACAATGACAGATGATGATCTGCAACCAGGCACTGCTGGTTAGGTTATCAGAAGACCAGCCAGTTGGTGCCAGTCACAGCTCATCATCGATCTTGACTTGATAGTTGATGCTGCAGCTCACAGCAACTAAATCCCTCCTGACAGGACTTGCTGTTCTGTAGAAGATCAAAGTCCACTCCACAAGCAGAGGGTCAACTGACTTCAGCCTCACCTTTCAATAGGACAGCTGCAGACTGAATATAACTCCACCAGAAGATAGATAGTATTTATACACGATGAGCCCATGTGCTCTCCTGTGGTGGGGTGGCAATGACATCATTCATCCTAATTTTCCTGTTGGGTCAGTTCTCTTGGTCACTTCAGGACTTCACAGCTTCACCTTTCAGACACTCTTTCTACCATGTCAATAAACTGAATACTTACTCTTTATCTTGTAATGATTCATGCTGAATGTTCTTAAGTTTCCTCTGCCTGGTCCATTGATGAATGAATGGGAAATTTTCATGCTTCACAAAATGTATTCACATTAATTGACATCTGAACTGCACACTTGTCATGTAAACAAAACATGGACAGACTTCACTGATCTCTTTGACTTCCAAAAGTAACTCTAAAACTGACTGACAAAACAACAACTCAACAACTAACTTGCAGCCTCACTGCATCGCTTTATATAGAATTTTAACAATAACTTCCAAAATAAAGCATTGTTAATTTTGTACAATTCTGATGCTACAATTAAAATTTACAAAACATAAAGAAACTGATGTTACAGCCAAATAAGGTATAAAATGCTATACTGAATGACAATATTTTGTAGTAATATCTTCAGTTTTCCATAAGAAAATCATTCTGAACTTTAATTCCAATAATGTCCCTTGTATTATTTTAGTTATGTAATTAATTAGTTTGGATTTGGTTACAAATACTCAATGGTAGTACAGAGCTTGTGCTCTATTCAATTTTATACATAAAATGTATAAATAAGGACTCAAATTCTGTAAATTGGTAAACTGTGAGATGTAAACAATTGGAGAGTTAATTATAAATGTAATTACAAAGAATATTAATTACAGATGAAGACATAAAAATAAATAACAAATGAAAATACATTACTTGGTAATAACTTTTAAGCTGTTTCTCAAGATAGTGTTACTGGATTTTTAGATTACAATTTTGTTAATTAGAAGCATTGATTTTTCATGCTAACATCTCTGCACTCCATAGTTATTTACTGCTATGGACTTATTACTTCAATTTCTTGATTAGTTACTTCATTTTGTATATATACACAATTTTATCAGTGACAACAATCCACTGTTAATTATGACAATGCACGTGCTTCCAGAACATTCCACGTGTCTTTGCAATGAATATCAAGTTTTTTTTCAAATAAGACAGAATGTTATATATATAGACAGACATACAAGTCCTTAGGAAGCACTGAATTGTCTGATAGCTATCTGGATGCATATAAAAAATAGGTGGTATCGGACATTTCATATGAGACCTGGGGGAGGCTGCACCGTTATAATCTGAATTAAGCTTGTGACACTTTGCACAGTCAGCAGGATGTCCCTCTATCGCCATGATGTCATTTTGCTTCATTGCTTCTTTGAGAACTCAGCCCACACAGGGCATTGCAATAGCTTCTGAATTTGATGATGCATCATCAGTGAGTCTTTCTTGCTGACTTTTCATCTGGCTATTGACCCTCTGTTGTTAAACTGGAAATGGCTTATTTATATTCTTTATGGCAAATAGCTGTTTTACTGAGATTGTGTACATGATATTAAAAAGAGAGTCATAATATTCATATTGCAATAGCTTCTGAATTTGCTGATGCATAATTCAGTGCTGCCCCTGGTGTTGCCAGGGAAGAAATATGAAAATTTTCTGGCTGCACCAAATATGTTACTATGCTGTGCAACACCTGAGACATATTGTTTTAACTGACTTGTAGAAATTCTCTATCATCCCCTCCCATATGAATATTATGACTCTCTTTTTAATATCATGTACACAATCTCAGTAAAACAGCTATTTGCCATAAAGAATATAAATAAGCCATTTCCAGTTTAACAACAGTATTAAGTTTTTCATAAATAATATAAATTTTAAGCACATCATCTAGAACATAAGATACATTCAGTTACATACTGATGCTATTCCAAATAGGTGAAATTAATAGAGATTTATATGAGGCCATAATGTTCATGACAAGAACATAATCAAAATGAAAACTATGTACAGATGACATGGTGGAAGTACATTCAGGGATTCGAGTAACTTTGTCCCCCTGTTGTTTGAGCAGATAGACCATAATTTAAGCAAAAACCTCCATCCCTCTTTATATGCTTTCTTGTAATTTAATCTCAACTGCTTCCTTAATAACACAATACCATTAGCTGGAAGTATGTGCTACAATATCTGTTTTGTTATAATCCATAGGATGCCTGATGTCATGGCAATGTTCTCCAATAGCACATTTCCTTTGCTCTTGTAACCATATGAGATCCTCCTGTTCATTACGCTGTGGTGACAAAAGGCATTGGATACCTCCTAACATTGTGTCAGACCACCTTTATGCAGTATCTCATGTAGTTTGGACTCAACACGTCAGTGGAAGTTCCCCTGCAGAAATACTGAGCCATGCTGCCTCTATAGCCATCCATATATATGAAGTGTTGATGGTGCAGGATTTTGTACGCAAAATAACCTCTCAGTTATGTCCCATAAACGATCAGTAGGATGCACCTCAGGTGATCTTGATGGCCAAATCGATCACTCAAATTTTCCAGAATGTTCTTCAAACCAATCACGAACAGTTGTGGCCAAGTGACATGGCATTTAGTCACCCATAAAAATTCCATCACTGTCTGGAAACATGAAGTCCAAAAATGGCTGCAAATGGTCTCCAAGTAACCAAACATAACCATTTCCAGTCAGTGAATCAGTCTTTTTTATGTAAACACAGTC
The DNA here is from genome assembly GCF_023864345.2 of Schistocerca serialis cubense. NCBI lineage: Eukaryota > Metazoa > Arthropoda > Insecta > Orthoptera > Acrididae > Schistocerca > Schistocerca serialis. The sequence continues at coordinate 314,368,687 of NC_064640.1, read as the reverse complement.
CACACCCTTATGGAGCCACCACCAGCTTGCACAGTGCCTTGTTGACAATTTTGGTCCATGGCTTTGTGTCTGTACCACCCTCAAACCCTACCATCAGCCCTTACCAACTGAAGATGCAGCTCTTCTGATCAGACCGTGGTTGTCTAGTCATCTAGGGTCCAACTGATGTAGTCACAAGCCCAGGAGAGGCACTGCAGGGGATATCATACTGTTAGCAAAGGCACTCGCATTGCTCATCGGCTGCCATAGTTCATTAACACTCAATTTCACCATACTATCTGAATGGATACATTTTTCATATGTCCCACATTGGTTTCTGCAGTTATTTCACACAGTGTTGCTCATATGTTAGCACTGACAAATCTCCATAAACCCCACCGCTCTCCGTCATTAAGTGAAGGCTATCGGCCACTGCATTGTCAAAGGTGAGAGGTAATGCCTGAAAGTTGGTATTCAGCACACTCTTGACATTGTGGATCTTGGCATATTGAATACCATAATGATTTCTGAAATGGACTGTCCCATACATCGAGCTCCAACTACCATTCCATGTCCAGTTAATTCATGTTGTGCAGCGATAATCACTTTAGAAACATTTCGACATGAATCACCCAAGTACAAATGACAGCAATGTCACTGTACTGTCCTTTTATACCTTGTTTATATGATACTGCTGCCATCTGCATATGTTGGTATCACTATCCCATGATGTTTGTCACCTAAGTGTATGTTACACTGCAGAAAGATATGGTAAATGCAGAATTTTCTTGAAGTTTCTCCAGACAAGCTAAGCCAAGCTATATGAGGCCAATGTGCCATGTAGCAGTCAGAATGTCAAACAGGCAGAGAATTGATACTACAAATAATATGATACACCATAAAAGCTATTGCTCCACCTTGCTCAATTGAGAAGTCTGAATCATTAATTCACTAGCATGACCTCACTGAGAAGGGATCATAATGTCATTCTGTCTGCACAGCATGATACCACAAGAAAAAGTAGGTTTTCCACAGAAACGCCTATCAGCCCATTGACATGATGGAAAAGCACCATGCTAAAACACTGAAAGCCCCTGTCATGACACCACGGTGCAGCAAAGAATGCTGATGAACCCAGAAAATAAAAACAAATGCAGTTATCCTTGGCCAGACATAACATCAGTGCCTCAGTTGGACAGTAATAAATATTCAGGCTTCCATGCCCACATACTGTTCAGTTACAGTGAGTCAGCTATGATGCCAAACCTGTGGCATGCTTCCTGCCATTCACCAGATAACTTCTACCTTCAAGATTGCTGCCTGCCTGGTCTGCCAAATATGGTCACTGTGACCTAGCAACACCCTATCCACTGATGTGAAGTGTTTGGCACTCTACCTCCAATTTGATGAGAGCTGAACTGGTGATGTTTGATGCACCACCAACCTGACACTGTATCCAGGAGGCACGCTCTGGTGGAGAGGTATGCTGTAAATCTGCACTACCATCTACATCACATGCAGAGCAGCTGGACTTTGATGTCCATGAGACTGCTCTAGTAACATACAATCTATTATCTGGTGATCAATGCTACTGAACAAGCTGTGCCTGCTCCCTTACACAACATTATGGTATTATGTGAGCCAAAGACAGGATGTTTCAATTGCAACATTTATCTTGAATAAATATATATCTTTCTAAAGCTGTTTCATCAACACGCAGAGTGCCAAACTACCTTCATCACAGTGATTAATGCTTTGCCATTGTGCAATCATAATGGTCTCAACTCAGGCCCTGAAAAATACATGGGTTTTTCATGCTCCTCATGCTCTGATCAATATATGACATGCCACATCTGCAAGGGACACAGTAGACAACCATCCTACACAAACCAAAATCATTCTCTACAAACCCTAAAAGGGCCCTAATCTTAGATGGTGGTCAAAAAACATACTTCACCCCATGTCTCTGCAGAATATGACCAATCCTGTTGCAAACACTATCTGCATAAGGCAAAATTACCATAGATTTAGGTTCCACCTCATTATTGTCATCACGCACCGGAGTCATGGTTGGTTGATAATGTGAAGAGTGTGACTACAATCATTCTGACAAAATGTGACTGCAAGGTGAGCCAAATCAGCTGACAAACTTTCAAGGTTTGATATAATGTGGGTCCTTGTACCAATGTACAAAGTTCGCCTTTATGCTAAGCTGAATGGTGACAACAGGCAGTCTGTAGATACAAATCATTGTGAGTTGGCTTCCTATAAATGGCATTTCCCAATGTAACATCAACCTTCCTCCTGACCAACACATCAAGAACAGGAAGGAAATCATTCTTTGCCACCTCCATTTATTTACATTCTCACTCCCATGAGGCCAAATTACAGAAGTATCGTCTACATATCTGAAAAAATAAAACACATAGGTTTCAAATGCTGCCAACTCAAAGACATATTCCTTGGAATCTTCCATAAACAAACTGGCAGTAATGGGTGATAACAGGATTCTGTCTGTTCATCGTACAGTTCTTTGACTAAAAATAAGTGGAAGTTAATACATGTAGAAATTGGATCATTAATTCAATAGTAAGCCCAGTGGTGGCTCATGAGTATACATTCTGGATGTTCATAAATTTTTAGATTCAGATAAATATGACAGTGTGAAATTAATAGTCTCTCCTGTATGACAGTCATGCTTATCAACATATTTATACAACTACAGCCACTACCAATAATAATAATAATAAGAGTAACAATAATGATAATATTAATAATAAGCACGACTTGTCTGAAAAAAAGAAAGAATTGTTTTGGGTAATATTGTTATTTTGTACATAAGTTAAGTACAGTTTAGGGCAAGAATAAAATGATGTGTAAGCTTTCATTATTCTCCATTTTGCATTTTTGTGTAAGTGGGAGCTTTTGGACATTTTATTTATTTGGGCAAGTGTACAAGATCCTTAATACATATATTAGTTAACAAATTAACTTATGGGCTGAAATCAGACATTCTTATATTGCACCCACACAACAGCTTACACTTATTATACACTTCTCTGTTTGCTTGTATGGACACTTATTTGATTTCATCACTTACTCAGTCAATGGATCTGGTCTGGAAGGCCTTAATTTCTTTGTGGCTAACTTTTCCTGGTAATTTCCTTTTTGGTTACCAATTAAAATGGATTAATTAGAGTTCATGTTGACACTACACATAAAAGCAGATTCCAGCACAGTAAACAATGAACTCCAAACTCAAACTGCCATTTCTGGAAATGATTAAATTCATATAGTCCTGTCTACCAACATGATAACTTGACTAGAATAGAAATGAGGCACTGAGAACCATAAGGGCCAAAAGCACACCATTGTTGATCCCACATTTAAGTGAATACCAAAGAAACCAGTGAGACAGCTTTTTGTGAATGTTCAAATGTACGATGTTGGCCCATAGCACAGATAAGCCTGACCCACCGTAAGGTCAACAGATATCAGAAGCATGAATAAATGCTATAGTCTCACAGTAAAAAATGATATACTTTATGGTTCTCAGCACCTCAAATGGATTACTGTATGATAAAATCCAATACTCAATGTATTATATCTCATTCATAATCTCACAATATAGTATTTCCTGTCAGTATAACTATAACATGCATTGATGTCTTATCTAACTTTACTATATAGTGAGTTATGAGTTATAGTGTTGTAGGACTGCTGAATCCAATGATGCACACTATACCACATGTAATAAGCACTATTTTATTACTTGTAAGCACACGTATACAGTATAATAATAATAATGTCGTGTGACTAGGGCCTCCCGCCGGGTAGACCTTTTGTCAGGTGCAAGTCTTTCGATTTGATGCCACTTCGGTGACTTGCGCGTCAATGAGGATGAAATGATGATGATTAGGACAACACAACACCCAGTCCCTGAGTGGAGAAAATCCGTGTACACTTTCGTGCGCGGGCACAGACTGGTGCAAAGAGCTTGCCAAAACAAAGATATTAACGCGACTTGGTCGATATTTGCCACCTCAGCTCCCCCCCCCCCCCTCCCCCCCTCCCCCTCCTCCCCTCCCCCCCTCCCAGGGTGTGGAGCACAAAATATAAATATTTGGGTGTGCGTGTTAAGGAAACATCCAGGGGGGAGGGAGAGGGTGTTTAAACCGAAACCATACCGTACATTACATTACATTAGTAACTGAAGTCTTTGAGTCAGCGAGGGGGACTGATGGTCCTGCCTGACTGAGTGAATCCTCGTACAGCAGTCGAGGGATCCAGGGAGGGGTCGGTGGGTTATGAGGAGCTGGAGTAGCAGACCTGAATGCCTGTTGCGGTACGTAGTACTTTTACCATTGATGGGTTGGTACCAACAGGTAATGGAACAGACTAGAGAAGATTAATGTGGGGTAAGTTATCATTGGGGGTGTTGGCTCATTCGTAGCAGATACACACATTATCCAGCTGCACATCAAAAAACACTTTAGAGCTGCATATAAAATCTGTGTTGACATTCACTACCACTTCTGTATACAGGTTGACAGAATTTCCACACGAGTCATCGTTGGCAACATCACATGTTCCGGGGATGGCCCCTGATATGTCACTGAATCCCAACAGGGGAGAGGCGGGGGGCTGCCTGTAGGAAGGAGAGTCATCGCATGCATCACTCTGTACGGGAATGTCACACACACCTGTAGCACTGTCACACGACTGGAAGTGCTTAACGTCACACATGCGGAAATGGGCGTCACTCATCAGCGGACTGTCAGTAGATGCCTCGTGCAAGGTGGGTGTAGCAGGGAGTTGGGGCTGACCGGGAGGAGTATCAGGCAGCTCTCCCCCATGACTGCCAGTTTGAGGAGGCAGACAGATACTGTCTGAGGTGCACCGTTAATGAGCACTTCGAACGTGTTGGTACGCTGCGATATGACTCCTCTGTGTGGGCCCAAGTATAGAGGTCTGAGTGCGGATCGGACAGTGTCATTGCACACCATGACGTGAGTGCATGATGCCAAGTTCTTATGCAGAAATATGGGAGGGAGCGAGTGCAGTTGAGGAGGATGCACACGAATGTTAGTAATTAGCTCCTGGGGGCTTATGGGTGCTCAACATCGAGGTCATCAGCGATTAGCTCCTTGACACGCCCAACAAATGTCGAGTTGCAGATCTGATCTGGATGCAGTGAAGGCTCGACTAGGTCTGCTGGGATTGTGAGGGGTTCTCCATACAGTACTTCTGCCAGGGATGTGCCAAGGTCCTCTTTGTAAGCGGCCCAAGCGCCAAACATCATCCATGGAAAGGCGTCGGCCCACTCACCTCCGTGGCACATCAGGGAAACTTTAAGCATTCAGTGCCAGCGTTTGACAAGCCCATTGCTCTGGGGGTGGTATGCTGTAGTCCTAAATCATTTCACCCCCCAGAGTTAATAAAGCTGTCAGAAGAGGGTGGACTCGAACTGGCGGCCCTGGTCAATGGTGAAACTGGGCAGCCAAAGCACGAGATCGACATTAATAAAAGGTCTCGGGCCACTGCATCAGCTGTGATAGTAGTGAGAGGAATTACCTCTACCCAGCGGATAAACCTGTCAATGGCGGACAGTATGTAATGGAGGGTCCCGAGGGGGTAAGGACCTGATGATATCAATGTGTATGTGCTAGAATCTGCTTTTTGCCACATCGAACATACCCATGTGGGGCTGTGCATGACATCCTACTTTTGAGTGGTGACAAGCCACTGATGCTCGCGCTCAACTGTTACATTGTTTCATCACCTCAGGCCAAACGAAATGTTCAGATACCAGATGTGTGGTGGCGCGAATGCCAGGGTGTGCCAAATCATGGATACTATTAAAAATGTCCCAGAAGAGAGGTGCAGGGATCACCGGACATATGCATCCTGTTGAAATGTCACACCAGATGTGTGTTGAAAACCCGGGAAGTGTCCATAACTCTAGTTTGAGTCCTGTTTTAACATTGGAGTGCAATGCAGCGAGTTCAGTGTCCTCTGTCTGCAATTTAGGGAGTTCACTGAGGTCCAGTTGTGAAGATAAAACCGACACATGAGATATAAAATCGGCGATGACATTGTCTGCCCCTCTGACGTAATCTATGTCATTCATAAAGTGACATATGAGGTCCATATGCTGAAAACATCTCACGGATGAGTCCTTGCCTGGGTTACGGAAAGTGTATACCAATGGCTCATGGCTGGTAAATACCACGAGATGGTGACCTTCGATATCATCTTGGAAATATTTGATAGCAGTGTAAATAGCAAACAGTTCCTGGTCGAAGGTCGACCATTTACGTTGGAAGCGGACAGTTTGTGGGAGAAAAATCTGAACGGCTGTATAACAGAACCCATGGATTGCTGAAGTACTGCCCCCATTGCTGTATCACTCGCATCTGTAGTAAGCGAGATGGGAGCATCAGGAATGGAGTGAGCGAGCATAATGGCCGTGTGTAAAGCTGCCCTTAGATTATCAAACTCACAATGAATATATCTGGAGTCCACGTGACTACCTGAGACCATGAAGTGTTTTTTCCTGCGAGAGCATCTGTCAGTGGGGCTTGTATGTTGGCAGCATGGCCGATGTGTTTGTGGTAGTAATTTACCATTCCAAGGAAGCGGTGGAGGCCCTGAAAATCTTTGGTCAGAGGCACCGTACTAATGGCCTCGACCCATTCGGGTAGGGGTCAGTTGCCATTGGCAGAAACCCCATCTCCCAGAAAAGTGACACTAGTGCACCAGAGTTGTGACTTAGCATTGTTCACTGCAACACCATTTGCTTTTAATGCTTCGAACACTGTATTTAAATGTAGTTCATGTTCCTTGAGGGAGGAAGATAAAATTAACAAGTCATCCAGTAAGGCATATGCAAAGTCCAGTTCTCCTACCACCAAGTCGATGAACCATTGTCACATCTGTGCAGCATTTTTAAGGCCAAATGGCATAAACAAATACTTGAACAACCCCAACAAGGTGATGATAGTGGTTTTTTCAACGTCCTCCGGTGCCATTGGCAGTTGGTGGTACGCCTTGTGACAGTCGATTACACTGAAAAGTTGTGCCCCATGCAGTTGGGAAGCAAAGTCTTGAGTATTTGGGATGGGATAATTATCTAGAATTGTTCTGGTGTTAAGTGCCTGATAGTCACTGCAGAGGCGGACAGTGACATCTTTCTTGGGCACCAAATGAATGGGTGACGACTGACTACTAGAAGAAGGGTGAATTGTCTTACTATCTAAAAGTCCTTTAATAATAGCTTTGGCATGTTTAAGTGTTTCCGGATTTAAACACCTAGCCTTTGCACATACCGGTGGGCCTTCTGTGGTATTGATTCTGTGGACAGTACCATTGTTGATCGCAAACACTGATGGCGATGATGGACCCGCACCCGATGCACTATGACTAACCTGTAATGCTCATGCTTGTGTCTCCCAGGCCAGCAGGTCAACAACAGTGATGGTGATCCACTGGTAGTCCTTGTCATAGAGCTCGGTCCACTGTAAGGGGGTATTAATGTCCTGCAGTTTAAGGCTTAAATTAGTTATTCCATGAGATTGGATCAGGGACTTATTGGCATCTCGAAGCGGGGGGCAATGCTGACGCTCGAATTTAATACCTGCGGGCAAAGGTATCACACTAACCTCAGCCCCCATGTCGACTGGAAATAAGAGGCAAGACACTGTGTCTTTCATGTACAAGCATCCTGGCATGTGAGGTGAAGAAGTATTAAGTGATAGGCATCTGTGCAGTGCAATGCAGCCCATAGCGTCTGAATTGGGTCATGTTATTAGTTTGGGAACGTGCATGGAGAACGACATTTCTTAGCTGCATCGCCAAAGCGGTAATGGAAATAACACCAACTGGGATGGTGCTTGGCGTTGTCCATCATGCCGGCTGAGGTCGAAGCGGCAGTGGAGGTGGTCTTGTTTGTAGGTTCCTCTGACAGCGGCGTTGCAGTAGTGCTGGCAGGAGAGGAGTTACAGCGGCAGCTGCCAGGCGGCATTGTGTCTGCGCGCATGCATGGAGCGAGTCATGCGCACTCTGTACCGCACAATGGAAGCTTCCGTGCAGGTTTGTCAACCCCTGAGGCCTGAGGGTAGCCTGGGTAGGTATGCGGGGTGGGCAGAATGTTGTAAACCTGGTCTGCGATCTTCAGTTTGGCATCTCATGGGGCTGAAGTCACCTGGAGAAGTTGAACTTGAAATTCCAGAGGAAGTTTGAGTGACCAGATGGACCAAAGTGTAACGTGTGGCATGTAGTGTGTGTCTATCATGGCACGGAGATGATGCCAGAGCTGCGACAGGGATTTGGAACCCAGCGACTCGTGACTGATAAGGCAGATAGCTTCCTCTGTCGATGTGGATAGTCACTCAAGGATAGTGCATCGGGCGAATGTATATTTGTTCATCATGTGTTGCAAAGCCAAAATATCAGAGATCTGGTCTAGTTCATCCTGGAGGTGACATAATAAGCAGAGGAACTTTGAACTGTCATCGGCGACACGGTGTAGCTGCAGGACGTGGTCGACCTAGGAAAACCATGTGCGTTGGTGGTCCTTGTGAAGTGGTGGTGGCTTTGGCCAACAGATGGAGAAGTTTTGACATAACTGTTTATCAGAAACTATCACTTCCTGTCCATAGTGCTGCAATGTAATTGCCTCGGGTGCAGTAGTGGTGCACTAGCTTCTGACACTGTCAGTGGCACGCAGCACGGTAGGTGCAGCTGGCTCAACCTTGGTCGTGAAATCAGTGAATTGGGTGTTCGATGGAGCAATGCCAACAGGTGTAGAATGGACCAGCATGGTAGAGTCGACCATGGTTAACCGATGTGTGGAGAATGATGGAGTACAGTTTCTGGGCCCCTCCACTATAGGTGCATTAAAATTGTTAAAATCACCTAATGTTTGTGCAACACACGCAGTAGATGCGGCAGGTATGGCATGTGCTGTTGGAAACACTCGTAAAGCAGACGCTGGTAGTGTGTGTGTGGAGGAGGGGGGGGGGGAGAAGGGGGGGAGATAGGGGGGGGGGGGGGGTGAAATCCAGAGTTCCGAGATAAATATGAAATTTCCCATCTTGAGCGTCTGGCTTGGTTTGTACCACCACTACTTTGGGTGGAAAGTCCACACTGGCACTTGGCAAACCCGTAAACATAGCCACTGGGGTTTGAGCACATTGTGTCAGCCACTGCTGAGCACTCAGAACATGTGGATAGTTCATATTCAACATAAAATGTTCGCATTCAAAGTTTGTGTGCGAAAACGTTCTGTTGGTATGGAACACTGCCACGCGACTACTGACTCACGTACAGTAACAGAAAGTTATTGTTCGTACCTGATGCCGGCACATGTAGCTGTGAGAATATAGAAGCACTGTCCTTTTGCATACAGTTAGTCGGTGTGTTTGGGAACTGTGTCAAACTATTGCGAACACAAGGTGGATAATTGGAAAACGATGCCAAAGCATCCGTTGGAAAACTTAGTTGGCTCATGTGTAGTGTAGCAGGCAGCAAGTGATGCATTGAGTACCACTCAATGGTACAAGAGTTCGTTGTAGCACTCGCAAACAAAATTCGGGGTCACCAGTATGGGTTTTAGTGTTGTAGGACTGCCGAATCCAATGATGCCCACTATTCCACATGTAATAAGCACTATTTTATTACTTGGAAGCACACATATACAGTTATATACATTCTTGATCCTCTGTGAACGTGTGTACACTTTCGCGCACGGCCACAGACTGGTGCAAAGAGCTTACCAAAACAAAGATATTACACGAGACTTGGTTGATAATCGCCACAGAGTGAATTGGCCTATCTGAAGAGTGTGTTACCATGTAGCAGGATTCATGTGAAGTGAATGGGGATAAAAGTCTGCTGCAGTGTGTTGCCACCAGGTGGCATTGATGTAAACTAGTAGTTGAGTGGTAAGAGCTAGCTGTGCACACTGTGGACCATGAATTTTGTTTATCAAATCATATTTGACCCACAGGGCAATTATGTCATGCAAGTTGCACATGTGCAAAAACTCCTTAAAATGTGCACATCTGAAGGTGTGCTTGCAACTGTGATGTCAAGTTTCGTGGAGTCTAGAGCAGTGGCAATGAAGTATAGTGTAGCAGATTTAGTACCATGTATTTCAGATTACTGCATCTACATTACATTTAATAGCATCAAAGAAAAATAACCAATAACTCTGAAAGGTGTCATAAGTTAGGGTGTTCATATGCTCTTACACAGCAGCCACCACTGAGTAAACCTAACCTCAGTTAACCGGATTGAACCAGACAGAGGAATATGAGTGAAAGGAGAGACCACATGAAAATTTACATCACAGTCAGCCAAATGTGATGCCTCTAATCAATATAAGAGATCTGCCCAATTCTTAATGTGATGTACACAGTGACCTACTAATGGCCTCAACATAGTAACAAGCTTTTCTGCTGCATGGTATGTCAGCCACCAGTATTACTGAGAATAGGCCTAAGAGGAACATCTTCCTTGTGGACCCTCAGTAGGCCAAATTATCTAGAGGGGCCACCACAATAAGAATAAAGACTCTTGATAGATCCTTGTGACAAGGAACTTTCCTTCAGGATGTTGTAGTCTACCTCTGAACCCATTTTGTCGGGTTAGCACTGAGTCTGCAATACATTGGATTTTATAGTAAACAACTTTTGAACATAATCATGCTTCTTCAAACCAACTGTAATTTTGCTCTTGTCTATGGGAAAGATAACAATATCAGAATCCACCTTTAATGAATTCAAACTAGCCCTCTCAGCTGCTGTAACATTACTCTTGGGCAAATAAGCCCCATTCAACATGCCTCTCTCTTAAACTCAGCAGCATCAGGAGACAGCTCATGCTATCTACCAACCTTGAATCAAGGGAGTGATGAAAATAGTGTGGTGGCACCTAAGTCTGTGGTAATTTACCTTCACAGGCAGCATTTATAAGAAGTCTGGTCATATTCTGCAGAGACATGGAGTGAAGTGTGTTTTTTGAAAATCATGTAAGATTAGGGGTCTTTTAGATTCTGTAAAGGATGATTCTGGTTTGTGTAAGGTGGGTGTGTACCACATTCCTTGTGGTTGTGGCATGTCATATATTGGTCAGACCACCAGGACTGTGGAAGGTCAATGTATTGAAGATGATCAACACACACCCTTCCAACAGCAAAGAAAATCTGGTATTGTAGAACACCACCTTGGTAATGGTCATTCAGTGGAATATAACAACACACAGATTCTTGTGTCCTCTTCCAGCTGTTGGGATAATCTTATTAAGGAAGCAGTTGAGGTTAAATGAGCAAGTGACTTTATAAATAGAGAAAAAGATTTTTGCTTAAATTATGCTTGGAATTCTGCTCTCTCCCTGCTCAAACCTAAGAGAGGCTTAGTTAATGCTACTTTTTCACCCAGTGGTAATTAATATTCAATATCAATAACTTCTGGTGTTGGTCATCTTTGGTTGTGTGATGGTACTAGTTGTTTACATATTGAGGTTTTAAATTTCCTTACACAGGACTTCCTAGTTTTGTTTGTAGCCTGAAAGTGACAGGATGTACATGTGTCAAAATAGTGGTAGTTGTCAAAGATATCACCCAGTTGAATCCCTGTAAGTCACATGAACATAACCAGTTTCTTTCCCAAACTTTAGTTCAAACTGTAGATGGAGGGTTTGGGTGGCAGAATTACTATGCTGGTGCCCAAAATTAAAGGAACAAATGGAAATTTTGCAAGGTTGTCTTTATTTCCCACAAAACAGTATAAACAAGTGATATTACAGTAGAAACAAACAAAAAACAAAGTAAACATCTGCAATATGCATAATGGTAGAAAAAAATTTTCTTCTTTTTTTCCAACTTAACGGATTTGCACACACATTCTGACAATGGTTAATGTGCTTAGTATGGGGTGTGACCACCTGTGGCAGCAGTACAGGACTGACAACAATGGGGCATGCTTTGAATGATACAATCAGTCTCATGTTGAAGCAATAACACCCAATCTTCTTCGAGAGCAGCTCACGTTTCTTGGAGAGTGGTTGGTGGATGCCCAAGTGATGCAACCTGTCTTCCTAGAGTGACACACTCTATGGGATTCAAATTAAGAGAGTGAGCAGGCCATGCCATGGGTGCAACACATCAACCATTTTTGCACTGTGACGTTAGTCATTATCATCCATCAATATGAAGTCTGGGCCTGCACCACCTTGCACCAACCGCACATGAGGCCCCTAGATCTCATCACAAAATCTGACAGCAGCTAAACCTTGCCAATTCACCCACACAATTTCATGAAGAAATGTTCATGTGGTCAACACAATCCCTGACCACAACATCAGGGAACCTCCTTGATATCAGTGTCTTTCCGTAATTTTTGGGTCCCAAAATTGTGTTCCACATTCTCTCCAGATGTGAATGCATCGAGAATGACTCTACAGACAAAATTGGGACTCATCTGTGAAAAGAACATTGGCCCACTGTTCAACTAACCAGGTGGCATGTTGACAACTCCACTCTAGATGTTCCCTTATGTGAAGATGCATCAGAGCTACACATCCAGCAGGTCTCCAACAATAAAGGCCACTCTGTCAAAACCTTCTGGACAGTGTTTGTCTCAGTACATCATGTCCAGTGGATGCTGCGAGGTCAGACACCAATTGCTGCACGGCGATAAGACAGTACTATCATGCCCTTACGTCCAAATCACAGTCGTCTCTTTTTGATATCTCATGTGGTCAGCACTGCCCTGGTCTTTGGGGTACTGTTTTGGTCTCTATAAATTGTTGCTACATCCAAGAACAACAGAACAATTCACAAAAAGCCACAGGGCCTCATCATTTTGTGACTGTCCTGCTTTCATTCTTCTTATGGCCCTCCACTGCAAAGAGTCTGGTTGGTGTCCTCTTTGTGCCATACTGCACCATCACTGACTGTATACAGAGTGAATGTGGATGTGAGTCTACCCGGAAAACACTACCGTGTTTGATAGGTGCCCCGACGTCATTGCTGGCATGGTTGGCCATTGAACAGAATACTATTTTCTGTGCAGAAGATGACTGTACAGTCATCTGTTGACAGTTTTTATGATTATACAGTGAACTGGACACAAGATGGGGAAATAGAGGTTTATTGCTTTAATTTTGGAAACCAGTGTATAAACAACCATATTAGGTATGGCCATACAATCAAGTAATTAATTACCAAGCCATTCATATAAGAATAATGCATCACAAAACTTGCTTTAATTACATATTGTTCTTACTAATGCAATGACTCACTCAAGAGAGATTTTCTAATCTTCTGTCAAGCACCAGCTTTCTAACCCTTTATCTTTACTTTCAAATGTGGCTGCATAATTACATTAATTTTAATAGTGTGTTACTTACTCAACATATTAATTAATTTCCTAAGAAATACTTTTTTTCTGTTTCTCAGGTGTTCCAGTTCTGGCACTTCTTTGCAGTCACTTAGTGCATCATTCAACAGATTGGAACTTAAACTCCTGGTGGCTCATTATTGGAAGCACTACATTCAATATATTTATAACTTCGATCACAATAATGCTTCTTCTATTTGCATTCCTGTATTTCATGGTTATCAGAAAACTGTCCAATTATTCACGAGAAAGACACTCAGGAACGAAGAGTGTTAAATATCGGTAATATCTTATGAAGTTCTTGCATATTTAAAGCATGAGTTTTTACTTGTACTTTATCCTTTGATGAAGGAAACCAGTTATTGTGCCTGTTGTACAATGAACACACAACCATTTACATTGCAAGCATTAACCAGTGACAAATAACTTTACCAAATATGAAAAAGTAGAATAATGAATTTATCTTTCTATTTCATCAACATGTACCTAACAGAAGTCACTGTGGCATTATTATCATTATTGTTATTATTATTATTATTATTATTATTATTATTATTGCTGTTACTGGTGTTCTGTTGTCCATAGTTTTGCTGATTTGACCACATAGTTTTTAAACATAACAGCCATTTCTTAAAGGCTTGTATCTAATACAATAGGTTTAAATTAATGTGTGGTTAAAAAAGGTACATTTATTTCACATACATAAATATTTACCACTCATTTTTTCATTCATAGCTGCTGGAGCTACTAAGACATTGCATAGTTCACATTCAGTAAATCATTTAATTGGACCATAATTGCAGTACTTACACTAACAAAGCAGTTGTGTTAAAAGCTGACAAACTATCACACATCATCCAGAGCTAAGCTTGTAATTTTGTCTGATAACATAAATTGGACTCTGTACTATCTAAATCATTATAACATACTATAATATCCTGATACTGGTGCTCCATATGTAATGCAAGTATGGGACAAACCTGTTTTCCTTTCATCACCTAATACCAAGGACAATTGTCCGGTGGCCCATGCTCCTTCCACACCCTCAGCTCTGAAAACTGCAATTATAGTGATGTGACTCAGCCATTTCTCTTTTTCTACCTTGTCCCTGACTAGGGCATAGCCTTGTGCCACCTCACGTGGACCTAGTGAAGGGACCAGCTAAGGCATACCCCTTTCACCACACCCCACACCAAACCTTGTTGTCTCTGTCATATTACCAATCTCCCACCTATCCACACTCCTACACAATGTTTGGGTTATAGCCTGAATTTTCATGTGCATTACTTAATGCACCTACCTCTTTAGTCACTGTTATCTGCCTCCTTACTCTCCTTACTGCATTCCCCCCCACCCTCACCCCTCTCACCCCTCCCTCCCCCCAGCACACTTGTGCTGTTTGTCAATGGGAAATATGGAAATATTGCAAACAGGGCCATCTCTCAGTAATATTCAGTATTCTGGGGCTGCTTGGTTCAAACTCGTGTATTCTGACAGTGATTTTAAAATTAATAGAGTAGATTGTTTGCTAAAATGTCCTTTTATTTATTAAGTGTGGAAGAGAAGCTAGATATCAAGTAGTTAGGCACACATCAATAAAATGGTTTCCTAATGTCTCACTTGGAAAGAAGAACAGAACCTTCTGCAATACATGATTCTGTAAATAGTTAGTAAATAATTGCTGTTAACTTTGAGTGAAGCTAAGCAAAAGTTACTTTGCTTCTGTTGTGTGTTATTTGGCAACGAAGTTTTGTGAACAATGGTGGCTGCATGGATGTAAAGTATTTAAGTGATCAAATTGAGAAATATGAGGAAAGCAGAGTACATTTAGAAAATGCTTGTAAAAATAAAATGTTTTCCACAATTAATATTGCTGTTGAGATTGGTTCAGCATACAAAATGTCAATTCAGAAACATATCAGATCAAATTTTTATTGTCACGTAACATACCTAGACTGACTTATCAGTTCTAAAACTACAGGCAGGCTGACAAAATTAATCTATGCTTACAATACATATGCCACTGCTTCTTCAGATAGGTATTATTTTACATGGTTATCATGAAAAAAATATGGTTATAATACATGTGGCAATACTATTTTAGACAGATACTATATTACATGGTTATCATTCAAGAAATATTCTACCCTGTAATAGGTTTTACTTTTCAGATATTTTTCTAGGTGTCTCTCAGTAATATTTGGATTTGGGTCACACTTCCCTTCCAGATTTCATTTATAAATTTCATGCCCTTGTAGTGTGGAGTTTTTTCATGCAGTTTCAGTCTATTGGTAGGTAAATTTAACTAGCTTTATGTCTAGTCTCATACTCATGCAAAAAGCAGTTGCCCTCCAAAAGGGTTTCTCTTTGTGAAAATGAGAATCTCATACACGGGGGGTTAGAAATAGTCTCAAAAGCCTTTACAGGTGTTGTGGGGTAGGTTGTGCTGAGAAATAATTAGTGTTAAGAAAAAATTAGATACAGTACACGATTTATGCGTTAATAAGCATTTAATGTAGCCATTGAAGTTAGCCAATCAGGTCACTGTGGGTTAAAATTTGGCCCACCAGATGCAATTAGTATCAGTCATTTTCATAGCATACATGGTAGTGCATTAGACTGCTCAGCCTTTGGCTTGGGTCCATTCCTTACTACCACCCCATGTCCAATTTATGTATTGCTCTCTTGTTCAGTTTTAGGAAACCAAATGAAGATCAGGTTTGGTGACATTGACTCTAGTGGGCTGCTTGAAATTTGCATACACAATGGCCTGATTGGCTAACTTCAATACTAATTAACTTGTAAATGGCACAACAGATTGAATTTTTTCTTAATAATCATTTCTCATTAAAGGTACCCTGCAAAGCTCTTACAAGCTTTTTAGGCTGTTTCTGGCTGCCCTGTATCTACATGCTTGGAATGGACATAGATCTAGCTTTCCAAATAAGGCATTTGCAGTGTTGTTTCTTCTGAGCTACCACCAAATCTCAGATGATCTTTATTTTTAGTCTGAAAGCTTTTAGTGTATTTGTTTTATCTAACCCAGAAAATTATGTTAAACTTAACTACTGAAACAAAATATGTGTAATATACATTTTTTTAAAGTTAAATCAGTGATTGATAGATGGATTTTGTTTCATTACATACAATTTCAAATCATTGTTGAATTTATGTATTGAGACATATTAGGATTTTTACTTTATGTTATATATGTTTCTGAGATACTGCTACACAATTCCATACTACAGTTTTCAGTATACAAAAGTAAATGTATAATTTCCTTGTTCAAATTGTAAAATTGTCCTCAAAGAATTCTTCAGTAGAAGAGTTACACTTTTTCACCAGACAGGTGTAGAGACATCTTTTCAGTGAACCAACTCCATATTAAATATATTACTGCCTTTTACTTTATTGTGAATTTTTAACCCCAAACACTTTGGTGTTTTGGCATAAACATTTTAAACAGTGTGTTGGGAGTTTAAAATTCTCTCTGAAGAGTGTGTTGTAGTTGTGGTCAAAATGGAAAGAATTAAGTGTTAAGTGTTAGTAACAACAATACATCATATATCTAAAGGGAAGGAATAAATAGTATTTTTAGATATTTTAAAAGTGATCAACATGATGCCAGTTTTTAGCCAACACACAATTTAAATTTTTATCAAGATTTTGACCTAAGAACTTCAAATGGTTTGCTTCTGTGACATCCTTATCATTATAAGTTACCTTCATTTCACTCTATTTTTATGATTTAGTTTCAAACTGCATCATATTGATTTTAGTTACATTAAGTTTCGGTCCATTTTGATGGAACCAAGATTCAAGTTTGTCTTAAGTATTTATGACACTTTCTGGAATTCTATCATGGACCTAATTTTCAATGAGAACTGATGTACTTTTAGCAAATAAAACTGAATGAGCAGTAGTGGCAAATGGTAGGTAATTTATGTAGAAAAGAAAGAGTTGGAGACCCAATACTGAACTTGGAGTTATTTATTGTGTTTGAAGTTGTAATTACTCTTTGTTTCCTGTCTCTTAAGTGAGAGGTAAGCCATTGTAAAGCAGTATCTCTGATTAATATATGTAATTTGTGTTGAAGTAAGGAGTGGTTCACTGAATTGAAAGCTTGTCAGATCACAGAATTTACCTGCGACCTTTCTTCCCTTATCTTGTGAGGAGCATATCTTTCAAGTAAACTCATTGATTACATTTACAGTGCTTTTTCTTTGTTGGAATCTGAACTTGTTTTTAAAAATTATGTTATTTACAGTTAGAAATATTTAAATTCGTTTTTCTGTAATCTTTCAGAACACTAAAATGTATTGGCAGAAGAGATATATGGTTGTAATCCCTATATCTTCCATCAATCCCTTTTTCAATAATGGTTTTATCTCAGCATATTTCAATATATTTGGAAAACATGCTATGTAAGATGTTTGTGGCATACACGAGGTTGTTTGATCAACTCAGTACACCGCGTACTGGATAACTTCACAACATATTTTTATTAACTGATACACCAAGGAACCTGACACAGTTTGCAGTGTCCAAGTGTTTCATTTTTTTAATTTAAAAAAAAAATAGCGTATTTCACTTATACACTGTGAAATGAACAGTTTCTGTATTTGCAAAGTGTAATTTCAAATTACTATTTTTGACTCATGCCTCCACTTCCTTAAGTATCTACTCAGTACAGTGGACTAAGTCTTCATTGGTTTTACAGCACACTATCACTGAAGAGGCAGTTGTGTAAAGGATGGTACTGGACTGAAAACGGTATGGCGTATCATCAGTGTAATACAAAAATGGTAGTGGGTCAATACTGAACCTTGTGGAACATCTAATTCGTGTGTGTGTGTGTGTGTGTGTGTGTGTGTGTGTGTGTGTGTGGAGTATGATGACATCCAACTAAGAGATTTTCCTTGAAAACCATTGTTCAGAGGTTTTGCTAAGGTCATGAAAGATGCCTGATCCACATGTTCTATTGTTGAGATAACTTTTAACTTTTGTGGCATTTCACTTATTGCATGGGTTGTGCTTCAGCCTTTTCTGCAACCATACTAATCGGGTAAAGTAATGTTGTGAGATGAATTATAATTTTCTTTCTGATCACATGTTGTTCTTTTAAATACTTTTGAAAAAAATGGTGTAAATGAGATAGGCCTATAGTTTCTCATTTCATCTTGTTTGCCCTTTTTACGAATTGGCCGCACTTCAGTATATTTTAATCGAGTTGGAAATCACCCCTCTTCGAAATATTGTTTGATTATGAGCGACAGTGAATGTGCAGTACCGTGACAGTCTATTTTTATTATTCTAGTGGGAACCTCATCCCAACATAGTGAGTTTAAGTTTTTAACGGAGATTATGACTTTCTTAGCACCAGAACTTGCAACACAAGAAAATTTTAAACCTGAATAATTTCTTTCTGTCATACTAGGATTTGTACTTGATGGTGAGCAGTCATCAATTTTAATTAAACTACTGAAGAAGTCACTGAAAGATTCACATATGGCATTAGAATTTGTAATAGCTCTATCATTTATCATTAATTTAGAGGGGCATTTTCTTTCCATTTCACGACCAGCTTCACTTATTATAAGACTAAACTGCTTTTAAGTTGTTTTCATCATTTGAAACAAATCTATTACTAGTTACAAAGAGTACACTTTGCTAGTTACAAATAGTAGACACATATTAAACAGAATAGTAGACATTACATTTTGTGGAACTCATGAGTTAGCACTAAGGGCTCCCAATGAAACACAGGAGTCAGCTAACAGTGGTAACAGTGGCAATTTCTTACATTTGTTATCTCTTCTAGGAAACCTTTACTACATGGTAGGTGACTGCTTATTCAGTTCTAGTACTTTTGTCCATAAATACATGTCGCACATTGTATAAAATGAACTTTCAGACTTATGTATCAAGTTTACATTAAAGAACTGTTTACAGACATCAGTGCCGGCACTTTTATTGTTGTGCAAGCAGACATAACAGCAGACATTACATGTGAGACACTTCATCATTATACTGTGGTATATTAACAGGAAGAGAGAGATCTGTGGAAAGAATCATTTCCTTTGACATAAATGACAAAAATGAGGGCTATGTAAACAAAAATTCAGAACAGTTCCACTGTAAAATTTATTGGCTTTTTATCTGGGTTATCTGGGTTATCTGGGACCCCCCCCCCCCCCCCCCCCCCAATGAAAATGAGCACCAGCTGCTACTGGTTACTGCTGTATTTTGATCAACACACAAATCTTACAGAAATACTCTGTAAACTCAGTTGTGAATTCCTCGAGTGAAGAAGACAATGTTTACACAAAAAGCTGCTCAGAAAGTTCAGAAAACTGGCATTTGCTACTGACTGCAGAATGATTCTATTGCTACCAATGTACATCTTGTGTAAAGAAAAGGAAGACAAGATGGAAAAATGTGGTATCTTATAGGATTATACAGACCTTTGTTTTCTCCCTCACTTTGCTTGCAAATGGAACAGGAAAGAGAATGACCATTAGTGGTACAAGGCACCATCGCCCATGCATTGTATGGTGGCTTATGGAATATGAATGTAGTTGTAAATAATAAAGGATAACCTCTTCTTAATAGTTGTTACAAAGAGATAATTTCTAGAACTAACAAGAATTTTAGTACTAGTACATAAGATGCACTATTTTTCACACACACTTGTGGCGAAAACTTATTTCTTGTTAGCTGATAAATTTGGTGGGCATGTTGGTATTTTGAATTTCACTTACCTGTACTGCAATTTCACCTGACTGAAGGTCAGCTTAACCTGTATGTAGTCTTTGGATATTTTTGTTCTCTTTGAGTTTTCCTCATCTTGTTTCCTTTCAACCCTCTTCTTTTCATTTGGATTCTGGTTGTGAATTACTATTATTACAAATATTGAAGACTCTGTGTCCCTTTTAAATAAGTACTGTTTTACCCACCAAAATCTTCCTACTTATCAACACAGTTTTTCTTTAGTTTAGTTTAGTTTAGTTTAGTTTAGTTTAGTTTAGTTTAGTTTATTGAGCACCCGTTTTATCATGTACAATGATATGGGATTTGTCATATGTTACATACAGAAAAAATATGAATAACAACATATTATGTAAAAACTATCAGTGAATAATCTGAATTAAATATCTAGGCAAAACAATTATAGCTTACATGATATAAATTTGTAACAATATAGGACACAAATAAGTTACATATATTCTGTGTATAATGGACAGCAACAAGAAACAATGATTATAACACTCTATATTGACAGATTAATTAATTTTTGTGTGTACATAAAAGAGTCTACCCCACAACACAAGTTTGTATATGAGTAACTTATAAGATAGGTGAAGGCACGCTATCTTTCTGAAGAATTCATATATTCACTAACACTGTAAAAACTATTACTGATTAACATTCTTTTGAGTTCACTTTTAAAACTGCTCAGCTGCTGAATCCTTTTTATTTTTAAGGGAAGAGCACTATAGAGAATTTTTGGGTGGTATATTGCACTCTTGTTGTATTGGGCTTTCTTATGCACTTCTCTGTGAAATTCATTACTCTGTCTTGTTGTATAGTCATGGAACTCACTGTTTAAAGAAGAAAACTGGGGGTGAGACTTCAGAAAGCATATACTTTCATAGATGTAAATGGATGGAAGAGTCATGATTTTATATTTCTTGAAAATTTCCCTACATGGATCTCTAGGTGCAGCTCCTTTTATGATTCTTATCGCTCGTTTTTGAATAATAAAGGAGCGTTTTGCCTGACTTGAATTGCCCCAAAATATGACACCATATCGCAAAAGACTATGCATAAATGCATAATATGTACACAATACTGTTTGATCACTGCAGCAATTTTTGAGCATTCTAAATACATAGCAACATTTACTTAACTTTTTATTGAGCACATCTATATGCTTGTCCCATTTTAGATGCTCATCTAACCAAATTCCTAAGAATTTTGTATTTGGCGTTTGTAGTATGTTCTGTTGGCCTAGCTTCACAGTTATATTGGGCTTCATATTATTTATATATCTTTTTTCATACTTGATCATTTCATTTCATATGGGTGCTGTACTATTTGTCAAGAAGCTTTTCAGTGTAGAATGAGAGGAAAAAAAATTTCACAAGCATTTTTAAGGTAGCTACAACTTGTGTATAGGATACTGTTCAGAAATCTGTAACAGAAACTACTCAAAAATCCAAAATAGCATTTGACAAAATGCAGCAAACAATAATAGGTCTTGGGATTGAACATGGAGCACAATGAGGCACAAATTCACAACTTTAAAGTTGCGTAACAGCTTACTACCATGATTTAAAGAAAAGAAGCAAAGCAGTAACTATTTTGAGTAGTATATTTAATTGTAAATCCATCAGATGTCTCCTACTTGGATACCATTAGAAAATAATCTCATAAATGATGTTACCATTTATAACTAAGCAGGTTGTTGTGAGGCTAACATGAAAAACAGACACCAATATTTACATACAAAGTAAGACACTAATTTCTCCCACTGCAAGTTAAGCTTTTGTGATATTTAGTACTGACTGAATGTGAACTCATACTGCTGAGGAACTGAGGGTGACTACGGAGAAGACAACTGAAATCATTGTGTATACTGACCTACACATCAATTATTACTTTACCATTTAAGGCCTTTGGATATGGCATTATAAAATGCCAAAAATCTTAAATCTCACTTTCAAAAGCTGGTAGTGAGTCCATCATGTTTTCTAAAACCACAGATTAACCAATTGCCAAATAGTTTTTGGTTACATTTACTAAAGTCACATACATTAACTATCTATTGCATATAATATTTAAATTATAAATAACAAGAAGAAGGGAATACAGGTCAGAATTTAATGAGTCGCCAATACTGTGATGGTTTTAAACAATAATTTATTCAGTGTATAGAAATTTAAATCAGAATGATCTGATGGATAATTGAGCTTCACTCTTTCTCAGTTTGAGTCCATAACATTAACCAATGCAACACCTTTGTTAGTGGTAGCTTCAAAGCTTCAGTCAGAGAAGGTTCTGACTGTCTGTCACACTGTAGAACAGAAGAATATTTTAGAGCAAATGAAAGTGTATTGTTCATCAACAGAATGCATATGTTGAGACTGGTTGCCACCACTTTGGTCAGTTGCTATGAGCGTAAGCTGTTACTGAAAGTTTTTATGTCAATAACAAAATAAATTTTCATTTTTGGTCATTAATTCCTCATTTAAAGCTATTCTACTTAGGATCCCCCACCATGTGTATAATTCTCATCCTTGATGTTTGGAGTGATCTGTATTATGCACATAAAACAATTACATAATTCATGTAGTCATCAAAATCAAATAGTTTTAATACATTTCTACTTTGTTTTCAGAACTGGTCTTCTAAAGAGAGCTGGGATCATATTTCTCATGATGGTCATTGTGGAAATTTCAAGTATACTCTACATCAATCTCCAAACTGTGACATATCATTATGTGTTCAGTGTTTCAACAAGCTTGCTGGTAGGTATTGCCAAATGTTTCTTCCAAGTTCACATTTTAAAATGTAGTGTTCATTACTCCACACTATTAAAAATTACTTGCAACAGTATATTAAGAGCTAAAAAATGTCTCCGTGGGCAGCTGAATTAAACATTCTTCTGAAGTACTTTGTATCACTCCATTTTGCCTGACAATGATGCTGAATCATCAGAGCAAAGTTTCACTAAGACATCAGAATCATTAGTAAGCTATGATGACCTATAACTTCTCAACAGTAGACAACAACTCATGGATGTAGGTTACAATTGCATAATCAGAAATGTTCTCATTAGGATCAGTTCTGGGTGACTTCAAAGGCCAGGTAAGTGCAGTATTGTCTGTGAAATGTTGTTGACCAGTTGGACATAACTGTGGAATGAATTAGTAGTTAATCTTGCTGAACATACATACAAGCCCGCATTGGTATGATGTATACAAGTTAATAAGTATGTGACCTGTTGTCAAGCAACTGTATCATTTGCCTGGGAGAGAGTATGGCGCAGATGTATCAGGGGTCCTACTCCATCCAACACATTTGTGTACTATAATTTATTTGTCTGATGAAATTACATTTTCCTGGAGGCATAATAAGTCTCAACTTTATCTTTGATCAGTGTAGAAGCTGAAATAATGAATAAAAGTTTTTGCCAAGGCTGGGTCTTGAACCCAGCTCTCCTGCTTACTAGACAGATGTGCCATATTAGATACAGTGCCAAGGTGATGTAATGAATGACATATTTCTAGTAAGATACCTACAGTGAGACATTGCAAGGTAACTTCTTTCTGGTTTGATTGGGGTGCATTAAAAAGGAAAATTGTATTGTAGAAGCGACACATTCTGACAAAGACAGTCCAGTTCCTTAACCTCACTGGTGTTAAAGAAAGCACAGCATTTGAAGAATTCATTGTGGCCCTGCATGAATTACAAGTATAGTTTTACAAAGGTTTTGATGACAGTGTCAATCCTCCACCTGTTTTCGAGACTGTTTGCCATTTCAGGTGAAAGCACATGTGCAGATGTAACTGATTGACCTGCAAAGAAATTCCAATTTTAATGACACATCTGTTTATGTTAAAACTATCTACTATCTCTACATAGCTTTCCTCAGGTTGATTTTCCAAGACTCCATTATGAAGCTGCAAAAGTGCTACAATATTTTCATAAACATATTTGTGTGAAAAGCCTTTTTTCTATTATGAAACTAAAAAAGTCATGATTATGTGGCAACCATATGCCAACAGTTGGTACCAGATAAAAATTATATTATGTCTTCAGTGTGCCAAAAATAATTAATTAATACTGAAAACTTGTTTTGTTTGCGAGCTGTGTTGTTGAGCAACATGAAACATAAAAGAAATTTGTATGCAGTGCAACTGCACTGCCATTTAAGTGCACTGCATTTTCTGTTTTCCCTCTTCCCCCTTGTAGCGCTCAGACAACATGGTGTCATAGTAGGGGAAATGTGAAGCCAGATTGATCACTTTGGCACTCAGACCCAGACATAGCCCATGAGCTGAAGTCTTGGTCAACCCTGGTTTGGAGAAACTGAAGTCTTCGTGAAGTCACAGAAGATTTCTAATCCTTATTGCTCTTGTCTGATGATGCTCTTATTTTGTCAGCACAGCTGTTAATTGCATGTATGGTGCTTCTCTGCTGCTGAAAAATAAACTGATTGTTTAGATTAATGGTATATTTTGTAATAAGATTTCGGATTTGAGCAACAGCTATTTGTTACAATATTTTTTTTATACAACTGGAAAAATTGAGAAAGAACAAAATTTTCAATTACATCTCTTGATCCCATGCTGCAAATTGATTTAATTTCAGCATACTGGAGTACTTCTGGTAATCAGATAACTTCAAAAAGTTGATTAAATACTTGAAGTACTGCATATGCAATTATGTAGTGTACTGTTTTAGTAATTTTAGTAGATATCCCATCAAAATCTGTAGCTTTTTAATGCTGAAATTTTATTTTGTAAATCCTTCATTGAAATATTTAAAAAATTTTAACTTGCTCAGAAATCTCATGTAGACTATAGCAATTTGTGATATTTTGTTATACTGATGACATAAAACTTTGCTGCGTTTCTAGAACATTTATCAAATAACTCTTCTATCTGAGATTGGTTTGAAACTGTGTTTCCTTCTAAGTAGATTTTTGAAACTTTTTGGTCACAAGCTTAGTCAACTAATTCAGATATAACAAGTGACCATGCACCCTTTTCTGTTTCATGTTTTTAAAATTATCCTGCTCTTTTCAAGCTGTTTTGCTGCCTTGAGAACTCTAAGTATACTTTTATACAGTATAATGTATTCAGAGAAATAAAAATGTATGTCATATTTAATTCTCTGAGTAGCTGCTCATTTCTTAAACTGGAAATTTTTGTACCCTTGGAGATCCATTTTAATTTATTTTTCACTTTATTGCACCTGGTTCTTGGTGGAATGTTTCACTGAAGACATCTAGAAAATTAAAACATTTGGACCACTGCTCACCGAAATACTGAATGCTGCATCATGGCATTGAAAGGACATGGAGCAGTAAGAAATGGAGACCAATGGGGAATCATTCTAGTATGGATACAGGATGCAAATGGGGAAGTCCACTGGCATAAGTGACTTTGACAGATTGCTATGGCCCAGTGGAAGAAAACTATGATTTTCGAAATGACAAAGTTCATAGCCTGTTCATGTGCTACTGTTGTGAGCATCAGTGGAATGTGGCTGAAGGATGGTGAAACCATGAGTAGGGTGCAAAGTGTAGGACATCCATGAATCATCACAGAACATGGACGTCAGAAGCTTGTCCTACCCTGTAGCTCAGGAAAGGTGGTGATCTGTAACAGATCTAATAACAGAGGCTGGTGCAGGCATAAGTGTTTTGAAGGAAGCCATTCACCTCACAGTCCCTAAATGTTTCCATAAGGACTCAATAACATAGTCAATTATGACTGCAGTGCTCACAGGATCATTGAAATTTGAAAGTGGATTAATGGAAACATGGTATTTTTCCTGGTCAGTTGAATCACATTTCTTGTTAAAACAGGTCAAGGATGGGTTTGGATATACCATCATCCAGGTGAAACAGATGCACCACACCATGAATGCAGGCTGGTGGGGCCAGTATTATGATATGGGGGGACATTCACATGGGTTTCGATGGGACCTGTGGTAGTAATCAAAAGCATCATAGCAACTGTGGGCTGTGTAAACTTTATTGAAGACCACATATATCCCTTCATGTTTGATGGCTTCTCCACAGGCTATTGCATATACCAGCAGTATAACTGTCCATGTCACATGGCCAGAATCATGTTACAGTGGTTTCAGGAGAGTGATAGTGAACTCACATTGATCGCTTGACCACCAAATTTGCCAGATCTTAACCCAATGGAACATATCTGTGATGATATTGAGCATCAGAAATCTCAATACAGGTGGTCATTGGTGAAGTCGCAGTACTCACAGCTGTACAGAGAGCAGAAAGAAACAAGATTGTTGACACTATTTCAGCACTGTTCTGGCCAGGTTAACACTCTTCTTGCCTGCATAATAGTGCCAAAACTGCCACCACACCAAGGAATCAGAATAATTTCTTGTAAACAGTGTGAAAACCATAAAATATCACAATATTTGCAGTCATGCCAGACAATGTTAATCTCCTGTTTAGTAGTATCACAGTCATTGCTAGAAATTGGAGAAAATTTTGTAATGAATAAAAACCATATACCCAGATTACAGGAGGGGGCAAGTATCCCTCTTGATGTTGGGGATACATGTCAATGAAAACTTAAATTTTAATAACCATGTAATGAAACTTTCACAGAAACTTAATTCAGCATATTTTGTTCTTACAACTATTACAAATGTTTGTAGCTCAGATGATGCCAGGATGGCATATTTTGGCTAGTTTCAGTCACTTGCAACATATGGAATATTATGTTGGGACATGTACACAGGTACTCCAAGAACCACCATACGGTGTGTGGCTACTGAACATAATGTTTCCGCTCATTTAACCACACACTCATGTAGATGGCATTTGACTTTTTACACCCTTTGCAGTACACACTGACACAGTTTTTGCTTTAGGGTTAATATTTTGCATATTTGGGAAACATGTCATTCATCATTGCCATCGTCACTGACTTGACCGTTCCCATACATTTAGTTTACTGCATGACATGCAGGTCTTCCTATATTGTTCTTGACTTTATACAAAGTTTGCATACCACCTCCAGATATTCCCTGTATGTATTTATGTATCTACTAGATCACAGTAGTTTGTCTACCTGCAATAACATTACCTTTTAACACATTGCATACATATTTTGGGTAAATTACAATGTGCAATTATTCAACCAAAGCAAGTGCTACTGACTCATCTGTGTTCTCTTTGCTTCACATGTACATACCTGGAGCACTGTTACAGCAAGCTGTGAAACATTCATTCTTCTATATTGGGTTCTGTAGCATAACATTTGCCCTCATACGCACGTTGATATCTCTTACACCATAATTTGGTATTTGCTACAAAACAAGTGGATTCGTTCTTTATTTCTGGTCCACTTTGCCAGTCTGTTTTTCTGGTCATACCCTGCATAAGGGCTACATGCCATATAGAGGTATGCATCTTTCAATTTCTGATTGAATTGAATGTTTTTCTGTTATATTTTGTATATATTCCAGTACATTTCTTTAGACTTACTTCATAGTTTACAATTTGCTACATCACGTAGCAACACACATGTGTACCAGAAAACTTTCCAGTTCTTTATAATGTTGGTTATAACTTGTGCCATGTGATATTTTGACACTTCCTACCCAGTGGGAATTAGCTATGGTGTATTACATTGCCTTTACAGTTTGTTTCATTAAAAATATTTTAATAAGTAGGAGGCACCTTATGAAACCATTCATATATTATTTTGATGTAAAATTAAATTTCTTTTTTCATTTCTTTTTATTAGTATGTGATACATAGTGATGCAGGTGGTTAATGTAGGACTGACATCCAATAAATGATTTTATATTTAACTAGTATGTGACAACATATAAATAATTTGCAGTCAGATTGTACTCATCAATATACGAATGTGATTGTTTTGCTTCAGTTAATTCTTGGGCAGTGACAGCATTACATTCTAGAAACAATATAGAAAATGTGGTGGGGAAGGCTAACCAAAGACTGCATTTTATTGGCAGGACACTTATAAAATGTAAAAGATCTACTAATGAGATTGCCTACATTACACTTGCCCATCCTCTTATAGAATACCACTGCATGGTGTGGGATCCTTAGCAGATAGGATTGACGGAGTATATCAAAAAAGTTCAAAGAAGGGCAGCATGTTTTGATTTATTATGAAATAGGGGAGAGAGTGTCACTGAAATGATACAGGATTTGGGGTGGACATCATTAAAATGAAGGTGTTTTTCACTGCGGTGGACCCTTCTCATGAAATTGCAATCACCAACATTCTCGTCTAAATGTGAAAATAATTTATTGACACTGACCTACACAGAAAGAAACAATCATCATGATAAAACAAGGGAAATCGGAGCTCATGTGGAAAGATGCAGGTGTTCGTTCCTTCCACACGCCGTACAATGTTGGAATAATAGGGAATTTTGAAGGTGGTTTGATGTACCCTCTGCCAGGCACTTAAATGTGATTTGCAGAGTGTCCATGTAGATGTAGATGTAGGTGTAGATGTAGTTGTTTGCCAATATGTGACAACATAGTTATCTAAGAATGAAATGTTATTTTGATATCTGATAAGTATGTCCACTTTAGTACTGTATGGTATGTATATATTTTGTTTCCTAGTTTGTATTCATAAAGTGTGCAACTTTTCTCTTGTTATGTTTTTTAGTATGTCACATCTTGCACACTTCGGGTTTTTGTTAAATGTTTACTACATATTACCACTGTATGTATGTGATATCTTAAATTTTACACTGCCCCTTTATTATGAAGTTTCCATTGTCATTATTGTTGTTGTCTTCACACGAGTGCCTGAAGATGGTGTAGTAAAATGTCAAAACTGATTGCATAAATAAATTACATATAAAATATAAATGGTTGAAGATGTTTTTGATTTTAATTTTATACTGAACAGCCAGAACTTCAACTGAATCTTTGTAGTTATGACCTTAACAGGACACACATCGTGCATGAATTCAGCTGTGACCTTGTTGAATGGAATATACTGAAATTTACTCAGAATGATTTAGAAAACCACAGAAAATAAAAATCATGCTGGATGGACATGGTTTTCAGCGCCTACACATGAGGATATATCTTTATCACTGTTATTCCTACTTCAGTTTGTATGTTATATGCTACACTCTTCTGGATTACACACATTCAAATAATGTACCATTATCTGCAATTATTCAGTAGTAAACAGATTATCCACTATCAATCAGCATATCATATATTTTGAATGCATATACATGTGACATGTCACTCAAACATATTTATTTACATGTTAGTGTTACTTTCATATGTGAGCTTTCTTCAAATAAGTGCAAGTATTCAGTAGTTTGTTTAGGACAGTCACTACCTTAAGGCCCTTCCTGATGTTTGTAGTTATGGAGTGCTATGTGTGAACAAATGAATGATGACAAAATTCACACCTTCTTTATGTTCTCTGGGAGTGTACTGTATCCACTCTTATGACGCTATGTGGTTACAAAGATTATGCAGATAAACAGTGATATTATTTTACTAACTAAAATTTCTTATCGTTTTTATGCAGCATATGTTGAACTGGACTAACACAAATTCAGAGTAAACTCTTTCACACTATAACACTGACAAAACTTTATACTCTTGGCATCATCATTTATCATATTCTACTTATTTATTCAGCCATAGACCATTTAGTACAACAGTATTGGACATGTCAGATACATTAAAGAAGTAATGTAAACATATTTAGCTCATTAACAAAGTAGGATAAGATTAGGCAAGTACAGGGCATGGAGGTGGTCATGGCCCAATCAAAGGAAACATCCCAGAATTCACCTTAGCAATGTGGGAAACCATGGAAAACTGAAGTCATGTTGGTTGAATGGGGAAGAAGTCCCACTCTTCCAAAACGTGTGTCCAGTGCATTAAAACTAAGCATAGACACATCACCTGGTACATGATCAGAAAGGGAATCACAAATACATAGTCTGCTGTGGGTTTACATCGTGTATCCTGAAGCAAATCAATTATATAACTAAAACATGAAACATAAACCAGCTCTGAAAAACAAAAAAAACATGAGCACATTATTTAACACTTCTGAAAAGTGTAATGCATGAACACACAAAACCTGCTGACACTATATCCATCACAACTGATCTAGTACAGATACCTCCTCAGAGGATGTGTATTGCACTGCATCTGAAATAAGAGCAAACAGAAAACCAACTGCACAAATATTTTTTTGCAAAGACAAAGACAGAATAGATGGTACATTAGTTAACAGAATGAAAACAACTCAAGAATAAATGAGGGCCTGCTATTCCTGTGAACTTTTACATTCACTTACTCTGTAGAAACATATTTCAACAAAAAATGATTTTAACTAACGATTTCAACTCTGTTGTAAAAGCTAATTCCTTCTCAGACCTAAGCAGAGTTAGTTTGCAGTAGCTATTCTTGTCAACATACTTTTGTATATGTACAAGAAAAGTACAATAAGCAACACAACTTTTTAAACAGGGGCTGGCAATGAGCCATAGCAGAACCATGTTACGAAATTCAAATAACTGTTTTCGTTAATGTAAAAATTTCGTTTATTTGACTGTTACTTTTACCCCAGAGAACTATTTAATAAGCTAAATGGGACTGGAAGTAACCAAAGTAAGTCATTCTGACACCATCTGAGGAGAAAACCCTACAAATAATTCTTGTAGGAAAATATGCTGAACTGAGTCTCTTGAATACTTTAGTTGCTTGGTTTTTCCAGTTTCAGTGTTGCTCAACCTTTTTGCATCACACCATTTCTAACTTATTTCTGCCTAGTACAAGTCTGATACCTTGATTTTGGTTCATCTTTCCTAATTGAATATAATTTGTTTTCTTTGGATTAAGGATCAGCCTGTTGTCATTGAACTAAGAATGCTAGGACTTGCAGACTTGATCAGTTGTTGTAGACAGAGATTCCTTAGCATTGCTCACTATTACTGTAGTGTAATCTGCAAACAACATGATCTTGACTGAAGTTTCTGAGGTGTGCATGTCATTTATATAAGTGGATAACAGAAGGTAGCCTAACACACTACCTGGGAGTACTCCTATTTCAAGTTTCTTTGCATCAGATACTTACCTAATTTTATGATTAGAATGAGCTGAGGCGAGCTCCATGACCTGTGATCTATACATCTTTATTCATCTTTATTTGCCATTGACCATTAATATAGTGGAACAGGCTTTATGTCTTATACATAATACTGATGTGTTTAGTTATATACACAATTACAGATGTTAACTGTATACTTTAAATTGTAACTTAGTTTGGTACACTTCCTTACATGTTGAATCACACATATTTATACTTAATTATGTACACACATACAAGCATATACACTGAATTACCTACACTAGTGACAAGATGTATATATACAGATTTATAATTATAAGTATACTGAGTTTTCTAAACAGATGTCAGCAGTGATCTGTTGGTCTTCCCCTTCACATTTCTCTTATGACTTTTTTTTGTACCTCCAATACATCACCTATATGTATAGACTGCCCCCTTACTAGTAGTCCATAAGAAATATGAGACTGGAACAGTCCAAAATATGTCAATCTGAAATAGTTAGGAGTAGCTAAATCTCTCAGTTTTCATCTTAGGTATGGTACCGTTGATATTCTTTTGGAAATGTGACTGATGCATTCTCCCCAGCTCAATTTGGACTCAATATGAAATCCTAAAAGTTTAACTGTTCTAGTTAGTCCTAGAAGAAGAAGTTGGGTTTGTCAGGATTACACAGCAATTTGTTAGAGGAGAACCATTTTACTGCAGCTTCTAGTGATTCCAGTGATATTTGTTGTAACGCTGGTGAGTTGCAAATTTTTGTGTCATCTGCATAGCAGACCACAGATTGAGGAGCATGATGTTGGAAATCATTAACGTCAGTTATGAGAAAAATGGTCCAACAACTGATCCCTGTGATTCTCCTCTCTCCACCATTTTCATACAAAATGTCTGTTTCTCTCTGGAATATATTGTTTTATGTGTTATAAGTATGTAGCAACTATTTTTGGTGCTGCGGTTTTTACTCCACAAAATTCAAGTTTCTCAAGCAATATTTCATAATAGATACAATCAATGGCCTTACTTAGGTCATATAAAACCAGTGAGGCTTTATACCTATTTTCAAAAGCAGTGATTATATGGGTTACAATGTCAACTAATGCTGAAGTGGTTTTTTTCCTCATCTTCACCTAACTGTTTGTTTGAAATCAGTAATCACTTAATGGATTGTGTATAAGACTTTCAAATATTTTGGAAATTACAGAAACAATCAAGACTGCTCAGTAATTTTGGGGGATATTTTTGTCTCCTTTTTTAACAGTTGCTACAACTTTTGAAATTTTTAATGATGTAGGGACAATTCTGAATTGAAGACATTTGTTAAAAAAGAAGGCTAAAGGTTCACAAATAAAATGAATAGTTCTCTTGATAACATAGTTGGGTAGCCAGTATTATCCATTGTTTTAGAGCTGGAGAATTTTTTTACTGCTTTTATTACATCAGTGGAACTACTGCAGGATTGCTACTTATTCTTGTCAACAGATGTATTTTCCCCTTTTCCTTTCACAAGACACTTTAATCCCTATGGTGATACATTGTTTTCTTTAAATTACTGTTAAATGTCCTTTGTCATTACCTTGCGCAGAAAGGTATTTTCAAATGATAACATTAATTTATTATGGAACAGATTAAATTTTGTGTTAGCATTTGATTCATTGTAAATTTAATTCCACATTATTTCTTGCTAACTATTCTTAAAAAAAATTGTCCTGGAGTCATTAATTACTCTAACTGGTTTCCACTCAAGAGTATCCATACTATATGGCATTATCTTATTTATCCTAAGTAACTGCTTATCATAATCAAGGAGAACATTCATTACCACATAAACAGTTTTATTCTTGCTTTGAGCTTCACCAAAGGAAACTTTATCAATAAGAATCTGATTGTCTCTATCCAGACATGTCAGGAAGTTAATTATTGAGACCAAACTGTAGGATCCAAATATGATTTCCAGATCATTTTACCTGTCATAATCCTTCAGCAAATCTACACTGAAGTCACTATAGACTATTAACTGCTTGCTGCTGCTGCCTGACAGGAATCAAGTAAGGAATCTAGATTCCTCATGAACAGTACAAGATTTTCCAGGGGGTCTATAAACAGTCTCTAGGAGACTACTATTTTTGTTAGCAATAATTCCCTAGTACGTGCACTCACATACACACATATTTCTGTGTGCTGATCATTACAAAATCTACTTGTGTCAATGTTTCTGACCTTATGTTCTGCCTTAATAGATGTAACAACTCCTTTTCCTCATATTAGTTCATCATGAGTAAGGTGCTAGAGCATTATCTTCTACACATAACTTATCTAAGGGAATAAAAGATTGTGGAAACTGGGTGAGATAACAAGCAATGGACAAAAGTGGAACTGCTCTTTAACTCCTTTGCCTACATTTGAGATCACAGTATTGAATAAATGTGACTTTTTGCCCGAAGTAGGAGTGAAAGATCAACCAGCTGTAGGTCACAGTAGAGTGTGGCAGACTTCTAGCAAAGAAACTAAGTGAAGGTCAGAACCAAAAGAGAGTAGGAAGAAAAGAGTCTACCTGTTAGGTATTAGCCATGGGACGGGTGGGGGACGGGGGTGGGGAGAGTGATAAGCCAGATGATCCGGGTAAAATTTGGAACAGAGTACAGGTGACAAGTATTGTGAAACCAATTGCTAGCCTTAGCTAGAGATCCTACAGAATCATTACCATCCCTGGATTAATACTACTGTGAGCTGTGTGAACACTGAGTTGAGCATGCAACCGCTGACTGAAATGAAATATCATATGAGTGCAGTGCATGTTGGTACAATTCGGAGATGGAGATGTGCTAGACATGGACTACATCTGAATAGGAGAGGGAAAGATAGGTTGGCTGAGCTTCTTGCACACTATGTGTGGTGAAAACCATTACACGAAGCAACATCCCTGTGGTTACTGGGGTCAGAGAGGTATCATTTTAGGTTAGAATTAGGATTCAGGCACCCTGCTTGGAAGAAGTAAAAATAACAGAAGAACCATACAAAATGCTTAAGAATAAACAAAAAGTTAGGTTAGCTTATTTAATCAAAATATTAGAGGATTGAGTAATAAGGTAGAAAAGCTTCTTGTCTGTTAGGAAAAGTTAGAGAGACCTAAAAAGAAAGACATCCTGTGCCTATCTGAGCACCACATAACCACAGTGTTAGATAAATTAAATATAAAAAATTACACTATAGCATCCTACCCATGCAGAACCAATATAGGAAATGAAGGAGTTTTTACGTTTATTAAGACACAATGCAAATTCAAAAACATGGACAAAAGTAGATTTTGTAGTGATCAGCACACAGAAGTGTGGGTGTGCTTGTGAATTAACACTGAAAAACAATTCACTTTTAGTTTTAACTGTGTATAGATCTCCAATGGGAAATTTTGAACTATTTATGAGGAATTTGGATTCCTTACTACGCTATCTGCCGCCCAGCAGGAAGCAGCCAATGGTCATTTCAATGTAGTTTTCCTGAAGGATTCTTATAGAAAACTGTATTTGCATCCTACAGTTTGATCTAAGTAATTGACTTCCCGTCATTAGTGTATAAAGACAGCAGGATCCTAATTGAAAATGTTTCAAAGCAATAAAATAACTGTTTACCCAGTAATAGAGTCTCACTGTGATCGTGATAAGCAGTTAGTTAGGATAAATATGACAATGCCTCTTCAGTGGAAATCAGTTAGAGTAATTAATGACTCCAGGATGAATGTTTTTAAGAATAGTTTACAAGAAATGATGTGGGACAAAATTTACAATGAATCAAATACTAACATAAAATGTAATCTATTCCATGACAAATTAATGTCATTGTTTGAAAATACCTTACTATGTATGCTAATCAAAAAGAACATTAAACAGTTATCTAAGGAAACCATTTATCACTAGAGGGATTAAACTATCTTGTGAAAGGAAAAGGGGAAATATGGGGTGAACATAAATAAAAGGGGCCCAAATGAGTGGATATGATTAGACATGAATGCATACATTAACAGAGGGGTAAAATAGCTACAGTTACATCCAACAGGATGGAGCAATTGCCCATTCAGCTGGGTGAACCTTGGATCTCATTTACACACTCTTCAAATCTGACAGAGTTGTAGGTCAGTCTGGTTGTGGCCCTAGCTGGCCACTCAGGTCACCTGATTTGTCAGTGCATAATTACTTTGTGTGGGGAGCCCTCAAGCCTAAGAGGCATTGCTACAACCCTCATAGATTTTAACAACTGCAGTAGAATATTTTGGATGAGACTGCAGCAACTCCAGCAGTCCAGCATCAATCTACCTTCAGCAACTTGTTGACCAGGGTCCAGAAGCGCCAAGAGTTGAATGGTGGTGTTTTTCAGCTTCAGGGTAGTACTGTCTTTCCTTTCCTCTGCTGTGTTTCTTTGTACCCTGGAACTTTGTTCTCCAGGCCACTTTTAAGTTCCCCATCCTGTATATCTGTTGGCAAGAACAAGTAGAGATCCTGCAATTGCACATTACAAAATCACTCAAATTTACTAGGAAAAGTTATCAGAAAGTCAAGGAGCATGGACATAATATCAAAAATCAGCAAATCTGACATCTTACTTAAGGCTATATGGAGTGTAGTGAAACAGGAGACAGGACAACCAGAAACAGAACAGGATGACATTACTACAGAACTGAATGGAAGGGCTATAAATCATAAGCCACAGGTAGCAAATACATTTAATAACCATTTCTTAAATATAGTAGAAAGTATAGGACAACCAGTTCAAATAAAAAATCACAGTAGTATGTTGAAAAAGTAGTTCTCTTAGAGTTCAGTCATATCAATGTATCACCAATGTTAGAATAGTATCCCAACTCAGCAACAATAACTTCCTCAACAAATCATAGTTTGGATTTTCAAAGAGTTGCTCTACTGAGAATGCCATTTACATGTTCACTCACCAAATTTTACAAGCCTTAAATAATAAAATACCATGCGTTGGTATTTTCTGTGGCCTATCCAAGGCATTTGATGGTATGAATCATAATGTTATCTGAGATAAATCAAAATTTTATGGATCGATTGTATAGCCAACCAATGTATGAGTCTTATTTAATGAAAAGAATGCAAGCATGTGTTGTTTGTAATTTTCCAATATAGTCCAAGGACTTTTTTCTGACTGGGAAGATATCACATCTGGCATTCCCCAAGGTTCAATCATATGTATGCTATTGTCCCTCAAATATGTAAATGATCTTCTATCTAATATACAACAACCTGAATTAGTTATTTGGCCACCAATTACAGCAGTATTATACTCAATCCAAGTGTACATAAAGCAACAGAATAAATGGTAAACAATGTTCTTAAAAGTATCATTGTCTGGTTTTCTGTGAATGGTCTCACCTGCTATTTTTAAAAGACACGACATATTCATTTTGGTACATCTAGGGTACTGCATCAGTGGTAAGTGTGTCACATGTTGAGGGAATAATGAATATGGAGAAAACTTCATAATTCTTAGGTGTCCATATTGATGAGAATTTAATCTGGAAGCATCACATTTTGGAACTCCTAAAAATTATTAGTTCAGCAACATTTGCACTTAGAATCATTACAGATCTTGCAGAGAGGCAATTCAGTAAAGTGACATAGTTTTAACATTTTCATTCAATAATGTCAGACAGAATTATGTTTTGTGGAAACGTATGTTAATGAAGTAAAGTCTTCATTGCTCAAAAGCCTACTGTGAGAATAATATGAGGTGCTTGTCCATGATCGTCATATAGACATCTGTTTAAGGAAGTGTGCTTTCTGAGTACTTCTTCACAGTATATTTATTCCCACATTTATACCTAATCCATTGCAGTTCAAAAGGAGCACTGATGTACATAATTTCAATACGATAAGGGAAAATGACATTCATGACTCCACATTAAAGTTGTCTTTAGCACAAAAAAGGTGTGCACAATGCCACAATTAAAATTTTTGATACCTTACCCAGTTATATTAAATGTCTTAAGACAGCTAAGTAAAATTTGAAAACAAGCTGAAAGAGTTTGTCTTCGAAAACTCCTTTTGCTCCATAGAACAACTTTTGTTATTAGAACTTGTAATAGGTTGTGATTAGGAATTACTGACTTGCATCTCTTTATTTAATAAAAATAAATGAAAAAATAAACTTGCAAATGTTCACCATATAGCCATATTTGCAAATTAATTTGTCATGTGAATGTAAAATGACTCACTCCACATCATTATGAATGATCGACATGACGTGAAACTAACTACCTAACTTCCAATGTTCAATGCTGCTGCCTCATAGTTCATCTTATATGCCACATAAGATTTAAGAAAAATAAAAACTCCACCACTTTTGGCACCCTTCCTACAAAACTAAGTTGCCAAATTGTATTGATTAATGCTAACAATAACTATTTCAAAATCCCTGCAACAGTGCTCCATAACACACACACAGCCTATTCTGGTGTCATTAACTGAAACTTCAAGCTCAAAAGATTTATTTCTCAGTCTATGGATATCATAGCTTAAAATATAAAAATCACTAGAATAGAAACTGGTGGCATTTGTACCCTCACTTTGCCATGCCTAGGCTGATTCTGTTTTGAGGCAGGTTACCAAAAATCCTTGAGCGTTGTGGGTATTCTGCAACCTGCAGGTCTTTGTTTTGGCTGCATAATGCTCTCTACAGTGGCTTCTGGGGGGGGGGGGGGGGAGGATCAATAGCTGCCAGCAATGAATCTCCTTCTACTGCTCCTGATGTCTGACCTCTGACTGCCAGTGAAAGGTTCTCTGCTGCCACTGGAGAGACCTCCACTGCTGTTGAAATGTCCTCTGCTTTTGGTGTAAGGTCCTCTGTTGCCAGTGAAGTGTCCTCTGCTGCCAGTGATGTGTCATACTCTGCTGGTGGTATCTCTTTTGCTGCTGGTGAAGTGTCCTCTGCTTCCAATGCAGAATCCTCTGCTGCCGGTTTAATGTCTTCTGCTGGAGGTGCCTTGACCTTATCTGTAGCGGCATCTGGCCTCTGCTGTGGGTGATCTGACCTCTGCTGCAGGTGACCTGATCTCAACAGTGTGTGACCTGACCTCAGCTGCAACAGCACATGATCTCAAGACCCTTACAATTTCAGTTGCCATAGCTTTCCCCCTTTTTATTCCAGTGGAGACCATGCTTGTGAACTGGCCTCTAATAGTACTGTCTGCATAAACAAAAGTTGCGTTCATAAATTCCCTGCATATATTTTCAAGAGTTTTGTCCATGTACTTTATTCCACGGATCACTCATTAGTTTTCCATGGGGCTATGCCTATGAGCTGCAGTAACAATAATGAAATTCATTTCCATTGTTTTTTTTCCAGAGCTTTCATAAGCATAGCCTCTGCATATTTGCACTTGTTTTTATAGACATCTTTTGCACCACCAGCTATTACTACCAGGTTTTACTAACTTCTCACAGCCTATCAGTACTTCTCTGAGGGAGGTTCTGGGCTTGGTGATACTCACAACATTGAAACCAGGTTCACCACTATTCATAATAGCCGCTATACCCCTTCCAAGTCTATCAGATAACATGCTAATCTCACACTTTTTTTTTATGTGTTTCCCTACTGCACTCATCGATGTTTCGACAGTCGAGGCATATTCACACAAGCCATTGCATCATCCAACAAGGCTGACAAAAGTGAATCAGAGGCAGATACATCTGAATCCAGGGCTTGGAATTTGTTGTTAGTCTTCAACATGAATTGTGTCTCACTATGCCATAACTGAGATAATCTTCTTGAACTCCAGTAGCTATCATTCTGTACAAAGTCTCATATCGTGCTTTCTCCACAATACAGATTTAATGCATTTTCATTTTCCTGAACATACCTTTTCACTGCTAAAAGTTCATGCTGAAGAGCACTGTTTATGGATACTTTATGCTTTTCAAAACATTTGGTGATGGCTGTTCCTCTTGGATTGCAGTAAGTGAAACCCCAACAATAAATTTCATTCAATGTATCTGTATTCACCATACACGCTAAGTGCATCCATAGAAGTGAAACAGGACATTGCCCTACACCTTTCATCACATTTTATGGCAAGAAATGCACTTTCCTGACTTTTACTAGAGTACTTTACTAATATGTCTATGTATATTTATCAACAACATCATATTTGGTTGTAAACATGGCAGTTCTTCTCACAACTTTATTTGTAAAACCCAAAATAAGATAGTGACTGGAAATAAAGAAGTTCTGCAAATAATATCAGTACCCAGAATAACCACCTCTGCCCGTAATAACGGCCTTGATATGCCTGGACATTCAGTCAAGCAGAGCTTGGATGGTGTGTACAGGCCTATGCAGCTTCAACATGATACCATAGTTCATCAAGAGTAGTGACTGGCGTATTGTGATGAGCCCGTTGCTTGGCCACCATTGACCAGAGGTTTTCAATTGGTGAGAGATCTGGAGAATGTGCTGGCCAGGGCAGCAGTCAAACATTTTCTGTATCCAGAAAGGCCTGTACAGGACCTGCAACATGCAGTCATGCGTTATCCTGCTGAAATGTAGGGTTTTGCAGGGATCGAATGAATGGTAGAGCCACGGGTCGTAGCACATCTGAAATGAAACATCCACTGTTCAAAGTGCCGTCAATGCGAACAATAGGTGATCGAGACATTTAGCCAATGGCACCCCATACCATCATGCCGGGCGATATGCCAGTATGGCGATGACGAATACACACTTCCAATGTGCGTTCACCGCGATGTCGCCAGACATGGATGTGACCATCATGATGCTGTAAACAAAACCTGGATTCACCCAAAAAAAAAATGATGTTTTGCCATTCGTACACCCAGGTTCGTCATTGCATACACCATCGCAGGCACTCCTGTCTGTGATGCAGCATCATAGTCCATGCTGCTGCAAACATTGTCGAACTGTTCGTGAAGATGGTTGTTGTCTTGCAAATGTCCCTATCTTTTGACTCAGGGATCGAGACGTGGCTGCACGATCCATTACAGCCATGCAGAAAAGATGCCTGTCATCTTGATGGCTAGTGATACAAGGCCATTGGGATCCAGCACAGCATTCCATATTACCCTCCTGAACCCACCAATTCCACATTCTGCTAACAGTGATAAGATCTCAACCAACGCGAGCAGCAGTGTTGCGATACGATAAATTGCAATTTCAGTAGGCTACAATCAGACATTTATCAAAGGCAGAAGCGTGATGGTATGCATTTCTCCTCCTTACATGAGGCATCACAACAACGTTTCACCAGGCAACGCCAGTCAACTGCTGTTTGTGTATGAGAAATCGATTGGAAACTTTCCTCATCTCAGCACGTTGTAGGTGTCGCCACCAGTGCCACCCTTGTGTGAATGCTCTGAAAAGCTAATCATTTACATATCCAGCACCTTCTTCCTGTCAGTTAAATTTCACGTTTATAGCACTTCATCTTCATGGTGTAGCAATTTTAATGGCCAGTAGTGTATAATACTCACTTCCTGATCATTTTTCAGGAGATTGTGAAAATATGTAAATATATTACAGTAAACTGGAACTGCTAATAGTTACATAATTAATACACTGTCAGAATGAAACATAGTTACATATTGATCTATAGAGTAGAAGGAGTTGCCTATTAAAAAGTCTTTCAAACTGTTTAAACTGTACTTTATCTGAAACCAAGTTTCTAATGGTTGCTGGAAATTTATTGAAAATGTATGTTCCTGAATAGGGGATCACTTTTTGGACCAAGGTAAATGATTTTAGAGCTTTATTTAAATTGTTCTTTTTCCTAGTATTAACACTGTGTATTGAGCTATTGGTAGGAAAAGAGACATACTATTTGAAACAAATTTCATTAACAAATAAATATGCTGACAAGCAGTGGTTAGAATACCCAGTTCCTTAAACAGGTTTCTACATTATGTTCTTGAATATGCACCACAATTGAGTCTTATTACATGCTTCTGCACTCCAAAACTTTTTATTGGTTTAACGAGTTAACCTGAAGTATGATCCTATATCACATAATAGAACAAAAACAAGAAAATATTCAACTTTTTTATATTTGTATCTCCTACATCTGACAGCTGTTACATTGTAAATACAGACTTGTTTAGGTGTTTCAACAATGTTGAGGTATTCCCTTCCCAACGGAGTTTATTATTGAGTTGTAATCCCAGAAATTTAACACTGTGAACCTCTCTGATATCATGTCTTCATACGTTATACACATGCTGGAAGGAAGTCTCTTACAGGTTCTGAACTGCCTATCATAGGTTTTTTCAAAGTTTAATAACAGTGAATCATCTTTAAACTACACACATCAAAAAAAAAAAAATTGCATCATCTCGGATTTGAGAGTTCCAGAACCTGTACGAAAATTGGAATAGAGATCAGCATAAACATCACTTCCACCCTTTTTATTGCTCGAGAAAACCACACATCGCATGTTGCACCACCATACAGTGAGACCTTCAGAGGTGGTGGTCCTGATTGCTGTACACACCAGTACCTCTAATACCCAGTGGCATGTCCTCTTGCATTGGTGCATGCCTGTATTTGTCGGGGCATACTATCCAGAAGTTCATTGAGGCACTGTTGGTCCATACTGTCCCACTCCCCAACGGCAATTTAGCGTAGATGCCTCAGAGTGGTTGGTGGGTCACATCGCCAATAAACAGCCCTTTTCAATCTACCCCAGACATGTTCAATAGGGTTCATGTCTGGAGAACATGCTGCCCCTCTAGTCGAGCAATGATGTTATCCTGAAGGAAGTCATTCACATGATATGAATGACGGGCGCACAAACTGTCGTCCATGAAGACAAATGCCTCGCCAATATGCTGCTGATATGGTTGCACTATCAACTGGAGGATGGCATTCACGTATCATACAGCTGTTACGGTGCCTTCCATGACCACCAGCAGCGTACATCAGCCCCACATAATGCCACCCCAAAAAAGCAGGCATTCTCCACCTTGCTGCACTCATTGGACACTGTGTCAAAGGCGTTCAGCATGACCAGGTCGCCTCCAAACACATCTCCGATGATTGTGTGGTTGAAGGCATATGCGACACTCATTGCTGAAGAGAGTGTGATGCCAATCATGAGCGGTCCATTAGGCATTTTGGTGGGCCCATCTATACCACGCTGCAATGTTGTTGTGGTTGCATTATGGGCCTCGCCATGGACATCGGGAGTGAAGTTGGGCATCATGCAGCCTATTGCGCACAGTTTGAGTCATAACACTATGTCTTGTGGCTGCACGAAAAGCATTATTCAACATGGTGGCATTGCTGTCAGTGTTCCTCTGATCGATAATCCCTATGTAGTGGTCATCCACTGCAGCAGTAGCCCATGGGTGGCCTGAGCGAGGCGTGTCATAAAGAGATCCTGTCTCTCTGTATCTCCACCATGTCCGAACTACATGGCTTTTGTTCACTCCGAGAAGCCTGGACAATTCCTTTGTTGAGAGCCCTTCCTGGCTCAAAGTAACAATGCAGACATGATCGAACTGCCGTATTGACCATCTAGGAATGGTTGAACTACAGACAACACGAGCCATGTACCTCCTTCCTGGTGGAATGACTGGAACTGATTGGCTGTCAGACCCCCTCCGTCTAATAGGCCTTGTGCATGTATGGTTGTTTATATCTTTGGGTGGGTTTAGTGACATCTCTGAACAGTCAAAGGGACTGTGACCATGATACAATATCCACAGTCAACGTCTGTCTTCAGGAGTTCTGGGAACCAGGGTGAGCAAATTTTTTTTGAGGTGTGCATTTATTAAAGTCAGTGAAATTTTGATTAACAGCCATTTCTAAATTTGTGCTTGACTTGCTATTTATTACAATCTTTGTATCATATGCAAACAAAACAAACTTATCATCTTGCAATGTAACAGATGAGAGGTCATTAGTGTCCATAAGAAAAAGCAATGGAGCCAAAATGGAACCTTGAGGAACACCACATGTAATTAATTCCCAATTAAATGAAGACTGATTGTGTACTCCACAGTTTCTTTGTAATGATGCCTTTTGTTTCCTGTTACTTAGGTAAGACTGAAATCATTTTGCAGCACTACAAGTGACAACATAATATACTAATATACTTCAAAGAATGCTGTGATTCGTGCAGTCAAAGGCTTTTGACAGGTCATGGAAAATGCCAGGAGCCTCTAATTTGTTTATAATGAATTTAAGTATATTCTCACTGTACAGTCAAAGGCTTTTGATGGGTCACAGAAAATGCCAGTAGCCTCTAATTTGTTATCTAATGAATTAAGTACACTCTCACTGTATGTGTAAATAGCCTTTTCTGTATCTGAACTGTTAAGGAACCAAAACTGTGAATTGGACAACATGTTATTTACAATCATATGCTTAAGAAGACCTTTGAACACAACCTTTTCAAATATTTTTGAGAAAGCTGTCAAATGTGAAACTGATCAATAGTTTGATGGTATCTCTTTACCCCCTTTTTGTAAAGGGGCTTAACTTTTGTATATTTTAACCAATCTGGAAATGTTTTGCTGAGAAGAGATTGATTATATAAATAACTTAAGACAGAACTCAACTCACATGAACACTCTTTGATTAACTTCATTGATATGTTATCATAACCATTAGAATACATTGATTTTGAGGATTTTGTGACAGGTGCTACTTCTTTGTGAGAAATGTGTATCATTTTCATTTTACTGATGTTATTTGTAGATACTGGTCTTAAATATTCCATTGCACTGCTTACTGAACCTGATAACCCCTAGCTGTGAGAAACAGAACAAAGTACTTGTGTAAGAGGTTTGCAACACTACATGCACTTGTTACCAATGTCTCATTTATTTTTAGAGCTATCTGTTCTTCTTCCTTTCTGATCACACTTGTCTCTGTCTTCACTATATCCCATATAGTTTTTATTTTGTTGCATGATGTAATTGTCTTTTTCTCATAATAAAACTTCTTAGCTTTCTCAATTACCTGCTTTAATATTGTGTAGTATTTTTTGTAATGTATTACACTGCTTACATCAGAGCTGTTCCTAGATAGCAGATACAGTTTCCTTTTTGTCCCACATGATACCTTTATTCCTTGGTAATCCGTATTTTATTTTTAGCTTTCTATTTGATTTGTGTTGCCTTTAGAGGAAAACAATTTTCAAATGAGGAAGTGACTTTATTAATGAATTCTCTGTTTCTTTGATTTGAGTCAAAAGTATTGTAAACATCTATGCAGTTCATGTCTTTCAGCAGTCTCCTGAAATTCTCAATTTTTGACTGATTTATAGTTCTGCTATCCTGTCAAATTTCAACATTTAACATAAGATGTTGCATGTCAGATCAGATGGCCCATTTACTTTTGGTTCTGTGATATAACTTTTTTCCTTATATTTGTCTACAAAGGTATTACCAATATCAGTCTCATATCATTTACATACCCTAGTTGCAAGGTTCATAGAAGGAATGAAATTGAATCACAGTGTTACTGATTACAATAAGTGTTCACTGACAGAGCTTTTCATTAAATCCACATTAAAATCAGCAGTAACCAC
Organism: Schistocerca serialis cubense; assembly: GCF_023864345.2. Classification (NCBI taxonomy): domain Eukaryota; kingdom Metazoa; phylum Arthropoda; class Insecta; order Orthoptera; family Acrididae; genus Schistocerca; species Schistocerca serialis. The sequence continues at coordinate 314,323,877 of NC_064640.1, read as the reverse complement.
TATTTCATTGTTTTTTTATTGTGGGATGGGACAAGAGAGCTTTCAGATTTTTTTTTTTTTTTAATGACGAGGTTAAAGTTTCCTAAAGGTGCTCTGTGTCTACTTACTATTATAAAGGGCTTATTATGAAATACTGGTGCTGCTTTTCTTACACAAGTTCCTAAGTGCTATTGTGATCAAAATTTATTAACATCAGTGTTCTTGAAATTAAAACAGTCTCTGAAAAATGTAACAACTCCTCTCTACAGAAGTAAAAGGTTAACATAAATTCTGTGACATTTAACATATATATGTACCAGTGGTCACACAATGTTCAGACAGACAGATTATATCAACTGGTTTGGTCAACTCTAATTCTTGGACAAAAATCAGCAACTCAGTAAGCTTAAACCCAGTCCTCAGATGTTCCGATGCAATAAGGGTAACTGATTTTGTACACTGGCTGAATTACAACTGGATGAACCTAATTTTTCTGTCAGTATCTGAGTGTTTTGAGTTTCAATCAGGGGCTGTTTGCATGAATTGTTTATCTTTCTTAGATTTAGCACATTGCACTTTCCTTGATATTAATCATTCATTTTTTTTCCCTGTGTTCTGTTATAGGGCTTCTCAGTACTAGTATGTTACATTATATCAAGTGAATGTCCACTACATACAAAATTACTTCATAAGCTGAAGTTAGTGAAAACAACAGATGTGGATTTCAGCTCTGATTCATTAAACAGCCCTCTTCGCTGTAAGTATGACCCTTACTAATTAAATTATGGTGCTTTGTAGAGTAAGTAAAAAAAGGAAGAGCTACTGTGCTTCTTTCTTATGCATAAGAATAAGCAAACAACAAATTTTGTTTTTTGATTGCATTTTCTTTAAATGTACATATTGATGTATGTCACTAAAATATACAGTCTCATTTTATAATGTGATTTTGCTTTTTTAAGCTTTAACAGACTGGAGAACTAAGGCACCATTAGTGCTACTGGTGAAAGAGTATCTCAAAACTGACATTATATACAAGCCTACAGTTTAGAAGAAGAATTATGCATAAATATTTCCAGTATGAATATCTGTTTTAATAGTGTGTGACTTCATACAATAGCTCTAGATACAGAAACATGGATTCTGAATGGCTGATATCTGATGTTAGAGCGTTGTGGAGTCAGGAGACCCATTCCCCTCAAGACCATGTGCCTTGTAAGGTTGAGATCACATAACAGATAGGACAAGGGCAGAGCCCTCATTTCCATGAAATGTCCATAAAATCATTATAATGCTATTAAGGGCTAGTAGGGTTGTGCATTTTCTTCCTGAGTGTAGAAGTCCCCATCAGAATGCTGTACATTAACTTACAAGTGTACACTCTATCATTAGATTTTTGAGACAGTAATGAATATACCAGATAACATATTTTATCCCTTATAAAAATTCACCATATGAGGGTACCAATGCTGAACTGCACACTGTTTTTTATGCACTGTGCCCAATAATCATTCATCAATCCTTCTTTCTCCATACTTCTAGCATCCACACATTGTGTTACTGTACCCATCCTAAGTTCCATGCTCTATTGCAAAATTAATGAAGTATGTTGTGGGGCGGCAGGTGGAAAATTAAGTTATTATTTTATATTTCTATTGTCATTCTCGACACAGGCTCTCTAACTACAATGTTGGCAACCAGGAAGTGATTAGCAAAAATGTGATGCCTGTAATTAGAGTTCACTGTGCCCACTCTGATGGAGAATTGGAGTTATTATGATTATATAAGTTCATTACTCTGAGGATTTAGGATGATGTCTGAGATTCATAGAAAATGCAGTTTACTATAACAATTTTCACTATATTCTGAAAATGATAAAGTGTAAAATTCCAGGCAATGATTACCCATATCAGCTATTGTACTATCAGAGCTGTTCAGAGTCTATTGCACAGATCCTATTATCCCTAGATAATGAAACTGTTCAATAATTGTTATCGATGTAAATGTTAAAAGTGAATGCTCGCCAAAATTTGATGATAATACTCATCAAACTCCATGCTAGTAATGGTAGAAAGTCTGTCCTGCGGCGACAAGTGAAAATACGACATACATAAACTGAGACTAAATCACTGGAGTCATTCCATAATTAACACTTTACCCCAATGCGAACTCATTGTTAAGTGCGTATCGAATTACGTAATACGGCATGCAAGGCTGTTCCTAGCAACTGCCCAAATGTGACATGGCTTCCGACAAGGAGTGTGCACTGATACAAATCTAGAAGAGAACTGGGGCGTTTCTCTAGCTTGCATGCTCTTATTTATACACCCGCGGTGCGGACCGCTGAAGGAGCAGCCGACAACATTTGCCTTACCAACCAGCTGCTCGGGCTAGTAAAACACCACTTCAAGTTACTAAATAATTAATTGCTTCATTCGCTGAAGGCCAATGAAGCTCTTGATTTAATTGTGCAATCAGCACACAGATAAGTATCTATAATAAAATTCTGATGGGGCTACACTGAATACTTTTGGCGAGAGAATTATTTTAGTTGTACTGCACACAATAGATGAGCTCTGAATGTGCCCTTTGGAGAGACGCTACAGCTATAGTTTTACAGCTACCTTTTTGAAACTTCTCACAACTTTTTTATTATAGCGTATCTCCATTCTACCTAAATCTAAACCTCCTAGCTTTATCTAATCACTTACTTAATCTATCTTGCTTCTGTACTCTTAGGACACAAAAACAGAAAATAATGAATTTCAACCAAAATATTACTTTGTGAGATCCAGCATGCTGTTTCCATTAAGTTACAATGAAAAAGGAATCCGAATATAAATTTTGAAGTTTCTAGCTCCTTCCTGTTGCGCCGATGATTTTTACGTAAAACGTCCATATTTCAAAAACTGTAGAAGTTATTAAACTGAAACTTAACGCATTATTATTTTAGCATCACTCCTGACATGCTATTAACTTTTCAGGTTATTTACTTTACTTTTAAAGTATTGTGCAACATTTGTGATGTCATAGCTAGTTACAGCAGACTGGGCTGGCACACAATGGAAAGCATATGAATTTTATATGACGTGAGTAGGGTGCTTCCGTGCAATGTTACTCATAGGAAGTGTAGCTTGTATCACTGCATTCGCTGATGATATACTGACAAATATTTATCTCTTCAAATAACAACAATGTAGGAAGACAGAGTCATACTTACAGTAAAGAAGACATGTCAAGCTGCAGACAGGCACAATTAAAAGACCCTTACATATAGCTTTCAGCCAAAGCCTTCATCAGTAAAAGAGATACATACACATAACATTAACATACACACACATACTAGCAAGCACACCTCATGTAAACATGACTACCAACTCTAGCATCTTGGGCTGGAATGCAACATCATGTGGGATGCAAGCAGCAATCTGGAAGGGGTGGGGAAGGGGAAGGGTGAGGAGTTACAGGTCGGGAGAGAGATGAATGCTTTCTGGTGGAGTGTGCAGGGACTAGATGGCCAATGGGAACGTCAGGTGGTTGTGGGGCAGGGAGGTAAGGAAAATGGAACTAAAAAGGAGAGGAGTGGGGAAAGGTGGGTGGATGCATTGACAGACAGCTGCAAATAAGCAGGGTGGGAGATGAGAATGGGGAGGGGATGATAGGATAGAGAGGGTGGAAACTGTTGGGTGGAGGGTGTGGGGACACTATGTTACTGTAGGTTGAGGCCAGGATAATTACAAACGTGGAGAATGTGTTGTAAGGATAACTCCCATCTCCACAGTTCAGAAGAGCTGATGTTGGTGGGAAGTATCTACATGGCTCAGGTAGTGAAGCAGCCATTGAAATCAAGTGTGCTATGTTCAGCTGCATTTTGTGCCCCAGAGCCCCAGACTGATCTAGATGGCTCTTGGCCACAGTTTGGTGGTGGCCATTCATCCTGATGGACAGCTGGTTGGTAGTCATACCAGTATAAAAGGCTGTGCAATGATTGTAGCAGAGATGGTAAATGACATGACTGCTTTCACAGGTGGCCTAGCTCCTGAGGGTGTAGAATAAACCTGTGACGGGACTGTAACAGGAAGTACTGGGTGGGTAGATTAGGCAAGTTTTGCATCTGGGCTTTCCACAGAGAAATGATCCTTGTGGCAAGGGGTTTGGACTGGGAAAGACGTAGGGATGGACTAGGATGTTGCGGACATTGGGTGGGGAATGGAACACCAATGATAGGTAATCAATTTGATTGTGGCTGAAATGAAGGACATTGTACCTGAAATAATTTCCAACACCCTCCCCCTTAAGTGGTGTTCCATCACCCACCCAACCTCCACAACATCCTAGTCCATCCCTTTGCCACCCCCAGCCCCAACCCATTGCTACAAGTATTATATCCCTGTGGAAGACCCAGGTGCAAAACCTGCCCAATCCACCCACTCAGCACTTTCTATTCCAATCCTGACACAGGTTTATCTAACCACATCAGGAGCTGGGCCACCTGTGAAAGCAGTCATGTCATGTAACTGCTCTCTTGCAATCGTTGCACAGATTTTCATATTGGTATGACTACTAACTAGCCGCCCACCAGGATGAATGGCCACTGCCAAACTGTGGGCTTGGCCATGTATACCACCCTGTGGCACAACATGCAGCTGAACATAGCGCACTTGATTTCAATGGCTCCTTCACTACGTGAGCCATTTGGATCCTTTCCTACACCACCACCTTTTCTGAACTGTGGAGATGGGAGTTATCCTTACAACACATTCTACACTTTTATAATCATCCTGGCCACAACCTACAGTAATGTACTGTCCCCACATATCCAACCAACAGTTTCCACCCTCTCTGTCATCCCCTCCCCATTCTCATCTCCCACCCTGTTTATTTTCAGCCCTCTGTCAATGCATCCACCCATCTCTCCCTGCTCTTCTCCTTTTTTGTTCCTTTTTCCTCACCTCTCTGCCCCACAGCCTCCTGACACTGTGCCTGTTGGCTGTCTAGTCCCTGCACACTCCACCAGACAGCATTCATCTCTCTCCCCACCTGTAGCTTCTCTCCCTTCTCCTTCCCCACCCCTTCCAGATTGCTTTTCCTATATTGTTGATATTCCTACCTGGATTTTTAATTGTCTGATTTTTGCCTCGTCAAATATACCTTCATGATGAAGTTGAAGTGAGTGGTTCACACTTGGATGATAGGGATCCAACGCCATCATGTATTTCTCTCACATTGCGTGACACATCAGGGAGTGCTGGTTGCTACACACAAGTGTATTGTATGATACAAATTTCACTTCATCAGATGTGCCTACAAAAATTATATTGTAAATGAAGGAAAGTTACATCCAAGTTTCTCAGTAAAGCTTTTTATGCATGGATAAAAAAAATTAAAAACCATTTTTTTTAGATTCTACTATACACTCTTCCTCTTTCAATTCCAAGGAAACTACTTGATAAACAAAATTGATTTTTTTTCACATCAGAAGTTGATAATGAGCTGGTTTTCTTTTAGCTGTTGCCCATAATTATTATGGTACCTTGCAAATAAATGAACCACTGGACATATTTTGAAAAATTATCAGTGAAGAATGTGGTCACTGGCCAGTATAAGTTTGGTGAATTTTAAGTCATACGTTGCCACATATGGAATATCAATTACATATCACAATTGTTTTTAATGGTGGAAGGAAAGGGATATCTCATTCCATTCTCAATTAAAAAAATATGATATGTATTGCAAACTGTCCTTGACAATATTGGCAGTTACGCACCACATGTGAGGGTATTGCTGACTGCTGCACAGGGCATGGAGCTGTCTCATGTTTCTTTTTTTTTGTGTACTGTTGATAGAAGCCAAAGTTGGAAATTAAAAACTTACTGAAATGAAAAGACACTGGAACTCAACAGCTGATGATCCTGACTAGATGTTTCTTCAACCTCTGCTTCTAAAGTTTCAGGAAACTTTGCAAACAGTCATAGAAGAGAGCTGAAAGATAAATTTCTCTTACTTCTGAATGAGCAGCTGGATGAAGGTGAGAAGAATATGTCATGATTTTCCTTATCATAATAGGATTTTTCCATTCCTTCACACAAAATGTTTACCCCTATGAAGAGTTAACTGTCCTCTGCAGCACCACTGATAGTGACTGATCTCACTTCAAATTTAGGATGTTTTCTCTGAATACTCCTCAAGCTGAACACATACCAATTTGCAAAACTGAGCAGATGTAGAAACCCTGTCCTACCTTTACTAATTTGTAACCATTATTCATGTATGTATATACCACATTGAATAAAGTGCCATACTAGGTGGTCTTACAAAAAATACACTTTTCATGGTGGCATTTTTAACGTCATTCACACACATTCACCAGTTTACCTTACTCTAATCAGCAGTGCCTCACCAGGAGAAATAACAGGTAAAATGCCTGTGTCCTTCTGATACTGGTTGCTCCAGAAAGTTGAAATTGTCTGGACTCATTTTGGGGAATTTGTGTTCATGTTGAGAGACCTCATGAAAAATCACAGCCAAACTGCTTGATATTTATAGCATTATATAGATTCACCCAGTACTTCCTTTTCTTTTTCAGTTTTTTGAGCTTTAAATAATAAGCCACAAATGTGCACTTCAGTAGCATTCATGATTACAACTGAAACTGAAACAGAAACATGATTTGTGCTGGTTTGTTTCTTTTTGTATCATGACTCACATTGCATATTGCATAGAATCTTGCATTGTCCTAGTGAGAACACAAGTGTTGCACCAACAAGCATTGCATTGTGCTACCATTATTGCAATGTGTTGTATAGCATATCACATCACCTCAGTGAGAACCGTGCCTGACATACTAGTAGAGCAAAAATGTATGACACATTAATATACCAATGCTCTTCCCATACATCCCAAGTGAAATGGTTCTGAAGGATGAGAAAAAAAATTTTTTTTTAATGTCTTTTCATTAGCAGACTAATAAAAAAAAGTTACCACAAACATTTAAATGTATACATATAACAATATGCAAGACAATTCCTAGGCTGTTGTAAGTCATATACTACAAATTATTCACATTATCTGATATTGTTAGTAACATTTATTAACAAATTCTCCTAAGATATCGTTTCAGGGTGTGCATAAAGTTGCCCACCAATCCATTAACTTGCATTTCTCTACATTTAGAGCCAGCTGTCATTCATCACATCAACTAGATATTATGTCTAAGTCATACTCTTTCATCATACAGTCACTAATATTTGATGCTTTCATGTATAACACAACATCATCCCAGCAAACATCCATAGATTGCTGTCCCCTCTATCTGCCAGATCATCTACGTACATAGAAAAGAATAGTGATCTTATCACCCTTTCCTGGGACACTCCTACTGATGATACCCTTGTCTCTAATGAGCACTCACCTTTGATGACAACATACTAGGTTCTGTTACTTAAAAAGTCTTCAAGCCACTCACATGCCTGGGAATCTATTTCACATGCTTTTACATTCATTAACACTCTGCAGTGAGATATCATGTCAAATGGATTTCAGAAATCTAGAAATATGAAATCTGCTGTTGCCCTTTATCCATAGTTTGCAGTGTATCATGTAAGAAAAGGGCAAGCTGAGTTTCACACGTGTGATGCTTTCTAAAACCTTGCTGAATTAGGGACATAAGTTTTTCAGAATCTAGGAAATTTATTATATTCAAACTCAGACTACATTCAAGAATTTTGTCATTCACCATTTGCAGCAAACCCCACCAGACATAGATAAATTAGGCTTACCAATAGTATGACATCATCCATCAATATGTCCCATGGGATTACAAGAACAAAACACTGTTGATGTGATTCCAATTCATGTCTTTGAGCAGTTCCTAAAATACTCAGCTTTTGGCTTATTAATTATCCTCTCAAACAAACTATAAGTCATATGAAATGATGATATTAGACATTAGGTATACGTTTAAGTCAGAGGTGTTTCTGACAATCAGTTTTGTGATATGATATTGTCAATTGATCAATCTATAAAGCCATTACCAATGGTATTTTGTGAGCAAACAGTATATTTGATCATTTACAGTAAGAAATCAATTGATTGATACTGAAAACATTATTACAAAAAGAAAAAAATTAGCAGTCCAGAAACCACCATTTCTTAATTTTTCACTTTTGAATAGGTCAGTAGAGTTTTTAGTTGATTTATGAATAGGTTAAGAATTACTGCAAGTTATAAGGGACTTTTTATGAAATTTTTTTTCTGTTGCTCATACTTCCAGATGCTGCTCTGACCAAACTGTTTTAATACTGATGTTATTAAATATATGGCAATTCCTGATGAATCAGCTAAGCTTGGCATAATGTCATATTTATTGTCTGTATATCTATTAATACACAACAATACCTAACACATTATTATTTGTTTCCTTGTGCACTCAATCTTTAAGAGTTCATTTACTGAAGACAGTGTGATGCCATGTGTTGTGACCTTCAGTCCTAAGACTGGTATATCAATTATTTGTAGATAGAAATACTCCTCCTTTAGAGATTTCTTATGGAAGCTATAAACTGTCAGTTTATGTTAACTGGTTAATCCACATTACTCACTTTGATCAATTCATGAGAATCAAGTTCAGGGAGCAAAATTGTACATTGATTGCTATACTTCAGAAATCTTTCAAGAATTTGTAACATTCCCTCTTCTTAGCAATTTGCTACATTTTGATAGAATTTCTCATTTGATGATGCCTGAGAGAATCTTCAGCATCAATATATTCCTTACCAACAATGTATCATTTGTGGTATATTTTCCAAATTTACAGTTTCCTTATAACATTTTTAATAAAATCTGCTATTACAGCTTTTCTTCATTAACTCAATTCAAATTGATACAACAAATGATTATGATGTTAAATCCATTATGATTATGATGTTAACTCCATTCATGATGTTAACTCCATTCAAACATTTAAGATTGTGTTCTCATATTTGACATCTCATTATCAGATTGGGACAATCAACAATCAAGGTTTGAGCCATGATTTACATTCAGGTTTTGGTTGGTGTTATTAAATATGTTGTATCTGGAGTGCACTAATACATACTTCAACTTGATGTTTTCAGTTTTCATGAAGCAAGAAGCTGATTTAGAAAGCACTGCAGCACCCCACCATCGAGTATCTGAACACCAAGATGGATCATGTGAAAGGTCTGGAGAAGATGATGGTCTGCTGGTGCTGGAAGAAAGGCAACACAGACCAGTTACTACTGAAGGAGATCCTAGCACTGTGGAGACCTACATGACAGATGAAGATATTGACTTGGAAGGGTACAGCAGCAGTCCTCGCAGATACACCCAGTGCAGATTTGTGTCATCCCCTCAACAGGAAACTGCAGTTTGTTACATAAACAAAACCTCTTCAACCACAGAAGCGAACATTCATGCTGAGGTTGATACAACTGTACATGAAACTGAAGCCATACCTGATAACAATGCTATTTCAGAGGACAGAGAACAAGAAAAACCATACAGTGATCACAGTGCAGAGCATTCAGAAAATGTTATGGATAGAATATCACATGATCTGGATTACTTATTGAACAGGTGGCCCCCAGACCACCGTGTGAGTAGGTTTTCAATCAGCAGTACAATTCAGGAAGAGGATGAAGAAGATGAAGATTTGCAGGTCTAACAAAATGCTCATTATTTTGTAAAACAACCATTTAGATATCCTCATGATCAGTATTATTGAACAGATAAAGAAAACTTGGTAAAATCAGTTTCATATTATACTAATGCAGTAAATTCATAAATAAATCACTCTCTCTCCTATTTCAGTAATTAAACATGTCATGGAGATTGAACTGATAAACAAGCTGTCCTGAACATTTGAAGGGTGAAATTTTATAATGCACTAACATTTAGATGGTGCTAAGATGTTATAAATTTTTAACTGAAATTTTGTACCTGATATAATTTTTTGTGAACAGAGAAATTATTCTCTGTTAATAGAAATTTTCTGAAAGTCTTCAGGAAGTTCATTCACTTAATTTTATAAGTGGTCTTAGCTTAAAAATTATTGGAAAATATGAATAAAAACAGAATTTAAATTTTAATGTGAAAACTATATTTGTACTTTAAAATATGGAGTATATATAAATGACATTATTTTTCTTCATAGTTTTTAAGCTAAGTAACAGCATTAAGGATAGTTTGACACTGCCAGCAAATGCTCTAATCAGTTAAATGGTTAAAGTTTCTAATACATTTTTACGAATTGTACCAATATTAAAAAGCACTTAAAGATTGATTATAAAATATAAAATTAAATCTTATGTTTTGTCATCATCTCAGGGTTCACATAATACGTAATCTTAAGTACTATCATGTAAGAGAGATTGGTAAAATTTATTTTGTCTTCTGAAAAAGTTTCCCCACACGTTGTGTGGATTTCAAGTTGTAAAGTCTGACTCCTCAAATCATATACACTTCAGCATGGTCTCAGTTTTTAGTTAACATGCATCAGAGTGATGGAAGTGATTATTCTTCATACAAAGATTACATTTGTACCACAGTAATTTCTGTGCTTTGCGTATGAACTCCTTTGGAGAAATCATGTATCTTTTTTCTAAATATATGAAATCAGGCTTACTATAGAAAAATGCTTGAAGTCTGTAAGATGGTATCATCGGAAAGTGATTATAGTCTAGTCAAATTTTTCTTTTGAACAGTTATGTTTAGTTATCAGACCTCTTTTTTTACTTAACGGTCAGAAATATTTATTAATATAATAAATTTTTTATTATGATTACAAGCAAGCAACACTCCACAGCAAAATACCTTAGCACAGTATTCATATGGGTTTATAATGTTCATTGTGTCAAAAGAAACTTATCAGATTTCATGACTGTTAAAATTGTAGTTAGGATTACGGAATGCTCTGTTAAATAATTCACATCATGATTCCACTTTAAAAATACAATCTACCTTATCTCATTGATTTGCTACAATTCAAACAGTAATGATTCTACATTAACTGCTTATTTTCCCTTTACCTCTGATTGTCATTCTACAGTCACATCTCTATTCTAACATTTTTCATGTATTTATTCAATTAAATCATGATGAAATTTTCTTCCTGCTAACTTTATCTTCAGAACATCTAGCTCTTTTAGACTGACTTCTTTAATGTTTCTGAGATATTACATTGCTATTATTAATCATTCTACCTAGTCACAAGAATAACATACCCATGCACAGTTCAGGCTGCCTACAAAAATAATACAGTAATTGCCAATGCTATAACCTATATTTGTTAAATCCGGTTGAAATTTTATTATTTGTGAAAAATGATATCAATACTCTAAATAGAAATCACATACACATTTAAGTAAGTATGCAAGAAAAGTTTTAACAGGTGAAAACTCAGAGTAATAAATGTATGTACAGTAAAAGATGTTGGTAGAGATAGGAATAAATAATTTGTTTTTCAGGAGTGCTAACAGCTCTTACATCAGGTATTAATTCTACATTTTCTATGTACTAAGTAAGAATCTTATTGCAAAAAGAGTGTTGTGACATGGGCTAAAGTGACATGGACGAAGGTAGTTAAATTTGGATCTATCAACTAAAAACAGAAAAAATCGTGGAAAAGTATAAGTAATGTAAAATAATTAAATACTCATTCAGGGTTCTTGCAGTGTGCAGGATTATTACAGTTTAACTGTAAATAGTGTGTACCCAATTAAATGCAAAATACAAGTACAGTTTCTGCAAATAATGTACCCATCACCTGTGCTAGTGATTTGGTGGAAAGGTTTTATTTTGGGGGGTGGGGAGGGAGTGGGGGAGGAGGTAATGTGTTCTAGTTTCATGGTGAATAACAAAGTAGACTCCATGACAGAGGGCTCTGGGTACACTTGCTACTAGTCAATTTTCTGAATGTCTTCAAACTGATGCTAAATGACCTGGCTTCCTTCAGACTGGTACTGAATTGATACAGCCATTTATTTGGCATAGCAGAATGTAACTTCTGTTTCCTACAATTCTTTTTTTCCTCCTATGGGGAATCAGCTGCCTTACCCTTTCTCTTCTTGAGTACCAGTATGTGTGTGGTAGCTATCACTTCTAACTGGTGCTGAACTTGAGGTGTATGTTACAAAGCAAATGGATAGCTCCATATCTCACGTGAAAAGATGTTTTCTTCCCATGTGAAAAGACAGTGATGAACATGCTGAAGAAATATCAGTCACAGAGTAGAACTTTAAATGTGGATAAGCAAACTATCAATCAATGAATCAATCATTAAAACAATAATTTCATGGTGACAAGGATTAATATCCCTGTAAGTTATTAAACAATATTTAATTCAAACACAATTACAAAACCATGATATTGTGATAGAGGAATACATGCTATGAAACTACCATTGTGGAAGTTATAAAGTTTCATAAGATTGTTGACAATAAATTTCTCAAAGACATTGTCCAGAATGTTTCAGAATACATGAAACGTTTACTGTCAATTTAAACAATGTAAGTACATGCATTCCATATAGTTTAAGTGTTTATACAATTGCAGAAGAAAGTAACTAGTTCACCTTAAATGTGAGAAAATATAGGCTACTTAAAATGCAATGTATTACGTTCTGTTAATGGTGGAGCTATTATTTTTACCCAGCATACTTACAACCCATAACCTTTTGTGCTCATATTGTTAATTAGTTTATTTAACCCTGCTGTTCTGTTCGGGTCTATATGACCCGAAACGAATATGAACGTTATTTTACATTATGTAAATACCAATATATATTTATGAAACTTTGTGACTTTGTCTGAAAATGGATGAGCAGCATGTGTTTTAAAAGGTTTTAAAAAAGTTTAAGAAGTTTGGGCTTCAACTGTAATAGTTGCATATGTAATGTTCGGGTCATAATGACCCGACACAAATATGTTTAGTGTAACTCGTATTTATTTCTAAAATCTGGAAATGGCGAAAATTATTTTTGTTGTGTTGTGTGGGAATAGTGACTGCATCATTCCAACTTACTCTCAACAATCACCTAAAGCTCCATGCGTTCACAACAATGGGCTTGTTTGTTGCTTTCCCCAGGAAATAATAATTGGCAGTTCTCAATAATTGGAATGCTTTGTTTCTGCCCAGTTTGACTTGTGACACCATGGCGATGAGACCATTGAATGATCGTGAGTTGGAAGAAATAGTAAATGCCTCACCAGATGAAGGATCACTTTCTGAGTTTGAAGATCACATCAGCAATGCATCTGAAAGCGAGTGTTCCGATGACAGTTACGACAGTCCACAGCCCATACAAAATAGTGTAGAGACTTTTCTTTCTAAAAATGGGAATATAGAATGGCAGTTGCATCCACCAGCACAACATGGTCGCCTACCAGCTTCGAACATCATCAAGAGTACCCCAGGAGTTACCAGGTATGCAGTCAGCAGAATATCTGATGTAAAATGTTCATTTGAAGCAGTATTTCACACAGCGCTTCAAAATGAAATAATAGAGATGACAAATATTGAAGGGCAGCGAGTTTATGGTGAACAGTGGACAGATATTGATGGTTCTGTTTTCCATGCATACTTAGGACTCTTACTCCTAGCGGGTGTATATCGATCTCATGGGGAGTCTACAAAAAGTTTGTGGGATAAAGATACTGGGCGAAACATATTTCGAGCAACCATGTCTCATGAAACATTCTGTAAGATATCACGTGTCCTGCGATTTGACAAGAAATCTACTAGAGAGGAAAGACGACGTACTGACAAACTTGCCGCAATTCGTAGTATTTGGGAGAAGTGGGTAGAGGTCCTTCCTAAACTGTATAATCCAGGAGAAAATGTTACTGTTGACGAGCAGTTAGTAGCATTTAGAGGTCGCTGTCCATTCAAGCAGTATATCCCAAGTAAACCGGCAAAATATGGGATCAAAATATGGACCATGTGTGACAGCAAAACTTCATACGTACTGAAAGCCCAAATTTATACAGGAAAGGTGAGTGGAGCGGCACCAGAAAGAAATCAGGGAATGAGGGTGGTATCTGATCTCACTTCTGAGTTACGTGGTCAGAATATCACGTGTGACAACTTTTTTACGTCGTACAATTTGGGGCAGCTGCTTCTGAAAAGGAAATTGACTATGTTGGGAACTATACGGAAAAATAAGCCGGAGCTTCCACACAAAATGACCAACAAGGAGGTACACAGCTCTTCATTTTACTTCACAAATGACACTACTGTGGTTAATTATATTCCTAAGAGACACAAGAATGTTGTACTTATGAGCACTCTCCACCATGATGCGGAAATCAGTGACAGGGCTGATAAGAAGCCAAAAATGATTTTGGACTATAATTCAACCAAAGGTGCTGTAGACACGCTTGATCAGTTATTAGGTACATATACATGCAAACGAAAAAGTAATAGGTGGCCAATGATAGTTTTCTACAATATTCTTGATGTTTCTGCTTATAATGCATACGTTTTGTGGATTTCGGTTGACCCTAATTGGAATGCAAGCAAATTGACTAGAAGGAGAATATTCTTGGAGGAACTTGGAAAGTCACTGATAAAAGAACATATTGCATCAAGAACGCATTTCCCAAGAACAGAAGATTCTTTGAGAATGGTCACAAGCATCCAAAACCCGAATGATGTGGGTGGTGTGTCAGAATCGGTAACAACAAGAAAATCTACAAAACGTGCACGCTGTAAGTTCTGTCCATCAAGTAATGACAATAAAACAAACATGGTGTGTGGAAAATGTAGTAAACATATTTGCAAGAAACATGTAACCTACTTGTGTCCACAGTGCAAGCAGTAAGAAAAGAACTGTAGTATTTTATAAGATGATTGTATTGAAAATTCTGTTGTTTCAAATTTATGTGAATACTTGTGCCTAAACTACAATCAGTAAGAAGAGAGGATTCTAAAGTTGTAGTGCTTTCTATGTTGGAATGTAATAAAAAAACTGTAGTGTGTTCTGTACTGTAGTGTGCTCTAAGATGAATATCTGTAATGACAACTGTCTGTTGTTAGAAAATGTCAATACTTACGTCTAAACTGTCAACAATAAGAATAGAAGTATGGAAAAACTGTAGTGCTTTCTAAGTTGAATGCCTGTAATGGAAACTGTCTGTTGTTTCAAATTTATGTGCATATTTAAATGAAAAATATCCCTCAATAAAGTTGTATGCATTGTTATTATTATTATTATTACCATTATTATTATTATTATTATTATTATTATTATTACTAACAAGGTACTGGAATAGAACAACAATGTCGATAGCTAAAACTGTACCAAAATTTATGTTTCTAAAGCATTTTGATATGTCGGGTCATATTGACCCGAACAGTATATATGTCAAGTAAAAGTGAACAGAACAGCAGGGTTAAAGTATTGCAGAAGAAATGGTGTATGGAAAATCTACTGGTGGCTTCATTATGAAATTTCCTATATTATTCAAAAGTAAAGTATCATTATTTTTACAGTTCATTCAGTGAATGAGAAACGCTGCATGTTCCTTGCGCATAGGGAACAAATAACTTCAGGATATGACCAATGTTTGTAATAATTGGCACCTCAAGTTCAAAATTGCTCCTAAGGAGAAAAAAATTGTGGAACCCAAACTGAAAACAAGCAGACATTTAAACAGTGATCAAATCCTAGAGGAATAAAAGTTTCCATTATCCTAGAAATTGTTTCACTTATACATACATGTCCCTAATTTGTAACTTTTTAATTTATTTTTTACTTCTTTTTTTACATTTAAAGAAAAATGTTATTTCCACAGTTATTGTGAGGAACATGTATTTAGAATTCTTACACACTTTACATAAAATCTAGTAAAATTACATTTGGCATGAAACTGGATAGGGAAACAAAAGTCTGTTATTTCCTTTGCCTCTAATATTCATTTCACACAAACAGGAAGATAAAGATAGTTAAGCCAATAGTTTCCAACTTCTACTGGTTCAGAAATGACTGAGTTGGAAGTTATAAGTGAAAATCATTCTGATACCTCCAACACTGGAATACATGTACTGGTATTGTTGTTGCTAAGATTTTAGGGTCAGCAACTTTCAGAGGTGGTAGTATGGACCAAAAGAAGAAGAAAAGTTGACTGAACATAGGCTCTACAATGCATATCTTAGGAGCTACAAGCACTTGTTCTTCTTCGATAGTATGAAATACGTCTCTTCTACTGAAGAAGTGAATATAGCTTTTAAGACATGGATTTTATAGCCCATATTTTCTGTACATTTTTCTTGATTTGGTTAGTACTACTTCCTCCAAAAATATGGAAACAAAAGAGCTTGCAGTAGAAGTGATGTGTTCCACAGTATGAAAGATGAACAGGTGCTCGAAGCTTTTAAGATCTGCATTTTAGAGCCTATGTTATCTAGGCTTTTGTTCTTGTTTTGATCCATAGCACCACTTCTAGAAGCTGCATACACTAAAATCTTACAACAAATCGTGTCAGTATATGTATCTCACTGTTACTGGTGTCAGAAGGATTTTTTGCTTGTAACTTTCTACTCAGATGTTTCCAGGCCCCATAATTGAAATGAATATATTTACCCTTCCTCGGCATCCCTGAAAGTTGGTAACAACATCACAGACTCACCCTATATGTGTATTTATAAGCAGTATATCAGAATCATACAACCATAATAAATGTAACAATACGTAACAATATGTCTCACTGATGCTCCAACTTTTGTTCGTTTACTGCACATTCAGTGTTCAAACTACTATTTATTTTTATGTATTATCATATACACAAATTGCTAGCATTATCTTGATATTAAGGAAGTGTTGAGATGTTAGTGTTTCATTAAGGAAATGTTCTAATTCTGTAATGCTCTACAATAACTACAAACTTACATAAGATCCCCAGTAGGGAAATCAGACTTATTTCTCCTCTACTGACAGCATTCAATGCCAAATTCTAATGAAATGATTTATAAATGTAAAAAATGTACTTTAAATCCATTATGAATTACTTGTTACATGTCGGTGTATTACCACTGCAAAGTTTTATTAGCTTTTATTTTTTAAAAACAATAGCATTTCTAACATTTTCCTAAGATATAATACTGAAGCTCACATTCCCTCTTTGGCCGATGAAATACCTGAAAATTTGATTGTACAGACATTCTCTTTATAAAGATTGCTTTATTTACAAATAATTACAGATAGTTTTTAGATGTCTCTGTAGCTGTCTTTCTGAAGAATAATATCGTTTATTCATTTAAACATTCATATTAGTTTTTATGTATGCTCTCTTTCAGAGTATTGCTTCAGTTTTTATCTTTTTGTGATTCAAGTTTTGAATCCTAGTTTGTATTTAACATGCATTCATCATATCAAGAGAACTAGCAAATAATAATTATTTTTTGATGGCATTTATTTACTTGATCTTTGAATAACTGCTTACATGGAAACAACTATGTGAGTCACATTATTTACAAAAATATATTTCAATACTGAAAAAGAAATGGTTCACTTTTTAATTATACATAGTAGTTAAATTTAAGCTGTGAGATCTTTATAGTATTGATATCTTATTTAAGTTGATAAAGGAAAATGAGTGGCAATATAAAAGGAGTAATATTCTACTAGCTTTTATGTGCTTCTTCTTTCTTTCAGTATAAAATTATCAAATGACAATTAATGTTGCTAGAAAGAAGTAAAGTTGTGAGGGCAGCAGAGTCCAAAACATTTTTGGTATTGAGAAAAAGAAGATGTTTTACTTTTATGAGAGTATTAATTACACTTATTATTATGCTGTAACATGTCACGTGTTCATATTAAATGGGGCAGCACTGGACTGTGACATTATGAATTAACAAATTGCTTGTAACTTATTTAATTATGTTTTGTACACATCATGTTAAAAATATGAGCATAACCAAGTATAAAACTTATATATAATAAGGAGAATTTATATAAACATGTATTGGCAGAGAAATGGATATTGTAAACAACAAAAATTTCCACATGGCTACCTCATTGTGAAGTCTAATGTTGCAGTGCTATTATTTGACAAAACGCTAAAATTCACAGTCACCATGTATTTTGGATACTTAATTTTCTACAACATTTTAGCATTCTATATAAAACTAACAAAAAGTTGGTTTGAACGCCACAGAGCTTTATCAGAAATGTTCCCTTATGTAGCTCCATTTTGCAACCAATCTACGCACTCAAAAAATTACTTTTCCATGAGCCTTGGATCACTTGCACATGTAGTGGACTGACTTGTGAGAATGTTGAGTGAAGCTAAAACCTTACCTCTATTTATGTTACAGTCCGCATGTAGACTACTTTATAATAAATTAATTATTCATATGCGCAACAGCTCACTTTACAGCCGTAAATACACTGCTGCACATGTAACTAGTTTCAAAAGATTCGCACTGACCTATCATTCTTAACAAAATCTTGAATATTTTGCTTTTCCTCTTTTACTGATTGGTATTTTTCCAGTTGGAAGTAAATTAATCTCTTTCTCTCTCTTCATACATTGTGTGTGCGTGTATGTGTGTGTGTGTGTGTGTGTGTGTGTGTGTGTGTGTGTGTGTGTGTGTGTATGTGTGTTCGAATTCTTTGCTCCCTTATGATTAGTAATATAAAAGTTCAGTATATGCAGAGTGATTTCTTAATTTTACAGGTGGGTACAGAACAGCAATCTTCAACTTCCATATTATGTATCTGTTTATTATAATTATTAGCATCATCATCCATCTGTCTGCCATCAGTATGTTTAAATTTTATGCTTTATGAAATTAAAATTACATGTATATAAGATATAAAAATTATTATGCATTGTGACAAAATGGTGTGACTGATTATGTTACTGAAAGAATTTTAATAGTGACAAAACTGTAATGAAATTGAAACCACTTGTCTTTCATCTATGGTTCAGCATTCTAACATAGCATAGTGTTAATTTGTCAGTGTAAGAACAGAATTTGCATACAAAATGTAACACAAACATATAGGTTTACAGAAAAGAGGAGAGAATTTGTTAAAAAATATATAAAAAGCAGTAACATTATACAAATGCAAGAAACTTTTATAATGTTAACAAAATGTGTGTCTTTGTAATGTAGCGTATATTATGTATTTTTCATTACTGTCAATGAATAAATTTTAAAATTTTGAGATTTTTTGTATTGATACCTTCATTAATTTTCTGAAATCTCCACACATCTGCATTTTATAAATAAGGTTCGAAAAATACAAAAAATATATTACTCAATACAATATTCTACTGAGTATAGATACGACATTTTTATAAATATAATGCTAAGCATATTCAGGAGGATGTAGGGTGCAGTAGTTACTCTGAGATGAAGAGGCCTGGACAGGATAGAGTAGCACAGAGAGCTGCATAAAACCAGTCTTTAGACTGAAAACCACAACAACAACAACAACAATGTTTTTTGAGGAGGTAAACTGAAACAAAGACATCTTTGTATAAAGTACTGGCTGGAATAGTGGTATGTGGCAAACAGTGAAACTTTGATCAACTTTGATTATTCGTACTTTCTTGAATACTACATTAATAGACTGAAATGTCATTGAATGTTTCCCAAGTCATATCAGTTGCTAAAAGTCAAATCTGCTCCCTCACATACACACACACACACACACACACACACACACACACACACACACACACACACACACACACACACACACACACACGTGTCCTGATTGACTCCATGATGGCAGCCAGCACTGTGCCTCACTGGGGTGAGGGAAGGAAAGAACTGGATAGTGAAGGGGGTTGGTGAAGGGTGGCTGATGGCAGAAAGGGAGAGACAGCAGGCAGACAGGATACAAATGTGGCACCAGTGCGCTCATTTTCGCCACAGGCTGGGGAGTTGTGTGTAGCATCAACTGCAAAATTGTGGTCAAGAGCAGAATTGGCCACCCAGTGGTAGAATATGCTGCTGCACACAACAAACTCCAATTGTATGCCTATTTCACAACTCAGGCCATACGGGTCCTTCCACCATCACCAGCTTCTCTGGATTATGTAGACAGATATTGTACTTGCAACACAGCAGTGATCCTGTAATCCTCCTGGGCTCCATCTGTGCTAGCCCCTGACCCACACCCATCTACACCCTGCTCTATGACACTAACTTCACTCATCTTGAGCTCACACCCTCCTGTACACAACCTTCCATATGCTATCCCATGTTCCTATGTGCCTGATATCTAGCCAATGTGGCCATCAACCACCCTTCCAAGACACCCCTGCCCCACATTCACCTCATCTCTTACTTTGTCCACTGCCCTTACACTAGTTGAAATGCAGTGCCAGCATAATGTAATCAGCCATATCAATGTAGTTATAAAGGTGTGGTGTGAGCTCAACAGCCCTTTTTCATTTGCGTGAAGAATTAACTTGAAGAAAACTTTCTACAAAAAAGGTGACACATTTGCATAATTCTCATGAATCCTAAATGCAAAAATTCATTCCTTAGCAATATTTGGAGGGTGATAATACGAAATCAGTTGGCTTTTGCGTTGATACATTACTGTACTTTTGTGAGTCAATTAAGAAACGTTGAGTGCATTTTTTGTAGCTCAGTTAACATGATTATGCGCTAAAATCTTTTATTTCACATATACGCATTGAAATTATTCTGCAGTGAAGCATCTCAGTCACACCTTCTGTCAGTTTTTAATTCTAATGAATGAAGGGAGACATGTATTAATTTTAATCCTATTGTGTAATTGTTAACCTAATCTGGTAATTTTGCAAGCAAGGACTCCAATAGTGCTGAGAATAATTAATGTTCAGACACAGCACTTTACATGATAAGATCAGATATATTTCAGTCAATCTCTCCTTCTGCAATGTACATATTCATTACTGCAGTGTTTAATTAAATAAATCCCATAGAGATTAAAGGAGTGAATTGTTCAGCAACATAGCTACTGTCTCAAGAAATTTAGGAGTGAATACTTTCAAGACATCATTCAAATATATATATTGATACAAATTTATATTTGAAAGTTTTCACTCCAAAATTTCTTGAGACAGAAGCTACGTTGCTGAACAATTCACTCCCTTAATCTCTATGGGATTTATTTAATTAAACACATTTGTTGTTGTGTAGGGGAGAGTAGGGGAAATACACGCAGCTAAGGAAAAAACGATGTGAACAATTCGTTACGTCATTAAAACCTACGAAAATAGGTACATACCATACAGTGGACATTTCTCCACATATTCCAATCGTCTGTAAATAGTTATAAACAGTGCCTTAATTTTGAACGTTAAAATAAAAAAGTGCAAATGCGTGGTATTCCCCACCCCTGAGGGTAATCACACGCAAAGTACTGGGTAATAACACGTAAAACAAACAAACCATAAAAATGTAAAATAATTGCTATTTTTATTTGCTTATTAGTTACTACAAATATTAAACAGTATATTTAAGAACGAAATAATGTAATTCTACAAAAATCTCTAATAATTTTCGTTTTTTACATTTTTATTGATGTGAAGAGTTCATTTTCTCATACAGCAAAGATCGCACTTGTAACCTTTTGGAGTGTTCCAGCCACTACATTCTTCATGACTCCATCTGCAACAAGAAATACATCGGTACCATAGTTCTCCATCTTTCTCAAACTCTCCACAAACTAAACAGACATCTTCTGAAATCGCCGATGGATCAATATCATCCATTTCATCGTCAACACAAATGTTCTGCAAGTCCAGATTTAGGTCATCCTCGCTGCTACTTTCACTTTCTTGGTGGTGTTTCTTCTTATATAATGTCTGTTTCTTCTTTGAGACTTTTTTAAGCTGCAGATTTCTGCTCTTATCTGCTTTATCCTTAAGATTTCTTTTCTTGTTTCCTTCAGCTTTCTTTTTCATGGCTTCTTTTTGTTTCTTTATTCATAACTCTGTTAGTAGTTTATTCTTCTCTGGAGTTGCTGTAAGGATCACTGACTTTGCCTTAGGCTTTCCCTTGGCTTCTTTCGCCTTAGGAAGAACTTGTTTTTGTTTTGAAACAGGAGATATGTCAAATACACTAACGTGCTTGACACATGCACTTTTAGTTGATGTTGTTGTGACCTCTTCTAGGCCTACTAGAAGTGAAACATCTTCTGCTGAAGATCCAGGAATCTGTTTTTGACTCCTTTTGGGGATATGCGGCTCGTTTGTAGATGCAACCACTTCATTTTCATTTGTTCCATTCGGAACCTCTTCATCTTCAAGGATAACATCTCTGAAGATCTCACATTGTTGTAAGTCGTCATGCTGAAATTTGTTTGGATTGAAAGGGCAAATCCCACATGCCTTAAACCCTGACTGCCCTTTGTCCATGGTAGCGACGTTAATATATGCCTTATTAATAATTTCTGCTAACTCATATGGTGTAATTTTTTGGTACACCTGTGACTTCATATACATGTCACATTCACGATTGAAGGCTGATTTCAAAGAGGAAAAGAATGTAACATCTAGCGGTTGAAGCTTGTGAGAAGTTTGTGGAGGTATGGTTACCATGACAATATAATGTTTTTTTTTACAAAATTCAAAAATATCAAGTGAAATGTGGCTGCTGTGATTATCTAAAATCAGCAGCACAGGGTCATCAATAGCTGATTTTACATTGTTCTGAAAATGTTGGATTCATTCGAAAAATGATGACCCATTGGACCAGCCATTGACGGAACAACCATATATTGCTCCAACTGGTCCACCTTTACTTAAGAGATTTGACATCCTCTTCCTGGGGAAGATAAACATATTGGGGATGTAGGTACCAGCAGCACTGAAACAACATATCACAGTCACGTTTTTCCCCCTTTCCCAAGACGAGACCCCACCTATTTGTTTAACACCTTTAGGAGCCAAAACTCTGTCAGGCTTTTGTACAGTATTTGTGCCCGTTTCATCGACGTTGAACACTCGCCCCTCTTTAAATCTATATTTTTCAAAACCACGTTCTAAATTTTTAAAATATGCATTAACCCCTTCTTCACTAAATGCCTGTATTCTGTTAATGCTAGTTGCTTCAGGTTTTCTCATGCTAATACTTGGGTTTCTTTTTAAAAATAGAGCTAGCCAATCCTTTCCAGATAACCTAGATGACTTATCAAAATTGTTTGCAATGTTGTTAGCCTCTGCATACTCAAATGCAATCTTTCGCAGCTGGATGCGTGTAATGCCAAGAACAGCTTGGCCATTGTAATAACATGATCCCTAATCTCAATTTCCTGTTCTGTCGAAAATGTTGGGTTTCTTCCAAGTTTTGGATCCTCGGTATTTTTAACCTTCATTCTCGTTCACAGTGTAGCTTCAAGAATCCTGTAAGCTCTGGATGCTTCTCTTATTTTTCTTCCAGATTTGATGGCATCAAGAGTCTTTCAAAGTTCCTCTTGCGTCCATTTTGCTTTCTGGGTTTCTCTTTTATAATATCTGCGCATCTGAAATTTAAAAAAAAACCTTGTTAGTATTGAAAATATAACTTGCAAGGGTGAATACCACGCACTTCAACAGCTGTGTGGCATTACCCACCGTAAGTTCGATGACTAACCCAAGCACAACTCGGCACCTAATTCAAATAGCGGGAGAAATCTACAATTAAATTAAAGGTTTCATCTTGGGTTAGTAGTTGACACGCAAGAATTACATTAAAGCAACGTATAGTAGCACTTACCTTGCAAAATACAACTGACCAAAATTACATGAGACACGCCGAAAATGAACAATACTTCACTGCTCCAACAATGCCACTGGAAAATGGCTGGCGTAAGCTGCATAGTAGTTGTTACTCCTTCCGGCAGGGTGTAGCACCAACTGGGAACAGCTTGCGCCATTCAAACTGCATAAATCAGCCTGCGTGGGATTCCCCACATGCGTGTAATTCCCCCACCTTCCCCTACTTCAGTATTAAGACAACTTTGAAGCATCTGTCCACACTAGTCTGTCCTGTGCAAGCCTCTTTACCAATGCATAAGTACTGCAACCTACATCCCCTTGAAGCTGCTCACTGTGGTCAAGCCTTGGAGTCCCACTACAAGTTTTACCAATCACCACTCCTACCATTTCCAAATGGACTATTCATTGATGCTTCAGGGTGTGTCAGCTCATCACTCCATTATGTCTAACTATTTATCTTCTCTCCAGTCAGATTCATTATCTTTTCATTAGCGACTCAGTCTACTCATTAAACTTCTGCATATATCTGTAGCACCACATTTCGAAAGCTTCTATTATATTCCTATTCGAAATGTTTCTTATCCGTGTTTCACTTCTTTACGATGCTCCACTCTAAACAAATACATTCAGAAAAGACTTCCTTTAAGTTTATATTTAGTGTCAGAGACTTTCTCATTTTCAGAAACATTCTTCTTGTTATTGCCACTCTGCTTTTTATGTCCTCTCTACTTTGACCAATGTTAGTCACTTTACTGCCAAAAAGAGCAAAACTCAACTACATTTTTACAGGGGGATGTCATGGATTTTGGTGCAAAAATTATTTTCTTGATCTACACAGTTTAATCTGTGTTGTGCGTGAATTCTATCGTGATAGCAGCTTTATAAATGCCTTTAAATTGTTAAACTGATTAACTGTGCACTGGCGGCCATCTTTCCTGGCATTTGGGAAACTGCTTGCTTCAGCTGAATTTTTGTCAGTATGAAGGCTATTTTCTTTCGATATTTTTGGCCGACATCTATAGCTCTGGCTGACATCAATATCTTTGCCTGAAAAAGTTCTTGCATTTCGTTTATTTACATTTTGACAAAACTAACACATATTAGTAGGTGGAAGGTTGAATTCGCAAAACCTTTACGTGGAAGTCGAGATTTATGCATATTGAGTGATGGAAAAACTATGTTTAGGAAACAGAAGTTTCATGGAAATCGGTTTCCCAACAAAAAAGGGGACGCAGCTCGAAATGAAGAACATAAGCTCTCAGCTTTAGCGCCGAAACTTGGGACAGGAGAATTGTACAGGTGCGTGAATGATGTTGATATGGGTTCCACTGGATTCAGACTTATTGATTAAGAGCCTCTCTGCCAGGATATAAAGTTTTAATGTTCATGTGTTATCTGTAAAAATACGGAATGCATGGTTGTTGTCAAAGAAAGAAGAGTGGGAATAGCTTGTGATTCTTAATTAATTTGTAATTCCTGTGGCTCCAAAAAAACTGATACGAAAACAATTTTAGGTTACCATATCTACATCTGCGTGATTACTCTGCTATTCACAGTAAAGTGCATGGCAGAGGGTCCAATGAACCACCTTCAAGCTGTCTCTCTACCATTCCACTCTCGAACGGCGCCCAGGAGAAACGAGCACTTAAATTTATCTGTGCGAGCTCTGATTTCTCTCATTTTATCGTGATGATCATTTCTCCCTATGTAGGTGGGTGTCAACAGACTGTTTTCGTAATCGAAGGAGAACACTCGTGATTGAAATTTCATGAGAAGATCCCATCGCAACGAAAAACGCCTTTGTTTTAATGATTGCCAATCCAATTCACGTATCATGTCTGTGCCACTTTTTTGCAGACATTCGTTTTGGTCATCTGATGACCTTAAAAGACAGTAAATGACAGCATCATCTGCAAACAATCTAAGACAACTACTGAGATTGTCTCCTATGTCGTTAATATACATCAGGAACAATAGAGGGCCCATAACAAATCTTCGGGGAACACCGAATATTATTTCTGTTTCACTCGATGACTTTCTGGCTATTACTACGAACTGCGACCTTTCTGACAGGAAATTACGAATCCAGTCGCAGAACTGAGGCGATATTCCATATGCACGCAGTTTGGTTAGAAGATGCTTGCGAGGAACAGTGTCGAAAGCCTTCTGGAAATCTAAAAATATGGATTCAATTTGATATCCTCTGTCGATAGCACTCATTACTTAATGAGTATAAAGAGCCTGTCCTTCGCAAGAACGATATTTTCTGAATTCGTGCTGCCTACGTTTCAACAAATCGTTTTCTTCGAGGTACTTCAAAACGTTCGAATACAGTATATGTTCCAAAACACTACTACAAATTGACGTTAGTGATATGTGCCTGCAATTCAACGGATTACTCCTACTTCCCAGTTTGGGTATTGGTGTGACTTGAGGAATTTTCCAGCCTTTAGTTACGGATCTTTCTGTGAAGGAGGGGTCGTATATAATTGCTAAATATGGAGCTATTGTATCAGCACACTCTGAGAGGAACCTGACTGGCATACGATCTGGACCGGAAGCCTTGCCTTTGTTAAGTGACTTGAACTGCTTTGTGACACCGAGGATATCTATTCCTATGTCTCTCATCTTGGCAGCTGTTCTTGATTGGAATGCAGGCATATTTACTTCGTCTTCTTTGGTGAAGGAATTTCGGAAAATCGTGTTTAATAACTCTGCTTTAGTGGCACTATCATCGGGTGACTTCACCGTTGTTATCGCGCAGTGAAGGTATTGATTGTGTCTTGCCACTGATGTGACCAAAATCTCTTTGGGTTTTCTGCCAGAGTCCGAGACAGAGTTTCGTTGTGGAAATTATTAAAAGCATCTCTCATTGAAGTGCGCGCCATATTTCGAACTTCTGCAAAACTTTGCCAATCTTGGGGACTCTGCGTTCTTTTAAATTTGGCATGCTTTTGTAGTAGTTTCTGCAACAGCAATCTGACCCGTTTTGTCTGCCGTGGGGATTAGTATCATCACTTATTAATTTGTGTGGTATATATCTCTCAATTGCCGTCGATAGTATCTCTTTGAAATCATTCCACATGTTTTCTGCGCTTACGTGATGAGATCGGAAGAAGTGGAGACTGTCTCTTCAACAGGCGATAAGAGCATTCTTATAAACTTTTTTAAATAGATGTACTTTGGGTTTATTTTTGATGGTTGTAGAAGTTACAGTATTCAGCCTAGTAGCTACTGCCTTGTGGTCGCTAATCCCTGTTTTTGTCATGATATTCACTATCTTTCCAGGACTATTTGTTGCTAAGAGGTCAAGTATGCTTTCGCAACCATTTACGCGTTGAGTGGGCTCATGAACTAATTGTTCAAAGTAATTTTCTGAGAAAGCATTCAATACAATTTCGGATAACGTTTTATGCCTGCTGCCGGCTTTACACTTATAATTTTTCCATCATATCAAGGGTAGGTTAAAGTCACCACCGACTGTAATTGTATGAGTGGGGTACCTATTTGAAATGAGACTTAAGTTTTCTTTGAACTGTTCAGCAACTATATCTTCTGAGTCAGGGGGGCGGTAAAATGACCCAATTAATAGTTTAGTCCTATTGTTGAGTGTGGTGTCACCGCCAGACACCACACTTGCTAGGTGGTAGCTTTAAATCGGCCGCGGTCCATTAGTACATGTCGGACCCGCGTGTCGCCACTTTCAGTGATAGCAGACCGAGCGCCACCACACGGCAGGTCTAGAGAGACTGACTAGCACTCGTCCCAGTTGTACGGACGACGTAGCTAGCGATGCACACTGACGAAGCCCCGCTCATTTGCAGAGCAGATAGTTAGAATAGCCTTCAGCTAAGTCAATGGCTAAGACCTAGCAAGGCGCCATTAGCAGTATATTGTCTGAAACTACAGAGTCTCACTTGTATCATCAAGAACGCTGTATACAAGGATGGATTAAAGTTAAGTATTCCAGAAGCTACGTACTTTTCTTTATAGCATTCATTACGTATCCTGTTTCAGACCTCACGCCATCCTGCGTAAGCTTATAGCGCGTGCCTTTCGGCTTCCTCTCATTGTGTCTAGGCTGTCTTGTCTAGACACAACATTGAGTATAACCTCTACCCATACTGTTTTGCAGGAACTATCTACTTCAATTTCACTACAAGGTAAACTACTTCTGACAGCAATAAATACTCCACCACCGACTGTATTTAATCTATCATTTCCGAACACTGTTAGATGGCTAGAAAAAGTTTCTGCTGAACTTATTTCCGGCTTTTAGCCAGCTTTCTGTACCTATAACTTTTGAGCTTCAGTGCTTTCTATTAGGGCTTGAAGCTCTGGTTGTTTCCCAGTACAGCTACAACAATTTACAACTACAATACCGATCGTTTCTACAGCTAACTTATTGTATTTTACCTGCCCCTTTTAGATGGACGTGCTTTCTGTGGTTCCCCGAGGCCCTCTAACCTAAAACGAAAACTCGCAGTCCCTTCCACACAGCCCTTGCTACCCGTGTAGCAGCTTCCTGTGTGTAGTGGACTCCCGACCTATTAAGTGGAACCCGGAAACCCACCACTCGATAGCGCAATTCAAAGAATCTGCAGCCTACACGGTCACAGAACCACCTGAGCCTCTCGTTCAGACCCTCCACTCGGCTATGCTCCTAAGGACCACAGTTGGTTCTATTGATGATGCTGTAGATGGTGAGCTCCACCTTAATCTCGCAAGCAAGACTGGCAGTCTTTACCCTTTCCGCTAGCCGCCCAAAACCAGAGAGAATCTCCTCCAGTCCAAAGCAAGATACGTAATTGGTACCGACATGAGCCACAACCTGCAGTTTGCTGCACCCTGTACTCTTCAGGGCTTCTGGAAGCAGCCTTTCCACATCCGGAATGAACCACCGGTATGCACAATGTGCGCACTGACTTCCTTCCCCTCCATGGCAGCCATGTTCCTAAGGGCCCCATTATGCACCCATGTTGGAGCTCCCAACTACCAGCAAAACCACCCTCTTTGAACTCCCAGACCTTACGGCCTGAGAAGCTACCCCTGGAACAGAGTGGACGACTGTGTCCGGCTCAGAGACATCGTCAGCCACAGATAACACTGGAAACCTGTTCATCAAAGAAACTGGGGAGGCCCTATGATTGGACCCTTGGAAACTTTTTCGCTACCTGCTGGACTTTGGAATGATCTCCCTCTCGACCATGGGTGAGGGGGTCAACCTCAGTGCAGGCAGTATTCGGGGCAGCTAGAGCAGTGGACCAACTGAGAGACACATGGGATCTGCTCGACATCTCTCGCATCCCCGCGTCTGACCCCCCACAATGATGCACCTTGGCAGCAGCCTCAAGCTGTGTGATGGAAGGCAACGCAACCTGGAGATGTGAGCGAAGGGTCATTCTGAGATGCCGTGGACAGGACAGGAAAGAAGGTAATTTACTGTGTAGTTTTCTGAACTTGCCTCAACCTTGTGCAAGGTTTGAAAAAATAAATAAATGCCTGATGCTGTATACAATACTGTCAAAGTTTCTGTGAAGAATGCAGTGGAGGAATTGGTGGAAATAAGCCAAAAAGAAATATATTCTGGGGTAGATTTTCATGACATTAAATATCCTATAAATGTTACTGATCTATGGGTGTCTGTAGATGGGATATGGATGAAAAGGGGTCACTCATCTCTGTGTGGAGTTGCATCTGTTATTGGTATTGACGCAGGTAAAGTTTTAGATGTAGAAATTGTGTCCAATACTGCCACCAGTGTGCAGCAAGGAAAATGTCCAGCAACGAGGACAGTAAGAAACTGTGGCAAGAAAAGCGTGCAGTAGCATGCTCTAAAAATTATAGTGGCTCAAGTGGGGGCATGGAGACTGCTGCAGTTGTGAGGATGTGCGCCATAACTTAGGACAAGTATAGTGTTAGATATACTAAATACCTTGGTGATGGGGACTCCTCTTCATTCGAAGCTGTAACAGATAAAAATCTGTACAATACAACAATAGAAAAGTTGGAATGTGTTGGCCACATCCAAAATAGGCTTGGTGATAGGCTTCGTCACTTGCTAAAAGAGAAGAAAGGTGAAGTACTTGAGGATGAAAAATCACTAGGAGGAAAACGCAGGCTTACTCTGAACGAAATTGATTCTCTTCAGTTGTTTTATGGGAGAGCTATCAGGAAAAACATACAATTTAGACACGATGAGGCGTGCTGTGTGGGCAATTTTTTTCCACAAACTCTCCACTGACCAAATATCAATGCACAATCTGTGTCCGAAAGACGATTGGTCTAAGTTCACCAACAGAAATTAGATGTATTCACATAACCACTCATTACCAGAACCTGTTACGTATGCAATTAAGCCCACTTTCAGGTTTCTTGCAAACCCTGAGTTATTGAGGAAGTGTCTTCACGAAAGGATACAAAATGCAAACGAAAGCCTCAATAACTTAATTTGGATTAGATGCTCAAAAAGGGCATTCTGTGGACTTGAGGTGCTCAAAATAGGTGTCTAAGATGCAGCTTTATGTTTCAGTAAAGGCAATAATGGCAAAATTGAAGTGCTGAAGAGAGTTGGTATAGATCCTGGTGTGTTTACAACAAAAGCATTTAACACCATCGACGGGAGCAGTGTCAAGAAAGCTAACAGATCATTGTCTTATCTGCAAATATAGGCCAGGCAGATTCGAAGAGGAGAGAAGAGAAACCTGGAGGATGATGAATATCAGTATGGAGGATTTTAAAATTGAGGTAAGCTTATTACATGTAGAAGTACGAGAGGAATCTCTTTGAACCTCTTTTTCTCTGTCTTACATTGTTTTACGTTATTAGAAGACTTTTCTCACAAAGTATACGCGCTAAAGCAATGACATTTTCAGGAACTGTTCGCAGCATATTGTTGTCTCCATGGAACTAAAAAATACGAGATTCTGCAATTACCTTCTGATTTTTAGATGACTGTAGGTAGAAAAATGGCAATTTTGGATGTGCAAAAGTAAAAACTCTGTCAATGCTTCAATTTGTATCATAAATTAATAACTGTAGTGCAGTGGTCTTATAAACTTCACAGGGCACTACAATAAAATTTGCAGATTACTTGCATGATTAGAATTTGAGCTATGGCTTTTTATAAAAAAAAAAGACACTAAAAAATTAAAAATTGAAATTTATGGTAAAATATTAATCCTGCATATTTTATTATATTTTTACGTTAAAACACAGCTCTTTTGATTTACACATGCAAAATTTTAGATTTGTACATTCACAAATATGGCTGTAATGATTTTTTAAATAAATGTTTACATTTTCCATTACATTCCCACTTAATGTCTCATTCATTAATCTAATTCCCTCTGCACTGCCCAATATAATTCAACTGTATTCTGTTACCTTTGTTTTACATTTGTTGTTATTCATCTTAGAATCTCATTTTAAGACACATTCAAGTTCTCTGCAATTTCTGAAAGAATTATGAAGTCTGATAGATAGTATGCTGCTTGATATTTTATTTTAATATATAAGCTTATTTTGACTTTATTGCCCTCATTGGTACATGTCCTGATGTTGTAGGTGACTACATGTCAAGTCTGAATAAAGCATTATTGCTGCCTGTAGTTGTTAGATGTAATAGGTTCCTTTTTTATCCAGCAATGTTTTAAAGTTGCTTGATAATTTGCTGTTGCACACATATTATAATACATCTTTTACTATCTGACAGTAGCAGAAATTCAAATTTGACAGCTAGTTGTTTACTCAAAGATCTTGGAGTAAACAACTAGCTGGCAGATTTGAATTTCTGCTACCGTCAGGTAGTAAAAGATGTATTATAATATGTGTGCAACAGCAAATTATCAAGCGTTAAATAACAGAAAAATGTATTATAATGGTTTACTCAGAGACGACATATGTTGATATGTTCATCTACAATGTTAGGACATGTACTGATGGAGGCAATAGGACATCTGCTGATGGAGGCAATAAAGCCAAAATAAGGTTACACACTAAAATAAAATATCCAGCAGCATACTATCTTCCAGTTCTTTGTGTAATGCCCTACAGTGACATAATACACTCCTGGAAATGGAAAAACGAACACATTGACACCGGTGTGTCAGACCCACCATACTTGCTCCGGACACTGCGAGAGGGCTGTACAAGCAATGATCACACGCACGGCACAGCGGACACACCAGGAACCGCGGTGTTGGCCGTCGAATGGCGCTAGCTGCGCAGCATTTGTGCACCGCCGCCGTCAGTGTCAGCCAGTTTGCCGTGGCATACAGAGCTCCATCGCAGTCTTTAACACTGGTAGCATGCCGCGACAGCGTGGAGGTGAACCGTATGTGCAGTTGACAGACTTTGAGCGAGGGCCTATAGTGGGCATGCGGGAGGCCGGGTGGAAGTACCGCCGAATTGCTCAACACGTGGGGCGTGAGGTCTCCACAGTACATCGATGTTGTCGCCAGTGGTCGGCGGAAGGTGCACGTGCCCGTCGACCTGGGACCGGACCGCAGCGACGCACGGATGCACGCCAAGACCGTAGGATCCTACGCAGTGCCGTAGGGGACCGCACCGCCACTTCCCAGCAAATTAGGGACACTGTTGCTCCTGGGGTATCGGCGAGGACCATTCGCAACCGTCTCCATGAAGCTGGGCTACGGTCCCGCACACCGTTAGGCCGTCTTCCGCTCACGCCCCAACATCGTGCAGCCCGCCTCCAGTGGTGTCGCGACAGGCGTGAAGGAGGGACGAATGGAGACGTGTCGTCTTCAGCGATGAGAGTCGCTTCTGCCTTGGTGCCAATGATGGTCGTATGCGTGTTTGGCGCCGTGCAGGTGAGCGCCACAATCAGGACTGCATACGACCGAGGCACACAGGGCCAACACCCGGCATCATGGTGTGGGGAGCGATCTCCTACACTGGCCGTACACCACTGGTGATCGTCGAGGGGACACTGAATAGTGCACGGTACATCCAAACCGTCATCGAACCCATTGTTCTACCATTCCTAGACCGGCAAGGGAACTTGCTGTTCCAACAGGACAATGCACGTCCGCATGTATCCCGTGCCACCCAACGTGCTCTAGAAGGTGTAAGTCAACTACCCTGGCCAGCAAGATCTCCGGATCTGTCCCCCATTGAGCATGTTTGGGACTGGATGAAGCGTCGTCTCACGCGGTCTGCACGTCCAGCACGAACGCTGGTCCAACTGAGGCGCCAGGTGGAAATGGCATGGCAAGCCGTTCCACAGGACTACATCCAGCATCTCTACGATCGTCTCCATGGGAGAATAGCAGCCTGCATTGCTGCGAAAGGTGGATATACACTGTACTAGTGCCGACATTGTGCATGCTCTGTTGCCTGTGTCTATGTGCCTGTGGTTCTGTCAGTGTGATCATGTGATGTATCTGACCCCAGGAATGTGTCAATAAAGTTTCCCCTTCCTGGGACAATGAATTCACGGTGTTCTTATTTCAATTTCCAGGAGTGTATTTGCTGCAGGTCCCACAGTAAGACAATTATGAAGTCATTAAAAAATAATATTTTCATTTATTCTCCCTAAACTTTAATTCTCCTTACAAATTTCTCCTTGGTTTCCATTATTTCTTGCTCAATGTACAGACTGAATGACACTGGAGATTGGCTACAAATCTGTTTCACTCACTTCTCAGGTAATGAATTTTGTTTATGTGGCTTTTCAAACTAGCCATGTTGAAAACATTTCATTCAAACTAACAATAATAAAACTCTCCATTCCTGAATTTATCAAAAATTAGTGAATAATTTACTACAAGAAGGTTTTCTACTAGAAATGTGCCACATTTCTTGAATCTTGGCAAAAAGATGTAAAAATTAATTCCTTGGCAACATTTTGAAAATACTAACAAGAATCCAGTTGCCTTTTACGTTCATTTGTTATTGTAGATTTATGAGTTAATTTGATATAATTAAAACGACATGATTTCACCATTTCATGCTAGAAATAAAAAGCGATCAAATTAGTGGGTGGAATTTTATAGCCTTATACCAAAGAAGGCACAGTTGATATCATATGCTAGAAATTAAACTAACTGACAAAGAATGTCAAGCACCCAGAAGGGAAGGAGGAAACAAAATGAAACTTCATGACCTCAGATGGTACGTGAGTTTATTGAGGTAAGTACAAAAGTGAGTGAAATTCACAAGGAACTTTGCAGTATGAACCCACTTATCAGTATGATGTTCACTCCCTCGGGCCTAGGTGCTTGAACTGATTTGCGTAAAGCCACTATATACTCTCTTGATACAAGCTGGCCCACAACTGCTCTAAATGGTCCTTGACATCCTCAGTACTGCCACTGTAGTAGAATTGGCATCTGAGCTGATCCCATAATGTTCCATCATGGACAGATCTGGAGATCTTGCTGGCCATAGGAGTACCTCAGAATCATTCAGATAGTTTATAGAGACAAGTTGCATGTGTGGATCAACATTGCCCTGTTGAAAAATATCACATGTCAATATTGTTGCTTGACAAGTGACGCATAAGAATACGAAATATCCATGATGTGACAGTGTGCCATCAGTTCCCTCGGTATCTACCAGCTGTTACATAAGTCATACCTGTTGGCTCAATGCACCATAACACAAGGAGTAACACCACTGTGATTCTAAAAACACTGTCAGAATGGGACATCTGCCCACATTGTAACCACACTCGCTGATGATGGTAGTGCAGAACCAAAATTCAACGTTTAGCACAATGAGACACCATCCATCAGCAGTTCGTGTTTCCTCGTCACAGCACCGCTTCAAAGTTATCTGTTTTTGGTGTAGTGTCAATGGCAGCCTGCGCGTGGGGCAGTAATTGCCAAGTTCAGCTGTTGCTAGTATCTACATAGTGCCAAGGAATGACACAGAATGTTGCAAGGAGTCCAGTACTTGTTCTTGTAGCCAAGCACAGATTTGAAGAGGTTACAATGCACTTCCTGCATAGTATGGTGATCTTCTCTTGTGTTGCTCAGATGTGGTCAACTGGAAACTTGACAACAAATATGCCTTCCATCACTTTTCTATGCAATACACCATCATGCCACTGTCACATCTGAATATCCCACAAATCTATATATTGAATGATTTGAGCAGCCAGCCAAATGGAGACCCACAATGAGACCCCTTTCAAACTCTGTCAGGTGCTAATAACACTGTCTCACACAGGTATATGGTATTGACCATGTATGTAGCTGCTGATTTTTGTGTGTGTGTGTGTGTGTGTGTGTGTGTGTGTGTGTGTGTGTGTTTTCAAAGTTACACTGACATCCAGCCATGTCTCCCAATTTTTGTTAACCAGTGTATACACGCATTGCTTTCTGGGATACAAAATGAATTTTTATTCCTGATTAGCTTGTAAAAAGTAAAACAATTATTGGCATATACTAAATAGATATTCTACAGCATTTGAATGAGAAAAAGAGGCCTGGATTGTAAAATAAAACAAATCACATCCCATTTGAACAGTGCACATGGATGAAAATTACTCATTAAAAATATTAGGCTAATTATCTTTATATAAAATGGGACGATTGTGTGTTGAAATATGAAAGTATTTTAGATGTAAAAACCATAGTCTTCTACTGTGGAGAAAGATATTTTCTCCTTGCTCTGTTATATTGTAGAGGCACATTTAATATACATTACTCAGCTCATCACCTTGTGCATAGTGATCAAATCAAACTGGTTAAGTTATTACAGAGTCTGCTCTTGTACAGTGGAAAAAGAGATAATTAAAGTTCTGATGCATGTTGATAACATAATGCAGTAATTAATAATGTCAATGATTATGAGGCAATCACCATCAATTATTCAGTGACAAATGAAGAAAAAGATGAATTATCAGAATTGAAACTGTGAATCCAAATTCACAATAATCAATGGAATCTATTTTTTTTTTGTAATAAACAGGTGTTAGAGGGCATGAAGCAGGCAACTATTGCTTTAATCTGCTCCTTTTCCTACAATAGCAACAAGGCTGTGTTATCAACTCAGGTGGTAATTAGATGATTGAAACCATTGACTTGCATGCATATTAAATGTGTGCAACATACTCATATTAATTGTGAAGGTAATATGTTGCTAACCACCTGATTTCCAAGAGACAAATAGGTTTGGCCATTAAATCTATCTTATCCTTATATTTAAATGGAAACATGTGCAGGGAAGAAACATTGGAGCCCTAGAGTGCCAAGAGCAGTTGGGGAATCACATGGGCAGGCCATCACAGCATAAAATTGGTCAATGGGTAAAGTTATCAAACCAATATGTTCCAAACAGTAAGAATAAGAAATTTGCAGCTTGTTACCAAGGGCCATATCAGGTAGATGAAACAACATCACCAGTAAATGTCAAGTTTCAATCACCAACTCATAAAACTATCATCCATGTGTGACATTTGAAGCCATTTAGAGGTGCTCTGGATGTACTGACATAGGTGATGTCATCCTTTGGGGGTAGAAGTATGAGTAGTAGGAAGGAGAGGAAGCACAAAAACCTTACACAACCTGTGCCAGATGTTCCATATGGGTTAGTGCCAAGGAGGTAAGAGGAAATAGGATACATTTGGATTAGTGTGTTCATGTTCTTGAGAAACATAGGAGATTACTATACCAAGAGAAAGGGAGAATAGGGAGAAGAAATTAGGTCTTTTAGGATTAAGTTTTCCCTTTGTATACCTTTTGCAAGGGGAGGAGAGAAATGATGGCCATTCCTGGTTCCCAGGCTGTCGTGGGTCGAAGTGAAAGATGAGGGGAACCTGTATCTTAGCACTGTTGCACCTCTTCACCAGGAGAGTAGTGGGGCTGCTGCAGGTACTATCATTGGAAACTGTAGTACTTTTTGTAAGGCAAGAGGATGTAGTACTTACAAGCCATGATTGAGTACTGAAGCTGACTATGAAAGCTTAGGAAATGTGTAATGAGGTAAGATGTTTGGAAAATGTATTTATGAACTTATGGAGGGAGATGGAAGGGAATGGCCTACTAAAACAAATGAGGAGTGAGTATGATAAATTGCACCAGTTGTATAAGAAATTGCAAGGACAAATGCAGCAGACAGCGGAATCAGTGCCATGCACAATATGGTGTCATAGGTAAGGTTGGTTAGACACAGGGGGAATATTATTAAAAACAATTCTCAGAACCGTGGATGTTGGGGACATCTAGGAGCTGAATGATACAACGGAGAGATAAGGTGATATAGCAATGAGGAATAAGGCCACCACACAGTTAACCAGTTTGGAACAAAATGTTCTGAACAACACATGGATATTGTGAAGGTTAGCAATGGAGGTAATGCATCTGGTAAAGACAGCAGTAAATACAGTGAACTGATATCTGGAAGTTATACAGGCTCAGCTGAATGCTTTGGATAGCAGAATGGCAGTAACAAGATTGCTGCAATCTGGCAAATAGCTTGTAGGATGCTCAGGCATATAGTAAACGAACTGCAAGAAACCGTTCTACATGTGGTGCTTGGGCATCTGCGCCCAGCTCTGTTAATGCCAGATCAGTTTTTGGGAGGCCTACAGAAGGTGCAGAAGCAGTTGCCACCGGAATTAGAACTGCTTATTGAACAAGACAAGTTGAACCTACCACTGTATTATCATGTGGCAGTGGCTGAGATCAGGGCGGATCTAGCACAATTATATATACTGGTACAGGTTCTGATTAGCAATGGGGAAGCCAAATTCAAATGTTACACCATACATGCATACTCTCTAAAGGGAGAACTTCACGTAAATTCATCCAAGTAAAAACACAGGAGACACTACTGATCACAGAAGATGGTGGTAGTCGTGGGGTGATGTCACAAACTGAAAAAATTTGGAAATTTGTGACAAGTTCCTATGGGACCAAACTGCTGAGGTCATCAGTCGCTAGCCTTACACACTACTTAATCTAACTTAAACTAACTTACAGTAAGGACAACACACAGACACCCATGCCCGAGGGAGGACTCGAACCTCCAGGGAGGAGCCGCCCGAACCGTGGCAAGACGCCCCAGACAATGTGGCTACGCCGCACGGCTCCTCACTAAACATTGTCAGAGGGAGAGGGTTACTATCTGCCCAACCCAGGTGGTATGTACGGGCACCCGTATGTGCAAGATACAATTGTACTTAGGAAAAAGCAGAAGTTCAAGATTACCCATGTGATGTACTGGAGCTGTGGCCCTATTTTCAGCAAGCAGGTTCGCACTGTTTTCTGTGAACAGTACCAAAGTTGAATAGCAGCTAACTACTAGGAACAAGGTAAGCACAGGAGAGCTGAACGTTTGGATTTGCATTGGAGTCTAATAATTATTAATGGAGTGGGCTGTCACATAACTGGGCAGACGTTTCGCCTTTTAGCTTCTGTTATGGGGGAAACCAAGATGAACATTATAGAACCACAGTTTCACTGGCCATAGAAGCCACTAGCAATCTTTTCAGTGCAAAATATAACCTACCTGAATGAAATGTTGAATCCTATCCTACTCCTGTCTCTCAACCAACTCATAGACATGCAAGAGGGGCATGTTTCAGTGGAGCAAATGCTTTCACGTGTTCAATAGTATTGGCAGGAGTAGCCACACATGTTAAAAATCATGAGTAAGAGTAAAAACTCTAAGTAACCTATGCCATAACTTTTTAGTTAAGTCTTATATTGTAGAATGGTCACAGGTTTAGATTCAGGACCTAGGTCTTCTCAACGAGGGGAGGTATGCAACACCGTCACTCAATTTTGAGCATCGCTAAACTGGAGCAGCACCATGGCTGCCGTGTGTGAGGTAAACAAGCAGGCAAAGAGGTGCTGAATGTCTTTTCTCAAGCGAGCCTCTTTGTACATCCCAAGGTGGTAGGGTTAAGCTACACAATCACAGTGACATTGTAGAAAGGCTTTGTAAAGACCAACTAGTCTGTGGTATATTTTCACACTGAGTTGAACCGAGTGGGGTGGCGCAGTGGTTAGACACTGGACTCGCATTCGGGAGGACGTCGGTTCAATCCCGCGTCCGGCCATCCTGATTTAGGTTTTCCGTGATTTCCCTAAATCACTCCAGGCAAATGCCGGTATGGTTCCTCTGAAAGGGCACGGCCGACCTCCATCCCCGTCCTTCCCTAATCCGATGAGACCGATGACCACGCTGTCTGGTCTCCTTCCCCAAAACCAACCAACCAACCAACCACTGAGGCGTTGATCTGTACATGTCTGGAAGCAGTGTAACAGTCCAACAAGTGTGTTACTAATCGCTATAAATACCTTCTGAATATAGCACAGTTAGGCACAGTCTGGCAGCACCCTCTATGACATCAGGTCCACATAGATTTCCAGCATGCTGTGGGCCAGACAGCAGCTGATGTCAGTGTGGGCAGCAGTTCACAGCCAGGTCAGTACTGCCGCCATCCTTCTACACTGGGTGAACTCCTAACCCAGTAGCCATGGCCACCTTCAGGGATTCAGTGAACTTACATGTCACTGGCACTGCTCACCCAGTACCACATAATGCTAACTTAGGCACATGCTGCTGAGTGACGTAAACAGTATCAGCAAAGCATCAATTGGCCATCACACTGCTGTGGCTTTCCAACGTTACGGGCATCACCTGTCACCCATGTACCTGCAGAGAGCATATCCAGGGGCACCATGGCACTCCGAAGTTGTAATCCAAGATAAGTTTTCCTAGCGACCGTTGATCAACACTTCCACCTACACAGCCTACCACTCCACCACCTCTGCACCATAGTGGCCCCATTCACCCCTTGATCACTAAAATACTCACATTGGGATAATGACAAAGATTTATTATTTAAAAATGTGAAAAGTATGCAAAATCCTATGCATAACTGTTATGAAACAAAATGTTGGCTGTTTTGTTCTACTGTATCCACTGGGTAAGTCTCAGATGACAGTACATCACAGTAAATCTACAGTGCAAATGTAGCACTCTTTATGAACATGAAACAAAAACATCTTGTTTTGTTATTACATCACTTCTATTAAAAAATGTCACAGTTTCACTGGTATGTTCACAACACTCCAATGGACCTCTACTGGTTTCTGAAGAGACTGAATGCCATTGTGAACTGATGACCCATTCAGAATATTTTCCATGTTGTACTGTTCCAGCACAATCCTTGTACAAACCACTTGATTTGGGAAGATGAGCCATCTCATAACTGCTCTATTTGAAAATCAATATAATGACTTTATTTAATCTGTTACTTGTTTTGGCTTTTCTTTTAAGCTATTTTCAAGTGGTTCTGAAAACTGCCAGAAGTACGATATATATACAGGCGTCTACACATGTTTATAATAGGAGTTGAAAAAGTAAGATTTACCTGTGTATGAGTAGGTTATAGACAGCACGTAAAACTTAAATAATTCTGTAAAGAAGCAAAATCCAAATGATAAAAGTACAAGTCTGTGGATTTAAGATCTTATGTGACCAACGATATCATGAGGATATGGATGTTTGAAGATCGTATAATTCTCTATATTATCTCAAAATCCGAGCTCCTAGAGGTCCCAGGTTGTACGGACTACCGAAGATCTACAAGGATAATGTTCCCTCGAGACCTACTGTCAGTGCAGTTGGTTCTCCTACCTACAAGCTGGCTAAATACCTAACAAATTTGATGACTACTATAGTCCGCCGTTGTGAACATCACATCAAAAACTGCCAGATGTTCATTGAGAAAATCAAACAGATTAGAGTTTTTTCAAATAACATTTTAGTCAGCCTGGAAGTAGTATTGCTGTTCACAAAAGCTCCTGTGATGGACACTTTGAAAATGCTGGCGTATCTTTTTCCACCTGAAATTATAAAGTTGTTCAGGCGTGTGACGATGACCACCTACTTCTTGTATAATAGTAAATGTTATGAAATGACGGACGGTATGGCGATGGGCTCTCTCTTGTCTCCATCATTGGCTAACTTTTTTATGGAGAATTTTGAAGAACGTGCATTAAATTCGTCTCCCCTCCGTCCATCCTTATTTTATCGTTATGCCGACGATACATTTATGATCTGGCCACATGGCGCAGAAACTCTGGTCTCTGGGACCATCCGTGGAACACATGAACAGCATAAGTCCAAACATCCGGTTCACTGTTGAAATGGAGAAGGAAGGAAGGTTGCCATTCTTAGACGTTTTAGTACGACGACAAAGACTGGCGTCTCGGCCACTCCGTGCGCCGCAAGCCGATGCATACCGATTCATATCTTAATGTACAGAGTTTCCATCATCCTGTTCAAAAGAGAGCCGTTTGAACACGTTGGTGCATAGAGCAAAAGTTATTTTTGACGAGGACCACTTGAAGTCCGAAATTAACCATCTGAAGTGCGTGTTCCGAAAGAAGGCTATGGTGCACGCAATATAAAGGCAGTGTTCTCCAAGAAAAGGAAACATGAAAATGCTGCACGCTCACAGGATGAACCACCGATTGCGGTTCTTCCTTTTTGTGACGCTATATCCAGTAAAATAGGAAGAGTCCTGGATAGACGGAATATAAGAGCGATTTTTTGTCCTCCTAAGAAAATTAGAGAGATGATGCACCCTGATAAGGACAGTTTCGGCCTTAGGGTCCTTGGAATTTATAATATCCCTTGTGAGTGTGGAAGCAATTATATAGACCAGACTATTCGTACCAATTCCGGCCACTGTGCAGAACACCAACGTCATACTAAAAACAGAGAACTAGAGAAATCAGCAATTGCGGAGTATAGCCTCACTAACAAACATAAAGTACTATTTTTGAAGAGACAAAAATTTTTTCCCATGCCTGTACATACTGAGATTCTGTTATTAAGAAGGCTGTTGATATAAGAATGGGTGAGAACTTTAACTGTGATAGTAGATATTATCTGAAAGGTGCCTAGAAACGAGCGCTCAATGCAGAGAAGCAGCAGAGACGTTCCTTGCAGTGCTTACATTCCCACGGAAGCTGTGGCGCCACCGGCGCAGACATTGACACCGTCTGTGACTGCAGTACGTAATCGCCAACCAATTAGAAGCAGACCAATCAAAAGCCGTCCACGGGCTATTTAAGACCACCACAGCAGCAGTGAAGAGTCAGTTGCTCCTGACGATGTCGATGGAGGCTATCGTCGAAAGCACGAGATTTTATCCCTAACTGGCGTGGCAATAAAAACGATAATGTTTTACATACCTTTACAGTGTCGTATTCTTTGGGCCTAAGAGGATTTATGTTTCGACACGTATTCGAAAATTCCAAATGGTATGTTCTACAAGCAAGAGACTAACAATAGTTGTAATTTTTAGATTTAATAGAAGTGTAAAATAGTAGGAATGTATGGGACATTTGTATTAAATCTAGAATTAAGTCGCATCTGTAACTGGGGGGGGGGTATAGGCTTCTTTTGACATCGAAATTCTCAGATATTTCTAGAAATTATTGTCTGATTCTGCTCAACTCCACTGTGGCTTTAAATACCACATTGGTTCAAATGGCTCTGAGCACTATGGGACTTAACTTCTGAGGTCATCAGTCCTCTAGAACTTAGAACTACTTAAACCTAACTAACCTAAGGACATCACACACATCCATGCCCAGAGAAGGATTCGAACCTGCGGCCGTAGCGTCGCGAGGTTTCACACTGTAGCGCCTAGAACCGCTCGGCCACTACGGCCGGCTAAATACTACATTCTTTGGTTGTCAGGTTTTCCACAGGAAATCATGCAGTTTTCTTGCCATGGCAGCAGTTTCAGCATTGTTTTGGTAACTCTGGGGGTGTGAATCTTTACAGAACATTGCCAAAATAGAGAAACCAATCTTTTCTCTGTCACTCCCTTGTACAGCCATAATGAGTTACAGAAAGGGATGGTTCCAAAACCTAGCAATTAGAAACAGGACTGCTGTGTACCTGCCCGACACCCATCCTCAGTTCTCACAAGAAAAGCACCTTCACTTGAGCCTGTCTTAAAAAGGGCGCCCATACATGGGAGAAAGGGTCGGCCACGC
This sequence comes from Schistocerca serialis cubense, assembly GCF_023864345.2. Taxonomy (NCBI): domain Eukaryota; kingdom Metazoa; phylum Arthropoda; class Insecta; order Orthoptera; family Acrididae; genus Schistocerca; species Schistocerca serialis. The sequence continues at coordinate 314,281,183 of NC_064640.1, read as the reverse complement.
AACCCCTCCCCACCTCCCACCCCCACCCCACCACTTCCAGCTAACAGGGAAAGAAAAAATTTAATGTTATCAGGTGTTTTGCTTTGAAGAAAGTAATTGAAAAGGTGGTAGTGCACAGGTTTCTTAACAGGGTCGGAAATAGAACAACTCCTCCCACCCCGACCCCTCACCACCTCCAGCTCCCAGGGAAAGGAAAAATTTAATGTAGTCAGGTGTTTCGCTTTGAAGAAAGTAATTGAAAAGATGGTAGTGCCCAGGTTTCTTAACATGGTCGGAAATAGAACTTTGTTTATGGCTATTTACAAGTCATCATTCATCTCCAAGACTATTAGAAATACTCCATACCCCCAGGTCTTGCCCCTCCCTCTCCCCCAAACTATTGTGTGGGCACCTTTGTGTCGGTATCTCAACAATAAGTTTGCATTTGATGCGTCAGTGTCTGCCAAGACTCCAATCAATTTTTCACAGTAGAGTGATAGCTGTAGAGGATGTAGAAAATGGCCATGTATTACTGTAGGCGTGTTCACTATAGATCATATGCGTCCCAAAATACAGAAAAAATACAAATTTCCATGCTCAACGAAAGGAAAAAATGGTGAAATATAAAGATCAAAAAGGAATTTACACCTCAGAAAATATGGTTCTTAAACTATATGAGGTGCAACTTCGCATTACATACAGACAGTTATGAGTTCTGTAGCCCACTTACCATATCTACACAATCATGTGCCCAATCAAGGAGACAAAGGTCATTCTGGTGAATCCTAGGCGTTCAAAATTTGATTCTACTGACCGAATTGATTGTTGTTTTTGAAGGTTTCCTATACCTGTAATAACGATATAGAATGATGAATCTACCTTCACAAAACTTTTGACTGGATACCAGTAACTACGAGGGTTATTCCAAAAGTAAGGTCCGGTTATAAAAAAAAAATCAAAACTAAAATGTTTTTTCAAAACAATTGTTTTATTTACATTCCTTAAATCTTTATCTATTTTTCTACATAACTTCCATACTTATTTAAACATTTGTCACATCGTTCAACAAGCTTTTGAATGCCCATGTTATAGAAATCGGCCGCCTGTGACGATAACCAGTCCTTAACTGCTTCTTTCACTTCATCATCTGTGTCGAAGCGCTTGCCGCCGAGAAACTCCTTTAAGTAACGGAACGGGTGGAAATCACTTGGCGCCAGGTCCGGACTGTAAGGAGGATGGTCCATCTGTTCCCATCCAAATTTCTTGATCAGAGCTTGCGTTTCATTTGCAGTGTGGGGTCTGGCATTGTCATGCAACAACAAGATTCCAGACGACAAAAGACCACGTCGCTTATTCTGGATTGCACGTCGAAGTTTAGTCAGGGTAGCGCAGTAGGCGGCTTTATTAATCGTTGTTCCTCTCTCCATAAAGTCGACTAACAATACTCCACGTCTATCCCAGAACACAGTCGCCATAACCTTACGTGTTGAGATTGTCTGCTTTGCCTTGACCTTGACTGGCGATGACGTGTGACGCCATTGCATTGACTGACGTTTAGACTCTGGAGTGATGTGAGAAACCCATGTCTCATCCCCTGTGACAACATTGTCTAAAAGACTGTCACCTTCCTTATGATATCGCTCCAAAAAATCAAGAGCAAAAGCCATTCTTTTCATTCGTTGGGGCTCAGTAAGCAGCCTGGGAACCCAACGGGCACACAATTTGTGAAACTTCAAATGTTCAGACACAATTCTGTACAAAGTTGTTCTACTCACACTCGGAAAATGCATGTCTACGTCTGTAATAGTGAATCGGCGATCTTCACGAATTTTTTTGTCAACCGCATTGACCAAATCGTCTGAAATCACTGATGGTCGGCCACACCGTGGTTCATCGTGCACATTATCCCGTCCTTCATTAAAAGCTCGCACCCACTTGCGCACTTTACTGTCGCTCATTATGTTAGGACCGTACACTTCAGTAATCTGCCGATGGATTTCCGCCGCTGAATTGTTTCTTGCAGACAAAAACCGTATCACTGCCCTTACTTCACAATCGGCGGGCTGATCAATTGTCTTAAACATTGTAAAGTGACACTGTGAACTACACTCAGCAACAGTAACAAAGCGAATGGCGGCGTTTGACGCGCAAGGCTTGCCGGGAGTCGGCGCGCATGCGTGTTTTCTCATTGGCGCCAAATTTCAATAGTTACGGCGAATCGGACCTTACTTTTGGAATAACCCTCGTATTTAAGATACAATTAGGTTTGTGTATCTACTGTCAAATTTATTTATTGGGACACGACATGTTCACAGACTCAACTAATCAGATGTATTGGAAATGGAACTTTTGAAACCTTGCCCCTTGTTGGCTAAATTGAGGCACTAAGAACCAGAAGGTCCTGAAGTACATAATCATCGACTGTGAGACTGTAGCATTTATGCATGCATCTGACATCTGTTGATCTTGTGGTGAGTCAGGTTTATCTATGCTGTAGGCCCATGTGAAGAAAAAATGCTGCGCTTGGAGGTCAGCATGCAATTTCTCCCCCAGGTTCAAGAAAAAAGTTTATGTAGCAGAATCAGATTAGGTGCATTTTGAAGACACATGTATGAAAACAAGGCGCTGGCAACAGTGTCACATCGTGTAGCGTATTGGAAAATACAAACGAACATGTAACACACTGCACTTAATGTACCAGCTGTTGTAGCTCACTGAGTAGACTGTGGGGACACCAAACACACACACACACCATGGACCTATGTTTCGAATCCTCATCAGATTCCTTTTTTTAACTTTTTAGGTGTCCGTTCCATAGGACATCAGTTTTTAATATAACAGTAGCCTATCGCAATACTGTAGGATCCATTAAACTGCATGCATGTGTCTACTAACTGTGCAGTGCACAACCATAATTGGTGCAGTGAAGTTCATGAAGGAAGGCTTCCCTATGGAGTATACATATGATGTATATGTCGATATGCTTTTGGTTCTGGGTGTATCCAGAAACCAATCTGCTGCTCATGCATATGCTGCATGGTATCCTCAAAGGTACTATCCCAGTACGCATGTTTTTCGGGTGCCTGGAGCACCGCCTTTTGGGAAACCAGTAATCTTCGTTTACAAGTAATTGACAGAGGTCTTACAAAGAGTGGACATACTCCACAAACAGAGGATGCGATTCCTGAAACTGCTCACCAATCACCTTGGCATATTACCTGTGATATTACAGGGCAGTTCCAGATATCTCAGAGACCGGATGTTGAAGTGTTGCACGATGAAGAACTGCATCCGTATCATTACACATTAACTCAACCATAGCAGCTAGAAGATGGAAGTCAACTAGTACAGTTCTGTGAGTGGCTTTGGCAGCAAGTGGAAAATAAAGAACATTTTACAAATATCGTGATATGGACTGACAAATGCAGCGCGGGATTAGCCGAGCGGTCAGGGGCGCTGCAGTCATTGACCGTACGGCTGGTCCCGGCGAAGGTTCGAGTCCTCCCTCGGGCATCGGTGTGTGTGTTTGGCCTTAGGATAATTTAGGTTAAGTAGTGTGTAACCTTAGGGACTGATGACCTAATCAGTTAAGTCCCATTAGATTTCACACACATTTGGACATTTTTTGGACTGACAAATCTAGCTTCACTCGCGAAAGAGTTTTAACCTCCGCAACAGCCATTATTGGCCGGAAAATAATTCACATGTCATCCACGAATGTGTCTTTCAGGCACGCTTTGGCATAAATCTGAGGACTGGAATCGTGGGTAAAGTGATTTTAGGCCCTTACCTACTGAAGTTGAATGTGGCCCTGTATCGTACATTTCTTTACAAGTACTTTGCCTGATGCATTAGAAAACGTTCCACTTGGTGTTCGGCAACAGCTATGGTTTTAACATGATGGTGCACACCACATTTTGGAATGAATGTGTGTAACTATTCAAATGAAGCGTTTCCAGGGAAATGGATTGGTCATGGATGTCCAGTGTTATGACCCCCACGTTTCTCAGACCTTAATCCACTGGATTTTTATTTGTGGGTGCACTTAAAGGAACAAGTTTATAGTACTCCACCCATGGATGTACATGACCTAATAGCTGATATGCATGCTGCTTCGGCGGTGGTGGGTGCAGGTGTGTTGCGTTGGGTCCAGCGAAGTAAGAGCCAGCTAATGGTGAAGTGTTTGCAAGGTGGTCGCTGTGACCATTTTCTCTAAAGTGAACGTTGTTGGTACATGTACGTACTGGTTCTGTGAAAATAAAGCTGGACGTCAAACAGACAGATAGGAATTATTGTGTGTAGCGTCATATTAAATCTAGTTTAGCTTACGTATCGTGTTTTTTGTACCTTACTGGATACAGATGATATTAGTGTATCCACTGTTATTGTCTACTGGCTTTACTTGTGTCTTGGACGAAACAAAGTGGTCATTTAAGTCCGTAAGACGTTCGTATTATGTCTTAATGTTTAAATAAAGGTAACACTAACAGAAAAAGATACACAAGATATGGCATTGTTGGGGTGTAAATTGGATAAATTTTGATGCTTAAACTGAAAACAAAGTTTGGCACTAACTCGACTGTGTCACTGAGCTAATGTGACAGCTACTGCATAATGCGAAGTTCATTCTACCTGTTCCTGGCCATACTGCACGTAGTTACAGTGTTGCCAGAGCCTCGTTTTTAAATCGCATTTCTGTTAAACCTACTGGCAGGACCAGATTATGCTAGATGAACTTTTGTCTTGAACTGGGATGAGGAATCGCATGCTGACCACCAAGTGCGGCATTTTTTCTACACTCTCTATATTATCATTGACGAAAAGCTGTATCACAAATTTCTCTATTATTCTCTTCAAGATGGACTCGACAACAGTGTACCCTTACGGCTCTCAGCATCTCCATTGGCCCCTGTTGAAAGCATACGCAAAGATCAATATAACAACGTTTGTTATTATTCCCCCCCCCCCCTCCCCCGCCCCTATATTCCATCCCCAAATATAACAGTCGTTGGCCACACTTATAACGTTCAAACGATTTTAATACAGAACAGCAACAATAAAACATACGATGTCCGAGGCTTGCAAACACGTCCGAGGTTTGAGAATTTTATGACCGGCGAGGACATTCTAACATGTCTGGCATCGCGTTTTTAAAAATTATTTTACGGACGTGCCTCTCTCAGCCAATCTTGAAGCAAGCAATGACATCCATGGAGCAGCGTGGCTACCGATTCCGGAAAGCTTTTCACTTAGTTGCCACCACAACAGGATCAATGTCCTACGTTGTTTTCGTGCGCGAAGTAACTTGTCTACACGTTTTTGATCATTTCATCTCTATTCGTTTTTTGTCTCATCATTTAGCAATGGGCAAAAGAAGGTGTGTTTTAATGTTAACCTGCAACAAGAATACAATTTTTGTGATAGTGTAATGACAGCAACAGTGAACGTGTTTATTAGAAAAAAAATTATGTACCAGTACTGTAAAATTTTCTGTTACGCGCAAAGGAACCACGCGAAAACATAGGGAGTACTAATAATGCTACCGCTCCACCAAACATAAGAGATTTTTTAAAGTCAAAAGTAAGAATAATAGTGTCCTGGAGTGAGCAGCTAAAAAGGTTACATTTTCATACCACACTGCTGGACGCGAACTCAGTTTCGAAAATTCATACTGCACACCTAATCTGGCTGAAATGTTATATGACAAAAGTTTTCATCTGCTAGAACGAAAGCCTTGGTAATTATTGTTAACGTTATTTCGGCATTTACATTTGATAATTTTTTGCGTTCTTTGGAAAACATTAATGACGAAGCAATAACCGTGGGTCGTTAGAACGGAAGTAAAGCTTGTTCCGATTGTCGCAAGATATTTCAGTCTGAAGGAGGGAATTTAAGTTAAACTTTTAAATTTCGATGAGGTATCGGGTAAACTGATCAAGTTTTGACTCAATATTCTTTGCAGTGTATGAAAAAATACAAACTTTATACGCAATTGGCTTGTTTACTACTGGTTAGTGAAAAAATACAGCAGAATGAATAAAGTTTGATGTTCCAGTAAACTGTTAAGACTTCTAAGTAATTTAAAAAGAGTCTTGGGTTGTACCCAAAAAAATATAGTAATATGATCTGGGTTTAACACCCAAAAAATGGAAAGCCTATTTATACATCAGTCCTTTGTACATCACTTCTGCCTTCCCTTATTTGACTTCGTCAGGGTTTGCCGTTTCTACCAGTGGACTCAGTAACTGTGTTGGATTTGTTGTCGACAGCAGTACTGTCAGCCTATGGACGTGCGCCTCTTCCTGGCTGGAATGTGCTCTTCAGGCGATTAGGCCGGAAGCACAACCAAGCAAGTACTTTTTAATTGTTTTATTAACTTTATTTTTTTTCTTTCTTTTCTTTTCAGCGCGAGTGTCCACCTTCTATGAAGTGACAAGAAAACCAGGGGTAAAAATGTTCTGTTGTTCGGTATTAGTGAAATGTAGCAAAGTCATTTGAGAATGAATACTTGCTGTGTTCGGTAAGGATTGAGTAAGGAACTAGCGCATCACTGCTTTAGCAAGCACTGTAGCAGCATTTGGAATGAGCTCAGTAAACCATAGACAGTCAAAATCAGGTTCACGACAGTCAAAGTTCAGGCCGCATATCACCGATAAGGAAGGAGGACTGAAGATCAATATTTGGTTGACAGTCAGCATCGAAGATATTAGAATCCAGATGCAACGTCACTTCATTTTAAGAGATTAACCAGCATCTTCTTGAAATGATTTAAGGAAACCACCGACAACCTAATGCAGGATGAAGCTTTATTTAACAAGCAGGTGCTCTTTACGTATACATCTTAGTAAACTACACGAACATCTGATTTACGGTTGGTAATGTTAACTATTCTGTAAAGAACAGCAGCATTCAGCCAGTTCTGACTAGACTAAGGAATTTTCCTTCTGCTGAGAGCACATTATAAAGTATGTTTAAATACGGTAGATGTTCAGTGCAGACTGTGAGTGAATAACCGCAAACTTTCAAACTAAGTTGATGATTTTTCTCCAGAAAAACGTCTTCTATTGGCTTCCAGAATGCATTAGCCCCACGTAATTGTTTTGTGGCAATTTTAATTCACTCTAATGACTGTAATAGTATGAAAAACCTCTTCAAGTAAACCTATTTAAGATTTCATAGTGTAATATATCGACATATGTTTCGTTTATTTAAAAATGTTTACAGAATTAAGTGTTCCACTATCAAGAATCATTGAACCGAAGGTTCTATTAACTATATACACACACACACACACACACACACACACACACACACACACACACACACACACACACAAACGAAAATAGGATAGGGATTTAAATCTGCATTCGCCTGGTTTTGAGCTCAGTGTCGTAACAATCCATGAAGAAATTTTGAAATTTTAAGAGAGTCGCTTTCGGCAGTTCTTGTTCTGTATTTTTAACATGGCTTACAGTGAACTTAAGTGATTCACATTGTTGTTTGTCTTTTCCTTTTTACCTATAACTCAAGTGCTGAGAACATGTCATGTACATTTCGCGTGTGACCCAAGTGTTGCTAAGTTGCGTGACACTGATAGCGATTAGTTACGCAGGCAACAGACAGCGATTTTTTTTTTTCCTCTTCTGGCGTTATAGATTTCCTGGCAAAGCATGCAAGATTCAAATCAGGCAACTCTACTGTCCAAGCGTGCTTAGCTAACTCCAGTCTGCGACCGTGCACCATGCGTGCAGCACGTAAGGCTTGCGAGAAAATAACCCAGAAAGAGGCTGGAAAACGTGTATGGGTGACGAGTGAATGGTAAGGATTAGCTACTGGTGGAGAACAGCTAACAAATCGGTTAATACGTAGAAAATTATGCGTTATTTTAATTGTATAATTGGTAATTTCTTTTCTTAAATTTTTTTGTGAAACATGCCACGTAGTGTGGACCTGAAATAAGTACTGTTGAACGTTTGCGTAGTGAAGATAGAAAACTGCTAATATAGAAACATTGAGATATGATTTGTTTGGAATTGCATATGTTCAATTTGTTTTCATGATTTCATAACTTTTATGCAGCAAATAAAAGTAATATGTAGATTTTTACATTGTTTCTCTATAGCCTTCTGTCACTTACTTACAAGTAGTAACTGACATTGTTATGTATGTTCGTATTTGACTGCACTTCGTGTTTTATCTTACCTCTGTACGAAAGTGTAAGTATAATCCGTGACTTTGGTATATATTGTGTTAGTGAGCAAGTATCACTGCAATATTGCCGCCCCGCCCCCTCCTCAATAGGAAAAGCAGGAATTCAGATAAGAGGATATATTTTGGCTTCCAACGTCTTCTTTACATATAATTCTGTTTAACACCCATGGGCAAGAGATTCTAGATGTAGTATTTGGCTGAAGTGCGTATTCCGTTTTGGATCTCAAAGTAACTGTGAAGGAACACCATTCTGCCATACCAGGCTACATCATTGTGCAATGATTTACTTCTTTGTGATCAGTTCCAGAATTGCTATGTCATCAGTGGACGTTTCGTCTCAACTAAACAGAGATACATCGAAATTCTAACATCACGCACTTTTGCTTGATATTTTGAATTTTCTACTTCATTCCTCAATCCTCAAGGGGGAAGTTTGGCTACCAGGTATACTCTCCACTTTCCCGCGAAAGGCAAAGGTCCCGAGTTCGAGTCTCGGTCCAGCACACAGTTTTAATCTGTCAGGAAGTTTCAGGTATACACTGTTCTACTATTTGACTTCAATAATTTGCAAAATAGAAGAGCTTGTTTTAGAACTTGAAGAATTAAAAACAACAAAGTTGTATTATCTAATTTACTTAATTATTTAATCGTGACTCGTCAAAGGCCAAATCCTTGAAGTAAAGAAGAAAAAGATGTATTATTTAATTTAAAAAATTATGATTATCGATGATATTTCGTTAGGTGACGAAATATTGCTGTCGATTCATTGATTCTTGTTAATGCTGCTGTATTAAATGTTTTTCTTCTGAGGTGTTATTGTTATATCAGTTTATGTTAGTGTAAATTCAGGTGATTAGTGTGCATGATAGATTTCGTTTTATCGAATGTCTTAAAATCTGTCTCACATTTTAGTGTCGTCAGAGAAAATCATCAACTGTGTATTGATAAACTACAGTTCGTTTACGGAGGTGACAGTTCACAAACAGCCCAAATTATTGTTTAAGTTTATCGAAACAAGCTTAACGAAACGGATTTGATAGGTAGCTGGGATTATTTTCATTGTTCAGCTAAAGTAGACACATTATAGAAATGTCGATAGAATGGAATTTGCGAAAACTTCTTCCAAGGATTAGTTTTCATAGGTGACTTATCACATATTCAGGCGCTATGAGGCTCATCTAGGTTCAAGAAGAAAATTTACACTACACGCGAATGCATTTTATTCCATCCAGTCTTCGATCGTGAGAAAAATTAAAGAACAGAAATGAAGCAGCACAATAAGAAGCACGCCTTGCAATACATAATATAATAATTTGCAGCGTTATACACTGAAAAGGCAAAGAAACTAGCACACCTAACTAATATCGTGTAGGAGCCTCGCGATAGAAAGTGAACAAAGCAGCTCGAATAGAACTGGAACTAATGGCATTACAGTCTCTTCGCCAAGGAGTGCAGGATTTTTCTGACGCCTAATGACTGTGTGGAGTGTAGAGGCGGCCAGGTTTAAATGCACGTCTCACGTATGCAATACCAAGTGTTCAGCAGTTAAGATGGGTCGGTCATGTTTTGGGACAGTGTCATGTACGGATATCAGATGCCGCTGAGGGCTATCAAGGGAATTTGGTGGGGTGTACAGCATCGGGTTAGGATCATTCAACTTTTTGTCCACCTCGGCAGTCAACATCTCTGCGATGGGTTTGTCTCCAAAAGCGCTATTAGATGAGCAGATAGTGTCTACCTCTCGAACACCTTCCCTAGTGGCAGGAATCAACCGAATTGTTGGCCTGCCGTATATGGTGTCATAAACGTGATTGCGCATGCTTGGGAACAGCTGAAACTTATTGTGTGTCGTGGCAGGAACCATCGAAGAGAGGGTCAGGCTTCATCGCGAACATCTTTGCTACATTGTGGACAGAATACCGAGGAGAATCCAAGCGTGTTACATATAATAATCACGGGGTGGGGAAACATTATGGAACGTAATCCGCCAGCAGATTTTCATTTCATAGACGTGCAGTTATAGCAGACTTATATTATGGTCTTTTTTTATTTAATCTTACGGTAAATTTATTTTATTTTTATTTCCTAAGGTTCATTCTCCCATTGTCAGTGTCCTTTGGATTTCACGTTCATATATATGCAGGTTCGGCAGACTGTTTTTAGCAGTTTATAATAATGCAGTCTTTACGGTAGAACACCCAAAATTATTAAATTAACTTATTTGGTCATTCCCTCAGAAATAACATTAAGAAAGACATCTTCTGGAAATCTAGCTGTAGTTAATTAAATGTCAGTAACACCTTGTGTCGTCCAGCTCCGCACAAGAAAGAATTTTACTGTACTACGATTAACTAAATTCTCGGTCACCCATCAAGTAAAGACGAAGGATAAAAGAACTGCCTCTTAACAGAAATAGCACGTAACAATGGCTTTCAAGAAATAATCGTTGATAATATACGTAAATAAAAGTTCATAGTTCCGACTCAACAGATAAGAAGAAATGAAGAACAGCACTCTACATTATATTTCCATTCTGTTGTCGAATATTCCACAAAATAGATGTTTTATACTGAAAGTTCAGTCTGAAGATTGCTCTATGAACACAAAATACATTAGTGGAGCAGTATCTTTGCATATTAATTTACACTATGAAAAATTTGTGACAGCAGGAATGTACGAAATACTACGCACCTTTTGCAGTAATTGCTATATATGCTAGACAATAATATATTGTAAATCTAGATTTAAAGAAGGTACAGAGTTATAGCTCAAATATACGGCTTAAAAATCGTGTTTTATTGCTTATTTAAGTCAAGAAAAACAGGTCCTTTCTGATTACAAAGACACTCTTAGAATTCAACACATCCTTGAGAAGGGAATTCTCATGTACGTTTACTGATGAAATCTAAATACATAACTATCATCATGATCGAAAATAATGCTAATGAACAATATGAACCGAGAAATTTAAATGATCTAACAGCGTACTGGTCCATACTGACACAGTTATTGGTATTTGTACCATGGGTTGAACTACTAATTTCCGTCGAGAACCATGTCTTATATACTTCTAACTGATTTTACGAAAGAAACCAAATCAGGACCTGTCAACTAACGTCTCTTGTATTATTGTCACTACAATAACTTAGCGTGCAATAATGTTTTAGCTCCAATATCACGCCCTGAGTGGCTGCATTTTACAGAGCTGACGATTGGGTGCGTTTAACACTAAAATTTTCAGCTTCAGCTTCATCAGTGGGCTCTTACGAATTATTATGGTCGAACATTTCTAAGCGGACCCGCTGGTATCGTCACCAACTTCGTCTACTGGCTATATCATTCCATAAGATTTTAACGCTAATCCATGACGACACAAGTTTCTGTCGCCTTTCTTCCTTACTGCAGATACATCAACCACACGAACGGAACAATATTTGAACAAAAAATAACTAATTGCTCAGGAATGTATCGAATGCTGTTTCTTTGCAACTTGTCATACTCCCCAGCGTCCTCATAAGGAATTTTCTTGCAATACATTATTTTACAGCCACCACATCAAATCTATTTTTCAAGATAAAGTTTAAAACTTCAAACCATATGTTGAACAACTCTCCACGTCATTGTTATGATAACTGATGTTAAGTGGAAACTTATGATGGCGACTCAGACGCTAGTCCGGTACCAGTTTCTTAGACAAATAATGCAAATTAAACTTGCTTCATTACGTCTCGAAAAGAAATCACTTGACAGCAACGCATGTCTGACTTAATTACATTGCGCAACAGTGTTCTGCTTTGAGAAATTATGTATAAAGACAGTTCACATGGGTCTGTAGAGCCAAACTGCTAACAGTTCTCTTGTTGAACAGCTACAGCCCAAAAGCAATGTGACGAAAAGTTCCCTAAGTTAGGATATTACCAACATCTTCACTTCATGGAGTAGTCTGCACAGCCTGCTCAAAAATGGTTCAAATGGCTCTGAGCACTGTGGGACTTAACATCTGAGGTCATCAGTCCCCCAGAACTTCGAACTACTTAAACCTAACTAACCTAAGGACATCACACACATCCATGCCCGAGGCAGGATTCGAACCTGCGACCGTAGTAGTCGCGCGGTTCGGGACTGAAACGTCTAGAAGCGCTCGGTCACCACGACCGGCACAGCCTGTTCCGGAAACCATCTTGTACTCGGACGTGCGGCACTTCGCTGTCCAGTGAGCTTGTAGTTCATGGCGATTCTTGACAGACTATCTTGCTGCATTCTTTCTAAATGGTGATTGCTTTCAAAATCGAAAATCTTTATCTCTTGTCTTATTTATGAGATTCGTTCTTTGTCAATCAGCGTGCAGCCTTTGACTGCCCTGAGATATTTCATCTCCGCTGACTTAATATTCCTTCTTTCTTTCTTCGAGAGTACTCACGTCTCACATTCATATAATACTACCCGTATCACCATTGTTTTATAAAGCTTCAGTTAAGTTTCCTTACTGGTTTTGTATTTCAGAGATCCATGAATTGTTCCACATATACTTACAAACTTGCATTCTGTGTCACGATCTGCTATTTGGAGTATTTCACGTCCAAGGTAGTTAAAGGTGGATACTTACCCGCTCAAATATTTTACCATTTATCTCAAATTTTTTTTTCTTGTCGTATGTTTCCACAGAAATGGCATTACTTTGAATTTACTTGGAGATATTTTCCGTTCTTATTCCTCTGCTATTTTTCGTGATAAGTATAGCTCCATTTGTAAATTGTCTTATGTCTATTGCACAATAACAACATTGCCTTAATATAAAATAGTTCTTAGTCTATACTGTGGTGAGAGTATTGTACCCCAAGTGAGAACTTGTTTCCATCTTACTATGACCTCGTCCATATAGGTACAAGAAATTGCTGGAGACAGACAGCAACCTTGCCTTACTCCTTTATTTGTTTTTACTGGTAAACTTAGTTGCTTCACTATGCCTTAAACACAGTAGTGTTTTGATATAGACTTCTGATCGCTTTTGCTGGATTATTGATAATCCTTTTCTGATCAAAATTTCCCAGAGCACGTCTCTGTTCTGGCTGGCAAATGCATTTTGAAAATTGATGAAGGCACTATGAGTGTCCAAACTGAATTCCCTTCTTTTCTCATCTTTCTGTGTCCATACATCTAGAAGATGGTTACAAGGAATTCAGCTGTTTAGTAAGAAATGAAAATTAAAACACCTTCAAGTGGTTCAAATGGCTCTAAGCACTATGGGACTTAAAATCTGAGGTCATCAGTCCCCTAGACGTAGAAATACTTAAACCTAACTTAACCTAAGGCCATCACACACGTCCAAGCTCGAGGCAAGATTCGAACCTGCGACCGTAGCAACAGCGCGGTTCCAGACAGAAGCGCCTAGAACCACTCGACCACATCGGCCGACCCCTTAAAACACCTGCAGCCATATATTTTGATTTAATTTATTTACGCACGCAACCAGTTATGGTGTCGCATCACGGGAGGCCCCTTGACCATCGTAAGTTGGGACGAGTCCAATCTCGTGGGCTATCATTAACAAGAGCCGATATAAAACAACCGGTGTCCGTAGATGTCTGGTTTACACGACACTATCACTTCGTTAATCAATAGACGACTTCTTTTCTCAAGCACTTGTTACACTACGAAAATGGTATCTACTGTAGAGATGCCCCATCTAAAGCCCGTCTGTTTTTCGCTGATGATGAAATCTTTTACTTATTAGTTTTGCGATTACTACCACCTTTCCCCAGTATCCATAACAATCAGTGTACCCTGTAAGTAAGGACGTAGTCCATGCCTTCACATGGTCTGATACCGGATAGAATATTAATATGAGATCCAGATGGCCAATTAATATTTATCTCGCACAGTAGCAGGGGCAAGCTCTTTTCATTTATGCCACCTGGGATATCAGCGCTGTGTCAGTCAGTTTAGATGATGTGAAGGAAAATTATCTGAAACATTCACATTAATGCTGATTGCATGAGAAAATATTATATTTGATTTTCATACAGGTAAAATTTGCTTGGTTGATAATTTATTTTGCTATCTCACATATGATTAAAAAGTTGAAAAAACGATTTTTGCACAAACAAGTCTTTTATTAGTTGTTTACAGCCACGTTAGTAAATAATGTTAGTAGGAATGCAATGCCAATTTTGGACGCAAATTGAACTGTAAACTTTGGGTTGCCTAAATGCAGGGGCAAATGGGCAGGCAAGCACACGATGTTACTACTTGGAGTTGCCTAGATGTATGGGGCAAGATTCTGCAATAACCTGATACACAGTTTCTTTAGCAAAGTTCCGCATCGTCAGCAAACATTTTGCCTTGTCATCAGTCAATTTCATCTCATATAAGTTCTATATTGCTATAACGACATCTAAATTATCTGTCTTTTTATTTAACTATAATACACACATGTAGCAAAACTGACTTGCTAATGAGCCAGTTGACACATCATCTGAGGCCTAAATGAAGCCTATGCACAAAAACGAACCTGAGTAACCCTGTAACTGTACAAAACACACGTTGGCTAAAATAAATCCTAAGCAGGCGCATGCACACGCACACACACACACACACACACACACACACACACACACACACACACACACTTTTCTTTTTTCAACGTGGAAATGCTGTGTGTACTCTTGGGAGATGAAATTTACTGCAGATGAGACAGAACTTTTGCTGACGAGGCAGAATTTTTGCTGATGAAATTGTGGGTCAGGCTACTGCTAACACAGCATTTCCCATCTGCATCTACGCCAGCCCATGTGACGTTATGAGTTTGCCCCTGTATGTAGGCAAGCGAAAAGTCAAAGTTCAAGTTATGTCCGCAATCGACATTGCACCCTATTCGTGCTGAATACCTTAATGATTCAATACTTTCAATTTTATTTTATTTTTATTAATTCATTACATCATAAGTTGCACAGCAAAATATTGTACAATTAAATAATTAATCTTAAATGCTGTGTTTTAGGCTTTTAAATCGAAAATTTCTCTAAAATTCTATTGTTGCATGTGAGTTTTCACAAAATTTCTCCTGCAATGGCCCACAACAAATGTTCAGCCTGGGGGTCTATAGAATATAAATATGGTCCTGTATGGGGGGGAGTGTGGTAACCACCACTCAAGTTAAAGGTTCTGATTCATATGTGTCTCAAAACTGTGTATTAATTATTACAGTTCACGCTAAGAAGTTAAAGGCGTCGTATTATAGCTTTTAATGGTTAGACCTCTGGATATAATAAATTTTCGCGTCGCACTCCACACTTAGCGGTGGAAAATGAAAACCTCACAGCAACATTCACTGGGAGCAGCAGAACTAATTACGAGCTAGATTATCATTAACCTTAATTTAAACTAATAGCTTCCACAGTTTAAGAGTATATTGGGAATACTACTGCTTCGCTTAGCATTCTGCATGTTCCTATGGGAGGTGCACAACAAAAGAATCCTTTGGCGAATTTTGTTAACCGCATCTGGTTTCAACATAGATATAAAAATTAAACGCGAGCTTCATACGTAGTTTATACTTGTACCCTGCATTATCATCTCTGTTTTCTCTAACGAGAGAGTAGACTGGGAGTGTGAACAGTTCGTTCGGTTTTATACATGTTTCGATGTTGGCACAAATGTCTACATTACTTTTGAACAGAAAATGTCGAAGGTTATCTTTGTTTGGCTTGAGCGATCTTGCGTTCCATCAGGTGATTTTATAGTTCATTTTGGGGTGTAAGGAGCAGGGTCAACATATTTTTGGATTTACATCCGGATCTATTCTGTTTGTAGTACTGAATGGAGTCCATTAGTAGCTTGCTGGTACGACGTATCGTTCATCAGAGTCATAACTATGCTTAAAATTTGGTTAATGAGGTAGTTACCAGCACCAGTCTGTTTGCTCAGTCTGTGAAATAGTGTTGGGTAAGGGTTGGGACCCATTGGAGCCAGGGGGAAGAAGAGTTCTGAATGGTACAACTGATCCCAAGCAACCATGCTTTGGTGGGGACCTCTATGTTCCATACAACTTACACATTGGTGATGGTGTAGTTGGGCATGCTGCATGTGAGGAGCGGTATCAGTGGTAAATCCACTGGAGCCACCGTTCCTGACGTCTGCGGCACTGTCGTCTTAGGATGGGTTGGTTGCTGCGGATCGCAAGTGGTGGTGCTGGTATTTGTATTGAGTCACTGTTGAGCAGTACGGGGCAGGAACTCTGTGCCTTATCTCGCAGTGTTTGGGTGAGAAGTAACTGCATTTGTCTAAGTCCTGTATCCAAACACAGTTGCTGCTTCTCCGAAGTTAACATCGAGAGACATAATTTTATTAATTTCCTTATGTTTGAGACACATTGGGCAAGTTCGAGGTAGGGCAATGTGACCAACAGTATAGTGACCACTGGACAGCGAACTCCATGAACATAAAGAAATTGGGGAGCCGGTGTAATCTAAACATCACAGTACAGAAATGAAAAAGCACTTTTGTTCTCTCAGGATTACAATTTAACTAAATCTCCTGATGGCAATAACTTCTCAGCAACACGTCCTTTCCGTTAGTAATTCGTCCTCTGTCAGGGAGATTTTAACATTACTGATTATGCCTTGTTTAGCAGTGAAGAAATTCGGAAAAGTGGCCTCCAAATTCGCTTTCTCTAAGAAAGACTGATGAACCAAGGCGTTGACAGGTAGTCACGACACATCTCAATTTTCACATTGTTGGTCCCAGCGGAGGTTCGAGTCCTCTCTCGGGCATGGGTGTGTGTATTTGTCCTTAGGATAATTTAGGTTAAGTAGTGTGTAAGCTTAGGGACTGATGACCTTAGCAGTTACGTCCCTTAAGATTTCACACACATTTTTTTCACATTGTTTTTCCCTGCCACCACGATGTTGATTATGTGCTTAAATAACGACTCACATTCCTGTCTGATAATTTTGTCTGGTGTCATACGGTGGAGCCTGCCTGTGTTCTTGTCTCTAGTTTCAACAAATAAGGTGAAAGGCCGTTTGTCGCTAGTTGTGTGTAAGTTAACAGTGCAACTTACATGTTGGTGGCCGATGGTACTTTCTTAAGTGGCGACGAAACGATCGCTTTCTCAGTTTTCTGTCGATCGTCGTCTCATTCCTCCTCCGTGCGATCCCACTGGCGTTTCTGCTAGGGCTGCAGGTCTCTTGCTGTAGCTGCATCGACAGGTGGAACAAGTCTGTGTACACTATGTGATCAAAATTAGCCGGACACCCCCCAAAACATACGTTTTTTTCATATTAGGTGCATTGTGCTGCCACCTACTGCCAGGTACTCCATATCAGCGACCTCAGTAGTCATTAGACATCGTGAGAGAGCAGAATGGGGCGCTCTGCGGAACTCACGGACTTCGAACGTGGTCAGGTGACTAGGAGTCACTTGTGTCATATGTCTGTACGCGAGATTTCCACACTCCTAAACATCCCTAGATACACTTTTCTGATGTAATAGTGAAGTGGAAACGTGAAGGGACACGCACAGCACAAAAGCGTACAGGCCGACCCCGTCTGTTGACTGACAGAGACCACCGACAGTTGAAGAGGGTCATAATGTGCAATACGCAGACATCTATCCAGACCATCACACAGGAATTCCAAACTGCATCAGGATCCTCTGCATGTACTATGACAGTTACGCGAGAGGTCAGAAATCTTGGATTTCAATGTCGAGTGGCTGCTCATAAGCCACACATCACGCCGGTAAATGCCAAACGACGTCTCGCTTGATGTAAGGAGCGTAAACATTGGACGACTGAACAGTGGAAAAACTGTGTGGAGTGACGAATCACGGTACACAATGTGACGATCCGATGGCAGGGTGTGGGAATGGCGAATGTCCGGTGAGCGTCATCTGCCAGCGTGTGTAGTGCCAACAGTAAAATTCGGAGAAGGTGTTGTTATGGTGCTGTGTTTTCCATGTTTCATGGAGGGGGCTTGCACCCCTTGTTGTTTTGTGTGACACTATCACAGCACACGCCTACATGGATATTTTAAGCACCTTCTTGCTTCCCACTGTTGAAGAGCAATTCGGCGATGGCGATTGCATCTTTCAACACTGTCGAGCACCTGTTCATATTGCATGGCCTGTGGCGGAGTGGTTACGCAACAATAACATCCCTGGAATAGACTGGCCTTCACAGTCCTGCCCTGAATCCTAAAGAACACCTTTGGGATGTTTTGGGACGCCGACTTCATGCCAGGCTGGAACGTCCCCTTTTGAAAAATTATATACGTGACTGTGCTTAAACTGACACATTATTTTTTAGCGCAACGCAATCTGACTTTCAAAAATCCCTACGAAAGAATGGCCCTGACTAACATTAACCTATACCTTTCACAAATCACTTACCTCACAAAAATCTTCGTTACTCGAACTACTGCAATACAGCGAGCGCCACTACTGCCAGCTAAATAAAAGATTCAAACTACGGAAGGCACTAACTACTGATAGGCATAGTTAGCAAATGAAAGATTTTGATAGAGACCAAACAATGTATTTACCTCAATAGTGTTCAAAAGTCATAATATATATAGCAGTTCATGACGTCCAGTGTTACAAATTTCAAAACTCCGCCATCTCTCTCCTCACATCTACCACTGCTGGCGGCTCACCTCCAACTGCGCAACGCTACGCGCTGTTCACATCCAGCTGCCCAACACTACAATGGCAGACAACAATGCTACCTAGCCACAGACTGCACACAGCACAGCCAGTGATTTTCATACAGAGCGCTACGTGGCGTTACCAGTAAGAAAACCTAAACAGCCTACTTAAATAGCCCCCATGCTCCCCACAAAAAATTTTACACATTGTTTTGGGCGGTGGCCAATAATGATTTGATAAAATTTTTCATAATTACAATAACAAAGATATCAAATGCACCCACTTATTGATACAACGTTGGTCAAAAGCTAAAATTTTCTCACAGTCCATAAAGACAGTCCTGATCATTCATCACAGTAACATTGCAGTGTTTTTCTCAAAGTCTGAGCAGTAAAAGAAAATGCACATGGAAGTAGTGGATTTCCATGCAATCTTGAAGAAGTAGTGTTGTCCTTCCAACGGAAAGAGTGCTGACTCTTGACATGCAGACAGGTATTGGTCCACAACAGAGCAAACCCACAGCAGAGTCAGTCGAAATTTTGAAGAGTATTGGTAAGTAGGTCATCACAGAGCTGACCCACTGTAGTCCTGGTAGAAATTACAGTATTGGTGGGCCACCAGATGTGCAGACCCACTGCAGTCCTTGTAGAAATAATGGTACTGGTGAGTCAGCAAAGGTGTAGACCCACTGTAGTCCTTGTAGAAATGGCCAGCAGCCATCTGTTGTGACTGTGCAGGTGCACAATCACCGTTGAAGAGTTTTGCGGATAATATAGCAAGTCCATAACCACCACTTGTGCACTCACAAAGTTTTTGGAATTGTCCTTAGAACCAGCAATGCTGTCATCCAGTCCCTTGCTGAATTATTAACACACTTGCAAACACTAACAGTCCCTACTTCTCACATATTGTCCATATACCATGACCAACAGAAATGTGTGCAGTGAAATGGAACTTACAAGTTAATAATGTGATGAACTGGTATCAATTACAACTTTATAACATAAGAATACCATTACAAAGGTACAAAATACATCATTAAAGAACATAACAATACAGATAACATTTGTAGTACAGGCTTTACAAAAGAATCGAAATAACATATACATCATTGTTACAGGAATTATGACATAAGTAAATACATAAAAGATCAGAATAATTATTGAAACATCAACTTCACACATGCGCATTAAAACAGAACAGAATTAATAATGTCTAACATCTTTACAAAGTAAAGAACATATTATTAATGCAAATTATATTTGAGGATAACAGTATTCCTCATCATAGTTCATGTAGCTGAGTATTAGAAAAATTCTACAATATAAGTCTTATCAGATAAACATATAAAGACAGGAAGAACATAAATACACAAGGGTACACAAACACATAGTGTGATAACACAAGGAAAGGACAGGGTTTCTTTTACTGCAGTATTTTGCAAACAAAACTTTCTTTACTTCTCGGACATCTCCCTTCTTTCTTCATTATTTCCAAAAGTCCTATCTATACCTGCTTTCTGTACCTTACTTGTATAGCCTCTCAGTGCATTTCTTCAAATTCATCGCAATTCATTCTCTTATAGGCTACCCCCTCTTAAGCTAACTTAAATCTACTGAGCTCAGATGCTCAACTAAGGGACGAGGCAATGCAGCAGCACAAAACAATTAACACAAACAGCAATGACAAAAAAATGGAAAATTGCAAAGCAAGCTACAGTAAATCTAAATTACCAAGCAATGCAACATTACAACTAATATGAGCCAATGTGCAGCAACAAGAAAAATAAATCAGTAGTAAAACTAGCTTAACAGAGTAATACAAAGTGAAATTTAGTAGCACTATGCCTGGCAAACAGCAGCAGCAAATGCAATAACTTATATCTGAACATGACATAGCTCAAGCAGAAAAAATATTACATTAAAGACAACAATGCAGACAAGGGAAATGTATATTCACATCTTAATGTCTATGTAATTAAAGTGGTGCACCACAAGAAGTTATTCTACCAAAAAAATTACCAAGTAGTTGAAAAGAAAATTCCGTATGCAATTCCTGTTAAGGGAAATGTCTTTTTATGCTCCTTCGTTTTTTTTAATAGATCATAAAATTATTTACTGGATCTGTAGGCATAAAATATTTATATTAGTACATCTATTAAATTTTATTTTAATCAATGCTGCAGTGCAGCTAGAAACTAGATATTAAACAAAATGAGTAAATAAATACATAAAGCAAGCCATATAGCATTTCTCTCAACTAGCAAGACAATAGCCGTGAAATGTTTCTCATCGTTTCATTAGGCATTTTAGTAAATATCATAAATTAAGAGCTCCACAGTATAATCATATGTTTTCAAGTTTGAGCGTGTCGTATTTGCGATGCTTTCTACAAAGGAATGTCAATAGCAAGGATAATGGCCTCCCCTTTTTTTTTCTACCTGTGCCTCTGAAAAGGCACACACTAATGGCTTTTTCTCCAGGCGTCTGACACAGCTGGGTGCCCACGACGCATTACGTGCAGGTGCTCACTTAACTTTCTTACGGAAATATTTATGACAGCTACAGTGACTGTCTCATATAAAATATTTCACAGGTCAATAATTTGCGTTACAAATCTGTAGAAACAAAATCCTATTGATATAACAGAGTCCAAAAAAATTTTCGTCAGCATTGTAATACATTCACGCATTTACATACATTTCATAACTCTTAAAGTACGATTCTTGGTTTCCAACAACCTTTTTCACAAACCAGAGTCCCTAACCACTACGCATTATTCCTTAACTTATTCGTCGACACTACTTCAATATTTCATCATAACAGATACGTAGCATACTCAAATAACTCATATAGCATCAGCTTATTGATCATAAACATACCGCAACAGCATAATACACATAGTCATCGTAATAATAACATCATAACACCTCAGTCAACTCTCAAAATCGTCGTAGCTTCCTCCAATAATTTCAAAACCTAAAAAAAATTCTCTGCTCATTTCAATAGTGTCATCTACCTCAAACGTACTTTAAAATCATGATCCCATACCAAATACATCATTCAAAGCTCTCATAGTATTACAATGGTTCCAAAAAAATATGAACAGTTCACAAAGTACAGACAAAATACAATTTCATAAGTGTGAAGTTACCCAACTGTGTAATTGCTTAAACACGTGTCACTGATGTAGTAAAAAAAATGTTTATCTCTCAATTAAATGATCAGATAGCTGTGTAATTTGTGTGTTAGAGAAATATGGTACCGATGTGTAAAGTTGTATAAGCAAATACCATATTAGCTAGGGCTCCTTGTGCTTGCCAAACACATGGTACACAAAGTAGGCGTGTACCCCCTGAGGATTAATGTAATTATACTCTCAGGTGTTACAGATTACAGCAATGGAATGAAATGTATCACAGAAAACTTTCTTTGTAATTCAAAAATCTTGAAAAATAAATGGTTTAAGTACAAAATTAATCACTCAAATGCGTGTCCTATAGAGCTAAATGTGCGTCTTGCTGTAAGATAATTCTGTGGAACTGTCGTAGTTATCGTCCTCTGTAAGCAAAGTTCTGCTGAAGTCAATGTACTTACCTCATCATAAACGAAAGTGAAATGGTTTGCATATAGATACCGTAGTTATTACGTACCTTACCGTGATCAAGAAAGTACTGTAATGTAACGTATTGTTGTGCTACGATAAAGGCTGTCTCATTGTAGCTATACCACAAAAGTTACTACTAAAACATGTTTTACTTTCCAGAATAATACAGAAAAACTGTGCAGATATAAAGCAGATACAGCACAAAAGCAACATTGCAAATTGTCACTCATTAGTAGCGTCGTGATAAAATCGTGTAGCTGTCACATAAACTAACCACTGTGTCGCTGTTCACTATAACAATGCATTCGCAGTTACTGTTCTAAGTTACCTATGTTCTTGACTGGATAGTTAGTTAGCTTTAAAACATAGTTGCATGTTAACAGTGTGTATGTGTGACAAAGAGTACTAGTAACCTAAAGTGAAAAATTTTATAGCAAAGACTAAGTTAAAAAGCAGATTACCTCTCAATAAATGGTTTTACATGTGAAATGTGGTGTAACCCTTTGCTCTTCCTAGTACGCAGAGTTTCAACTTTAACGCAATTATCATGTGGTATACGGCACATCGGCAAAGAATGCTAAAATTTTTCTCAAGGTTAGCGTCTATGTAATTTTTCCCTGAGCCAGCCGGCGCACGTGGCTGCCTGCGGTGCGAGTCATTGTCTGTCTCTTTGTTGGCGTGCGTCGTTATTGGGATTGGGAGACCTAACTTCTACAAATTCACCTTGTCGAGAATGCCCTGCTCTGTTTGAATCCCGCCAGTTCTGATGCAATTCAGGTCTGTCGTTACGATCATATCGTCTGTCGTCATGTCGGTAGATTCCATAGTTTCTTCCTTGTCCGTCACGTGGTGGAGAATTTCTCCCTGAATCGTAACTGCGCGTTGGACCGTTTCGTCTAAAGTTATTCTGTCTCCCTTGATAATAATTATTTTGGTTCACATATTGTCTGTTTCTCTGATTGTCTCTATGATAGTCATTACCGCGGAGAGGTGATCTTTCCCTGTAGTTATTACTACTCTGCCAACGGTTGTCATACGGGTGGTGTCTGTTTTGGTCACGATTTGTGTTGTGAGAATAGCCTTGTCGTGTCCAGTTATTATTTCTTTCATCGCGGAATTGCGACGGATGTGACCTGTAATTGTTGTGTTCCTGTTTTCGCGCTCCGCGATTATCAGTGTCAATTTCTAATTCTTGTAAGAGTCCCTGAAAAGCTTCAATGTCGTCTTTGCAACGTCCTGCCAAAATAATATGTCGTAATTGTTCAGGTAATTTGATTAAGCAAATGCGGATGAGTTCTGAGGGGCTGTATGGGTTTGACAGGTACTGATTCTTGTGCAACATGTCTTCAAAATACACTCCTGGAAATGGAAAAAAGAACACATTGACACCGGTGTGTCAGACCCACCATACTTGCTCCGGACACTGCAAGAGGGCTGTACAAGCAATGATCACACGCACGGCACAGCGGACACACCAGGAACCACGGTGTTGGCCGTCGAAGGGCGCTAGCTACGCAGCATTTGTGCACCGCCGCCGTCAGTGTCAGCCAGTTTGTCGTGGCATACGGAGCTCCATCGCAGTCTTTAACACTGGTAGCATGCTGCGACAGCGTGGACGTGAACCGTATGTGCAGTTGACGGACTTTGAGCGAGGGCGTATAGTGAGCATGTGGGAGGCCGGGTGGACGTACCGCCGAATTGCTCAACACGTGGGGCGTGAGGTCTCCACAGTACATCGATGTTGTCGCCAGTGGTCGGCGGAAGGTGTACGTGCCCGTCGACCTGGGACCGGACCGCAGCGACGCACGGATGCACGCCAAGACCGTAGGATCCTACGCAGTGCCGTAGGGGACCGCACCGCCACTTCCCAGCAAATTAGGGACACTGTTGCTCCTGGGGTATCGGCGAGGACCATTCGCAACCGTCTCCATGAAGCTGGGCTACGGTCCCGCACACCGTTAGGCCGTCTTCCGCTCACGCCCCAACATCGTGCAGCCCGCCTCCAGTGGTGTCGCGACAGGTGTGAATGGAGGGACGAATGGAGACGTGTCGTCTTCAGCGATGAGAGTCGCTTCTGCCTTGGTGCCAATGATGGTCGTATGCGTGTTTGGCGCCGTGCAGGTGAGCGCCACAATCAGGACTGCATACGACCGAGGCACACAGGGCCAACACCCGGCATCATGGTGTGGGGAGCGATCTCCTACACTGGCCGTACACCACTGGTGATCGTCGAGGGGACACTGAATAGTGCACGGTACATCCAAACCGTCATCGAACCCATCGTTCTACCATTCCTAGACCGGCAAGGGAACTTGCTGTTCCAACAGGACAATGCACGTCCACATGTATCCCGTGCCACCCAACGTGTTCTAGAAGGTGTAAGTCAACTACCCTGGCCAGCAAGATCTCCGGATCTGTCCCCCATTGAGCATGTTTGGGACTGGATGAAGCGTCGTCTCACGTGGTCTGCACGTCCAGCACGAACGCTGGTCCAACTGAGGCGCCAGGTGGAAATGGCATGGCAAGCCGTTCCACAGGACTACATCCAGCATCTCTACGATCGTCTCCATGGGAGAATAGCAGCCTGCATTGCTGCGAAAGGTGGATATACACTGTACTAGTGCCGACATTGTGCATGCTCTGTTGCCTGTGTGTCTGTGCCTGTGGTTCTGTCAGTGTGATCATGTGATGTATCTGACCCCAGGAATGTGTCAATAAAGTTTCCCCTTCCTGGGACAATGAATTCACGGTGTTCTTATTTCAATTTCCAGGAGTGTATTTCACAAGGCTGGAAAATTCAGATTGTTCGAAATGTTTCATCATTATGATGCTATGTTTTACTCGGTCTTGTGTAGCTTGAGACCAATATGCTGAGAGGAAGGCATGGTAAAATTCTCCTTCACTGTGACAATCGTGAATGACCGATCGCATTCTTACAACTGGTTCATTCTCCAAGTAGCTACACATAAATTCTAATCTGTGCTCTAATGACCAGTTGGGAGGATAACAGTGAGAGAATTGATGGAGCCATGCTTGTGGATGAATGTCGTTGCCAGAATTCTTAAATGTTTTGAATTTACGTGTAGTAATGAACAGCTTATAGTCAAAATCAACATGTCGGCGAGTCACATGTCGGTCATTGTTACGTCGTTTCGGCGGTTCCTTCTCAAAATTCGGTGTACCTTGCCAATTTCTTTCATAATTTCCGAAGTGTCCTGTGTTATTATTTTGTGGTTGTTCCGTATTTCTAAGTCCCTATTCCCGTGTTGGAGCGCGAGTGTCCTCTGAAAACTGTAATTTTTGTATTACTTGTGTCAGCTGATCTTGTACTTTCCGGATTTCTCTTTGGTGTTGCGTATTAATTTGATTCTGATTTTGTTTGAATTTCCTAATTTGTTCGCACTCTTCTGTGTCATTAAAGACTACCGGTTTTGTGTCATTCAGATTATCATCTACCTTCGTAGATAAATTATTTAGCTGATCCAAAAGTTCAACTACTTTCTCTGATAATGAACTAATTTCCTCCATGTGTCTTTCTACTGTGTCCTTTAAGTTTTCCTGAGTTTTTGCAAGTTGCGTAACCGAATCGGTAGATGCAACTGAGTCAATTTTAGCTTGCCAGGTCTCATGATTTTCATGAACAATAATTTGCAGTTCTTTTCTGGCTGCTTCGTGATTCTGTAATGCATTTTCATGCCGCGAAAAAATAGGTTGAAAATGCTCACAAATTTGTGTTTTTACGTCGTTACAGACTTTTCGACATTTCGATTCGATTTTATGTAACTCAGTAGTTAAATCTTCACGTGTTTGTTCAAGCGTGGTGTGAAGATTTTGTTCCATTGCGTCTAACTGTTGCTGTGTTTGTCTCTGGTGTTGTTCCACTGTGTCTAACTTTTGAAGATTTTGTTCCATTGTGTCTAACTTTTGAAGCTTTTGCTGTGTTTGCCTCCGATTTTGTTCCATTTGTTGCATTAGCTGTAATAACAATGCATTAGTGTCTGGAATCTGTTCCTCTACGCTTTTCGGCAGTGCATTTGCACCGGCAACATTCACATTTTGACAAGCAGAAAATGTGTCTTGACTTATTTGAGAAAACGGTGAGGACGCAAAACCTGAATCTATAGTATTTGCAAAATTGTGTCCTGTCATTTCGGATTCCTGAGGCGAGCTATTGCCGACCGATCGATCGATAATGCTTCCCTGTTCACTAATTGTTTCACTGCCTACGCCATTGTTTGCCGCCCGCTCCATTTCCCTATGCACAATTACCAAATTACTACGTTGAACATTAGTTAATTCATTACACGGTGGCGCTAACACACTGCTTTCGTCTTCACTGTCATTTCTCAGTTTACTTTGGAGCCTAGTATTACGTTTTTCACACGCCATTATTGTCACAATATTTCACACGACAACACAGAAAAACATAATTTGAAGAGCTAAAATAAGAGAACACATTAACATAACACTGAAAATAATATCTAGTTAATTGTAAGCGCAGCTGCGAAATACTTGCTGCAAATCTACATGCATGCCACAACTGTTTTAATGTACAACAATGAAAAACTACAGCTACAAAGGAAATTCTCTCTATAATTACGCGCTAGCAATAAACAAAAGCTACACTAATTACACAAACTACAAGAAAAAATCAGAAGATTCCAGTGAGGTATTCTCGGCTAAGGGTCGACATATGGAACGTCCCCTTTTGAAAAATTATATATGTGACTGTGCTTAAACTGACACATTATTTTTTAGCGCAACGCAATCTGACTTTCAAAAATCCCTACAAAAGAATGGCCCTGACTAACATTAACCTATACCTTTCACAAATCACTTACCTCACAAAAATCTTCGTTACTCGAACTACTGCAATACAGCGAGCGCCACTACTGCCAGCTAAATAAAAGATTCAAACTACGGAAGGCACTAACTACTGATAGGCATAGTTAGCAAATGAAAGATTTTGATAGAGACCAAACAATGTATTTACCTCAATAGTGTTCAAAAGTCATAATATATATAGCAGTTCATGACGTCCAGTGTTACAAATTTCAAAACTCCGCCATCTCTCTCCCCACATCCACCACTGCTGGCGGCTCACCTCCAACTGCGCAACGCTACGCGCTGTTCACATCCAGCTGCCCAACACTACAATGGCAGACAACAATGCAACCTAGCCACAGACTGCACACAGCACAGCCAGTGATTTTCATACAGAGCGCTACGTGGCGTTACCAATAAGAAAACCTAAACAGCCTACTTACAAGGCCTCACCGACCGACCGACCTTCCTCGGATATAATTTACTGTTAATTCTGCTTTTAATGTACCATAGTCACCTAGGATTTAATGACAATAACATACATAATATGTTTTAATGTAATAATGATAACTTGCTTACATCAACGCTTAACACTTCGTTCTAGCATAATATACTAGAATACTAATTTACACACTTAAACATCAAAGTGTTCTCTCACCATAATCATTATTTCCACTGGGATTGCTGATGTGAATAAAGGTTTGCCGGCTATGGTTATGTAAGCCTGTAACTGAGAGGAACGGTGTTTCCTTCCATGTTTTCTACCTGTGAGTGGGAAAATCAATACCTCTTTTATTTTTCCATTTCTCTCTTGCCTTACTCTACTTCTTGTGGTTGCCAATTCTAGCTGTGGACCCAAGAACTGTGTCCGTTTCGTTATTGACAGCATGTATGACCAACATCTGTATGGGCACCTTTACGGAAATGTGTGCTTTTTAACCATGGTGTTTCCGACTGTTTTGTATGGGGCTTCCGACCAAGCAGTTTTGCACTGTGGGTTTTCTCACCAGACCTTCACCAACTACAGATTTAATCCAGTCGTTCACCAGTAGCGGATGTGTCGTCACCGTCAATCAGACAGCAACGTTACGAGTATGTGAACGAGTTATCCGTCCACCTCGGCCTGGTATTGAGGAGAGAAGAATTTATTTGTTGCGTGGCTGAACGGTAGCGGGCGCAGGGTCCAGGGCGCACAGCTACCTGCCTGGCTAGCTTTGGCCAGCCAGGTGCAGAAGCGAGGAGCATGGAAACGCGTAAATCCCGACGGTGGGATTTTTGACGGCAATGCTACAAGAAATTTCGGAGTGTCAGATAAGCTGAAAGATTGCTTCTTACAGCTCTTTAAGAGTATACAATAATTTACCAACAAATATTCAAACCAGTTCAAAAAATGCCTCTGAGCACTATGGGACTTTACATCTGAGGTCATCAGTCCCCTAGAACTTAGAACTACTTAAACCTAACTAACCTAAGGACATCACACACATCCATGCCCGAGGCAGGATTCGAACCTGCGACCGTAGCGGTCGCGCGGTTCCAGACTGAAGCGCCTAGATCCGCTCGGCCACACTGGCCGGCTTGAAGCAAGTCTGAATACATCAGCGAGCTCGGATGAATGAAGTACATCCACTGACACAACGATACTTCAATATCTTTAAAAGTACAGATGTTAATATTTTGCAGCGAATAAACATTTACATAATGAACCTATGAATTAACATATTTTCGTCGCTTCATGCTATTTCGACAAACAATACCTCAGATGCTAGCATTGCGCTATAGTTATCATCCCTGAAAGCTACGTATCTGTAGCCAGTTTATTTATTGGTTTAGGACGTCTTTTATATCTTTTTCATTATGCAAATGTTTGTCAAATCATCGTTTTCTCCATACTTACACAACAAATGAACACAGCATCAGTACCTCATATTGTCATACTTGTGTTTTTATTCAATGAACAGTATACTATTTGGCTAGTAATTTAATTTAAATATTGACTGTGACTGCTATTAAAGCTATGCTAATTTAAAATTTGTCAATCACATGTGTTAGTAGACACCGCAGTTGAAAAGGAGGCCAGAAAAGCCTTTTGTCAAGAAGGCATAAATAATCGTTTAAATAATATTTAACGACAATATGTTGTCATTTATCACGAATGAACCTGGGCAAGAATACCGGCGTATTTATTTATGGACAATTCTTTGTTTATAATGACTAAATTATCTGAGTGTGACGAAATGTTTATAACGTTTATTTGTAGAAATATTGTTCTGATATATTAGTTTAGTCCAGAAAGTGGTCAAGCGGGTCAAATCATGATTGTAGAACATAAGAACGATGTATTTTTCGTGGGGATAGCCTTCAGACAATCGAAAAGCAGACAGTAGCAGAAGACTATGGGAATCAAGTGGAGACTGGGAATTTACGCGGGAAGAGCTCAAGGTAATGATTCTGGATACTTTTGTGCTGAGTGCAGGAAGAAGACTAACCTGTACGTGGTGAAATGGATGATTCAGTCGTGTGGGTGTTTGATTTTGAACAGTGAATGGCTACTACCATACTTCAACTTTTGAAGGGACTTTATATTTCGAGAGGTCTGATAGTTCTGCAGAGTAGAACTCTGTTTCCGCTTGATTTATGGAACTGTTGCCATTCTCGTAACACTCTTAACATAACTTTACAGCATTTGATAAGGGTATTTTCTGTCTGTATTTTAATTGAATATCGCATCACCCGTTTATTTGAGATGTCCTTTCTTGACTAAACATAACTCAACATAATTCTCAGTCATGTACGTCAATTACACACATTAAAATAGAGCCTTTGTTACTGAATTATCCATTTAACTTTTATGTTATGTTCCTGTGAATTTTATTAACTCGCGGTTTTATTAACTCTCGCCAAGGCATAGATTACGTGACTTCAGAATCACAGATACATATTATTATTTTCAGAGAATTAGCTT
The DNA here is from genome assembly GCF_023864345.2 of Schistocerca serialis cubense. Lineage (NCBI taxonomy): Eukaryota > Metazoa > Arthropoda > Insecta > Orthoptera > Acrididae > Schistocerca > Schistocerca serialis. Next base: position 314,250,954 of record NC_064640.1, on the reverse strand, counting down.
CATAGCATGAAAGCAGACGTGAGCAGCTTGATCCTATGACTACACTGAGCTACTATTTTACAACAGAGCCGTGCATAGCCAAAGTACCTAACGTATGAGTACCCATAGATAAAGATGCAACTGGTCTCCTCATACGGAATGCTGCTTAGAATAGGTAGCCGGCAGTAACCATTAGGTATCGTCGCTATGTAGTGCCCTAGCCAACATCCTTCATTTCCATATAGCTTCACAGGCTTAACCTACTTGGGTTCTATACATTGTAATGGAAATAATTACAACAACAAAAGAGAAGCCTTGTCTTCTCTGGAAGGTCATCACTGGCAGCTACACAGAAAATGTGATGAGTATGAGTATAGGAATTGGTTGTGTGTAAATTCCGAACGTAGCTAATGGCTAAAGGCGTTTAAAAATCCCAAATGTCATGATCAGAGCTCTACAGCAACTTTACTGTCCATGATGAGCCGTGCTGCGGCTCGCGTTGGTGCTGTTTGTAGGTTTCCACCCTCTGTTGGAGGCCAGACCGTATCGTTTAGTTGGCATGGTTGCGGTTGTTTCTCTTCTTCTCGCTTTGACTGGCGCCACTCCGTTTCGCAAACGTTGCCTGTCCGCTAGTGGCAGCAGCGGCGGTTATCGATATGTAGTAACTGTTATCCTATCTTTGGGGTGACGTCGTTGTTCTTCCGGGTCGTGTGAGGGGGCCATTACGGTTGGGGATTCAGGAGGAGCCAGGTCCGCGCAGTGGAGAATACGCTGGGACCGCTGCCGGTGCGCATGGAAGGGCTGTGGTCACGAAGGTGCACGACCTCGTCGTAGACCGGATCCAGCAAGCTTTAAGATGAGTGCATTTCTATCCAAGTAGAGCGGAGTCAGTCGCCTGTGTGGGCCCCATAGTACGTATGAGATGTTGTGACAGATTACCATCGCACCGTCATGTGCAATTTGGTGGATCTGCGTACCGCTTAGTACTCGAAGACCCAACTGTGTTAAAAGCACTTTGCTCAGTGATTAGACATTGTGGTTACTCAACTGTGAATTAATAAAGCAGTGAAGAGATTTGTTTCGTTCTGCCAACCGTCGTCAGAGTTGTCACAGTGAGTTCAGTGTGCGTTTGTGTCCCTAATGAATTTGATGTCACTCATTTGGTACTTGGTTTTGGCACGCTTTGCGATTGTTTCCGCAATGACGTGTGGTTGCTGATTCTGGTTGGTTACTGTTCGGTTTTGCGTCGCACGCGAGTCGAGTGCGGTTTTAGTTACTGTTAGTTTGTCTGGTGTTCTATACTGTGACTTCTTTGTTCAGATTTTCGAGTTTGTGGAATCGGTCGGAAATCTGGTAGTGGTTCCTTTCACGTTCCGGGCGCTCTAAACACAGTATTCTGGGGACGTTGTGCAGACCACCTGTTCCGGCTTTGGTGTATTGTTCCATCGTTGCATTTGGTTTATCGGACGTCAGATAGCTTCAGTGAGATTATTATCATTAGTCGTTCATTAGCCTGCCACTAGTCTGAGTTACCATCTTTTGATGTGGATGCAACTCTTCGCTGCCTATCTCATCGCTCGCGAGTGTGTTTGTTGCTGGACCTTCTCAGAGGTCGATTCCTGGAGCACCGTCTGGATTAGTTGCTCGTTTTTTTTTTTTTTAAATTAACATTTACTATTATATTTGCTGTTTTACAGAAGGTTTCAATTTTTTTAATATTATTGCCGTTCCTGGCGTGTAAGGCCTTCAGCCGTGATTGTAGTCATTTGCCTTAAAATTCTACTTTGTATTGGTGTTTTAGCAGTAAGCCTTAAAACCTTATTTACTGCCATTCCTGGCGTCAGATATCTTCTGCTGTGTTTGTGGCCATTTACCTTTTAATATTTCAATACCGGTAAGTAGTAATTGCAGCAAGTTCTTAAACGTTCTTAATTTATTACCCGTCTTGGCGTGTAAGGCCTTCAACCGTTTTTTTTTTTTAAACATTATCTGTATCTTTATATTATGGTGATTGCTAAATTGTAACGCACTCAAAACACTATTATTTACACAGTTGTTTATTTCTTCGTTAATAACGTGTGGTATTTATTTTTTTGTCTGGACTTACTGTTTTAAAAATAAATGTGTGTAATTGAAAAAGGCAACCAATAGTAACTGATTACGGCCCCATCCACAATCGTAACCGAATCCTGCCTTCCATTGTAAACCTGGTTTAACATGTGATGAAGCGTATGTGGAGATTAAGAAACGAATGCATGTCTGCCTTGAAGAAAGGCAGTGGCCGTTTCCAAACTTTTGAAGAGGATTTGAAAGATAAAGTTTATATTTCATTGTAAATATGTCAAATTGTAAGAACTCTAAATCAGACTAGTGTAAAGCAAGAAGGGGAGCTGTTGGGATGACCCAGAACTGTGACACTAGTTCGGAGTTTCAACTGAGCGAAGACATTTTGAAATTAACTAAAGGTACAAGATTTTTGAAAACTGGAAGTGAGTCTGTTCCTAACACAAAAAATTTGTTGTCCCGTTGCGATGAAGTGGAGAGAATCCTATGTGAAAATAAAACTATTCTTGTGGATGGAACATTTGACAATTCAAACAGCTATGCACCGTACACATCGACATTGCAAGCACAGAAGAAGAGAGAAAGGTATCTCCTGTTTTATTTGCTTTGCTCCCAGAAAAAAGTCAAAATGTATACGAAAGATTTAAGTCTGGATTGAAAAATAAGATGTTTAGGTGGTTACTGTAAACTACAGTGCTAGACTTTGAAATGATTACAATTAAAGCTATGAAAATAGTGTACCCCAAAACACCTCTTCTCGGTTGCAGCTTTCGCTATAACCAATGTTTGTGGAAGAAAATACAAGCATTGGGATTAACGGAGGAATACAGAGATACAGAAGGCGTCCGATTGTTTTGCCACGCGTGTGCTGAATTGACACATCTTCTGTCAAACAATGTTCATGAAACATGGATGATAATAGCGCAGGAAATGCCCTGTGGAGTAAAGGTCATGAAATTCGCAGACTATATGGTCAATCAGTGGATGGTAAATCCTAGTATATCAACTGAAATCTGGAATGTTTCCACCTCTCTCCGTAGGAGAATACGGAATCCATCAAAGAACAATATTGAACATGATCGTTTTGGTGGTACACATGTTATTGTGTGGTGAGGCATAACGTTACATGGGCGTATTGACCTCCAAATCTTTGAACGTGGTGTGTCTTTAAAACTACAGAAGTTAATATCTCACCGCGATGAACATTTTCACAGTGAAACTCCGACTTAACAACTTTTAAATGCTTCATGAGATTTCAACAAACGGTAACTCATATGACAGCATTGCACTATACTCATCGTCTCTGATTGCTACGTATCTGTATCTATTTTAGACTGAAGCGCCAATGAAACTAGTATAGGCATGTGTGTTTAAATACAGAGATATGTAAACAGGCAGAATACGGCGCTGCGGTCGGCAACGCCTATATAAGACACCAAGTGTCTGGCGCAGTTGTTAGATTGGTTACTGCTGCTGCAATGGCAGATTATCAAGATTTAAGTGAGTTTGAACGTGGTGTTATAGACGGCACACGAGCGATGGTACACAGCATCCCTGAGGCAGCGATCAAGTGGGGATTTTCCCGTACGACCATTTCACGAGTGTACCGTGAGTATCAGAAATTCGGTAAAACATGAGATCTCCGATCTGCGGCCGGAAAAAGATCCTTCAACGAAACATCGACATGGGCTTTGCGAGATGAAAATGTGTTTTGTCATCTGGAGCTGCACCTTCGGTAGTCAGGTTCTCTTCTTCCACCATCGCATGATAGAGGTTGTCCATGGACTGCACGACACAAAGCTTTACGCCTCGCCTAGGCCCGTCCACACCGACATTGGACTGTTGAAGACTGGAAACACGTTGCCTGGTCGGACGAGTCTCCTTTCAAATTATATCGAGCAGATGGACATGTACGGGTATGGAGACAACCTCATAAATCCATGGACCCTGCATGTCAGCAGGGGACTGTTGAAGCTGGTGGAGGTTCTCTAATGGTGTGGGGCGTGTGCAGTAGGAGTGATATGGGACTCATGATACTACTCTGACAGGTGACACGTACGTAAGCATCCTGTCTGATCACCAGCATCTATTCAGATCCATTGTGCATTCCGACGGGCTTAGGCAATTCCAGCAGAACAATGCGACACCCACACTTCCAGAATTGTTACAAAGGGGCTCCAGGAACACTTCTGAGCTTAAACGCTTCCGCTGGTCACCAAACTACCCAGACATGAACGTAATTGAGCATATCTGGGATGCCTTGCCATATGCTGTTCGGAAGAGATATCCACCCCTCTTACTCTTACGGATTTATGGATAGCCCTGCTGGATTCATGGTATCAATTCCCTCCAGCACTACTTCAGTCATTAGTCGATTCCATGCCACGTCGTGTTGCGACACTTCTGCCGTGTACCAGATTTTTGGCTCTTCAGTGTATAATTATTCACTTAACTTTTATTCTGCGTTACTGTGTGTTTTATTAACTCGCAATTCTAGCCAATTCGTAGACTATTTCACTGTAGGATCACAGCTACTGTTTATTGTTTGCAGCGAATTAGCTGCTAAGCATGGAAGCAGACGTATGCGCCTCGTCCATATGACTACATCGAGCTATTCTTTTTACGCAGATCCGTGCGTAGCCGAAGTACCTACTGTACGACTAAAGATATAACTGGTTTGCTCGTATGGGATGCTGTTTGGAAAAGCAACCACTTAACAATAGTAACCGTTACATACCGTCGCAGGATCTGTTTAGGAGGCGCATTTCACCACGTCCACATGCACCCACGACCATCATGCAGTTAACCGCGCTGGTGAAGGAATGGAAACGCACTGCCACAAGAAATGCTTACCATTTTTGTAGATGATATGGGAGCATGTTGCCGAGTTTGCGTTGCCGTCTGTGGTGATTACACACCCTGTTAAGAACCATATCCCGTCTTTTGTAATGTCCAGGAGACCATCATAAATCGCAGTGATTGCAGTGCAATTATTGTCTTCGAATGGAATGTAATTTCAGTTCGTCTCATTGCGTATTTGTCTCAGTTACCCTCTGTACTCTACAATACTGTAGCAGTTCTTTCTATGTATGATGCAAGTTACATCGAGTTATTTTACTTGGCAGTGACACATCATGCCAAAGTTACTTCCGTCATAAAATTTTGTGCACCACTGTATTTACATTGAAGTAACATTTGTATACTTTAAAACGGATGTAACAGATAAACACATGAACTTGCAAAGGAATTGTTATGTTCGCAAACACAATACCAGATTTAGCGAAAACTAAGTTATAGACATGATCTTCTCCATTACTTTAGAAGGAGAACATTGTGGCCTATGGTTGATAAAGTATTTTTATGGGAATAGCAGCTCCTCAGTTACACTTTATTGTTTTCATTTTATTTACTTAAATTTCTTTCTTTGCAACTAGTGTCGCAGCCTCATTCTCAAATGCAGGATCGCGCGGTGTCCGAAGTCTTTATTTCGTAAGTGTGTGCAGGATGTGAACTGGTTTGTCCCTGCTGTATTTAATTTTTTTTACTAAGAAAATCATACTTTTTCTTCGTATAAATAGATGTTTACGGCTTTGCAGGATTTGGGTAGTCTCGAGCAAAATTTTGTGGGCTCATTTTTCGTGTGAATTTTAATACAGACTTTTTCGATGACGTTCACTCTGATTAAATGTCATTTATAAGATATACTTTTAAGTCATAGCGAAGATATTGTCTTAACTCTTCAGAACATTTCATATGACTCTCCAGGGTAATTACCCCCAAGTTGGTAACCACTGGTGTAGAAGAACTGTGGCTCAAATTGAGGAGAACAGTAACACTGGGCAGATGTGTACACAGCAGAACAGTTCATGTGGGAAGTTTCCTCCACGGTATACGACCTCTGCAATGAAACTTCTAAAGAAACAGTTACTACGGCACAATAGGTGGCAAGCAAAGCTTAGGGCTATAGGTACAGAGATGCTAAATGAAACGTGTTTGGCTGTCAAAAGGGTAACGTGTGACGCTCTCAACGACTACCGTTACAAAATATAATCTCACGATCTTTCACAAAACCCAAAGAAATTCTAATTATATGTTAAGACTGTCAGAGATACACTCGTGTTTGACACAGGAGTCGACGTTGAGGGTGGCAAAGCAATAGCAAATTTTCCTAACTCCCCTTTCAAATGTTCCTTTAAAAAGGAAGATCCAGGAGTATTGTCTCAGTTCAGTTGTAGCACGACTACAGATGTGTGTGAGATACATATTTGGTTTGAGAAACAGATGAAATAACAAAACTGAAAATGGTCGCAGAGCCTAATGGAAAACATGTCTAATTCTGTACGGAATTTTCAGCTACATAAGATCTCTCTTAGCAGTAATATGTAAAAATACAAACAAAAAACTGCGACTGGAAAAAAGAAACAGATCACACTCATCTACGAGAAGGGAAGGAGGAGCGACTCAAGAAATTACCGTCTAATATTATTGACGTCCATCTGCTGTAGATTCTTTGAACATATTCTGAGCTTAGACGTAATGAAGTATCGCAGTAGGACCGAAAACATCGCTCATGAGAAACCCAGCGCGCCCTTTTCTCAAATGCCATTGTGAAAGCCATGGATCACGTCAAACTGGTGTACGCAATGATTCTCGACTCAAAAAATGTGGTGCTACACCATTGTTTGTTAACGAAAGTATAGCAATATTGGGTAGGACACGAAAATTGTGACTGGATCGAGGATTTCTTGGTAGGGAGATCGCTGCTTGGTATTCGCAATGGAGAGTTATTTCAGAGTAGCGTAAAAGATTGGCATCAAGCTTTTACTGTCTAAAAATGTAAAACTGTGCACTTTATAAAACGCTGGAATATCACTTAGCCACTGTAGGAATCAGCTGACTCTTAGAGATACCTGGGTGTAACAGTTTGTGGGAATATGAAATGGAATGATCACATCGGCATGTGGCAAACTTTGGAATGCTGATAGTATACTGGGAAACTGTAGGCAGCTTAAAAAGATTTGAACCATATAGACCTCTTGTACCCGTGCGGTGGTGGAAGTCGAGCAGTGTGCAACGCTCGTAGCTTTCACACAGCACTATTAGTTGACCACAGTATTATTGCATTTGGGAGTGAGAGCGCTTCGGTCGGCTTGTAGTGAGTTTTTATGTGATATTTGACGACGACACGCTGAACCACTTGATAGTATATGCACAATAGTCTTTAAATCATTCACAATGCAATTCGTTTTCCTTAGGTACCATTGTACTTGTTTGCTGTAACGTCGCCGTGTGTTTGCAATAATGGTCACGGGATACCAAGGGCAATAATATCGTGGTCAGGTACTACTCAAGTGTAAGGCGTATTGATGCAGGACGAAGGACGAAGGAGTGCAGTGCTCGTTGTTTTGACGCAGAATGACAAGAGAAATTGACTCGTTCTGATATAAGACGAGCGACTGCGATGCTCGTTCCTTTGACAAAATAACACTAGCAGAACCTAAATCGCACTGATACGAGATGAGCAAATGCAGTGTCCGGTGTTTTGACAGAATAATAAGTAAGTTATCCCTGTAGTGGGTCACTGTGAACAAGGACAATGCTGACACAGTGAACTGAACCAATTGGGAATACGACCGATTGTATTTATTTTTAAAGGATCTCCTAAACTGGACAAGTTTAAAGATCGTGACTGAATTATCTCATGTTGAGAAATGAGAAGGAGAAATCTGTTTTACTTGTTAAAAAACTTTCTGTTGCCAAGATCGCATAAATACATCGTTTTAGATGACCATTTTCGACAGAATTCGCTGTTATCTTCTGGTCTTCAAAATTTTTTGTTACAAAACTTGTCCATTGTGACTTGGAACCTCATGGCAAGTTGTCACATTAGAGGATAAAATGTAACACATTATACCAAGGTTTGTCAGAAATAAAACTTGTACAATCAAAGCTCACTTTGTGCACATGGCCATGCCCGTAAATGTAACGCTCACAGATGACTGATAAGTCTTAAAAACCACACTATACAGTAAACTGCTCATTAGCAGGGCTGTTTACGTTAGCTTGACATATTCCATTTAGAATGATCTTGAAATCCAAGTCAAGACTGAGATTAACAGTTATTTATTTGCTCTAACGATTGTCACGAATCACAACGAGACAAACGGAGAAAAAAATTTTTGTATAGTTAAAATTAGATCACAAAATCACGCTAAAACAGCGGAAATATAAAAAAAACTGCGGAGGACTATATGGAGCTAGAGGATAAGCTCTGTTTATCTGGGCAACTTTCTTAATCAAGGACAACGTTACAACGAGAAGCCACAAATATATTCAAAATGAACAACGCACTTGTGTGGCAAAGTAAGCAAGTAACTAGCTGTGTAGAATATGGATCGTGACTACATCTGCTTAAACAGCTAGCGTGCGCCACCAACACTAATTTGCGGCTAGAGATAACGCCGCCCCGTCAATGGCTCAGAGTAGAGTGCCCAGAAATCAGGTTCACAGACCTTAACTCTCTGCTTTCAAAAACTGCACAAGAATGGGATGCTGTTGCGAATGTGATGGGCGAGAATTATAGATAAATCCTTGAACAAGCACGAGAAAGCACATGCATCTTCCCTTTTTTTTTGCGTAAAAGAAGGACATTTTTAACACGAAATTGGCACTTGGCCGGAGCATTGTCTTGATGACTGGTCAGTATTACGCACCAAGAACTCCATCTAGCGTAGCACAATTTTATTGGCTGAACCAAATTTTTAGAGTCAACACAAATGACTGTACCATGTTGGCGAGATGGTGCCACGGCGCCTGTCTGGTGAAACGGTGCAGGAAAGAAGGAATGTTGCTTTCAGTTATTCTCTAGTGGCCGCAGGACGTAGGCGTACAGTGGCCCTGGGTGGTTCAGGCGCCAGACCGGTTTTCAGTAACTGCAGATCGGGTCGTTGCCTGGTTTCTACGAACTGCCTTGTCTCACATTGCTCGAGTTAATGAGATTCAACGACGATCTTTCTGCAAACAAGAGAGGCTATATGGACTATTCCGCGGGCAGACAACTTTCCACGACGGGAGCAGGGCTGCTTTCTCAGACACACTGCTCCAACTTACTAGATAATTGCGAAATAGCCGCAGAAAATGAAATAATACTGCGTAGCGATGTGTGACAATAATGTCACAGATGCCTTAAAAAACAATTCTGCGGCCCGTCCTAGAACATTGCTAAAGGGTGAGGCACCAGATAGCACTAACAGGGCATACTGAACATATACAAAATGGACAGTGAAATGGTAACTTTTTTTTCACTCACGGGGGAGCTTCATCCAAATAGGCGTAATGAACCGCAAATGCCTACTTACAACGTTTCAAGAAATAGTGTTAAGTGTGAAATACAGGAATATATTACTGCCCCCTAACTGTGTCACACACACTAGCATTTAAGGAATCCTTCTTCCCCATATTCATACGCTAGTGGAATGGGGAGAAAGTCTAATAGTGCATATGATAGAATAAGAAGTGTCCCCTGCCATACCCTGCACAGTGACTTCCAGAGCACTGGTGTAGATGAAGATGTAGACTTCAGGTTACTTTTTAATGAGCCACAGGTGCCAAAGAGCCCCTCCTGTCAAATTACTCAGCACCTGTGAACGAAAACCTCCGAAAGGTTGCCAGAAGACCTTGTATTCATCCTGTGTAAATGCGTTTTAACGTATCCGAGGCATGTGTAAGATCATTATCCTCAGGAGCAAAATATCTTTCAATATACATACATGATTTTCGGCAAGTGTTTCAGTTTCCTGTGCGTATGTAATCCAACGGTACCAGCTGTGACCATTTGACGTCTAGCGAAAGAGTAAAGGAAATTTTATCGTCAAATAAATTATCCTGTCATTTGTCGTAAGTGAATTAGGTTAGGGAAACCATAGAAATCTTGCGTTTGGTTAGTCGGACGGGATTTGAACAGACCGACTAATTTACTTCACAAAATAAATTTTTACCTCACTCTAATATCCTTAGCTCATAATTTTTATGTTTTGTGCATATTCTTGTAAATTTTGATAAAAACAGCAAATTTTTTGTGCTTATTATGGTGATTTTAGGTCATATAAAACCTGGCCGAAGTGGTTACAAAATATTGTTAAGTCCTGACTGAGGATGTTATTTGATTGGTAGTAACAGACGTCTCATGCAACAAAAACAGGAGCAAACAAACCTAATGATTAAAATATAGGAACTTTTGTGTCTCTTGATTAGCACCACAATAATAGTCTCCCAATATAATAAATTGATTAGGAGGAAGAGACCTCATTAGTCATCACTTTAATAGATGGACACCGAAGGAAATGGGAAGGTGGTAAGACACTGGACTCAGATTCGAGAGGACAGTGGTGCAAATCTTTGTCTGGTCATCCAGATTTAGGTTTCCTTGGTTTTCCTAAATACCTAACAGCAAACGCTGGGTTGATACCCTTCAACAGGACACTCCTGATCTCGTTTATTACTTCCCTCAGCTTGAACATTTGTTCCATCTCTCATGACCTCGTCATCGTTGGGACATTAAATATCAAATTTCCGTCGCTCCTTCCTTCTTCACTTTAACAGCAACATCCCAGAAATCCCGAGAACTATCTACCAGTTTTAAAGCACAAATCATCAAATTTGAAACCTTCTTTCTAAGTTAGTATTCACATGAAGACTTGGGTGTGTGATGCACCTCTGATTTCGCAGCGTCGGCAGTTTACTCTGTTTCTGTCCTGTTGCACATGCTGGAGATTTTCTCTCTCCTGACAACTGGCAACACTGATGAATTCTCCAGTGAAGACGCTGCAACAGCTCTCTCTCCCACTCACTATCTCTCTCTGTCCCTGTCTCTCATATATATGCCCTTACAAACACAGAAGTTTCTTAGTAAGAAGGACAGATAAACGAATTATTCAAATGTTATTTTGAGATGAAATTTACATAAACGTTAATTTTACTTTTTGTAACTGTAAGAACAAGGGGTTTTCAATATTAATGATGATTTTGGCCAAAATCTCGTGCAACGCTCTTGCACTGTAGCTTAGGTGGATTTGGTAGCCCACGAGTGTCCTCCCGGTTTACCCTACATCGCAGTGGCATATTGTAAACAGTTATCTTCTCCGTTGGAGAGCGTGACAGTCAGTCACGATCATTGAAAACAGCCCACGTCTATTGCAAGACATTATGCTTAAGCATAAAAAGTCACGTTTGCTGCCGAAAGCTCGATGCAGAAGAGCGATTGACAACCGCGCGTGCTCGATGCGAGATCGCGGCGTCGGAAATGGTTTCAGTGCACACACGACGACATCGCAGCGATAGTCGCGCACCAGTACTAGATTGGAAGCCAACCATTATGCACGTAGGCAGGAGAAATCAGGCAGGATTTGCGTATTTCGCTTATGAATACATTAAGAACCGCAACAGGAGGTTTTAGACTCACCCAATGGGTAGTCCACGTCTGGTGAAAGGAGCGTCCTTGATACGATTACACTCTCGCAAAACTTTAGACACACTTGAAACAATGCTGCTTTCTTCTTAATCCCTTCACGATGCACCTTGCGAGATTTGTCCCATATTTCAGTCTCAATGCCGATATGTGCGCTGCTTATTTGTTTCTCATGCACTACTGAAACGCGGCAGAAAATGACGCTACGAACTCACGATATTAGTTCGCTCGTGTGCACTGAGCCAAAGAAGTGGCGTCGCCTCAGGCGCCTGTAACTTGAACTCCCTGTAGCGTCGATGGATGAAGTTTACGAACGTGGGTTCCTATCGTCAATTTGTTTCTCAAGAGATCCTCTACAACTGCCCGACGTTTGTCGGTATCGTTCTGTAACACCCTGAGTATGTACTACTGTTGCTCTCACTTGTTCAATGAACAGTAGTTCCTCTATGTTATCCACTAAGTGTTCAGCAGTAGTAAAACAGCGGTCACTCTAAGAAGACTGATTCGAAAAATGAATGCTAAAAATGCACAACTTGAAACATATATGACTGACCCATGTGGCCGAACGACGGTATTGGTTGATGCACTGCTTTGTACACTGCCTCCTGCTACTGCGTGTAATCCCGTCACGTACCTTGTTATTAAATAGTTACTCTGGAAAGAGGTAAGTAGTTAGCCGTCCTACATAAGTGATTCTTGGAAGATGTATCGATATCACTCAGGCAACTTGTATCTAGGAAAAAAATTATTTCTCAGTACCCGATCCACCTTACTTCTGATATTATGACAAACTTTCTGTGCAAAACTACTTTGTTTAAGTGTTCTACTACAAATGCATTTTCTTTTGGTTCCAGCATATCGGCGACACTATATGGAACAGCTCTGTCCCTCTTTTCTTTCGTGCTTTTACGATTATTCTTGGAACGTGACGCATACAACATGCCAGAACTCATGATGGAAACAGATTACTTGCACTGGGAATTACCGTTACCTGCCGTATCCGTTTGCGAAGAAGATAACAAGGAAGCAATAGAAAAGTTCGTGCGGAGGTAATGCAAGGCACACTGGTATTTATTATAATAAATATTCAACTAATGTTCTGTACTAGGTGTTCGTTCCCATGGGTGGAAAAGCTAAATACATATTCAGCACAAAAAAGGTTGATGCCACCTGCTTTGTGAAATTTGTACAATATTTGGAGCAGTTAAAATCATGTTACAAATTACAGCTGATACCACCTTCATTTCTTAAATTTTATTCCAACATCTCACCTAACCTTGTTATTCAATGTTCCCTAGACATTGGGTTTCTACGGTACCGTCATTCCAATAATTTACATCAATATCGAGATAATCGGAATGGGATGTCGGTTCCGTTTATCACTATTTCTCATCGAGAAGCGTATATCATGTGGAGAACAATCACTTTGGATTTTGAGAATGCGTTTCTAAACTCTATTCTTTTGAAAGTTGTAACAATTTAATCATTGATTACACTGACAGTAGGATCATATCGTGTTTCCTTGGTCAACAGAGATATTTACCATTTACCTCCCACTGTAAATATATACACATTCAAATTTGAAGAAATTACGACACCAAACAGGATACATGTGCCTGAAATTAACTTCATAGCACAGATTAATACACGCGCTATGTTAACCATCTCATCTGAAGCCCGCTAGCATGGGTTGGCAGCGAGCGATACATGCCGCTTCATACAGCACTAATACTGGCTATTGCTCCATACGAAACCGCATCTGAAAGGATGACTACTTGCTATGCATCATAATCTCTTATAGGCGTGACACGAGGAATGTTTTCAGATGCCTGCAGGAATTTTGAAAAATTTTGTTTGATACGTGGAGTTAGAGGATGGATTGATGTGATAAGTTCAAATGGTTCAAATGGCTCTGAGAACTATGGGACTTAACATCTTAGGTCATCAGTCCCCTAGAACTTAGAACTACTTAAACCTAACTAACCTAAGGACATCACACACATCCATGCCCGAGGCAGGATTCGAACCTGCGACCGTAGCAGTCCCGCGGTTCCGGACTGCAGCGCCTAGAACCGCAAGACCACCGCGGCCGGCTGTGGTAAGTGTATCAGAAATTATTTCCAAACAGTAACATAAATGCGACTGTACTGCTAATCCTCCCCACTACTCTTTGTATTTTTTGAAGTGGCGGAATGGCGAATATACTCTGCTATGTAAGGAAGCTCGGTTTTGGGTTGCAGTATAAACATCGATAGTCTGCTCTGTCGATGTTGCGGAACATGACGCTGGCGTTTTGACACAGAACCCAGCAAGTGCAAAGCTACTTCTATTATTAAACGCAAATATTCCTAACGCAGTTGACAACAACTGCCGGCCGGGGTGGCCGAGCGGTTCTAGGTGCTATAGTCTGGCACCGCGCGACCGCTACGGTCGCAGGTTCGAATCCTGCCTCGGGCATGGATGTGTGTGATGTCCTTAGGTTAGTTAGGTTTAATTAGTTCTAAGTTCTAGGCGACTGATGATCTCAGAAGTTAAGTCCCATAGTGCTCAGAGCCATTTGAACCATTTGACAACAATTATACATGATCCAGTCACGTTAATGTGATCACCTGTCAAAAGCCAGAATAATCCGGTTTTGCAGCGCGGACGTGCAGAGAGTCAGTGGGGTTCTGTTGGGTACCGACATAGTTATAGAGCTATGCCGACTTCACTGCCGTGGGCAGCCGCGCTAGATTTCACTGTTGAGGATCCATGGCGTGAACAGCCCGATCAAGATGGACCACAGATTCTCAATTGGTTTTAAATTCAGGGATTTGGTGGCCAAAGAGTACGGTAAACTCGTTGTGATGTTCTTCGAACCACGCACGTGCAACAAGCTGCCTGTAGCTGTGGACCTGGTCGCCAAGAATCGATGCAGACTAATGTTGGTGCCTTCCAGAATGGCAATATTGATATGTCTGCGTAAGCAGAAGAAACAAACGATCGAAGTCCGAAAACAACTTATTGGACTGTTCAATTAACCAAAACAAATTCTCCAAGTATAACACCAACACAAAACAGTGATCCGTCTTCGAATCACAACTACATGCAAGAATAATATAGAAAACAACTGAAATAATTTCCTACTAGTCTCCGCCAGAGACTTCTCCGATATACCAAGCCTAATCCAGAGATCAGCGAGAAGGTCCAAGCCGGGCTGCCAGGGCGGCAGCTATCCACGTCTGCTGGCGGTTGATGAACTGCCGATGTGCGGTTTTTTTTTTTTTTTTTTTTTTTCTTTATTGTAATTTGGACACCCCATACAAGGTGGGCTGGCAGCAGAACAGCGTACTCCGCTCTTCAGCCATAAGCAGTACAAGAAAAAGAAAAGGGAGACAGACAAGTAACAGAATGGTGGTTAAAAAACAGGAGATACAATAGTTAAAAAAACATGAAGCCGTTCACACTTGACGAAACAAACAAGAAAAACCGTCGGCACTGGGCACAAACACTGACGAGGTAGATGACACACGTGAACGAAGGAGCGTGGACGGCGAAAAACACTGAGGCACAGACACGACGGCACAGACACTAAACCGAGGGCGATGATCTCCGGCGCGCGAAAGTTCACGATGCGTGTGCGAGTCCGGGGACCTGCCAAGAGAGGAGGAGGAGGAGGAGGAGGAGGAGGGGGAGAGGGAAAGCGAGAGGGGAGAGCAGGGACGCCACAGGCAGGGGAAAGAGGGGGGAGAGAGGAAGGGGGAGGGGAAGCCCGGAAGAAGAGGGGTGGAGGGAGGGGATGGGGGAAAAGGAGAGAGAAGGGAAGGGAAGAGAAAGGAGGGAGGGTGCTGCAGGGAAAGGACACCAGGAGGGAGGGGGGGCAGGCTCAAAGTTGATAGGAGGGGTAGATGGAGGGGACGAGGACATCATCAGGGAGAGGGAGCTGGCGGAAACCACCTTGGGAGAGGGTAAGGAGGGTGGAGAGATGGAGACCGGGTGGGACATGGGAGTACAGGCGCAGCAGCGGGCGGGGGTGGGAGAGGATCGGGGAGACGAGCGGGTGAGGAGGATCGAGTTTACGGGAGGTGTATAGGATTCGTATACTTTCGAGGAAGAGGAGGAGGTGGGGGAAGGGGATAAGGTCATACAGGATCCGCGTGGGGGAAGGGAGACGGATGCGATAGGCAAGGCGGAGAGCATGGCGTTCAAGGATTTGGAGGGATTTATAAAAGGAAGGGGGGGCGGAGATCCAGGCTGGATGGGCGTAACAGAGGATAGGGCGGATGAGGGACTTATAGGTGTGGAGGATGGTGGAGGGGTCCAAACCCCACGTTCGGCCGGAAAGGAGCTTGAGGAGACGGAGTCGGGAACGTGCCTTGGCTTGGATTGTCTGGAGATGGGGAGTCCAGGAGAGGCGACGGTCGAGGGTGACGCCAAGGTACTTAAGGGTGGGGGTGAGAGCGATGGGACGGCCATAAACGGTGAGATAGAAATCAAGGAGGCGGAAGGAGGGAGTGGTTTTGCCTACAATGATCGCCTGGGTTTTGGAAGGATTGACCTTGAGCAACCACTGGTTGCACCAAGCGGTGAACCGGTCAAGATGGGATTGGAGAAGGCGTTGGGAGCGTCGCAGGGTGGGGGCAAGGGCAAGGAAGGCGGTGTCATCGGCAAACTGGAGAAGGTGGACAGGGGGTGACGGCGGCGGCATGTCCGCCGTGTACAACAAGTACAGAAGGGGGGAGAGGACGGAGCCTTGGGGCACACCGGCGGAGGGGAAAAAGGTGTAGGAATCGGTGTTATGGATGGTGACATGGGAAGGACGGCGGGAGAGAAAGGAACCGATCAGACGAACGTAGTTAATGGGAAGGGCGAAGGTTTGGAGCTTGAAGAGGAGACCGGAATGCCAGACGCGGTCATATGCGCGTTCGAGGTCAAGAGAGAGGAAGATTGCGGAGCGACGGGAATTGAGCTGTTCGGAAAGGAGATGAGTGAGGTGAAGGAGAAGATCGTCGGAAGAGAAGGACGGCCGAAAGCCACACTGGGTAACGGGGAGGAGGCGGTGCTGGCGGAGATGCTGGTGGATGCGGCGGGTGAGGATAGATTCCAGGACCTTGCTGAAGACCGAGGTAAGGCTGATGGGACGGTAGGAGGAGACGGCGGACGGCGGTTTGCCAGGTTTGAGGAACATGAGGATACGGGAGGTTTTCCACAGGTCGGGGTAGTAACCGGTGGACAGGACTACATTGTAGAGCCTGGCCAGGGTGGAGAGAAAAGAGACAGGAGCTTCACGAAGGTGACGGTAGGTAACACGATCGTGACCAGGAGCGGTGTTGCGTTTGGTGCGGAGTGTATTGATGAGATCCTGCGTGGTGATGGGGGCATTAAGGTCCGTGTGTGGAAGGTTGTCCAAGTACTGGAAACCAGGAGTGAGGGGAGGGACAGAGGTGTCAGTTCGATCGCGGATATCTGGGAAGAGGGAGTAATCGAACTGGGGATCATCAGGGATGGAAAACACATCGGACAGGTAGGAGGCAAAGTGATTGGCCTTACTAAGGGCGTCAGGGAAGGGGTGATCATCGTGGAGAAGAGGATAGTAGGGGGAGGGTTTAGTTCCGGTAAGGCGACGGAAGGCGGTCCAGAACTTGGACGAGTTTATAGGGAGGGTAGCATTTAAACGGGTGCATGTCTGTCGCCAGTCCCGGCGTTTCTTGGCCACGAGCAAATTCCGAATGTGTCGCTGTAGTTGCCGGTGGCGTCGTAGGGTGTCCGGGTCACGCGTGCGGAGGAAGGCACGGTAGAGACGACGGGATTCACGGAGGAGGAGGACGGCCTGTGGTGGTAAGGTAGGACGGTGGGGGTGGATGGCAACAGTAGGGACGTGGGCCTCCACGGCCTCAGACAAGGTCTGCTGGAGAAAGGAGGCGGCATGGGTGACATCATCGGGACGGCGGTAGGCGAGAGGGTGGCCATCGACCTGAGTGGAGAGGGTATCCCGGTAGGCATTCCAGTTGGCACGGGAATAGTCATGGATGTACTTAGGGGGAGGGTCATGACGAGGGTCGGGGCGGGGGCGACGGCCGTCTGACACGGTGAGGAGGACAGGGAGATGGTCGCTACCAATAGGCTCCAGGACATCCACCGTAATGCGACCAAGGAGGTTGGGGGAGGAGAGGATAACATCGGGAGTGGAGTGGGATTCGGGACGGGTGTGCTGGGGGATGGGGATGAGGTCGCCTTGAAGGGAGGAGAGGAACCGATGCCACCGCCGTAACTGGGCAGCGGAGCGACTATGGATGTTGAGGTCGGCGGCGATCACATAGGAGGAGAAGGTACGGTCGATGTGGGAGAGGAAGTCGAAAGGAAGAGGGGCGTTGGGGCGGACATAGATGGTGGCACAGGTAATGGTAAGGCCGGGGAAGAAGAGACTAAGGATCAGGTGTTCGGTGGGGTCGGGGAGGAGAGGCTGGAGCCGAACGGGGATCTGGCGGTGGTGGCCAATGGCAACTCCGCCACGCGCAACTGGGAGGGGATTATCGGAGCGGTGGAGGAGATAGGGGGAGGTGTGGATGGAGTGGTGGGGTTGGAGGAAGGTTTCATTAAGGAGGAAGGCATCCACACGGTGGGTAGCAAGGGTGTGCAGGAAGAGGTTCTTGTTGGCGGGAAGGGAGCGGATATTGTTGAAAAGGATATGATGCTGTCGCGCCATGATAAGGACTTAGACGAGGGTGTCAAGGCGGGAGAAGGTGAAATGGGCCTGGTTATTGGAAAAGGTGGCGTACATTTTAAGGTGGAATATGGAACGGGCGGCGAGGGAGTTCTGTTGTAAGGTGTGGGGGCGCTGAAAGGGATGGACGTTTTGGAGGACAATGGTGAGGAACCTGATGATGTCCTCAGCAGTGGGGGGGGGGACGAAGGGAATTGCCAGGAGGGGTGGGGGCGTCCAGGGGACGGACAGGGACGGTGAGTTCAGGAGTGGTAGGAGGAGGTCGGGCTTTACACTTTTGGGAGTAGGTGGGGTGGGGGAGGCTGCAGGTATTACAGGAGGGAGGGGATTGGAGGTTGGGGCACTGCCGGAGGAAGTGCGCTTGCCGACAATGCGGGCAGGTGGGGGCCTCGCGGCACTCGGCTGTTGGATGTGCATTGTAGCGCAGACATCTCTGGCAGCGCAGGGATTGAGGGGGGGAACGGGAGGGGTCGACCTTGAACCGCTGATTGAAGAGGAGGGCACCCTCCTTCAGGAGACGGTCAATGGAGGGGGCGTCCTCAGAGAAAACCCGCATAAGGCGGGTGGGGCCGGTCGCGTTGAAAATGCGGCGGACTGCCCGCACCTCCAGGGTGGGATGGGCCTTCAGCTCCGCCAGCACCTCCTCCTCCGTGATCGACGGGCTAAGCCGAGTGATCACGGCGGTGAGGGTCGGCGGGCGACGCGGGGGTTGGGGTTGGCGGGTAGGAGATGGGGAGGGAGCAGGGGTGAGGGTGGCGTGAGGACCAAAACGGGTGATGGGGAGGCGGGAGAGGATGTCAGTATGGAGGGTTGGGCTGGGGGAGGAGATAAGAACAGAATCCCGTCGGGCAGTAAGGAGAGAGATGGGGGCGCCAGGGAAATGTTGGCGGAGGAGGAGGGAGAGATTCCGGGCCTCGAGGAAGGAAGGATCGGGATGGGACAGGAGATATTTGTAGAGACCAGGTGGGGAGGAGGAGGAGGAGGGAGCGGGGCCTGGTGGGGAGACGTCCATGGCATTTTGGGGTGGGGATGGGGGGCGGGGTGGAGCCTTTTTAGGAGCAGAGGAAGTGGAGGCGCCACTAGGGCGTTTGACAGCGGCAGATGGGCGGGTGGTGACATGAGGGACGGGAACGATGGGGAGGTGGCGGGAAGGGACAGGTCCCGGCACGGACGCAGCAGTCGGCGCCGGAGAGAGTGACTGTGACGGTGCAGGCGAATGTGGCAGTGATGGTGACGGTGACGATGACGGTGGTGGCGGTGATGGCGATGGCGATGGCGACGGGGAGAGCTGGGCGTGGGCAGTGGCCCGACGGGCCACCACCCGAGCCGGAGCTGCAGTGACAGGCTGGGGGAGTGGGGGGAAAGGATCAGCACGAGAGGAAGAGGCGGGAGAGGGGGCGACAAAGAGCGAGGGCGAAGGGATAGAGAGGAGGGGAGGGATGGAAGGAGGGGGGTGGGACTGGGCACACCAAGTGATAGTGGTGGAGGCGGCGGAAGGGGACGTATACACGATGGCGGTGGTGGTAGTAGTGACGGTGGTGGTGGGGGCGGACATGACGACAAGAAGAAGAAAGAAAACACAGCACTAAAAGGACAGGACACACACTGGGAGACGACGGACGGCGACGGCGACGGCGACGGCGACGGCGACGGCGACGGCGACGGCGAGAGGCAGGGACGCTGCTGCCGCGGACTGGGCCGGGGCGGCGGCGGCGGCTGCTGCTGCTGCTGCTGCTGCTGCTGCTGGCTGGACTGCTGCTGGCTGGACTGCTGCTGCCACCGGAGGGCTGGCTGGCTGGCTGGCTGGCTGGCTGGCTGGCTGGCTGGCTGGCTGCGGGACCACTGCTGCAGGCCGGGACCGGGAACTGCTGCTGGCTGGCTGGCTGGCTGGCTGGCTGGCTGGCTGGCTGGCTGGCACCTGTAAACCCTAGCACTTCGATTAGCGCGAAAATGGCACTATCGAAGGGCGGTAACCTTGCGGTGTACCGCCGGAGATGCCGATGTGCGGCCGCACGCCAGCCTTTATAGCTCTTCGGCTGATGAGTACCTCGTAACTATTTCCATCACGTGGTTTCACGTGTGAAAATAGTTCCGGGATCTGCAGCGTCCTCTTCCTTATGTTTATGTGGGCCAGTAGTGGCCCCTGGTGGCCGCTGGTGTCTTTGCTGTGTTGTTGTTGTTGTTGTTGTTGTTGTGGCCGTTCATCATTATTGCCTGTCGGTTGTGTAGTGCTTCGGTGTGCCTGCGAATCGGACAACCCGCGGCTTCAGGCTGTCAGTTTGGTTGCTGATACTCTAGGCGCCATGATGTCTGGTGGAGAAGGCCACAGCAAATATCACCCCAGGGAATGTCACGGAAACATTCCCCAGACCATAACTCTCCCTTTGCTTTCAGACGTTTCACGCCATAAGCCCCAATGGTCATCTGTCAGATGGAACATAAAACGTGATTCATATGAAAAGACCACCTGTCCCACTCAGTGGACGTCCAGTTGCGGTACTGGCGTGCAGATTCTAGTCTTTGTCGCCGCTGAACAGCAGTCAGCATAACTGAGCGAGGTGGCGCAGTGGTTAGCACACTGGATTTCGATTTCGGGAGTATGACGGTTCAAACCCGCGTCCGGCCATCCTGACTCAGGTTTTCCGTGATTTCCCTAAATCGCTTCAGGCAAATACCGGGATGGTTCCTTTAAATCTACGTAAATCTACGTGATTACTCTGCTATTCACAATAAAGTGCCTTACAGAAGGTTCAATGAACTACCTTCAAGCTTTTCAAACAACTTTTGGGTACTGGCAGAAGGAAAGCTGCGAGGGCGGGGCGTGAGTCGTGCTTGGATAGCTCAGCTTGCCGGCACGGTAGCTCAGCGTGTTCGGCCAGAGAGCCAGTTGGCCTCTGTAATAAAAAACTGAGTGGAAGGATAAACCACCGAACTTGAACAGGATGTCTTGCGACGTCCGCCACGACCGAACACAACGATCAATAATGAACAAAATGAAAAAAAAAGTAAAAAAAAAAATTTGGTAGAGCACTTGCCCGCGAAAGGCAAAGGTCCCGAGTTCGAGTCTCGGTCCGGCACACAGTTTTAATCTGCCAGGAAGTTTCATATCAGCGCACAATCCGCTGCAGAGTGAAAATCTCATTCTGGGAACTTTTGGGTATTCAGCCAGGTAATATTTTCAGCGACCGCCGATGTTTCGGAGGGAGTATACCCCGACATTTTCAAGGCAAACTGCAACGGAGGAGAAACTCAGGTCTCACATCTTCAAGCTGTCTCTCTACGTTCCACTGTCGAACGGCGTGCTGGAAAAACGAGCACTTAATTTTTTTTTTTTTTTTTTTTTTCCCTATGTAGATGGGTGCCAACAGAATGTTTTCGCAATCGGAGAAGAAAACAGGTGATTGGAAGTTCATTAGAAGATCCCTTCGCGACGAAAAACGCCTTTGTTTTAATGATTGCCACTCCAATTCACGTATGATGTCTGTGGCACTATCTCCCTTATTTCGCGCATCAGTTTTGCTACCTGCTTTGTGTATCGCGTTTATCGGTCATAAAAACCGAGAGGACAAGGTAAGAGAGATTAGGGTGGATACAAAGCATTCATTTTCACCTCTCTGCGTACGTGAAGGAAACAGGATAGGAAGTCGCTAATACTGCTGAGGCGTACGCTCCAATATACACTGTAAAGTGTCTTGTGGAGTAAATGTTAACGTAGATATCAACTGAAACCGATCGTCTATTCGAACGAGTCTCGATTCAGTTTTGACTATGTTGATAACTGAGTAGTCAGGGAATGCTATTCAGATAAATATCATTATGCGGAGAGTATTAGACAGCTTAATTCCCGACGAATGCCTTGCATATGCTCTTGGTTGCTGTTGAATACTATGGGCAATCGTGACTATGAATAGATGGCCGGCCGCGGTGGCCGAGCGGTTCTAGGCGCTTCAGTCCGGAACCGCGCGACTGCTACGGTCGCAGATTCGAATCCTGCCTCGGGCATGGATGTGTGTGATGTCCTTAGGTTAGTTAGGTTTAAGTAGTTCTAAGTTCTAGGGGACTGATGACCTCAGATGTTAAGTCCCATAGTGCTCAGAGCCATTTGAACCATTTGAACCATTAATAGATGCCAGGAACGCTGAATAATCGTAAATGGATTAGGGAAGCAATAAGTGCAAAGAAATACTCATTATTGTATCACTGAACAAGCCTGGGATGTTGCTGACCAGTAATCAGTGCACTCACCTTTGTATTAGGGTAAAAACTGTCTGGAATGTCTTTCGCGAGGAGATTAACGGAGCTTACTTCGTTTAGTGCCACAAGCAGAAAGAGTCTTGGTACAAAGTGTGACTTTCCCCACATAGTTACTATGGCATTAAATTTGTGTATTTGTTTCGTATCATTAATTGATTTATTGATCCGTGGCAATACGTACATAATTAAAACTCTACCAACAGAACCGTATTGCTATTTATTGAGCAGTTCAATTAGAAATAAAGGAAAGTGAGCGATGGCATTCCTAACTATAAAAAATTTTGAAAAGTACATATATAGTAATTACTTACATAAACAACACGTCTCAGGGAGCATGTTTGTCATTATTTCAAAATTAACCCACAGAAGGTAAGTCATTGTCAGACAGATAGCAGCTCTGTCTTCATCTGTCGGTGGGAGAGCCGAGTGAAGACTATGACGTTTCAAAATATAATGCTGAGACCTTCTGTTCACTGAGACCTTCTGTTCACCAAGGGACTATTCTCTGAACAAAATTGTGTGTCTGTATTCCTCATTTATCACTATTGTACAGGTTCTGATATTTCACATCACTACCAAACAGAAACAGTACGCCACTGAGACACATACAGAACAAGAAAAGATCCATCAACAAATCCCTCAGGAATTGATTTGAGTTTTGTGTCTAGATGTTTATGAGATGAATGCTCACCCATTTGCTACACCAAAGATCGCACAAAAATTATCTTTGACGGTTTCATTATATATTTGGCAAATGATAACTCGATCGAATTGTGATTAGAAATGTGCGTCTCTGTCGCTAAGAAAATTATTTAACAGAGAAAAGTAAAACTTACGAGGGTTGGAACTTCAATAGTGGCAGCAGTGCTCTGTAGACAATGAAACGGAAGCAATTACTGTCGCCTATACTACACGTTAGTTAAATGCACATACGAGGTCTGTTTTGAATTACGTTCCAACGGAGATACTTAATGATATGCGGGTGGCAGCACTGCCTTGTGCATTACCTTCTATTTAACTCTATTTTTTTAGTGCTGATATCTAGTTTGATTTACGTGATATTGTTATTCGACTGCAACTTGCTAAATGTTAGTGGCGATTTTTTAAATGTGCGATTTTCTGCAGCAATGATGCAACGTAAAGTGTTACGTGAAATTGGGGAAAACTTTCGCAGAAACGTTTCAACTTTTGAAACAACCTTACGTAAATTATGTTGTGGTTCGTGCATGTGGTTACAAATGTGTTTCACGATTTAAAAGTGACGTCAGTCAATTGAAGATGATCTTCGACCAGGACCGCCTTCCACTTCAGCTGATGACTCACACGTTTAGAAAATCAACGACCTTATACGTGCAAATCATCGATAGACTGTCAAAGAAATTGCGGAAGAGTTTAAGTGGGAAAATGCGCAAAAATAGACCAGAGTTGTGGTGAGACAACGCACAACGACAATACGCCCACACATTCAATTTTGTAAATTCCTCGGTTTTGTGCCAAAAATCAGACGACTGTCCTCCCGCAGCCTCCTTACTTGCTGTGTCTGGCTGCCTGCGATTTCGTCTCATTTCCGAAATTAAAATCAGTGCTACCAGGACACCGCTTTCAGAGTATTGACGAAATCAAAACAATTGCCACACAGCCCTTAAAGGCCATCTCAAATGAAGTCATCCAAGACTGCTTCGAGAAACGCAAACACCTCTGGGAAAGTGGACAAGGACCAATTATCTGTAAAATTAATGATAAGTTTAAAAAAAAGAAAGTTCTGTCATTTTCTGAACAGATCTCAGCACGAATTAACCCTTCATTCCCAATCCAGTGCATTGGTGAGTTAAGAGAAGGAGCTTCGTGTAGAGGACAGTTTGCCGTAGCGCTGTCACAATGTTTTCGGAACAAGAACACCTGAGTTGGATGAAAATTGAATGTGCCAGAGGACGTAGAGCACCACAGTGCCACGAAGATCTTCAAGAGGCTTGTGGGGAATCTCCACTGCCTTGCAGAAGCGTGGCAAGATGGATAAAAACTGTCAACGAGCGACGCTAAAATGTGGGAGGCATTCTTCGCCCAGGTCTTCCTCGTGTCAGTGTAGAAGTAGTGTCTGAGCTCACCAATTTAGTAGACAGTGATCGACATCAAACGATTCGTCAGCTGGCCAGTACGATTTGATGGAAATGTAGCGATGTCTAAGATACGACGCTCCTCGTACCCAGTTAGAATTCTATGAACCGAAAGAGAAGCTTTCTTACTTTGTATGATTACGCTGGATGAGACGTGGGCCAAATAGTACGAGCCACACCTGAAAAGCCAATCAACCGAATGGCGTCATAACGAGTCACCAAGCCTATAGAAAGTTCTCCAGAGCACCGGCAATATGAAGGCTATGGTGATTCTCGTATGCAACTGTGTTGGTGTTATCCTAAATCAAATTGTCCTCCAACACTAGATCGTCAGTGTATGTGTTACTGTTCATTTTTAGAGCAAATCCTGGTACTATCTTTGAGAAAGAAATGTCTACACTTTCTGTAGAAGCCACCTATCATTTTGCAGGCCAATGCTCGGGTGTGTGCAGCGCAAGCTGTGACTGATTTGCTAGGCCGACGGTCCAGGGAAGTGCCATATTATGCACCATACTCCCTGAACTGAAATAGCGTGACTTCGAGTTGATTCCTAAGATGAAGGAAGTATTTCATGGAACTCGTTCCAGAACTGCTACAGAGATTCCTCAGACAATAGACCGCTCTGCTGAAAGTATCCTACGACTTCCACACAGCTAGCAACAGCTTATACACAATGCTGGCGGCTACTTTGAAGGAGAGTAAAACTTTGAAATTTTTATCTGTTTCATATCAATTGTAAATAAATAGTTGCCTTTATTAAAGTTTCATTCTTCGTAGTAGCAGTTATTCATCTCTGCCTTCTCTGTTTTCTGAAAACAGAAGTTTGTGTTTTCTTATAGATTAAGACAAATCAAGATAGTTACAGACTCCTTAAAGATTAATATACAACTTAGTGGCCTACAAATAATGCTCGAAACACATATTACCATTTTATCTCTGATGCTAGTTTGTTTACTTTTTAATTGTAGTTGTAGAAATCAAGTTTGAAGTGGCTTTTATTATTTCGTGAAAAGGGATCGGAAGCAAACTAACGGTAATATTTCTTGGTGAAATGTCCAGTTTTAATTTCACTTGTTGATAGCTGACTATTTTCATAGGCAAAATAATAAAAACGCGTGAAAAATGACGAAGAGTTATGGGTGATTTACCGCTTGTAGTGGCACTATTGACAAGCGTTCACTGAACTTTGTGATCGCACTAGGCGAGAGAGGCTGAGCACCTGGAAAACGCAATGGTGATCACAACAGTTGGAATGGTCACCAAATTTGGTTCAAAATGGTTCAAATGGCGCTGAGCACTATGGGACTTAACATCTATGGTCATCAGTCCCCTAGAACTACTTAAACCTAACGACAGCACACAACACCCAGTCATCACAAGGCAGAGAAAATCCCTGACCCCGCCGGCAATCGAACCCGCGAACCCGGGCTCGGGAAGAGAGAACGCTACCGCACGACCACGAGCTGTGGACACCAAATTTGGGGTACCGAGCATGACAACAGCCGAGCGTACATCCGCGAGCTAGTGAGGATTATAAATACCCATTTTGCACTGTTATTTATTGTTCTACGAGAACATTTGAACTCTGGGCTTTGTCGGAATCATGTTTGAGGCAGTTCCTTATAGTTAACATGAAATTGACTCACATCACAGTTTCACAGCATTTCATCTGCAAGCAGAATCCATGCGAATTTCTTACTCTCCGCATCATGTTTCATGAACTATGGATATTCGTAAAAGAAACGGATTCTCAGTTTTCCTATAACTTTTGGTCAAATGAAACACCAGGGGAAAAATGCTCCTATCGGAGCACAAAAATGATAATATATTCCTGTTTATTTAAAAGACTGACTGAAAACTGGAGTACCAGCTGCCTCGTTCTATTTTCCTCAGCACGTTTAAAAAATCTTCCCGAAAATTGTGGCATGCGAACACATTCGCGCGTTTTTGAATGTGCAACTCACTTCAAGCTCCCACAAGCTCCCCTAACTGTTACTCACTCACATCCACTAGTCCATCGCTGTAAGCTGCTCATACCCATCCACTCCCAGTTAAACTTTCTCATTCATTCATTCAGATCATCTCGTTGTCATTATCTCTTTGTGTCTTTGGGTCATTGTCTCCTGTGTCACAGTCACAGTCCTTTCGTTCTGTCCTACTACAAGTCTCCCTTCACGGTCACTGTCTTCCTCTTACTCTCTCTTACTGCTAATATCTCATTCCTTCCTTCCTACCGTTGCTATCTCTCCTCACTGTTACTATCTATCTCTTTTCCTCGTTGTCACTGTCATCATCATCACTGGCTCTCGCCCACACACTTTCTCTTTCTCTTTATTCCTTCCTCCGCCCCCCCCCCCCCCCACCACCGTCTCCCTCACTCTTTTCCTAGCATTGTTCTGTCACTGTCACCTATGATCCACTGCCACTGGTCCCTCTCTTTCTCTTACACTGCCAATGTCTCCTTCTCTTTTTCTATATCACAACTACTATCTTCCAGTATTTATTACTTTTCCGTCTCCTTGCCACAGTCATTATCTTCTACTCTCTCAGCGTAAGAAAGTGCGAATACGTTGGCACACAAAAATTTTTGGGAAAATTTTTAAAGGTGCCGAGGGAAGTAGAATGAGGCAGCTGGTACGACACGTTTCAGTCAGAGTCTTTTAAATAAACCGGAGCATATTCGCATTTTTTGTGCTCCGATAGGAGCATTTTTCTGCTGGTACCCTTCTTTTCTTGCTGCATTGCATTAACTTATATGAAAAGAAGTGTATTGGTGTGTAAAATTTAGATAGTTTACTTATGGGAAATTGAAGTAACGCAAAACTAATTTTATACGTCATACCGGATATTACGTGCAAAAGTTTCTGCATGTGCTTCAGTACGTCTACATGCGGTTCCCAGAGGATAACGGGGACACGTAACATCATATTTCTCCGTGCTACATCACTTAATAAACTACACTCCTGGAAATTGAAATAAGAACACCGTGAATTCATTGTCCCAGGAAGGGGAAACTTTATTGACACATTCCTGGGGTCAGATACATCACATGATCACACTGACAGAACCACAGGCACATAGACACAGGCAACAGAGCATGCACAATGTCGGCACTAGTACAGTGTATATCCACCTTTCGCAGCAATGCAGGCTACTATTCTCCCATGGAGACGATCGTAGAGATGCTGGATGTAGTCCTGTGGAACGGCTTGCCATGCCATTTCCACCTGGCGCCTCAGTTGGACCAGCGTTCGTGCTGGACGTGCAGACCGCGTGAGACGACGCTTCATCCAGTCCCAAACATGCTCAATGGGGGACAGATCCGGAGATCTTGCTGGCCAGGGTAGTTGACTTACACCTTCTAGAGCACGTTGGGTGGCACGGGATACATGCGGACGTGCATTGTCCTGTTGGAACAGCAAGTTCCCTTGCCGGTCTAGGAATGGTAGAACGATGGGTTCGATGACGGTTTGGATGTACCGTGCACTATTCAGTGTCCCCTCGACGATCACCAGTGGTGTACGGCCAGTGTAGGAGATCGCTCCCCACACCATGATGCCGGGTGTTGGCCCTGTGTGCCTCGGTCGTATGCAGTCCTGATTGTGGCGCTCACCTGCACGGCGCCAAACACGCATACGACCATCATTGGCACCAAGGCAGAAGCGACTCTCATCGCTGAAGACGACACGTCTCCATTCGTCCCTCCATTCACGCCTGTCGCGACACCACTGGAGGCGGGCTGCACGATGTTGGGGCGTGAGCGGAAGACGGCCTAACGGTGTGCGGGACCGTAGCCCAGCTTCATGGAGACGGTTGCGAATGGTCCTCGCCGATACCCCAGGAGCAACAGTGTCCCTAATTTGCTGGGAAGTGGCGGTGCGGTCCCCTACGGCACTGCGTAGGATCCTACGGTCTTGGCGTGCATCCGTGCGTCGCTGCGGTCCGGTCCCAGGTCGACGGGCACGTGCACCTTCCGCCGACCACTGGCGACAACATCGATGTACTGTGGAGACCTCACGCCCCACGTGTTGAGCAATTCGGCGGTATGTCCACCCGGCCTCCCGCATGCCCACTATACGCCCTCGCTCAAAGTCCGTCAACTGCACATATGGTTCACGTCCACGCTGTCGCGGCATGCTACCAGTGTTAAAGACTGCGATGGAGCTCCGTATGCCACGGCAAACTGGCTGACACTGACGGCGGCGGTGCACAAATGCTGCGCAGCTAGCGCCATTCGACGGCCAACACCGCGGTTCCTGGTGTGTCCGCTGTGCCGTGCGTGTGATCATTGCTTGTACAGCCCTCTCGCAGTGTCCGGAGCAAGTATGGTGGGTCTGACACACCGGTGTCAATGTGTTCTTTTTTCCATTTCCAGGAGTGTATATTTTCTCCTCACACCGGATTTTACGCACGTGTTTTACGTGTACAAGTAGGTCAATTTCGAACCTCTGTCTCTTGGAAAAGTATAAAGATATGAAGAAAATTTTGAAGATTGTTGGAGATCGGGTCTTAGGAATATATTGTAAAAATTACAGCAATTTGCTGTGCGTAGCCGCCTCAGAAACCGAGGCTTTTTTTTGTGTGTGTTTCTCGATAATAGATAGCTCTGCTAGATAAATGCCTAAAGAATATACCGTTAATATTTGAGCAATTTGCTGAGGTTATTTGTTATTTAGATTTCACCTTACACCATATTTTACGTGTACAAGCGGGGTAACTTTGAACCTCTGTATATTGGAAACGGAAAAATATATCAAGAAAATTTTGAAGGTTGTTCGATATCGGGATCTTAGGAATACATAGTAAGAATTTCAGTCATTTGGTATGTCTAACAGTCTTGGAACCCTAGGCTGGGTTTTTGTCTGCTGGTGACGGCGAAAATATAGTAAAAAACCTGTTTTGTGGTGTTTTCCGAGCAACAGACCATGAAATAATGGTGCCTCCATAAGTCTCATCAAACCCACTGTAGGCCACATCAAATGCAAGAAGAGGCAACCGATGTGCTCCATTTGCCTAAGCAGGAGGTAGTGTGTACTATTCATACTTTGATCCCGTATCATAAGATAGTGACACCAAGACGATCGTTCTGTTGGGTATACAAATGGTCCCTAGTCCGAGGGCTTTCCAAAACACTAAACTCTACCTTTTTATCACCAGTAGAACCTGGGCTATGAGCACTGGAAATACTCGGTTTTATGTTCGGCGTTTTGGAAAACTGTAGCATGCATACCGATTTGAATTGAAACTACCGTATTTACTGAAATTATGCATGAGGAGCTTCGTTGCAATCGGTATCGACCTTAAGTTCCAACTTTTTCTTATATTTACGTGTTTTGAACATTTTTCTTTACTTATGACTGCAATTATATAAATCAGCTTACACAGCGCTTGATCATTTTTTCAGTTATTATATTGAAGAAGATGAGGTGATAAAAGTCTCATCCTTTCTGGAAAATCTAGTCCATCCTAGAGCTAATTATTGCATCAGCTGTATAGCTTCTTGCAACAGTTGTCCTAAACAAGGATACTCAACTTTAGTGTCCAAGGTAATATTACAGTTAGAATATAATTTATGCCATAGGTAAATGATATATTAGTTATAATGTTGTTTTTATATGTGATGTTTATTCATGCTTTGATTTTTAATTAATTTTCCCATGAAATTCAGCAACAGAAATTTGTTTCAGTTGTCTGCTTCATGTGACGATACATTCGTGGAATGTAAATGGCGAGGACAGGCTTTCAACTGCTGTCAGCATTTCCATCCCCTACTGACACCCTGGGGGCGCTGCTTTAGTCTCAACTCACGTCAAACGTAAGTAAAAACACACTGATACACGTTCTACTAAACTGATACGATGACTGGAGTGCTGGACAAATAACCTCTAATAATATTTAGGGTGTCGTAAAAAAAATATTATATATTTTGAGAAGTGCTAGTACGGACCAAAACAAGAAAAAAAATCCGGTAAACATAGGCTCTAAAACAGATACCTTAAGAGCTATGGGCACTTGTTCAATGAAAGAGATGTGTTTCACTGTAGCGAAGTTACACATGTGATCACAGACCTTAATATGCGCGTTTCAGAGCTCATGTTTACAAGTCATTTTCGTTTAGTTTTGGTCGATACTACCATTTCTCAAAATATGTGCAACAGACACACAAGAAACAAACGTGGTTCTGACGCATTCCCCGATACTGTTCTTCTCCAACTACAGCTGGTTTCCATAGTAATCGTTCGCATATATTTGGGAGGAACGTCATCGGCAGAGGAGATAGGGCCATGACAGACTATAGAACACTGAAATCTTTCCACTTCCAAATAAGTTGTATATACTTTCCCAGACTGACAATAAACTCGAGACAATGTGGTACACTTCTCCCGCTTGATAACACACAACATTACAAGCCAGTATTGAAAGGCGTTTATTAATCATCGGTGACTTACACGTGGTTCACCTCCTAGCTGAGTGATCAGCGTATCTGACTGTCATATGGAGGAACCTGGTTGAATTCCCAGCACTGTTAGCGATTTTTCCTTGGTGGGAGGACTGGAACACATGTCAATAAGTCTCAAGATGCTGATTGGGGAGCAACATCAATGAGAAGTAGCGGCTCACTGGGGATGCTGACAATGGACGACAGAATGATGTGCTGACCATATGCCCCTCCATCCGAAAGACTCCTATGACAGAGGATCACATAGCCATAGCGGCAGATCGATAGTGAATTTTCCTTCGAGATCGAAGCGCGGAGCTCACCAGAAAAGAAAAAAACCGAAATTTTCTCGCACTGCCGAAAACGGATCCCCTAAGTGTTGTGGTGGTAAGTTCCTATGGGACCAAACTGCTGAGGCCATCGGCCCCTTGGGTTACACAGTACTTAATTTAACTTACGCTAAGGACAACACACACACCGATGCCCCAGGGAGGATTCGAACCTCCGACGGGGGGAGCCGTGCGAACCGTGGCAAGGCGCCTAAGGCCGCACGGCTACCCCGCGCGACCCCCTAAGGGAAATGGCAGCAACGAATAGGAAAAATTGTATTGTGCAATTTTTGTAATATTTCCGTGAGAGTGACGCAGTATACTGAAGGAGTAAACACGATGGTTATTAAAGGGACACTGCAGATTATGGCTCACGTCAAAACAAATTATACTTACCGCTTTGGTTTCTGTAGCCATGCTACCTCCTCCTGTCTGTGTTCGGCAGCCGATGCTGCAACATCCGATTGCCTGTTTTCGACGTTAACAGACATCATAAACCACCGTATCTCTTCTCTTGCTATTTTCTATATTAGAGGTACGAGGTCCTGATCTTCCAAGACTACCATCGGTACGCCATTCTGGAGTCTCTCTAAAGTCTTTCGGAGTACTCTTTCCTAGAGCTTTATCTCGATGTGCTTTTACCAATTGATTAAGTCGGTCTGTCGTGGTGACAGTCTTCAAAAGGAGCGCTTGGAAGACATTCTCTGCATCACACTTCATTTGGTGTGAAAATTTGTCGGCCTCCGTTAGATTCGGATTCACTTTGTGAAAACACTCTGTATATACGTACGACTGTGCGGTCGCCCGTGACGTTGTTGTGCTCATCAGTTATTAATTGGCTATGCGGACGTGCTGCTGGTTGTCACTAAACTCTTTCTTTCACCTGAAATTGGTCTTTCCTCCTTGTTAACAAAACCACTGCTGAATTGTACGGTCCAAGTGACAGTAGACAAAACATGTTGCAATTAGCGACACAGTCGAGAATGTATAGCAATTTTGCTAGATCCTGGACAGCGTCTCCGGAAACCACTGCATGATTATTGCTGTGCACCTGACGTACCGATGCTTTTATGTCTATTGGTTCCTTGGCAATACGGACTATAAGAGAAATTTTCTGTTTGTACTCGGTTTCCTGACGGTTAGGGCGATGGAATTTGTGTAGCTTTATTGGATCCTCAGCAATGTCGATGTCGAGATACCCGGCGTCTCCACCGAGCTATATCACGTAGAATCCGAAATATAATGCCAGCTATGAGAGCAGTGCCGTAGACGAAAGTACACAAAGAGATGAACTGCCTGCCTCATCTAAGAGTGCTGCTATTTATACATACATAGAATTTTGTACCAAATTGTAATATTCCATAAACAAGCCACAGATACCACAGGTGTTAAACAATTTCATGAGGCAGAAACTGACCTGATGAACCTTTCTCTTTCTACTGTGACGTGCTCTCTACTTCAGTTCAAAATGGTTCAAATGGCTCTGAGCACTATGGGACTTAACTTCTGAGGCCATCAGTCCCCTAGAACTTAGAACTACTGGATTTGAACCTGCGACCTTAGCGGTCGCGCGGTTCCAGACTGTAGCGCCTAAAACCGCTCGGCCAATCCGGCCGGCCCTACTTCAGTTGACCTATGTCACCATTAACGACTGCGCCAGTGTAGCGTTCTGAAATTACTACACAAATGAATTTCCCAAAGTAAAACAAGTCTCATTTATTATAATCGACAAAATCTCTTGACATGAACTCTGGCTCACAAATATTCCATGCAGTAGCAGCTTAGTCCGCGACAAGTTATCGCCAGCAGTAATGTCCTCCAGAGACTAAATTCTTAAAGACAATGCAGCATTAGGGTTATGGTGGTTCCGATCACAAATCTGTTTAATGGCGCATTCCACGATGGCGTCTCTCAGCCGTCCACTGAACTTGCAGGTAACTTCGTAACCGCGACTGTCGAGTGTAAAGACAACTATTTACTGTAGGATGCTACTCCAGAAAGAGACTGACCCTGCAGTCCTCGGGCCGCAAGTTATAACATCACGCAGAGTCTACGATGGATACCGTGATTGCCTGTCACTGTCGGAGATATGAACCCTTCGTCCACTGACTCTTCTCTCCGGATGATGTCATCGTCGTCCCTGGTTGATTTCTGTGGTAGCTGTTGAAAAGTAGTTTCTTCGTCTGCGGTCTGCGTTGAACAGTCGCCGAGATTTCCTTTACTCACTGCGTTGTCTGCTCCCACAGCAATGTGGGAAGGGACGTATCCGGCAGGGGTAGCCAGAGAAACTGAGACGTTCTTTATTGTTTTAATGTTAATTATAGTTTTCCTTCTGCCATGGACCAAATCTTAAACGGAGTGTGCCCCTATTAGCCTACGGTGTTTAAGGATTTCGACTGGTAAGGGGGATGTCTAATTGATTCCATATTTTTAGATTTCCTGAAGACTTTCGACACCGTTCCCCACAAGCGTCTTCTAACCACACTGCATGCCTATGGAATATCGCCTCAATGTGACTGCATTCGTGATTTCTTAAAATGGTTCAAATGGCTCTGAGCACTATGGGACTCAACATCTGAGGTCATCAGGCCCCTAGACTTAGAACTACTTAAACCTAACTGACCTAAGAACATCACACACATCCATGCTCGAGGCAGGATTCGAACCTCCGACCGTAGCAGCAGCATGGTTATGGACTGAAGCGCCTAGAACCACTCGGCCACAGCGGCCGGCTCGTAATTTCTGCCAGAAATGTCACAGTTCGTAGTAACAGACGGAAAGTCATCGAGTAAAACAGAAATAATATCCGGCGTTCCCCAAGGAAGTGTTATATGCCCTCTATTGTTCTTGATCTATATTAACGACATAGGAGACAATCTGAGTAATCCTCTTAGATTATTTGCAGATGATGCTGTCATTTACCGTCTTGTAAAGTCATCAGATGGTCAAACTAATTGCGAAATGATTTAAATAAGGTCCGTGTGGTGCGAAAAGTGGCAATTGACCCTGAATAAAGAAAATCGTGAAGTTATTCACATGAATAGTAAAATAAATCCGCTAAATTTCGATTACGCGATAAGTCACGCAAATCTGAAGGCTGTAAATTCAACTAAATACTTAGGGATTACAATTGCAAATAACCAAAATTGGAAGGATCACATAGATAATGTTGTGGGTAAAGCAAATAGAAGACTGCGATTCATTGGCAGAAAACTTAGAAGATGCAACAGATCAACTAAAGAGACTGCTTACACCACACTTGTCCGCCCTGTTCTGGAGTATTGATGTGCGGTGTGGGATCCGCATCAGGTGGGACTGACGTATGACATCGGAAAAGTTCAAAGAAGAGCGGCTCGTTTTGTACTACCGCGAAATAGGGGAGATAGTGCCACAGACATGATACGTGAATTGGAGTGACAATCATTAAAACATAAGCGTTTTTCGTTGCGACGGGAACTTCTCATAAAATTTCAATCACCAGTTTTCTCCTCCGATTGCGGAAACATTCTGTTGGCAAATACCTACATAGGGAGAATTGATCATCACGATAAAATCAGAGAAATCAGGAATCGAACAGAAAAATTTAAGTACTCTTTTTTTGCCGCGTGTTTCATTGGACCCTCTGCCCGACACTTAATTGTGAATAGCAGAGTAATCACGTAGATGTAGATGTAATGTCCTACCAAACTGCCGATACTACCAGTTTCTGGACTTGGAGCCACTCGAATAACATTTTGCAAACTAAACTATGACATCATTATGTCACACTGTTAAAGTATCTTACCTCTCCATTTGTTTCACTGTGCTTCTCACTATAGAGCTTGATCCCCACACTACAGAGCTGAGGTATCGAATGGAGAGTGACAATATCTGACTGATAACTAATACAGGCACTTTTGAGCACTAAATTAATTATAGACATTGATGCGGCATTACACCAGTGTGTATTTCATTTGAGATGCCAATGTTACATCAACGTGACACTTGTGTGTAACACATTTGTGATGTCATTAGATTGTTCGGATACTTTTTGGCAAAGATATTAATTTAGTATAACAAATACCCAAGTACTGGGCGAGAATGGAGAGCATATTACCAGAAAGTAGTGGGAGCACCTTCATCCTTGAAGTGCACACAGCAGTCGAATTAAAATTGCTCAGAGAGTGGGGAACTGAGCTTGCATGCAATTAGCTGACATCATGATGATATCGATGATCATGGGCATGCGGTGGCGGTGACGCTGGGGACGCAGGGGTGAGGGCGCTGGTGGCACGGGTAGTGGGAAGCGGATGGCCTTGGTACACATGGCCGGATATGATGACGTCAGAATTCTTGGAGTCATGATGTCATGGCCTTGATGCACGTGGTTGGATGCGATGATGACAGAATTCCAGCAATGCTGATACTAATATCGGCAAAATTCGTGTTCGTACCAACAATGCCACTCTACTCATGTGGCAAAATTTTTCTATACGGAAAATGATGATGAATATCTTGCATATTATGGACAAGTGATATATAGGACTATACTTTTATGTGGTGGGATCTTCTTTTGTTATGAATCATAATAATTACAGCATTATCCCAGTTTCGAGGAATGTGAGCTTTTGCAATAGTTCTGTAAATAATGTTCCAAGTTCCTTTTGCACAGATTTCTCCTACGTCAATAACTTGTATTGGAAAGTCATCTCTTCCCGACGTCCATTATTTCTTCATACCTCGAACGGATTTTTACATATCCCCTGACATGACTTGCGAAATATCGCCATTTTCATTGCGAACCAGCTGGGCGTTTTGACTTATTTTCTGAGCTACTGAGACACTTAAGGAATCCTTTTCTCTTTGCAGTGGGTGGGCTGTCTCATTCCTCATTTTAATTAATGGACTATAGTGTCTACTCAACGTAGAGTGTCCGTTTTGTTTTCTTCATACTGTGTGGCTTTTTTTTTTTTTTTTTTAGTACCTGCCTTGTTCCATTTCAGATTTACAGATTTACTTTTCTTTGTCTTTGTTCGTAATTGCGATATTTTTTGCTGCTTCCATGAGTATCTTCGGTAATTATTGTTCCTTACATTTACAAATAATCTTTGTTTCCTAATATTCTGTGCTTGTTGCTTACTCTAATCCATTAGAACTCCCTGTTTTTAGACGTCTTCTCATTACCTCGTTTTTTATTTCCTGCCTGATAAATCTGTTTCATTCTAGCAATGTATATATTTTCCCCTATATCTTACTAGTATAAGATCAATACCAACAGTGAAATGGCCTAGAACCTTTATGTCCTACATAATTTCTTTATTATTTGATAGAGTGTAGTCAGTTACAGGTTTGGTTCCTTTTCCTTGCCATTTCTCCTTCTCTTTTCTGGAGAATGTTGTTCCTCTAGACACTGTCTATTAATGTGTAAAGTCATTCAATTATGGTTTTACTCTAGTCGCTTCACGTAACCATCCTTCGTTAGGTTTTGTCATCCTTTCGCATTAAAATCATCCATTATCATCTTGTATTATGATTTCCTGTTATTTAACAGTTTCTGTAGCTCTTTCGTAGAGATCTGCTACCGATTCATCAGACTGTGAGCGTGTTGAGTAGCAGCCATGAAACATATTGTGTTTGTTTTTAAAACAAGTCTTATTCTGTGCGAGATACCTTCAGAACATTCAGTATTGATTCTAATTTTACTTTTTACAATACAATAAACTCTAATCCTGAATTTCCTCTCTGCTGTACTCCAGTGTAATGAAACATGTTCTGCATTTCTCTCTGTTTACTATTAATTTTTTCACTGCATTTCCACTAACCCAACTGCTGATATTCGGTCTTTGTACATAACAATGAAATACGCTGATCGCGTCGTAACTACCGGCTCTTGTTTTTTAATTTATTATTTTAGAATGTGTTTTGTTGTACCAGACACATAAAATCTCTGCTGGTTTTGTTCGTGTATCATGATCAAACCAACGATGGTGCTGCAGCCGGAACATCGACATTTCATACGTGACAGTAGCGTCTCCGACAGTCGTATCCATGGTAGAGTGGCCTGCCGGGCACCAAGACCGGTGAACAGTGTTCAACCTAGGCAGAGCTATTCTCACAGCACTCTCACACCAAGCCTGAGTTCTCTGAATCTCCCATGTTCAAATGCCTGTAATAATAATACAAACAAAGTAAAACATTAAGCACGCTTTAACATAATTACATTTTGCAGGTTATAGTTACTGTTACATTATTTACAGTTGCCACGAACGTCATGTAACTAGAATGCTGTTAATAAATGGCTTCTAAGTCCTTGCCTAATGTATTTAGCAGCACAACTTGTCCTTTCGCTTCTACAGACATCTACATCTACATCTACATCCATACTCCGCAAGCCACCCGACGATGTGTGGCGGAGGGTACCCTGAGTACCTCTATCGGCTCTCCCTTCTATTCCATTCTCGTATTGTTCGTGGAAAGAAGGATTGTCGGTATGCCTCTGTGTGGGCTCTAATGTCTCTGATTTTATCCTCATGGTCTCTTCGCGAGATATACGTAGGAGGGAGCA
Source organism: Schistocerca serialis cubense (assembly GCF_023864345.2). NCBI lineage: Eukaryota > Metazoa > Arthropoda > Insecta > Orthoptera > Acrididae > Schistocerca > Schistocerca serialis. The sequence goes on along the minus strand of NC_064640.1, from coordinate 314,213,062 downwards.
ATATACTGCTTGACTCTTCGGTGAAGGTATGTTCTCGAAACTTTGACAAAAGCCCGTACCGAGCTACTGAGCGTCTCTCCTGCAGAGTCTTCCACTGGAGTTTATCTATCATCTCCGTAACGCTTTCGCGATTACTAAATGATCCTGTAACGAAGCGCGCTGCTCTCCGTTGGATCTTCTCTATATCTTCTATCAACCCTATCTGGTACGGATCCCACACTGCTGAGCAGTATTCAAGCAGTGGGCGAACAAGCGTACTGTAACCTACTTTCTTTGTTTTCGGATTGCATTTACTTAGGATTCTTCCAATGAATCTCAGTCTGGCGTCTGCTTTACCGACGATCAACATTATATGATCATTCCATTTTAAATCACTCCTAATGCGTACTCCCAGATAATTTATGGTATTAACTGCATCCAGTTGCTGACCTGCTATTTTGTAGCTAAATGATAAAGGATCTATCTTTCTCTGTATTCGCAGCACATTACACTTGTCTACATTGAGATTCAATTGCCATTCCCTGCACCATGCGTCAATTCGCTGCAGATCCTCCTGCATTTCAGTACAATTTTCCATTGTTACAACCTCTCGATACACCACAGCATCATCCGCAAAAAGCCTCAGTGAACTTCCGATGTCATCCACAAGGTCATTTATGTATATTGTGAATAGCAACGGTCCTATGACACTCCCCTGCGGCACACCTGAAATCACTCTTACTTCGGAAGACTTCTCTCCATTGAGAATGACATGCTGCGTCCTGTCATCTAGGAACTCCTCAATCCAATCACACAATTGGTCTGATAGTCCATATGCTCTTACTTTGTTCATTAAACGACTGTGGGGAACTGTATCGAACGCCTTGCGGAAGTCAAGAAACACGGCATCTACCTGTGAACCCGTATCTATGGCCCTCTGAGTCTCGTGGACGAATAGCGCGAGCTGGGTTTCACATGACCGTCTTTTTCGAAACCCATGCTGATTCCTACAGAGTAGATTTCTAGTCTCCAGGAAAGTCATTATACTCGAACACAATACGTGTTCCAAAATTCTACAACTGATCGACGTTAGAGATATAGGTCTATAGTTCTGCACATCTGCTCGACGTCCCTTCTTGAAAACGGGGATGACCTGTGCCCTTTTCCAATCCTTTGGAACGCTACGCTCTTCTAGAGACCTACGGTACACCGCCGCCGCCCGGGGTGACAGAGCGGTTCTAGGCGCTACAGTCTGGAAACGCGCGACCGCTACGGTCGCAGGTTCGAATCCTGCCTCGGTCATGGATGTGTGTGATGTTCTTAGGTTAGTTAGGTTTAAGTAGTTCTAGCGGACGGATGACCTCAGATGTTAAGTCCCATAGTGCTCAGAGCCATTTGAACCATTTTCTACAGACGTAAATACAGTCGTTATAAAAGCGGGGAACAGGTAACGTTCAATGAATATACTTAGACAGTAACATTTTGCAGAGACTACATGGAGGCGCATCTGTAGATCTAGCCATTTTTTCATCACACTTAGCAGGTGTATCGCTTACCAGCAGAGAAAATTACAGTCGTCTGACCACAGTATAGCATACATTCCATACCTATCATTATTCTGAACGAAAGACCTCATATATTGGAAATTAAAATTGCTTACAATAACATTACAAGTACAGTCAACTCTATTCGCTATTGCTGCATAAAATATATCAAGTTTTTGTTAAAAATTATACCGGTGGTGACTTTTACCACTGGCATAGTTTGTACTACATTTAAATATTCACAACAACATCACAAATATAATTAACTACAGTGGTCGTTACTACGTAAAACGTAATATGGTTTCGTAACATTTTCATATGTCATTAAGGTAGAAGGTAGTCCCTCGTTTTCGATAGTTCACCTGGTACTTAAAAAAAATACTACAGTTACTTGAAAACTTTCTGTTACACAAATCTGTTGAAATTCTAAAAATTCTTTACAATAACATCATTAATATATTCAATTACATTCGCTATTACTGCATAAAATATGCAGTCGTTCTGTTAAGATATTTTTATGTCTGTGGTAAAAATGGTTCCTCGTTTTCATTCTACTGATATGCTACTTTAGAATTCACATTAACGTTAGTAATGCCATATAATGCAAATAGTCACTACTACACAAAGCACAATGCGATTCCGCAACACTACCATATGTCATGGCGGTAAAAGTAGTCCCTCGCACTCATTGGGTCATATGGAACTTAAAATATTACTAAAGTTGTCCAAAAACCTGCTGTTTTGTAAATCTGTATGTTCTTTTAATATTTGTGGTGGCTACTTTATCAGATTCTCGTATATCTATATTTCCGCCAAAGGGTTCATGGGTTTTCTTTTACTAGCTCTATGTAAATTTTTTAATGGTAGAGCAGAGTAGCTGTTTTCTCTCAGATGTGTGCGGAATGTTGATGGGTTGTTCTTAATGTATCTAACATGTATTAAGAATAATACGTGTATTAAAATTTCTTTCCATTTGGCCAACATAAAACTTCTTGCAGTCTCCACAATTTATATTATACATGCCAGGTTGATTGAACTGCGGCCGTTTCCGTGTTTTTAGGCGGATGATGTTATTTACCGCGTTATCGGAGGAGGAGCTTAGTGTTTAACGTTCGCCGACGCCAAGATCATTAGTGACGGAGCACAAGCTCGGATTAGAGAGGGATGGGGAAGGAAACCGGCCATGCTTTTTCAAAGGAACCATGCCAGTATTTGCCTGAAGAGATTTAGGGGTTCGAACCATCATGCTCCGCATGCGAGTCCAGTGCGTTAACCACTGGGCCACCTAGCTAAGTAGCGCATTACCGGTACGCAAACTAACACGAACGTTTATCTCATGAAACATACGTGCCGCTTTACTTAAAATCTTTCTTCTGTATAGCATGACAGTCTATCTTCATGTTTCGTTTTTCATTTCGTTATTTCTTACTGACTTTTTCGTTATGAGCCTGTTCTGGTACATTTCACTAACCGTGTTTAAATCGTGACAGTTATTTGCCAATATGGCTTCTAATGTCATTAGCTCTTTATCAGTTTCGTTTTTTCGAACGGGAGATTCATAAAACGATTCATCGTAGAACGCTCTTTTATGTCCAGTAGGGTGACAATAGCTGCTGTTAATTTAAGTTGTTGTAGGCTTCACGCAAATTCCAAATTTATGATTCGAAATATTATTTATTACTTTTACGTGGAGAAAGTTCGTACTATTTAGCGATTCTAATTCCATAGAAAACATCAAATTCTCGTCCATGCTGTTTATCTGCTTGTGCATGTAATGTGTCTCTTCAATGCTACCGTTAAAAGGGATCAAGGTGTCATCTAAATATCGTGTATAGTATATGATTTTGTGGGTAGTCTATTTATATTTCTTAAAAAAAAAACACCCTTTCTACATGGATAACAAACACGTTCGCAAGTGTTCTCGCAAGACAATTTCCCATTGCTAGGCCATCTTTTTGTGTATACTAATGATTTTTCTGGATCTCAGACCCTACAATCAACACGACCTGTTCGCATCCTAATGGTGTGCTAGCAGAGTCGGCAGTCAGTCTGTTTTTCTGTTCTCTGTTGGGCATTTTTTTTTTTTTTTGAGAACAATGGTCGACAACTGGCACTCTGTGAAACCATTTCGTGCTGTCTGCAGCACCATCGTTGGTTTGATCATGATACACGAACAAAACCAGCAGAGATTTTATGTGTCTCGTACAACAAAACACATTCTAAAATAATAAATTGAAAAACAAGAGCCGGTAGTTACGACGCGATCAGCGTATTTCATTGTTATGTACAAAGACAGGTTGTCCATATAACGTATACCAAGTGCCCCTCGCTATCAGGGATACCGTAGTCACATTTATTAGGCTCTAAAGGGGTAATCAACTGTTAGCAGTTTTGAACTGAAAATAATAGTTTTTTATGGGCCTTCAGCATACTGGAGGTGAAATAGGTCAGAAACTATCCCTTTATTGAAATAAATGCTTGGAATTCCGTCGAAAGTCACATGAAGAAGAATTCTTTATTTACTGGTTCTCTCTGTGCTTAACTATCTGGATTGCCATTCTAGATTGTCTGCTGTGGCTATTTCCAAGCATGCGTATTTGACTGTATTTTAATTACTTACAGACACACATAGTTTGGAAATGGATATAATGTCCGAAATTAGTCACCGACAAGAAATAAAGGATATTTCTTAATGCGATTTTCGACGGAATTCCAACCATTTGTTTCAATGACAATAATGTTTATGATTATTGTAGGCATGACTGTGTGGCACAGAAAATAATAGATAATTGTCAGAAGAATTGCGTGTATATGTAGATCTGTTTTACTGAACCACATTTTGTGTATTACAAATTGGCATAACTCTTAAATTACATGTTCTTCTCCACTCCAGTCACTGTGCATTATTACCAACTTACGTCACAATATTGTCGATTGAGATTGTTTAATTTACATTGTGACTAATACTCGCCTCAATTCTTCACGTACACCGCACCAAACGATGTAGGTGAACAGTCGGATAACTTGACTTCTTTTGACTTAAGGTTAGTGACAGTCTAGCTCTCTTAGCGCTGTTTTTGTGATCTTGTTTTACGTTCGTTTCAGTAGTTTAAATGCAACCAGTGTACCTTTACAGCTCTGACTGCCATGTATGAAAGCAATTCTGTAAGGTTTTTGTACATATTTATTTTAATTTTCAACCTCTTCAGATACGTTAGTGTGCTCAGGCGATCTTGCGAATGTTGCTCTGTTATGTTGTGAGATTCCACTGACAAGTTCAACGTCGAACAGGTTTTCCAAACGTTTTGCAGCGTTGTTTTACTGTGCGGCAAAGTTCTGTGGTGTTTGTCACAGGAATCTGTTTTGTCAAGAATTCTAAACTTCACAAGTTTGTAGTATGACGCATTCCATTTTTAAAACGACGTAGAATAACTGACATCAGATCTCGAGACAGTCTGTACAAATAAGAGCCTGCAACAACTGAGAACTATCAGCTACGTTTATCGGAAAATCTAACGATGCAAAAACCTGGAACAGTGCTTACCATTCTCCTGCCACTTACAAGGGACCATCAGCCCTGTTAATCACGAATTTTGAAGATTTTAGTCCTGGTGTAGAGGGACCAGTCCTGAATATCTGCCTAGCGGCTTTTCATGCGACGGTCCCTACTTTTTGAGAAAAGTGTTATGCGTAACTTCTATATCTTTAACGCTGGACCGATTTCAACCACGCGAGCGTAGCGCAGCGGCTAAGGTTTGCGGATACCACGCTGGCAGCGCGAACTCAGAACTTTCCCGTGAACTTTTTTCTTTCGTCAGTTTCATCGTACAGAAAAGGCTCAAATGTCTCTGAGCACTATGGGACTTAACATCTTAGGTCATCAGTCCCCTAGACTTAGAACTACTTAAACCTAACTAACCTAAGGACATCACACACATCCATGCCCGAGGCAGGATTCGAACCTCCGACCGTAGCAGTCGCGCGGTTCCGGATTGAAGCGCCTAGAACCGCTCGGTCAACACGGCCGCCCATTGCACAGAATATCATTACATAGTATATGTCATCCAAAATTAGTCATTTAGTCGTAGTATTTTCATTAATAAATGAATCTTTACAGAAAAAATTTCTTTGAATGTGTGTTCCGTTTGTTACAGAATAGATTACAGGATCGCCTTACTCGCTACCGCTTGCCGCGCTAGAACAGAATTCCGGATGGTATTTGTCGCAGAATCAAACGAAATACAAATTCGTAGACCACAATGCAGATTTAATGAAAGCTACTGCTTTGAAGGCACACGGATTTTTCAGAAGGAATACCGGAAAACACAGTTCGATTAAATTCAGAAATATTGTTCTCTCGTCGATCAACTTCAATGTAAACCATGCATATTTGATCGCCCTGTGTAAGCAGGTGCAGGAAACCGATGCAGAATTAACGAATGTATTTTTATGGAATCTTCTCTCTAAGTGATTTTCTTATTAGTCTTTAGGAAGTCGGAAATATTTTGAACTTTTTGCTTGAAAATTTTAAACTACCTTTAAAAATAAACATCACATTTTAGGCAAAGTGTGTTACATTTCAATGGGATGATTTTTATTGTGCAGGTGGATACTTTTCCTTCATTTACAAAGATATGGTCGTAAATTGACTGATCAGTCTGCCCTCCGCAATAATCAATAATAGAAGGAAATTTTTCTTCTCCCACGTACGGAAAAATGACAGATTTTGGATACTCTTCTTACAGCACTTTTGTGAACACCCTGATTTCGTGTAAGTCACAATCATTTCTTTTTTTAATTTGTGAATCAACTAGTCGATTCTTTTGTTCCTGGACGGTTGTTGTATACATAAGAAAATGTAATATCTTCCTGATGCATACTATGCTGTGACCGAATTCCTAATCTTGTTCAGATATTTTTTCTGCTCAGGAACGGTTTTCTCTCCTCATTTCGCAAGGTACTGTACATCGATTGATATTGACAGGCGGTTTGATCAGTATAAATTTCATAATAAGGGTCAAAATTAGAGATATTCTGTATGATGAAATTGTAAGAAAAAAAGTGCGCAGACAAGATTTGAATGCATAACGCCATTGTGGGAGGCGTTAACCTTAGTCGCTGCACAACGCTCGCTTGGTCGAAGCAGATCTCACGTTACGGGTATGCGAGATCGGCTATGCATAAAACTTTAACATCGATTTTCTCGAAAACTAGGCCGTCGCATGAAAAGCGGCTAGCCCGGTTCTCAGAACTGGTCCCTCTACAACATAACCAAGATTCATCAAAATCCGTTCAAAAATGGTTCAAATGGCTCCGAGCACTATGGGACTTAACATCTGAGGTCATCAGTCCCCTAGAACTTAGAACTATTTAAACCTAACGAACCTAATGACATCACACACATCCATTCCCGAGGCAGGATTCGAACCTGCGACCATAGCGGTCGCGCGGTTCCAGACTGAAGCTCCTAGAAGCGCTCGGCCAAACCAGCCGGCTCAAAATCCGTGATTAACGGGTCTGATGGTCCGCTTGTTAGTGAAAACAAAATTGAGCACCCAGGTAACTGTGTCAGTCTCGCTGTAACCTACGGCATAAGTAGGTAGTGATGCAAAAATTTTAGTTCACTTTTATTACAGAAGGACTTGTTATTCGTAAAAGTGCTTAAATTAGTGAAATAAAAATTTTATTATGCCACATATTCATTTCTTTGTATTAAAGTAAAACGAAAGGTTTAAATATATGAGTAAATGTTGATGTGCAGTTCCTCAGTGCCAAAGGCTTTGCTCTGCTGCAAGTACTAAGGCGTCGACGACCACTGGTCTAGAGGGTTGCGACGCCTCATCATGCCTTCTGCTGTGTAAGCTGATGAACATTCCATCCACATTTGCTCACCACAAAGGTAACAATCAAGATGGCTGCAATATTTAACCTTCTGGACTGCACTGTGAGAGCTCGGGTTCTTTAGTGGGTAGGCGAGCGTAGTTGCAGCCACATTCACCTTGCAGTTAGCTGATTCATTTATTTATTTCAACAATTTACTGCAGAAGAAACGTCCGATGCGTGTGGAGTAAGCTTCGAACCCACCGTCCTTGATGGAAGATACATAGTCGTGGAGAAGCCTACAGGCTGCTACGCCCAGCACAGCCCAGTAGCGTGGCGACCCTGCGCGGCAAGCTTTCCTGGGCTGTGTCGTGGAACTGCGTCAGATGCTGGCGCTACGGTCTAGGTCGTTAGCAAGACGTGCTGGCGGTCCGCCGTGGGGTGCGTCGGCGGTGGTGACATTCGGATACGAACCCTGGCCTTGCATCTGACTGGTGGTGTCTAGCATTAGTGGATGCCCAGTGGATTGACGGCTGAGAGGGCTCGGTTCGACCCTCAGCTCATCAGTGCCACAGTTAGACCCTCTAGCAGGCATTCATGTGGAATGGCGAATGGAGATAGCTGCTCCTACAAGTGATGGGTGAGCGACGACGCCCACTCTTCAATAATTGCCGATGCCAATTCCATGCTACTTGCTGGGTGGATGGCCAGTTTTTATGCGTGTGACGGCAGATTCGATGATAAACAACCCTCTCCATCCTCTCCCCCCCCCCCCCCCCAATCCCGAGGCGTTACATACACCATCTGCCACAATGTCGCCAGAGCGTCCCGGGTTTCAGCATTGACCAAGCAGTTCAGCCAGTGTATTATCAATATGAGACTGGAGGCGAAAAAAATGGTTCAAATGGCTCTCAGCACTATGGGACTCAACTGCTGAGGTCATTAGTCCCCTAGAACTTAGAACTAGTTAAACCTAACTAACCTAAGGACATCACACACAGCCATGCCCGAGGCAGGATTCGAACCTGCGACCGTAGCGGTCTCGCGGTTCCAGACTGCAGCGCCAGAACCGCGCGGCCACTTCGGCCGGCAGACTGGAGGCGAAATATTGTGCTAGCTAACTATGGAAAGCAGAACTATAGCAGCAACGAGCACTTGAAAGGTATTTGGCATTGGCAGAAGCCCAGCGGATTTTCAGCTGGGAGGGCCTCAGAGTGATCCTTGGCCTAGCGGTGCAGGTGCCCGCCTCCTCCCACCAAGCAGGCAGTCCCATAGTATGGGGAATGGAGAATGTTGCTCCAGCGGGTGCCGGATGAGCGACGACGCGCTCACAGTGGTAGCCCGCTCTACAGTGGTTGCTGATTCGATGTCAGCTGGACGGCCACTAGTTATATGCATCAGGGCAGGCTTTTCAATAAGCAGACGCCCCCGGTGTTACTTTCTGCCCGTGCCACAGTGCCACCAAAGCGTTCCAGGGTACAGTAATACCACTGGCTATTGACCAAGCAGTTGTGCTAGTGCACCGATATGGACATGGTAGCGAAGTGCTGCTCTAGTAGTTACGTCAAGTAGCAGAATTATAGCAACGAGCGCTACAGTACAAAAGATAGCTACAATTTTAATTATCATCATAAAGACGTATGTTTACGTAATTAATTTTTTGATTGTTTGCAGGTACATGTATGCTTGCAGTCATGGTAAACATTGAAATTTCTGCGCCACAGTACCATACCAAACTGCTGGAGTAGAGGGACCAAGATGGCGCTGCCAGCGATAAAGTGCAGTATTGTGCGCTAATTCATTTTGTGCCTCTGAAGGGGAACGACGCTGCAACAGTTGTTGCTGAGTTAGTAAAGTGTACAGCAAGAATGCAACATCATATGGCACAGTGGATAGGTGGTGCAGATGCTTCTAGTCGGGTCAGAACAGTCAATGACGAAGAACGAAGTGGCAGATCATCTCTCTGTCAACACCTGGAAATCGCAAGAGAAGTGGGGCCCTCGTGGTCGAAGACCGACTTACCACAATCGAGACAACAGTGGAATAAATGAAAATGATTCGTGCATTAGTTTTCAACATTTTGCACTTCGTATTGAACATTAAGAATATACCCGTCCACTGGAATCCGCGATGGCCCGCACTCATTCAAAATGCCCGCCGAACAGAGGCAACAACGGATATTTTGCAGCTCAGTTGGTGCAGTCCAGGTGACTTCTTTAGCTGCCTTATCAACACGAATAGCTTTGCTAAGACGTTACAAATATCATTGTTAGGCTTCTCATGTAGCAAAATAGAACCTCCGCATATTCTACATCTACATACATACTCCACAAGCAACCATACTGTGCATGACGGAGGGTACCACGTACCATTACTAGTCATTTCCTTTCCTATTCTGCTTGCCAACAGAACGAGGGAAAAACGAGTGTCTAAAAGCCTCCTTACGAGCCCTAATTTTTCACATATTATCTTCGTGGTCTTTACCCGAAATATACGTTGGTGGCAATAAATTCGTTCTGCAGTCGGCCTCAAATGCCGGTTCTCTGAATTTCCACAACAGAGTCTCACGAAAAGTGCGTCGTCTTCCCTCCAGGCATTCCCATGTGACTTCAGGAAGCACCTTCGTAACACAGGCTGATCGAACCTACTGGTAACAAATCTAACTGCACACTTCTGAACTGCTTTGATGTCTTGCTGAGAGTTCAAAACACTCGAATATTACTTGATAACGGATAACGATAGCGTTCCATATGCCGTCTCCTTTATCGATGAAATACACTTTCCCAAAATTCTCCCAATAAAACGAAGTCGACCATTCGCCTTCCCTACTACCCACCTTACATGCTCATTTCATTTCGTATCGCCTTGCAATGTTACGCCTAGATATTCAGTCCATGTGACTGTGTCAAGCAGCACCCTGCTAAGGCTGTTTCAGAACGTTACAGGATTGTTTTTCGCATTCATCCGCATTAATTTACATTTAGAGCAATCTTTCGTTCATTTCAAGAACTTTAAATTCTGTCTAAGTTATCCTGTATCCTCCTACAGTCACTCAAGAACAAATTCCCGTCCACCACAGCGTTATCAACAAACAGCTGTAAATTTCTGCTCACCCTGTTGTCAGATCAGTTATGTATATAGACAATGAGTGTGGTCCTTTCACACTTCCTTGGGCCCTTCCTAACGATACCCTTGTCTCTGCCAAACACTCGCCGTCGAGGATATTACTTAAAAACTGTTCGAGCCTCTCACATATCTGGGAACCTAAACAGTATTCACGGGTCAACAGTCTGCAGTGGGGCACCGTATGAACGCTTTCCGGAAATCCAGGAATATAGAATCTGCCTATTGGTCCCCATCCATCGTTTCTAGGCTATCATGTGAGAAAAGTTCAATCTGAGTTTCGCACGAGCAACGCTTTCTTAATCCGTGTCCATTTTCGGACAAAAGCATTTCTGTCTCAACGAAATATATTACGTTCAAACTAGGAATGTGTCCAAGAATTCTGCAGCATACTGATGTTAAGAATATTGACCTGTAATCATTCGCGTCCGTTCTTTTACCCTCATTATATACAGGAGTCACCTGTGCTTTATTTTTCAGCCGCTTGGGACTTTGCGCTGCGCAAGAAATTCGCAATATATGCAGTCTAAGTAAGGGACCAATGCCGCAGGGTACCGCTGTACAGCTGAACTGCAATTTCATCTGGACCTGGCAACTTACTTGTTTTCAACTATTTATGTTGCTTCGCGACTCCACTGACGCCTATTTCTGTGTCCTCAATGGCTCAAATGGTTCTGAGCACTATGGGACTTAACATCTATGGTCATCAGTCCCCTAGAACTTAGAACTACTTAAACCTAACTAACCTAAGGACAGCACACAACACCCAGCCATCACGAGGCAGAGAAAATCCCTGACCCCGCCGGGAATCGAACCCGGGCGTGGGAAGCGAGAACGCTACCGCACGACCATGAGATGTGGGCTGTCCTCAATGCGGGAGTTTGTACGACAGTCAAACGACGATATGTTTATACGATCCTTCTGCGTGAATGGTTTCTTACTATTTTTTTTTTTTTTTTTACTTACAGACGCATGAATTTCTAAGTGGGACGCTAACAACTGCTTATCTGCTTTTTCTAGCGTAAATACTTCCCCAGCCTCCTTGAAGGATTTATTAACTTTAGAAACCATCGTCGTTATGATGACATCATGATCGCTAATCCCTGTTTTTATACCGAGACTATCGATAAGGTCAGGCCTGTTTGTAGCTACAAGGTCTGAAATATTTCCAATGAGTTTGGGTTGTCTAATTATTTGTTAAAGTCAGGCGGAAAACACGTTCAAAATTACTTCACAAGGCTGGCTGTCTGTACCACCCGCAGTGAATCCATAGACGTCCCAGTCTATAGTCGGTAGATTAAAGCTGTCTCCAACTAAAACCACATGATCTGGTTAATTCCGCGCTACTGAATGTTGACTTTTCTTGAATGGTTCCACAACTGCTATAGTGGAATCAGGTGGTCGGTAAAAATATACGATTATTAACTTGAGCTCACTTAGCATTGCTACTCGTGTCCAGATAACTTCAAAGTCAGACTCAATTTCGACCTCGATAGACACAACATTTTTGTCGACTGCAATGAACACTGCCCCTCTTATGGCATCTAATCTGCCTTTTTTCGATATAAGTTCCGTGCCTCGATAAATATTTCGGAACTTTCTACTTCGTGCTTCAGTCAGGTCTCGTTTACGAGAATAATGTGAGTGTAATAAATGTGCTAGAGGGCAGCAAGTTCAGGGACATTGTTACGAATACTTCGACAATTTACTGTTAAAAGTTTGGCAGTCGAAGTGTCTCTACTCCGTACGCGGTCTGGCTGTGCCCTGTGCGTATCAAATGCCGAGTACTCATCAAAGGATTTTAAAGCACTTCCCAGTCTAAAAACCCGAATGTGCACTCCACAAGTTCTGAGCTACCTGAGTAGCCGCTTCCTTTGTGTAGTGCACTCCTGATCTGTCAAGGGAAGTTCTACAGTTCTCCACTCCATAATGCAGGTCCAGAAATCTGTAGCTAAGACTGTCACAGAATCGACGGAGACCTTCCAGTCGGCTCCAAACCAAAGGACTTCGATCAGTTCTGGGAACGATGCTGCAAATTGTGAGCTCTGCTTGCATTCCACAAGGGACGCCAGCAGTCATCATTTCTGCCGGTCGCCCATCTGGATTTAGGATGGCCTGAGAAACCAGACTCTGCCCCTAACGACACAACCACGTAACAACACGCCATTCACCCTGCAGTGAGCGCGGATCCCTCTCGTCGTATACTCTGTAAGGTGTCTCTACCACAGAGCCCGTGGACGCAACAAGGGACACCTGAGGTGTCCCAAGCGAAGTGCCACACCCCGAGGCAGCAGCCTGCAGACGGATGACCATGGCCATAAGCGTCTTCAGCTGTTCGGGAACTGCGGCCAGGTCTTCTTGCACACACTCTATCCATTCTTCTACTGCTAACTCCGGAATTAGACTTTGAAAACAAACAGAAAAAGCTAAATATGTCACTCGCTAGTCACCTGGTGCTTCACTATCGTAGGCTTGCAGGTGACTGAGCAGTGGTCAGCGGTTACTGGCCGTCCAAAATAAACAAACAAGCAAATGACTACTGCGCTACTGATTGGGTGAAAGTACACACCATTATCAATACGCGATACTGTACCACCAAAATACAAAAATACCCAATGAACTTAAGAATTAAATTTTGAAAGCACGCAAATAATTTAAGAATTAAACTGTGAACACAAACAGAAAAGCTAAATATGCCACTTGCTAGTCTCCTGATGTCTTACCCATGAAGGATGGCGGCTGACTGGCTGTGACCAACGGCTAGTGGCCGTCCAAAACAAACAAACAGATGTCTACTGCGCTACAGACTGCACGAATCTACCCGTTTCAGTCACTAAAACGCAGTGCTACACCTCTCATAAGAGGTGACGTCAACTAAACTTGGTGTTCTCCATTGGCTCTGTTCATCAGCAACAGAAGTTCCTGGACTTTGCTACAGTAATTTTTGATGTTTACTAATGAATTAAAAATAAAACTCGTCGGTCGTTCGCCCTATGATCATTGACACTCTTTTGTGACTAGTTACATGTACAACTGCAAAAAGCTGAAATGGGAAACGGTCTAATGATGCGACTTTTGAAAGTCCTGTAAATACTGTTGGAAGCATTGTAATCGTTTTCAAACAGTAATTGTGCCAACAATACATTTATGGACTCTTGGTCAGTTGTGTAATGTGTAGATTAGAAACAATATAAAAATAGAAAGGGGCTTCATAAAGATTCACACTTGGATACTCGCGAATATGAACTTCTTTATGTGAAATTATTCATACCCTAACCCCTCAACTTTTAATAACGATGAGTGATATTACGATTACTTTTGTATAACTACATTTTCATTTTTATTTCAGAAAATCCGTTGAACAAGTGCAACTATTTACTGTCAATCACAACGAGAGAAATAATATACTAGAGATGAAGTATAAGAGACCTGTCAAGGTAAACAAATACTTTTGTTCTTCTGTAGTCGTAGGTCCCAAACTAAAGTCTGTTTTACTCTCGTTAATAAGCGTTACCACAATGCAGAAATCTAGCATTGTGACTGTAGGATAGTTCCTTGTGGCTGTGATTCGTATTGTGTGTGTGTGTGTGGGTGGGTGGGTGTGGGTGTGGGCGCGCGTGCGCGCGTACGTGCATTTCTGGTTTATAGGAGCTGAACGGCGAGGTTGTCAGCGATCATAGAAAAGATAGCAGGAACGAATGTGGTTAAAATTGTCATAAAACAAATGAGAGCAATTATTATTTTTTTTGTTTTGTAAGAGTATTCCATGGATCAGTCCATGCGAGTAATTTACTTGGATGTGGAACATGTCAATACAATTATACAAATACAATTAATATTATAGTATAACAATAACATAGTTCAATAATATAAATAATAGTAAGTATCAATTTTTCTTATTTGCTAGCTAACATTTATCTAGTATTGTAATTCACTGTCTAAAATTCACATAGTGTCGTATCTCTCATCTGATAAATGAATAACAAGATGTATCTTGTTATGCAAGAAGTGCATTAAAAGTGTGTATGGCAACTTTTAATTATTTCTGGTAAAGAATTCCTATAAGGAGTACAGTGGATGGTCAAGCACATATTTCTTTAACGTTAGTTAGGCAGTGGCTTAAAAGTCTTAATAGCACCATACTTTACTCCCTCCTGTACAAGTGACAAATTTTTTAGTTCAAAATGGAGATCATCTTTACCTCTAGTGTTATAGTTGTGGTATGAACAATTCGTTTCATACTGACCATAGTTTTTGAAGAAAAAATTCATCTGAGAGTCTATGTACTGACTTGTTGTTGTCAGTATTCCTAGCTGTGTGAACTCTTCACACATAAGGTTGTTGGAGAAACACCACCCATAATTCTGCTTCTGAGCTGTTAGGATTTTTTTTAGACTGGTGAATCGCCCCAGAAGATTATTCCATAACCCATTAATGAGTGAAAGTACCCAAAATAAGCTGATTATAAAATGGTTATGTCTCAAAGATAAGCTATGATTCTTAAAGTAAAAGTTGCTGATGACAGCCTTTTTAGAGTCAAGGACACATAAATGTTCCCAGTTGAGCTTACTGTCGATATGAACTCCTAGGAATTTAGTGGAGTGCACCTGTTGTAGTACCTGGTTGTCTTGTGCAATAGTTATGCCTTCTGGACTTTTATTTTTATTGTGGATCTGAATAAAATAAATTTTTTTAAAAATATTAACAGAAAGAGAATTAATTGTGAACCAAGCTGTAACTTCTCTGAGTATGTCATTAACATCAGGCTCTAGATCAATTGCGGAAGTACTATCTACACAATGCTTATATCATCAGCAAACATTGTGAATTCACATTTTTTACTAATGGACAGGGGCAGATCATTAACATACAGTATATTAAAAACAGCAAGGGCCCAAGGATAGGTCTCTGGGGAAGCCCATGCAGTATTTTGCCCCATTCAGAAGTCACTGTGTTAAGAGATCCATTGTTGCAGCCATGTAGGACCACCTTTTGGTTTCTGTCTTCGAGATATGATTTTAACCAATTACCTATAGACTCTTTGATTCAATAATGATAGGCCTTCAAGGCCTTCTCTAAGAGTATCTTGTGTTTTGCAAATGGCTCTGAGCACTATGGGACTTAACATCTGTGGTCATCAGTCCCCTAGAACTTATAACTACTTAAACCTAACTAACCTAAGGACATCACACACATCCATGCCCGAGGCAGGATTCGAACCTGCGACCGTAGCAGTCGCGCGGTTCCGGACTGCGCGCCTAGAACCGCTAGACCACCGCGGCCGGCTGTGTTTTGCAGTCAAAAGCCTTGGAAAGGTCACAGGAGACACCAACTGGTGACATCGTACTGTTAATAGAGTCAAAGATATCTTTTGTGAGTGAGTATCTGGCTCGCTCTGTCGAAACCCCTTTTTGAAAATCAATCTGTCTAAGGTTAATAATATTATGGTTATCTGGGTTGGCCACAATCTTGTTATACGCTGCTTTATCAAGAACCTTTGAAAATGTTGTTAACAGAGAGACAGGACGATAATTCGTGACATCTGTAGCATCGCCGGACTTGTAAAAAGGTCTCACAATGGCATATTTCATCCTCTCCGGAACGACTCCTCGCCGGCCAGAGGGGCCGAGCGGTTAAAGGCGCTACAGTCTGGAACCGCACGACCGCTACGGTCGCAGGTTCGAATCCTGCCTCGGGCGTGGATGTGTGTGGTGTCCATAGGTTAGTTAGGTTTAAGTAGTTCTAAGTTCTAGGAGACTTATGACCACAGCAGTTGAGTCCCATAGTGCTCAGAGCCATTTGAACCATTTTTGAACAACTCCTTCACAAAGAGATGTGTTTTAAATGTGAGCAAATACTACACTTACTTCATTACTGCAGGCTTTTAACAGCTTGCTAGAGATGTTATCTGTACCTGAAGATCTTTTCCTTTTTAATGAGTGAATTATTTTTTTATTTCATTGACAGTTATGGGTGATACATTGATATGAGTAGAAATTTCAGGGAAGTTGAGTTTTAGATTATCTGCAGCTTCACTTAGATCACCACTGCAACTTATTTGAGAAGTGACAGTTAAAAGGTGGTTGTTAAATGTGCCTGCTATCTGTTTATTAACAACTATTTTCTAGTCATTAATTTTTAGGACAGCAGTTCTTACATTGTCAGATGGTGAAGTTCCTGTTTCCCTCTTTATTATATTCCAAATCGTTCTGATTTTATTACTTGTACAGCTAATTTCAGAAGTAACGTACATACTCTGTGATTTACTAATTATTTTTGTTAAAATTTTTCAGTATGTCCTATAACAGTTAAGCTGGAGAGGATTATTAGATTTTCTGGATATTATATACAGTTCACTCTTTCTCTGGTATGATATTTTTATGCCTTTGGTGACCCATGGTTTTTTGCCTGTTTGCTTGTCCTGTAATCTATAGATCTTTTTTGGGAAGACACTTTCAAATATACCTGATACTTAATCAATAGTTCGCAGCTCGTGGTCGTGCGGTAGCGTTCTCGCTTCCTGCGCCCTGGTTCCCGGGTTCGATTCCCGGCGGGGTCAGGGATTTTCTCTGCCTCGTGATGACTGGATGTTGTGTGATGTCCTTAGGTTAGTTAGCTTTAAGTAGTTCTAAGTTCTAGGGGACTGATGACCATAGATGTTAAGTCCCATAGTGCTCAGAGCCATTTGAACCATTTTTAATCAGTAAATATTATATTTTGTATTAGCATCACCTGCAACATAAACATACCTCCAATCAGTCTCCTGAAGGCGTAATTTGAACTCTTGAATATTTTCCTCATTCATGTTTCTCATGGTTTCCCGTTGAGCACCAGCACTACTCTGATGTGTATTTAAGTTGTTAATCGCGAATATTTGCCCATCATGACCATTTATGACTTTTTTCTAGTATGGTATGATTAGCTCTAAGACTGAAACAATTACACTAACTTACTCCTAACCTGACTCACGGTTACACGCGCAGTCATACTATCTTATAAATTTTAAGAAGTGTAAAACTGGTCAGATGCTCTAAGGCTGTCTATTAAAACACATATAACACAAAAAGAAAACTAAAATTATGACACGGTGCTATATAGCTGGCTGATCACTTACAAAAAAACACGAATGAGCCTGTCAAACTGATAACATATCAATAAGTTCTTCCTAAAATTTTAGGGAACAAATCGGACTTGTCACAAAACGTTGAAACACATACCACATTCATCCGATTATCAGTTGAAAGAGAGGGCAAGTCCGTCGGTAAATTGGCTGCTGTTCTCTCGTATAAATATAAAAAGTCAACTAAAATGTGGCGCACTGTGATCCACACACGACAATCACCGCACACGGGATGGTCCTCTCGCAGGAGCAAAATTCCGTTCCGTCACTGCTTTCTACAAGTCTTTTATGAAGTGATAAGTGAGTAAGTATATCGAGCGAATGACCGGAGAAGTAATTTTTAGTGGAATGTTGTGTTTGCTTCGCTGTGGGTAAGTGTGGACCGATAGGTACCGGTGCCGACTCACTCTTCACGAATGAATTCCTGAACTTAATGTTCCCATACGTCCGATGAATTATCGTAAACAGTGGCGCATCACTGAAGTGAATGTGTCTCTGCGAAAAGAGGGCATTGGAGCGTAGTCTAGCGATCAGAATCTTTACGTTACCACCTCTCCTCCCGTTGCCGTCCAATTATTGGCGATCAAAATTATTTACACGACAAGATCTTGTACCGGCAACATTAGCAATGTGCGCTGGAGACCACTGCTAAGGAAACTGGTACATGAACGCCTCAAATCACCGCTTGGAGAATTTCACACGACACAGCAGTTTTTTTCCTGTCTTTTGATAGGGCCACCACGTCACCACTTTTCAACATTAGCGACTTGACAGCATTTCGGTTTTAAATGGATGAATTCATACGACACTGTGCAGTTTGTTTGAAAACATATTATATTAAAAGACCTTACTGTGTAACATAATGCTAAATACTGACAAGTTGTGGGGTGAGAAATCTCTTCGTCACCAGTCTACTCGGACGAAGGTAGGGTGACGCAAAGACCAGGGAAACAAACAATCAGTTCGCTGGGCACTTGCCTAGATGCAAAATTTTTGTCCGCTGTAGTCATACTCAATTTATTCAGTTATTTCATGAGCACTCAGTGCATTCTTTAGGATGTGATATATATTAGTAATGCTTCACATTCCTCTCTTTGGCGCTGAGCGTAGACCACAGGACTAGGAATATTGCGTTCGGTCTCTACCTTAGGTAGCCGGCCGTTGTGGACGAGCGGTTCTAGGCGCTTCAGTCCGGAACCGCGCTGCTGCTACGGTCGCAAGTTCGAATCCTGCCTCGGGCATGGATGTGTGTGCTGTCCTTAGGTTAGTTAGGTTTAAGTAGTTCTAAGTCTAGGGGACTGATGACCTCGGATGTTAAGTTCCATAGTGTTCAGAGCCATTTGAACCATTTTTGGTCTACCTTAGGTCATTAACAGAATTAATACCCTGTAATTCTACCGGAAACAGCTCGCTATCTCATTTCTTAGCCCTCAAAACAATGAAGAATTTTTTTCTAAACAGGAGGACAAAAAAGGATAGACGAAAATAATACACTTATTATTCACAGAATAGTCCCAAACTGCAGCTTGATGGGCCGTGCCTTTGGTAAATAAAAATATTAATCAAATTTTTCGATGAGGTCAAAGGAAAGCTTTTTTCTCAGTGTGTTATAACAATTTATTTTACGTTGCATTTTCATTTTTAACTTTCTTTTAACGCATCCTGTGAATTTTGCGTATCTTCATCTGTAATAGAGCTTTTTGGGTTTACGTGAAACCGAAATAACTGAAATAAGATGACGAGCGAAAGAAATGCTTTTATTTGTAATTTTAACCCGTCATTGTTACGAAACTGAAAGAGGTGTGAAAATAAACTTAAGCACTCTCATTTCAAATGGCTGTAAGAGTGGACATGGAAGACTTCATAAAAATGTAATAAAATGCGCTTGCACACCTCTTTCATCTGAGATTAGAACTATTGAAGGGATACTGATACGTTTTTCATTAATAGATAGACTGATTCACAAAGAAGACTTGTGCACATAAATTACAAATATTTCGTGCAAATTCGGTGAATTATAATGAATTACAGTCCCCCTTCGCTGTGAAAATTATTCCATTGTCTTCTAGCAGTGAATAATCCATACATATTGGCCGCCTGATTGCTGCGCCAGGCTTACGCAGGCTACCATTACCTGAAGACCGGCATTAACTACTACCAACTTTCTAAACAACTTGCGATTCACGCCGTATCAGATATTAAGAACTGATTTTTTTGGTATAGAATTAGTGTGTAAGGAGTGTTGCCGGTAGGGCGGATTGCACCGTACTAGCACTGCAGCCGGGCGGCCGGCAAGTGACTATAACTCGTTCCGAACAGGCTTCCCAATTGGCGGACCAGGTTTTCAGTAGCTCACAACTCCCATCATTGTCATGAGATGTCATTCCAAACACCAATACCCTGCTTAAAAATGTTTCTTATGTGACAGTGATGATATTCAATTACCTAAAGTATTCTCTGAATTTTTATCTTGACACTATGCAATGATCAAATGGTTCAAATGGCTTTGAGCACTATAGGACTTAAACATCTGAAGTCATCAGTCCCCTAGAACTTAGAACTACTTAAACCTAACTAACCTAAGGACATCACACACATCCATGCCCGAGGAAGGATTCGAACCTGCGACCGTAGCGGTCGCGCATTTCCAGACTGAAGCGCCTAGAACCGCACGGTCACAGAAGCCGGCATGCAGTGATCCGTAAACAGAATTATTGCTACGCCAGACAAGTCGTCCGTCCATAGATACTTAGTGCCACTCGTGCGAAGCTGAATGGTCGGAGAGGGAGGAGTGGGTGGGAGGGCGTATTGGGAGTATCTAGTTCATAATAAAATTAGTGTCTTGAAATTATCCCTACTGGAATCGTTAAGTGGTCTGTCCAATAGAACGTACATCCCATCTGCTAACTTTCGTAGAACTTTCTCCTTCATCGTCATGGCATTGTAACTAACAGTACTGGACTGTTAACGGTCTTTAAACGTGTGAGCTCACTGAGACCAGCTGTCTAGCGAACAGATGTCACCGGCTCTTACTCTATTGCAGCCGGCCGCGGTGCTCTCGCGGTTCTAGGCGCTCAGTCCGGAACCGCGGGACTGCTATGGTCGCAGGTTCGAATCCTGCCTCGGGCATGGATGTGTGTGATATCCTTAGGTTAATTAGGTTTAAGTAACTCTTCAGGCTTTCCCGGCGATCTAATGACATCTTGGGTTGTCGGGTGTTCTGCCGGATATCAGCGTCGTACTTGCACGATATTTCGGTCACGTAGCTCGAGACCTTCATCAGGTGCGACCTGAGACTGCTCCTCGAGTGGATCTGGTCCAGTATTTATGCCTATGGACTTCCCCCTCCACCAACGGCTGCAGGCGCTTCCTCTGTGGTCCGCGCCCATTCCCTGTGACCTGCTGGAGCGTTGCTGCTCCGTTTTCCGTCCGCTGCGGTTCTAGGTGTTCCCTCTGCGGTCCGCGCCCACCAAACCCGCTCCTGGGGGTTTCATCTACGGTCTGGGGTACCAGGCGTTCCCGCTGCGGTCCGCGCCCGCTCACCACGACCTGTTGGAGCGTTGCCGCTCCGTTTTTCATCTGCTGCGGCTCTGGATGTTCCCTCTGCGGTCCGCGCCCACCAGTCCCACTTCTGGGTGTTCCATCTTCGGTCTGGTGCTCCTGGCAGTCCGTCAGGGGCTCGTTTACCATCTCCATGTCTCTGGTTCTTCTGTTTGTGTAGTGTTGCAGCTGGCCCCGTTGCTCCTTTAACAATTCCAGAGCCGGATCCCAGGCTCTGCTTAGCTGGTACCCTGTGTCACGATTCATAAGATCGTCAGCCATTTTAATCTCAATCGATTCTCTTATGACACTGTCCCAAAATCTGGGTGTTTGTGCTAGAATCTTGGTATCCTCATACTTCATGGCATGATCTAGCTCTAGACAGTGTTCAGCAATGGCTGACTTAGTCACCTCTCTTAATCTAGTGTGCCTCTGATGTTCTTTGCACCTGATCTCCACAGTTCTTGTCGTCTGGCCAATGTAGGACATGCCACATTGGCAAGGTATATTGTAAATCCCTGGTTTTCGTAACCCCAGGTCGTCTTTGACACTCCCCAGCAGTCCCCCGATCTTGTTGGATGGACAGAAAACACACTTGATATTGTGTTTACGCAGGATCCTACTGATTCTGGCAGAAATAGAGCCAGCATAGGGCAGATATGCCACCTTCCTTGCTTCATCTTGGTCTTCTTCAGGAACCTGTGGTATAGTGGCTGGTCGGAGTGCCCTCTCAATTTGTCTGTCCATGTATCCATTCTTGGAGAAAACTGTTTTGAGACGTTCTATCTCTATGGGTAGATTCTCTTGGTCTGATAGGGCACGTGCTCTGTGGACCAAAGTCTTCAGAACCCCATTCTTCTGTGCAGGGTGGTGACAACTGCTGGCCTGCAGATATAAATCAGTGTGTGTAGGTTTTCGGTACACACTGTGGCCAATTGACCCATCTGCTTTCCTCTGGACTAGTACATCCAGAAATGACAGCTGGCCATTCTTCTCCAGTTCCATGGTGAACTTGATATTAGGGTGGCATGAGTTAAGATGTTCAAGAAACTCATTGAGCCTGTCCATCCCATGTGGCCAGATCACGAAGGTGTCATCCACATACCTAAAGAAGCATGTGGGTTTAAATGTGGCTGTCTCCAATGCCCTCTCCTCAAAACTCTCCATAAACATGTTGGCAACCACAGGGGACAGTGGGCTGCCCATAGCTACACCTTCAGTTTGCTCGTAATATTGGTTTCTGTACAGGAAATACGTGGATGTCAGTGTATGACTGAACAGGTCCAACAGAGCACCATCAAATTTCTCTGCAATCAGTTCTAGTGAGTCCTTCAGTGGGACCCTGGTGAACAGCGATACCACATCAAAACTAACCATGATGTCCGAATCTGTGATGTGCAGTTGCTTGAGGCGTTGCAGGAAATCTTCTGAGTTGCGGATGTGGTGAATACATTTCCCCACATATGGAGCCAGGAGACCCTTCAGGTACTTGGCTGTTGTGTACGTAGGTGCCCCAATATTACTGACAATAGGTTTAAGTAGTTCTAAGTTCTGGGGGACTGATGACCACAGATGTTAAGTCCCATAGTGCTCAGAGCCATTTGAACCATTTTACTATATTGCACTTCGTAGCTGTGAGTTTGCGGCTATGGGCTTACGAACCGGTTTGAGGGCCAATATGACAGGTTCTCTAGTGATGTAAACTAAAGTAATTTTTGTTGTTCTGGTTATCGGTCCGAAGACTGGTTTGATGCAGCGCTCGAACTAGTCTATTTTGTTCAACCTTCTTAATCTTTGCATCACTACAACAACCTACATCCATTTTAACCTGCTTACTTTATTCAAGCACTGGTGTCCCTTTGCAATTTTTAAGCCCCGCATTTGCCTCCACTACGAAACTGATTATTCCTTGATGTTTTAAGATGTGCCCTATCTACTGACCCCTTCCTTTATGCAGACTGTGCCATAATTTTTTCCCAGTTCGCTTCAGTACCTCCATATTAGTTACTGAGCTACCGATCTAATAGTCAACATTATTTTGTAGCGCCACATTTCAAAATATGCTGTTCTCTTTTTGTCTGAACGCTATATCAGCCTCGTCCCACTTTCATACAATTTCCTTCAGAAAAAAATTCGCAACAGATAATTGATATTTAGTATCAATAACTTTCTCTTCTTCAGAAACACTTTTCTTGGTTTTGTCAGTCGCTTCTGCCATAGTCAGCTACTTTTCTGCCAGGAAGCAACCGTCATATACTATTCATATTTTTAGTGTGTCAGTTACTAATTTAATTTCCTCTTCATTGCCAGATTTAATTCGGCTCCACTCTACTATCCTTACTTTAGTTTTAGTGGTGTTCATTTATAATAGGATTCCTGAACCCTTTACTGATTTAAATAAATGAAGTTGCTGGGCACTTCCGTTTCCACATGAAATCAAACCTCACAGATTTATAAATTCTTTTTAAGACACTATCCAAACTGTTCAAAAATGGGTTCAAATGGCTCTGAGCACTATGGGTCTCAACTTCTGAGGTCATTAGTCCCCTAGAACTTGGAAGTAGTTAAACCTAACTAACCTAAGGACATCACACACATCCATGCCCGAGGCAGGATTCGAACCTGCGGCCGTAGCGGTCTCGCGGTTCCAGACTAAAGCGCCTAGAACCGCACGGCCACTTCGGCCGGCCAAACTGTTCCGCTGGTCATTTAAGACCACTGTTGCCTCTAACAGAATTACAAAGATCAGAGGTTGGAATATGTCAGAACAACCTTGAGGATATGGTTTAGGAAAGAGGGATGACACACTCAAGCGTGATCAGAAACAGGCAATTGTACCATTGACAGTATTGGAACAAGGGGGTATCAGCACACTCTGCATTGTTGCCAGATGTATCCAAGATTGCGGCGATGACGTCATTCTAGATGGCGGCATGTAGACTTCGCAACAGCACATAAGTCATCCAAGGCGGCTTCCATGACGCCATTCAAGATGGTGGATTTTGGCGGGAAGTTTGAATTTTGGCGAGAAAGTGCCACGCACTCCTCACCTCCCCCATAAAAATCGCATTCCAACAGGATAACGCATCACACCACTGTCATCTATACTAACCTAAGAAAATCGCTGGAAGATAGAACAATTGCGTTACTTCCACTAACCTAAGTCACCCGACCGCCACCTCTTCCTAGGAACTGGCGCCAAATTTGAATTTTGGCAGTAAAGAAAGGTCACTTGGGGTTTCGCTACCAACCTAAGAAAATTGCTGGAAAGAAAGGACACTCGGACTAACCTCAGTCACCTGACCGCCACCTCTTCCTAGGGATTCATGGGAAATGGAATCAGCCTACACGGGGCTGCTGGAGAGAGGAGGGAGTGTACTTTATTTATTTTGGAACAGTTTATTTAGGGATGGAGTATATTTATCACAGTGATACAGAACACACGCTCTGATATGCCACACAGCATACAGACTTACAAACTACTCCTAAATAACTCATGTATAATGCTCTACACACGTGCCTACTAATTGTAAACTGTCAAAATAACGCATTGCACAGCCTACAGACATGCAAACCCCTCGTACATAATGTAAATACATTTACATGCACAGAGCCACATAACTCCTAAATTATCAAAATAATAATTCATCCAAAAGAATCTGCAAACATGCATGCTAATCGTCAACTATCGAAATCATGCACCAGTCTTTATTTAAACAATTAGAGACAGCACCACCATCCAGTGTGTCCGCCAGGAGGTCTGGACTCCAACTCGCTTAGTACACACTACTGCCAGCAGAGAGCGCTGTCGTCCATGACTTCATCTGATGACGTGCCCACCGCTATTCAAGATGGCGGCAGACATTGTGTTCACCACGAGGCGTAGTACATATTGACACCACCATAGAGTGCTGCCGTGGAATTTGAATGAATTTTCGTCAATGCCGTGCCCACCTGGACTTGGAAGGAAGCAGTTAAAGTCTCCATCACGATCCTCAACCGAGCGCCATGTCCCCTTACCAACACTAACGTGCACTAGAATGTACTAACGTATACTAACGTGCACTTACATGTACTAATGTGCACAGTGCATGATGTCATCCAAGATGGTGGGGGGAAATGGCGTGAAACGACTTTGCCTATGATGGACATAAGTTTTTATTTTACAAGCAATGTCTCCACCACGAGATCTAGACTCCAACTGACCTAGTACACACTACTGCCACCAGACGGTGCTGTCATCTCTCCTGTGATGTAATCCAAAATGGTGGTCTGCAGGGGGAAAATGGTGCGAAAATGACTCAGCCGGCGGTCAGCTGCTGGGGAGAGTAAGTAAAGAGTTTACTCTATTTATATTCGAACAAATTAATTAGAAATGGAGTATATTTATCACACTGACACAAAACACATGCTTTGACATGCCTAGGGTCCCGCCACGCAGCCAACAGACCTGTAAACTACTCCTAAATAATGCTCTCCAGACACGCAAACAACTCCTAATTTACCGAAATAATTTCAGTGCAGACATGCAGACTCCTCCTAAATAATACGATCAGCACGCACAAGCACCATCCGCCACCCCCTGTCCACTAGAGCGCACAGGAGTCTACATATGAAGTGACACAGTCATCAGATGTCAAACCACACATAGACACCTGTTAAGGAGCCACACACATGAGGCAATGGCGCCCTTTTCATCCCTTTCATACTTGACACTTGAGGAATTCCTCGCAAGATACATGTTCACCTAGGCACTGATGCTGGTGTGACCGGCCGGGGACGCAGGCGCTGTCACAGTCGAAAGCTGACACCAGATGCAGGTGAAAGTTGCATCTATTTTCCAGTATCCAGACACTGTTATACTGACGTCGCAGAACTCCAAGGAGCAGCCCCCATATGCGAGACACCTCTGGACAGCACTTGTCTTCACCGTTGATGACAGAGTAGCTACAAACCTTCGCAAATGCATCTAACAATGTTCTCAATCTTATATCACGTGACTATATAAAAAACAAGAACTGAGTCGACCTTGCGGAAATTTTATAGTGTCCCAGAAGTACTTATCGTGCGCTTTTGTAGGAGTTTTCATGATATCTCAGCATGTATGCACGGAAATTTATAGTGTCCCAGAAATACTTAACATGCGATTTTGTAGGAGTTCTCGTGATGTCTCAGCTTGTATGCACAGAAATTCTTGCCTAACAGAACCTGTTTACGAAAATGGCACAGAATAACATCGAATGCACTCTTCCCAGTGGTCCTAACATGATACCCTTGCTGCTCTCAACAAATGCAAACTTTCTCACCGCTGTGTAGAGGTTCCTATATCCCAGCACAAAGGATGTGAATGAATCGACATGATGATTGGCACTTATCGAATTTACCAGCCGAATTTCTGTTGTCGTCGGTATCGAAGCACAATCCACCTTTTCTTTCTTTCTGCAGTCATTAGAGGACTTCCATCTCATGTGTGATGAAACTTTACACATTCCTCTAAACGAACTTTGATTTATGCGATCCCCCCTATCGCATCTTGGGTGTAAAATCGAGACTTCAGCGTCATAACTAAGTTAGCGATAGGTGCTTGTGAGGCGCTGCAATCCCTGGGTACACATGTGCCCGACATAAGTGCTGTTTACAGAGTTTGTGACGGAATGACTTGTAATTTTCGCATGTCGGACGCTGCTGCTATGCGTTTATCTGTTTCCTTGTAAGAGGTATTCGCCATTACTGACGGTCATTTTATATAGGGCTGATGCATGTATAGTATAATTTCCGAACCGTGATCAGATGTGAACAGTGGGTGCTATACGTCTCTGGAAAGCTGTATTGTACTCGTATCACACAGAGTCAATGTTTTAAGGAAGTAGACTTTTTTTCGTTTTACGGTTCGATAAGATAGTTTACCGTAGAGAAATCTGGAAGAAGGATGTATGTCCTGGGCTTGAAATATATTTCTTACATTGGAATATTAACAGCGTTATATTCCATACTGCTGATAGTTTGGAAATGCATGCGATCTAACATTATAGCCCGTTTTAAGCGCAGAACGTTGTAGCCTTAGCAGTGCATGTGTTAATGTTCTCTCTCTTATCAATACCTTCCAGGTACCGATCCTAGACTCTAGAACAATACTTTAGAGTTGATAGCTTGGTTGATTTACGTAAAAATGCGTCGAACTCCATCCGTCTGCAGAGCCATCGTGTATAAAAATCATTCTTTCCTTGTTCTTTTTAACCGTATGCTATTACATCACGACACTTTGAAATCTGTTACTATACATCGATAAGGAGAGCTAAGCTCCTCGACATGGGCGCATCTCGAGAAGTCTCATGCACTTCGATGAGTGAGATCCCGGAAAACTCTTTTCATTCACGAGGCATGGAGTGTAACGGTATACTTCTGATCAGTTGCAGATTAATTCGCTAATGGTGCTACAGGGAGTGTTGGTCACTGACAGTGTAAGGAGGGTCTTTCACTCTAATTGTACCCTAAGACAGCGAGAATGCTCTGTGACTCCCATACGCAGGGAGATAGATCTTAAATTATAAACTATGCTCGATGTGATTGAAATATGTAGAGCACTGTTTGGTATACTTTCATGATTTATGTGTTCGAGAATGAACACTGAATGGACATACTGCACATTCATCTATTCATGTTTGCAATGATACAAAGTGGAGAGGGATCAGTTTAGCTATGATACTGAAATTGGGGAAAACATTCTGTAACATCACTTGAGTGGCATGTGGTCAGCACACTGGTCTCCCGGCACTATGTCTGTTTCTGAGACTGGAGCCGCTACTTCTCAATCAAGTAGCTCCTCATTTTGCCTCACAAGGGCTGAGTGCAGCCAGCTTGCCAACAGCACTCAGCAGACCGGTTGGTCACCCATCCAAGTGCTAGCCCAGCCTGACAGCGCTTAACTTTGGTGATCTGACGGGAATCAGTGTTACCGCTGTGGCAAGGTCGTTGGATGGCACACTGTTGGTCTCCACATAAGGATTGACTGACATCGTTTGTTTGAGTTGGAGAGAGAGTTTTGGAGGCAGGCAACCTTCTGGGGTGCATTGCACCGAAACAGTGATCACGTACATGGCTGCAATATGAGGAATCAGTCGAAGCGAAACCTAGAGTTACCAGCTATTCCATCAGTGTGAGAGACGAGTCTAAATGTAGAGCTCATGAATCACGTTCGGACTGTAGTTTGGGCACTCTACACAATGCGAGCAAACTCTTCCAGTTTCCTTATGCTGTAAGTGTCTTTTATTTAAAATCAGCTTTTCCTAGTTTCCTGCGAAAGGCCATGGATCAGAACTTCTTAATGTCAGTTTAGAACCTGGCACAGGGCTCGAAGTCATAGCAGAAAAATGAAGTGTTTGGCACTGTACCAAAGCATGTTAGAAAACAATGTTTCAAACAACTAAACAGGACCAGAGGGAGCAGCTTTTGAGACTTAGTATAGTCTGTGGGATACGATCATTTGCCTAGAGTATAGGTGATCAAACTTTAAAGTGGCCTCTGCAGTGCCTGTATATTTAATAGGATCGTGCCACACAGGAAGCAGTAGAGCAGCAGTTTGAGGTGTAAATTCGGTGAGGGACTGTGTACACCGTTAGGAATGCTTCGATGGCTGCATGCTGCGCTATTCTGGGGAGCACTGCAAATTCTCTTTCTCCATGCTGGAGCCCCACTGTAGTTTTGCATCATCGCGCCAGCATCGGTGCCTAGTTGACTTCTACATCAGATGCAGTTAGTTGAGCTTTTATAGGTCGTAATTTTTCTCTGTTGGTTGGTAGAGAATAACAATGATAGCATGTTGGGCTGACTGATTTGAATGAACGCAGATCTGCTTCGTGCTGTAGTATCTGTATCTAGTTTGGAGACGTACCACATTGCTCGAGTTTCCATCGAATGGTCAAAACATGGTCCTGTTGCAGTAACTCAGGTCGTTCTGTTTCTACATGGGTTGTGGAATGTGGT
This sequence comes from Schistocerca serialis cubense, assembly GCF_023864345.2. Lineage (NCBI taxonomy): Eukaryota > Metazoa > Arthropoda > Insecta > Orthoptera > Acrididae > Schistocerca > Schistocerca serialis. The sequence goes on along the minus strand of NC_064640.1, from coordinate 314,183,953 downwards.
GGATATGTCTTTCTCTGACGTATTCTCAGTTCTGAATTAAATTGGAACGTTCACTTGCGGAAAGCAGTAGAAATGGGAGCAGTTGCACGATCTGTACGGGGCAGCTAGGTTCAGGAAAGGTGACTCGTTTTCAGATATGAGAGTGACAGAATATGATTGAGTAGTGGTTGTAATAATTAAAGGAATTGTCAATAGGATCAAACACAAGTATGTGCTTGAATGGAAAGACTCGATTCCAAATCATGGACATCATTTCTAAAGGACAGCATAACACTAGAGATCTGATAAGAAAGTGTACATTTTCTTACGATCTCAATCAGCACATCATTGACTACTACTGTTTGTGTTCCTTCACAGTCATCGCCTATAACTCAGTGCATATACCACAGAACCTCTAATATGGTCTCGAAACAGAATGTGCTACAAATACTATAGAAATATCTAGCTGAGATGGTGTGAGAGAGTCGCAAATACCACGTTCCTTAGCCGAATCACTTTCAAAATGTGGTAACTTTATCATGAGGTTGTATTGTGGGCTGGTAATACACATGCCTACAATCGCCATCACGATATTTGTCCAGAAAAAAAACCTACCTCATTCAGAGGTAATGACATACTTCACTCCGTAAAGCGGTTATAGCTTTAAACATGCTTACTTGTGTTCACTTGTAGAACCAAGATCGCTTGTGACAGTAACATGCAGTAGTTGTTGCGATTGGGTTTTTTTAACATCTGGTCGATTATGTCTCTCTTTCTAAGACACAGTGGTAGCACTCGCAGGAAGAAATATAAGAGACATGCACACCCATCCTTGATTTTTAGTCAGTATTATTTCGTATGGTAGGCAATCAGCTATTGAAAAAGTATTATACTTAGTAGTAAGGGATGCGTGATATGTTCGCAATTGAGCATCAGGTTTATAAAGTATGTGTTTGTGTAAAGAAAATGACTATGTCCAGTAGTAAGGAAGGTACATGTACTGGGTGAACAAAAAGTCAGTGTAAATTTGAAAACTGAATAAATCACGGAATAATGTAGATAGAGAGGTACAAATTGACACACATGCTTGGAATGACATGGGGTTTTATTAGAACAATATATATATATATATATAAGTTCAAAAACTGTCCGACAGATGGCTCTTCATCTGATCAGAACAGCAATATTTAGCATAACAAAGTAAAACAAAGCAAATATGGTGTTCTTTACAGGAAATGACCAATATGCCCACCATCATTCCTCAACAATAGCTGTAGTAGAGAAATAATGTTGTGAACAGCGCTGTAAAGCATGTCCGGAGTTATGGTCAGGCACTGGCGTCGGATGTTGTCTTTCAGCATCCCTAGAGATGTCGGTTGATCACGATACACTTGCGACTTCAGGTAACCCCAAAGCCAATAATCGCATGGACTGAGATCTGGGGACATGCGAGGCCAAGCATGACGAAAGTGGCGGCTGAGCACACGATCATCACCAAACGACGCGCGCAAGAGATCTTTCACGCGTCTAGCAATACAGGGTGGAGCGCCATCCTGCATACACATCGTACGTTCCAGCAGGTGTTAATCAGCCAGGCTGGGGATGATGCGATTCTGTAACATATCGGCGTACCTCTCACCCGTCACGGTAGCAGTTTTGCTGCCAAGTGCCATGTGTCGGACATTTTGCGAACTTTGTTTTTTTTTTGTTCTAATAAAACCCCATGTCATTCCAAGCATGTGTGTCAATTTTTACCTCTCTATCTACATTATTCGGTGGTTTATTAAGTTTTCAAATTTATACTGACTTTTTGATCACCCGGTATTTCTGTTTCCAGAGCCACAGCCTTCAGCAGGGTATATTTCGGATACTTCGCTCATTGTCGAATGCCATTCAATTGAGACTGTGGTCATAACATTTAATTGCAAGTATAATAATAAAAAATATATGTAATCGGTTTTCTAGAATGATTCCGTGCATGCATGGCCTGTGGTGGGAATGAGTCACGGTTCCCATTAATGACAGCATCCGTCTGAATGCAAAGGCCTGTTGGAGTCTACGAATGTATCTCAGTTAACTTTGTCATCCTCTACACGATCGAATAGTGAACTAATACTTATAATGTGAAGGATAGCTTTCGTGATCAAGTGGAAGTTTGAGAAGGAATATGGAGGTGCGTTTGTGTTGGACTGTTATTGTCACCAATGTAAATTGTTCGGTTGACTACTTCTGCAAATTTCGTTCCATTATTTAGTTGAGAGAAGATCGATTGTGGGGTGTGCATCTAGCAGCTGAAAGAGACATTTCCTTGTTCTTTAGACATGAGAAAAACCTTAGTTGGCTTGTAAATTATAGGTATGATTTCGAATCTGTTACATCAGCGAGATCGGTATTCGCGTATGGAAATATCATTTTTCACCTGTTTATTTCTAGTTACTCGGCGGTCTAAAGCACACTCCATCTAGCTAAAGTTTTGGGTTTGTAGAGAAATAATTTCCAGCTATATCTTGGGAGTTATGTTGCATGAGCGATTGGGAGGCTACTCCTGTGTGCTTGATATCGGGAAGTACCGCGAAAATGATATAATATTATGGTAAACAATGCGAAAATACTTGTGTTCTTGGATTCAAGCTCCTGTCATTAGTGGGAGACCAGTGTAATTGAGTAAGAGTAAGTTTAGTTGTCGGTGCAATATGGCAATCAGTGTAAAATAGTTTATTGCCGCTGAAAGTCTCGTCTGTCGAAAGAAAGAAAGTGTGGACAGTGCTTCCCTAGGACTGAGGAGCATCGTGACATATAGATGGTGTGAGTGTATATATACCATAATTTATTTGTATGCTGTACAGATGTAAAAGATAACTGCACTGTTTGTGTAAAATGTTTGTATATTGCATTGTAAACTTACTGTGGCTTATGTTGTGTAAAATGTGTATATATTGCATTGTAAAGTTACAGTGGTTTATGTTGTGGCGTGACTAGAGAGAATGACTGTGTGTTCTATCGTGAGGTACTTATAGATTCAGCACATCGATAAATGCGAGAGATTTTTATGTGGAAAATTATATGCACTACAGATACTGAAATTCGCTCTAGAAGCACAGCCATCAAGAGGAGACATTACCTGTACATCAATCGGTGTTATACTGTAGCAGTAATCGTCATATTTAACTGTAGTTGGATTGGCAAATATGTTCCTGGCTTCCAATATCCTTGTGAGTCTCATATGCATTTGATGATCCACAGACAACTTTACGGGTTTAACTGTCAATGCACTTTAGCGACCTGTGCAAAATAATTGTACCGCTGAAAGTCCCATCTTGCTGCCATCTTGAATAGTGGTAGTCATATCATCAGATGACGTCATGGACAACAGCGTCCTCTGCTGGCGGTAGTGTGTACTAAGTCAAAAAAAATGCTCAAATGTGTGTGAAATCTTATGGGACTTAACTTCTAAGGTCATCAGTCCCTAATCTTACACACTACTTAACCTAAATTATTCTAAGGACAAACACACACACCCATGCCTGAGAGAGGAGTCGAACCTCCACCGGGACCAGTGTACTAAGTCAGTCGGCGTCCAGACCTCCTGGCGAACACACTGGATGGTGGTGCTGTCTCTGATTGTTTAAATAAAGACTGGTGCATGATTTCGATTGTTGACAATTAGCATGCATGTTTGCAGAGTCTTTTAGATGAATTATTATTTTGACAATTTAGGAGTTGTGTGGCTCTCTGCATGTAAATGTATTGCATTATTTACGGGTGGTTTGCATGTCTGTAGGCTGTGCAGTGCGTTATTTTGACAGTTTACAATTAGTAGGCACGTGTGTAGAGCATTATACATGAGTTATTTGGGAATAGTTTGTAGGTCTGTATGCTGTGTGACATATCAGAGCGTGTGTTCTGTATCCCTGTGATAAATATACTCCATCCCTAAATAAATTGTTCCAAAATAAATAAAGTACGATCCTTCCTCTCTCCCGCAGCCCCGTGTAGGCTGATTCCATTTCCCATGAATCCCTAGGAAGAGGTGGCGGTCAGGTGACTGAGGTTAGTCCGAGTGTCCTTTCTTTCCTGCAATTTTCTTAGGTTGGTAACGAAACCCCAAGTGACCTTTCTTTACTGCCAAAATTCAAACTTGGCGCCAGTTCCTAGGAAGAGGTGGCGGTCGGGTGACTTAGGTTAGTAGAAGTAGCCCAATTGTCCTATCTTCCCGCGATTTTCTTAGGTTAGTATAGATAACTGTGGTGTGATGCGTTATCCTGTTGGAATTTTAACTTCGTGGCATTTTTCTTGAGGAGGGTAGGGGGGGCATGGCTCTTTCGCGCCAAAATTCAAACTTCCCACCAAAATCAACCATTTTGAATGACGTCATAGCAGCCATCTTGGATGATGTCATGCGCTGTTGCGAAGTCTACTTGCTGCCGTCTAAGATGACGTCATCACCACAATCTTTGGGACATCTGGCAACAATGCAGAGTGCGCTGATGCCCCCCTTGCTCCAATACTATTGACTTTATTACTTCGAAGATACACACCGGCCTTGCGCTGAACTCGTCGATGGCGCCACGTAACGTGCATGGATCAGCACCAACGTGAATGGAGGAATCTGCAGCATAAACTTCCGGTTGCCCAGCCTTGCAGATGTAGAGATCCCACTCGCACCTCAGCTAAGTGGCCACCGCATATGTTAACTGTGCCCACGGCCCGGAACATGGCTGACTTCTCCCTCAAGCGTGAGGAAAGCAGCCAGCCGCCATCATTGTAATGAGCCTTAGCAGCTTCGGTCATCCCCCCAGGGCAGCGTGTTCAGTGCCCGCATACAGCTCTGCACCCGGGAGGCCACGAGTTTGCGTACCAGCCCCGCCGCTGCGGACAGCAGCTTGCAGTCCACCAGACGATGACACCCACAGATCAGAGACTGGCAGCCCTCTCGCTCCTCGAGCCGGTGTAGCTCCAAGGTGCGACGCACCACGTTGCAGCAATGACGCGTTTGCATAGCGGAAGTTGGAGGTAGCTCCAGTGGGCCAGTTGGCCATCACCAGAAGTTTGTCGTGATTGGCCTACAACTTAAACAATCGTCATTCTCTCCGGTACTATATTCAGACATAATGGCGACACAATTGCCCGATTTGTGCCTCCGGGCTCGCTTGTTTATGTCTTTTTCCCTATGCCTCTGATGTAATTCTTCTGGAGGGACAAGTGGAGTGTTCTTTGATAATAATAATGAGAGCTTTCCTCAGCCCACTACGGCCCCTACACACAGGTCACTAGGTGCTTTTTTAACTGCCAAGTTCAGGTTCTTCACAGCATGTTGGTACCCTGTGCTGGCCTGATTACTTCACATTTGTATACAGTGTCCACCGGGTATGACTTCCAGCCTTCAAGTGATGTCATAAACCTGCATCGCCGAATGGTTTGCAAAATATCAATATCATCCACACCTGACAGCCGATGTGCCAATCAGTCCCTCAACTACTGCCTTCCAGCCATAGCTGCTCGGGATTTACAATAATTCCCCACATTCACGCCTGTACTTATTCATGACGCTACAACTCCATGGCTTTATTATTTTCCATAAACTTTAGTTACCTTTCGAATTTTCTCCTTTGTTTCCTTTACTGCTTGTTCATTGTACAGTCTGAATATCATTACAACCCTGTCTAACTTCCTGTTCAACTACTCTCTTCGGTTAATATCTTTTCGACTAGTAGTCTGGTGTCTGAATAACTTATAGATAACTTTTCACTCCCTATATTTTATTCCTGCTACCTTCAAATTTTCGAAGAGTGCGTTTCAGTAAACATGGTGAAAGCTTCCTCTAATCTGCAAATGCTATAAACATAAGGCGAGGACAGCCAATGATCCCTTCAATGGAGATGCACACCAAGCTCGAACTCTTTCGGGAATACATCAAATGAAGTCTCAATTGCCAATAATGACTACCATCTGCTGTAAAATGGAATGACAGCAATTAAAATTTGTGCTGGACTGGGATTCGAACCCAGATTTCCCGCTTATCGCAAGCGGTTGCCTTATCATGTGGCTATGTGTGCATGACTCAGGGCCAGACCCAAACTTCCATAGTCGCTTGCCCAGTATCGGTAGATAAATACGCTATAGCAGTGCCTTTATTATTCTGGTTACGATGCAAAGTTCCTTTGGACATGGGTGCATGTACAAGAATATACATAATTGATGTATGAGTACCGGTCGTAGACACGTGGTTGACACCATATGGAAGTTTGGGTGTGACCCTGATACGTGCACAGGTAGCCACATAAGGCGACCGCTGGCGATAAGTGGGAATCCGCATTCGAGTCGCGGTCCGGCACAAATTTTCGTTGCCCTCATTCCATTCTACAACTGATGGTAGTCATTATTCGCAATTGGGAATTCATTTGATGTGTTTACTAACGGCTGTGGTTGCTGCAGTGCCTCTTTCTTTGGACATGCATGCATGTCCAGAGGATCTTTGCATCATAATCAGAATAACACAGGCGTTGCAATATCGTATCCTAAGGGAATAGGCGAAAAGAAGCAAGTAATGAGGATAATGGGCAAGGGACACTACCTCAGTAGTGTGTGGATAATATGACGATTTGGGTCTGATGGGAAGTGTACTAGGGTAGTCCATGCAGTAACGATGATAGCTGTGTCCACATGACATAGTAGTCAGCGCTTCTGCCAACTGAGCAGCAGACCCATGTTCGAATCCCAGTCCATCACGAATTTTCAACTTACTTCACTTACCCTGCTGCCCGCTGGAAGCTAATGTCTTTAATTCCTTTGTACCTATAAATGTAGGTTTGCAAATGGTTCAAATGGCTCTAAGCACTATGGGACTTCACATCTGAGGTCATCAGTCCCCTAGACTTACAACTACTTAAACCTAACTAACCTAAGGACAACACACAACTCCATGCCTGAGGCAGGATTCGAACCTGCGACCGTAGTGGCAGAGTGGTTCCGGCCTGAAGCGCCTAGAATCGCTCGGCTACAGTGGCCGGCGTAGGTTTGCATTTCTTCAGTCTGTTTTGCAGCATAAGTCGTAGGTTCAGAATTGCTCTATGTATTCCTGTATTTCTCTGGAACTCGAACAGACGTTCCCCGCAATCGGCTACTGCCGGTTTTCTTCACTACTTCGTAAATAATTCGTGTCAGTGTTTTGAAACCAAGATTTAATATACTGATGATTCGGTAAAATTCACCCTGTTAGCATCTGCCGACGTCTCTGTAATTGGGACTATTACTTTCTTCTTCACGTCTGAAGGCATTTCACCTGTTTCATATATCTTGAATTTCAAGTGAAATAGCTTTGTCATGGCTTATTCTTCCCAGCATCGCAAGAAATTTTAGGGAATGTCTTGCATTGTTGTATTTCCTCTTCATCAACTTCCTTTTCCCTTTCCAGAATATTGTCTGCTAGCTTGTTTCAGTTGTAGATTTCTAAAAGTTCTTCTACATATTATTTTAATTTTTCAGGCTTTCCTTAGCACTGGTTTGACATCTGAGCCCTTGATACTGATACAGCTGTTTCAATTTTCTTCGAAAAATGCCATAATTTTCCTAACTTTCTCACAGTCATGCATTTGTCCTTTAGCCTTTATTGCTTAGCCATTTTCCACTTTCCGTTTATCTCAATTTTTGTTGTCTATATTCCCCTTTGCCAGCCAGAATTGCTGCTTTTTGTACGGGGTGTTTCAAAGTCATCGCATCAAACATCTAGGGGGCTATAAACCACTTCATAGGGAACAACTTTTGTGAGAGATAAAATGTTCACTGACGCTTCCTGTCGCCACAGGCATCCTTTAATGTTCGCGGGAATTGGGACGACGAGATTTAACTGAACTAGAAGATCTAACCACATGTGCTGTGTAATAACCTACCCAGGCAAACTGAAGAGTGATTTTCAAGAAGAAAACCATAAGAACAATTGCGGAGAGAGGTATTTTAGAAGCGAATCAGGAACTTCAATTTTGCTTGACCCAGCGCTTTTCACACGAAGCAAATGACAGAATTATAGGAAACAGATATTTCTTGCGCATGCGGCAGATTGCCTATGCCCTGCCGCCTCTCAAGGGCATAACCAATGCGTCAGCGAATATTTTCTCTCCCATAAAAGTAGTTCCTCGTGGCGTGATATAACACCCCTAGACGTTTGGTGCAAAGATTTTAAACCATGCTGGAGTTCCTCCCTTCACCAATTATGATCAATATGTTATGAGTTGTCCAAGGATATCTACTATGTCTTGCCTCTTAGCCTAATTCTTCTTCTGCTGCCTTCACAACGCCAATCATAAAGTTACCCGTTACTATTTTGTTGTTGTCCTGTTCACTTCCTCTGCTTCAGTCAATCGTTGCCTAATATTACCTTTGAAACTCTGATAAAACTTTTTTTATTAGCCTACTGTCGGATTCCACTCTGCAGTCACCATAAAATTTTCGTTTTCATTAATAATCCTAATAATTTCTTTTGTCTCATCATACATTCCTTCAGTTTCTTTTTCATCTGTGGCTCGAGTAAGCATATAAACAAGTTCTACTGTGGTAGCTGTTGGCTTTGTATACGTCTAGGTTGTGATGATGAACTCATTATGTTGTACACAGCAGCTAACCTACATCGTTATTTTAATATTAATTATTAGACATACTCATTCATTAGACTTATTTCATTTTGTTTTCAATCCTACCACCTGACTTGACTAATTCTCAGTTTGTGTAACTTCAACCTCTCTATTTTTTTTTTTTTTTTTTTCTAAATTCTCTACCCTACATACCGTATTAAGGGACCTAACATTCCCTCTACCATCTTTACAAGACTAATTTTTCCATATGATTTTATTTTCAAATGAGTCATTGTCTGGTGATCCGGAGGGGGTGGCAATTTACCTGCAGAATAGTTTACCCAAAATTACTCCATCACCATTACATTAACTCATACAGTACGGCTACATACCTCAGGAAATACAGCGACTGTTTTTTTTAATAGTAATTCTAAAATTATTTCATAGAAACGTAGCTTGGTTGCCAGTCAGCAGGTAAACCAGAACAGTAATTCATTCCATGTTTATTTGAATTTTGATTAGAGCTATGGGCTAGCCATTTGGTAAATTTTCCACATCATCTTCAGTCAAAACAGCTACAATTCTCACTTTGTGAACAAAATTTTTGTCATGTTGGAACTCAAATGACCAACTTCAAATCAGTTCTGCAGTGTGGGTAGCAGGAAAGTATCAGTTTGAGCCTGATGAGCCTTAGAGTATTTTGCACCAAATACGCAGGGTGACCCGAAAGTCCATTAACATTTGAAAATTCAGTACTTCACAGAATAACGCAGGTAGAGAGGTAAAAATTGACACACATGCTTGAAATGACATGGGGTTCTATTGAAACCAAAACACTGCCCTAAATGGTCAACAGATAGCACTTCATATGATACAAAACAATAATTAGCATAACAACTGATTTTTAGTGAAGACAATTTTCTTTATATTAGAGGCTCCAACAATACCTGTAGTTGAGGGACAATGTTGTGGAGAGCGCTGTACAGCACATCAGTAGGTATGGTGAGAAACTGCCATGGGATGTTGTCATTTAGCATCCCAAATGAGGTCGGACGATCACTTTAGACTTGCGAATTCAGGTAACCCCACAACCAATAATCACACAGATTGAGATCTGGGGACCTAGGAGGCCAAGCATGATGAAAATGGCGGCTCAGCACATGTTCCTCACCAAAAGGTGTGCAAGAGACCTTTCACTCATGTAGCAATGTGGGGTGGAGCGCCATCTTGCGTTTAAGTCGTATCTTCCAGTAGGTGGTTGGCAGTCAGGCTAGGGATGATGCGATTCTGTAACACACCGACGTACCTCTCACCTGATATGCTGAATGTTTGTAAAACACCCACATTTCTTCAAAGAAAAAGGGTTGATCACGACTGATGTGGTAAATCCACGCCACACTGTGACTTTCTCATCATACAGTGGGGTTTCCACAAAAGTTAGGATCTTTGGTAGCCCAAACTTTGCAGTTTTGGGTCTCTTGTTTGTCTGGACTGCAGGTTTTCCTTTGTAGATTCTGAAGTTTCCTAAATCAAAATGATTTTTGTCAGTAAATCGTGTTTCTTGAATTGCAAGGATTTTTATGTGGAATTTTTCCATAGTATTTGTGAGTTGTTTGAGTTTACCTACTTTGGAGAGTGTGTTTATGTTGAGAGTTCCTATGAAGTTTTTCTGTTTTGGTCTTAGAGATTTTGAGAAGCTCTGGCTCTTCTGTGCATGATGTGCCTGGTCCCCCAGAATCCAATGACCACGAAAATTCAGTCCAGAGACTGATGCCTGGGGCAGTGGATTTCTTTCCTTTTGTTCCATCAGGCTTATTGAAGTTTAAACTTGTTTTGTGATGATCTTCTAATAAGGTCACATGTTTATGATTTGATTGTTGAGTTCAAGAAGAACATCGAGCAGTGGCAGCAACTAGGTGAACAGACGCTGACCGCTACCTGCTGGATTCCAGAACAGACACTAGTGGATTTGGGCTGCCTCTTCTGCCAGTTCCACTGTACAGATGATCTTCATCTCTGCCTTCACCGCCATTGAGGTCTTCGCTGTATCCCTGCTGAGTGCCCCTCACAATGTACTATCACCTGGGCCAGGTGAACCAAGGTTTTCTAACAAGGTGTTCCTCCTCCCCCTCCTTCTTTTTCAACCAGGCTTAGGACTGGCTTTTGTGTGTGTGTGTGTGTGTCTGTCTGTGTGTGTGTGTGTGTGTGTGTGTGTGATTACACATTCAGACACATTTGTGGAGTAGAATGAGTTCTCAAGCAAATATTATTTCATTTCATGTTTGAAGTTAATTTAATTGTCTATTACATTTTTCATGACATTTGGGAAGCAGTCTAAGACTTTTATAGTTCAATGCCTCACTACTTTCTGTGAAAATAATCAATTTTTTAAAATGTAATGTAATTGGATACATAAAAAAGTCTATTCACTAAGCAGTGGCAGGAGAACACAAAAATAAAAGGTACTATTAAAGTTTGCAAGCTCTCCGAGCCAGTGGCTCCTTCTTCTGGCAGAAGTGTTGAATGGAAAGAAAGAGTTGTGAAGGAAAAGGACTGGTGAGGTTTAGGATAAGGTGTAGAGTTTGGAAAATTCATCAAGAACTGTGGGTCAGGGAAGAGTTAATATATGGAATGAGAAGAAACTACACCTTTTCTTTAACCTCACCATTGCTTTTCCTTCCCCTTTTCCTTTCCCTTCAACCCTTCTGCCAGAAGAAGGAACCACTGGCTTTGAAAGCTTGCAAACTTTAATACTTTTCATATGTGTGTTCTCCTGCCAACCACTACAAGAACTAATATTATTGAGGTTTAAGTATTTGTACCCTGTTATAATTTAAGTCACAACTTTTCATTTCTCCACATCTGATATACAGCAACTGAGTGTTGAGTTTTGTCCGTCCACATTCAGCAATCTTATTTCAGTAGTTAACTGATATTGAGAAAGACATTAGAAGTCTACATGATTTTGAGGCACTACTGCACCTGGTGAAATTATATGCTCACACATTTTACTTGTTACATCTCCTATTACTTTAAAGTCCTTTTCATTTTCACTATTTTCAGCCTCAATACTCTGTTACAACAACTTCTTTTAATATTTACAGGCTAACTCTGTGCATAGTCTAACAGAGCTGCTGTTCTCACATCTGTAACAAACTGCAATATTTCCTTAGATCAGTGGCCCTCCAGTAGGTGTCCATAAGCAAGTGTAAGAGGGTTCACTTGCCCCTCCCTGAAATCTGTTGTACAGACTTTCTATTCATTGCAGAATTCCCAGTAATTACCAGGAACAATTGTCTGTAACTCTATTAAACTGCATATTTCACATTGCCAAGCATGGCATTAATTTCTGTGAGTTTAATAATCACTATAGATATTGGATTTTTTTGGTTTTCAAACTGTTCATAAGAAATTATATTTATTCCTTGCTGCAGCAGTGGTTATAGGGTTTTTCTGCAGTCAAAGTGATGTGAACCTTTTCAGAACAGTGCCAAAATAGTGCCCTCAACCTTTCCTCTGGCAATTCCTCATAATGCTTTTATCAAGTTGCAGATGGGGACTGATACATCATCCTGATGTGCAGATTCCCAGCACAACATAAATATGACAGCAGTATATGTGCCCATAATCCATTCCCAATCTCCACAAAGGAAAAAAAAATAGTATCAAAATAATACAATAAATACAGTAATATGGCCAAGTGTGAAGCTTCGTAAGCAAAGTGTTGTATGTAATGTCAATGTTAAGTCTTTTTTAAGGTTTCTTCTCTGTTATTCAATTTTGAGGAGTATCTTTTGTTGGAAATTTTTGTTGATATCCAATAAGATTTTATTACTCATTGTGACTTTTTTCTGTTTCAGATTTTTATGGGAAACTGAATAAATATTTTTGAAAATATTTTTTTAGTTTTATTTCATAATTCATGTGTACCATGGGCTTGATCATGTAAAGGAAGTAATTTCAGATTTTTCGATAAAAATGTGACATCCATATTCATATTAATAACACATGATGTTCTTCATATATTCTATTAGAGTGTGGTTACTGTTTAGGTATCAAAGTAATATCTTACAAATACCAAACCAATATCAATTGTTTGAGATGCAGTAAGTTTGTTGTACTTCTTGTCAAATTTAGTTCTTGGAACACAACAGGTTTTGAACTCTCCAAATCAGCTATATAAAAACTGCTACTTTTAGAATCTTGCTCCACCTCCACCCACCCTCCTCAGCAAAATTTTTGCAGATTTCCATTAGCTCTCGCCCTTCCTTTGTATACATATGTATGTGAATGACTGTATAAGCCAGTTGTAGTTTCACTTCAATGGTGTGACATTTTCTAACATGATAAATAAAAAGAGTTTTAACCACAAAAAGAAAGTTATTTCAGTTTAACAATTTGAATGTCAATTCAAAAGTTCAAGACACTTGCCTTATTATTTTACTTGCATCATAATGTGTGAAATAAACAATTAGCATTTGCATTTGGGACCTTTTCTAATTGTGTAATAGAGACATTACTCTTGCAGCTACATCTTCATGATCCTTATGACATTGACTTCTCAAAGCCATTAGCAAACTCAAAACGTACACAAAATATTGAAGGAAGTGTTACCATGGGTCACAAATTACAAGTCATATATAAGTTTCGTAACATAGATATTCATCAGTCTGCATGGGAACTAAAAAGAAATCAGAGGGGATGTACATTGCCACGAGAAATTGATCTCAGATACTACAGAGAATACAGTCTCTCATCATGTTTAGCTTCATGTGAAGTTAAAAATCAAATGTGGTTCTGCAATTGCTCTCACCATCTGCTATCTCCAAATAGTAAGTATTAGCTCAGAAAATGACAAAACATCTGCTCTAACAGAAAATGTGAGACATGTCATATTATGCCTGCTGATGTTATTTTCTTATCTGCTCAAGATATTTATGCAATGTGAAAAATTACCTTATTCCTGTTCTGCTTGTAAAATGTTAAGTGATCTCTACACATAAGAAATTATAACTGAACAAAACGTTTGATACATTCACCCTAGAGAAACATATTTAATTTTTTACAGGGAAAGTCAAAGAATGCAATTTTGAAGGTCTTCATTGTTTAGATACTTACTTTGGTAAGTAACATCATCATATCTGAACTTACTAGTATTCAGTGTATCATAAGTAGTTACATTTATAATATCACTGTGGAAACTACAATACTGGCCATTAAAATTGCTACACCAAGAAGAAATGCAGATGATAAACAGGTATTCATTGGACAAATATATTATACTACAACTGACATGTGATTACATTTTCACGCAATTTGGGTGCATAGATCTTGAGAAATCAGTACACAGAACAACCAGCTCTGGCCGTAATAATGGCCTTGATACGCCTGGGCATTGAGTGAAACAGAGCTTTGATGGCGTGTACAGGTACAGCTGCCCATGCAGCTTCAACACGATACCACAGTTCATCAAGAGTAGTGACTGGCGTATTGTGACGAGCCATTGACCAGATGTTTTCAATTGGTGAGAGATCTGGAGAATGTGCTGTCCAGTGCAGCAGTCGAACATTTTCTGTATTCAGAAAGGCCCGTACAGGACCTGCAACATGCAGTCGTGCATTATCCTGCTGAAATGTAGGGTTTCACCGGGATCGAATGAAGGGTAGAGCCACAGGTCATAACACATTTGAAATGTAACGTCCACTGTTCAAAGTGCCCTCAATGCGAACAAGAAGTGACTGAGACATGTAACCAGTGGCACCCCATACCATCATGCCGAGTGATATGCCAGTATGGCGATGATGAATACATGTTTCCAATGTGCATTCACCGTGATGTCACCAAACATGGATGCGACCATCATGATGCTGTAAACAGAACCTGGATTCATCCAAAAAAATGACGTTTTGCCATACACCCAGGATCGTCATTGAGTACACCATCGCAGGCACTCCTTTCTGTGGTGCAGTGTCAAGGGTAACTGCAGCCATGGTCTCCAAGCTGATAGGCCATGCTGTTGCAAACATCATCGAACTGTTCGTGCAGATGGTGGTTGTCTTGCAAACGTCCCCATATGTTGACTCAGAGATGGAGACGTGGCTGCACGATTCGTTACAGCCATGTGGATAAGATGCCTGTCATCTCGACTGCTAGTGATACGAGGCCATTGGGATCCAGCACGGCATTCCATATTACCCTCCTGAACCCATCGATTTCATATTCTGCTAACAGTAATTGGAGCTCGACCAACGCGAGCAGCAATGTTGCGATATGATAAACCGCAATCGCGATAGGCTACAATTCAACCTCTATCAAAGTTGGGAATGTGATGGTATGCATTTCTCCTCCTTACACGAGGCATCACAACAACGTTTCACCAGGCAACGCCAGTAAACTGCAGTTTGTGTAAGAGAAATCAGTGGGAAACTGTCCTCAGGTCAGCACATTGTAGGTGTAGCCACTGGTGCCAACCTTGTGTGAATGATCTGAGAAGCTAATCATTTGCATATCACAGCATCTTCTTCCTGTCGGTTAAATTTTGCATTTGTAGCACATCATCTTCATGGTGTAGCAATTTTAATGGCCAGCAGTGTAATATGCGGTATATTATTTGAATGATTCCTTCATCAGCAAGGACATAAAATGTGTCATAAGTTATTGTCAGTTCCACAAATAACACAAAAAAACCATTTGAGACTAATTTGTTTCAATAGGAAAATTATTTTGAATCTAACTATTCATGGCAAACAGACATTTCAGAACACCTTCAGTGAAAACCAAAAGGGAAAGAAATTCCTAAGGTTCTGAAAATTATATTTATTTGGTCATTAACTGACTTTCAGCTTCTTAGACCACCGTCAGGTGACACCTGAATGTCCCAGACACAGATAAAATGATGTGCAACTTACACAGATAGTATTTGTACAGAAGATACAAAAATGACGTTGAGTATTTACATAGGAAAACATTATATTTTTTCAATCAAGACACAAAGGCATTAATGACATTAGCTTCCAGGGGGCACTGATTTAAACCAATGGAGAAAGTTAAAAATTTGTGCCAGAGAGTTGAGAATTTGGCTCTGACAGGAGGCATGCTAGGGTAGTCCACTCAGATGCGATGACCACTGTGTCTGGATTGCATGGTGATCAGTGCCTTGGTTTGAATCACAGTCCAGCACAAATTTTCAACTTTCCTCATTGAGTTAAATCATTGTCCACTAGTAGCTGATGTCAGTAATTCCTTTGTGCCTTGGTTGATTCATAATGGCTGCAGGACTAAAATAACAGACACCACATATATTATATTTTTTGTCATATAGCAATAATTACATTAAATGAAATAGGAGGAAACAATTTTTTAATGTGAAGATACATTTAACAGCCGATAAGAAATAAGTTGAATTTACAATTTTAATCTAGTATTTGTAAAGGAGCCTGCCTTGCGGCAGTGGTAACACCAGTTCCCGTCAGATCACTGACGTTAAGCACTGTCAGGCTGGGCTAACACTTGGATGGATGACCATCCAGTCTGTCAAGTGCTGATGGCAAGTGGGATGCACTCAGCCCTTGTGAGGCAAACTGAGGAGCTACTTGATTGAGAAGTGGTGGCTCTGGTATTGGAATCTGACATATGCCTGGGAGAGTGGTGTGCTGACCACATGCCCCTCTGTATGCACATCTAGCGACACCTGTGGGCTGAGGATGACATGGTGGCCAGCCAGTACCTTTGGGCCTTCATGTCCTGTGTGGGAGAAGTTTAGTTTTAGTTTATTTGTAAAGGAAATGTAATTTAACAAAGGGGGAAAAGGAAACTGCGTATGACCATTTCATACTAAGCTAGAATTCTGTGCCATATGTTTATTGATTTCCAGTAGGGTAACCTTTCCGCTTTTTTTTTTTTTTTTTTTTTTTTTTTTTTTTTTTTTTTTTTTTTTTTTTTTTTTAACTAAATATAAAACTTCACATTCTACATCACATGAATTGTTTTCTGTTAAAAGATGATTGGCAAAGATTGCATATTTCTACCTTAATCTAGAGCTTCTCTCATGTACATATAACTTAAGATGATAATAATATTAAATAGGAAACAGTTACTAAAGTTCTGAAAATTCTGTTCTGCCTGAGTGATTAGTATATACTTTTCCACACTGCTTGCATGTGATTTTACACTGGATCATCCAGAGTGGACCCTGGATCAATTGAAATGTGTTGTGCAGTCAGATTAATAACATTTCTTGTGGCCATGTCATGTCTTGTTACCACGTCATGTCTGGATACACCATCACACAGGCTTATGGATGCTTGACATGAACTGTGCCATAGAGGCAGGCCAGTGAGGGCCTTAGTGTGGTATGGAATCATCTGAGCTTCCATGTTACCTATGATAGTAATTACAGACACTATGAAAGTTGTTGACTATGTGAATATTATGGCAATCCACCTGGATCCCTTCAAGTTTGATGTATTCCCTGACAGCAATGGCATCTTCCAGCAGGATAACTGACCATGTCTCAAGGCCATAATAATGCTAAAGTGATTTGAGATGCATGATAATGAACTCACTTTGATGTCTTTGCCACCAAACTCACCTGAGCTGAACCTAGTGGAACACAATTTGGACACCATTGAGCCTCAACGTAACACCCATGAGCCACTGGCCCATAATATACAAGAATTGCATGACATGTGCATAGATATTGCCTGTCACATATCTCCAGAAACCTACAAAGGACTAATTGAATCCATACTACACTGAATCACTGGTATATTGCATTCCAAAACTGGGCCAACATGCTGTTAAGCAGTTTCTCATAATGTTTTGGCTCATCAAGATATTTCAACAAATAACAGGGATGATATGTTGAACAACTGAACAATGTTTGCTCAGAGGCTTCCAGAATGGCATCAACTGTCACCAGAGATCTGAGAGAGGTCATTATTACACTGTGGTCTCAGTCATGATGTTTGTCCAACCAGCTGACAAATGTTAACAACACAGATGAGTTCATCCAACAGCCAGTAGTAACCTCCTGCAAGACATTAATTGTCTTGCCTACCCACTCGTTGGTGTACAAAGATATTATGTCAAAATTTCTGATTAGATCCATATGTTGAATATGCTGTTCTCCTATACTTTGGACAAATTTTGTTAAATGCTTAATGTAACCATTCATGTGGCATAACCTAGTAGTTAAATGTTTCATTGTATAATAGATGGATGAGCCCATCTCTTCAGTGATGGGTCTTTGGTAGCAGCTCATTTAATGTACTGTTGGTGTCCCACATATTTTTGATTTCACCTGAATTTTTGACAAGAGACACTTGTCTATTAGTTCTGGGACCCTTAGCTGAGGCCTAAATTTCACTTACTGTCTTCCTGCACCTTGTTAAAGGCTACCATTACTGCGTACCAATTATCTGCTTGAGTAATTAACACAACACCTTTTCTCCAAGCCCATTAACTCTGGTCAGTTCACTGATCACCGAGGACACTAGTGTTGGTTATCAAATGACATTTTATATTGTACGCAATGGGGGACAAATCGCACTCAGACAGAAGGAGTTTCATTGCCTCAAAAAGGTTCATTGGGGCTTGTTTGAAACTTTGGCATCTGTTTATATTATTTTTATTGTCTTTACAGAAGAACATGGCCTAATACAAAAATTATGTTATCCAGTTCAAGCTAGAAACTTTGTTGATAGATTAATAAATATTAATAGTGAGTAGATGGATGTAACTAATAATCATAAGAAAGGAATAATGGCAAAAAATGTTACAGTTAAATCTGCACAGATGAGAAAAGCACATCTGGACATTACTTTCAGACTGGCCAATATACTAAAATATTGAAAATCAGTCTGATGAAAAATATCATTCTAATTCTGTCTTGCAGCCCTTGTTTGAGTACTATATTCTTCAGCTAGGTAAATGAGTCAACAATTCTCCATAGCAAGTCAATACATTTAAAAACAAATTGTGATCCAACTGTATGTAGTCACTATTTAAGCTGCCTTCAAATTAAGTAAAATTATTTACTAATAACAGAGTGTAAATGCAGAATTTATTGTTTGAACTGTTTAATGAGATCACTATACATGTTTGTTATCTAATTTTGGAAGCATCGGTATATTGAAGACTTAAGAGTATGTTGATGTGTACATAAGATTTATTATAGCTAGGCACTATATGATTCATATAATAAGTCACTTTAAGATTTTGAGACATTTATACAGACTAAGCAGTTTGAGACTGCAAAAACTGAAAGTGGAAATGCTATGAGGATTAGTAAGGTTGTTGATTGGTTAAGAAAATGATATTTTACAATGTACAAAACATTTTATGAATTATTTACCTAAATTCCTAGCTGGTTCATTTAAGAAAAGTGTTGGGGGCTTGAAACATGAAAAATTAATGTTCCATTTTGCACAACATTTTAATGAGTATTTGGTGTGTCACTGTCCATAAAAAGTGATTCTGCTAGTATAACACCATCCCCTCCCTCCATACCTGTCACATAAGGCATACACAGGAATTGAATTTTGAAATGCTACACTCCTAACAATATTTCCCAATTTCTTCTGTGCCTGAAAATTGAAAATAGAAGGAAAAGTTACAATTTCGTACTCAGAACTGTTGGAAACCTGTGTTTATTAATCATTAACACCAATAATTCCACTACCACTTTACAGTGGGTATCTGCTGGTACCACCTACAATGTACTTAACCCAGGGAGTACGGTTTGCATGAAATTTGCATATATTATTTTGCTGTTACACAGATATTGTGTAGATACATGCAAAACTTTCTATATTCAATTTTCTGGTAGTTTTTCACTTTGGCTGGTAACACAGGAAAATCATAATGAATTGAGGGTACAATGCTGCTGGAAACTTTTAGAATCTATAGAAATCTGCTATTTTAGTTGCAAGGGTAATAATGACAAGTGATGAAATAATTTCAAAATTTCTTGAAAAATAGACCTGGGTACTGTTGGTTATAAACAATACCGGCATGCATTATGTTTTCTGGTTTTCCTCAGACTGTTAATGAATTGAGTTGCCTGTCAGTGTGGTATGATAGAATTCAAGTTTGTTTTGTTTGCATTTTTTTTCAGATTTGGGGGGGGGGGGGGGAGGGGGGAAGACTACTCACCCCAACTCTTTATTGGGTATGCCCTTGAGCACAGATGTAATTTCTCTGAATCATTCACTACTTTTTTGTATGCTTGAAGTTGTCACCCCAGCTCACATTTATATGCTATTATCAGGTGTTAATGGGAAAGAAAACAGGAAAAAATATCAGAAACAAAAGATAAGATGTCAATGCCTGCCAGCTTGCCAAGGTACTGAAATACGTACAGTATACAAAGCTGTCACCAGGTAAATATTTGTTACCTTTATTTCTCATTTTATTTGTAATGTTTTGTGGTTTTAATTTCTGCAAAATCCTCTATACCATATACTCACTCAATTACATAATTGATAGTAACGTTGCTGAAATGTAAAGGTGTGTTAATTAAATTATTAAGATGTATAAAAAGTGTGTAACCTAATTACAACTTTTATGTAAACAAAGTTGTCATTGGCCACATTTATTTTGTTTTGTTGGATTTATGACCAAGTAGTTAACTGGGGCATCTTGGAGTTTATTTCACAATGGGACCAATCTTATGGAACCCAGTATGTGATTAGGCAGACTGAGCCAAATTTTATGTGAAAGTCAGAAAGAAGCTTCCATTTGTGTATAGATTGATTAATAGTGTTTTAATATACTTTTTCTCCTGATTTGGCCACCTAGGGCCACTTCCTTCTCATTTGTTCTTTTCATCTAATATTTTTTCATGTTTTCAGTATGTCTTTTTCTCTCTCTTCTGTTCATTCACACCTGATACCTTACTGCATCTACTTTGGAATCATTCTGAGTTGAATACTTTCCTTCTGAAATATCTCTTTCTGCAGCTCCTTTGCTTTTATGTTGCATATTTATAAATCTTTTTTACCTTCTTGGATCCAGTGTGTTGCTGCATTCTTTCCCCAGAGATACCTAAATATACGTTTAGTCGGCATGTTGACATTCATCCTGTATAAATGTTCAAAAAAATATTAGGTCTTCCCCCTTCTTTTTTCTGTTATGTATTTTATATATTTCATCATCACTTTCTAATTTCCAGGCTTATGTACTTGTTATTGGACTTAAAATATCCTCATGATTCTTCTCTAATATTTCTAGATTGTCTAATTTGTAATTCAGTGCTTGGCATTCTCTTGGGTATAGGTATTCTGGATTCACTGCAATGTTGTAATGAATTTTTTTTTTTTTTCATTCCTTGATATGCGCTTTTATTGTAAATATTATTTGTTATTCCATGTGCACTTTACATTTTGAGTACTCTTTTATTTAGAGCAGATTCATCTGGACCTTTTGTTTTTTAAATTAATTATTCTAATTTCCTGAACTGCAGAACTTTTATATTTGTCCAGTGTCTGCCTGTAAAAATGTTTGGTATATTTTTTATGTTAGTGAAAAATTTTGTTTTCTCTGCTGAGATTCTTACATCTAATCTATTACCTATCTGTTCCAGGAGACTTGTATTTCTGCATCAGTACATTTTCAAATAGTCCCACAAAATCACCTGCCATGCAGTTTTCTTCAGTGCATTTTTTTCTTTCTTTCCAGTTTTATTGATAATAGTTGATATTATATTAATTTTTAGTCCCAAATTCTTAATATCTATTTTCTAGTACACAGTTACAGAGGACTGGATACAGGAAAATATCTTGTCTTGCACTTGTATTTATTTTTAAGGACTTAGAAATTTCGTCCACAGAATTCACTCTTGAAACCATATCTGTAGCCATTTCGTAGATTATATTTGACAATTTATATTTAATACCAAAGTTTTGGATTGCAATGTTACAGATTCCCAATTGACAGAGTCAAATGCCTTCTTGACATCCACAAATTTTACAACTATAGTTGGTTGAGAGTATTTTGAAAATACTTATTAGGCAATTGGTAGGTAAGATTCCTCCAAAGTTATTGAAATCTTCTCATCACTTTTGTTACATTTCTTATGCAGAAATTCCCATCTTTTGGAATCATTTTTGTGTTCCACATTTCTGACCTTTTATTATCTTTGTGTGTGACAACTTCACAATTTTAGCTGTTATGAAAGCTTCCCCATTAAAATGGTTTTTATTCAGAGTTTCAATTGCTTCTCTAATTTCTGTAATATTGGTGGGATATCATTTTTCACTTGATTTTGACAAAAGGCTGGAAATTTTAATTTATGAGATGGCTCATACTGGAAACAGAGTGCCCTCAGCCCTTGTGAGGCCTGTTGAAAGGCTACTTGATTGAGAAGTAGTGGTTCTTGCCACAAAAAATGGCAATAGCCAGGAGAGTGGTGTGCTGACCTTACACCTCGCCATATCCATTTGCAGTGACACCTGTGGGCTGAGGATGACACGGCAGTCAGCTGGTACCATTGGGCCATCAAGACTTGTTTAGATGGAGTTTGTTTTGAGGTTTTCATACTGGAAACAAGAGGTAGACAGGCAAATCTCCTTTGGGAAATGAAGTGTATTAAATTGGACACACCTTCAGTACATATTGCTACCAGTCTCCATATGTGGACAGGTGTGTTGTTGCTGGACTCTGTTGTTGTTGTTGTTGTTGTTGCGGTGGTTGTGGTGGTGGTGATTCAGGGCATTCAATTTCATGGTTGATAGTACTGGCTAATATTTTCCTTTGTGAGATGAGTTTAAAAAGAAACTAATCAAATCCCTCTGATCTGCTCATTAAAACAACACTAGCAGACACATGAAGAAATAATTTTCACTGAAAGATCCAATAATAAGAGAAGATCCTTAAAACTGAGGCTGGTTGAACACTAATAAAAGAATTGAAGAAACCAACATCTCTGAAAAATGTTAAAATCTGTGGATGCGTATGTGCTTGATCTCACACACACACACACACACACGCACACACGCACACCTACATACCTACTCATTCAGACACACAGTGTCAATATTAAAAAATTCTGCATTAGTAAAGTGGTAACATATTTGAAGAAGTGGAGTAGTACAATGAAACTGATTAAAATGTTTTTGGAAATGCTCATAGCTGCCTGGCCACTGATATAAAAATCAAGAAGACTCAGCCACTCATGTTCAAATCAAAATCCACAACCTAATATTTTAGGGAATAGTTCTGTCACTTCACAAAACTTAAAAATCCTTACTACACTCATCCAGTCATCACCTAAATTAGAAAGCAAGTCCATAGAAAGAAGCAGGGCTGCTCTTTTATCAGCAAATAAATCAACTAAAATATATCATACTGTTAGTGGTAAATCAAAAGCACTGCACATTGGTGGTGCTATCCCTCACCTCTGGCCACTGCTCCTCCCAATGATGCAGGTTTTGTTTCCTCATCAATGAGGTCCACATGTAGAGAGACTTTGCATTGATACACTGTAGGTATTGTGCAGTCCTCCTCAGCTGCTGCATCTACCAATTTTTCCCCCTCAGATTTCCCCATATTCTGGAATCAGTAGAATATTACCTCTGAACTATATGTTGTCAGAGCAGATAAGGAACTTTCTAGTTTGAGTACATATCATCTGCACAGACCACATTTTCCTCCTGCTTAAGGTTGTAAACTGGCACACTGTATATTTGCAATGCTCCTTGAAAATAAATTATGAAATAAAATAAGTAAAAATGTAATGTGGAGCATTGTCTCTCTTGTAGTCTGTTAGCTGTAAAATAATACAGCGTGGGTGATGACGCCATCCCCAGGGAAGGCATCACACTTCATCCACACCAAATGCTGTGAGTTCTAACTTCACACAAATTGCATATAGATTTGTTGCTCTTGGTTTAGTTGTAAAAGTCAGTTCCATGGGCAGTGTTGCTCAACAAGGCAGTACCATGGTGACTGCTGATCATCCATGAGTCTGTATGCCTGGCAGCTCAAGCGGATTTGCCATTGAATGGATATTTGTGGGTTACCAGCCTTAGCACGGTGTCTGGGAATATGGCTGGTCCTGTAGGCACCCGTGGTTTGTTGTATCCCCTCATGGTGGACAGTATCTTTGAGCTTATAAAGGTCTTACTAAGCCATAAACCTGGCAGCCATAATTCGCCCTAGACCACACAAAAGCCTTATAGAATTGGTGTGGGTGCATTCTGTTGATTTCCCAGAACCTGTGGCTGCGATAGTTTGAAATTTTAAGTTTTTTGAGTGAATATGCATTTAGGAGTGTCAGATGTGGTAGCCATTAGAGCTTTTATCAGAAGTGAGACCCTGAAACCTCACCAAATTTCTCATGTGATAAAGGTGCCCCTCTTTTTCAGTGCAGGTGGGACATGTGCACTACATATGTATCATTAACGATAAAGCTCCACACACGCATTCGTTACCCTGCTCAAACTCAGTATCTCAAATCATTCCATGGTAGTAAGAATGTAGAAAGAATGGTAGCCATCCTTGGAAGCTCAGACTGGGACTTTAACCTGGAAACTTTGACTTTTGTGGGAAAATGTTCTACCAACTGAGTTATCTAGGCATGCCTCACAACCCACACTCATAGCTTTAATTATTCCTTTATCTCTCTCTTACCATCTCCATTTCACAGAAGTTCTCCTGCATACCTTGCAGGACCTGAAAGAAAGGGTCCTTGTAGAGAAGCAGCTTAGTCACAACTTAGGAAATTGTTTCCAGAATGAATTTTCACTCTGTAATGAAATGAATGGTCATTTGAAATTTGGAAGCTTCAAATCATCACATGCTCCACTGCAGACTGAAAATTCATTCTGAAAACAATTTCTTAGACTGTTGCTAATCCACTTCTGCAACATGTGCACTTTGCAAAACTCCTCTTGTCTGTGGCCAGTACAAACTCACAAGTGCCGCACTCCTGCCCTACGCACCTATTCCCTCTCCTTCCCAACTATCAGCCACCATTTACAAACCCATCCTCTGACTCCCTATCACCTTGCACCCCTCATCCTCTCCAGCTCACATGCTCATACATGTGTGTGTGTGTGTGTGTGTGTGTGTGTGTGTGTGTGTGTGTGTGTGTGTGTACTATAGGTCTGAAAAAGGATTCATCCGAAAACAGACAAATTTCTCATTCTTTTTTGTTAGCCTTTTGATGACTCAGTGCCTGTACTGTGTATACTTACTAGTTTTCAAGATACTTCAGTTGAATGAAAAACTGAAATACGTGTCTGTTTGGAATGACTTTAGCATATGGACATCATTCCTCTCACTGACATCATGCTTTAAATGTGGAGGAGCCTACTCTCTTTACTTTACTCTGCTGCATGTGACTCTGTTGGCATTAACTGGAGCTCCCTCTGTTTGCACACCATCCAAAACTGACTTCCTCTCTAATAGCCTCATTAGAGAACTTCCTTTCTTTTGCAACAATTTCATAATTATTTAGCCCCCTGTACACAAGAGCCTCATAGAGCTAAAGTCATTATCTACCACATTATTTATGCAGGGTGTCCCATGAGGAATGGTCAGTATTCAGGGAAATGACAGGAAGGCACATTTGACACAAGAAAAACTTCATACGGACAGATGCTTGTTCCGAATGGTTTCCTAGGCAGAACACATTTAATGTATGGTACATCAGTTTTTGAGCTAGGACATGCACATATTTTTCTTACACAACCAAACTCTTTGAGAGAAACCCCCATTACACTGGCCTGCTGAACATGCAGCTGTCCATGGTGTGTTGTGTGTGAAGTAGTCTGAAGGATTGAGGGTGTACCAGAGAGAAGCATTGGTTAACTGTGTGTGTACATGTGCTGACTAAAATGCCATATATCTACACTAAAGAAGAAAATGCAGATATGATGTATGTTTCCAGCTTCTGTGATGGGATGGTAGTGGTCAAAGAATACCACTGGCACTTTTCAACATGTCAAATTCCTGATCATATAGTGTCTTCCAAAGTTGTCACCACATTGCATGAAACAGATATTTATCCAAGTTCCAATTTTTCTTCTGAATGTGTTGTTCAACAGCTTGTGCAGGAACAGCAACACATTGGTGAAATGGTGGAGTGAAGTCCTACTACCAGCAGATGGTGACTTTCTGCACATACCGATGTCCAATGAACATGTGTATGGTGAACATTACATATGGAAAACATGTATCCATTTCACATTCAGTGCACTCACAATCTTTATATTGCTGACAATGCCACATGACTTGAATTTTGTCACTGGTTAAATGAGAATCATTAGTTGCTCCCAGTAATACTATTTACTGATGAAACCTGTAGTAACCAAGTAATACATGAAACTGATCCTAATAACACATGCACAGAGCTCTGAACAGTAACAGAAATAAGCCTCCATGACTCCACATTTAACAAAACAAAAGAATCATACAGAAGTTGCAACATAAGCAATACACAGAGCAACTAATGTGAGCAGTATAAACTAAAAATACATAGTGAGAGTGAGTCAGGGCTGCTCTGCATGTACATAGACATGAGTTGCTGGTAGACAGCACAGCTGAGACCATGCCATGTGCCTGCCTGCTACAGGCAAACTCTAGTGGCCAGCCTATTCTTGTACAGTTGGCAGTTGATTTTAGAACACGTGTGGCAACACAACACTTGGCAAACTTGCACTCACACATAATAGTAGCAGAATACAGCAAAATCATGTTTACACAGATTGTAATCAGCAACACATGTAACAGTCATCATTGGTCGAAAGGAAAATTCACATACTACAGTGGAAACCAATTTTCAAGTTCAATTTTCTATCAGTGTTTGGTGTGGCATGATTGGTAACATGCTGATAGGTCCACTCATTTTAGAAGAGTGAATGGTAGGACAGAACTACTTTCATTTTTTGGAAAATTCATTTGCTGAACACCCTCAGGATGTTCCTTTGGCCATGCAGACTGCAATGCCTGCAGCGTGATGGAGCCCATCCACATTATACTAGACATGTGAGGGAACGTCTCAACTGCCTTTATCCTAATCCCTGCATTAGTCATGGTAGTACAGTTAGCTGGCCACCAATATCACCACACCTTATCTCATTAGATTTTTGTTTATGGAATTGGATGAAATCTGACGAGTACAAGGTGCATTTAAGTTATAACACCTACAATTTTTTCCTCACAAACCAATCACATGAAAACTGTGAAACTTGTCACTTCTCAGTGTAATCTCCCTGTAGCCATACACTTTTTCACAATGTCAGCGATGATTGATTGGCGACAGTAAATGCTTCTGTAACAGTCTAATTTGACCACTGGAGAACTGCTGATGTGATAGCAACATGCTAGTCAATGTCCGACCACAGAGAGTGTCTTTCACCATTGAAAGCAGCCAAAAGTCACTAGGGACTAGATTAGCCATTTCAGAGTTATTGTCATGAAGAAACTAAGTGTAACATCCACCAGTAGAATTGGTGCATTTGGCTTGGTGAAAGAGTACACATACAGTCTTTCCTGCCCATTTTTCATGCAATGCTTGAAGGTGTTTGTTCTTCAAAATATCTTGGTTGAATGCAGCTGTCACTGTAGTACCTTTTGGGATGCAATGAATGGGGATTATGCCATTGCTGTCCAATAATATAGCCACCATCATTTTTTCAGCACTGACACTTACCCAAAATTTTGTTAGTGGTGGTGGGTGTTTGTGCTCCCTTTGAGCTGATTGGTTCTTCGTTTTGGGATTTGAAAATGGCATCCATATCTCATCCACTATCACATTTGATGAAATGAACCTGGAGGACACTTTTTGCATTTTAAGGTCTTCATGCAGGACTGTGTGCACAGATCCCATGGGAATGCTAACTTTGGAGGTGATGTGTTCCACACTCATTCGGCGATCCTCAAAAATAACTTTCTCCACTCGTTCAATCATGTTGTCAGACAGGCAGGTGCGAGGTCAAGTTTGTATTGGCTTGTTGTCACATGACATTCTGCCTTCTCTGAAATGTCGCACTCATGAACACAGTAGGATATGTCCATGACGCCATCACCACAACTCCCTCTCAGTTGGTGGTGAATTTTAATCACTGTGATGCCACAAAAATGGAGAAAATGAATAATTACCCACTGTTCCTGTAATGAAAATGTCATATTTTAAGTAACAAAAACAATCCGCACTCTAGCTGTTGCCACTTGAGTTATTTTTGTGCCATACAGTGCTGCCATTTCCACCTTGTATTCACACGTATTTTAAAACAAACTTCATGTTTCTATCTGTGGCCATTCCTCAGGATAAATTCAGGGCTGTATAACTTGAACACATTTCATACAAACAAAAGGTAAATACATGAGATTAACTATTTGGTCACATCATGGACACTGCTGCCCTCATTAGAGAATGTGTAGAAATACTCAAAGGTATTCAAATAACTAGCACATGTTCTTCCAAGAGCTGGTGGGATATTTGAACAATTATTGTGAACTATACAACAGCAGTAACGTGACACGCATAATAATGCTTGTAGCTGTATGTGTGAAAAATATGAATTTTTTGATTGATACTTTGTGCAACACATGTTGCAATGCTTGCTAACTGTTATATGTTGTACATGTTTAAACTTGACAATGTATTGAATAATGCAGATAATAAAGAATAATGCACATTAAATGTGTTCCATCTTGGAAACCATTTGGGTTAGGGCATATGTCTGTATGAAGTTTATTGCTTCAAATATCTTTCCTGTCATATCCCTGAATATTGGCCATTCCTCCTGGGATACCCAGCATATATCTCGATCAGCAACACTCCTGTCACACCACCTTGAGGTATGCTGGGTGCTAATTTTGCTTGTGACAATGTCCCCCCATTTAGAATGATATAATGAGTTGGAAGTCTTTAATGCAATTTCATACCAATTACAATATTTTATCTCCTATTTTGTTTATTATAAGGTAGTGTAGAACTGTTTTAAAAGCTTCCAAGAAGGCAATATGCATGGCAGCAACCTAGGCCATTCTGATGTACCAGCACTTGGGCAGATGGCTTTGATCCATTGGCTGATATAAAGGGAAATTTTTTTGGGGTTTCTATCAACTTTGTAGATAAGATCTTGCTTCCCAATTCATCAAAAATTTCTCTCGTAACTCTCCTTACACTTGTTTAGATTTTATTCAGGTTTTCTTTGTTGTACAGAATTTGGCTGCATTTAAATCTGCTATGCAGCTCTCCCTGCTTTTCTAGTAGATTTTAAATATGGTTATCAAACTATAGAGGTTCCTCCTCATTCCTCATTATGCTCCTTGGAAAAACTTGTGTAGCACATAGCCTGCAGTTCTTATGAATTTGTGCCGTATAGCTCCTAACTTTTCCTTGTCAACTTTTCCTTGTCAAAGGAATGTTTGTCACTGGCTGCTTAGGCAGCTGCTAGCATTCTCTTGTCTAGTTTAAAATTTAGTTCTACATAAGAGAACACTGACTCTGTATTATTCTTGTGATCTCTTATTGCTCCCTGTAGACTCACTAAGTCAAGGTTAATGATGTATCTCTTCCCAGGATTTCTAGTGTGCTGGTAAGTTTCCCTCACAACCTGGATCAAGGTATGTAGAGGTCTTTTTTTCTCACATGAACCTTTGTTCCTCCCTCTTGTTACAAACACAAGCATCTTCTAATCTATAGCTGGTAGACTCAATTTTTTCTATCAATATGGCATGATAGTATCCAAGCTTTCTCTGAAGTGTTCCACTGCTTTAATTCTTGATAGGGCTGTTCGTAGGAAAACTAGCATCTACATATCAGTATGAGAAGAATCACTTTTATTACATACAGCCAAAAAGTCACAATGCAAAACATTAGCAAGCTAACAAGAACAGAACAATCAAAGAGCATAAATTGTTAAAGAAATACTGCAGTTGTAACATAGTCAATTATGTCACTTATATACATTCCCCACCACCCCAAAGTACAGAGCACTGGGAATAAAGGGGAATTTGGAGTTGACTGCATAGCCATTTTGTGTGTGGAGTGCTGGGCATGATGGACATCTAATTGTAGTCGGCGACACTGCTTATTCTGGGGAGTGGAGGTCAGAAGGTGTGCCATTGCTAAGAGACAGCGAGGTAGGAGCATGCAGTATTGACTCTCTGGTGTTGGCATGGCATTGATATAAATTGGTGGTAAAATTCAACTCATTTGATGGAGCCTTTGGTGTGCTTGCTGTTTTTGACAATATCCATCATGTGTTTCCCACACCAAAGAACTAGGAAGGGTCTGGAGCAGGGAAACTGTATTGGTGGGCAGGCTAGATCTGTCCAAAGGATGATGTGAGAGCAGTCTGCTAGAGCCTTACTCCTGAAAACTGTATGAGAATCATGGTGTGACACAGGAAGGTGATGCATCCATGCTACATGGTCCCTCAGTTGCTGTACCAGGTGGGGAAGCTGCAACTCATTTGACAGAGGTGAGGAATTGTGAAAATCTGCTGGTATGCCCAGAGGTTTGCTTTAGACCATCTCTGCTGATGGCAAACAGGGGTACATTCTCAAGCTTGGTCATAGTCCTAACAGAATGAGGGGCAACACTTGAGTCCAAGCATCATTGTGGCACATTAGGATGGCTTGCCATTGCTTGCTGAGTGCTAGCTTGTTGTACAATGACAATGGAAACCACACATTTTTGACAGTTCATTGAAAAGGTTAGACTCAAATTATCACCATCAGTTTGTGGTGATGAGGGGATAGAAATTGAAACATACCAACCAGGTCTTGACAGATGTCCTAACAGTCATCTCAGCAGATGTGTCTACCCACCACATGCATCTCTCTGCCACCATGAATATATATCTGTAGCCTTCAAACAGGGGAAGAGGACCCAGCATCAATGTGAGTGGGCTTGAACCTCATCACTGATGCCAGAAAAAGTCCCACATCTGTGTGCACATGCATCTTTCCTGTCTGAAGGATATATGAATTGATAAGTCATCTGTTTGACTGTGGCATTGGTCTCAGGCTGTTTCAGCATGTAGATAACTTTAAAAACCATCTGTGAAAACTGAGGCATAATATCATGACTCAGTTGATTTGTAGATATCATTGAGGCAGATGTCCATTTTAAATTTGCAGATGTATTCAACGTGCCAGAACTAGTATAGAGAACACTTGCTGCTGGTCTTTTGGAATGCTGACACACTGGGTTTGATTTCAGTATAAATAGTAACAGGATGGGCCTCAACAAGTGGACAGAAATGTTGCAGATTCTCCCATAGATCACTAAAAGCTCCCTTTCATATGTGGTCCAGTGTGTTTGGCTGGGCTGCAGTTTTTGGAGAAACTCAGAAGTAGCTAATGTCCATTCAGTTTTTTATATAGTGCTGTACCAATAGTGTACTTGGTGACAGCAACAACCAGAGATAAGCTCACCCCAGGAGAGGGGTGAGCAAATGCCACAGCTTCAGCATGGCTTTCTTGTAAGTTCTTGAAAGCAGTTTTTCCATCTCCAAAGGAGAGGGTGCTTGCCTATTGTGTTGTAGCCTGCCAGTGTATTTTTGAAAGTCATTTGTGTTGTAGAGGTTCTTGGCACATGGGGTCTGTAAAAATTAACCATGCCAAAGATATATCTCAGTTGTTGATAATTCTGCAACCACAAAAGGCACGTGAAGTATCAAACTTCCCAGGTAAGGCTGTAATGCCATGCACTGATACTTTATGGCCAAGGAAGGTTATCACAGGTTCATGACAATAGACTTGTCCTTGTTTAATGTAATTCCATTGTCAGTTAACCTCTGTTGTACCTCCTTTAAGTGATTTTTATGTAACTGGGCCTTTTAGAAACTACTTGTATGTTACTGAGGTAATCAAAGCAAAATGGAAGTCTCCTTTAATCACAGTCCAAAAAATATTGCCACTTCTGGGATGCATTTTTAAGCCTGAAAGGCATAATAGAAAACTCACACAGTCCACACATCATTACCACTGCAGTTTTATGTATGTCACTGATTGCCACTGGAATTGGATTATACGCTTTTCAGAAATAAAACACATTATAAATAGTCACACCCACCAGAGCCCTTGTGAAATCCTGGATGTTTGGTATTGAGTATCTATCCAGGATTGTTCAGATGTTCACCATACACTAATCACCACTAGAATGACATGAACCACCCTTCTTTCATGCCAAATGGAGTGGTGAAGAACAAGGATTGTCTGAACGGCATGTGGTTCCATCCTGAAACATCTCTACAAAAATAACTTTGGTTTCATGGAATCATTCTGGTGCAATGTGAAAGATACTTAAACAAACAAGTGAACCAAGGGTGGTACATTATGGTGCACTGTTGCATGTGTGGTCATGACCAGTGGTTTCACAGCATCTGCATCTACATTTACATAAATATTACATAAGCCAGCATATGATGCATGGCAGAGGATACCTCGTACCACTACTAGTCATTTCCTTTCCTGCTCCATTCGCAAATAGAGCTAGGGAAAAATGGCTGTGTATATGCCTCCTCATGAGCCCTAATTTCTCATATCTTATCTTCATGGTCCTTACACAATATGTGTGTCAGTACCAAGGGAATCGTGCTGCAGTCAGCTTCAAATGCCACTTCTCTAAATTTTCTCAATAGTGTTCCTTGAGAAGAACATTGCCTTCTCTCCAGGGATTCCCATTTGTGTTCCCAAAGCATCTCTGTAACATCTTCATGTTGTTCAAATCTACCAATAACAAATCTAGCACCCTCCTCTGAATTGCTTCATTGTCTTCTTTTAATCTGACCTAGTATGTATCCCAAACATTCAATTAGTACTCAAAAATAGATTGCGATAGCATCCTATAAGCAGTCTCTTTTACAAATGAATCACACTTTCCTAAAATTCTCCCAATGAGTATAAGTCGACCATTCACCTTTCCTACTGCAGTCCTCACATGCTCATTCCATTTCATATTGCTTTGCGACGTTACACCCAAGTATTAAAATGACATGACTGTGTCAAGCAGGACACTACTAATCCTGTATCCGAACACTACAGATTTGTTTTTCCTGCTATCTGTATTAATTTACATTTTTATACATTTAAGATAGCTGCCATTCATCATGCCCATAGGAAATGTTGTTTACACCATCTTGTACCCTCCTACAGTCACTCAATCAAGACATCTTCCTGTACACTACAGCTTCATCAGCAAACAGTCACAGATTGCTGCCCACTCTGTCCACCAGATCGTTTATGTATATAGAAAATAATAGTGGTACTGTCACACTTACCTGGGGCGCTACTGACAATACCCTGATGAACACTCATGCTGCTGTATTTTGCTCTCAGTACATTGCATTGTGCTGGAGGTAAGACAAATACGTATGTGTGAAGCTTATGTAAATACCTCAAGGTATTTTCAACTGTTCAAGCACAGTATATGAACAGTATAAGAATAAGTGTCCTTTAGTAAAGGGGTAAGACAATGATACAGCTGAACCCATTCTGCAGACTCAGGTGTAGTAGTGCTTGTGTATAATACTTACTGTGGAGTCTGTGTCATTGAGTGCTCCAAACTTCATCTCCTTACAACAGAATTGCATTATGGCACCATACATTATAGTGAGTGTATGCTGAGTGGACTCCTGGCATGTAATGGAAGTAGGCTGTTGGGTTCAAAATAATTATTCATGGACACGATTGGTTGAGTATACAATACAAGGTAAAATTTATTGATCAAATTACACAATAGCGAACCCAAGGATAAACAGCATAACTAGTACAATGTAATGACTGGAAGTTAATATAAGAAAGACTAACAGAATAAAGCTATTAACAATTGAATTGCTACTGCAAAATCTTGTAGAAAAACAGTAACCAACCTTTAATTACCATAATATAGTTGCTGATAATCAAACACTCAATAGGATGAGAATCTTTAAAAACAACAAATACAAAATTATAACTTTTACAAAACTATAATATAATCATCTTCCTTTATTCCCTTTATCAAAGAAACCATTATCGAGGAACCTACTAGTCTTCTGATCCAGGTTATAAACAAGTAGATTATCACCTTTTACAGCATCATTTACAGAAATACAGAAGTCTATAATGAATACAAAGTAATGCTTTTCTCCTGGTGCAGCATACCTCAACCACTACCAATACCTTGCCCAGTAATTCGCCAGCATAAGATGTGTATAATTTTTAGTGCGATAGGGTCCGCAGCTGCAATGAATTTTTTGAAAGATTTCTTGAAGCCTTCAGCTGCCATACTCTTTATTTAATGTACAATTGTACAATTTCAGCTTTAGGCCATTTTCAAGTATTTTATGGATAAATTTTTAGTAGCAGATTATGTCCTATACGATGTTGTTCCTATGACAACATGTTATGCTCATAAAATAAATCCGAGGTGTTCATACTATTTTAGGAGCACATTACTTAGACCTTTGCAACAACTGCTCAAAAGTAACATGCTCCTAAAATAGCGTGAACACATCAGATTTATTTTATGAGCATAACATGATGTCATAGGAGTGACGTATATGACATCTAAATGAGTACATGGCACATTTTCGTTTTACAGAAACAACATTACATGGAGCTTATTGGCACAAACTGTGCCATTGTATACATAGCACTTGCACAGTGGTTCCATTAACCTGGGATGGGGATATGTTACACACTGGAAATAACAACATTTCATCAGCTTACTCAATAATATGCAAGCAGCTGTAATGAGGTCAGTAGTGGCAGACTGCCATAAAAACTAGTAGAGGAACACCAGTCCGTCATTCTGCCACCTTATAAGGATGTCTTTAGAGTTCCTTTTAAAATACCATTGACACACTGCAAAAGACTTCCCACTGTTAAATTCAGCACCTTGTCTCTGAACCACATATAGTACTCAGTATTCAACAAAAGACAGACCATGACAACAATGTTGAAAAGTTCCAAGAAGCTGTCAGCAGAGGCACAGTACAATCATACCTTAATGCATTCATCAGCTTCATTATGTTTACATTGCCATAAATATCATTATCACATTTTCCAATCAAGTATTGATACTTCTGCAACAACACCTTTGGGGGCACCAAACATACAACTTGCTCCCAGCCAATTCTCTCAGCCCACCAGCCAGGCCTTGCCCACCACACTTTCAGCTTACCCCACTCCAGTCAGCAACGACTTCACTTGGGGCCAACCACCATGCTTGGGAACCTTCGGCATTTTCCAGCCCTAAGAGAGGTCATTGCCCCAAGATGCAACTATTGATAAGTGCCAACAAGGCACATCTTTCCCCCATCCCCCTTTGAGTTTGGCCATTGCCCTTACTTGCCAGTTCCAAGGTCCCTTAAGTTCCCCATAACAGTTTTAAGAAATCCAATGACCTCCAAGGGCCCCTTGAAATGCAGCAGCAACTTTTTACTGATCCTCTCCATTGACTTACTGCATCCTTGATAGTCCTTAATGAACATACCCAGTCCTCAATTCAGTACATTTTGCCTGCCTTGCTTGATTATAGTGTTTATGTTCTCTGTTGTAGGCTCAAAAAATATTCCTTTCCACCAACCACCACTTTGGAATCACTTGATGAGAATTGATGTTCTCTGGTAACAAGTCCTCAATGAACCAAAAATTGCAAAGAGTGGTGGCTAACCTTTAACCAACTGAGATTGGTTGTAGCAATTTTGCCATTCTCATGCTGAGTAGTACTGAAGGCCATCATGAGCCAATGCAATGAATGGTACCATCCTCCTTGATTGCTGCTATATTAAGAGTTAGGATAATAGGTTATTGTTGTAAGGTGATGGATTCCCATATCAAGGCAAAATGGTGTAAACTTGATAGACGTAAAGGTGGTAGCATTATCCATCATGAAACATTGGGGTGTGCCAAATGTTTCAAAAATGCATTGTAAATTCTAAATAAATATCTGTTTGCTAGCAGCTTGGACTGGTAACAACCAATCAAATTGCAATAAACTCATCCACATATGCGAGAATGAATTTATTACCACTGAGCAAGGCAAGAGACCCACAAAGTCAATATAAATTTGTGATTCCTCAGTTTCTCCCAGTGTATTTGTTGACTGAAAATTCCACAGATGTGCTGCCAGTTCATAGTCTCCAACAGCCACAATATTTCAGTGATCAACCATGTTGCCATCGTCAGGTGCGCTGATGAACTGAGACCCTACGGGCATGGGACCAACAAATATCCTCTGATATTCCATGCTCCCACGAGTCGCTTTGCCCGTGGTCAGCAATCATGGTCACACGTCAGCAGTCATGGAGACACTAGCATCAGTGTCTGTGATGATGTTGATGTAAGCTCTCTGTCTGCCCTAATCACCAGGTCATTTTGTTTGCTGAGAAACTTCTTAATTTAAGTCAGTGCTGGTCCCTAATCCTTGCTAACATTATAGCCACAATCTCAGTTGATGAGATCATACATGGTATGAATTTCTAGGGCCTCTATAATGACGATGTTCCAATATTGGGAAGTTTGTGCCAAGAACTCGGTACGTTCATACTCCATCGCGTGATTCTCGGACAAACAGTGCTCGGCGACCTTTGATTTTTTGGGATCACCAGTTGAGGGTGCCTCTGGTGTTCTCTACAACAACATTTGATGGTGTGCATTGTCTGTGCTATATATGTCTTCTCACATTAACATGGAATCTGGTATATGCCGGCCTTCCACAAGCCGAGATTATCTTTGACGCTTCCCAATAATGCTCATGTTTTATTGGGTGGGTGAAAGACTGTTTCTACTTAGGGCTTCTTCAATATGCATCCAATTTTTCCTGATAAGGTGCCAGTGTACCATATAAAGGTAGAGGCTGCCTCTTCCTCCATGGCTTCTTCCATCTCCACAGATTGTTCTGGTGTGGTGGGGTTGAGAGCACACCTAATCTGTGATTCTGGGTACCCATTTTTTTTCGGAATGCAGTTCTGAGGTGTTCCAGCTCCTTGAGCAGACTCTGCATCTGAAACAGTGTGCACCCTGTGTACTAGTGTTTTTAGTACTCCATTCTTCTGTGAAGGGTGGTGGCAGCTCTCTGCATGCAAAAATAGGTCAGTGTATGTTTTCTTCCGATACACACTGTGGCCCAGTGTGCCATCAGCTCTTCTCTTGACCATGACATCCAGGAACGGTAATCTTCCTTCTGCTTCAGTCTCCACATTGAATTTGATGTTGGGATGTACGAATTTTAAATGTGTAAGGTAAGACTAGTATCGTCGAGTCAAGTGAATATAAATGATGTATTCCTTCGAAGAGCAAGTCGATATGTTTCTCATTTATGGAGAATGCCAACAAAATTCAGTGAGGAGTAGAGACTTATATGCCAAAAGATATCCTAAATGTACTCACCCCGTACGTCGTACATTTAAATATGTGTATGATAAATTGAGAACAACTGGATCTTTAATGCATCCAAAACATATCCAGCAAAGAAAAGTTACTAATGAGGAAATCGATATTGGTACTCTTGCCACTGTGGTTCGAGATCCTTGTGTTAGTTTGTGTCAGATCACAAGGGAGTCTTGCATGAGCCAGAGTAGTGTTGTTCTTGTTCTGCATTGCTGTAAATATCATCCTTACCATATCAGTCTCCACCAAGAATTAATTGGTACGGATTGTATGCACTGCATTGAATTCTGCCGATGAGCTCAACTTCAGATTCAGTGGGATGACACACTTATTAATTTGATTTTATTTACTGACAAGGCTATATTCATGAACCATGGAAATGTTAATTTACATAACATGCATTATTGGGCAACTGAAAATCCATGTTGGCTGTGGCAAGTTGCACACCAAAAACCATGGTCGGGGAATGTATGGTGGGGGATTCTGGAGGACAGAATTTAGGCCCCTATATCATCGAAGGAAATCTTAATGAGCCGGCCACTGTGGCCGAGCGGTTCTAGGCGCTTCAGTCTGGAAGTGCGCTGCCGCTGTTGTTGCAGGTTCGAATCCTGCCTCGGGCATGGATATGTGTGATGTCCTTAGGTTAGTTAGGTCTAAGTAGTTCTAAGTCTAGGGGGCTGATGACCTCAGATGTTAAGTCCCATAGTGCTTAGAGCCTTTTTTTATTTGTTTAAAAAAATCTTAATGGTAGAAAGTACACCACTTTCCTGCAAGAAACATTAGGTCTTTTATTGAAAGAAATACCTTTAGGAACAAGGAACAGAATGTGGTATCAA
This sequence comes from Schistocerca serialis cubense, assembly GCF_023864345.2. Taxonomy (NCBI): domain Eukaryota; kingdom Metazoa; phylum Arthropoda; class Insecta; order Orthoptera; family Acrididae; genus Schistocerca; species Schistocerca serialis. The sequence goes on along the minus strand of NC_064640.1, from coordinate 314,146,236 downwards.
CATGATGGGTGTCTTGCACATTTTTTGCTGATGGCTTGAAAAGAGTTGCAGAGACAATTCCCAAATTGTTGGATTGGACATGGAGGAGATGTGTCATGGCCAGCTCATTTGCCAGACTGGATTCCTCTGGATTTTTTTCTTGTGGGGATTCATAAAAGACATTGTTTATAAAGATTTTCCAACTACACCTGAAGATATGCGAGAGAGAATTGTCAGAGCATGTGCTTTGATAAGTGCTGATGTGATAAGGAATACCCCCCAATCCATGATAAGAAGATTGCAGCACTGCATTAATACTAATGGTCATCACTTCGAACACCTTCTCTAAATGGAGGTTCATGCTACCTTTGTGACCTTTGTTGACCTTCAAAGATCTTACTGCTACACATAATTGGATTTCTCTTGATAGCTGCTATCAGAAAATAAGTATCAAACTATAGCATCCCATTTAAAAAACCAAAGTTGGCCTTCATATCTTTGCAACAAAAAATCAACGTCATATTATGGCCCCTGTTGTCCCATGCAACTTTTGTCCCACAAACTTTTCAGCTCCCATCATACATTCAGAGTTATTCTTGGTGGCAATAGTTAGTGACTCAACCTGTATACGGGAGTTGCCTGCGCTTTTTGTCAGTCACTTAGGACTTTGCACAAGGCAAGAGATTTGTGACAAAAGCAAGTTAAGTAAGGGTCCAATGCTGTAGGGTACTCCTTGTAAAACCAAACTGTGATTCTGTCCAGACCTGGCAACTTATTTGTTTTCAACTCTTTCAGTTGTTTCTCTATGCTAGAGGTGTATATTATTTATGTGATTCTTCAATTTCTCCAGGTGTATTTTATAATGAAATAAATCTCGGGTGAACAGCCTGGTATGAGTGTGCATAGGACACATTACTAAGTTATCCATACAGGAGTCTGTTCTATGGTCAAATGTCTATATGTTTGTATGATTCTCTTATGTGAGCAATTTCTTAAATGTGAAATTTAAAACTTCAGCTTTCATTTTGCTGTCTTCAACTGCCACACCAGACTGGTCAGTGAGTGTGTGGATGGATGACTTAGACCTCTTAGTGATTTTACATAGGACCAGAATTTTCATGGGCTCTCAGTAAGATCCTTTACTAGAGTATGACAGCAGTAGTTGTTGTATAGGTAGATCTTTTCACAGCTGTACAAATCTCTACTAACCATTACCTATCATCATTTGTGCATACCCTTTGGAACAGAGTGTTTAACAGTCTTTGCCTCCTCAGTATTTTCCAGATTTTGTTGTTAAACCATGGTGGTTTTTATTCCATCCTTAATCCACTTATTAGGCACACACTTCTTCAGAGTAAGATTTACAATCTGCTTAAACTTCATCCATAATTCCTCTGTGTCCATGATATTGGAAGCATATGATATCATTCCATTGTCTAAGTGTGATGCTAATAACTGCTTATCTGTTCTTTCCAGCAGAAACACTGTCCTAACCTTCTTGACTTTCATAACCATAGTTGCTATAAAGATATCATGCCAATCACCATCTCTGTACTGATGCTGTCAATAAGGTCCATCCTGTTTGTAGCTACGAGACCTAAGATATTTCCATTGTGTGTGGACTGTCAAACTAGCTGCTCAAGACTGTTATAAGAAAACGTGTTCAAAAGTACTTCCCAAGACTGCCCATCTGTATCTGTCACAACGAATCCACAGACATCACAGTCTGTATTTGGTAGCTTAAAGTCACCTCCAGCTAGTACTGCATGGTGTGGGTAGCTCACACCTCTTTGAATGACTCTAGAACTGTCATAGCAGAACTAGGGGCTGGTAAAAATATCCATCTATTAACTTGGTTTCACCTAGACCTCTTATATGCAACCAACTTCACTGTTACACTGAACTTTGACCTTAATAGAGACAATATGTTACTTTTCCAATGACACTGATGTATGAAAGGCAAGGTCACATTGTGAAGGTGTGTTAAGATCTCTAATGCTTTGCAGGTTTCTGTGGCCTTCAGGGTACCTTCTAACACACTGTCTTCCATACATAGCCCAATTGTTTCAGGCTTCACTGTTGCATAATCATCTTCATTGTTATGGAGCTTGGATATTTAAAAAAAAAAAAAAAAAATTCAAATGAGTGTGAAATCTTATGGGACTTAACTGCTAAGGTCATCAGTCCCTAAGCTTACACACTACTTAACCTAAATTATCCTATGGACAAACACACACACCCATGCCCAAGGGAGGACTAGAACCTCTGCTGGGACCAGCCACACAGTGCATGACTGCAGTGCCTTAGACTGCTTGGATAATCCCGCGCGGCAACTTGGATACTCAGCTGCAGATTATATGTATCAGGCAAGCATTTTGTAAATCCATAGTCAGAGCAGCTTTTGTGAGGCAATCTGTCCCCAAGTTCGTTGACCAATGGCAGTTAACACACATGTCCACTTGCACTGATCGGTGAGGCCAATGTCAAACCAAAGTCTTGTGACTATATTTGCATATGATGGAATCACTGACTGCCTTTAAATGGACCATACTGGCTTGATTACATCCAGGGTGTCCATATGATAGTTTGTAGGGGAGGGGGTGGGGAGCAGACCCAGGGGTATGGAGTATTTTTAATATTTTGGAATATGAATGCCAACTTGTAAGTAGTCATAAAAAAGTTCCAGTGTCAACCCTGTTAAAAAACAGCGTAATAATGACTTTTAAATCAGTTTCTTGAAAGAAAAATACATGCCTACACTGTACTTTTTCCCTTTCCCTGAGAGCTAGGGTGAGGAGGTGCTAGTCCCCTTTTATTGATGCCCTTGGAGTACATGGCTGCCAGCATGCTGTCATCTGATCCTGTGTTGATTAAAAACACTAAGCCTGAAGAACAGTCAGTGACAAACATCCTTCGTGATGTAGTAGAGTATAGTCACAGTGGAGGCGACAGAGTGAGTCTTGTATTGCAACTGGAAGCACAATGAGTAGATGCTGTATATGGCATACATATTTATGTCAGCCGTAAGTGGAAGGTATCCAAGCAAATCATGGCAAACAACCTATCCACAAGAACCCAATTTCTTCTTCGGGTCATTAGTATGATAGTATTCACTTTTATTCCACACAGCCAAAAAATCATGTTACAAACGAGATTAGCAAGATAACAAGAATAGAAAGATCAAAGATAGTTCAATGAAACTTGGATCATACGTAGAAAGAACTAATGCAGTATAGTACAGAAGGTGAGTAAAATAAATATGCAATGAGGTGAACAGGAATGATAATTTTATTCAAAGACAATAATTACACTGAAGTTACTGCAATTCATGATGGTTCCCTGAAGATTACAAAAGATGGGACATGCTTCTTGGTAAAGTACATGATTCTCATGGATGGCAATGCATGCTGTGCAATGTACTCTCCCACTGGCCACAAGGTTGATAAGTAGTTCTGATAGCAGAGTGTTCCATTCCTCCACCATTGCAATTGAAAACTACTGGACAGTCACTAATGCATGTGAACATGCTGTAATATGTCTCCACAATACATCCCACATGTGCTATATGGGATTTAATCTGGGAGTATGGTCAGGCTAGTCCATTTGCCAAATATCCCCTCACTCTGAGAGCTCCTCCTCCTGTGCTGCTTGATGTGATTGCATGTTGTCATCCATAAAAATGAAATCAGGGCCATATACATCCGTGAAAAGATGTGCATGGGGAAGGAGAACAATGTCACTGTAACACTGACTGTGATGTGTGCTGTGTTCAAAGGTTTGGAGGTCAGTATGTTCATGCAACATTATGTCTCCCCACACCATAACACTTGCACTACCAAAACAGCTAGGCTTGATAGTGCTGGACACACACTGATATGGTAAGATGTGGGAACACATAATGCATGCAGGAACATTGTTGAACATGATAATTTTGGTGGTCCAAGTTTTACTGTGTGGAGAAGCATAATGTTTCTTGGGGGTACTGACATCCAAATCGCTGGGCAACATGACTGTACTCCTTGCTCATATGTGTTTTTTCAGTGGCACATATGATCACAACTACTTTTTTATGGATGACAATGCATGACAGCACTGAGCAGTGCAAGTAGAGGAGCTCTTGGCATATGTGGGATGCATAGGGGAAACATACTACAGCACGTCCACACACACTAATGATCATCCAGCAGGTGTTGATCATTCTGATGGATGAAAGGAATGCCCTACCACAAGAACTCCTCACCAACCTTGAGCCAGTTTGGAAGAATGTTATAGAGCATGCATTGTTATCTGCGTTGATCACACACACGATTAAGAGGCATGTCCCACCATTTGAAATGCCAGAGGAGCATCATAAATTGTATTGACTTCAGCATGATTGTTGTCTTTGAATAAAAGTATCATTTCTGTTTGTCTCAGTGCATATTTCTTTCAGTTACCTTCTGTACAATACTTTAGATGTTCTTACTATGTATGGCCAAACTTTCATCAAGCTTTGTTACTTGGCAGTGACACATCATACGAAATATTATGTAGCCATACCATCTGCAGTATGTACAATCTTTGACTGTTACACATTATTCTACATGAATAACATTATATAGGTGCTTCTTATAACAATGTGAGATGATATCTAGCTTTGCAGCTAGCTACTGTGTTACTCATGTACATGTGACATTAACAAGGATCAGGATGTAAGATGTACATTTCCAGTGGATAGGGGTGGACATAAAGAGATTCTCCATTAATATTTGAAAAATATAATTAAATCTTACATTTTTCCAGGTACAATCAGGTACAATTACTGAACAGAACTTCACACATTAAACAGGAGCCATGTTTCTAGTATCCTGAGTGCTGGTTTAACCCCACATTTCAATCTATCTACTCACCTGCATCCTAATACAAGGGGCATCCATTCCTACAGCCAAGGAAAGGGGGGGCGGGGATCACATCCTTGAAAATTTGTCATGGATACTTACAACTCACCATTCAACTTCCAATATATTAAAAATACACCATACCCCAAGGTCTAGGGCACCTCCCCTTCCCCCCCCCCCCCTCCTCAATTAACAAACATATGGGTGCCTTTGCCTAAAACACATTATAGCCTTCACTGGATTGACAGATTACTTAACAGCATATTCCTTTGACTTAAGACTTTTTCACTTTTATTTGTGTGAAAAACCAAGTATACATGTGTGCCTACTGAGAGCCTGTCAACTGAGACACAAATAACTAAGCATTTTTCAGCATGCACAACTTGCAATATCATGATGATCAAAGGCCTTTAGGCTACTCATGCCCTCTGATATGCAACAATAGTATAACAGTTCACCAGTATTAGTGGCATTAACTCAGAATTATGCATTTTTGTTCCCATTTTTCATTACCTTATTATTCTTCTCTCTTATGAGGAGGTCATACTGAAAATTTTCTTTTGGATTCTGCATTACTATTACTACTATTACAAGGTTAGTAGTTCTCAAACATAATACAATCCTGTAGATTTTAACCTAAATATAGCACTAGATCACTGTACTCCATTGAAAATTTTGTCTAAATTTATATACAATCCTTTAGAAAGTACGAAGAACTGTTTATGAAAAGTAACAGTAAGTAACAGTATTACATCATCTATAATTTATCTTCCTCATGTGAGTACACAAATGCACATGAATATGTTCATCCAACCCTCCTCCCATTCACATCAACACACACACACACACACACACACACACACACAGAGAGAGAGAGAGAGAGAGAGAGAGAGAGAGAGAGAGAGAGAGAGAGAGTTTTACAAGATAGTTTTTACTGCTATTGTCAAATTGAATTTTTTGCAATATGATCAAGTAGATATGGTTTCTCTCATTTGTGTCAGCATCATATTTAATAAAATAGTTGTATGTTATTTAAAAATTGCTTTTATTGCAGCACAGGTGACCAGAATATCTCTTCAGAGTTACAGTTGACAACAGCAGCAACAGAAAAAATTACCATGCACTCAAGGTTAAGAATGGTGGATTTTCTTGGTAAGATTCAGTGATATTATTCTGATAACAACTTTGAAAATGTTAGCCAAAGAATATTAGAATATGAGTAATTATGATTATAGTTGAAATTCATCTAATACTTAGTTGTTTCTTGACTTGCAGTTGCAGTGGCATGCCTTAGTAGACTTTTTACTGAACTCACTTTGTATGATGTTGTTGTCATCCTCTTCAGTGGAGCAAGATCCATTACACGTCATCTAAAGAACAGTTTTACTAAAAGACCATCCATACGTATTTCTTAAAGGGAAAAGACCCATGACACAGTGTGTTGCAGTGAAGAAACATTAATCATCAGATACCCTAAAATTTCAGAAATTAGCAATTGAGAGTGTTCACAGCTACATAAATATGCTACAGTTCTAATAATAATAATAATAATAATAATAATAAAAAGAAACATGAAATTGTTTGTGTTATCCTTTCATATTCCTGTCAAAAGTTCTCAGGGGAAGGGGAATCACAGCCAGTGATCTTATTCTGGTTTGCACAGACACTGCTACCTAAATAGAATTATTAATGTAAGAAATTAGATAAATAAAAATTTCATGACATGCATGACAAACCTCAAACTGGCATTTGATCAGGTGAAGGATACATATACATGCAGCTATCTGGTAGGTAAGTGGTTACAATTTCCTTAAGCAATAGTAGGGTGAACTGTTACATTACAAGAAAATATGCCAACACCCACATAAATTATGATGTGGTAAACTCCAGAAATAGTGAGATTGAATAGAGAATGATGTGACAAACTCCAGGAAGAGGGAGACTGAATAGAGAATTTTCAGATTAATTGATTCAGTCATCCTTAAAATTCATCTATACAGGGTGATGCAAAATTTGCGCACTCGGGCTTTGCAGTGTGACTCCTCACGTGCAAGCAACAAAAAAAATGTCTGTCACAAGATTTCATTCGGCGAGTACATCTGGCAGTAAAAGGATGTTAAGGAGTGGCAGTCTGGCAACACTGTAACCACATGTATGGTAACTATCTTTGTAAGCACATACTAGTCATGGTGTACAGTTGGTGCAGTGGACAGAGTTTTGGGTTAGCATGCAAGAGGTTAAGGGTTAAATCCTGGGTTGAGGCACATTTCTTTTATTTAATAATTTCATTCTGACATTTCATGCTGTAATGTACACCATTTCTTAGGTCACATGAATCCTAAATTTACAATATTTTGTAATGTTTAACATAACAAATATGTGTTAGAAAAATAAGAAATAGACAGTTGAAACAAATGACCTGTCACGGGACAGAATAACTACAAAAACAATATCAATTTCGAGATGCTGAAGATGATAGTGCAGTACAATAACACAACATTTACTTGTCATTTATACTACACATAATATGAACACTCAGATGATGCAGATTAGCAACCAGTGACAATATTAATGCCCATATTAATGATCGCACGAACTTCACAACAGAATATATTGTCCTAAGAACAACAGATGCTCAAAGCAACCCCCCTGAAAGTCCAAAAATTGCACAACCTGTCAGACCATACAGCTCTGGACCCTTTGCAGCAAAGCTGCATCCACAGTAACAAGAGCAGCACAAACACACACTATCAATTCTTCCACATTTGTCAGCAGAGTAGAGTACACGTGCTCCTTTAGGTGTCCCCACAGGAAGAAATCCAGGGGATTTAGGTCAGGTGGACATATTGGCCATACAACTGGACCTCCATATCTGAGCCATTTCCCTGGAAATGTTCTGTCCAAATACTCTCACACATTAATTTCAGAGTGTGGAGGTGCACCATCATGTTGGAACCTTATCCCCTGCCAAGCATGTAGTGGAACATCTTCCAGCACATCAGGTAGATAGTTTGAGAGGAATGCATGATACATTTATGTAGTCAACTGGTCAGACAACACGTAGGGGTCCAAACATGTGTCGCCCAAAATTCCGGCCCAAATGTTGATACCAAAGTGAACTTGATATCCACAGTCGCGGGTGACATGCGGATTAACCTCACACCAATGATGGGCATTGTGCATATTGAAGACCCTCTCACTAGTGAACGCTGCTTCATCCAACCATATTACAGTATCCATGAGGTCATTGTTGGCTTCCTGCTTCACAGAATTCACAAAATTGCATCCACTGATGGCGACCTGCAGGATGCAGGGGTTGTGTGAGAGCATAATGATAGGGGTGCAGCCAATGCTCGTGCAACACGTTAACAACTGCGCATTGCAAGACACACAGCTGCATTGCTACACTACGTGTACTTCGCTGAGGTTTTTGGTGTATGGCCTCCAGAATAGCTTCCTCGCTAGCTGGAGTATGGTGAGTCCATGAATGACCTCTGTCATGCGATGGTTGAAGGAGAGAACCTGACTCCCGAAGGCGCAGCTCCATATGACAAAACACATTTTTATCTGGATGGCATCAGTGAGGATATCTAGCAGCATATTCATGAAAGGCAACACCAGCCCAGTTATCAGATGCACCAAGGACTAGAAGCATAACCACATATTCATTGTTTGTGTATGGCATACATCTGCCACACTGGTTTAGAGGTTTAGAATGAGAAAATTCAATATGTGTACACATGTACACCGTAGTCTGTCATAAGTGCATTACTCCGCTTGCAACTAGTCCCTGTCTGGTGGATACTGCATATAGAATAAACATGCCATCAGTCCTGGGTGCTGTTCCACCTAACGCACATTACCCCTCTAACAGATATTGTTCTGCATGATTTATCCCGACAGCAGTAATTGTGAAATGTTTGGTTTCAAATTATGCTGTTTCCCTAATGGTAATGGATGTGATTTTTCCACAGCCCCTTCAATATAATAATAATAATAATAATAATAATAATAATAATAATGCATTGAGATACATACTAAACAACATGTGATTACTAGTCTCAATGTTGAAAGGCATAATTAGTGGGACCATGGTGATAACACGTACGAATAGTAACCGAGTTTGGACATTATTCGCAAAGCACGTTGCTCATCCTCCTGGTAACATAAGCTTCTAACGAAATGTAATGGACCTGAACGAGACAAGAATAGTAGTTGCTACTAATCTATGGGACCATAGGAGGAGTGTACAAGGAAAACAGGTTTAGCATCTAGTAGATGAAGTGGTGAAAATAAATTCACTCCCATGATGTGGAAAGCACTTCTTTCAAAGCTGACCAATCTTCCATTTCTACAATTGTAGTATGCAAGTGCAAATGTTTTCTAGAGGACACACTGCAATCACTGTTGATGATTAAGATGCCAGATACCATACCACCTGGACTGCATTTACCAAATAAAAAAAAAATCCTCAACACAGGAGTGAACCCTCAACCTCCTGCATGATAACCCAAAACTCTATCCACTGCACCAACTGTACAGCACAACTAATATCTGCTGACAGAGGTAGTTAACATACATGTGGTTACAGTGTTGCCTAGTGTGTGCTTCAGTTTTATACGGTCTGTCCACATTCATTCCTTTTAATGTGTGTCAGGGCGCTGATGACCTCGACGTTGAGCGCCCATAAGCCCCAACACACACACACACACACACACACACACACACACACACAGTGTTGCCAGATTGTCACTCTTTAATGTCCTTTTTCTGCTGGATGTACTCGCCAGATGAAATTTTGTGTGAAGTCAAGTTGCAAAGCCCGAGTATACAAATTTCACATCATCCAGTATATCTTTAAAAAATGTATGTCATGTGCTTCACATTTGCTGCCCAGACAATAAAAGATGAATTCTGTTTCTTGGGCACTAGCCAGGATGGAACTATGTAGGGCAATGGTAAACAGTATATTGGAAACTATCTAGTACAATAGCAGTTCTTATGTTCATGTCATCTGGAAACTTCTAGTCATGTGCATGTTTATTACAGCCTGCACTCCTGCAGACATGGTTTCAGACATTTAAAAAGCTTTGTTGCAAAATATTGTAGCCCTTCCCCACAGGGGCTTCAACATTAGTAAACAATAGTACTAACCTACATGGTATAGTAGAAAGTTGCTGCCCCCCCCCCCCCCCCCCCAAAAAAAAGTTAAATTGTCAAGTTATAATTAGAGCTTGAAAAAATCGGTTTATGATTCATCTAAATAAGATTGTGAACAGACCTTTTCATAACTGCTTTATTCCTTGTTGTATGCTCTCCCCCTCCCTCTCCCCGTCATACACGAAGAAGTATGGAAAATTCTTCATTTCAAAACTTTTTATGGTTGCTTTATTCCTTGTTGTATGCTCTCTCCCTTGCTCTCCCCGACATACACCAAGAGGTATGGAAAATTCTTCATTTTTGTTTATTTACAAAGCGCACACCATCAAACTGTTCTTGAGTGGCTGCGACCTAGGAGATATTTATAGTACCATAATAGCCCTCCAATGTGATATATTCATTTTGTTTAAGAGTTGCTGTTCAATACTCACTACTTTATTGACACTCACCCATGATCATCTCGTAGACATCTTTTTAAAGAAGTAGGAATTTTGATTATTGCTTCACAGCATATTTATTCCCTCATCAAGTTTGTTGTAAATAATCCACTTCAAAAGGAACAATGAGGTACACAAGCACAATACCAGTCAGTTAGGAGCAGTATGATAGTGCCATACAGTATGGATATTCCTCAGTGGAAATCAGTTAAAATAATTAATGTCTTCAATACAAATGTTTTTAAGACTAGTTTACAGGGGATGACCTGGGATGAAATGTATAATGAACCAAATGCCAATCAGGCAAGGCACTCCCCAATGTTTATGCCTGCCACTCATCTGCTCAATCAGATGGCACAGACTCTACAACAAAAGACATGTGGGCATTTGCCAAACCATTTGCATATAGCAAGCACCTTAGCAGAGCATGTTTTCTCTCCCCCACTACTGTTTTGCCATAGGCAGGTTTCTCCAGTTAGAAAGTCTTTCTGAAAGCCTTTACCCCATGACCAACACTTCCCATGTGGATGCCAAGCAAGTGACACCACAGATACTGTTACTGAGTGATTTGTGCAGTATGTAATCACTTGACATAATTTAATGGTTTGCTGCATAGTATTTCCAGATGGGTGTATGAGCATTCAGAAGACCACATACCAGTAAATCGGCTTTGTGTGACTCCACAGCATGAACGCTGCAGGCCACTCACATTACCATGGAGAACCAGTAGGTTTATCTCTTTTAATTAACCATGCACCTGTGGAAATATTACCCAGACAGTTATTTTAGGTGTGACATTAGATGTTGCTTTCCAATTACCACCAAAATTAACACTAGCCAGGACAGCAGACTGGCATTCTCTGAAGATTGAATTTCTGGGACACTCTATATCCTCCACATGCTCCCAATCACTTGCTGAGACAATTCGACAATAACCAATTTCCTGTGTCCCATGACCTTCAAGGAACTCTTCCAGTTCCTCAGAGTGACGAATATTTTCAGGCACCATCTAAAAGATGCTGCAAGCATACAGGAGCCCCTCACTACCACACTACAAGATGACTGCAAAAGAAGAAACAAGCCCATGCTCTGGACTGTCCTAATGATGGACAGTTTCCTGTCAGATACCACCCTTCTGGCCCTTCCCCACCCTACCATTCTACTCACTATCAGCACTAATGACAGCCAGTCTGCTTTAGGTGCCGTCCTCCAGCAATATGTTAGAGACAGCTGGTAGCCACTGGCCTTTCCTCGGCAGAGCAACCTGACCCACTGCAAAAATTGTCCATGTTCAACTGCTAGCTCCCCATCATTTATAAGGCAGTAAAATACTTCTAGGCCTTAGTAGGAAGATGCTCCTTCATCATCTTGACCAACCTCTTACAAGGTTTTGTGAAAAGGAAGGCACCTAGATGTACCCCATAAAGTTCCACCAGCAAAAGTACATGGTGCTATTCATGACAGACAGCTATTACATACTTGGCATCGATAATAGCTACCTCAGCTGCTCTTGTGCCCTTACCTCCCATCTAGACTAATGGCTCTGGCCTCTGACCAATCCTCTGACCCTTACTTACATAAGCTGCAGAATGATCTGAACATGGGTCTTCTTCACCACACAAAGTTGCCAGCACTGACCTTCATGGCTGGTGCAATGTCCTTACAGACCTTGACCACCTAGATGGCTTGGCAGACCGTATCCATCCCAACCTTCCCCCTGACTTCTCCAAACCATCCTTTGATCATCTCCATGATCTGACACATCCTGGGGTCTGTGGCCCTCATGCGGGAGCTCTTTTTTTGGCCAGTGATTCAGCAGGATCGTAGCAACTGGGTCCATGCCAGCATCCTATGCCAGCACACCAAGGTAGGCCATCATGTGCACATTCTGATTGCTGTTTTCCCTCTAGTGGAACATTAGTTCTCACAAATGCACATTGACATTGTGGGCCCTATTCTGTCATCAAAAGGCTACCGATACACAAGCACTGTTGGCAAGGCTTTAATCAGCACATGGGTTTCATATTTTGGTTGCCTCCTTCATGTAACTTTGCACAGTGGTTGACAATTTACATCCTGCCTTTCCAAAACACTCCCTGAGACTTCCAGTATCTTAGTTCACTTCACCACAAGCTATCTTTCTGCCACCAACAGCATGGTGGAGCAATTTCACAAGACTTCAAAAGTCACCCTCTCCTGCCCAACTGTCATGTGGTCTGCTGCACTCCAACTCGTTCTCCTAGGTTTGCTTGCGGCCCGTAAGGCCAACCTGGGGGCATCTGCCACTGAAGTAGTCTAGGCACAGCCACTCATCATGCCAAATGATTTCATTGAGCCACAGCCCCTGCCTTCATGCAACAACTGCATGCCCTGCTTATGCCCGACAACTCCACAGCATCCTGGTGAGCACAAATCATTCATTCACCCACCGAGACAAACAGAAATTTTGATTGTAATGCCCTGCATAGATACCTGCCAACCACCGCTCCTCCTGCAGTACTCAAGTCCTCACATGGTTCTCAAGCACAGGGAAAAAACCTCTCTGTGATCCTATGGTTCCGTGACCACACTCACCTTAGGATGGCTCAACCCACCATACCCTCTCAGCATCCCCAACCACTGCACACGTCCTGTGACTGAGGTCAAGCTGTCACTAAATGATGATAATGACACCTCAGCTAATGCTAACTGTCCTGCTGACACCACCACCGCCACTGGCATCACCGACCCAGCGACCAGCACCTGGGACCTAGGTGCCAAGGCCACCCTACTGTTCTCTCCACTGCCACTTGTCCTATAGGAGTCACTGCAGTGTCCACCACCTCACCCCCACCATCAGATTCAGACACAATCGTCCTGCTTGCACCTTCAATACCAGTGGACCAACCAACTTCTTCACAGTGTCAGTTATACCTGTAAGCACCCTAAATTCAACGCCAGCACACAAGTCTGTGGTCGTATGGGCTCAGATCCTCTAGCAAGGTGCAATGTCAGCAGCTACCAATGGTGCCGGTGCATGCCAATGCATGCTACACCACATGCACTGGTCTCACAGTGCACTGGCACACATGCATGACCAGCCTAGGCACTAGCACAACACTCCATTCCCCACAAGACCCCACCACTGTGTCACCAGCGACCCTCCCACACCTACCGGCCACAGGACATTGCCAATCCCAACCCTACCTGGCACTGCAGTGGGATACCACCACTGTGCTGAGCTCACTGCATGTGTCCAAGGCCATAGCATACGACATCATCACCTCCACTGTTGCACTATCGGGCCACAGATCTTCACTATTGGTATTGGTTCCACTGATGCAGTGTTGCCATACAGTCCACTGATTGACACTAGGAGCAACCCTTCAATCTACAATACAATTCACCCTTTCCCTCTCACAAGGGGAGAACTGTATGGTGACATGCTCCCCAACATTCATCCCTGCCACTTGTCTGCTCAAGCAGACAACACAAATGTTACAGCAGAATTTATGTGGGCAGAAACTAATCTGTCTGTACATAGTGAGCACCCTAGCATGGTGTGGATGTTCTCCCTGACCACCTTTTTGTGCCTAGAAGCCTTTACTCCATGACCGAAACTTCCTACACAGACATAGAGCAAGTGACATCTCAGATATGGTTGCTGAGTGATTTGTGCAGTGTGTAGATGTGTGGTAACAGAACTTAATGGCTTCCAGCACAGTGCTCCTCGATAGGTATACAAGCATTCAGAAGGCCTAATACAGATTATTCAGCTTTTTCTATACAGCACAATCATTCCAGGCTACTCACATAATCATGGAGAACCATTGGGCCTACCTCTTTTAAATTCCCAGGCACCTGTGGCCCCCTTACCCAGACATTTACTCCAAGTGTGACATTAGACATCACTTCTTGATTACCACAAACAGTTATACTACTCAGGACTGAAGACCAGTATCCTCCAGAGCCTGCTAAATGGTGCAATGCTTATTCACACAAACATGCTCGTGAGTTCTCAGATAATTCTCCACAAGTCATGCGAAATGTATGTTGGCAGCAGTAGACTTGATGTGCAGTCAGCCTCAAGAGCTTGTTCTCAAAATTACCACAATAGTATCTAATGAAGATAGCATCATCTTCCTCCAGAGATTCCAATTTGAGCTCACAAAGACTCTCCTTAACATTTGCATGCTAATCAAAGCTAGTGGGAACAAATGTAGTGGCACACCTCTAAATTGCTACAATGTATTCCTTTTATCTGACCTGGTTGGTCATTCAAGCAGTACTCAAGAATGGGCTGCACCAGTTTCTATATACCAGTTCCTTAATAGATGAGCTACACTTTCCCAAAATTCTCCCAATAAAACAAAGTTGAGGATTTGCCTTCCTTACTACCAATCTGATGTGCTTACGCCATTTCATATTACTTTGCGATATTACACATAGATATTTAATCAATTTGTCCATATCAAGCAGCTCACAACTAACAATGTATTTGAATGTTACAGGATTGTTTTTCCTACTCATCTGTAACATCTTACACTTTTCTACATTTAAAGCAAACTGCCAATCATCACATCAACTAGAAATTTTTTCTAAGTAACCTTGTAGCAACAATGACACCTTCCTGTACACTTCAGCATCGTCAGCAAACAATCGTAAATTGCTGCTCACCCTGTCTGTCATATCATTTATATATAGAGAATAAGAGCAGTCCTATCACACTTCTCTGAAGCACTCCTGATGATACCCTTGTCTCTGTGAACACTCATCATCAAGTACAATGTATTGGGTTCAATTACTTAAAAATTCTTTGAGCCACTCACATATTTTGGAATCAAATCTGTATGCTCAGTCTGCAGTGGGGCACCATAACAAAAGCTATCCAGAATTCTAGGAACATGGAATATACTTGTGGCCCTCTAGCCATTGTTTTTAGGGTATCATGTCAGGAAAGGGCAAGCTGAGTTTCGCATGAGCAATGTTTTCTCCTCCTCTCTGCTGCAGCCATCCTCAGTTAGTTTGCTGCCAAAATAACAAAACTCATCTACTGCTATTAGTGTCTCATTTCTTAATTTAATTTCTTCAGCATCATGTGATTTAATCTGACTACATACACTATGTGATCAAAAGTATCCGGACACCTGGCTGAAAATGACTTACAAGTTTGTGGTACCCTCCATTGGTAATGCTGGAATTCAATATGGTGTTGGCCCACCCTTAGTGTTGATGACAGCTTGCACTCTCACAGGCATATGTTCAATCAGGTGCTGGAAGATTTCTTGGGGACTGGCAGCCCATTCTTCACACAGTGCTGCATTGAGGAGAGGTATTGGTGTTGGTCCGTGAGGCCTGGCATGAAGTCGGCGTTCCAAAACATCCCAAAGATCTTCTGTCAGGACTCTGTGCAGTCAGTCCTTTACCAGGATGTTATTGTCATGCAACCACTCTGCCCCAGGCCGTGTATTATGAATAGGCGCTCAATCATGTTGAAAGATGCAATCGCCATCCCCGAATTGCTCTTCGACAGTGGGAAGCAAGAAGGTGCTTGAAGCATCAATGTAGACCTGTGCTGTGATAGTAGCATGCGAAACAACAATAAGTGCAAGACCCCTCCATGCAAACAACAAATTTTACTGTTTTGTCTCACACACTCGCAGATGATGTTCACCGGGAATTTGCCATAACCACAC
The DNA here is from genome assembly GCF_023864345.2 of Schistocerca serialis cubense. Taxonomy (NCBI): domain Eukaryota; kingdom Metazoa; phylum Arthropoda; class Insecta; order Orthoptera; family Acrididae; genus Schistocerca; species Schistocerca serialis. The sequence continues at coordinate 314,130,108 of NC_064640.1, read as the reverse complement.
CCTGCCATTGGATCGCCACATTGTGTACCGTGATTTGTCACTCCACATAACATTTTTCCACTGTCCAATCAACCAATGTTTACACTCCTTACACCAAGCGAGACATTGTTTGGCATTTACAGGCATGATGTTTGGCTTATGAGCAGCTGCTCAACCACGAAATCCAAGTTTTCTCACTTCCCGCCTACTGTCATAGTACTTGCAGTGGATCCTGATGCAGTTTGGAATTCTTGTGTGATGGTCTGGATAGACATCTGCCTATTACACTTTATGATCATCTTCAACTGTCTGCGGTCTCTGTCAGTCAACAGACGAGGTCAGCCTGTACACTTTTGTGCTGTATGTGTCCCTTCATGTTTCCACTTTGCTATCACATCAGAAACAGTGGACCTAGGGATGTTTAGGAGTGTGAAAATCTTGCATTCAGACATATGACACAAGTGACACCCAATTACCTGACCACATTCAAAGTCTGTGAGTTCTGTGGAGCGCTTCATTCTGCTCTCTCACAATGTCTAATGACTACTGATGTCGCTGATGTGGAGTACCTGGCAGTAGGTGGTAGCACAATGCACGTAAAATGAAAAATGCATGTTTCTGGGGGTGTCTGGATACTTTTGACCTCGTATTGTACCATTACTGTTGTTTCATTTTTGTCACTGTCCAACATATATCCTCTTTTCAAGGTGGTATCCACTCGTCCTCCAAGTCCTTGGCCACTTCTGATGAAATTACAATGACATTCGCAAACCTCAAAGTTTTTATTTTTTCTCCCTGAAGTTAATTTCCAAATTTTTCTTTGGTTTCCTTTACAGGTTGGTCATTGTACATATTGAATAGCAAAAGGGAGAAGCTATAAACCTGTCTCACTCCATTCTCAACCACTGATCCCTTCCATATTCTTTGACTCTCACAATTGCAGTATGGTTTTTGTACAAGCTGTAGATAACCTTAAATGCCCAGCATTTTTTATTTGCTATCTTCAGGATTTAAAGAGTGCATTCCAGTCAACATTGTCTACAGCTTTCAGTAAACCTACAAATACAGTAATTATAGGTTTTCTTTTATTTAATCTATCTTTTAGTATACATTTTAGGGGCAGAAATGCCTTTCATGCATCTACATTTCTGCAGAACCTTAACTGATCTTCACTAAGGTTGGCCTCTACCAGTTTTCCATTTTTCTGTAAATAATTCACGTCAATATTTTGGAACTGTGACTGATTAAACTGATAGTTCAGTAACATTAACACCTGTCAGCACCTGCTTTTGGAATTGGAATTATTAGAAGGTATTTCAGCTGTATTATGTATCTTACATTGTAGCTGGAATGATGTTGTCATGGTATGTTTTCTCAAGAATCTTAATAATTCCGAGAGAATGTTGTCAACTCCAAGGATCTTATTTCAACTTAGGTCTGTTATAAATTCTTCTTAAGTGTCAAATCTCCTATCTCATCATCATCTAGTTCATCAATCATTTCTATAAAATTGTTTTCAACTTAATTACACTTTTATAACCATCTAATAGTGTCATAACCAGTGATCTCTATAGCTTGTAAATTCTTGCTCACCATCGAGGAACGCAGTTGGTAGTTGTAATACAAAAGCGTTGAATTATTGGGTTGGTGCATAAGTTCGTGGGGTTTTCGTTTTGGGTATACCGAGTGCTATGGGTCTATTTATCGACCGTCATTTTTATTTGTAGTTCACCATTGCTGTTTTAGTTTACATATTATCATTTTGTCGTTTGGAGATAATGAATGGAGCTGTAACTGTTAGAAAATGGAGTTCCAAGTGGAGAAATCGAAACATTTCCCACATACTCTTCTGTTTAAGTTCAATAGAGGGTTGACAGCAGCGGAGGCAGCCAGAAACATTTGAACCGTGTACTGGGAAAATGGCAGTGGACAGAGCACGGCAAGAGAATGGTTTTGCCATTTTAAGGAGGATCGTTTTGACATTAGTAACTCTCTACGTTGAGGAAGATCTTCAGGGTTTGATGAAGATCGTTTAAACGCACAATGATCCACATCAGTGTATAGGAGCACTGGCAGATGTGACGAACTGTGATCATTCTACCATCGTGAACATTTTCATGCTATGGGGAAGGTTCAAAAATCATATGTATGGGTACTGCATGCTTTAAACCAAAATTACAAAAATCAGCGCGTGGCCATCGTGCATCCCTGCGTGCTCGTCATAAACTGGCTCGTGAACAACACCGACTATTCCTATCCTGTATCGTCACTGGTGGCAAGAATGGTGCTTTTATGCTAACGTAAGGAATGGTTGAGACCAAACAAAGCAGCAGCTCGACATACAAAGACCTGAGCGCAGCCATAAAAGATAATGTTATGCATCTGGTGGAACAGGGGCGGCGTGGTGTATTATTAATTGCTTCCCCAAGGTGTAACCATCACTGCTGACATTTACTGTGAACTGCGTAAAGTGATCCTACACCACGATAACGCCCGCCTGCATTCTGCTAGACGACAAAAAACTGTCTACAGGAGTTGGGTTGGGAAGTCATTCCACATCCACCTTATTTGCCTGATCTTGTGCTCTCAGATTTTCACCTTTACTGCTCTCTATGGAACAACCTTTAAGGAACTTCCTTTCTGGATGAAAACGCACTCCGAATATGGCTCGACGGGCTCTTCGCATCAAAACAACGTGATTTCTACAGTCGCGGAATCGAAAAGTTACCGAAGCATTGATAGACTGCTGTAAATAGTGAAGGAGAACATATTAGTGATCCTTAAGTCTGTGTTATGTGTATCTGTTGTATTTATTAAACTTATGGAAAAACGCTATGAAGGTCTGCACCAACCTAATTCATGTGTACCTCTGGTCTTGTGTGGTACTGACCAGTTGTTACATCAAATTTTTATTTAAAAAAAAATTATTTTGTCCCTGATCGATACCAATTGTGGACACCTACCATAATTTAGCAAATGTGATAGAACCTCACAAATTGTTTTAATATTTTTCACAAGTGTTGCTAACGGTATGATAAATGAAAAGCGCTAGTTTGCTTTTGTTCAACAGTATTAATTTATTGTGTTTACTCTGTTTTCGGCTTACAAGGCCATCATCAGACATCACAAGCGCTTTTCATTTATTGTAATGTTCTAACAAAGAACGGACGGAAGATTCAGCAAACACGCTATGACAACTATTAACTATATGATTACAAGTGTTCCTAAAATTTGGCATCATTAGATCTAAAAATTACAGCAGCGACATTTAGGTGCGTATTCTTTTACGTACTGACTATACGCCTACGAGTCGCTGTTGTAATTTTTAGATATAAATAAGTTAGTATGTGAACAAGACAAAGACGTTTATAATGAAATACTGGGAGAGAGCTTAGAGAACGTCCACAACTCGTGACAATAGTAAAACATTAGTAATGTAAACTGTAGAAGTATTCACAAAAACAGAGTTTAAAGCATCTCTGAAGTGCAGTTGTACTTACTTATTGAAGATGATAGTAGGGAGATATGTTTTGAAATAAATGAAATGTCTGTGAAAGCGACGCATTTGTTTTATCTCATCTGATTCATCTTAAGAGGTAACTGAAAACTCAAGAGAAAACCCTAGTTCACTAGCACAAATATTCGACATTCATTTTGCAGTAGTTCGAGATTATTGCACATCGCGCGTTAGATTGAAAAGAAATATTTTTTATAAAGAGAGGACAAGAAGGAGACTTGCTGTGAAACTATTCTGAAACCTTTCTCCAAAAACTAAAATGAACAGGTAGTTCACCAATTCAGCTATGATGGAAACGTTTTACAGTTTCAGAATAATTCTTACACGCATCGGCGGGATGCATGGTGGAACTTCTCGACACGCTCAAACTCTATGCGACATCGGGACTCGAACCAAGGCTCTTACCTTTCACCGACTGAGCCATCCAGGCAACAGTCACTACTGACGACCCGACTCCACAGCCTCAATTCTATCAGTAATTGTGTCCTGCTCGGCAAACTTCACAGTTCACATGCACACGTTGCTGGACTACTAGCCCTGGAAGAAAAGATGTCGCAGAGAAATGGCTTAGCCACGTTCTGAGGGCTGTTACCAGAATGAAACTTCTACTCCACTACGGATTTTGCGCCTTCATGGAACTTTTGTAACATCCAAGTTGTGTGTTGTAAATGGACTCGAACGCGAACCTTTGCCTATCCTTTTTTGCATTGATTTGTGAACGAAAGTTGCTGAGAAGTTAGGAAAACACACGTTGTGAGGAGGGTCGTGAGTCGTGCCTGTATAATTTCTCCGTTGCCTGCAAAATGCAACGGTTTAGGATTGGACCTCGATCTAGCACACAGTTTAAACCTGCCAGGAAGTTACTTGAGCTGCAATTGTTGCTGAGAAACAGACATAACCTCTTTCAAGATGTTCCCTTACGGTGTACGATTAGTAATTAGGAAACAGTTGTAGCAACAATGATGACTATCTTTCAGATTGTTATAACAAAAAGGCAGGAAAATAGCATTTTCGGTAAATTTGCTAGCGAAACTTCATTTCGCTTCTCATACACATATGAGAACCGTATTTAGATATGAAGTAGTGACTGTATCAAAAAAAGTGTAATGAAAACCTATGTTAAACTGACACGTTCCACATCATCACGAAAGGTGGTATTCATGATCCACGGAACAATAATTAATATAATGTAATGTAATTTCATTTAGGTCATGAATATGTAGAAAAAGTGTGGTTTAAGTTCGAGCCCTAGAGAAAACTACTGTATACTTAACACACCAAGTAGTAAGAGCAGACATTGCTCCTGGTACTCTGTACTAACGACATTAGGCAACTGTTCAGGAAACACCGCCTCCATGTGCACTATGTAGGCTACAAAGCACATGAGGAAGCAACCGGCAGTTAAAGGTAGCTGGAAACACGTTTGGATAACAGAAAACAATTACCAAAACAAAATAAAATCGCAGGATCCTCAGAAATTCTGATCAAATGTAAAGAGTGCCACTTGTCAGTAGCACAACAATAGTGTCCAGACACTTGTTGACGTTACAGGAGCAAAATAAACAGTTGCAGAACAAATGGCGAAATGCTGAATTCTCGTGTCAAACGTATCTTGACAAAACAGAATCATCGAATGTTGTCATCAGTCAGTTTGCCGTAACACTGTAATGATGAGTGTTGCAATTATGAATGCTCTCCGTGTTGCTGAAATCACTAAAATTCGACAACGACAGTTTCATTTCAGGATTTTTGAGCGGGATAGCTTCATTGACTCTGAGCACTATGCGACTTAACTTCTGAGGTCATCAGTCGCCTAGAACTTAGAACTAATTAAACCTAACTAACCTAAGGACATTACACACATCCATGCCCGAGGCAGGATTCGAACCTGCGACCGTAGTGGTTGCTCGGTTCCAGACTGTAGCGTCTAGAACCGCACGGCCACTCCGACCGGCGATAGCTTCATTCTCAATCAAAATTTACCGATGATTCTTTGAATGGTGCTCTATTCCCAGCTACTGGGAAGAGAACAACTCTCGCAAACATACACAAAAGGCTGGAAAAGTGAGCCGCAGATCTACCGTTCTGTATCAGTCATCTCTATTTGTATCAGCACTATATTTTGATGTCAAACATAATGGCCTACTTAGAACAACAATATTGTCTTTTCCTTGGCGGTCAGCATGTATCCTGGAATAACTGATTATGCAAAATATAACTCGTATTCTACAGACATGACACCCTAAGTGTCACAGGGAAGGTAACCAGGTTGATATGTTGTATCTAGATTTTCGTAACTCTTTAAGATTCAGTACCACTCCGACGCCCCCTGAAAAAATATGTTTTTACTGATTACCTAGACAGGGTTGCGACAGAAGGGCACTTTTTTTAAGGCAGGATGTAACACGTTATCTTGAATGTACGATTGTGTCCAAAATTAAAGCAACAAACCACTGTTTCCCTGCCATGTGTCTAATTCATGATATAATCATTCAAACTGACAACATATGTCCGTGCGATCGTGTTCTGCACAGAAGATGGCATTCTGGTCAACGGGCAGCTACGCCAACGGTGACGTCAGTGCACTTATCAAACTTGATAGTGTTTGCCGGGTAGTACGGCATCCACAATCGCTGTATACAGTCACAGATGGTGCAGTATGGCACAGAGAAGACGCCTACCAAGCTCTCTGCGATGGACTACCACAGGAAGAATGGAAGCAGGACAGTCGCAAACTGATATCGGCCGATGGCTTAATGTGAATCGTTCTGTTATTTTTCGGATGTGGCGTCAGTTTAGAGAGATCGAAACTGTACCCGAAGACCAGGGAGGGGCCGACCGTGTGGAACATCAGAAAGAGAACCGTTATTTGGCTGCAAGGGCACGACTGTACCGCCTTAGTACTGCACGGCACCTGGCATCTGACCGCGTAACATCATTCACTGGACGTGTTGTAGCGAAGCGAACGGTGTACAGAGGCTTCGGCAGAGTGCCTTTATTGTCAGAGACCTGCTGTATGTATACCTCTGACGCGTCTCCACAGAAGGGAACGTCTAGAGTGGAGCTTTCAACAGGTCACCTGGACGGTCGAACAGTGCGTCACTGTTGTTTTCACAGATAAGTCCCGATTTGGTCTGGACAGTGGTTGCCTGCCGGTGTGGCCGTGCGGTTCCAGGCGCTTCAGTCTGGAACCGAGCGACCGCTACGGTCGCAGTTTCGAGTCCTGCCTCGGGCATGGATGTGTGTGCTGTCCTTAGGTTAGTTAGATTTAAGTAGTTCTAAGTTCTAGGGGACTGATGACCTCAGATGTTAAGTCCCATAGTGCTCAGAGCCATTTGAACCATTTTTTAGACAGTGATTCTCGACGGATTCGCATCTGGAGGGAAAGTGGGACACGATTTCGGAACCCAGCCGTTGTGGAAAGAGACTGATACCGAGAGGATGATCCCTAACGTTGTGGGCAGGGACTGTTTGACCACTCTTCACGAAATTGTACGGTTAAGTCGGCAAGGTTTAACTGCTGTCACGTTATCGTGAAGAGATCTTGGGACCTCATGTGCGGTTGTTGCCAGGTGCTGTGGGCCCAGACTTCGTATTACTGGGCGATAATGCTCGACCTCACAGAGTACACGTGGTTGACGTTTTCTTGGAAACTGAAGATATTGCACTCATGCCACGGCCTGCTCGCTCTCCCGAATCGAATCCCATAGAGTACATCGGATGCACTAGGGACGCAGGTTGCACCACGTCAGGATCCACCAACCACTCTCCAAGACTTAAGAGCAGTGCTGCAGGAAGAATGGGCGATATTGCCTCAACATGAGACTCATGACTTTATTCACAGCATGCCCCGTCGTTTGTCAGGCCTGTATAGCTGCCAGCGATGGTAACGCCCCATATTGAGCGCATTAACAGTTGTCGGAATGTCTGTGTAAATCCGTTAAGTTGGAAAAATCGAAGAGCATTTTTGTCTGCCGTTATGCATGTTGCAGTTATTTACGTTCTGAATTTCTTATATTATTTCTGTTTTTTATTACCTGATTATACTATTTTCTGGCAAAATGAACGCACGCAACCTTGCCAAATTTCGGTTTATTGCTTTAATTTTGGACACCAGTGTAGATTCATCTACAGACACAGAAATGCTATAAATGTGACTCAGGAATTTTTTAGACGGCAGTGACTGGTGCTATTTCGCTTGTAAATTAATAACTTAATAGTTAGTGTTTTCTAAAATACCAGACATTTGCAGATGACTTTTACGTGTCAGAAGTAGTAAGTAATTACGAGGACTGTAAAGACACCATTACACACTTTTATGATACAAAAATATTTAATAGTTTCTCAGTGATGTAACCTTATTGTACATTTCTTTATCCGTAATCTAGGACAACACAAAAACTTTGTAAATAAAATAAATTACTACAAACGAACTATGGACAATACTTACAAAAATAAAAATGAACTGAAAAATCCAAATTATTTCTCCGTTTAAACATATTGTGTACTATGTAATGACGTTTCCAAAGACAGAGTATTTTTCCAGTTCTTCTACAGATACATTTGTAGAAATCACAAACAGAAACATAGTTTTTCAGTTTGAAAAAAATACTTACAATAAAATACATAAAAAAGGTTTAAAACGGTTCACATTAATACTACTTCAAATAAATAAAGACTTATTGTCTCAATATTAAATATTTAAATCCTGTTTTCTTCGTAAGGGAAGAATGGGACGTTATAACTACTCTAAAATTTTCAGACAAGCATGAGGCTTAGAAAACATAATCATGGAGATATCCAGTCCATTTGAATGAGCATTTTGGAGCGTGTGAAAAATATGAGAATAAGAAATTTATGGCACCATTTTTAAGGGTAAGTATTATTGAAATATTGTGTGTTCATACACAGGTAGTTTGCCTGAGGCCTCGTTAAGTATAGGCGGAATGAGATCTTGGAGGTAACTGCGGGGCAAATTGACTAGTGGTCTGGTTGTCTATGTGTTCAACAGGTTCGTACAGCTCTCCGCCTGTATCACCCTCTGATGGAAGCTTCACCGGGTGAAAAATTTGCTGTTTCATTAATGGAAGTTTCCTATTACTGAACGATTTTTCCATTTTCTGTATCAGTTGTTGAATTTGGCTACCACTGTTTGTCTCCTTAGTAGGAGAAGCTTTCGAACTTTCCACTTTACTTGTCTCTTTCGTAGGAGAAGGTCTCCCACTTCCCACTCTTTCAAAGTTACCAATATCATCATAAATCTCTTCTTCATAAGGACCACTGTCTCTAAAGCCTTGGCCCACAAGATTGTAATATGTCGATTCTTCCGAACGGAAAGAGACATCGTCATAAACTGAATTTTGTTCAGGGGATCGACATGTTGGTAAAGGCACTGGTTTCCTCGATGGGACTGTAACACTGTCACTACCTGAGATGTCTGAAATAACGTGATAGATTTCTTCTTGCTCGTGGTTATTTGCGGGTTTTGCATTTACATCATCATACAGCTCCTGGTCAGCGCTGAGTGGAGAAACTGAAGACTGCTCCTGCTCCCCAGCCAGGCATATCGCAGTTACCCACTGTTCCATTTCCTTGGCACTTGGAGCAATGAACTGTAAACAGTGCAAAAATAAACGCACAAATCAATAAAAATTTAATTATTGCATATTTATTCAAAGCGAAATGAACCAAAAATATTAAAAATCTTGAAACACTGATGCATAGAAAAGCACTCACTAAAACCTCACAAAACGTCTTTTTTCATAATTTCATTAGTAATACCAACTGTTAAGCCTGTGATACATGGAGGATATTTTTCTACAACTATTCAAGATGTACGGTCATGAATATGTGAATATATGATCTTCTAAGCAATTATGTGCACATCAGCAATAAAATACGTCTACAAGACACTATTTTTCAAGTTCCAAATTTATAACGCATAAGAGAAAGATTAAAATAGTACACATGAAAATTTACATAGTAATTGATTGAGAACAATGTAATGAAAACCATGATACGTTGCATATACACATAGGAAACTTAAATCTGCAAGGTTGGAGAGGGACGTGCAATGCCATCCTCCAAAATTCGAGGCCAGTGTCTTCACCAATGTGCCACATCAGTCGGTGCAATAAAATTTTCCATTTCGACCTCATTGCAGGTTATTTTATATATTAGTTCATTGCATTCATTTCTTACAATGATATAGAGGTTCAAATAGCTGACACAAAATCACAAAGCCTGTCGTATATCACAATAATTGCTCGAAATGAGGATTACCAAAACACGAAATACACTAATATAACATTACTTATCACCTCTTCTATCATTCTTTAATGAAATATAACTAACCTTGAATTATATATAAACCTTCTCTTGTTTGTAATTTTAGTGCCATTATTAAATCAATGTTTTTCGATTTCTTTCCTTATAATATTTCCTTTCACTGGAAAAGAAAAATATAATACTGAAAGTGTAACTTCTGCTTAATCTCTGCTGTGATTAACATAAACTATTAGATCATTATTTTTATGTGTGTGTGTGTGTGTGTGTGTGTGTGTGTGTGTGTGTGTGTGTGTGTGTGTGTGTGTAAAATCCTTTAGTATGAACAACTCCATGTATTGATTAGGCAGTTAAGAGATAAATTGCTGTGTTGCCACAGATGCAGCAATTTCCTGTTGGTTCGCAGGAGAACTTCTGTAAAGTTTGGAAGGTAGGAAACGAGATACTGGCAGAAGTAAAGCTGTGGGTAGCGGGCGTGAGTCGTGCTCCGGTAGCTCAGTTGGTAGAGCACTTGCCCGCGAAAGGCAAAGGTCCCGAGTTCGAGTCTCGGTCGGGCACACAGTTTTAATCTGCCAGGAAGTTTCATATCAGCGCAAACTCCGCTGCAGAGTGAAAATCTCATTCTGGATGTTCCATGATTCTACAACAAATCTATGTTAGTTAAATTGGCCGGTAATTATGTGCATCCGATTTTCTGCCCTTTTTAAAGATTGCTATGATCTGGGCCTTGTTCCAGTCCCGTGGAACTTCCCGCTATTCCAATGATCTCTGATAGATGATGGATAAGAATGGTGCTATATTTGTAGCATGGTCGACATAAAATCTTGCGGGAATACTGTCTGGGCCAGATGCCTTCCTGGTGTCTAAGGATCTTAACTGCTTTACAATCTCAGATACACTAAACACTATGTCAGTCATCCTTGCGTTTGTTCGATTATTGATAGGGGGAATGGTGCTGCAGTCCTCTACCGTAACCGAGTTGTGTACATACAGACCTCTCGATTCAGTTCCATAAATGTTCGATGGGATTTAAGTCATGGGATCAAGGTGGCCACACCATTCGCTCGCGGCTGCAAATGGTCTCCAAGTAGCCGAACATTACCATTAGCAGTTCAAATGGTTCAAATGGCTCTGAGCACTATGGGACTTAACTGCTGAGGTCATCAGTCCCCTAGAACTTAGAACTACTTAAACCTAACTAACCTAAGGACATCACACACATCCATGCCCGAGGCAGCTCACACCATTGTAGAGCCACAACCGGCTCGCACAGTGCCTCGTCGACAACTTGCGTCCATGATTTCGTGGGGTCTGTGCCGCACTCGCTTGACCAAGCCATAGTTTTCCATTCGTCGCACTGCAGATGACGAAATGTTAGCAAAGGCTCTCGCGTCTGTCGTCCTATACCATAGCCCATTAGCGCCGGATTTCGCCGCACTGTCCTAATGGATACGTTCGTCGTACGCCTGACATTGATTTCTGCCGTTATTTCATGCAGAGTTGTTTGTCTGTTAACTCTGACAACCCTACGCAAGCGACGCTGCTCTCAGTCGTTAAGTAAAGGCCATTGGCCGCTGCGTTGTCCGTGGTGAGAGATGCCCTTTTATACCTTGCTTCACGATACTACCGGCATCTATATATATGTATATCGCTATGCTATGCCTTATCACCTCAGTGTATTCATCTCTTGGTCTCTCTCAATTTTCACCTCCTTACCCCACCCCATACCCACCCACCGCTCACACCACACACACACACACACACACACACACACACACACACACACACACACACTTCCCTCCGCTGCTAAATTGCTGAGCCCTTGATGTCTCAGAATCGATCCCTTCTTTTAGTCATGTTGTGCCCCTAATTTCTTCTCTCATCAGTTCTGTTCTGTACCTCCTGATCTATACCCACCCATCTAATCTTCAGCATTCTTCTGTAGCAACACATTTCAAAAGTTTCTACTCCCTTCTTCTCTGAACTACTTAGCGTCTACGTTTCACTTCCATACAAGGCAACACTCCACTCAAATATCTTCAGAAAAGACTTCCTAACATTTAAAGTTATATTGAATTTTAACAAATTTATCTTCTTCAGAACGCTTTTCTTGCTATTGCCAGTCTACATTTTATATCTTCTCCACTTCGGCCGTCATCAGCTATTTTACTGCCCAAATAGCAAAACTCAACCACCACTGCTAACGTTTCATTTTCTAGTCTAATTCCCTCAGCACCACCTGATTTAATTAGAGCACATTCAGTTACCCTCGTTTTGCTTTCTTGTTTTAATTTTGTTAATGTTCACCTCGTATCCTCCTCTGAAGACAATGCCCATTCCGTTCAACTGCTCTTCCAAGTCCTTTGCTGTCTCTGATAGAATTACAACGTCATCGGCAAACCTCAAAGTTTTTATTTCTTTTCCTTGAACTTTAATTCCTTCTCCAAATGTTTCTTTGGTTTCCTTTACTGCTTGTTCAATGAACAGAGTAAATAAAATCTGCGATAGGCTACAACCCTGTCCCACTCCCTTCTGAACCACTGCTCCTATTTCATGCCCTTCAACACTTACAACTGCCATCTGTTGTACAAGCTGCATATAATGTTTTCCTCCCTGTGTTTTAGCCCTGATACTTTCAGAATTTCAAAGAGTGTATTTCAGTGAACATTGTCAAAAGCTTTCTATAAGTCTACAGAAGTTACAAACTTAGGTTTACCTTTCTTTAAGCTATCTTCGAGGGTACGTTGTAGGGTCACTATTGCCTCGTGTGTTCCTACACTTCTCCGGAATCCAAGCTGATTTTTACCGAGGTCGGTTTCTATCAGTTTTTTCATTCTCCTGTAAATAATTTGTGTCTGTATTTTGTATCTATGACTCATTAATCAGATAATTTGGCAATATTCACATCCGTCAGCACGTGATTTCTGTCTGATTGGTATTATTATATTTTTCTTGAAGTCTGAGGGTACTTCCCCTGTTTTATATCCCTTGCACCTCAGGTGGAATAGTTTCGTCATGGTTGGCCCTCCCAAGTGTATCAACACTTCTGAGGAAATTTTGTCTACCCCAAGGGCCTTGTTTCAGCGTAGGTCTTTCAGTACTCTGTCAAATTCTTCTAGCCTTATCATATCTCCCCTCTCAAATTCATTTACGTCCTCTTCCCCTTCTATAATATTTCTTTCAACTTCATTACCCTTGTATAGCTCCTCCATATAATCGTTCCACTTTCCAAGTTTCCCTTCTTTGCTTAGTACTGGTTTTCCAGCTGAGCTCTTAATATTCATAAAACTGCTTCTCTTTCTTCCAAAACCCTCTTTAATTCTGATATAGACGGTATGTAAGTTTTCCTTAGTTAAGTATGGTTCCATATTCTAACATTTGTCATCCAGTCATTCCTGATTAGCCATTTTGTAACAGTAAGCAACTGGGTCTGCCACTGCTTACACGCTTACTAAAAGGCATCAGTCGCGTAGAAAACAGTGAAGGACCTAAATAGAATTCCACACTCTTACACAGGATTCACGTACTATTCCTGCAGTATTTCCATATTTAACTTTGATGATCATGACGGATCACAAATGACTAACAGTTTAAACACGTCAGATCCGCCCACCATATTCAACGACGTGATACCACGAGGTTTTCCAGCCCACCCTCCTATCTCGTGATCTCCAAAAGTGCCCCTCGAAGTGTTTTAGCATCCCTGCTTGGATTTTCCAAACTCTCATCTTCAACAGGTTCAGAGGAACTCGTGCCATCCTTGGAAAGTCACTCGCCCTTCAGCTAGCCTCTTAGGTCTCCACCATATCCCATTTAGGGAAATTAGGGAAGGACCACCATATCAACTCCATCTTGGAGGACACTTCCTACCCCAGGACACCGACCTCGGCGTAGACGATCGCCACGGGAAGAGAATACAGGCGCAGCCATGAAGCAATACTTCACAACTGGGACAGAAAAGGGTGGAAGTAACACGAAGAAGAAGGAAGGAAGATTTGAGTTTTAACGTCACATCGGCGATGAGCTCATTAAAGACAGAGCACAAACTGGGATTCGGGAAGTGTGGGGAAGAGATAAGTCGTGCCCTTTTGGGCTCCATCTCGGCATTTGTCTCGGGAGATTTATGGAAACCACGGAACACCTAAATCTGGCTGGCAGGATGGGGGTTTGAACTGTTGTGTTCCCGAATGAGAGTCCAGTATTTACTACTCTCCGATACATACCATCAAGCAGCTCGCCGAGCAAATGATACCTGATCCAAAGTATCCGGACACCTATTAGTAGACATTAATATCGGGTGTTTACAGCCTTCGCCTTTATCACGGCTTTAACTCCGCTACCGTCAATATCAATGTGGTGTCTGAATGTCTATAAAGGAATGGCAGCCCATACTTCCTAAAGCGCCGAAACCAGAGAAGTTAGTGATATTGGAAGCTAGGGTTTGGAGTGAAGTAGACGTTCTAGTTCATCCCAAACGTATGCCACTGGGTTCATGTCGGGACTCTGGGCAGGCCAGTCTACAATGAGGTGACAAAAGTCATGGGATCGTGATATACACATACACAGATGGAGATAGAATCGCATAGACAAGGTATAAAAGGGATTGCATTGGCAGAGCTGTCATTTGTACTCGGGTGATTCATGTGAAAAGATGTCCGACGTAATCAATCATAGCATCACGACGGGAGTTAACAGACTTGAATGCGGAATGGTAGTTGGAACTAGACGCATAGGACATTCCATTTAGGAAATCGGTAGGGAATTCAATATTCCGAGATCCACTGTGTCAGGAGTGTGCAGAGAATACCACATTTCAGGCATTATCTCTCATCATGGGCAATGCAGTGGCCAGCGGCCTTCACTTAACGACCGAGAGCAGCGGCTTTTGCGTAAAGTTGTCAGTGCTAACGAACAACCAATACTGCGTCAAATAACCACAGAGATCAATGTGGGAAGCACAACGAGCATATCCGTAAGGACAGTGCGGCGAAATTTGGCGTTAACGGGCTATGGCAGCAGACTACCGAAGCGAGTGCCTTTGCTAACACCACGATATCACCTGCAGTGCCTCTCCTGGGCCCGTGACATTATCAGTTGGACCCTTGTTAACTGGAAAACCGTAGCCTGGTCACATTAGTCACGATATCAGCTGGTAACAGGTGATGGCAGGGTTCGAGTGTGGCGCAGACCCCACGAAGCCATGGACCCAAGTTGTCAACAGACAGATGTTGTCAAGCTCGTGGAGGCTCCACAATGGTGTGGGTTGTGTTTACACGGAATGGACTGGGACCTCTGGTCCAACTGAACTGATAACTGACTAAATAGTTATGATCGACTACGTGGAGACCATTTTCAAACATTCATTGACTTCATGTTCCCAAACAACCACGGAATTTTCATGGAAACAATGTGCCATGCAGGCCCTTGCGGCCGAGTGGTTCTAGGCACTTCAGCCCGGAAGCGTGCGACTGCTACGGTCGCAAGTTCGAATCCTGCCTCGGGAATGGATATGTGTGATGTCCTTAGGTTAGTTAGGTTTAAGTAGTTCTAAGTTATAGGGGACTGATGACCTCAGATGTTAAGTCCATAGTGCTCAGAGCCATTTGAGCCATCTGAATGCGCCATGCCACCAGGCCACAACTGTTCGCAATTGGTTTGCAGAACATTCTGTACAATTCGAGCAGATGATTTGCCCACCCAGATCACCCGACATGAATTCCATCGAACATTTATGGGACATAACAGAGAGGTCAGCTCGTGAATAAATTCCTGCACCGGCAACACTTTCGTAATTATGAACGGCTGTAGAGGCAGCACGGCTCATTATTTCTTCAGGGGGCTTTCAACGACGTGTTGCGTCCATGCCATGCCTAGCTGCTGCACTACCCCGGGAGAAAGGACGTCTGGCTCGATAGTAGGAGGTATGCCATGACATTTCTCACCTCAGTGCATTACAAGAATGTTACCGTCCATAAGACATTGCCCCGCCGATGGTGCTTTGACAGTGCGCGTTTACTGACAATCATCTGTTGCTCTACTACACGCAGTACACAATATTGTAAAATGTGTTCATATGAATCCGCATTTAGTGACTCATTAAGCTCAATAAGAAGACCACAGCCCAAATAAGAAAACAACCTCCATGCCACATCGTAACATCACGGTCTCCGTACCCCACTGTTGGCACTACGCGTGATGAAGAGTTAACATTCTGCAAGCATTCAGCAAATCCAGGCCCTTCCATGGATTGCCTGAGGGTATAGCGTGATTCATCACTCCAAATAAGTCGATTCCAATCATTCACCGTCCAGTGGCGTCGATCTTTACTACACATCAATCGTTGCTTATAACTGACTACAGAAATTGTGGTTTAGAGGGACCTGCTAGAACACTGTATCCCATTATTTTTAAGTCCCTACGCACAGTCATTGTGCTAGGTGGACTACTTGCAGCGCTTTGATCTCACGAGTGACTCCTTCCAATAATGTAATTTTTACAACTACCATACGTCGCAATGCTCGATGGTTCTGTCTGATAGTACGTGATGCCTGGCCAGTCTTAGTTTAGCTGTGGTTGTTCTTTTGTGTTTCCACTTCACAATGACACTACCAACAGTGGACCTGGGCAACTCGACCGCTACGGTCGCAGGTTCGAATCCTGCCTCGGGCATGGATGTGTGTGATGTCCTTAGGTTAGTTAGGTTTAATTAGTTCTAAGTTCTAGGCGACTGATGACCTCAGAAGTTAAGTCGCATAGTGCTCAGAGCCTTTTGAACCATTTTGAACCTGGGCAACTTTGGAAAGGCTGAAATGTCCTAGACTGTTACTCAGGTGACAACCATGACTACTTCATACTGAGAATGACTCATCTCTCCTGACAGATCCACTCTGTAGTTACTACTTTTCTGCTGACAACACAACACTTCCCGCTTCCTTTTATACTGGCAGGTCCACCTCTAGCAACATATGGGATGCCCCTGTATTTTGATCAGATAGTGTAGATATACACGGGGTGGACAAAAATATTAAAACACCAAAAACATAACACATCTTATGCCTGATTAGGTGTAGTAAAACCTTTGGCATCCAAACAGCTTCGATTCGTGTCGGAATGGATGACTGCAGGTACTGTGTAGTTTTCAAGGAAATCTTACACCATTCTTCCTGCAAAATAGTGGCAAATTCAGTTAAAGATGATGCTTCGCGCATCCTTGTCTCCAAAATACACGACAAAGGCTCAACAACATAGAGATCTGGTGACTGTGGTGGTCAGGGGAGATGCGAAAATTCATCCTCGTGCTCACAGAGCCAGTCCAGGATTATGCTAGCTGTGTGAACAGGGGTCCTGTCCTCTTGGAACCATCACCACCATTGGGGAACAAATATTGTATCAGGGTATGGATCTGCCAAAATGGTCACATGATCCTCGGCAGTGATGCGACCTTGCGGAGTACCCATCGGGCCCAAGGAATACCATAACATGGCTGCCCAAATCATCAACAAACCCACGCCATGTTTCTCTCTTGTGTCGTAAACTCGGCCAGAAGTTGGAAACAGCGTGCAAGAAGGCTCATCCGACGAAATGACTTTCCTCCATTGCTCCATAGTCCAGGTTTCATGGTTCCGGTATCACGTTTTCCTGTTACGGGCATTTGCATCACTGACGTGTGCCCTACAGTTCCCTGCTTACTGATCTCCCTCTGTGTTGTTTTGGTGCAGACAGGGTTCGCGAGTGCGACAGTCAGTTCCGTATTGATTTGTAAGAGTCGTCCTCCTATTTTTAGTCACAATCTTTTTCAATGACGACCTGTCACGATCATTCAACACATAGTCTCGTCGGCTTTGTGACGTCGTGGATGATGTTTTTTTTTTTACTTTCACTGTATGCCATATAAATCTTCGAAATGGTGCCTCTTGAAAAAGCAAATACTTCGGCTACCTTGGCTACGGAATCACCCACCATACCAGCACCAACAGTTTGTCCACGTTCGAAGCCACTTAG
Organism: Schistocerca serialis cubense; assembly: GCF_023864345.2. NCBI lineage: Eukaryota > Metazoa > Arthropoda > Insecta > Orthoptera > Acrididae > Schistocerca > Schistocerca serialis. The sequence goes on along the minus strand of NC_064640.1, from coordinate 314,112,326 downwards.
CTGCGACATAATGAGCTCACCGCTACATAGAACATTGTTCTGTCTGCAACTGACATTTGCAACTTATTGAGGATATTTTACACGTGCCGTTCGTGGTCAAATAAAACAGCGCAGCCTGCAGGCTTGGCTAGCATCCGCATCTACACGGTCTTGTCACATTAATAGGACCACCACCTATGCTAGACGTCAACGTGCAATAACCAGTCACAAACATGAGATGGCAGCTTTTGGGCCGAGGATGGACGTATTACTGAAACGGTTAAGTTTGTAACCTGTTCGCGAGCTTCCCTGGTTAACGTATACTGTGGATGGCAAAGCAGCACTATTATATCTGGTGCCGAGGCAATTAGGATACAATGAAGGCTTTCACGACCCGATGTTTCAGCTGCTGAGAATTCTTCCGGGTTGTATGGCCATGGTCCATGAAACTCTTGTATCCCTGACGTTTGTCCAAGGCTGCGTTGGACATGTTCGGAGGTACTCCTCCGAAGGTGTCCAACGCAGCCTTGGACGAAACGTCAGGGATACAAGAGTTTCATGGACCATGGCCATACAACCCGGAAGAATTCTCAGCAGCCAATTAGGGTACGCCAGAGGTTATAGATGACAGGGGTGAGCGACGGCTGCAGAGATGTGTACGGGCAAACAGAAATTCAACTGTTCAACAACTGACTGCCCAGATGAACCAAGGGGCTACCAACAGTGTCCCCTCAGCGGCGGTTCAAATGGTTAAAATGACTGAGTACTATGGGACTTAACATCTGAGGTCATCAGTCCCCTAGAACTTAGAACTACTTAAACCTAACCTAAGGACATCACATCCATGCCCGTGGCAGGATTCGAACCTGCGACCGTAGCAGCCGCGCCGTTTCCGACTGAAGCGCCTAGAACCGCTCGGCCACCACAGCCGGCTAGCGGCGGTTCAGTGCACGTTGCTGCGTATAGGCTTCTTCAGCAGTCGTCTAATTCACGCACCCATACTGACTGCTGTTAATCAGCGACGAAGGCTGGAATTTGGACAGCAATACAGCAACTGGGCGTCCACTGAGTAGCAACAGGTGGTGTTCTCAGATGAATCACGTTTTATGCTCTATCAGAAAGATGGCCGTTGGCGTGTATAGCGTGAAATGCCTGGAAGCAAACACTCTGCAACAATCGTCGGGAGGCTTCAGGCCAGAGGAGGGAGTGTTATGGTCTATTTTCCTGGCATTCTCTGGGCGATCTCGTCACTCCCGAAGGCTCAGTGAATCAATACAAACATGCCTCTATCCTTGGGAACCATATCCACCCCTACATGTAATGTGCTTTTTCTCGCAGAATGGAATCCACCAGTAAGATAATGCAGCGTGTCTCACAATGGCAATGTCCGTGTGTGGTTCGAAAAGCATGTGGATGAGTTTCCTGTACGTCCCTGGGTACCAAACTCCCCTGATTAAAAACCAGTTAGGAATCTGTAAGACCACCTCGATCGATCTGTTCACACTGTGGCCGCAAAACCTGGATTTGGCGAGGCTCAACATCCCTGTCGATACCTTCCAGAAGCTCATTGGCTCTCTTACGGTACGTCTTGCAGCGGTCCGCTATGCAAAAGGTGGTTATTCAGGTTTTTGACAGGTGGTCACATTAATGTTACTGGACACTGTATGTTCAATCACGGTGTTCCCATATTTTTGTCCAGCCCCTGTCGATGTACACTGATGAGCCAAAACATTATGACCACTTGCTTAATAGCTTGTTTGCTCGTCTTTGAAGCGAAATACATCTCTGATTTTGCGTATCAGGGATCCGACAGCTTGTTGATAGGTTTTTTCGAGTAAAGTAGGGGCCGCTGATTTGCGTACGTGGTGATGGCGCCCGATAGCGACACAGATGGGTTCCATAGGATTTACATCAGGCGAACTTGGTCGCCGAGACATCAACGTGAGTTCACTATAATGCACCACAAACCACTGTAGCACGGTTCTGACTCCGAGACACAGACAATTATACTGATGAAAGATGACATCGCCGTCGGGGAAGACGTCAAGCATCAAGGGACGAAGATGGTTCGTAGCTGTCAGCGTGTCTCGATTACTACCGTACTTCCCAAGCAAGTGCAGGAGAATGTCTCCCACAGCAGAATGCTGCTATCACTAGCCTGCGTCCGTGGCCCGCTGCGCGTTTCGAGCCGCCGTTCACTTCAGTTACGTCATTTGTGGAGACTGCCATCGAGCTAGTGTACCAAAAATGCACCCAAAGAGCCGGCACGTTTCCACTGATCGACGATCGAATCCCTATGGTCCCGTAACCACTGCTATCTTAACTGACAATGTCGTTGGGTCTACATCTACATGTATATCATTACTCCGCAAGCCACCTAACGGTGTGTGGCGGAAGGTACCTTGAGTACTTCTATCGGTTCTTCCTTCTGTTCCAGTCTCGTATTGTTCGTGGAGAGAAGGATTGTCGGTATGCCTCTGTGTGGGCTCTAATCTCTCTGATTTTATCCTCATGGTCTCTTCGCGAGATATACGTAGGAGGGAGCAATATACTGCTTGACTCCTCAGTGAAGGTATGTTTTCGAAACTTCAACAAAAGCCCATACCGAGCTACTGAGCGTCTCTCCTGCAGTGTCTTCCACTGGAGTATATCTATCATCTCCATAATGCTTTCGCGATTACTAAATGATCCTGTAATGAAGCGCGCTGCTCTCCGTTGGATCTTCTCTATATCTTCTATCAACCCTATCTGGTACGGATCCCACACTGCTGAGCAGTATCCAAGCAGTGGGCGAACAAGCGTACTGTATCCTACTTCCTTTGTTTTCGGATTGCATTTCCTTAGGATTCTTACAATGAATCTCAGTCTGGCATCTGCTTTACCGACGATGAACTTTATGTGATCATTCCATTTTAAATCACTCCTAATGCGTACTCCCAGATAATTTATGGAATTAACTGCTTCCAGTTGCTGACGTGCTATATTGTAGCTAAATGATAAAGGATCTTTCTTTCTATGTACTCGCAGCACATTACACTTGTCTACATTGAGATTCAATTGCCATTCCCTGCACCATGCGTCAATTCGCTGCAGATCCTCCTGCATTTCAGTACAATTTTCCATTGTTACAACCTCTCGATATACCACAGCATCATCCGCAAAAAGCCTCAGTGAACTTCCGATGTCATCCACAAGGTCATTTATGTATATTGTGAATAGCAACGGTCCTACGACACTCCCCTGCGGCACACCTGAAATCACTCTTACTTCGGAAGACTTTTCTCCATAGAGAATGACATGCTGCGTTCTGTTATCTAGGAACTCTTCAATCCAATCACACACTTGGTCTGATAGTCCATATGCTCTTACTTCGTTCATTCAACGACTGTGGGGAACTGTATCGAACGCCTTTCGGAAGTGAAGAAACATGGCATCAACCTGGAAACCCGTGTCTATGGCCCTCTGAGTCTGGTGGACGAATAACCACGTAGTAGTGGTCTGCTGAGGAGCTCCATGTTCACGTACGAGGAGCAGTGTTCTCCGAAACACTTGTGCGTGCATTAGAATTGTGCTCTTTCGGCAGTGATGCCACATATTAGAGCCAATTGATCCATTTTTGAACCTCCAAACCCCACGTTCTGTGAAGAGTCGTGACCGTCCAATCGTTTAGTGCCTGGTGGTAGTTCCACTGTTCTTCTACCTCTTTCCGTAGATGATCGCGACAGCAGCACGTGAACGTTCGACCAGCTTCGCCGTTTTCTAGATACTCGTTCACAGGCTCTGCCTTTTGTCAAAGTCGCTTATCTCAATGGATTTCCCCATTTGCAGCCCATATCTTCGCTACGGTGATCCCCGTCCGTGTCTGTTCCGCTTGCATTTACCGCGTCACGTGCCCGCAAATCCACCACGTGGCATCTAACGTCGCGATGGGCAGCGGTCATAATGATTTGGCTTGCCAGTGTGGATGTACTGAAAGGGTGTACAGATGATGAGTTTCACCTGGTAAGTCTTCTTGCCAGGGCAGACGATCTCGAAGTGAGTGTCCCGCTTCCTGGAGGCGCGCACGAGGCTGGAGCAGGCGGGGCGCGCTCGGTAGCCGCGCAGGCAGAGCGCGAGGCTGGGCTTGGCACTGGCGGCGCCGCGGCCCGGGTAGAGCAGCAGGCGGCCGCCGGCCAGCGAGGCCCAGCAGCGCTGCGCGTGGCCCAGCAGGAAACGCCGCTCCCAGCGCACCAGCGGCCCGCTCACGCGCCCGCAGTCGCCGCCGCCGTCCACCTCGCTGGGGAACTCCTCGTAACACGCGGTCTCCTCGAGCGCGCCCGTCGCATCGGAATCCACGTACTCCTCCACCGCCATACCGCCACCTGCCGGACCCAGCAATAACACATATTATGAAAGTGTTCCGTGCAGCGCTTTGTACCGCGCCTGATTTACATAAATGATAGGTGATAATCTGAGCAGCCCCCTTAGATTGTTTGCAGATGACGATGTAATTTACCGTCTAGTAAAATCATCAGACGATCAATTCCAATTACAAAATGATCTAGAGAGAACTTCTCTATGGTGCGAAAAGCGGCATTTGGCACTAAACAAAGAAAAGTGCGACGTCATCCACATGAGTACTAAAAGAAATCCGATAAATTTTGGGTATCCGATAAATCGCACAAATCTAAGGGCTGTCAGTTCGACTAAATACCTAGGAATTACAATTACGAGCAACTTAAATTGGAAAGACCACACAGATAATATTGTGGGGAAGGCGAAACAAAGACTGCGCTTTGTTGGCAGAACACTTACAAGGGAACCTCCCCATCGTACCCCCTTCAGATTTAGTTATAAGTTCGCACAGTGGATAGGCCTTGAAAAACTGAACACAGATCACTCGAGAAAATAGGAAGAAGTTGTGTCGAACTATGAAAAAAGTAAGCAAAATGTACAAACTGAGTAGTCCATGCGCAAGATATGCAACATCAAGGAAGTTGTGAGCTCAGGAGCGCCGTGGTCCCGTGGTTAGCGTGAGCAGTTGCGGAACTAGAGATCCTGGGTTCAAGTCTTCCCTCGAGTGAAAAGTTCAATATTTTATTTTCAGACAATTATTATGCGAAGCTGCACAGGTGCACAGAGCAGTATTGTTTACGTGATCGTGTGTCGATTATCAAAGTTCAGGCACTCACACACAATCAACTTCGCTCTCCAAAATTCCAGTACATGTTCAGATTTGCTTGGACATAAGCAGGATTTGACGGTCTACACACGGAAAAATTTGAAAACGTTAAAAACATATGTTTTGACAGAGCACAGGGAAAACTGCGCGACTGTGAAACTGTTGCATTCATTTGTTGCAGTTTATGTGACAAACTCTTATGTTTTCATCATTTTTTTGGGAGTGATTATCACATCCACAAGAAAATCTAAATCGGGCAAGGTAGAAGAATCTTTTTACCCATTCGCCAAGTGTACAAGTTAGGTGGGTCGACAACACATTCCAGTCATGTGACGCGCATGCCGTCACCAGTGTCGTATAGAATATATCAGACGTGTTTTCCTTTCGAGGAATCGGTTGACCTATCACCTTGCGATCAAATGTTTTCGGTTCCCATTGGAGAGGCACGTCCTTTCGTCTACTAATCGCACGGTTTTGCGGTGCGGTCGCAAAACACAAACACTTAACTTATTACAGTGAACAGAGACGTCAATGAACGAACGGACAGATCATAGCTTTGCGAAAATAAAGAAAGTAAACTTATCACTCGAGAGAAGATTTGACCCCAGAACCTCTCGTTCCGCAGCTGCTCACGCTAACCACGGGACCACGGCGCTCCTGACCTCCCAATATCTTTGATGTTGCCTATCTTGCGCATGGACTACTCAGTTTGTATATTTTGCTTATTTTTTTTCATAGTTCGACACAACTTCTTCCTGTTTTCTCGAGTGATCTGGGTTCAGTTTTTCAAGGCCTATCCACTGTGCCAACTTATAACTAAATCTGAGGGGGGTGCGATGGGGAGGTTTCCTTGTTAGAAGATGCGACAAACTCACTAAAGAGACAGCGTACATTACACTTGTCCGTCCTCTGCTGGAATATTGCTGCACGGTGTGGGATGCTTACCAGGTAGGATTGACGGAGGACATCGAAAAAGTGCAAAGAAGGGCAGCTCGTATCGCGTTATCGCTTAATAGGAGTGAGTGTGTCACTAATATGATACGCGAGTTGGGGTGGCAGGCCGGCCGCAGTGGCCGTGCGGTTCTAGGCGCTTCATTCTGGAACCGCGCGACCGCTACGGTCGCAGGTTCGAATACTGCGTCGGGCATGGATGTGTGTGATGTCCTTAGGTTAGTTAGGTTTAAGTAGTTCTAAGTTCTAGCGGACTGATGACCTCAGATGTTAAGTCCCATAGTGCTCAGAGCCATTTGAACCAATTTGGGGTGGCAGTCACTGAAACAAAGGCGGTTTTCTTTGCGGTGAGATCTATTTACGAAATTTCAATCACCAACTTTCTCTTCCGAATGCGAAAATATTTTGTTGACACCCACCTACGCAGGGAAAAATGATCATCATAATAAAATAAGAGAAATCAGAGCTCGAACGGAAAGATTTAGGTGTTCCTTTTTGCCACGCGCCATTCGAGAGTGGAATGGTAGAGAGGTAGTATGAAAATGGTTCGATGAACCCTCTGCCAGGCACTTAAGGGTGAATTGGAGAGTACCGATGTAGATGTAAATAGGGCGGTAGCGAGCAGATACGCCATTCGTAGTTCTAGTATGGCAGATGTGCACTACGATGCAGCACTTCCTAATAGATACGGCTGTGCCGAGAAGTGTCCGCATCTTACGGACATAAACCATACATAATAAAATCAGTCTACAGGGTGAGCATTAATAAAACCGACGAACTGCAGGGACGGAATCCTCACTGGAAATTGATGAAAGAAGGCCCTATGAACATACGCCCGGAAATGGACTGTGTGCATGCAACGACAACAGATAGTTCTGGAACACAGAACAGAGCTGCATCCTATCCACGTCACAACAGATATTCAGGATGGCCTCCGTAGGATGCAATGCACACGTTCACACGTCACATCATGGAGTGCCGCTCTCTTTCGCACGTTCTGGCCTCTCTCCGAATAGCATCACAGGCGTCGTGACCACGCTGTTGACGGGTCTGCACTTCAGGAACTGGTTCAGTATACAAAACGCTTTTCAGGTGCCCCAGAGGTAAAAAATCTAAGGGATTTAAGTCCGGTGATCTAGCAGACCACGCTGCAGGACCTCCATGTCCTATTCAACGTCCAGGGAAGATGAGGTTGAGGTGCCGGCGAATTGTAATGCGGAAATGGCTTGGAGCTCCGCCATGCAGAAACCACATAAACTGTCGTACTCCCAAAGGCACATTCACAAGCAGCCCAGACAGAGTATTCCACAGAAAGTTCAAGTGGAATAATAACTCATCCAGGTACGTGGTCGGCAAGAATCCCTGCCAACAAAAAAAAAAAAAAAAATGGTTCAAATGGCTCTGAGCACTATGGGACTTAACATCTGTAGTCATCAGTCCCCTAGAACTTAGAACTACTTAAACCTAACTAACCTAAGGACATCACACACATCCATGCCTGAAGCAGGATTCGAACCTGCGACCGTAGCGGTCGCGCGGTTCCGGACTGAGCGCCTAGAACCGCTAGACCACCGCGGCCGGCCCCTGCCAACACATTGATGCTGAACATATGCTGATAAGACGCCTCAACCTTTCACAGCGAATTGTCTGTAGCCCAAAGATGACGATCATGAAGATTGATGACGTCAGTTCTGATAAAGGTTGCTTTGTCGGCAAAGAGGACTGATTACACAAATCCCATAATTGCGATGGTCTGGTGCAAAAACCATCGACAAAATGCTTCCCGCAGAGGGAAATCTACTACTGATAATCCTTGCACTCGTTGCAGGTGATAGGGATAGTAGCGGTTGTTATGCATGATACTCATGATCGTACTTTGGCTTACATTGTGTTGGCGGGCCATGTGCATGGAACTTGTGCTAGCGTTCGGCTCAACATCCTGTAGAACGCGGTCCTCCAAATATGGTGTACGCACAGTCCGCCGTCTCCCTGCGAGTTCGTCGGTCTGAATGGCCCTATGACCACACGAACGCCCAAAAAGAGCCTCAAACGTTGTGTGATGTGGTTGGTGTCCGTAAGGGCACTGTTTTCGGTACTTATCGACGGTTTCCATCTGCTTCGTCGCACGCAAACACTATGTTGGCTTGTTCCTGACACGAATACCGGACCATTCTGCTGCTTACAGTACGCTGCGTCAATCACACAAACTGCAACACAAAGGAACACACGGCACGTGGTCACAGGAACTTTCATACATCTACCATGGCAACGATGCATTTCCATACACATATTGATAGGACCTTTTTCCTCCATTTCCAGTCAGAAACTCGTGCCTGCAGTTTTTCCGTTTTGTTGGTGTTCACACTCTATTTTGGAAATAAAATTGTATCTTCTGTGAATATTTCTGAGGCATAGTAAAGCTCCGTGGTGTGGGGCGTTAACTGCTCGTCACGAAAGGAATCTTGCTGAGCGTGGGTCCGCAAGGGGCCTAATCTGCAGAGCGGCCCTATGCTGTCGACCGGCGAGGAGGTTCTGAAAATCGGTGCGCTTTCCTGCGTCCGTTGAAACGGCTGGCAGCGGGCGGCTCGGCAGAGCATTTGGAGGTGCTGCGTTGGTTCAGTCCTGGGAGTCGTAACGCACCAGAAGTTGAGCATTCATTGTTAACAGATTTTATGGAGTTTAATTGAATTCAGTTTACTTATTCTTGTTAATTATACCAGCCGTATTTTTTTTTTTTTGGGGGGGGGGGGGAGGGGGGAAGATGGTAATATTAGAAAGGGTGGGCTTCTTTCCCCTCCCAGCTTACCTACGAGTTTATTCGACTGTTAGTCTCTGCCATGTCTGTGATAGTCTGAGGCACCAATGACTGTACTGTTTAAAATGCAAGGCACTAAGACCTCATCCATTCTCTCGCCTGCCATAACTAGTATTACTAGACCCACATGTAAAAGGTACCCTAAGAAAGAAGAAATTCCTTTTTGCCTCGTGGTAAGAACTAGTCAATTGCATAACGAATTCCTACTCATCTGGAAGCTGTAACTTACGTAAATTTTTGTTTATGTATATTTGCTATAATCAAGCAAGGTTAATGTACGCCGTAGTGGATTTTTACTATTGTTTCTAGTGAGCAAAAACTGTTGTGTGTTTTTCCAATTCAACACATTTTAAGACTTTTACTCAACGTGCTTATGTGTTTTTTTACATGTAGTTGGTTATTAGTGTGTTTTCTTGCCATGCAAAAGTTTTCCATTTCATTACGGGTTGAAATTGTTGCCGTGAAATGAGAATGTTGTAGAAGTTCGCAAGTCCTACCTGGCGAGTGTGTGTGTTTGCCTTAAGTTAACTGGCAGAAATTTGTAAAATTTGTTTTTTATACATTTTGGAAATGTTAATGTTATTAACTGTAAATGTCCCCCATGTGCACGACTCATGCGTTTTGGTTTTTCTATTTTGAGAACTTTTGTAAACAGGATTGTCTTTATATGTTGCAGACAAGTTAGAGTCTGTGCCATTTGTCCGCAGCTCGTGGTCGTGCGGTAGCGTTCTCGCTTCCCGCGCCCGGGTTCCCGGGTTCGATTCCCGGCGGGGTCAGGGATTTTCTCTGCCTCGTGATCACTGGGTGTTGTGTGCTGTCCTTAGGTTAGTTAGGTTTAAGTAGTTCTAAGTTCTAGGGGACTGATGACCATAGATGTTAAGTCCCATAGTGCTCAGAGCCATTTGCACCATTTGAACCATTTGAATCTGCGCCATTTAATGAATGGAGTGAAATTCACCTTAATTTAGCTGAGCTTGAACTATTAAACAGCGTCGCGTTTTATATGTTAAATTGCTTGCCTTTCCTATCGTAAATTGTGACTTATTTCTTAAATGATTGTTGTTTTTTTTTTAAATATCGTAAAGTCTTGCACCAAATTTGAATAAAGGGTGTTACTGAAAATTGTGTATAATTTCATCAGTTATTCCTTGGCACCTACTTCCACTTTACATTTTGTGTAGTGATTGAGATTAATAACCTTTGGTGAACCAGTAGTAATTTTACGGTTCAATTACGTCTTCTATTAATTGTTGCTGATTTAATATATTTAATTATTAGTGTCAATGATGGTGAGAGTACAGAGTAATACACTCCTGGAAATTGAAATAAGAACACCGTGAATTCATTGTCCCAGGAAGGGGAAACTTTATTCACACATTCCTGGGGTCAGATACATCACATGATCACACTGACAGAACCACAGGCACATAGACACTGGCAACAGAGCATGCACAATGACGGCACTAGTACAGTGTATATCCACCTTTCGCAGCAATGCAGGCTGCTATTCTCCCATGGAGACGATCGTAGAGATGCTGGATGTAGTCCTGTGGAACGGCTTGCCATGCCATTTCCACCTGGCGCCTCAGTTGGACCAGCGTTCGTGCTGGACGTGCAGACCGCGTGAGACGACGCTTCATCCAGTCCCAAACATGCTCAATGGGGGACGGATCCGGAGATCTTGCTGGCCAGGGTAGTTGACTTACACCTTCTAGAGCACGTTGGGTGGCACGGGATACATGCGGACGTGCATTGTCCTGTTGGAACAGCAAGTCCCCTTGCCGGTCTAGGAATGGTAGAACGATGGGTTCGATGACGGTTTGGATGTACCGTGCACTATTCAGTGTCCCCTCGACGATCACCAGTGGTGTACGGCCAGTGTAGGAGATCGCTCCCCACACCATGATGCCGGGTGTTGGCCCTGTGTGCCTCGGTCGTATGCAGTCCTGATTGTGGCGCTCACCTGCACGGCGCCAAACACGCATACGACCATCATTGGCACCAAGGCAGAAGCGACTCTCATCGCTGAAGACGACACGTCTCCATTCGTCCCTCCATTCACGCCTGTCGCGACACCACTGGAGGCGGGCTGCACGATGTTGGGGCGTGAGCGGAAGACGGCCTAACGGTGTGCGGGACCGTAGCCCAGCTTCATGGAGACGGTTGCGAATGGTCCTCGCCGATACCCCAGGAGCAACAGTGTCCCTAATTTGCTGGGAAGTGGCGGTGCGGTCCCCTACGGCACTGCGTAGGATCCTACAGTCTTGGCGTGCATCCGTGCGTCGCTGCGATCCGGTCCCAGGTCGACGGGCACGTGCACCCTCCGCCGACCACTGGCGACAACATCGATGTACTGTGGAGACCTCACGCCCCACGTGTTGAGCAATTCGGCGGTACGTCCACCCGGCCTCCCGCATGCCCACTATACGCCCTCGCTCAAAGTCCGTCAACTGCACATACGGTTCACGTCCACGCTGTCGCGGCATGCTACCAGTGTTAAAGACTGCGATGGAGCTCCGTATGCCACGGCAAACTGGCTGACACTGACGGCGGCGGTGCACAAATGCTGCGCAGCTAGCGCCATTCGACGGCCAACACCGCGGTTCCCGGTGTGTCCGCTGTGCCGTGCGTGTGATCATTGCTTGTACAGCCCTCTCGCAGTGTCCGGAGCAAGTATGGTGGGTCTGACACACCGGTGTCAATGTGTTCTTTTTTCCGTTTCCAGGAGTGTATAATAAATTAATAGTGTTATGTTTATTAATTGAGCGGATGGTAGCGTGAGAATTCTGTCAGTACGAAGCAGAGAATAGTACTCTGAAGGGAAATTTCTATAGTGAAACCAGCCAGTTCATAGTACTGGGAATGCAAGAAATATTTACGATAATTCAGTACACGAAGAAATAATTTTGATATTTGTGGGTTTTACAAGTTTATTCATTTAATGAATTGCTCATAAAAGCTATTATGTTGTGATTGTTTCCTAGTAAAACACGCGGGATTGCGCGCTTTAGTACTGATATCGGATCGGCTTTGATTTATATCAGCCAATCAGGGGACAGTACAGTCGCGCGTATTTTGTGAGCTAAAGAACTGCCTTGTGAAGTCTAGAACAACTTCGAAGCTCAACCTTCATCATGTTCGGGCACGTGTATTCGGAGCTCTGAATAGATGTGAATATTTTGCGGTATTATGACTTAAACGTGACTGAAGTGTCGTAAAGTGAACACAAACGATAGCTGAAGATAAATGGATGAAATTCCGAATTTTACGTGTAAACTGTGACTTCTGAATTAACTAAAATCCGTGTGGCGTGTTATACAAACTATGGCCGGCAACTGAGCTTTCTAAGAGGTTGATTTGGATAGCATCGGAGGGAGCTTTCTGTCCCAGACAATCAGTTTTGTAATCTTTATGGGAAAAGATTGGGTTAGATACCACAAGCTGACTTTTATGAGTGACTGATTGAATGTGTATGTCGAAATTGTAACTTCAAACTAGCGTGGATTTGGTGGTGTTTTTGTAGCAAACAAGTAACGATATATTGAAGTTATCACTCATTAATTATCTATCCTTTAACAGCTCCGATAGCGTGATACTAGAAAACATTTGATGCAGCTTGTAGAGGCGTGTAGTGCTGCTAATTTGCTCCACTGCTTTCTTCAGCCGACGAACAGTACACATTTTCTAGCATGTCATGCTAATGGACTGGACAGCAGAACAAGAAATTCAACGCAATGTGGACGGATATTTTTAGTCACAACACAGAAACCACGCCGTTGCAAACTATAAAAGTATCGTCTGGTTTCTTGATTTCCTCTCAGAAAGGTCACAGTCCGTAGTCATTGACGGGAAATCCTCTAGTGAACCCGAAGTCATACCTGGGGTCCCCAAGGTAATGTTATAGCCCTTCTGCTGTGCTTATTTAACCATTTTGTGACAACTTGAACAGCGGTTTGAATTGCTTGCAGATGATGCCGTCGTTCACAGTGTAGTAAAGACTTCATAAGATCAAACCGAATTACAAAATAGTTGTATGGTGCGAAATGTGGCAGTTCAAAGTACGAGAACCTCTGCATGAATATTAAACGAAAATTCCGTTAAATTTTGGTTACAAGAGAAGTCACACATAGTTAAAGGTTGTCGAGTCAGCTGACTATGTAGGGATTACGATTATTAACAACTTAAATTGGAACCATCGCGTTGAATATTTTCTGGGAAAGGTGAAACAAGGATTGCATTTTATGGGCAGAATACTTATAACGTCCAAAAAATTCGCTACAGAGAATGCCTGCACTGCATCCCACTTGTCTATCCTGGTTGGGAGTACTGCTGTGCGGTATGGGAGCCTTGCCATATAGGACTGAGAAAGTTCAAAGAAAGGCAGCTCGTTTTGCATTATCGTGAAATAGGGGAGAGGATTTCACGGATGTGATAAGCGAGTTGGAGAGGCAGTTAAAATAAACACGTTTATCATTGCGGCGTGATCTGTTCATGATACTTCAGTCAGCAACTTTCTCCGTAAATTGCGAATTTATTTTGTTACTGCTCACCTACCTAGGGACAAATGACCTGTCAAAATAAGAGAAATCAGTAATGGTACAGAAAGATGTAGGTGTTCATTTTTTCCAAGTGCTATTCGGGATCAGGACGGTAGTAAAGTAGTCAGAAAATGATTATAATGTAAAACACTGAAGTGAGGACTGCAGAATAATCATATAAATGTAGGGCCATTCCGTACCCGACCATCTCAAAGCTGAATGTAGTTTTGCATTGATATTCCTAATAGAATAAAACTAAGCTAGGCAAAATCTGAGCTCAAATTACAAAAGGTTAATCGTTTTATGAGGCTTAAAGTAAGGGGCTGCAAAATGTGTCAGCTCTACGACTGTTTTGATAAAATTTTGGACAAATTAAAATTGAAACTATTGGAAATAATTTGAATAGATGCACAAATTTTTGTTCTCTTCACATTGTTAAAATTCACATCGTTCAAATTCTAAGTCTGTGTCATTATGATTTTGATTCCATATGAGGATAAAGTTAGGGAAAAATAATCGTGACAATATTCAATCATTTTAGGAATGTAGTAGCTTTTGGACAAAGAAAAGTATGTTGAATGTCCTACAGTCGTTCCGCAGGGAAGTGACTTCTTATAAGCTCTACCGAATTTCAGCAGTTGTTTGTATCATAGAAGTTGTTAATAAAAAAGAACGCCACGAAAATATTTAAATAAAATTTGTTTCATACTGCTAAGTATTATCACCTTCTACTTCCTTCTTTTTTCATTAGAAAAAGCTAGTGTTTTGTACTAGACAAGCTTTCGTTTGTTTTGCAGATACTCTGTGTAAAAGGCAGCATGTTGCGTTAGTTTAAGTTAGATTAAGTAGTGTGTAAGTTTAGGGACCGATGACCTCAGCAGTTTGGTCCCTTAGGATTTTACCACAAAAAACAAGAAACACCAGGTGGCTTTCTTTTTCATTCTTTCCTCCATTCTATGCTCTCTTTGCTAGTTTTCCTTTTCTTCGTCTTCCTATTATCAGATTCCAGTCCCCCATCATAAATAAACATTCGTCTCTCTTAACTATCCGCATAACTTCTTTTAAATATCACTCACTTCTTCAATGCCTTCATCTGTGGAACTAGGAGGTACATGAACTTTTACTACTGTGATGACTGTTTTAGCTATGGCTTTCACTGCGCTGTTCATTGTAACTCACCTGCGTCCCCATTTTCTTATTAATTTTTAGACTTTCTCTTGCATTACTCCTAACTGATTTTGTGTTGCTAGTCCTTTACTCACTTGACTATAGGCCTTGATCGTCCTGCACCGCATTTCACTAATTCCCACAATATCAATGTTCTAATTGTCAGTTTCTCTTTTTAAATTTTCAAATATACCTACCCGATTAAGGGAGCCAACATCCCACGCTACGACCTGTAGAACAGCGGTTTTGTTTTCCTAATGACAGCGACCTCCTTGAGTACGGGAGAATATTTTATCTATGGAATATGTTACCCAAGAGGGTGCCCTCACCATTTAAATCATACAAGAGAACGATATATCCTCGGGAAATGTAACAGCTTTAGTTTTCCCTAGCTTTTACTCATTCATATACCAACATAGCAAGGCTATTGGTTCATGCTATAAGCCCATATCGGTCAAAGATTAAGACTGTTTTTCTGCAAATATTGGCTCTTCCACTGATATTCCTTCAGTGCGGTGCGGATTTCTCTACCGCTGACACACGCAAGCCACCCCATCGTACCCAGGTCCATGCTTCGTGGATAAGTTGAGGATTTGGGTCTGACGGGAGGCGTGCAGTGGCGATGACTGCTGTGCGCGGATGGCTTAGTGGTCAGAGCAACTGCCTAGTAAGCAGGAGAGAGAGGTTTGAATCCCCGTCTGTCAGAAGTTTTCAACTTTCCCCATTGATTTACATCAATGACCACTTGCAGCCAATGTCTGTAATTCATTTGTGACTAAAAATAAGCACAGTGAACAAGTTTTCCCCTTCCAGTGTCAGTGGCTCAAAGCGCAGGAAAGGCGGCGAAAATTGTCTCACACTCCGAGTCCGAAGGCGACTCTCAGGGAGGGCTATCACCTTCAAATGACTCAGCTTCTTGTACCCCACCAACACAGAAAATAGATCTACTAAATCAGTGGAGACCCCTATTGGGAGTGTACAGTATTTGCACATGATAAGAGACAACGAAGTGTTCCATTTCGATGTTTCAAACTGAAGAAATTACTACATTCCGTTTCAATTTAATATCTGCCGAAATAAAACTACTAAGCTTTCCACAATACGGTATTTGTGATCTGCAGACACAGACACCATTTTTCTTCAAAAATGGCTTCTTGGCTTTGAATCTATAAGCAATATACACTGCGGTGAGAAACGTTATGGGATAGCGATATACACACATACAGATGACGGTAGTATCGCGTACACAACGTATGAAAGGGCAGTGCGTTGGTAGAGCTGTCATTTGTACTCAGGTGATTCATGTGAAAAGATTTCCGATCTGATTATGACGGGAATTATCACGGGAATTAACAGACTTGGAACGTGGAATGGAAGATGGAGCTAGACACATGGGACATTCAGTCTCGTAATCGTTAGGAAATTCAGTATTCCGAAACCCACAGTGTCAAGGGTGTGCCGAGAGTGCCAGATTTCGAACATTACCTCTCACCATGGACAACGCAGTGGCCGATGGCGTTATTTAATGACCGAAAGCGTTTGCGTAGAGTTTTCAGTGCTAACAGTCAAGCAATGCAGAAATCAATGTGGGACATACATCAAACGTATCCGTTAGGAGAGTGTGGCAAAATTTGGCGTTAATGAGCTATGGCAGCAGATGACCGACGCGAATACCTTTACCAGCAGCACGGCTTCGCCTGCAGTGTCTCTTCTGGGCTCGTGACCCTAGACGACTGGAAAACTGTGTTCTGGTCAGACGAGTCCCGATTTCGGTTGGTAAGAGCTGATGGTACGGTTCGACTGTGGCACAGACCCCAAGAAGCCGTGGACCCAAGTTGTCGACAAGATACTATGCAAGCTAGTGGTGACTTCACAATGGTGTGGGCTGTGTTTACATGAAATGCACTAGGTTCTCTGGTCCAACTGAAAATGGTTATGTTCGTCTACTTGGAGACTACTTGCAGCCAACAACAATGGAATTTTTATGGATGAAAATGCCCCATGTCACAAACCACAGCTATTCGTTTCTTGTTTGAAGATAATTCTGGACTGTTCGAGCGAATGATTTGGCCACACAGATCGACCGACATGAATCCTATCGAACATTTATGTGACATAATCGAGAGGTCAGTTGTGCACAAAATCGTGCAACACTTCCGCAATTACGGACGGCTGTAGAGGCAGCATGGCTCAGGTTTTTCTGTAGGGGACTTCCAGGGACTTGTTGAGTCCATGCCACGTCGATTTGCTGCACTACATACGGAAAAAGTAAGTCTGACACGATATCAGCGTAGACAACGATACCGGCACAACAACATTATTTATATAAGGTATTTCTTGCAGCGCACAAGCTATTCTTCCTACCGAACGGGGCATTGAAGCCTGGATATGGGTCTTTCTGCTTAATATTTACTCGTTTCTAGGCCCTCAATGTAGAGCAGAAAGAAATATTCCATGACTTCACTCACGACAATCATGTCTGCTGTTAGGTTTTCGCCAGCCGCGGTGGCCGAGCGGTTCTAGCCGCTTCAGTCGGGAACCACGCGGCCGCTACGGTCTCAGGTTCGAATCGTGCATCGGACATGGATGTGTGTGATGTCCTTAGGTTAGTTAGGTTTAAGTAGTTCTAAGTCTAGGGGTCTGATGACCTCAGATGTTTAGTCCCATGGTGCTTAGAGCCATTTGAACAATTTTTGTTGGGTTTTAAATGCATCATCTGAAAAGAAGATGAGATACCTAACTACAGCTATTGCTACCAATTTCACACTGTTACTGCAGGAACTACACATAGCGGATACCTGACATATACTACCTTGAAACCTTGCCACTTATACTATTGTAATAGGACGCTCTGCCAATAGAACAGACAGATTTAAGGCATAGTAAAATGTCGTACCACACATTAAAGCCTGTCAGTATAAGCCTATTACCTATTCTGACCACGTAGCCGACCAAATTTGAATGAGACGCACACTACAACAGATACATAAAGGTAGCGCGTTGTGGAACTTAAACTGCATGATGACGCAAGAAATTAATTTGAAACAAGAAATCAGTACCACGTGGCAAGAAGTAGTGGCAGTCATTCCAATATAACAGTCACGCATACTTTGGTGGTCGCAATACACCAGGAAAACCTTACGAAGTGCATCAAAGCTCGCCCGAAGTATCGAGATTACTAGGAAAGGCGGCCCAGACAATTTTATTTCACACTGTTACGGCATAAGTACAGTGGCATAACACATTTATTAGGAATTGTTCACACAGTGAGATGCCTGAATGCAGAAGTCATCATTACCACAGGCAAATCATCAGCAGAATATCGAATTCGCACCCGTTATTTCACAGATCCCGTGTCTACAATCATATATGTTCGTTATATGATTCAGGTACTCAGTCACGAAAACCTACTACTGATTGAAGAAATACGAAAATTGTGGAGGACCCTTTATACTAACCGTACAGATATACAGACCGATATCACCGAATATTACTTGGATATTTATACTAACATCAGTACCAACCTGCCAAACTTCGGCATACGTCTTCGGAGCTCTGCAAGCATGAGATCCGTAACGCGCTCTCAAAATCAAGAGCTGCGGTTACTTCCATCAGGAAGAAACTCAAGCATGTTCTTCAAGCTTCTTCATGAAACGAAGCCATTGTTGCAGGCGCCTTCCCGGCTGAATTCTGTACACGATATTGCCTCAAATTAGGGGATTAAACTAATGACAATGTACGACGAATTTTTTCATGGAGGTTCCAAGAGGATCACTGTTTTAATTCCCCAAAACAATAAACTTTACATACAGTGTCATTACATCATTGAGCTGTAAAAAAACAAACTAATTTTACCATATATTTTATGTTTCATAATGGTCCCTTTAGTAATAGATGTTCTGGTTCAATACAGAGACATTATCAAAATGACATGGCCATGTCGTCAGTTGTGTTTCACCCTAGTTGTGTCATCAGTATCAGAAATTGTATTCAGGGAACAATTACTATTATCGAAATAGATGAAACGCTTACGAAACCGCTTTACAAGCGACCACGAGCGAACACGAGCGAATGCACATTCTCGAGAACAATGTGCGAAGATTCGCTAGTGTGTACCATGCATACTTGCACCTGCGAATAGGTATTTACATTGGTGCGAACGGAAGAGAACAAGAAAAATGGCTCGGAGCACTATGGGACTGAACATCTGAGGTCATCAGTCCCCTAGAACTTAGAACAACTTAAACCTAACTAACCTAAGGACACCACACACATCCATGCCCGAGGCAGGATTCGAACCTGCGACCGTAGCGGTCGAGCGGTTCCAGACTGAAGCGCATAGAACCGCTCGGCCACTTCGGCCGACTAGAGAACAAGAGATAGCCGAGCCGAGCAGTCGACATGTTTATTTCAGTGTTTGCGAAGTTAAAATGCCATATTTAGTGATTTTTCCTATTTACAATAGCGTATTACGAAAATACGCAGTTTCAGTGACATGCGGCTTTAAAAATATATCTAAAATGCATCTTTTTAGTACGGTTTGTTCCGCTAAAGTGTCGGGAAATGTACTTAAACGTGAAATTCGTGGAGTTAACGCGCTTAACACTGCATTGCAGTTCCGGTTTTCCTTAGCACTGGTCCAAACTGAGTCAGATACACAGGACGTCGTAAAATTTATAATTGCACTTGGTAACAGTTCGCGGTTCCCGCCAATCTGGTAGTGTCAGTATAGAGTGTAACACAGGAAATTTTGTACGTGTTTTGTATAACACATAACATTGAAGACCTTATAATTGTAATTAACTAGGGCATAAACTATAAATTATGCCTTCCTTTGAATAAAAGATGGACAAATAAAATTTTACGATGGTTTAGCAAAAACGTAACATTTACTTCCCCCTTATTGTTCTTGGGTTAAAAGAAGAACACTAATTACCAACAACCAACATAACCTGAAGAAAGGCTAGCACTAACACGCTGGTTATGAGCAACCGATGACAATTACGTTAGTAATTGTTTCACATTTCAGTAACTGGTGTATACACTATGTGATCAAAAGTATCCGCATACCCCCAAATACACGTTTTTCATATCAGGTGCATTGTGTCTCCACCTACTGCCAGGTACTCCGTATCAGCAACCTCAGTAGTCAGTAGACATCGTGAGAGAGCAGAATGGAGCGCTCCACGGAACTCACGGACTTCGAATGTGGTCAGGTGATTGGGTGTCACTTGTCTCATACGTCTGTACGCGAGATTTTCACACTCCTGAACATTCCTAGGTCCATTGTTTCCGATGAGATAGAGAAGTGGAAACGTGAAGGGGCACGTACAGCAAAAAAGCGTACAGGTCGACTTCGTCTGTTGACTGACAGAAACCTCCGACAGTTGAAGAGGGTCGCAATATGTAATAGGCAGACGTCTATCCAGACGATCACACAGGAATTCCAGACTGCATCAGGATCCACTGCAAGTACTATGACAGTAGGTGGGAGGTGAGAAAGTTTTGGTTTCATGGTTGGGCAGCTGCTCATAAGCCACACATCACGCCAGTAAACGCCAAACGACGCCTCGCTGGGTGTAAGGAGCGTAAACACTGGACAACTGAACAGTGGAAAAACGTTATGTGGAGTAACGAATCACTGTACATAATGTGGCGATCCGATGGCAGGGTGTGGGTATGGCGAATGCCGGACGAAGGTCATCTGCCAGCGTGTGTAGTGCCAACAGTAAAATTCGGAGGTGGTGGTGTTATGGTGTGGTCGTATTTTTCATGGAGGGGGACTTGCACCCCTTGTTGTTTTTCGTGGTAGTATCACAGCACAGGCCTTCATTGATGTTTTAATCGTCTCCTTGCTTTCCACTGTTGAAGAGCAATTTTGGGCATGGCGATTGCATCTTTCAACATGACCGAGCACCTATTCATAATTCACGGCCTGTGACGGAGTGGTTACACGACGATAACATCCCTGTAATGGACTGGCCTGCACAGGGTGCTGGCCTGAATCCTACAGAACATCTTTGGGATGTTTTGGAACGCAGACTTCGTGCCAGGCCTCACCGACCGACACCGATACCTCTCCTCAGTGTGGCACTCCGTGAAGAAGGGGCTGCCATTCCCTAAGAAACCTTCTAACAACTCACTGAACGCACGCTTTCGAGAGTGGAAGTTTCCATCAGGGCTAAGGTTGGGCCAACTCGATATTGAATTCCAGCATTACCGATGGAGGGCGCCACGAACTTGTAAGTCATTTTCAGCCAGTTGTCAGGATATTTTTGATCACATAGTGTATCAGGTGCCAACGGGCTTGCCACAGTGGTAATACTATTTCACGTCATATCACCGAAGTCGAACGCATTTCGTAACACTTGCATAGGTGACCAGCCAGGTCTGCCGAGCGCTGTTGGCAAGCGGGGTGCACTCAGCCCTTGCGAGCAAACTGAGAGGCTACTTGATTGAGAAGTAGCGCCCCTGGTCACGAAAACTGACGATGGCCGGCATAACGGTGTGGTGACTACATGCTCCATCACATCCGCTTCGCCAGTCTGGGAGACCTAGCGGTTCTAGGCGCTACAGTCTGGAACTGCGCGACCGCTGCGGTTGCAGGTTCGAATCCTGCCTCGGGCATGGATGTCTGTGATGTCCTTAGGTTAGTTAGGTTTAAGTAGTTCTAAGTTCTAGGGGACTGATGACCTCAGATGTTAAGTCCCATAGTGCTCAGAGCCACATCCGCTTCCAGTGACGCTTCTCGGCTGAGGATAACACCTCGGCCAGTCAATAGCGCTGGACCTTCCGAGACCTGTTCGGACGGGGTTTAATTTCTTACGTCTGCAGTGATGTATGTGAAGCACTTAAAGGATTTTATTAAAGTACATATAAGGAAGATAGTATCAATAAAATACAATCCTGGAAATTGAAATAAGAACACCGTGAATTCATTGTCCCAGGAAGGGGAAACTTTATTCACACATTCCTGGGGTCAGATACATCACATGATCACACTGACAGAACCACAGGCACAAAGACACAGGCAACAGAGCATGCACAATGTCGGCACTAGTACAGTGTATATCCACCTTTCGCAGCAATGCAGGCTGCTATTCTCCCATGGAGACGATCGTAGAGATGCTGGATGTAGTCCTGTGGAACGGCTTGCCATGCCATTTCCACCTGGCGCCTCAGTTGGACCAGCGTTCGTGCTGGACGTGCAGACCGCGTGAGACGACGCTTCATCCAGTCCCAAACATGCTCAATGGGGGACAGATCCGGAGATCTTGCTGGCCAGGGTAGTTGATTTACACCTTCTAGAGCACGTTGGGTGGCACGGGATACATGCGGACGTTCATTGTCCTGTTGGAACAGCAAGTTCCCTTGCCGGTCTAGGAATGGTAGAACGATGGGTTCGATGACGGTTTGGATGTACCGTGCACTATTCAGTGTCCCCTCGACGATCACCAGTGGTGTACGGCCAGTGTAGGAGATCGCTCCCCACACCATGACGCCGGGTGCTGGCCCTGTGTGCCTCGGTCGTATGCAGTCCTGATTGTGGCGCTCACCTGCACGGCGCCAAACACGCATACGACCATCATTGGCACCAAGGAAGAAGCGACTCTCATCGCTGAAGACGACACGTCTCCATTCGTCCCTCCATTCACGCCTGTCGCGACACCACTGGAGGCGGGCTGCACTATGTTGGGGCGTGAGCGGAAGACGGCCTAACGGTGTGCGGGACCGTAGCCCAGCTTCATGGAGACGGTTGCGAATGGTCCTCGCCGATACCCCAGGAGCAACAGTGTCCGTAATTTGCTGGGAAGTGGCGGTGCGGTCCCCTACGGCACTGCGTAGGATCCTACGGTCTTGGCGTGCATCCGTGCGTCGCTGCGGTCCGGTCCCAGGTCGACGGGCACGTGCACCTTCGGCCGACCACTGGCGACAACATCGATGTACTGTGGAGACCTCACGCCCCACGTGTTGAGCAATTCGGCGGTACGTCCACCCGGCCTCCCGCATGCCCACTATACGCCCTCGCTCAAAGTCCGTCAACTGCACATACGGTTCACGTCCACGCTGTCGCGGCATGCTGCCAGTGTTAAAGACTGCGATGGAGCTCCGTATGCCACGGCAAACTGGCTGACACTGACGGCGGCGGTGCACAAATGCTGCGCAGCTAGCGCCATTCGACGGCCAACACCGCGTTTCCTGGTGTGTCCGCTGTGCCGTGCGTGTGATCATTGCTTGTACTGCCCTCTCGCAGTGTCCGGAGCAAATATGGTGGGTCTGACACACCGGTGTCAATGTGTTCTTTTTTCCATTGCCAGGAGTGTATGATTAATGAAATGTGGCATATACACACGACCTGTCACATGGAGTACTTTAGTAAGTTCCGTTTCTGTTTCAATCCGCGGCAGCGCTACGATCGCAGTTCCGAGCATGCGCGGCAGTTACTCTGACTCAAGGAGAAGACATGTACGCCATTTTCAGATCGCTGCTGCCGACTTGTGCTATTTAGTGATTCTTTATAATGTCAGCCGTAATTGAAAATGCTGCTGCATGTGAAATTATACCTATGATTCGTTTTCTAAATGCAAAGAAAGTTAAGGCAAAGGAAATTCATCGGCAAATCTACGAGGTTTATGGACAAAATGCTACGAGTGATTCAATGTTTAGAAGATGGGTCAGACTGTTCAATGAAGGACGTGATCAAGTGCACGATGAAGAACGTAGTGGACGCTCGTCTGTGGTTACTGATGAACGGGTTCACACAGTTGATGAGAAGATTAAGCACAACCGTAAGTTTACACTTAATGTCCTTGCTATGGAAGTTCCGCAAATCTCACGATCACTAATTCATGAAATTGTTACTGAAAAACTGAAATTTTTTAATCTTTGCTCACGTTGGGTACCCAAAATTGTTACTGAACAAGACAAAAAACAACGCATGGGCAGTGCACTTCAGTTTTTGACACCCTACAATGAAGATGGGGATGGGTTTCTTTCTTGGATAGTCACGGGGGATGAAACTTGGGTATCGTACGACACCCCTGAAACAAAACGGCAATCAGTGGAATGGGGGCAAACTTCATCCCCAACGAAAGTTAAGCCTAAGCAAATCTTGACACCTTGAAAAGTCATGTTCACCATTTTTTGGGACAGAAAAGGCATTTTGCTGATTTATTTCTTACCACGAGGCCAAACAGTCAATGCACATGGTTACTGCGAGACCATTAAGAAATTGCGCCGCGAAATACAGAACAAGGGCCGAGGATTACTGTCCTAAGGTGGTTTTTTTTTTTTTCACGATAATGCCCGAACTCACAAGGCGAATGTGACCAAACAACTCTTACGGGAATTTCGCTGGGAATTTCTTCCGTACATCCCGGCCCTCGCTCCTAGCGACTTAAATCTCTTCTTACACCTAAAATCTGTCCTTGGTGGTCAACACTTCAACTATGATGACGAGCTGAAAGAACATGTTACCACTTGGTTGAATACACAGGCGGCAACCTTCTATGAAGAAGGCATACAAAAACTTGTGCCACGCTATGGCAAGTGCCTACAAAATTTCTGAAGCTATGTAAAATAGTAGTTTAACAGTTGTAGATATTTGTACAATAAATATTTTTCTGTATCTGTACACGTTTGTTTTATATAACCAAATGGAACTTACTTTGTGGACATACCTCATATTTATCAGAAAAAATCGCTAACATTGATGCAACAGCCATGTAATTACGGATGGCACGAACATAAGCAACGGGACACTTTCTTAGGTTTTTAATTTTAATCAGATAATAGATATGTATTCGCACTTGTTTACTTTCATGGCAATTTATTGTGCTTTCCATTTTTGATAAAAGGAATTACGAAGCTTGTGATTATTCACTCCGTTCCCACCTGATACAGGGATCTAGTGAATTTATCGTATTTCTGACGACTTCAGTTGGACTTTTGTGTGTTTCGACAATTTTCTACCAATGGTATTTCTTCTCTTTCGGCATTTGAACTACCTCTTCGATCACAGATGCGCGTATGATACCTGCATTCTTCTATCGAGAACGTCACTTTCTCTTTAGCCCACTCATCGATCACGCAACGATTATCAACAATCACAAAAACAGGCAAGATAGTAGACGAAACCTTTCTCTACTGCCGGCGCTGAAGTGGAGAGGACGCGAACTTCCTTTGATGGTTCTCTAAAAACCCGACAACCATCGGATCGCAAGCGAACACCTGCGAATGCGACCCGGGTATGACCAAATTCCATTTGCGCACACACGCCTAGCGTTTACACTAGACAGAATTTTCATTAGCTGTTGCACGTTCGGCTATGTTCACTTGGTTGCAAAGGAAGCTTTATACGCAAAAGCTTATCATCTTGCTGTATCTACGAGGCACGGGAGCTTCAAGCGTCACATCAAGGTCTGGGAAGTGGCCTGCATTGCAGGCGTATGCGAGGGAACGACACTAGAGTACCGGTCTGGCGTTCAGAGAGCATCGCTTTGTAGCACTATTTTTCTGCGCCGGTCACCTTGGCAGTGTTAGAACTTTGCTCATTATCCTTTCTCCGTCGGTATTTAGTGCGGCTAAACGGCCCGACGACAGTAGAGCCAGCCATTCTTAACAACCAGACATAAAACCAAGTTAGAAAATTGAAGGTAAAACTCCCAAGTATTAAAGCTTCATGTTGTACTAGAAGTTCAGAGTTTCCAGTGCTGATGCTCGCATCGTCGTCGACGACAGCAGCGAAAACTGGAGAGTCACCTGGAGCTGAACTGGAGAGTAAGCGGGTCTACTTCCGGGGCTGATATGCTGCCAGCCAGTATGGCGACTGCCATCATGAATACTCGTAGGTCACATTTCGCCTACCAGATCCAATTTTCAGCGAATGGGATTAAAACTTATTGGAAGTGTAATTTAACCAGATTAGGTCTTTGATACAAAGTGATTACTAGTCTAATTTCTGTTTAACGCCACCGCTCTTTAGAAGAGAGTTAAGTAACGTATACACACTGTGATCAAAAGTATCCGAACAACTGGCTGAAAATGACTTACAAGTTCGTGGCGCCCTCCATCGGTAATGCTGGAATTTAATATCGAGTTGGCCCAACCTTAGCCTTGATGATAACTTCCGCTCTCGCCAGGCATACGTTCAATCAGGTGTTGGAATGTTTCTTGGAGAATAGCAGCCCATTCTTCACGGAGTGCTGCACTGAGGAAAGGTATCGCTGTGGGTCGGTGAGGCCTGGCACGAAGTTGGCTTTCCAAATCATCCCAAAGATGTTCTATAGGAATCAGGTCAGGACTCTGCGCAGGCCAGTCCATTACAGGGTTGTTATTGTCGTGTAACCACTCCGCCACAGGCCGTGCATTATGAACAGTTGCTCGATCATGTTGAAAGATGAAATCGCCATCCCCTAGTTCCTCTTCAACAGTAGGAAGCAAGAAGGTGCATAAAACATTAATTTAGGCCTGTGCTGCGATAGTGCCACGCAAAACAACAACAGGTGCAAGCCCACTCCATGAGAAAAACGACCACACCATAACACCACCGCCTCCGAATTCTACTGTTGGCGCTAGACACGCTGGTAGATGACGTTCACCGGGCATTCGCCATACCCACACCCTGCCATCGGATTGTGTACCGTATTCATCACTCCATTCAACGTTTTTCCACTGTCCAGTCGTCCAATGTTTACGCTCGTTACACCAAGCGAGGCGTCGTTTGGCATTTACCGGAGTGATGTGTGGCTTATGAGCAGCTGCTCGACCGTGAAATCCAAGTTTTCTCATTTCCCACCTAAGTGTCATAGTACTTGCGGTAGATCCTGATGTAGTTTGGAATTCCTCTGTGATGGTCTGGATAGATGTCTGCCTATTACACTTTCCGGCCCTTTTCAGCTGTCAGTCAACAGATGAAGTCGGCCTGAACGCTTTTGTGCTGCACGTCTCCCTTCTCGTTTCCACTTCACTATCATATCGGAAACAGTGGACTTAGGGATGTTTAGGAGTGTGGAAATCTCGCGTAGAGACGTATGACAAAAGTGACACCCAATCACCTGACCACGTTCGAAGTCCTTGAGTCACCCGGAGCGCCCCATTCTGCTCTCTCACAATGTCTAATGACTACTGAGGTCGCTGACATTGAGTACCTGGCAGTAGGTGGCAGCACAATGCACCTCACATGAAAGCGTTATGTTTTTGGGGGTGTCCAGATACATGTGATCACATAGTGTACCTTAGTCAGTAATTTTTAAAATATTTCATGCGTGTTCAGTCCAGCGGATCTATTCCCCAGGAAGCTGCATCAAACATATTTATGAATTTCACTTTATGGGCTTAAGACTGTTGTCCATGCGTATGCAAATGACTTCAGTTTCTTAATTAACAACAATCAAGATGTACAATCTCTCAAATATATTATAAACACGTATCAGCAAAACAGCAAGGCGGGCGTTAGTATACACTCCTGGAAATGGAAAAAAGAACACATTGACACCGGTGTGTCAGACCCACCATACTTGCTCCGGACACTGCGAGAGGGCTGTACAAGCAATGATCACACGCACGGCACAGTGGACACACCAGGAACCGCGGTGTTGGCCGTCGAATGGCGCTAGCTGCGCAGCATTTGTGCACCGCCGCCGTCAGTGTCAGCCAGTTTGCCGTGGCATACGGAGCTCCATCGCAGTCTTTAACACTGGTAGCATGCCGCGACAGCGTGGACGTGAACCGTATGTGCAGTTGACGGACTTTGAGCGAGGGCGTATAGTGGGCATGCGGGAGGACGGGTGGACGTACCGCCGAATTGCTCAACACGTGGGGCGTAAGGTCTCCACAGTACATCGATGTTGTCGCCAGTGGTCGGCGGAAGGTGCACGTGCCCGTCGACCTGGGACCGGACCGCAGCGACGCACGGATGCACGCCAAGACCGTAGGATCCTACGCAGTGCCGTAGGGGACCGCACCGCCACTTCCCAGCAAATTAGGGACACTGTTGCTCCTGGGGTATCGGCGAGGACCATTCGCAACCGTCTCCATGAAGCTGGGCTACGGTCCTGCACACCGTTAGGCCGTCTTCCGCTCACGCCCCAACATAGTGCAGCCCGCCTCCAGTGGTGTCGCGACAGGCGTGAATGGAGGGACGAATGGAGACGTGTCGTCTTCAGCGATGAGAGTCGCTTCTGCCTTGGTGCCAATGATGGTCGTATGCGTGTTTGGCGCCGTGCAGGTGAGCGCCACAATCAGGACTGCATACGACCGAGGCACACAGGGCCAACACCCGGCATCATGGTGTGGGGAGCGATCTCCTACACTGGCCGTACACCACTGCTGATCGTCGAGGGGACACTGAATAGTGCACGGTACATCCAAACCGTCATCGAACCCATCTTTCTACCATTCCTAGACCGGCAAGGGAACTTGCTGTTCCAACAGGACAATGCACGTCTGCATGTATCCCTTGCCACCCAACGTGCTCTAGAAGGTGTAAGTCAACTACCCTGGCCAGCAAGATCTCCGGATCTGTCCCCCATTGAGCATGTTTGGGACTGGATGAAGCGTCGTCTCACGCGGTCTGCACGTCCAGCACGAACGCTGGTCCAACTGAGGCACCAGGTGGAAATTGCATGACAAGCCGTTCCACAGGACTACATCCAGTATCTCTACGATCGTCTCCATGGGAGAATAGCAGCCTGCATTGCTGCGAAAGGTGGATATACACTGTACTAGTGCCGACATTGTGCATGCTCTGTTGCCTGTGTCTATGTGCCTGTGGTTCTGTCAGTGTGATCATGTGATGTATCTGACCCCAGGAATGTGTCAATAAAGTTTCCTCTTCCTGGGACAATGAATTCACGGTGTTCTTATTTCAATTTCCAGGAGTGTACAAAAGTCAGCAATGCTTACGACTGTACAGCCGATATATCGTACGTCACCTGACATCCCTGTTTACTTAAGTATACAGGCTTCCATCTCGGACGAAAAATAAGAGAACTGACCTCGAATTTTTTAGAATCGTTAATATTTCTTGCATGTATCAATTACTGTAAGAAAAAGTTATATTTTAAATGTTTACTAGACTTACTGTGACAATTCGGTAAAATGACTACGAAGTCTTTCGCGACGGAGTCCTTGCATAAAAAGTTCTCGGTTTACTTGCCGCGTCAAATTTGGATAAAATCCCAAGCTTTCGATGACTACCTCCGTCATCTTCGTCAGGGGTAAAACTGACTGTCAGTTTTACCCCTGACGAAGATGACGGAGGTAGTCATCGAAAGCTTGGGATTTTATCCAAATTTGACGCGGCAAGTAAACCGAGAACTTTTTATGCATAATTCGGTAAAGTTTGCGTTATTTTCCGAACGCGACAATTTTTCTGCCGTGTAACTCATGAACCTTATATCGGATTTCAGTGAACTACGATTCGTTTTGAAGCTGAATGTCTGTTGTTGTTGAAGGTATACAACCATAACATGACAGTAATTAACACCGTTCTTAGAAACATTTCATTATTGTAATGAACATTAACGCCGTTTTCATAAATATTAAACTTATCTGAGGTTGAATCTCTTTTTATTACAAATTGGTCCTGTCTTGAATTTCATGGAGCCCCTTTACTGAAACGTGAAAAACAATTAAGTAATTAATATTGATGCTCGCGCTGTACTTACGTTCCTATGGGTTTCCGTCTGCCGCTCAACATACAGACACCTCGCAGCTAGTCGAGGTCATCTGCAGGCCTCAAGACTGACTGGTTGCGTGAGCTTACATATCGTTGTTTCCGAACCCTTTGTTGCAAGTGAATATGTCTGACTTTTTTACTTCGGAAGTGGAATACACGCATGTTCTGTTAGGGTCCCTGGAACTACGCGCGCGTGTTCGAACCAAGAACGAAGCAATACTTATTCAACTTTTTATTCCTTCTTCAGAACGAAACATAATGCCACAGTTATCAAACTCGATGCTGCCCACTGATACAGTTCATAAGGTGCGGGTTATTGGATCTTCTCTTCGATGTTGGATACTTGAACGAGCTGCTAGTCTCTTGACAGTTCCCCCAATGCCATCGCATGGCTTTTCCCACTAGATGTTGCAAGGAATTGCCATTCTGCAATTATTCAAATATCTTTTACATTACTTCATATATTTGTAAAGTTTTTCCGACTTTTAAACTGGGATGAAGCTACATCAGTGAAGTAAGTTATTTTGGCCAAATTTTGAAGATTATCTTTGACAAATTTTACTACATATCACTGAAACAAGTGAACTACAATTTCATGCTTCAAACAATCGAAAATAACAACGGACGACACACAATAGACAGAACCACCATCGTTGTAGTATATAAGAAAAAGATGTAGCGTGGTCTAGTTTTTGTTCCACTGAAGCCCGAAAACCTCATCATGGATGACAGATGAGTAGTTCTCCGAAAAATCCGTTAAAACCGGAATTTCTGTTGTTTTCTTGCTGTTTTTTTTCCTAGTAGTTTAAATATCGTATGACGCTTTCAACGCGTGTTTTTTCAGTATTATCAATTTCTCAGTGAAGACGTCAAGAAAGTCATCTGTAGCTTTCTTCACGGTCCTTAATTTGTTCTTTCAGTCGTGATCTACTGTTGTAGATTACTGTATTCAACAAAGCAGATTGGAAAACAGACTCAATATGATCTTTCAGTTCTGACAGCGCAAGACAAACTAAACATTTATTAAAAAATTCAGTATGGCTTAGGTGGATTACAAATGATTCTTGCTATGCAACGAAGGTACGTTTTTAAGTGAAGTTATTCCTGATGAGCCGTCCATCATAAGGTTAACGTTTTGATGAACCATAACACACACACACACACACACACACACACACACACACACACACACACACAGTGCCGTAAGATCCCGCAAAAACACAACGGTGAGGTCGAAGTTGTGCAAATTTTGAGAAAACTATCTTACTGGTACGACATTTGTCCTTGAAATGACGATGGAGTTCCTCTAGATTGCATAGTATTAGTTTTTTCTGCTCTTGCTCTTTTTTCCGTGTTTTCTAATTGTAACGTATTTTTTTCAGGCAGTTTTCAGCTAACTTCTTCTGACGTAAAATGCAGCAACTAAATTTATACTTTTCTCGTGAAGGTTACGACCTGTCTTGCTTCCCGGTGTACACATTAATAATCCGTTTGATGCCAAATCTTTTGTAGCTTTAAAGTGATTCTGAGTTTTTGCAGTAGACTAATGTAGCGGAGGTATAGAGTATCCGAATTTTAAAGTTTCTATCTTGAACAGAATAAATGATTCGATTAGGTTTCCTAAAGGTCTTGATTAGGTTCAGGTACTTGTGAGTCATCCGTGTCCGAGTACTGGAAAACTCCAGCTTTTAATGCAGCTGCTGTTTTTCTAGTTTTGACTTTTCCGTATATGTTCTGTGAAAGCTTTTTCGTTTCAATCGGGAACATACTTAGCAAGACAAGAGTTTTATTTAATCCTGATATTGTAGTTTCCTTTATCAGTTCTGTCGAACAGTCTGAAGGATTCTTTTCACTACCGCTATCACTACACTCAGCATTTACATTAACAATAGAACTAGGCTGCACATTTACTTGGAGATATTGTGTCGCACAAGTAGCAGTACTAACTCGAAGTTTTTTAATTTAGTTCTACAGGTAGAACAAAATTTGACAATTCCTTTGTATCGGTGAGGGATATCATACTTTTTCAGTATTTGTGGCGTTAAATGGCACAGTGTTAACATCTTGATTGAATCAGCGGAGGATTGCGTAACTTTTTCTTCCATTTTACACAACCTGTGAAGTAGGTATTTAACTGTACATAGCAGTGATAGAGGGAGAGGTCGTTTATTATACCACTTAAATTTTTCATCTAGCAACTGGTTTTATAGCGACATGGAGCTTTTCTTTTCTCAAAATAGCTATTGGCATGTGAAATTAACGAAAGACTATTATACACTAAAAAAAAAAAACCTTTATAACCTTTATAACTGTATACGGCACACAATCCGTATCACAGCCACAACTAGCAAAGAACTAACATGCTTAGGTCAGGGGAACAAAAGGGGGTTGTTTGTTTATTCACGGTCTAATCATATCACTTCATGAGTGTTGTATACCAAGGCGTAGCGCATCCTGTGGGGTTCACCGCTGTTTCCATTTATATTTCATGTTTTCTGCAGTTCCCCATTGAAGATACCGTGAAATTTTTTAGTATTTTTTTAAAATCAAATGTAGCACGTTAAGTCATAATTTCTATCTTATTTAAAATTGTGTTTTTCAGTAACAATTTGAAACATGGTGAAAATTACATAATATTTGTGATATAAAAATACCGCATAAACGTCACCTCAAACTCAATTTTGTTTGAGAATTTTACATTGAATACTTTTTGAGCTACAAGTTACAGAGTCGCATGATTTTCGTAAATTGCGCTTTGAGAATTAAAAATCCCGAAAGCACTTGTATATCACAGCTACGAGTTTGGCAAAGATATTAACTTAACGCCTACTTAAGGTGATAGACAACTGAATCCCCCGAAAAATGCAAGGCTTCCTGCTACCGAACTGAAATAGGATAGCCCATAAAGGGTCGGACAGCTAAGATAGGCCACCCCAAATACACCCAGAGTGAATAAATATATTGAGATACGGTTTTCGACAAGTTATAACGGACAAGATGGTGAATTTCCGGACTTTTGAAAGTAATTTCTATAATGTATAGTGACCGAATTAACACACCAACTTGCAGCGCTATACGCAGCCATCAAAATGGCGTTTGTAATGAATGTGAGTTCCAAGCACAGAGCTGTCATTGAGTTTCTTTCGACGGAAAACCAGAGCATCGCAGATATTCATAGGAGCTTGCAGAGTGACTACGTAGGCATGGCAGTGAACAAAAGAACGGTGAGTCATTGGGCGATGCGTCAGTCATCATCGCAAAAAAGTTCACGCAAACCAGTCCGATCTTCCGCGTTCCGGTCGGCTGCACACAGCTGTAAATCCTGCAGTGTTGGAACGTGCGGACAGTCTCATTCGAGGAGATCGACGGATCACAATCAGTCACCTAGCTGCTCAACTGGACGTCTATGTTGGCGTAGTGTTGACACACTCGTCCACCAGTTGGGATACTTAGGGCCATGTGCCCGCTGGCTTCCTAGTCGCCTAACAGAAGACCATAAAAAGCAACGAAGGACCATCTGTGCGGAATTACTGGCACGTTACCGGCATAATCGTGAAAATTTTTTGTCGTACACCGTCACAGGCGACGAAGCATGGGCTCATCACTTCGAACCGGAAAGAAAACGGCAACACATGGAGTAGCGTCACACCACCTTTTCTCCAAAGAAGACATTAAAGCCGCACCCTCAGCCGGTAAGCTCATGGCACCGGTCTTCTGAAACAGTGAAGAGTTTATTCTGTTTGATGTCCTCCCTCATGGTGCAATGTCCAGCTACACACAGCTGTGCCATCCTCAGGAAATTGAAGATATGAATTTAGCGTCTTGGTCACCACAAAAATTCAAACGAACTTCTCCATAACAACGCAAGGCCTCACATAAGTCTGCGCACCCGATAGGATTTCGAAAAACTTCGTTGGACTGTTGTTCTTCATCTCGCACCCTTCGACTTCCATCTGTTTGGCCCAATGATGGATGCACTCACAGAGTTCTTCTTATAGGGCAGCCGCAACTGTACAAGTCCGTTTTGAAAAATGAAGAAACTGCAGAATAGTTGCTTAATCCACAATCTTTTATTTTGTACGTGACCGGTTTAGGAACATTTAAAGATCCATCATTTGGTGTAAACTGTAATAATAAAAATATTCTGTTAAACCCGAGTGTCAGGAGATCCTCAAGTCTGAAATATCAGATAAGAAACTAAGCGGCTAAAATTTCTTAATTACAACAAATTAAAAGCGAAAATAGAACGTTACCTACAAATAAAATCACTTAAATATCTGAGATCATCCTCATCCTAGTCTTGTCCTAGAGCCAAAGGTTCCGCGCCAGAAGGGTGAAAGGAACCTAAGAAAATCCGAAAAAACAGAAATCACGACCTGGCATCAAAAATTACCAAAATAATGAAACATGTAAACTACAATAAAAATGAGGAGGAAGGGGAGAAACACATATTGCGCGGAATTACTTAAAAAAATTCCGTAACAACCATTCTTCCGTGCTGCACCACCGGGAACACAAACAGGAAAACTATGTAACAGTAAATAGTGACGATAAAAATGACATGTCGTGCGACGAGGGCCTCCCGTCGGGTAGACCGTTCGCCTGGTGCAAGTCTTTCGATTTGACGCCACTTCGGCGACTTGCGCGTCGATGGGGATGAAATGATGATGATTAAGACAACACAACACCCAGTCCCTGAGCGGATAAAATCTCCGACCCAGCCGGGAATCGAAACCGGGCCCTTTGGATTGACAGTCTGTCGCGCTGACCACTCAGCTACCGGGGTGACGATGACTGCTGAAGACGCACACGACCCAAGCGCAGGCGCGGTACGAAACAGACATGAGATTAGTAAACTGTCTGAACTGCAAAAGCGGGAATTACTGCCAGAAAGGTGATGGAGCCATCACAACATTAAGAGGGAAGAGGACATGTTCATTTAAAAAACAAGAAAAAGTATTGCGTTATAAAGACACCTTAACCTTCCCAGATAATGTCATAACATACTAAAATATTTTTGTGATACAACCATGTTCGTTTAGTAATTGTATCGCGAGGATGGGAATGAAGACTTCTTAAGATCTCAGATTCTTCCAGAACATTGAGTATCTGACCTTTCTCTGCAGTGTGTAAGACAGTTACGTTATCGCTCAACTGCTGCAGCTGATGCTGGATGTCAATCAAATGAATTGTCAGAGCTGACCTAGAATTGGCCAGACCTTTATGTTCTTTAAGTCTCGTATAAAAATTCCTCCTGTCTGGCCAATGTATCTGTTCTTCCACAACTGGCTTTTATCGCACTCAATACGATATACTTCGGAATGGGAGAAAGGATCCTTTTCGAAGATTTCGCGGTTCTTTAACCTACTGCCCAATTTTTTGGTCTGAGACATGCCGGATTTATGTTGGCTGAAATGAGTTTCTTTCCAGACCTCTCTGAAACGTATGCATGATATGGAAATTTAAACTTGTTCCTTTCCTCTACTGCCTTAGTGATTCCCTTCCGCCGGCCGGTGTGGCCGTGCGGTTATAGGCGCTTCAGTCTGGAACCACGTGACCGCTACGGTCGCAGGTTCGAATCCTGCCTCGGGCATGGATGTGTGTGATGTCCTTAGGTTAGTTAGGTTTAAGTAGTTCTAAGTTATAGGGGACTGATGACCACAGATGTTAAGTCCCATAGTGCTCAGAGCCATTTGAACCATTTTTTATTCCCTTCCACGCTGTCCCCCGCTTCGCTAGTGTTTCCTCATTGAGAAAATGAATCATAGACCTAGGGTACCAGTTACGCGCGGCAGTATACTTGATTATAACAAACTCCCTTTCATATGCCTCTGATGTGAGGGGAACATTATTTAACCTGTTTAGGGGGGACCGGAAGGCAGCAGTTTCATATTTAAACAGGTGGTTCGAAGCTACATTCAGAACTAAATCAGTAGTAGATATCTTTCTATCGATGTCAAACTCTACCTTGCCGCCATTTAAAGTGATCTTTAAATCTAATGGCCGAGCGGTTCTAGGCGCTTCAGTCTGGAACCGCGCGACCGCTACAGTCGCAGGTTCGAATCCTGCCTCGGGCATGGATGTGTGTGATGTCCTTAGGTTAGTTAGGTTTAAGTAGTTCTGAGTTCTAGGGGACTGATGACCTCAGATGTAAAGTTCCATAGTGCTCAGAGCCATTTGAACATTTTTTAAATCTAATGACAAGGTCCCGTTAATCTAATGGTGAACAGAGAAAGAACAAAAATGTGATCAACACAGCGTTTCCAGCATACCACCTTAACGGCCTCCTCCGGATATTTCTTAAAATACTAATAATCGAAATGAGACATAAAAATATTCGCTGGAATGCAAGCTAGAGGGACCATGGCCAGATTTTGTTGCTGACTGTACACTAGGCCACCAAATTTAAAATAAATTAAAATGTAGGATCAAAATTAAAATATTAACAACACCCTTGACTTCGTCCGATGACCTGCCGCTAAACCACCTAGTGGTATGTTGGTATTTTGAGAACTGTAATTAGATCTTCCCTGTTTTTTATCACTCTACTCTCCCTGAAGTAAAAATGTTATTTTAAGAGAACCCGCAACAAATTTCTCAAGTTTGTAACCCGAAAAACCCCATGCGTTAACAGTCGGTTTCGCCGAATGGTAAAGTTCATGTAACTTAACCGTCACCCCGAGTCTAGGTGCATTAGGTTTCATCATTAAAACTTGTTTCTTCCGCTTCTCATCTGGAAAAATCATACTTTCTTATAGTATTTCCCCGATGTCATTAGAGTACGTTTTTGTCTGGTCTGAGCACTCAACAATGTCATTAGTAACAATAAACTGCTCAACTTTTCCTCGTGCTCCTGCTGAGAAAGGACAACAGTCGTCTGTACTGACATAGGGAAAACGGCTAAGACATCGCTATCAACTGATTTCAACATCTGCCATTCTCTGCTGCGATTAGTTTTAAAATGCTGTTTGTTTGCAAAGATGCCTCATTTTTAACAGAAACCAGAACGTTAGCGTGAGAGGTGGCATGAGCCCCCTCTCATATTTCTATCTTAGTCTGAGTGATTCGATCTTCCTGTCTAATTGCATGTGGTGAAAAGTCGCTATTCCTTCACATGTGGACTTCCCACGCAGCGTCTCTCGTCACCCGGGTCGTCCGGTGACAGGCGGGCTCTACTGATCTTCAAAGGGTTAAGCCAACGGGTGTGAGGGAGTCGAATGAATGCTTTCCAAACGCAGACATTGTCGTAAGAGCGGCAGAGACACGCCCGCAGGGGCCTGAAGGAGAGGCTGGGCTAGAGATTCCGTTACTTCGCAGAAACTTAGCGAAAACGCTTTCTGGCAGGCTACCAGCGAGGCGTGGGAATGACTTGTGTTCCCAGGCAGTCTTGGCGGGCAAATTCCCGCGTTTTCTGCAAAATCGTAACTGTGATTGGCTTGCTCAGGACATAGTTCCGTGACGTAGCAAAATCGGCGCAGAAGTTGGCGCCAAGAATCTCCATTGGTGGAAAGGTAGTGCTTCGGCAATAGAGTGGAATTTTCCGCTGGTTTTCGAGTTGCTGATTGGAACGTTTAACCACGGTCACTGTCGTGGGGGCGGGAATGTTCTGTGTTCGGTTTGTACGGGTGCTCTTGTGGTAGTCGGCTCTCGCCTTTCGGTCGGAGTAGGTTACAAGATTGAGCTCTCGCTGCTCTGGACAGCCTGCCTTCCGTTGGCTGTCTAATATACTTTTATTTAATTGTAACTGTTTGACGAAGTTGCTGAAGTTTCGACTTCAACGTAACTTCCCGAGTACAGTTGGCAATTGAGCGTTCTGCGTAGAAGCGGCCTATGTTGTCTGTCTTTAGCAGTTTTGGCCAAAGTTGACTGTATCGGAGTTACTGTGTGACTTCGCTTGTTAAAATCAATCACTGTACCGTCAGTGATTGTTTGGCGAGCCTTCTTCATCTCCCTCAGAGGCGCATTTGCATTGCTAGTAAGTCTTTAGTCTGGAACAACCAGACCAGGATAATTTGTTTCGGGCTATACTCGCGACATTATCATCACCACGACGGGACGTCGAAGCAACCAGCCATCGCCTCCGGTACGCCAGATCGTGTCCTTGCAGTTAAGAAGACAGCTTGGTAATGTACGTCCGCAGCACCGGCAAAGCAGGCAATTTTGCTAGGTGATAATCAGAGCTCAGCAGAGCGCGCCTGTTCGCCTTTTCTAACTTTGTTCTGTCTTGGGTGTTCATTGTCTGAGTTCTCACTACTGTAGCAGCAATTAATGTTGGGTTGGCTGTGTGTTTCTCTTAAGATTTGAGTTGCAAGGAATTGGCTCCACATACCACTTCATCATAAATGTCACAATCTAGTTTAGGGACAACTTCACCTTCACAGCATTTATTTGAGTATCCAATTTGAGCCAATTTGATGTATTTTAAATGTTTCGTGTGTTTTGTTTATTATTTTGAGTTTAGTCATAGTAAATCATACTGTTA
Source organism: Schistocerca serialis cubense (assembly GCF_023864345.2). Taxonomy (NCBI): domain Eukaryota; kingdom Metazoa; phylum Arthropoda; class Insecta; order Orthoptera; family Acrididae; genus Schistocerca; species Schistocerca serialis. Next base: position 314,074,553 of record NC_064640.1, on the reverse strand, counting down.
TTTTGGACAGAACTTTCATTCTGTTAATCGGTAGAACAACACTATCGTTTCTCACTACAGTAATGAAACTTTCCTTTATTTAACTTATTTATCAAATTAAATTATTGCAGGTGCCAAACTCTTTTCTAGTTCACTTGCAGGGTCGATTACAGTCAGTTCGCGTTTCTTTTTAATCCATGTGCAACAGCAAAAGTCGGAGTTAGGATAGGGAGGGGGGGGCTTAGAGCATCATTTACATATGTAGATTCTCGAATAATTTAGTGTTAAATACACTGCTAGCCCCGGCACCTCGCAAGCGCTCTCTAAAGCCTCTGTTGTATGAGCAATTATCACAGATTCTTGTTCTTCAGAGATATTCTCACTTAGATTGCATGATAAACCCATATTTAACAGACTACTCTCGTCACCATTAGAAGTAATAACTGTATTATTAACAAACCTAGGCCGCGCGGGATTAGCCGAGCGGTCTAGGGCGCTGCAGTCATGGACTGTGCGGCTGGTCCCAGCGGAGGTTCGAGTCCTCCCACGAGCATGGGTGTGTGTGTTTGTCCTTAGGATAATTTAGGTTAAGTAGTGTGTAAGCTTAGGGACTGATGACCATAGCAGTTCAGTCCCATAAGTTATTCCAACAAAAATAAAAATTTTGGGTAGAATTGTAAGTCTCATTTAGCAGATGACATGGCTCTATTTGGCCTAGACCTATTACATAGTTTGTACAGTCTTGACAGGCGTCTAGAAGTGATGACCTCTTTATAGTTACCGACGGCCTCGACAATATGACAGTACATTTTATCAGACTGGTTAGCACTTACGAACTTTGCTAAATTCAGGTGTGGCAGGTACAAAGCGCTATTCAAAATTTTCTTCTTATACTGGGCTCTAATTTCACCGTTAATACATTCAACTTTAGAATACGTAACGTACTTAGGAGTATGACGATTGGTTTTAATAAACATATTGTAGACGAGATGTGGCTCAAATTCAAAGATATAGTAGCAACAGCAATTGAGAGATTCATACCTCATAAACTGGTAAGAGATGGAACTGATCCCCCATGGTACACAAAACAGGTCCGAACGATGTTGCAGAGGCAACGGAAAAAACATGCAAAGTTCAGAAGAACGCGAAATCCCGAAGATTGGCTAAAATTTACAGACGCGCGAAATTTGGCATGGACTTCAACGCGAGATGCCTTTAATAGGTTCCACAACGAAACATTGTCTCGAAATTTGGTAGAAAATCCGAAGAAATTCTGGTCGTATGTAAAGTACACAAGCGGCAAGACACAGTCAATACCTTCGCTGCGCAGTGCCGATGGTACTGCTACCGACGACTGTGCCGCTAAAGCGGAGTTATTGAACGCAGTTTTCCGAAATTTCTTCACCAGGGAAGACGAATGGAATATTCCAGAATTTGAAACACGAACAGCTGCTAGCATGAGTTTCTTAGAAGTAGATACCTTAGGGTTTGTGAAGCAACTCAAATCGCTTGATACGGGCAAGTCTTCAGGTCCAGATTGTATACAGATTAGGTTCCTTTCAGATTACGCTGATACAATAGCTCCCTACTTAGCAATCATATACAACCGCTCGCTCACCGATAGATCTGTACCTACAGATGGGAAAGTTGCGCAGGTCGCACCAGTGTTTAAGAAGAGTAGTAGGAGTAATCCATCGAACTACAGACCTATATCATTGACGTCGGTTTGCAGTAGGGTTTTGGAGCATATACTGTATTCAAACATTATGAATCACCTCGAAGGGAACGATCTATTGATACGTAATCAGCATGGTTTCAGAAAACATCGTTCTTGTGCAACGCAGCTAGCTCTTTATTCGCACGAAGTAATGGCCGCTATCGACAGGGGATCTCAAGTTGATTCCGTATTTCTAGATTTCCGGAAAGCTTTTGACACCGTTCCTCACAAGCGACTTCTAATCAAGCTGCGAGCCTACGGGGTATCGTCTCAGTTGTGCGACTGGAGTCGTGATTTCCTGTCAGGAAGGTCGCAGTTCGTAGTAATAGACGGCAAATCATCGAGTAAAACTGAAGTGATATCAGGTGTTCCCCAGGGAACCGTCCTGGGACCTCTGCTGTTCCTGATCTATATAAATGACCTGGGTGACAATCTGAGCAGTTCTCTTAGGTTGTTCGCAGATGATGCTGTAATTTACCATCTAGTAAGGTCATCCGAAGACCAGTATCAGTTGCAAAGCGATTTAGAAAAGATTGCTGTATGGTGTGGCAGGTGGCAGTTGACGCTAAATAACGAAAAGTGTGAGGTGATCCACATAAGTTCCAAAAGAAATCCGTTGGAATTCGATTACTCGATAAATAGTACAATTCTCAAGGCTGTCAATTCAACTAAGTACCTGGGTGTTAAAATTACGAACAACTTCAGTTGGAAAGACCACATAGATAATATTGTAGGGAAGGCGAGCAAAGGTTGCGTTTCATTGGCAGGACACTTAGAAGATGCAACAATTCCACTAAAGAGACAGCTTACACTACACTCGTTCGTCCTCTGTTAGAATATGGCTGCGCGGTGTGGGATCCTTACCAGGTGGGATTGACGGAGGACATCGAAAGGGTGCAAAAAAGGGCAGCTCGTTTTGAATTATCACGTAATAGGGGAGAGAGCGTGGCAGATATGATAGGCGAGTTGGGATGGAAGTCATTAAAGCAAAGACGCTTTTCGTCGCGGCGAGATCTATTTACGAAATTTCAGTCACCAACTTTCCCTTCCGAATGCGAAAATATTTTGGTGAGCCCAACCTACATAGGTAAGAATGAACATCCAAATAAAATAAGAGAAGTCAGAGCTCGAACAGAAATGTTTAGGTGTTCGTTTTTCCCGCGCGCTGTTCGGGAGTGGAATGGTAGAGAGATAGTATGATTGTGGTTCGATGAACCCTCTACCAAGTACTTAAATGTGAATTGCAGAGTAATCATGTAGATGTAGATTGTTCACATAATTCGGAATCACAACATGACGACGACAGCTTTTTTAATCATGTTGGTACAAGTGTTCGCTAACTTTACGTTATAATTATATAGTCTGTAAAAGGCTCCTTTACCCTTGTTAGGAGTAAATGTGCAAAGAGTTCGATACAAGTCCACGTGTTCCGAAACCGATCGTGTACATAATAAAATATTGTGAACCAAGCAACTGTTCTGTGGTTTCTTCATTTTTCAAAATAGACTTGTACAGTTGCTGCATCACCCTTGAAACCATCAGCAGATTTGGCGGCAGGCCATCGGACGAATCAAGGAAATTGTTAATATTTTAACTTTGTCGCTACGTTTTATTTTAAATTTGGTGGCCAAGTGTGCAGACAGCAACAGGATCTGGCCATGGGTTGCCCCTAGCTTGCACTTTAGCAAATGTTTTTATGCCTCATGTCGAATAGGAATTTTTTAAGAAGTATCCGAAAGGGGCCACGAAGGTGATATGTCGGAATCGTTATGTTGACGACAACTTTATTCTTTAGGGAGGCATCAAGAAAGAGTGTGATAATTTACATAACAGACTTAATACATTCCGTAGAAGGATTTCTTTGTGTGCTCAATATCAGATTAACGGGAGCTTGCCATATTTAGACTTTATCACCTTAAATGGCGGCAAGGTCGAGTTAGACATTTATAGAAAGGAGTCTACTATGATTTAGGTCTGAATGTAGCTTCCAACCACCCGTTTAAATATGAAACTGCTGCCTTCCGGTCCCTCCTAAAAAAATGTTCAAATGTGTGTGAAATCTTATGGGACTTGACTGCTAAGGTCATCAGTCCCTAAGCTTACACACTACTTAACCTAAATTATCCTAAGGACAACACACACACCCATGCCCGAGGGAGGACTCGAACCCCCGCCGGAACCAGCCGCACAGTCCATGAATGCAGCGCCTGAGACCGCTCGTCTAATCTAGCGCGGCTGGTTCTTCCTAAACAGATTCGTTTATCTGACAATCTTCTTAATAGAGACAAGGGCTATCTTTTAAGTAAGACTTGGGACCCGGTGTTATCTGACATCAAAAAACAACGGTCTGTGTTTCGATCGTCGGAATTTAAAAAAAAAATAAAATAAAATAAAAAATAATAATAATTTTTGACAGCGATATCTCGATTTCGCCTATTTCCATCACTGGCGGCGCGGTATGTTTACTGCGCTAGAGGGCAGTTACGGCACCTTCTCGCGCACGCGTTGTGGGTCTTCTGCTGGCCTATATAGGGGCCGCAGCTTGCGCTAGGAAGTCAGTTCCGGCGAGTTCGTGCACCAGCACTCTCACCTGAAGATGGCGGCCAGATGGACCGCGGAAATATTGTGTCATGAAGACGTTGTGATCCGGCTGCATACCCGAGAAGAATATTATCAATTATTACGCCGGGAAAGCCTTCGTAGCCACAGATTAAATAACGTTCCCCTCAGATCAGAGGCATATGAAAGGAAGTTTGTTATAATGAAGTATATTACCGAGTGTAACGGGTACCGGGGTCTATGATTGAGAAAGTGAATCAGGAAACACTAGCGAAGCGGGGGAGTTCGTGAAAGAGAATCACTCTGAAGGCAGTAGAGGAAAAGAACAAGTTCTATAAAATTCCATATCATGGATACGTATCAGAGAGGACTGGAAAGAAACTGATGTCAGCCAAACATACCTCCGGCATTTTTCAGACCAAAAAAATTTGGGCAGTAGTTTAAAGAACCGTGAAGTCTACAAAAAGAATCCTTTGTCCTGTATCACAAAAATATTTCAGTAAATTGTTACATTATCCGGGTAGTTCAAGGTGTCCATACAACTTAGTACTTCACCTTGCTTTTTAAATGTACAGGTCCTCTTCCCTCCTAATGTTGTGATGGCTCTGTCAGGTAACGTCCTGTTTTCTCTTCTAATTTGTTGTAATTTAGAAATTTTAGCCACATGATTTTTTATCCGATATTTGTGACTTGAGGACCCCCTCCCATTCGGGTGTAACAAAACATCCAGAGACCTTGCGCTTATGAAACTAAGCACTGAATCACTTGGCTACAGCCTCCTGGACTGTTAGCCTCCGATCAATAGTATATACACGCATTCTTAAAACTTTGAACCGTTTTCGAGAAAATCGAGTATCAGAGTTGCACCTTCCTCTTTACAAAAGTTGAAGTCCTTGCCTGTTCTACACGCCCTGTGAACCTGAATCAAAACCATAACGCAAGTACGTACGATCCCCTTGCAAATTTTATGATATGTTTAACGTAATAAGAAGAGCAAGTTTTAAACAAAACAAAAAATCACACAAAGATACTTCGATATCCTGGAGCAGAAACATCAACTTAAGTACAAGCTTTATTTGTAACATAATTTATCATTCAAGTCATTAGTAGACAAGATAAGAAAGTAAAATTTAATGATAAAAGAATTCTAGTTCTAGAGCAGGAAAATTTTCAGTTTTAAAGAAAGAAGAATTTTAGGTTTAAGGAAGACAATTTTTTTGTTCTACAAGACGAATAATTTTAGGTTATCAAGAAGAAAGATATTCTATTTTTACGAGAATAAACTTTAGTTTTCATCTAAAGATTTAGTGGCCGAGCGGTTCTAGGCGCTTCAGTCCGCGGAACCACGCTGCTGCAACGGTCGCAGGTTCGAATCCTGCCTCGGGCACGGTTCAAATGGCTCTAAGCGCTATGGGACTTAACATCTGAGGTCATCAGTCCCCTAGACTAAGAACTACTTAAACCTAAGGACATCACACACATCCATGCCTCCAGCATGGATGTGTGTGCTGTCCTTAGGTTAGTTAGGTTTATGTCATTCTAAGTCTAGGGGACTGATGACCTCAGATGTTAAGTCCCATAGTGCTTAGAGCCATTTGACCCATCTAAAAATTATAGTCTGCAAAAGGCAAGTATTGTTACTTTTTTCAGATTTGTTTCCAAGTATCAAAAATATTTAAGAGATTTTTTCCCCCCGAGATACGATTCTAGAGCCATTCATGGCAGGAATAGATGTCCTAAGTGCCTACGCCCCTAAACGCTAAAATGGTACTGGGAGGGTCAGGATACAATAGAGTATGAACGACTCAACTTTTAAAGAACAAATGAAAAGTAAACTGAAAAAAAACTAAGTAAATGGCAGGCTCCAAAGACCCCGGACTCGATCTACACTCGGTCCTACGAATTTTTGTGTCACTGATTCCGTTATTTATCTTTGTAAATGATATTTTAAATGTCAATAATGCCAATTTGCATCAGGGTTCTCTGTACTCAAATTATAGGGTCACCTATGACTGGCTGGGTAAGTCCGTTCAAGGGTCAGAGTAAAAACGAGAGCCAAACCCCTTCAATAGGATTATGCCTCATAAGGCACTGTGTTGTTCAAACCAACCTACCTAAGAAACGCTTTACTTTATTTACTAATTCATTTATACTTTAAAATTAGTTTCACAACTTTGAATTATTTGCTGCTAGACAGCATCACATCCAGATATTTGTAAACGTTTTCTTGATGCCGTGTCTTAAAAATAACATTACAAACGTTTAGTTATAAATTCCACCATTGTACACAGCGATGGTTTATGCTTCACATTATCTAGAAAAAGTTTTCAATAAATATCTGTATTCTTATTTAATATCCGAGTGAAACACAGAAGTATGATTACTACAATTAGTTTTCACTTACTCCTTGAGCCTCCGTTCATGTCCAGATATGGTGGTGGTGTCATTGGTGGCGCTGGTGGGGATAGATGTGTTGTTATCTCACGTATCAGAGATTCCTTTTCCTCCTCAGCAGCAGCTGAAAGTTCTTCTTCTGCGAGCGTCTCGGACAAAAAGTGGTTGACATCTGTAACAATTTACGAATTTTTGCTATGTTCATAAAAATAAACTTTATTACTGGATAGAAACTTTCGTCTGTTCACTCCCTTCTAGCCCAATATACCAAGCGAAATTTATGAGGTATTTCGAAGAATTTTTTGCTTGTTTATTTCCAAATCTCATATAATGTTAGCATTTAATCTGATAAGAAACGAATCAAAAATCCTAGCACAAAATATTTGTCACCTCTTTAAAACACGCGACAACTTTTTCGGAATCTAAAGATGACGTCTTAATATCAATATGAAATAGTAGATGATGTACACCAAGGGTCTTTTACAGTTTTCTGGACAGGTTTCTTGTTTTATAAATAAACATGTAGATTGTCAATTGGGCCTTCAGTCACACATTAACTGCTGAAGAGAAGTTGGATGAAGTATTTGAAGTGTAGTAAGTCTAAGAGACTACTCTTCACAATTTAAGTATTGTTAGATTTACCTTTGGCATACTAGAAATTCTGAAGCATTAGATCCCAAGTCCGTATGCCTTATATAGAGTTCGTTACTACTTGACTATATTTTTATAGTCAAACCACATTTCTGAAAATGGCTGAATCATATGGTCCTACTACCTCCAGGACATCTTTTCCTCATAGTTATATACGTCAACAAGGTCTACACGCTACACACGCTTCAGTGAACAATGGACCAAACAACGAATACTTGGGATCTCTCATGACCTCATATGGCAACAATACTCAGAAAAAACACTTAGATTATTTAGGTGAAATTATCGGGAACGCTGACAAAAGAGTAAGCCATAAAATTCAGGAAGAAAATTTGCATAAAACTTACACAATCACCTCGACTTTCTATGTATGGTATCCATTACCACCAAAGTCAAATTTGGCTGCTACACGGCAGTCGTTCTCCCAGATACGCTCTACGTAACGGCGACATCACAATCAATCTTCTCTTTCACAGTAATCGAGAAAATGGTGCTACGGATAATGGGAAAGTATTCGGAACATGATGACAGTCTTCATTCGTTTGCGAACGCTTTTAATTTTAAACTTAACTTCTGCTGACTGAAGAGGAATCGTTGAACAACGTAAGAACTCAAAAATAAATGAAACTATCATCTTTCGTGTCACAATGTGTGTACACGAGAAATGTGGTAGTAAGCCTTTTTAAGCCCTTATAATGACTTCATCCTCCGAAAATCAAAATAACATGATTGACGCAAGTCAGTCTCATAACCATGTAATTGGATGAAAACTCTGGAGGCAAATGGGGTTAAGAAATGAAGGTAACAGAGATTTACAGGAAAAAGATGCCCAAATCAGATACTAAATACCATGGAATGTTATGAGAAATAGTGTGATGAATTTATCTCCTTGGGCTGAAAGTGAACAGTCCTTTGAGGTATACAGGGATAAATAGATCGGTGAAGATGAATAACAAAAACATACTTTCCCACTGGAGTACAGATGAAAAGTTAACAATTATTTTCGGGAGTGTAGGCCACATTGGGTGAAAATATATTTCAGAGTATGAAGCACAAATATCACTGTTGGCAATTAAAATTACACCTGAAAGGATAGGAAATAACGAAATTTTTCTTATTGTGTGTGTACAGTCAACTCGATGGAATACATTATTAAATTTGTAGGTGTTCTGTGGGTACACAGGGTGTGGTATTTTGTACACTGGAGCTGCCACCCCTGGTAGCGACATTGGCGCTAATCCATATGGGCATCTAGTCCACTGAGCTTGGAGCACAGATACAGGTACGTCATTCGATGCTTCCACGCTTCACCAATCGTAGTGGCTGGTCAGTCTGTCGGCAAACGACGACCAAATGCCGGCCGAAGTGGCCGTGCGGTTAAAGGCGCTGCAGTCTGGAACCGCAAGACCGCTACGGTCGCAGGTTCGAATCCTGCCTCGGGCATGGATGTTTGTGATGTCCTTAGGTTAGTTAGGTTTAACTAGTTCTAAGTTCTAGGGGACTAATGACCTCAACAGTTGAGTCCCATAGTGCTCAGAGCCATTTGAACCATTTTTTGACGACCAAATATTTTCAGTGGGTGAGAGATCTGGAGAACGAGCTAGGCAGGGCACCAGTAAATCACCGTCAGTACCGAAGTAGGTCAGAATGGTATGGGAAACAGTGGTCTTCCATTATCTTATAGAAAGATAACTTCGCGAAGACCTCGAAGATGGACACGCCAGAAATGGAACGACTACTGTCCAAATTAACTGCTGTATGAACATGAGGCGTTCGTGTTGTGCACCGAATGGCACCCCAATCATCATGCCAGGAGTTGGGATCGTATGACGATGACGAACTCCATTTGGCAACGACCGGTGCCACTCCCGCGTCCACTGTTATTATTGGGCGCACGTGTCGGGACGCCTCTCTCTCTGGTGCGCATCAAGGGAAGCAACAATGGTTGCCTTGCTGACTGTAGTGTTAATCGTCGGATTGTCCGTATAGCTATTTTTCTTACTGCAAACAAACTCATTTCGTGGCTGAATGTGCGTGACGTAGCTGTGCGATCCTGTACAGACGAAAGAACTATGTCTGTCCTGTAGGGCGCTAGTTGCGTGGGGAGTGCGCAGCTTGTGGTCTAGTGGCTAGTGTTGCTCCCTCTGGATAATGGGTTCAAAAATAGTTCAAATGGCTCTGAGCACTATGGGACTCAACTGCTGAGGTCATTAGTCCCCTAGAACTTAGAACTAGTTAAACCTAACTAACCTAAGGACATCACACACATCCATGCCCGAGGCAGGATTCGAACCTGCGACCGTAGCGGTCTCGCGGTTCCAGACTGCAGCGCCATAACCGCGCGGCCAGTTCGGCCGGCCTGGATAATGGGGTCCCGGGTTCGATTCCCGGCTGGGTTGGGGATTTTCTCTGCCCGGGGACAGTGGCTAGATTGGATTGTGTAAAATATGGACTGTGTAAAAATTGGGACTTTGTATGGGCGCTGACGACCGCGCCCCGCAAACCGAACATCATAGTCATCAGTCGCGTGGGGCCGTTGAGATCCTGCATGGAATTGTAAACGGCCCTGCTGAACCCACAGATACAACATCTGTACGACAGTCGTAGGATCCCGACAAACGTGAGCAGCAGTGTCGCGGAAAGAAACTGCAGCGTCGATAGACCATGATCCTCCCGCTGTCGAATTCCTGTACATATTGGTACACGTTTCTCCTTACACGAGCAATAATAGGATGTTTTCACGAACATTCTAACACAATCCCTGAATGAGAAATCCGCTGCGTAATCTTTCCTCACACATATAAAGTAATGGTATTACCTCTATCTATTTCGTGCGGTTGTGGAAAAATGCTACTCATACGAACTTTACGTTAGTTACAAACCACCTTCATAGTGTCGAAATTTTAATTGGGTGCAATTTATTAATACGGAAAGGTTTACACGAAACTCTTTAGTTTAGACTTAGTAATAAGGTTCCAGATACAATGCAGAACTTCAGACCAAACTCAGTAGCCAAACTTGGCAAGAAGTTACCACTAGAGACAACATGAATGACAAACATAACGCATTTATACAAACCGTCATATTTACAGTTGAGGGTTCCTTAAAAGTAACTATTTGCAAGCGGAAATGCAGCTCTAATAAAAAACCAATTTGAATAAATAATGACATCAGCAACTCATGTAAGAAGAAATGGGCGCTTTGTTATAATGTAAAAGAAATTCACAGGTATGCTAAAGAATTTGCCCGCAGACATTACCGCGAGCAACTGAAAGGAATTTTATAGGACAGACTAAACTGTAAACAGACAGTTCCCAAAATGAAATTAATAGTATCAAATTGTTAATGATCCTTCAAAACTGTACAAGATATTTAATTTCCAATCTCTGCAATAGTAGGCAAGTTAAACGTTTTTTTTTTCTATAGGCAAGTATAAAAAACATTGACAAGTTGTTGATTCAAACCATTTTTATTGCGTCATACAGCCAGTGAAAAATGTGGGAGAAAGTCAATAAATTATTAAATCACTGAAGAGTAAATATCACATGGGTTCTATGGTATGATGAAACTTCACGTACATTTATGGAGATCAGAGCTGCACACATTAACGCTTTATACAGTCAACTGCATAGTATACCAGTCATGGGTGGTCAGCCAACAGACACACCAAAATAATCGTCAGTAAAAGCAATGTGTAAAGCCAGAAACAAAATTAAAAATGTTGTCACTGCCAGTTTTTTTAGGATACGTCCATAAGAATAGTAACACATTTCAATATACAGGGTGGTCCATTGATCGTGACAGGGCCAAATATCTCACGCAATAAGCGTCAAACGAAAAAACTACACAGAACGAAACTTGTCTAGCTTGAAGGGGGAAATCAGATGGCGCTATGGTTGGCCCGCTAGATGGCGCTGCCATAGGTCTAACGGATATCAAATGCGTTTTTTAAAAATAGGAACCCCCATTTTTTATTACATATTCGTGTAGTACGTAAAGAAATGTGAATGTTTTAGTTGGACCACTTTTTTCGCTTTATGATAGATGGCGCTGTAATAGTCACAAACATATGGCTCACAATTTTAGACGAACAGTTGGTAACAGGTAGGTTTCTAAATTAAAATACAGAACGTAGGTACGTTTGAACATTTTATTTCAGTTGTTCCAATGTGATACATGTACCTTTGTGAACTTATTATTTCTGAGAACGCATGCTGTTACAGCGTGATTACCTGTAAATACCACATTAATGCAATAAATGCTCAAAATGATGTCCGTCAATCTCAATGCATTTGGCAATACGTGTAACGACATTCTTCTCAACAGCGGGTAGTTCGCCTTCCGTAATGTTCGCATATGCATTGACAATGCGCTGACGCATGTTGTCAGCCGTTGTCGGTGGATCACGATAGCAAATATCCATCAACTTTCGCCACAGAAAGAAATCCGGGGACGTCAGATCCGGTGAACGTGCGGGCCATGGTATGGTGCTTCGACGACCAATACATCGGTCATGAAATGTGCTATTCAATACCGCTTTAACCGCACGCGAGCTACGTGCCGGACATCCATCATATTTGAAGTACATCGCCATTCTGTCACGCAGTGAAACATTTTGTAGTAATATCGGTAGAACATTACGTAGGAAATCAGCATACTTTGCACCATTTAGATTGCCATCGATAAAATGGGGGCCAATTATCCTTCCACCCATAATGCCGCACCACACATTAACCCGCCAAGGTCGCATTGTTCCACTTGTCGCAGCCATCGTGGATTTTCCGTTGCCCAATATTGCATATTATGCCGGTTTATGTTACCGCTGTTGGTGAATGACACTTCGTCGCTAAATAGAACTCGAGCAAAAAATCTGTCATCGTCCCGTAATTTCTCCTGTGCCCAGTGGCAGAACTGTACACGACGTTCAAAGTCGTCGCGATGCAATTCCTGGTGCATAGAAGTATGGTACGGGTGCAATCGATGTTGATGTAGCATTCTCAGCACCGACGTTTTTGAGATTCCCGATTCTCGCGCAATTTGTCTGCTGCTGATGTGCGGATTAGCCGCGATAGCAGCTAAAACACCTACTTGGGCATCATCATTTGTTGCAGGTCGTGGTTGACGTTTCACATGTGGTTGAACACTTCCTGTTTCCTTATATAACGCAATTATCCGGCGAACGGTCTGGACACTTGGATGATGTCGTCCAGGATACCGAGCAGCATACATAGCACACGCCCGTTGGGCATTTTGATCACAATAGCCATACATCAACACGATATCGACCTTTTCCGCAATTGGTAAACGGTCCATTTTAACACGGTTTATGCACCACGAAGCAAATACCGTCTGCACAGGCGGAATGTTACATGCTACCACGTACTTATACGTTTGTGATTATTACAGCGCCATCTATCACAAAACAAAAGTGGTCCAACCAAAACATACATATTTCTTTACGTACTACACGAATATGTAATAAAATTGGGGGTTCCTATTTTTTAAAAACGCAGTTGATATCCGTTTGACCTAAGGCAGCGCCATCTAGCGGGCCAGCCATAGCTCCATCTGGTTTGCCCCATCAAGCTAGACTAGTTTCGTACTTTGTAGTTTCTTCGTTTGATGCTTATTTCGTGAGATATTTGGCCCGGTCACTATCAATGGCCCACCCTGTATACAGGTAAGTTCTGCCAGGCTAGCAGCTTAGCTACAGGGAAAAAACATTAACAAAAATCCGCTTTATTATTTGCGAGGATGGCATTTTTTGCTTGCAGATAGCTTCTCTGAGTTAATAAAAACATGAGATTGTGCGTAGAAGATGGTAAGTTTCAACATCATGGAAGTAGCGGGAATATGTTACTAGTAGTTCCTTTCAGACTTAAAAATTAGCAAGCCGAAGTTGTTCTCTGTGAAAAGCAAATCTGAATCTATTTAAGACACAGATGATATAAACATTTTTTTACTTGTAGAAGAGACAATTGTTGTTGTGAGAGAAACGGAACACAATGTAACTGATTTAGGAAACGGATTTGCGGTTAACATAAGCTCATGGCTAGCAGAAAGCTGATTGTCGCTTAACTAAAATAAAACATATAGCGTAAATCTCCTAACAAAGATATCTGGTAAAAATGAGCTTTTATTATTACAGTGTGATCAAGTAATGATGGTGAAAACTAAGATTTTATTGGGAAGGCAAATGGCAAAAAATCTTGAGAGTATGACAGTTAGAGCTCTGTTAGTATGTGATCAGCATGGACACTGGTCGTCTTGATACCAGGTTCTGCTATTCAGACTATTCTGCCGAGATTCAGCCTCTCTCGCAAACCGGGGTGTCCTTTGTCTAACACGTCAATGAAGGCAGTGTGTTAGGGTGCTTGTATCAACCTTTGGACGAAGAAGGAGCATCTGATCGTTGACTGGTCGACATGAGAAAAAGTGGGTTTGAAAGTTGATAATTCAAAATGTCCAGAAGTTAGAATCTTCTGTGAAGTAGATTATCAAAGTGTCAATATTTTATGTTTTCTGTAATGGTCAGAACCAACATACGGAATAAATATTGTAGGGATCTAAATAGGACAACGAAAAAAACAGCAAAATGTATGATACACAGTTAGCAGTGGAAAGAGCTTCAGTGCACTGACATTCAGACAGTACAAAAATTACAAATTAGCAGACGTTTTTAGTACGTAGTGCCGCTAATGAGGTTTACTGGGATAGGAATACGGCATTCTAAAAAGCTAACAGAAGTTATGGGGAGCGTGTATGCCTCTTGTCAAGCGACAGCTGTTGTATACAAGAGGAAGTAGCTTTGATAACATTAAGCGGAAGAAGTTTGTTTTATCAATTGCAGCAAGAGGAACACTACACTTCTATAGAGCACAAAACCACTTGTGGCTTATGCCATCATGGTGTCCACAATAAATGTACATTTATTAATCTATTCGTTCTTGGTTTGATGTTAAGGACGTTTTCGACAAATACTTATGCAATTCACTGCTTCGGCATCGATTCTCTAATAAGGTATATTCCTATCGTCCTGCGGAAAGAAACTTAGGTAAATAATACGAATAATCTAAAGTCAAGACGAAACGTAAGAGCTCCATGTATGTATTTTGGCATACAAACGCTCATGTAATGACCAAACGAGGAATTTGTCAAGTAAAGCCAATCAGTAATAGGAACAAAGGTGAAGCGTGCTGCACATTCCCAAAAACCTTAAGTGCCTCTATGATTTTCTTGCTTTTGGAGCAGTAACATGCGTGTTTCGATGATTATTTTCAGTTCTCAAGCCAGTTCAAAATTAAATAAAACTTTATTGGAAGTAATTATTGAACTTAAATTAGTTTGACTCTGCAAGCTGTCCTTGCACACAATTACTGTAATTTCAAAACTGGGTATTTCTATGAGAGCTGAAATAACCTTAACCTCAAGAACGGAGTAAACTAAATTTTGCGGACCTAGTTTTGGTAAAACCGTGATGATTCAAAGAAACTACATGATCGAGCTTGATTTGGGAGAGCGAAAGAAAATGACTACGTGCATTAATTGTCGTAATCTTGCATAGAAGGAAACATGAGCTCTTCTGTGTGTGTGAATTCCTAAGGGACCAAACTGCTGAGGTCATCGGTCCCTAGACTTACACAATACTTAAACTAACTTATGCTAAGAACACACACACACACACACACACACACACACACACACACACACACACACACACACACACACAACACACACATGCCCGAGGGAGGACTCGAACCTCCGGCGGGAGGGGCCACGCAATCCGTGACATGGCGCATGAGCTCTTCTGTCTGAGAAAAAATACAGCCTTTACTTGAAGTTTTTGGACATAAGAGGGAATGTAAATGCAGATGCTCACAATTGCTCCTATCGGACTTCATGATGCAGTTGTAACTTGAACAGACCACTGTAGGGCTTTCTTGAATTCACATCACAAATAATTCATATTACACCCTTTTGGAGTCGGAAAACTTCAGCTTAGCTTGATGACTCACCCCCGAAAATATCCCGGATGGCACAGTTCAAATGGTTCAAATGGCTCTGAGCACTATGGGACTCAACTGCTGAGGTCATTAGTCCCCTAGAACTTAGAACTAGTTAAACCTAACTAACCTAAGGACATCACAAACATCCATGCCCGAGGCAGGATTCGAACCTGCGACCGTAGCGGTCTTGCGGTTCCAGACTGCAGCGCCTTTAACCGCACGGCCACTTCGGCCGGCGATGGCACAGTGCAGTGGAGGTAAGCGAAGTACGTCAGTATTTTGGTTTTTATATCGTCTGTGTCTGACGACCTCCACATCGCAAATAAAGATATCTTTAGGCTCTTCAACAGTTCTATGGTACACTCCTCAAACCTGAATTTATTATCGAGTTGTAATGGCAAGAACATAACACTGTCAACCTCTGCTATCTGCCTGCCATCATATTTTAGACATTGCCGGGAAGAAACGTCTTACAACTTCCGAATTGCATATAATGCGTCTTTTCAACGTTCAGTGATAAAGAACTGAATAGGAACCATTTATTAATTTCCATGAAAATTTCATTACTGGTAACCAATGTTTCGAAAACTATACTTAGCTTACTATATATTGCAATCTATGAAAAATTCTTACGAGTGATAACATTATGACACACCCTTAGAGAGGTGCAAGTAAATATGTATTACGTTGATCAGACAAGATGCGGTATTACAGATAAAAACTGGATCCATAAACTATAGAAATTAAAAAACACTGAATAGCTCTAGAAGATACGGCAAAAATTGTTGGTTACATTGATAACGTAATTGTTTAATCGGAAGTAACACATAAAAACCAGCGCCACTGGAATCTGTTTCCAACATTTGTACGTGTAACACAAGTGAGTGTTAGGAAAGTAGTTGGTGCTTCTACAATGACAGAAAATACCTAGGATGGCCAGTTTCTTCCAACAGCACCCATGCATTATTTATCGGACAAACTGCAGTGATGGTGAATCTATCTACTTGTGGCTCGACTGTAGCCATACACCTCAACAAAAGTTACGAGGCGGACACTTGCTAATGAAATGTTTGAGGCAGCACGAACTACCCCATCTCATAGGATTGAGAAAGAGCTTCTTCCAAAGTAGAGACCTGCACAGCGGGAAGAATTGCTCGTTATATAAAGTTCCACTGTTTGCTGGGCGATGAAGTCCAGCATAAAAATAGTAGACAAGTCAGGAAGGAAGCCCTGCGCAAACTCAGTATGGTGGACGGGAAGTTTCATCCGAGGTGGGAAGCACCCTCTGCAGAAAGCTGAAGCACGTACGGGCTGCTGCTAGTTGTGAGTTGCGCTTCGTGTCTGCAGTAATGATGCCCTTTGGCCTGATACAAGATATTACCCTCAGTTCCTTTTGGCGGCTGATCGGAGCGACAAACATGGCACTCTTGATTTGGAAGCACGGCTGGAGATTTGAACCTTAGCGGTTGCTGTTGGAAGAAACTGGCCATCCTAGGTATTTTCTGTCATTGTAGAAGCACCAACTACTTTCCTAACACTCACTTGTGTTACACGTACAAATGTTGGAAACAGATTCCAGTGGCGCTGGTTTTTATGTGTTACTTCCGATTAAACAATTACGTTATCAATGTAACCAACAATTTTTGCCGTATCTTCTAGAGCTATTCAGTGTTTTTTAATTTCTATAGTTTATGGATCCAGTTTTTATCTGTAATACCGCATCTTGTCTGATCAACGTAATACATATTTACTTGCACCTCTGTTTTGGAGGAGTTAAAGTCTGATATCACGTAATCACTTGCCTTGACTATCACTATCAGACGGAGAATTTTAGAGTCACCCAGAATCGGTGAAGCGAGCATTATTCACACTCGGCAGCTACTCATGTCGCAAAGTATTTGTAGTGTACATATGATTACTTTTTGAAGTTAGATAAACCCTCTGTTAGTTCCATGACCACTTGGTACAGAGCAGAGGCATGAACATATCAGCTATATGTGTAGTGATGGAAAATAACAAGTAATCCTAATACTAGTTAAGTGCAGAAACACTCGTGTTAAGTCCCCAGAATCACAAACATTTTAACGGTAGTAACGCACAGATAATACGTGGAATAAACATGAGACAGGATGTAAGGTGTCAGGCAAATCCAACACCTTCCATGAAAACCCTGACATGATAAGCAAATCCAGTAGTATGTCACATAGCTCCGAATAAATCGTGACATTAAATTAACGAAAGTAATACGAGTAACGAGTGAGCAAATGGAATACCACAGACTAACACAAGAATGCCTAAATGCATGTCATACCTTCCCACCGTGAGACAGACGCAGTTCCGAGGGGAGAAACGAGAACAGAAGCCGAGAGCAGAACCGTGTTAAGCTAGAAGGCCCTACGATAAGGGACGGACACCCACGTTTCCGGCTAACCGACAGGACCACCCCCCAGCCCATGTTAAAAGATAGAGCCCTCCAGAAGAACAGTATAGATCTTACGATAAGACTAAAAGGGCCACACCAGCTACAAGTTTTAGCGTGAGACTTTTTCGCGTCTCTGTTACGTTTCAAACGTTAAAAACATTGCCCCACCACGAAAAGTATAACGTTTCTCATTGGATAGACAGAATTTTTGTAGGCAGAGCTTAAGGTTAACATTGAGACCCTGATTGGACAGATGAAAACATAGCCAGATAGTTTTTTTTTTTTTAAACCAACTTCGGTAAATGGTAGTAAGGAGAAGTTAGGAAAGAGTTGCTTCGGAGACGGCGAGATGCATGGAGCTGCGCCGGCCGCCGCCCCCTGACAAACACCGACAAGGTAATGAACGCACGCGATGCCGCATTTTGGAGCGCATAAGGCTTCACTCAGAACTGCAGAAGTCTCATCTGTTACATCCCCTTTTTACGTAATACTAGTGTCGATCGTCAATTAAAGCTCATGGTATTCACATTTGCTACGTAAGTTAAAATCTGAAACGCGATGATTTCTCTGTTATATAATTATTGAGAAGCCACATCAGCCACTGTAATTTACGACAAGTTAGATAAGTAAGTAAAGATAATTGAGGGTCACTGTAGACCATTTTGATAGTTCTCTCTTTTGTGAAACTTAATTTAAACCTAGATTATAGATGTGATATGGCATAGGTCATCCTTCGATCCATTGTAGGACTTGGAAACCCACTCAGGGAATATTCGTTCACATTTTTGTTGAATGCAGTTGGTTTTTATCATCCTGTATTAAAACATTTCCTTCTATCAATAGTGCAATTTATAAACAATGTTTTGCGAGTAGAATAAAATTTCCAATGGTAAACTTAACTGCTTTTTCGACGTTATTTTACCAGCTAACTAAAAATAGTAAAGCCTTGAACCCCTTCCACTAAATTTAGTTAGTATTAAGATTCTTTTACAGGGAGTGCAGTGGAGCTGACACTGAAATCATTAAGTATTTGGTTATATCATCGCTAGTCTCACTGAACTCTTCTGAACTCTACATGTGATGTGTGGTCTGGCGTCTCCTTACCAGCAACAGGTCCCAGATTCAAACTAGTCAATTCCCTAAAAAACACGCTCAGAGCGTCGTTGCGCGAAAGTGGTAGGGAGACACGACTTAGAACAGACAGACATCACGCAGAATGTTAGAAGGAAAAGAACTAAAGAAAAACAAAATCTTCCATTTCGTATGGAACATGTATCAGAAAAATAGAACGGCTACGAGTGGCTGCGGCGTATAATTGCAGTAAAAGTATAAGAGATGTCTATTAAGGTAAATTCAGAACCGTTATATAAACTATTATTCCTGCAGAAATAATGGCACAAATTCAGAAGTATTGTAGTATACGTGCTAAGAACATTTTTTCTGTCGACGATTGTGTCATGGTAAAGATCCATCTCGGTTCAGCATCAAAACCAGAAGATTGCTAAAAATGGTGAGAGGGCTTCTCTGCACATTCAAACGGAGCCAAATATCTGCCCCAAACAAAAAGTGAACGGAGTCAAAAAACTGAAAAGACATCTCAGTCTGCAGAATTTACAGAATTTGAAAGCAAAACTATTTTCTGAGCAGTCAAAAAATTCTAAACTTAGGTCCTAAAGTAAAATGATGCAATCAATCAAATTTCACATGGTCACTTATCGTGATGACAACGAATAAAATAGATGCTAAAATATCAAATTATACCATTAAAAATAGCTTCACCATAAAAAAATGGTTCAAAAGGCTCTGAGCATAGTCATCAGTCCCCTAGAACTTAGAACTACTTAAACCTAACTAACCTAAGGACATCACACAACACCCAGTCATCACGAAGCAAAGAAAATCCCTGACCACGCCGGGAATCGAACCCGGGAACCCGAGCGTGGGAAGCGAAAACGCTACCGCACGACCACGAGCTGCGGACTCGCTATAAAAGATCGCGAATAATTTATACAGGGTGTTACAAAAAGTTACGGCCTAACTTTCAGGAAACATTCCTCACACACAAAGAAAGAAAATATGTTATGTGGACATGTGTCTGGAAACGCTTACTTTCCATGTTAGAGCTCATTTTATTACTTCTCTACAAATCACATTAATCATGGAATGGAAACACACAGCAACAGAACGTACCAGCGTGACTTCAAACACTTTGTTACAGAAAATGTTCAAAATGTCCTCCGTTAGCGAGGATACATCCATCCACCCTCCGTCGCATGGAATTCCTGATGCGCTGGTGCAGCCCTGGAGAATGGCGTATTGTATCACAGCCGTCCACAATACGAGCACGAACAGTCTCTACATTTGCGTAGACAAGAGCTTTCAAATGCCCCTATAAATGAAAGTCAAGAGGGTTGAGGTCAGGAGAGGGTGGAGGCCATGGAATTGGTCCGCCTCTATGAATCCATCGATCACCGAATCTGTTGTTGAGAAACGTACGAACACTTCGACTGAAATGTGCAGGAGCTCCGTCGTGCATGAACCACATGTTGTGTCGTACTTGTAAAGGCACATGTTCTAGCATCACAGGTCGAGTATCCCGTATGAAATCATAATAACGTGCTCCATTGAGCGTAGGTGGAAGAACATGGGGCCGAATCAAGACATCACCAACAATGCCTGCCCAAACGTTCACAGGAAATCTGTGTTGGTGACGTGATTGCGCAATTGCGTGCGGATTCTCGTCAGCCCACACATGTTGATTGTGAAAATTTACAATTCGATCACGTTGGAATGAAGCCTCATCCGTAAAGAGAACATTTGCACTGAAATGAGGATTGACACGTTGTTGGATGAACCATTCGCAGAAGTGTACCCGTGGAAGCCAATCAGCTGCTGATAGAGCCTGCACACGCTGTACATGGTACGGAAACAACTGGTTCTTCCATGGCACTCTCCATACAGTGACGTGGTCAACGTTACCTTGTACAGCAGCAACTTCTCTGACGCTGACATTAGGGTTATCGTCAACTGCACGAAGAATTGCCTCGTCCATTGCAGGTGTCCTCGTCGTTCTAGGTCTTTCCCAGTCGCGAGTCATAGGCTGGAATGTTCCGTGCTCCCTAAGACGCCGATCAATTGCTTCGAACGTCTTCCTGTCGGGACACCTTCGTTCTGGAAATCTGTCTCGATACAAACGTACCGCGCCACGGCTATTGCCCCGTGCAAATCCATACATCAAATGGGCATCTGCCAACTCCGCATTTGTAAACATTGCACTGACTGCAAAACGACGTTCGTGATGAACACTAACCTGTTGATGCTACGTACTGGTGTGCTTGACGCTAGTACTGTACAGCAATGAGTCGCATGTCAACACAAGCACCGAAGTCAACATTACCTTCCTTCAATTGGGCCAACTGGCGGTGAATCGAGGAAGTACAGTACATACTGACGAATCTAAAATGAGCTCTAGCATGGAAATTAAGCGTTTCCGGACACATGTCCACATAACATCTTTTATTTATTTGTGTGTGAGGAATGTTTCCTGAAAGTTTGGCCGTACCTTTTTGTAACTCCCTGTATAAGGGGCGATCAAGAAGTTTCCATTCGGAGGCCGTATAGTCGAGAATCGGTATGCCCAGCAGGCAAACTCGCCGCGAGCACTGAGGCAACCATCTCACCGACGCACCAGGTTGAAGATACCCGTTTGGTAAAACACCATGTCCTGCTATGTGAAGAAGTCCGTAACTGCCTGCTGCACAGCCTCTTCCGACAGGGATCTTCAACGCTCCATTATCTGTTTTAAGCGAACGAAGGCGTGATAATCGGATGGAGAGAGATAAGGGCTATAGGGCGGATGCTCGAGTGTCTCTCACTTGTCTGTAATGGATGAGGCTGGCCCCTCTAGATCGACCATAGGCTCGTGTCGAGCCGTGACCAGCGCGGAACTTGGCGCACCATTCCACAACGGTGGTTTTCTAGAGGCATGCTATCACACACACACATTCTTCATTCTATAATAGATGTCTACCAGTGTTTGTCCTTCGGCAGCCAAGAAAAGAGCAACAGACGCTGGTCCTGTTTGGACGCAATTGGTAATAATGTCGCCACAGTTCACGTTTCCACATTTACAGTGAGCGTGTCGGAAAGACGAATGCCACAGTAATAACTTGCCTACATGTATGTGTTTATATTCTGACGTCTGAGTCACGTTACGTTGCATATAAGCTGCAGTAACGCCCTCAAATGGAACTTTTTGATCTTTCCCTACACTTGACACTATTGTGTGAATGCAAAAATTACAGATATAAAAATTAGGAAATGCGAAATTGAAAAACAAATGAATTCGTTCCATACAAGGAGAGTTACTGTTCCACGTGATTGAAACAAGGCACATGCCATTCGAGTCTCGCTGCAGGTTACATGAACAAAACGACAGCTGTAAATTTGTTTCAGAATAATTGAGCATACGTCGCAAATCCTACTGTTTTCTTAGCTTTACATTTATTTTTTATTATTTTTTTATAATAATTATTTCCTCTAAAGATGGCAGGTTGATGCCATGAGTGTACTGGAAAAGCTTCAACAAAGTTCGCACCGTCAATCGTTATACCTGCATAAAAGACGTACCTGGTCCATATTGTAACACGTACGTAATTGGATTGATGTCTACTAAGAACGTTGTTCTTAATAAGGAAAAAACGTCAGGAGAGAAATTTGAGTTGCCCTTGTGAGAGGTTCGTTCCCACTCACGATCTACAGCTACACTATCTGACGAGAAGTATACGGACACCCATTAGTGGACATTAATATGAGGTGTGCCCATCCATCGTCTTTATGACAGCGCCGACTCTGGTGGGGACACTTACAATGAGGTGTCTGAACTTCCTTGGAGGAATGGCAGCCCATTCTTCCTCTAGAGACGAAACCAGAGAATGGCTCTGAGCACTATGGGACTTAACATCTATGGTCATCAGTCCCCTAGAACTTAGAACTACTTAAACCTAACTAACCTAAGGACATCACACAACACCCAGTCATACGAAACCAGAGAAGATAGTAATGTCGGACATTAGGGTCTGGAGCGTCGTCGACATTATAAGATATTCCAAAGATGTTCCATTGCGTTCAGGCCTGGATTCAGGGCATGGCAGGTCAGTTCATTTCAGGAATGCCATTGTCCACAAACCATTGCCTCACAGATGCTGCTTTATGACAGGGTGCATTGTCGTGTTGATACAAACAACCATCGTCTCCGAACTGTTCCTCTGCTACATGCAGTACACAATGCTGTAAAATGTGTTGATATCCTACCAAATTTAATGTTTTCTACAGTGAAATAAGGCGAAAACACCCTAACCACAAAAAACAGCCCCATACCGTAACAACCACTCCATTGTACACCCATGCTCATAAATTAACGATAATGCTGATACATGGTGAAACAACGATCTGGTGGGCGGTTTGCGGGTTTAAATCACCTCGGGGTGCATTTGACCTGCGGTCGTCGCACGGTGGCACTGGCAGCAGTCCACATACGCAGAGGTGGGTTGGTGCATGTCAGAGTACGGTGCAGCGAGTAAGTGTGCAGACGTTTTTGGACGGGCTGATGGTGACTGAGTGTTGAAATTGACTCAAAGAACACATATTGATGACGTTATTAGGGGTAGAATACTAGGACGACTGGAGGCTGGTGAAACACAGCAGGACGTAGCACGGGCCCTCCGCGTGTCACAAAGTGTGATCTCGAGATTATGGCAACGATTCCAGCTGACAGGAAACGTGTTCAGGCGCTACAGTACGGGACGTCCACAGTGTACAACACCACAAGAAGACCGATATCTCACCATCAGTGCCCGCAGACGGCCAGGGAGTACTGCAGGTAGCCTTGCTAGGGACCTTACCGCAGCCACTGGAACAGCATTGTCTCTAGACACACAGTCTACAGACGACTGAGCAGACATGGATTATTCGCCTGGAGACTTGCAAGGTGCATTCCACTGACCCCTGGGTACAGGAGAGCCCATAAAGCCTGGTGTCAAGAACACAGTATATGGTCATACGGTCTTTGGAACAGTGATCCCAGATTATGTTCACAGACGAGTCCAGGTACAGTCTGAACAGTTTTCATCTTGCGTGAACCAGGAACCAGATACCAACCCCTTAATGTCCTTGAAAGGGACCTGTATGGAGGTCGTGGTTTGATGGTGTGGGGTGGGATTTTGATTGGTGCACGTACACCCCTGCATGTCTTTGACAGAGGAACTGTAACAGGCCAGGTGTATCGGGACGTCATTTTGCACCAGTATGTCCGCCTTTTCAGGGATGCAGTGGGTCCCACCTTCGTCCTGATGGATGATAACGCACGGCCCCACCGAGCTGCCATTGTGGAGGAGTACCTTGAAACAGAAGATATCAGGCGAATGGAGTGGCCTGCCTGTTCTCCAGACCTAAACCTCATCGAACACATCTGAGATGCTGTAGGGATGCAGCATACTCACTCCTTATAAAATTCACATCAGTCTTTCCATTGTGTGCCAGCCTAGTCCGCTGTAACTAGCTCTGACGTCATAAATATTGCGCAATACTTCAAAATGAAGTAAATAACCTGAAACGTTTCTAGCATGTCAGGAGTAATACAAAATCAATATGTATTGGATATCAGTTCAATAACTTTAACCATTTTTGAAATTTGAATGTTTTTCTGTACAAATCATTGGCGCAACAGAAAAGAGCTAGAAACTTAAACATTTATATTTAGATTCCTTTTACATAATAATTTAGTAGAAACAGTATTCTGGATCTCACAAATTAAAATTTTAGTTGAAATTCATGATTTTCTGGTTTTTGTCTTAGAAATTAAGGAAGCAAGATAGATTAAGTAGGCGAATAAATAAAGCTAGGATGTTTAAATTTAAGTAGAAGGGAGATCCGCTATAATCATAAAAATGTGAGAAGTTTCAACAGAATAACTGTAAAACTATAGCTATAGCGTATTTCCAAAGAGCAAGTTCAGAGCTCGTCTACTGCGTGTAGTGTAATTAAATTAATTCTCTCGCCAAAAATATTTGACTTAGCCACGTCAGACTTTTATTATGATTACTTGTGTGCTGATTGCACAATTAAATTGAAAGCTTCATCGGCCATCACCAAAGGAAGCAATGATTTATTTGATAACTTAAAGTGGTGCATTACTAGCCCAGCGGCTAGTTGGGAGAGCAGATTTGATCAGGCGTTCCCTTAGCCGTCCGCACCGCGGCTTTATATGTAAGAACGCTGCGCGAGAAGAGAAGGCCCCAGTTCTCTCCAGACGCTGATTAGCGCACCACCTGTGCCGGGAGTCGCGTCGCGTCGGTATCGTTGATATAAACAGCCTCGGATGCTGTAATAAGTTACTCGGGATACGCGTAACCATGAAATCGTTTTCGAGTGAAGTGTTAATTCTGGGATTACTTTAATGATCTATCTTCAGTTTGCGTAGATCGTATTTTCACGTGCCGCCACAGGACAAACATCCTACCATTATTTAGCGTGGCGTTTGATGAACATTATCATCAAATTATGGCGAGCATTCACTTAAACATTTAATTTGAACAGTTATAGTGGCATCAGCGCATTTGACTCTGAACTGCTCTGGTAGTTGGATTGTGTGGATTCTTTTTGGTCTGTGACTTTCAGCATATAGTGAACATTTTAGAGAGAATGGTTTTTGGATTATGAATCCCAGACAATCTCCTAATTCCTTAGAGCTATAAGCTGTAGCTATAAATGTATTTCTCAGATGAAGTGGGCACTAGGAATACTAATTACAGGCTTCACGTTTTGCTAATCACTTTCTGGTTGTCAATATTGTAGTTAGAGAGCCAGTGTTGAGAACGGCAAACAGCATAAATACAAAACATTTATTCAATATTTCCACCCGCTGCCCCACAATGCTCTCGGTCAAATTATCACAAGTCTTCAAACCCCTAGGATACTTCAGGAGCTCCGACAGACACTGGTGCAAGAATGGGAGGCTATACCCCAGCAGCTGCTCGACCACCTGATCCAGAGTATGCCAACCCGTTGTGCGGCCTGTGTACGTGTGCATGATGATCATATCTCATATTGATGTCGGGGTACATGCGCAGGAAACAGTGATGTTTTATAGCACATGTGTTTCAGGGCGGTTTTCTCAACTTATCACCAATACAGTGGACTTACAGATATGTGTCGTGTGTGTTCCCTATGTGCCTACGCTATTAGCGCCAGTTTTGCGTAGTGCCACGTTGTGTGGCACCACATTCTGCAATTATCTTTAATTTACGAGCATGAGTGTACTTCACTGTGGGCGCTACACATGATGGCAGGTACCATTCTCCAGGCATTCGTCAAATCCAAACCCTCCCATCACATTGCCACAGCGCATAGCGTGAGTTGTCACTCCAAATCACTCTTTTTCCAGTCACCCGCCATCCGGTGACGTAGCTCTTTAAACCGCCTCAAGCGTTACTTGGGACTGACTACAGAAATTGGTGGCTTATGAGGAGCTGCACGGCCATCGTACCCCTTTCTCTTAACTCCGCACTCATTCCATGTTGACTGCTGGTAGTAGTTGGGAACTCACAGATGACTCTTGCCACTGATATCATGCGACTCTTTACTATCACCCTCTGCAACGCTCGGCGGCCGTTGTCCGTCCCATAAAGTGCGCGGGATTGGTTTAGCTGTGATTGTTCCCTCGCCTTTCCACTTCATAGTCACGTCACACAGGGAACATAGGCAACTTTAGAATGTTTGAAGTGTCCCTGATGGATTGTTTACTCAGGTGACATCCAGTGACTTGCCCACTTTCGAAGCCATTGTGCTCTCCTAACCGACCCATTCTGCTGTTGCTGCTTCTCTACTGACTACACAATAGTCCCTGCCTCCTTTTATACCGCATACCGCCGGGTCCCCCCCTCTAGTGATATCTTGTGGTCACCTTCACATTACATAGATGTGTCCCGATACTTCTCATTACATAGTGTACATTTTTACTCCGTATAGTATGTTACTGCGTGAGGCGGGAGATGCTTTGCATAAAAGTTGCGTTTTTCCCATTTCCTATGACATTCCCCAATAATACGTAGAAAGAACGACAATCGATAATCCTTCGCGAGAACTAGTGTTTCTCTGATTTCACCGCCATAGTCACATCATGATATGCATGTGGGACAAATTAGAATATTTCCCGACTCTTCTTAGACCGTGTGTTCCCAGATAAGTACTAAACCTCTACTTAATACGTACACTACTGGCCATTAAAATTCCTGGAAGATGATGTGCTACAGACGCGAAATTTAACCGTCAGGAAAAAGATGCTGTAATATGCAAATGATTAGCTTTCCAGAGCATTCACACAAGGTTGGCGCCGGTGGCGACACCTACAACGTGCTGACATGAAGAAAGTTTCCAACCGATTTCTCATACACAAACAGCAATTGACCCGCGTTGCCTGATGAAGCGTTGTTGTGATGCCTCGTGTAAGAAGGAGAAATGCGTACCATCACGTTTCCGACTTTGATGAAGGTCGTATTGCAGCCTATCGTGATTGCTGTTTATCGTATCGCGACATTGCTGCTCGCGTTGTTCGAGATCCAGTGACTGTTAGCAGAATATGGAGTCAGTGGGTTCAGGAGGGTAATACGGAACGCCGTGCTGGATGCCAACGGCCTCGTATCACTAGCAGTCGAGATGACAGGCATCTTATCCGCATGGCTGTAACGGATCGTGCAGCCACGTCTCGGTCCCTGAGTCAACAGATAGGGACGTTTGCAAGACAACAACCATCTGCACGAACAGTTCGACGACGTTTGCAGCAGCACGGGCTATCGGCTCGGAGACCACGGCTGCGGTTACCCTTGACGCTGCATCCCAGACAGGAGCGCCTGCGATGGTGTACTCAACAACGAACCTGGGTGCACGAATGGCAGAAAGCTATTTTTGCGAATGAATCCAGGTTCTGTTTACAGCATCATGATCGTCGCATCCGTGTTTGGCGACATCGCGGTGAACGCACATTGGAAGCGTGTATTCGTCATCGTCATACTGGCGTATCACCCGGCGTGATGGTATGGGGTGCCATTGGTTACACGTCTCTGTCACCTCTTGTTCGCATTGACGGCACTTTGAACAGTGGACGCTACATTTCAGATGTGTTACGATCCGTGCCTCTACCTTTCATATGATCCCTGCGAAACCCTACATTTCAGCAGGATAATGCACTACCGCATGTTGCAGGTCCCGTACAGGCCTTTCAGGATACAAGAAATGTTCGACTGCTGCCCTGGCCAGCACATTCTCCAGATCTTTCACCAACTGAAAATGTCTGGTCAATGGTGGCCAAGCAACTGGCTCGTCACAATACGCCAGACGCTACTGTTGATGACCTGTGGTATCGTGTTGAAGCTGCATGGGCAGTTGTACCTGTACATGCCATCTAAGCTCTGTTTGACTCAATGCCCAGGCGTATCAAGGCCGTTATTACGGCCAGAGGTGGTTGTTCTGGGTACTGATTTCTCAGGATCTATGCACCCAAATTGCGTGAAAATGTAATCACATGTCAGTTCTAGTATAATATAATTGTCCAATGAATACGTGTTTATCACCTGCATTTCTTCTTGGTGTAGCAATTTTAATGACCAGTAGTGTATTTCTTATGCAATTTCTTCCACTGGCTAGGCGCATCAGTCCGGAACCGCGCTGCTGCTACGGTCGCAGGTTCGAATCCTGTCTCGTGCATGGGTGTGTGTGATGTCCTTAGGTTAGTTAGGTTTAAGTAGTTCTAAGTCTAGGGGACTGATGACCTCAGATGTAAAGTCCCATAGTGCTGAGAGCCATTTTCTTCCACTGGAGTTGGATGAGCATCTCTGTGACACTCCCTCACATACTTATGATAATGTTTGGTTTGTGGGGGGCTCAAGTGTGCAGTCATCAGCACCCGTACAAAGACCCAATTTTTACACAGTCCAATTTTTGCACAGTCCAAGCTAAACATTATCACGAATTATGATGATGATGAAATGATGAGAACCACACAAACACCTACTCGCTCGGGTAGAGAAAAATCCCAAACCCGGATGGGAATCGAACCCGGACATCGTGATCCAGAGGCAGCGACGCTAGCGTCTAGACCGAGAGCTGCGGACGCCCGCAATGAGGCCTTGACAAAACATGCTGCTTTTCTATTTATTCTCACTATCTGTTTTGTCTCATGTTAACGAGCAACAGCCAAGAATCAGTCGAAGGAGATCATTGTGGCATACCTCCTGCATGGTTGGTAGACTACACATTTCCATGAAATTCTTCCAACGTTATAGACCTGCCAGATCACGATTGTTGTTCACTGAGGCTGTTGTGTACAGGGAGATGTCGTTAGAACGTTCAAACGTGTGTGAATTCCTGAGGGACCAAACTGCTCAGGTCATCGGTCCCTAGACTTACACACTACTTAAACTAACTTATGCTAAGAACGACGCACATACACACACCCATGACAGAGGGAGGACTCGAACCTCTGGCGGAAGGGGCAACGCAATGCTTGACATGGCGCCTCAAACCACGCGGCCACTCTGCGCGGCTGTGGTTAGAATTTCTTACGATAAACAAAGATACTTTCAGCTTATCAGTATCCATTGCCTGGCTCCTGAACATAAAAAAATTATATGCAGTCTACGTAAATAGGAAGATGAGCACATATTGTTTCACTGCACGCGATCAGTTATCAGTCACTGTGATCAGCAACAACCGGCAAACAACTATGGTTACCGTCCTGGGCGATTTGTTGAGAATTACTAAATACGTCTGTCGGTGGAGAAGAAAGATACCACTCTTCGATGTAGCGGGAGAATTAGAGTCAAGTGATATTCCGTCCAGAATAACGTTGCATACAAAATCCTTGTTCGACCGTGTCTAGAGTCTTGTTCGTTAGTCTTACCAAGTTCTGCTAACGGAAGAAGTACTGAAGAGTCAAAGAAGACGTGTATGATTCGTTCTTGGTTTAGGCAACGTGATATGTTTACATAAATGTTGAATAGACTTCAGAGGGACACCCTACAAAAAACGGGTAGTGGAGATCTTTACCATCAGTATTCATAGCAGACACGTCCAAGAGTCAACAAACTTATTATTTCCTCCAATACATATCTCGTGTAATGACAGCTGCAGTAAAATTGAAGACATTTCAGCCTACACATACAGGTACCGACAGTATTTCTTCCACCATGCCATCCATTCACAGAATAAGAAGGAGCAATATAGTACCAGTACGCGATGTACTCTCGGTGTACGGTTCATTCTGGAGCACAGAAGTAGATGTAGAAGGATGTTGTTGATTTTGAGGCATTTCAAACCCCCATACATGCCGTAGCTCGTTAAATGATCATCTTTTTACTGTCAATATTCTGTGCAAACACTTTCTGAACACAAGTTTGGCATCCTCGAATATTTAGACAAGGACAGAGAAGTGCTACGTCGTCGCTCCGACAACAGATATTTTTTCTGACACACTCGAAGTAATGGAACTGCGACCCCATCCCAAACACAATCTGACCTTGCTACAACCACCAGAAAGATAATATTGAGTGCTGTGTGCACGAAGTTTCGTGAAGGTGGTATGCATGCGATGGGACCAGCCACCTGTATACACTTCTCTGCCCATCAGAGATAAAAGCTTTTGCTCTGAACAGTGGACTGCAGCTCAATGTAGCACCGTTATCCCCACGGGTGACGGCCAGTTGGCCTTGCAAAGTAACATCTGACTGGTTCACATTGTGAGATAATCCCTAACCCATTCTAAAACAAAAAAGACCGTGAAAGGGGTTCCGACAGACGAGGCACTGCTTCTGGTCTCGTATATTCTTCGGTCTACGCATTGATCTTCATATCTAGTTAGTTAGTTAGTTAGTTAGTTACATGTTCTATGGAGATTATAAACAATTATTTTATAGAAATGATGTGGAACGAATCAGTTTGCAGTGTACGTATACATGATTAGTATTAACATTTAATGAACAATAAATACACAAACACCATCTGGATCACAACTTTTTATTTACCGACTACCGGTTTCAATCTGCGTTGCAGTTCATCTTCAGATTTGGCGCTCAAGAGCGGAGTTTGTCAACAGTTGAGTTTTACACAACTGCTGACAAACTGCACTTTGCAGCGCCAGATCTGAAGACGCTCTGCAACACGGATTATGGCCAGTAGCTAGTATATAAAAAGTTGTGAAACAGGCGGTGTTTGTTTATTTATTATAACAGAAGCATCACGATTCCTAAGACATGGCGATAATAATAAAAATTTAATGAACACATTTTTTGTACTACTCATGCGACTTCATTTAAAAACAAGACTCATTACTGTGACTGCACACATCTGTAGAGATGACATCTTGATGCATAGCAATACCCTTACCACGGTGCAATAAATAACGGTCCCATCCTTCAGGACGATAATGCTCGATTATGCAGAGCTTGTCTTGCAGAATGAGGAGTTCAAAAACAAACAAGTCATCTCACTTAGTGACCAGCTTCATCTTCCGAGCACAAACCCAATGAGCAGCCTTGCGACGCCGTCTGGAAGTGTGTTTCTTTTAGTTCTCTCCATATTCTTGCTGTGCCCAGAGTCGTTTTGCAAGAGCAGTGTAGTGTTCACATCACTACTCGTGATGCATTGCTCAACATGGTACCCAAACTGCTTATTGATGTTATTTGTCGAATACCAAACTTTTTCATTAATTTTGCAGATTTCAAAATTTTCGAATTCTTTGTCATGAGTCAATTGTTATTTGTCCAAAATTGATTTTATCTGATAATGTATGGAACTATCGCTATTTTTACAGTTTTTTATTCATTAATAGAAAACA
Organism: Schistocerca serialis cubense; assembly: GCF_023864345.2. NCBI lineage: Eukaryota > Metazoa > Arthropoda > Insecta > Orthoptera > Acrididae > Schistocerca > Schistocerca serialis. The sequence continues at coordinate 314,042,937 of NC_064640.1, read as the reverse complement.
GTACGTGACGGACACAGGGAATATAGAAAAACCATTGATTGATTCCATGTGTAGGGGATTGGGAGAGCTTACAATAAACTAGCAGACAAAATAGCAGCAACAAAATGGCGAAAATGAAATAAAAATTCACCACCAAAAACTCGTTCCCATACTGTTGATTTTTTAATTTCTTGCGCTATTTCAAATGGAATCAATTTAATGTTGTCATGGTCATCCGCTAAACGTAAGAGGACAGGTGAAAGTCCTGAATGTCCGTTTTGGGTTCCACAACCGTTGTCACCTCCGATATAACTTTTCCAGTACGTGATCACTTCGACATGTTGTTCTGTAAATCAGTCTTTCGGTCACTGTCTCAAGTGGGCGAAACGTTACGGTATACAACACCATGACGTCGGATTCACATGCGCAAAATATTTATGGAGTATTTACTTGATTGCAGGCACAATTTAACATTAATACAGATGTATTGCATCTATTATACGACTTTCGGTGGAAGGAGTTTTTTAAAAGTGTTGATTTCTGCTGTTCCAATTCCATGTGACAGCTTTTAGTAAGTGAATACATGATTACAATTACGATTACACAACTGCTGGGCACATACAGAAATATCTTTGATCCCATTGTTAGGACGCTTTACATAAATTAAATGTAGTACCTGCTATTAACAATTAATAATTAATTACTAATTATTAGTAACAATAATACTAGGTTAGAAGGCTTATGAAAGAAACGCAACAGTTTTTAAATCTAACACACCAACAATTTTTTTTAAAGAAGGTTGTTTTCTAACAGTACGTTCTTCCGGTACTAACAATGCCTGTGAAACTTGGATATTAAAAGAGTTTTTCAAAAGAAAACTAAAACACGACAGAGAGCTATGGCAACGTCACTCCTAGGTTTCGCTAAGAACGATCGGGGAAGATGGGTCAAATGGCTCTGAGCCCTATGGGACTTAACTTCTGAGGTCATCAGTCCCCTAGAACTTTGAACTACTTAAACCTAACTAACCGAAGGACATCACACACATCCATGCCCGAGGCAGGATTCGAACCTGCGATCGTAGCGGTCGCGCGGTTCCAGACTGTAGTGCCTAGAACCGCCCGGCCACCCCCACCGGCGATCGGGGGAGAATTCAGAATGTTGTGGAAAGGGTAAAGGCTCTACAATCGGAATACGCAGGCAATATCGCACGTAGAAATGATGGAAAATGGACAAAATCAGTGCTAAAACGGAATCGCAGAGAGAGGCGAAGACCACAAAGCAGACCACACAGCCGATGGGGTAAAGCAATGAAGAAAATCGTAGGCTTTAAATGGGTTAAGACAGAAACAGAGAGTAATGGAAACAGCTATCGCCAGCCGCTGTGGCAGAGCGGTTCTAGGCGCTTCAGTCCGGAACCACGCTGCTGCTACAGTCGCAGGTTCGAATCCTGCCTCGGGCATGGATGTGTGTGATGTCCTTAGATTAGTTAGGTTTAAGCAGTCCTAAGTCTAGGGGACTGATGACCTCAGATGTTAAGTCCCATAGTGCTCAGAGCCATTTAAACCATTTTGAAACAGCTATCGAAATATTATTTGTTAGTTTAAGATTAAAGAGACTACACCTCGTGGAAGTTGAATTAACTGAACAATAAATAAATGACTATTAGGACATCCTCTCTTTATATGGGCTCCTTATAATTTTGATCGTACAGGGTCCATACCACCACAGAAGCAGTTCTGTCACTTTGGGCACAATATATTTGGAAGTTAGATTTTGCAGTCTACTTGGAATTATATCCTTTGACGAGGATAGTTTATGTCACGTAATATTGAGATGAACCATATCTAAGGCATTTACCAATGTTTGTAAAACAAAGCCTGAATAGAGTTAGCTAGATGAATTATAATTATTTCATTTATCAAATGTTCCTCTCTTGTCAAACAAAATCAAATGCATCATACAATTCGCTTGGCCATGTGAAATATCTACATACCACGGTCGTAATAGGTCTTTGGAGAAGAAACATAGTGTCACATTAAGCTTAATTTATCCATGGAGATTTGCTGTAAATCTATTTAAGCCGTAATTACTCCTTGGGGAGACAATAGTACCACATAAACCTTAATTAGTCCTTTAAAGGTATTTATAGGACCTACGGACTACCATGAAGCTACGACCTACACCATCTGTTTTAACCCTGGGAAACAGGTGGTACGATTACAAGATCAGCACTAAATAAATATGACACATTGGAACGGACAGGAAAAAGAATAACAGCCCATACCACTCTCCTCCAGTGCCGGCCGAAGTGGCTGAGCGGTTCTAGGCGCTACAGTCTGGAACCGCGCGACCGCTGCGGTCGCAGGTTCGAATCCTGCCTCGGGCATGGATGTGTGTGATGTCCTTAGGTTAGTTAGGTTTAAGTAGTTCTAAGTTCTAGAGGACTGATGACCTCAGATGTTACGTCCCATAGTGCTCAGAGCCATTTGAACTATCTCCTCCAGTCATAGTTGGACTCAGAAATTTTTGCATCGCGGTCGTGATAAAAGGTTTGGAGATCGCCAGCTAGCCTCGGTTCTTCATCTTCTTCAACTGATTTATTTTTGACATCAGTTGTGTCCCATTACCCCCATGATGCTTTATGAGAACGGCCGCCAGTGTCCTTGATCCTGAGGACTGTTGTTAATCCTCTGGTAACCTTCGCCGATAACATCGTGTCATACGCTGAACACTTTCTCGCTTGACTCATCCAGCACAATGGCAATCTTAGTTTTATTCCAAAGAAACGCTCTCTAACTACATGCCCTCGTCGAACGTCGCAATAGATTTCCGTATCCCATCATTTTTACTGGACTATTTGTGTATCTGAACAATTATTGTACCACCTAGAGAGTAATGGAAGGAGGAACGAGGATCAGGGTTTAATGTCCTGTCTGGTCCAGGGTCGATAGTGACAGTGCACCTACAGTCGCGGTTTCGAATCCTGCCTCGGGCATGGATGTGTGTGATGTCCTTAGGTTAGTTAGGTTTAATTAGTTCTAAGTTCTACGCGACTGATGACCTCTGAAGTTAAGTCGCATAGTGTTCAGAGCCATTTGAACCATTTGACAGTGCACAAGCTCTGATTACAGAAGTATAGGGAAGTAAATTGGTCGTTCCCTTTCAGATGAATCACTGCGGTATTCTCCTTAATTAATTTAGGGAAATAACGCAAAACCCAAATTTGGATGGCAGGACAGGGATTTGAACGGGCTTCCGCGAATAAGAGCCCAATATCTTACCACTCTGCCACCTCGCTCGAAAGGAATGATGATAGGATTTAACGTGCCGTTGACGTCGGTGCACAAGCTCGGATTGTTTGAATAACGGGGGTGGGGGGTTTGTGGTGGAGTAAATCGTCAGTGCCCTTTTAAAGGAACCATCCTGGCATTTGCCTGAAGCGAATTACGGAAATCGCAAAAAATCTAAATTTGTGTGGACGGATTTTAACGGTCCTCGACCTGAATGCGAGTATAGTATGCTAGCAGTCCTGGAGCCCCTCACAAAAAAGTGTAACTATTTTGTACTACTTGGTGCTTTAATATGTTGTTATTGACGACTTAACAAACAAAATCTTATGATCAAAAAGTTTGTGTTCTGGGATACGTGATACCCATGCACTTTCTAACGTGTAGCAAAATTTGATGTTCGGAATCTATCTTATACTAGCTAAAACATTTTCACGCATTACTCGCAGTAAAATTGTTGATAGTAAAAGTCAGCAAGCACCTAACTGGCGCTAACGCAGTCAGCAACCTTCCAAATGCGTCAAAAATGTGTACTCTTTGGAAACTTTGTCTGTTGTTTCGTTTCTCATAATACCATTATTTTAAAAAATTGAAAACAAATTTTTTGGGATTCGGACAATCAGCACTCTGACTTCGTTTTTTATTGTTTAAAATGCTTATGACAGTAAACTGACGTGTATTATTAAAATAAGTTTATTTTTTAATATTTACAATGCAATATTAATATTACTATGCATATTATTTGAGTAGTATACAGTTTTCTGACTTTTTCTATCAAACATTTATATTGCCAATCCACAAAGAAAATTTTTTAGCTCGTATTAGGTAATTTTCGGACATTAGATTTTACGATATGTTTTGAAGTGAGCGGGCGTCGCATGTCCCAGAATCCAATCTTTTTGATATTAAGCTTTTGTTTGTTGAACCGTCAATTACAACATATTAGAACACCAAGTATTATAAAAAACTTGCACGTTTTATCACTGATTCCCGGACGACTGTACCACTTTCCTCGGTGATCTCGCTCGGTGCTAGTTTAATGAAGACGAACTTCAATTCGTGTAAAGACAATCAACAATGGCACGGCCCAACGATCATTGTCATTATCTCAAATATATCCTGTTTTCCAAAACATATTTGTTTCTATTACTTTCACAATCACCTGGAAAGCGTTGCAGCGTGTTCACAGAAATCGCCATGTCCCGCTAGAGTCTTCAGTTTTTAGGAAAAGTGCGTTAACGACTAGAAAAATATTGCGTCTCTATGATTACATAGCCAAAATTAGCAAGCAGCAGCTACGTTAAGACGACCTAGGACAGTTTATCAATGTTAGAAAGAGACTAATGTTCCATTCACAACCACAGATAGACATTGTGGTCGGTCCGTGCGTCTTTGCAGCCTCGGCGGATGTGATCGACCAAAGTTTGTTTATTCTGAGATTTCCAGACATTAAGATCGTGTGCAGCCTCAGGATGTGAACCTGGATAGTTGCCCTTCGAGAAGAACGCACTACAAATTGAGTAATCCGAGCACGGCTCACTACGTCAACAGTGCCTGCTTCTGCATACCCCACAGAGGCTCTGCTGCATGCCTTGGTGGACAAACACCGCTAGCAGTCAGGAGTGCTGGACAGTGGCTTTCTCACAACACAAAGGCTTTTCCCACAAAATTGCTCGTAAAACGCCACAGATTTCATTTCTACTTATAGATCTAAACACAATTTTAATTCTTAGCCGGCCGGAGTGGCCGAGCTGTTCTAGGCGCTACAGTCTGGAACCGCGCGACCGCTACGGTCGCAGGTTCGAATCCTGCCTCGGGCATGGATGTGTGTGATGTCCTTAGGTTAGTTAGGTTTAATTAGTTCTAAGTTCTAGGCGACTGATGACCTCAGAAGTTAAGTCGCATAGTGCTCAGAGCCATTTTTTTTAATTCTTAGGGAAAGTTTGTAGTAGAGAACACTCCACTGGTGACAAAGCTTCATTTTATGTTTGCCATATTCATTACTACTTTCCAGAAGATACGGTCTATGAAATGATCCTTTACCGAAAAATGTGTACGCATTACATAGCCGCTTTCTATTTATTACTATTCTGTATTATTGTTTTTAGTATAATATATGACCATGCTGGTCTAGCGGGTAGAGCACTAGACTCCGGCCCTGCAGGTTTTGGGTTCAGTCCCGGATAGAGGAGGGGAGTTTTCAAGGCAGCCCGGGTGCTGGGCTCACCACTGACACCTTCCTAATTCTGTGGTGAAGAAAAGACTGTACGGTACCTACGGTCAAAATCAATAGCCCATTCACAGGATTGTGCCATAAGCTTTACCTATAATTCACCTTTTATTGCATAGAAAAAGGAAGGAAGATTGGGTTCAACGTCCCGTTGACATCGAGGTCATTAGAGACGGAACACAAATTCGGATTGTGTCAAGGATGGGGAGGAAATCGACCGTGCCCTTTGAAAGGAACCATCTCAGCATTTGCCTGGAGCGATTGCTATTATTAGATATAATAAAAATTACAATGTCGCATAGAGTACTACCTGCACAATGCACGTATTGCATGACATTACCCCTACACAAAACACGTCTTGACACAGCAAATAAGTAACTGAATATGATTATGCAGTATTCTCATGGAAGTTGACGCTCAATGTAGCCCCGTTTCTCGGAAAATTGAAACTAACGCAGACAGAGGTGATGTGCTTGTCTCTTGATATGTGTTCTTCCAGATGATTCGTAGCATATCTGGCGCTCTCCTTATCTATATATTTTAGTTTTCGATGTGACTCGGAGAGTGGTGCTTATCGTAAAAATATTTCTGTTCTGTTCTAGGTATTCTGCATAATCTCCAGTTTGCCAATTACATGATGTAGGAATGTATCGTTGGTCATATGAAATGCCCATGAAAATCTCCACACGCATCCATAGCAACTGACATCAAATGGACCTAGTATTTTTATCGCTGTGACCATGAGTGTTCAGCCATCTACATCATTACATAACACTGAAAAGAAAGTGTAGAGCTCATATTCTTAAACACAGAGCTAGATTCGCGTCACAGAGTGTTATTTCTATACTCTTACAGATGAAGTGAGATTTCGCATGAGGCTCTTAACGTTACGTGAATACTACTAGCACTAGGAAGAAGGAAAAAAGATAGTGTTAACGCCCGATTGTCTACAAGGTCATTAGGGACGGACAATAGTTCGGTTGTACGTGGTCCAGGGGAAAATCGATCGTGTTTTCTTTCACGAAACCATCTCCCTATTCCTTCATTCGCCTGAAGGTAGTTTGGGAACCACACAAAGCCTAAATTAGAAACACCGGATGAGAACTTAAGCTCTCTCATCTAGTGATTTTTGTACTGCACCACCTCATTCAGTATCAGCTCTCAGCTCAGAAAAAGCCCCAATTTTTTTAAAAATCTGGTTGACGAAATAAAGACATGAATGCGGCTGATACATGAAATAGACGATCCGTGTAAGCAGGGAAGTGCTCTGAGAAGCTGGGAGCCCCAAATAGCGCGCCACCTCCCGCATCGCAGAAGAGGAATCTGGAGCCGCGAGACGCCACATCTCCACAGCTGACGAACAACAACACTGCCACGCCAGCCATACCGGCAGCCTTTTAATGTTTGGTTCTACGAGCTCTGATACATCCTACCGTATCTGAACTTGTCCCGTATGCATGAGACGGAATTTAGTACTGACTTCGGAACTCATTATTTCACTTCCGTACAGTGTTTGAACAGCTGAAGGATGTAACAATTTAAACGATACTTTTATGCGTACGACCTGGCTTTTACATACTGAAAGATGTAAGTGACTTTCTAGTCTTTCAGTCGCTTCGCTTACTTTATCACTATATGAGAATACGAAGCACAAAAAAGTATGGACGTATGGCCACTTTGAGGGTGACTTGATAAAATTCATAGTAAATGCAGGATGACTTACGTTGCGGCAAATAATTCACGTTTAATTATCTTACAAAAGGAACAATTTCCCTGCCTTTTATCACATCGAAGGCATTTGTGGCAACTCCTAAAAATCCCTCATCTACTTTGCTTGCAAATTATTTTTAACATTTATGTTCTTATGTTGTTATTTTCCGTCACCAGCATACTTTGAAAACTATGAGCTGTCGTGAGTGTATATGAAGGATATAAAAAATTCAAATACGAGCAAAATGCGAATCTTTTTATTGCACGAAATCTAAAAAGCCGCATCAGTCAAAACGCACAAGAAATTTCAACACGTTAATGGACGATGGAAAGAGAACTTGGCTGAATATTCCACGAACTATGTTTCAGTTATTTCTGAATGTAATATCGGCTTCATTAAAGTTATGTAGTAGACAGACCGTAAACCCAGAATGGGAGTAGTGCAGCAGACACATCTTTCCAAACATACTGGATTCCTCAAATAAAAATCAAGAGCTAAAAGTAATGAGAAATAAACTAATTTTAATTCTAATGTGATAAAATTAATGTATACTAAACTACAAAATGTTTAAAATGTTAAGAAAAGATTATGTCTATTTGCTGTTAAGCAAGTACCGTTATGTAGAGTGTGATTAAACAGAGCAGCAATAAAACACATTCACTAACGAATAGTGCTGTTAATTTTAGAGCTTGTGAGATCTACAGGTAGCGAATGCCTTTCTTTCTGTAAATCTGTTCTCGCCGAACATAGTATTTGGGGAAGAAAACTGTGAGCAACAACTCGCCTCCAGAAAGCGCTGATGTGTAAGGTTTCAAAAATATTCATACAAAATCTTGTGGTTGAGCATTATCATCTTTTGGAAACAAATCTTCGTTTACTGTACCTCAACATCGTACAGATAGTTCATAGACACGCATAACACGCGTGGACGAGCATTGTCCTGTTGAAAAATGGCAACACGATACTGTTGCTTGAGAGGTAACACATGAGGATGCAGGATGTCCATGAGGTACCCTTGTTCCGTCAGAGTTCCCTTAATCATTACGAGCCGTGACTTGAAGTCATACTGGATGCCGCCCCCCCCCTCCCCACAACACAACATGGCGCCAGTAGTAATACCGCTGTGCCTCTCCTAATCACTGGAATGTAAGATATCTCCCCAGAACGCCATCATACTCGCAGACGATAGACATCCGGGCTACTGCAGAACAGCGAGTCATCCCTGAACACAGTGGCATGTCATTCTTCATTTACATATATACTCTGCTAGCCACCAAGCGGTGTGTGGCGGAGGGCACAATTTGCACCAAAGTCATGTCTCCCCCCCCCCCCCCCCCTCTTTTCCACTCGCGGATAGCGCGAGGGAATAACGACTGTCTGAACGCCTCAGTACGAGCTCTAATTTCCCTTATCTTTGAATGATGATCATTGCGCGATTTGAAAGTTGGTGGTGATAATATATGCTCTACATCCTCGGCGAAAATCAGATTTCGGAATTTAGTGAGCAGCCCCTCCCGTTTAGCCGCGTCGTCTATCTGCAGGTGTGCCGCACTTCAAACTTTCTATGGCATTTGTGACGCTCTCGCGATGGCTAAATGTGCCAGTCGCGGATCTTGCCGCTCTTCTTCGGACCTTCTCAATTTCTTGAATCCGACCCAACTGGTAAGCGTCCCATGCAGACGAACAATACTGTAAGACTCGACGAACTAACGTATTGTAAGCAATTTCCCTTGCTGAAGTACTGCATCGCTTCAGGATTCTACCAATAAACCACAATCTAGAGTTTGCCTTACCCGTTACTTGTGTAATCTGATCATTCCATTTGACATCATTTCGAATAGTCACACCCAGATACCTGACGGATGTTACCGTTTCCAAACACTGGGCATTTATTTTGTACTCGTACATTAATGGGGATTTTCGCCTTGTTATACGCAGTAGGCTACACTTACTAATATTGAGAGATAACTGCCAGTCATTACACCACGTATTTATTTTCTGCAAATCCTCATTGATTTGTTCACAACTTTCGTGTGATACTACTTTACTGTAGACTACAGCATCATCGGCAAACAGTCTAATGCCGTTGTCAATATCATCAACCAGATAGTTTATGTAAATCGTAAAAAGCAGCTCACCTATTACGCTGCCCTGGGGCACACCTGAAGTTACGCTTGTTTCTGCTGAAGTCACCCCATTCAGGACGACATACTGCTCTCTGTCTGTTAGAAAACTTTCTATCCAACCCCATATGTCATTGGATAGACCGTAAGCACGCACTTTTTGGAGCAAGCGACAATGCGGAACTGAGTCGAACGCCTTTCGGAAGTCGAGAAATATGGCATCAACCTGGGAGACGGTACCTAGAGCCTGTTTTATATCATGCACAAAGAGGGCCAGCTGTGTCTCGCATGACCGCTGTTTCCTAAAACCGTACCGGTTTCTGCAGATGAGCTTCTCAGGGTCTAGAAAGGTCATTGTGTCTGAACACAAAATATGTTCCATGATTCTACAACAAATCGACGTCAGTGAAATTGGCCGGTAATTATGTGCATCCGGTTTTCTCCCCTTCTTATAGATTGCTATGACCTGGGCCTTCTTCTAGTCCCGTGGAACTTTTTGCTGTTCAAATGATCTCTGATAGATGATAGATAAGAATGGTGCTATATTTGTGGCATAGTCAACATATAATCCTACGGGGATATGGTCTGGGCCAAATGCTTTCCTGGCGTCTAAGGATCTTAACTGTTTTACAATCCCAGATACACTAACCACTATGTCAGCCATCCTTGCGTTTGTTCGATAATTGAAAGGGGGAATAGTGCTGCAGTCCTCTACCGTAAACGAGTTTTTGAAAGCTAGGTTTAGAATTTCTGCCTTCTGTTTATCACCGTCCGTTACATTACCCGTAAAGTCAGCAAGAGAAGGTATTGAATTAATTGTAGCGTTCATAGATTTTACGTACGACCATAATTTTTAGGGGTTATTTATAGATTCTGCTGATAAAATATTGCTTTCAAATTCGTTAAAAGACTCTCTCATTGACCTTCTGACACCTGCTTTCATTCCGCATAATTTCTGTTTGTCAGCGGGGAGTGACTACGCTAGAAACGACTGTGCAAAATTCTCTGCTTTCTCAGCAACTTCCTAATATGTTTGTTGTAACAAGGTGGATCCTTTCTCCCCCCTATACTTTTGCTAGGTACATACTTCTCTAGCACGTGGTGGGCAATACCTTTAAATTCCAACCAAAGATGCTCATTATCTTTGTGTCCCACGGTGAATGCTTAGAGCTGACTATGATGATATTCATTAATAAATAGTTCATGCTTCCTAGTCAGGTCACCACTCAAAACGCAGCCTTCTGTGGTGTGATGTTAACAGCAACCTTTGCACGGGACAGTACTTCCCTAACCCGGCTGCTGCTAGTCTTCGATCAACGCTGTGGGATGACGCATAATGTTGCAAGGAGTTAATTACTCGTTCCTAGATGACAGGTGCAGATGTGAATGGGCTACGAAGTGCGTGGTGCACAATACGGCGATCCTCATTTGTGGTGGTCAAACGTGGTCCACCATAACCTTGACAACGGGTATGCCTATCCATACGTTCCTACGAAGTCCAACATAGGGCCACTGTCACATCCGAATGACCCACAAATCTGAATACTTCACGATTCGACCACCTGCTCAAATGGAAATCCACAATAGGCATCTTTTAAACTTGTGGTTACACTGTCTCACACGCGTATGAGACCTGGAAAGATTGCTAAACACGGACGAGACTAATGCACTCTGGTGACTGTTCTACCAGTCACAGCGGATTCCATCTCCAATCGTTTATGGACCCGCTGATGGTGTGTACGTGTACAAATATACATAGACATGCGACCATGTCTTCCGATTGCTTCAATTTTTTTGTCAGGCTGTGCATTTACCGGTTTCAGATGACCGATGGTGTGCAAATAGCTATGAGCACTATGGGGCTTAACATCTGAGGTCATCAGTCCCCTAGAACTTAGAACTACTTAAACCTAACTAACCTAAGGACATCACACACATCCATCGCAGCCGGCGATGGTGTGTATATTATGCTTTTCTGCCGCACAGTTATGGCTAAAATACAAAGCATTTTCCCGTAAACTGCATTACCTTTTCTTGAGTTATTTTTTTACAGCTTTTTCCTGATTTATAGGATGAGTCTGTATGCAACAGCAATGACACGCGAAATTTAGTACAAAGAACTTGCTGAAGTTTGTGAATAAATTAAGGAAACAATCGTCAACAAATGTTGATTTGAAAATCGTAACTGTTTTTAAGCCAGGATCCTCTTAAAGTGGTTGGTCGTTTATTACCTTTGGTCTTTTAACTGGTAACCGCGCCAGCTGTACGTAGATCTACAGATAAAATGAAAGAAAACTGTCTTTATAACTCTGAACTTTTCCCATACAGAAAGCACTACTAGAAATGAAAAAAACACGTAAATGTTAGAAGAGATACAAGGACTGTGACGAAACTGAACCCGGATCCATTAGTTTCACAGTCGAACACCTATTGTGAAAAACTGACAACATAACCAAAAATAACTAACATCTATTGCCCTTATTCTTCCAAATTGCTATACTATCGTTACAGGATGCTGGAAAAGCAAAATTCACTGTCAGTTAGTAGCAAGAAAATTGAAATTGAACCAATAAGACTACCTGTAGCAAAATAATGAAACATAGTGAGAAGGTAGAACGACAAAAATTGTCATCGCGTTATTTAAATATCGTTCTTTCGTGGAATAAATGAGAGACTTTAATCATACTGTTTAAATTTTCATCCAAACTGCAGAAATAAAATTGAGAAAATACCAACAGTCGCGAAACAGAATTCAAACGAAGACGAATATCAGACGAAGAATGTGATAGCTGAATTGGCTGACACAATGTTTGAACCGCATAGGAACAGATTACTAGTGTTACTTTATCCATTCTGGATCTTGTTGATGGAAAGTACTTTTAAGAAGCTTTATTCCTTAAAAGTTTCCCTAGTTCCTCATATGCTAACGTTTGTGAAAATTGACACATCAAATTGTATATATGTCAATGAAACAAACTTTATGTCGTAATTTACTTGCTTGAGAATATTGCACATCATCGGACTTTGAGAACTCAGTATGGTTTGGTTCACCACGTTCTGTAATCAGAGCACCTAAACGTCGTGGTATAGAATTAATGAAGGCCTGGATAGGCCCCTAGGGAATATATATCCACGCAGTTTGTATGCGATTTTCCAAATGTCAACAATGGCAGATGGAGGTCTACATCTACACACATACTCCGCGATCTATCTAGCACCACTACTAGTCATTCCTTTCCTGTTCTACTCCAGACGGAGCAAGGGGAAAATGACTGTCTATATCGCACCGTAAGAGCTCTAGTTTCTCTTATCTTATTTTCGTGGTCCTTATGCGAAATGTATGTTGGCGGTAGCAGAATCTTTCTGCTGCCACTCAAAAATGCCAGTTCTCTAAATTTTCTCAACGGGGTTTCGCGAAAAGAACATCGCCCTCCCTCCATGGATTCCGATTTGAGTTGACGAATCATTTCTGTACGTCTCGCGCGTTGGTCGAACCTGCCTATAACAAGATATCTAGCAGCACGCGTCTCAATTGCTTCGTCTTCCTTTAATCACACCTGTTGGGGATCCCGAACACCCGGACAATACTCAAGAATGGGTCGCACTAGTTTTCTGTATGCGGTCTCTTTTGTAGATGAGCTAAACTTCCCTAAAATTCTCGCAATTATCCTAAGTCTACCATTCGCCTTTCCTACTACCGACCTTAGGAGTTCGTTCCGTTTCATATCGTTTCCGTACGGCACATACTGCAGATGATGCACACCCTGACATAACCAATAGTAGAACATGTAGTCTACGTCAGCAATTGCACCTGTCGTCTTCTGAAGACGGTTAGCACATTCCTCGCAACAAGTTCTGTTGCCATTGCCACCATTACATGAGAGTGGGGGTCGCATGTTGTATCCAACGGCGTTCCATATCTAGAATTTCTACATTAAGCCGTTCAACAATGTAGGATGTCTCGTGGCTGTCACTACGCTAGCGTCTAACACGAACGCAGTCATCACTATAGACGAAGTTAAAGCAGTCTACGTCCGGAAACAACACATGTTACCACTCAACACAATAAAGAATCATTAACTTGTCGCATGCAACAACGTAAATCGACGCATGACATGCTTACTTCCAGTCCAGACCAAAGTAGCCGACATCGAGCTATCGACACAAACAGGTCCACACCTGTTCGACTGCTCCAGCGTTGGGTTAACAGTGTGGACGAAGCAGTAGTCTTGTTAGGCCTATGTAAGGATGACTAGAGTTGTCATATATTGTGGTCACATGCCGATCGCCTGCCCCCCCCCCCCCTCCCCCAAATTGCGTAACAAATTCTTCTACGCACTTATCACCATCGTAGTGTACGGGGCACTCAAATGAAAATACGACAGATGGAAAAAAATAGTAAACTGTTTATTATTTCAAAAGTAACTGTTAATACATTTATTCCAATGTGAGACAAGACGGGCAGTCCGTCATGGAAAAATGTTTGCGGTCCCTATGGTTCCATGATTGCACCCAGGCGTGCACCTCTTCGTATGAAGCAAATATACGCCTGTGATTATCTTTCTTCAATGGTCCAAAATGTGTAAATCGCATGGGGAGAGATCGGGACTGTATGGAGGATGTGTAACGGCTTCCCAGCGAAACTTCTGCAACGTACTCGAAATAACCATGGCAACATATGGGCGGGCCCAAAACATTCCCTTACAGTGCTACTGTGTGATATGATCTCATAAACAACTACACTCGTGCGCGAAACTAATGATCTGAGACAAAAACCATAAACTCAGCTGCAGAGCATCATACTACCCTCACTTAGTTTTATTGTTCCCTCAACAACGCAGGTGAATTACATTCCTCACGCATCTCTCACGTCCACACGAACCTGTATGAGTGCTGCTACATCATACACCTTGATTAATGACTGCATAAAACTTTCTTCCACAGCTCCATCAAGATTTTGAAGGAAAGTAGGATTTAAATCCTATTAAGGCTATCTGATTTTCGCTTTTCGCAGTTTCCCGTAACGATTTCAAGCCAATTCCAGAATGGTCCGTTTGAAAATTTCGCAGTTTATTTCCTGCTCTATTCTCGTCCACTGTTCTCTGTATGTAATAATATCGCCTTCGACAAACGGTGAACTCTGTAAATAAGTATAGAAGATTGGGGTTTGGTGTGTCTTCGACGACGGGGATGTTGGAGACATTGCCAGTAGAGACGTTAGAGACGTTACTGATTTTGCAGTATTCCTTCTAACACTCGAAAGGACGAACATACCAAGTATCACCGCTTATCCGTTCATATGACCAGTGGCTTCTGGGCAGTTGTCTGAATATGTAAGGCCTCTGAAATCTATACCTGAACTCCAACGGCGTTCATCTGCAATAGCTGCCAAGGATATCTAAGGACTGGTTCATGAAACACGTTTTATACCTCGGTGATCGCTATCACTTGAATTATTAGGGGTACTGTTGACGATTATAGGATTTCATGCATCTTTGACAACAATACGAGTGACAATGTGAATAAGCGAGCCACTGTGAAATCTTTCTGATTTTTACTCCCGATCTCCTGGGCTCTTATAACAGTGTCCAGTTTGAACTCAATTGGTTCGTGTCGTTGACGCCTAGTCTATGGTTTTTACTGGTTGTGTTTACACTAATATACTGCTGGCTATGAAAATTACGACACCATAAGGTACGGAAAAAAACAAATTTTATTTGTTGGACGTGTGCAGTATATTAAGAAGAATAAATTATTAAATTTAAAGGTGACTAAGGGTGTACAGAGCGCGAAATTCAGAACACAGAGCTGCCCCCTCAGACACAAACAATGGTTCTGATCCAGTTGGACATCAAGTCGAAATGAGTTTATATGACGTCACTCCACACTGCTTCAACTCTATGCCAGATATCACCAACCGTAGTGGCTGGCGGGTAGTTAGTGCCATTCCCTGGGTAACTAAAATTTTTCAGTAGGTGTGAGAGCTGGAGAACGTGTTGAGCAGAGCAACAGTAACACCCTCTGTATCGAGGTAGGGCAAGACAGCATAGGAAACAGGCGGTCTTGCGTTATCTTGTAGGAAGATAAAGTCACGGAGAGTTTGAAGTAACGGCACACCCACTGGCCATAAAACCTCTGAAATGTAACGTCTGCTGTCAACCGGTTATGCGAGATACCCAATGGCACCCCATACCATCACGGCATGCGCTGCGCCCATATCATGATGACTAATGTAATATGGCAATGTTCGCTCTCGTCGGAGCTTTCACACGAGGATATGTCCGTGGTGTGCTGTACGCAAGACCAGGAGTCGTCTGGAAAGATGATGCGTTGCCATTCCTGTATCCAGTGTTGTCGCTGAGCGCATCACTGTCAGCACACCCTTCTCTGTCTGTGTGTAAACGGAAGTCGCAACAATGGTCGATGCAATGGTACTCCAGACGCCGTCGCACTGGCCGTATGGATGCCTCTCTTCCTGCAAAACAACCTCATTTCCTTACTTTAGGTTAGTGACGTGGAAGTACGATCCTGCACGGCCGAGCGAAAAATAGTTCTGTCCTCTCAGGCGCTTGTCATGTGGGACCATTGAAATACCGCACGGCGTTGAGTATGGTCCTCCGAACTCACCGATTTCAGATTCGTAATCGTGGGATTACGACCTATGCGAGGAGTGACATAATGAACTGCATTTTCAATAGACAACGATAGTGCTGCTCTCTAATTCCGACACATGTTAGCAGACGTTTCTCGTTCGTAGAAAAGGAGTAATTCGATATTCTCAAAAACGAACATCATTCATATGCTATTTCTGATAAGGAACCAGCTGCCTAATCTTACTGAGTGTAGGTGGTGGTACTCCTGCCTCTTGGTGAGGTTGCGCTAAAAATCTTTATCATTGCATGTCGAAGCATTTAGTAAACTTGATGCCATTTTGTCAGTTGTTGCATGTCTCCTTGACGGTGCTGCAATCTTAATAGCCAGCGGTATGTATCATAGAATGCACAGCCTGATGTTGTAGTGAATGCTTGAACTGGAGTTTCCGGAGATTTTTGGCTACACTATTCTGCAAAAGAACTATAAGAGGCGATCGAAAAGTTTTCGTTTACTGGAGCGTAGATGCAACGTAGCGCGACAGCGATGTGGTATGTAAGCCGCCTCGACATTTACTCAAGGGATTGGTGTGACATTCGTGTCTTTCCAACGTGCATACGGTAAATGCGGAAACGTTAACTATGGAGGCTTTATTAGCAAATGCATCAGAACAGGATCAACGTGCTGTTATTTTTTTCTTGTCTGCCGCAGATCACTCATAGATAGATATCCATCGCAGAATGAAGAATGAATATGGGGCAGCACGTCTGTCGAAAACCACCGTTTCAAAATGGCGCGCGACAAGGGGTGCTGCTGCTTCATGATAACTCATATCCCCCAAATGTCGTAACGCAGAAGTTACGCCAACTCAAGCGGACACACTAGAGCACCCGCCTTATTGATCCTGATGACTCCCCAAGCAATTATCACGTTATCGGTCCCCCTAAGAAGGCTTAAAGGGCTGACAGTTCCTTCCGGATTAGGATGTGTCGCAGGCAATTACGGACTTCCGCACGCAGCAGTACATGATGTTTTACCAAATCGAAGATCGATTTCCTTCCTTTCCTCCCATACCCGAGCTTCTGCTCCGTTCTTAATGCCGTTGTCATCGTCGGCGGCGGCGTCGAGACAATAACTCCTAATTTTCTTCCATCCTTTGTACGGATTATACAAAAGAACGTACTTCCTTTTACCAGCAGTTTCTCGTAGGACGCTGTAGCAATGTAGCGTTCCAGTCGATTGGAAACTGGCGCAGAAAATTCCCATTTTCAAGGAGAGCCGTTAGACAGAGGTACATAACTGTATACCGGTAGCAGCGACGTCAATGTGATAGAATTGTGAAGTTGACTTCAAATAGATTCTCGTGCCGCCAACATACATTTCGCGTAAGGACCACAAAGGCAACATAAGAGAAATTAGGGCTCCTATGGGGGCATACAGACAGTCCATTTCCCTTGCTTTATTTGCCAGTGGAACACAAAAGGTCGGCCGGTGTGGCTGAGCGGTTCTAGGCGCTTCAGTCTGGAACCGCACGACCGCTACGGTCGCAGGTTCGAATCCTGCCTCGGGCATGGATGTGTGTAATGTCCTTAGGCTAGTTAGGTTTAAGTAGTTCTAAGTTCTAGGGGACTGATGACCTCAGATGTTAAGTCCCATAGTGCTCAGAGCCATTTGAACCATTTTTGAACACGAAAGGACGTGACAAGTAATACTGCAAGGTACTCTCCTTCAAGTCCATAGGGTGGCCTGCGGAGTATAGATGTAGATATAGAATACATTATGATCTTTCCTTTACAGGAATCAATAAGGATTACGTAAACACCTATCTTGTAAAACTGAGTTCAGTTTGTTCCTCTATGAAATCAAGAAGGTAGCAAATAATAGCGCCAGTGCAGATACTGTGGGGACCGATGGCCCTAGCAGTCTGGTCCCTTCAATGGCACAAACCAACCAACCAGATACTGTGCCCCTTCATTTTTGAAATTCACTCCACGCGATTCAACACCGTCAGTTATTAAATGCAGTACTAGCTTGTGGAATATCTCATCAGCTTTGTGATTGAGTTAAGGGTTTCCTAGCAGGTAGAATTCAACACGTCGTGTTCCAAACTGGTTTAATGCCGCGTTGGTGTACTCGGCACTAACGGTGCGGAACGTCAGATATAAAAGCAACCTCCAGCATACCCGAAGAGAAGCAGTGACAGTTCACTATTTAATTAGCCGAAACATTGCGGCCCTTGCCCATGAATGCCGATCTTATATATCAGGAGCTAATAGAAAATGTTGAAGAAGGACTGCATCGACCTTTAGCAACAGTCTCCTCCTCCAAGAAAACGCCATGAAGATTGGAGTCGGCCAACTCGGACTTACGCCGCAGCCGTTAAACGACATCCCAGCATCCGACAGACGCAGGGACAATCAACTCCACCGCATAATAAGCGGGTGTGCTGAAAAATAATGACTCCGAATTTTTATGTGAAAACTCTTAAAGCATTTTAAATAAAACAAACTTCACTAACATTCTACATCGTGATTCTTCACGTCTACATATTTATTTCTCAACATAGTCATCCTGGCGACGAACACATTTCTCTCAACGAGAGACCATTTTGTTGATACCGTCGCTGTAAATGTTTGATTCTGTTGATGGAGCTACAGCCTCACCTCAGTTTATGCCGCTTCATCACTATCAATGAGAAGCTAGTGAGTTAACGAGCATTTCGCTCTCATTTAAGTATATGGCCGAAAGAGAGAGTCTTCCAGGAATTATGAAACGAATCCTGTCGTCCAGGACAGTGCACCACAAAGAGCGCAGATTCGCCACAAGATGGGGAAATGCACAGGTGTCTATTGTGCTGAATGAGGCAACGCTGATCAGGCCTAAGCGCTGTAGTCTGCGAGTGAGACAGACGAGAACCTACGTTATAGGGAAACCCTGTAGGAGCTGTTTGTGCCCAGGGAGACGTAGCAGTGTTAAATATAGTGTACCTAAGACCGGCCATAAAGGAAAACATTTATGAAAGCTATTTAATTCGGTAGTAATACAAGGAATGAAGCCACAGTAATTTTAATGTACCATCTTCCTTAAATTTTCATGGTGATCCCAATATTGACCATGTCTGTAATAGTTTAGGATTTACTGTTAAAGTGAAATCAACATGTTTTGTTAACAGAGATCTGAATGCTACAATCTGAACGCTTTGGTCGATATTAACGATAAACATTTCATATAAAAGCCTATCATTATAATCACAAAAGTTATTAATATCAAGTCTGTTTGTTTCAAAGATATGGTAAATTTAAATTATCAGTATTTTCAGTTAAGCATCAGATCATCATTTCTTCCACACAAAACACATTGAACGATGATAGCATGACATCTTATTAGGTAATAGAATATTTGTTGTAAAGTTTAGTGCATAATAGTTACTTTGTTCTTTATTTATTTACCAGGAAGCACATTGGCGCTAGGCTACTGAGCGTGCAATTCAAAGTTAAGAATGAAATTGTATTGGTTTTATGCAAAAGAATTTAACGTTTATTATGTAATGGATGTTATTGTTACTTTATTTAGAAAGTGAAAGTGATCAAGCTTTGACAATTTGAATATGTTATAATGAGAAATAATGTAGAATAAGCTGTAACCAATTAGATGGACGGCTTCAGGGAAGGGAACTGCACTAGTCAGTTGTGCGATGATGATCGGCACGCGGGAGACGTGGCCGGAGACGGGCAGAGGACAGTTCGGCTGGAGATACCAAAGTGGACCGTTCTGGTCTAGATACCAAAGGGACAGTGCTGGTGCATACGCGAAAGCTGACAGGCGGTCTTTAGATAGCTAGGAAGTGAAACGACTTAGAAAATTTCGCGTTGTGTGGTAACACGGGACTTGATCTCTGAGTGGTGAGCAGGCGCGCGCCTGGTGTGAACTTTCGCATAGATAACGAGGTGGAGTACTGGACTTGTATTTCGCGATGAGATTGTGAATGATCGAACTGTGTCAAATGGATATGCGCTCGAGTGTAACAGTAACTCTAAATATGACCACTTTCGCTATTAGTTTGCTCTCTGAATTACCGTTATTCTAACCAAATCGCAACTGTGTGGCCTACATCATTTATTGATCGTTAATTTAGTTCCCGATATTATTATTACTGTTATTAAATGTTATATTAACATTGTATGTTCATACAATTTCGCAAACTTGCCATCAGGCAGACAGTTTAACCAAAGGATCACAAGTGTAATTTAGAGCGTGTAATGCGACACGTGTGGTTCTACCCGTAGACGAGTTTCAGTCAAGACATTTCGACGATGAGAAACAGTATGTGAGCCTGAAAATCTTTGGGATGTTAGCTCGCAAGTTCCGTAATGTGTTATTTAAGGATTGGAAACAGATGAAAATCGGACGGGGCCAAGTCGGGAGTGTATGGAGGATGATAGATGATAAGGAACCCAAAGAGTGCGATAACTGCAGGTGTCGCAACGCTCGTGTGTGATCTGGCATTGTCATGCTGAAGGAGGGGGTGCTCCATGTTTGGACGAACTCTTCAAATTAGAAACTCCATTACAGCACGCTATTTCTCACCCACCAAGATACATTAGACACCGCCATGTTACACAGTAGAATTCGGAGCCCTCTAGCGGTAGAGGGCTCTAAATACGTTGACATGAAGAATAAAGATGTAGAATATTATTGACGTCTGCTTTATTTGAAAAGCCTTGAGAGTTTTCGCATAAATAATTCGGAGGTATTGCTATTTAGTTCGCTGGTGTATAATGCCCCGCACAAGAACACATATTTGAAAGACGGAGAACAACACGCCGGTATGTGTAGACTGTGAACGCGCTGGACACGTACGCTACAACAGAGAAAGAAGACGAGTATTCGACGACTATTACGCCGCATTACGTCAACCATCACAAGTTTTATTCATGCCAGTTAAGTGTACATAATTATGGTTCAAATGGCTCTGAGCACTATGGGACTTAACATCTGTGGTCATCAGTCCCCTAGAACTTAGAACTACTTAAACCTAACTAACCTAAGGACATCACACCCATCCATGCCCGAGGCAGGATTCGAACCTGCGACCGTAGCGGTCTCGCGGTTCCAGACTGAAGTGCCTAGAACCGCTCGGCCACTCCGGCCGGCTACATAATTATAGTCGACGTCTTTAGAATTGTACGTTGCCGGTAAATAAAGCTGCTCAGCCTTGTGTATAAGAGAGAATCGTAGCTTGAGGAGCGAGTTTACGAGAAATGCGTTTGTTGGTGAAACAAACGTGTCGAACTTTAACACCAATCACGGACTGCCCATAAAATTTATAAAACTGTAACCCGAAACATATCTAATTAATGGGTCAAACAATTAGCCTGAAAATGGCTACAGAGCCGAAACGTCGTAGTACAGAAAATAAAAATAAAATGAAAATTACAGCCAATGTAGGAAATTAATTTCTTTCAAGAAGTTTGTCGCGGTTGTGGACTCTGTTGCAATTTTTTTTTTTTTTAATTTGTGGTAAGGTCTTATGGGACCAAACTGCTGAGGTCATCGGTCGCTGAGCCTACACACTACTTAATCTAAGTTAAACTGACTTACACAATGGACAATACACACACCCATGACCGAAGGAGGACTCGAACCTCCGACGGGGACAGCCGCACGGACCGTGACAAGGCGCCACAGACTGCGCGGCTACCCCGCGTGGCCTAGTGCAGCTGGCCGGGGTGACCGAGCGGTTCTAGGAGCTACATACTGCGACGGCTACGGTCGCAGGTTCGAATCCTGCCTCAGGCATGGATGTGTGTGCTGTCCTTAGATTAGTTCGGTTTAAGTAATTCTAAGTTCTAGGGGACTGATGACCTTCGAAAGTTGAGTCCATAGTGCTCAGAGCCATTTGAACCAAGCCTGTTGCAATTAAATCAGGTAAATGTCAGCTAAGCTTCATAGATGATGTCCCGCTCAATTGGTTCCACAGCACCTTCAAAGTAAATTGTTTCCCGTGAAGGAATTTCGATCTTGACGGGTCTGTGAGTTCTAACAAAATAAAAGGTAAAAATAAAATGGTGTAGAGCCGAAATAAATTGATTTCTAGATGAATTCGCATAAAGTTGGATACCGAAAAAGTGCCAAAAATGTAAATAAAGATTTTCTAAGTGGTAGGGAAGATCAATGAAATATTCGTCGATGAAACAGGGAAACACAAAGACACACGATCGGTACATTCAGTCGGCAGCGCACAAGTTCATTAAAATCAAGGCCGAACGCAGCGCTGGAAATCGTCCAAGATACGGTGATATCGGTTTAGCAGAACAATACCACAGGTTGAAGGACCACCTGTCGTTCACGCATCTGCCGTTCGGCAGACTGGTGAAGGAGATTATCAAGAACGCGGCCCTGTCAGGTTAATGGCGCTCCGTTAGCCTACGTCATTACGGGAGAGCAGCAGAAAAAAATATTTCTCGCAATGACGAGTGTTTCTATATTTATGATAACCCTCGCAATAGTCTGACGTATCCAAAAGAGATAAATTGTACTGTTACCATTTTCTCCGAAGAAAGTATCGTTTCAAATTTCATCAGTCCAAACGGGGTAGAAGGGGGGAGCGAGGGTTTTTCATGGGCTGTTGTTAAATTTATTCTTGAATTCCTTTTGCATTCGAACTGCAACAATCTCGAACTGTTTACCTGTTTCGCCGGCCGGTGTGGCCGTGCGGTTCTAGGCGCTTCAGTCTGGAACCGCGTAACCGCTACGGTCGCAGGTTCGAATCCTGCCTCGGGCATGGATGTGTGTGATGTCCTTAGGTTAGTTAGGTTTAAGTAGTTCTAAGTTCTAGGGGACTGATGACCACAGATGTTAAGTCCCATAGTGCTCAGAGCCATTTGAACCATTTTTTACCTGTTTCCTAGGCTGTTCTCTGCTCGAGTTTGATACTGCAGAGAGGCTTGTTTCTGCTAAAACACTGTGATACTTTTCTAGATTTTCGAGGCACAGACTACCTAGTTGTACCCGTTGCCGTAAATTTTCCTTGAATTATGCGGAGCCGAGAAAGTATTAGAGGAATAGGGAACGGTGAGACATGTACTTAATCATATAGGAAACGATCAGGTTCGTAAATAGCTGAGGAACATGCAACATTTTCTTCAGAATGTGTGTAACCCGCTCGCGTCAACATAACGTTTCCTTTGATATTGATGGTTCATAGAATAACCAGTATGTTGCCACTGATAAAATCATTCACGATGGATACGATGAAAATTCCTTTTTAATTTCTTTGCTTTATTGCTATGTTTCTTGTATTTTCTTATCTTTTCTACATTAGTAAAAAGTTATCAGCATTACAAGTCAAGATATACTTCTAGAAAATGATCATCAATCAGGGAACAGCAATTTTTAATATATTCCGATCTTGATCAGGTGCTTCATGAAGTTTTACAAACGAATACAGCCATACGCCTTCTTGAGGTCCTCAAAAGCTTTCCCATTTTTAGTTACCTTGAGGGTGGGATGTCGCAACGCACATATATTATTTATTATGGACGTTATAGATATGGATGTTACAAACAAAGAATACGGAAGAGTATACACGCTCTTTTTACTTTCGACAGACAGGGAAAAATCCTTTGATTCTGTAGTGAAAACCTATGTGTTTAAGTATATTTTTGCTGCTTCTTTGACTTTTTTGTTTATTGGTACAGGGGATAAAGAATTACCAAAATAGCATGGCATTTTGAATGGGATATTGTTTGGAATAAATGAAGACTTTTACGATGCTTAAAAGATGTGCTAATCACGAAAACATTTGAGAAACTTTAATGGTTTCATTCAGTTAAGCTAAAGGCACTGTGAAACGGAGCATTGGTTGGAAAATTTGCTGGAAGTAGTCATCTTCAATAATACGTCTTTACAGATAAATGATAAAAATCTCTAAAATGCTAGAAAGCGAAGGTTACTAATCTTAAGAGCAAAACCTATGAGATCAATTTTATAAACTATGTATTTTAGGTGGTAGTAGTTGATATTTTGAATTCTTAACAAAAATGCTAAATGTTTCTGTTACATCTTGTTATCAGTAAAATTATTTCTGCCATTTATTAAATTACATCCTTTGAAAAATGTAACTGATGAATCAATCTATGGAAAGATGATCAAAGGTAATTTTCTAAAAGTTTCGAAAACAAGGGTAAAAAAATGTAAATCTCGTGTGGCTACGGCCTCCCGTCGGGTAGACCGTTCGCCAGGTGCAGGTCTTTCGAGTTCTGCATCTACATTTATACTCCGCAAGCCACCTAACGGTGTGTGGCGGAGGGCACTTTACGTGCCACTATCATTACCTCCATTTCCTGTTCCAGTCGCGTATGGTTCGCGGGAAGAACGACTGTTGGAAAGCCTCCGTGCGCACTCGAATCTAATTTTACATTCGTGATCTCCTCGGGAGGTATAAGTAGGGGGAAGCAATATATTCGATACCTCATCCAGAAACGCACCCTCTCGAGACCTAGACAGCAAGTTGCACCGCGATGCAGAGCGCCTCTTGCAGAGTCTGCCACTTGAGTTTGCTAAACATCTCCGTAACGCTGTCACGCTTACCAAATAACCCTGTGACGAAACGCGCCGCTCTTCTTTGGATCTTCTCTAGCTCCTCTGTCAACCCGACCTGGTACGGATCCCACACTGATGAGCAATACTCAAGTATAGGTCGAACGAGTGTTTTGTAAGCCACCTCCTTTGTTGATGGACTACATTTTCTAAGGACTCTCCAATTGAATCTTAACCTGGCACCCGCCTTACCAACAATTAATTTTATATGATCATTCCACTTCAAATCGTTCCGTACGCATACTCCCAGATATTTTACAGAAGTAACTGCTACCAGTGTTTGTTCCGCTATCATATAATCATACAATAAAGGATCCTTTTTTCGATGTATTCGCAATACATTACATTTGTCTACGTTAAGGGTCAGTTGCCACTCCCTGCTCCAAGTGCCTATGCGCTACAGATCTTCCGGCATTTCTCTGCAATTTTCTAATGCTGCAACTTCTCTGTATACTACAGCATCATCCGTGAAAGGCTGCATGGAACTTCCGCCACTTCGGCTACCTGCGCGTCGATGGGGATGAAATGATGATGATTAGGACAACACAACACCCAGCCCCTGAGCGGAGGAAATCTCTGACCCAGCCGGGAATCGAACCCGGGCCCTTAGGATTGACATTCTGTCGTGCTGATCACTCAGCTACCGGGGCCGGACGACAAAGGTAATATTATCTAACAAAGAATCACAATACGTTTCAAAAGGATGGAAACGTGGAAAGTAGTAACGTGGGGTGGACTTTATATACATAGCACTTTCATAGGCAATGCTTTTCACCAGCAGTGTGCGTAATTAAAAGTTTGGTGCAATAATCAATATTTGCATTTTTTTTTTTTTACTATCAAAACCTCTTTCTCAACACTCCTTTGACCACAGGAAATACGTTTCAAATGGATGGAAACATGGAAAGTAGTAACGTGGGGTGGACTTTATATACATAGCACTGTCTTTCATAGGCAATGCTTTTCACCAGCAGTGTGCGTAATTAAAAGTTTGGTGCAATATTCAATATTTGCATTTTTTTTACTATCAAAACCTCTTTCTCAACAGTCCTTTGACCACAGGAAATGGCTACGCATAGCCAGTTGTGTGATGGATATAAAAATCAACCTTCATTCTCAGTGCACTACTAACTTAACCATCCATGCACGGCTCATGACATGCCTCCCCAATTTCCATTCTGACATCCTGAAAGTCATAGAGCTCTTCTACTTATAGATCAGCACTCGTGGAAGAAAGGATATCGACGTGACACGGCTTCGCCACAGTCTGGGGGCTGTTTCCAGAATGAATCTTTCACTTTAGTTTTGGAATGTGCACTGTTTTGGAACTAGAAGGTGAAAGATTCACCCTGGAAAGTAGATAACAGTTTCTAATCACATGCCCAACCTAGCTGAACGCTACGGGAAGAAATTAGGATGACTGTGGACAACGTATTGTAATGGAAGTCACAGTACTTGGGGAATTACTGTAAATGATTTTTAGAACAGAATGAATTGTTCGAACCAGGAGGGTACAGATTTTGCGCAGATTGATCATGAAGGCCATAAAGTAAAAAACAAGTTACAGAAAAAAGCATTGCATTTACAACTAAGGAGGTCATGTGTATTGACGGAGAAATGAATTTTGTATTTCAAGATTCTTTCATATTTGCAAAGTTTCATTTAATAGACGGTGTTCTTCACACGACTGCATATTATGTAATATTTCAAAAATCTGAAAAGATGTGTATTGCAAGAAGTATACAAGATGAAAACTTTGTCCAAGAAACATTACATGAAAAGAAACTTTGCGTGATCCAAACCTATCATTTGAATATGTACAAGCACCAGGCCACAAGCTGTAGCACTGTTGTTTCCTTTACTTTGCTTTCTGCACTGCAAAAAATGGTTCAAATGGCTCTGAGCACTATGGGACTTAACTTCTGAGGTCATCAGTCCCCTAGAACTTAGAACTACTTAAACCTAACTAACCGAAGGACATCACACACATCCATGCCCGAGGCAGGTTTCGAACCTGCGACCGCAGCGGTCGCGCGGTTCCAGACTGTAGCGCCTAGAACCGCTCTACCACCCCGACCGGCTCTGCACTGCACTGCACTGCACTGCAGTTTACTCCTTTCTATCCTATAAGTTTATACTAAAATCCCTTAAGTAATTGATCTATCTTGATGAGAAAGGGATGAAACGAAGAAGTGTACAGATTTTTCAAATTACTAGTTTTGGTTTCATTTACATTAACTAAAAATGGGCTTAAGTTGATTATTGTGCACGTAATGTTTAGAGTATACAGCGAAACAGAGAAGAGCATTTTGGTATGTAATAAAAATGAACTATCAATAACAGTGATAAATGAAAGATGATGTCACGTAAGTCTTAAATTTTTGTTAGAATAAATGAGAGTAAGTTATGGATAGTAATAAACTCTGATGTGACAGAACAGGACGAGATATTTGTCGGTGTCAGGGTATGAGTATGTCCAATCACTGTACAGTTTGACATCTTGTAAATAGTGGTTTCCTGCTATTGCACCTGTAGATAACAGTCTTTCGACTGCTCTTGATGTTTATACATTATTTATTAGCCCATTAACCTCTACGTCAGGACTTGTTTTTATGGAGACGATGGACAACGAGGTGCTTTCAATTGACACTATTAACCAGTTTCGTGAATTACTTTTTTTTGGGTTTTTTTCAGCATTGTGATGTGACGCTGCAATGACATTATCCACTTTCCTTAGGATTAATCAAAAATACATTCTCCACCATATCAAATTTTAGTTGGACAGACAATTTAGGGTGTAGTATATTGTAGCCTCAACGTATCGAGGATGAGTAATAAAGTTAGATCAAGATTTCTGTGCTACACAGCAATTGGCAGACGCATCCCGAGTAAAACAAAAGTAAGAGGTCCACCCTGTTACAGCTGGGACCAACAGTTCAAGACACTGACAGAAGCATGGATGACAGAAGAAAACCGAAGAATAATAAAAACTCTGAAGATGATATGGATATAATTAATTCCGGGTAACTCCCGTAACAAAATAAAAATCTAGCACTCAGAGAAGAGTGTTTTCGTATGTATCCACATCATATAACGGACATTTCAGAATGAACGGTAGCAGAAATTTGGAAGACTTGAACGAAAGGAGTGCAAAGAATTGATACGCTCCGTTTTGTACCCAGTTATCCTTGCTGCAAATGAAGACTTAACAGAAATACATAGTGTAGCGGAAAGCACAGTCGTCACCATGCAATGCAATTCAACGTTAAATAAGAAGAAATCTAGCATTCTTGTCGTGAACAGACATAGGACGAAGAATGGCTCAGTTCTGCGTTGGGATCAACTGTAAAATTCAGAGGAGGAAACAAAGGAAGGACAAGATTTGAAAAATTACTGTATGTAGAATAAATCAGGCCCAGATATCTACAAATAGGTATCTCTTCACTTAATGCAACAGCCGGCCGCTGTGGCCGAGTGGTTCTAGGCACTTCAGTCTGGAACCTCGCGACCGCTACGGTCGCAGGTTCGAATCCTGTCTCGAGCATGGATGGGTGTGATGTCCTTAGGTTAGTTAGGTTTAAGTAGTTATAAGTTCGAGGGGACTGATGACCTTAGATGTTAAGTCCCATAGTGCTCAGAGCCATTTGAACCATTTAATGCAACATTTCCAGAAGACACTGGAAACAACTAATTTGGATGTTTATCTGAACTTGCTATGATGTATGGAGGCGTGATATGAACGTCAAATGAGATATCGTATTACTGTCAAATGTCTTATTTCTACATGGGCTAATGAGCACATTACTGACGGACCATATGACGTGGTTTCTGGTCGTGTGACATTCTTAAATACTGCAGACTATGGCATTCCACATTAAAGGCATAGTTAAAGGAGGAGAGAGTAGAAGAAGAGAAGGAGAGACTTGGAGCGGGAGAGCATGGAATGAAAATGCCCATTAAATCGATAAAGACCTCAGTTATCATGCCTTACTGAGCTGAAATGAATGATGGTACGGAAAATGAAAGCTAACAGAAATAAAGCTGCTGCAAGGAAATTTTATAGTTAAAACGCAAAACAGGAGGCACCTACAATTTTTATTTGCACATTTTCACGATTTAGCGATATTGTACAAAGAGCGGCTGAAACTGACAATCGCAAGACTCCGAAGTTCTGGGCGGAGGCCGGTTGCCCCTTCCGCCGCTCCCAGATAACGCACTGTGGTTTCCACACCGGAAGCTGCTAGTCCTTCCGCGAGCGAGTAACGCTTCCCTCGAGCAAAAAGTCCCGGAATGCCACTTGCTCATTCTCCCTTACGTCAGACGTTTACGAAAGCAATCTTCGCTTAGACTTCAGTGCCTTTGGACATGCATCGTAATCAGAATAGCACAGGCACTGCAATATCGTATTATGTGATAAGTTAGATGAGACCATTGGTTTGTTATAACAGAATACTCAGCTAACATCGCAAGACAAAATTTGAAAACTGTTCCGTCTATTCTGCTCCTGCCTCTAAGAATCATTGTTAGAGAAAATTAGTAGGAACCTCTTAAACTTCTGTTACGCAGAGCATTATATGGAAGCAATTTTCAGTTTTACCGTTTCATGTGTAGAGTGCAGCTACTAGGTTACACAGTAAGACGATAGAAAAATACGGCGGTTTTGTGACAAGGACGTTCATGTCCGTCTACATCGCCTCACCTCGAACCTTCAGTGGCGTTATCGTTTAGATAAGAGACTGCGTAAAACAGGTTCCGTGTAACATTCGGCGAAACTATACTTCACCTGCAAAGAAAACTGTTTACAGAATAACCGCACAACGCACCCATTTTCTCCAACCTGCCTCGGCCATGTGCCCTTTGTACACTGAAGTAATATCAGTTCAAAATTGTGAGTAACTCTGATTATTGGTTTCACCCATCATTATCAGGATATCAAGAATATTTGCAATAGTCATAAACGAGAAACATGTTGTTCAGATAATTTTTAAAGGGATAACTTTGGCCAGCGGACTATTATCATGCTAATTTGTGACGTTGAAAACTAATTCCTTGAGTGTAATAGAATTCGGAACTCGAAGAGATGCCTGGGTCGTAATACTGCCCACCGGAAAATTAAGGACCATCTGCCCGTGTCAAACTCACAAAAATAAAAAATAATTTCAGTGACAGGCCGACGACTGACACTATAGCTGAATTTATCTTGGATTTCCTCTTAACTCAATAGGAAGGAAGGCAGGCAATAATGGAGAAAGGACAGTGCAGATAATAGTAACTGAGCTGCATAAGGATATGAACTGGAGTCGGCAGCAGGTTTACTTGTGGCAGCATACTGTAAAACACAGGCCAAGCAAGATGGGACTCTGGTTAAGACATGGTATTCATGCTGCGGCGGAGCAAGATTCAAATCCCCGTCCTTATTACCCAGATTAATGTTTTCCATCATTTCCCTTAAGCGGAATAGCGGGGTGGCTGCTTTTGTGCTGTAGCCAAAAACAAAGTAGGCAGGTCACACCCACAAACCACGTAACGTGTGAAACAAACATCGACGCTAAACAGATGGTCGAAAACGCAGTAAAGAGCGAAAATTAAAACTGTAAATAACGTGAGCTCAAATCAGCACCGATAAACAAAGTCATCATTAACAGCAACGCACTCGCACTGAGATACAAGTCAAATTCCAGGACCAGAAAAGCGGTGGAAAAATTGTATTCGACAACCGCCGTAACGAAAGCTTCAATGACGAGATAGAAACTGCCAAACTACCCTCCGGGCCGAGCAGTTTATTTACAGTAAAGGACCATCTCCACTTGATGTGTTTACTGCGACCGTTGGAGCAATGGCAGATGAAAGCGGAACTACGTGCCCCACAAATAACATTGCCACCACTCCCCAAGTTTACACCGACATTGTTTGAGTGGCTAGTTACTGAAATTTCTTTGAAAAATATACTGCCAATTTCCTTCCCAACGCTTATCCAATCTGAGCTAATGCGCCGCCTTCAACGATAATGTAGTTGACAAGATATTAAACCCCAAATTTTTTTCCTTTTCTCTAGTAATTCACCTGGTACGACTTACAGAAACGACAGGAAATATACACGGTCCAGTCACATCAATTGACCACTGCCAATGTTCTCGACGTCGGCGTGCAATAACCACTCACAGACGGTAGGTGGCAGCGCTAGTGGAGGATACATGAAGCGTATCGGGGGCACGCTGATAACAGTGGAGTAGTTGTCGTAATGTGGAAACAGAGATAATTGTCTGACGTCCAAAAGGAGATGTTTATTGGCTTTCGGAACAAACGTGGAAGCATTTCCGAAACAGCTAAGTTTGTATACTGTTCGCATGCCGTCCGTGGTTGAAGTATACAGGGCATGGCGAAATGGCGCTATCCAAAACCAGTGCTGAGGCAACAATGATACACAACGGACCCTAGATAACGAGGGTGAACGACAGCTGCGGATATGTGTACGGGTGAACAGACGTGCAACTGTTGAGAAACTGACCCCACTAACAACAGTGTCTTCTCAATGACCGTTCAGCGAACGTTGTTGCGTATGGGCCTCCGCAACAAGCGTTTTGTTCATGCATCCATGCCGACCGCAGTTCATCGGCGACGAGGGGCGGAATTTGTACGGCAATACCCAAACTGGACGTCCACTGAGAGGCGACAGGTGGCGTTTCTAGATGAATAACATTTTATGCTGCATCTGACAGATAGAAGTTATCGAGTACGGCATGAAAAGTGTGGTGTCACCGCCAGACACCACACTTGCTAGGTGATAGCCTTTAAATCGGCCGCGGTCCGTTAGTATACGTCAGACCCGCGTGTCGCCACTATAAGTTATTGCAGACCGAGCGCCGCCACACGGCAGGTCTAGAGAGACTTCCTAGCACTCGCCCCAGTTGTACAACCGACTTTGCTAGCGATGGTTCACTGACAAAATACGCTCTCATTTGCCGAGACGATAGTTTAACATAGCCTTCAGCTACGTCATTTGCTACGACCTAGCAAGGCGCCATTATCAGTTACTATTGATATTGATTCATGTACCGTCAAGACCGACGTTCACCATTAATGGATTAAAGTTAAGTATACCACCAGCTATGTCCGTTTTTCTAAATTCTAATTTCCTTGTCCTGTTCCAGACCTCACGCCAGCCTGCGTGAGCTAAAACGCGTGCCTTTCGGCCTCATCTAGTAACACGGTGTTGGCTCTCCTGCCAACCAAAACAAAAAGTCTGAAAGCAAACACCCTGCATGCACTAAATGTCTGAAAGCAAACACCCTGCATGCGCTAAAAGTCTGAAAGCAAACACCCTACATGCGCTACGAGTATGCTCTGAGGAATGTTTCCGTGGCATTTCCCGGGTGATCTCGTTATTCTGGAAGGCATAATGGATCAACTAAAGCAGTCATCTATCCTTGGCGACCATGTCCTTCCTTACATGCAGTTTGTTTTTCCTCGGCACGTTGGCCTCTACAGCAGGACAATGCAACGTGTCACACAGCTTGCAATGTACGTTCATGGTTCGAAGAGATTTAGGATGAGTTTACCGTACTACCCTCACCTCCGAACTCCTCGGATATAAACCCCATCGCCGAGCGGTCTAAGGCGCTGCAGTCATGGACTGTGCGGCTGGTCCCGGCGGAGGTTCGAGTCCTCCCTCGGGCATGGGTGTGTGTTTGTCCTTACGATAATTTAGGTTAAGTAGTGCGTAAACTTAGGTACTGATGACCTTAGCAGTTAAGTCACAAAGATTTGACACACTTTTTTTTTTTATAAACTCCATAGAGAATCTGTGGGATCACCTAGATCGGCTGTTCGCTCCATTGATCCTCAAGCGAGAAACCTAGCGCAGCTCCCCACGGCAGTGGATCGGTATGGCTCCACACTTCTGTCGGTACCTTCCAGAACATCATTGCCTCTCTTCCTACAGGTCTCGCAGCGGTCTGCGCTGCAGCAGCTGATTATTCAGGCTTTTGACAGGTCGTCACATTATTGTGAGTGGACAGTTTATATTGCCTGACAGATGTTACTATCAGTTTTATTGGCCGCGCGGGGTAGCTGCGCGGTCTGAGGCGAATTGTCACGGTCCGTGCGGCTTCCCCCGTCGGGGCGGTTCGAGTCCTCCCTCGGGCATGTG
The DNA here is from genome assembly GCF_023864345.2 of Schistocerca serialis cubense. Lineage (NCBI taxonomy): Eukaryota > Metazoa > Arthropoda > Insecta > Orthoptera > Acrididae > Schistocerca > Schistocerca serialis. The sequence continues at coordinate 314,010,263 of NC_064640.1, read as the reverse complement.
TGTGTGTGTGTGTGTGTGTGTTGTCCATAGCGTAAGTTAGTTTAAGTAGTGTGTAGGGTTAGGGACCGATGATTTCAGCAGTTTGGACCTTACCACAAATTTCCAATTTTTTTCAGTTTTATCCTCTACTTCCATTATATTTTACTGGCTGAGTGCCTGGCGCTTCTGGTTACGTATTAATTTCAAACATCTATTACTCCATCACCTCCTTCGCCCTTCCTCTATCTCCTCCAGCTTCTCTCTGTCTCCACCATACCCTCTTTCTACCACGATCTCCACCCCCTTCGGCCGGAGCAGCCGTGCGGTTCTAGGCGCTACAGTCTGGAACCGAGCGACCGCTACGGTCTCAGGTTCGAATCCTGCCTCCGGCATGGATGTGTGTGATGTCCTTAGGTTAGTTAGGTTTAATTAGTTCTAAGCTCTGGGCGACTGATGACCTCAGAAGTTAAGTCGCATAGTGCTCAGAGCCATTTGAACCATTTCTCCACCCCTACCCTCTGTCTATCTCCTCCTGTCCCCTCTCTCTGTCAATCTGCTCCATAAGGGCTGTCCATCTGCATCCTTCCCCTTGTCCAACTTCCTCCTTCCCCTGCTAATTCTATCTCTTTCTCCTCCTCTCTTTGTCAGTCTCCTCCTCCTCCACTTATCTTTGTCAATCTCCTCTTCCACCTATCTTTGTCAATCTCCTCCCCCCAGTCCCTGTTTACCTCCTCCCCTTTCCTTTCTGTGTTCATCTCGTCTCCTCTATCTCTCTCTCTCTCTGTCCGTCTTCTCCTCTTTCTTCTCTGTCCATCTCTTCCTCTCAGCCCTCTCTCTCCGTTTCCCCCTCCCCTATCTCTGTACACCTCCTCACCCTCTACTTGTGTCTACCTCGTCCTTCCCCCTCGCTGTCTGCCCTTCTCCTCGACCTCCCTTCTGTCTCCACATTATCACACTCATCACAATAGGAGGCTGGTGGTTCTTCCCCTTACAGTATTTCTTTCCACGTTGTAAATAATATGTGTACTTAATTTGACTGAAATAGTTCCAGGGAGTTAGGATGAACTTTTTCCCTGCGGCTTTGCCCTCATACGCACATGTCAAATATACTTCACATTTATTTAACATATTTAACATATTTCACGCGTATTTGTATACGTATTTCACCTGTACGTCTAGTGAATTTCGCACTGCAGTTTCATTTTCAAGCATATCAATGTTTATAATGTCGTCTCTGTTGAACTATGTAATGTACAATGATATAATTTTCCAGGAACATGCAGTGTTATGTGTGACTACTGTCGGCGAAAAGCGTTGTGAAGAGACTTAGTAGTGAAAAAGTAGTACATTAAAACGTTGTACATGATGCCTCAGTTTCTCACGCATGTCAGCATTTCACGTCATATCTCCTGAGCTGTGTTAAGTTTTTGTAGTTTCATTCAGCAACATATATGGATACTGTCTGCAAAATATCTTGTGAATAGAGTGAGTAGCAACGAAGCAATAAATTTAAACGTCTTGCATGATGCGATAGCTTTCGCACGCATCTCAGTGTTTATGACGTCATATCTCCTGAACTAAGATTGGTATAATGATGTAATTTTTCTGGTAAATTCAGTGGTGTCAACACTGTATAAAAAATATATCATGAATACATGTGGCCGGCCGCTGTGGCCGAGCTGTTTTAGGTGCTTCAGTCTGGAACCGCGCGACCGCTACGGTCGCAGGTTCGAATCCTGCCTGGGGCATCGATGTGTGTGATGTCCTTAGGTTAGTTAGGTTTAAGTAGTTCTAAGTACTATGGGACTGATGACCACAGATGTTGAGTCCCATAGTGCTCAGAGCCATTTGAACGAATACATGTAGCAGTAAAGAAGTAACAAATTAAGACATCATGCTTCAAGTGGTAGTTTTACTGCATGACCAGAGAAAACGTAGTGCGCTGTCATCTACAGTATGACAGCAACTGTCACTAATTGTATCAAGCGGGCCTATCGAGTTTGCGCGTGCAACGGTCTGACTGGCTAACCCTGTATAGACCAAGCAAGGTGGCACCTCGTTAAGACATGGAATTTATGTTCTGGTGGATCACGGTTCAAATCGTTGTCTTTATTATTTAGATTAAGGTTTCTCGTCATGTCGAAACATCTTACACTATTAAACATCTCGTACCCTCCTTCTGCGAGCTAGCTAAAACCTTATCTGTGTGATCATCTCAACGCAATGTTGAGAAGAAATAAACAATGAGAACGAAGAAATGATAAGGAAAACTAGAGCATGCATTGACCTGGTGATTCAGCCAAAACATCGTAGCATGATGTAGGGCAAAGAATAGTCGAAAATGGACAGAAGTAGGTACCGCCAACCTCCGTCACGCTGAAGTAGCGTCGCTGTTTCGTAAAATAGAGGCCGAAAATTCCATTTCCATCTCGGACATGGATGTGGGTTTCAACTCAGCCGTTACTGGTTTTATTCTTCAGTGACAGTAAATAATCACAGCAAATGACTTATATTTTTATCTAGGAAAAATATAAGACAGTACAACTGCAATGAGGCGCCAAAGAAACTGGTACAGGCATGCGTATTGAAATACAGAGATATATAAACAGGCAGAATACGGCGCTGCGGTCGGCAACGCCCGTTACTGCTGCTAGAATGGCAGGTTTTCAAGATTCAAGTGAGTTTTAGTGTGGTGTTATAGTCGGCGCACGAGCGATGGGACACAGCATCTCCGAGATAGCGATGAAGAGGAGATTTTCCCGTACGACCATATCACGAGTGTACCGTGATTATCAGGAATCCGGTAAAACATCAAATCTTCGACATCGCTGCGGTCGGGAAAAGATGCTGCAAGAACGGAACTAATGATGACTGGAGGGAATCATTCAACGTGACAAAAATGCAACCCTTCCGCATATTGCTGAAGATTTCAATGCTTGGCCATCAACAAGTGTCAGCGTGCGAACCATTCAACGAAACATTATCGACATGGACTTTCGGAGCCGAAGGCCCACTCGTGTACTCTTGATGGCTGCACGACACAAAGCTTTACGCATCGCCTGGGCCCGTCAACACTGATATTGAGCTGTTGATGAGCGGAAACATGTTGCTTGGTCGGACGAGTCTCGTTTCAAATTGTATCGAGGGAATGGTACGGGCATGGAGACAACTTGATGAACCCATGGACCGCGTGTGTAAGCAGGGGACTGTTCATGCTGTTGGAGGCTCTGTAATGTCGTGGGACATGTGGAGCTAGAGTGATATGGATCCCCTGACAGGTTTAGATACGACTCTGACAGGTGACACGTACGTAAACATCCTGTTCGAACACCTCCATATCCATTTACCTCCATTGTGCATTCCAGCGGACTTGGGCAATTCCAGCAGGACAATGCGACACCCCACACGTTCAGAGTTGCTACAGAGTGGCTCCAGGAACACTCTTCTGAGCTTACAAACTTCCGCTGGCCACCAAACTCCCCAGACATGAACATTATTGGGGATGGCTTGTAGTGTGCTGTTCAGAAGAGATCTCTGTCCCCTCGTACTCTCACCGATTTATGGAGAGCCCTGCAGGATTCATGGTGCCAATTCCCTCCAGCACGATATTAGGCAGGTGTATCAGTTTCTTTGGCTCTTCAATGTAAATATGCCAATAATATGAGCTGTCTGTATGGCCATGTGGTCAGATACTGTTATGTTTTCAAAACATTTATTGCTAAATTGAGAACTCCAAAGCAAAAGCGTGGAAGTTGCAGGCACATGAGCACTATCTAGTACATTGTGCTCCCATGCGAACAGAGCTGATACTGGAGCGGCAGACAATCTTCCTGGAACTGTGACAGCACTCTCATATTTTTATCCACTAACTGCCTTGTCGTTGTTTCATTTCCATTTCGACATAGCTTCACATCATTGCTACACGAACGTGAAAGATGTACTGTTTGAAATACATAGTCTGGAAAACAATCGCTAACTCATTTTAGCTACTAAGACCTTATTACACCGGTGAGCAAACCTTAATGGCGAAAGTAACTCTCGCATGACGAGTCACTAGCAAACAACATAGCTCGTTGAAACTTGGACAATACACAGAAACAGCTGCTACATTATAGTACAGAAGGCAACAAAGAAATACGCAATAAAACAAACAGAAATGACACTTTGAATGAAAGTCGGTTATTACACCGTAGTCACATGGACATTACAGAAGGTGGGGCACGGATCTTAGTAAGGTCTGTTATCAACACGAACGGCAGTACATGCTCTACAACGTGCTCGCATGTTGATTACAAGGTTGGTATGGAGTCCTTGTAGCACGGCGTTCCATTCCTCCATCAGCGTGGTTGACACCTGTTGAATGGTCGTTGGTGCTTGTGGACATGCTGCAATTCGTCCCCCAATACATGCCACTCGCAATCGATGAGATTTAACTATTAGTAAACGGGCAGGCCAGTCCATTCACCGAAGGTTCTCTTGTTCCAAGAACACCTCCACCTACGCCGCTCGATGCGGTCGCGCAACATTATTCATAAAAAAAAGTCAGGGCCGAATTCACGCCTGAAAAGACGCACATGGGGAAGGAGTACAGTGTCACAATAACATTGACTGGCGAGTGCAGGTGTTCAAAGATTTGGAGGACGGTCGCCCATGCAGCATTATGTCCCTCCACACCATAACAACTGGACCCCCAAAACGATCATGTTCTACAATGCTCCTGGGTACACCGAGAAACGTTTCTGAGATGTTTCACCATCTTCGGTGGGCTTATCGTTATTTTAACTGAAATTCCAGGCATGGAATTGAGATATTTATCTAGAGGTGTTACTGTATTATGGTAGCTCACTATTTGCGTCAGTGTTTAACAATAAATATGGTCCGCCTCTCGCAGTAAGAGGGTAGGTAACAGTGTCGAAAATGGTCGTTTTGGACCGAGCAGGTCGGAAACGAACTGAGAGAATGCATTCGGTTTACCAATGGGGCATCTTTTACGTAGGATGTCGAGGTATTACCGTGTATGGAGGTTTTTACATGAGTTATGTCTGCCATCATCTCTCACCGGTGAGCGGTACAGTAAACCTGTTTATGATCACATGCATTCGCTTTGTCGCGTACAGCAACCCGTAGGCGATCTGTCTCTTCAGTTAGACAATACACCAGGTTATTGCTCCAAAACTGTGTCAGTCATAAGCTAGAGAATTAGATAATTAGTCAGTTACCTAGCAGCATGTAGCAAAGGAAAAGGAAAGAGTAATACGGCATTGTTGGGGGGGGGGGGGGGGGGGGGGGGCGGGGCGGACATCTTCGGTGCAAGTTCAGTAGCCTAATCTGAAAGGGTTACTTCTCCGCGAACACTGGCATCTTTCACAGCGAAGTTTGAAAATTATGTCTTAACTGTATCTGTTGCGTGTAGATGTAATGTAATGCCATGTTTGCGTTGTATGATGAAAATACATTATGTGATCAAAAGTATCCCGACACCCCCAGAAACATACGTTTCTCCTATTAGATACATTGTGCTGCCACCTACTGCCAGGTACTCCATATCAGCGACCTCAATAGTCATTATACATTGTGAGAGAGCAGAATTGGGTACTCTGCGGAACTCACGGACTTCGAACGTTGTCAGGTGTTTGGGTGTCATTTGTGTCATACGTCTGTACGAGAGATTTTCACACTCTTAAACATCCCTAGGTCCAATGTTTCCGATGTGATAGTGAAGTGGAAACGTGAAGGGAGACGTACAGCACAAAAGTGTACAGGCCGACCTCGTCTCTTGGCTGACAGAGACCGCCGACTGTTGAAGAGGGTCGTAATGTGTAATAGGCAGACGTTTATTTATTTTATTTATTTATTTAAATGTGAAGTTCCGTAGGACCAAATTGACGAGCAAATCTCCAAGGTCATGGAACGTGTCAGTACATGAACTTACAACATAAAAAGTAATAATAGATAAAAATAAATGTTCATGAACCTGAAAGAAAATCGGTCCATAAGATTAAGCAAACGCTATCAGCAATACAATGAGAATCATCTTAATTTTTCAAGGAACTCCTCGACAGAATAGAAGGAGTGACCCCTTGAGGAAACTCTTCAGTTTCGATTTGAAAGCGCGTGGATTACTGCTAAGATTTTTGAATTCGAGTGGCAGCTTATTGAAAATGGATGCAGCAGTATACTGCACACCTTTCTGCACAAGAGTTAAGGAAGTCCAATACAAATGGAGGTTTGATTTCTGCCGAGTACTAACAGAGTGAAAGCTGCTTATTGTTGGAAATAAATTAATATTGGTTACAAGAAACGACAATAAGCAATATACATATTGAGAGGCCAATGTCAAAATACCCAGACTCGTGAAAAGAGGTCGACAAGAGGTTCGTGAACTCGCACCACTTATTGCCCGAACCGCCCGTTTCTGAGCCAAAACTATCCTTCTAGAATGGGAAGAGTTACCCCAAAACATAATACCATACGACATAAGTGAATGAAAATAAGCAAAGTAGACTAATTTACGTGTCGAAATATCACTCACTTTCGATACCGTTCGAATAGTGAAAATGGCAGTATTAAGTCTTTGAACAAGATCCTGAACGTGGGTTTTCCACGACAGCTTACTATCTATCTGAACACATAAGAATTTGAACTGTTCAGTTTCACTAATCATATGCCCGTTCTGTGAGATTAAAACGTCAGGTTTTGTTGTATTGTGTGTTAGGAACTGTAAAAACTGAGTCTTACTGTGATTTAACGTTAGATTATTTTCTACAAGCCATGAACTCATGTACTGCTCTACTTGAAACCGAGTCAATGTTGCACACAACATCCTTTACTACCAAGCTAGTGTCATCGGCAAACATAAATATTTTAGAGTTACCCATAATACTAGAGGGCATATCATTTATATAAATAAGGAACAGGAGCGGCCCCAACACTGATCCCTGGGGCACCCCCCACTTGACAGTACCCCACTCAGATCCCACATCACAGCCGTTATCAACATTGTGAATAATGACCTTTTGCTGCCTGTTGCTAAAGTAAGAGGTGAACCAACTGTGAGCTACTCCCCTTATTCCGTAATGGTCCAACTTCTGGAGCAATATTGTGTGATCAACACAGTCAAATGCCTTTGTTAAATCAAAAAATACGCCAAGCGTTCGAAACTTTTTGTTTAGCCCATCCAGTACCCCACAGAGAAAAGAGAATATAGCATTTTCAGTTGTCAAACGACTTCTAAAGCCGAACTGTACATTTGATAGCAAATCGTGCGATATAAAATGATCAATTAACCTTACATACACAGCCTTTTCGATAACTTTTGCAAACACTGATGGCATAGAAATAGGTCTAAAATTATCTACATTATCCCTTTCTCCCTTTTTATAAAGCGGCTTTACTACTGAGTACTTTAATCGCTCAGGAAACTGACCATTCCTAAAGGAAAAATTAGAAATATGGCTAAATACAGGGCTAACATGTGCAGCACAGTACTTTAATATTCTACTAGACACTCCATCATAACCATGAGCGTCCTTAGTCTTCAGTGATTTGATTATTTTCTCAATCTCCCTCTTGTCTCTATCACAGAGGAGTATTTCAGACGTCAATCTCGGAAAGGCATTTGCTAAGAAATTTATATGAATTCCTGTAGATACTAAATTTTTATTTAATTCACCAGGAATGCTCAGAAAATGGTTGTTAAATACTATACATATATCTGATTTATCAGTAACAGAAATATTATTACTGCAAACTGACTTTATATCGTCAACCTTGTGCTGCTGACCAGACACTTCCTTCACAACTGACCATATGGCTTTAATTTTATCCTGTGAATTAACTATTCTATTTGCATACCACATACTTTTTGCCTTGCTAATAACATTTTTAAGCACCTTACAATACTGTTTGTAATGGGCTACTGTAGCTTGATTGTGACTACTTCTAACATTTTAATATAATTCCCGCTTTGTTCTACATGATTTCCTTATCCCACTAGTCAGCCAACCGGGCTGTCCATTACTGCTAGTACCCCGTTTAGAATGTTTTAATGGAAAGCAACTCTCAAAGAGCATGAGAAATGTGTTATGGAAAGCATTGTATTTATCATCTATATTATCGGCACTATAAACATCTTGCCACTATTTTTCCTTGACAAGTTTTGAAAAACTCTCTATTGCTGTTGGATTAACTTTCCTACGTAGTTTGTAATTAAATACGACATTGGTTAGAGTACAAAAACCTTTTAGTGTTAAAATTTGTGCATCATGGTCTGAAAGGCCATTCACCCTTTTACTAACAGACTGCCCATCTAGTAATGAAGAATGAATAAAAATATTGTCTATGACTGTGCTACTGTTCCCCTGCACCCTAGTTGGAGAAAACACAGTTTGCATCAGATCATATGAATTTAGGAGATCTACCAACATCCTTTTTCTTGCACAATCATGTACAAAATTAATGTTGAAGTCACCACATAGAACTACTTTTTGGTACTTCCTACAAAGTGAATCAAGAACCCTCTCTAGCTTAAGCAAAAATGCTCTGAAGTCGGAGTTAGGGGACCTATAAACAACAGCAATTAGAAGTTTAGTTTCACTAAATTCAACTAATGCTGCACAACTTTCAAATATCTGTTCAGTGTAGTGTCGTGATACGTCTATGGACTCAAATGAAATACTGTTTTTTACGTACAGAGCCACTCCCCCACCCCGCAAGGAACTCCTTGAGAAACAGCCAGCTAATCTGTAGCCTGGTAAATGAAGCCTTTGAATTATCAAATTATTTAAGTGGTGCTCTGATATACCAATAATTTCAGAGTTAGCATCTATTAGCAGTTCAGTAACTTTATCTCTAATACCTCTTATATTTTGATGAAATATGCTAATTCCTTCTCTACTTGGAAACATTACATCCTCTGGAGGTGAGCCCTTAGTCAGAGGCACTTCCTTTAAGCAGGTATACCTATCAGCTGACTTCAGTCTAAAAAAGGTGCAGCTCTAACACCAACTACTATAGAAATTTTTCCATGAGTGATACCACTACCACCACCACCACCCACTACACTGTCACCTATAAGCTTAGCCAGCCTCCCCTTCCCATACCTACTGAGGTGCAGGCCATGCCTAGTGAAACCCCATCTACTGATAGACCAAACTGGCACCAGTGAGATGTGATCCATGCCCTCCGCCATCAGTGCCCTCCCCAGCCCCACATTAACGCGCCTAACAGCCGCATTAAGGTGAGGCCGATCATGATGCTGAAACAGTTGTACGAAATGCACATTAGTACCACCAGTTTGAGTAGCTATCTTAACCAAGTCACCACTGACATCATATTCCCCGTCCCTATCGAGACTGTTCCCTGCTCCACCCACTATCACTACCTGATCCTCTTTCGTAAAATTCTTACATAACTCCCCTATGCTTTCAGTCACCTGAGCCAATCCTGCACTAGGCTTCACAATGCTGGTGACCTGGTACTCACTCCCCAACACTTCCTGCAACTGCTGGCCCACACCTCTACCGTGGGAACTACCTAGCAGCAGAACCTTCTTTCTGCTAAACTTTGCAACTAACCTAGGCCTCATAATTGCTGAGGACTGCTGCAAGTTACCTACATCTACGGCTACACGAGGCACCTCTCCACTCAGCTCTGACAGTTGGTCGTATCTATTGCATGTATGCAAAATGAAACTGTCTGAGTACCTCCTCTTCCTAGCTACCTTCTTGCCAACCGCCAGTTCCCATTCCCCACCACCCTTCACCCTCCTCAACCTATCTAGTTCCTCCTTTGCGCATTGTAACTGCACCTGAAGGGCACAGATCTTACGCTCCTGCTCCTCTATTAACTTGTTTCTACTACAGATTCTACATTCCCAGGAGAGGATCTTCCTAAAATAACCACTGGCTTCCCCACTGCATTCCCCCCAATGAAAATACTTTGAACAAATCCCACACCGTAATCCACTACTCACAAACCTACGACAGAGCCCACACTTTTCACTCATGGTAAATTTTACAGTTACTGAAAAAAAACTATACGTCTACGTTACCAAAGTCCAGTTACACCAGTAGAACTATTTAAGAACTAACAATAATGGTCTCGAAATTCTCTGCCAACTAAGAAAGCAGCTACTTGTATTAATACTACTACAACACAGCCGATACCAATACCAGCAAAACTTCACAAAAGTACTAGCTACAACCAAAAAATTAAAACTACCACTGTAACACTAAGCGAAGTTAAAACACTATATGAAAATTTTACTGAAATATTTCACTAGAAAGAATAATAAACGTCAGTTGAAAACTAAAGCACGAAAATTACTAACGACTTCAACACACTGAAAACTCTCTAAAACACAGCGAGCGAACGATTACAAAAGTTTATTAAGTCGTTATTTCGCCACAAACGGCACGCAAACACCAATGAAATCTATTAAATTGAATAACTGTATTACAGAGCACAAATAAGTTTGTCAGCACTTAGCTTATAGCCGCTACAGCTGCAGTGCACGCCGCAAAATGTAAATACACTACATCTATCCAGACCGACACACAGGAATTTCAACTGCATCAGGATCCACTGGAAGTACTATGACAGTTAGGCGGGAGGTGAGAAAACTTTGATTTCATGGTCGATAGGCTGCTCATAAGCCACACATCGCGCCGGTAAATGCCAAACCACGCCTCGCTTGGTGTAAGGAGCGTAAACATTGGTCGATTGAATAGTGGAAAAACGTTGTGTGGAGTGACGAATCACGGTACACAATGTGGCAATTCGATGGCAGGGTGTCCGTGTGGCGAATGCCCAGTGAACGTCATCTGGCAGCGTGTGTAGTGCCAACAGTAAAATTCGGAGGCTGTGGTATTATGGTGTGGTCGTCTTTTTCATGGAGGGGCCTGCACGGCTTGTTGTTTTCAGTGGCACTATCACAGCACAGGCGTACATTGATGTTTTAAACACCTTCTTGCTTCCCATTGTTGAAGAGCAATTCGGGGGTGGCGACTACATGTTTCAACACGATCGGGCACCTGTTCAACATGCATGGACTGGCCTGCACAGAGTCCTGACCTGAGTCCTACAGAAGACCTTTGGGATGTTTTGGCTTTCCGACTTACATCTATACCGCTCCTCAGTGCAGCACTCCGTGAAGAATGGGCTGCCATTCTCTAAGAAACCCAGCACCTGTTTGAACGTATGCCTGCGAGAGTAGAAGCTGTCATGAAGCGTAAGGGTGAGCCAATACCATACTGAATTCCAGCATTACCGATGGAGAGCGCCATAAACTTTTAAGTCATTTTCAGCCAGGTGTCCGGATACTTTTGATCACATAGTGTAGTGGAACCCGGTTCTCACACGTAGTCTGCTCTGCTTTAATGGTACCAAGGTGACCTCAGAGTTTAAAGTCTCCATTTGACACACATTTGGATCACGATGAAAAGTGTCACTGTGGAGAGGCTTGAAATTTAATAGAAGACATTGCAAAAAGCGTGATGATAAGGAACGTCACGCCACCACCACTAATCCAGTTGCTTCTTCAACCAGCGGAACTCGAACCGGGAACGTCAGAGTCAAGTGACAGCGGACAGGCTGCCGAGGCAGGTGGAAATGTAGTACTGCCTTCCGAAGTGATAATAGTTGCGAAGCGACGTGAGAATAACTCAACGAAACACAGAAAGCTTTGAAGAGCCAAAGGTACTGCCTTCAGTTAGACACAATTTCTTGTTGTTTCTTCACCGAGACATGTTTTTGTGATTTTTTACCATCGTCAGTAAGCTTACTGATCTTTTAACGACAGTGCCAGGCACTGAGTTAAGGTATTTATCTTGAGGTTATGATATATTATGATAGCTCACTATTTGTGTACATGTTTTATTTAACAGTAAATATGTTTGGAAGAATCTGCCTTGAACAAAACACATTTTTTTTTCATCACCCGTACAAGTTTCGTAGATATTTTACCATCATCAGTGAGTTTCCAGTTTTTTCTCTACGCCATCCAAATGTATGACTGAGCAAATACCACCAATTGACGCAGACTAGTCGGAGGTGGGTTAAAGCACACACTTCCCGGTCAATGACGTTCCAGATCTACTCAAGATGATTAAAGACAGGGGAACTGGGTAGTCACACAAGCGCCTCCTTGCCTGTGGAGTAGCTTTCAGTCCATTTTTAAGCAGTAGCCTGGTGTATTTCTAACTGAAGAGTCAGGTCGTCCACAAGCTGCTGTATGTGAGAAAACGGATGTATACGGTCATAATCAGGTTACTGTATCGTTTGCTGGCGAGAGACGATGACAGATGTATCTCATCCAAAAACCTGCATGCACGAGAATACCTTCACATCCTACGTAAAAGGTGTCCCATTGACAAACATAATGCATTGACTAAAGTCGTTTTCGATCTATTGGGACTCTGCCATGGACGTGCACCGACTTATAAAGCGACTCATCAGTAGAGACAACCATTCTTGGAGGTGCCAATGTGTGAGGTAGTAGTTTCTACATCCTATGGCAAGGAGATGACTGTGGATGGTATGTTTGCTCAATAGTTGCAGTCCAGCTTTGACTTAAGTGACCTGCCATACTGCTTCCCGTCTGTCCTCAACAGATGCTGGAAATCCTTGTGATTGGATGGTTACAGGCGGCAACAGTGTCTCCAAATCAAGGTACTTAAAGCACATACTTAACAGGCTGTTGCATGAGGAACCCAGTGCTAGCAAGGCCTTGGAGAGGTAGTGTCGCATGCGTCGGGGATCCACAACCAAGCCGAGATCAAATTTGCAGATGCTACCCATACTGCTGGTAGAAGCTCTTTTCCTGTAGGCGTAGCCATGTTTTCACTGCATGACTGATACTCTCGTCATCTTCAAAGTGTGTTCCCAAAGAGATGGAACTCCGAGAGTTTCAGCTCTGGACTATAGGGTGGATGAGGCAATGATGTCCAACCTGATTTAGCGATGTGAACTTTTCTTGAGTTTATTCAGAGTCTTCACGCATGCCTTTGAATTGATGGTTGACCCTCTTGGTATCACATCCACGAGAATGACGCCATCACAATCCCAGAAGGCTGTCACCATGGCATTTCCGGCAGAGGGGGCTGTCTTGAATTTCTTCTTTTGTGGTGAATGAGGATGATGCCACTCCATGGACTGTCTTTTTGTTTCCAGCGCAAAGTGGTGCACCCAGCTTTCGTCCCCCGTGACGATCCGTGACAAAAGTATCTCCGTCGGTCTCAAAACGCTCCAAAAATTCAGATGAAATAGCCTTTCTTTGAATCTCGTGGTACGCTGTGAGCATTCGTGGAACCCATCGTGAGCACTTCTTCGAATATCCGAGAGTCTCGATCATTGCAAACACACTTCCAATGCTGACCGACAACTGTAGAGCCAGTTGTCGAGTTGTGATGCGCCGGTTGGGACGAATAATGGCATGCGCACGATTCGGCATGTCTGGAGCAGTGACTGTGACAGGACGTCCCGAGCGTGGCTGATCATGGAGCTCTGTTTTTTTCATTTCCTGAAGCTGTAACTCCCTTTACCCACGCAAGAATTCAATAACACCACGGTGCTTGTAACGTGAGTCGCATGTAGACGACATTTTGACACTGTATTAAGGCTGTCATCTGCGAGAACGGTTCGAAACTTCACCGGCGCACAGGAAAAACATCAAATGTGAAGCACCAACAACGACATTTGTCTATGTACATTAATGGCTTTTTAAAAAAATGTTGGGCATTACTTATTGAATGATCCTCGTATATCTGGTCAGTTGTTCATGAGCTTAAATATTTTATTTATGCGTAACATGTACTTTTTCATAGAATTCAATTTGCGCCTCACACCCTCCATTTGCTACTTGGACACACCATAGAAGTGAATCTTTGGGCATATCACTTGTAATCTCTACAAAGAGTTGATATCAAAGTGATGAATATGGCGTAAGTCCCCAGTGTGTTATTTGTCTTAAATGTATCGAGCACATTGTAATACCTAGAGTAGATTGTTTATTGAAGGGATTAAGGCCCATCATAGGAGTCCCTTCATTCATTACCACGATATCGTAAATTTCAATGAGTTACATCATGAAAGACCCATCTCCATCATTTGTTGCGTACCAGCATGGGTTCCGAAACCAACGCTCGTGTGAAACCCAGATCACTCTGTTCGTTCACGAGACTCAAAAAATAGGTACAGGTGTCCAGGTTGATGCCGTGTTCCTTAACTTTCGGACGACATTCGATACGGTTCCACACTGTCGCCTAATGAAAATACGAGCGAGCGTACGGAATATCAGACAAATTGTGTGACAGGATTGAAGAGCTACTACCAAACAGAACACGGTATGTCATTCTGAACGGAGAGAAGTCTTAAGACGTAAAAGTAGCTTCGGTCGTGCCCCCAGAAGAGTGTTATAGGACCATTACTTTTCACAATATATATAAAGACTTAGTAGATAATGTGGAAGTTCGATGAGGCTTTTTGCGGATGATGCTGTTGTATGCAGACAAGTAGCGGCGCTAGAAAATTGCAGCGCAATGCAGGAAGACTGCAGAGGATCTACGCTTGGTTCAAGGAGTGGTATTTGAACCTTATCATGGAGTAATGTAACGTATTCTGAATACAAAGACGCTTTACTGTGCCGTTACACAATCGCAGAACAATCAGTCGAAGCAGTCACTTACAAGACGTATCCAGCAGTACGAGTACGGAGTGATTTGAAGTGGAACAACCACATACTATTAATCGCGAGTAAGGTAGATGCCAGACTGAGATTCATTGGAAGAATCCTCAGGAAACGTAGTCCATCAGCATAAGACGTAACGTTCAGAGCACTTATTCAACCAATATTGAATATTGCTCGTCAGTATGCGATCCGTACCAGATAGGACTGATAGAGGAAATAGAGAAGATGCAAAGAAGAGCAGCTCGTTTCTTTACACGTACATTTAGTAAGCACGAGAGCGTCGCAGAGATGATCAACCAACCCCAGTGCCAGAGGCTGCAAGGGAAGCGTTGTGCTTCAGAAATGGATCAAATGGCTCTGAGCACTATCCAGACTGTAGCGGTGTGCTTCACGGTGTGGTTTATTGTTAAAGCATCTAGAACCTACGTTATTAGGAGTCAACAAATATATTGCTTCCTCCTATGTATATCTCACTAAAAGACCATGAAGACAAAAGTTAGAGAGATTAGAGTCCACACGGAGGCTTACACGCAATTGTTCTTCCCGCAAATTATTCGCGACTGGAACAGTGAAGTGGAAAGCCGACAGTGGTACACAAAGTATCCCCCGCTACACACCGCAAGGTGCCTTGCAGAGTGTAGATGTCGATGTACCATGCAGTGAAGAACTTTTTAGGAAGACAGTTGACTCATTTACTCAAGTGTATGAAGTCGAAAATTAAGGAACATCCTGCAAACTCTTTTGTCGATCATGGTATCTACGCATTTTTTGTCTAGTTACTTTTTTCTTTTGACATTGAATTGTACGAAGTGCCACTGTTAAAAGTGAATTTTTAACTCCTCCTGCATAGCTAGCAAATATTCAGTACAGGTGCTCTTAACATTCAGGGCTAAGTAATGAGGGTAATCCCAAAAGTAAGGTCTCCTATTTTTTTATAAGTACAGAACTCTGTTTGTGTGGCAGTTGGTCACACTGTTATGAAGAGTGCTTCACGCGCTGTGTGTAAACATGCGCACGCCGCGCTGAGGCGCTCAGTCTTGGCTTAGCAGCCGTTGACAATGGAGCTCCCGTTGGATGTTACCGCCAAGTGCGAATTGCGCGCAGTTATTCGGTTTTTGAACGCAAAGAGCACTGCGCCGATTGAAATCCATCGCCAATTGACGGAAGTGTATGGTGAGTCGTGCATGGATGTCAAAAAAGTTAGTAAGTGGTGTAGAGAGATTGCAGCTGTTCGGACCGAAATTCACGACGAACAAAGGAGCGGGAGACCGTCAATTTCTGAGGAGACAGGGTTGAAGGTTGAGCAAACCGAGCGTGAAAATCGGCGGATCACACTGGATGGTCTCTGCACAATGGTTCCTGAGGTTTCCCGAAGCACCGCTCACAGAATTTTAACGGAAACATTGAACTAACTGAAGGTGTGCCCAAGATGGGTGCCACGCATGCTGACTGAGGACCACATGTGACAACGAGTTGATGCTTGCCGCGCATATCTTCACCGCCTTGCAGCCGAACAGGACAACTTCCTGGACTCAATTGTCAAGGGTGACGAAACCTGGGCATACCACTTTACCCCTGAGACCAAGCAATCATCACGTCAGTTCATAACTTTCTGAACAGCATGGCGGCGAGCTGGTATGACATGGGAATACAAAAACTGTCACAGCGTCTACAAAAATCCATCGACAGAAATGGTGATTATGTCGAAAATAGCTAAATTTTCAAGCTGTAAACTGATGTAAACCACTGTAGAAATAAACAGGTCTATGTACTTATAAAAGAAATAGGAGACCTTACTTTTGGGATTACCCTCATATAAAGAAAATAGAGGATTCGAAACTGTTTATTTTGACTTGAACTAATGGTCCGAAATGAATATTTGATTTTTTTATTGATATAAACAACTTACACTCCATAGAGCGGCTTAAGCTGATAGAAACTCTTCAAGGTGACGAATTCCAGTCATACTGCTCGTTCTTTTGCAGTTTTACAATTCCATTCCATAAACTGATTGATAATCGTTGCTGAGACTAGTACAGTGTACTGAACTAGGTAGCTTTGAAAAGAAGCAACCCTAGATAAATCTAGTTGAGTAGCTGTTACATCACTTTCGACCAGCTTGTATCCTTCGTGAGTGCACTCTTGAATCTCTGAAGTGGACGACCCGTATGCGTTCCGATCAGATTTGCGCTGCGCGATTTCCATCCGGTTTATCGTAGACATATCTGTGGAAAATTATAAAATAATGTTCTTTTTCCATGCCACAACGATAGGCAGTAGCTAGCGCTTGTAGTAGAGATGGTCTCTGTGATATTAAAAAACGTGTTGACTACAGCCGTCTTGCGTTACCTTGATGGAAGTCTTAGGGGAACTGTGGAGCGCGAATTATCCAGAAGTGGACAGCCGCCAACAACTTCGTTACTAATACGTTTTTGAACGGAATTACTACTAACGGCGTACAATAAAGTGGAACAAATTACTATAATGTTTCGTTCAACACACACACACTGAGGTGACAAAAGTCATGAAGTAGTGATATGCACATATGCAGATGGTGTTAATATCGCATACAGAAGATAGAAAACGGCAGTGCGTTGGCAGAGCTAACATTTGTACTCAGGTGATTCATGTGCAAAGGTTTTCGACGTGATTATGGCCGCACTACAGGAATTAACAGACTTTGAACGCGGAATGGTAGTTAGAGCTAGACGTTTGGAGCATTCCATTTCGGGAATCGTTAGGAAACTCAATAGACCGAGATCCACAGTGTCAAGTGTGTGTCGAGAATACTAAATTTCAGGCGTTACCTCTCATCACGGACAACTTAACGATAGAGAGCAGCGTCGTTTACATAGAGTTGTCAGTGCTAACAGAGAAGCAATACTGCGTGAAATAAACGTTGAAATCAATGTGGGACGTACGACGAACGTATCCGTTAGGGTAGTGCGTCAAAATTTGCCGTTGATGGGCTATGGCAGCAGACGATCGACGCGAGTGGCTTTTGTTAACAGCACGACACTCCCTGCAACGCTTTTCCTAGGCTCGGAACCATACCGGTTGTACGACCAGAAAACAGTGGTCAGGTCAGACGGGTCCCGATTTCGGTTACTAAGAGCTGATGGTAGGGTTCGAACGTGGCACAAACCCCACGAAGCCATGGACCCATGTTGCCGAAAGGCACTGTACAAGCTGGTGCTGGCTCCTTGGTGGGCTGTGTCCTCTAGTCCAACTGAACCGATCATTGAGTGGAAACGGCTATTTTTAGCTACTTTGAGATAATTTGTAGCCATTCATGGACTTCATGTTCCCAAACAAGGATGGAAGCTTTATGAATGACTATGCACCATGACACTGGGCCACAGTTGTTCGTGATAGGCTTGAAGAACATTGTGGACAATTCGAGCGAATGATTAGGCCTCCCAAATCACCCGACATGAATGCCATCGAACATTTATGGGACATAATTGAGAGATCAGTTCGTGCACAAAACCCTGCACCGGCAACACTTCCGCAAGTATGGGCGGTCTTAGAGGCAGCATGGCTCAGAATTTCTGCAGCGGACTTCCAACAACTTGTTGAGACCATACCACGTCGAGTTGCTGCATTACGCCGGGCAAAAAGAGGTCCGAAACGATATCAGGATTCATCCCATGACTTTTGTCATCTTAGATGATGTCTAATATACGGAAAAAATTCAGTATAAAAGTACTGCAGAAGAATGGCAGCGAACTTTAGATTTAAGTGTGTGTATGTTGTACATTACCTGCATTGTAACACTAACACACAGAGTAACCAATTGCTCGAGACACAGAAAACTTCTCGAACAAAGTGTTATTCCCTGCACTGTTGGTAGTCTATGCAAACTCCCGGACTTATTGAGATCATAAACACGTTTACTGTAGCATTAGTGATCGGTTGGTTCAAAATGGTTCAAATGGCTCTGAGCACTATGGGACTCAACTGCTGAGGTCATTAGTCCCCTAGAACTTAGAACTAGTTAAACCTAACTAACCTAAGGACATCACAAACATCCATGCCCGAGGCAGGATTCGAACCTGCGACCGTAGCGGTCTTGCGGTTCCAGACTGCAGCGCCTTTAACCGCACGGCCACTTCGGCCGGCTGATCGGTTGGAATTTAATGAAAGCGCCAGTTGGTTTTATACTCAAGACGTCACATCATCTTAATCGAAGTAAGTACATCAAGTAGTATAATGCAGGTAATAATTAAGAAAAAGAGTGAGTTAAAACTGAACCGAATCTCAACCCTCTGAACTGAGAGGCTGGACATAGAGGAACTAGTTATAAACATTACCCGCGAGACTTCTCCCTCTTCTATTTCTACATCTACGACATCTGTGGAGTATATGACGGAGGGTACGTCCCATTTACCAGTTATTTGGACTTTTTCCCGTTCCGTTCACGTATGGAGCACAGCAAGAATAATTGCTTAAACGTGTCTGTCCGCGCTGTATTTACTCTAATCTTGTCTTTGTGATCCCTCTGGGAACCGATATGTAGGTCGTTGTCCTATATTCTTATATTCATCACTTTAAGTTAAGAACATTTTCACGGGATGGTTTGTGGTTTTCTTCAAGCGTCTGCCAGTTCAGTACTTTCAGCATCTGCGTGACACTTTCCCATGAGTCACACAATATTGTGACCACTCGTGCTGTCCTCCTTTGTATTCCTTCAATATCACCTGTTAGTCCTATTTGGTACGGAAACCACACACTTGAGCAGTATTTTAGGCTGGGTCACACGAGGGTCTTTTTTTCCAAACTTTCTTCATTGCAGACTTCATTTCTCCAGTATCCTATCAAATAGCTGCAGTCTGCCACCTGATTTACCTACTACTGAGTCTGCTAATCGTGTTATTTCATATTCCTACGAATTGTAACACCCATGTATATGAGTGGGTTGACTGATTCAAACTGTCACTCATATTACAGTCATAGGATATCACGTTTTTTTTCTTCTGGTCAAGTGCACAGTTTTGCATTTTTGAACTTTTGGAGCAAGTTACCAATCTTTGCGCCACTTTGAGATCTTATCAAGTTCTGACTGAATACTCGTGCAGCTTATTTCATTGTAGATGACTGCCTTATTTGAGGTTACTGTTAATATTGTCCGCAAGATCATTAATATAAAACATGAACAACTCGGGTGCTAATACACTTCCCTGGGACTCATCCGAAGTTACTTTTACATCTGTCGACCACTCTCCATCTCAAATAACTTGCTACGTCCCCCCTACCAAAATTTCACTTGATACCCCATACGATCGCACTTTTCATAATAAACGAAGGTGTGGCACTGAATCAAAAGATTTTCGGAAATCAAAAAATACTGCACCTACCTGACTGCTTTCAGTACGTCATGTGAGGAAAGTGCAAGTCGGGTTTCACATGATCGATGACTTTGGAATCCATGCTGGTTGGCATGAAGGCAGTCATTCTGTTAGAAATAAATAATTACGTTTGAGCTCTGTATATGTTCTATCCAGTTTTTACGTGGTGTGAGTCTGAAGAAAAGCTGTCGTGTATTTTCACTGTAGTACTGACAAGATTATTCTGCAGTAATTTCGAGTAGGCTAATGCCTCCCGGAACCTCCACCATAAACTAACTCGTGAATATCTGACTCGCATAAGTATTTTCAGGACTTCTATTCTTTAGTAAAATTGGTTCAAATGGCTCTAATCACTATGGGACTTAACATCTGAGGTCATCAGTCCCCTAGACTTAGAACTACTTAAACATAACTAACCTAAGGACATCAACACACATCCAATCCCGAGGCAGGATTCGAACCTGCGACCGAAATGAAGCACCTAGAACCGCTCGAGCATACTCTTTAGCAATCTCGCCTGTCGTTTCTTTCCCTCCCACCGAGGCAGATGGAAGACCTGTGGCTGGATTCCGATGAACCTGATGATAACGTTTTAGAGAATCTGTGATAACTACGGTAGAAAAAGGGCTCTTGAATACAAATAATACTAGAAAAGGAAAAGAAACATACAACATATCGCCAGCTGCAGGCATGCTGATCTCGAAGTAAGCTGCAGATGTGTGAAGTGGAGGCTGGAGGGGTGGTTTTGAAGTTTCAGAAAGGAGAAAGGAACTTTGCCTCGTGTGGGATGTATGCCCGGGTAGCTCAGTTGGTACGAGTGCCATAAATACAAACAGAAATATATGGTAACACAGTTTTGCTGGTGATACAAAGCAAAACAAATTGAGTGCCTTATTTCTTAGAAAGTCATACTGCCTTCAACAGAAATGCATTTAATCCATCGGATAAGAAATGTTGTGATTCTTTAATGGAGAAAAGGAGTTGACTGGCCTAGTAACCAACTGCACACTTACTACTCGACCGCTGCGTCATCTTCAAAACGTTCACCACCTAGTACCTTCTCTAGTTGACCAAACACGTAGTTGTCACGTCGATTCAAGTGTGGTCTCTATGGTGGATGTTCAAGAGTTTTCCAGTGTAGTTTAGTGAGTTTTTCACCAGTCAGAACTGCTGTATGCAGTCATACATTGTCTTACAGTAGGAGGACAGTGCAAATCGGTTGCCAGCGACGTTTGTTGCGATAAACACTCTTGGCATCATCGAGCACTTTGCAGTAATAGGTCACATTCACCGTCCTTTGCCCATGAATGTACTCAATGAGCACTATACCTTCTGAGTCTCAGAACACAGTTGCCACAACTTTCGCGACTGACAGTCGCATTTCGGCTCTGATTTATGCCCTTCTCGCCATTCAGTACTCGTCCACTTGTTCTCTAGGATATGGTGATGGATCCATATTTCGTCTCAGGCTACGATAAGGACAAGAAAAGCCTCTCCTTCTCCAAAGCGAGTCTGGAAGCCTTGGTATTTCCTTCCATACGTCCTTTTGCCCCTTGGTAAGAATAGTGGAACTCGCCTTGCCGGTATTTTTCCGTATTCAAGTGTGTCTTGGTCCATGTCTACGTAAAATAATATGAGATTATGGGTCCACCTGATGTAAAAACATTTTGTTTGTTTGCTTCCCCATCTGTGATGTAATCTGAGCAACAGTAATGCCGCTATCGCATTTCTCACCCCCACGGACTGCTTGAATATTATCTCCATTGACGCTGGTCACAGGACTCCGTTTGCGGCTTTGATTTTCCGCTTTATCACGGCCATTGAATCTACCGTCCTTCTTCTCATCCTGACTGTCAGATTTCGTTCAAATGGCTCTGAGCACTATGGGACTTAACATCTGAGGTCATCAGTCCCTTAGAACTTAGAACTACTTAAACCTAACTAACCTAAGGACAGCACACACATCCATGCCCGAGGCAGGATTCGAACCTGCGACCGTAGCAGCAGCGCGGTTCCAGACTAAAGCGCCTAGAACCGTTCGGCCACGACGGCCGGCGTCAGACTTGGAATTCAACTCCATCTCAGAGAGTCAGAAAGAAAGATTCCTTAAGAAATACAGAAAAAGTTGACTGTCTACATCGAAACTCCTGAAACAGCATTCCGTATTATGAAGGAAAGGAGAAAAGCAGCGGACAGGAAAGAGGAACTCCGCCAGCGCAAATCTTGAGTGCAGGAAACGGATGCAGCCTTATCACACGGCGTGGCTGCCCAGTCAGTGCTGCAAGCGCACTTGCTGCCGGCGCCCAGGAAGCAGATGCCATAGAGACGGGACAGTTGGTTAGATGGTGGTGCCCTGGTGAGCACGAGTCTGGACGACTACCAGGGGCCCTGCAAGTGATACGACAGCATTTTTAAGAATGTGTCTAAGATTTGCTTCTTCAGCGTCTCTTTCCATGGTGGATTTGAACTGTACCAATAAGTAACGATGTTTCCTTAGCGGTTTAATAAAAGGAGCTTGTGGTCTGCTTTCCTGCTGCCTTGTTGACGAAAGCGGCCAAATAACTTTATGGCACAGGAAATGTTTTCGTTTTCTTAATTAGCTGCAAGTGAATATATTTTTTGTATTTAACACCACGCGTTGTTCACCATTTTAGCGTTTATTGTCAAACTTTTGTTTTTCTTTCCGTATTCCTCCCATCGTCCCCCCATGAACCATGGACTTTGCCGTTGGTGGGGAGGCTTGCGTGCCTCAGCGATACAGATAGCCGTACCGTAGGTGCAACCACAACGGAGGGGTATCTGTTGAGAGGCCAGTCAAACGTGTGGTTCCTGAAGAGGGGCAGCAGTCTTTTCAGTAGTTGCAGCGGCAACAGTCTGGATGACTGACTGATCTGGCCTTGTAACATCAACCAAAACGGCCTTGCTGTGCTGGTATTGCGAACGGCTGAAAGCAAGGGGAAACTACAGCCGAAATTTTTCCCGAGGGCATGCAGCTTTACTGTATGGTTAAATGATGGCGCCCTCTTGGATAAAATATTCCGGAGGTAAAATAGTCCCCTATTCGGATCCCCGAGCGGGGACTACTCAGCAGGACGCCGTTATCGGGAGAAACAAAACTGGCGTTCTGCGAATCGGAGCGTGGAATGTCAGATCCCTTAATCGGACAGGAAGGTTAGAAAATTTAAAAAGGGAAATGGTTAGATTTAAGTTAGATATAGTGGGAATTGGTGAAGTTCGGTGGCAGGAGGAACAAGACTTTTGGTCAGGTGAATACACGGTTATAAATACAAATTCAAATAGGGGTAATGCAGGAGTAGGTTTAATAATGAATAAAACATAGGAGCGCGGGTAAGCTACTACGAACAGCATAGTGAATAGACACGAATCCCACGCCTACCACAGTAGTACAAGTATATATGCCAACTACCTCCGCAGATGACGAAGAGATTGATCAAATGTACGATGAGATAAAAGAAATTATTCAGATACTGAAGGGAGACGAAAATTTAATAGTCATAGGGGACTGGAATTCGATTGTAGGAAAAGGAAGAGAAGCAAAAGTAGTAGGTGAATGTGTAATGGGGGTAAGGAATGGAAGAGGAAGCCGCCTGGTAGAATTTTGCACAGAGCATAGCTTAATCATAGCTAACACTTGATATAAGACTCATGAAAGAAGGTTGTATACGTGGAAGAGGCCTGGAGACACTGGAAGGTTTCAGATAGGTTATATAATTGTAAGACAGAGATTTAGGAAACAGGTTTTAAACTGTAAGACATTTCCAGGAGCAGATGTGAACTCTGACCACAATCTATTGTTTATGAACTGTAGATTAAAACTGAAGAAACTGCAAAAAGGCGAGAATTTAAGAAGCTGAGTCCTGGATAAACTGAAAGAACCAGAGGTTGTAGAGTGTTTCAGAGACAACATTAGGGTACGATTGACAAGAACAGGGAAAGAAATACAGTAGCAGAAGAACGGGTAGCTTTGAGAAATGAAACAGTGAAGGCAGCAGAGGGTCAAGTAGATAAAAAGACGAGGGCTAATAGAAAACCTTGGGTAACAGAAGTGATATTGAATTTAATTGATGAAAGGAGAAAATATAAAAATGCAGTAAATGAAGCAGGCGAAAAGGAATACAAACGTCTCAAAAATGAAATCAACAGGAAATGCAAAATGGCTAAGCAGGGATGGCTAGAGGATAAATGTAAGGATGTAGAGTCATAGATCGCTAGTGGTGAGATAGATACTGCGTACAGGGAAATGAAGGAGACCTTTAGAGAAAAGAGAACCTCTTGTTTGAATATCAAGAGCTCAGATGGAAAACCAGTACTAAGAAAAGAAGGGCGAGCAGAAAGGTGGAAGGAGTATATAGAAGGTCTATATAAGGGCGATGTACTTGAGGGTAATATTGTGGAGATGGAAGAGGACGTAGATAAAGATGAAATGGGAGATATGATACTGCGTGAAGAGTTTGACAGAGCACTGAAAGACCTCAGTCGAAACAAGGCCCCGGCAGTAGACAGCATTCCATTACAACTACTGACAACCTCGGGAGAGCCAACCATGACAAAACTCTACCATCTGGTGAACAAGATGTATGAGACAGGCGAAGTACCCTCAGACTTCCACAATAATGTAATAATTCCAATCACAAAGAAAGCATGTGTTGACAGGTGTGAAAACCACCGAACTATCAGTTTAATAAGTCACGGCTGCAAAATACTAACACGAATTCTTTACAGACGAATGGAAGGACTGGTAGAAGCCGACCTTGGGGAAGATCAGTTTGGATTCCAGTTGGAACACGTGAGGCAATACTGATCCTACGATTTATCTTAGAAGATAGATTAAGTCAAGGCAAACCTGCATTTCTGGCAATTGTAGACTTAGAGAAAGCTTTTGACAATGTTGACTGGAATACTCTCTTCCATTACATTACATTAGATTAAACCTTGTTCCATAGATCATGAATACATTTCGTAATGATGTGTAACGTGTCACTTTAACATACGTTTTCTTTATACAAAGTAACTAATTCATTTTTTTACACTTACTACTTCATATCTAAGGATTCAACTATTGAGTAGAAGGAGCTGACATTCAGAAATTCCTTTAATTTGCTTTTAAATGTTGGTTGGTTATCTGTCAGACTTTTAATACTATTTGGCAAATGACCTAAGATTTTGTGGCAGCATAATTCGCCCCTTTCTGTGACAAAGTGGGATTTAATCCAGAATAGTGAATATCATCCTTTCTTCTAGTATTGTAACTATGCCCTTCGCTGGTATTTTTGAGTTGGGATGGGTTATTAATGACAAATTTCATAAGTGAATATATCAAATTCTGAAGGTGGCAGGGCCGGCCGCGGTGGTCGTGCGGTTCTGGCGCTCCAGTCCGGAACCGCGGGACTGCTACGGTCGCAGGTTTGAATCCTGCTTCGGGCATGGGTGTGTATGATGTCCTTAGGTTAGTTAGGTTTAAGTAGTTCTAAGTTCTAGGGGACTTATGACCTAAGATGTTGAGTCCCATAGTGCTCAGAGCCATTTGAACCATTTTGAAGGTGGCAGGGGTCAAATACAGGGAGCGAAAGGCTATTTACAATTTGTACAGAAACCATACGGCGATTAGAAGAGTCGACGGCATGAAAGGGAAGCAATGGTTGGGAAGGGAGTGATACAGGGTTGTAGCCTATTCTCGATGTTATTCAATCTATATATTGAGCAAGCAGTAAAGGAAATAAAAGAACAAATTTGGACTAGGAATTAAAATCAATGAAGAACAAATAAAAGCTTTGAGGTTTTCCTATGACATTGTAATACTGTCAGATACAGCAAAGGACCTGGAAGAGCAGTTGAACGGAATGGACAGTGTCTTGAAAGGTGGATATAAGATGAACATCAACAAAAGCAAAACGAGGATAATGGAATGTAGTGGAATTAAATCACGTGATGCTGAGGCAATTAGATTAAGAAATGAGACACTTAAAGTAGTAATTTAGTTCTGCTATTTGGGGAGGAAAATAACTGATAACCGTCGAAGTAGAGAGGATATAAAATGTAGACTGGCAATGGCAAGGAAAGCGTTTCTGAAGAAGAGAAGTTTGTTAACATCGAGTATAGATTTAATTGCCAGGAAGTCTTTTCTGAAAGTATTTGTATGGAGTGTAGGCTTGTATAGAAGTGACACATGGACGATAAATAATTTAGACAAGAAGAGAATAGAAGCTTTCGAAATGTGGTGCTACAGTAGACTGCAGAAGATTAGATGGGTAGATGACGTAAGTAATGAGGAGGTACTGAATACAATTAGGGACGAGAAGAATTTGTGGCACAACTTGACTAGGAGAAGGGATCGGTTGGCGGGACATATTCTGAAGCATCAGAGGATCACCAGTTTAATATTGGAGGGCAGCGTGGAGGATAAAAATTGTAGTGGGAGACCAAGAGATGAATACACTAAGCAGATTCAGAAGGATGTCGGTTGCAGTAAGTACCTAGAGATGAAGAAGCTTGCATCAAATCAGTCTCTGGACTGAACACCTCAACAACAACATTTCTCCCATACTTTGCGACCTCTTTTTACTGGAATTTCCCAACGTACCAATAATTCATCAAGCGAATTTATGTTTCAACATCTGTATGGAACAGTACTTTTTCTACAAACTCCTTTTTTAATAACCCTCAACGATCGGTGGTAGAGGGGAGTGCCACGGTTCCAAGATATGGTTTTGTGTGACGCTCTATCCAGTACAGTAGATGTGATAGATGAATAAAGATTACTTGCAGCCTGCTAGTGCACAGTTTATGGAAAAATTACAAGTTGAATGGCTCCTTCTATAGTCTCGTTAGGCGGCACTGGTTCAACTGTTTCAAGAGCCTTGAACGAACTGTGACAGAAGCCCGAACACAAGGGGACTGATGTACTAGGACATGCATTGACACCATGAAATAGTACATTGATAACGGCTAGGCACTAGCCGAAATCTATATTTGCCCAATAAAACCTGAAAGAAAAGGACGACTGATTACTGTGCTCTATCGTTTGAAAGTC
This sequence comes from Schistocerca serialis cubense, assembly GCF_023864345.2. Taxonomy (NCBI): domain Eukaryota; kingdom Metazoa; phylum Arthropoda; class Insecta; order Orthoptera; family Acrididae; genus Schistocerca; species Schistocerca serialis. Next base: position 313,983,199 of record NC_064640.1, on the reverse strand, counting down.
ATATCAAAGTCGTTGACTGCACCCACATTCCTAATGAAAAGTAACCTGACATTACATTCTTCTTCTTAACAATATAGACACTGCAATATCGTATGATGTGGCTGTCGTCTTCAGTGCGGAAATAGTTCAGAGTACGCGTCGTTGTGCCGGTCTTCCTCTGCGTTCAGTGAAACCATACGCGAAGTGCGAAGAGGTCAGCTCTTCATCAGTAAGCTTATCACTGCTGCTGTTTATCACTGTTAAGGTACACTTCCGGAAAACAACCCGTGACAGTACAGTACAGTGCAGTACAGCACAGCACAGCACAGCACAGCACAGCACAACACGAAGTGGACATTATTAGTGTCAACAAAATACCGTAGGTGAAGGGAAAAAGTTTGTTTCCAAACAAGACACCTATATCGTCGACATTTGTACTGTTGAGCATTATTTTCGGTGCAATACAGATACAAAGCAGACTGGAGCAAGAAACCATACAAAATGCAGTAACTCTCTAATGAGCCGCTGGAGACCGTTAGTCTTTTACACCAAAAACTCAGAAGGTATCGGTGAACAACCTCTGAAGGTTTGTCGGTAGAGTTCTGGTTCACCTTGTATAAGCGGAGCAGAGACGAATGGCGAATCATACTAGTGACTCAGCAGCCCTTATATGGGGAAATCCATTGAAAAAAGCGGCTTCGACGAAGGATAGACTGTTATGGCCCAGCGCCGAGAAACGAGCATCTCGGAAACGGCGAAGCTGGTCGGCCCTTCCCGTGCTACTGTTGTGAGCGTCTATGGAATGTGGTTGAAGAATAGTGAAATCACGAGTAGGCGACAAGGTGTTCGACATCCGTGTCTCATCACGGTACTTGGAGATTGGAGGCTTGCCCACTCTGTAACGCAGGATAGGCGGTGATCTGTGGCAGATGTGACGACAGAGTCATTGTTCGTGCTGGGATAAGTGTTCCGGAATACACCATACAGAACACATTCTTGAATATGGGACTCCAGAGCAGTCGACCCTTAAGTGCTCCAATGTTCACTTAACAACATTGTCAATTACGATATCAGTGGGCACGGAATCATCGAGTTTCGGCCACGGATCAGCGGAAACGAGTCGCCTTGTCGGATGACTCGTTTCCTATTACACCACGCCGATAGTCGTGTCTGGATACGCTGTCATCCAAGTGAACGGCTACTGGAAACATGCACCACGCAACGGAAGCAGATCGGTGGGGCAGTACTTTGATATGGCGGACATTCAACTTTGCTTCCATGGGATCGGTGGTAGTAGTCGAGGCCACCATGACAACGTTAATATTACTACGGATCACCTGCAACACTTCATGCTTTATGTCTTCCCCAACGGCGATGGCATTTTCCAGCAAGATAGCTGTCCAAGTCACAAGACCAAAAACGCGTTATAGCAGTTTGAGGCAATCGGGCACTCCACCAAGCCCACAAACAACCGGCCCGAAATTTATGGGAATTCCCTAGACTGTACGTAGACACGACGACACATATCTCCAGCAACCTACCAAGAACTTGTTGTATTGTTTTCCAAATGTGGTAAATATGCTATTAACCAGGTGGTCACAATATGTTGGCTCATCGGTATATGAAGAGTAGATGCAAGCGAATGTCGAGCTGGTAGCCTCTTACGTCACAGCATACCCGTGCAAGTGCTATTCACACGTTTCACCGACGCACGACGAGATGTAATTTTTCATTTTTCTTTTGGTGATCAACAGCGAGAGTCCTTGCACACTAACCATTAAAAAATGCCCGTAACAAAATTTAGTCGCACGGATATTATTGATAGAAAATGGACGTGAAAGTAAGACAATCTGGCAACACTACATTCACTTCATTAACAAATACATTCATTTACTCCGATGTAGCTGTGATGCACAGCAGGTGCAGTGGATAGTGTTTTGCGGGAGAACACTGGGGTTCGATTCCAGGCCGTGTTGTAATTGTTAACTTTTATTATTTAATTTTAGACTGTGAGATATCATATCTGGCTTCTCAATAGGTATACAGTAACCACGAAAGGTCTTATACAAAGAAGTTGACTTATTTCATACTAATACAGAAATGAGAGTATAATCGTTCTATTATTCCACTTTTAAAGTCTTACTTTGCTTTGCAACGTTTGCAATGTTCCTTTCCGTGCACTACACTCTTCCATGCTTTCCGTTCATTTTCGGCATTGTTTCCTTTACATTAGTTTCACTCCTACCCTCAAAGTTAGATGAAAAGTGACTCCACGTCCGAGTGCGCGCATTTTGTGTCTCGGACGCGCGCGCACGCATACACACGCACACAAAATATAATTCGCTTTTTCAAATGAAAATGTAGTAATTTCTGTTGTTAATGTCTTAGTTCTAAAAGAGATTAATTCAACGGCGTTTCATTCTTGAAAATCCTGTCGGTTGTTTAGGAGTAATTACAATATTTGGCACTTAGGATTTATCTGTTTTCAACACGAAACCCATTGCTGTCTTAAGCGGAAGTTCGCGGTGTCATACATAGATAAGGAAATACGTCACGTCGGATGAGTAGGAACCAATGCGCCACCGCCGTGATACCTGTATAAAAGTGACAACGTAGAATGTAGCTTTCATTCTGTCTGTGTCGTTCACATGGGTCGGGTGCCGGTTGGTTTGAAAAAATAAATGTCGTTCATAAACCAAGACAAACTAGATATGCTACTTCTTTATGGAGAATGCAGAAGAAACGCGAAGAGAAGAACTGAGTAGTATGCACTACGTTTGTGGGTGCTATTGCTCATTATCCACATGTTAGCTCCAAAGAAACTGGGGGTGCCTCTGGAATAAATTAGTCCTGAGTTGTATGTATTTTTCGTGCAAACAGCTTTCGTCCGCGTTATATGTCCCTTCATCAGCGGATTAACTAGCTGGATTACAGAAGACGCATTTAATTGTCGCCTGGATCTGATGCAATGTATATATAATAAATAATATTTGGATATAAAATAAGTACCTGATCACTTTTAAATCTCCCACTTCACATGGTGCATACAAATTGAGAAGAGGGCGCCAGTCTGTGTTTGTAATTATCTCATCACGTACCATTTTCGTCCGACCAGGACAACGGCTGCGAGAAACTGGTACGTTCGCAACTAGGAGGCCTGACCGCATTATTCGAAGTATAAGTCGAACTCTCGACTTTGAAGCGAATGTCCTTTGTCAAGTAGTAGTGAATACGACGACGAACATACTGTACATTTCCCTTACATGGGCTCCTGTAGAGCACACGGATCAGAGCTTATTGTCTCCGCTGTGTGTGTACTGGAAGTGCGGGATTTGAAAGTGGCCCAATCTTTTCATACATCCAAACGGTACATTTTCGGTACAGGGGTTCCTTGCTAAAACTATATCTATTAAGTGTCCTCCACAACCATTAGAAGCCAGCAATAGGGATTGTCAAACATCCTATTTACACTGGAGGAACAAAATCGCAACACCAAGAAGGAGGTGTGCGACATAAACTGAAGTTGGTAGGGGTGTTTCTATATCTGAAAGATGATGTCTTCAAATTTCGCTCCAGTCGCCTAATAGTGGCGCTGATAGCGCCAGTATGAGGATACAAATCAGATTTACTTTAAATACACGCTGTAATGGTCGTAAGCGTTAGTTACCTTTGAGACTGGACTTGGTGAGTTGATATTCGTCAAAAATGCCTTTAAGGCGACAAGGACGCCGTTAACACCTCACTGAGTTTGAACGAGGTCATGCAACTGGGCTACAAGAAGCTGGATGTTCCTTCTGCAATACTGCAGAAAGACTTGGCAGGAGTGTAGCCACCGTACACGATTGCTGGTAGCTGTGCTAAGGAGAATGTACGATAGCAAGAAGACCGGGCTCTGGACGGGCCACGTGCCATTACCGAGGGGGAAGACCATTGTGTTAGGCGTATGACTCTGGCACATCGTACTGCATCTGCAGCAGCAATTCGAATATCAGATGGCACCACAGTGACACAATGAACTGTTACATATCGGTTACTTGAAGGACAGCTGTGAGCCAGACGTCCTGTATCGCGCATTCCACTGGACCCTAAAACCACCGCCATGACTTCAGTGATGTCAAGCGAAAGCTCGCTGGAGGGCAGGGAGGAGGCTTGTTGTGTTTTCTGATGAAAGCTGGTTCTGTCTCGTTAACAATGATAGCCGTCTGTCGGTTAGGAAGAGGCCCTCAAACAACCTGCCTGCTTGCTAGATCCACTGGATTCACATCTGGAGTTATGATCTCGGATGCGATTGCGTATGTCAGCAGGATCACTCTCGTGGTCATCCCACGCACCATAACTGAAAATTTATACGTCAATCTGGTGATTCGACTTGTTGTGCTGCCTTTTATGAACAGCATTCCAGGGAGTGTTTTCCAACACGATAACACTCTCCCACATACCGCTGTTTTAGCCTAACATGCTCTACAGAGTGACGACATGTTGCCTTGGCCAGCTCAATCATCAGATCTGTCACCAGCCGAGCACATATGGGACATCATTGGACAACTCCAGCATTATCTACAAACAGCAATAACCGTCGCTGTACTGACCGACCAAGTGCAACAGGCATGGAACTCCATCCCACAAACTGACATCCGGCACCTGTACAACACAATGGATGCATGTTTGCATCCTTGCATTCAACATTCTGGCGGTTACACTGGTTGTTAATGTACCAGCATTTCACATTTGCAATGGCTTATCTTGCGCTTACATTAACGTGTGATGTTGTAATGTTAATAACTTTTACATACACAAATGTAGTTCCGAAATTTAATTACTCTACATTATTTTTGCGTGTTGCTATTTTTTGCCGTCAGTGTATTATAATTGGAACGTGTATCTCGATGGAGACTGCTACATCTCGTTTTCTCATGCCTGAAATTCTCGAGAAAGGCACTGTAATTTATAGGTAGCTTCTCTTGACGAACAGCTGTAACCATGAGCTCGGGTGCGTGCGGAAAGCCTTCGTTGTGGACACCCGTCGAAAACTAAGCTGTGCGACAGCAGATGCTATACAACCAGGCATTCACAAACACTCGTTTCAAAACATGTAAAGGTAAATTAACAGCTGGTATCCCTCCAGATACGGGACATCGGTTCGTAGTTTTAGTCGTGGCCTTTGGCCCCCACACACTGTCTAAAAATAAAGGCTCGTGCTGCACATTGTACTGCACAACCTGGCTGCCTTCCCAGCACTAAAGACCTACATTCCACTCTTCTTTCATTCCATGAGAACCATCTAACCAATACTAGAATTGTTATGTCTTCAAATTGGTGAAGGGAAGCTTAATATCTGATATGCATGTTTTCCATGAAAGCTACAGTCTAAATTGCGCTGACTGAGTACAGAAACGCGTACTTTCAGTGCAGCAGTTTACATATACAAATGTGTAGAAAGATTTATCTTTAAAAATTGACTCTTGAATGATGAAAGTCTAGAAAGGCACGTTTGTACCATTGCATTCAGTATCTCTTCAGCACCGTTAGATGAGTGACAACATGATCATCTAGTTACTGGAATCACTGAGAAGATGCAAACTACAGTTGCACTTTTTGCACAGTGACCCAAACGGATGTTCTCTGCGTCACGAAGAGGTTTTCATCACAGGTCAGACCAGTACAGTAAAAACGCTCTACCACACTAGCAGATGCTTCAACCTTAAGGTGTGCTACACAAGGTTCAGCCTTAAGGTGTGCTACACAAGGTGTTGGTGTTTGATAGTACGCCCACGGCGCGCGACTACATTTATACTTCAATTTTGAGTACAGTATTAAGTGGCCTTGCAGTGTACTAGTAAGAGCGCGACAGGGAGAACATATAAAGAGCGTCATTCAGTTTCAATCCCATTGGTATCACAGACCGCGCATAGGGAGATAGAAGAACTTCCAACCATATTTGAACCTTCACACATCGTTTCGTCTTCTGTTTCATTACTGACTCTCAATCATTTAATAATACGTTTCCAGATGGGATCGCCATTTGCTTCAAAAGTTTGTGAGAGTGATTACTGAGTGCCCGTTTTGACAGGGAAGCTGACGTTACGTGCCGAACAGTAAGTGAATGGTTTGACCATGACGTTTCAAAAGAAGTCGGAGACAAAATTTGTCGATGAAAAGACGACGTATAATATTCAATAAAAGACAGAAAAAGGGTAGGAGACAGTGATGACTTAAAAGCAGCTTTGTGACAATCTTTCTCCGAAACCTTAGTGATTTTAACTCATCCGCGTATGGCTGAATCCTTCAGGTCAACACTCAGTATCTACTCTTATACACAATAAAGAGGTGGTGCCTATATGTGTGTTACTCAACTACACCTAAACTGCTGAATCAACTATGCTGAAATGTTGCATGAACATAGTTAATATGTGTTGTTGTTGCTGTTGTTGTGGCCTTGAATTCGAGGACTTTTTATGCAGCTCTCCACGCTACTCTGCCTGTGCAAGCCTCTTCATCTGCGAATAGCTACTGAAACCTACATCCGTCTGAATCTGCTTAGTGTACTCGTCCTTTGGTCTCTCTCTATAGCTTTTACGCCCCACACTTCCCGCTAGTACTAAACTGGTGATCCCTTGATGTCTCAGAATGTGTCCTATCAACGCAACCCTCCTTCTAGTAAGGTTGTGCCACCAAGTTCTTTTCTCCACAATTCTGTTCAGTACTTCCTCATTACTTACGGTATCTACACATCTAGTCTTAAAAATTTTTCAGTAGCGTTACATTTAAAAAGCTATTCTCTTTTGTCTGAACCGCTTACTGCACAACTTTCACTTCCGCTCAAGCCTACGCCCCAGACAAACGCGCTCAGAAGAGACTTCCGAATTCCTAAATTTATATTTGATTTTAACAAATTTCTTTTCTTCAGAAATGCTTTTCTTGCAATTGTCAGTCTACATTTTATATCCTCTCTACTTTGGCCATCATCAGTTACTTTACTGCCCAAATAGCAAAACTCTTATGCTACTTCTGCTGTCACGTTCCTTATCTAATTCCCTCGGCATCGCCTGATTTACTTCGACTATTCCATTATCCTTATTTGACTTTTGTTGAGGCACGCCTTATAGACACTGTCCATTCCGTTCAAGTGCACTTTCAAGTCATTTGCTGTCTCTAATTTAATTACAATGTCATCGGCAAACCTCAAAGGTTTTTGTATTCTCCCTGAACTTTAACTCCCTCTCCGAATTTTTCTTTGGTTTCCTGTATTGTTTGCTCAATGTACAGTCTGAATAATATCATATGCTACAAACATTTCTCACTCCAGTCTGAATCACTATTTCCCTTTCATTCCGACTCTCACAACTGCCATCTGGTTGCTGCGCAATTTGTATATAACCTTTCGTACCGTGTGTTTTATCTCTGCTACCTTCAGAATTTCAAAGAGTGTATTCCAGTCAACATTTTCAAAAACTTTCTCTAAGTCTACAAAAGCTATAAATGTAGGATTGACTACCTTTAATTTTTCTAAGAGAAGTCGTAGGGTCAGTATTTCTCCAGAACCCAACTGATCTTTCCCTTTCTTCTACCAGTTTTTCCATTCCTCTATAAATAATTTGATCACGAATTACAACAGTGACTTATTAAAGTGATGGTAATATTCAAACTGACAGCACCCACTTTCTTCGAAATTTGGATTATCACATTCTTCTTGAAGTTCTGAAGCTATCCCCCCAAATTCATACTTCTTGCACACCAGGTGGAATAGTTTTGTCATGTCTGTCAACAGTTCTGAGGGAATGTCGTCTACTCCAGGGGCCTTGTTTCGGCTTAGGTATTTCAGTGCTCTGTAAAACGCCTATTGCAGTGTGATATCTCTTCTCTCGCTTTCATCCATGTCCTCTTCCCTTTCTACAATATTGCCCTTAAGTTCATTTCCCTTGTATAGCCCCTCTATATATTCCTTCCATCTTTAAACTTTCCCTTCCTTGCTTAGTACTGGCTTTCCATCTGAGCTATTCTCTTTTCTCTAAAGACATCTTTAATTATTCTGTAAGTGGTAACTTATCTTTCCTTTAGTTATATAGGCTTTTATAGGCTTACATCTCTCCTCTTGACAGTCCTGCTTAGCCGTTTCGCGCTTCCTGTCAATCTCATTTTTTAGCAGTTTGAATACCCTTTCGCCTACTTCATTTGCTTTTTTATATATTTTCTCCTATCATCTGTTAAATTTAGTATCTTTTGTGATATCCAAAGATTTCTTCTAGGCCCTGTCTTTTTAGCTGTTGTTCTCTGCTGCTCTCGCTATTTCGTCTATCACGGCTACCCATTGCATTTCTACTGTAATCCTTCCCCTGTCTCAGTCAGTCGTTGCCTAACGTTCCCTTTGAAACTCTCAACAACCTCTGGTTCTCTCAGCTTAGAGGGGTCTGATCTCCTCGATGGCCTTCCTTTTCCTAAATTCTTCAGTTTTAATTTACAATTCATAAATAATGAATTGTGGTCGGAGTCCAAATCTGCCCCTGGAAATGTCTTACAATTTAATATCTGGTTCGGAAATGTCTATCTTATCATTATGTAATCAGTCTGAAAGCTTCCAGTATCTCCAGGTCACTTCACGTGTACAGCCGTGTTTCATAATTCTTAAGCAAAATGTTATCAATGATTAAATGAAGCTCTACAAAATTCTACCGGGCTGCTTCCTCTTTCATTCCTTTCACTCAGTCTATATTCTCCTACTATTTTTCCTTATCTTCATCTTCCTACTACCTACTTCCAGTCTCCATTACAATTAAATTTTCTTCTCCTTTAACTATCTGAATAATTTCCTTTATCTCATCACACATTTTTTCCAATTTCTCGTTATCTGCGGAGCATATATACTTGTACTATTACGGTTGGCGTTCGCTTTATGCCTGTCTTGGCTATGTTAAAACATTCACTATACTGTTCGTAGTAGCTTAACCACATTCCTATTTCTTTATTCACTACTAGACCTAATCTTGCATATCCTCCATTTGATTTTGTAATTATAGCCCCGTACTCACCTGACCAGAACTCATGTTCATCCTGTCACTGAAATTCACTAATGTCCACTATATCTAACTTCAACCTATCCATTTTCCTTTCTAAATTTTCTAACCTACTTACCCGATTAAGAAATCTAACATCCTACGCTTCACCTGGATAGACCCCCACCTGAAAATCCGAATGGGGGACTGTTTTACCTCCAGAATGTTTTATCCAACATGATGAAACCATTTAACCAAGCAGTACATCTACAAGTCGTTGGAAAAAGTAACGGCTGCAGTTTCCCCTTGCTTTCAGCCATTCTCAGGGCCAGCAGGCCGGCCTTTGTGGCCGAGCGGTTCTAGGCGCTTCAGTCCGGAACCGCGCTGCTGCTACAGTCGCAGGTTCGAATCCTGCCTCGGGTATGGATGTGTGTGCTGTCCTTAGGTTACTTAGGTTTAATTGGTTCTAAGCCTAGGGGACTGATGACCTCAGATGTTAAGTCCCATAGTGCTTAGAGCCATTTGCACCATTTAGGACCAGCACAGCAACGCCATGTTGGCTGATGTTACGTAGCCAGATTAGTCAATCATCCAGACTGTCGCCCCCGCAACTACTGAAAGTGCTGCTGCCCCACCTCAGGATCCACGTATTTGTCTGGCCTCTCCACATGTATCCCTCTGTTAAGGCTGCTGGGTACTTTTCCGGCTCAGTATTATGTAAAAATCAACACCTATTTCTTTCAGGCACTGCTTATAATATATATGTTTTACAGATTTTTTGTTGATATTAGGTAATGCAGTACACTTTCTAAACAAATAAGAAGTATTTTGAATATTTTTGAACCTGCTTAGGGGTATTAAAAAATTACAGAGTGATTGATTCAGTTTTTTTTCCAAAATGCTTCTTCAAATTGAGGTACCATTTAATAGTGTTATACATTTGAAGGAGACCAAATTTTTATTATTATGTATGTTACAAGGATAAAAATTTATCACATCTTACATTTTAATTTTTATAATTTTTTTCCTAATAAAATTGTTATTTTTTCTATAATTTAGTTGATTCTGCAATAAAACTTAGGTCTACTACTGAAGTATGGACTATTGCAAGTTACAGAAGAAAAATTAGAACAATGATTTATAAACTTTAGGAAATATTTGTACCTTAGTTCTGAAAAATACAATTTGCGGGAAACTGGAAATGAAGATATGAGTCCAATTAAACTGTGCCTCAGAAAATTCCTGAAGCATAGTCTTCATCCTGCAGCATTTCTTCATCTTCAAGCTTCCTCTTGGCATTCCTTTTACCACTTCTTGCTTCTTTGGTAACTGAAAGAGCGAATCTTTCAGCTTCATGCACCTGTTGTCTGTCACATGCAAGCTATTGATCTTCAGTATTATTATGCCTAAATTTCTCAGGACTTCCAACCTTCCTATCACTCCATCTTTGAAACATATCTCTGCATCTAGTACACCAACTTTCAATTTATTTAGTCCTACAAAAACATTCTTGGGTAATCTTTCCCATATAAAATGTTTGAAACTTTCATTTGTATTCCGAGTGCCCCCATGCAGACAGTTACTAAGCAAAACAGGATCACTCAGGTCTCTAAAAATAGGTTTTATTTCATTCATAACAGGCTCAGGAAGAGGATGCTTATGATGGTATATTTGACCACTTTCTTTTGCTTTTTGGTAACCACACCAAGAATCTGCTCCTTTAGGGCAAAGTCCGTGAACAGGGTGGTCATCTGTTGACAGCTTATGAAGGTAGGTGGCCCATACAGCTTTCCTCATTGCTGTAACATCATTCAGAGGTGCAGTTCGTCTAATGGCCAGTCCATAATAACTCTGAAGAAGGTGTATTTCAGTTTCTGTCAATCTGCCTCAGCCAGACGGAGATTTTCCATCAGATAGTAACTTTCCTTTCATTTCTCTTCGGAGCGTCCTCAATCTAGCACCCATCCTCTTTTGCACACGTCCACAACACTCCAGTTTTATTACCAAGGTATCACCATAAACATTGAACTTATTAATCTTATTGAAAGCTTTGGAGTCCCCATCGGCTAGGTACTTCGTGTATCTAACGTTATAAACGGGCGCCGACCTCTGAAATATTTTTAGAGCTCCATCACGCTCCATACCTCCACTGTAACCATCATAATTCTTAGAACACTGATGTTCAATATGTCCTTCAGTGTCACCGTGGCAGGTGTGGCAGTACTTAGATAAGCAATCAACATCAACAACTTCTCCATTCTCCAGAGAAGTAGCACTTACAACACCATTCAAGGAACGATGTCCTCGACGTTGCCATGTCCCATCAAGTGCAACAGCAATATCCCTGGTTCCACTAATATTTACAGTTTCTGCTCGCTTCATAGATGCTTTAGACACAACCGCCAAGGCACCTAAAAGTATTTTTATGTACTTGCTGAACCTACTGTGAGGAGGAGTGAAGTCCATCAAACCAGAAAACGTTTGAGCAGCATTTTTTTCCTTTGCCTATTGCACGCATTGCATACACTAACTTCAAATTCACATCATATGAATTATGCACAATGTTCGAAGTCATTTTCGAGGTAGATTTCTTGCTGGATCTACACAGAACAACTAATTTTGTCGCTAAACCCTTTCTGCTACTTTGTTGTTCAGTTATTTCCAGACAGCCTACAGCATCACATTGTATACATTTCGCGCCACTTCCTTTATCAAAGAAGACAAGATGCTCACATCAACAACAACAAATCCACTACAAACAGCGTCACTGTTGACACAAAAATTTGAATCACCAGGAAGCGTATCATGTGGGAGTTTCTTTCCTGAAGAACTGATACATAGGTTACTTTCAACAGTGTGACTTGCTTTGTTTGTGAACTGGTTACCACGGAATTTCCTTTTATTGAATTTCTTGATGCGTGGCATAGTTCGCATTTCACAGTTCTTTTCGAAATACTGGTTTTTTGTAACAGAAATAAAGTGGGCGTCGCGGCATACATGACTGTAACTTTGGAAATTTGTGGTAAGGTATTATGGGACCAAACTACTGAGGTCATCGCTCCCTAAGCTTAAGCACTACTTAATCTAACTTGAACTAACTTACGCTAAGGACAACTCTCTCTCTCTCTCTCTCTCTCTCTTTCACACACACACACACACACACACACACACACACACACACACACACACACACACCGGAGGGAGGACTCGAATCTCCGACGGGGGAAGCCATGCTGACCGTAACAAGACGCCCAAGACCGCGCGGCTCCCTCACGCGGCAACCGTAGCTTTAAAATTTGGTATGTATAGGTCATTTTTCATTTGAAACCTTACAATGTATATCAGTAAAAGTATAATGCATACCAGAAAACGTTGTCTTTTGCAATGGCTATAAACAAGTTGCACGGTCAGACTCGTCAAGTGGCTAGTTTTTAATTCGAAAGTCAGTGGGTTGTTTTGGAAATCAGCCTTATGCAAACACAATTAGTTATAAGTATAAAAATAAACTAATTGTGTTTGCATAAGGCTGATTTCCAAAACAACCCAGTTTTTAAATCGCAAACACGGAAGAACGAAAACAGGAGCTTCAAACCTTAGTAAAATGAGCATCGAAAGTCAGTATTTTTGAGACAAGCAACTACATTATATTGCTGTAGCTCTCACGTATCAAGTGGAAGCGAAATGCACAAACAGGGTGTCTAAGGGGGAATAGTACATATTTTACGAGGTGGTAATGTGGACTAATTCGAATAAAACTTTTCATAATATATGCGTACAATTTTTTTTATTTTTTTTTTTTATTACATTGATACAGTTGTTAGAATCTAACCCAAAATAATTCTTGCAGAAGGTGTTTATCAAAGGCAAATGACTGAGCTCAAAGTTGATTTTCGTGAATTACGCCTCTGACTCTATCCTTTTTTGAATCCTCTTAACACCACGTGTAGCCCTACAGAGGCCATCTCGGCTTCCTATATTAGTGCAGCCCTATTCACAATCCAAACGGTCAATATCTCTCTTGTGTCTACTTTTTTTTTGTAGAATTTACCATTCAACCATCCCCACAGGCAAAAATCTATACGGATAAAGTCCAGAGACCTTGGTGGCCAAGAACGGTTACTATTTCTGCCGGTCCATCTTCTGAGGACTGTTATGTTTACATGATGTGTCACCTGACAATTAGAACCTACAGTGGCCCCATCATGGTGGACAAAACATACCCTTCCTTGTAACGAAAGGAGATTCTTTCAAAAATGCTGAAAGTTTGTTTTCAAGAAAGTTTGTTTTCAAGAAAGTTTAGGTAACAGGACCATATAAGATGAGTCGTTATCAACAGGCCCAATCAATTCATTGTCTTTCATACCACACCACACATTTTCAGAGACACTTCCTTGAAGATGTGTCTCCACTAAAGTATATACGTTTCCATCGTATCAGCGATGTTGATTACGAGTTTCTTTTGATACTCGCCAATGAAAGTGACTTCATCATTAAAATTTATTACTCGACGATTTGCAGTTAACCAAAACAAAATTCCAGTTGTTTATCTTCATCTCCTCGACGTGTTAAGTCCGTTGTAAATGATGAGGGTAGAAGATACCGATACGTACAGTGATTCTGCATTTGCTTGTCGAATAACTGCCTTCTACCCACCGAGTAATGTCTTCTTCTTCATCCACAATCTGTTCATTTGTATGTTCAGGTGAAATATGACCGCTTGATACTGCCCCGGTCTCACACAGTTTAGTGAAAACACGAGCAAGCATTACTGAATCTCTTTCTCTGAAGTTAGGAAATCTTCTAAAATGTTCTTTAGAAGTAGCAGCAGCGTTTCCATTACATAACCTGCACGCAAATATCATATCAGCACACTTAGCATTTGTAAATCCGTACGACATGCTTAAACGACACATAAAATTGACTAACATATCACAATTACAATCACAGTTGAAAACTTCAGTAAAAAAACACTATATAAATACAACGTAACAACTGGAATACGAACACACGAAATGAAAACTTCTCTGTAACCAGCTGTATCTTTGTAACCAATAAAACCTGGATGTACGTTAAATGTATGTTAAACAGAATGCTTCTTGCTGGCTCGACGATTAATTCCACGAATACTCGTTCATATGACTGACGTAAAACATTCTTACACTTCGGTTGACTATACGCTGTAATGAACGTCTGTGGTGAGTTAAAGCTGACTCAGGTTCCTTCTTTTCGCGAACAATGCGCTATGACTTGCGCTACTCGAGGCCGGGCAAGGCCCGACTCCAAGCTTCAACTAATCGTTGGTTCCTCTACTCACTTTCTGTATACACTTCTCTTTCAGATATGCTAATTGCACAGCACCATGAGACAATTCTCATTGCAGTATGGCGATTACAGAGAGAATCATAGCAAACTGAATCATTGAGTCGGTTTGCGAAGTGTGCTCGGACGGTGCTAGATCACTGACGAGGGAAGGTGGAGGTCTGGGTCCAAGTTACAGTCCAACGTACAGTTTTAACTTGTCTTGGATACAACAACACAGTTGATGATTAGATAGATTGTACCAAATAGACATGCAATAAGCAATAAGCTGGAAAGCAGATATTACAGTCATTACTTTGAGAGCTATATTTGTAAATTCAGACTGGATAATCTATAAGCATTACATGCTTTAATATCAGCGATTAATTCTAGCATGTGAATTACTACTGCTAATCATCATTCACTGATATGAACCAGACAGCATGCTTGTAACTGTCACACATCTTACAAATAATTTTTACCACGTAACTGACGACGACTTCTCTCTCAAGCAGAGCTCTTATATTGGTGCACTGAGCTTTTTCATGCAGCCTGTAATGTACAACAGACACCACTAATTTTCTAGATGTATGCAGCTACCCTCACAAAAATGGTTCAAATGGCTCTGAGCACTATGGGACTTAACATCTGAGGTCAATAGTCCCCTAGCACTTAGAACTACTTAAACCTAACTAACCTAAGGACATCACACACATCCATGCCCGAGGCAGGATTCGAACCTGCGACCGTCACAGTCGAGCGGTTCCAGACTGAAGCGCCTAGAACCGCTCGGCCACACCGGCCGGCCTACCCTCACATTTAATTATTGTTGCTTGCTTTCTTCACGTTAGTTGGGAAGACTAGTTTCTCCACTAACGTTCAGTAAATGGTGACTGTAACGAAGATACAGATCTTCAACATAGAAATTAATAGGAATTCTGCCGCTTACCAGGGTTTCACAAGTTCTGTTTTAATCCAACACTATTGGTGACTGTAAATACAAGGGGACTGATGACCTCAGAAGTTAAGTCCCATAGTGCTCAGAGCCATTTGAACCATTTGTAAATATAATTTACCTTCCAAGAGAGGCTTCCGCGATAGGGTCTCGACTTATCGTTCAAACGAAACATGGCTATGTTCCGTCTCCTCTGAGTTTGAATAAATTTAGCAAAGCGCAAGGAAAATCTCAGGAGCGCCATATATCTGGTTTTTGTTTCTATGAAGTGGCTACAAGTGAACTCGTCTACAAAATGTCATACAGAAACATTTTAGTAATTTTTTCATCTCAAGCAACTAATGTCTCTACGACATAATCGTGATCTCCACTATCAGTATCTCTCGACCACAGCCGACGTGATCACCTCAGTATCATACCGTGATATACACTACTGGACATTAAAATTGCTACACCAAGAGAAAATGCAGATGATTAACGGGTATTTATTCGACAAATATACTAGAACTGACATGTGATTACATTTTCACGCAATTTGGATGCATAGATCCTGAAAATTCAGTACCTAGAACAACCACCTCTGGCCGTAATAACGGCCTTGATACGCATGGGCATTGAGTCAAACAGAGCATGGATGGCTGCCCATGCAGCTTCAACACAATACCACACTTCATCAAGAGTAGTGACTGGCGTATTGTAACGAGCCAGTTGCTCGGCCACCATTGACCAAACGTTTTCAATTGGTGAGGGATCTGGAGTATGTGCTGACCAGGGCAGCAGTCGAACATTTTCTGTATACAGAAAGGCCCGTACACGATCTGCAACATGCGGTCGTGCATTATCCTGCTGAAATGTGGGGTTTTGCAGGGATCGAATGAAGGGTAGAGCCAAGGGTCGTAACACACCTGAAATATAACGTCCACTGTTCAAAGTGCCGTCAATGCGAACAAGAGGTGACCGAGACGTGTAACCAATGGCACCCCATACCATCACGCCGAGTGATACGCCAGTATGGCGATGACGAATACGCGCTTCCAATGTGCGTTCACCGCGATGTCGCCAAACACGGATGCGACCATCATGATGCTGTAAACAGAACCTGGATTCATCCGAAAAAAATGACGATTTGCCATTCGTGCACCCAGGTTCGTCGTTGAGTACACCATCGCAGGCGCTCGTGTCTGTGATGCAGCGTCAAGGGTAACGGCAGCCATGGTCTCCGAGCTGATAGTTCATGCTGTTGCAAACGCCGTCGAACTGTTCGTGCAGATGGTTGTTGTCTTGCAAACGATCCCATCTGTTGACTCAGGGATCGAGACGTGGCTGCACGATCCGTTACAGCCATGCGGATAAGATGCCTGTCATCTCGACTGCTTGTGATACGAGGTCGTTGGGATCCAGCACGGCGTTCCGTATTACCCTCCTGAACCCACCGATTCCATATTCTACTAACAGTCATTGGATCTCGACCAACGCGAGCAGCAGTGTCGCGATACGATAAACCGCAATCGCAATAGGCTACAATCCGACCTTTATCAAAGTCGGAAACGTGACGGTACTCATTTCTCCTCCTTACACGAAGCATCACAACAACGTTTCACCAGGCAACGCCGGTCATCTGCTGTTTGTTTATGAGAAACCGGTTGGAAACTTCCCTCATGTCAGCACGTTGTAGGTGTCGCCACCGGCGCCAACCTTGTGTGAATGCTCTGAAAAGCTAATCATTTGCATATCACAGCATCTTCTTCCTGTCGGTTAAATTTCGCGTCTGTGGCACGTCATCCTCGTGGTGTAGCAATTTTAATAGACAATAGTATATAAAACACTTGCTCTAGACAGCAGTAAGGTAAATCGGCATAGGGAAGTTTGAGGGTGTGCCTAAATATTATACAATGAATTTTAGCTGTACTGTCTGACGTAAATATGTAGGTCTCATATTCAGCCGATCGCAAATCAGTCTCTTCCTACTACTACGAAGCTAAGAAATTTTATGTACAATAAGCACAAGGCTTTCTCTGAAATGTGCAGTTATATTGGTTGCTTATTAAGGCCATTCTGGAGATTTATTGTAATATTTTGTCCTTTCTGAATCGTGATTCGCCTCAAACTTCCATTTCTCTTTTACTAAACCTTACAAACCAATTAATGATAAAAGAAGCTACAGCATCTAAATTAGCCAATCTTTACTATATTCATTTCACATTGTACAACGTTTGGTAGCTCAAAATACTATTAATTTTAATGATATATTTGTTGTTGTTGTTGTGGTCTTCAGTCCTGAGACTGGTTTGATGCAGCTCTCCATGCTACTCTATCCTGTGCAAGCTTCTTCATCTCCCAGTACCTACTGCAACCTACATCCTTCTGAATCTGCTTAGTGTATTCATCTCTTGGTCTCCCCCTATGATTTTTACCCTCCACGCTGCCCTCAAATACTAAATTGGTGATCACTTGATGCCTCAGAACATGTCCTACCAACCGATCCCTTCTTCTGGTCAAGTTGTGCCACAAACTTCTCTTCTCCCCAATCCTATTCAATACTTCCTCATTAGTTATGTGATCTACCCATCTAATCTTCAGCATTCTTCTGTAGCACCACATTTCAAAAGCTTCTATTCCCTTCTTGTCCAAACTATTTACCGTCCATGTTTCACTTCCATACATGGCTACACTCCATACAAATACTTTCAGCAACGACTTCCTGACACTTATATCTATGCTCGATGTTAACAAATTTCTCTTCTTCAGAAACGCTTTCCTTGCCATTGCCAGTCTACATTTTATATCCTCTCTACTTCGTCCATCATCAGTTATTTTGCTCCCCAAATAGCAAAACTCCTTTACTACTTTAAGTGTCTCATTTCCTAATCTAATACCCTCAGCATCACCCGAATTAACTCGACTACATTCCATTATCCTCGTTTTGCTTTTGTTGATGTTCATTTTATATCCTCCCTTCAAGACACCATCCATTCCGTTCAACTGCTCTTCCAAGTCCTTTGCTGTCTCTGACAGAATTACAATGTCATCGGCGAACCTCAAAGTTTTTATTTCTTCTCCATGGATTTTAATACCTACTCCAAATTTTTCTTTTGTTTCCTTTACTGCTTGCTCAATATACAGATTGAATAACATCGGGGAGAGGCTACAACCCTGTCTTACTCCCTTCCCAACCACTGCTTCCCTTTCATGTCCCTCAGCTCTTATAACTGCCATCTGGTTTCTGTACAAGTTGTAAATAGCCTTTCGCTCCCTGTATTTTACCCCTGCCACCTTTAGAATTTGAAAGAGAGTATTCCAGTCAACATTGTCAAAAGCTTTCTCTAAGTCTACAAATGCTAGAAACGTAGGTTTGCCTTTCCTTAATCTTTCTTCTAAGATAAGTCGTAAGGTCAGTATTGCCTCACGTGTTCCAGTATTTCTGCGGAATCCAAACTGATCTTCCCCGAGGGCAGCTTCTACCAGTTTTTCCATTCGTCTGTAAAGAATTCGTGTTAGTACTTTGCAGCTGTGGCTTATTAAACTGATTGTTCGGTAATTTTCACAACTGTAAACACCTGCTTTCTTTGGGATTGGAATTACTATATTCTTCTTGAAGTCTGAGGGTATTTCGCCTGTTTCATACATCTTGCTCACCAGATGGTAGAGTTTTGTCAGGACTGGCTCTCCCAAGGCCGTCAGTAGTTCCAATGGAATGTTGTCTACTCCGGGGGCCTTGTTTCGACTCAGGTCCTTCAGTGCTCTGTCAAACTCTTCACGCAGTATCGTATCTCCCATTTCATCTTCATCTACATCCTCTTCCATTTCCATAATATTGTCCTCAAGTACATCGCCCTTGTATAGACCCTCTATATACTCCTTCCACCTTTCTGCTTTCTCTTCTTTGCTTAGAACTGGGTTTCCATCTGAGCTCTTGATATTCATACAAGTGGTTCTCTTATCTCCAAAGGTCTCTTTAATTTTCCTGTAGGCAGTATCTATCTTACCCCTACTGAGATAAGCCTCTACATCCTTACATTTGTCCTCTAGCCATCCCTGCTTAGCCATTTTGCACTTCCTGTCGATCTCATTTTTGAGACGTTTGTATTCCTTTTTGCCTGCTTCATTTACTGCATTTTTATATTTTCTCCTTTCATCAATTAAATTTAATATTTCTTCTGTTACCCAAGGATTTCTACTAACCCTCTTCTTTTTACCTACTTGATCGTCTGCTGCCTTCACTACTTCATCCCTCAGAGCTACCCATTCTTCTTCTACTGTATTTCTTTCCCCCATTCCTTTCAATTGTTCCCTTATGCTCTCCCTGAAACTCTGTACAACCTCTGGTTCTTTCAGTTTATCCAGGTCCCATCTCCTTAAATTCCCACCTTTTTGCAGTTTCTTCAGTTTTAATCTACAGGTCATAACCAATAGATTGTGGTCAGAGTCCACATCTGCCCCTGGAAATGTCTTACAATTTAAAACCTGGTTCCTAAATCTCTGTCTTACCATTATATAATCTATCTGATACCTTTTAGTATCTCCAGGGTTCTTCCATGTATACAACCTTCTATCATGATTCTTAAACCAAGTGTTAGCTATGATTAAGTTGTGCTCTGTGCAAAATTCTATCAGGCGGCTTCCTCTTTCATTTCTTAGCCCCAATCCATATTCACCTACTACGTTTCCTTCTCTCCCTTTTCCTACACTCGAATTCCAGTCACCCATGACTATTAAATTTTCGTCCCCTTCACTATCTGAATAATTTCTTTTATTTCATCATACATTTGTTCAATTTCTTCGTCATCTGCAGAGCTAGTTGGCATATAAACTTGTACTACTGTAGTAGGTGTGGGCTTCGTATCTATCTTGGCCACAATAATGCGTTTACTATGCTGTTTGTAGTAGCTTACCCGAATTCCTATTTTCCTATTCATTATTAAACCTACTCCTGCATTACCCCTATTTGACTTTGTGTTTATAACCCTGTAGTCACCTGACCAGAAGTCTTGTTCCTCCTGCCACCGAACTTCACTAATTCCCACAATATCTAACTTTAACCTATCCATTTCCCTTTTTAAATTTTCTAACCTACCTGCCCGATTAAGGGATCTGACATTCCACGCTCCGATCCGTAGAACGCCAGTTTTCTTTCTCCTGATAACGACATCCTCTTGAGTAGTCCCCGCCCGGAGATCCGAATGGGGGACTATTTTACCTCCGGAATATTTTACCCAAGAGGACACCATCATCATTTAATCATACAGTAAAGCTGCATGCCCTCGGGAAAAATTACGGCCGTAGTTTCCCCTTGCTTTCAGCCGTTCGCAGTACCAGCACAGCAAGGCCGTTTTGGTTATTGTTACAAGGCCAGATCAGTCAATCATCCAGACTGTTGCCCTTGCAACTACTGAAAAGGCTGCTGCCCCTCTTCAGGAACCACACGTTTGTCTGGCCTCTCAACAGATACCCCTCCGTTGTGGTTGTACCTACGGTACGGCTATCTGTATCGCTGAGGCACGCAAGCCTCCCCACCAACGGCAAGGTCCATGGTTCATGGGGGGAGGGGGGGGGGATGATATATTTAATGAGTGGATATCGATTTTGGAAATATACCACGAGTTGGGGGAAATTATTTTATGCCGCTTTAAATCTTTTCATTTTCGACCTGCAAAATATTATATAAGCTGCCAGAATTATTTTTTTAGTTTTATTTTGTAGTGTATTTGGCCTTGGTCAACCAACTACGAAGCGAACTACTTCTCACACACAATTATATATAGCTTACATTTTATTAATTGTTTTTCTGTCTTTGGTATCATGTAACCACACGTAATGAATAATGGGCAATTTAAAATTTAAATGATTAGAGTAAATGACAAATAAAACTGTCAAATGTACGCATTAATAGAACTTTTATGTTTGCCTTTCCCACTACTGCCTCACATGTTCATTTTATTGTGCTTTATAACAAATGTCACTTCGATTGGTCTGCAGATGACATTGTAGGTAAAACACTGAAGGAGTCTGTCTCAGGCCGCAGCTCGTGGACGTGCGGTAGCGTTCTCGCTTCCCGCGCCCGGGTTCCCGCGTTCGATTCCCGGCGGGGTCAGGGATTTTCTCTGCCTCGTGATGACTGGGTGTTGTGTGATGTCCTTAGGTTAGTTAGGTTTAAGTAGTTCTAAGTTCTAGGGGACTGATGACCATAGATGTTAAGTCCCAGAGTGCTCAGAGCCATTTGAACCATTTTTTGAAGTCTATCTCATTTACTTCTTGCATTCGTTAAGAGTTAAGACACATCTCTCTCTCTCTCTCTCTCTCTCTCTCTCTCTCTCTCTCTCTCTCTGAGCTATATTGGGTAACATTGCTATCGACTATGGTCTTTTAAGTCCTTGACGAACAGGAAACACCTTGTAGCAATATCATCTTTGAGGGTTTTGCCGCCGCGCGGGATTAGCCGAGCGGTCTGAGGCACTGCAGTCATGGACTGTGCGGCTGGTCCCGGCGGAGGTTCGAGTCCTCCCTCGGGCATGGGTGTGTGTGTTTGTGCTTAGGATAATTTATGTTTAGTAGTGTGTAAGCTTAGGGACTGATGACCTTAGCAGTTAAAGTTCCATAAGATTTCACACACATTTGAACATTTTTGAGGGTTCTGCCGGAGTCACATATGATGTGGATGATTGGTTTGTTGGGCGCTCAACTGCGCGGTCATCAGCGCCTGTACAAAGTTCCAATTTTTACGCAGTCCAGTTTTTACACAATCCCATATAGCCACTGTCACGAATGATGATGACGATGATGATGATGATAACACACCCTGTCCCCAGGCAGAGAAAAATCCCCAATCCGGCCGGGAATCGAACTCCGGAGCCACAGATTTGCACAGTGAGTTTTTGGCTAGTTTTCAAGGATCTACTGGCAAGAAAAGTTGTTTAACAGCCTAATAGGTATCAGGTCCACTAGTCAAGTACTGTGGAGCATCATTTATTTCTGATGTAGTTATTTTTTGCAATTTTGTTCAAATTCTTTGTTGTGTACTTATGTGAACCAAATGGTAGCAGTTTATTCAAATTTCATTTACCTATCTTTTGTATATCAGCTGGAAATATTTATGTTGTACTTGATGGTATTTTAAGGGAAAGAACAATTAAACTGTCTCATAAATATGTGCATTCCACATTGATTATGTTCCTCTAAACTCAAATTGGTTTTCGCAGCATTACCTTTGTTAAAAACTATCAAATGCTCGTGTGGTTCATTACGACAAAGGATTTACTTGTATTTCTTTCTGTCACCGTATCTGAAATTATTCACTATGTTTACATGTTTTGTATAAAATTTAATTATATCGTTTGTTTCTTTGTTTTGAATGCTTTCTCTTTGTTTAATGCTCCTGATGAACAATGCGTTCAGTTCTTATGACCTATAGATATTTCCACAATTGCACTACCTGTTCAGTTTGTATATTCGCACAAATAATCCTGATATTGTCTTTAATTATATGAAATATTCGTGCCTTGTTTGATACTTATAATGGTCCATTGTATATTATGTATTTACGCCTGTTGTGGGGTGATAGGTTACAACAAATTTCCTATTTTGTTGTTCAGATGGTTTATTGTCTTTAGCTGTTAAATTTCAATTTGGTGAAAGTTGTTTGGTTGTGCGATTTTTTTGAATACCACTTCAGCGCCATCCAAGGCTTTGCGAACATGCTTACAAGAGCATGAAAATTATTTGTGTGGACAGCCAAAAAGCGATAAAAACATGCTGCCTATAATATTCAGTTTACAAATTCACAACTCAGCTCGGAAAAACTGGAATGAAATGTTGCAACTCTCTATGTGTAATTCAGATGAGTCAAGAACTACGACAGTAAATGAAAGTGTAGTGTTTTGTAACAAATCAGTATATTCAAGTAAAGTTCGCACACACAGTTGATAGTTTTGTAAGTCATTAAAAGTTTCCTGTCATAATTAGCACTCCATAAAGTTCAAAGACGATTTCTACTTAAAATATTCGAAGTATTGTTAATTTTTGCTCTGCCTTTTAAGTATGTATAGTTAACTGCTCACCTTCAAAGTAGTGAATAAGCGACACCACTTGCCAAGTGGTTTTCTACAACACTTTGTGTGAGGTACACAAAATAGAAACATCGAAACCGAAACATAGGCTTTCCAGAAAATTATTAACCATGAAAGTTCACTTGCACATTTTTTCGTAAAATATGAGAAATAACCAATCCGATAGAAAACCACTGAAGTGAATTGTCTTCAGCGGCATCCAAGGCTTTGCGAACATGCTCATTTACAGGATTGTGGCACATTCTGAAGCGTAGCGAGATACATCAACAGGCGACTGATGACGATAGAGTAACCTGAATATACCGCTATCTCGAAGTACTTTTATATACTTGGTGTCGCTCTGGACTGGACAGCAAACAGAGCATGTATAATTAGAACCCCTTACGTACCTGCAGTAGTGCTCACATGGTAACCTTTCTGACTACAAAATCTCACGTATCGTTGTCAGATGGAGACTAAAACGTATATCAATTTCTCTGTGAGCAATACTATATGTATGTTATATAAATATATCAGATAACTCAAACTACGACTTGCAGAATTTTTACATCGGAACCGAGCGTAGACTGTGACCTCTGAATTGTCCATTTCACTATCTGTACCTCTGTAAAATTAGCAAATTATCTTTTAACCAGGAATACGCCCATCATTACTTCTTATAAACATAGTACTGTAGTATCATCATTCTAGCTTATTTCTAAAGGCAAGTTAATCTATCATGATTTTACTACTTTTAGTACAAAATTAAATTTTTGCATAATAACTCGAAAATTAAAACAGATGACTCCTTCACAGCATCTTTTTATATAAAAATTAACCTAATTCCAAAAGTACAACTTGCTATCATGAATATTATGTGCTTTCGAAATACCATAAAATGTGGGTTTTTGAGGAAACTAATTAGCGGATCACTCCGAAACTCAAAATACGCAACACTGGTATTCGTTTACGTCGCCTGGAAAAGTGTTATGACATTATTTAAATACTGAATTTCACTTCAGGTCGTAGAGCAGTTCTTCGATTGCCAGTGCACACGTGAGGTGCAGCCAGCTTGGCCTTGGACCAAGTAATGGGAAAGCCCCAATCTCACTTGCTCCCCACTATTGCTATGTACCCACAGTGCTTGCTTCCCCACACTGTACCACATGGTAAAAAAATTCATGGTATCAAAATTTGCTATCAAAGGCGGGAGAGTTATACATTATGCAATGTTTCCCACTAGAAAAATTTGAACACGAATAAATTCCATGCTTTATACAACTAGGGGCATTCTTTGCGCTTTATCAATTCTATCCTTCCTCGTCTTATTACACATACAAAGTCATTTCAAACAGACCACCTAAATTGCTAGGGATATAAAGAAAGTTTTACTGTCTACAACAATTATATGTTTTAACGCTTCCTCTAGACAATGAGAAGAAGTTTTGAAATAAATGGCAAATTTGTTTGTAGTGTGCCCAGCAGATTATGGAGGGTTGCCTTGTGTACTGCCAGATGATTACACTCAGTCTAGACTGTGACAGAACATTATACTCCTCTCCCTCTCTTCTACAGCTGCACCAATAGACCATCGATGAACTGCAATGATAAACTAATCTTCCTTTATGGAGGCAGAGACTGTCACACTGGCTTATAAAAATTTTCAGTGGACGCCAATGGTTCTGCTTTTGGTTATGGGAACTCTGGCGAGACACTTAACATTCTTTCTACACCAGAAATCCCGCAATATGGACATGACATAACACTCACACTATGGCAAAAAATGTATACTCAGGTAGAGTGATATAAACAAATGCAGGTAGTCTTAAAATGCAATATACGCATCATGAATTTAATATCAAGTTTCGATTAGTACAACTGTTGCACCAGTGGAAACACAAGTTTCATATCTTCAGACTTTTGAAAAGCTTACTTTTTCATTTGAAAATAGGTATTTGAGAAAAAGTCAAAAACCCATAATAATCAAAATTAACATTTATACACTTCTCAACACACTACCACATTTAATAGAAAGACCTCAAAATAATTATTTTAAGGAACTAGTAAAAACTATTCTTTTTCGAGCACACAGAAAGAAAAATACCGTTATTCACAACAACAAAATGGTATATCACAGACTATTTTCGTATGGCGTATCCTACATATTTTTCTGTGGTAAAGAGAAGAATAACAATTTATTGATTGCATATTATTTTATTAAATTACTTATTGTATAAGGTGATGTAATTCTATTTTTAATACCTAGGAGACACCAACGATTCTTTTCAGATTTTGTACGTTCGATTTGAAAGTCAATGGCTTTATGTGTCTTATTAACATGAAGTAAACATAGTTTTATAAATTTAAAAAACTATGTAACGAATATTTCGTTGTCTGCTTATGTAAAAGAAGGAGGTTCTAGATTGAAATTTTCAACATGAAGCTCATAAAGAACATGTACAGGCTGGGGCAAATAAAAGTGGCCCTGACGATTGTATGTGATTGGATTACCATTTGTGGCAGCATTGACGGAGGAGGGAAAAGGCCCTACAGCTATTTCCAACAGGATGGGGCAACTACCCATACAGCCGGCCAAATCTTGGAACACATTTACTCAATCTTCATGCCTGACGGAGTTGTTGGCAGAGGTCAGCCTGGTCACAGCCCTAGCTGGCCATCCAGGTCACCTGATCTGTCAGTGTGCGATTACTTTGTGTGGGGAGCCCTCAAGTCTGAGATATATCGCAGCAACACTCATAGTCCTCAAGCACTGCAACAGAACATTACGGATGAGACTGCAGCAATTCCGGCAATCCAGCTTCGATCCGTCTTTAGCAATTTGATGATCAGGGAGCAAAAGTTTCAAGAGATGAATGGTGGTCACTTGAACATCTGCTATCGTCAGTTTAGTACGGTATTTCCTTTCCTCTGCTGTGTTTCTATGTACCCTGAAACTCTGTTCTCTAGGCCACTTTTATTGATCCCGCCCTGTATTTCAAAATAAGTCGAGAATTACTGAACTGACTTATCTAAAGATCTTATCTAAAGATAATCCTAAATCATGGTCAGTACATAAAAACAAAGAAAGACCAATCAGAGTTTCTGCAGCATCTTTAACTTCTTATACAGTACTCTCACTACTGACCTAAAATCTGTGGATCACAAAGACATGTATATAAAAGCCTGTCTTATTAACACGACAAAGACCAACTGATAAACTCAGCTATACTCAAATGTGTTGCTCATATACAACATTCTGGCTAAGATCACCAACACCTCTTCCATTTGATTATCACCTTTGCGTTTTATTATCTTTTGGAATCAAGCAATGATACGTTGTGGTCCATCTACTATCACTTCACCCTACTATATTGTATGTCCATCCTCATTACATTTTCATTATTGCTGTAATTACAGTTTCTAGTTCAATTTTCTTTCTAATCTGTTTGTTTTCTTGTCAATCCTAATAATTCCAAAGACATTTCTCTTTTACCCACAGAACAACCCTCGGTTTTTGAACAGTCTTCACATTAAAAGTCCATGTCTCACTGTCATTAGCTATAACGAGAAATATACACTGACTGTGAACTTTACCTTTCAAACACAACAAAAGCTCACTTCAAGAAACTCTTGTGTAGACCATTTCTACTCTTCTGTGTATTAATTTAGCTGTCTCTGATGTCATAATGTCCAGGTCTACTTTCACATTTGTCTATTGAATAATTCCATTAGTAATGGAAGTTCACCTGCACTACAGTAAAACTGTATGATGTTATCATGCATCATACAATGGAACAGTAACTAACACATATTCCAATTGTTTTTTCCCTCTTTATGGATCTGAATACAACGAATACTTTCCCCAGGACTGATGAAAAAGGTTTTTATTAAATGGTATCTATTCTTATCATGTATATTTTCATTTATTTAAGAGGTTATGCGATGTCAGAAGGAAGAAGAGATTTTAACATAGTAAACTGACACTTCTAAAACATCCAAGACATGTTTGCCCAATTTAATGATTTTAATAAAAACCATGACTTTCTATTAACACTTTGGAGACTGACTCCTTAGAGTCTGTTGACTTCTTACTAGGCTTACATCCATCACTGTAGTCAGATTCGTTTGTGTGCCAGTTATTACAACGAGAGTTAGTATGGTTTAACAAGGGTGAGCATAAATATATTAACATCTGGATGAAATTTAAGAAAAACTGTGAATGTTCTGTCTGAGGAGGATTTCATGCATAGGTGATTCAAATGTGTGAGCAGTAGAAACTGAACTAGGATTTCTTTTTCTTTGTTTTTGACAGATTTCAAATAGCTGTTGCGCCTAAAAAATTCTTTATTATTGTATATTTCTTAATGCTTGTGGTAGGTGTCATACCTTCCAGTTCTGTTTTGGAACAAGTCTACACACATGCATCAGAGTATCAGAGTACAAAGCACACAATAGCTCTAAATGTTAATGCAAGATATTTTACACAAGTCTTATAATATATATAATTCTACCGAAAATGTTTCATGTTGAAGACAAAATTACCTATCAGGATTATGGTCTTTAAGAATACGTGTTCCATGGAATGACCTACAACTCACTTATGTTTTCCAATGAATATGAATGTATTAATACTGATTTTCTTGTGTAAGTGATTGTAATTTAACACTCGCATTTTGCGTTCAATCAGCATTCATCCGTATTAGGTGTCACTTCATCAGAAGATTAACCAGCAGAATTGCCGAAAACGCATGGTATTCTGTCACTCGGTTCTGTTGCGAGATCAGGGGGACAGGTTCTTTCTTCGAAGACTTCTTTTTAGCCATTCTCTCTACTTTAATATCTTGGAAATCTGAAGTATGAAATTGCAAACATGGGTCCTGAGGATTCGCACTGGCTGAGACAGGAGGTAACTTGCTTATCAGAAGCAGTGGAGTGTGGTAATTTTGTGCGAGATTCTTTCAGACTACGTGATTGGTCCTTACTTCATTGAAGGAATTTTAACGGGTACAGGATACACACAATTTCTTGCTATCGGCCCTTATTATTATTATTCTTTCTTTTCCCAGACGTTATGTCTGGTCAAAAATGGAAAGTGACGCGCACCTTGATCAAGCGTCACTTCCTTTCAACTGTACAGTATATGTTACATTGCATTTAGGAACTTTCGGGTAATTGAACATGTATCAATAACTACAGATTTCTGTAGTTGTACATATAAGTTTGGATGTAGCTGTATTGCGCTGATGTACTGGTGGATATTGTGTGGTATGACTCCTGTAGTTGATAGTATAATTGGTATAATGTCAACTTTATCCTGATGCCACATGTTCTTGACTTCCTCAGCCAGTTGGATGTATTTTTCAATTTTTTCCTCCGTTTTCTTCTGTATATTTGTTGTATTGGGTATGGATATTTCGATTAGTTGTGTCGATTTCTTCTTTTTATTGGTGAGTATGATGTCAGGTTTGTTATATGGTGTTGTTTTATCTGTTATAATGGTTCTGTTCCAGTATAATTTGTATTCATCATTCTCCAGTACATTTTGTGGTGCATACTTGTATGTGGGAACATGTTGTTTTATTAGTTTATGTTGTATGGCAAGTTGTTGATGTATTATTTTTGCGACATTGTCATGTCTTCTGGGGTATTCTGTATTTGCTAGTATTGTACATCCGCTTGTGATGTGATCTACTGTCTCTATTTGTTGTTTGCAAGGTCTGCATTCATCTGTTGTGGTGTTGGGATCTTTAATAATATGCTTGCTGTAATATCTGGTGTTTATTGTTTGATCCTGTATTGCAATCATGAATCCTTCCGTCTCACTGTATATATTGCCTTTTTTTAGCCATGTGTTGGATGCGTCTTGATCGATGTGTGGCTGTGTTAGATGATACGGGTGCTTGCCATGTAGTGTTTCCTTTTTCCAATTTACTTTCTTCGTATCTGCTGATGTTACATGATCTAAAGGGTTGTAGAGGTGGTTATGAAATTGTAGTGGTGTAGCCGATGTATTTATGTGGGTGATTGCTTTGTGTATTTTGCTAGTTTCTGCTCGTTCTAGAAAGAATTTTCTTAAATTGTCTACCTGTCCATAATGTAGATTTTTTATGTCGATAAATCCCCTTCCTCCTTCCTTTCTGCTTAATGTGAATCTTTCTGTTGCTGAATGTATGTGATGTATTCTATATTTGTGGCATTGTGATCGTGTAAGTGTATTGAGTGCTTCTAGGTCTGTGTTACTCCATTTCACTATTCCAAATGAGTAGGTCAATATTGGTATAGCATAAGTATTTATAGCTTTTGTTTTGTTTCTTGCTGTCAATCCTTTTTTCTGTATTTTTGTTAGTCTTTCTCTATATTTTTCTTTTAGTTCTTCTTTAATATTTGTATTATCTATTCCTATTTTTTGTATGTATCCTAGATATTTATAGGCATCTGTTTTTTCCATCGCTTCTATGCAGTCGCTGTGGTTATGCAATATGTAATCTTCCTGTTTAGTGTGTTTTCCCTTAACTATGCTATTTTTCTTACATTTGTCTGTTCCAAAAGCCATATTTATGTTATTGCTGAATACTTCTGTTATCTTTAGTAATTGGTTGAGTTGTTGATTTGTTGCTGTCAGTAGTTTTAGATCATCCATGTATAGCAAATGTGTGATTTTGTGTTAGTATGTTCCAGTAATATTGTATCCATAATTTGTGTTGTTTAGCATGTTGGATAGTGGGTTCAGAGCAAGGCAGAACCAGAAAGGACTTAATGAGTCTCCTTGGTATATTCCACGCTAAATCTGTATTGGCTGTGATGTGATATTATTTGAATTTGTTGGATATTAAGTGTGGTTTTCCAATTTTTCATTACTATGTTTAGGAACTGTATCAATTTAGGATCTACTTTGTATATTTCCAATATTTGTAGTAACCATGAATGGGGTACATTATCAAAAGCTTTTTGGTAATCAATGTATGCGTAGTGTAGCGACTTTTGGTTAGTTTTAGCTTGATATGTCACTTCTGCATCTATTATCAGTTGCTCTTTACATCCTCGTGCTCCTTTGCAACAGTCTTTTTGTTCTTCATTGATAATTTTGTTGTGTGTTGTATGTGTCATTAATTTCTGTGCAATGACTGAAGTTAATAATTTGTATATTGTTGGTAGGCATGTTATGAGGCGATATTTAGCTGGGTTTGTTGTGTCTGCTTGATCTTTAGGTTTCAGATAAGTTATTCCATGTGTAAGTGTATCAGGGAATGTGTATGGGTCTGCAATATAACTGTTAAATAATTTAGTTAGATGTGAATGTGTTGAGGTGAACTCCTTTAGCCAGAAATTTTCTATTTTATCTTTTCCAGGGGCTTTCCAATTGTGCGTAGAATTAATTGCTCGGGTGACATCATGTTGCAAAATTATCATTTCAAGCATTTGTGGTATCATCTTTTATGTGTCTGTTTCTGCTTGTATCCACCGTGCATGTCTGTTATGTTGTACCGGGTTTGACCATATGTTGCTCCAGAAGTGTTCCATGTCTGTTATGTTTGGTGGATTGTCTATTTTAATGTGTGTGTTATCTATTGTCTGGTAAAATTTGTTTTGGTTTGTGTTGAATGTTTGGTTTTGTTTCCTTCTATTTTCACTTTTTTTCTATCTTCTAAGTCGTTTGGCCAATGCTTCTAATTTTTGCTTCTTTTCATCTAATTGCTCTATCGCTTCTTGTTGTGCGATTTTACCTAACCTTTTTCGTTTTTTGTCTGATATTTCATTTCTTATAAATTGTGTTAGCTGTCCGATGTCTTTTCTAAGTTTTTCTATTCTGATCTGTAGCCTGTGTTGCCATGCTGGTTTTGTGGGTTTCTTCTGTGTGTTGGTTGGTTCTGATCTCTGCCTAGTGTGTATATTTAGTGCAGTGAGTGCACCTATATAAACCAGTAGTTGTAACTCTTCCATAGTTGTATTTTCATTTATTTTGTTGTGTATGATTGTGTTGATAGTTGTTATTGTTGTTTCGACTTGTGGGTTCAAATGGTTCAAATGGCTCTGAGCACTATGGGACTCAACTGCTGTGGTCATAAGTCCCCTAGAACTTAGAACTACTTAAACCTAACTAACCTAAGGACAGCACACAACACCCATCCAACTTGTGGGTTATTTGGCGGTCTATGCAAGAATGGTTTAATGTCTGTATTTGTGTCTTTGTATTCTATATATGTCAGCTGAAATTTTTCTTCTATATCTAACATGTGTGTCACTTCGTGTTCTATTTGTGCTTGTTCTGGTGGCTGTCTTAAGATTTCGTTTTCCTCTGATTGTTTAATTGATGCGTGTTGTTCTCGGTTTGTTTGCTATGGGATGTATGTCCATTACTGTATTTTCTTCTTCTTCTTCTTCTGACTGTACATTATTTTGTTCCAGTATTTGTTGCACTTGTTGTTCAATGTTTTCTAATTCTGACTGGGGTATCCTGTTATTTTTGATTATTACACGGATCTGATCAGTTAGTCGTTGTTCTGTTAAAAATTTTAATTCTGGGTATCTGGTAATAAATGTTGTGTATACTTGTGATCTGTATCCAGTTGTGTTGGTTCCTAAGTTTGTTGCTTGGTAATAAAAGAACATTAGGTGTCGGTTAACTTCATCAGACCATCTCAACCTCGGTCTTTGTTTTCCTTCTAGGGTGGTTGCAGGAAGCATGTCCTGCAAAACACCTGTATTTGGATTTAAATCATTTTCCGTGTGGCTAGCAGTGTCCTTACCATTGTGGACGGGCATAGGGTTCAAGCGTCGTCCCCGACCATGACAGCGCTTGTCCGAGGCTTCATTAGTTCTGTCCTGAACCAACTAATCACACTAAAAGGGGGGGTTAGCCCTATTAGTGGTTTGTTCTTTTCGTCGCCTTTTACGACTGACAGAACATACCGGAGGCCTATTCTTTTCCCGGGCCTCCACGGGGTTTATTATTATTATTATTATTATTATTATTCGTATGGCCATTATACATCACTTATTACACATCACTTTAGAAGTACAAATACAATATAACACAATATTGACATAATTTACAAATTTTCACACGTATTTATAAACAGGCTGTTTGTAAATTACTCATACACTTCAAAGGTCATCTTTAATTGTGAAAATGGTAAATAACTTACAGAAATGTTTGATACAGCACTGAATGCAGTATATCTTCAAGTTTTAATTACCAATTTTCAATGTGGCTGTTTTTTGTAACACAACAAATGTTCCATCTGTAATAAGCTTCCTGCCAAATGTTATCAAGCAAGTCTTGATGTAAGTGGATCTGCTTGTGTTATCCATTGTCGCAGTTCGTCGATGTTTCTCGGAAGCGGTGGGACAAACACTGTCTTTAATGTAACACCATATACAGAAGTCCATTGGGGCTAAATCAGGTGGTCGTGGCGTCAAGGATATTGTTCCACCACGTCCAGTACAAGTTGGCACATTCCTGTGGAGATACACGACTACTTCCCGATGGCAATGTAATGCTGCCCCATCTTGCTGGAAAATAAATTCTGTGCTTTCGCAGAAGATAGCAATCGATTTCAGGTTCAAAACACATCAATCCTGTGTTCTAAGTATTCTAATTACTCCGAAATTAGGACTCTGACTTAAGAGTGAAACATTGTTGAATTAGCTTCTCTTAAAACTACGATACTAGCAGCAGAAATTACTATACTTCCTCGTGAAAAAGCCAAGTTGATATTGATATCTCTGTAATTCAAATAGCTAAGAAATTGGTCGATATTTCATTTAATGAGAACTTTTTCGCAACTGAAAGCAGAAATACGATTCAGGAGAAATCTGAGGCAAACAGTTTAGCTGAATAATCCTGTACGATGTGCTGTAGGGAGCTCTGGACGAATGTACATTTTTAAAATTCTGTCAGATAATTTGAACGAATGTATATTTTTAAACATTTATTGAGGCTGTTGACAAATATGACCTGATCCCTAGTTGCCTGCAGCAGATCGTATAAATGACTAAGCATTATGGGATTTAACATCTGAGGTCATCAGCCTCTATAACTTAGAACTACTTAAACCTAACTAACCTAAGGACATCACACACATCCATGCCCGAGGCAGGATTCGAATATGCGACCGTAGCAGATGCGAGGTTCCGGACTGAAGCGCCTAGAACCGCTCGGCCACAGCGGCCCAACAGATCGTATGAACACATCATTTTCTTTATACAGTGTGGTCAGAAATAGTCTGAAAGATTGTAAGGGTGTAAGGGTGTTGCAGGTTAGATTGTGCTAAAAATAACTGCTAAGAAAAAAGTTCGATGCGTTAGGCCGTTTCCAAGTTAATAAGCTTTTAAGTTAGCCAATCAGGCCGTTGCGCGCTGAAATTCAAGCGGTCCACCACATGCAATCAGCGTCAGTGGTTTTCAGAGCGTATACGTACATGACAGAGCACGTGACTGCTCTGCTTTTAGCTCGGATTAGATTCTTACTATCGTCTCATGTCCTATTTTTATATCCCTCTCATGCCCGGTCTTAGTAATCAAACGATGGACACGTTTCGCGACACCGTCCTTGGTGAGTCCCTTTAATTTGGGCGCACAACCACCTTACTGGCTAACTTCAACGTTATAACTCAGAAATGGCGAACGTGTCAATTTTTTTCGTAATTATTTCTCAGCATAATCTACCCTGTAATACCCTTACAAGCTATTCAGACTGTTTCTGACCACGCTGTATAGTATGACAAAGTCAGTAACCGAGAATTTTTGTAATATTTATTTATTTTTAATAACAAAATAAAAAACCAACAAAAATTTGTATGAAAATAAAAAATAAAACAAGTTGAAGTAATAAAATTATAAGGTACCCACATTGAACCTAAACTTAAAATCTGTTGCCCTATGGCTCTATGTTCCGACTTCAGTAAAAATGGAGTACAGCAAATGTAGCCAAACGGTTTTGAGGTCTCTAGGAACTCGAGTCGTCACGTTCCAAGTGGATTGACTTGTTTAGTTTTACGATATGCAGTATGAAGGAAAGTTAGAAAGAACACATAACTAATTACTTATCAATTTAGCCAAGCAATTTTTACTGTGAATTGAATAGCAATTCCAATTGCAAACAATAATACAGGAAATAAAAGTAAAATAGCCAAAATTGTTAAATATATATCTTTGTTATACACGTTAGGCGAAAATAGTTCTATTCAACACGAAGGCAAATCTTGAAAGTATAACCGAGGTAACCCGTGAAGTGCTTAACATTTCAGCTGTATAATGCCTTCACAATCATGGATTTAACTTCATTTCAGTGTATAGATGTACTGCTCCTGTGGATGGACAACAATCGCTTCGATGCATCAGGTACAGAGTGACACATATTTGGTGATTTCTCCGTACTTGGGCCGTTTTCTGTCGCAGGACTTCTTGCTTCTTTTTTCAGTTTCATAAATTTTTGAAGCTCATCTTGTTGTGGTCCACATCGGAAGCATAAATATTTAATAAAAATTGAGGTTCCTTCAGATTCCAGTGTTACTCTTTCACATAGCCTATCATCGTCAGAAGACAAAAAATTCAAGGAAGAAGTCCCGTTTGACGGTGTACTTTCGACTGGTGGTTTTGACAAGCTGCATCAACACACACCCCTATACTACTTATAAGCATTGTTTTACCTGTCGTAAAACTGTACAGCGAAAATTTCGTAATAGCCAGCATCGACACTGGAAGAAATTTATGACCATGGATGTAAACTAACGAGAAATTGTATTGTTCAAGCCACAGATATTTGGCCAAGGTTCTAACTAAAGTACTGCTCAGATAGAAGTATCTGAGCAGATGGCGTTAGATCATGTAGGGGAGATTCATCGATATGCACCTTTCAATTTGCCTGTGGAATGCACACTTTGACGAATACGGTTTGAAGTGGTAGAGCAGCCACTAAAACCCAACCATAACAATGCATGCAGTCAATGGAGTCATGAATTTCAATCAGGAGTTCAGTTCTTCTGCTACCTGCGGGGACAGCCACGTACGTTAGTACCCCACTTTCTGGATTCGGGGAGTAGCGCCGGCGCCAGATCGAATACGCCCGTCGGCATAACGAGTAGGGTCGGTGTGCCGGCCATGTTAGATGTGATTTTTAGGCGGTTTCCCACATCTCACTACGTGAACACAGGACCTTGCCTGATACCCACGTCCCACCGCAGTTTCACGATGCACAAACATCTCGAACACTTTCACATGGGATAACACCAGACGCAGACAGTTGGTGGATACAACTTCCATCAAGGAGGGAAAGGAGTGACAACAGGAAATGGCATCCTCTACCACTACATTGCCAAATCCAAAACTTAACCTGCTGAACCAGTGAAGAAACAAGACAAAAACCAAGAAAAAGGACGAAGAGTGCAGTTCTCCTGTGCACTATTTCAGTTAAAAATGCCCTACAGTTTTTATTACTCACGTATGAAGCCTCTTCCAATTGCAACAGCTGCCACTCTGGAGTCATGAAAAACTATGTGCCACAGCCGACTCAGTTCATCAGTCACGATTCTCTATCAGCTTCTGGGCAGAAATTGCAGAAGATCAAGTAACAGAACTCATTTTGCCGCATGTACACTCCTGGAAATGGAAAAAAGAACACATTGACACCGGTGTGTCAGACCCACCATACTTGCTCCGGAAACTGCGAGAGGGCTGTACAAGCAATGATCACACGCACGGCACAGCGGACACACCAGGAACCGCGGTGTTGGCCGTCGAATGGCGCTAGCTGCGCAGCATTTGTGCACCGCCGCCGTCGGTGTCAGCCAGTTTGCCGTGGCATACGGAGCTCCATCGCAGTCTTTAACACTGTTAGCATGCCGCGACAGCGTGGACGTGAACCGTATGTGCAGTTGACGGACTTTGAGCGAGGGCGTATAGTGGGCATGCGGGAGGCCGGGTGGACGTACCGCCGAATTGCTCAACACGTGGGGCGTGAGGTCTCCAAAGTACATCGATGTTGTCGCCAGTGGTCGGCGGAAGGTGCACGTACCCGTCGACCAGGGACCGGACCGCAGCGACGCACGGATGCACGCCAAGACCGTAGGATCCTACGCAGTGCCGTAGGGGACCGCACCGCCACTTCCCAGCAAATTAGGGACATTGTTGCTCCTGGGGTATCGGCGAGGACCATTCGCAACCGTCTCCATGAAGCTGGGCTACGGTCCCGCACACCGTTAGGCCGTCTTCCGCTCACGCCCCAACATCGTGCAGCCCGCCTCCAGTGGTGTCGCGACAGGCGTGAATGGAGGGACGAATGGAGACGTGTCGTCTTCAGCGATGAGAGTCGCTTCTGCCTTGGTGCCAATGATGGTCGTATGCGTGTTTGGCGCCGTGCAGGTGAGCGCCACAATCAGGACTGCATACGACCGAGGCACACAGGGCCAACACCCGGCATCATGGTGTGGGGAGCGATCTCCTACACTGGCCGTACACCACTGGTGATCGTCGAGGGGACACTGAATAGTGCACGGTACATCCAAACCGTCATCGAACCCATCGTTCTACCATTCCTAGACCGGCAAGGGAACTTGCTGTTCCAACAGGACAATGCACGTCCGCATGTATCCTGTGCCACCCAACGTGCTCTAGAAGGTGTAAGTCAACTACCCTGGCCAGCAAGATCTCCGGATCTGTCCCCCATTGAGCATGTTTGGGACTGGATGAAGCGTCGTCTCACGCGGTCTGCACGTCCAGCACGAACGCTGGTCCAACTGAGGCGCCAGGTGGAAATGGCATGGCAAGCCGTTCCACAGGACTACACCCAGCATCTCTACGATCGTCTCCATGGGAGAATAGCAGCCTGCATTGCTGCGAAAGGTGGATATACACTGTACTAGTGCCGACATTGTGCATGCTCTGTTGCCTGTGTCTATGTGCCTGTGGTTCTGTCAGTGTGATCATGTGATGTATCTGACCCCAGGAATGTGTCAATAAAGTTTCCCCTTCCTGGGACAATGAATTCACGGTGTTCTTATTTCAATTTCCAGGAGTGTAGTTTGAACGACGCATGTTAGTTTATGTTACTTCTAGAATTTTCGTACCACACAGTTTGGACGACGCACGTTAGTTTATGTTACTTCGATACTTGTTGCCACAGTTGTTGGAGATTGTACTTATTGCTGTCCGCGACAGAATGCAGTTCAGACACGACGGTGCGCCTTCTAACTAAGATAGCAATCTCTGTGAGTGCTTGAATAACAGATACCCTCATTACTGGATTGGAAGGAGAGGTTTTCTCCCGTGGCCAACGTGATGGTCAGATATCGCTACTATGGGTTTCTCTAAGAGGTTACACGAGGTTGTTGGTGCATGAAACCGAAGCAGATTTTTAAAACACGTAAACGGTTTGATAGTGTCCTAGCTTCCTTTCTTCATGTACAACTTGAGAAAGTGCAGCAAAATTGGTCGTCACTTTGAAAAGTTGCTGTGAACCTAAGTTGTCACTGGAACGTGCATATTTTTATGCCAGAAAAATTACTTTTCTGCCTATTGTTTCCTTATCTCAAAGTACTCAGTTCCGGATCCTTTACCATTTATATATTTTTGATCCTGAAAGTTTTGGCGCTCTGTATACGAATAAGAATCAAAGTACTTTATAACGATGGATTCAAAAGGCTCTCAGCACTATGGGACTTAACTTCTGAGGTCATCAGTCCCCTAGAACTTAGAGCTACTTAAACCTAACTAACCTAAGGACATCACACACATCCATGCCCGAGGCGGGAGTCGAACCTGCGACCGTAGCAGTAGCGCGGTTCCGGACTGAAGCGCCTAGAATCGCTCGGCCACAAGGCCCGGGAAACAGCGAGGTCATCAGTCTCATCGGATTAGGGAAGGACGGGGAAGGAAGTCGGCCGTGACCTTTGAAAGGAACCATCCCGGCGTTTGCCTGGAGGGATTTAGGGAAATCACAGAAAACCTAAATCAGGATGGCCGGACGTGGGATTGAACCGTCGTCCTCCCGAATGCGAGTCCAGTGTGCTAACCACTGCGCCACCTCGCTCGGTGGGCAGATTTTACAGCACGTGTAGCGAAGTTCTACTAAGTCGCCATCGCGTACATTAGGGAAAATCACAGAAAACCTAAATCAGGATGGCCGGACGCGGGATTGAACCGTCGTCGTCCCGAATGCGAGTCCAGTGTGCTAACCACTGCGCCACCTCGCTCGGTGGGCAGATTTTACAGCACGTGTAGCGAAGTTCTACTAAGTCGCCATCGCGTACATAACTGCATCTGCAGTTGCACATAAGCCACAGTAGGATGTGCGGCAGACAGCACATACTTACCTCCGCACCCATTTCATTACCATTGCGAATGGAGAGCTGAAAGAACGATAGTCGGTACGTCTCTGTACTGACATGCGATTCTTTAATGTAATCGTCATGGTCGTTATATGATGTGCGTGTTTAAATCAGTAATACACTCCTGGAAATGGAAAAAAGAACACATTGTCAGACCCACCATACTTGCTCCGGACACTGCGAGAGGGCTGTACAAGCAATGATCACACGCACGGCACAGCGGACACACCAGGAACCGCGGTGTTGGCCGTCGAATGGCGCTAGCTGCGCAGCATTTGTGCACCGCCGCCGTCAGTGTCAGCCAGTTTGCCGTGGCATACGGAGCTCCATCGCAGTCTTTAACACTGGTAGCATGCCGCGACAGCGTGGACGTGAACCGTATGTGCAGTTGACGGACTTTGAGCGAGGGCGTATAGTGGGCATGCGGGAGGCCGGGTGGACGTACCGCCGAGTTGCTCAACACGTGGGGCGTGAGGTCTCCACAGTACATCGATGTTGTCGCCAGTGGTCGGCGGAAGGTGCACGTGCCCGTCGATCTGGGACCGGACCGCAGCGACGCACGGATGCACGCCAAGACCGTAGGATCTTACGCAGTGCCGTAGGGGACCGCACCGCCACTTCCCAGCAAATTAGGGACACTGTTGCTCCTGGGGTATCGGCGAGGACCATTCGCAACCGTCTCCATGAAGCTGGGCTACGGTCCCGCACACCGTTAGGCCGTCTTCCGCTCACGCCCCAACATCGTGCAGCCCGCCTCCAGTGGTGTCGCGACAGGCGTGAATGGAGGGACGAATGGAGACGTGTCGTCTTCAGCGATGAGAGTCGCTTCTGCCTTGGTGCCAATGATGGTCGTATGCGTGTTTGGCGCCGTGCAGGTGAGCGCCACAATCAGGACTGCATACGACCGAGGCACACAGGGCCAACACCCGGCATCATGGTGTGGGGAGCGATCTCCTACACTGGCCGTACACCACTGGTGATCGTCGAGGGGACACTGAATAGTGCACGGTACATCCAAACCATCATCGAACCCATCGTTCTACCATTCCTAGACCGGCAAGGGAACTTGCTGTTCCAACAGGAC
The DNA here is from genome assembly GCF_023864345.2 of Schistocerca serialis cubense. Classification (NCBI taxonomy): domain Eukaryota; kingdom Metazoa; phylum Arthropoda; class Insecta; order Orthoptera; family Acrididae; genus Schistocerca; species Schistocerca serialis. The sequence continues at coordinate 313,943,525 of NC_064640.1, read as the reverse complement.
AATGCACGTCCGCATGTATCCCGTGCCACCCAACGTGCTCTAGAAGGTGTAAGTCAACTACCCTGGCCAGCACGATCTCCGGATCTGTCCCCCATTGAGCATGTTTGGGATTGGATGAAGCGTCGTCTCACGCGGTCTGCACGTCCAGCACGAACGCTGGTCCAACTGAGGCGCCAGGTGGAAATGGCATGGCAAGCCGTTCCACAGGACTACATCCAGCATCTCTACGATCGTCTCCATGGGAGAATAGCAGCCTGCATTGCTGCGAAAGGTGGATATACACTGTACTAGTGCCGACATTGTGCATGCTCTGTTGCCTGTGTCTATGTGCCTGTGGTTCTGTCAGTGTGATCATGTGATGTATCTGACCCCAGGAATGTGTCAATAAAGTTTCCCCTTCCTGGGACAATGAATTCACGGTGTTCTTATTTCAATTTCCAGGAGTGTATATTTACAGACTAAACTCCCAAGAAGAGGAACAAATGAGTTGTGCCCTTTCAAATGTACTAGCCTGCCATTTACCATAAGCGATTTAACCATATCACAGAAAAACCACATCTGGATGCCTGGATGGGCACTTGAACCGCTGCCCTATAGAATGCAAGGACTTTAGGGATTTTATAACTTAGATTTTGTAATGTACAAACGTTTTGTTTTGATGTTTTCTACTCGAGTTTTGTGACCATACGTGTGATACTCTGTCCCCGGCATATCAAATCCATAATGAAACTTCCTAGCAGATTAAAACTATGTGCCGGACCGGGAGCCGCGAGTGGTAGCAGAGCGGTCTCGGGCGTCTTGCCACGGTTCGCGCGGCACCCCCCCGTCGGAGGTTCGAGTCGTCCCTCGGGCATGAATGTGTGTGTTGTCCTTAGCGTAAGTTAGTTTAAGTTAGATTAGGTAGTGTGTACACCTAGGGACTGATGACCTTGCCTTTCGCGGGCAAGTGTTCTACTGACTGACATATCTAAGCTTGAGTCACAACCCGCCATCACAACTTTACTTCCGTCAGTACCTCATCTCCTACCTTCCAAACTTCATAGAAGTTCTCCTGCATATCTCGTTGGTTCAAAATGGTTCAAATGGCTCTGAGCACTATGGGACTCAACTGCTGTGGTCTTAAGTCCCCTAGAACTTAGAACTACTTAAACCTAACTAACCTAAGGACATCACACACAGCCATGCCCGAGGCAGGATTCGAACCTGCGACCGTAGCGGTCGTGCGGTTCCAGACTGTAGCGCCTTTAACCGCTCGGCCACTCCGGCCGGCATATCTCGTTGGACTAACACTCCTGGAAGAAAGGTTTGAACCCTGCCCTGGTCCGGCACAACATTGTAACCTGTCAGGAAGTTTCATATCAGCGCACACTACACTGCAGGGTGAAAATTCATTCTGCAAACCGGTAATATTATTAGGTCGCAAAGTATCTAGTTTTAGTCGGTACCGTCTTAAAAGGTGCAGAAACAAATTTTACGACCTTGAGCTGCTTGAAATCATTTAATCTGACGATTTACATGTCCCAATAGCTTTTATCGGATTAGATATATTTTTCCATAAATTCGTGTGATAATAACGCAAGTTGTGTTAGATTATGATGATGCGAGATACACACAATTCTTTTCTACTGTTAAACTGCTTTTTCCGATCAGACGTCAATTCTGTAGTTTCCGCAACTCAAAAAATGGCTCTGAGCTCTATGGGACTTAACTTCTGAGGTCATCAGTCCCTTAGAACTTAGAACTACTTAAACCTAACTAACCTAAGGACATCACACACACCAATGCCCGAGGCAGGATTCGAACCTGCGACCGTAGCGTTCGCGCGGTTCCAGACTGTAGCGCCTAGAACCGCTCGGCCACCCTGGCCGGCTTTCCGCAATTCGATGAAGGTGAATGCCCAGAACATTTCTTTGAAAAGGGCGCAGTCAAGCCGGCCGGGGTGGCCGAGCGATTATAGGCGCTACAGTCTGGAACCGCGCGACCGCTACGGTCGCAGGTTCGAATCCTGCCTAGGGCATGGGTGTGTGTGATGTCCTTAGGTTTAAGTAGTTCTAAGTTCTAGGGGACTTATGACCTCAGAAGTTACGTCGCATAGTGCTCAGAGCCATTTGAACCATTTTGACGGAGTCAATCTGTTTTTCCATCCTCGTCTGTTCCGAGTTTGTACACCATTCCTGATAAGCTCGTCATCGATGATATATTAAATCCTACACTTTATTCACACAGTTGTTCTGTCTAGTATGTCCAGTATACTAGGTGCATCAGTTAACAGTAAACAACGGAAATGTTGACTGAAACTGGAACCATAACAAGAGCAGAATATGGAATGTTTAAATCCAGAGTGAGTAGAAAACTGCGCACCATGTCAGATGCAGATAATAGTAAAAGGGAAATACATTATCCCTTTTGGGACATTTGTAAAATCATCACAGGTACCTGCATTTTAAAAGCTGATTCATGTTCTTGCCCTTGAAGTTTCATAGACGCTAAGAATGTGAACTACACAATGCTGTATGTCTCTTAAAACATTAGAAAGATAGACCGATCCAGCAGAAATGAAAGACTTGGCTAAGTGGTCGAGGTTATCAATGTAGTACCAATGGAAAATTTTCAACGTCACTATTTGGCCAGCAAGCGAAAACAGATGGGGGTGATCAGTTCCTAACCACCATACTATGGTCCAAAGTCATAAGCTACCTCCCAAACCACTTTACCGTGTCTAATGAACTGAGAATGTGCGATACTGTTGCTGGTGACATCTGTCGGTAGGGGCCTTAAGCTCGATAGCCCCGTCGTGATCCAATGTAGAAGAATTCTGTCAGTCGGGACCGGTCCTCACGCTTTTCGTTTGTCGCTTTGTCATCATCAGTATCAATAGAAGATTCCAAGTTATATGGACTACAAGAAACAGATGGACTTACAACTCAACATCGATACATGTTCTTATTTCGATATATATGTTACAGTGCAGCTTCTCTTCTAGTTTCTACATTTGGCAATAGTACCTCTACACTGCGATACCGAAACGACACTACAAGGTTGTTTTTGCGACGTAGCAAATAGTTGTTTTTATCATCGTTTATTGTTGAATATGCACTTACGCCAGTGGCCACTTACTACGCTGAGACAAGCCCTCATAGTTTACCATTTCAGCCAGATGGAGGACGGCCCATACAAATCTGCAATTATTGCTTTCTATTTGTATATATGGACAGATTAACCGCTATGTATCAGACATAACTCAGATTTAAGAACACGAAATTTCTCTAGTTCCTGCCTCAGGCAACGAAAAGGCACCAATGTGTGTAAAAGAAAAAAATAGCGCCTAGTTAACGAGAAGAACCACCCGCCGCGGTATATTAGTAAACAACGTAATATGGCTGTTTATTTCTGCGTCAGAAAATGATACAACTGAATTTCACAAAATAAACGTATGAGATGGCTGCTGGTGTGGGTCAATCAAACCTGTTCAGGCGAACAGCAATACTGACATCACTGTCCGAGGGGTGACAGCCAGGGACGTTGTCAAAATATTGGGAATTGAAAACAACTAACTCGGCTGGAAACCCAGAAACTTGGAAATTAAGTTACAAGTAGTTTCTTGGCTTCATAATGTTTGCTTGTTATTGCAGCGACACCACAATTAATAAATAGATTTCATTCATTATACTGTCCGTAATATAGTGCAGATATGCATTAGAGACTACAATAGTTCTAAATGTTCAAATGTGTGTGAATTCTTAAGGGACCAAACTGCTAAGGTCATCGGTCCCTAGACTTAACGCACTACTTAAACTAAGTTGTACTAAGAACAACACACACACCCAAGCCCGAGGGAGGACTCGAACCTCCGGCGGGAGCGGCTGCGCAGTCCGTGACATGGCGCCCTAAACCGCACGGCCACTCCGCACAGCTACAATTCTTATGGTAAACGTGTGAATTGGTGGTCACATCGTCGATGAAGTTTTCAAGTTACACAGAGCAAGAAAACAATATCGATGTTAATACGCCGAAACTATTAGCAAGTGAAATTCAAGTGCTACTTTCAATCTGTGGTCATCTGGAGCAAAGCACGAAAGTGCCTGTCAAGTTAACTAACAACCACTGACGATATCTTTCACATTAAAGGTAACATACACTCCTGGAAATTGAAATAAGAACACCGTGAATTCATTGTCCCAGGAAGGGGAAACTTTATTGACACATTCCTGTGGTCAGATACATCACATGATCACACTGACAGAACCACAGGCACATAGACACAGGCAACAGAGCATGCACAATGTCGGCACTAGTACAGTGTATATCCACCTTTCGCAGCAATGCAGGCTGCTATTCTCCCATGGAGACGATCGTAGAGATGCTGGATGTAGTCCTGTGGAACGGCTTGCCATGCCATTTCCACCTGGCGCCTCAGTTGGACCAGCGTTCGTGCTGGACGTGCAGACCGCGTGAGACGACGCTTCATCCAGTCCCAAACATGCTCAATGGGGGACAGATCCGGAAATCTTGCTGGCCAGGGTAGTTGACTTACACCTTCTAGAGCACGTTGGGTGGCACGGGATACATGCGGAAGTGCATTGTCCTGTTGGAACAGCAAGTTCCCTTGCCGGTCTAGGAATGGTAGAACGATGGGTTCGATGACGGTTTGGATGTACCGTGCACTATTCAGTGTCCCCTCGACGATCACCAGTGGTGTACGGCCAGTGTAGGAGATCGATCCCCACACCATGATGCCGGGTGTTGGCCCTGTGTGCCTCGATGGTATGCAGTCCTGATTGTGGCGCTCACCTGCACGGCGCCAAACACGCATACAACCATCATTGGCACCAAGGCAGAAGCGACTCTCATCGCTGAAGACGACACGTCTCCATTCATCCCTCCATTCATGCCTGTCGCGACACCACTGGAGGCGGGCTGCACGATGTTGGGGCGTGAGCGGAAGACGGCCTAACGGTGTGCGGGATCGTAGCCCAGCTTCATGGAGACGGTTGCGAATGGTCCTCGCCGATACCCCAGGAGCAACAGTGTCCCTAATTTGCTGGGAAGTGGCGGTGCGGTCCCCTACGGCACTGCGTAGGATCCTACGGTCTTGGCGTGCATCCGTGCGTCGCTGCGGTCCGGTCCCAGGTCGACGGGCGCGTGCACCTTCCTCCGACCACTGGCGACAACATCGATGTACTGTGGAGACCTCACGCCCCACGTGTTGAGCAATTCGGCGGTACGTCCACCCGGCCTCCCGCATGCCCACTATACGCCCTCGCTCAAAGTCCGTCAACTGCACATACGGTTCACGTCCACGCTGTCGCGGCATGCTAGCAGTGTTAAAGACTGCGATGGAGCTCCGTATGCCACGGCAAACTGGCTGACACCGACGGCGGCGGTGCACAAATGCTGCGCAGCTAGCGCCATTCGACGGCCAACACCGCGGTTCCTGGTGTGTCCGCCGTGCCGTGCGTGTGATCATTGCTTGTACAGCCCTCTCGCAGTGTCCGGAGCAAGTATGGTGGGTCTGACACACCGGTGTCAATGTGTTCTTTTATCCATTTCCAGGAGTGTATATTAACACTGCAGCGCGTAAGAAGCATTTTACCTGTAAACGAATAGTTATGAAGCTATCCTGGAAGGAGGTTACTGCAACAAACTTGTTATACAAAATTTCATTTCTTAACTTGGCGAATCAGTAAGTAAAATACATCTCGACTCAATAAAGAAACTTTTCACGTCTATAAAAATCATCTGAAAACATGCAAGCAGAATAAGGACAAATACTGCAATGTGGCCTTGCTTGTATGGATGACAGGTATTACAGACTGGCATAGGTGGAAAGAGTAAATCGACAACCAGGAATCGGCTTATACTGGAACATGTTGCAGTTTCTGACAAAGTGAAAACTGAGCACTATGGGACCTAACAGCTGAGGCCATCAGTCCCCTAGAACTTAGAATTACTTAAACCTAACTAACCTAAGGACATCACACACATCCATGCCCGAGGCAGGATTCGAACCTGCGACCGTAGCGGTCGCGCGGTTCCAGATTGAAGGGCCTAGAACCGCTCGGCCAATCCGGCAGGCAGCGTTCTTTCGCTAATATTTTATATTTGTTATCATAATTTAACTTTCTCGTCTCCTCCCTCGCTATACTCCTGTCCGACCTTCTCTCTTAAGTATTTCCCACTACGGAGACGCTACTTCTACGCTTAATCCCACTCAAGACAACATGTTGGTTCTGTTGTTGATTTGTTCTTCAATCTAACTGCTAAACATTAAGTCAGAAACTGCACATATTTCAGATGTAATACAAAAACTTTAGCAGGACTATCAGTTAGTTATGCACTTCCCGAACGGGGGAAGAAAAATAATAATATTGTTTGTCTCACAACATCGTTTATGCCTTTGATCTTTTGACGCTTCGCCGGCCGTTGTGGCAGAGCGGTTCTAGGCGCTTCATTCCAGAACCGCGCTGTTGCTACGGTCGCAGGTTCGAATCCCGCCTCGTGCATAGATACGTGTGATGTCCTTAGGTTAGTTAGTTTTAAGTAGTTCTAAGTTCTAGGGGACTGATGACCTCAGATGTTAAGTCTCATAGTGGTTAGAGGCTTTTGACGCTTCGAAGGCCTATGTATCAGGTATTTCAATGCCGATGGTTATGCATGTCAATTATTTGTGATGTTAATGACGCTGATATGAAAGACAGAGAGTGAAGTCTGGCATCGGAACAGTCTGTTCCTCTTTGCATCTCTACTGAGATTGATGACATATCCGAGAAACAAATCGCCGTCAAGTAGGTCACAAATACTAGTACCAAGAGAGATGACGCATGTCCAATTCTACGCGATCAGCTGTGCTCCGTATGTATGCCTCAGCTGTCCAGGGGCACCACGTAGTTCTGCGTCTGATAGAGATGATCAGGACATCTGCACCTTTCAGCCGACTCCAAATTAGAGGACAACACGTAGCTCTGGCACTCCACTGTGTTTTGCGAACAACAACATACCTCTTCAGTACTTCAGTCAGTTTTCGAAAAAAACAAACAAACAGACAAAAGTAAACTCTTTGTTGGCCCAATGAGTAGTTGTGTGAAGGTCAAAAATTGGCTCTGAGCACTATGGGACTTAACTTCTGAGATCATCAGTCCCCCAGAACTTAGAACTACTTAAACCTAACTAACCTAAGGACATCACACACATCCATGCCCGAGGCAGGATTCGAACCTGCGACCGTAACGGTCGCGCGGTTCCAGACTGTAGCGCCTAGAACCGCTCGGCTACTCCGGCCGGCACATTGCCACATACTGACCTGAAATATTACTGTCAGTGAACCTACAGTCTGGAAGCAGCGACCATAAGCTTGTTGCAGCATCAATGATCACTCGTGTTGAACGAAAAGTTAAGGAAGGCAGGAAGGTATTTCTGTTTAATTAATGTGATGAAACTCATTAGAAACTACCGGAGCAGCCAGGAGGAAACTCTTTTAGCCTCGCCAGTGTTTCAGTTACACGACTTTTCACATAATCCCACAAGAAAAGAATAGAATGGGGTCATATCAAGAGAAAGAGCTGCCACGAGAAAGGACCTCTTCTTCCTACCTACCTAACAGATATCGTCTGGCGAGCAAGATTTGCAAAAGTGAGTTGAGGCTCCAGCAAGTTGGCACCATATAGCTGCAAGAAGATGAAGTAAAGTGCCTGTCAACTACGCGGAGAACATTTTTCTCCAAACAGAACATACACTGTTGCATTTAAGTTAGGACAAAGCAGATAGGGCCTATTAACCAACTACGTCAACCTAAAAGCTCACTGCATTACTGTGTTCCTGGCTCTACAAGGCTTTAACGTAGGGATTCTTAACCAGGTTTTGCTTATTTAACGTTTCGTGGCTAGGCATGAAAGTGAGTGGCAACCATACAGCGCTGCAGCACCCTTTAGGGTCAACACAGCGCCAGTCATCAGGAGATAAGACATGCACTTTCCTGTTAAGTGGTAGGCTGTAGCTGCTGATCCCGTATTACTTACATTACTTTCGACATAGTACTGCTTGCGACATCCATTCCACGTGCCACTCACCGAGTATTGAATGAGGGCTCCTCATCCACACGAACAAGCACTGCCTTTTGTGATACCACCGATTCTGCTTTAACCTGTCGTTGGAAAAGGCTTGGAATGTACCGGATGTGTCCTATGTGAGAAATCAATCAACTTCCTTACAGTTTACATTTTCTTGTACATACACGAAAATCTTGTCTAATAACTCCGTAAACACGTACAACGCCATTCAACAGAGCTAACAGAGTAGTCTTAAAGACCGTTCCATCAGGACTGACCATATCAGAATACACAGGGTGGTTATAATTAAACGTTCGCTACTTGACAGAGCCCCATGAAAAGCTAATGATCGTAGGACAATAAAATTTTGTGGGAACATTTTTAAGGGCATGCGGAAGAGAAATAATGAATAAAACATTGAAAGAAACGGTTTTTATTGCCATATGAGAGTGTACCATTTGTCAACAGTTTATCATATTTACGTCCCAGGTTGCGAACGTTGCTCATTTTCACGACCATCTGCATCCACGGCAGTTTGGAACCGCACTAGAGATATCATTTCACGGCTTTTCGCAGCACATTTCGAACGGTGGGCCAAAGAATTTTCAGCTGTTGTGACACAGTTCGTTCACTGCTTGAAGATCGCATATTGCGTCCAGCATACTCAGCCATAGCAACACTAACTTCAACAATTTGTGACGCAATTGGTCGTTGGCCTCTCCCAGAAACAGTTCCCAAATTGGCAGTTAATTCGAACTTCCGAATCATGTTCTTCAACCCCAGTGCGGAAAGAGGACCTCTCTTATTCCTTTAAGGAATAAAAACGATGTAGAATTTCCAAAAATCATTTTATTGCCTTAGAAGATGCTTTGAACCTTCTAAAATTTGAGGCAAAAAGCCGGCCGGTGTGGCCGTGCGTTTTAGACGCTTCAGTCTGGAACCGCGTGACCGCTACGGTCGCAGGTTCGAATCCTGCCTCGGGCATGGATGTGTGTGATGTCCTTAGGTTAGTTAGGTTTAATTAGTTCTAAGTTCTAGGCGACTAATGACCTGAGAAGTTAAGTCGCATAGTGCTCAGAACCATTTGAACCATTTTTGAGGCAAAAAATCTAATCTCAGGAAAAAAAACTGTTCTATAGACTTCCGAGCTGCTCCTCTAGCGCCTCGGATGACCCGAAACGGCCTACCTGCGCCAATTCGATACCACCTGCCGTGTGTTGGTACGGTACAGTCAGAAGCATTTCAAAACAATAATACGTTAGCTTGGCGTCAGCAAGCGTCAGTACGTGTACGAAAAAGGCCATTCTTACAATTCGAATCTTGATTTTTGTGTGCAGTATTGTCTTTTGATAGTTTGTGATCTTACAGAATACAATTGCGACTTTCAAGTAAGATAGTGCACTCGGGCAGAAAAAGTACGAAAATACCGTATCCAACGCGGTGTCGAGGCAATATGTCATCAAAGCGTCCGAAGAATAGATATGAGGCTGAGAGCAGTTCGGAAGGAGTCAGTGCCTCTCCTAAGAAATTGAAAGGCAATGATAAGCATTTTGATGTGAAATACACTGAGCAACCAAAATATTATGACCACTGCCCACCGCGACGCCGGATGTTGCCTGGTGGCGTTGCAAGCAAGTGACGCGGTAACAAAAGTATGTAAGCGGAGCAGACACGCAAAGGGCAGATTATTATTACGCAGAGCCTGTGAACGAGTATCTCGAAAATGGCGAAGCTGGTGGAATGTTCACGTGCTACTGGGGTGGGCACCTACAGGAAAAAGACAGGACAGTGAAACTACTATTAGGCGCTAAATGGTTGGACGGCCAATAGTCTTCACAGAAGGTGGGGATCGGAGGCTTGTCTGCTCTGCAAAGTAGGATAGATGGAGATCTGTGGCATCTCTGTAGCAAGAGGAAAATGCTGGTGCACGCCCAAGTCGATCAATGGGAAGCTGTTGGCTGCAGTCATGGACTGTGCGGCTGGTCCTGGCGGAGGTTCGAGCCCTCCCTCGGGCATGGGTGTGTGTGTTTGTCCTTAGGATAATTTAGGTTAAGTAGTGTGCAAGCTTAGGGACTGATTACCTTAGCAGTTATGTCCCATAAGATTTCACACACATTTCAGCATTTTTGGTAGCTGTTGGCTCTTTAGGTGAAATCACATTTTTGTTACACTAGCTAGATAGTCATCTCCACAAACGACGTCATCGAGGTGAACGTCGGTTAGAAACGTGCAGCGCGCTACGGACGCAAGCTGGTTGGGAGCAAACTCACGATGATGTCTCGGCGACCGAGTTCGCCTGATGTAAATCCTATGGAACCCATCTAGGTCCGAAAGAACAAATACAATGCATTCATTTATTCACAATAATTAATACCAGACAGCTCAGATGTTGTTATACCAAGTTGTTGTTGTTGTGTTGTTGTTGTCTTCAGTTCAGAGACTGGTTTGATGCAGCTCTCCATGCTACTCTATCCTGTGCAAGCTTCTTCCTCTCCCAGTACTTACTGCAACCTACATCCTTCTGAATCTGCTTAGTGTATTCACCTCTTGGTCTCCCTCTATGATTTTTACCCTCCACGCTGCCCTCCAATGTTAAATTTGTGATCCCTTGATGCCTCAGAACATGTCCTACCAACCGGTCCCTTCTTCTTGTCAAGTTGTGCCACAAACTACTCTTCTCCCCAATTCTATTCAATACCTCCTCATTAGTTATGTGATCTACCCATCTCATCTTCAGCATTCTTCTGTAGCACCACATTTCGAAAGCTTATATTCTCTTCGTGTCCAAACTATTTATAGTCCATGTTTCACTTCCATACATGGCTACACTCCATACAAATACTTTCAGAAACGACTTCCTGACACTTAAATCTATACTCGATGTTACCAATTCTCTTCTTCAGAAACGCTTTCCTTGCCATTGCCAGTCTACATTTTATATCCTCTCTACTTCGACCATCATCAGTTATTTTGCTCCCCAAATAGCAAAACTCCTTTACTACATTAAGTGTCTCATTTCCTAATATAATTCCCTCAGCATCACCAGACTTAATTCGACTACATTCCATTATCCTCGTTTTGCTTTTATTGATGTTCATCTTATATCCTCCTTTCAAGACACTGTCCATTCCGTTCAACTGCTCTTCCAAGTTCTTTGCTGTCTCTGACAGAATTACAATGTCATCGGCGAACCTCAACGTTTTTATTTCTTCTCCATGGACTTTAATACCTACTCCGAATTTTTCTTTTGTTTCCTTTACTGCTTGCTCAATATACAGATTGAATAACATCGGGGATAGGCTACAACCCTGTCTCACTCCCTTCCCAACCGCTGCTTCCCTTTTGTGGTGTCACCGCCAGACACCACACTTGCTAGGTGGTAGTTTTAAATCGGCCGCGGTCCATTAGTACATGTCGGACCCGCGTGTCGCCACTGTGTGATCGCAGACCGAGCGCCACCGCAAGGCAGGTCTCGAGATACGGACTAGGACTCGCCCCAGTTGTACGGACGACTTTGCTAGCGACTACACTGACGAAGCCTCGCTCCTTTGCCGAGCAGATAGTTAGAATAGCCTTCAGCTAAGTCAATGGCTACGACCTAGCAAGGCGCCATTAGTAACATTGCATGTATCTAAAGAGTCTCACTTGTATCGCCACAATCTCCAGATGTACAAAACGGATGGATTAAAGTTAAGTATTCCAGAAGCTACGTACTTTTCTTTATAGCATTCATTACGTATCCTGTTTCAGACCTCACGCACCCTGCTTTGGCTTAGCGCGTGCCTTTCGGCTTCCTCTCATTGTGTCTTGCTGTCTTGTCTAGACACTACAATTTTTGGCGACGAGTCTACGGAAAGGGTCTTGTTCTTTCTAATTGCTTACATTTACTTGTGTCATGGCTTCGCCAGATGTACTGTCCGAATTTTATCGCTTGCAGAATCAGCAGACGCAGGCGTTATTGGATGCCCTTGGACAGCTCGTCCAGGGTCAACGTGCACTGAAAAACGATGCGGCCGCCGCTGCTTCATCGCTACCGCAGCCACAACATGCAGCTGCACCCACGTTCCGGCATTTTGACCCAACTCAGGAAACATGGACGGAATGGTCACGCCAGTTTGGATTTCATCTCGCCGCCTACAGAATTCAAGGTAACGAGCGGCAGCCTCATTTATTGGCGTGTGTAGGGGTGCAAACGTACCGTGTGATAGTGAAATTATTTCCCCGTCGCGACGTAGCAACTCTGTCCTACGAAGAAATTTTGTCTCCTTTAGATGCCTATTTCAAGGAAACAGTTAATGTAGTTGCCAAAATGTATACTTTCTTTTGTACAAAACGTACGGCCGGTCAAACTAATAGGGAGTGGGTTGCAACATTGCAAGGCCTTACAAGGGATTGTGCTTTTGAGTGTGAATGTGGACTCCCTTATTCAGATACTATGGTCCGTGATGCAATAGCACAGAACGTTTCTGATGTTCGTATACGGGAACAGATTTTGAAACTAGTTAATCCCTCCCTTCAGCAAGTGATAGACATATTGGATAGGCAAGACACACTTGACTTTGCTCAGGAATCATTTGCAACTTCGCCAGCCGTGTGTAACATTAACCGGCCCGCCGGGCGCGCTGCACGGCCCGGTAAACTGCCCTCGCACAAGTCCGCGCAGCTGCCGCCATGCTCTAAACCAGGTGCACCGCGACAGCGTACAAATGCAGTGAAATCATGCCCGCGGTGTGCTACTAGACATTCGCGTGACAATTGCCCATCACGCCAAGCTATTTGCTTTTTCTGTAATAAGAAAGGACATGTTCAAAGTGTTTGCCAGAAAAAGCTCAGATCAGACACTCTTAATCATTCCAGGCCCTTTGCTTCGCGCCGGAATCGAACTAAGAATACTCAGGCTCGTGGACCTTCACCCATGGACATTCATGTAGTTAATTCCACTTCGTCCAGTGCCACTGTCTCTAACAGTGACTGTGTTCGTCCCACACAAAGTGTGCGTCGACATCGCCGGAAATCACGTCAATTAGCAAGTGATGCTGTACCTGTATCAGTTCAAATTGCACGAGACAGTCGCTCTTGTCGTCAGCAGGACAATAAACTTTTTGTAGATTTGGACTTTAATGGCAAGGCATCCCATTCCAGCTCGATACCGGAGCTGCAGTTTCATTGCTCAATCACGACACGTACAAACAACTGGGCAAACCTCCATTGCGAACCGCAAATGTTAAGTTACATAGTTATTCAGGTCAGAATATCCCTGTGTTAGGACAGTGCACTCTTCTTACAACATACAAGGGACAAACAAAACTTGTGTCATTTTACGTTCTTCGTTCTTCTTCTGCAGTGAACTTGTTTGGTTTAGATTTATTTCAATTGTTTAACATGTCTATAGTAAATCAGGTCCTATCAGTGAATCAGACTGTGCCTTCAGACAGTGTTTCTCGTCTGTGTGAAGAATTTGCAGACATTTTTGCACCGGGCTTAGGTTGCGCTCAGAACTATGAAGCACATTTGGAACTGAAAGCCAACGCGGAACCGAAATTTTTCAGAGTGCGCAATGTTCCTCACGCATTGCGTGATGAGGTCGCAAGAACATTACACGATTTAGAATCACAAGGTGTAATTGAACGTGTGCAAGCTTCTCTCTGGGCCTCACCCTTAGTCATTTTGCCAAAACCTTCCGGAAAACTGAGACTTTGTGTGGACTTCAAGGCAACAGTGAATCCACAACTCGTGATTGCAACTTTTCCCTTACCCCGCCCGGAAGATCTTTTTGATAAACTGTGCCCGGGTAAATACTTTTCGAAGTTGGACCTAGCAGATGCGTACTTGCAAATCCCAGTGGACGCTGAATCCCAGCGCGTCTTGGTGGTTAACACACATCTTGGTTTGTACCGACTCAAAAGACTGCCATTCAGGTGTGCATCCGCCCCTGCATTGTTTCAGCAATATTTACAAACTGTTTGTGCGTCGGTCCCTACTGCTGCGAACTATCTGGACGATATTGTGATCATCGGAAAGGCAGCCGACGAGCATTTAGCACACCTACGAACATTATTCCAGGTATTGCGACAAAATGGTCTTCGCTTGCGGAAGGACAAATGTGTGTTTTTTGCTCCTGACTTACCATACCTGGGACATGTAATCAATGCCCAAGGCATACATCCGAGTCCAGAACACCTCCGTGTCATACAAGACTTGCCTTCGCCGCAGAATGTGAAGCAGCTACAGAGTGTGTTGGGTAAAATTAACTATTATCATCGCTTTCTGCGCAATGCCTCTTCCATTTCAGCTCCGCTTCATAGCTTACGCCGTAAGGGTGTTCCGTTCGTCTGGACGATGGAATGCGAACGCGCCTTTCGCCAGTTGAAATCGGCGTTGCTTTCTAATACTTGCCTTACGCCATTCACTCCCCAGAAACCCCTTTTGTTGATGGTAGATGCATTGGATTTCGGGATCGGTGCTGTGCTTGCGCACAAAGATGGGTCGCATGATCGCCCTATTGCCTTTGCGTCCAAATTGCTCTCGTCTGCGCAAAGAAATTATTCACAGATAGAGAAAGAAGCTTTGGCTCTCGTGTTTGGTGTTACTAAGTTCCATGATTTCTTGTATGGTCGTCACTTTACCATCATCACAGACCACAAACCTTTGACGTCGCTTTTTCATCCAAAGAAGCCTGTACCTCCACGTACAGCGCAGAAATTCATTCGCTGGTCTCTTTTCCTCTCACAGTACCACTACGATATCTTGTATCGGTCCACTGCTCAGCACGGAAACGCCGATGCGTTGTCCCGTTTGCCTGTTGCTGAGGATAGAGCATTCGATTCTTCCGAACTTGCTTGCATGTTCATTGATTCAGAAACCGATGAAGTGGTCGATTCGTTTCCGATTGATTTTCGTCGTGTAGCTACAGCCACAGCTGCTGACCCGGTCCTTGCTACCGTTTTGCGTTTTGTTGCTACGCAATGGCCTTTGTCAAAGTCTCGGATCGAGGATCCGTTGGTTCGCCGATTTTTTGCTCACAAGGAGAGACTTTTTGTTCGACGTGGTGTTTTGTTGTTGCGTTCTGATAATGATCAGTCCAGAGTCGTGGTCCCACGTTCGTTACAGTCCTCTGTTTTGCGGCTTCTTCACCAGGGACATTGGGGTACAGTGCGAACGAAACAACTTGCTCGTCAGCACTGTACTTGGTTCGGAATGGATGCTGCGATTACGAATATATGTTCTACTTGCATGGCATGTGCCGAACAACAATCCGCCCCACCGCGGAAAGTCTTTGCATGGCCAAAAGCCACTTCCCCTTGGCACCGCTTGCACATCGATTTTGCTGGTCCATTCTGGAATGCTCGATGGTTGGTTCTGGTAGATGCCTTCAGTAATTTTCCTTTTGTTGTCCGGATGTCTTCCACGACGTCATCTGCCACCATCCAAGCATTGTCTGCTATCTTTTGCATTGAAGGTCTTCCGCAGACTATTGTTTCCGACAATGGCCCACAATTCATGTCTGCAGAATTTCAGTCTTTCTGCAAGGCCAATGGTATTCAACATCTGAAATCCGCGCCGTTTTCGCCTCAGTCCAACGGTGCCACTGAACGATTGGTCCGGACTTTCAAGTCACAGATGTTGAAGTTGAAAGAGTCGCATTCTCGGGAGGACGCGTTGTTGCTCTTTTTGTCATCGTATCGCTCTCAGCCCCGAGATGGTCGCTCGCCGGCTGAGTTGCTCCACGGTCGTCCTCATCGAACCTTGATGTCTTTGCTGCACCCGCCGCATCAGGTTCCTGTGCAGCGGCAGACTTCTGTTTTTGCTCCAGGCGACGTTGTATTCTATCGCAACTATCGAGGTTCACGGCGTTGACTCGCAGGTCGCATTCTTCGCTGCCTCGGCCGCGCGATGTATTTGGTTTTGGGGGCCTCTGGTGAGGTGCGTCGGCATCTCAATCAGCTGCGCCTCTGTCGTCGCACGGGTTCTGCCGCTCCCCGTCTGCTTTCAGCGACGGTGCCGTCCGGTCAGCGCCCTGGGGACCCATCTACTGGCTCGCCTCATCCCCAGGTGTTACCGACGATGCCTTCCATTTTGCCCCATGGCGTCGCGCCACTGCCGCCTCCGCCGCCGCCGCCTGTCCTCCAGCCGGCGCCGCCCGCAGTGGACGCTTCGCTGCAGCCGCCATGCGCCTCCCTGGATCACGGGCCGCCGATCGCTTCCCGTGACCAGCTGTCCTCCGCCATGGAACTCTTGCCCGCTCCGGACCACATGGCGTCTTCGCGCGTCGGGTACCCCGACGCAATGGAGGTCGACCCTTCGGCCCCTCCTGTCTCTTTACGGGCGCATACACCGCATGTTGACGTGCATCCTGGTCTAGGTTTTCAGGCGTTTCCTAGATCCCCTCGGACCGAATGGCCAGGTGCGGGTGGCACAGCCTCGCCTGTTGTTAGGCTCCCCACCTCATCGCATACGTCAACACGGGGTCCTCCCCACGGCGGGCGGAAGCCTTATAACACGACCGTTCGCCGATTTGCGGGGGAGGAATGTGGTGTCACCGCCAGACACCACACTTGCTAGGTGGTAGTTTTAAATCGGCCGCGGTCCATTAGTACATGTCGGACCCGCGTGTCGCCACTGTGTGATCGCAGACCGAGCGCCACCGCAAGGCAGGTCTCGAGATACGGACTAGGACTCGCCCCAGTTGTACGGACGACTTTGCTAGCGACTACACTGACGAAGCCTCGCTCCTTTGCCGAGCAGATAGTTAGAATAGCCTTCAGCTAAGTCAATGGCTACGACCTAGCAAGGCGCCATTAGTAACATTGTATGTATCTAAAGAGTCTCACTTGTATCGCCACAATCTCCAGATGTACCAAAGGGATGGATTAAAGTTAAGTATTCCAGAAGCTACGTACTTTTCTTTATAGCATTCATTACGTATCCTGTTTCAGACCTCACGCACCCTGCTTTGGCTTAGCGCGTGCCTTTCGGCTTCCTCTCATTGTGTCTAGGCTGTCTTGTCTAGACACAACACCTTTCATGTCCTTCGACTCTTTATAACTGCCATCTGGTTTCTGTACAAATTGTAAATAGCCTTTCGCTCCCTGTATTTTATCCCTGCCACCTTTAGAATTTGAAAGAGAGTATTCCAGTTAACATTGTCAAAAGCTTTCTCTAAGTCTACAAATGCTATAAATGTAGGTTTGCCTTTCCTTAATCTATTTTATAAGATAAGTCGTAAGGTCAGTATTGCCCGACGTGTTCCATCATTTCTGCGGAATCCAAACTGATCTTCCCCGAGGTCAGCTTCTACCAGTTTTTCCATTCGTCTGTAAAGAATTCGCGTTAGTATTTTGCAGCTGTGACTTATTAAACTGATGGTTCGGTAATTTTCACGTCTGTCAACACCTTATTCCTTTGTGATTGGAATTATTATATTCTTCTTGAAGCCTGAGGGTATTTCGCCTGTCTCATACATCTTGCTCACCAGATGGTAGAGTTTTGTCAGTACTGGCTCTCCCAAGGCCGTCAGTAGTTCCAATTCAATGTTGTCTACTCCCGGGGCCTTGTTTCGATTCAGGTCTTTCAGTGCTCTGTCAAACTCTTCACGCAGTATCGTATCTCCCGTTTCATCTTCATCTACATCCTCTTCCATTTCCATAATATTGTCCTCAAGTACATCGCCCTTGTATAGACCCTCTATATACTCCTTCCACCTTTCTGCTTTCCCTTCTTTGCTCAGAACTGGGTTTCCATCTGAGCTCTTGATATTCATACAAGTGGCTCTCTTTTCTCCAAAGGTCTCCTTAATTTTCCTGTAGGCAGTATCTATCTTACCCCTAGTGAGATAAGCCTCTACATCCTTACATTTGTCCTCTAGCCATCCCTGCTTAGCCATTTTTCACTTCCTGTCGATCTAATTTTTGAGACGTTTGTATTCCCTTTTGCCTGCTTCATTTACTGCGTTTTTATATTTTCTCCTTTCATCAATTAAATTCAATATTTCTTCTGTTACCCAAGGATTACTACTAGCCCTCGTCTTTTTACCTACTTGATCGTCTGCTGCCTTCACTACTTCATCCCTCAGAGCTACCCATTCTTCTTCTACTGTATTTCTTTCCCCCATTCCTGTCAATTGTTCCCTTATGCTCTCCCTGAAACTCTGTACAACCTCTGGTTTAGACAGTTTATCCAGGTCCCATCCCCTTAAATTCCCACCTTTTTGCAGTTTCTTCAGTTTTAATCTACAGTTCATAACCAATAGATTGTGGTCAGGGTCCACATCTGCCCCTGGAAATGTCTTACAATTTAAAACCTGGTTCCTAAATCTCTGTCTTGCCATTATATAATCTACCTGATACCTTCTAGTATCTCCAGGATTCTTCCATATATACAACCTTCTTATACCAAGTAGTAAGTTTATAAAGAACGCATTTGAAATCAGCCGTCAAATCATCATAACAATGCGCCTGCCTGGTGTAGGGCTAAACGGAATTGTAAAATTTTATGCTTTCATGGAATTGCCACAACCGATATTTCATTCGTTCTATGATAAACTAGTGGACATGTTTTCTATTGCATCGGCAGCAGTACGACAGACCAATTCTGAGATAGCACATTAATGGTAAGAGTCTTCTAAAAATAGAATTGTTTCCATTTGTTCACGCCTATAACACAAGTCAAAACTTCAAACGCGTTTTTCTTGGAACATCAGCTTTCAGGACGACACCCAGCAAAATTGCAAGAATTTAATCACAACTTTGAAATAACATTTCAAAGTGAACCACATAGGGGATTTTCGATTATATATTTAAATAATATTTATTAACCAATTACTGACTTTGTTTGGTGAAAATTGAATGACTTTATTCAAACATTCGTCAGTTACACAAAGTTAATATGTCTAAGAGCCCCTACGTGGTTCACTAGCTACACTCATGTTTATTAGAAAGATTTTTGTTTTCCAGATTCAAAATGGCACCTGTTTGTGTGTGCCGTGGATCGCCTCAACTTTAACATATCTAGGGATAATTGCTGCAGTGTCACCGTTTTGTAATATTTTCCGACGAAATTTTTTTGTAATGTACTTAAAATATGCTCAATTACTGTCCCAAGTATTATTTTCCTATCACCTTTCCGTCCTCCCAAAGCTTAGACCGAGAGAGCTGGCGCAGTAGTCAGCACACTGGACTCCCACTCGGGAGGACGACGGCTGAAACCCGCGTTTGGCCATCTTGATTTAGGTTTTCCGTGATTTCCAGAAATCGTTTGAGTTAAATGCTGCAATGGTTCCTTTAAAAGGGCACGGGGACTTCCTTCCCCATCTTTCCTTAAACCAATTGGACCGATGACCTCACTGTTTGGTCCGCTCCCCCAAATCAACCAACCAAAGCAAACTGTCAAGAAAACGATTTTCTTGTCGTTACAGTGGTGTTATCCCTTCAAATGTCGATACTCGCAAAGAGCAGCAGCACGATTGCTATTGTCTTGATAAAAAAGCTTTACTCATAAAGTCCCGCTCACCTTGTCCAGACCCATGTTTACTGCCTGCAGCTGCAATGCAGACTGAACTTTTGTCTCAACCCTATGTCGCTGAACCAGTACCGGCGCATAACGGCAAAACTCAACATTAATACTACTGACAAGCAAATCCTGCAGCGCACAGTCTGAACATCAATCCTGCAAGGTTGGGTACCGACATGGTAAATAGTTATGCGTCTACTCTGGATCAAGCAGCGAAAGTTTAATTATAACTAACCTGTACATCCCACCATCTGCAGTGCACTAGCGGAGATTCCAATGGACACTCCAAACGTTGCAGCCCGTATTCCTACCCTACAATGTTAACAAGTACGTAAAAGTTCAAAAAGTTTCGAGACTGGATTAATAAAAAAAACAGTGAAAAGTTAAGATGGTGGTTTTAATGCTTCGAACCCCGACCTGATTACAACGCCTAGAACGTTCATATACTTATGAGAAACTGTCAGAAAAGTCCTTCTGTAGGATGTTATTCTATTCGCACATCTAATGGCTTCAACTTTGATTATGTCGGCAAAGCGTATACTCTTCATGTGAATTTCTGCACTTTGTCGTTTTATGGTAGGTTCATATAGGGAACAGCAATTCTCGTCACGTATGACTTCTTTTTCAGAAAATAATGATCCACGTTTTGCCTTTCAGTCAAGTCGCGACAGGAGCCCTCGTGTCGTTGTTTTTGTTCGGGAGTCGAGGTGCGCGGTACAAACTTTGCACACCTTTTCTCTTCTTCAAAGTTTTCTAGAGAAATTCTTGAACATTTGATTTAGAGACGCTGCTCCATTGTGGTTTGTGAAACAACAACGGTCGCTCATCCACTACCGAACACTGCCTGATCAGAACTGACTGGTCGAATGCACATCATTCCCTACAGTTGTTGGTTCAAATTCGAAACGTTGTTACTTCGTTGACGCCGCTTATGCGCCAGGAATAAAATCAGTCCAGGAACTTTTCGACGGAAGGTGTACAGTAAATTACTTTGTTTCATCGTACAGACAACACTTCGTAATTTGTCCTATTCCGCTGGTTAGTTACTCCACAAAATCATTGGCTTCCACTCTTCCGAGTCATTTGTTTCCTCAGTAGACTTCCTTAGTTCAGATATTGATATTTTTACCCTTATCCATCACTCTTGAAAGTTTGTGTCATCACTGAAAAATGCTGTACAAATTAGTTGCCTGATAACGTTTGTACCTCACTGGGGTTATCCACGGACGACACAATTGTGTATAAGGAGATGACGCTTTTGCAAAATAGTTCTGAAATACAGGTACATTTGGGGATGGTTCAAATGGCTCTGAGCACTATGGCACTTAACTTCTGTGGTCATCAGTCCCCTAGAACTTACAACTACTTAAACCTAACCAACCTAAGGACATCACACACATCCATGCCCGAGGCAGGATTCGAACCTGCGACCGTAGCAGTCGCGCGGTTCCGGACTGAGCGCCTCAACCGCGAGACCACCGCGGCCGGCCATGTGGGGATGATCAGTGCTTGTTTCAAAGACTTGTATCTGACATTCAACACAAAAAAATGCGCGAAGCGCGTAAGTAATAAAAGAACGCAATATACTACATGCTCAGAGATCATTCATTAAAATTAGTTGCAACCGTTGTCTTCCCTAGGCGTATCTTTCCTGGAAGATGTGATGTCGAATAACCGCATAGACCACGTTTAAAAAAAGAGTATCCAATATTGGTACAGGATGTCGTAGTAGCCAAAACTAGGAAAAAAAACTTCCTATAAAGAGATGCCCACAAACAAACATTTTTAAGATTCGAGACATTTCACTTGTGTCCAGAACGTCAGTGCTCAGAGAGTAGACTCTCTTCCTGTTGACGTTCGCTGTTCATTTCTTATGGATTGCATTTGCCTCTGTACTTAGTCCTCTGACCGTGATGTTGTTGTCAGACATAGCTCTTACAACTATCTCTTACGGTGGTGCGCCACCCCATATTCTACGCCTCGTTCAACAGCACTTAACATGAGAATTTTGGCCGCAGATGAATGGTATCCTTACAAGTCGCAAACGTTACAATATCTCAGTAGGGATAATTCAGAGAGCACATACAGTTTGCAGAATCGGTGACACGCAGCAATCTGGACGGAAACTGTCATTTCACCTATGACGCACTGTTCACGGCTGAAGCTTATTTCTGTGTGGAGTTAAGAGGTACGTAAACAGAATGATTAGACAACAACAATGTTATTGTATCTGGGAGTGAGGGTGCTTCTCTCGGTTTATCGTTAGTTTTCACCGTGGTATTTCACAAGGCCATGCAGAACTATTTGATGGTATATGTACAACTGTCTTGAGGTCATTCACAGTGGGATGCGCTTTCCTAAGTTACCACTGTAACATCATCGGGTGCATCTGCTAACGGCCACTAGAGAACATGTGCAATAATATCCTGGTTGGGTAGTGTAGATATTGGTCAGATGTCAGCCCTCACTGGATGGATCCAACGAAAGAAGTTGACACATCGAAAGTGATGGTTTGGAATGGAATATGGTGTTCTCGTATTGTTGCACCCTTCTTCATTCAGGGTACACTAACAACAACCCCTTATATGATGTTGTTAGACGATGATGCACTGTCATGACTGCTATCTGAAGACGGGGCTTTTCCAACATTCTTTCGGCAAGATGGCGCCCACCTCATTATGGGCTAGATGTCTGGGTCATACCCAGATATCCAGTTTCCGCTGAGATGGATAAGTCGATAGAGGTCCAGTGGAGTGGCCACGACGTTCCCCGAATATAATTTCATTTAATTTATAGTTGTGAAGACAGTTGTGTATGCGGTGAAGATAAAAAAAAAAACCTTGCATACGTCAGAGAGAGGATTGTTAATAATTCTGCTCGCATTGCAGAACATGTGTTGGTTAAGGTCTATGAGAAATGGATGAAACGGACAACAACAAGCTTACAACGTGCTGGACAACACGTCAAACACATCCTGTACCCGTTACGTGTTATAACCAGCATTTGTATTTTTTCCGAACAAAATGTGACGTAACTCGAGAATGAATAAAGCTCTTCTCAAATGAAATAAAGCATTGTTTTTCTCGTGTAATTCTCTATCTGTCTGATGTCATGTAATCCACTTTCTGTACAAAAATTGCGAGTTGTCTCCAAGGTGGCTGTTGCGAGAATGGACTCCATGTTGTTGACAGTTTTGTCGCCATGTTGTTGACAGTCTTGTAAGTCCCTCCCACCCTCCTCTCTCTCTCTCTCGCTCTCTCTCTCTCTCTCTCTCTCTCTCTCTCTCTCTCTCTCTCTCTCACTCACTCTCTACTTGACTTTCAGTTCCTGTTTGTCCAGCTCTTTTTGTTTTAGAAGAGTTGTTTCACACCTATGGACCACCCTGTACAGTAGTTGTTGTTAGTTTATCTAAATTTTCCGATTGAGAGAACTGTGATAGCAACCAAGTTTTCACTACAGCGACCTGCCCGCAAACGCTATTTTTCGTTAAATTCGGCGTGCCTCTGTATAGGGCAAATGTCATTAATGTTACCGCCGGCCGAAGTGGCCGTGCGGTTAAAGGCGCTGCAGTCTGGAACCGCAAGACCGCTACGGTCGCAGGTTCGAATCCTGCCTTGGGCATGGATGTCTGTGATGTCCTTAGGTTAGTTAGGTTTAACTAGTTCTAAGTCCTAGGGGACTAATGACCTCAGCAGTTGAGTCCCATAGTGCTCAGAACCATTTGAACCATTAATGTTACCGTCTTGGTCATGTGTGTGTGTGTGTGTGTGTGTGTGTGTGTGTGTGTGTGTGTGTGTGTGTGTGAGTGAGTGAGAAAGAGAGAGAGAGAGAGAGAGAGCGAGAGAGAGAGAGAGTAGTGTGCTCTCTGCTTGCTCTAAAAACAGATTTTCGTAAAGTTTTCAGTGTCAGGTAACAATTCTGTTATAATTGTAACAATAACGTAATGATTTTCGAATTCCAGGTTGGTGCCATTTAAGTGTATGTAAGACAGCTACGAGTAGCCTTTTACCGTTCTAGATATGTGTCAACATCGCAGTAACAGCGTCTGTTCGATGCCCAGTAAGGATTTCAGCTTGTTCCTAAAGCTGCGCATCACTTACACTGGCAGTCTCTGCATATGTTGCTGTTACTGTCCTTCATGTAGCACGACAAGTTTTCGCCCTGGAAGTCCACCGACCTCTGCCCATTCGGGATCCGCGACCTCGGATTTGAATTGTCATCCGCAGCCAACGGCGACAGCTGATTCAATCAGGAGAGAAATAAAACATTCCGCAGCAGTCTTGGCCTGAAACGGGCGATGCTGAGATAAGAAATACAGCGGACGAGCCGATACAGTGTCATCAGGCGGTATAAAGGGAAGGTTCGTGGTCGAAAGATTAAACTAGCGGTTACAAAATTCTTTGAAAATGAGTTATGTGTAATTAATAGACAGACAGACATTGCTCTCAAAGCTTTCAAAGAGATACAATATCACAAGAAATTGGTGGAAATTCAAGAAGATCCTCAAACAAGCTCACATTTCTTTGAAGTTTTTATCCTTTTACTATTTCAGATTTTCATTTCATTTGATACGGTCGTTCACTTTAATTTTCCCATAAGTTTTATCTTAATCTGGCATAATGGCTCGTAATACGTTTAGCTCATGCTCTAAAGATTCAGCGGCACAGGCAAGGGAAGTGCCAGCAGCAACAGTGTGTTTGTACAGAGCAACTGATTTAGTTCTCTCTCACGAGCGTCTGTCAAGAAGTGAATATTATCTGTGTGTTTATCTGAGTTGACTAGCGTTTAATTACACTTTTCGGCACAAAAATAAACTGCGCCCAGAAGGACAAGGCCGTTTGCGATCATTGTTGGCAGACTGTTGGATGGTGGAACACACATGAAATGATTACACTTTCAACTTTTTTTGTTTTAAGGAGCAAAAACAACTGAGGTCACATGCGCCCAAGACAAAATTGTAGAACACGAAGACAGAGGAGTTAAAATCCCAATCGACGTAAGAGAAGACAGCTAAAAACAGGGACGTAGAGAAAGGTCTATAAAATACACCATAGAGAAACGGATTTCCAGAACTAAAAATTAAATGGCCTTCGCCATATTGCAACGACGGATAAAAAGTAAAACGCGGTCGACAGCCCGCGCGACGTTCGCTAAAACGCCCGATAACTCAGACGGCAAACCCAAGCGGGAACGTAAACGGTTCAAAAATGAGCATTCCGTCAGGAAATGGCGGACAGTTAAATCTTGGGCACAGAGTGCACAAAGTGGTGGAAGAGCGCAAGTGGCAAGTGGCGATGGTTAAAAAGGCGGTGCCCTATACGCAACCTAGTTAAAATAACCTCTTTCCGGCGGGAGGGCCGAGAGGAGGTCGTCCAAGCCGCTGGGAGAGGCTTAATAATCGGGAGTTTATTTCTATGAAGAGTGGACCAGTGGCGATGCCAAAGTGACACCACCTCCTGACACGCGGCAACACAGAGATCATTGAAGGGAATATGGCTCCAAGCACTATGGGACTTAACATCAGAGGTCATCAGTCCCCTAGAACTTAGAACTACTTAAACCTAACTAACCTAAGGACATCACACACATCCATGCCCGAGGCAGGATTCGAACCTGCGACCGTAGCAGCAGCGCAGTTCCGGACTGAAGCACCTAGAACCGCTCGGCCACAGCGGCCAGCTGGAGGGAATATAGGAACTAGTGGGCTGAGGTACGAGGACTGCAGCCTTGGCAGTAGCGTCAGCAGCCTCGTTATCTGGCAGACCGACATGACCAGAAACCCACATAAACATTACAGTTGCTCCATCAAATGTGAGCAAATGAAAGTTTCCCTGGACTCGTTGCACCAATGAATGGGCGGTGTATAGCGCACAGAGACTGTGAAGGGCTCTGAGAGAGTTTGAGCAAAGGACAACTGAAAAGCCTTTGTCGCCGGATGTACTCCGTGGCCTGACACAGGACGAAGAGCTCTACTGTAAATACCGAGCAGTGTGCCGGAAGCCGATACCGGAAATCATCGCCGACAATAACGAAGGCACAGCCGACACCACGGTCAGTCCGAGAGCCATCAGCGTACACTAAGGTACTATCGCGAAGTTCCATGCGATGGTCGTGAAATTGAAGGCGACAGAACGACGCTGGAGTAGTGTCCTTAGCAAGCGAATTAAGGCAAAGGTGAACACGGGCCGCCGCACGAAGCCAAGGTGGTGAAGGATTCACACCCACCAGGAAAGTTGCAGGTAACTTTCAACTATGAAAGACCAACATGTACGCCGGCCGTAGTGGCCGAGCGGTTCTAGGCGCTACAGTCCGGAGCAGCGCGACCGATACGGTCGCATGTTCGAATCCTGCCTCGGGCATGGATGTGTGTGATGTCCTTAGGTTAGTTAGGTTTAAGTAGTTCTAAGTTCTAGGGGACTGATGACCTCAGAAGTTAAGTCCCATAGTGCTCAGAGCCATTTTTGAACCAACATGTACTGCGCTATACAACCACAAAATGTACATGTTAGTATAGTGTCGGGAGCCATCCATGGTTATGAATACAAGACGTCACAGCATGGAGCTGTAGAGGTAGCTGTAGAGGTATCGGATGTAGTCCTGTGATCCTCCATCCACTACCGCTTGCACCTGAGCGCGCAGACCCATAGATTGGAGGGTGGAGGTTGAGTGAACCCTTATGACACGCTCCATGGCATACCATGCGTTCTCTATCACGGAGGGGCCGGGCGATGCTGCTGGCCATGGCAGAGTATCCACAGTCGCAAGGCGCGCTCGGAAGGTCGCAGCGGTATGAGAACGAGCGTTGTCCTATTAAAATAGGGCATACGCGTGGGCGTTCATGAACAACAAAGCTACCGGCTGTAGGACCTAAGCCATGCACCGTGCAGCAGTCACAGAGCCCGTTAGGAATACTAACAGTGAACAGGCACCATTGGTTATTGCTGTCCACACCACCACACCAGGTTGGCGGGATGTGTGGTGGGAGACCACTCTTCGTGGCCCTCTCCACTTCGCCTCCGGCGCGGATCCAGTGGTTGTCGCCTCCACAGCAGAAGCAAGACTCGTTCGAAAGACGACCCGTTGCCAGTTTGCAGGTCTATGCCCGTCGTTGGTGACACCAGGCGAGTAGGGGGCGACGCTGTCAAGGTGTGAGTAGCATGCGTTAGGACGGTCGGTATGTGGCGAGCCCTGCGTCATACAGCCACCTGCTAATGGTACTTGTACTTACAGGATATTCTGTAGAAGGCAGGACATCCCGCTGAATGGTCGTATTGTTACCGTGTTACAGGTGTGTGTGTGTGTGTGTGTGTGTGTGTGTGTGTGTGTGTGTGTGTGTGTGTGTGTGTGTACAGGGTGTCACTAACTATTGCTACCAAGAACAACTCCGAAAGTATGATAGTAGCTGAAAATTTTGTAGGAGAAAAGTTGCAAGTTTTTTGTTGCTAAGTGAGGTCGCGTCAGAAATATGGTCAACTGTGTTTTTTTCAAATGGGATGCTATTCTTTGGCACTTTTTTTTCTCATAGCGGCTCTCGAGACGAATACAGTAATGTCTAACAGTAAGGTCTTTGACGGTTAACGAAAGTCAAAAAGGTGGCATGAACGTCCATTTACAGAAGGTGTTCGAAGCGATGACCATTGGTATCAGTGCAGTGCTGCAATCTTCTTATCATGAATTGAGTAGTATTCTTTATCACATGCACATGCTCTTACAATTCCCTCTCACATATCTTCAGGTGTAGTTGGAACATCTTTATAAACAATGTCTTTTACGAATCCCCACAAGAAAAATCCAGAGGTGTCAAGTCTGGCGAACGAACCGGCCACGACACATCTCCTCTGCGCCCAATCCA
Organism: Schistocerca serialis cubense; assembly: GCF_023864345.2. Classification (NCBI taxonomy): domain Eukaryota; kingdom Metazoa; phylum Arthropoda; class Insecta; order Orthoptera; family Acrididae; genus Schistocerca; species Schistocerca serialis. The sequence goes on along the minus strand of NC_064640.1, from coordinate 313,916,120 downwards.
ACGATTTTGGAATTGTCTCTGCAACTCATTTCTAGCCATCAGCAAAATGTACCGGACACCCATCATGTTGATACCACATTCTGTTCCTTGTTCCTAAAGGTATTTCTTCCAATAACAGACCTAATGTTTCTTGCAGGAATGTGGTATACTTCCTACCGTTAAGATTTCCTTCGATAAAATAGGGGCCTATAATTCTGTCCTCCAAAATCCCATACCACGTATTTAACGACCACGGTTTTTGGTGTGCAACTTGCCACAGCCAACATCGATTTTCAGTTGCCCAATAATGCATGTTATGCAAATTAACATTTCCATGATTCGTGAATGCAGCCTCGTCAGTAAATAAAATCAAATTAATAAATCTGTCAGCCCTGTGATATGAAGTTGATCCCATCGGCAGAATTCAATGCGACGCATTCAATCAGTACCAGTTAAATCTTGGTGGAGACTGATATGATAAGGATGATATTTATGGCGATGCAGAACACGAGCAACACTTCTATGGCTCATGACAGATTCCCTTACGATTTGACGCAAACTACAGCAAGGATCTCGAATCACAGTGGCAAGAGTACCAATTTCCGTTTCCTCGTTAGTAACTTTCCTTTGCCGGATATGTTTCCGATGCGTTAAAAATGTAGTTGTTCTCAATTTATCATACACATATTTAAATGTACGACGTGTAGGGTGAGTATGTTGAGGATATCTTTCAGCGTCTAAGTCTCTTGCTCTAACTGAATTTCGTTGACATTCTCCGTAAATGAGAAGCACATCGACTTGTTCTTCGAAGGAATACATCATTCACATAAGCCTAATTCAACGATACTTGTCTTAACGTTACTATTAGTGCTGTATTGCGAAACCGTCGAATGGTGTTTATATGTCAATGGCACGTTAGATGGATACGCCGTATTTGGCGAATATTTACTTTTTGAACGATATGAGAGAGAGAATTTCCAGAGTATGTGCTTCGATAAGTGCCGCAGTAGTAAGGAATACCACTTAATCCATAATAAGAAGATTGCAGCACTGCATTGATACCAATGATTGGTTGGTTGTTTGGGGGAGGAGACCTGACAGCGAGGTCTTCGGTCTCATCGGATTAGGGAAGGACGGGGATGGAAGTCGGTCGTGCCCTTTCAAACGAACCATCCCGGCATTTGCCTGGAGCGATTTAGGGAAATCACGGAAAACCTAAATCAGGATGGCCGGACGCGGGATTGAACCGTCGCCCAATACCAATGGTCATCACTTCGAACACCTTCTGTAAATGGACATTCATGCCACCTATTTGACCTTCGTTGACCTTCAAAGACCTTACTGTTACACATCATTGGATTCGTCTCGACAGTAGCTATCAGAAAAAAAAGTATCGAACTATAACATCCCATTTAAAAAAACAAAGTTGACCTTCATATTTCCGAAGCGACCCCACCTAGCAACAAAACACCAACGTCATATTATCGCCCCCGTTGTCCCGTACAAATTTGTCCCACAAACTTTTCAGCTACTATCATACTTTCGGCATTATTCTTGGTGGCAATAGTTAGTGACTCGACATGTATATCAGACGTCCAGATCCTACATGTCGTGCATGCATACCTCCCTGTATCCGTAGCCGCCAACAATGGGCAATGGGCAATGATGGTGTCTGTGCGAACGGTACGACAGGGCCACACAGCCCACCGCTGCCTCACAATACGGTTCAAAAATGGTTCAAATGGTTCTGAGCACCATGGTACTTAACTTCTGAGGTCATCAGTCTCCTAGAACTTAGAAATACTTAAACCTAACTAACCTAAGGACATCACACACATCCATGCCCGAGGCAGGATTCGAACCTGCGACCGTAGCCAATACGGTTCCCGGGAACTCTTCTAGCTGGGGAAACTTCTGTCGTCTGGGCGCGCAAGTTGAGGTGAAGCTCTAGTGGCGCTACCCGCTGTCGTACTGGTCAGCACGGCCGTTTGGGACTCTCTTACGAGGGCTATTCAGAAAGTAAGGTCGGGAAATCGAAGCGACAGTGAAAATCCGCTGAAGCTTTGCATAGATGCGTTGGGCAGTGTCTTTAGTATTTCTAACGACCGTGTCACGTCGCTGTTTTCAGCTCTGAGCAAACAGTGAGAACGTAAATATGCCTAGAACAATAGAGTTCCCTCCAAGTATGGGTGCCCGTTGCGAGGTTCATCCGATTTCATGCAGCCCCAGATAAAGTATCTGTCATGCATTTCATTCTTCATAACAATTCTCGCCCGCACACTGCAAGGGCAATGAGGATGCCCCTGCAGTGTTTTGGGTAGTGTTTGATCACCCACCATACAGCCTGGACTTGGCGCCCTCTGATGTTCATCTCTGCTCACATGAACCACTGGCCGTGAAGACAACGTTTTGGCACAGAGAGCTAACTGCAAGCCAGCGTAGAGAAATGGCGGAAAGCATAGGCGACTGTTTTCTATGACGTGGGTACTGGAAAGTTTGTATATCGCTACGACAAATGTCCAAGTCGGAGTAGCGACTACGTAGAGAAGTAGCTGGAAGGTGTAGCAAACTGTTGCAAATAAAACATTTTTGATTTTCTCTGTGGTTTCCATTTCCCGACCGATCGGAGTTTACTTCCTGAATAGTCCTCGAATATCAACCGATGGTCACGACATCATGGCACCACTCACGCTCCCCCCACAGCGCAGCTGAACCTGGCATAGCTACGGTGTACAACTTACATCACCCAGTTTGCAGTGAATCGGTCACATCCTTTTAGGTGCCGCTGTTTTTGTGACGATGAGTGTACTTTTTGTAAGTGCTTGCGTTTTTTTCTTGTATTAGCTCTTGTGTGAGTTGACGTATGTCTATGTGCGTGTCATTTATTTTTGTTTTACGGGCTTGCGGGTTTTGCGAGCTTCGTGTAGTTAGAACTTTCTAGGGCAGATTTTAGAGCTAGTTTCTTTATCACGCATCCGAACATCAGTAGATCTGCAGTCATGTATTTTTATGTCTCTCTGACGTCTCTTTTCTTTCTCAATTAGTCTTGACTACTTCGTATTTTTACATGTTTTTAAACAGTACGGAACTGACAGGGACTGTGCTACTGTGTGCGAACACAAGGAGAATTAACCGCTGTTGGGAAACAGATGGAAGCTGCGTTGGCCACAGCCGAGAGGCTTCGGGCTACTGCTCAAAGCTGCAACGACACTGAGGTACCACTAACGAAAGCTGCAACACCAGTGGTGTCGTTGGAATCCGCTGTAAATCGCGTTGTCACTGCATCTTCCGATACGTAGTTTCAGGCCGCGCTGTGTTCTCTCGAGGGTGATTAAGGCCAGGGGTGGGTTCTCATATCTTTAGGCAGATGGTGAAAGTGCGAAGCGATATGGCCGCATTGCTGCCTCCTCACAACTTAATAACAAGTACCAGGAGCTACCCATTGTTGACAACACAATTTAGCCAGCACGGGATGCCTCTCCAGTTGGGCCAGTCACCGATTTTTCTGCCCAGGCCAGACAAGAGCAGAGGGTGAGTACGCTAGTCATTTCGGACTTCCAACGTTAGGTGCGTAATAGAGGCCCTAAGGGAAATAGCAGGCAGGCTGGGAAAGAATGCAGTTGTGCACTGGGTATTTTTGCGGAAATGTCTCATCCGGGACATGGAAGAGGATCTGCCGGCTGCTATCGAAAACACTAGATGCACCCGGTTGCAGTTCGTGGCTCACATCAGCAAGAATGATGCTGCCGCTTGGGATATGAGGCCATCCTCCGTACCTTTCGTGGGTTGACTGATTTGGTGAAGGCAGTTAGCATCACACACAGGGTGCAAGCTCAGCTCGCTATCAGTAGCATCGTACCCAGAGCCGAGTTCTCTGGTTTGTGGAATGTCTAAACCAAACGCTCAGATGATTCTGTGACGATATCGGATGTGTATTTCTAGACCTCCGCTATTGGGCAGAGAACTGTAGAGCATCCTTCAATGGGCCAGGTGTGCAGGACAAACAGGAAGCGGATACTGTGGTAGCGGAGGGCGTGTGGCGAGTACATGGGACTTTTTAGTTTAGAGGACCACCTCCCCTTTTTCCCTTGGGATCAGTGGTGAATTTTCTGCCAAATTCTGAGGCAGATCAGCCACATTATTTTCACAGAATGTTTGCCCTCATAAGCTGGAAATATATAAGACTTATGATATTAGTAAACTCCAGGAGCATCAATTATAAGGTCCCCGAGTTAGTATCACTTATCTTGGACAATTATGTCCAGATAGTATTAAGAACAGAAAGGTGGTTGAAACCAGAAGCAGCAACGATCACTACCCCGATAGGTTAGAAGCCACTAGCGGCTCCGTATTAATTGCATTAAGGAATTCGGAATATCTAGTGAGGTTCTTACGCATGAAATAATCTGGTGAAGTTACACATCAAAGACGGATCAAACATGATAACCAGATGCTTTTATAGACCACCTGCGCAGGAGCAGTAGTGGAAGAGCACTTCAGAAAAAACTTTCAGAATAAAGTGAATAAGTTTTCTGATCACGCTATTGTGATAAGGGGAGACTTCAATTTGTTAGCTATAGAATGACAGAATCATGAGATCAAATCTGGTGCCAGGGACTTGTGAGGTTCATGGGACAGTGGTTTGTGCGTCCTGTGTGAAAATTACTTCGAGCAGATAGAGAGCTATCTTTTGAGAGTAATGTCTTAGACCCCGAATGAGTTAACGTAGAGGACGGCATCAGTGATCATAAAGCTATGGTTCAAATGACTCTCATCACTATGAGACTTAACACCTGAGGTTATCAGTCCCCTAAAACTTAGAACTACTTCAACCTAACTAACCTAAGGACATCACACACATCCATGCCCGAGGCAGGATTCGAACCTGCAAACGTAGCGGTCGCGCGGTTCCAGACTGAAGCGCCTAGAACCGCTCGGCCACAACGGCCGGCATAAAGTTATGATAGCATCAACAACTGCAAGTGTTATAAGGAATGCTGAGAAAGTTAGGAAAACATTTGTTTAGCAAGAGTGACAGGAAACAAATTTCAGAGTATATGAGTGGTCAACATCAAATACTCAGTTCTAAGGACAAAGATTTGTAGCACAAATGGGTAAATCAAATGTGTGTGCTTAAGGGTCCAAACTGCATAGGTCATCGGTCCCTAGACTTACACACTACTTAAACTAAGTTAAACTAACTTAAACTAAGAACAACACACACACACACACACACACGCACACACACACACACACACACACACATGCCCGAGGGAGGACTCAAACCTCCGGCGGGAGTGGCCGCGAAGCCCGTGACAGGACGCCTCAAACCGCGCGGAACAAATGGGTAAAATTCAAAACCATCTTTCAATATGCCTTAAACAAGTGTTTTCTGAAAAATATTGTTAGAGACAGGAAAGACCAACTGTGATTTAATAACCGTAATAGAAAGTTACTACGAAAGCAAAGAGAGCTTCATCAGAGAGTCAAAACCTAGGTGACAAACATAAGCTGAACGAAGCGAAAAAGAGCATAAGGAGAGCAATGAGAGAAGCTTTCATTGAATTTGAATGCAAAATTCAGCTAACCGATCTGACTAATAACCTTAAGAAATTTTGGTCTTACGTAAAATCAGTAAGCTGATTGTCTATTCAGTCACTCAGCGACTATACTAGCACCGAAACGGAAGACGGCAGAAAGACGGGCGAATTACTGAATCTGGTCTTCAGAAAGTGTTTCCCCGCCGAAGATAGTAATACGGTCCCTCCTTTCAATCACCACACGGGTGCCGAAATAGCAAATCTTGAGATAACCGATATCGGAATAAAAAATCAACTTCAATCTAAAAGTAGTGCAAAGGCATCTGCATCCGGTTGAGATTCCTGTTAGATTCTACAGAGGTTGTGCAAAAGATCATGCTCCCCTTCTAGCAGCAATTGATCGTAGGTTGCTGGAGCAACGAAGGGTACCTAGCGACTAAAAAAACGGCCATGTCGTTGCCATTTTCAAGAAGCGTCGTAGGACAGACGCACATAAATGTTGGCCTTTATTTTAGACGTCAGTCTGTTATGAAGCTGTTGAACATATTTTGTGCTCAAATATTATGAAGTTTTTGGAGTACGAAAATCTCCTGTATAATAATCAACATGTACTCCTCAAATCCAGTTCTACATCTACATCATATACATCAACATGATTACTCTGCAATTCACATTTAAGTGCTTGACAGAGGGTTCATCGAACCACAATCATACAATCTCTCTACCATTCCACTCCCGAACAGCGCGCGGGAAAGACGAACACCTAAACCTTTCTGTTCGAGCTCTGACTTCTCTTATTTTATTTGGATGATCATTCTTACCCATGTAGGTTGGGCTCACCAAAATATTTTCGCATTCGGAAGAGAAAGTTGGTGACTGAAATTTCGTAAACAGATCTCGCCGCGACGTCAAACGTCTTTGCTTTAGTGACTTCCATCCCAACTCGCGTATCATATCTGCCACACTCTCTCCCCTATTACGTAATAATACAAAACGAGCTGCCCTTTTTTGCACCCTTTCGATGTCCTCCGTCAATCCCACCTGGTAAGGATCCCACACCGCACAGCAATATTCCAACAGAGGACGAACGAGTGTCGTGTCAGCTGTCTCTTTAGTGGACTTGTTGCATCTTCAAAGTGTCCTGCCAACGAAACGCCACCTTTGGCTCGCCTTCTCCACAATATTATCTATGTGGTCTTTCCAACTGAAGTTGTTCGTAATTTTAACACCCAGGTACTTAGTTGAATTGACAGCCTTGAGAATTGTACTATTTATCGAGTAATCGAATTCCAACGGATTTCTTTGGGAACTCATGTGGATCACCTCACACTTTTCGTTATTTAGCGTCAACTGCCACCTGCCACACCACACAGCAATATTTTCTAAATCGCTTTGAAACTGATACTGGTCTTCGGATGACCTTACTAGATGGTAAATTACAGCATCTTCTGCGAAATACCTAAGAGAACTACTCAGATTGTCACCCAGGTCATTTATATAGATCAGGAACAGCAGAGGTCCCAGGACGCTTCCCTGGGGAACACCTGGTATCACTTCAGTTTTACTCGATGATTTGCCGTGTATTACTACGAACTGCGACCTTCCTGACAGGAAATCACGAATCCAGTCGCACAACTGAGACGATACCCCATAGGCCCGCAGCTTGATTAGAAGTCGCTTATGAGGAACGGTGTCAAAAGCTTTCCGGAAATCTAGAAATACAGAATCAACTTGAGATCCCCTGTCGATAGCGGCCATTACTTCGTGCGAATAAAGAGCTAGCTGCGTTGCACAAGAACGATGTTTTCTGAAACCATGCTGATTACGTATCAATAGATCGTTCCCTTCGAGGTGATTCATAATGTTTGAATACAGTATACGCTCCAAAACCCTACTGCAAACCGACGTCAATGATATAGGTCTGTAGTTCGATGGATTACTCCTACTACCCTTCTTAAACACTGGTGCGACCTGCGCAATTTTCCAATCTGTAGGTACAGATCTATAGGTGAGCGAGCGGTTGTATATGATTGCTAAGTAGGGAGCTATTGTATCAGCGTAATTTGAAAGGAACCTAATCTTGCGAAACTCAGCTCCCTCTGTTCCTCCACGAGTTCCAGAGCCCTGGAGATATCGGCGCTCAGGTTGAGGTGGTGTTCCCCGACTTCAGAAAGGTATCTGGTACAGTTCCACACGCCATTTCGTGAAAAAATACTAGCTTATCGCATGCCGAACAAGATTTGTGACTTGATTCAAAACTTTTTTTATAGATAGAACTTAAAAGATCGCTTTTAACGGAACAAAATCGATAGACGTCAAGGTAGGTAATTGCAGGAGTATCCCAAAGAAGGGCGATAGGCTGTTACGGTTTATAGTGAAAATATAAATAATCTATCGGGTAACGTCGGAAGCTTCACGAGGCTGTTTTCAGATGATACGGTGGTCAGTAAGTAGCGAACTGCAGGAAGACCGGCAGTGGTTTGATGAAGCGTGCAGCGGCTGGAAGTTGCCCTAACTGTAAAGAAATGTAACATTTTGCGCATAAACTGGAAAAGATATTCACTAATGTACAATTACACTATTTGTGACAAATCGCTGGAAACAATAACCACCATAAAATACGAAGCAATAACCATCCGGAGCGAGCTACAGTGGAGTGACAACATGAAACAAATAGTAGGAAAAGCAGATAGCAGGATGAGATGCACGAGAATAATCTTAAGAAACTGCAACTTATACAAGAAAGAAGTGGCTTAGAAAATATTTGTTCGGCCGATTATTGAGTATTGCTAATCAGTTTGGAACCCGCACTAGACTGGATTAATAGAGCAGATAGACAAGATCCAACAAAGAGCGGCTCGCTTCGTCACGGGGTCGTTTAGTCGGTGCGAGAGCGTTACGGAGGTGTTCAACAAACCCGAGTGGCAAACGCTACAAGAGAGGCGTTACGTATCACGGAGAGGTTTACTACAGAAATTTCGAGAGATCATGTTCTGGGAAGAGTTGAGAAACAAATTATTTCCTTCCGCATACGTCTCGCGAAATAACCAGAACCAGAATATCCGAGAAATTAGAGCAAATACTGAGGTTTACCGACACGACGCACCATTTGCTAATTTAACAGGGAAGAGGGGATGAGATAGTGGTACCAGAAGTATCCTCGTCACACACGCAGTGTAGCTGTAGATGTAGACGTAGATAACAGTCAATGAATCTACTGTGTCATTAGCTGGATAGCAGCGAAAAAGAGCTTAAGGCAGGCTTAGTTCTGCTAGCCGTACCCTACGTTAGTATTTATACGTTCCATCGACAACAGGATCCTTATATACTGGACAGAAACTCAGATTGAACAATGAAGCAATAAGAAATCATCTTTGGCTTTTCTAAGAAATCTCTATTTGCCTGGAAAGTTATGGGAAACGTTGAAAATCTCGGTAAAACTCAGGTACCAATCACAGAAAAATCGCCTGTGCACTCCATCCTACGTACTTTACCTCAGAGTCTTAAACCGTGCAGTCCATTAAATGAAAGCACTAAAATACCTAGCACTAACAACTGACCAAAAAGTAACTTGGGATCCTATCCACTAACGATATGAAGGCAACCCCAAACCACCCTAAAACTAACAACTGGTCGAACGATCATCCATACACACAAGACCCTCATGCGCTTCACTCTCACACATGTGAACTACCTAGAGTCCTCCCAAATTCTAACTCTCACTCCAAATCATCTCTACTACCCTTCTTCATTGGACTATCTTCTCGCATCTGTATCTTGTATCAGTTCAAAAAGTTCCTAGACCACCTCAAACGCTAGAGCTTCTTCGCCTGTCCTACGTCTCCCGTAGACTTGAGTCCCACACACCATCGTATCCCTCATCGCTGAGAAACCATCCTGCTGTTGTGCCTTAGTCAGCATATCTCATCTGCCTCTCGTCTTCAAACTCTCCATTTCCTATCCTACGGCAGCTTTAATCACCTGGCTCTCTCAGAAAATGAAATAAATTTTTAGATCACTCATTCCATCAGTATCGAACCTGTTCCGAATCAAACGAAGGTCCTACCCACGCTCATATTGCCGAAATGAATTCCTCTTCATCTCCTAATTCCTATGCCTCAACAGTCTGTTCCTTCCTCTCCAATGATTTCCATACATGTATTCCTGAAGTACAGTTTCCGTCCTCGATAGCACCACCATTATCATTACTGATAAAAGGGCACATCAGTAACACTGATTCACGCCTATCACCGTTTTTCGTCTTAAAATGTGCTTTTGTATTAGTTTTCAATTTGTAAACGCAGACCGGTGACTTGGTTGCTGCCATCGGGCCTATTACCACAGTAGGAATTCAAATAGCGAAAACATTTAAAAATCACAGAAAACATAATTCCGAAAATGCGTTTGAACTTCGCTCCCCTCGGATGCGGTCTAATGCCTTAACCACAGCATTACCTCGCTCTTGTGTTCACATGTAGAGTGGTCGAACGTTCCTTTGAAAAGGTCATCATGAATTCGTCGACATGTACCACATCCCTCATTCTCGGGCAGACCATTACACTAGTTTTAGAACAAATAAGGAGTGATGTGACAAGCAGCCCCCCAATGCATGTATGGAGTCGAAGTTATACTGAAAATTAAATTATCAGTTTCTTGACTGGAAAATAGATTAAATTTAGAGAAACATTCGCAAAGAACCATCTCCTGAACTCTACACTCAAAATCGGTATGCTCGTTGGTTACAAATAGGCCTCTTGTGTTTCAGTATTTCTTACCTTTCAGTCCGCTGGATTCCATCGCCAGCGCTATAGTCAAATTTGAACTTCCAGTGTAGCAGCCTACCAGTCCCGTCCCACCAGACGGAGGATATATATATTTCAGCTAAAGACGCGACTCAGGGGATAAGGTCGTTTCATCGACAAGTGAGGTGACAGGTAGTTCGTCACTGTAGGAGTGTATGATAAATTCAAAAAAATGGTTCAAATGGCTCTGAGCACTATGGGACTCAACTGCTGTGGTCATCAGTCCCCTAGAACTTAGAACTACTTAAACCTAACTAACCTAAAGACATCACATACACCCATGCCTGAGGCAGGATTCGAACCTGCGACCCTAGCAACAGCGCGGCTCCGGACTGGAGCGCCTAGAACCGCACGGCCACCGCGGCCGGCGATATAAATTCAGACCAAATGAGACACTCATATCACAATAAAGGGTGTCCAAACGGTCGCACCAATACCCAGTATATGGCAAGGTTGGTTTGTATTTCCCCATGGAAACGATCACAAAGTTGCCGAATGACATTCTGCAGTAGATTGCCCCAAGCATCTTGGTTTTTACAGGCCCTGGAGAACGAGTATACGTGTTCAGCTGGCGAGAGATCTGGTGATATTGCTGGCCAGGGCAGCTTTTGTGTACCACAAAGAGCACGTTGAGTTGCAGCAGCCGTATGTGGAGGTGCACTGACCTGTTGAAAAAATACGTCAACTTCCTTCCAAAAAACTGGCAGTAGCACGGTGAGCACCTGTGCATTGTAATGTGCACTGGTCACTTTACCCTGATGAAACATCAAAAGTGATTGCGAGTTGTAACTGATGGTCCCCCACACCATGAAGCCTGAGATAGTACCTGTGTGTTGTTGGCGAATGCACTCTGAAACAGACAGTCCACCAGGTCTACGCCATGCACTAGTATGTCCATCACTGGCATACAGACAGAACCTATTCTCGTCACTGAAGACAACGAAGTGCCATTCCACTGTCCAGTCAACTCTTTCACGACACCAGAATAGCCATGCTTGGCGGCGTCGTGGGGTCAGTGGCAGCCTCGCCAGAGACACGTCATCCAGCTGCAAGTAGGCGGTTCCAAATGGTTGTTGATACAGGATGTTCTCAGATTTCGTCCCTGGATGACGTTTAGTCGCCGACCACTGTTCGCATAATACGTCGATCTGATGTGTATCTACACTACGTGGACAGTGGGAATCAGGTCTACAGGTGTGGGAATGTTCCACAGACAACTTCTGAAAGCAACGACACACATCGATATACTGTGCCCAACATGTACAGCAATCCATCGATACGTCCATCCAGCATCCTGCAGGTCCACAGTGCGATCCCTTGTAAATGCCTTAACCTCTTCAATAGGAGTATGTACTCTCCAGTGGGGCATGATTGTATTCTAGAAAAAATGTAGCAAACGCTGTTTACCATTAAACTCAGTACCGTTGTTGCCTGCAGAATCATCACAGAGGGTGCACAGACAGGCCTCCTGAGTGCCATCTGATCGTCGATAATCGTGAGAGCCCCTCAGCATCCACATAAACTGAGGGACGGAAGTCATGGGATACCTGCTAACATCCTGTCGGACCATCTCCTGCCCGGCGTAGTGCAGCAAATTTATGCGGCATGGACTCAAAAAGTCGTTTAAAGCCCACTACAGAAAACTATGTTGCCTTTATAGCTGTCAATTATTGCTAAATGTTGCCGGTGCAGGATTTCGTGCACGAACTGACCTCTCGATTATGCCCCATAAATGTTCGATGCGATTCATGTCGAGAGATCTGGGTGGCCATGTCAATCGCTCGAACTGTCAAGACAGTTCTTCAAATCAGTCGCAAACAACTGTGGCCCGGTGACGTGGCACATTGTCATCCACAAAAATCCCATCATTGTTTGCGAACATTAAGTCCATGAATGGCTGCAAATGGTCTCCAAGTAGCCGAAGATAATTATTTCCAGTCAACGACAGGTTCAATTGGACCAGAGGACCCAATCCACTGCATGTAAACAGCCCATACCATTATGGAGTCACCATCGGCTTGCACAGCGCCTCGTTGACAACTTGAGTACATGGGTTCGTGGGGTCTGGGCCACACACTAACCCTGCCATCAGCTCTTACCAAATTAAACGAGTACTCTGACCAGCCGCCGGTTTCCCAGTCGTCTGGGATCCAACCGTCAGTTAATTCGCGCCCTGTGGCCATAATCATGTCGAAGCCCTTTTCACATGGATCACCTGGATATAAATGACAGCCCCACCAACTCACTGTCCTTTTATACCTTATGTACGCTATACTGCCATCCTTATGTATGTGCATATCGCTATCCCACCACTTCTGTTACCTCAGTGTATTACACCCTGGTGCCACTGAACACAGTCCTTGTGAGTGTTGCATTTTTTTTTCAGCAGTGTAATTGTCCTAATGAAACTGTGTCAATATCCTGTAAGACTTAGAAATTATTTTAGACCAGTCAACAACTAGATTTACATGTAGAAAACTTAAGTATTGCTCTACACTCACGCACGTATGTATCTCTCAATAACTATGTGCGTAGATAGTGGACTGCACCATCATATAAGTTTAAAAGGTAGTTGTCGTCGTTTCATTAGTTGGATACTGGAAGAATATTGGCAATGTGCTTTTGGAGTTCGTCCTAAAGTAGTTATCAAAGCCATTCGCCTTATACGAGAGGTGGCGTAGTAGTTAAGGCACCAGCCAACTCGTATTCGGAAAGAACGAAATTAAAATTCCCTTCTAGATCAAGGTTTTCCTTGGTTTTCTTAAGAATAAATGGAACATCGGGTTAGTTCCTTTGTAAAGCAATGGGTTCATTTCACTTATTGTCCATTTCTACGTTGTGCTCGGTCTCAAATGATCTCTTCGTCGACGGGGCGTTAAATCTTAATCTCCCTTCGTTTCTTTCAAGTCATTTAATGATACCACCGAAAATCTAAATCAGGAATGCCATAAGGCAGTTTCAACCGGTTGCTCCCGCTTTGAACCCTATGTCTTAACCACTGCCATCCTTCGCCGGGTTTCAAATCTCAAGAGAACGTTACATAAACATCAAACATTGCGATTGGACGTTGCCAGAAGACACGCCAACAAACTCACAAAGGTCTACCTTAAAATATTTTGAGTGCTGGTTACCAGTGAGCTAATAACGTTCTGTAACTACAGTCGGGAGGGACGAGGTTAGTTTAACTTCATGAGTGGTCTCGAATATAGACAGTGAGCTTCTCACGTTCCGAAACTGAATAAAACTGGCATATAGTGCTGTATCGAGCTCTTGAAATGCATCCTGCGACATAATCGTCCCAGTTATCTGCAGAGTATGTGGCCATTTCCAAGTTCCGAGCAGTGTGGTGAAGAAGGCATCACATGTTGTTTAGTCTGATGGCTGTGCTTCCGTAGTTCAGTGTAATATTTTCGCACCTGAAATTTGAAACAATTCTGCGGTCCTTCCGTTTGTGGTTTAGGTACCAAACAACTTCTTTCTGTTGCCAAAACCAGTAAAATGACCTACAAGAAACTGTTGTTTGTTTAGGTATAATAATCAGATATTACAATCTGAACTTCTCCGTTACGAAGAAAAAATAGTGGCATTTTTAGGACACCAGCCCACCCAAGTAAGTTCGAAACTGACAAGCAAACCACAGAGTAAGTTAATACTTTTAAATATTCAGGGTGCAACATTACATATGGTGCAAATAATGAAATATAAATTAGGTTACACCTATTTGATTATTTCCGTGGAATTATACGCAGAACATTGTGTGAAACGACATTCCTTAGATACGTGGCTAGATATACTTTAATGGATAAAAACAGAAATGACATTCGAGTACAACTGAATACGTAAAAAATAACTGATACAATAAAGCTATATCAGTTGAAATGGATAGAACGTATAAACCTTGTATTAGATGCAAAAACCACTAAACCAATAATACAAAGTGGAAAAAGATGTTAAGGAAGACCAATGAAGAGATGGCTTGGCCAGTTTTGAAGGATTCGGAGAGGACGAAAAGACCCAATCCTTAATGATAATGACTGACGCTAGCTTGTCTTGAAAATTTCCTTGTGGCAGTAGGGGATAAGAACTCCGGGCTTGCAGATGTTGCTCATAAACAAAAGTAGGAGGGGACATATCGTGCGTTGTAGCGGGGAACGGGGCGAGCAGCAGAGTCCGTGGCGGGCAGTGGAGCTGCGTGTGACGGCGGCGTGCGCCGGCTGCGGACTGCGGACACAGACGCTCTCGGCCGAGGCTGCGGCGCGCGGCGCACGGGTCGGATACGTCATGCGCCGGTCTCCTTAATTAAGCGAGGCGACGGGCGCTGCCTGGCAGCACACCCAGGCCCAACCGCCGACCGCTGCCCTCAACAACCCAACGACGATTCGCAAACACTGTGTGTTTCACTTGCAAGTGTCGCAGCGCATTTGTATCACACAGAAACGGACATCGATAACTACAGTCTGATAATTAACTTACATATGGGATGATCGAATAGGACAAACTACAACAAAGAGTATCGGTCATAGGGCCATATGAACTACTTTTTCTTAATACAATCTGTTAGCTTTGTCTTGCTTAATAGGTACAAATAAATTCTTCATATTCGTAACCACAATGTTTCCCTGAATTATTCTTAATGCGACACACATTAAAACGTTTCTTACTTTTGGCTCATGGCGTTACCTATTATTCCTAACGTGCAAAAGAAAAAAATGCCCTAAGTGGAAGTTGGGTTAAGCGCTATCTACATGTACATTGCTACTCTGCAAATCACATTTAAGTGCCTGGCAGAGGGTTCATCGAACCACCTTCACAATTCTCTATTATACCAATCTCGTATAGCGCGCGGAAAGAATGAACACCTCTATCTTTCCGTACGAGCTCTGATTTCCCTTATTTTATCGTGGTGATCGTTCCGCCCTATGTAGGTAGGTGTCAACAAAATATTTTCGCATTCGGAGGAGAAAGTTGGTGATTTGAATTTCGTGAGAAGATTCCGTCGCAACGAAAAACTCATTTTAATGATTTCCAGCCCAAATCCTGTATCATTTCTGTCACACTCTCTCCCATATTTCGCGATAATACAAAACGTGCTGCCTTTCTTTGAACTTTTTCGATGTACTCCGTCAGTCCTATCTGGTAAGCATCCCACACCGCGCAGCAGTATTCTGAAACAGGACGGACAAGCGTAGTGTATGCAGTCTCCTTAGTAGCTCTGTTACATTTTCTAAGTGTCCTGCCAATAAAAATCATCCTTTGGTTAGCCTTCCCCATAACATTTTCTGTGTGTTCTTTCCAATTTAAGTTGTTCGTAATTGTAATACCTAGGTATTTAGTTGAATTTACAGTTTTTAGATTAGACTGATTTATCGTGTAACCGAAGTTTAACGAGTTCCTTTTAGCACTCATGTGGATGACCTCACTTTTCGATACCATTCAGATATTTTTTTCTAAATCGTTTTGCAGTTTGTTTTGATCTTCTGATGACTTTATTTGTCGATAAACGACAGCGTCATCTGCAAACAACCGAAGACGGCTGCGCAGATTGTCTTCCAAATCGTTTATATAGATAAGGAACAGCAAAGTGCCTATGGCACTACCTAGGGGAACGCCTGAAATCACTTCTTATTTACTCGATGACTTTCCGTCAATTACTACGAACTTTGACCACTGACAGGAAATCGCTAATTCAGTCACATAACTGAGATGATATTTCTTAAGCACGCAATTTCACTACGAGCCGCTTGTGTGGTACAGTGTCAAAAGCCTTCCGGAAATCCAGGACGCTATGCTATGCTATGCTATGATCAACAGCACGTCGAACCGCGTATGTTGTCTGGTGTGTAACTATTGAGCTCCCAAGCTCTATTACTAGTTAGTGCAATATAATTCGTCTTCATTATTTGATTTTTTGCGTCTATCCTATATGTGTGAAATCTAAAACGTTTCTCAAGTAGCCAATAATTTTTTCCCTAATATGATCACTGAGAAGAGGGCCTAAACAAAATGTTACATCCAAGGGATTGAAGCATCAGCATAGAAATTAATGATCGTCGACTAAACATGAAACAATACTGCTCGAAGTCGAAATTTTGACCGACCATCTATATTTCACAGTGTATCCGTAGACATGAAACTACACACGTCGAAGATTCCTGCGATATATGAGAGATGTCTATTCACACGTTTCTCCTCAGAACCAACAGCGCCCCGTTCCGCTCTTCGATTTCGATGTGGATCGTAAGGTTTGGACGAAAATGGGCGATCAGAAAGACTTACGAAATCAATGGAGCATGTAGTGGCGGGAAAACTAACATCGTTTCTCGGAGATGAATCTCTACATTAGGAAACAGTCCTCGCTCTCCAACCGTAACGTGAGTTTACTAGACCTGGTAACTAGCACGAAAACAATGTTTGCATATAGATTTTTTGTTAATGGATTCATTATTCTGCTGTTTTAAGGCAATTGATATTTTATAATTCAGCACTATTTCATAAAACAGAGTGTTTATGACACTGCTAGCCATTCCTTTACAGGGTTTTAAGCTTAGAACCAAAAAAAAGGGGGGGGGGGATTTACATTGTTTCAAAGCTATCGTAAATTTCACTACTCCATATTTTGAAGAAAGAGAGTTATAGTTTATGTACTAGTTAATTACAATTATGAGGTCTCCAGTGGTATATCACATGCAAATATAAGTACAAAATGCCCTGTTTTACCCCCTATACTGACAATACCGGATTGTCGAGAACCGCGAACAGGTACAACTGCAATCGTAAATTTTACGAGGGTTTTGTGATCTAGGGTTAATTGTATATATGAGTCGCAGAGGGGGTGAGGCGTAAGGGGGCAACATTGCCATCTGGCATTGGCAGTTTCACTTTCGAAATTGGTCACAGTCTACAATGAAACAGTAGATAGAGAGCGTCGCCTAAAACAAATTCATCATTAGCCTTAGAAACAGTGTATTCCATTTCGCTGTTGTGTCGAGAGACACGCACTCAGTAATATAAATATGTTACAAAGGACTTTCTGGTGAAGAGAAAGAACAAGCAGTAGCCAGATCTTCCCAAGAAACCATAAACACGAACATACATACACATATACACACATTATATATATGGGTTAACGGGTATAAGTGCAGATATTTCTACCGGTGACGAGGAAGGTGTACTGTACAACACTACTTCACTATTTACGTCAGTTGCAGACTAATAATTGTAGCTATTAGGAGTAGTATATTTTTAGGTTGTCAGTATCTGCAGGCACATGTGGCAAGGGTAAACCATTAATCCTTATTTCCCCCTAGGCAGCAGATCAGGTGTTGAAGCGTGGACGCAAAACGTTTAGCCTATAGTGACAGGCACAGTCCACTTAGTGGTGCAGTTACGATCGTGCAGAAAACATCAGGTCGCAAAGTTCGTGTTGTGTTTATGGGAAGACAGTTACACGCAGAGAATAAACAACCAGCACACTGGTGTGTGCGTATAAAGGTACCAAATACAAAAATAAGTGTACTAATACCCGTTACACCCTGTATATATGACGCCGAGGTGAGTAATTTTACGATACACACAGTGGTTTGACAGTCTATTGCGGATGAAGCGCTTTACACAGTAATAAACGCTTCACCGCTGATGCCGATGCGAGCGTATGCAGACGTTTCGTAACGAAGAGAACCACGTCCGAGACGGTTTGGCACGCTGAGAAGGTGAGAGAGAGAAGGAAATGTGGGCGCACGTGTAGCGTGACTCACCCGCGAGCAGGCGCAGCAGCGCGGAGTCGTCCATGTCTGCGGGCCGCGCGCCTGGGCCGCACTGCCAGCGCCGGCCGCGAGCCGCGCCCCCCCACCTCGCGGTCTTTATTAAGGAGGCCCCCGCCGCTGCCGCTGCTTGACATGCGCCGCCCGTGCGTCTTCCGCAGCACACTCGGCGCTCCTTCCGCTGCTTCCTACAGACGTCACCGCATTACCAGCTGCTCGCGGCTCAGCCGAATGACAGGTACAGTGGCAGATGCTGACAAATGACAAATCGACGGCATGCGCTACCTAACATGTTCCAAAACGCACCGCATAAAAGCTGGACTTTTTCTGGGGCTCATACCTCCGGTTCTGTTGGTGACAGAAAGATAGGGTCAAGTGTTCCGGGCAGCCCTTGAGCTACGGATCATTTGTATACCCTGCGGAGGAATCGTCTTACTGTAACTATCCTATAGTAAAGGGTCAAATTTTGAATACTTCACACTTCCTGCAGCCTAGGCAGATCGATCAAATCGGTTGGTCAAATGGCTCTGAGCACTATGGGACTTAACAGCTGTGGTCATCAGTCCCCTAGAACTTAGAACTACTTAAACCTAACTAACCTAAGGACATCACATACATCAATGCCAGAGGCAGGATTCGAACCTGCGACCGTAGCAGTCGCACGGTTCCGGACTGCGCGCCTATAACCGCGAGATCGGTTGGTCCTTTTTGCATTATACGTGATCCATGGTGGGCCCTAACGTGCTTATGGAGGTACCATTAAGTTAATGGACGGTTCCTAAAAAATCGTAAAGCATGGTTTTTGGCTACCAAAACGGCTATACCCAGCAAATGTCTACATCTACATCTACATTTATACTCCGCAAGCCACTCAACGGTGTGTGGCGGAGGGCACTTTACGTGCCACTATCATTACCTCACTTTCCTGTTCCAGTCGCGTATGGTTCGCGGGAAGACCGACTGCACGTAAAATAAGGTCTGCGGTGTAAAATTAATACTGCTTTATTTCAATTCCAGGTAAGTAAACTATCGATATTACTACGATATAATCCTAAGATCCCGATCTCGAATAATCATGAAAATTTTCTTGATATTTTCATCAGTTTCTGAGATACACACGCTCAGTTACCCTACATATACACTTAATATACGCACGTAAAAGCCAGTGTGATTCGAAATCTAAGTAATAAATAACCGCAGTAAATCGCTGAAATTTTAACTGTATATTTTCTAGGCATTTATCTAGAAGTATCATCTTTCCGCTAAAACAGTTGTCTGTTAACGAGAACCATCTCAAAAATGGTTCAAATGGCTCTGAGCACTATTGTTAGCCACTTTGTTTTCACAGAACGCTTGCCCTCACAAGCTGGAAATATAAAAGAGTTATGATATTAGTAAACTCCAGGAGCATCAATTATAAGGTCCCAGAGTTAGTATCACTTATCTTGGACGATAATGTCCAGATAGTATTAGGAACAGAAAGGTGGTTGAAACCAGAAGCAGCAACGATAACCACACCGATAGGTTAGAAGCCACCAGTGGCGCCGTATTAATTGCGTTAAAGATTTCGATAATATCTAGTGAGATTATTACGGATACAGAAAATGAAATAATCTGGTGAAGTTACACATCAAAGATGGGTGAAACGTGATAACCAGATGCTTTTATAGACCACCTGCGCAGGAGCAGTAGTGGAAGAACGCTTCAGAGAGAACTTTCAGAATAACGTGAATAAGTTTTCTGACCATGTTATGTGATAGAAGGAGACTTCAATTTGTTAGCTCTAGAATGGGAGCGTCATGTGACCAAATCTAGTGCCAGGGACTTGTGAGGTTCATAGGACAGTAGTTTTTGTGTCTTGTCTGAAAATTACTTCGAGCAGATAGAGAGCTATCTTTCGAGAGTAACGTGTTAGACCCCAAATGAGTTAACGTAGAGGACGGCATCAGTGATCATAAAGCTATGGTTCAAATGGCTCTGAGCACTATGGGACTTACCATCTGAGGTTATCAGCCCCCTAAAACTTAGAACTACATAAACCTAACGAACCTAAGGACATCACACACATCCATGCCCGAGGCAGGATTCGAACCTGCAACCGTAGCGGTCGCGCGGTTCCAGACTGCAGCGCCTAGAACCGCTCGGCCACACCGGCCGGCTAAACATCCCAAAAACCTAGTTTTGTGCACCAAAACCGAACCGCGAATTCCAAGACGGCTATGCACTGCAAATGGCTATAATTTCTAAGGTATATTCCTAATATACCGGGCCGGGCGCGGTGGTCTAGCGGTTCTAGGCGCTCAGTCCGGAACCGCGCGACTGCTGCGGTCGCAGGTTCGAATCCTGCCTCGGGCATGGATGTGTGTGATGTCCTTAGGTTAGTTAGGTTTAAGTAGTTCTAAGTTCTAGGGGACTGATGACCACAGATGTTAAGTCCCATAGTGCTCAGAGCCATTTGAACCTAATATACCGATCTCGAACAGACTTGAAAGTTTTCTTGACATCTTTATCCGTTTCCGAAATACCGAGGTTCAAATTTATCCCGCTTGTACACCTGACATACGCACGCATTATCTGGTGTGTGGCAAAAACGTAGTTTATAAAGTGACGTAGCACGGAGAAATATGCTGTGAAGTGTCTTGTTTATCATTAACAGGGTTCTTGGCACTCCATTGTTGTAGCAATGAAGCACATGCAAAATTTCTGTGCACGTAAAATAACGTCTGCGGTGTAAAATTAATATTGCTTTATTTCAATTCCAGGTAAGTAAACTATCGAAATTTTACTGACCCATGAAGTTCTTTTCATGAGTGATACACCCTACTGGAAACCAGGAGAAAAATTCTCCTCCTGAGTTCAAAAAAGGCTAATTTCCCCTATTTTAAATGACTCAGACTGAAAAGTGGGGTACCAGCTACCTCAATCTACCTTCCTCAGCACCATTAAAATTTTCCCAAAATTATTATCATGCGAACATGTTCTCGCTTCTTTATCCCGAGAGAGAAGGAGACAGTGGCAATTGGAAAGAGACAGAAAAGTAATAAATACTGGAAGACAGTAGACAGTGGTTGTTGTATAAAAAGAGCTAAGGAGATCATGGCAGTGTGAGAAAAAGAGAGGGACATAGTGGCAGTGGAGCATACTCGACGTTGAAGAAACAGTACTATGAAAGGAGTGAAGGAGACAGTTCCATTGGGAGAGGAATAAAGAGAAGAAGAAAGTGGAAGTAGGTGAGAGCTAGTCATAATGAGAGACAGACCTTACGAAAATGACAACGAGGAAGAGAGAGACAATGACTACGAGAAAAGACAACAGCAGTGGAAAGGAATGAATTAGATAGTGATACTTAATTAACAGAAAGCAAAACGTTGTGCTGAATAGCACAAATAATGTTGGGAGGGTGGTAAATCCTAGTGACTGGGGAGTTATCACAAAAGGAGTCCCACAGGGTTCAATTTTAGGTCCTCTGTTGTTCCTTATTCATGTGAATGACCTCACACTTAACGTTCAGCAAGCGGAACTAGTACTTTTTGCAGATGACACGAGTGTTATAATAAATCCCATTCCAGGAAAAGCAGCTGAAGATATTGTTAAGGATGTCTTTCAAAGAATTAAGTGGTTCTCAGAAAATGGACTCTCCCTTAATTTTGAAAAAAACTCACTATATCCAGTTCTGTACACCGACACCAGTTCTGTCATACCGACAATTGATGTAGCATATGAACAGGGCTC
Source organism: Schistocerca serialis cubense (assembly GCF_023864345.2). NCBI lineage: Eukaryota > Metazoa > Arthropoda > Insecta > Orthoptera > Acrididae > Schistocerca > Schistocerca serialis. The sequence goes on along the minus strand of NC_064640.1, from coordinate 313,894,307 downwards.
AGTTAACAGGGAAGATTTCTCTAGATTTTTGGATGTTCACATTGATGACAACTTGAACTGGAAGAAGCATATTACTGATCTTCTCAAACAACTAAGTGCAGCTTCTTTCTCTCTTCGTATAATCACTAGTCTTGGTAATAAACAGATCAGCCTCCTAACGTACTTTGCATATTTCCACTCAACAATGTCTTATGGAATAGTTTTCTGGGGTAACTCACCACTTAGACATAAAGTACTGATTGCACAAAAGAGAGAAGTGAGAATAATTAGTGGTGTTCACCCAAGTACGTCATGTATGCACCTTTTCAACGAGTTACGTATTTTAAATGCACCCTCAGAGTACATATATTCGCTAATGAAATTCGTTACAAATAATTCATCTCAATTCGCAAAGAGCAGTGATGTTCGTAGGTACAACACTAGAGGGAAAAATGACCTTTCTTATCCGTTATTGAAGCTGTCAGTTACTCAAAAAGGAGTACATTATTCAGCAACAAAAATCTTTGATCATTTGCCCAACAACATAAAAGTGTCTGGCAGGTAGCAGATCAAGTTTTAAATCGAGCTTAAAATCATTTCTTTTGGACAACCCCTTCTACTCCATGGACGAGTTTCTGTTTCAGAAATGGTAAAAAAAATTGTACCTCTAAATGTAGTTGCATGTGTAGAACTAAAAATTTCAGTAGTATTAATATTAGCACTATTCATGTGTCTATATATATCTTGTAATCTGACTTGTTCCACATTATATCGATAAAATAATCGGGAAAATGATCTACGGAACATGACATAACTAAAACTAAATTAAACTAAAACTAAAATAGTAGCAGTAAGAGAGAACAAGAGGGATAAAGTGACAGTGAGAGGAGACTGTAATTGTAGGACAGAACGATTGAGACTGTGGCTGTAAGACAGGAGATAGTAACAGTTAGAGGGACACAAAGAGATAATGACAATGAGTCGGGATGAATGAGCGAGTGAGAAAGAACAAGTGGAAGTTGATGGGTATGAGAGAATTACAGCGATGGACTAGTGGGTGTGAACGACTTACAGTTAGAGGAGTTTGTTGGAGTCAGATGTGAGTTGCGCGTTAAAAAGAGCGCGAATATGCCCACATGTCAAAATTTTTGGAGTAATTTTTAAGATGCTAAGGAAGGGAGATTGAGGTAGCCCACTTTTCAGTCAGAGTCTTTTGAAACAGGAGCATATTAGCCTCTCTCATGCTCCGATAGGAGCGTTTCTCCGCTGGTGCATACACTATCTGATCAAAAGTATCCAGACACCTGTATGTAATGTCGGGTTGACCACTAGATGTCACGAGAAACAGACCAGACAGTATAAAAGGAGGCTGGAAGTATTGTTTTGTCAGTAGAGAAGCAATAACAGCAGAGCAGGTCGATCAGGGAAGATCAGTGACTTCGAACATAGGCTCGTCAGTGGATATCACCTCAGTAACAAATCTATCAATGGCATTTAACCCTTCTAAAGCTGCCCTAATCGACTGTTGCTGATGTGACTGTGAAGTGGGCACGTTAAGGAATGAATAGCCTCAGCTAAACCAAGACCAGCCAGACTTCATGTACTGGCGGACAGGAACCTTCAAACATTACGTAGAGTGAAACTTCCTGGAAGATTAAAACTGTGTGCCGGACCGAGACTCGAACTCGGGACCTTTGCCTTTCGCGGGCAAGTGCTCTACCAACTGAGCTACCCAAGTACGACTCACGCCCCGTCCTCACAGCTTTACTTTTGCCAGTATCTCGTCTCCTACCTTCCAAACTTTACAGAAGCTCTACTGCGAACCAAGCAGAACTAGCACTCCTGAAACCAGGGATATTGCGGAGACAGCCTTGGGGATGTTTCCAGAATGAGATGCTTGGTTCGCAGGAGAGCTTCTGTATAGTTTGGAAGGTAGGAGACGAGATACTGGCAGAAGTAAAGCTGTGAGGAGTCGTGCTTGGGTAGCTCAGTTGGTAGAGCACTTGCCCGCGAAAGGCAAAGGTCCCGAGTTCCAGTCTCGGTCCGGCACACAGTTTTAATTTGCCAGGAAGTTTCATATCAGCGCACACTCCGCTGCAGAGTGAAAATTTCATTCTGTTTACGTAGAGTGCTTGCAAAAATCGCATTAAATTAGTGGAATGAATCACTTATGAATCCCAACGTGCTACCAGCAGTACAGCTAGCACAATGACTGTGCGTAGGGACTTAAAAAAGAAGGGGTGCAACTGTCGAGCAGCTTCTCATAAGCCACATATTTCTGCAGCCAATGCTAATCGACATTTGAGGTGATGTAAAGAGCGTCACCGCTGAACAGTGAATGACTGGAAAAGAGTGATTTTTTTGGTGATGAGTCACGCTATACACCATGGCAATACGAAGGAAGGATTTGGTTTTGGCCAATGCCTGGAGATCGTTACTTGGAATCGTATGTCATACCACCAGTGAAGTACAAGAAGGTGGTATTACAGCCTGTGTTTTGTTCTTTTGGTTAGCGTTTAGTTCCCTTGTTGTGCTTTAAAAAGCCCAAAAAACGGAAGCATATGATCACTTTTTATTGCATTGTGTACTGCGTAGTGTAGAGGCACAGTTCAAGGACGATGGTTGTTTGTATCAACATTGTAATGTAACGGACTGCTGAAACTACCGATACCACCGGCTGGCGAAGTGTGCGGTGCCGTCAATCAACTTGAAGGAGCAAGTGAACTTTAACTACATAAACATATTATTATTTTGTTACAAAGCTGTTAATATGAGGACAATCTTGAGGTATATTGCCACACAACTATATTATAAACACTTTTCATACTATGTTTTTCATATATGTATACGTGCGATGTGTAAAATATCGATATACAACCAAGGTTGGCAGTACTGCACAGTTTGTAAGCTCTGTGAACAGGAGCCGGTGGTTGGCGGGTGTAGAGACAATGAGCAGTTGGTGTTGAGAGTCTTCTAATACGCTTGCTTTGAGAGGGTCAAGGATAGAGGGAACGAAATGATGTATTGGAAACGCTGTTACATTGAAAATTATTGAATATCGTCACGATCAGCATTTATAAAATAAAAGTTGGAAGTTTAAATATGTGTCAGTTCTTACGCAGCAGAATACACACCCTGGATCTCAAATTGATTTAACAAACAGCGGATGGCGAGATTCATCACTGGACCACGAGCGTGCAACAACGACCAATAAAGGTAAGAAAGTTATATTACTCTAAATTCAAATTGTAATGATACCTTTCTTTCTCCATGTCTTCAACTCTGTATGTACTCTGTTGTTAGAGCGAACAGCCTGACGGGGACTTGTGGTCGACTAGGCACACCAGGGAGACCACACAGGTTTAAAATGATAATTTGTAGCTTAATATACCACTACTGATAATAATTAATATTTGTGCCCCGGAGAAAGAGGTGAATTACAACATGACACTGCAGTTTGCCATAATGTAGCATTTGTGAGGCAATTGTTTATTTACAATAGTAGTAGTAGTAATAGTAATAGTAGTAGTAGTTTTATTCATACGTATCTCGCGTGCATGATTGATATTGGACATTGTAAGGTACCTCTTATTTGCAGATAAGAGCGCATTTATCTTTATTTCCAGTTTTGCTATTTCACATACATGAAGTGAATGTATCAGCGCTGCGGTACATATGGAGTAAGGAGCGAGTGGTAGGCTCGCACGCTGGCTAGCAGAGGCGGTTGGCCATCTGGCGCTTTCAGAGCCATTGGGCTGAGGTGCCGATGCAGAAATCGCTCGTGACGTCAACAAAGAGATACGTAGGGAAAGTACATTTATTTTGGCGCGAATCAGGTAATTGTTATTCATAAATATTTGCTAGCAAAAGTTGCCTTTTGCCACTCAGAAATTAGGAGGAGTCTATAGGTCATAAATACCATCTTTCAGTAATTTTAAAATGCCAGTAAACGTTGATGTTAATAAATAAATTAATAGCTTTGGCATAACCGAAGATGTTCGATCATATAAGAACTATACCGATTATACGCTCAAGTTACAAACTGTGTGGCATAGCAGGCAGTCGTCGATGGATGCCTTTTCATCTAGTCACGCGGTAGACCATGCTCTCGTACCATTAACAGTTAGCCTATAATCAGTGTGAACAACTTCATTTTACGGTTTTTCTTAAATAAACGCAACATAATGGCATCCAGTGTTAAAATTATTTGCACAAAAATACTTCTTCACGCTTCGTTACGTAAAACATAGACAGTAGTATTGCACTTTTAGAATTCGACGGCGCTGCTATACCTCTGCAAGGGACGATAAAACTACGAAAGCTTCTCCACATAACAGGTGGGAAGAATTCCTACGCGGCGGCTCACTAACTCAGTTCAAGGACGGACTGCCTTAATTGTCGCAAAACTCGGATGGGAATGCGAGGTCAGTTATACTGTACATCGCTTATACCACCATCTACGCAATCACCGGCTAAGCTGAGGCCTTTCTGGAGGTTTTATACGAGTGGGGGGTCTTGCAACATGTCTTGGTATTATAATCTAAGAACAACATAGATAACGTGATTCACATAAACAGGCATTTACTTAAATAAAGCACTAGTTTGAAAGTATGGGGCAGGTAGTAGGTCGTGGCCTTATAGTAGGAACCATCCCGGCATTTGCCTGAAGTAATTCATGGGAACCACACAAAACCTAAATCATGATGGACAGAAGAAGATAGCAACCTCCAGCCTCTTGAATGCAAGGCCAGTCTGTTTAAAACAGTGCTAGCTCATTCGATTTATTGTAAAATACTGTTTTACAAAGAAGTTATTTCATAATGTAAAAGGCTACTACTGCGTTGCTCAGTCATGTCTCACTCCCAGTCACTGCACACGTTAGACACACAGTGGTTCATAATGTAACACTACACACACCATCAGGACCATAGCGACGACGTCTAGTTTCCATTTTGGGTACCGTACCTTCCCATCTGCTAGCCTGAAAAACTGGGTTAGCATCCCTCTAAAACGAGTGAAATATTGAGCCTAGAAAAGGATAATGTGTTAGTATTACACAATACAAAGCTTTGGGAGTAAATTTTTCCAGTAAAGAGAAAAAAAGGAAAATACACAGTGCGAAAGTGTTACGTGAAGTTGTATAGTTCTATTATCGTTATTATATGTATGTGTTACATTTTTTACCGAAGACCTAGTCTGTGTTATCTAACAAGGGGCCCGCTCCTACTCGTCATCACCGGTTTCGTCCAAATTTATCGTATGCGCAGGACTTGGCCAGAAATGAAAGTCGCAGAAGTGGGGAGCTCCAAATGGCCAAGCGTTCAGAAAAAAATTGCATTATGGGGCGTCCCTGGTGAGGTATGAGCCAATTATGTTAGCGCTGTTTCCAGGTAGCGGTTGGTGTAGAGGAAAGAGTACAGAAGCGTAATCCGAAGGTCGTGGATTTGAGTTCCTATGCAGACAGTTTTTTTTTAGTTTTTACGAGTTTTACGTTGCTTACACGACAAATAAGCCGAGATAATGCTCAATATATTGTATTCGATGTGATGAAATCCTATGTGCAGGGAACTAATTTCTTCTGTTAATTGATTCGAGGGAGGACAAGCAAATTCACAATTATGAGACGAGATTTTTCAAGATGAACGACTGCCACCATGCAGTATTAAACTGATTCCTACCAAATGCTCACTGCTAGTGCAACCCTGGGATATCTATCTTTATCGTCCGCTAAAGAATTTGATCAAAGATTTTCGTAAGTTCACTTATCTCATGGAGAGAGAAAAGAACATCACAGCCCGAGAAGATTTCTCCAAAATACGAGGGTAATCCCAAAAGTATGGTCTCCTATTATTTTAGAAGTACATAGACCTGTTTATTTCTACAATGGTTTACATCAGTTTACAGCTTGAACATTTAGCTGTTTTTCGACATAATCACCATTTCTGTCGATGCATTTTTGTAGACGCTGTGGCAGTTTTTGTATTTGTATGCCCATGTCATACTAGCTCGCCGCCAGCTCCGCGGCTTTAGCGAAGAAGGATGCCGCCACTGGTGTGATTGTTGCTTGGTCTCAGGTGTAAAGTGGTATGCCCAGGTTTCGTCATCCTTGACAATTGAGTCCAGAAAGTTGTCCTGTTCGGCTACAAGGCGGCAAAGAAATGCACGGGAAACATCAACTCGTTGCCGCATGTGATCCTCAGTCAGCATGCGTGGCACCCATCTTGCGCACACCTTCCGGTAGTTCAATGTTTCCGTTAAAATTCTGTGAGCGGTGCTTCGGGAAACCTCAGGAACCAACGTGCAGAGATCAACCATGGTGATCCGCCGATCTTCACGCATGCTTTGCTCAACCTTCAACCCTGTCTCCTCAGAAATTGATGGACTCCCGCTCCTTTTTTCGTCGTGAATTTCGGTCCGACAAGCTGCAAACTCTCTACACCACTTACGAACATTTTTGACATCCATGCACGACTCACCATACACTTCCGTCAATTGGCGATGGCTTTCAATTGGCGCAGTGCCCTTTGCGTTCAAAAACCGAATAACTGCGCGCAATTCGCACTTGGCGGTAACATCCAACGGGAGCTCCATTCTCAACGGCTGCCAAGCCAAGACTGAGCGCCTCAGCGCGGCGTGCGCATGTTTACACACAGCGCGTGAAGCACTCTTCATAACAGTGTGACCAACTGCCACACAAACAGAGTTCTGTACTTTTAAAAAAACAGGAGACCTTACTTTTGGGATTACCCTCGTATGCTCCGCAGTACATTACAAGCTATCCGCGCCATTATTTGGCGACATGATGCGTTACAAGTGGTTTACTGCCAAACTGTAGGATGAGGGGGAACCTTTTATAAACGTAAACCAAGTCTGTTTTTGTACAAAAACTTTAAAACAACTATGAAAATGTAAAAATGCGGTGTTTATAACGTGTGCAAGGTGCCGAGAAAATTACTGCTTTTCCTGCTTTTACGAAGAATATTGCCCCAGCACTCGTAAATCATCAACTGTAAAATAATGAAAGTATACAGTTTTATGCACGAAGTTCTCATGTACGCCTTACAATCCTCTCCTCGAGATTTCTTTGTAATCCCAAAATTTCCTTTGCCTTTCTTTTTTTCGCCTTTTATGAAAATATTAATAAATTTAATATAGTGAGCATTGTTTCAGTTTATTTGTATTGTAAGTAACGTAAAAACTGAAACTAAAAAAAAACTTTTCGCTGAGACACTTGAACTCACGACCTTCGGATTATGATTCTGTACTTCTGCGGCGCCAACTTTTGTCTGGAAATTACGTTAACGTAAATGGCTCGTTCCTGCCCGGCCCGCGCCAAATTTGCTATTTTTTTCTAAACGCATGACTATCTGGATCTCGCACTCTGTCATTTACATTTCTGGACAAGTCCTCCATATCCACGAAATTTAGACTTGATCGGCGATGACGAATAGACACAGAATGTATTCCTTAAGCGGAATTTCTTGACTGTATTTTTTAAATTAGTTTGTTTAGTAATCTCTAATCTGGCTGGGCCATTTATTGTACAGTTTTATTTCTTGGTAGAAAATGATATTCTGAGTTTTACGTTTATTCTTTTTTGGTAAATGTAAGCTTAATCTAGCTCTTGTTACATGGGCAATACTATTTGTGCAGTAATAATCAATGTTATTTTGTATGTGTACAACTGATTGGTACACATACTCACATGGTGCACATAAAATCGTCAGTGTTTTGAACAAATCTTTACAGTGAGTTCTACTACTATTTTTGGTTATTATTCTTATGGCCCTTTACCGTAATTTGAATACTGTGTTCCTTGCTTTTCAATATTTCGTATAATTAGTGACCAAATTTAAAAATTTAAAATGCTGTCATAATCTACTTCGTGAGAGGTATAATCTGATGTTAAAAGTTTTACTTAGTAAGATAGGTAATACAGTTGGAAAGCGCGTTCATGTCTTGAGATAGTGCTGGCCGGGGTGGCCGAGCGGTTCTAGGCTCTACAGTCGCAGGTTCGAATCCTACCTCGGGCATGGATGTGTGTGATGTCCTCAGGTTGGTTAGGTTTAAGTAGTTCTAAGTTCTAGGGGACTGATGACCTCAGAAGTTAAGTCCCATAGTGCTCAGAGCCATTTGAACCATTTTCTTGAGATAGTGTAGCTCAGAGTGCGCGGCTTACTCAGCCTATCTACATCCAGTATTTCAGAACGAGAGCACTTAGCGATTTCCAACAAACTCCAAACATAATGTCCAAACTTTTCTACACTTTTTCTCGCTCAAATGCTTGTCGTCAAATATTTAACACAGTAACTCATTTGTAATGTTATCTGATGTCTGAAGCTGTTTTATACGTGGGAGTTCTATTATTTAAAGAATTGGTGACTTACTCGCGTGTAACTAAAAGACACTGGCTGTTACACACTGATAACAGGACTCTGCTGATAACATTCTGTTCGCAAGTATCTTTGTGTATTGACACCACTTCAACTGGGAACTAATATTCATTCACAGAAATTTTGTGCTTGTTACGCAGTTTCTGGATGTGCTATCAACATTTAATTTAACAGTATCATTTTCCGTCTTGAAACTGAAATTCATGGCATTTCTTTTTTTATATTCAGTGTCATTTCATAGCATACCTGAAATGCACTGGCCTGCACAGGATCCCGACCTGAAACCAATGTAACACCTTTCAGATGAGTTACAACGTCGACTTCGCTCCAGACAGCAGCGTTCGACATCAGCAGATATTGTTTCGGCTCTTGAGGAAGAACGGGCCACCTTTCCTCCACAGACATTCAGATGCCTCATTGAATGTGGCACCAGTAGAGATCAAGCCGTCATAAAGGCCAAGGGAGGACACACCCCATGTTAACGTCCACTAACAGGTCTCCAGATACTTTTGATTGGATAGTGTATCTTTTGTCATTGACAAGGAGTGACATGCACCGAAGATCCCTGTCGATCAGGATCTTTTTACGATCACTGTTGTTAAGCCGTGTTACATGGCTGAGTGGTATCTCGTTCGGTGTAGACATGGTGGACAGACGGCGTTGACATACTAGAAAACTGGGCAGCTTCATCCATGGCGTGGTAATGGGTACGTCCAAACAAGATTTTTTCTTTCTGCCATTCTGCCACGTCTCCATCTCAATCGTTTTTACTGCACTGACTCCACTGATTCCATACAACCGACAGGCACATACACGCCACTTCAATGCGATGACTTACGTGAGCGGGGGAGGGGGGGGGGCGGCATGTGACAGCATGGTACCAGTCCTACACCTTCTACAGCACTTCATAGCAACGAGTATACTCCCTTAAGGCTGTGAATAATATTTTGTCGAGTGATCTTATAATTTCCATATGCATAAGCAGCATAAGTGACGACTGCAACTGGAAATGTCGTGTTACTAGGACCTCCCATTGGGTAGACCGTTCGCCGGGTGCAAGTCTTTCGATTTGACGCCACTTCGGCGACTTGCGCGTCGATGGGGAATGAAATAATGATGATTAGGACAACACAACACCCAGACCCTGAGCAAAGAAAATCTCCGACCCAGCCGGGAATCGAACTCGGGCCCTTAGGATTGACATTCTGTCACGCTGACCACTCAACTACCGGGGGCGGACAATTGCAACTAAATTATAGCAATACAATACTGTCCAAAAGCGAAGCACAGTTGAGAAGTTAAAGCACATTTCCCCAAAGGAGACGTTGAAGATTACAGAATGTAGTACACCTTAATCAGAACATATTTGACATGCATCAGTATCCAAATCTCATAAGTAGAAAAACGTGCCATACTCAGAAGAAGGTTTTTTTCTGTAATAATATAACATACGATGACTCATACCTGTCTTGCAAGCTTACCAGCGACCTGGCATCTTTCTTATGGGTGGCTAAAGGGTTATTTCGGGATTTGACCCTATTCCAGAGAAAGAGCTCCGCGCAAGCCATGCAGCCCCTGGTGGTCGTTTAAAAGCTGCTGTTGTATCCCCGATCTATCCCAGACGTGTTCCGGAGAGCTAGTTGGACAGTTGTTGCAGAGCACAGCTTCATTCGCAAGAAATTCTGCTACCAGATCAATTCGATGCGAACAGACATCAAGGTCCACGAAGAGGAAACCTATACCAATTGCTCATCTCAAAACTTGCACAGGTAGCTGCACTAGCGTACCCGGCAATGCTTTGCAATTTCTATAATATGCACTGATGTGCAAAGAATCTATTATAGGCATGCGTATTCAAATACGGAGATATGTAAACAAGCAGAATACGGCGCTACGGTCGGCAACGCCTATATATAAGACAAGAACCTCTGGAGCAGTTGTTAAGTCGGTTATTGCTGCTACTATGGCAGGTTATCAAGATTAAAATGAGTTTGATCGTAGTGTTATAGTCGGCGCACGAGTGATGGGACACAGCATCTCGGAGGTAGCGATGAAGTGGGCATTTTCCTGTACGAGCATTTCACGTGTGTACCGTGAATTTCAGGAATCCGGTACAACATCAAATTTCCGACATCGCTGCGGCCAGAAAAAGATCCTGCAAGAACGGGACCAACGACGACCGAAGAGAATCGTTCAGCGTGACAGAAGTGCAACCCTTCCGCAAATTGCTGCAGGTTTCAGTGCTGGGTCATCAACAAGTGTCAGCGAGCGAACCATTCAATGAAACGTCATCAGAGTTGAAGGCTCACTCATTCACCCTTGATGACTTCACGACACAATGTTTTACGCCTCGCCTTGGCCCGTCAACGCCGACATTGGATTGTTGATAACTGGAAACATTTTGCCTGGTCGGATGAGTATCGTTTGAAACTGTATCGAGCGGATGGACGTGTACGGGTATGGAGACAACCTCATGAATCGATGGACCCTGAATGTCAGCAGGGGACTGTTCAAGCTGGTGGAGGCTCTGTAATGGTGTGAAGCGTGTGTAGTTGGGGTGATATGGCACTCCTGATACATCTAGATACGACTCTGACACGTGACACGTATGTAGGCATCCTGTCTGACCACCTGCATCCTTTCATGCCCATTGTGCATTCCGACGGACTTTGACAATTCCGGCAGGACAATGCGACACCCCACATGACCAGAATTGCTAAAGAGTGGCTCCAGGAACACTTTTCTGAGTTTAAACACTTCCACTGGCCACCAGACTCCCCAGACATGAACATTATTGAGCATATCTGGGATGGCTTGCAACGTGCTTTTCAGAAGAGATCTCCACCCTTTTGTACTCTTACGGGTTTGTGGACAGCCCTGCAGAATTCATGGTGACGGTTCCCTCCAGCACCACTTCAGATACTAGTCGAGTCCATGCCACGTCGTGTTGCTGCACTTCTGCGTGCTCGTGGGGTCCCTACACGATATTAGACAGATTTACCAGTTTCTCTGGCTCTTCGGTGTATATGGGAGTTGTATATAGGTTCTAATTTTCTTCCACCCTCTTTCTGTCCATCTCCTCCTCCTACCCCCTCTCGCTGTTCACCTCCCCTTCACCCAATCTGTCTCTCTCCATCTCCTCCGAAACCCTCTCTTTGTACGTTTCCTCCTTCCCCCTCTCCCTGTCCATTTTCTTCCACTCCCCCTTTCTGTCCATCTCTTCGCCCTCCTCCCCCCCCCCCCTCTCTCTCTCTCTCTCTGTCCTTGAGCCTTGTGGTTGCGCAAATGTCTATAATGTACAATATATCAACAACACCTGTCGGCAGCTGAGGTTTTCAGTTAGTCATCATTTATTCCAGGGAAAAGCTGCACGGTCATCAACAGTAACTGTTCTTTCGAGAACAAGTTACTGTCTTCGTATATATTGTTTATTATTGCTGCAAATGAAACCTCAATTGGGAAATGCACTCCGTCTTCAGGCCACAAGTGGCCCATCGGGACCATCCGACCGCCGTGTTATCCTCAGCTGAGGATGCGGATAGGAGGGGCGCGTAGTCAGCACACCACTCTCCCGGTCGTTATGATGGTTTTCTTTGACTGGAGCCGCTACTATTCGGTCGAGGAGCTCCACAATTAGCATCACGAGGCTGAGTGCACCCCGAAAAATGGCAACAGTGCGTGGTAGCCCGGACGGTCACCCATCCACGTGCCGACCACGTCCGACAGCGCTTAACTTCGGTGATCTGACGCGAACCGGTGTATGCACTGCGGCAAGGCCGTTGCCCGCTTGGGACATGAAGTTACTTATAATCAATGGGCAAATCGTTTAGGATCATTAATATCAGGGGTACAGGAGAGAACACTCCAGCTGCTGAATCTCCTCTTGACCGCCATTGCTTTCAAAACCGTGGAATAGTATTTTCGTTTTCAGTTCCACCCGTTTAATCAAGCCAATTTTCAAATGGATTTTGTGCACTTCGGCTACTACCACTACTACCACTAGTACTGGAAATTGCTCAATTTAATTACAAACAAGAGTTACTAGTTTCCACTCTAATGCTGTTTACTCCTTCTGTGTTATTTACCTCTACTGACTCATTTTCATTCTGATTTAGCACATAATTTGATTCCGCCCATTTCCTTTCTGGTGTACAAGCCGCTATCTTACCATATTTATAAATGGTTCAAATGGCTCTGAGCACTATGGGACTTAACTTCTGAGGTCATCAGTCCCCTAGAACTTAGAACTACTTAACCTAACTAACCTAAGCACATCACACACATCCATGCCCGAGGCAGGATTCAAACCTGCGACCGTAGCGGTCACGCGGTTCCAGACTGAAGCGCCTAGAACCGCTCGGCTACTGCGGCCGGCCATATTTATAATTCTCAGGGAATATATTGTCCTTATCCTTATAAAATACTTAACGCCACTACATTTTGGTACATAAGCAGTGTTATATTTGAAACTGCAAGGCTCTTTGCACCCTTTTGCCCAAGTTCGATCCTCAACCGCTGGAAATCTCAGTTTCCCTGATCCTGATTTTTGTCAGCACTTCTCCTTCCATTCAAGTTACCTGAACGTCTATTCATCCCTACCTCATCTGTTACAATTACTTCACCAGTTATCCCTGTGATTATTTTGGTCATCTGAGCTACCAATCCTATTCATTTGGTAATTACTTCTATTCCCATTCTCTCTTACCGAAGTGGGTTCTTGGCTCCCCAGAATTAGGTATAACTCTTTCTACTCTTCCCACGTGAGTTAAAAAGTTGTTTAAATGTCCTCTGGGGCAGATAACGGCAATTCTTTCACTCTTTGAGGCTGTTTGCTTTCTAACCCAAAGACAATGTTTTCACTGTCCCAATTCTGATCAAGATATTTGAGTTTGTTTATTCAGCATTGACAAAACAGTTTTATTCTGCCTCTCTTATGGTCATATATTTCTCCACCACAAAATTCGCTCTAGATGTTCTGTTGTCCTACTTTGGACGAATATACTTATAGGAAGATCTTCCTGAATTCTTCCCAAGAAGAACGTTTACTTGCCACTTCTTCTGCCCAACCATAAACATCCTCTTTCATAAAACCTCTTACAAAGGACATTTTCTCTCTATCACTCCATCCCTTGGGTAAATCATCAAATTCTCTAATATAGTCCATTGGATGTATGTACATTGTCAAAAGGTTAAAAATTGTTAAATTTCTGACAACTAATGAAAGATGAAACACCTGATACAAAGGTGATCACTTCCACTAACACATTGATTCACCTATTTTTTAATTTAAGTAAGTCTGAATCCATGATCTCATTAACTCCCAACATACTGCCCTTAAATATAGTAGTACATTTGCTTTTTATTTTACTTTCCAGTTTTATAATTGAACCATTCACTGCTTCTTTTGTCTGTTCTAACTGTGTTTTCAAATCATCTTTATTTTTATCACAATTAGTCTTGATATCCTTATGAACTTTCTGACAATTAGTATTTATCGCTTCCAACGGATCTTTACATATTTTTACATTTTCCTTGCCAGTTTCACAATGATTAGCTATTTCCTCCAATTTAGAATCTTTTTCTATATGAGCCTCACTCAACTGGCTCTCACAATTACTTTCTGCTTCAGCAGTTCTTTGGTCAAATTTGGTTAAATTTTCTTTTACAATCCCTAGCTCTTCCTTTATATTGCCAACATCCTCTTTTATTTCATCCATGTTTGAATTCATTTCTCCTTTCAAAAATGGTTCAAATGGCTCTGAGCACTATGGGACATAACTTCTCAGGACATCAGTCCCCTAGAACTTAGAACTACTTAAACCTAACTAACCTAAGGACATCACACACATCCATGCCCGAGGCAGGATTCGCATCTGCGACCGTAGCAGACGCGCGGTTCCGGACTGAAGCGCCTAGAACCGCTTGGCCACCGCGGCCGGCGAAAGTTTCTTGTTTCACATAATAGTGTTGTATCGGTTCTTAGTTACTTTCAACATTACTTACATTTTTACATTTAGTGGGTGAATTTTCTTCCAAAATTTGACCATCATCAAAATTTTTCATTATTTGCCAACTTTAAATATATATATACCTGGTGCGTTTAGCGATGCCACCTGCGGATCCATTCGGCACTATCTGGTATTATCTGCTACGCCACCTACTACAGTACATGAAACACGGGATTGATCCAGTTTCCAAGATGGTTGCCCACTCAGCCATTCAGTATCCAGCGATCCTTCTTCTATAGACCGGCCCAGTTATTCATAATTTCCGTTGTCCTCGTCTGTTGTTCTGTCCAGTTATTTTTCAAAACAGTCACTTGCCTGGAAATACTTTTACCAGCCACCCTACAGTTTACTCAGTCACATTCTTTTTCTTTACATGGGTGTACACCCCACTAACAGTCACTTTAATGTTTTGTTCCCATCTAAAATACTATAGCAAAATGTTCCTTACACGATAAATTATTAATGTAAGCTTCCATTAATATTCCACTATTACATTATGTTCTCAGCACTCACTTGTTCATAAACACTATATCAAGCCTGATACTATTCCTTGAACATGGCACCACATGTAGGCGTACAAGGGGGATCTACTTGTAGGTAATGTTGGATCTCGGTAGTTTCGCTACTGGTCCTTTAGCAAAAAATGTTTGTGATAGAATTGTATCTATTAATAAATAAAAAGAGACGCCCAGTAGTTCTTTTCAAATATTCTCACGAAATCACTTTGCATATTAAGTTTGATTCCTATCGCTAAAGACCAGGCCTCATTACAGATCAAAAATGTTTATGCAGGTCTCCTTGTATTCACGTTTGATGGATAACTTTAAATTATATTCCACCAAAAGGATGTTGCTGTTGTTGTTGTTGTATTCAGTCCAAAGACTGGTTTGTTGCAGCTCTCCTTGCTACTCTATCCTGCGAAAGCCTCTTTGTCTCTGAGTAATTGTTGCGTTATAGCCAGGAATAACACAATAAATATAGCACCGTTTCACAGTTTATTGACACAACACTGATACGAATAAATCTGTTACTGAGCGCCAAGTTGTATCTGAACGCTTTATGGAAAATTATATAAATTGATGGTGGTTACACAAATGACCAGGAAGTGCAATTCCGGCGCAAATCACAAGTCCATTGACTCACTAAGCCTAGTGAACATTGCAGTCCAAGTTCCACTATAGCATTCGAATTCTAAGATCAGAGCACAGCCAAATCAACATCGAACAGTAGGTCACAGCATAGCACTTCTGTGTTGTCGAGTAGGACACAGAAAGATGAGAACTGGCTTGTAGGCGTCAGTAGCAGTTTTAAATAAGGCTCGATAGTTAATGGAACTGGTGGCTGGGGTCACTGTATATTCTGGGCAGCCAATAGCTGAGTATTACGGGTGGTCAGTTGCTATGGTTTGAGGCGCACGTGAAGGTGGAATGCAATGTTAGCAGCGTGCTGCGCTCGGAGAAGTGCAGCCAATGATGCATTTCTCAGCCGCGCGTAATGGAGCACGCTGATGCTCATTGCGGAGATTTAACAGTAGTGGATCCACATCCCTTCCTCCTTGGGGAACTGAGGAGGGATCTGCTGTGAATGATAGCCACATCCATGGGGGTGCTCCTCTGAGTCTTCAGCGGTATTGGTGAGCCGGGGCACAGGAGCATACGGACGAAAACGCCCCATCTGGGGGTGAAGGTTGTATAGTATGGACCTCGACAGCAGAGCAGGTGAAGCAGGAGGAGCCAGCGGCATCTCTTCATCTTCATCCGGAATTCTTTGTGGTTGATGACTGGGCAACATCTCATAGTCCAGGAAGGGCAGCCTCTGGGTCTGGGCGACATCTGGTATAAGTCGCTCTTGTTGGAGTCAGCTGATAGTGGGCAAAAGACGTGTATAAGTCTGGTGTCATACTGGCTGGGTGGTATGGCGTAGGTGACTGGTAATGATGGTGCAGAGAGGGGGACGGAAAAAACTGTTGGGAAACTAGTTCATGACGAAGTTGATTGGCATTTCACACAACCTACTGATCTGTAATCTGCACCCTAAAGACCTTCTGGCCCCAATGTTGGATGATAGTTCGCAGAGCCCAGGCTGGTTACCGGCCAAATTCTTTCGCCCACACCAAGGTCCCAGGATGGAACTTGGAAGCAGGCAGTGGTGGAGCTGGCAATGGTGTTGGCAGGCTCAATAGTGTCTGGGGCTGTCTTCCATGGAGAAGTTGTGCAGGACTTTTGTCTCCAATGGGTGTGGACCTGTAACTGCTCAACGAGAAAGTTAGTGATGCATCAGTGGAGTGATCCTGGAGGTATTTCTTCATCTGAGTTTTGAAAGTGCAGACCATCCTCTTGGCTTCTCTATTAGATTGTGGATGCAAAGGGGGCGTTGAAATGTAGCGAATGTCATGCTGGGCACAGAAACAACGAAACTCCTCACTACAGAATTGTGGACCGTTGTCAGTTATGAGCACTTTCGACAGACCTTCAATCGCAAAATTTTTTTCTAAGGCTGTGATGGTGGTTGTTGATGTGGCATTGCATTGGACAATGTAGGGAAATAGGGAGTAAGCATCAACCACTATCTAGAACATATTGTTAAACACTGGCCCAGCAAAATCAATGTGTGCCCACTCCAAAGGGCGAACACATGGTGGCCAAGAAGCAAATAAACGTCATGGGGCAGCCTGCTGACTTTGGCAAGATGGACATGTTTGGGCGAGTCGTTCAACCTTCTAGTTCATGCCCGGCCAGTAAGTGAACCTGCGAGCCAGAAGTTTAGTTTGCGATACCCCCCAGTGACCTTGGTGCAATAGTTGCAGGACATGCTGACAAAGAATAAGGAATGGCCACTCATGGGTATCCCTCGTTGGATGTGAGTAAAATTATTCCATCGATCAACATGAGCTGATGGCGGGCAATAAAGAACTAACAGAATGACACAGACGTCTTGAGAGGTTGTCATTCAGGCCACCCATGATGTATGTGACTCTGAACTTGTTGGAGCACCTCTTCGTTATTGAGTGTGTCTACGACCTGGTAGCTGGTAATGGGATAAGAATCTATGATTGCTTCAGTTTCTTCATTGATGTGAAAACACAGAATTCTTTGTCAAACCCTGGGTCGGGTCCACATAGAAGGGCATCAGTGTTGGCATGCTCGGTCGTGTTGCGGAAGTGAATCTCATACTGGTAGCGCACCAAAAATAAAGCCCAGCATTGGAGGCAGTGAGCCGTCCTGTCTGGAATCTTTGCTGCTGGACTGAATAAGGAGATCAGCAGTTTATGGTCTGTGATGGGGTGAAAGTTTGTGCCATAAACAAAAACGTGGCATTTCTTAAATGCAAAGATGATGAGCAGCGCTTCTTTTTCTATTTGGGAGTACCTGCGTTGGATGTCACTCAATGTTTTCGATGCATAGGCCACAGGGTGCTCAGAGCTATCCGCCTCTTTGTGTGCCAGGACCACTCCAACGCCTGAATCGGATGCATCTGTTGCAATAACTACCCGCTTTGTTGGATCAAAACGTGCAAGGCGTAGGTCCATCAACAACTGAGATTTCAAGCTGTGGAAGGCGCTCTCACAAGCTGGAGTCCACTGGGCAGACATCTTTTTTTTTTTTTTTTTTTTTTGCATAATTGGGACAAGGGCGCGGTTTCTGTTGCTGCTGCGTGTAAGTACTGTCGGTAATACGATATCTTCCCCAGAAAGGAACGAAGTTGCTTAAGTGTTGTTGGCCTGGGAAGTTTGATTATGGCTTCGACATGTTTATCCGGAGAACGAATGCCAGAGCTGGAAATGATGTGTCCAAGGTACTCGATCTCAGGCTGGATAAACAACATTTTTCTTTTCTGCATTTTAGGCTATTCTCCCATAAGATGCTAAATAAAGATTTCAGACTGTGAGGGCGTTCCTCCGTGGTTCTCCCTGTTACAATTATGCCGTCTAAGACCCGTTACAATGATGCATCCATCCAGTATGAGTATTAATTGTTCCAAAAAGCGTTGAAAAATGGCGGGGACATTTGCTAGACCAAACATTACGCGTTTCAAACGATAAAGGCCGTGCGTCGTGTTAAGTGTAAGAAACTGTTGAGATTGTGCAACAAGGGGAAGTTGAAGGTATGCATCCGCCAAGTCTATCTTAGAGAAGTTTTCACCTTCTAATTTTGACAGTAATTCTTCCGGCTTCAGAATGAGATATGTCTCAATCTCTGATTGAGCGTTCACAGTTAATTTAAAATCGCCGCACGGGCGGATACTCCCCGATGGCTTTCACACTATGACTCATGCGGTAGCCCGTTCACTAGAAGAAATAGGTTCTAGAACTCCAATTGTAATTAGGCGATCCAGTTCTTCCTTTACGTGGTCTCTGAGAGCTCACGGAATGGCGCAGGCTTCAAAGTGACGAGGCCATGCACTATGTTTCAGTGCGATGTGCGCCTGAAAATCCTTTGCAGTGTCGAGTTCCAGGGTCAACAGGTCCTTATAATCCCTAGCTTCAAGTACAGAACGTCTTCGGATACCAAATTCACATAATCATCTACTGAAAATCCCAATTTTAGAAAAGATTTAAGTCCAAACAAGTTCTCAGCGAAATCACAGTTAACGACTGAGAAGATAATGTGGTGGGTGACATGATATGTCGTTGGAAGTTCGACTTGTCAACATACTGGGATGGTATGCTTATTATATGCCATTAGACACCTCTTTGTTTCTTGCAAGGGAGGTACTCCAAGTTTCAATTCAGAATTATCATGGCTAGCCCGGTGTCTACTTGTAATCGAGCTGGTTTCTCTAAAATTTGCACTACTACGAAAAGCTTATTGGAGGTCTATTGACGGTCTATAGTGGATGCGAGATGAAAGTCCACCTGGTGGGCAGGAAGCTGTCTTGCCTGATGGTACTTAACGACGTACAGAAGCTATATGGCCGTTGACAGACCAGTTTTGACAATAGGCCCATCTGTTAGGACAGTTTTCACGTGACTCCAATCGTTTCGGTACCTAAGACCGGATTCATGCTATGTCCAAATCGCCATTACTGTGGCCATTGGCTGCTGGCTCGGATATGTTTACATTAACGGCTGCTATGTCAATCCACGACTCCAGTTTTTTTCCTGCTGCTGCTGGGGTCATTTTGCAGCTTCGTGCTAAGTCCAAAACTTTGTCTAATGATAGGTCTTCGAGTTGAAGTGTCTTGTGCTGGAAATACCTGTCTGGAGCACCCTGCATGATCCTGTCCCTGATCATTTCTTCTGCATAGAACTCCTTACTTTTAGAGGTAACAAAATGACATTTTCGCCATAGACCTAGGAACTCTGCGACCCATTGTCTATGAGTCTCGTTTTGCTGTTTCTTGCACTGGTAAAGTGCTACCTGGGAGGGAATAACATCGGTATGCGATTGGTAATATTTAGTCAACAACGAACGAATATTTGAAAAGGTGAGCACTGAAAGCTTACATAAGGGGACAATTTCCACAGTAAGCAGTAATCTCAGGTTTTGACCAAGACAAAAACAAAGATTTCACGGGGCTGGCGTCGGTTACCTTGAATGCAGGAAAATGCTCCAGTAATCTTGAGTCTTGGGCTTCCCAATCCTCTAAAGCTCATCAGAGCAAGGAAAACGTGGCACTTTCTGTGTTGCTTGCGTCTGCAGTAAACTTTGAAGAAGTGGTTGGAGAGTGTTCATTAGCAGCTTCTGGTTCTCGTCCTGCTAATGAATAAGTCGCATGAGTAGAGCTTCCAATCAAGATAGTTGCTGGCTCGTCGCCATTTTATTGTCTTATAACCAGGAGTAACACAATAAATATATCACCATTATATAGTTTATTGACACAATACTGATACAAATAATTGTGTTACGAAGCGCCAAGTTGTAGATGATCACTTAACAGGAAGTTATATAAATTGTTGGTTGTTATACCAATGTCCAGGAGGTGCAAGTGAAATGCAGAATTCCCGCGGAAATCACAAGTTCGTTGACACACTGAGCCTAGTGAACGTTGAAGTCCAAATTCCAGTACAGCATTCGGATTCTAAGTCCAGGCGCAACCAAATCAACATTGAACAGCAGGTCCACCGCACCGTAGCACTTCCGAGTTGTGGAGTAGCACACAGAACGATGAGAACTGGCTTGCCGACGTCAGTAGCGGCGTTACATAAGGTTCCATAGTTAATGGAGCCGGTGGCTGGGGTTGCTGTATATTCTGGGCAGCCAATCGCTGAGCATTATGGGTGGCCACTCGCTGTTGTTTGAAACGCGCGCGCTAAGGCGGTCTGCGATGTTAGCAACGGGCCGCGCACGGAGAAGTGCGGCCAACGATGTGTTTCTCGGCCACGCGTAATGGTGCGCGCCGCTGCTCGGAGAGGAGATTTAATAGTGGTGGATACCACATGCTGCAATCTACATCCTTCTGAATCTGCTTTGTGTGTTCATCTCTTGGTCTTCTTCATCGATTTTTACCCTCCTCGCTTCCCTCCAATACTAAACTGGTGATCCCTTGATGTCTCAGAACATGTCCTACAAATCGATCCCTTCTTCTAGTCAAGTTGCGCCACGAATTCCTCTTCTCCCCAGTTCTATTTAGCACCTCCTCTTTCGTTACGTGATCCACCCATCTAATCTTCAGCATTCTTCTGCAGCACCACATTTCGAAAGCTTCTATTCTCTTCTTGTCTAAGCTATTTATCGTCCATGTTTCATGAGTTCGCCAAAAGGATAAGAATCATGAATTAACTGGTGCACAAAATTATTTTTCCTACAGCAGATTAACAAATTGTCTACAAGGCACACGGAATAATGATAATGGTTCGTTAAGGTACAGTGGTGTATTTAGGAATGCTACTTGTTAAGTCTATCGCTGATTCTAATAGTCAATGCTCATATGCTCACATAATCCGGAGGCTAGTTCAAACAATAGCACTAGAGCACATAGTGTAGAAAATACTGAAATCCCGGAGCAAGTTACATCCTGAGCAAGGATTAACTCCAATTTTTACTAGAAACATATTTATGGAATTTTGCACGTTTCATCCTTATACAGACGCGCACTAGAATATTGTGTGATTCTGGTTATTTGATCGTTATCTGAAATTTCCCTACGTCATTTTTTTCCTTTTTAAACTGGTGTAATAATGAGTGTCATACTTTGTTTATCAAATTACCGATATGAGTAGTAGCTGTTAAAATATAAAAAGCCAATTATTTATTACACTATGGGAATTCCCGACTTTTAAGTATGGCATCCATATTGATTACTAAACGTTAGATATTAAAAATTACATGTTTGTCATTGGTGTCGTTGGGTTCAGAAAATTTAGCCCATCAAAACTATATTAACATATTCCAGAAATTTGTAGTGGTTTGGTCACAATAAAAGCTGGAAGTTTGGACTCGTTGAAATCTTTAATTAATTATCTCCTGAATTTATTAGGTTTGAGCTAAAATAAATATGTCTTGGAAATGAGCAAAACCTGGTCTATAGCTGAGAGGTAATATACTTTTCTGAATCTATTTACTAGCTCACGAGATTTTTATGGACGCCTTGTAGATCGAAAGCTTTGAAACACAATAATTTTTGAAATATATCATTTCCAGCAAAATTCAGAACAATGAATTGCGTAATGTCACTAAATGGATTTTATAGGGAAAATAAATTTAAATTATTTTGTAAATTTATGTAATGTGTGCTCAGATAACGTATTCTACTATCAAAAGTTTTGAGAATAATAACACCATGACAAGAAAAAAACTAGTATAGATCCTAGCGATTGTAATTAGGAGTATAAAAGACAAAGTAGGATGGCGGGGGCCAAAACCAATTTGACGTAGTGCGAAAAGTGGCAATTGACTCTAAATAATGAAAAATATGAAGTCATCCACTTGACTACTAACAGAAATCTGCTAAATTTCGGTTACACGATAAATCACACGAATCTAAAGGCTATGAACTCAGCTAAATACTTACACATTACAATTACAGATAACTTAAATTGGAAGTCTAACATAGATAATTTTGAGGGGAAGTTGAACCAAAGACTGCAATTTATTGGCAGAACACTTAGAAAATTCAACAGGTCTACCCTGCCTACACTACATTTGTTCGTTCTCTTCTGCAGAATTACTGTATGGTGTAGGATCCACATCATATAGGATTGACAGAGGACACTGAAAAAGTTCAGAGAAGACCAGCTCGTTTTGTATTACTGCGAAATATGGGAAAGAGTGCCACGGATACGATACACAAATTGGGGTGGCAATCATTAAAACAAAGGCATTTTCCGTTGCGCCAGAATCTTCCCATTAAATTTCAGTCACCAAATTTTTCCTTTGATTGCAAAAATACTTTGTTGGTATCCGCCTGCATAGGGAAAAGACGATCGTCATTATAAAATAAGAGAAATCAGAACTCGCACAGAATGACTTAAGTGTTCGTTTTTCCCCGCATGCTTTTCTATTGTGGAACAGTAGAGAAATAACTTGAAGGTGGTTCATTGAACCCTCTGCCAGGCGCTTAATTGTAAATTGCAGAGTAATTATGTAGATATAGATGTAAGTAGGTTATTAGTGCCAGTTCAGGAACATATAGCTATCTTATCACATCCGGTGTCAGGTTACACTTGTGGTGTCAGATTACACATCTGCGTATCTTGGTCGAACCCCATTCCCCCACTCCTCTCACTTCCTGGGGAACCACTGGGAATTGAGCAAGGTCACACTGGGAAGTCCAAACCCCTCCCCTCTCCCCATCCCCTCCCCTCGATTAAAGCACCCATTCTCCAATGTTCATCTTTCATAACTGAGACACTTGAGCAAAAAAATGGCTTTGAGCACTATGGGACTTAACTTCTGAGGTCATCAGTGCCCTAGAACTTACAACTACTTAAACCTAACTAACCTAAGGACATCACACAAATCATGCCCGAGGCAGGATTCGAACCTGCGACCGTAGCGGTCGCGCGGTTCCAGACTGTAGCGCCTGGAACCGCTCGGTCACACCGGCCGGCGACACTTGAGCAGGTGGGATCACTCTGGTGCTGGGTACCACAGGAAGACGATTAGGATGCATTTGTTAATTCACATCACTTGAGATCTATTTGTTAGTAACACTTTTAACAGTGGACCATTTGAGGCACCGGCAGAAGCCACACCCAGGCAGGAATGAAAGTACTCTCATTCTTCCACACTTCCACGTATTTATCCATATTTTCCCCAATTTTTCGTATTTTTCTCCCATTTTCGTATTTTTCTGTATTTTACACATTTTTACATATTTTTCGTATTTTATCCAATTATAAGAGCTCCAACCCACTCTGCCCAGCATTGTCAGTGTCATGATGCTCGCAGGCAACCACAATGCCACAAGTTCCTGAATAATTTATCATTGCTAATGCACCACTACATTGCTACTGTGTGTGTGACCTCATAGTTTGTGTGTTACAAACGAACACTTAGTAGAAATAATGATGTCACGCCATATTAATGACGTCATTATAAATTCTATAAGCACTACAGAACTCCAACCTCAGATTCCATATGTACAAGAAATACCAAGCTGCGACAGATAAACCATCCGCTACGCCACCTCCACGATACTAGATTGTGTGACAACAAAATTCCATAGCTTCCAACCAATGATTCTCTCTCTCTCTCTCTCTCTCTCTCTCTCTCTCTCTCTCTCTGTGTGTGTGTGTGTGTGTGTGTGTGTGTGTGTGTGTGTGTGTGTGTGTGTGTGTAACACAGCGCTACAAAAGATACACCTAGAGATAGAGCTGACCAGTATCTGCAACCACTCAACCGAAATTTAAGGCATCTGTAGGGTAGCTCTCCCCTCAAACACTCACATGAAGTGTATAGCTATGAACACTGCTCAGTCCCAGCAATAACTGGGAAAGTTGCATTATGATAGGTGTAATCGTCTCCGACCTGGTTGCTAGTACAAAAGGCTCTGCTGCTTCACTGGTGTCCAAAATTAAAGCAACAAACGGAAATTTTGCAAGGTTGCGTTTATTCTGCCACAAACCAGTACAAACAGTGATAGTAAAGTAGAGACAATGCAAAGAATATAGAATGTAACCAACTGCAACATGCATAACGGTAAAAAAAATGTTCTTCTTTTTTTTTTCAACTTAACCGATTCACACACGCGTTCTGACAACTGGTTAATGTGCTAAGAATGAGGTGTGACCACCTCTGGTACCAATACAGGCCTGACAACGACGAGACATGCTGTAAATGATGTCATAAATCTCATGATAAGGCAATAGCGCCCACTCTTCCTGCAGAGCTGCTCACAAGTTTTAAAGAGTGGTCAACCCGTCTCCCTAGTGCATCCAAGTCATGCACTATGGTATTCAAATCAGGAGAGCGAGCAGGCCACGCCATACATACAATATCTTCTATTTCTAAAAAAGCATCAACCACACGTGGTCTATGAGGTCGAGCATTTTCATCCATCAGTACGAAGTCTGGGACCACAGTGCCTCGCAACAACCATGCATGAGATCCGATGATCTCCTCATGGTACCTGACAACAGTTAAACCGTGCTCATTCACCTGTACAATTTCATGAAGACTTGTTCCAGTAGTCAACATAATCCCTGTCCAAACCATTAGTGATACTCCTCGATAATGGTCTCTTTCCACAATGTTTGGGTCCCGAAATCGTGTTCCGCATCCCTTCCAGATACGAATCCGTCGAGAATCACTCTCCAGAACAAATTGGAACTCATCTGTGAAAATAACATTGGTCCACCATTGGATCATCCAAATGACATGTTGATGGTTCTGCTCTAGACGTTCCTTTCTGCAAAGACACGCCAGAGATAAACAGACAGCAGGTCTCCAACAATAAAGACCACTTTGCTGAATCCTCCTGTACACTGTAGGGCATGCTGCGAGTTCAGATGCCAGTTGCAGTGCAGTACTTAGGCGGTACCATTGTGCCCTTACAATCAAATAATGGACCACTCTTTCTGATGTCACACGTGGTCGGCCATTTGCTGGTCTCTGGGATACAGTTTCGGGCTCTGTAAACTGTCGCCTCTTCCAAGAAACAACAGAAAGATTCACATTAAGCCATCGGGCCACGTTGGTTTGCGACTCTCCGGCTTCCATTCTTCCTATGGCCCTCCACAGCAGAGAGTTTGTGTGCGCCTTCTCCGTGCCATGCTGCACCATGTGTGACTGTGTACACAGCAATTGTGGATGTGGGATTATCCTGCAAACACTACCCCGCTTGACGTGGTTGTCCATTGATCGGATTGCCCTCTCCCGTGCAGAACACGGCTGTAACGGTGTCTGTTGACAGTTTGTATGATTATATCATGAATTAGGAACAGGACGGGGAATTAGCAGTTTGTTGCTTTAATTTTGGACACCAGTATTTATCAGTTCTAGTCAAGAGATCTCCAACTCATGATAATAACGGCAAACAGATCTCAACACATCAGCGTAAACATCAAAGACTGTTACAAATACATACCTAGATTATGAGGAATTCTAACGCTCTCCTCTTCTTTCGCCAGATAATTCGGGTTGAATGAATCATGTGAGATGCTGCTATGGTGTGGAATTCCTCCAACAGCCATGGCTGCTACCGAATCCTTGACCGTGAATGAGAAAAACCCACACACTACTTCCCAACACTACACCAGATGATCTCCGCAGGAATGATAGAGAACTTTGCATTATTTAAATAACATGTATGTGTAATCATCTCCATAGTGATGTCACCAACCTGGTGGCAGACACTCTAAGAAATCTGGAATCGTAACAAAATAAACCAGTCGTAACTCACCGACACCCACATAATCACCTATGGAAATCTGTGGGACGACTTCTGGGGATAAGCATTGCTAGTAGTTTAAGCGCCAAGCTTTAAAACCTAGATTATGCGTGGTTGGTGTCATTCTCAGTCAACCAGAGCTCCCAGGTGGAATTAAGACATATAACATGATATAATCTATCGCATAATTATTAAATTATTAGAGAGTGTGTCACATTGCTAGAAGACACGTAAAAAATTTGAGTAGGAGAGCCACCAATCCTTCTATGGCCATCCTTCAGATGTGGGTAGGAGTGACACACTGCAACAACAGTCCCCCTGATTGTGAACCATGCTGGGCATTGGGAAAAATTTAGCGACAAAATTTAATCCTGCAAGCACACAGCCTGTGGAGGAGATCTGCCAGGGCTCCCAGGCAGAATAAAAAGACACATACCACTCGCAATATTAGTGTGTGGCATCACTATAAGACTTGTAAATAGATATGGAGTATATATACACATGTTCCATGTACCTAAATGGGACTCAGCAACTGTCACATTGTAGCAAAAACATAAACTATTTCCACTTACCAAGTCATCAGCTCAGTTCCAGATCTACTATATTTTTGTACCGGGGCAAAAACTTCATAGTTGCGCTGTCTCAGAACAACAAGGAAATCTTGTAATGAGGTTGCTGGCCACACTTCACAACAGCAAATTTTTTGTTACTTGTAGAAATGCTGTAGCACACCTGTTACTCCACATGGAATGCATGTGTGTGTTAATTTTAATTTTAATAACCAATAGCCTCAGTTGCACCGTTTACCTGATTTCAGTCGGGATAACCCAACCTTCTTCAGACTAACAGTAACTACCATTTGTCCATAGTGGACATCATCAAGCTAAAACTACAAAAATTATTGTCAGACTGTAAAAACTTATCTGAAACTGCCTCAGCCCCACTTCACGACCGTGATGCAGCAACCACGAGTGCTGTACTGGAACTCAGAGACTTCATGATCATAGGATCCTCTTATAAGCAACCTAGAGTTTGGACAACATTAAGAAATGCACAACTGCAAAACATCTGGGAATGCCATGTTTTTGCCAGCTACAGCTGCAACTGCATAATGAAATATGTTTCCCAGTCAGATCATTTCAGTAATCTGGCAGAGTAACTCATGAGTAAATCATGTACAAAACAGATACCAATATCACAGTTTTGTGTAATCGATTTGCACATTAGAACTATAGGCATACAGCACTCGCCACAGAGATAACTTCAAACTTCCAACACATCGTTTAAAACTTTATGCCCAAACGCCAGAGTATATGGGGTTAAAAAATTTCAATAAAATAAAAGGCAGTAATATATTTAAAATGGAGATTGGTTCACTGAAAAGATTGCTCTTTACTCTCCTGGTGGAAAAGTGTTATTATTCTGTCGATGAATTCATTGAGGACAGCTTCACAATCTGAACACAGGGATTGTAATACATTTATTATTTTATGTACATGTGTAGCTGTAACTTAGAAATGTAAAATATAATGTAAACTTTTGTATTTCTCTTAAAAAAAGTGAAAAAAGTTTCTTTTGTAAACCTTGACATGTCTCCTGTACATCAAATCAAATGATTTGAAAATTGTATGTAATGAGATGAATAAACCACATAACACAACATAACACACAACCAGTATGGGCCACGATTGTTCTTATAAGTATAGTAACAAGGTACAGTACTGCATCCTGCCATTACCAACAATCCATTAAAATTACAGTCTTCCACAACATATGCACATTAAATTAAAAATATGACACTAACATATTTAAATTTTAGGAGTCATAGCCAGAAAAGACATTATGATCACATGATCAACAACACATAAGATAGTATTACATCTGAGTAGACAAAATTGAAGAATGATGTTAGAACTACATATACAAAAACTTTAATAGGTAATGGCCTAAATCTGCTTGTCACACATTGCCTCCTTTACATGTGAGGAAGGTATAATTTGTTCTATATCTATGCCAGCAGGAGAGCCGGCCTATCTAGAGATGTATAGCATTCTCAGTTTTACTGTCACTAGAATTTTCCATATTCTTAACACCGTCAAAACAGACTCTGGGAAAGTGGTGTATCCCACACCAGTCTGCTGATGATGAATAGACATTCATCCAAACCAGAGATAGTCTGCAGCAGAACTATCAGCATTGCTGTTTGGTAGCCCATGTAATTGATTCCCAGGTTAAATAATAAAAACTATAGGTAAATAGGACATAGCTTTATAGCCAGTTATCAGCACTGATTGCCTGGAGTATGTGCACATCCCCACAAGTCACCAGTATTTACTTTAAGTCTCTAGAAGACGATGGTTCAGACCCCATGTCAGTCTCAGTAATCATGAATGTATAGGACAAACACTGGTATGCACCTTAGCATAGCAATGTGCCCACCAATAGCAAATGCTGTTTTTCACTAATGATGATGATTCACTCTAACAGCAAAAACCTAGTGTAAAGATCATGATGACAACTCTGCCAGTCAAGTGATCTTCTGATGTATACTCCAGGACCATGAAGTGGGGTAAGGGTCCAGTAATGAGATGCAACATGAGCTCAAGTCAGTATCATTTCAGTCATATCTACCAAGTTTGGAAGTAACTACACTCTGTCATGCAAGTCTGTGATGTGGAACCCCAGGGGCAAGTGTAGAGTGGATGTGACTTTTTTACTGAAAATGCATGCTAATGAAGGAAATTCACTTTAAAGGCAGTCAGACCACTTTCTTCCATGAGGGTACTTGGTTATTTAAATAATAGCATATGGTGGTAAAATGTCAAACAGAGGATGATGACAGGAGGTTACTGGATGCATGGAACTATCAGATGACCCTGGACCCTGGCGATTCAGCTGAGATGTAGCATACCACGATGTGGCATTGAGATATGAAGCAGTATCTGCACTGATGCCATCTTTGACCATCCCTTGCCACTGTGTGTTCACTCCCCTGCAAAGCATTCAGATGTATATGTGTCAAAAGGAGTAAATTTCCCACAACTTATAGCACCAGAGAGAACAATAAAAATGCTTAATGCAGGATAAATGGTATTAAAAATTAGACAAACTCTGAGCAGTAGTACCAGATGCTAATCTAAGTCATGCAGATAAAATACATGTTATTTGTGTTATGCACAGAGATGCTTTATCCTCCATTAGCAAACTTTTCATTAGAAAACTTCTCATGGTTTCATCTATAGCAGCTTCAGAATATGTGATTCGTGTGTATCACTTTAAATTGCATCCAAATATTTTTATAATCCCCAATACATATGACTTGCAACCTTTGACACTAATAAAGCACATATGGATCTGTGAGCTCTGTCTCTCAACTTTTTTAGTACTGAACTCTCAATAAATTTGGGAGCAGATGGTGCTTTCATAATAATAGTTCTCTCTTCCTTGTAGCTTTCCAGGAAAATATCCATGAGACCTCCAGGTACTTTGGTCTAGTGCTTATTTCGAAAAATTTTGGCTACATCCTAAGTACAAATACAGATATCCTGTATGATCATGTCATATCTGGATTTTCCCAACTTTTTTTTACATTTTTACTAATTTTTTCACATTTTTCCTTTTTTTTATTTTTCCATATTTTACCATATTCAGTATGTAAATGTGCAAGCGTATATATGCTCTTATTGCTGGTATCAGCAGGTGTGGCTTGCTACTTTTCTTACCATCCAACTGTGAAACAGAGTCCCAACCCAGCCAAGATATCTACGAACTATTATTCTTCCTCCAAATGTCAACACTAAGTGCCAAAGCCAGTGCTGAAACAAATATACACACACATTGTTTGCTGTTATTCTGTTGTAAAAACACGCACCCACACAGAAATATATAGTTGTGCTATTTAATGTGCTGGCTTCCTGTGGGTTGTCAGACTGCATTATCTATTCTCACTACTTTGGCCATCATCAGTTATTTTGCTGCCCAAATAGAAAAACTCATCTGTTATTTTTACTGTCCCATTTCTAATCTAATTCCATCAGCATCATCTGTTTTAATTCAACTACATTCTGTTCCATTACCCTTGTTTCATTTCTGTTGGTATTCATCTTACAACCTCTTTTCTAGGCCCTTTGCATTTCTCCTCTAGCCATTAGGTTCAGCTGATCTTCCAAATTGTTTGTCATCTCTGCCAGGATAACAATGTCATTGGCAAGTCTCAAAGTTATATATATAATTTGGGTGAGACGGCCAATGATCTCTTCTGAGCAGATGCACATCAAGCTCGAACTCTTATAGGAATCACCAAAGTGCCATGAGTAAGGAGGATAATGGGCAAGGGGCTCTACATTAGTAGTGTGTGGATAAGTTGAGAATTTGGGTCTGAAGTGAGGTGTGCTAGGGTAGTCCATGCAGCTGCAATGACTGCTGTGTCCAGATGGCTTAGTTGTCAGAGCATCTGCCCAGTAAGCAGGAGATCTCAGTTCGAATCCCAGTTCAGCACAAATTTTCAAACGTTGAGATTTAAGACACAATGGAAGGACTGTGAGTGGTTATTGACTGAAATTAGTCAATAACCACTCACAGTCCTTCCATTGTGTCTTAAATCTCAACGTTTTTATTTTTCTCCCTAAACATTAATTTCTCTTTCAAATTTCTTTTTGGCTTCTTTTCCTGCTTGCTCAATGTACAAATAAAATAACATTGGGGGTAATCTACAGTCTTGTATGTCCTTTGACACATATAACTGCAGTCTGATTTCTGTTCTATAGCTCCTTTATTTTATCTTCACTAGCTAAGTGGCCAAGTAAGTGGTCCCGACAGTCAGGATACCAGTTACATTGGAAGAAGGCTGGGCATCTCGGACATATTCTGAGTCATGGTCACCTTTGTGCTCATACGGCAAAGACTACCAAATCCACCGGTTAGTCCCTCAGCCGTTAGGGGTAAAACCCAATGCGACTCAGGGCAAGTAAGGCTAGCAACCTGCTTCCCTGGTACTTTAAATATGATGCTGGCAACAATCAGAGCAAAATGCTTCGGACCTTTGGAGGTGACGGAGTCCCACCTCTAACTGACAAACCAGGGACCATACGACCTGGCAAACAAATGGTAATGAGATGGGGAGCTATTAATATCAATGGGAAGAAGGTAGAGCTGGCAGAGGCTGCAAGGAAGATGGGGCTGGACGTTTTAGCTGTTAGTGACATTCGGGTAAGGGGTGAGAAAGAAGAGGAAGTGGGAGAATACAAGGTCTACCCGTCAGGAGTCAAAGCAGGAATAGCACAATGTGGTGTAGGGCTTTACATCAGGAAAGAAGTGGAACCCAGCATAGTTGCAATAAGGTATGTAAACGAATGACTGATGTGGATAGATTTGACAGTGTCTAGCAAGAAAATTAGGATTGTGTCAGTATATTCGCATTGTGAAGGGACAGATCAAGATAAGATGGATAGTTTTTATGAGGCACTCAGTGATGTAGTTGTTAGAGTAAAGGACAAGGACAGTGTTCTGCTCATGGGTGATTTTAATGCCAGGATTGGAAATCAAACAGACGGGTATGAAAAGGTTATGGGTAAATTTGGAGAGGATATGGAGGCCAACAGGAACGGGCAACAACTCTTGGATTTCTGTGCCAGTATGGGCTTAGTAATCACAAACTCCTTTTTTAAACATAAGAACATTCACCGGTATACCTGGGAAGGCAGGGAACCAGATCTGTCATTGACTATATAATAACAGATCAGGGATTCAAGAAGGCAGTGAGGGACACGTGTGTATTCAGGGGATTCTTTGATGACACTCATCATTATTTAATCTGCAGTGAAATTGGGATTGTGAGGCCGAAAGTGCAGGAGGTCAGGTCCATATGTAGGAGGATAAGAGTGGAGAAACTTCAGGATAAGGAAATCAGGCACAAGTACATAACAGTGATCTCAGAAAGGTACCAGTTAGTTGAATGTAGTCAATTACAGTCATTGGAAAAAGAATGGACAAGGTACAGGGACACAGTACTAGAAGTGGCTAAAGAATGTCTTGGAACAGTAGTGTGTAAAAGTAGGATGAAGCAAACAGCTTGGTGGAATGACACAGTCAAGGCAGCCTGTAAAAGGAAAAAGAAGGCGTATCAAAAATGGCTACATACTAGAACTCAGGTAGACAGAGAAAGTTATGTTGAAGAAAGAAACAAAGCCAAACAGATAATTGCAGCATCCAAGAAGAAATCTTTGGAAGACTTTGGAAACAGGTTGGAGACTATGGGTCAAGCTGCTGGAAAACCATTCTGGAGTGTAAATTAGTAGTCTTCGAAAGGGAGGTAAGAAGGAAATGACAAGTATTTTGGACAGGTCAGGAAAACTGCTGGTGAATCCTGTGGATGCCTTGGGCAGATGGAGGGAATATTTTGAAGAGTTGCTCAATGTAGGTGAAAATGCGATCAGTAATGTTTCAGATGTCGAGGTAGAATGGGATAGAAATGATGATGGAAATAGGATCACATTTGAGGAGGTGGAGAAAATGGTCAATAGATTGCAGTGCAATAAAGCAGCTGGGGTGGATGAAATTAAGTCGGAACTCATCAAATACAGTGGAATGTCAGGTCTTAAATGGCTACACAGGATAATTGAAATGGCCTGGGAGTCGGGACAGGTTCCATCAGACTGGACAAAAGCAGTAATCACACCAATCTTTAAACATGGAAACAGAAAAGTTTGTAACAACTACAGAGGCATCTCTTTAATCAGCGTTGTGGGTAAAATCTTCTCAGGTATTGTTGAAAGGAAAGTGCGAGTATTAGTTGAGGACCAATTGGATGAAAATCAGTGTGGGTTTAGGCCTCTTAGAGGTTGTCAGGACCAGATCTTTAGCTTACGGCAAATAATGGAGAAGTGCTATGAATGGAACAGGGAATTGTATCTATGCTTTATAGATCTAGAAAAGGCATATGACCGGGTTCCTAGGAGGAAGTTATTGTCTGTTCTACGAGATTATGGAATAGGAGGCAAACTTTTGCAAGCAATTAAAGGTCTTTACATGGATAGTCAGGCAGCAGTTAGAGTTGACAGTAAATTGAGTTCATGGTTCAGAGTAGTTTCAGGGGTAAGACAAGGCTGCAACCTGTCTCCACTGTTGTTCATATTATTTATGGATCATATGTTGAAAACAATAGACTGGCTGGGTGAGATTAAGATATGTGAACACAAAATAAGCAGTCTTGCATATGCGGATGACTTAGTTGTGATGGCAGATTCGATTGAAATTTTGCAAAGTAATATTTCAGAGGTAGATCAGAAATGTAAAGACTATGGTATGAAGAGTAGCATCTCCAAAACGAAAGTAATGTCACTGGGAAAGAAATATAAACGGATTGAGTGCCAAATAGGAGGAACAAAGTTAGAACAGGTGGACGGTTTCAAGCACTTAGGATGCATATTCTCACAGGATGGCAACATAGTGAAAGAACTGGAAACGAGGTGTAGCAAAGCTAATGCAGTGAGCGCTCAGCTACGATCTACTCTCTTCTGCAAGAAGGAAGTCAGTACCAAGACTAAGTTATCTGTGCACCGTTCAATCTTTTGACCAACTTTGTTATATGGGGGCAAAAGCTGGGTGGATTCAGGTTACCTTATCAACAAGGTTGAGGTTACGGATATGAAAGTAGCTAGGATGATTGCAGGTACTAGTAGATGGGAACAATGGCAGGAGGGTGTCCACAATAAGGAAATCAAAGAAAAACTGGGAATGAACTCTATAGATGTAGCAGTGAGGGCGAACAGGCTTAGATGGTGGGGTCATGTTACACGCATGGGAGAAGCAAGGTTACCCAAGAGACTCATGGGTTCAGCAGGAGAGGGTAGGAGGAGTCGGGGCAGACCAAGGAGAAGGTACCTGGATTCGGTTAAGAATGATTTTGAAGTAATAGGTTTAACATCAGAAGAGGTACCAATGTTAGCACTGATTAGGGGATCATGGAGGAATTTTATAAGGGGGG
This sequence comes from Schistocerca serialis cubense, assembly GCF_023864345.2. Classification (NCBI taxonomy): domain Eukaryota; kingdom Metazoa; phylum Arthropoda; class Insecta; order Orthoptera; family Acrididae; genus Schistocerca; species Schistocerca serialis. The sequence goes on along the minus strand of NC_064640.1, from coordinate 313,860,171 downwards.
CTATGCTCCAGACTGAACGCTGAAAGGCAAAATCAGTCTTAAATGATGATGATGATGATGATGATACCTACAGAATTTTCATAGATGTGTTCCTTTCTCTTTATGTAATCTGTGTCATTATTTTAACACTATGGCTTATTAAACTCATGGTTCTGCATTATTCCCACCTGTCAGCCCCCGTCTACTACATTCTTCTTGATGTCTGACTGTATTTCACCTGTCTCATATATCTTGCATACTGGATGAAATAGTTTTATAATGGTTGATGCTCCCAAGTACTGCATTTAAAACAGTCTGATCGAATGTTCCCTACTACATGTGCCTTGTTTTGACTAGGATTTTCCAGCATGCTGTCAGATTCTTCTCACAGTATCATATCTCATATCTGATTTTCATCTACTTCCTCTTCCCTTTGAATAACATTGTCTTCAAGTTAGATTCTTTCATATAGCTGTTCTATATATACCTTCCACCTTTCAACCTTCCCTTCACTGCTTAGTACTGGCTTGCATCTGATCTCTTAACATTAATACAGGACCGTTTCTTTACTTTAAAGGTGTATTTAATTCTCCCACAGACGGCACCTACCTTTCGATAGTCATGCATGCTTCTGTATCTTTGCATTTCTCCTCTAGCCATTCCTGCTTTGCCATTTTGTACTTTCTGTCAATCTCATGTTTAGGAAACTGTATTCCCTGATGCTTGAGTGATTTGCTGTATTTTTATATTTTCTCCTTTTATCAAGTAAAGTTTGTGTGTTTTCCATGAATTTCTACTGGGTCTGGTCATTTTGCCTATTTTTGTCATCTGCTGCCTTCACTAGTTCAGCTCTCTATTACACAGTCAACTTCTATTGTATTTTTTCTCTCTGTCAATTGGGCAATTGCTGTCTAATGCTCCCTTTGAAACTCCTGACTGCCTCCTCCCCTCCCACTCGCTTCTTTCAACTTTTTGAGGTCACATATGTTGTGTCGACTATTGTGGGAGTCAGTATCAACACAAACAAGGAATGAGAGAAGTTGTGATGGCCAGTAGTAGGAATCCAAAATGATCTGTACTTTAAACTTTAACATTCATATAACACTTTATTTCTAAAATGAAGATAAACTTAACTTCTCTTGAATCCTGTGCTCCCTGTGTCTCCTATATACAAGTACTCTGACAATCTATTACTACTCACAACACGCAGGCTAAGTAACATCTTCCTATTACTCCATACTGACACTCTCAAAGTCTGTGACCGAACTGGGGCTGACCAGTGATGGGCATCTGGTTAAATCAGTGTTGATAAAGGGTGCTGAACTCTGTCTTCCTGGGTGTGTGGTACTGCCTGCCCTTTCCATAGGTGCATGGGTCAGAGCCTTCTTGATGCTGTTTTACAATGCTGAGTGGCGTGAGGAGCCTGGAACTGCAACTGGGACCAATTACAAGCCCCTTGCCGTTCCCTGACATCCGTCCTATGCTCCAAGGAAAATTTAGTGGAAAACTTCTGAAATAGCACGAACCCTCTTCCTGAGCCAGTGCAATGAAGAACAGAGAGGGCAGCAATGACAATGGCACTGGGTCCACAGTGGGAGCCAGGACGAGCACTGGGAAAGTGAGTTGCTGCAGCGGTGAAGGTGATGGGTCCACTCCATTGGTTCCACAGGCAGAGGCACCCAGTGTCAGGTGCACTGGTTGGAAGATCCCGGTAGGATGCAAATTGGGGACAGAAAATCTGCAGAAGAATCTTGCAGTCAACAGGTGATGCAGCAACCCAGCAGGACTTTGAATAAATACATGCAGGTGCCCAAATTTCGAAAAATTGTTCCTCTCTCCCAGCACCTGGTGTGACCAAAAACTCTGAAAAGAATAGAATCATTACACACAGAATGATACTTGCAGAACGAGGGAAGCACTGTGCACTGCAGTGGGTGCAGCAACTAGAGTAGCATGTACTGGTGCCAGCCATGTAGAAGCTCTACCAGCGAAGGACCATCACTGGGCTGGGAGCGTTATGTTCCTAGGAAGAGCAGCAGCACTTGTTCCCATGTGTAGGAGGCATGCAGATTGTTCATCTGTCTCTTGAACATATACACAAATCGTTCAGTTTCTCTGTTTGACTAATGATGAAATGTAGTACTGGTAAGGAGGGCGATATAAATGACTGTACAAAGCTGTTCAAAGTTCTGTATCATAAACTGCAGTCTTGTGTCTGTAATCAACACTTCAGGCAAACCTTTCAAGCAAAAAATAGATGAAATCCTGAATGTTACTATGCGACATAATAGAGTTCATGAGCACTGCAAATGGATATTTGCTAAAAAAAGTCGACAACAATAAGCCAACAAGTGTTCCAAAAGGGACCAGCAAAGTCAATACGCACTCAATACCACAGTGATTGAGACTTTGTCCAAGCTGAAAACGTTTGTGGTGGGCTGATAGATTTTCAGTGCAAGTGAGGCACTGTGACATAATATGTTCAATGTGGCCCTTGATGCTCGGCCAAGTACAGTGCCAACACACTAACTGTTTTGTGCATACAATTCCCCAATGTTCTTGGTGGAGCAATCACAATACATCTTTTGCAACACTTTTGGAATAAGCACACAGGACTGTCCAGAGTCATTTTGCAATAAAATCATACCATGCTGGACAGACAAGCTATGCCAATGAGCAAAATATCAGCGCACAAAAGAATTCTGAATGCTTTTCACTGAACGAGGCTAAGCAGTATGGATGTAGTGCAACAAAAGGTTCAAGTCAGGATCTGCTTATGTAGCCTATGCAATTTTCCTATAGTTCAATGGAAAAGTCTGGAAAAGTTTAGAGTTTTGCACATTGATCTGACAGCAAGATGTGCCAGTAGCATTGAATTCAGGGCCAACAGGAAGGCAAGAAAGGGTTTCAGCATTTGCATACTTCACTGTGGGCTGGTACAATATTTGATACTGATACTGTGACAACAACAAAGCTCAATTTTGTAGCGCCTGAGCTGTGCATGGCAGGACAGGATTGGACACATGAAACAATGACTGAAGCGGCTTATGGTCTGTCACGAGGTAACACTTCTGACCAAACAGATAATGGTGAAACTTTGTCACGCAATAGATAATATAAAGTGCTTCCTTCTTAATTTGAGTATAGTTACATTGAGTCTTTCTCAATAACTTGGAAACAAAAGGAATCAGCGTGACCTGTGAACCTAATCTGTGCGAGAGCACAGATCTAATACCGTATGAAGAAGCGTCCACTGCCAAAACCACAAGCTTAGCATGACTGAAATTAACAGGGCATCTGTCACTCAACAAGGCATTTTTAAGTTTCTGGACTGCATCCTGACACTGTTTGGTCCAAACAAAAGGCACATTCTTCTGGCGCAAATGATTCAATGAAGCCATGATCTGGGCTGTGTTGTGCATAAACTGAATATAATATGTCAACTTCCTGAGAACTGACTTCAATTCTGTCATGTTCCATGGGGAAGAGAAGTCCCAGATGGTCAGGAAATGTGAGCAAAGCGGATGATCAACATGGCTACTAAGAACAAAGCCTAAGTACAGAATATCAGACTGAAAAAAGGACAGGGAACATATCAAACCTGCAGCTGAAAGCACTTGAAAAAGCATACAAAGGTTACTGATACATTCCTCTGCTGTATGTCCTGACACCACAATATCGTCCAAGTAATTTGAACAGAATGGAACTTTGACAATAAGCTGCTGTAAGTAGCATTGGAATATGGCAGGTGTGGAAGTGCTGCCCAAGGATAAGCACAAAAATTTCAACAACCCTAAACGTGTGTTGATCACAAACACTTTCTGAGACTCCTCATCTAGTGCAATTTGCAAATACACATCAAATAAGTCAAAAAAAAAAAATAGCGGCCTGCACCAAGCCTGTCCATTAATTCTTCAGGGTGAGGCAATGGATAAGTATCAATTATTATTTGTGGATTCACAGTGGATTTAAAGTCAACACAAAGATGAAGTCTTCCAAAGGACTTGGACAAGATTACTAAGGGAAAAGCCCATTGACTAGCCTGGGTAGGAGCAATAACATCATCGTCTTGCCATCCTTTAAGTTAACTTGCAAATTTGTCTCTAAGTGCATGAGGGATGGGATGCACCCAAAAAAACTTAGGTTACACATTGTCCTACATTGTAACATGCACCACAAAATTATTTGCTCTTCCAAGTCACCCAGAAAATAAATCAGGAAACTCCTCAATCAGTTTAAAGCAGAAACAGAAAGTACATTGTCCTGGATATGGAGACCAAACAAATCAAAAGAATCTAACCCAAAAATATTTTCATAGTCTCTCGAATGCAAAATTGCAAATGTCACTTTTCTGGTGAGAGACTGGAATGTGGCAGGCAAACTATATGTACCAGGCACTGGGATGTCCTGATCAGTATATGCAGTGAGTGCATGCAACATTTGGTCAACTATAGTGAGCCCAACTGTTCATAAGTGGCACGATTAAGCAATGTAACACAAGTGCCAGTGTCTAGCTGAAGTCGTACACAGCATCTGGCAATGACTAAGTTCACAAACAGTTTGTTTGGCTGTTGTTACACAGCACTTGGCCAGGTTGAAGGCACATCCTGAATTTGGTCATTACTAGTACCACAGTACGTTTAGAAAAACCTACATTCACAGAATGAGAAGGTGCTCTGAGCTTATGAGAGTGAACGTGTATAGAGTTCTTTTTCTGTTGCAAGCACACAGACTGTACATGACCTGGCTTTTCACCAACAATATTGCCTTTTATGTGTGGAAAAGCAGTGGGGACATGATTTCACAGCAGACACATGCACTGACACTTATTTATTCTGACTGAAGTGCGGTGGACTATTTGTACATGGCAGTTGGTCACAAGACCAGACCTGTGTGTCAATTTTTGTCATATTGCAGACAGGAGCTACCTCAAAGTTTTCCACAACACTATCACATGGACCCTAATGTTCAATAATTTGTAACACTTGTTTCAAATAGGACCAGAATGTTTAAGAATTTGTTCACAAAGCCTACTGCCTGGCACACGGTATGAAATGGCATCATGAATCACTGCATCACTATAGTACTGTCCACAGCTACATTGAAAATGACACTGTTGTGTCAAACCCTGAAGTTCAGGGACCCACTGATGGTGTGTCTGTTCAGGCTTTTTCCACAATCAAAATATCTTGTAATGAGGTGCAGCAACCTGTACCTGATCAATGTAATACTTAGTGAGGGCAGAAACTAAATCTTCAAAAACTGGCAACTCTGGCCTACTAGTCAGTAATAACTTCTGAGTGAAGCAGTAAACTCTTGTGTTGGCCATTGAAAAGAAATAAGAAAGTTTCACCATACCTTGCAGTTGATGTGTAACATAGCGAGTGTTGAACTTAATGTAGTACTCATTCCATTTCTCTTGTTGTTCATAGAATGCTCATAATGGTAAAATGCACACATGTGGAGCTGTGGATGTGGCCAGCTACTGTGGTGGAGCTGATGCAGCAGCAGCTTGTACATTAATGAGCTGCTGGATGGCCATCATCAACTGTGACGTTTGGTGGTTCTGAAACTCAATAAACTGCATTATATTAAAGCCAGCAGCAGCTGGAGGCATAGGTGCACATGGTGTTGGAGGTGGGTAAGATGCCATTTTAATGAGAGGAACACCACAGCAAATTGTAACTGACACAAATAGTAGCAATGCATCTCTCAAAGAAAAGAGAGAAATATTAGTGACATGCTGTGATGGAGCAGTATAGAGCAAAGGCAGCATTTGTTCTGGAATTCTTGTTGCCATATGATGTGTCACCTACTGTAGGAGTCAGCACTGACACAAACAAGGAAGGAGAGAAGTTGCGATGGCCAGTAGCAGAAATCCAAAATGATCTGTACATTAAAATTTAAGATTAATATAACATTTTATTTCTAAAAAGGAGATAAACCTATCTTGAATCCTGTGCTTCCTGTGCCCCTAACAAATAAGTACTTTGACAATCTATTACTACTCACAGATCATAGGCTAAGTAATGTCTTCCTATTATTCCATACAGATGCTCTCAAAGACTGCAACCAAACTGGGGCCAACCGGCAATGGGCAGCCAGTTAAATCAACATTTACAGGAGTCTTCCTGGACGTGTAGTGCTGCCCCCTCTTTCCATTGGCATTTGGGTCAGCACCTTCTCAGTGCTATTTCAGGTTGCTGTGCTGGCTGGCATGCAGTCAATGTTTTGGGATTGCGCAACATATCCTTTATTCCCTACTTTTCTGCAACTTATTCAGTTTTAATTTACATCTTATATGCAATAAAATGTGATCACAGTCCACAAGTCATCCCCCATGCCATGTTTCTTATTGTTTTTCCTTATTTTCCTCTCACTGTTATCAATTTCCAGTCTTTTATTCAATTAAATTTTCACCTCCCTTAATGATCTGAACAATTTCTCATTATACCTTCTTAACAATTTCTTTATCGTTCATGGAGCTAGTAGGCAAAAAAAATTGTATTACTTTGGTAGTATTATTTTGTGTCTAACTTGCCTACTATAATGTGATTATGATGCTTTTGACAGTGGCCCACTTGTATTTCTGTTTTCTTATTATTGCCTACTCCTGTGTAATCTGTTTTTATGTTGATAAACCTACATCCACCAGACCAGAAGTCTTGGTCTTCCTGCCACCACAGTTTACTAAATCTCACCATATCTAATTTCTTCTTGTCCATTTCACTTTTTAAATTCTCTAACTTACCTACATGATTAATGGATCTAACATTCCATGCTCAGACATATGGAATAAGACTTTTATTTTTCCTGATGATGACACCCTCCTGCGTAGTCCCCACCAAGGATCTGAACGGAAAACTATTTTAAGTTCAGAATATTTTCCCAAGATGATTCCACCATCATTAAACAATACGGTAGAGCTGCAAGTCCTCATGAAATATACTGATGAACCAAAACATTATAATCAATGCCCACTGAGGGACAGAGTGCCTCCTGGTGGCACTGTAGGCACCTGACATGGTGAGGGAGGTATATAAGTGCAAGAGGTGTGAATAGAGAATCATTTTAATGATGATACAGGCCACAAATAGGGAAATCTACTAACATACATGACTTTGAGAAATGGCAGATTGTTTTGGCTTGGCGCCTGTGAACGGGCATCTCGGAAACCGCGATACTTGGTTGTAAGGTATTGTCGTGAACATCTATGAAAAATGGTTTGAGAACAATGGAACAATGAGTAGTGACAAGGTATTAGATGTCCATGCATCATTACAGAACATGGAGATCAGGGGCTGCCTGCTCTGGAAAGCAGGATAGGCATAGGTCTGTAAAACATTTGATGATAGATATCATGCTGGTGCAGTCACAAGTGATTTGATACACACTGTACAGTGCACACTGTTGAACATGAGAGTCCACACCAAATGACCCCTACATGCTCCCATGTTAACCAAATGATATTGTCAGTTATGAGTGCAGTGGGCACAACATCTTTGAGAGTGGACCTCGGGTCAATGGAAACGTCACCTGGTTGGATGAAACATGTTTCTTGTTACACAGTATCAATGGCTGTGTCCAGATATGCCATTATTAAGGTTAATGGCTGCTCAAAACATACCATGCCACAGATACAGGCCTATGGGGGTAGTATTATGTTATGGGAACATTCACCTGGGCTTCCAGGGGGCCTATGGTAGTAATCAAAGGCACCATGATAGCTATAGACTATGTAAACATTATTGTGGACCACTTGAATCCCATCATCCCTAATATTTTTCCCCAACAGTAATGGATCATCCAGCAGGGTAACTGTCTGTGTCATAAGGCCAGCATCATGTTACAGGGGCTTGAGGAGCAGTCAGGCAGCAGCAGCCGGCTGAAACAGATGCAGAAACAGGGAAGTAACCAATTTTGTGAGTTTTACAAGTTCCTAACCTGGAGTGAATTTTATAATATCATCAGCATGCTTTAATAGTTTAGTTTCTTGAGTTTCTGCATGTTAATTTAATATCTAATAGCCACAGTTCTTGCATTTTCATTTGCATCAGAAAGTAAACCAATTTTATGACATAATATGTCATAAAATTGGTTCCTAATCAGGGGCGAAATATTTAGTTTCACTTTGATAGTTAGGTTTTTGAATCTCTGCATACCAATCTAATTTATTAGACACGGTCCTGCATCTTTCTCAGTGTCTACAGTAGAGTTCCACAGCATGTGCCGATAGTCCATTTATACAGATAGTTTTGTTTTCCACGGTCTTTAGTATGGACAGGTACTGTGATTACTGTGTGCGGATGCGAGCCGAGCTGGTGACACTTTGCTCTCACCTCCACGCTGTGATGGCTTTGGTAACACAGCTTGAGGCTGGCCGTGGGGATCCAACCAACGTCTGGCATGTCCGCATGCTCCAGTTGGTCCTCACCGGTGACCAGCCCAGTTACTGCTCACATTGAGGTTGACCCCTCACCAGTGGTTGAGTGCAAGGTTGCCCCAAGGCATAGCAGGCAGTGAAAGACTTCCCAGGTGCCTGCACATAAGGCCTCCCCAGTTAGTCTGACAAACAGGTTTCAGGTGCTGTCTGTGGCTGATATTGTCACTCAGCCAGATGCTGTCACCTGTCTTGTTTCAGAGGAAACCTCTCAGCCTGCAAGATCTGGACATTCACAGAGGGTGGGATTTTGATAATTGAGAGCTCTGATGTTAGGCGCGTTATTGGTCCCATTAGGGGCATGGTTGCCAAGAAGAGGAAGTCAGTAGTAAAGAAAGCAACTGAAATTCGGTTGGCAACAAATTTAATTAATAGAGATAGCGGTTTCAGCTTGGGCAAATCATGGAATCCGGCAATTTCTGTAATAAAATCACTACTGTGCAGCTTGCAGTGATACGTTGGTATCACTGTGTGGATCGACTGCACAGCCATAGATCTAATTCTATACGCATGTCATACTTCTTTGCCGCCAATCAACATCTATGGCGCCTTGTGTATCTGTGGCCACATGTGCAGTGATGTGGTCCATGGGTTTAAAAGGACAGAGCAAGTGCTGGAGTGTCAGTCACCTCGGCTCACTGTGAAGATGTCTGGATGGTATTCAGCTGAAATGTTAGAAGAAGAAGAAGTCGAATTTATGCGGCTGCACACCCAAAATTTTGTGGATCAGTCTATGCGTGGCAAAAGTACAAAGATGCTCATCAAGTACCTCTTTAGGGAGGAAATGGTTTTGAGTGTTTGCAGATTTGGTAAGTTAAGACACTCGAGAGCAAGGTTGCTGAGATCTTTAAGGTTTTCCTTAAGATACCGTGACCATAGCATAGATCCAATGTTTGTCAGGTTAGTACATTTTGTAAAGTTGACTGCCATGAATAAGATTTTAAGCAAAACTGGCTCTGCTATTGTTAAGAAGATCCGTTTTACCCACTGAAAATTGGATGTGGTTTGGGAACAACTATACCACCTGCATCTAAAGATATCTGTGGAGTTCCCCTACAATTCATGGAACTGGATTGATGGTATAACGTTGACCAAGTCAGACTGGGTTTGTGAGGTAGACACATTAAATCAGATGGCTAAATTCAGCCAGCTTGAGCCGTCTGCACAGCAAGAAACTGTTTTTTGATGCCCCATCATTAATATGACAGATAAAGATGATGGTTTCAAGTAAAGGACTGAACTTTGCAGCCATGCCGTAGGTTTTACCAATACCAGCTTTCATCAGTGCCGTTGAAGAAGCTGTTTGTTCTCTTTCTATGAAATCAGCAGAAGAAATAAGACATGAAACCTGAGAAGCAGTTATGAAGGCTCACCCACAAAGGAGTAACATATCTCTGGCAGAAAGGGCTGCACTGCGTAAACTTCGCTAGGATGCCGAGGCAGTGGTTATCTCAGCTGATAAAGGTAATGCCATTGTTTTAATGTCGTGTGACGACTATCATGATAAATTGAACAGTTTACTGAGTGACAGCACATACTGGAAGATCAGTATAGACCACAGCAACAGGTGGTAAGGAAGACTGCTTCGCTTCTGAACACCTCCCCCCTTCCACCAGAAGTTGTGTGAAGATTGAAACCAAGTGGTGCAGTGCCTTCAAGGCTTTATAGACTTCCAAAGGTCCACAAGAATGGTGTTCCTCTGCATCCGATAGTGAGTAACATTGGCTCTGCAACCTATGATTGTGACACACACTTAGCATCGTTATTAAGGCCTCTGGTGGGAAAATGCGCTCATCACATACATAACTCTGTGGACTTTATTGGCAAACTGAGATCACTCAAACTGAGGATTTCTGATATGTTAATCAGTTTCGATGTAGTGTCACTATTCACAAAGGTTCCTCTTTCTGAAAGATTGTTCCTTATTGGAAAAACTTTTGATATAGAGATTTCAACTTTGTTTGAACATGTTTTGACCTCATCATATTTTTTATTCAATAATGAATTTTATGAACAGGCTGACAGTGTCGCCATGGGTAGTCCTTTGTCACCTTTGGTGGCCAACTTTTTTATGGATGACTTCGAGGAGAAGGCACTGAAATCTGTTAGCTTGAAGCCCACGGTGTTTTGGAGGTATGTTGGTTACACGTTTGTAGTGTGGCCCCATGGTGAAGACAAGGTAAAAGAATTCTAAGATCATCTGAATTCCATCCTCAGACATATTCAGTTCATGATGTAAATCAAAAAAGATGGATGCCTTCCATTTTTGGATGTGTTGGTACAACGCAAAGATGATGGCACTTTGGGACATGCAGTATATCAAAAACCAACCCATACGGATTTATATTTACGTGCAAATACCGGCCACCATCCTTCGCAGACGATGAGTATACTCAGAACTCTAGTGCACAGAGCACACGTCATTGCTGATGAGAGCAGTCTGGAGGCCGAGCTTTTACACGTGACAAGTGTTTGAAGCCAACGGGTACTGTCCACAGCACATATGTAAGGTGCTACAAATAAAACCAACTGTGGGTGTGAGAAAAGCAGAAGAAGACATGGAAAATTTTAAATCTATGGCTCTTCCACCCTACGAGGGAATCCTATCATCAAAAATAGGATGGATCCTCAGTAAGAACAAAGTGAAAGTGATTTTTCACCCTCCACCATAGACAGCAGCACTCCTGGCTTCCGTTAAAGACAATTTGGTGCTTTGGAAGCCTGGAGTCTACAAGGTCCCCTGTGAATGTGCCGTTCATACATCAGACAGACGACACATACTGTCAAGGAGAGATGCACAGAGCACTGCAGGTACACCAGGCTCATACAGCCTAATAAATCTGCAGTTGCAGAGCACTTTATTGACACTGGGTGATCCATGGTGTACGATAAAGTCGAAATGTTAGCCTTGACTTCATCTTTCTAGGGCTCAGTAGTGAAGGAAGCGATTGAAATTTGGTTGGCAACAAATTTAGTTAACAGAGATAACAGCTTCATCTTGGACAAATCATGGAATCCGGCAATTTCTGCAATAAAATCACAAAGACATTGCAACGGTGCAGCTCACAGTGATATGTTGATATCACCATATAGATCAACTGCACAGCCATAGATCTAATTCCATGCATATGTCATACCTCTTTGCCACCAATCAATGTCTCTGGCACCATGAGTACCTGTGGCCGCATGCGCAATGATGCAGTCCACAGGTTTAAAAGGACGGAGCACATGGTGGAGCGTCAGTCACCTCGGCTCACTCTGAAGATGGCTGGACGGTATTCAAATGAAATATTAGAAGAAGAAGTCGAATTTATGCGGCTGCATGCCCGAAATTTTATGCATCAGTCTTTGCACTGTAAAAATATGAAGATGCACTTCAGGGTATACAGAAGTCTAAAAATGAGATTGACAGGAAATTCAAAATGGGAAAGGTAGAGGAGAAATGCAAAGTTGTAGAAGTATGTATGACTATGGGAAAGAATGATTCCACTGAATGATGTCACCTATACAAAAATTAAAGAAACATTTGGAGAAGAGGAAAGAGAAGCAGTTGTGCGAATATCAAAAGCTCAGATGGGCAACAAGCACTAAGCAAAAAGTGAAGGCTGAAAGGAGGAAGAAATATAAAGTAGGGCTATACAAAAGATATAAACATGAATTACTACAGAAAGGAAGGAGGAAGTAGATGAAAATGTAACACACTGAAAGTAAGCTGTTATATAAGGAGTTTCAATGATCTAATCAACACTTATGATCTAAATACAGTAGTAAATAGTCCCACAAGTTACAGTAAAGATGCAGAGACATCATGTAATTACCAATGCACCACAACACAGACAAAAGGTACAGTTCATAAACACAGCCACTGCTGATTACCAGAGCGTATTAATAGAAGTATCAGATAAGATGACAAACTCAGAAAAAATCTTTAAAGAGTTTTGCCAAACAAACCTATGGAGGCTCAAAGATCAATGCAGTCTAAAGACAAGCAATATAGACCTATACCAAACAGCAAATGTAAATAAGGGATGGGAATCATTCTACAAAGCATTTTCCTATTACATGGAACCTGCACGCCCATTGCTATGTAGGCATACAAATGTTAAGTGCAATTAAAATTGGGTCACAGCAGATGTAAAAAGAAAGAAAGAATAGCTATAAACTATGTGTGTGAAACCTCTGATAAATCCAACACAAGCAAACTGTGATGTCTATAGAGACAAGAAGAGATTATATAAGAAATTGATAAAAGAAACCAAATCCAATTACTGTTGTTGTTGTGGTGTTCAGTCCAGAGACTGGTTTGATGCAGCTCTCCATGCTACTCTATCATGTGTAAGCTTCATCATATCTCAGTAACTACTGCAACCTACATTCTTCTGAATCTGTTTAGTGTATTCATCCTTTGGTCTCCCTCTATGATTTTTACCCTCCACACTTCCCTCCGATACTAACTTGGTGATCCCTTGATGAATCAGAATGTGTCCTACTAATTGATCCCTTCTTCTAGTCAAGTTGTGCCACAAATTCCTTTTCTCCCAAATTCTATTCAGTACCTCCTCATTAGTTATGTGATCTACCCATCTTATCTTCAGCATTCTTCTGTAGCACCACATTTCAAAAGCTTCTATTCTCTTCTTGTCCAAACTATTTATCATCCATGTTTCACTTCTATACATGGCTACACTCCATACAAATACTTCCAGAAAAGACTTCCTGACACTTAAATCTATACTTGATGTTAACATATTTCTCTTCTTCAGAAATGCTTTCCTTGCCATTGCCAGTCTACATTTTATATCCTCTCTACTTCAACCATCATCAATTATTTTTCTCCCCAAATAGCAAAACTCATCTACTACTTTAAGTGTCTCACTTCCTAATCTAATTCCCTCAGCATCACCTGATTTAATTTGACTACATTCCATTATTCTCGTTTTGCTTTTATTGATGTTCACCTTATATCCTCCTTTCAAGACATTGTCCATTCCATTCAATTGCTCTTTCACGTCCTTCGCAGTCTCTGACAGAATTACAATGTCATTGGCAAACCTCAATGTTTTTATTTCTTCTCTATGGATTTTAATTCTTACTCCAAATTTTTCTTTGTTTCCTTTACTGCTTTCTCAATATACAGATTGAATAACTACATAAACAGAATCATAGCTTCTAAAAATATCACAAAGACCATCATGATCACATAAAGAAAAAGAAGAAAGGTGTAGACCTGAAAAACAGTGGGAACAGTAGTATTTTGAAGGGACATTATTTTGAGGTAGTAGACAAACTAATAAAGTAAAGCTTTCCTGATGCAAAATGCATACAAAGTACTGCTCATAAGATAAAGAAATTGTTTCTTCTTCAAAAAAATGAACCTGTATTATAAAAAAAAATGCACCAGTTAAAAACAAAAAATACCAAGAGACTAGATTGTATATCTACTAGAACATATGAGGGTTGGAACTTTAATAGTGGCAACTATTTACTTACAGCTCGTAAAAAATAGATATGTGTTTCAAAGTTCTACTGACTTTCAAAGTAGCCACCAGCATTGTGTATAACCCATTGCCAGTGATGTGGAAGTCATAGGATACTCTTAGCAGTGCCATTTGTGTTGACAGTTGAAGTGTAGTGGTCTATGTTCGTCATTATTTTGCTGGACAATGCTCAAGCACGTACAGTGCAAGCTGTTACTGATTTGTTTGACAGAGGGGGGGGGGGGGGGGGGGCTGCTAAGTGTTATACCACCTACTGCACTCCCCTGACTTAAGCCCTTTTAAGTTCAACTCGATTCCTAAACTGAAGGCAACACTTCACGGCATTCACTTCAGAAATGCTACAAATTTGTCAGGCAATGGACCACGCCGCTCGAACAGTCAACACAACTGGCACTGCTAAGGGTATCCGATGACTTCCACATCACTGGCAATGGGTTATACACAATGCTGGTGACTACTTTGAAAGTCAGTAAAACTTTGAAACATGTATCTATTTTGTACAAACTGTAAATAAATATTTGCCACTATTAAAGTTCCAACCCCCATAGTCCAATTAAAGTTAGTTGATGTCTGAAACTTCCTGGCAGACTGCTGTGTGCTGGACTGACACTCGAACTTGAGATCTTTGCCTTTCACAGACAAGTGCTCTACCATCTGAGCTACCCAAGCACTACTCACAACCCATCCTCACAGCTTCAATTCTGCCAATAATTTGTCTCCTACCTTCCAAACTTCACAGAAGCTCTTCTGCGAACCTTGCAGAACTAGCACTCCTGGATGAATGGATATTGCAGAGACATGGCTTAGGCACAGCCTGGCAGATGTTTCCAGAATGAGATTTTCACTTTGCAGCATACTGTGCACTGATATGAAACTTCCTGGCAGATTAAAACTGTGTGCCGGACCAGGACTCAAAATTGGGACCTTTGCCTTTCGCGAGCAAGCGCTCTACCATATCCTTTCTTCCAGGATTGCTAGTTCTGCAAGGTTAGCAGAAGAGCTTCTGTGAAATTTGGAAGGTAGGAGACTAGGTACTGACAGAACTGAAGCTGTGAGGATGGATCGTGAGTTGTGCTTGGGTAGCTCAGATGGTGCAGCACTTGCCTACGAAAGTCAAAGGTCCCGAGTTCGAGTCTCGGTCTGGCACACAGTTTTAATCTGCTAGGAAGTTTCATATCAGTGCACACACTGCTGCAGAGTGAAAATCTCATTCTAGTTTATGTCTGTCACTTGCCAAAATAGTATTGTCAGATTGGCTGCCAGCTACTGCACAGTTAGTAACACACACATATGGCAGTTCACTTCACAAATGCTGTTAATGAATAACACATAGCAAAGCTGGAAGTAGCTGTCAGACTGAACTGCAGCAGATGATGCATTCTGGAGTTCTGAATTTAAAATTATGTCATAAGCTGACCACAACATCATGATGTTCAAAAATGGGTCAAATGGCTCTGAGCACTATGGGACTCAACTGCTGAGGTCATTAGTCCCCTAGAACTTAGAACTAGTTAAACCTAACTAACCTAAGGACATCACAAACATCCATGCCCGAGGCAGGATTCGAACCTGCGACCCTAGCGGTCTTGCGGTTCCAGACTGCAGCGCCTTTAACCGCACGGCCACTTCGGCCGGCTCATGATGTTCAACTGTTATCTGAGAAAACAGCAGTTAACAAACTATGGCGGAACTAAAGCCATGATCACCTTGTTCACAGTGATTAAAGCTAACCTCTATGAGCAAAAGTCAAAACAGAACAAAAATAGTTTTAGCATTAAAAGCACACTATAATCCTTGCTATCTATGGTAACTTGAAGCTATTCTTACACTAGGTACACAAGCTGCCGTGTTACCAACAGATGAGCAGTCCTCATTGGCAGTTAGTTGCACATTATAAGCAACACTGGCAGATTCCAAATGAAACAAGAATGACAGGGAAAAAAATAAGATGATGAAAATGACACAACAATGAATTAGAAATTAAAAAAAATAGGTTTAAACCAATTAATTGAATAAAAATATTAATCAAACTTTTTTGATTAGACTTAGAAATGAAAAAAAAATGGCTACCTTTGGTAAGATTCAAACTCACGACCTTCCACATGTAAGGTTGATATGCTAACCATTACACTATGCCATAATTTTGGGAAGCTGTTATATTTATGACTCTGATACTACAGTTGCAAAAGTTGAAATTGCAGCCTTCAAAAATCCGGCTTCATGCAACGTCGTATGAAGCTTATCTAATGTAAGCCAATCTTTGTGATTATTATAATAGTATATGTGATGCTGAATCAAGTCTGCTGAATGCCAGACACAGAATCAAAGTGAACCGACCAATTGTTGTGGCAGCTTGGCAATGGTGAATAGTTCGGAAGAGACACAGAGCTCTGATTGGAGGAAACCAGCTCCAGCACATGAAGACTATCAAGTGCTATCAAGACAGCATATGAGGACTATCAAGTAATTTTAATCAGACTATAGTTAAGTTCTGCTTACAGTGGGTGATAAAGCCTTTGATCTTCTCACAAACTTAACCATGGAAGAAGGAACAGGTTAAAAAAAAAGAGTAAAGTGATCCCTATTTTCAAAGGAGGCAGCAAATAAGAGCTAGGAAATTACCAACCTATAACTATTACATCTGTCTTACCTAGAACAACAGAATGTGTAATTACAGACAGAATGGTAAATTTTATAGAAAAATGCAATACTTCAATTGATGCCCAGCATGGGTTTAGGAAGAGTATATCCCCAACAAAGCAATAGCTGAATATATAACATGAGTCAATAAGGCACTAGATCAATAAAAAAAAGTTTGTGGCCTATTTCTTGACCTTTCAAAAGCTTTTGATTGAGTATGCCATGACATATTATTAGAAATGCTTCAATGTTATGTTATAAGGGGGAAAGCAGCTGATATCATAAAATCATTTGTGGAAAGCAGTGTAGAAATTAACATAATGTGAACAATACTACTATAAATGTCTACTCAAATTCTGAATTAGTTCAATATGGAGTACCTAAAGGATCAGTACTTGGCCCACTACTTTTTATTTTATATGTGAATGATATGCCCAAAATAGTAGATGGAAATTCTGCCATGTATGCAGATGACACTTCATTTGTTACACATAGTGTTTCAACAGACGACTTACAACAGCAATCTTCTCTAAATATGGAAAATGGGAACAATTGTTTCAGGGGAAATAATCTTTTCATGAACATAAATGAAACCACATGTGTGCTAATAAATGTAAACAAATCACCTAATTTTAACAATATTACTCTCAAGTTTGGAGACTTGGTTCTAGAAGAGTCAGAAACTTATAAATTTTGGGGTGCAAGAGTGGTACTTGACATAGGAGAAGCATATAAATAATATTTATCATAAAGTGAGTTCAAATATATTTCTAATGAGAAAAATGTCAAGGACAATAAACACACGAACACTGCTGACAAAGTACTGTGGGCTAGTTCATTTACAAATTTCATATGGTATCCTGGTCTGGGGAAATTCTGCAAATTTGCACATTCAAAGGGCATTTAAGCTACAAAAGAAGGCTGTAAGATGCATATCAACATTATCTCTTAGGGAGTTCTGCAGAAATAAATTCAGGGAACAGTAGCATCACTATACATATGTGAAAGAATTATTTATGTAAAAAGTAATCATTATGTACTGTTAACTATATCACAAGAAATAAAAATGATTATGTTGTTGAAGGAAATTGGTTCAAATTAACTGAAAAAGAGCCTGAAAAAAAGCAGGATGCTTTCTATACAACAATTTGGCAAACAATGTAAGCATGATAGAAAACATGTGTCTGTCTTCAAAAATAAACTAAAATGTCACTTGATTAAAACTTGTCCATACAGTGTTGAAGAATACCTTGAGATAAAAAAATTAATGTAATTTTATTTATTTATTTAGATTCTTGTGTGTTAGAGGCTATTTTTGAAGAAACATTACTGATATATGGATGTAGTTGTGTAATTTTTAAGCTCTTAATTTTACAAACTTCATGTAAACATGACACATCCAATACCATTGTACAGAATGGTTCACAAACATAAATAAATAAATTAAATTGAGATGTTTGAAAGACTTCTTCATAACTCACTGTGCAGGTAAGTGCAGTATTGTATCTAAATGAGAAAACATAATGAAACAGAATTTTATTTCTTTTTAAGGCAAGCCTTGGATGACATTTGATGCCAGTTAGATGAAGACTTAATCAAAACATTTATATCTGAAATACTTTTATGCTAACTAGCATAATACTAGTTACTGAGTTCAGTAGTGCCATGTAAACACACATTCACAATTATCTCACAAGTGTCTTGTTTGTGGACCCATACTGACTGGAATCTTTTTGATTCTATCATCATATATTTTTACCCATTTCAGTTTTCACTACTAATTATGATATACCCTGAGTACAATTTTCCACTTTGGCACTTCTGATGCCCTCTCAGCTTGGACTGGGGAATGACATGTTACCAGTAGCACCTGTACACTATGTTTTTCTATTTGGGGAGCAAAATAATTGGCAGTGGCAGAAGTGAAGATAATGTGAAATGTGGACTGGCAGTGACAAGAACACCTTTTCTGAGAAAGATCATTAAATTAACATTTAATTTTCCTTTCCATTGCAGGAAGTCTTTTCAGAAATTATTTGTATGAACTGTAAAATTATATGGAAATACCATGTGGATCATAAATAGCTCCTGAAACATGATGTTACACAAGAATGCTAAGGATTAGATGGGTACATTTGTTAACCAATGAAGAGGTACTGAATCAAATTGAGGAGAAAAATATTTTGCACAACTTCATTAAATTTAGGGATAGACTGGTAGAACACATCCTGAGGCATGAGGGAATAGTTAATTTGATAATGAAGGTACATGCGGGGAGTAAAAACTGCAGAGTGAGCCCAAGGTTGAATCTAGTAAATAAATTCAAATGCATGTAAGTTACAGTAGCTATGTGGAGATGATTAGACTTTCACAGGATAGACTAGGATGGACAGCTGCATCAAAGCAGTCATCAAACTGAACACTACTATAACAAGCATCTCTGTCTGTGATAACATGCCAAACTTTACATTTCAGTTATAACAATATTTAAAACAATACTATTAAATGTAAGTATCTAACAAAATTAATAACAGGTAATATTTGTTTATGAGGAGGTACAAAAGCAGTATCCCCCCTCCACCACCCACATGTGCCATTATTAGTAACTGATCCCATACTTGGCATCATATGTCTTATGAGCAGCAGTGAACTACTCTGTTCTCTACAATAAAAAGCATTCCAACACATGTTGGCAGGATTTGATATAAACAGGTAGCTGTTGAATTTTATTATTCACAAATTAAAATTTCCCTTGCAGGAGATCAAGCACAAAGAGCACGGGAGAGTCTGGTGGCCTGTATTCATTGATGACATGGCTCCATCAGGAATGATGCTGCTGTAAAGAATGATAGTGATGATGATGATGATTATTATTATTATTATAAATTAAATTTATTGACAACAAAAACAAAACAAATTCATTAAAATTTGCTTAACAAGTAATGAGGCATTTTCGTTTCATTTGGTTCTTTCTATAAAAGAAAGAATTATGCTTGTCATATTTCACATCTTACAGAAGGTACACTATAAATGCATGTTATAGTGGACAATTTTTTATTTTTATAGTTTTCCATGTATTTAAATGCCCTTTCACTTATCTAAATATACTATAATTTATAAACAAAATATACCCTCTGACATTTTGAATAATTTATAGAAACTACATTCTATGCAACATTCATCCTTTTTTGTTTAGTGAATACTAATATCATCAATTTTTTTCTGGTTCATAGACCAAACGAATTTTCTCTCCTCTTATATACAAACTCGTGCAAAAATTTTAATATGAGCAATCTTCAAGGCAAGTATTTTATCCTATAGATACGAGCACAGAAATTAATACGTAAAGGTACACTTCGTACCAATTTAAACAATAATTTTTCGTGAATTTCTTCAGGATGTTTGATTAAAATCAAAATGTGTTCCATTTAGTTCTTACACAGTACATGCACAATACCAATAGATTACAATTTAATTCTTAACAAGCAAATATTCAGCTAAAATAATATCAATTTCCACATAGTTCTTAATACAATATCACTGCAGTTTATATGAAGGAACTTTTAATATTGTACTATTCTCAGCTAAAAAACACAACCATAAGAACAACAAATATACTTCTAAAAACTATTGTCTATCTCATATGATGACATAAAATGAACACATAAATACTTTAAAAGTTTTACAAGAAATAACACTTAACAGTATAATCAGTTAACAAAAATTATCAAACAGGTTAAAGTCCACTTTTATTACAATATTATCACCTGAGTAAGCTGCATACATTTTGAAAAGATTGTGCTTAGTTTTGAGCTTAGTTACGTCGATGTGTTTAGTCCCAAATACTCAGAAGGAACACAGCCTTCCAGTACCTATTTAGATTTTAGGTTTTATAAAGTTTGACACATATGCAAAAACTTGAGTCCATATTTCATCAGAAGTTTCTCCATGGAAGTTCTGAAGGAGACCAGTCTTCTGATATAGCTCAAGCAGAGGCTCAATTGTTGACGCATATATTTGTAGACGTTTTTTCACGGTTTCTGGATTGTCATCAGCTCTCTGTACCAATGGTTCCCCTGTTACATCATCAATTCCCTTCAAAAGACAACACAAAATTAGCAATTTACATGGAAGAATTAAGACAAGGATTTGATTATTAATATTAATTAACATTTAGCTGCTGTTGCTCTCAGTGAAAGATTATGTCAAAACTGATGATATGATACAAAATCATACTAGTATTTTTTAATTGCTGCAATTTCTCACACTAAGTGGGGTTTTCAACATATTCACCAATGTATTACCAATGTTCCCAATAGTGAGTTTCATCAGGAGAGCCTGTGTTTTTCATTTGAAAGACATGCAATCAGGTTTTGTCCCCATGTTATGTCAACTAGTCATTTTCTTAAGCACTATGTGCATGCTGCAAGCCACTATCTTAGTGCTATACCAGGCATGGTCCTGTTGGAGATTATATGCTGTTGACTTACTCCAATCTCTGAACTGACTTACCCAGTCAGTTATAAGGAACTTACAGTTTAACATGGATTCTGAACCATGGTGCAACTCAGCATTTTTCACATCATCAAACATTACCAAAGGTGAAATAAGTGATAAGTGACAGATAAAAATCCTAGGGTTGACTAAGGATCAAATCTGAGACCTTTGGATTTATAGTCTGGCACTTTACCACTGAGTCACTGCTATTGTCTAACAATACATGTTGGAAAGTTATTTCCAGTTTCGAAGCCAGTATCATGAGTCACCATTATGAAACATTCACAATATCAAATTAAAAAGTATTATTGCTTACGTAATTTTAATATGAGTGATGGGACTAATGAATGAATCATAGACTTTTAGAATTACCAATAATTTTTTGGTTGCTGTTCCAAAGAAGAAAAATGAACAGTATTTTCATGTAAGTCGATATATAGAGCCCATGTAATCTTACAGGTGGCACTTCTTCATTGAAGTTAGTCTTATCAGTCATAATACTGCAGTATGTAATGGGAGTAAAATGCACAGGACATGTTTTGCAACAAAGGTTACAAAAGTATGTGGCACCAAAAATTGTTTTGGAATGGCAGGAGCATAATCTGATGCAAAGATTTGGAGGGAAGCAAATCTATTTATACTTTAAAACCACATTTTAGAAAATTATACTGCAGACAAGGAAGCTCATTTATGCATACCAGATCATAATACTATTCTATCTCCTATTCTGCAATCAGTTCATAAAGAAGTCTGGACAGTGATAAAATGGCATAAGAAATATATCATTTCACCAGACCAGTAACCGAAAAAAGATAAGCCAGTGATGGAGTTAATGGCTGTTTCAAGGACACTTATGAGGATACAGCAGGTTGTGATGAGAAGGGCAAGGTTCAGTAGTTAGGTAGGCATTGGGACTCAATATGAACAGCAGTGAATATGAGATAGGCAAAGGGAATATGAGTAGAAAAGAAAATTAACAATGACATGTAATGTGTGATTGGCAGAGAATGCTTGAGTTTAGGGCACTCAATCTTGAGGGTACCAGTGCTAGTGTAAAATTAGTTTTTGATGAGCGAGTCTAGAACATGTAGAATTTTTGAGATAGTATGTCAACATGATAGCAATACACATGATATAAAATACTTTAACCTGATGAATCAATAAAATACAAACTATCTGCAGCTGCCTCTTAGATTGTGTGACTATGCTTATACAATCCTGAGACAAACATAAAATCTTAATTTAGCAACATTTGTAAAATATTACAAAATACAGAACATTCCCTATACAGACATAGAGTAAAATTAACTATGGAGATAAATGTAGCTGGTTCATCAAGCAAAATATTGGATGAAACAGCCACTCTGTGACACATTAAAATCTGTCAGCACACAAAAATGGTAGGATAAAATGCTATTCACTGAAAAAGAGTATATTACAAGCATGCAGGTCCTCATATTATAGAGGAGGCTCCACATTAAAGGAGTGTGGGCAATATGCAAATGTATAAGAAGAGCTTGATATCTTCTTTGCAGTTGAATGGAGGTAGCCCATAACTTTTTTGTGAGTTGCCCATGTCACCATATGGATTCTTTGGACAGCTTTGTGTGCTTAGTACAAGTGCTGGATGGTATGCACAGCATTTAGGAAAACAGAACAGATGAAGAATTTCATGCCTCGATCGTGTCTCAACTACTTCAGTGTCTCCAGGATTCCATTACATACAACGTCAAAGGTAGAATACTCACCTGGGACCCAAATCTTGAAAACAATCAGGGAAAACAATGACACAGTCCCCTGCTTATATTTACCAGTGTATATATGAAGGGCTTATTTCAATAGTGGTGCAAGTCCATTACCTCCACTTTTTGCTTACAATGCTTCTGAAATTAATCATCCAAAAAAACAGAAATAAAGGTTCATCTCTAGCAAGAAGCCATATGCTTGAATATTTCTGGTATCTCAACTGCAGATTTTTCAGCGCTCATTTAACTTTAGGACTCTGTATCTCAAAATGAACAAAAATGGACTTGTACTGCTATTGAATAAAAAAATCATAATTCTCTTTTAAAATCTCATGAAATGTTATTTTCAAAATATATTGGGAAGAAATTAAATTTAAAAGCTTCCTGAGTCTTGCCAATAACTGGGAAGTAGGCTTACTCCAATCCCGAGATATGATCATTATACTTGCTGCATCTTAGTCTATCACACAGTGCTTTGCTCAGATTCCAAATTGCCTTGTGGGATTTTGGTGCTGTAAATTTACATGCACCACATGGGAATGAGCAACACAGATGACTGCTTGTTGATATTTACAGCCACATCACTGGTACTTACAGAACAATGTCCACTCCCAGCTTTTGCACGGACACTGGAGATCTGCCACTATTCTTCTAGCAGCATGGTGTGATAGTAGCCACAGAGAGAGAGCTACTGGTGAGGCCAGGACCCAAGAAAAGGGTCATATAGGTGAACATAGGTGAACCACATGACCTTCACTTAGCATATAAGGGATGAAATGATGAAGTGCTCCTCTCAGACACTTTTGAGTTTACATCATCTACATCAGCTACTGGATGAAATTTGAGTACAGTGGACCTGGGACTGGTTTACATTACTGGACTATGATTTTTGTTGTTTTTCCCTTGACTTTGGATGCACAGGTTGCACTGATGATTCTTGGTTTTGTGTTACAGATTTGTATGGGCCTTCCTCACTGACCTATTTCAGCAAGAGTTCAGGAGACACTCACTTGTCATGGTGGTGGTTATAATTTTTAGTGTGTCAGTGTTTATGTGAGTATATTTTGTACACTGCAATAAAGTAGTTCAACACTAATAGAAGTTTAAAATCCATTCACAGTTCATCTACACTGGTGCTAAATTCCACCATTTTTAATGAAACAAATGCAGTGAGCTGCTTAACAGATTTTTGTACTATGAGAACCTTTCTTAAGAATAAATGTCTTAACTGGTGTCATCTAAAGAACCATTTTAAAAATAAAAGAAGAGTGTTGTGTTAGCTCTCATATAAGTTGTCAAATGATTTTGGCCTTGAGTACGATTGAACACATTTAAGGGCTTAAGCAATGATCACTTAAATGGTTCAAATGGCTCTGAGCACTATGGGACTTAACTTCTAAGGTCATCAGTCCCCTAGAACTTAGAACTACTTAAACCTAACTAACCTAAGGACATCACACACATCCATGCCCGAGGCAGGATTCGAACCTGCGACCGTGGTGGTCGCTCGATTCCAGACTGTAGCGCCTAGAACCGCTCGGCCATCCCGGCCGGCAATGATCACTTACCAACCTTATTTAGGTGTATGACAATTTCAATACAGCATGATGCATGAGTGGTCCCAGCTAACACGTTTTTAATGTATTCTACATCAGTATTCTGTCAAGAACTATATTAATTCACTTTACAGCACTATGAAGATGATATTAATCCTGACACTGGGAGAACAGCTGTAAAAAGTGAACATTAGTGGTGCAAACATGAGTAGAAATTCCATTCAAGTCACCATAAGCTCAATCAGGTTAGTGATTTTATTCTGTCAAAAATACCCCCCCCCCCTTTTTGCCTCAAGATTCACTGGTGGAAATTCCTAATGGTGACACCAAAACTTTGTTATGTCACTTATTAGTGATTATTCCCTAGTTAGCTTGCAGTGAAAATGAGATATTTTATCCCAGAATGAATTTCCACTTTGCACTGGAGTGTGCATTGGATTGAAGCTTCCTTCCACATTAAAACTTTAATTCTGACCAGGATTCAAACCCTGAAGGTTCAAGCCATGTTCTGGCGCACAGTTATAATCAGTCAGGATGTTTCAAATCAGTACACGTTTCCCAGAGACAAAATTCTTTCTGGAAAAAAGCCCCTAGGCTGTGGTTAAGACTTTTCTCCACTCCACCTTAGGAAATGTCAAATGTTTGCAGATCCACAGAGTTCTCCACATGTCTCTCTCCTAATGACACCCTTTGGTTTCTGTCAGAGATATAGAACTTGAACCATTTTGCTGTATTTCCTGTGACACCACAATATTCTAAATCATTTAAAAGCATAAATAAGGGTTGATCAAAAAGTTTCTGTTCAAAGATCTTACAGTTCACAATCGTCATGCCAATCAGACAAAATCACTGTGAGCATTTAGGCAATCATCCCATCGATGCATCAGGAAAAGATACATGTGTGGTAAAACACTGTCTTGCTGCATGCAGAAGTCCATAACTGCCTGCTGCACATCCTCATCCAAAATTCAGGGCCTTTTTTAGGCAGCTAAAGACATGATAATGACATCAGAAGAGATTAGGACTACAGGGTTGGTGGTCGAGTGTCTCCCACTTGTCTGTAATGGATGAGGCTGGCCTCCCAGATCGACCGGCATCTTGTGTGCAACTGTGACCAACACAGAACTTGTGCATCATTCCAAAAGGGTGGTTTTTGACAGATATGCTACCCCATACACATTCTTTATTCTTCAATGGATGTCTAATGGTATTTGTCCTTTGGCAGCCAAGAAAACAATAATAGCATGTTGGTCTTATTTGAACACATTTGGTAATAAAGTCACCACAGTTCACATTCCTGCATTTACTGCACACATGTTGGAATGACATGAATGTCACACTTACCCCTTGCCTGTATGTCAGTGTTTATATCCCAAATTAGAGTCGTGCTATGTTGCATATAGACTGTAGCAATGCAATCAAATGGAAATCTTTTGATCACCCCTTATTTTATTTGTTGTATATGTTTCAGAAGTTGTTGTATATTACCCTTTCTAAAACTTTTGAGAATGCTGGAAAAAGTGCAACTGGATGGAAATTTGACAGAATTTCTGTATCTTGTTTCTTAAATAAAGGCTTAACTTCAGCATATTTCAACCATTCAGGAAATGTCTCACCGATAAATGACTGGTTACCCAGATGCCTTAATATGTTACTAAACTCAACAGCATACTCTTTTATTAACTTTGTTTATATTTTGCCATAACCACTACAATTTTTAACTTTAAAATATTTTTAGGTGGACATCACTTCTACTTGTGTAGTGAGGGTTATATTCACATTACTGAAGTTATTTGTAGAGATATTCAATGGCAGCATCTTCTGAATCTGTCAACCCCATCTTTTCAGTAACAGTTATGAAATGCTTGTTAAAAAGTTATGCAACACTGCACACATCTGTTACCAATGTATCATTGTATATGGTATCTGCTCCTCATCATGCCTGGTTTTACCAGTCTCTGCCTTCACTACATTGAGAGATATACACATATGAAGATGGCATTAACATCAGGTACACAAGATACAAAATGGTAGTGCACAGGAGGAGCTGTCATTTGTACTCAGGTGATTCATGTGAAAAGATTTCTGACTTTATTATGGCCAAATGATGGGAATTAACAGACTTTGAACATGGAATGGTAGCTGAAGCTAGATGCATGGGACATGGCATTTCAGAAGTCATTAGGGAATTCAATATTCCAAGATCCACAGTGTCAAGAGTGTGCCAGGCATACCAAATTTCAGGCATTACCTCTCACCATGGACAATGCAGTGACCAATGGTCTCCATTTAATGACTGAGAGCAATGGCATTTGTGTAGAGTTGTCAGTGCTAACAGACAAGTAGCACTGCGTGGAATAACTGCAGATATCAATGAGGGACATATGACAAACATATCAGTTTAGACAGTGTGACAAAATTTGGTGTCAATGAGCTATGGCAGCAGATGACCAATGTGAGTGCCACTATTAACAGCACATCACCACCTGCAGCACTTCTCCTCGGCTCGTGACTGTTGGTTTGAACCTAGATGACTCGAATATCGTGATCTGGTTGATGAGTCCCTATTTCAGTTGGTAAGAGCTGATGATAGGTTCAGGCACAGTGCAGACCACATGAAGCCATGGACCCAAGTTGTCAACAAGGCACTTTGCAAGCTCCATAATGGTATGACCTGTGTTTATATGGCATGGAGTGGGTCCTCTGGTCCAACTCAACCAATCGTTGACTGTAAATGGTTGTTTGGCTACTTGGAGACCATTTGCAGCCATTTATGGACTTCGTGTTCCCAGAGAACACTGGAACTGTTATGGATGACAATCTGTCATGTCACCAGGCCACAATTGCTTGTGACTGGTTTGAAGCACATTCTGGTCAATTTGAGTGACTGCCTCACATGAATTCCATCAAACATTTATTGGACGTAATCAAGAGGTCAGTTCATGCACGTCATCCTGCAATGGCAACACTTTCTTAATTACGGACAGCTACAGAGGCAGCATGTTTCAGTATTTCTGCAAGGACTTCCAACAACTTGTTGGGTCCAGGCCACATCCAGTTGCTGCACACCAGACAGAAGAAGGGCCAACACAATATTAGGATGTATCCCACAACTTTTGTCACCTCAGTGTATATTGAATATTGTCTTTATTTTGTTATTTGATGTGATTATCTTTTTCTCGTAAGGCATTTGCTTTGCTGCCTGTAGTACTACATTTAATACTTTGCAGTGTCTTGTAATGAGCTATAGCGTCAAAATCAGAGTTGTTTCTGACAGAGAGACACAGTTACCTTTTTAAGCTGCATAATACATTTATTCCTTGAGTAATCCATGGTTTCTTTGTAGATTTTAGTCCAATCTGGGTTACTTTTGGAGGATAACAGTATTCAGATAATTTAAGGACTTCACTAATGACAGTTTTATAGTTTTCAATTCATGCCATGAGCACTGTATATCAACTCAAATGCATAACAGACAGTGGGATAAAAACTGACAAATAAAAATTGGTAGGGAGCCTCGAAAACCCCATTCATGAGGGGTAAGTAAAATGTGATGGTACCAAGCAGTGTCATATGCTTTATGTGGGTGAAAAAAGATGGTGATGAGGTGTTGATGTTTAGAAAAAGCCTGTTGGATTGCTGTTTCCAACCTAACCACAATGTCAGTTGTGGATCATCCCTCCCGGCAACTACACTGATAGGGGGACAAAAGGCCCTGAGAATTGAGAACCCAGTATACTCTGTAGGCAACCATTCTTTCAAGCAGTTGGTACAGCACTTTGCTGAGACTAATCAGTTGGTAGATATCAACAGACAGTGGGCTTAACGATTGGGATGATGATACTATCTCGCCATTGCAAAGAGAAGACACCTTGAAGCGAAATACGGTTGAAGACCCTCAGTAGTTGGCACATTTCAGTAAAATTCACATGTTGGACCATCTGATTATGAACTGAATCAGAACCGGATGCTGTAGTATGAAATGAAGCAAAAGTTTGAAGCAGCTTCCAGTCAGTGAAAGGTTCACTACACAATTCAACTTCGTGAGGTGTGAAACGTAGGGGGATGTCTTCAACTTATCATTTCTGTGTTAGAAAGGTATCCAGGTAAGAAGAGGATGCCAACACTGTTGTAAAGTGGGTCCCAAGGCATTAAGCAAGAATTGACACACTGGTGCAATGACCATCCTGAAGGAAAAAAACCTGGAACAGTTGTTGATATTCGGTGGGCCAGAAGGCTATAGAGCTTGGCCCACAGTTGTGAGGAAGATGCATATGTTCCCACGAAGGAGATGTAGCACTCCCAGCATTCCTTCTTACTGTGCACAATTAGACAGTGAGCCTAAGTCTTGTTTTGCTTAAAAGTGATAGGGGTGGTCTCTGAAAGATGCCACTTGGATGTTGCAGGGTCCTATGATGATCCTGAATAGCTGTTTCAATATCTTTGGTCCACCATGGGACTGACCCGTGAAAAGAGGAATAGCAGTTCCAGTGGGATGGGTGATTGTGTCGGGGATGTCTCCTGCAACCCCATTAATCCAATCTGATGGGGAGGGGTGTGGAGGGGGAGGGGGGGGAGGAGAGGCAAGACAGCAGGGAGGTTATATGGTGAAAAGAACAGCAGGGATATAACACTGCCAGTTGGCTCTTCAAAGATCCAATCATGGTGACTGATTCATTGGGTGGCAACAAGGAAGTGACAATCAGTGCCAAGTAGCCACTGTCACAGAGATCATTGTGGAGCAACCAATGTGGCAAAGCTATGAGATTGCGGGAAGAGACCGTAAGGTCGATAGTCCAAATGTTGCCATGAGCTGTACTGAAGTGGGCAGGAGTACTGTCATTTAGGAAGCACAGATCAAGATCAGGAGGAAGCTGGTCCATACCAGATGAAGTGGGAGTGTTAGTTCCTCACAGGGCGTGCACTGGAACATCCAAGTAGGCAAGAAAGGGGGGGGGGGGGGGGGGGGGAAAGAGAGCTTTTGGGTTGAAGTGGTGATCTCAGAAGAAGTAAGTGAGCTGCCTGGAAGAAAATAAATGCTACAAGTTGTGATCACTGGGATAGTTTGCACTCGCACCACTATTCCAATGAGGTATGGAGGGGAATTCACTCACCGATGACACCTGTGCAAAGCAACACACAAACCTCTCCAGTTGTCCTCCCAGTGCCACTATGATTCTGGCAGAATGCATGGTAATTGAGAAGCATTGGAAAATGGTAAGCAGTGAAGTGAGTTTCTTGGAGGTCAATAGATACTGCCCAATAAGAGGAAATTTGTTGTTGCAGTTTCAGCAGGTGACAGTAACATCCATTACAGTACCATCAGATCATCACATTGAAGATGTACTGGTTAGGCATGAAGGAGCAAGGAAGATGTCATGTCACAGGATCACTGCATGTGACCGGTGCAGGTGGGACAATATCAATGAACTTAGGCTCAGAACCTGACGGCACTGGGTGATCTGTCACCACTTCTCCTCAGTAGCTTTTGATAGCTTAGATTCTTATGAGGGGTCATCTTCTGAAGACATTGGGATGGATGAAGAGCAGGCAGCCCTGGTACACACAAACTATGGCTCCTTCAGCCATTGGCTGTTGTCAGATCTCAGATCTGTGGGTTTGTGGGTAGAGGGGTCCCAAGAGGGACCAGAGAAAGAAACTGCTTTTCCAGCCAGATGAAGCAAGTGGTTCACAAAGGCAGTGTCATGGGAACCATGGTGGAGGGTGGTGGTAGATCTGGTTTGGAAAATATTCAGGTAGAAGGGTGACAGCAGTAACTTTTACCTAATTGGTCATCATGTCAACAGGAAACAGGCATTTGTATTTTTTCTTGTCTCCGTATATGATAGGTGCACAAGTGATTTATATTCTTGTATTTTAATTTTTAACTGACACATAACGACAGTTGTTCACAAGACCAACCTTTGTGGAGTCATTATCCACAATTTCCACATTTTGGGTCTATTGTGAAGCAAAATGACAGACAAGCAATGCATAAACACCAAAAACACCTCATTGGCAGTGGGACATAAGGTTTCACATCAAATCGGTCAAATTGGTAAACCATGAATTTTTCTATGAGCACATTTCCTTCGAAGGCTAGGATGAAAGCACATGTATCTGTTCAGATATTCTTGGGACCTATTTGTGCATGTCAGACAAAATGTACACCTTACCATTCTAGATTAGCTCATAGCTCTTCATCTGTCTGTGATATAAGGTCTCTTTGAAAGATAACTCTTTGTACCATACTGAGAGTTTTATGTGCAGCAAGTCACTGGTATGTCACCCAGTCATTCACATGC
Organism: Schistocerca serialis cubense; assembly: GCF_023864345.2. NCBI lineage: Eukaryota > Metazoa > Arthropoda > Insecta > Orthoptera > Acrididae > Schistocerca > Schistocerca serialis. The sequence goes on along the minus strand of NC_064640.1, from coordinate 313,829,511 downwards.
CTAAGGAGCTTGATACTGTACAGTACAAGAGGCCTTAATCCATAGTGATCCAACATGCATTTTGCCCAAGTCAACTTCTCCAAATGTTCTGTGTGTTCCACAAAAAATAATGATTTTGTTACCATAAAAGGATCTCCATCAGTTCTAGTATACACCAGGTAATAAGAAAATTGTTTCACTCCCAATCATCTAGCTTGTCCTTCTTCCCATCATGTAGCCAGGGCAAGGGAAGCAGTAGGTTTTGTAACTGTCCACATTGAAATATCTACACTTATCTTTTGTGATGGCCAAACAAGAACAGCCATTGTATTGGTTCAGTTTGGTACATTTCATAAGTGAAATGTATACCCTGATGCCACCTACACCAATCAAGGTCTCTTTCAATGGGTGCTACCCAGCCAAAGCAAATGTTATCTGGCTCAACAGCCATTCCCAAGAGTCTTCATGCCCTAAGAAGACGGGCATCTATTACTTGACATGCAGCTCAGGCATCAGAAGTTGTTACCAGGGGCCTCTTTTAAAAGGATACATAATGAACCCACTATGTCAGATTGGCTATCGCATTGGCTTTACGCACGTATGTGAGAGAGGACAAATGTACGGATTTAGAAGCATATTTCTCTAGGGGAAAGACCGATGCCACCTACAGGGAAATTGAAGAGGCCTTTGGATAAAAGATAAGCAGCTGTATGAACATCAAGAGCTCAGATGGAAAACCAATCCTAAGGAAAGAAGGGAAAGCTGAAAGATGGGAGTATTTAGCAGGGTCTCTACAAGGAAGATGAACTTGAAGGTAATGTTATAGAAATGGAAGAAGATATAGATGAAGATGAGTTGGGAGATGTGATACTGTGAGAAGAATTTGACAGAGGACTGAAAGACATAAGTTGAAACAAGGCCCATGGAGTATACAACATTCCATCAGAACTACCAATAGTCTTGGAAGAGTCAGCTACAGCAAAACTCTTCCATCTGGTGTGCAAGATGTATAAGACAGGCAAAATACCCTCAGACTTCAAGAAGAATGTAAAAATCCCAATTCCAAAGGAAGCAGGTGCTGACAGGAGTGAACATTACCAAACTATTAGTTCAGTAAGTCATGATTGCAAATAACTAACATGAATTCACTACAGAAGAATGGAAAAACTAGTAGAAACTGACCTCAGGGATGGTCAGTTTGGATTCTAGAGAAATGTAGGAACATGCAAGGCTATACTGACCTTATGACTTATCTTAGAAGATAGGCTAAGTGAAGGCAAACCTGCCTTTATATCATTTATAAACTTATAGAAAGCTTTTGACAGTGTTGAGTGGAATACTCTCTTTCAAATTCTAAAGGTGTCAGGGGTAAAACACAGGGAGTGAAAGGCTCTTTACAACTTGTACAGAAACCAGGTGGCAGTTGTAAGAGTTGAGGGCCATGAAAGGGAAGTAGTGGTTGAGAAGAGAGTGAAACAGGATTGTAGCCTATCACCAATGTAATTCAATCTGTACAGTGGGCAAGCAGTAAAGAAAACAAAACAAAAATTGAAGAAGGAATTAAAGTTCAGAAAGAAGAAATAAAAACTTTGAAGTTTGCCAATGTTATTGTAATTCTGTCATAGACAGCAAAGGACTCAGAAGAACAGATGGATGGAATGGATGGTATCTTGAAAGGAGGATATAAGATGAACAAGAAAAAAATAAAACAAGGATAATAGAATGTAGTCAAATTAAATGATGTAATGCTGAGGGGATTAGATCAGGAAATGAGACACTTAAAGTAGTAGATGAGTTCTGCTATTTGGGCAGCAAAATAACTGATGATGGCCAAAGTAGAGAGAATACAAAATATTCAAATAAGTTATGGGAATGCAGCTGGGTGACATTGACAACTTCTCATATTTTGACAGGAGCACAGCGTGCCATTTTCACAGTAAAACTGCAGCAAGTAAGCACTGTGTAAGCGAATTTAAAACCTCAGTTTTCAGAGAAACTTTGTAAAGGTAACTCTCTCTCTCTCTCTCTCTCTCTCTCTCTCTCTCTCTCTCTCTCTCTCTCTCTCTCTCTCTCTCTTCTCTGTAAATACTAGCGTCAACACAAACCAAAGATGACTGATGTCAGAAGTTATTGATAGTGATATTAACAATCAATGCTTGAGGTAGACAAAACTTTGACCATCCATTTTCTAACAAGTGCAAGAGTGGAATTCCATACAGAATTTCAACGAAAACCACCATATCTATTCATAAGGTTACTTGCTAATTGAATTTCAATAGCTTCCTTAATGGCAGTATCACAACAGCTGGAAGTACATGCTAGAATCTCCATGTTACTATATTCCAAAGGATGACTGGTGCCAAGACAGCATGCTGCAATGGCAGATTTACTCAGCTGCTGTAACCGTGTGTGCCGCTTATGCTCAGTACACTGGTCCTCCACAGTCCTGATAGTTTGGCCACAATATGACATGCCACAGATGCAAAGAATATGATAGACACCTGCCTTACACAAACCAAGATCATACTTCACAGAATCTAAAAGGACCTTGATCATAGATGGTGGTCTAAAAAGTCACTTCACATCATACTTCCACAAAATACAACCAGTCCTGTTCGAAATGCTCCCTGTGTAAGGCAAAAAGGCTGTAGACTTTGGTGTCACCCTGGTATTGTTATCACTCAACTGGGGCACACACACATCTAATCTGTCTTTCACTGTAACCATTCTAATGAAAGGTTACTTTGAGATGGGCTAACTCAGCTGACAAACTCCCAGGGTTTGAGATGACATGGGCCTATGACATCCAAGGTACTAAATAGCCCCTTCACATTGAGCTGGATGGTCACATCTACCAGGCTGCAGATACAAGTCAGTGTGAGTAGGGGTCCTGTAAACGGCATGTCCCAATGTACCATCCACCTTCCTCCTGACCAGCAAATCAAGGAAGGGAAGACAGCCATTCTTTTCCACCTCCATTATGAAATAAATCTTTGAGTGGACGAAATTCAGGTGTTATAAAAAGTCATTCAAATTCTCACTACTATGAGACCAAACAAAAGTATTGTCTATGTATATGAAAAAAAAATACAGGTTTCAAAGCCGCTGACTCCCATGCATGTTGCTCAAAATCTTCCATAAACAAACTGGCTATAATAGGTGAAATGGGTTTTCCATCACAATTCCACCTGTCTGCTCATAGCACTGGTCATTGAATAACACACAAGTGGAAGTCAACACATGTCAAAATAGGTTTGTTAATTCAGCTCAAAACCAAACCTCAGTCAACCTAATGAATCAGACAGAGAAACATGAGTGAAGAGAGGGACTACATCAAAATGTACTACAATATTAGAGTAATTCAAACACGTGTCTTCTAATTAACATAAGAAATTGACTGAATTCTTAATATGGTGTTCAACTGACCTATTACAGGGCTCAACATAGTAGCAAGGTGTTTTGCTACATGATATCTCAGAGCACAAATGTTTCTCACAATTTGACAAAGAGGAATGCCCTCCTTGTGGACCTTAGGGAGGCCATATAACTTAGGCAGGATAGCACAATAAGAACTGAACTCTTGATAGTCCCCTGAAATAAGTAACTTTTCTTCAGGAGGCTGTTGGTCTTTCTCTTAACACTTTTTGTGGAGTCAACACTAATCCTGTGATACACTGAATCAGACAGTGAACATTGCAGCTTTTCAATGTAATTCTGCCTGTCCAAAACAAAGGTAACATTGCCCTTGTCTCCTGGTAAAATAATATTTGGATCAACTCTAAGTGAACATACACCAACCCTCTCAACAACTGTGATTTTACTCTTGGGTGGACATGCCCCTGTCAACACAACATACCTCCCTCCTAGCCTCCTCTGTAAGTAGTTTAAAAACAATCTATTCAACAGAACTAATAAAATCAACCACTGGCAAACATTTGGGAGTGGGTTCAAAATTTAAACCCTTCCCTAGCATGGATAAAGCTGTATCATCAAGAACTTTCTCCATAAGATTATCATAGTACGTCAAGTTATAGTATCAGACTCTCAGCCACAAAAATTTTCAAACTTCACCACATGCCAGGCAGTTACAGAATGAAATTTCCAGTCAGATTGTAACTATGAAGCACTGTCCAGCCAAGCCCAGGAAAAAGTCAAAATTATTGAAGCCAACATTAAATGAATCCAAAAAAATTTCTTGGAAACAAAGCTCAACTGTAAAAAAGTGTAATGGATCCTTACTAGGGCAAGTCCACCCAAGAGTAGCATCACAGTGGCTGAGGGGGCTGCTTTACATTCCCTTAAAGTTGACCTGGATATTGTTATTTTACCTGTTGACAAGGGCAACACTACTGTTGTTTTGGACAAGCAGAATTATGTTCAAAAGATGCAGTGTTCAATCTGATTCAGAGTATCACAGGATTGATGCTGACCCCACAAAAAGTGTTGAAAGAAAGATCAACAGCCTCCTGAAGAAAAGTTCCTTATCACGGGCGACTATAAAGAGTCTCAGTTATTATTAGGTTCTCCTCCCTAAGTTATATGGCCTCCCTAAGGTCCACAGGGAGGGGTTCCTCTTTGTCAGATTGTAACATTGGTGCTCTGGCATATTGTAGCAAAACACCTTGCTGCTCTGTTGAGGCCTACAGTAGGTTGGTGTAAGCATCATATTAAGAACTCAGTGGACTTCTTACATCAGTTAGAGGAACTGCATTTGAATGACTCTGATATTCTAGTACTTTTGATGTAGTCTCTCTCTTCATCCATGTTCCTCTGTCTGATTCATTAGGGTTGATTGAGGTTAGGTTTTGTGCTGAATCAACAAACCTATTTTGACATGTGTTGACTTCCATTTATGTTTTATTCAATGACCAGCACTATGGGCAGATACATGGGGTTGCGTTGGGAAGCCCATTGTCAACTGTTATTGCCACTTTAAGGAAGATTTTGATGAATGTCCCTGGGAGTCTCTTTGACACCTGCATGCTTTTTTTCACATATGTAGATGATACTTTTGTTGTTTGGCCTCATGGCAGTGAGAATTTGAATGACTTTTTAGAATACCTGAATTCAATCTGCCTGAAAATTCGTTTCACAATGGAAGTGGAAAAGGGTGGCAGTCTTCCCTTCCTTGATGTGTTGGTCAGGAGGAACATGGATGGTATGTTGGGACATGCTGTTTACAGGAAGCCTACTCACATTGACTTTTATCTGCAGACTGATAGTTGTCACCATCCAACTCAACACGAACGGTACTTTGTATCTTGGTTGTCACAGGGCCAATGTCATCTCGGCTCCTGAGAGTTTGTCAGTTGAGTTACTCAAAGTCACCTTTCATTAGAATGGTTATAGTGAAAGACAGATTAGATGTGCATTGTGTTTTCAACCAACTGTGCACCAGGTGAGTGATGATAACACCAAGGAGGCACCTGAGTCTATGGCCTTCTTGCCTTATGCAGGAAGTATTTTGAACAGAATTGGTTAAATTTTGTGGAAATATGATGTGAAGTCTGTTTTTTGACCACTATCTAAGCTCAAGTTCCTTTGATTTGTGTCATGCGGCTATCTACTGTATTGCTTGCAGTTGTGGCATGTCGTATATTGGTCAAACTATCAGAACTGTGGAGGGCAAGTGTACTGAGCATAAGTAGCACACACGCTTACAGCAACCAAGTAAATCTGTCATTGCAAAACATTATCTTGCCACTGATCATCCTATGGAATATAACAAAACGGAGATTCTGGCATGCATATTCAGCTATTTGGATACTGTTATTAAGGAAGCTGTTCAAATTCATTTAGAAAGTAACCTTATGCATAGATACGGTGGTTTTTGTTGAAATTCTGCATGGAATCCCGGTCTCTCACTTGTTAGAAAATTGAGGGAAAGCGTTTTGGGTACCTCACCCACTGATTATTAATTTCACTATCGATAACTTCTGACATTGGTTGTCTTTGGTTTGTGATGGTGCTAGTGTTTACAGAATGTATGTGTGTGTGTGTGTGTGTGTGTGTGTGTGTGTGTGTGTGTGTGTGTGTGAGAGAGAGAGAAAGAGAGAGAGAGAGAGAGAGAGAGAGAGAGAGTGGAAGGGACAGGTGGAGGGGTAAAAATTACAGAGGGAGACCAAGAGATGAATGCAGAAGGATCTAAGTTGCAGCAGTTATTCAGAGATGATGAAGCTTGGACAGGGTAGAGCAGCATGGAGAGCTGCATCAGACCAGACTTTGGACTGAGGACCACAACAGTAACATGAGTCTAAGCAGTTATTGCGCCCAGAGGGTCATCAACACTACAGGCAGTAGGTGCTATTTAAGGCAGTCTTCCTCAGTTGGTCCAAACTAGAGAAAAAAGTTTGAAAATGGAGGTCAATCTTAAAAGAGGACCAAAATTACTTAGCTGAAAAGTGATGTAAAGGAAAGGAATGAAAATGTCAACTTCCAGGAAGCCACTATTAGAGAGAAAGATAAGTGGAGATGGGGGGATTGCAGTGCACAAAAGGAAGTAGGTGCTGCAATGGCTATGGGCCTTGTGCACACCACACATGTACCCACAAAAGAGTTGTCAGTCCTCTGAGGCATTCTTTTGAGAGAGAGAGAGAGAGAGAGAGAGAGAGAGAGAGAGAGAGAGAGAGAGAGAGAGAGAGAGAGAATGTGTGTGTGTGTGTGTGTGTGTTTGAGATCTCCCCCAAACCCCTGGATTGATTTCAGTCAAATTTGGCACAGAAACAACAGGCCTCAGGAATATCAGTATTGTGGGTCTACAACCTCACAGTTCCAATACGATGAAGATACAAGCAAAAATGTGTTTTTTTTTTCCAGCTTCTGGCATGTAGGTCGCCCTGCATGACAGGTATGTTGTGTGGGAACAGTATTGGCCCACCAAATCAACCTCTGTTGCATGGAGCCTGCATGTCAGGGGCAATAAACAGTTTTCTGGGCCCTGATACGTAGGCTACCCTGCATAACAGGCACGTTATGTTGGAGTTGTATCAGCCTGCTTCATCGATCTGCTTTGCATGGATGTCAGGGGCCAATAAATGATTTTCAAGTCTCTGATGTGTAGCCTCCCCTACATGACGGGCACTTGGTGGGAATAGTATCGGCCTGCATTATTGAACTGTATTGCCGGGGCTACACATGCTGATGAGCATGGCTGGAGACTGGTTGAGATGGATAGAGGAGGGGGTGGGCAGAGCAAGGGTGAGAAGGAAATGAATAGAAAGATGGGGAGATGAATGAGGCAGGTGGAAGGTGTGGAGGGGTAGTGGGCAAGTGGAAAAGGAGGAGGAGGAGGAGGAGGAGAAGGAGGAGGAGGAGGCGGAGGCAGAGATGGAAAGAGAGAGAGGGAGGAAGATATAGTCAGAGGGAGAGGGTGTAGGAAACAGACAAAGCGAGCAGGAGGAGGAAATGAAGAGACAAAGAAAATGGGAAAGAAGAGATATATGACAGACAGAGGTGGGAGGATGAGGTGGACAGGTAGAGGGAGGAATATGTGGCCACAGAGAGGGGTAGAAGGAGGTGAGTTAAACATATGTGTCAAATGCACATGCAGGCATAGTCACAGGGAAATGGCTCATGTAAATATAATAACAAATTTTAAGTGATATTGCTCTGAGTATACAAAATAAGGAAAATTGGTATTTACCGCAATTTTTGGAGGTGAGTATTCTGTGTTGTAAACTCGCCCACTTGACGGGTGAATCCATCGTCCTTTCACCCTATTAACTATCACTTCAAATGGTACAATAAGATTCAGCACGCATGTGATAGGGTAGTTTTTCAGTAACAGCTCTGCTTGGTTTCTCGTTCTCGGGAAACCTGCAACAGCATTAAAAGATCACTGAAGTAAGTGTCAAAACAGAAAATTTCACAGATGTTCAGTTTATAAATTTACATGTTCCACAGTTCATTTGGTATCCCCACAAGTCTCATGCATGTCAGATGAGACATTGTTCATGGTTGAGAGTCAGAGTGACCAATGACACCACCACAACCGGTGTGATTGTTGCATACAGCAGGCAGTGCCCCTGGGGTCACAACTTTCCTGGTTTGGCCATGTGGACTTAGGAGTCAGTTCCGTGCTAGTCTAGCTCAAATTCTTGTTTATTTGGCCTACACTCATTTTAATTCATGTCATGAATTCTTTTGTGCTGTCATGCTCTCTTAGTTCACTGTTTGACCCTGATCATGCTTTCAGACTCTCTGCTCACCAGCTGGATCTACACTCAATGCTTTTCACAGGGTGTCATGTGTCATAGTACTCTACATTCATTCCTGAGTGTTTTGTGGATTCTGTCACGTCACTATACAAGATGTAACAGTTGCCACACTGGACTGGTCTCCATCAGTGTCACTTGAACCTGCCTCCGAGTTTGAAGCAGGAGCAGAGAACCACCTTTCTAAAGTGCCAGACTCGCTCCGTAGACACAGCAGACTTGGGCCCAGATTGATGGTCATTATGTGAGAGGAGACAATGTTCCTATTTCTCTGTAACTTGTTGAGGCTGCCATACACCAGGGCATTTAGCAGTTGTGTGTGGAAAATGTTGGCGAGTTCCACCACGGGACAATGTCCCTATGTTCACAGTGAAGTCCACATGCACATTAGTAGGCCTATAGCCACACCATATTATGGCAGACTTGGAGATAGCTGGGTGTTACATGAAGTTTCAGTTAGGCTTAGGTTCACAGTTTTGAGCTTTGTGTGTTCTGTGTATTATCTTCATTTTTAGTTTATTTTCCACTCCATACAGAATTAAATGCAGCACTCTGACATGTTCTACATTGGGTAAACAGCTTAAAAATTTATGACAACATACAAAAAACATATAAACACAAGTGAAAACAATCTCTCTGCATTCAGTGTCTATCTTTGGGAAAATTGACACTCTGCCGTAGGCGTAACCACTAATTATTCCATTCTTTGTAGAGCTGAAAATGGAAACTACATGAACAGCGCAGAGGAAATAGACACCTATACACATATGGTAAAAACTCTGAACAACATTTTAAGTGAACAAACAGAACATAGAAATAAGTAATACATTGAGAATTTTGACAAAATTCTTACTGGTCATAGATAATTCATAACAAGCGACAACACCAAATTTTACATAAAATATAAGTACATTTTTGGCCAAAAGTAAAAATTTAATAACAAATGTTATATCTGACACATAAATCAATATTGTAAGAACTGCACACAAATATTACCACACACAAGTAGACATTATTTGGAAAATTACATTTAAGGTCCTATATCACAACTAAAAATTATAATAAAACAAAAAATGGTTCAAATGGCTCTAAGCACTATGGGAGTTAACATCTGAGGTCATCAGTCCCCTAGACTTAGAACTACTTAAACCTAACCAACCTAAGGATATCACACACATCCATGCCCGAGGCAGCATTCGAACCTGCGACCATAGCAACAGTGCGGTTCTGGACTGACGCACCTAGAACCTCTTGGCCACAGTGGCCGGCTATAATACAACAAAAAATTTTACTATTTTATCTGGGTACCACTAAGAATGAACCACCATTCAAAACTGGTAGCAGCAAATTAAATATAAAAAAGCAAAACTGGTGGATCTTGCAACAGCAGTATGCATTTCATACAATTTGTTGATGCTGCAGAACAGCATACACAAGAAATATTTTCAGACTTGATGCTTTCACTATTTTTAAATTTTAAGTAGTTGATAAAGTTAACATTGTCTCTCAGAATTTGGACACAATGCTGCAGTTGTTTGATCAACTTTTTGTGAGTACCTGAGTAAAGCCACCAAGTTTGAGATCCACATTACATTGAAACTGTCAGCAGTTCCTAACTTCTGTCAAGCCTGCCCCATGGCATTTACTGAGCAAGATAAAGTGAAGGCAAAACTTGACAGATGGCAGAATCTCAGGGTTGGTGTCACTGGTTTTATCAAGCCATTGGGCCACCCCCAGGGCTGTGGTTGAGAAACCCAGTGGCAATGTTAGACTTCATGGCAATTTCAAGTACACAATCTGAAATAGATGTTTATCTCATACAACATCCTGAGGACTTGTTGGTCAGGTTGACTGAGAGTCAGTTTTTTTCCAAAAATTGACCTCAGAGATGCATACTTGTAGTTGCCATTAGACATCAAGTCTTGATGGATTTTAATATTACATATTCCTTGTGGGATGTACCAGTTTAATTGTTTGTCATTTGGGGTAGCTTCAGTTCCAGGGATAGTTCAGCACTTCCTTGAGCAACTTATCAAAGACATTCCAAGCTGCATCAACTATATGGATGATATTTGGGTTACTGGCTCCCTGAGAGAACAGCATCTGCAACATTTGCAGACAGTTTTTCAGCAACCATTACACAATGGGCTGCACTGCAAGTTTGAGACATAGTTTTCTTGCTCCTGGAGTGTGGTACTTAAGGCCTGTGTTAAGTAAGGACAGTATAGTACCAATGGCACAGCATGATCCAGCATCAACAAGTTACCCATTCCTAAAAATATTAGGGAGTTACAGTCATTTTTAGTGAAGGTAAATTACTATGCAAAATTCATTCTATGGGGTGTTTACCTTTGACACCCACTGAATCAGATTCGTAAGAAAGGAGTGAAGTCTGACTGATCAGAGGCATGTCAGTCAGCATTCCAGAAATTGAACCAACACTTCTATTCCCCTCCGTGTTTAGCCATGTTCACCCCTGACAAGCCTTTGAATCTGAACACAGACACATCCAAATATAGCAATAGCATCATTCTCACTCACAGAAATACTGATGACTCAGAGCAGCTTATTACAGTCACCTCAAAAACTTTGTCAACAGCACAGAAAATTTACTCCCAGAGTGAGAAGGATGCACTCGCAATCATACATTGTGTAAAAAGGTTCCCTGTGTGCTTGTATGGCACTAAGTTCAACCTCCTTGAAGATCATAACCTACTCATCTCCATCTTTGGTCCCTGACCCAAGCTTGTGGACAGAACGGCAGAGTATTTGACCTTGTTTCTGTGTAACTATTCTTGTGATATTCACTAATGGCCCACCTCACAGTGCTTGAAAGTGGATGCTTTGTCATGGTAAAAAAGTTTTCTCATGTGGTCAGACCCACCACTCTAGGCATAGTTCAAATTTCATGTTAGGCTTAACTTTGTTGAAAGTGTCCTACTGCTGGCTACGAAAGATCAGAATTACCACACTGGTATTCCATCATTGTCATGACAACATATTATGCATATGTTGCATGCATCCCATTGGGAGATGTCCTGAATGAAAGTACTGGCCCAATGATACATCCATTGGCCAGAAATTGATTCCACCATTGAGCATATGGTGCTCTTCTTTATGTATATGAATGACCTTTTTGATAGTGTCAGAAGCTCTGTGAAGATACTGTGGATGATGCTGCTCACTATACGAACTTCGCAGTGCCAACAACCAGGCAGCACTGTCACAAAAATTTTGTCCATGGCCCTTGCCAGAGCTCACATGGGGCTGAATACTTGTGGATTTCACCAGCCCCTTCTCATAGGCTGTGTGGCTGTGTGTGGTTCCCAGGTTGTCTTCTATGATACTGCATGCTACAATTCGGGCCTTAGCTGCCACTTTTGATATCAAGGGTTTGCTGCACATCCTTATCTCAGACAATGATCACCAATTTATGCTGGAGGAATCTGAAGTGCCAGGAGCTTTGCACCCCCCACAGTATGTGCCATGATATCAGCAAGGTTCTGCTGTCTGGGTATGCATGTTCAGGCATTGTGGTGGGACATAAAGGGTAAAAACTTTACATTGTCGCAGTGGGTCAGCAGTGCCTGACACAACACACAAATCACATACACCAATGTCAAACTGAATGACAGGCACCACATCTTCAGCATACAGGAGACATTCATGTAGGTAGGAAGGACCAATGAACCCTTGCTCCAAGCACCGAGTGACAATCACAGACATTTCCATTGCCTGTGTACTGCTTGTTATATAATTTGCACCCTCACCCAAGGCATACAGGAACACTGTTTCCTATGGGTGATCTGTTGGAGGTGGAGTATGTCCCTGCATAATTGCAATTGCCAGTAGAGGTTGCCCTCAGTCCTCATTGGTTCTAAAACACCTGCCTCTGATGGCGTATCAGCCCATCACCATCCTCAGAATCATCCTTGATGTCGCAGCGGACAGCATCCAGGCAGAACCCATGGCCGAGATACTGTCACTGCTCATCTCTTGACTTGGTGACTCTGGCACAGCCCAGGCATATTTTGTGTCTATGTGCCTCTTTAAGGGAGGAGGGATTTGGTATCCCTTCCAGACTCATGCATGTCAGACGAGGAGTTGTTTGCTGGCTAGGAATGTGAAAGGGAGTGGTGAGAGGTTTATGGGCTAGGAATGTGATGCACAGTTGTAGAAACTGGTGGAGAGCAACACACAGTCCTGTCACAGGGTTATCCTACCCCATCAGAGGCCAGGCCACCTGTGAAAGGAGCCGTGTTGTATATCAACTCTGCTACAACACTGCACAGCTTTTTATGTCAGTAAAACTACCAACCAGCTGTCCTTATCCTCCACTCCCACAATCACCTTAGTCTCAATCTCAAGTAACCCACAGTCCCTGCATCTTCCATCCAATAGTTTTCCCTTCCACCATTTTGTCACCCTCTCATTACATGTCCCCATGTCACCTTCAGTGTACACTGCTCCCCACCAGCTCCTTCAATCGTGCATCACGTGCTTAGTCTGTCTTCATTAACTAAAAATTAAATGGCCTTCACCATTCTGCTACAATGGATAAAAAGTAAAACATGGTCAGCAGCCTATGCGTCGTTCACTAAAATGGCCGATAACTCAGATGGCAAACACAAACTATAACGTAAGCAATTAAAAACAAGGGCATTCCATCAGGAAATGGCGGACCATCAAAAGCTGAGTGCAATGTGCACAAAGTGGTGGGTGAGCACCACTTAATAAATGGCAATGGCTAAAAAGACAGTGCCCAATACGCAACCTAGTTAAAATGATCTCCTCGTGGCATGAGGGCCAAGAGGAGGTTGTCCGAGCCACTGGGAGATGCTTAATAACCTGGAGCTTGTTCCCCTGAAGGGAGGAACAGTAGTGATGCCAAAGTGACACCACCTGCTGACAAATGGCAACACAGAGATCATCACAGGGAATTTAAAAACTAGTTGGCTGAGGTATGAGGACTGTAACCCTGGCAGCAGTGTCAGTGGCCTTGTTTCCTGTCAGACTGGCGTAACCAGGAACCTACATAAACATCACACTGGCTCCATCAACAGTGAGCATATGAGACATTTCCTGGGCCTGTTGCACTAAGGGATATAAGGTGTACAGCACACACAGGATTTGAACGGCACTGAGAGATTCAGAGCTGAAGACACAATTGAAAAGCCCATGTCTCCAGATGTACTGTGTGGCCTGATACAGGGCAAAGAGCTCTGCTGGAAATACTGAGCAGTGTTCTGGAAGCCAATATGGAAAAACTTCAGTGTCAATGATGAAGGCACACCAGACACCACAGTCAGTCTGAGACCCATTAGTATACACAAAGGTACTATTGTGAAGTTCTGTGTGAAGGCCATGAAACTAAAGGTGATAGAGTGAGGCTGAAGTAGTGCCTTTAGGAAGTGAATGAAGGCCAAGATGAACACAGGCCACCACACAAAGCCAAGGTGGTGAAGGTTTTACACCCACCGGGAAAGTTGCAGGTAGTGTGAAGTTAAGCTGCCGGAGAAAGAGTCGAAAGTGAACTCCAGGAGGTAGCAGAGAAGACAGACATGCACCGTACTGGCAATCAAAGGAGTCATCAAAGAAGGAGGCATATGATGGGTGGCCATGTATGCCAGAAAAATGGCATGCATATCTGTTGAGGAGAAAGTCACAGCTGTAGGACAGCGGTAGTTTGGCAGCTTCTGTAGACAGACCCTCAACCGGGCTAGTGGAAAAGGTGCCAGTGACCAAATGGATGCCACAATGGTGGACAGTATTGAGACGGTATAAGAGGGACAGATGTGTAGATGCATAAACCAAACACCTATAGTCTAGTTTCAAATGGACAAGGGACCAATACAAACAGAGGAGGGTGGTTCGATCTGCTCCCCAAGAAGTACCATTGAGGACACATAGGATGTTGAAGGACCACATACAGCAGGCTGCCAGAGAAGGACCAATAAAGTTTCCTATCGACCAGGATACCCAGGAACTTTGTAGTTTCAGCAACAGGTCCAAGATGTAAAGACAGTGAAAGAAATCAATTGAGCCACCAGAAACTCATAGAAACAATTTTGTCAGTGTAAAAACGAAAGCCATTGTCGATGCTCCATGAGTAAAGATTATCAAGACATTGCTGAAGACGCCACTCAATGACACACATCAAACTGCAATAGATGGCAAAATTATCAATGAAAAGGCAACCAGAGATGCCTGGTGGGAGACAGGCCATTATAGGGTTAATGGAGATAGCAAAGAGGACAAAGCTCAGGATGAAACCCTGAGGCACACTGTTTTCCTGGATAAAGGTGTCTGACAAGGCAGAATCCACACATACCTTGAAATCTTGGTCTTTTAAAAATTCCTGAAGGAAACGAGGCATGCAGCCTCAGAAGCCCCACATGTAGAGAGTATGGAGGATACCAGTTCTCCATCAGGCTTTCTCTAAATCCAAAAACATAGACACAGTCTGTGATTTCCACAGAAAGCCATTCAGGAAATCAATGGACAAAGTGGCAAGATGGTCAGCTGCAAAACAGCTTGCTTGAAAGCCTCATTGTGCAGTGGTTAGTAAATTGCAAGACTTGAGCCGCTATACCAGCCAGGCATGAATCATACATTCCCTCACCCTGAAAACACAGCTGTTGAGAGAAATGGGCAGTAGCTAGAAGGAAGGTGCTTGTGCTTACTGGGCTTAGGTATGGGTATGACAGTGGCTTCACATCTGGGAAATGTGCCCTCTGCTAGACGCAGTTGTATGTATGAAGCAGAAAGTGCTTGCCTGCTAGAGAAAGGTGTTGCAACATCTGAATGTGAACATCATCTGGCCCTACGACAGAGAATTGGGATGAAGTGAGAGTGTGATCTAACTCCCTCATAGTAAAGGCAGCATTGTAGCACTCATGATCCTAAGAATAGAAGGGTATTGCCCGAGCCTCCTTTGCTTGTTTTTGATGGAGGAAGGCACGGTGATAGTGAGAGGAGCTCGAAATATCCGCAAAATAGCAGCCCAAGGTGTTGGAAATAGCAATAGTGTCCACAATGAGATCGTCTGCTACTGCCAGGCTAGAAATTGGGGAATGGATCTTTGTCCCAGAGAGCCATCACAGGTTGGCCCACATGACAGAAGAGAGAGTAGAACTGTTAAAAGACTAGCATATGAAATCCAGCTAGCCTTTTTCCTATCCTAAAGAACTTGATGACACTGTGCACACAACTGTTTACAATGAATGCAGTTTTCCATTATAAGATGATGGTTAAAAACATGGAGAGCATGTCTCCACACATGGATTGTGTTGCAGAACACCTCAGTCCACCAAGGGACTAGGATACAGTATGGTAAAGAGGAATTGCAAGGAATGGAATGTTCTGTGGCAGTAAGGATAACATTTGTAAGATATTCTATCTGTTCATCACAACTGGGGAAATGATGTTCATCGAAGGTCACTAGGAAGAAGTAAAGCCTCCAGTTGGCCTTAGTAAGTTGCCATTTGGATGTGTATGTAGCTGGGATAGGAATCAGCAAACAGATAGCATACAGGAGATGGTCACTCAAGTATGTGTCAGAGAGAACAGATCACTCAAGATGATTGGCAAGCTGGGCAGTGCAGAAGGATAGGTCCAAATGGAAATAGGTGTGCTTGGAGTCTGAAAGGAACGTCGGTGCTCCTGTGTTAAGGCAGAAGAGGTTAAGTTGACTGAGGAGGTCAGCTAAGAGGGCACCTCCTGGACAGGTTCTGGGAGAACCCCAAAGGGGATGGTGCACATTAAAGTCACCAAGGAAGGGGTGAGCTAGCTGCCCAATAATCTGGAGGTGGTCTGCCCTGGTGACATCGAACGATGGAGGGATGTAAAGAGTACAAAGAGAAAGGCCAACTGAGGATGGAAAAAGCGAACTGCAACAGATTGAAGTTGGGTAGTCAGGAAGATGGTTTGACTATGATCATCATCCCGTATGAGGAATTCCATCCTCAGGGTTGGCTCTGAGCACTATGGGACTCAACTGCTGAGGTCATTAGTCCCCTAGAACTTAGAACTAGTTAAACCTAACTAACCTAAGGACATCACAAACATCCATGCCCGAGGCAGGATTCGAACCTGCGACCGTAGCGGTCTTGCGGTTCCAGACAGCAGCGCCTGTAACCGCACGGCCACTTCGGCCGGGCCATCCTCAGGGGGGAAGGTCAAAATGGACCAGGAAAAAATTGCGAGAGCTCAAACCAGTCGTGAGGACACAATTTTGTTTCCTGAAGGCAGAGAACAAATGGACGCTATGATTTGAAGGGCAACCGTAAATCCTCTTCGTTGGATCTAAGACCACGAACATTCCATTGGAGGACAGTCATGACAAAGAAAAAATGAAGGGGTGTGACCTGGGTGGCTGCCGGTGTCAGCCTTTGAAAACACACTGCTACAGGGCAGAGAGGCAGGAGGATCCTGCTCTGTGATGTCTATAGAAGCATTGGCATTCTCCTTCTGTTGGCCTACAGAGTCCAGGGCAGAAAAACAGTTGGTGGTGTGCACTGGCAACACAGAGGTTGGCCGGGCGAGGTTATCATGTGACGACACCATCGAAGGGGATCTTCAAGGTGGCAAAGGAAAAGACTGTTTGCCTGTGTTTAACTTCTTGGAGCCTTTCCAGTTGGCAAGACTCCAATGTGAGCTGGCTGGAGGGATGTAGGAAGTCATCGTGGGAGTATTCCTTCTGTCCTTTCCAGCCTGCCAGCTGCGGAGCTGGTGACTTTGCACCGTTAGACAAAAGTTTGGTGGTGTGTTGCACAGCTGAAGGAGGAGACAGGGATGCTACCATGATGCTGGGTGATTTCACAACCACAGTGCTAAATTTGAGGTCACATGTCTGCATGGCCATGTCCTTTGTGGAGCGATATGTAGCAAGAACACTACTGTAGAAGCCAGATGGTAGAACACAGGGTTTTTGGCTAGACAACAACTTGCAAGTGACCAGATAAGCCACTTTTTCCTTCACCAGGATCTCCTGGACAGTCCTCTCAATGAGATACACTGGACAATCGTGGGAGGAGGCAGCAGGGTCATGTCACGATAGACATTTGGCTGGGTTTCAACATGACTCTTGGGTGTGGTTGTAATGATGTCACTGGTAGCAACTCATTGTGTTTGGAATATACGGTCTGACTGATAACTTCATAACCTGCTTTGATTGTTGATGGAAGAACCACTTTATCGAAAGTGAGAAAGAGAGTGTGTGTGTGGGCACTAGGGGGGCATCTACTTTTTTATCACCTGATGGACGGCAATGATACCCTAATCACAGAGGTACATTTGGTCAGACCATCAAGCAGCCTAGTATAAATAACACCATGGGAAGAATTCAGCATTCAATGGGCCTGAACATAAACAGGATAGCCATGTGGAGCGAAGCTGCAAGCAGTTGTTGTGCTTGAGAATCATAAGTAGTGTCAAAAAGCAAAGTGCCATTGCATAAATGAGAGCAGGATTTCACAGGGCCAGCAATTGCATCAACACCTTTTTAAATATTAAATGGGTTTACCATAGTGAAGGACTGACCAATTTCAGTACGTGAAACCATAAGGAACCATGGTGCAGCTGGGAGGATCTTTGAATCGTTAACCTCATTCCATTTATGTTTCGGAACCACTGACTGTGAAAATGATTTGCTCATTGTGAGAAAATCCCCCCATGATTGCCAGCGTCTCCAATGGCATGCCCCTTCCAACTGGGGGCCCCCTTCAGAACGGGGTGCACCCACCTTAGGTGACTGTTTACACCTCAGGTCACACCTCCTGAATACTTGACAGAGGGACCAATTGGAAATTTGGAAAGATAGCAGCTCAGGTCATCACTCCTCCCTGGGCCTGGCCTGTACCAGAGGGTACATGCGAACCCTACTTGATGAACCGGAGTAGGGAATTACACATTACCCAGCCACCTGTTATGCATCAGATGCATGGGCTAGCCTTCAGGAGCACTCGAGAAGGAAGAAGAAGATGAGGAATCTCAAACACCAAAGTGGAAGAAGGATAGGAGAAAGTGAACGAAGAAAGAAAAAAGGAACAAAAACAGTGGAGAGTATTCTGATATTGACTACCAAAAATGCAGAATACATATCCAAAAGCAGCCCAGACATGTTCCCCAAGGGAGGGGAAAAAGAACAGCAAGATAATAGACATGCAGCATGGAAGGGAAAAGATGCTGCAAAGGCTGGGGCCCCATGGTAGCCAAGTGCAAACTCAGAGAGAAAAGGGATGATTAGGAAGGATGAGTAGGAGGAGATGGACAGACAGAGAGGGGGAAGGAGGAGATGGAAGAGAGTGAGTGAGGGGAAAATGGACAGAAAGGGAAGAGGAGGAGACAGACAGAAAGAGGGATCAGGAGAAGATGGACAGAGAGAGGAGAGAGGAGAGAGGAGAGAGGAGGAGAGGGACAGTGAGAGGGGGATGTGAAGATGGCCAAAGAGAGGGAGAGGAGGAGATCAATAGAAAGTGGGAAGGAGGAGATTGGTAGAGAATGGGTAAGGAGATGATGGGCTAATAGAAGCTTGGAACAAATACATTGCCGAGCAATGCCAGTACTCAAGCTAGTACTAAATGACAAACTGCCTATTGGCTTCTGTCTCGGGTTCTTTGGCCGACGTTCATCTAATGATTTTTCTGACATTTCGCCAGCATGAGTGGCTGGCATTGTCAAAGCTTCACCCTCCATTGCCGGTGGTGAACTGGAGCCAAGCTCGCGGGCGCAGACTATATGTACCTGGCGCGCCAACGTCCGAGGGCTTCTCCGCGGTCATTTCCGGTGCGGTTCTCCTCTTGCTACCTTCGACGGTTGTTCGCTGCAGTACGGGAAGCCAGGATCCGTTTACCTTAAGGCTTTCCTCTTTCTTGTTGAAACTGTTCACGTGTTTTTGTATTTCTACAGCTTCTCTGAACAAGCGCGTGTGATAGTGCTTCTCTACAGCCAGAACTTCCGTGTCGGCGAATTTTATTACGTGGTCGGTCTCATTCAGTGCGTGTTCTGCCACGGCCGATTTCTCCACCTGCCCCAACCTGCAATGTCGCTTATGCTCTATGTTCCTGGTGTTAATGGATCGTCCAGTCATTCCGACATAAACTTTTCCGCATGTGCATGGTATGCGGTATATTCCCGACATTGCAAGTGGGTCTCTTTTCTCCTTCGCCGATCTAAGACACTCTTTGATCTTCCTTGTCGGTTTGAAAATCGTCTTTACGCCATGTTTGTGCAATATACGGCCGATTCTGTCCGTCACTCTGGGAATGTATGGCAGAAAGGCCGTACCCGACAATTCTTTTTCTGGTTCCTTACTTCGCCGAGTGTTTGGCTCTGTTACACTTCTAATATAATTTGTGGAGTACCCATTGCTCCTCAGGACAGTTTCCAGGTGTTGCATTTCTCGTTTGAGGTGTTGCGACCCACATATTCGTCCTGCTCTCATTACGAGCGTACTAATCATGCCTCTTTTCTGGCTCGGGTGGTGGTTTGACAGTTTGTGCAGGTATCGGTCTGTGTGAGTCGGTTTTCGATACACGCTGTGTCCCAGATTTTCGCCGTCCCTTGTGACCAGAACATCTAGAAATGGCAGTTTCTTGCCCTTTTCTACTTCCATGGTATATGTTATGTTCGCATGGAGGCTGTTCAAGTGTCTTAGGAAGTCACCGAGCTGTTCTTCACCATGGCTCCACACCACGAAAGTATCATCGACGTACCTGTACCACACCTTAGGTTTGCAAGTCGCTGAGTCCAGTGCCTGTGCTTTGAATTGTTCCATGAAGAAGTTGGCCACCACTGGACTGAAAGGACTACCCATGGCGACGCCTTCCAGCTGTTCGTAGAAATCGCCATTCCACGTGAAATAGCTCGTGGTGAGACATGCATGGAAGAGCTTTCTGATGTCTAGCAGGAAAATGGAACCGATGTGCTCCAGAGCGTCACTGAGTGGCACTTTCCTAAATAACGAAACAACATCAAGGCTGACCAGGATGTCGTTTGGTGCAAGTTTCGGTTTCTTCAGCTTCTCAATGAAATGTCCTGAGTCCTGAGCTTTGATACAAAAGTCTTTGATAAAACAATGGTAATAAGAACATAATCTGTGGAAGCTTCTCACACCTCTAATACTTTTACGAATAGGAAATTCATCTTTTCTGAGTCTGGTTGCACACCTTCATTTGACACAAGGTGTCCAAGTATTTTAATTTCTTTTGCTCCAAAGAGACACTTTCTTGGATTAAGTTTCAGTCCAGCTTGTTGGAGACACTTAAGATCGGCCCTCAGTCTTTTTATATGTTCATCAAATGTCTCTGAGAACACTATAGTGTCATCTAAATAACAAAGACACATTCTCCACTTCAGGTGCCTTAGAAGATTATCCATCATCCGCTTGAAAGTTGCTGGTGCATAACACAAACCAAACGGCATTACCTTAAACTCATACAGGCCCTCAGGATTGATCAATGCAGTTTTCTCACAATCAGCCTCCTTTACTTCGATTTGCCAGTATCCCGAGTACATGTCCATGGTTGAGAAAAACTTAGCCCCCTTCAGACAATCCAGCGTATCATCAATTCATGGAAGAGGGTAAACGTCCTTTTTAGTTATCTTATTAAGCTTCCTGTAATCAACACAAAAGTGCTAACTGCCATCTTTCTTCTTGATGAGGACCACTGGTGATGAGCATGGGCTCTCTCTGACTTATTGGTTGATAATCTACTGTGCTAATCCGGTGCTTCACCATCGATTTGTCTAATTTGCTCTTCACCTGTGGATTGAAGCATTCAGAGAACTCTTGAAAAATGGCAGGTAGCTTCTTCTGTTGTTCCTTACTGAGATCTGGTGATAGTCAAGCTAGAAGATCTTGTTTTGTAGTGGTAGCACCAATTTCACCCACAGACTCAGCATGGGAGGTTTCTATGAAGCTCAGCTGTCCTTCAATTAATGGCTCAGCATTTGCTACGCACATGTGTCTTGGAAGGATCTGTGGTTCTCGCCAACAGTTAACTATCCACAATTCACTGAATCTGTTCTTAAACGAGATGACAGAGGCTGGGATGAGCAAGTTATTCTTCACTGATATTCTTCTTTTACATTCCACTACAAGATCCATGGGTTGATGCATGGCATGACATGTGACAGTTACCTTTCTAGCACTGACTGCAGGAATGATCACTTCATCCAGCACACGTAGTCTCCACACACTCAGATGTGCTTCTTCCTGTCCACAGTATCTCATATCATCTAGCATAATCTTCGAGCGACCACAATCTATAATTGCCTGAGAAGCTTTCAAAAAGTCCCATCCAAGAATGATGTCATGACTACACTCTTGTAAGACGATGAATTCTAAGGGCTGTGTATGGCCACTTATACCCACTTGAATGGTACATCTTCCTGTAGGTTTTACATATGTCCCATTAGCCACCTTCAGCAGAGATGTTTTATTGTTGACAAATATGGTTTTCTACAACTGGTGACGGTACTTCTCCGAAATGACTGAATATAATGCTCCAGAGTCCACAAGAGCTTGGGCTGGTCAGCCACCCATGAGGATGTTGACATAGTTTCCTATCATTTTAGTAGTGATCGATGGCGGAGGATTTTCCTCTTCGGTGGCCTCACCTCCAAGGAAGGTCGCACCCTTTAGTTTTCCAGGTTGCGGCGGCTGGGTGATTGGCTGGAGCTACTAAACAGCAATGGAGACCTTGATTGGCATGTTGGGGAGCATCCTTTCCAGCGCCTAGCTTGCCGTGGTGGTGACCTACGTCATCCTGCACCCACATCATCTTATTCATCTTTGTTGTCCTGGAGCTGGCATCGGATAAGATCAGTTTGCTGTCTTCTGGCATGGGTGTCTTCAAGTATCTGCCACCTTTCTCGACAATAGTGCACCACAGTGGAAACATACTGGTTGGTTATTCTGGGTCCTCCAAACGACAGTCTTCCTTGGTGCCCAAACAGGTTCCTCATGCGGCATTGTAGGAACGTAACTCCACCTGGGTCTCAACTTTTTCACCATCTTAAAGGGAAATGAAGGATGAGAGATTGGGTTCAATGTCTGTTCCACTTCCTCCCTTATGACCTCTTGAAGTGTCTTGGTTTTTTCCTCGCCGTGCAATCCAAGTGCCTTCTGAACTTCCTCCCACACTATCTGACGAAGAACACTTGTGAAATCAGTTGCTTCCTCCATCACAAACAACGATATGATGTCTGTGAGCCATTCAAACTTCTTGCATGTAATTCTTTCTTGATGCATTGTCTCGATATACTGGCACCATTTTATGAAGTCGTCTGCTGTCGAAAACTCCTTCAGGAGTAGGGCTTGATACATGTCCTCAGCAAGACCCTTTATGAGATATGCAATCTTATCTTCCTCTTTCATTCTAGGATCCACTATTTTACACAGCTCCAAGACATCTTCAATGTAGCATGCTGTAGTTTCTCATGGATGCTGTGCCCGTGCACTTTAATTTGTCTTCAGCCCTGCACTTCTGTCGTTGTGTGTCACCAAAATACTTGCACAGTTCTGCCTGGAATACTTCCCAGCTTGTGAACTTCTCCTTGTTGTTCTCATACCATTGCTTTGCAGTGCCCTCCAAGTAGAAAAATATGTTAGCCAAACACATGATGTCATCCCATTTGTTAAATTTGGCTATACGCTCATATACCTTCAGCCACTTGTTTGGATCTTGGCCATCGTCACCAGAGAACCCAGAAAGATGTCTCATGTGGTGGCACACAGTTGCTGTCATCGTAATGTCCTCTTCTTCTTCTGTCTCCGATGGATTGCGATCTGTTGAATATGGCTCAAACTTGGGTTTCTCGCCACGTAAACGGTGGCTCTGTCATGGCTGATTGGAGCCCCTGTGTCATCGATAATGTGTGCTATCACAAGGTCCAATACCCAGTGCCTCCACCAGAATAATGTCACATAGAAGAAGGTGTAAGTAGATGAATGATGAACACTAACTTCACTTAACAAAGGTTTATTCTGTACTTGCACATACAAGAGTGTGTAGTGAGCTGCCTCTGGCGAGAACACATACAGTATATATACAGCTACAGAACATTCCAGTACAATGATTCTTGACATTTGTGGATACTTCTAGAATGTACTCAAACCGAATATAGAAATTAAAATTGTACAGTTCAGGTGAGTTTTGAACTCACAGCCCTCTATGCAACAGTTCAGTATCATAACCACTACACCACAGAGCTACTGAGCTTCTTCTGCAACAACATGCATGTGAATGTCAGTGACCAATTATCTGTTCCAGGAATTTTGAAAAATAGCTAGGACAATAGTCACCCCAAATGGCAACCTAAAGACTAGAAATTACTGTGATTTCTCACCCAGTGACAACTGGGAATGGGAAACTGAGAATAGGTTCCTGATAAACCAAATTCCAAATAAAATTTACCTACTTTCATACTACAAAATAGATCATCTGGTCATGGACTCAGTTACATAACAAGAACAGAAGGTCTTTCACTGCTTCAAAACTGTCACATACATATAAAGAGCCATTGGGTTTCTTGAATAGGACTAACAAAGAAATCCAGACAAAATGGAGAGAAAAAAACTTTGCCGGTCAAACATGTCTAATCCTGCTTTGATGCCCCACACACAAAACATGGGGGACTGGCTGCATTCATCAAGATCTGCGAATTTCCTGTAGTTTCATGACAATGTCCACTTGCATTTTAGTGACACACACTATTTAGGGTGAAACAAGTTCAAAAACTTTTAAATAAGTCATCATCCACACCCTTGAAAATGCCTTGGTGAACCACAGATTAACTGATTAGGTGCTCAATGAGTTGAAACTGTTAAAATCATCAACATTTGATACATTTTTAGCAGTGGTGCCAGTAATGTCACTTGCAGAGTGACATGGTTAGATGAAAGCTTTGCAGAAATTTACTGTGACATTGGTAGTGCCTTCCAGCTACATGTGCAGACTTGCTTGTGATGCATAGAGTGCAGGGGGTAAATCTAATTTCAAATGTGTTAATCCATTTAATTGAGAGGAGACAGAACTTGCATTCACCTGGAGGTCTATATCCTGCGCCAAAATCTGTAGCTATATGAACAATGATGGAGCCAAAGAATCTGTGATGGTGTCCTTTTTTTTCCCAGACAATAAGGCATGGTGCCAATCACTAAAAACAAAAACATGGTGAGTGTTTGGACACCGCTTCAATTTTTGTGACACTGCTTTTAATGACATGGAAAGAAAATGTAAGCAGTAAATAATATGTTCTCATAACTGGAAAGCATTAACATGATTTTTTAACCATCAAAAAAGGCACCCCACAAATCCATGCTTTCAATAAATGAACAAAAAGCTGGGAGTGCCAGTACTGAGGTCAGGTAGATATTCTTGTAAATGGCTTCTACAAAAGTTTGAATCATATGTGTTTGGCATACATTTTATTTCAAGTTATAGGTCCCCATTGCCTCCACTCACCCTGAGGGCAATTTACTATCTATATATTCATATGCCCTGTTTTTTTGTTATTTTATTAAAACCAAAACACTCCAGGCTAATACTTACATTTCCAAATAAAATTTGAATGATTTGAATTTAAGTTATTGATTTTGTGCCATTATTTGCCCTATGGTGAGTGAATAGTGTATCAAATTTGACAATGGAGGCCATTCCATTACTTCTAATAGTTACACATTGTTGAAATATGCAACAAAAATACCCAGTCCAACACTATCACATAGTTCTCACTAATCACAAATGTTCATCACACTAATCACACTATATATTCCACTAAAGAGTGGAAACACATTACCTCATATTTGCAACAAAGACTAACTTGAAAGTTTTGTTATAAATATTAGTGCAGAGAATCCAAATATTCCTAATAGTTTCAGAGAAACCCCCTTACTCAGTCAGTTATAAATTTACCTTATTAGTGAAAGATAGCTACAATTACAACAGCTGATAATCATTCACGTATAAGTTTTATTGAGAACCAATGCTCCATTAACATAAATAACATTCATACATGCAATACTGACCATCTAAAAGCCAGTTGTCATTTGGAAGTTTCTTTAGCTCTTCATTTACTAGATTCATCATGACATCATCCGGTACAAGACGACCTTCATTGATGAACCCCTGAACTCGTACACCAAGTGCTAGAACAAAAATAATTTTCAGTGAAAACCTTCTTACATGAAAAAACCACAAGCAATATGATAAAGAACAATTTTTGACAGTGGAACTAACAATGTGTGATATTCTTCAAAAAATGAAATCATAAAATCTTTTCTCCCCAACATCATATGACTTGACTTACGCATCTAAAAAATATCCTTCACATTTATAGACTGTTAACATATGGTGATGTAAATAAAAGACAGTTTAATAATACATGTGTAAAAATATTAAATTATGATTTATTTTGATCACTTCTGGAGAGAGTGGCTATTTTTTTTTCTTTTCTTTTTTTAGAGCACTGATAATTACCCCACTCAACTGAATATTGCATGAGATTAATTTGAAGTGATTCTATCAATTCAGCATGTTAGAATATACTTTGCTCTCAGAAGGAATTTTCATTTCGTGGTGAAGTGTGCACTGGTTTGAAAGCTTCTGTTAGATTAAAATTGTATGCCAGAATGACACTTGAACCTAGACTATGGCTAAACCATTTTCTCTACAAAACGTTTCTTCTAGAAGTGTTAGTCGTGCAATGTATCCAAGAGAACTTCTGTGAAGTTTGGAGGGTAGGAGAAAAGGTACTGCTAGAAGTAGAGCTCTGATGGTATATCGTGAGTCATGCTTGGATAGTTTAGTCAGTAGTGCCCGTGCTTGAGAAACGCAACAGTCCCAGAATGAAGTCCCAATATGGCATATAATTTTAATCAGCCAGGAGTTTTTATCTCTAATGATTATGCACATGGTATTTTCTATTAATGCTGTATATCTCATGGATCACCTTATGAACATCCTCTGTTTGGTTTGATTCTATCCAAACATCTATGTACGAGACAGCTTCCTTTACAGGATCAAAGGTCACTTGTCACTATCTAAGAACCACAAGTTTTTATTTTGTCACTTGTCTCTTCTTTCCATAGCAACTTTTATTCCCTTCATCAAAATTTTTCTCAATCTGCTCCATTTCCTTGTCTTCACACGGATGTATTTTTATAGTGATATTCCACAAATCATGAACCTTTCCATTGATGGGGAGGCTTGCGTGCCTCAGCAATACAGATAGGTGTACTGTAGGTGCAACCACAATGAAGGGTATCTGTACAGAGGCCAAACAAATGTGTGATTCCTGAGGAGGGGCAGCCGCATTTTCAGTAGTTGCAGAGGCAACAGTCTGGGTGATTGAGTGATCTGGCCTTGTAACATCAACCAAAATGGCCTTGCTGTGCTGATACTGTGAACGGCTGAAAGCAATGCGAAACTACAGCCATAATCTTTCCCTAGGGCATGCAGCTCTACTATAAGGTTAAATGAGATGGCATCATCTTGGGTAAAATATTACACAGGTAAAATAATCGCCCATTCACATCTCTAGGTGGGGACTACTCAGGAGGATTTTGTTATCAAGAGAAACAAAACTAGCATTCTACAGATCAGAGCATGGAATGTCAGATCCCTTAATCAGACACGTAGGTTAGAAAATTTAAAAAGGGAAAGGGATAGATTAAAGTTATATACAGGGTGGTCCATTGATCGTGGCCGGGCCAAATATCTCATGAAATAAGCGTCAAACGAAAAAACTACAAAGAACGAAACTTGTCTAGCTTGAAGGGGGAAACCAGATGGCGCTGTGGTTGGCCCGCTAGATGGTGCTGCCATAGGTCAAACGGATATCAACTGCGTTTTTTTAAATGGGAACCCCCATTTTTTATTACATATTCGTGTAGTACGTAAATAAATATGAATGTTTTAGCTGGACCACTTTTTTCGCTTTGTGATAGATGGCGCTGTAAGTACGTGGTATCACGTAACATTCCGCCAGTGCGGATGGTATTTGCTTCGTGATACATTACTTGTGTTACAATGGACTGTTTATCAATTGCAGAAAAGGTCGATATCGTGTTGATGTATGGCTATTGTGATCAAAATGCCTAACAGGTGTGTGCTACGTATGCTGCTTGGTATCCTGGACGACATCATCCAAGTGTCCGGACCGTTCGCTGGGTAGTTACGTTATTTAAAGAAACAGGAAGTGTTCAGCCACATGTGAAATGTCAACCACGACCTGCAACAAATGATGATGCCCAAGTAAGTGTTTAAGCTGCTGTCACGGCTAATCCGCACATCAGTAGCAGACAAATTGCACGAGAATCAGGAATCTGAAAAACGTTGGTGCTGAGAATGCTCCATCAACATCGATTGCACCCGTACCATATTTCTATGCACCAGGAATTGCATGGTGATGACTTTGAATGTCATGTACAGTTCTGCCACTGGGCCCAAGAGAAATTACGGGACGATGACAGATTTTTTGCACGCGTTCTATTTAGCGACGACGTGTCATTCACCAACAGTGGTAACGTAAACCGGCATAATATGCATTATTACTGGAAATTATTAAATGAGGATAGGGAGGAATATCTGGAAGAAGAAACAATAGAAGGAAAGGAACAGGAAGGGAAGGAGATCCAAATTTTAGAAAGTGAGGTGAGTAAGGTTAAGAACAGGGAAGTATGATATATCATTTGAACCAGGTAGGAACCGTTTGGAGTTCTTAAAATATGGTGATGACAAAATTTGGAAACTTGTAACACAGTTATTCAACAAAATTTTACATGGAGATTCGATACCCGATGAAATGATGCTAGAATATATTAATGCCATATCTGAGACAGCAGATTGTACAAGCTGCTCGAAATACCAAGGAATTTGTGTTATAAACACATTAATGAGAATTTTTGGGAAAATAATTAAAAACAAGCTTGAAATAAATTTTATAAATGAGGGATAACAATGTAGCTTCACTGCTGGTAGATCATGAATAGACCATATTTTTACATTATGACAGATCTTAGAGAATCATAGGGAAAAATCAAAAAACCTAGGACTGCATTACATTATTACATTAATACTTGTTCCCTAGATCATAAATACAACATTTTGTAATGATATGGAACATGTCAGTTTAAAATAAGTTTTCTTAAGTGAATATTCCAAGTTCCTTAAATGTCTGCAAGGTGATCTTAGGTGGGCTCCAGATATTATTCTGATGGTACACTTTTGTGCAACAAATAGTTTTTCTCTTAATGATGAGTTACTCCAAAATTAATTTTCATAGACATAAAAAAAAGCACATGAAACTCTTCCGAAAAAACTACTTTGGAGAGAATTATATGCGGTAAACATAAAGGGCACTTTAATTAATGTAAGACAAGAAATAAATAAACATAATATACGTCAATTGAAAATTGCTAATACACTTTCACAGAAATTTAGAACAAGCAAGGGTCTGCTAAAAGGCTTCTCCATGTCAACAACTTCATTTAACATCTACACTCATGGGGGAAAAAAAGAGAACACCTTTTACCTCCATCTTTAAATGGATCCCAAATAACAGAAAGTATTGATCTTCTTAAGTCTCTTCCCCTCTATGTATAAGTCATATGGATCATTAGTCATGTATTCTGTTTTCTGATAATTAATCTTCAGTCCCCAGTTTCTGTATTCCATTGCTAACTGATTACATATAATTTTCATCATCCCTGTCTTGTGCTATAACTGCTTGATCATCAGCAAATAGTAGGTGATGTAAATAAACTCCATTTTTAATTTCTAGCCCCATCCAATTGCCTTTATTTGACCATGTCTTAAGACTAATGTCTATACACACTCATGTTCAGAAAATACAGAATACCTTGAATGACTAGAGACAGGACTTTCATATTCATAGGACATGTACTGGCTCTTGGTATCTTCTTCAATTAAAGATGAACCCAATCTTTCTTCCTACCTTCTTCAAGTAAAGTAAATAAGGACAAAGAAAGAGCTGCCACATATATAAAAACAGGACACAAATTCAGAAATACTAAAAGAAACAGACCCTCTGACAATGTAATTAGGGCTGACATTGAGACAGGATTTTTGAAACTACAGATCACTCAATGGATTAACCTAGCTTGTTACTCAAAAAGGGCACATTATATAAGAAGGACAAAACATCACAATTTAATGTCCCCCAACAACAAAATCATTGAAGATGGAGCACACGTTCATAACTGACATTCATGGCATAAAAATCAGTTGTGCCCTTTTTGAAAGAACTGTTTTGGTGTTTAACGATTCACAGAAGCATCAAAAAAGCTAAATCTGGATGGTTGCATGGGGATCTTAATCTCACTGCACCTGAATGAAGATCCAGTTGTCTACCTACTATGCCACAACACATAATAGCTAAAATTTACTGAGAAGTCAATAAGTTCACACGTTATGACAGAAATTAATGGTTCAGACTCAGTACAGAATGCAGTGAGATGAAATATTATGTAACTTGTACCACAGACCAACACAGTATCTCACTTATGATGAATGAGAACGTCATGCATTACAAATCACAAGAGGAAAACATATATGGTAATAGTCAACCATGGCAAAAAGAAAAGCAAATTGCATATTAAGAAACCATTTACAAAAACTGTCAAGTCCAAGCAACTTCCCTGATGATGAAATAAATCTCGGGTGAACAGCCTGGTATGAGTGTGCATAGGACACAATATTTCAGCAATCGACCACGTTGCCATCATCAGGTGCACTGATGTACTAATGGGTGGTGGGCCGGTGCCATGTATATATAGGACAATCCCCCTCCCGATTCTCCCTCAGGCACTTCCTATGACTCAGTGCGGTCCACGCCCAGCACGCGGTCCAGGTGCAGCATCCGTTCTCCCGCCATCTGGGTGCTGCATCCTAGGTCTTCTTGTTCAGGAGGGTCTGCCTGTACTGCTCTCGTTATTCTTCCCTCCTCCCCCGAAGTCGGTACACTCTGGGAAATATCCTTTTTCTTCTTAATCTGGGTGATCGTGGGTCCCCATGCCTTGCTAAGGATGTAACCGCTGTCACGATTTAGTTGTGGCTCCTTTACTCTGATCTCTATGGCTTCTTTGATGACACAGTACCAGTATTTGGAAGTCTGTGTCAGGACTTTGGTTTGGTCATAATCCATGCTGTGGAGTTCCGACAGGCAATGCTCAGCGATTGCCTACTTACTGGGCTGTTGCAGTCTACTGAGCCGTTGATGTTCTCGGTATCAGTCCTCAATGGTACAAATGGTCTGCCCTATTGTATACACTACCACATTGGCAAGGTATCTGATAAACCCCTGATTTACATAGACCAAGGTTGTCCTTGACACTACCAAGAAGGCTCTTGGTTTTGCTTGGAGGATGGAAGATGGTTTTTCACTTGGTGTTTACGTAAAATGCGTCCAATTTTTCCAGATAAGGCCCCACAAAACAGAATAATAGCCAAGGCCGCCTCCTCCTGAGGTTCATCCTCAGTTTCCGCTGGTGCTGCAGGTGTGGGGTGTAGAGCCTTCTGAATTTGCCCTTCCTTGTAACCGTTCCTCGGAAACACGGTCTTCAGATGGTCCAATTCATGTTGGAGGCTGTCCCTGTCGAAGATGGTGTGAGCTCTGTGTACAAGAGTTTTGAGCACGCCATTCTTTTGTGCCGGGTGGTGGCAGCTATCTACATGTGGGTACAAATCAGTGTGTGTCTTCTTCCTATACATGCTGTGGCCCAAAGTCAGCTCATCTTCTAATCAAAACATCTAGGAAAGGGAGCATCCCATCCGTTTCGATCTCCATGGTGAACTTAATATTCTCGTGTCTGGAGCTGAGATGAGTGAGGAAGTCTGCCAGCTTATCTCTTCCATGTGACCAGATAACATATTTAAAGAAACAGGTGGGTTTTAGATGTGCTGATTCAAGAGGTTCCTCCTCGAAATGTTCCATGTACATATTTGTGACAACAGGTGAGAGTGGTCTCCCCATGGCTACTCCTTCTGTCTGCTCATAGTATTCACTGTCAAATATGAAGTAAGTTAATTTCAGAATATGTCTGAAAACATTGGTGGTCTCTTCGTCAAATTTCTGGCTGATGAGTTCCAAGGATTCTTGTAATGGAACTTTAGTGAATAGAGATACCACGTCGAAGCTCACCAGTATGTCAGATTCCTTAAGCACAAGGTTGTTGATGCATCCCAGGAAATCCACGGAGTTACGGATATGGTGTGTACATCTCCCAACGTAAGGGCTAAGCAGTTGTTTGAGGTGCTTGGCGAGAAGGTATGTTGGGGCACCAACATTGCTGACAATGGGACGTAATGGAATCGATTCCTTGTGCACCTTTGGCAGTCGGTAAAGTCTAGGAGGAACAGCTGCCCTTGGGCGTAGCTTCTTGGTAATCTTGTCAGGGAAGCCGGAATCCTTGAGAAGCGCCAGAGTCCTCCTCTCAACCCTCTTTGTAGGATTGGTGTCAACCTTTCGGTATGCGTTGTCACCAAGTAGGCCTCACATCTTCTCAGCATAATCCTGTCGGGATAGGATCACTGTTGCAGGTAATATTACTATGCCTGAATCTTCTCTTAGCTCCCGTATGGTGGCCCTCTCCCTGTAGGAGACGTTCGGTTTCATCAGCTTTGTTTTGATTAGAGCTCTGCAGGTTTCGCGATGAACTTCTTCTGCAGCTTCAGGTGGAATTCAAGCGCCTGTTTGTTCCACTGTGCTAATGATGTCAGCAATGGGTACATCTTTAGGAGTCAGAGTGAAAATCAGTCATTTCTTAAGAGCTGAAATAGCGTCATCATCAAGTTCCTTGTTAGTGAGATTGATGATGGTCTTTCTGCTGCCATCAGAAGGTTGTTTCTCCGATATATGTTCAAACTTGGATGCCTGCCGTCCAGCTGACTTCCTCTGGTTGAGTCCGCTGTGGCCCAAGTGACACCATCAACCCAATCCCACATCCTGGGGTTGGACTGGTTGGCCAGTTGTAGATGTAACTGTAGGAGTTCTTTGTTGGTAGTGTCCAAGCACCACCGTGTGAAGCGAACTCTCTCTCATATCAAAGCTAGACTGGCACATTTCTTGATTCTTCTGGCTGCCGCTCAGTCGATGTGATGCTTGACCCTAGCAAAAGTCAGTACCACACATTCTTCTTGGTACTTCATATTAAAAAAAACAAAGTGGACGACTTCTCCGATGACGCAGCTTGTCGATCCTTTTCATGCTGTGATACATCTCCTCCCTGTAGAGGTATGTCACGTGATTCTTCAGTTTTCTGATGCAATAAATCTCTGTTGAACAGCCTGGTACGAGTGTGCATAGGAACAAAATGTCGGCAATCAACCACGTTGCCATCATCAGGTGCGCTGATGTACTGACCAGCAGTGGGCCGGCACAATGTATATATAGGACAATCCCCTTCAAATCCTCCCTCAGGCGCTTCCTATGAGTCGGTGCAGTCCGCGCCCCACGCGCGGTCCAGGTGTAGCATCAATTCTCCCGCTGTCTGGGTGCTGCGTCCTAGGTCTTCTCGTTCAGGAGGGTCTGCCGACACCACTCTCGTTATTCTTCCCTCCTCCCCCGAAGTTGGTACACTCTGGGGAATATCCTTTTTCTTCTTAATCCGGGTGATTGCGGGTTCCCATGCCTTGCTAAGGATGTAACCGCTGTCACGATTTAGTTGTGGCTCCTGTACTCTGATCTCTATGGCTTCTTTGATGACACAGTACCAGTATTTGGAAGTCTGCGCCACGACTTTGGTTTGGTCATAATCCATGCTGTGGAGTTCCGACAGGCAATGCTCAGCGCCTGCTGACTTACTGGGCTGTTGCAGTCATCAGCCAGAAATTTGACGAAGAGACCACCAACCTTTTCAGACATGTTCTGACATCAAATTACTTCTTATTTGATGGTGAATACTACGAGCAGACAGAAGGAGTAGCCATAGAGAGTCCACTCTCACCCGTTGTCGCAAATATGTACATGGAACATTTCGAGGAGAAAGCTCATGAAACAGCACATCTAAAACCCACCTGTTTCTTTAGATATGTGGATGATACATTCGTTATTTGGTCACATGGAAGAGATAAACTGGCAGACTTCCTCACTCATCTCAACTCCAGACACAAGAATATTAAGTTCACCATGGAGATCGAAATGGATGGGATGCTTCCTTTCCTAGATGTTTTGATTAGAAGATGAGCTGACGGCACTTTGGGCCACAGCGTGTATAGGAAGAAGATGCACACCAATTTGTACCTACATGCAGATAGCTGCCACCACCCGGCACAAAAGAATGGCGTGCTCAAAACTCTTGTACACAGAGCTCACACCATCTCCGACAGGGTGTGTCCTATGCCCACTCATACCAGGCAGTTCATCCAAGGTTCATTTCATCATAAAATACACCTGGAGAAATTGAAGAATCACAACTTCCCTGATGAATAAAAGAAAATTATATATTTTCTCACATATAAAAGCCCACACAGTGTTGATTGTCTTTCCAGTAGAATACTTGTTTGTTGACCAATGAGCTTGGCAGTTTGGTCCCTTAGGAATTCACACACACACACATATATATATATATATATATGTGGGAGAGGACTTGTCTGCTTTTTTATATATATATATATATATATATATATATATATATATATATATATATATATATGCAGACAAGTCCTCTCCCACATATATATATATATATATATATATATATATAAAAAAAGCAGACAAGTCCTCTCCCACATATAGATTTTCAATGTACTCTTTCTACCTTCCCACTCTTTCCTCTGTTTTTAACAGTAGAATTCCCATTTCACTCTTAATGTTACCATCCTTGTTTTTAATTATAATGGAGTTTGTTTTAAATTTCCTACATGCTGAGTCAGTCTTTCCGACAACCAGTTGTTTTCTATTTCATCACATTTTTCATGCAGCCCATTCGTCGTAGCCTCCTCACACTTCCGATTTATTTCATTCCTAAGTGAACTGTATTTCTGTATTCCTGAATTGCCCTGAACATTTTTGTACTTCTTTCTTTAGTCAATCAATTGAAATATTTCTCCTGTTACCCATGGTTTCTTTGCAGTTACCTTCATTGTACCTGTGTTTTTCTTTCCAACTTCTGTGACTGGCCTTTTTAGAGATGTTGAATCCTCTTCAATTGAACTGTCTATTGAGCTATTCATTATCATTGTATCTATAACCTCAAAGAACTTCAAGCATATCTCTCATTCCTTGATGTTTTCATATTCCACTTCTTTGAGCATAGATTCTTCCTGAATAGTCTCTTAAACTTCAGCCTATTCTTCATCATTACTTAATTGGGATCTGGGTCTATATCTGTTCACGGGTATGACTTACAATCCAATATCTGATTTTGAAATCTTTGGCTGACTGTGATGTAATCTAACTAGAATCTTCCCATACCTACCGGACTTTTCCAAGTATACCTCATCTGCTTGTGATTCTTGAACAGAATATTTACTGTTAGTACCTGAAATTTGTTGCAGAGCTCAATTAGCATTTGTCTTCTCTCATTCCTACTCCCTAGCCCATATTCTCCTGTAACCCTTTCTTCTACTCCTTCCCCTAAAACCACATTTCAATCATCCATTACTACTAGATTTTCATCTCCCTTTACTTACTGAATTAGCTGTTCAGTGCCCTCATATACTTTCCTCGCGTCTTCATCTTCTGCTTAAGATGTTGGCATGTATGTCTGAACTTTTGTTGTCAGTGCTGATTTGCTGTCAGGTGAGAACAACGCTATCACCGTACTGTCCACAGTAATGCACTCTCTGCCCTACCTTCTTACTCATAATGAATCTTACCCCCATTATACCATTTTCCGCTGCTGTTGATATTACCCAATACTCATCTGACCAGAAATCCTTGTCTTTTTCCCATTTCACTTCACTTACCCCCACTCATCCAAGGAAAGAGGAAGAAGTCATTGGGTACCGTGCTGGGAGAACTCAGTGGTTGTGGCAAAATTTGGCAGCCCAAACAAGCAATATGTGTGACTGTGTCCTGTACAAAATGCGTAGGGCATTGTCGTGGAGCAAAACAACCCCTTGGATAGTTTCCCCTGATGCTTCAACTTGATAACCTCCTGTAATCAAGTCAGAAGATTTTGGGGTATGCTCCTGTAACAGCCCTTATAAGCATAACTTGTAAGTACCACACTGAGATAGATCCAAAATATCTCAGCACTATCTTATTAAATGATTGTTGGTTCTTTGGCCCCTTTCCAGTGGTGCTGAAGCAGCCTTTGCTTACTTTGCTCCTTCGTCTCAGGATCATAGTGATACACCTAGCACTCATTCAAGGTGATCAGATGGACAAAGAAGTCATCCAGATTGGCCTGACATTGCTGCGACATGTCTGTTGCTGCCTCAGTTTGGCAGACTTCTTCAGTGCGTGTGAACTGACACAGAACTCAATAAACAGTGACCTTTATTGTGTTCAAAATGTCATGCAAGATGAAAACAGATCCATACCAGATTTTCATTTTTTCTACAAATACCTCAATTGTGATACACAGGTATCTGAGCGTCAGGGCCTCCATTTCTCCTAAAACTCCTCGTTCTTGACAGACAAATGGTCTACCAGTTTGTTTTTCATCATACAGGCTTGGATGGCCACACTGGAAGCACATGTGCCATCTAACTACAGTATCATATAATGGTGCACTGTTGATGTACACTTCTACTGACTCAGTAGGGAATGTTTGTGTGTTGTTCCACTTCAAATGAAAGGGAAAATGAATTAACTTATGAAACTATACTCTATCAATGGGCTCCTCTAGCAGTGTCAAAGAGTACTGTGACATGGGGGTTCCAGTGTCTACCATGACTGCAGCTATAGACCTGCACACAAATATAAATTTTATTAGATGATTTCAGTTTTTGGGGTGATGATTACAGTTTCATGACAAACCCTCACTCACAATGAATCAGAAGATCTGAGATGTTGCAATGTGCAATTTTTCAGTTATAGTATAAGAAGTGTGACATGAGAATTCACAATTATCACCAACCTGTCTGAATAATGAAATTTTTAGACAGTGATATACTCTAGAAATCAGTCCCTACTTGATGATTTGGTTTCAGTGACAGATGATATATGCAGTAAATCACAGTTTGGCCTTATAATGGTAACAGATTCACTCATCAAATATTATCAGGATTAAAGTACAATAATATCTCAATACAGCATTTTTTGTGATCTGCCAAAAGCTGTAGAATATGAAGATCACAAAACTGGGGCTTTATGGTACCAAAAACTATTTATAGACTAATTCATAAAATATTTAAAACATGCAAATGTTACCTTATATAATTTAGTTAATGGAACTTGAATATGAAGATGAAAGGTTGGAGGGAGGGGGGACGAGGGGGGGGAGGAGAAGAAGAAGAAGAAGAAGAAGAAGAAGAAGAAGAAGAAGAAGTGGAGGAGGAGGAGGAGGAGGAGGAAGAAGAAAAAGAGTGTTTTCTGGCTGAGGGAAAATCATTAATAGGTTCTGCAATGTTTGAAGACAGTGCATACTTCTCATACTTCTCCTTCTCAAACAGTAGATGTTAAAAGTCACACATTTAAAATACAAAAAACAGTACTAGTGTGTTTTGCAAATTACTTATTTAATTTAAAAATTTCTAGCACATGTAGTATGGTAGCAATTGAAATGGTAAAAAAAATATATATATATGAAAAAATCACACATTTTGTAGTTGCAATGATGGATCAAAAATACACTCATGAATTATAAAGCAACTACAGACACTATGGCCACACAAATGAGGAATTTATTACATGGTTGGATGTTATTGTTTGAGAAAGAAACTTCTAAATTTTTGCATGTACGGGATGATGGAATTGTGTTCCTCACTGAACACGAAAGGCAGATACTGTGAGCTTGCAAAGTGTGGAGGGAAAAACGAATGGGTAATGCAAATGAGCAATGTAACAAAAGACATCTGAATACTAAACAGTTCATTTATTGAAATGTTAACAGGCACAATTAATTGTAGAAAGGTAAGTTGCCACAAAACTGTCTACGAACAAAAATTCTCAATCAAGTCAATTCATGAATCCCCATCGTTCATGAAGGCATTACACGTACACACAATGGGTGCCCACAGTCTGTGTGTGAGGAATCAGTATACATAGTTCTTTAGACAACATGAGACACATCATTGATACTCTTGAAGTATGGTAGCAATCTTGCCTACTATTTCTTTACAGACATTGTGAGAGCCTGCAATGCTGTTCGCTTTACAGAAATATAAAACTGACTTCCCATTCATGTCTTCATGGGCCGTGCACCTACCTGGTAGCAATACAGCAAGCCGTTAAGTTCTGATAATGCAATAAAACGTACATAAACTTAACACCAAAGAAACGTTAAATCACTGGACTCACGTGGAGAACTCAGCATCAGTGGAGGAAGTCAGGTAGTTGAGGACATTTCCAGCAGCATGCTTTAAGAAACAACCCCACGCAATGTGGCAAAGAGGCTGAGATGCATAAGGTTCACGATGTGGTTTTATGACAGGCAATATGTCGTCTGCTGCATGCTGCAGCACGAGATCTGCTAGGGCAGATGGGTGGCAGGCATGAATGAGTAGTAGAGCACTGCCACATAGTTCCCACCCCCCACCCCTCCCTCCCACCACAAGAAGGAGAGTGCAAGTTTCAGGATGCAGTGGCCACTCCAAGTATCGATCAGTGGACTGCGGCAGTCAACAGAACAGTGTTGGCAATGCTTGGGCACCTGGCAACTGTGGAGGCCACAGTATGGCATATGGTGGGTTCTGGGGCATCTCATCATGAATAAGGGGTAACATCCCACCAGACAACCAGCAGGTGCAAAGGGCAGCAATGCACCATGCTTGGCAGGCATAGTTGAGTGTGCTGCAGTGCATGTGCAGGGTCTGGAAGAGGGCTCAATGGTGTGCTGGAGTTTGGACATGTCATGCAAATCAGCTAGTGTGCAGTGCACACCATGCAGGTGGCGTAAAGCTTGCCTTGCCTTGCCATGCCATGCTGCCACCATAGGTGCTCACTGCTACCACTTTTGCTGGTAGACTGGCTCACGCATTGTGAAGGAGGCTTGTGCCAATGTCACAGCGGCAGTGACAGGTGCCTCGGAGTTGAAAGCATGGTGTTGGTGCATTTTAACTGCTAGGGTGCCAGAGGGCAGGTCCGGCAGTGGGGTTGAGGTGGTAGGTGATGTTGGCAGCTCTGATGGGGCATGCGGCGATGTGAATGGCAGGTAGCCTGCCCTCTTGGGTCCCAAGCGCTGCCTGCCAGCTCAGTAACGATGGCTAGAGTACCATTTTCATAGCTCAGTGTCACCTCAATGTCAACAACTGGCGGCAGGCAAGTGATGAGGAAGTTGAGCATTTATGCCATTTTGATTGGTCAATGGATACTGTGGTGGCAGACCCATTGAGATACACAGAAATGATCTTCTCCCCACATGTTTGAGCACAAGGTGTAGGTCTGAAGAGTGCACGTGGAGCAGTGGCTGGCTGGCATCCAACCAGAACATTAAATGCAAGCACGTGCAAAGCCCCAATGCATGAAGGACTTGCCCTCGCCATGGCATTGCAGGAGTGTTAGGTGCAGTCACGCCATGCAGTCATGCAGCTGCTGTATGAAGGCCAGTGTGCAGGTGATGGCCGATAGGACTGCACCTCAAAGAAGTTGCCTGGGATGGCAAGCAGCTGTCAGTACATCAGTACATGACTTTGGTGGGTGACACACCCAAGTTGGTTTTGTGAGCCACCCGCAAGCCTGGGAGAACAAGTGGCTGGGTAGTAGACCAAGGTATGGACTGAGAGGTAAGGGCAGCTTTCAGGGTATACTGGAATCTCTTCACCATGCCGTTAGTGGCCGGGTGATGATTAGTCATAAAATGGATGAGTATACTGATATATTGAGAGCTTTAAATAGGCAAGATGTGAATTATTATCTGCTGTCCATCATCACACTTCTGGCTACCAAATGAACCTCTCACTGATAGTGAAGCAGCTGTTTAATGATGGAAGGGGGTCTACATTGACAATATGGACATGATAAAAATTATGGTCCACCAAGAAGGGATAGGGGTGGGCACATGGTAGCCTATACTGGAGCACTGGCAGAGGAGGCAGGTGCAGGCCCAGTTGGTGCTGGATTCCATACTAGATGAAATACTCCTGCATGAGGGCCATGGATTCACAGACACCAAAGTGCGACAGTCCATGGAGGTGTGTGAATGCTGTCTTCTGAAAGTCTGGGAGAAGGCACTGGTGGATGTGTTTGGTGGAGTCACCTGGGTGGTCAGAACTTGCACAGAAGTTGCACCAGACGTGTAAGTAAGTACTGGGAAACATGTGCAGTTTGAGGTTATGGCTGGTGTTTGGGTCATTATACAGTCTTAGCAACTACATCTACATCTACATCTACATCTACATCCATACTCCGCAAGCCACCTGATGGTGTGTGGCGGAGGGTACCCTGAGTACCTCTATCGGTTCTCCCTTCTATTCCAGTCTTGTATTGTTCGTATTGTGATTAGCTCCCTGGACAGTGTAGTGAAGAGGAGGGGGCACAGGGGGGGGGGGGGGGGGCAGCAGCAGCTGAGGCAGCCAGCAACGATATTCTCAATGCCTTCCATGTCAGTTGTGAACTGCATTATTTATTCCTGCTGATAGAACTGCTGAGGGGAAATCTGAGTGCCTTCCTTTCAACAAAACTCTGTTGTAAGGAGGCACTGGTAGATGAAGATCTTGAAGGGGTGTCCTTCCATCCAGGGATAAAAGTACCTCACCATCTCATATATGCCAAGGAGTTCATGTTCATATGCAGCCCAGCTCTGCTGCAGCACAGAGAACTCCATGGAACAGAATGCCAGCAGCTGCCAGGAACATTCAGTGCAATGCTTAAGGACAGCACCTAGAGCAGACTGGCTGGCATCAGTAAAGATCACAAATGGGGCAGTTGGATGGGTGTGGACCAGGAGAGCAGCCTGTGAGGGGTCATGTTTCATTTGTTTGAAGCTCTCTGTCATATGCATCATCCAGGGAATAGCCCTGCTACCTTTAGTGCAGTCATCCTGGAGTGCAGAAGTGAGTGGTGATTGCAAGCTTACAGCACTCTTCAGGTGGCACCATAAAAAATTTGCCATCCTGAGGAACCTGTGGAGTTCTCTGAAGGCTTTGGGGTGTGAGAAAGTGGAAGCAGCCTGAACTTTCTCGTCCAAT
Source organism: Schistocerca serialis cubense (assembly GCF_023864345.2). Taxonomy (NCBI): domain Eukaryota; kingdom Metazoa; phylum Arthropoda; class Insecta; order Orthoptera; family Acrididae; genus Schistocerca; species Schistocerca serialis. Next base: position 313,789,058 of record NC_064640.1, on the reverse strand, counting down.
GGGCAGAAACCCACAGATGACATTCTGTGTACAAGTAAGTTGATCTCCACAACATCAAAGATGCACTTCTCCAGACTGATCATAGTTCCCATCTCTTGGAGTCTGGAAAATATCTCCTACAGGCGCCGGTGGTGTCCTGTGAGATTGCACGAGTAGATGAGGATATCATCCAGGTAGGCAAAACAACACAAGGTGCCATGTAGGACATTGTCGAGAAAGCGTTGCCAGATCTGGGCGGTGTAGCAGAGTGCGAAGGGCATAAATACCCTTTCTAGAAGACTGAAGGGACTGATTACTGCCCCCTTTTCCACATTCTCTGGGGTGACCAGAATATGCATAAATGCTTTTACACAGTTGACTTTGCTAAAGATAGTTGTGCCGGACATATCGATGCTGGAGCTGTGCAAGACAGGCACTGGGTAGTGGTCGGAGACCACCTCAGCACTGAGGGCTTGAAGGTCACCACACGGATACCAGCAGCCATCTGCTTTTGGGACTAGGTGTAAGGCAGAGACCCATGGGCTCTTAAAGGGGCAGAGCACACTGGCAGTGATTGATAGAAACTGATGCCTTGATTTTGGACTTGTGTGGCTCTTTGCTTACCCAGCAGAAGGCAGCGGGGGCCCATGTCATTGTGATGTAGTGCAATATATCATGGTGTACCTCCCAGGGGGAGGGGGAGGAGGGTGCTGGAAGGATGGATGAAGAGAGGGAATTTGGTGAGGTGGTCAACAAAGGAGTCAAAATATGACAACTGCTTGATGGTGAAATGGATGGCAGTGCAGGATCTACAAGGAATGGAACAGCGGGACATGCCATCTCCGATAGGGTGATCTGGCAGGTTGAAGAGGAGGCCGTAGTGGGTGATGACGTCAGCACCAAGCACAGGGTCTGTAACATCAGCCATGGTAAAGTTCCATGCAAACTCTCCCATGTAGACTGGGTGAGAAATCTGTACCACATTTTTACAGACTATAAGATGCACTTTTTTCTTCAAAAAATTGCCTCCAAAATTCAGGTGCAGCTTATACTCAAAATGAATATAAAAATGTCCAATGTTTGATTCAAAATTCCCACCAGTCTTAAAAATGGTTCACAAGCTTGCTAATACTGTATCCCACCCACCCTGCCATCACAATCCCAGAACACTGTCTAGGCTATAATGCATCATTGCAGTCTACGGTGCCAGTGAACTTGAACTGAAAGTGATTTTTGTAATCAGTAACAATACAATATTTTTGTTGGTAGCTAGTTTCCTAATGGTAAACAAAGAGGTATTCATATGATGTGGGCTATAAATTGAAAGTAATAGCATATGCAGCAGAACATGGATACAGAGCAGCTGAGTGGCATTTCAGCTCTCCACCAACAGAAAATACCATTTGCAATTTGTGGGCTAGTAAAGAAGAATTGAAAAAAATGAGGAACAATAAATGTGCAAATAGAGGATTGAATGCAAAATGGCAAAAACTAGAAAATGACATATTGAAATGGATTTAAGGACAGTGTCAAAATGGCTTTCGAATTAATACAAAAATGATTCCAATACACTCTTGTAAGTTACTGCTACAGTGGAACTTAACAGACTTTAAGGGTGGAATTGGTTGGTGCTACAGGTTTATGAAGCATCATGGACTTAGCATATGAAACAAAATCAAGATATCTCAGAAAATGCCACAAGAGTATGAAGAGAAAATATTCTTTTTTCATCACTTTATTATTGAACATTGAAAGAAAACCAGTGTGGAACTGAGGCAAATAGCGAACATAGATGAAACTCCTCTGACATTTGACGTGCCGAGTAAACAGAACTGTTGCCATGAAAGTCGACAAGAAAAAATGCACCTTCACTGTTGTCCATTCATGTTATGTTGATGGTACTAAACTTAATCCAATGATTATTTTCAAGTGCAAATCAATGCCAAAACCTTCTGAAATACCAGCTAGTGTTGTTCAGGTACATGACAAGGGTTGGATGGACAAGGCTGGTATGAAATTATGGGTTAACAAAGTGTGGGAGAGAAGGAAAGGTGTTTTATTGAAAAAGAGTTCTCTTCTTGTGCTAGATCAGCTTAGCAGTCATTTTAAAATTCTGTGAAAGAGAAACTGAGACAGGGAAATACGGAGCTTGCTGTTATTCTGGGAGGACTTGTTCAACAATTGCAACCTCTTGATGTCTCAATAAATAAACCATTTAAAGTGTATGTGTGAGAGAAAGGAACACGTGGATAATGGGTGACACCAAACATGAATTCACACCAAAGGGAGCTTTAAACTGACCTATAATCAAAAAAGTGTGTCAGTGGATAAACCAGTCATGGTGTAGAGTGAGAGAAGACATTATTGTTAAATCTCACAAGAAGTGTGGCATAAATAATGCTCTCGATGGCAGTGAAGATCATCTTATATATGAAGAGGACAATTATGATGACAAAAAGGAAGAAGAAGTAGTTCAGATAATGATTTTCAGAGATTTTAAAGGTCAGTTCAGTTTTATACACTAAGATCACTAGCTGATCAGAGTGGTGTGCACCTGTGTGAGCATGCATGCCTCATTTGCAGGTATCACAGGGTGGAGATAGGCATGCCCCAAGTGCTGGGGTGGGGGGGTGGGGGGGGGGGGGGGAGGGGGCTTCGTGTAGTCAAGGGCAGAGGTTAGCTTTTTCATCTCACCAATCATACCGGTTTGAGCTCCACCATGTCTATGGAAGGTTTGTGGGATGTGGTGGGCATGGGTGCTGGTACAGCCTGTACATGTGGGAGACTGTGCAACAGGCCATCACAATGTTGTGAGGGCTTTGCAGACCCTCTTTGTTCACTATGACAGCTGCCGCATCAACATTCATACAGTCATGTGCAGCTAACACCATGCAGACTTTGGCAGGCAGACACTAACCAAATTTGAGAGTAACAGCATTTTTGGAATGATCGCAGGCTTGGCAAGTGCACGGAGGTGCTGGAGGAGTTGCAAGGGCCACATGTCAGTGAATTCTTCTGATGAAAATAGTGTGCACATGCACTGCACTTCTGATGAGGCCAGCTATGCTGTAAGCTGGTCTTTCAGGACACTGAAGCTGCTGTACTGTGGCAGGCTTGCGATGATGTCGTGCGCCTCTGCAGCAAACAAATATTCGACTGGTGCAGCTGTTAGGGAGAACTGTGTAGAGTTGCTGGTAATCGAGGACCCAGCAAATATAGTCTCTGCAGAAACAAATCACAGACAGGGGTCACAGGAGATGAAAGGCAGGAGATAGATGGTGATGCCGGCCGGGTGGGAGAGGATGTGTGGGCCGGGGCGGTGGCAGTCCCTGCAAGTTGCGCCCAGTGGCTGAGGAAAGTGTGAGACCCAGCCACATGCATTTGTAGATCAGGGGGAGGGGTAGTGTGGGGGAGGGAATGGGTGGTCGGTTACTGGCTGGGGCTGAACTTGAAGGTAGTGGTAAGCCAGGATTGGACTCACCCTGCAACGTGATGCTTCACTCACTGTGTTAGCCCTCGAACAGCAGAGTAGTGTGCTGTACTACACACTTGGCCCAGTGTTGTAACTGCTAGTCAGGTGGTGGGGGAACATGACACTGGCAGTCGGTTGGTGCACACAAACATGGTCCAGCATGGTGGGCACTAGACGAGTGGCGTGGTAACGTGACACCAGCAGCCACTCAGTGTGCTGGCCGTGGTATGGAGCTTGGTCTGAGGAGTGGGTTTAGCTGGGATCACCAGTTTGGGAATTGTGTTCCTCAATGAACATGACATGTGGATACTATGGGTTTTCTATTTGTGGATTGTAAAAAGGATGGGTAAAGCATGGGAAAAAATGTAACAAAAGATTTCTGAATAGTAGACAGTTCTTTTATTGGAAGGTTAATAGGCACAATTAATTGCAGAAAACATTTACAAAGATAAGTTGCCACAAAACTGCCTATGAACAAAAACTCTCGATTGAGTTCTACCACTCATGAAGGCATTACAAGTGCACACAAGGGATGCCCCCCACCTGTGTGTGGAGGATCATTTTATACAGTTCTTTTGAGACAACAGGAGAAACATCATTAGAATTCTTGAAATATGGTGTCAATCTAACCTATCAGTTCTCCATAGTTGTCTGGAGCCTGCAATGCTGTTCGCTTTATAGACGCATAAAACCAACTCACCACTGATGTCTTCATGTGTTGTGCACCTATCTGATAGCATTATGGCAATCTGTTAAGTTCAGATAATGAAATGACTTGAACATACACTTAACACAAAAGAACACTAAACCATTGCACTTGTTGCATGGGCAGCTCGGCATTGGCTTGGGAACTCTGGGATTTGGGGACACTTTCTGTAGCGTGCTTTATGGAAAACCCCCACATGCATGGTTTTGCCACGTACGTCGCAGAGAAAACTCTTGTCCTCACATGCATACAGTTTGCAATGCAGTTTTCTGCTCAGTGATGTGTTTTCTGCTACAGTGCAAAATCATCTGCAAGAGCTGATGAGTAGCAGGCACAACTGTATACTAGTGTGTCGTTACAATGATATGAATTAAAATAAAAGCATTCTGAAGCTTATTATGCAGCTAGATGCAACAACATTTGCACATTATTTCTTTGCAAGCAATGGAGAAAAAGGCCAGTAGTAAGTACTGCTATACTTCGTCTACATTCTTTATCTAACATTATTTTGAAAAATATTATGACAGCTAAGATTTCATAAGCAAAGCTTTTGTTGCACAAAAATGTACAGTATGAAATGTACAGCATGAATAACACTTGGTGTTCATCCACAATTACCCTGTACATAACTCTTTTAGTTGTTAGGCATTTTAACTAAAGCCTCGCAATACATAAATTCTTCAATTAAATATCTTGTAAATAATTCATCACATATTATAATATCCATAGTTAAGAGACTAGAAAGAAAAATTACATTTATTACTCATAGTTAAAGACGAATTTGACTCAAAATTATGCTTGCAACAAAAACATTTCAGCACCTTCTGAATAATTTAAAATGCCTGACATGTTTCATTTTGACAACTTCACCATTTTGTAAATTAATTATTATTCATAAAGTTATAATGCAGCATGTGTAAAACAATCATATGAATATTTTTAGGTTAGCAACAATAAGTAGGTTACACACCTAGTGTGGTATTTACCCATGTGTACATGGGTGGCAATTACTGGTGTCAGATGAATTAACAACCTGTGCACAAGTAATTTGACAGCAAAACTATAAATCATGCAATTGGTATCTGAAGTATGTAATTGACTGACAACACCATATTTTACTACCTGAATGAATTTGGTCTCTCATTCTTTGTGCTGCAATATTTGACTTGTTGATATCAATTGGCAATCACATCATCTATTAAGCAATTAACTACCACACTGGAAATAAAATTTTAATCCAATTTCCACTGATGAGATGCACTTTACCTTCAATGAAAATAATGATTAATACCAGGATATGACATAGAAAGAAACAGCTCATTAATTCAGCACTCATTCATAAAGACCATGTGCTACAGGGAAGGGAAATTACAATCAGTAATGTGATAAGCTATGATTCTTGTTTATCTGTTGACTCTCATAATTTGACATGCAGAGCATAACAATAACACAGAAATATTCTGCAGATTCATTTTTTTGTCACAAGAAACACAACAATGTTCTGCAACAAGACAGTGTGCATCAGTCAACAAATACTATGAGTTGTTAATAACATTCTTCAAGTCCTGGTTGCCTATTAAATGCAGCAAACTTCAATGAACAACTGTGGAAATAATTGTGGTGCTGTTTCACAGCAATCCTATACAATAAAATGTCCTTTAACACAATTTCCTTTCTTTTATAATTAAGAGGCATCAATTCATCATTAGTAATCTGATTGTCAGAAACATACTTCACCTCTAACACAGCCACAATATTTCAGTTTTAAACTTGACTTTTGCTCTGTAGATACTAAACATGTATATTTATACTCGGTCAGCTTTGTTCCGCCTCTCCACCACTGAACATTGTTGGCCAAAGTGCTAAGGCACTGTGGCTGTCTCTGTATTTGTCGCTCTGGAGAAGATCAAAAGTTCATATGCTGAGCTACAATTTTCTAGTTTTTTTTATGTACCTGTCTATATAGGGAGCAGATACAATCATTCCAGTGTGTGTAGCCCACCCACAACTTTTCATTATTGCATAAATATTTGCGGACAACTCCCATCTCTCTTATTAATAACGCATGTGTCATTGCTGTGAGACATAATCCAGGTGCAATACCTGTCCCATTTATCCACCTAGCACATCCTTCTAGTCCTGTCAGAGATATATCCATACGGAATAAGAGGCTTGGACATAGGTAAAAGCAGGCATATGAAATGGCCACCAGTTAGCTCTTCAACTGGATACAGAACCATCACCAATCTGTGGCCAACATCTATGAGTTGTCATCAACACTGCTGTCTCAGTGATATCACTCTCCCTTTCTTCGATCCACCGCTCCTCCTCCTCCTCCTCCTCCTCCTCCTCCACCTTCTTTCCTAATTCCTCATTTCAGTCTCATTCTCAAATGATTCTGTCAGTGCTTTAATTAAGCCAAAATTTTTCTCAACTTCCTAAGATAGAGGCAAATAATACAGCTACAATTATGGTTTTCATTTTTATAAATAAATTTGTAAATTTTCTAAGTAACTTCCTATGAGGTAATTAACATACTTCTTCCTGCACCTACTCATGCTCACAAAGAACATACCACCAAAAGTAATTGTTCACAGTGGCTTGTCACTGGAATGTTAAACCCTACTCATCCTCCTTGTTCAAGGTGATTATCTCAATGCACTCATTATGAAAACAAATGACTTTTGCATCACAAGAGCAAATGAGCAGGCATCTTCCAGGAAATTTTAAAACAGTGAAGACTCCATTTTACATGCTGATTTATTCTGGAAGCAGGCATCTGTTACCCTAGCAAGTTGGTCTGTCTTAAGTTTCTTCTGGAGTTATATTCACAATTGTCTTAATTTATGCTAGACAAAGTGGAAAAGAATCCAGAATGAACAAGCATCTACGCTGCAGCCACCAGATGTCGATCTCTTTGAACACAGTGATTGTGAAACACATTAATCAGGTGATACAACTGTTGAAAAGGGTAGGCACTCAACTGTGTTGCATTCATAATCTCTTACAGACAACACAATATGAAGCTTCCACTGACTCAAGCTGTGTTATGAAGAGGCAGGAGGTAAAATGCCTCATGCCAGAGGATAATATGCACCTGCATTTAGACATTTCCAAACCAGTAACTTCTCAGTTTGGATCCTTGTGCCACCTGTCTCATTTTAACGAAAGAGGATGGAGAAACATGATAGTTGCACAGTCATCCAAAAGAAATATTACATGAGCAACATAAGTCCTATCTCTCATAAATGAACACATCCCTCTCTTCTCACACTTACAAGAAAGCCAGTTATTGTTTTAAATTTAAGACTTACTAGTACACACACACAGTTTTTCATATGCATCCAATGTATATATCAAGGTACTACACCAAGACAACTGAATGCAGTCAAAAATCATTAATTAACATGCTTATACTAAGATGGTATCTGTTCTTTCGGGCATGTCTGAAAGAACAGATACCATCGGTGACCATGCAGCTCGTTAGAATGAAATTACAATGAAATGAACACCCTTAGCTGCTTACAGGCGTTGACATACGTCAACGGGGACAGATGAAAATGTGTGCCCCGACCGGGGCTCTAACCCGGGATCTCCTGCTTACATAGTTAAGGCTCTGACCACTTGACCATCTTCTTCTTCTGTGCGAATGCACAAACAGTGCCCGAACTCTTACGGGAATTGGCAACGCACCGCAAGTAATGAGTATAATGGGCGGGGGCACTATGAATGTAGTGTGGGACAATACGTTGAGAATGTGGGTTGCGCGGGAGGCGTGCCAGAGATTAATCCCTGCAGTCGCGATATCCTCTGTGTCCTCAGTGGCTCAGATGGATAGAGCATCTGCCATGTAAGCAGGAGATCCCGGGTTCAAGTCCCGGTCAGGGCACACATTTTCATCTGTCCCCGTTGACGTATGTCAACACCTGTAAGCAGCTAAGGGTGTTCATTTCATTGTAATTTCAATTAACATGCTAACTGCCATAAGCATAGTGATGAATATTTCACTGCCACACCAGACCACAGTGTCAGGTTTGAGGCTTTACTGTGGCCATCGGTAGGCAGATAGTGTCAGGTGGAAGACACTGCTGTGGCAGCTGGTGGGTTCAAATGGCTCCGAGCACTATGCGACTTAACTTCTGAGGTCATCAGTCGCCTAGAACTTAGAACTAATTAAACCTAACTAACCTACGGACATCACACACATCCATGCCCGAGGCAGGATTCGAACCTGCGACTGTAGCGGTCACGTGGTTCCAGACTGAAGCGTCTTTAACCGCATGGCCACACCGGCCGGCCCAGCTGGTGGGCACAAGGTGTCAGGCTCTGCTGCTGCCAGTGGAAAACCTCCAGTGGCAGTCAACATGTTGATTACCTACAGCCAATAAAACTTCCATACATATTTGAATTGGACTGGATGTTCATATGAATCTTGCCAACCACATTGATTTCTGCTGTGTCTGCCAGAAGATATGGGGGGCAGACTATTTAGAAGAGCGCAGTATAGTTAAAATCACTCTAGAGAGAGAGCACATGCTATAAGGACTATATACACACAGTACCTCAACACACGACCAGACCTCATCGAGTGTCTTAGGACTCATGCACAGTTTACATCAAAAAGAGCCGACCTGGACACTGTACAAGTAATGTTAGCCATCATTCACCGAATCTAGGACTACACCAGTATTTAAATAAGACAGATCAGTGCAAGTGAATACTGATCTACACTGAAGCACCAAAGAAAGTGGTGTAGGCATGCATATTCAAAAACAGAGATATGCAAACAGGCAGAATATGGTGCTGCGGTTGGCAATGCCCATATAAGACAACAAGTGTTTGGTGCAGCTGTTAGATTGGTTACAGCTGTTACAATGGCAGGTTATCAAGATACAAGTGAGTTTGAAAGTGGTGTTATAGTCAGCGCAGAAGCTATAGGACACAGCATCTCTGAAGTAGAGACGAAGTAGGGATTTTCCTGAATGAACATTTCACGAGTGTATTGTGAAATAAGGAACACAGTAAAACATCAAATCTCTGACATCACTGTGGCTGGAAAAAGATCCTGCAAGAATAGGGCCAATGATGACTGAAGAGAATCGTTCAATGTGACAGAAGTGCAACCCTTCTGCAAATTGCTGCAGATCTCAATGCTGGGCCATCAACAAGTGTCAGCGTGCAAAACATTCAACAAAACATCATCAATATGGGTTTTCAGAGTCTAAGGCCCACTCATGTACCCTTGATGACTGCACAACACAAAGCTTTATGCCTCGCCCGGGACCCATCAACACCAACGCTGGACTGTTGTTGACTGGAAACTTGTTGCCTGGTCGGACGAGTCTCGTTTCAAATTGTATTGAGCACATGGGCATGTATGTGTATGGAGACAACCTCATGAATCCATGGACCCTGCGTGTCAGCAGGGAACTGTTCAAGTTGGTGGAGGCTCTGCAATGGTGTGGGGCATGTGCAGTTGTTGTGATATTGGGCCCCTGATATATCTAGATACGGCCCTGACAGGTGACACATACATAAGGATCCTGTCTGATCACCTGCATCTATTCATGTCCATTGTGCATTCCGATGGACTTGGGCAATTTCAACAGGACAATGCAACACCCCACACATCCAGAATTGCTACAGAATGGCTCCAGGAACACTCTTCTGAGTTTAAACACTTCCGCTGGTCACCAAACTCCCCACACATGACCATTATTGAGCACATTTGGGATGTATTGCAAATCTTACAGATTTATGGACAGCCATGAAGGATTCATGTTGTCAGTTCATTCCAGCACTACTTCAGACATTAGTCAAGTCCATGCCACATTGTGTTGCGGCACTTCTGTGTGCTTGTGGGAGCTCTTCAGTGTCTAATGCCACATAAAGTCTTCACACTCCAGTTAAGAACTGTAAAAGTTCTTTCAGTAAATCATTTTACTTTCCCACTAATCTGCATTGCCATCTATTTTTGCCATAGCTGTTGACTACTCCTATTTGGCCCTGTGACAACACTATACAGGGTGTCCCAGCTATCTTGTCCACCCAAAATATCTCTGGAACAATAACAGCTATTGGAAAACGACTTTCACCGGTATCAATGTAGGGCTGGGGCCCATGAAAGTACATATTTGGAAACATTCTAAAACGAAAGCATATGTGTTTTTAAACACAAACTTATGTTTTTTTTTTTAAATGGACCTCCTATATTTTTTCTTCAGCAATCCATAGCATGACAAAGCACATACACAATGGCGTTGATCGCATCACAATGTTCCCATTACATCCCGAGATATTGAGACGCAAAGTTGACGCTTGAAACACCCGACATGCGCTGCTAGCGCAAGTCCTGAGGCTCAGCCGTGAACCCCATGCTGCCCGTAATCGCAGCAGGACGGCAGCAGACCGTATTATTCGTTTCGGACCTCTTGATAAGTATGGAAGTGTGATTACGCATGTCAATCACATCGCGATTACGGGCAGCATGGGGTTCACGCCTGAGCCTCAGGACGCGCGCTAGCAGCGCATATCGGGTGTTTCAAGCGTCAACTTCGCGTCTTAATATCTCGGGATGTAACGGGAATATTGCGATGCAATCAACGCCATTGTGTATGTGCTTTGTCATGCTATGGATTGCTGAAGAAAAAATATAGGAGGTCCATTTAAAAAAACATAAGTTTGTGTTAAAAAACACATATGCTTTCGTTTTAGAATGTTTCCAAATATGTACATTCATGGGCCCCAGCCCTACATTGATACCGGTGAAAGTCGTTTCCCAATCGCTGTTATTGTTCCAGAGATATTTTGGGTGGACAAGATAGTTGGGACACCCTGTATAGTTGCAATGTGCAAGCAAGCCACCTCATAACAGCAAACTTTGGTGGTAACTGTTTCTCTTTCTGCCAAATTTATATGTTTAATGCCAAGTGAATTTGGTGAACACAAATCCCATTACTTTCCAACAATAAAATAATTAAGCAGGTCCACGTAAAAAGACAAAAAAAAGAGTGTTAATGTGATTTGCAATTCTGTCAGAATTGAGTCAGATGTTCAGAATAATGAGACACAACAGATTACCTCTTGGTACGCTATTGTTAAACATAGTTTAAATTACCTTGCAAGGGTACACCGCAAAGGAAGAAAGAAGGAAGATTAATGTTTAACAAAGATTAATGTTTAACATCCATAAAAGGCAAGGACATTAGAGGTGGAGCACAAGCTCGGATTGTTTTTAAATTTATCTTTGCTATCCATCTGTCATCTTATGTCATCAGATTTGTAACCATAAAGTTTGGTAGGAGACTTATTAGCCCTTTCTTGAGCTAAAGCCAGTGGCAATAATGTGTAATCAATGTATTTTTCCCACTAACAATATAATTAGGGGCGCTATTATTGCTTATGGACTGTAAGCATCCCTATTCAGAGAAGGGAGTTAATAACAAAAGCAAGCAACTTCAACACCCTGTAATACTTTTACAAGCAAATGTGTGGAGATCTACAGTGCATGATAGTAATGTCTTGTCATTCTCCTGAACTCAATATCTCTCACCTAGGTGCGGGGACCCACTGCTAACATCGTTTTCCAATCAGACTGAAGTAGGGTATGGAGATATGCTTGTTCATGGTTCTGGAGTCATCAGTGGGTGTCCATAGTGTGTGCAGTGGTGCAGTGTAAAACATTGTTTTCTATTGCAAATTATCTGGTACAAGGTATGTTCCACAAGTAATGTAACACAATTTTATTTATGAAAGAAGCTTGCTTTTATTCAGTATTCCAGTACACCATTTTATTCCCCAATCTTTTGCTTACCGAAACCTATTTTTTCATCATAATCTCCATTCAATGTGATAGCTTTACGCAACCATACTGGGGGTGCCTGTATGCCTGCATTACCACTCTCCTAGCTGAGATCAGAGCCAACATATTGCTGCATCAATAACCTTTCCGCCATCCATGTACTGTTTCTTGTGGAGTGAATCTTTCATTAGACCAAACAGATGAAGTCAGGAGATGAAAGATCTGGGCTGTAGGGTGGATGAGGAAGAACAGTCCAGTGAAATTTGGCAAGCTCCTCTCGGATGCACAGACTTGTGAGGGGCCTTGCGTTCTCATGGAGAAGGAAAACTTTGTTTGCATTTTTGTAACAATGAGTATGCTGAAGTTGATTCTTCAGTTACCTGAGGGTAACACAATACACTTCAGAGTTGATCATTGCACTATAAGGGAGGACATCAGACAGAATAACTCCTTCAGAGTCCCAGAAGTCCATTGCCATTACTTCACCGGCTGATGGTGTGGCTTTGAAATTTTTCTTCAGAGAATTGATGGTGTGGTGCCGCTTCATATAATTGGCACAATCAGGCTCATAGCGCACAAGCAATTCTGCATGGGTGGTCCGTCGTTGACCTTTCTGGTCTTCTGTTGGACAGCGAGGAATCCAGTAGGCATACAACTTTGCGTACCCCAACTAGTGGACAAGTGGGTCAGCACTACCAACAGAGATGTCCAGTTGAGCAGTGAGGTGTTTGATTGTGGTCCATGGATCACATTGAATGAATGTGTCCACATGCTCCAATACTGTAGTAGTCACAGCTGTGTATAGCTGGCCAGCACCTGGGAATTGAATAGGTTTCCATGACCTTACTGTGATGATGACAGATGCTTCATCTAACAGCTCACCAAGCTTTTGTTTACTGACATATCTCCATAGAGATTCTAGAAGTGCCTGTGAATATCAGTGATGCTCTGGTTTTCCCCAAAAGAAACTCAATGACCGCTCTCTGCTTGGAATACATCTCTGTTACCGATGCCATTTGTAGGCTGCGTATAATGCCTTCATCTGTCGGAACTTCATGAAACTACAGGGGCCAAAGTAGAAATAATCAACAATGCCCCACAACAAATTCAGCATTTTTGTCAACTGAAATTAGCCAAGAAAAAATGTGTTGCATTTCTTATTGGACATTGTGAGTGATCGAAATAACATTTTACAGTGGGGATCAATGACTCAAGCAGGGCAGTTTTCAAGACACTGCTTTCATATTCAGGAGGATGGAGTTTCCTCTGCCCAGCCATCTAAATTTAGGTTTTCTGAAGTTTTCCTAAATTATTTCAGGGGAATGCTGGGATGGTTCCTTTAGCAATGACACAGCCAACTACCTATCCTGCCCTCATAAAACGTACTTACAGATTTTGTGTGAATGTATATTAGAGCTTTTTTTTGTATTATGATGAAAAAGCTATAACACTGTGAGATGATACCTGGATGAATAAATAATTAAATTCACCCTGTTCTGTGCATCCCATGATGAAAGAGAAATTCCAGGCTTGTAGAAACTTTTAGGTTACACATTAATGAAGTTAAGTAGCTGTTGAAACTGCATTAGTAATTAACTAGACTTAGTTGATTTGATTTTTATTGAACTATAGTAAATAATTTGTGCTTAGTCAAATGAAATAAAATGAGTTACAATAATTTGGAACAAGCTATTGCTTCCTCAGTTATCTTTCATAGCTGTCATTTACTTCTTATTGTTAGCTTAGTATTTACATGACCAAATTGATATTTATCATGCAACATTTATACGTCACTCATAAGAAGAGAGACTTGTTTACAATTAACATTGTCACTTGTCACACGTCTAACAGAGATCTTCAGTTCTTGAATATTAATAATTAGATAATTTGTTTAGCAGAGGCTAAGAAGATATGTCTCTGATTTTCTTCTGAACTTACACGAATGTTCAATTTCTTGCTTTATGTCAGCGTGTTGAAGGCCACCACAGCAGAATACAGAAAACAGTCCAAACTCTTTTTTTAAAGAGGTAAAGACTTTGCAGGTTTTCCTCTGTCCAGTTTTGTGTTAACAATGATTCATCGCCACCTGATTTTTATTAGTAGTAATCAATGCCAACAATGAGAAAATATATTTGGAAATGGATGCAAGAATTCTAAGATCTTTGAGTAGATCTCTGCAAGAAGTGTTGTTATCAACAATACTTTACAATGTAACCTTACAACTTATTTTATGTGATGAACAAATACTTATGATGCACAACCCAAGAAAATAATATAAGAAGACAACTGTGAGTGAAAATATCCTAAACAAGCCAACGTCAATGTCTTCAAGTCAACACAATAAAAGATGGCAAATTGAGTTTCTTAATTAATTTATCTGAATGTTGACACCATATTGACTTGTTACCTAGCTGGACCCCAATAAAGTTTAGTAGCTGTCTGCGGTGAACTGGTAGTGTACTCCTCAAACCACAGTAAGGTGCATAACAGAGAGTAGGTCCCATGGTAAGGTAGGGGGTAGTTGTATATTCCTAAAAGTCACCATTTAAAGCCAGTTCTTGAACTTACGCGTTGTAGGTGACCCAGTGCTTTGACTCGTAAGCTTGTGTATTCTGCATACTTTACAGCACTTTTTAATAGTCTATTAAAGTCATTGGAATGTCCTTTATGTAGTTTCGGAATAAGTGTTGACCAAATTGTGAGTTTAGTTTTATTCCAATGGTCTAATTTTCACAATCACAAATCATGATAAAGTTTGTTGTTTAGCCCTTCAAGGGCTTTATGACGTCACATATAGCTATCTGTAAAGAATCCCTTACAAAATTCAAACTGAGAGGCAATAAGCAAGTTACGCTGTGAAAAATGACGTAGTATGTTATTGTACATCACTTTCTTTTAAATAACTGGGAGAAGTGAAGTGGAACTGTAATTAGAGGTGACTTACTTTTTTTTATTTTTATAGATTAATGTCACTGCTGGATATTTAAATTATTTAGGAAATATGCCTTGACTCAAAGACTGACCACGAAGATAACTCAACTGTGGTCTAATCGAAAAGCCGTAAATTCAACTGAATACCTAGGTATTACAATTAGGAACTACTTAAATCGGACGGAACACATAGAAAATGTTGTGGGGAAGGATAACCAAAGACTGCGTTTTATTGGCAGGACACTTAGAAAATGTAACAGATCTACTAAGGAGACTACCTGCACTACGCTTGTCCGTCCTCTTTTAGAATACTGCCACGTGGTGAGGGATCCTTACCAGATAGAACTGACAGAGTAGCATGTTTTGTATTATCACAAAATATGGGAGAGAGTGTCACAGAAATGATGCATGATTTGGCCTGGACATCATTGAAGGAAAGGCATTTTTCGTTGCAACAGAATCTTCTCACTAAATTCCGATCACCAACTTTCTCCTCCGAATACAAAAATATTTCGTTGACACTGACCTAAATAGGGAGAAATGATCACCATGATAAAATAAGTGAAATCAGAGCTTGTACTGAAAGATATAGGTGTTCATTCTTTCTGCACGCTATACGAGATTGGAATAATAGAGAATTGTGAAGGTGGTTCGATGACCCCTCTGGCAGGCACTTAAATGTGATTTGCAGAGTATCGATGTAGATGTGATCTTATCAAGTCAGTTCAAGATATTAATGATCTGCTAGAACCACTGCCATATCCTGAAGAATTGCTGCTTTTCAGCAACATATGGTTTTTTTTTGTAATATTCTGAAAGGCTTTTGAAATTAATGTTAGTGGGTGGTGTAAACAGCATCATCTCATGAATTTAATGTAAGATTTACATAAGGCTGTTACTTAGTAAGCACAATGTCTGCTACTTCTACGAGAAGGTAATAAATGAAAGAGGTGGCCTATGATATGAAATTAACATTTATGTCACAGCTATTATCTGGTAACTCCATTTTTGCGTTCTGCTTGGGGTGTTTTATATTTTGTGTCTAATACATGGTCCCTCCCCCAACAGACTGGAGGATTTCACGACACACGTGGTAACTATACTTCTTCTCTTGATTGCAACACGTATTCTGAATTAGGAAGAGGTTTCTCACACCGGTATAAGATACTTTAAGCCCATGTGGTATCCATCCCTTTTCCATGCTTCTGTTTAATTGTACCTTTGTTTGAGGCAAAGGCAGGACTTAAAGAATGTTTAGGAAAAAGTTAAATTTTTTATCACTGCTGTCTGATTTCTAAATTTCTTTCCCGTGTTCTTCCCGAAAATTATTGTGAAAAACTGCAACTGAGCCCTAGTTTCAGTTTAACCTATGTTCTATCATCAACATTTGACCTTAGCGCTCAAATATGGGATTTATCATCACTTCTAGACCTAAATTGCTAAGAAAAAACTGTCAATGGCTTCCGTACTATGACTTCCAATTTAGGTTGTGAACTTCACTATGGGAAATAATCCAAAGCTGGACATAAACAGCTCTGTGTTCATCAGTACCACCAAACCAAAAATTAATAGAAAAGTCACCACAAATAACTAGTCCCCAGTTCAGTCTACAGAACACCATCAAGGTGCCCTCTAACTGTTTTATGGAACTGTCAGTAGTACCATGTACATGTTTTTAAATCGATGGTTGGGGCCAGTCAGTCTAAAAACTGTTCAGTATAATATTCACTAATCTGTAGTCACTGGGACATAATACAAATTTGTGCATATATGGGTACTTCCCCTCTTCTTTTACTAACTGCACACTGTATGATAGTACCTTGTATCCGGCTACATGTATCTGTTCAATTTCTGTTATTAGCAAGCGAGATTCTGATAAGCATACCAACAGCGTTTGTACTTTTGTTTCCCTGTATTATAAATTCATCATTTTTATTTATAAAGCTCGCTATGTGTTCATAGAAAATACTAAATGAACGATATTTCAGATTTACTCCGATGACTGTAGATTTTTGCAGCATATACTGATAATGAAATCCTCTCAAGCTTTCATCTGGATTGCTGCACTGAAACTGTGTGAACTTTTGATTAGTGTCATACTCATCATCATCTGGAAAAAATGTCTAGATTATGCAGGCATCCCATACATATACACCTGAACAGTGGCCGTCTCTCACCATCCCTTCCCCCTAGTGAACTGTGGTGGGGAGTTCAAACTACTGTTCAACTCTCAGTTGCTCAGATTACCTGCATAATCTTGACATTTCACCAGAAGATAATGAGAGAGACACTGGGAGGGGAGGGGGGGGGGCGGCTCTGTCTGTTAGAATTTACCTGGAGGGAAGAAGAAGAAGAAGAAGGTGGTGGTGGTGGTGACAGAAGACAAATGAGGAGGAGGAGGAGGAGAGGAAAAAAGTCAAAAGTCTGTAAATCATTGAGACAGGCTGGATACTGCTACCACCAGACTGGATGTTGGTAGCAGTTATTCAAGCAAGTAGCCTCTTTATTACAAGCATTCTGGTGTAGAACAATCTGCATTTGACACTAATGAGAGATGACACACAAGCATATCCATGCTCTGCATTAACACTTTCCACAAAATACTTCATACATGACTTGTCATAACATTCAAAGTGCCGTGATCT
This sequence comes from Schistocerca serialis cubense, assembly GCF_023864345.2. NCBI lineage: Eukaryota > Metazoa > Arthropoda > Insecta > Orthoptera > Acrididae > Schistocerca > Schistocerca serialis. Next base: position 313,771,524 of record NC_064640.1, on the reverse strand, counting down.
TCACAGCAGTGAGAAGTGCAGTCTCAACCTGGAGTCATCTAATTGGGGTTACAGTCCAAATTGTTGCCTGCAGACTAAGGTATAATAGCATGATTTTTTCCAAAGCATAAATCTTTCTTTACCTGGCTATTCCCTATCACTTGACTAAAAATATTTGGTAACCAAATAGTTCTGTACCACTAAACATTGCCCTTATGACTTCCTACCTAACACTGAGACCTTCTCAGTTCTTATACATTACCTTATCAACCTTAGCTTGCATCTTATACCATTGACTGTCAAACTGCTAGTGAACTAGTTGGGTTGCCTGAATACTTATGTCCATAGTCTCCTAAGAAGAGAAGGCATTGCAGACTGAAACTATCACTACAGTTAGCAATACACTAAGTGTACTGTGATGACATATTTAAAATATTCAACTCATTAAACAGTTGTCCACAAAATGATGATGAATGAGAACAAAATATCATCCTTACGGTACCCTTTTTTGTAAGGAAAATTTTCTTGCTTAAGTATGAGTTACTTGGGAATAATGAAAAAAATAAGCAAGGTATTTTAACTAATCATTTTCACTCTCAGACATTTACAAGGCATTAGGTACCTTAATGGGGTTGTTTGGAAAGCTCCAGGGCATTTTTTTTTTAATTAAATTCTAATTTTTTGTTTCTTATTAACTTTAGTCAGTCTACAAAATTTATAACTGATACGTAACCTTTTGTCATGAGCTGAACCTTTTTATTTTCCTTTATTATTATTTTAAGAGATCATTTATACAAAACCAGTCAATACTTTTTATCAAGCCATTAACATCACTTAAAAGTTCCACGTTAGTAGACCATGTTCAATGCCTAAAACTTTCTTCTAATGTTTCCTCTCCAACTGTGGGAGACACCTTCAGAGGTAAAGTGGTGAACTGCAACCAGAACTTGACGGAGTGCCAAATACACGGGCAGTGTAGAGGGCACCACAGCCCATCATGTGACGTCGGCTATGAGATTATCTCTGGTAATGCCAACATTCTCAATTGAAAGTAATCGATCATCACTCTTCTGTTGCAATATTGAAATCCAAATTTTATCTAATTTAACCCTTCCTCTTTTCCATTAAAAATTATTATAGTGTTTATAAATATCAATAGCCTCTCTGTACATATGCACATGATAATGCAATGTTTTCGATATGACACTCATCTCAGTGAATTTTATTTCATGATCACACTCTTGGTAAAGATATTCTGCTACAGCGGATTTATCTGTATGTCCTAGACAGCAATTCCTCTTGTGTTCAACCAGATGGGTGTCAACACTTCTTTTTGTGATACCAATATAAACCAATCCACAACTACAAGAAATTTTATATAAGCCCTATGTAACCAAAGGATATCATACATCTTTTGCTGATCTTAAAACATTCTTTTATCTTCCTGGTGGGTCTGAACATAGCAACATAAGAATGACGATTTATTACTTTCAATTGAGAATGTTGGCATTACCAGAGTCTCATTGCTCCCTCGATTTCTGGTTGCAGTTCACCACTTTACCTCTGAAGATGTCTCCCGCAGTCAGAGAGAAATCTTTACGAGAAAGTTTTATACATTGACCACGGCCTACTCACCGGGCAGTTTTAAGTTATGTCAGTACCAGTCATGAAAGCTTACACTGTATGATTATTTGCATTGTCTTTTGCTTCTGTATTTCTCCTAGGATCAATTACAATATCTGTATCAGCTATAAAATGTACGAATGCAGCTTTTTTAGTGTTAAATGGTAGGTAATTTACATTTAAAAAACATAGTAACAACATAAGCTTTCTTATTTAGTTACTTTCTCTCACAGCTCATGGCCTGAGGTAGGCCTTTCTAGTTGATATCACTTGAAAATGCAACATAATCTATGAGTCCATTCACTAACGAGTATGTATTTACTAGCTCACTCTTAGCTTCACCTGTGCAAAGATTATCATTACAGGTTCTGCCACCTTCAACAACACCTGAAGGATGATTAATTATTGATATAAAACTGTATGGGCCAAATCATATTTCCAGGTCAATTTTTTTTAAGCAGAAGTCACTACAAAATCTATACGGAATTCACTACAATTATTAACTGTTGGTTATTACCTGACAGATAACATACTAAAAAATCAGGATACCAAGAAAACGCCTGCAAGTTTTCTAGTAACAATTTGCATATAATTACAACAGGCATTTACATTTTATAGTATTAGCTCACAATCACATGTATCTATGTGCTGATTAATGAAAAAAAGTACTTCTTTTATTTTTCTGTTATTGTAACACCTTTTAAAGATGTGGCATTACTACTCTACATGAGGAGGAAGCCAATGCACAACCATTTACATCTCACTTTTTAATCCCTATCATTCCATGAATATTAGAAGGAATCATTGAAGGAAGAACTCGCCGAGGACGACCTAGATTAAGCTACATTCAACAAGTAATAAATGACATCGGGTGCCAGACCTATGCAGATATGAAGAAGAAAGTTGACAAAAGAACGGAATGGCGTGCTGCTGCCAACCAACCTGTGGGTTGATAACCGAAGAAGAAGATTCCATGGTATTCAGACAGACACAGAACTAGTAATTGTTCCTTCAAACATCTCTGTGTTTGGTGCACAATGAAGAGTGATACATTTACTGTAAAGCTACTTCTTAAGTGAAACTAATGTAATACAATGTTTTACCTTATTGGTGAATTATTTGGAGTCAAAAATTTTTCTCTGATTTATGTTATAGCACAAAACTAAAGACATTTTCAATTGTGACATTTTCTTGTGAGAAAAGAAAACTTTGAAAATTTCTGTTGTAGCCTTCTGCATGTGTCAATTTCCAAACAAATGTCACTGTAAATCATATTAATGGTGTACAGGATAAAATTTTTCACATTTATTTTTCATGTACATTGTTTGAGTTAGTGTTGGCACATAAACAGTTATGCATAGAAGGTACGAAAGGATATATGTACCATACCAGATCTAAACTGCAAAGGCAGTGTGATGACATACTCCTTACACTACATTTTTGCATTAGTATGGCAGGAACTGAACCAAAACTGTCTTGTATAAGCTGTAAGTAAATCAAAATAAAAAAGGTCAACATGTAGCCATACTCACAAATTAGTTTGTTCTTTGAATGTAATAGGCCTCATTACACATCACAATCATTCATCTGACATGATACTAAGTAACTAACTAACAGGAAGGACAATCATCACATAATAGTTATTTCCAATTGCCAGTCCCAAACATTGTCATCATTTTCTTCAGACCAAATTGCATGGTAAGGAGCATGGATTGTATATTAATTAAACTTAAAACATACATTCTTCAAAATGTTGGGAGGTGATGAATGTGCTGTGACATTAGTTTTCGGTCTGAATATGACTGTTGTGAATATATGAAATGCAATTTTCAATGACTTTTATATGACTCTCAGGAATGAACATTTTATAAAAAGAAAATCTATATTGTTGGTGAGAGTGTTTCTGCATTAAAATATCATTGCTTTAAGAGGAGAAGTTAATTAGGTCATGAGCCTCATCTATTAAAATACTCTCAGTTTGTAAAACAGGTTCCTACACAAAATTATTTTCATTAAAAATTATCATTTAAAATAACTACAGATCACTGATGTAGGGCCAATTTTAAATCATTTCAACAATTTGAACATGCTCTCTTGCAAGAGTGCACATGTATTCAGTTGTGAATGAAGCTAGAGCTAGTGGAATATGAAAACTTTCAACACAACATTATAAAGGGCACCATTTTAAAAAATCAATGTATAGATACACAAAGACATAAGTCATGCCCAAAATGTTTCCATGTGGCAAAGCTTAGTTAAATATTTTAGTGTGTGTATAGGAAAGAGAAAGAAAATGAGTAATTTTAGTCAAACAGTCATGCATCTGGCACAAAAGAGGAAATGTGCTTCCTACTATGCAGCTATAAAAACAAGATATTCCATTGAGAATGAAACTAATAAAAAATAATTATTTTTGCACAGAGATTTGTTCCAAGAAAGTTCCAAACAACATTTTAGCAAAACACAGGTTAAACACATCACACGAGAATATTGAAAGGCAAATTTTAAACCTTTGTCTCTTGATTAATAAAGAATTATTTATTTGAAATTGTGGAGTCTGTTATATTGGACACATCCGAAAAGTCAGACATCACATAGGATCCGCAGCAGTGATATATATATTATGTAAAGTGAAGGTGGTGGGGGAAGCAGGAAGAAAGGGAAGGACATAATGAATTCCTTCCATTTCCTTTCCTTTCTCCCCTCCTCCACCTTCAATTTATATATAGAATCATTTGTCATAAGTCCACCGCCGGTAGCTGAGTGGTCAGCGAGACAGAATGTCAATCCCAAGGTCCCGGGTTCGATTCCCGGCTGGGTCGGAGATTTTCTCCGCTCAGGGACTGGGTGTTGCATTGTACTAATCATCACCATTTCCTCCCCCATCGACGTGCAAGTCGCCGAAGTGGCGTCAAATCGAAAGACTTGCACCCGGCGAACGGTCTACCTGACGGGAGGCCCTAGTCACACAACATTTATTTTTATTTGTCAAGAAAATTAGTACTGATAACCAAACCAGAAATCCTTAAAAATTTACGTTTCTCAACCATAATTCACAAAACCATTTTATTTATTTATTTTTGATATATTTACAGAAGGGTTTCACAGTAAATAAAAACTCATGAGTACTTACTATTTCATATGAGCTATTTCCTGCAGCCGTTTTTCTTCCTCTGCTAAGTTCTTCATTTAACAGGTTAGTATATTCATTTCATTATTAAGACCTAATCATGTGTGCTTTTTCTCCTTTACACTTGTCATCCCTAAGTACTTACCTCTGTTGCTTTTTACTGCATGTGTATCCAACGTGAATGACCATATTTCTTTAGCTACTCAGCGGAGTCATAATGCAAATATTTACTACTATTTTTCAGTGCTCAAAGCGATTTCCTTTATCTGTGCCAAAACAATTGCGGCGCGGTCCTCTAAAAGGCAGGTGGGGAGGGCCGACGGCTTGGGCAGGGCCAAAGTGTTGCCTTGGGACCAGGGCCACTGGCTCGCGGAAGGGGGGGGGGGGGGGGGGCAACACTTTGGGAGGCAGAGGTCGACGTTCTTGGGGGGGCAGGGGCCGACGGTTTTCGAGGGCAGGGGCCGACGGTTTTTTTTGGGGGCAGGGGCCGACGGTTTTCGGGGGCAGGGGCCGACGGCTTTCGGGGGCAGGGGCAACAGGTAGGAGGCCTGCACTGACTGGTTAAGGGGATCTGCGCCAACTGGTTGGGGGCAGGGGCCGACGTGTAGGGGATCCGCGCCAACTGTTTGGAGGGCAGGGGTTGACGTGTAGGGGATCTGTGTCAACTGGTTGGGGGGCAGGTGCCGACGTGTAGGGGATGTGTCAACTGGTTGGGGGGTAGGGGCCGACGTGTAGGGGATCTGTGTCAACTGGTTGGGGGGCAGGTGCCAACAAGTAGGGGATCTGCACCGACTGGTTGGGGGGCAGCGGCCGTCATGTGGGGATCTGCGTTGACTGGTTGGGGGGCAGGGGCCATCGTGTAGGGGATCTGTGCCAACTAGTTGGGGGGGCAGGGGCCATCGTGTAGGGGATCTGCGCCAAGAGTGGGGGGGAGGGGGGAGAGGGGGGAGAGGGGGGGGGGGGGTGGGTGGGTGGGTGAGAGCTGAGACTCGGGGTTGGGATTAGGGCTGAGAGTCGAGGGGGCATGGATGAGTGCCAAGTGTTAGCGTTGGGGGGGAGAGAACGGACGAGGGCCAAGGTTAGTCTCGGAGGGGTTGGGGGGGGGGGGGGTTTGGATGAGGGCCGAGTGTTTGGTGTTTGGGGGAGGGGGGATGGATGATGGATGATGGATGAGTGCTAAGATGATGGCTACGCTTAGCATCGGGGGGGGGGGGGGGGGGAGGTCAGGGGGGAATGGATGAGGACCGAGCGCCGGGGGGGCGGGGGGGGGGGGGGGGTCCTGGTTGTGATCGGTGAGGGCCGAGCGTGGGCAGTGGGGGATGGATGACGGACAAGCGTTGGAGGGGGGGGGAGTGAGGGACGAGGGTCGTGGGGGTTGGAGTAAGGGCATAGAGGGGCAGGTGAGGGCCAAGAGTCAGGATGGGGGAGTGAGGGGCGGGAGTTGGGGTGTCAGGGCCAAGATTGGGCGGGGGGCGAGGGCCGAGTGTGTGGGGGCGAGGGCCGAGCGTGGGAGGGCGAGGGCCGAGTGTGGGAGGGCGAGGGCCGAGTGAAGGAGGGCGAGGGCCGAGTATGGGAGGGCGAGGGCCGAGTGTGAGAGCCAAGTGTGGGAGGGTGAAGGCTGAGAGTGTGGGAGGGTGAAGGGCAAGAATGGGGGGTGGGCAAGAGTGGGCGGGGTGAGGGCCGAGAGTGGGCGGGTCAAGGGCCAAGAAAAGGTGGGGCGAGGGCCGAGAGTGATGGTGGTTGCGGGAGGTAGACCTGCGAGGGGGTACAGCCACGGTGGGGTGCGAGTGGCAAAAGTTGAGGGGGGAGACGTCAATGGTGGATGGACAAGAGAAGGGTGGGAGGTATGTGAGGAGGCAGTGAGGGCTGAATGGGGTGTTTCGGGAATTGGTGAGGACCTGAGGGAGGGGGGGCAGTAGGGGGGGGGGGGGAGGGGGCAAGGCCGATGGCCAAGGAAGGAGGGTCGAGAGGGGCCTAGAGCTTCATTACATGTAATTCTTTATAATTGGATCCCAATATTACATGAGGAAAGAGTACTTGGACTGCCTACATTCAAAAATTGAAGATTCATGTTAATGGATGACTAAATGTAATTTTTATTACAAGAATACCTATGTTCCTAAACCATACAAATAACAGTCTATCAGTTAAAGAGTGGTTATATAAAAGTTAAGGATAAACTGTAGTTATTTATTAACCATACAGCTTGCACATTATTTGATTACCTACATTCAAAAACTTAAAGATTCTACTTAAGTACGGGACTAGATGTAGTTTTCAAAGCAAGCAGGTCTCTATGCATACAGCATAGAAATAAAAGATAGTGTGGTGACATAATTGTTCAAGACAATTGAACAAGAAGCCACTTCTTTTATACAGAAGCTTTCCAGCTAATTTTATATGTGAAATATGAAGTAAGACGAAAACAGTTTCTTAATGCAATGCTCAGATTTAATTTCTAGCAACGATTTCTCTTTATTAATGCATAGTTAGGTTAAGCGCAAGCAGATGGGAACAATGCCTCAGTTTCCCAAACATGGTTCAGAAGTTCTGACAAAAGTGTGTCCAGTCTCCTAGAAGTGTTAACTATAAACTAGGTATGAAACTGTTAAACAGAATCGAAAAATAAATTAAAAAAGAAATTCATGTTGAAAATCTTCCAAGATTGTTTACAAATTTCCTTTGTAGTTGCAATTAAGTAAAATATAACTGAGGAAAACTTCCCGTTGTTTATGAAAATTGTATTATTACAGGATTGCCACAAGTTTCCCAAGTGAAATTCCCTGATTTCCAGACAAGTTTTAGCATTTTTCCCCGACAAATTTTGAGACCTCACGTGTAAATAAAGACACAAGTTGAAAAAATGTAGGGACTTCTGTATTTTTAAATGTGTGAGCAAAAATCTTATGTACTAAAATCAACATCATCTGTAATTAACTGTTTTTAGATGGAGAAAACAAGCCAAATGGTATACATGTTTCATTAAGACCACTGATGTTATTTTATTTCAATAAAACAAAACACATTTGGTGGCAAAAATACACATTTCATTTGTGTCGCAAGACAGATTTAAAATACCTTCATTGATTTCAGACACAAGCTCACAAAAAAGTAGCCTCTTGAAAGAAGTGTATAAGGCAGGGAAGAGTTGTGTAAACCAATACTATAGGTGACTGTCAATATTCTGTTATGTTCATTATTGTTGGTTATTACCCACTGTGTTATGTCTATTATTTTACAGATTTTGTGTGGTTTTTCTTTTAAGAAATATGTGAGTACATAGCGTACAAACTGCCACAATTTTCTTCTTCTTATTATCCATATTTTCTAATATATAAACTACTTTTGAAGTGCCAAAATGTATTAGAATAAATAAAATGTTGCACTCTGCAATGTACTTGTGGTGAGACCGCCGCAATTCCTGAAATCCATTGCCCGTGGTCCTACCGAGGAGCACCACAGTCCTGGGTCCATGAATAAACAATGAAAATCCAACACAGTAGTCACACATAAACAGATCTGGCCTGCGGGCAGACTGGGGAGGCTAGATCCGATTGGCAGGACCTGCACATTAGTGGGAAATGATGGGCTTCAGATCGGTATGCCTGATCCTTTAGAGATACCTACAGAAATGGCCTGCAGTTTTGGCCTGTCATGGAAGTCCATTCATGTGGCCAACTATTCATATATCACAGACACCACGTTGAAGAAATGAGACCACAGTTATCAATCCATGTAGGCCTAATAGATAACTTGTGCGAATACCCTGAGCATCAATACTCATGAGGACAGGTAGCAACTCACCAAAAAATGATCGCTGAGCCACAGATAGGCACATAAAGAAAAGACAATCACACTATCACAACTAAATTTTTGGCCACAGCCTGTGTTACACAATCACTCAGATACAACTTGTGCACACATGACCACCATCTCCAACCGTTGTTTCAACAGTTTCTGAGAATCAGATCCAAACAAACCACTCCTCACATCTCCCTACCTCCGTTGGCAGCTCCTAGGCTAATGGCAAGAAGTGGTGGCAGCACTGACTGCAAGCTGAGGGAATAGTACGGAGGGGAGAAGCAGCAAGAATGCGGGAGTAGGGAAGTGGCACACATACTCAGCTGCGCCCAGCCAGCAAGAGTGCATAACATCTCAGTAAGAAACAATTTCATCTATTAAGACAAAAATGAGATTCTTCCAGTGATTTTTTTTTTTTTCAAATTTCCCTGATATTTCCCTGACATGTCTGAAATTCTCTGATTTCCAGAACTGGGGCAACCCTGCACTGGGAAGTAACAGACCCAGAAGATTATATTTGAATACATAGATTGTTCATGACAAATCACATTAACTTCAGTGTAATTATTGTCTTTGAATGAAAGTATCATTTCTGTTCATCTTATTGCATATTTCCTTTAGTTATGTTCTGTACTCAACCGTAGCAGATTTTTCTACGTATGGTCCAAGTTTCATCGACCCATGCACTCGGCTGTGACATCATGCTAAAGATATTTCTTTCCTTAAGTTATACACACCAATGTATATAAGAAAGCATAAGCAACTGTTGTGTGGAGTGACCCACAATGTAAAAATAATTGTAATCACCAACTCCTTCAATAAAGTGTTTTGTTGAATACTCACACTATGAGACTATGGATGTGTGACCACATGTGAATTTTTTGAATAACACTGAAACAGTACGCATGTTGTATTATTTACTTTTATTATTTTTAAAAAATCATGATTGGTTTCCAACTTGAAAGGTCCATCATCAGATGGCAGTTCAAATTATATACAGAGAATATATAATTTTGTTGCTGACAATCTGATGCTGGTCCCCATTAGGACTCTGAGAAGTAACCAATTTTCATTCAACATCACAGTATCAGACACAGTCTTTCGGGAACAGGGAAGTATTTTCCACCTGAGTAGCATCCCCAAGAATTCATTTGTTCATTAAGAATCACGAAGGCTTGTTATAGTTTGTTACTAGGCAGGTATAAAAGAAATTCCAATTTCTTCCTTTAGCATTATCCACCACCAGTACACACAACATTGACAACAGTAGGACAGAACAGTCCAAATGAAATAACATCCCTCTATTAACATCAAAATGTAGAACGCACTAAATAAAAGACACACTGTCATCTGATGATCAACCTTTGAAGTTCAAAATTGGTACGAATTCTATTTTTGTCTGCTGTTTCCATTCTGGTAAGAAACTGAAATTCATTCTGAGATTTCTGAATAATTTCTAATCTATTGAATGTTCTTTGACATTATTTAACAAATGTAATGCTGCAGACGAGTTATAGGGTATGTAACTACTAGATTGTGATACACACACAGCTTCCCATAGAACAATTCAAATAGAATGCCTACTGCATTCAGTGTCTGCTAATTATTGATCACAGATTTTCCTTTACTGAAATGTGCCTACAAATAACCACAACGAAATGAAAGTAAAGTGGAAGGCCCAATACATCCTCTCTACTAACCATCCATGTGAATTTCTTGCAAGTTTTTCAAGAAAATATTTAAGCACTAGGAACAGACATTCCCCCTAGGAGGAGAGAAGATCAAACTCATGGGTAACCCTTGTCAACTCCTCCTCCTACACACACAGTTTTCTTCTTGTTCCATTTACATATGGAGCATGGGGAGAAAAGAACGACTGTTCAGATGCCTCTGTGTGTACTGTAATTACTCCAAACTCGTCCTTACAATCCATACAAGAGCGACACGTAGGGGGTTGTTGTATATTCCTAGTCACAGGTGGAAAACAGGGTCTAGTGCAGCAGGGGATACAACCCGTCGGCTTTGGACAATGACGTCACAAGTCGCCAGATAGCAGTTTACCATTTTCGCTTTTGCTGTTATGTTTCAGTTTCGTTTTTTTTACTGATTGCTTAATAAAGTGGATCTGTTTATTCTATCTCGTGAGATTTTTTTTTTAAAAAGCCAAAAAACACTTATCAGCCACTGAAGGGAGCTACAACACTAAGAAGAATCGCTTCGCGATTGGCGACTTGTGACGTCAATGTCCAAAGCCGACGGGTTGTATCCCCTGCTGCACTAGTCCCGGAAAACAAGGTCAGAGTGGACATTACTGGGTTCAGGAAAAAATTGTGTACTCTCCAAGAAAACAATCCAATATTTGTCTTAAGTGATTTACAGAGACTACAAGAAAACTGACACGTGAATGGTTGGCCAAGGAACCGAATCCTGTTCCTGCTGAATGAAAGATCGTTTACTTTAACACTGTTCCATCAAGCTCAGTACATTACTACAAAAACCTTCCTTATTTAGCACAACTTCACCTACATGAAATGGTCTCTTAGAGCAAGGAACATCCCTTACAGCTTCTTTGATCTGCACATTCTACTTCATTGATTCCATGAATCATCAGTCCTCTATCATTATCTTTGCATCATTTTCCATTGGTAAATTACACAGTGCACAGAAAATTGTACTATAAGCAGGTACACATTAGCAAAACTGATAGAATCTGGTTCCTGTTTAGTCCCTCTTGTTTTTGTGAATGACCTGTGAGTAGTTTATGTCAGTTATGGGCTTTGCACAGCTTCATCAAATTATCCTGAGCAATTTTAATTTCTGAAAGATTACAAAGTAATACTACATCTAACATTGATAATAAATCACTAGTCTGACTGAATTTGTGGTGCTGTATTGTGTGTGAGCCAAACATTTTAAATAGAGTAAACTAGCCACTAGCTTTACTCCAAAGTGCATTCAGATCTGTGACAATGGAGGGCATACTGTGTTATTGCACTGGTGTTGTTCAAACACACTTCACATTGATCACACTGATGGTAGAGGAACGATGGATGTTTACAATATGAAAATTTATAATCTATCACAGAATATACCACCACATGCTTGAAAATGAAAGTAGGATAACAGTTTCTACAAGAACATATTATACTTCATTGTTTTCACATTTTGTGAAGCAACACACACAGTGGTGGTGGGGAAAGAAAAATTGTTACTCCTCTCAGATTCAAGCATTAGAATAAATATTATTTCATATCACATTTGTGGTATTGCAGCATGGAAATGGATACAGTTGGCAGTTGTATATCACGAAATTAAGAGGAAATAAAACTTCTCTATACTGAACTTTTGGAAGCCTTGTTATAACGTTTTTCCCACAACATACAACGATCACTTATATACCTACATTTTTATGACTGTATTGCCATAAAAATGGTTCAACGAAGGCTCATGTTACACTTCCGTGGCTCCATCATTTAGAAACAAGTTAGAGGTTTTAACAAAGCAATGGCTATATTTTAGCTCTACAGTGGTACTTAATACAATCGAACAGTGATATATAATTTACGAGCCCATAAATGTGAGAAATTGACCACTATCTGGTTACAAAACAAATGTCTTACGTTAGTGTGTTCTTACGATAAATACTTTTAAGTGTTACCTGTGTTATTCAGAATGTGGGTCCGCAACATGTCCCCACTTGACAAATGTTTCACTTCGAAGTATTTTACAATCCTTGAAGAAATAGTACCCTTCCCAGATGCAGGGGCACCCATAATAACTGCACGAAATATCTGTGTCCTCATGGTTGCAATTACTTTCGAATCCGTGCTAATTCTTCTATGCTGTGTCACGCAACTAAGATAACGACAGATAACAGAATACAAACAGCCCTCACATTCAACAACGATTAGTTAATTTCAACAGTGATACAATTTCCCTCACTGAAGGTCGCAACGGTTATTTTCATGCTTGTTTCTATGGGAGATTAACAAAAATACACTGTCGGGGCAAAGTGCAATTGTTTCTCACAAATATTTGGGATATAAGATGATATAACAAATATTAAGTGTATGTCCCATTATGAGAGAGTTTAAAGAATCTATTACATGTATCGTATAGTCTTCTGTTTCACTTGTATCCACATTTTATTTATATTTAATTTTTTTGGCAACATTCGTGCAAACATATCCACCTTTCAATTTCCTGCCATATATCGCAAACATATCATCATATACAATCGATTAGATTCCGGATTTTGTGATATATTTCTTGAATCGATATGAAAACAACTTTCGACAAGCAAAGAAGAAAATGAATATGGTCAAGGACTCAAGGGGCTATAGCACTTCGTACGAGAGAGGCAAATTTATTATTATTATCATTATTATTAATCGTTCGATCATTTTGAGAGTTGTATGAGACACGTGAAATTAAGAAGGCGTGTCCAAGCTGTTACACAGTACAGACAATTTTGCACACAAAAAGAAACATCTGTATACAATTATTTTCAGTCCTTTGTGGTGGACACGCACAGTCAACGAGGGACGCTATGCCGTTAAGTGTGGTTAACCACAACAGCAGTACAAAACTGAAGCGTAACAAGTTATGAGACATACGCTTCTTTAGCATGTAGTTGTAGTGGAATACTAGATCCATTTGATTGCGGCACCACTGGCGGTCTTTCAACACACCTTGTCAATGGATCTAAACCAAACATGAGGTTATTTTATCTTTGTTCGTATTATTATTAATAACTTACCAGAATATTAAACGCCTAACTTTTAATATTTTTGGGCCAGAATTACGAGTAATAATTTTACGCAAATAGTGTGTGTGTTCCTGAACACCGTCTAACCTGAACAGCGAATAAGTTTAATTATATTATTGTGTTGAAGGTAAACCTGTGCTCGTAAAAATAGTGTTAGAGAATGTTTTTACTATGTATATCATAAGACAAACTTCAATTTCTGAAAATAATATATTTTTTTAAAATTCCAGTCACTTTTATGACACCCATCTGCAATTTGAAGATAAAATATAGTGGAACATTTCCACAGAGGTGCCTAACAATGGAAGAAATACACCTAAAAAAATTAATCCACAGATACTGAAGAAGTACCACGAATATATTCACACTTCAAGCAAATTTTCAGGAAGCTAATGAAACTAATGCAGCTTCGTTTTGGTTTTCAACACTTCACACTGTATTCCATAGATCTCTATTTGCATCTGCAAACGTATGTATTACTTCATTTTGTACCAGCCACGGCATTCAATCTCTTAAGGCATCCTCCTGATTAAGGCTGAAATGTCCTCTAGAGGAATCATCTCCCATTTTCTCAGGATCCTGTAGGGCCTCTGAATAGTGCTGACGAGCCCTTCACCTCAGATGATTCCACACATGGTCAACAGGATTCAAATTAAGGCTTCGTCCAGGCCGAGCCATAGCATGAATTGCATAAGCGGAATAAGAGTAACATATTCACAGTGAAATTCAAAGAATGCGATACATATAAGAAGTCATAATCAGGAATACAATGCGATGAAACCATCTTCCGCTCACTATGAAACGAAAACGATAGGCCACCAAGTACATAATTCTGCCAGTAGATGTCACATTCAGTACGTTGTTCTTTTCGAAACTTGTGAAAATGACGACAGTCTATTGTAACAGTCACCCTTTGGGTCAGATGGTCAGGGGCTGACGACGTTGTAAAGGTGAGGTGGTGACTTTACAGTGTGTTGGAAGCTGAGCTGTGGTGAGAGTTTCAGTCTGACCCTCAAAGATGCCAGTGAAACAGCGGTTTCTGAAATAATGTTTTGTTAACATGTTTGTTACAGCGAATACTATCCTCCTTGGTGCTCAGGAAATAGACCAGACTGCTCGCCCAGGGGTCGGTGAGAAATGCTGGACACAGTACTCAAACAGCTTGCCTAGTTTTGCGGCAGGTCAGGGACACTGCTTGACAGTGAGGCAACATAAGGGTGGCAGTGGGACCGCATGTGGTGACCAGTGGATGCACTGTGGTGAACTTCAAGGCCTCACTGCACTCTAAGAGGGATGTTTGCTTACACCTGTACCCACAGCATCTTCTGGATGGCATTTGTCGTGAATGTGGAAGCCTAGGTCTCCCTCAGCTTGTGTAGTGTACAGCCAGGAAGATGGTACAGGTACAGCTTGGGAGGTGGCAATCAAATGACCACCAAGCAGGTAGAGGATGGCAGCTTGCAGTTGGTCAGCTAGGCTCTTCACCAGAGAAAGGCCCTGTAGGTTTGCATCTTCTATCAGTCACGGCTGTGACATGTCAGGAGCGATGGCATGGAGTGTCGAAGTCCACCCACAACCAGCAGGCTGCACTCTCATAGTTGAAGTGTTCAGGCAGGCAGGAAACAGCACACCATCGTTCGTCAGCAGATCTAATCTGTAATTAGCGAAACTGTCATTCCATCAGGATCAGTGATGCAGACAGAATGAACAGACACAGTGAGGACGAGCTGTCCAAAACAGGGATATTTAAAGCCAGATCTGTAGAAACACTGGAACACGTGAGGCAATACTGACCTTACGACTTATCTTAGAAGAAAGATTAAGGAAAGGCAAACCTACGTTTCTAGCATTTGTAGACTTAGAGAAAGCTTTTGACAATGTTGACTGGAATACTCTCTTTCAAATTCTAAAGGTGGCAGGGGTAAAATACAGGGAGCGAAAGGCTATTTACAATTTGTACAGAAACCAGATGGCAGTTATGAGAGTCGAGGGACATGAAAGGGAAGCAGTGGTTGGGAAGGGAGTAAGACAGGGTTGTAGCCTCTCCCCGATGTTATTCAATCTGTATATTGAGCAAGCAGTAAAGGAAACAAAAGAAAAATTCGGAGTAGGTATTAAAATCCATGGAGAAGACATAAAAACTTTGAGGTTCGCCGATGACATTGTAATTCTGTCAGAGACAGCAAAGGACTTGGAAGAGCAGTTGAATGGAATGGACAGTGTCTTGAAAGGAGGATATAAGATGAACATCAACATAAGCAAAACGAGGATAACGGAATGTAGTCGAATTAACTCGGGTGATGCTGAGGGAATTAGATTAGGAAATGAGACACTTAAAGTAGTAAAGGAGTTTTGCTATTTGGGGAGCAAAATAACTGATGATGGTCGAAGTAGAGAGGATATAAAATGTAGATTGGCAATGGCAAGGAAAGTGTTTCTGAAGAAGAGAAATTTGTTAACATTGAGTATAGATTTAAGTGTCAGGAAGTCATTTCTGAAAGTATTTGTATGGAGTGTAGCCATGTATGGAAGTGAAACATGGACGATAAATAGTTTGGACAAGAAGAGAATAGAAGATTTCGAAATGTGGTTCTACAGAAGAATGCTGAAGATTAGATGGGTAGATCACATAACTAATGAGGAAGTATTGAATAGGATTGGGGAGAAGAGAAGTTTGTGGCACAACTTGACCAGAAGAAGGGATCGGTTGGTAGGACATGTTCTGAGGCATCAAGGGATCACCAATTTAGTATTGGAGGACAGTGTGGAGGGTAAAAGTTCTAGAGGGAGACCCAGAGATGAATACACTAAGCAGATTCAGAAGGATGTAGGTTGCAGTAGATACTGGGAGATGAAGAAGCTTGCACAGGATAGATTAGCATGGAGAGCTGCATCAAACCAGTCTCAGGACTGAAGACCACAACAAGAACAACAACATCACGTCCATGTAGCAGGTTAGGTGGCCACTTGCTCTCGTTTAAACAGAGGTGTCAGTGATCCAGTCTGCACTGTGGTGTCTCAAGTATAGATGGTTTTCCCAGCCTCTGCATTCATCATCAGTACTAGCACGTCTTGGAATGGTGGAGCTTGGATATTGCATATTTTAACTCCGTACTGTAGAGTTTGCAGAACGACGTTTTGGGTGTTATAATACAGCACCATTTGCACACCCTGCAATAGTTCTGCTAGTTGTGTAGCAATGAGGCACAGGTTTTGCCCTGCTTTTGAAATACTGAGAGTCTTTACGTGCTCTAGATTACGATGGTGACACGTGTTCAGAGTTTGACTTGGTTCTTTTACTGCAAGAGCTCCGAAAATTTATTAGAACTCCTGGAAACGGGGTGCTTCTCCAAGAAATTCACCTCGAATTTTAGGTTGGTGTCACCCTAGAACGACTTCACATAAATACACCATATTTACCAATGTGAAGCAACTGCAATCTGTCCTTGGCCAAATCATCTATTATCGGCGTTTTATACCCCATGCCGCCGAGATTTCGGTGCCCCTGACTGCGTTATTGCACAAGGTTAGATTAGATTAGATTAGATTAATACTAGTTCCATGGATCATGAATACGATATTTTGTAATGATGTGGAACGAGTCGAATTTTCCAATACATGACATAATTAGGTTAATTTTTATTTTTTTTTATTTTTTATATTTTTGTTTTGTTTTTTTTTCTTAATTTATATCTAAAAATTCCTCTATGGAGTAGAAGGAGTTGTCATTCAGATATTCTTTTAATTTCTTCTTAAATACTTGTTGGTTATCTGTCAGACTTTTGATACTATTTGGTAAGTGACCAAAGACTTTAGTGCCAGTACAATTCACCCCTTTCTGTGCCAAAGTTAGATTTAATCTTGAATAGTGAAGATCGTCCTTTCTCCTAGTATTGTAGTTATGCACACTGCTATTGCTTTTGAATTGGGTTTGGTTGTTAATAACAAATTTCATAAGAGAGTATATATACTGAGAAGCTACTGTGAATATCCCTAGATCCTTAAATAAATGTCTGCAGCATGATCTTTGGTGGACTCCAGCTATTATTCTGATTACACGCTTTTGTGCGATAAATACTTTATTCCTCAGTGATGAATTACCCCAAAATATGATGCCATATGAAAGCCATGAGTGAAAATAGACGTAGTAAGCTAATTTACTAAGATGTTTATCACCAAAATTTGTAATGACCCTTATTGCATAAGTAGCTGAACTCAAACGTTTCAGCAGATCATCAATGTGTTTTTTCCAATTTAATCTCTCATCAATGGACATACCTAAAAATTTGGAATATTCTACCTTAGCTATATGCTTCTGATTAAGGTCTATATTTATTAATGGCGTCATACCATTCACTGTACGGAACTGTATGTACTGTGTCTTATCAAAATTCAGTGAGAGTCCGTTTACAAGGAACCACGTAGTAATTTTCTGAAAGACAGTATTGACAATTTCATCAGTTAATTCTTGTTTCTCAGGTGTGATTACTATACTTGTATCATCAGCAAAGAGAACTAACTTTGCCTCTTCATGAATATAGAATGGCAAGTCATTAATATATAATAAGAACAACAAAGGACCCATGACTGACCCTTGTGGAACCCCATTCTTGATAGTTCCTCAGTTTGAGGAATGTGCTGATCTTTGCATGTTACGAGAACTACTTATTTCAACTTTCTGCACTCTTCCAGTTAGGTACGAATTAAACCATTTGTGCACTGTCCCACTCATGCCACAATACTTGAGCTTGTCTAGCAGAATTTCATGATTTACACAATCAAAAGCCTTTGAGAGATCACAAAAAATCCCAATGGGTGGTGTTCGGTTATTCAGATCATTCAAAATTTGACTGGTGAAAGCATATATGGCATTTTCTGTTGAAAAACCTTTCTGGAAACCAAACTGACATTTTGTTAGTACTTCATTTTTACAGATATGTGAAGCTACTCTTGAATACATTACTTTCTCAAAAATTTTGGATAAAGCTGTTAGAAGGGAGATTGGACGGTAATTGTTGACATCAGATCTATCCCCCTTTTTATGCAAAGGTATAACAATAGCATATTTCAGTCTATCAGGGAAAATGCCCTGTTCCAGAGAGCTATTACACAGGTGGCTGACAATCTTACTTATCTGTTGAGAACAAGTTTTTAGTATTTTGCTGGAAATGCCATCAATTCCATGTGAGTTTTTACTTTTAAGCAAGTTTATTGTTTTCCTAATTTCAGAGGGAGAAGTGGGTGAGATTTCAATTGTATCAAATTGCATAGGTATGGCCTCTTCCATTAACAGCCTAGCATCTTCTAATGAACACCTGGATCCTACTATATCCACAACATTTAGAAAATGATTATTAAAAATATTTTCAACTTCTGACTTTTTGTTCGTAAAGCTTTCATTCAATTTGATGGTAATACTGTCTTCCTCTGCTCTTGGTTGACCTGTTTCTCTTTTAATAATATTCCAAATTGTTTTAATTTTATTATTGGAGTTGCTGATTTCAGACATGATACACATAGTCCTGGATTTTTTAATAACTTTTCTTAATATAACACAGTAGTTTTTATAATTTTTGATAGTTTCTGGGTCACTACTCTTTCTTGCTGTCAGATACATTTCCCTTTTCCGGTTACAAGATATTTTTATACCCTTAGTAAGCCATGGTTTGTTACAAGGTTTCTTATGAGTATATTTAACTATTTTCTTGGGGAAGCAGTTTTCAAATGCATTTACAAAAATGTCATGAAATAAATTATATTTTAAATTGGCATCAGGTTCACGGTACACCTCATCCCAGTCTAACTGCTGTAGGCTTTCCCTGAAATTTGCAATTGTTAAATCGTTGACTGAACGTACTACTTTGGAGGACTGTTTAGTATTGCTGAATGGAGCTATGTCATATATTGTAACTAGCTGTGCACCATGATCAGAAAAACCATTCTCAACAGGCTGAGCATTTACCTGGTTAAACTTATCTTGGTCTATAAAGAAGTTATCTATCAGTGAGCTGCTATCCTTTACCACCCGAGTAGGAAAATCAATAACGGGTGTCAAATTGAAAGAACCGAGTAATACTTCAAGGTCATTTTTCCTATTACCCTCTTTCAGAGAATCTACATTGAAGTCCCCACAAATAATAATTTGCTTCCCCCTGTCTGACAGATAGCACAACAAGGAGTCCAAATTTTTCAGAAATAGATGAAAATTTCCTGATGGGGACCTATATACAGTTACAATTATAAATGTGCCTTTATTTAATTTAAGCTCACAGGCACATGCTTCTATATGTTTCTCTACACAAGACTTTTTTGTTTCTATACTTTTTGCACAATGATAACTTTTGACATATATGGCAACTCCTCCTTTCTCCATATTTTCTCTCATTACATGTGCAGAGAGCTTATAACCACTTACATTTACCTTATCCATATCGGTAACAATGTGATGCTCAGACAGGCATAGTATATCTATTTCGTTCTCAGCTTCTAAATCTTCTAAACAAACCAGAAGCTCATCTACTTTATTCTTTAAACTCCCAATATTTTGATGAAATATACTTACATTATTTTTAATTATACTTTTATGAGAACCTTTCCTTATTCTAACATTTGCAGTACTCTCCTGTCTGAGTTTCTCATTGTGCTTAGGCCTAGTTCCTATACCAGTGGTCACATGGTGTTCAGAGAGGCAGATTATGTCAACTGGGTTGGGTGACTTTATTTCATCAATGCAATTACCTAGGACTGAGATACAACTTGGTGGAGATAAAATTTCTGGTGATTGGTGAAAATTTATAATTGGTGGCTGTGATTGGTGATCCAATGTGCTAGAATTGTGCTGTTTAATTTCTTTCCTAAACTGAAGATTTGTTTCAATCCTGACCTCTCGTAGAACTTGACATCTTTCTGTCTTACCTATCCTAAAAAAGGTGCTGCTCCAACACCTGTAACCACTGGTATTTTACCATTCATGGCAGTGCCTCCCCCCCTTAAATTTCCTGCTATTACCCCAGCCAGTTTCCCCTTCCCTTTCCTGTTGAGATGTAGGCCGTGCCTGGTATAGTCCCACCTACTGAGATAATCAACAGGAACCACACCAATATGAGCCCCCGCACCCGACCCAAGCAGCCGTTCCAACTCCAAATTAACTCTCCTAACAGAAGAGTTCAAATGAGGCCGGTCATGGCGTCTCAGGACAGATACAAATTCAACATTGGTGTGTCTCGATGCCGACGCAATCTTTACCAGGTCACACTCTATACTGTACCCAGGATCTCTGTCGATGCTGTTCCCTGGCCCTCCCACAATAACCATGGTGTCTTCCCTGGTAAATCCTTTACAGAGTGAACCTAAATCCTCTGTCACCTGATCCAGACTAGCACTTGGTTTGAAAAAATTTGTGACCTGGTATTCTGGTCCTAATTCCTCCTGCAGAAGTTGGCTACACCTCTGGCATGAGAACTGCCTAACAACAAAACTTTCTTCCTTTTCGATGACTTTCCTACATTCTTTTTCAATTTCCTATTGAAAGTTTGTTGTGTCCTGTCTACACCAACCTCTGCTTTAGGCTCATCGGTTTCTAACTGAAGCAACAGGTCAAACTTATTTTTGACATTCACCACAAAACTGTCAGACTTAGTTCTAGGCCTGTTCCTTCTGCTACCTGTTGCCACTTCCCACCTCTCTTTGCCCTTCTCCCTCCTTAACCTGTTCAGATCTTCCCTAGCCTGATCTAGCTCAGCCTGAAGGGCAGCAATTTTCCCATCCTGTTCCACTATCTTCCTATTTCTGCTGCAAATCCTACATAACCACTGATGAGCCTGATCCACTTTCCCAACACCCACACCACTGCAGTCCCCCCAGTGAAAAAAACTACTGCATCCATCACACCAAACCCTGGAACTAACAATTCTACGGCAAGTCAGGCACTTCTCACTCATGGCAAAAATAATACTTTAGCTAGAATAAATCAATTAAATTACCGAAAATCAAAAAAGACGTTACAAGAATTAAGCCTATTCACAAATGTATATAAGCAAGTTTCTGATTTAAAATTCCGCTGTTTTTCTGAGATCTGTATAAAACAACGAAGGTATACGCTATTTATTATATATTTCACTCGATGGAATGAAAAAAAGGACAATTAAACGAGATACTTTAACTTTGATTCTCCAAAAACGTTACGAGAATTAGGCCAATAAACAAATGTATATAGGCAAGTTTCTGATATAAAGTTACACTGTTTTTCTGAAATCTGTATTAAAATAATGAAGTTATACGCTATTTACGGTAGTTTACTTATTTGTTACCGAGAAACTAGTTAAATTACCGTGAAATAAGAAACAAACACGTTTACAAAATTTAAGCCTAAGCGCGACTTCGCGAAGTTACGATCTTTTCGGGTTTTCTGAAAAAATACGCAAAGAAAAGTCAAACCTTTAACGGCAAGACTAAACGATACACTAATGCACGTATTTAATTTGTTGTCGGCGTTAAACTAAATTATATTCCTGTCTAAATCACTTAACTTTCTGGAAATGGTTTCTGGCGTCACTTACTCGGCGGCCATCTTGGAACCGTGTCCTCGACAGGGTGCGCATTGGTTTTGGGGCATGGCGTGTGAGCAAGCTTTCACGCATCTCAAGTCAGCTCTCTCCTGACCACCTTGCTGGCCACTGATGATCCTTCTCTGCTCCTCATTGTCGCCACCAATGCTTCAGACTATGGCCTAGGTGTGCTCCTCTCGCAATTGGTCGATGGCATTGAGAGGCCAGTGGCTTTTGCATCCAAAAAATTGACCAATACTTAAACCAAATAGTAAAACTGAAAGGGAAGCTTTGGCTCTGGTTTTCATTCTGACGAAATTCTATGATTTCGCGTATGGTCGTCATTTCACAATGCAGACCAGCCACAAAACTTTGGTTTCTTTGTTTCACCCGGATGCTGCAGTGCCCACATGGATGGCGCTCCAGCATTGGGAGCTCTTCCTGGCTGCGTTCGACTTCGATATTGTCTATTACACCTCTGAACGGCTCGCCAACGTCGATTTTCTGTCCTGGCTACCTGCCGGGGCTCACCATGAGTTTGACGCCTCCCCCTTGGTTTGTTTTCATGTGGTATCAGACGTGGACGCAGGTCCAGATGCACTTCCGTCGGATGCCGATGTGGTCTGATGGGCCACCACTCAGGATCAGACACTGCAATCCCTCTGCCACCAGTCTCTTGGCACAGTCTCTTTTTCTGTAGTGGCATCATCCTTTTGCATACTGATTCTGACATGCCCCAGGTGGTCATACCACATGCGTTGCGCCATTGTGTCCTCAACCCCCGCTCCAAGCTGGCCATTGGGGCATCATCCTCACCAAACAGCTGGCCCACTGACACCTTTCTTGGCGTGGTTTGAATAAAGACACTGCCTCCATCGTCTTAGCCTGTACGTGCCAAACACATCAGGCAGCAAAATTTTTCCAACCATTTCACATGTTTGTCCATATCTCTCACTAAAACTATGATACCATCAAGATATACCAATCGCTTCCTAGATTTCAGGCCACGCAAAACTCCATCTAGCAATTTCTGAAATGTGGCTGGCGCATTTTTAAGCCCAAATGGCTTCTGGCAGTATTGAAATTACCTCCATGGGACTGTAAAAGCTGTCTTAGGTCTATCTTCTGGTACTACTACCATCAAGTGGTATCTTCTATGTACATCCATTGTAGAGAAGTACTTACATCTGCCTAAATTGTTAAGTGTCTCTGTAATATTCACTATTGAGCATCATTGGTGGTAGTTCATGCATTTAAATGTCTGTAGTCACAACAAAAGCAATATTTCTTTGTTCCATCCACTGACTGTTTTGGCACCAGGACCATAGGTGCCCACCATGAACTGTCACTGGTTCCTACAGTACTATCTGGCAGTTGTTGCTTGTTAAATTTTTCCATTAGTGGCTGTAAATGTTTTTTTATATGGTTTCTTATAAATTGGAGCATTACTCCCTGTTGGGTAACAGGATTGGCAGGTAATGGACAGTCTGCATTAAACGAATCTAAAGGGGAGTTAGAACGGAAATTTTTTTCACCTTTTCGGATTAATATCTCATTATGAAATTTGCAATTCTCCAAATAAAATGATATCACTTATAAACTACCATGGGAACTATTTTATTTTATTTTTTAAATATAAGCTTCACCAGTTGAAAATGTTAAAATTTTTATGTGCATTACTTCAAGATCTAATAAAATCCGTAATTTTTTCATAAAGAAGGCTGTGGATTGCTGTGTTATAAAGGTTAAATTACGTGTTTGTATTGGTAGCACTGTCAAAAACAGTATGTCGAAGCGCTAACGTTTTTCCGAGGAAAAGTGACGAATAGATTGATAAATCTCTCAAAAAGTAAAGTATGATGCCAAAACGAAGTGTTTTTAAGAAATGTGGGTGTCATGGTAATAGATTTTCGAATAAAGGGAAACACTGTGTTCAACATGTGACGTGTGAAGTTACAGACAATGAAATACAGGCAAACTCGTCAGTATCTAGAGAAACACCTATTAGTGCTTCGAAGATTAAAATACAATGTTGTGATACACAGTTTTCTCGAAACGGAAGTGATGTAAATGGTACGTTAGGTTACATTCTGATAGATTTATACATCCTAACAAGGGTTTTAGATGAATGTGTGAGTGTTTTAAAATATGTGGAGGGCCAGTTAGTTTACATGAAGACAGTGAGGTATCATATGGACTAGCCAGGAAATTTATCATTAATTGTGCCAGTTGTAAATATACTCATTCATTTTGGATTTCTGATAAGTGTACAGATAATTATTTTGAAGTAAATGTTAGGTGGTTCTGTTGATTGAGAGCTATTGGCAAGGGACACACTGCAGCAGAAACAATGTGTGCCATGATACATTTGCCACACCCACCTTGTAAAATCAACAAGTATGCCGGATTTATTGGAGCTTCAGCGGAATCTGTTGCATGTGAGACAATGAAGGGTGCTGCAAACGAATCTGTTGAAATAAATGATGGTATGACTGACATACCAGTAGCTTTTGATGGCACTTGGCAGAAGTGCGACTACAGTTCTAAGAATTCTGTTGCTACAGTGACCACTGTGGATACTGGAAAAGTAATAGATTTCCAGATTTTAACCAAACACTGTTATTGGTGTAAAGCAGGGAATGAGAAGGGCATATCTGTGAAAGAAATTCTGAAGGAACAAGTGGTGGTATGGAGGCCTCTGCAGCTAATGAAATTTTTAGTCGATCTCTGAATGAAAGGTGAGTGCGTTACACTAAGTTCTTAGGTGGTGGAGACTCAAAAGCATATAACAGTGCTGTAGCCACTCAACCTTATGGTGAGAAGATTATCACAAAACTGTAATGTGTTGGTCATGTCCAGAAGACGATGGGCACCAGGTTGAGGAAGTTGAAACAAAGTTTGAGAGATAAGAAACTTTCTGATAATAAAACCATAAGAGGCAGGCTGAGAGACAAAATGATTGATGAAATACAACAGTATTATGTAATGGCCATTAGAAATAATACTGAAAATTTGTTGAAAATGAAGCAGGCAGTATGGGCTACCGTCTTCCACAGACTGTGAACTGATGAGAAACCAGTACACCTCCTTCACCCTCCTGGACCTGATTTGTGGTACATTTACCACAATGCCCAGTACTCAAACAGTTCATCCCAGCAGCATGCATGGATATCATAAAACCTATTTACAGTGACCTGGCAAATCTTGAATAACTGAAGAATTGTCTGCATGGTCAGACTCAAAATCCCAATGAGACATTCAATAATCTTATATAGACTCACTTACTAAAAAATATTTTTGCTGGAATGAAGACACTAAACTGGGATGTCAGTGATGCTGTTATTGTTTTTAATGATGGTAACATTGGTAGGGTGAAAGTGCTACAGCATATGGGAATTAATCCTGCAGTAAACTGTATCAGAGAACTTGAACATATGGACAAGGTTCGCATTGATAAAGCAGAGTATGCAGAACAGTTGGCCGCTAATGAGTCCAGAAGGAAGAAAAGAAGAAACCTGGGAAAAGATCAAGAGCATAATATACAGTATGGTGCAGGGTGCTTCTGAGTGACTAAAAATAAAAAATTAAACCTATATTAAGTGAGTTACAGGCTTTTGAAACTTTAGAAGCTGTTCCTGAAAACTTACATTTTCTGTTGCATTTTTCCATAATTCTCCAAAACCACTTCGACTTTTTAAAGGAATTCCTTGTGGCGTGGGGGAGTGGTTATGTACATAAAACAGAATTCCATTTGAATCCATAAATGTATCACCCACTGCACTAAGCAGGTGTTGTGCAGGGGCAGTTTAATTTGGTGAAACTAAACTTCTAATTGTTGTTGTTTATTCGTCCCCTAACTCTGACTTCAGAGCATTTCTGCTCAAGTTAGAGAGAGTTATACGTGGTGACTTCTATATAAATTTTGTATATGATGGTGGAAGAAAAAGGATGTTGGTAGATCTCTTAAATTCATATTATCTGATGCAGACTGTTTTTTCCAACTAGAGTGCATAGGAACAGTAGCACAGCCATAGACAATATTTTTATTCATTCTTCATTATTAAATGGGCATTCTGTTAGTAAAAGGGTGAAAGGCCTTTCAGACCAAGATGCACAAATTTCAACACTAAAAGGCTTTTGTACTCAAACAAATGTCACATACAATTACAAACTATGTAGGAAAGTTAACCCACAGCAGTAGAGAGTTTTTTAAACCTTGTCAAGGAACAAGAGTATATAACAATACCTGCACTAACAGTTAATTAGTTCAAAAATTATCATGTCACACACTCAAAGTATGATCTTTTTATTGTGCAACTAAAACGTCTTTAATGTGGCAGGTATTGCTACATCAATTGATTACAGCCACTGAAGAAAATTAACAACAATATCACTTATCTTGTATTTGCAATCCAGCGACGACCTAGCTCTGGCTTTGGCTCATAATTAAAAATGTTGTCTAGGTAGCATGACTATCCCTGTTGGTGCGAAAGGCACTCGGATGTTAATTATGCCGACTTGAAGAATTTATGAAGACAATCTTTCAGGATTAATTTGATGATTTATGTTTTTCATTGCAATGTGCTTCATACTTTTTTAAACAATGGTCACTTGAAAATAATTCTTGACACTCACTTTTCACAAAATTTCATATATATTAAACTTTTTATACTTTCACATGTTCAAAACATTACTTCATCATACAATTTTGCAGCCATCACTGCTCTTGATAAAACCCACAAAATTTTTGATGGTCTACAACTCAGACTCATCTTTTCATTTTCAACACAAAGACTGTTCAAATTCAACACAAAAACTTGGATACCCTGTACGCTTCCTCGCCAAAAGTCACAAGCCAGCATCAAAGATAACAATAAGTAGAAAGACATTCACACTAGATGTTATATCGATTTGAACACCTCAAAATACCGACATACATACACATAAAAGTGAAACCAAATTTGAATAGAGTGAAAAATATGAGACATTATGTAGAAAAATGTTCATTAATCTACGGTATCGAAAACCATATGCTCAGTTGTGAAGGAAGTGTCTGGTCAGCAACACGAGGTCGACTATACAAAGTCAGTTTGTAGTAAAAATATTTCTGTTACTGATAAGTCAGATATATGTACAGTATTTAACAATCATTTTATGTGCAATGCTGGTGAATTAAATAAAAATTTAATTTCTACAGGGAATCATATAACTCTCTTGGCAAATGCTATTCCAAGATTGATGTCTGAAATAGTCCTCTGTGATACAGAAAAGGGAGAGATTAAGTCAATAATTAAATCACTGTAGACTAAGGACTCTTATGGATATGATGGAGTGCCTAGCAGAATATTAAAGTACTGTGCTGCACATGTTAGCCCTGTATTTAGCCATATTTGTAATTTTTCCTTTAGGAATGGTCAGTTTCCTGAATGATTAAAGTACTCAGTAGTAAAGCCACTTTATAAAAAGGGAGAAAGAGATAATGTAGACAATTTTAGGCCTACTTCTATGCTATCAGTGTTTGCTAAAGTTATTGAAAATGCTGTGTATGTAAGGATAAGTGATCATTTTATATGGCAGAAGTTCCTATCAAATTAACAGTTCGGCGTTAGAAGTCGTTTAACAACTGAAAAATACATATTCTCTTTTCTCTGTGAGGTACTGGATGGGTTAAACAAAAGGTTTCGAATGCTAGGCACATTTTTTATTTAAATAAGGTGTTTGATTGTGTCAATTACAAAATATTGCTCCAGAAGTTGGACCATTATGGAATGTGGGGAGTAGCTCACAATTGGTTCACCTCTTACTTTAGCAACAGGTCATTATTCACAATGGTGAGAATGTCTGTGATGTGGGGTCTGAGTAGGGTACAGTCAAGTGGGGTGTGCCCTAGGGATCAGTGTAAGGGCCACTCCTGTTCCTTATTTATTTCAATGATACGCCCTCTAGTATTACGGGTAACTCTAAAATATTTCTGTTTACTGATGGCACTAGCTCGGTAGTAAAGAAGGTTTACATTACTCTCTTCAGGTAGATTTTTCCAAATCGCCGTAAAGAGTGTGCAAAAGTTTTTTCGATCGACATATCTCTGCGAAAGACCTTCTACAGATTGTGAAACTAAGTAAGTCATGATTATGTGGCAACTTGAGTGCGGAACTCAGTGAAATTATCTGTGTCTGTCCGTACACCGACTTTTTGTACCTGATAAAAATTATATTATGTCTTCAGCGTTCCAACAATAATTAATTAATACCGAAAACTTGTTTTGTTTGTTACCTATGGTGTTGATAAACGTGAAATAAAAAACCAAGATACATGCAGTGCAACTCCACTGTCATTTAAATATGGTGCATTCACTGTTTTCTTCTCTTCCCCTCTTCGCGCTCAGCCCTTGAGTCAGTAGCAGAAACGTGCCAGCCAGGCACAGCGCTATAGCCCTGCGGCCCAGGCATGGTTCGCAAGCCCAAATCTTGGCCACTACTGCTCTGTATACTCCTTCCACCTTTCAGCTTTCCCTCCTTTGCTTGGGACTGGTTTACCATCTGAGCTCTTAATGTTCATACAGCTGCTTCTCTTTTCTCCAATGGTCTCTTAAATTTTCCTGTAAGTAGTATCTATCTTTTCATTAGTGAAATTTGTCCTCTACCCATTCCTGTTTAGTGATTTTGCACTTCCTGTCAGTCTCATTTTTTAAATGTTGGTATTCCCTTTCGCATGCTTTATTTGCTGCATTTTGAAGTTTTGTCCATTCATCAATTACATTCAATACCTCTAGGCAATATTCTACTAAGCCTTGTCATATTACTTATTTGATCGTTTGCTGCCTTGACTATTTTGTCTCTTAAAGCTACCCATGCGTTTTCTACTGAATTCCTTTCCCCTGTTCTAGTCAACCGTTGCCTTAAGTTCCCTTTGACGCTCTCAACAACCTCTGGTTCTTTCAATTTATCCAGGTCCCATCTCCGTAACTTTCTACCTTTCTCCAGTTTCTTCAGTTTCAATCTGTAGTTCATAACCAGTAAATTGTGGACAAAGTTCACATCCGCTCCTGAAAATGTCTTACAGTTTAAAAACTGGTTCCAAAATCTTTGTCTAACCATTATTTAATCAATCTGAAAGTTTCTGGTGTCTCCAGGTCTCTTCCACGTATACAGCCTTCTTTCATGATTCGTAAACTGAGTGTTACCTGTGATCTACCCTTCTCCTTCCTAGTTGCTATTGTTCAAAATGTATGAGGTCTTTTCTGAAGATTTGACAGGAGTAACATTACAATAAACTTTTTAGTTTACTAATCTTTCTTGTGGAGTTGGCTCCAGTTGTTCTCGTATGGGTGTCTGATTCTTGAAGCTGAAATTCTCACATTTTAGGTTCTCATGGTTCAATTGACCCAAAATATTTTGAAGAGTGTCGTTGCAGAATTTTTGTTTTCACATTAATTTATTTTGTCACATTTTTGTGACACAGTCTTTTGAGCTTTCACATTAACAAAGCTGAAATTACAATGTTCATCCAAAATATAAAAATACGTACAATCACATCAGAGGCATGCCTACAACTAATTCACTCTGCGGCAATAACAATATTCCAAAGGGTTTACAATTTTTCTTAAGAAATGAGTTTCTATTAGTTTCGATTATTATTTCATAAATGAATCCAGAAATAAATATAATAAACAGTACTAGATTAGGTAATTAATAACAGAAATTTTAAGTGTGCAAATAATTCGTAATTTCCAATGTTGCAAAAAATAATAACTTTAACTGGTACATTCAGAATTAATACCTATCGATTGTAATGTCGAAAATAAAGTAATTCCTTTTTGTAAATTTTTGGTTGAAATATAACATATTGTGTGTGAAATTACATGAAATTTTTCAGAAAAACAGCAGAGATAATATTGACCTATCCAAAATTCTAAAAATACTAGTGGTATCGACTACTACCGTTGAGGAAATGTAATGCTAGAGGAGGATGTCCATTACACAGTGGTGATTAAATTATGCTCTTTGCATAATTCTACAGGCAGCTTCCTCTTTCATTCCTTTCCCCCAGTCCACAGTCACCTATTACTTTTCCTTCTCTTCCTTTTCCTACTATCGAATTCCAGTCCCCCATCACAATTAAATTTTCATCTTCCTTAACTATCTGAATAATTTGTTTTATCTCATCATACATTTCTTCAATATCTTCACCATCTGCATAGCTAGTTGGCATGTAAACTTGTAGTACTGTGGTAGGCATGGTCTTGGTGTTTATCTGGGCTACAATAATGCATTGACTGTCCTTTTCATATTAGCTAAACCGCATTCCTGTTTTCTTATTCATTATTAAAACCACTCCTGCATTACCCCTATTTGACATCGTATTTATAACCCTGTATTCACATGACCAGAACTCCTGTTCCTCCAGCCACTGAACGTCACATATTCACACTATATTTAACTTCAACCTATCCATTTCCCTTTTTAAATTTTCTAACCTACCGGTCCGATTAAGGGATCTAACATTTCCTGCTTCGATCCGTAAAACATCAGTTTTGTTTCTCCTGACGACGACATCCTCCTGAGTAATCCCTGCCTGGTGAAACGAATGGGAGGCTTTTTTTTAGCTCCGGAATATTTTACCAAGAGGACGCCATCACCATTTAACTGTAAAATAGAGCTGCATGTCAACGGGAAAAATTACGGCTGTAGTTTCCCCTTGTTTTCAGCCGCACACTGTACCAGCAAGGCCATTCTGGTTGCTGTTACAAGGCCAATGCCCCTGCAACTAGTGAAAAGGTCGCTGCCCCTCCTCAGGAACACATATTTGTCTGGCCTCTCAACAGATGATCTATGTAGTTACAGCATAAACACTGTATTTTAAAACAAATCTATTGTGTAGGTACAGGGTGTTTCAAAAATGACCGGTATATTTGAAACAGCAATAAAAACTAAACGAGCAGCGATAGAATTACACCGTTTGTTGCAATATGCTTGGGACAACAGTACATTTTCAGGCGGACAAACTTTCGAAATTACAGTAGCTACAATTTTCAACAACAGATGGCGCTGCAAGTGATGTGAAAGATACAGAAGACAACGCAGTCTGTGGGTGCGCCATTCTGTACGTCGTCTTTCTGCTGTAAGCGTGTGCTGTTCACAACGTGCAAGTGTGCTGTAGACAACATGGTTTATTCCTTAGAACAGAGGATTTTTCTGGTGTTGGAATTCCACTGCCTAGAACACAGTGTTGTTGCAACAAGACGAAGTTTTCAACGGAGGTTTAATGTAACCAAAGGACCGAAAAGCGATACAATAAAGGATCTGTTTGAAAAATTTCAACAGACTGGGAACGTGACGGATGAACGTGCTGGAAAGGTAGGGCGACCGCGTACGGCAACCACAGAGGGCAACGAGCAGCTAGTGCAGCAGGTGATCCAACAGGGGCCTTGGGTTTCCGTTCGCCGTGTTGCAGCTGCGGTCCAAATGACGCCAATGTCCACGTATCGTCTCATGCGCCGGAGTTTACACCTCTATCCACACAAAATTCAAACGCGGCAACCCCTCAGCGCCGCTACCATTGCTGCACGAGAGACATTCGCTAACGATATAGTGCACAGGATTGATGACGGCGATATGCATGTGGGCAGCATTTGGTTTACTGACGAAGCTTATTTTTATCTGGACGGCTTCGTCAATAAACAGAACTGGCGCATATGGGGAACCGAAAAGCCCCATGTTGCAGTCCCATCGTCCCTGCATCCTCAAAAAGTACTGGCCTGGGCCGCCATTTCTTCCAAAGGAATCATTGGCCCTTTTTTCAGACCTGAAACGATTACTGCATCACGCTATCTGGACATTCTTTGTGAATTTGTGGCGGTACAAACTGCCTTAGACGACACTGCAGACACCTCGTGGTTTATGCAAGATGGTGCCCGGCCACATCGCATGGCCGACGTCTTTAATTTCCTGAATGAATATTTCGATGATCGTGTGATTGCTTTGGGCTATCCGAAACATACAGGAGGCGGCGTGGATTGACCTCCCTATTCGCCAGACATGAACCCCTGTGACTTCTTTCTGTGGGGACACTTGAAAGACCAGGTGTACCGCCAGAATCCAGAAACAATTGAACAGCTGAAGCAGTACATCTCATCTGCATGTGAAGCCATTCCGCCAGACACGTTGTCAAAGGTTTCGGGTAATTTCATTCAGAGACTACGCCATATTATTGCTACGCATGGTGGATATGTGAAAAATATCGTACTATAGAGTTTCCCAGACCGCAGCGCCATCTGTTGTTGAAAATTGTAACTACTGTAATTTCGAAAGTTTGTCTGCCTGAAAATGTACTGTTGTCCCAAGCATATTGCAACAAACGGTGTATTTCTATCGCTGCTCGTTTAGTTTTTATTGCCGTTTCAAATATACCGGTCATTTTTGAAACACCCTGTATGTTATTAACGAAAGTCTCCACAAAGTGACGATTCATTTCAGCTTCTAATTTGTGCCCCATATTTTGATTTTAGAAATCTGGTTACCCTAGTCTAGGTCCTTCACCAGAGGGAAGCCCCATAGGTCTGCATCTTCTATCAGTCACGGTTGGAAACTATTCGGAGCGACGGCATGGAGCGACGAAGCCAACCCACAGCCGGCAGGCTGCACTCTCATAGTTGAAGTCTTGACACAGGCGGCAAGCAGCACATCATGGTTCGCCAGCAGAGCTAATTTGTAACTTGCGAAACTGTCGTTACTTTGGGACTGATGATGCAGACGGAACGAACAGACACACTGAGGAAGAGCTGTCCGAAAAACGGGTATTTAGAGCCAGGTATCACGTCGTTGCAGCAGGTTAAGCGGCTGCTTGCCCTCGTTTGAACAGAAGTGTCAGCGGCCCTGTCCGCACCGTGGTGCCTCAAGTACAGATAGTTTCCCCCACCTCTGCATGTATCAATACTAGCACGCATTGGAGTGGTGGACCTTTGATATTGCATGTTGAAAATGGTTCAAATGGCTCTGAGCACTATGGGACCTAACATCTATGGTCATCAGTCCCCTAGAAATTAGAACTGCTTAAACCTAACTAACCTAAGGACATCACACAACACCCAGTCATCACGAGGCGGAGAAAATCCCTGACCCCGCCGGGAATCGAACCCGGGAACCCGGGCGCGGGAAGTGAGAACGCTACCGCACGACCACGAGCCGCGAGGACTGTCACAACGCGCCCAAGACCGTGCGACTACCCCGCGCGGCTCTCATTTCTTTTGTGCAATACTGTACGAGTTCTTTCTATGTATGGTCCACATTTAATCGAACTGTGTTACTTGACAATGACACATCATGTGAAAGTTACTCACACCGTTAAATTTTGCACTCCAGTGTAGTATATCCTTCTACTGTTCCTTTTATAAACTCATCACAAAAATAATAAGTGTACTCGTGAATTCAATATCACTTGTGTGACCTGAAAAAACTACTTGTTTCTGTAACGTTCTTGTTAGAAATATCTTTACTTTGGTTCTAGAAGAAAAATAAAAAAAAATAAAAATAGAGAAAAGAATCCGGGTTGTAGCTGCACCAAGACATACACCACTGTACATATATGAGGCATAACTGACAATAAAACATTATATCTCATTCTAAGAATGATCACAAAACAGCACAGGAAAACTACAGACTAATGAAAGACACAAGAACTGGATCTGAGATATTGGAATAGATGTTGTCAAAACATATGATTGCTTTCCTGGAGACCAGCCAATGGCAATTCCTATATTAAAAGTTGTGCTGGCCCTCTATTATATTTAATGCTTTTGGTGGAATATTAATATTACATATATCTGAAGAGCAGTGGCAAATCATTCATTAAGGCTCAAAGGGTGAGCCTATCCAAAAAAATTCGGAAATAATTCGTCCAACCTGAATTTAATCCGATCTGATCATGTGCCCTCGTAAATATTTTCAAATATTTCAGTATAGTACATTACTCCTCTAGCTTTGCAACCACTAGCAGCTCGGAATTCGGTACTGGAGTTTCTACAGAGTGGATAAGGTTTTTAAAAGCTGGCGTTTGATTTGTTTCAACTTGTCGCCAGCAGGTGGATACACGCCTAACTGTAATGGCAAGTCATTCAGCAGTTCCCTAACAGATGGCGCTACTTCGCAGTTTCTAGCAGGTTAGCAGCAACCTGGGCAGAATGCGAAACCATTGACTCTTTAATCTAAATGTTTCTTTGAAACACAAAGTATAAGAAGACATTCATTATTCATAGAAAATAAAAGTGAATGTGCCGTTGAATGTTGTTGCAAGATGACAGGAAACAGCATATGTACTTTCATTATTCCTTAGATTAAAATTTAGTTGCCTCACTTGTTTCAAACGTTGGTAGTTCCGTAGCGTGTCTGTAAGTTTTCATACCAATAGGCTAGACATGGTTATGGTGGAACCTAGAACGTGAATTTTATGGTTAACATGTAGTAAGTAGTGGTAGTGATTAATTCATTAGTGAAGTACATTTCGGTGTGGCCTGTCACTTGTGAGGTGTCATCGACAGTTTGTCTTGTCATTGTGTTATCGAAAGGAAAACTGTAAGTTGTCTAATATTTAAATCATTATCTTGTAATGCATGGCATTGCTGACTACCTCAAACTGCAATGGACGCGTTTATTTCATCACAAGATCCACTGAATTTATTGACTGAAAAACCTGCATTCTTCTCTCGCTTTTCTTTCGAAGATAAACTCGTGGTATTCGTAAGACGCTTCCAGACACAATGGTACAATTCAAAACCTTGGTTAAGTGGTAGCACTGTAAGGATCAAACTTTTTTGTTTTTACTCTATACTGTTTGGAATAGGTAATGATGGTTTTGAATGGCGTAAGAGGAGAGCAGGCGAAGAGAACCTCCAAAATCCTCTTTCGAAAGCTAAAAAACATGAATGTTCCATTTCGTATATCACAGTAGCTGTTAAAATACAATCAGCTAGGTACAGTAAGAATTGACCATGGTCTTTCAGAAGCAACACACCTGGAAGCTCTGAAACATGATTGATCGAAACAGAAGCATAATGTAGACTTATTTCGACTATCTGCTTTTTAGCAACGCAAGATTTAGCTGTTAGAGGTCATGACCAACCGGAGGTGTCAGTAAATAAAGGACATTGTTTAGAACTATTGGATTTCTCGACAGAAGAAGAACCAAATATGAAAG
Source organism: Schistocerca serialis cubense (assembly GCF_023864345.2). Classification (NCBI taxonomy): domain Eukaryota; kingdom Metazoa; phylum Arthropoda; class Insecta; order Orthoptera; family Acrididae; genus Schistocerca; species Schistocerca serialis. The sequence goes on along the minus strand of NC_064640.1, from coordinate 313,736,486 downwards.
ATCATTTAGCACCTGATGGAGTACTTAAAGGCACTTCCTCTGACACACAGAATGAATTTAATAGCTTGTATTACGGATGTTGATATACAGCAAATTTCAGATGAAGTTAAAAATAGTCCTTTTTTATCAATACAAGACGACCAAAGAACGGATGTCCCAACTAGAAGTCAAATGAGTGTAATTTTTCGTTTATCAAATAACGAATTAGGAGAAATACGAGAGAGATTCATAGGGTTTTACGACGTATCCAAAGACTGGAGTGCACAAGGCATAGCCACTGTTTTGTTGCAAGTGCTAAGCAGTTGGAATGTTGATAAAAGCAAATTAGTATCGCAAACATACGACGGCTGCAGTGCATTGGCAGGGAACAATTATGGTGTCCATTCTATTGTGAAAGAAACATACTCTCACGCTCTCTTTATCCACTCCTACACACATCAATTGAATCTATACTCTGTTCATTGTAAGAATAAACCTGATGTAAACATTACGCCAAGTTTCTTTCGCGTTTGCTTGAATCTCATTGGACTTCGTTTCATGTGGAGCAGAAGCCAAGCTGTGTCGACTACAGTAAAGTACGGACGTAAGGATACGTTTTATGCTGTGTTACACATAGACTGAGCGATAATGCGGAACAACAGCTTTACCGGTGCATTAAACTCGATAACACGGGATAACGGTTTTAACGGTGCATTAAACTTTGACAGCTGGCTAGCCAGCTGATCCTACTAACCTGCAATGATGTAAACAGTTGCAGTTCAGACGTAAAAGAAACGAGCAGAGAAACAATATAGCTTCGAATGTCATTTAATTTTTAAAGAGAATATAACATTCGACAAAACTCCAGGACTACCGCGCGCTCCTTAGGTGAACAGACGGAAACCGTAAAATGCTCTCGTTCTCGCTTAACATAGTATTCTAATTACAAAAAAGACTGATGAAAATTCCTAATTTAAACACGGGGTAATTTTTCTGAACAACCTACGTGTGATGCAAAAGCATACTACAGGAATTTCACCATTCTGTTGAATACTGAAGCCACTGAAGGTCGTCTGGTAGGCTCTTGGCTCCTTCCTCATCCGTATCCCAGAAATATATTTCACTTGTGGAACTGTCATCTGCGATAACGAGTCGATCAATAACAGAATCCACGAAGCCACCCAGGCGCCGTTTTTCTGCTCTTCTTATGACATGCCTTTCTACACTGAAGAGCCAAAGAAACTGGCACACCTGCCTAATATCGTCTAGGGCCCCCGCGAGCACGCAGAAGTGCCGCAATACGACGTGGCATGGACTCAACTAATGTCTGAACTAGTGCTGAAGGTAACTCACACCATGAATCGTGCAGGAGTGACCAAAAATCCGTAAGAATACGAGGGGGTGGAGATCTCTTCTGAATAGCCCGTTCCAAGGCATCCCAGATATTCTCAATAATGTTCATGTCTGGGGAGTTTGGTGACCAGTGGAATTGCTTCAACTCAGAAGAGTGTTCATGGAGCCACTCTGTAGCAACTCTGGACGTGTGGGGTGTCACATTGTCCTGCTGGAATTGTCCAAGTCCGTCGGAATGCACAATGGACACGAGTGGATGCAGGTGATCACACAGGATGCATACGTACGTGTCACGTGCCAGACTCGTATCTAAACGTGTCAAGGGTCCCATACCACTCCAACTGCACACACCCCACGCCAATAAAGAGCCTCCGCCAGCATGAGCAGTCCCCTGCTGACATGGAGGGTCCATGGATTCATGAGGTTGTCTCCATACCGGTGCACGTCCATCCGCTCGATACAATTTGAAACGAGACTCGGCCGACCAGGCAACATGTTCCCATTCATCAACAGTCCAATGTCGGTGTTGACGGGCCCAGGCGAGGCGTAAAGCTTTGTGTCGTGCAGCCATCAAGTATACATAAGTGGGTCTTCGGCTCCGAAAGCCCATATCGATGATGTTTCGTTGAATGGTTCACCCGCTGACACTTGTTGACGGCCCAACATTAAAATCTGCAACAGCTTGTGGAAGGGTTGCTCTTCTGCCACATTGAACGATTCTCTTCAGTCGTCGTTGGCCCCATTGTTGTAGGATCTTTTTCCGGCTGCAGGTATATCAGAAATTTGATATTTTATCGGATTCCTGATATTCACTGTACACTCGTGATATGGTTGTACGGGAAAATCCCCACTTTATCGCTACCTCGGAGATGCTGTGTCCCATCCCTCGTGCGCCGACTATAACACCACGTTCAAACTCACTTAATCTTGATAACCTGCCATTGAAGCAACAGTAAATGATTTAACAACTGCACCAGATACTTGTTATATGTAGACGTTGCTGATCGCAGCGCCGTATTCTGCCTGTTTACATATCTCTGTATTTGAATACGCATACCTATACTAGTTTATTTGGCGCTTCAGTGTATATGCCTCCAGCGTTCGGTAGTGACATGTGAAAAAGCTGCGTGTGGTAGTTCCAGTACATCTGGCAGCTTAACAGTCTTGTTATTTCTCGGACCATATCCCTTAACTTGGCTCCAGACCAGTACTGTTGGGTTCATGTTGTAATGGCACAGTGGCAAATGTAAAAGTGCAAGATATGTATGATGTGCTCGATGCTGTGAAAATGAGTGTTTATGTTTCTACGACACTTGCAATTCTGGTTCATGTGAGACTACATCTATGGTATTCAACAATGAACATAATCCAAATAAAAAGTATTTGGCTTTTTGTTTTTGCCCTAAAAAATTAAATTGTTATATTTCCTTAATTTAAGCAATCTTTATTAATAATATTTCATTATATATCGATAATTATGAATTTATATCTGAAATGGAAATGGAGTTTCGCCTGCAATATGTAATTAGAAACAAGAAGACGTACGTTATTCATAAAAAACGATGATGAATTTTACAATTACGGGATGTAGGTATTTCAGATGAAACGGGAAAATAAAAGTGACTTGGGCAATACTTGAACCAGTGATGTATGAACCGCTCTTGATTATCGGTCTGCTATATAACCGATTCCGCTATACATCCGATATGTATTTACATTTCAACTGTACCTCAAAATACTTCAGAGCCGTTTTTTTCTGTAAATTTATGATAAACATTAAGAACAATTTATTTTTCGGCACTTTTTAACTGTGTTCCACACGCGTGTTTCACTACAGAGCAGGAAGCAGCCTCAGCCACTTTCATACTGCGTATTAACAGCGCGACACTCAGAGCACAACAGTATAGAGACTGTGACTGTACACGATTTTTGAAATAACAACTACATAGCTAAAGCGAGATCAAGAAAAACATTGATGGCTGTTAATGCAATAGAGTATCATGAAGTTTCGTTTAACGTAACTTAGTAATAAGGTATCTAGTACATAAGACGGACCTACTTCCAAGAGTCTAACAACACCAATGCATGTGTGCTATGGCTTCTGTCCAATCGTTGGGTTTGTGTTTGTTTACATCAGGTTTATTCTTATGATGAACAGAGTATAGTTCTCTGCACTTGCAAAAAAATTACACAATTAAAAATTTTTGTGGCAAATCTGTAAGAATATTACGTATTTTTTAGCCGTTCCAGGAAAAGAAGTGAACTTCTGAGGGAAAGGGATTTCAACTACCACGTCCTTATGTATTTTCATTCATGCGCTGTACAAATCATTATTCTTCCCTATGCAGACCTGAAAGCAGCATTTAGTGATGTGATAAACAATGAAGGATGGGATGATAATTCTTTACATCAAACAACTGGGCTAAATAGTATACTGGATGATCAGACTTTCCCTTTTCTACTGCAGCTGTACAGTTCCATTTTCCAGCATACAAGTATCTTGTTTGACATCTTGCAAAGTAAAACTGTGGACACAAGACGCTGTAGTTAGAAATTGTAAACTGCATTAACGCTGTTGAAATATTAAGATCTGATGAAATTATTCTGAAATGTGTAAGTGGAAGCTGATCGCCTGATATATTCAGCAGGAGTATCTGAAATCAATTTTAACAAAACAGAAGCAAGTATTCAGGAACTGAGAAGGCTAACTTTCGAGATAGTTGACTCAATAGTAGTGAACATGGAAACTAGATTCCAAGACTTTCGTGAAACAGATTTTACAGAACTTGTAAATGAGAAAAAGTTCTCGGGATATAGTAGGCCAAACAATTTCCCGATACGTGAAGTTGAAAAACTACTTAAAATATATCATTTTTTTGACAATGAAAAACTGGAACTAGAAATTAGGTTTATTTAATGCAGCGAGGATAAACATCCATTATAAACAGTGTATTATAAAACGTGTTCTCAGAATGTGTGAAATTACTGTCGTTGGGTCTAGCAACTAGCGAAAGAAGCGTGAGTACCGGGTGATCAAAAAGTCAGTATAAATTTGAAAACTTAATAAACCACGGAATAATGTAGATAGAGAGGTAAAAATTGACACACATGCTTGGAATGACATGGGGTTTTATGAGAACCAAAAAAAAACAAAGTTCACAAAATGTCCGACAGATGGCGCTGGACAGCAAAACGTCAGTCATTGCGCATGACAATCGTGTATAAAAAGGAGCTGTAATGAGAGAGAGAATCAGATGCGCCAGCAGTCGGAGCGTGTTGACGTTACCTGAAAAGGCGCTTTTAGTGAAGCTGTATTATCAGAATGGGGAATGTGCTAGTTCAGCGTTACGATCCTATCGCCATAGGAAGGGGATTCGAACGGGTAAAGGTCCATTGACAAATGCAGCTGTGGCGAGAATGATTTCGAAGTTCGAAGCCACGAGTTGTTTAGACGATAGACCCCATAGTGGCCGACCGAGCACAAGGTGTAATGCTGCTGAGACAGTTCAGGAAGAAATGGAGACTGTAGCGGGTTCGTCTATGCACGGGGAAGTCAGCGCTGGTGCAGTCGCACGTCGCACCGGCATTCCGTACACTACTGTTTGGTTGGCACTGAGGCATACCCTCCGATGCTATTCGTACAAAATCCATCGGCATCATGAACTGTTACCTGGCGATTTGGTGAAGCGGAGGGCATTTGCGGTGTGGGCGTTTCAAAAAATGGCCTAAGATGACGATTGGTTGAGTAACGTGTTGTGGACCGACGAAGCTCATTTCACGCTCCGAGGGTCTGTCAACGCCCACAACTGCAGAATTTGGGCTACCTAAAATCCTAGAACTGTCGTGGAAACTCCATTGCACGACGAGAAAGTCACGGTATGGGTTGGATTTACCACATCTACCGTTATCGGGCCTTTTTTCTTCGAGGAAATGCGTGATTCTGGTTTTGTAACTGCTACCGTGACGGGTTAGAGGTACGCCGATATGTTACAGAATCACATCATACCCAGCCTGGCTGATAAACACCTTCTGGAATGTACGATGCTTATGCAGGATGGCGCTCCACCACATATTGCTTGACGCGTGAAAGATCTCTTGCGCGTGTCGTTTGGTGATGATCGTGTGCTCAGCCGCCACTTTTGTCATGCTTGGCCTCCCAAGTCCCCAGACCTCAATCCGTGCGATTATTGGCTTTGGGGTTATCTGAAGTCGCAAGTGTATCGTGATCGACCGACATCTCTAGGGATGCTGAAAGACAACATCCACCGCCAGTGCCTCACCATAACTGCGGACATGCTTTACAGTGTTGTTCACAACATTTTTCTCGACTACAGCTATTATTGAGGAATGATGGTGGACATATTGAGCATTTCCTGTAAAGAACATCATCTTTGCTTTGTCTTACTTTGTTATGCTAATTATTGCTATTCTGATTAGATGAAGCGCCATCTGTCGGACATTTTTGAACTTTTGCATTTTTTTGGTTCTAATAAAACCCCATGTCATTCCAAGCATGTGTGTCAAGTTTTTCCTCTCTATCTACATTATTCCGTGATTTATTCAGTTTTCAAATCCATACTGACTTTTTGATCACCCGGTACATTAAAACGATCGCATTAAAACGTATTTTCGCGACACAATGACAGGCTGTCAAACTTGGAGATTTTGCCTGTAGAGAAGGAAAATGTGAAATCTTCAACCAAATGGAAGGGATTCATATTTCGTGTCATCTATGTTTACGCCCAGATAAAGGACAGGAGGATAAAACTAACTTATAAGAAGAGATAGCAGTGAGTTACTATGTATTATATTCTTTATAAATGTGCAGCTGTTTAATACACTCCTGGAAATTGAAATAAGAACACCGTGAATTCATTGTCCCAGGAAGGGGAAACTTTATTGACACATTCCTGGGGTCAGATACATAACATGATCACACTGACAGAACCACAGGCACATAGACACAGGCAACAGAGCATGCACAATGTCGGCACTAGTACAGTGTATATCCACCTTTCGCAGCAATGCAGGCTGCTATTCTCCCATGGAGACGATCGTAGAGATGCTGGATGTAGTCCTGTGGAACGGCTTGCCATGCCATTTCCACCTGGCGCCTCAGTTGGACCAGCGTTCGTGCTGGACGTGCAGACCGCGTGAGACGACGCTTCATCCAGTCCCAAACATGCTCAATGGGGGACAGATCCGGAGATCTTGCTGGTCAGGGTAGTTGACTTACACTTTCTAGAGCACGTTGGGTGGCACAGGATACATGCGGACGTGCATTGTCCTGTTGGAACAGCAAGTTCCCTTGCCGGTCTAGGAATGGTAGAACGATGGGTTCGATGACGGTTTGGATGTACCGTGCACTGTTCAGTGTCCCCTCGACGATCACCAGTGGTGTACGGCCAGTGTAGGAGATCGCTCCCCACACCATGATGCCGGGTGTTGGCCCTGTGTGCCTCGGTCGTATGCAGTCCTGATTGTGGCGCTCACCTGCACGGCGCCAAACACGCATACGACCATCATTGGCACCAGGGCAGAAGCGACTCTCATCGCTGAAGACGACACGTCTCCATTCGTCCCTCCATTCACGCCTGTCGCGACACCACTGGAGGCGGGCTGCACGATGTTGGGGCGTGAGCGGAAGACGGCCTAACGGTGTGCGGGACCGTAGCCCAGCTTCATGGAGACGGTTGCAAATGGTCCTCGCCGATACCCCAGGAGCAACAGTGTCCCTAATTTGCTGGGGAGTGGCGGTGCGGTCCCCTACGGCACTGCGTAGGATCCTACGGTCTTGGCGTGCATCCGTGCGTCGTTGCGGTCCGGTCCCAGGTCGACGGGCACGTGCACCTTCCGCCGACCACTGGCGACAACATCGATGTACTGTGGAGATCTCACGCACCACGTGTTGAGCAATTCGGCGGTACGTCCACCCGGCCTCCCGCATGCCCACTATATGCCCTCGCTCAAAGTCCGTCAACTGCACATACGGTTCACGTCCACGCTGTCGCGGCATGCTACCAGTGTTAACGACTGCGATGGAGCTCCGTATGCCACGACAAACTGGCTGACACTGACGGCGGCGGTGCACAAATGCTGCGCAGCTAGCGCCATTCGACGGCCAACACCGCGGTTCCTGGTGTGTCCGCTGTGCCGTGCGTGTGATCATTGCTTGTACAGCCCTCTCGCAGTGTCCGGAGCAAGTATGGTGGGTGTGACACACCGGTGTCAATGTGTTCTTTTTTCCATTTCCAGGAGTGTATTTTTAAGCATTTATTTATAATAATTTCTGTGGTAGTATCAATCTTAGTAGAAATATGTAACTAATTCCAACGGTGGCTGCCGCGAATATTTTCCGGATTTTTTTGTTATTTTTTTTTTCGAATGCTGTTAAATGTAACATAGATGCTTTAACCTGAGAAACACAGCACAGAATCTACCGCACTATGCTACATTGCTACTCCTCTAATCTTCGTGAAACTTGGCATCAGGGTCGTGAGCAGACCTTCAGTTGTGCACATTTTAAGGAGCTTTTAAGCATGCGCAACTGGCGTGACGTAATTGCCATATGGGCAAAATACACACTGATTTGATATACAATGTGCACATTTCACAGCAGCACAGCTAGGCCGTATCACTCAACTACAAGTTTACATCAATGCCACCAGGTGGTAGGACACTGAAGCAGACTTTATCCCCATTCGCTTGGCATGAATCCCACTAGATGGTAGCACACTCTTCAGGTATAGCAATTCACTCGCTATATTTAAAATCAGATCGGATTTGAGTATTCGTTATAGTTATACTGACAGAAAAACCTATTTTGTGGACCTCTGAGTGAGTTATAGTATATTAAGTTTTGAATTTTATCATACACTAATCCATTTGAGACGCTGAGAACCATAAAGCACATCATCGTCGATTCTGAGCTTGTAATACACTCCTGGAAATGGAAAAAAGAACACATTGACACCGGTGTGTCAGACCCACCATACTTGCTCCGGACACTGCGAGAGGGCTATACAAGCAATGATCACACGCACGGCACAGCGGACACACCAGGAACCGCGGTGTTGGCCGTCGAATGGCACTAGCTGCGCAGCATTTGTGCACCGCCGCCGTCAGTGTCAGCCAGTTTGCCGTGGCATACGGAGCTCCATCGCAGTCTTTAACACTGGTAGCATGCCGCGACAGCGTGGACGTGAACCGTATGTGCAGTTGACGGACTTTGAGCGAGGGCGTATAGTGGGCATGCGGGAGGCCGGGTGGACGTACCGCCGAATTGCTCAACACGTGGGGCGTGAGGTCTCCACAGTACATCGATGTTGTCGCCAGTGGTCGGCGGAAGGTGCACGTGCCCGTCGACCTGGGACCGGACCGCAGCGACGCACGGATGCACGCCAAGACCGTAGGATCCTACGCAGTGCCGTAGGGGACCACACCGCCACTTCCCAGCAAATTAGGGACACTGTTGCTCCTGGGGTATCGGCGAGGACCATTCGCAACCGTCTCCATGAAGCTGGGCTACGGTCCCGCACACCGTTAGGCCGTCTTCCGCTCACGCCCCAACATCCTGCAGCCCGCCTCCAGTGGTGTCGTGACAGGCGTGAATGGAGGGACGAATGGAGACGTGTCGTCTTCAGCGATGAGAGTCGCTTCTGCCTTGGTGCCAATGATGGTCGTATGCGTGTTTGGCGCCGTGCAGGTGAGCGCCACAATCAGGACTGCATACGACCGAGGCACACAGGGCCAACACCCGGCATCATGGTGTGGGGAGCGATCTCCTACACTGGCCGTACACCACTGGTGATCGTCGAGGGGACACTGAATAGTGCACGGTACATCCAAACCGTCATCGAACCCATCGTTCTACCATTCCTAGACCGGCAAGGGAACTTGCTGTTCCAACAGGACAATGCACGTGCGCATGTATCCCGTGCCACCCAACGTGCTCTAGAAGGTGTAAGTCAACTACCCTGGCCAGCAAGATCTCCGGATCTGTCCCCCATTGAGCATGTTTGGGACTGGATGAAGCGTCGTCTCACGCGGTCTGCACGTCCAGCACGAACGCTGGTCCAACTGAGGCGCCAGGTGGAAATGGCATGGCAAGCCGTTCCACAGGACTACATCCAGCATCTCTACGATCGTCTCCATGGGAGAATAGCAGCCTGCATTGCTGCGAAAGGTGGATATACACTGTACTAGTGCCGACATTGTGCATGCTCTGTTGCCTGTGTCTATGTGCCTGTGGTTCTGTCAGTGTGATCATGTGATGTATCTGACCCCAGGAATGTGTCAATAAAGTTTCCCCTTCCTGGGACAATGAATTCACGGTGTTCTTATTTCAATTTCCAGGAGTGTATATATTCATCCTTTTGAAGTCTGTTGATCTTAGAGTGAGTCAGATTTATATGTTCAAATGGCTCTGAGCACTATGGGACTTAACTTCTGAGGTCATCAGTCGCTTATAACTTAGAACTACTTAAACCTAACTAACCTAAGAAAATCACACACATCCATGCCCGAGGCAGGATTCGAACCTGCGACGTAGCGGTCGCGTGGTTCCAGACTGTAGCGCCTAGAACCGCTCGCCCGGCTATTTATATGTGCTATAAGTCCACACTGTATATGTAAACATTCACGAAAAGGTGTCTCACTGGTGTGTATGATATTCAAATAAATGTGGGATCGATGACGGTGTGCTTTTGGCCGTTTTGGTTCTCAACACCTCATTTGATTCTAGTCATGTGACCATGCTGATGGGCATTACTATCTGAATTTAATCATTTTCACAAATGGAAGTTTGGAGTTGATTGTTTACGGTGTGGGAATCGGCTTTCGTGTGCAGCATCAGCATGAACTCTGTTGAATGTGTTTGTGGTAACAGGAAAGAAAATTACCGTGATAAGTTAGTCACAAAGGAACTAAGTCCTCCCATACCAGATCCGTTGGCTCAGAAAGTGATGAAATCAAATAAGTGTGTCTACAGGAGAACATTTAACGAAGAAGAGTATAATAAGCGTAAGTTGTTGTGTAGATGTGCGTGCAAAGCGAACATGTAACGAACAAGTGTATAATAAGTGCAGGTTGTTGTGTAGGTGCAACGTAAGAATGTCCCAGAAGTTAATTCGTGGATTAATACATACGTTGAGGCTCTTGACATTTGTCCGAGAAAATAAAAAAAAAGAAAGCTCCCCTTGCACAAAAATGTGGAATGGGGAGTAGTGAAAGCTTAAACATTATTTCGTTCTTGCCCGAAACTATACTTAATTATGTACAAAACAACAATATTCCACAAAAAATTCTCTCTTTTTTGACAAGTTATGCATATTATTATTATTGTTGTTGTTGTTATTATTATTATTGGCAGTGACTGTATTTGTATACACTTGTTGATAAGCGTAACTGTTATACAGCAGATGCTATTAATTTCACACACTCATATTTATGTGGATCTAAAAATTTGTGAACATCTAGAATGTATAATTAGGAGCTGCCACTGTAACTAAGTTACTTTGGCAGTGTTCCTGTCTTACAAATTTTTGTTTTAAGATTTTTTTTGTTTTTCTAAGTTCGTAATTCCCTGCCTATCCTATAAAAAATGGCACCCTTCGCCACTGTTGACGAGAAATTTTAAATTTCCTCCATAGAACGGAGCCTGACGTTCGCATGAATTTAATTCATGTTACGATTGCTAAATTGTATGAAAGACATAAACACATTGTCTTCACAGTGCCTTCATTCAGCTTCCCTTACTACATTCGTTTAAATAATTATTTAACAATTTGCTAGTCATGCAAAGCTAGAGAGAAGTCTACGTTCAGTAACTGCCTTACGTACCTAAACTACATATTTTCATTTGAACAGTGTGACTCTAACTGGTAGTGTATATTTTATGTCTGCTCTGAACTGACACATAAACATTAAGAAACCTCTTCGCACTTCCTATTACAAAGTGTCAATGCGTATTAACCGTGGGCTTTCGTAAACTGACAATCATTTATGGAAAGGCTATCGTTTTTCGAAATTATTACTACGTTTTGACTAACTAGCCGCTACAGCATCACTTCATTGTACATAATTTCTTAACAGCGCTTTGCTTACTTCCCGCATTATATAGTATCAGTATAGTTTGAAAAGTTCTCGGGACGGGATAGAAAAAAGGTACCTACATCACTGAAACTTTTTTTTTTTTGTTTTTCAATGTAGTCTCCTTGTAGATTAATGCACTTGGTCCGACGATTTTCCAGTGCCTTGACCCCATCTAAAAAATGAGTTTCCTCCAGGCCTGCAAAATAGTTGTCAATTCGGACTATCAGTTCTTTGTTTGAAGTGACTCTTTGTCCACTAAGAAAAATTTTCAGTTTTACGAAGAGATGGAAGTCTGACAGAGCCACATCAGGTGAATATGGCGGGTGTGGCAGTAATTCATACCTTAGTTCATTTAATTTTGCCATGGCGACAGCACGTGTGCGGGCACACATTGTCTTGATGGAAGATGACTTTATTCCTTGCTAAACCTGGTCTTTTTGGCGTATCTTTTGTTGCAATTGGTCCAGGAGGTTAGCATAGTATTCTCCAGTATTTGTTTGCCCAGTTGGGAGATAATCTACAAGCAGAATCCTCTTTACATCCCAGAACACTGCTGCCATGACCTTTCCCATCGAAGTAATTGTCTTTGCTTTCTTTTGTGGCGGAGAATCAGCATGTTTCCACTGCTTTGACTGTTGTTTCGTCTCTGGGGTATAGTAGTGCACCCAAGATTCATCTGTAGTCACAAACGAGCACAAAAAATCGTGTTCGTTTCTTGTAAAACAGGCCAAACATTGTTCCAATATTCCATTCTCATGCGTTTTTGATCCAGCATCAAGAGTGGCGGCAACCATCTTGCAGATAATTTTTTTCATTTCTAATTCTTTAGTTAAAATGTGATATACTCTTTCAGATGACATCTGTAAGCATGAGCAATTTCACACACTTTCAATTTGCGATCCTCCATGACCAGTTTGTGCACTCTTCAATCATTTCTGGAGTAGTGACACTTCTTGGCCGATCACTGGGCGGATCATCATATAAGCTCTCCCAACCAAATTTAAATTCATTTGTCCACTTGACAACAGTTGAATATAAAGGAGCAGAGTCCCCCCGTGTATTCTGGAAATCGGCGTGAATGTCCTTTGCTTACATACCTATCTTTACAAAGTACTTAATCACTGCTCGAATCTCGATTTTTTCCATTTTCTCAAATCACTACGCGGGAACAACAGAACGACATCACCGCCACAGCTCTCTTCCGAGAGCACTGACGTGGCACGTGTTTACAGGCAACAGTCTAATGAATATCACGTGAACAACTCGTTACGCTAGCGCTGACCTCTCGTGCTGATTCCGAGAACTTTTCAAACCACACTCTTAGCATACACGCACTGAGACCGGAATGAGCACTCACCTTTTAAAAAATTAAATGGCTCTGAGCACTATGGGACTTAGGTCATCTGCCCCTTAAACTTAGAACTACTTAAACCCAACTAACCTAAGGACATCACACACATCCATGCCCGAAGCAGGGTTCGAACCTCCGACCGTAGCGGTCGCGCGGTTCCAGACTGAAGCGCCTAGAACCGCCAGGCCACACAGGCCGGCTCACCTTTTAAATTTGCACTGGCAACAACTATTTTTGACAAACTCTTTTTCAAAACTCGATCTTTAATACGTCCTCTGATTTAGAAAAGAATTTTAACCGCTTGTGCTGAGAATGGTATTATTGTAAAATCTCTTATGAGGAAAAATCTCAGCGAATACACTTTAAATTACTTTTGATAAAGTTGAATAATATCATTGATATAAAATTATCCTTTAAGATACAGGTTTAAACATTACCAGCTGATGAATATGTCAGAAGGCCTTAACGAGCTAAAAGTTTGGTAGTGCTATATAAGACAGTTATTCAATTAACATGAATTTCTCCCAAGCTGTGAAGCAGAAAGCAACTACGAGGGCGTTCAATAAGTAATGCAACACATTTTTTCTCAGCCAGTTTCGGTTGAAAAAATGTGGAATTTGTTGTGGGACATCGTGGAATATTCCCGCTTCATCCCCTATAGTTTCATGAAGTTTCGATAGGTGGCAGCGCCAATTGGCGTCTGTACCAGAGGTGCGTTCCAAGTGGAGAGCTGTCATTGAGTTTCTTTTGGCGAAAAACCAGGGCATCACCGATATTTATAGGCGCTTGTTCTATATTTTCTTTTCTTTAGACATAAATATGTTCGAAATTAATGTTGCACAGCACAAATGCAAATATGAATAAAATCAGACGAGAAAGTGGTACATTGGTTACTGAAACATGGGGTAAGTTTAAGATATTACATTTTAAGTAATCAGCTAAAAATTTAATCTTGATCACGCCCCTTTTACATTCATAAATTGCCCAATGGTTTAAAGTATAGTGTTATTGTAGAAAATAGGAAAAGCTGTCAGTGCTATTTTAACAACAATGCCGACAGAAACTAGCAACAAACACATGGCTTAAGAGTTAGTACAGCATTGGTATAAGATAAGCGGCTACATTCAGCATGCAAGACTTTCCCATCACTGTCGGCAACGAACAACCGTTGTATTTTAGAATGGTACAAACCCTAGTCTAGAAATATTTTTCACAAAGTGACATAGCAGTTAAGTACAATACTTTGTTTGCTTTAAATGATCAAAGATCTGTCTGCCATTTCTATGAAATAATAAGAGGACATAAATTATGGTAACAGTAATAAATTAAAGACTTAACAACTGTTCATTCATAGTCCTCAATAAAAACAGAAAGTTGCTGATCTGCTGCCTGTCTCTACACAATATGCCTTTATCTGCTTGTGGCCCATAAAGACATACAGATTAGCACGAGAAACAGACTTCTTCAACCTCAGTTTTCACCCTCTGAAATTTGAATCAGTAGGAGAATACTGGTAATTTTTTGTAGTATTCAACCACTTACCAGTTTTCGAGAAAAACAGCGAGCGTTGGAATGATTAAGTTTTCTTTCATTTGCCTGTTTAATTTGACATTTTGATTCTATTCAGGGTAATTTTGTCCACCGTGTTCAAACTCAAGGGATTGATCGATGAGAGGATAGAGAATAAAACAGGTCTAATGAACTTATATCCGGAAATCCATGGTTTCCATGCTAGAGACCATTTATTCAATCATACTTTATGTTACAGAGGCAGCGGTCTAATTCGCGCTGTACCATACAGCCACAGTTACAGTATGCATGGTTTTCTCGTAGAGGGTGATACTTTTCCTCATACGTCATGTCCTAGCTCCCTCACCTGTCATAGTAATTGGTAATGTTGTGTCCGTTTTACTTCTCTTGCTGACTCACCTTGTTGTGGATGTGATACAGCATTGCAGACAATGGTCCTGTATTCAAATCGAGAGCTTGCCGACATAGTGTTTAATTACGGAAAGGTAAATGGCAACAGGTAGCAGACAGCAAGGTTGTACTAGGAGTCATATCCCCACCGACAACCACCACAGCATTCAATGTTTGCGGCTGTGTTTCGTCGTTTATCCAAGACACGGTCGTTTCAGGAAGCAGGAAATAACGAAGGATGTACCCAAAATGTTCGGATTACAGACTTAGAGGAAAACGTGATTAACACTGTGGAAGTCATCCATCCTATTCACAGATGAGGTCACTTTTATGCAGAGTAGTATCTTCAGCTTTCCTAACAGTCATCTGTGGCATAGATGCAGAACCCGCATTGTATGGTGACAGCGAATGATCAGCATTGGTGCAGTCAGAATGTGTGGGCCGGGATTATTGGCGACCGTATTTTGCGACTAGTTTTTCTTCCACGTCGTCTAACAGGCCGGAACTATAGGCGATTCTTGGGGATGACTTTGCCTCCCCAGCTGGTAGAAGTGCCACTGAAGATTCGAAGCGTAATGTGGGTGCTACATGATGGTGCTCCAGCCCATATTGCCATTAAGATCTGGACGCATCTCAATCATGTCTTCCCTGGTCGATGATCGAACGAGGGGGTCCAGTTGCGTGGCCTGCTCGTTTACCAGATCTCAATCCGTGCGATTTCTTGATATGGACCATCTCAAGAGTATCATGTGTGCAGAGCCAATTCCAGATGTCAAGACACTGGAGAGTAGTGGGACTAAGCAGGAGCTGGTGCACTTTGTTAGTGTGGATTACCTACATCAGGGGCAGGTATGCACCCAGGGGCCTGACGACCTATTGTTCTCCTTTGATTGACAGGTTCTTAACCCATTGTTCTGTTAAGTGGTTTTCTCTTTCACTGCACTTAACCTATTGTTCCTCCACCCCCTCCCACTACCCTCCCCCCTCAGGAAACCTCCCCCTCGCTGCTACAGATACACTTTCAGATCTGATTTATTGGAATAGCCCTTGTCACTACTATTAGTTTGATTGACTACATAATTAACCTCTGCCCCTCTGGTAAACCCACTACCCTCCCTCCCTCTTCTCCTCTCCCAGAATATGGCGGGAAAAAGAATCAATTGATCGGTCATTTGGAGGGAAATCGATTGCTGTGTATGGAACATTGTTTTCGGGGATTCTAGGCCTTTCGAGTCTGAGTTATTGGAATACACCCTATCACTACTATCAGTTGATGGGCTACTTAATTAAGTTGATCAGTTAATTAACCTCTCCCTCCCCTCTGGTAATCCCCCTCCCCACCCCACCCCCCCTCTCCTCACCAAAAAATGATGGGAAAAAGACTCATTAGATCGGTCATTTGGAGTGAAATCAATTGGTCTGTATGGAATATTGTTCAAACAATTTAGACAATGTCTGGAATATATGGAAAAGGTATATTGTTTATTTATAAAAAAAATCAGTTTATGGGGGTTGGATTTCTCTTGCTCATCACTCTCTGCTGTTTGTAAACATCTAGGTCTTGTAAGAAGCAATTACATGGGGCAAATGTGTTGCATAACCTAATGTTCAGCACTATACTCTGGGTGTCTTAACCTAATGGTTGACCCTTTGGGCACTTAACCTATTGTTCTGTTAAGTAGTTTTCCATGTCACTCCCATTTCCTTAAACTATTATACCGCCTTTGATGCCAAATTAAGTAATTAGTTATCTCTTCCCACCATTTCCTGGTACATTTTTCGAATTTCACATGTTTTTGAACGCCATTTCTGGCACATCCTTCTGTGTCACCCACATCCTTAAACTATTGTACTGTGTTTTACATTAAAATTATTCAAGTTAACTTAGTGTCCTGCACTTAACCTGCTGTTCTCCTCCATGTCACCCACTCACACACAGCCTCCCCTTAACTATTGTACCGCTAACACTATGTTGATATAAAAAATTTATAGAAATTAATTAAATCGATATTCTTCACATGTATGGGATGGTTTTGCTTAATTCGTGGCCTCCTATTGGTCTTAGAGTATTGTTCGTCTGTATGGGGGGCCCCTTACCACTTGGGTCTGATTCAAGAGTTTGAGAAAGTCCAAAAAAGAAGCGTAGGATTCGTGAGAGCATTACAAATCTCATTAAAAGTTTGAAGTGGGACACACTTGCAGATACACGACGCACTAAACAAAAGGGGGTGCTCAGGAAGTTCCAAAATCCTATCTTCGCCGGGGATTTAGAGCATATATTATTACCACCAACTTTCATATCGCCCAATGATCACCATTCAAAGATAATGGAAATTGCAGTTCGTACTGAGGCATTCAGGCAGTCTTCTTCCCTCGTGAGATTCGCAAGTGTAACAGAGGGTGGGAAATATGACTTTGGTGCAAATAGTGCCCTCCACCACACACCGCTTGGTGGCTAGCGGATTATATATGTAGATGTAGATGGAATATAGTATAAATAAAAGTTCGCTAGTAAAAAACACATCTCGCCACCCGACGCCATCTCCGGGGTTGGAGTGAATTTACGGTCTCCAGCAAAGCTACAACACGACGGTTCGGGTCCCGCAAGGATGAGGCGCCACCTGAGATATTCCTGTCGAAATACATATTCACCTAGGTACCGTTGTTGGTGCGATGACGCATAGGGTTCAGCGCGGAGAGATAGAGATGTTGCAATACTTCCCAGAATAGCACATGGTGTATTCCTGATGGTACAGCCCGTCCTCACTGAACTTACGTGTCAAACTGCCACTGCTACAGGTGTGGGAGCACCATCCGCCCTTTTTTCTTTCTGCTGTCGAGACTTTCAGTGACAAAATTATTTTGCACACATCACTAGATGGCACTGATAGTTAAACCCGCAAAAGTTGCCTACTGATCACCAAATACATACAAGACTCACAAGAATATTGGAAGGTTGGAATGTATTTACCAGTCCAAGTGCAATTAAATATTACGACTACTGCTGCAGTCTGACACTGATCGATGTACAGGTAATGTCTCCTCTTGACAGCTGTAGTTCTGAAACGAGTCTCAGTATCGATAGTGCACATAATTTTCTACGTAAATTAAATGTCTCTCATACCCTCACGGTTATCAATGTCCTGAATCTTTATGTCACTCATGATAGGACACACACTCATCTTCTCTGGTCATGCCACAACATAAGCCACAGTAACTTTACACTGCAATATATTCACATTTTACACAAACAGTGCTGTTATCTTTTATATCTGTACAGCACCTGAAAAAATTATGGAGTGCCTACACTCACACTGGCTATATGTCACGATGCTCCTCAGTCCTAGGGAAGCACTGCCCACCCTTTCTTTCTTTCTACAGATGTGACATTCAGCGGCATTAAATTATTTTACACTGGTCGCCATATTGCAGTGACAACTAAACCTCGCAAAGTGCCATACATATCGTCGAATATGGAAAGACTCTTACTCAATTACGCTGCTCCGCCATTGAGGACAGGAGCTTGAATATTGGAGCGTGAAACCGTTCTCCAACCCAGCAATATATCATCGTGTACCGTGTCGATGTGGTAGACATGCAATTATTATCCTCCGCCATACAAAATCACCCCTTTTACATCAGAAAGCCGTCAGTGGATTGAAGTCTATCTCAGAACTGTTGTGCAAAGACTGACTCGTTCCTACCCTTGGTACAAATGCGTTACTGTTTCTGGTTTGTACCTGCCTGCTTGTTCACATTTCTACACCCACGTTTCTGCATGTGAGCGCTCCAATTTAGGCCGTAACTGAGCAAATGTTTGAGAAAGACATATCCACTACCTTCTGCAACCTGTGCAGAAACAGAACGACCTGAGTTAGTGCAACAGGACCGTGTTTTGACCATTCATTGGAAATGTGTGCAGTGTGGTACGTCATCCAAACTGGATAGTGATACTACAGTCCGAAGCAGATCCACATCCATTGAAATCAATCAGCCCAACATGCTATCATCGTTATTCTCTCCACCCCAACAGAGAAAAATTACGAACTATAAAAGATCCACTAACTTCATCCGATGTAGAAGTCACCTAGGCATCGATGCTGGCGCAATCATGCATAGCTGTGGTGTGGTCCAGCATGGAGAAAGAGATTTCGTGATGCTTCCCAGAATAAAAGCACTGCCTACTTGGGATCGTTAACGGTAAACCTGTTGGTCATCAGAGGACTTCCATCTCATGTGTGGTGAAACGTGGCACATTACTGTAAACGAACTTTGATTTATGTGATGTACTACATCCCCCTGTCGCATCTTGGGTGTAAAATCGAGACTTCAGCGTCATAACTAAGTTAGCAATAGGTGCTTGTGAGGCAGTGCAATCCCCGTGTGCACATTTGCCTGCCAGGAGAGCTGTTTACAGAGTTAGGGACGGAATGATTTGTAATTTTCGCATGTCGGACGCTTCTGCTATGCTTTTATCTGTTTCATTGTAAGAGTTATTCGCCATTACTAACGATCATTTTATATAGGGCTGATGCAGGTATAGTATAATTTCCGAACCGTGATCGGTTGTGAACAGTGGGCGCTATACATCTCTGGAAAGTTGAGTTGTATTGTACACGTATCACACAGAGCCAATGTTTTAATGAAGTAGTTTTTTTCGTTTCACGGTTCTATAACATAGTTCATCGTAGAGAAACCGGGGAGAAGGATGTATGTCCTGCTTTTGAAATATATTTCTTACATTGGAATGTTAACAGCGCTACATTTCGTACACTGATAGGTTGGAAGCGCAAGCAATCTAACATTATAGCCCGTTTTAAGTGCATAACATTGTAGCCTTAGGAGTGTGTGTGTTTATGTTCTATCTTACCAATACCTTTCACATCGAACTACACCCTTCTGGAAATCTATCGCGTATAAAAATTATTAGTTTCTTGTTCTTCTTAACCATCTGCTACTACATCACGACACTTTGAAATCTGTTACTATACATCGATAAGGAGTGCTAAGCTCCTCGTAATGGGCGCATCTCGAGAAATCTCGTGCACTTGGATGGGTGAGGACTCAGAAAGGTCTATTCATTCACGAGACCCTGGAGTGTAGCGGTATACTTCTGATCGGTTGCAGATTAATTCGTTAACGATGCTGCAGGGCGGGTTGGTCAATGTCAGTGTGATGAGGGTCTTTCACTCTCTAATTTTACCCTAAGACAGAGGGAATGCTCTGTGACTCTCATACCCAGAGAGATGGATCGTAAATTAAGCACTGTGCTCGCGGTGTTAGAAATATGTAGAGCACTGTCTGGTATACTTTGATGGTTTATGTGTTCGAGAATTATCACAGAATGGACATACTGTGCAGTCATCTATCTGCATTCGCAATGATGCTCGCAAAGTATAGAAGGGGCGTTTGAGCTATGATATTGAAATTGGGGAAAATGCTATCATATCATTGTCTGGTGTTGAAATTACTGTAAAATGCTAAAATTGTTCGCACTATCAACTGTGATGCTTATTATCACAGTACGTCCATGGTGTCTTTTCCATCCCATCTGTGCAATGGTGCACTATTAGTTATCACATAATAATTGACTGACAGCGCTTGCTTGAGTTGGGGAATGAGTTTTGAGGATGGGTGACACCCTGTGGGGGTTGCTAGCACCGAAACTGGTCGCGTACATGAGTGTAATGTGAGGAATCAGTTGAAAGGGAATGCAAAGCCATCATTTATTCTGTCACTGTGACTGATGAGTTTAAATGTAGAGGTAGTCAATCATTTTCGGACATCAGTTTGGAAACTCTCCACAACGCTGCTGAACTCTTCTATTTTCCTTATGTTGTAACTGTCTTTTATTTGAAATTGTCAAGTGTGTAGCGTGTTACGGTAGCCGTTGTAACAACATGATTTACACCATGTGATGTCTAGTTTTCTGCAAGAGGCTGTGGATCAGAACATCTTCATGTCAGTTTAGAACCTGACACAGGTCTCGAAGTTGTGGCAGCAAAAAGAAGATGTTCGGCATTGTACAAAAGCGTGTTAGAAAGCAGTGTTTCAAACAACTAAACAGGGCCAGAGGGAGCATCTTTTGCATCTGTGGGATACGATCATTCGCCTCTGCAGTGCCTGTATATTTAATAGGATCGTGCCACACAGGCAGCAGTAGTAGAAGTAGTTTGATGTGTAAATTCGGTGAGGGACGGGGTATACTGTTAGGAATGGTTGGAGGGCTGCACGCTGGGCTATTCAGGGAAGCATTGAGCAATCTCTTTCTCCATGCTGGACCGCCTCGCAGCTATGCGTCATTGCACCAGCTTCGGTGCCTAGGTGACTTCTATATCAGATGAAGTTAGTGGAACTTCTATAGTTCGTAATTTTTCTCTGTTGGGGGGTAGAGAATAACGATGATAGCATGTTGGTCTGATTGATCTGAATGGACACGGATCTGCTTTGGACTGTAGTATCTGTATCTATTTTCAAGACATACCACACAGCGCAGATTTCCACTGAATGGTGGAAATACAGTCCTGTTGTACTAACTCTGGTTGTTCTGTTTCTACACAGGTTGCAGAAGGTGGTGGATATGTCTTTCTCTGACATCTTCTCAATTACCGCCTAAATTGGAACGATCACATGTGGAAAGCTGTAGAAATTGGAGGAGTTGCAAGATGCATAGGAGGTGACTAAAACCACGTTGGAATTGTACTGTAGCAGCTAGGTTCGGGAAAGGTGACTCGTTTCGATGTATGGGAGTGCCAGAAATATGATTGAGTAGTGGTTTAATCATTAAAGGCTTTCTCAATAGGATTCAACGCAGGTATGTGCTTGAATGGAAAGACCTGATTCCAAATAATGGACATCATTTCTGGCAGATAGCATAACACTACAGATCTGAGAAGCTAGTGTACATTTCTTATGACCTCAATAAGCATACGATTTACTACTGTTTGTGATCCTTCTCAATCAGTCATCGCCTATAACTGAGTGGATATAAAGCAGAACCTCAGATATGGTATCGAGACACAATACGTTACACATACTGGATAAATATCTAGCGGTGTGAGGACATCGCAAATACCTATTTCATACCACATTTCTTAGCTGAATAACTTTCAGAAGTCAGCGATTTTATCACGAGGTTGCATCGTGGGCTACGTGTAAGCACGCTACTGGTCTGATAATATACACTCCAGTGATCACCATCTCAGTATTTTTTCGGATAGAATAACCACCTCATTCAGAGGTAATGTCGTACCTCGATTTATAAAGTCAGTATAGCTTTTAACATGGTTACTTGTGTGCACCTGTAGAACCATGACCGCATGTGACAGTAACATACAGTAGTTATTGGGATCGAGTTTTTTTAACATCTGGCCGAATACGTCTCTCTTTTTAGGACATGCAAGAAAAACTTATGAGACATGTCCACCCATGGTTGATTTTCTCTCATTATTATTTTGTATCGCCAGCGATCAGTTATTGACAAAGTATTATACTTAGTAGTAGGGGCTGTGTGATATGTCCGTGTTGAGCATCAGGCTTATAAAGTATGTGCTTGTGTTCCGACATGTGCAAAGGAAATGACTATGTCCAGTCGTAACGAGTGTATGGATTTGATGTGGAGTACTGTGATAGTGTGGGAAGAGTATGTCAAGTCATAAAAATGGTACTGATATTTCTATTTCCAGAGCCACAACCGTCAACAGAGTGTATTTCTGATACTTTGCTCATTGTTGAATGTCGTTCAACTGAGACCGCGATCATAACATTTAGTTGTAAGTACAGGGATAAAATATATATGTGACGGATTTCATAGGCTAAACATTCTACCTGTGCATGCAGCGCCGGTGACCTGTGTGGGGGTGATTCATGTTTCCCATTAATGGTAGGAAATGTCAGACTGGAGATGTCTTTTGGACTGTAGGAATGTAGATGAATTAACCGCGTTGTCCTCTAGACGACCGAATAACGAACTAATACTTAGTACGCTTGGAATAGCTTTCATGATTGCGTGAAAATTTGATAAAATTGAGTATGGAGGTGCGTTTGGGCTGGATCGTTATTCCCTCCCACGTAAATTGTTCGGTTGACTGCTTCTGCACATTTCATGCCTTTGGTTAGTTGAGGGAAGATCGATTGTGGTTTGTGCATCTAGCATGTGGGAGACATGTTTGGCGATTCTCTAGACATGACAAACGCTTTAGTTGACCTTGTAAATTATAGGGATGATTTGGAATTTACTACATCAGCGACATCGGTATTAGAGAGTGGAAATATCAGTTTCCCCTATTTGTTTCGAGTTGCCGAGGTAATGTCTTCAGAGACGTGACAATTTTCTAGTTAGTCAGTGGTTTACAGAACGCTCCACCTAGTTAAAGTTTCGGGTTTGTAGAGAAATAATTTCCAGTCCATATTTTAAGAATTATGTTGCATGAAAAATCGGTAGGATACTGCTGTGTGCAAACCATGCAAAATTAGATATATTGTTGTAATCCCAGAGTCTGGAGATGGGTGTAGAAATGCTAGCAAGCATGCAGGTCCGGACCAGAAAAAGTAACGCATTTCTACTGAGGGGGGAATGAGCCAGTCTCTGTACAACAGTTCTGAGAGTGACTTCGATCTACTGACGGCTTTCTGATGTAAAAGGGATGGTTTTGTATGGAGGTGGATATGAATTGTATGTTTACTACATCAACACGTTATGCAGTGATATATTGCTGGGTTGGAGATCGGTTTAACGCTCTAACATTCAAGCTCCGGTCCTCAGTGGCAGAGCAGTGTAATTGAGTAAGAGACTTTCCGTATTTGACGATATGGATGGCACTTTGCGAGGTTTAGTTGTCAGTGCAATATGGCGATCAGTGTAAAATAGTTTATTGCCGCTGAATGTCACATCTGTAGAAAGAAAGAAAGAAAGGGAGGGCAGTGCTTCCCTATTACTGAGGAGCATTGTGACATATAGCCAGTGTGAGTGTAGGCATACCATAATTTTTTTGGGCGCTGTACAGATATAAAAGATTACTGCACTGTTTGTGTAAAATGTGTATATATTGCATTGTAAAATTATTGTGGCTCATGTTGTGGCATGACCAGAGATGAGTGTGTGTCCTATCACGAGGGACATCGATAACTGTGAGGGTATGAGAGAGATTTTTTTATGTGGAAGATTATGTGCACTATAGATGCTGAGACTCGTTCCAGAACCACAACCGTCAAGAGAAGACATTACCTGTACATCGATTGGTCTCAGACTGCAGCAGAAATGGTAATATTTAATTGTAGTTAGACTGGTAAATATGTTCCTAGCTTCCAATATTCTTGTGAGGCTTGTGTGAATTTGGTGATCTGTAGGCAAATTTTGCGGGTTTAAGTGTCAGTGCAATGTAGCGACCTGTGCATAATAATATTGCCACTGAGAGTCTTGTCTGCAGAAAGAAAGGGCGGATGGTGCTCCCACACCTGTAGCAGTGGCAGTTTGATAGGTAAGTTCATTTAGGACGGGCTGTACCATCAGGAATGCACCCTGTGCTATTGTGGGCACTACACCCTATGTGTCATCACATCAGCAACGGTACCTAGGTGAATACATATTTCGACAGGAATTACTCAGGCATCAAGTATGGAAGAGATGTCGGTACCTCATCCTTGTGGGACCCAAACGATCGTGTTGTAGCTTCACAGGGACTGCCGATGCACCCCAACTCCGGCGTTGGCGTCGGGCGTCGGGTGGCGGGATAAGTTGTTTATTAGCAATCCTTAGTTTAATTTAGATTGCATCTGCATATATTCTTGCTAGCCACCAAGCGGCGTGTGGTGGAGGGCACTATCCAAATTCCCTTATCTTTGAATTGTGATCATTGCGTGATATGAAAGTTGGTGGTAATAATATATGCTCTACATCCCCGGCGAAGATAGAATTTTGGAATTTAGTGAGCAGCCCGTTCCATTTAGTATGTCGTCTATCTGCAATTGTGTCCCACTTTAAACTTTCAATGAGATTTGTAATGCTCTCGTGATGGCTAAATGTACCAGTCACGAATCTTGTGGTTCTTATTCAGATCTTCTCAATCACTTGAATCAGACCCAAATGGTAAGGGCACCGCCATACGGACGAACAATACTCTGAGACCGATAAGATGCCACGAATTAAACAAAACTGCCCCATACATGTGAAGAATATCGATTTAATTAATTTGCAATGAATTAAACAAAACAACCCCATACATGTGAAGAATATCGATTTCATTAATTTGCATAAATTATTTATATCAATGTAGTGTTAGCGGTACAGTAGTTAAGGGGAGGCTGTGTGTGAGTGGGTGACATGGAGGAGAACAGCAGGTTAAGTAGGTTAAGTGCAGAACACTAAGTAATTTGAATAATTTTAATGTAAAACGCAGTACGATAGTTTCAGGGCGTGGGTGACACAGAAGGATGCGCCAGAAATGGCGTTCAAAAACATGTGAAATTCGAAAAGTGTACCAGGAAATGGTGGGAAGAGATAACTAATTACTTAATGTGGCATCATATGTGATACAATAGTTTAAGGAAATGGGGGTGACAAGGAAAAACACTTAACAGAACAATAGGTTAAGTGCCCAAAGGGCCAAACATTAGGTTAAGACACCCAGAGTATAGTGCTGAACATTAGATTATGCAACATGTTTGCCCCATGTAATTGCTTCCTGCAAGACCTAGATGTTTCCAAACAGCAGAGAATGATGAGCAAGAGAAATCCATCCCCCACAAACTGATTTTTTTTATAAATAAACAATATACCCTTTCCATATATTCCATACATTGTCTAAATTGTGTAAACAATATTCCATACAGACCAATCGATTTCCCTCCAAATGACCGATCAACTGAGTCTTTTTTCCGCTATTTTCTGGGGGGGGGAGAGGGTGGGTGGGGAGGGGAGTTTACCAGAGGGGAGGGGGAGGTTAATTAATTGATCAACTTAATTAAGTAATCAATCAACTGATGGTAGTGATAGGGTGTATTCCAACAACTCAGACCTGAAAAACCTTGAATCCCCTAAAACAAGGTTCCATACACAGCAATCGATTTTCCTCCAAATGACCGATCAGTTGAGTCTTTTTCCCACCATTTTCTGGGGGAGGAAGAGAAGGTGGGAGGGTAGTGGGTTTACCAGGGGGGAGAGGTTAATTAAGTAGTCAATAGGCCAGCCGGTGTGGCCGAGCGGTTCTAGGCGCTACAGCCTGTATCCAGGCGACTGCTATTGTCACAGGTTCAAATCCTGCCTCAGGCATGGATGTGTGTGATGTCCTTAGGTTAGTTAGGTTTAAGTAGTTCTAAGATCTAGGGGACTGATGACCTCAGATGTTAAGTCCCATAGTGTTCAGAGCCATTCGAACCATGAAACTAATAGTAGTGACAGGGGCTATTCCAATAACTCAGACCTGAAAGTGTAGCTGTAGCAGTGAGGGGGAGGTTTCCTGATTGGGTAAGGGAGTGGGAGGGGGTGGAGGAACAATAGGTTAAGTGCAGTGACAGGGAAAACCACTTAACAGAACAATAGGTTAAGAACCTGTCAATCAATGGAGAACAATAGGTTAAGGATCTGTCAATCAAAGGAGAACAATAGGTTTGCCCGCCCCTGGGTGCATACCTGCCCCTGATGTAGGCAATCCGCACTAACAAAATGAACCAGCTTCTACTTAGTCTCACTACTCTAGAGCAGTGTATTCATGCTCCCTTCGAGACTGTTCAGATGCAGCCTGGCCGATGCAAAAGACTGAATATGCTACGGCGTGGACACACATGCGGTGAGGCACTTGGAAACTACACTCCTGGAAATTGAAATAAGAACACTGTGAATTCATTGTCCCAGGAAGGGGAAACTTTATTGACACATTCCTGGGGTCAGACACATCACATGATCACACTGACAGAACCACAGGCACATAGACACAGGCAACAGAGCATGCACAATGTCGGCACTAGTACAGTGTATATCCACCTTTTGCAGCAATGCAGGCTGCTATTCTCCCATGGAGACGATCGTAGAGATGCTGGATGTAGTCCTGTTGAACGGCTTGCCATGCCATTTCCACCTGGCGCCTCAGTTGGACCAGCGTTCGTGCTGGACGTGCAGACCGCGTGAGACGACGCTTCATCCAGTCCCAAACATGCTCAATGGGGGACAGATCCGGAGATCTTGCTGGCCAGGGTAGTTGACTTACACCTTCTAGAGCACGTTGGGTGGCACGGGATACAAGCGGACGTGCATTGTCCTGTTGGAACAGCAAGTTCCCTTGCCGGTCTAGGAATGGTAGAACGATGGGTTCGATGACGGTTTGGATGTACCGTGCACTATTCAGTGTCCCCTCGACGATCACCAGTGGTGTACGGCCAGTGTAGGAGATCGCTCCCCACACCATGATGCCGGGTGTTGGCCCTGTGTGCCTCGGTCGTATGCAGTCCTGATTGTGGCGCTCACCTGCACGGCGCCAAACACGCATACGACCATCATTGGCACCAAGGCAGAAGCGACTCTCATCGCTGAAGACGACACGTCTCCATTCGTCCCTCCATTCACGCCTGTCGCGACACCACTGGAGGCGGGCTGCACGATGTTGGGGCGTGAGCGGAAGACGGCCTAACGGTGTGCGGGACCGTAGCCCAGCTTCATGGAGACGGTTGCGAATGGTCCTCGCCGATACTCCAGGAGCAACAGTGTCCCTAATTTGCTGGGAAGTGGCGGTGCGGTCCCCTACGGCACTGCGTAGGATCCTACGGTCTTGGCGTGCATCCGTGCGTCGCTGCGGTCCGGTCCCAGGTCGACGGGCACGTGCACCTTCCGCCGACCACTGGCGACAACGTCGATGTACTGTGGAGACCTCACGCCCCACGTGTTGAGCAATTCGGCGGTACGTCCACCCGGCCTCCCGCATGCCCACTATACGCCCTCGCTCAAAGTCCGTCAACTGCACATACGGTTCACGTCCACGCTGTCGCGGCATGCTACCAGTGTTAAAGACTGCGATGGAGCTCCGTATGCCACGGCAAACTGGCTGACACTGACGGCGGCGGTGCACAAATGCTGCGCTGCTAGCGCCATTCGACGGCCAACACCGCGGTTCCTGGTGTGTCCGCTGTGCCGTGCGTGTGATCATTGCTTGTACAGCCCTCTCGCAGTGTCCGGAGCAAGTATGGTGGGTCTGACACACCGGTGTCAATGTGTTATTTTTTCCATTTCCAGGAGTGTGTTTTCGACACATTTTACAACTGTGGCTGCATGATACGGTGCGTAGTAGATCATTGTCTCTGTAACACTGTGATTGAATAAATCGTCTCTGGCATGGAAACCATGCATTTCTCGACATAAGTGAAGTACACCTTTTTCGTTCCATATTCTTTCATCGATCAATCCGTAGAGTTTGTACACAGTGAAAAAAATCACCCTGTACATCTTGAATCTAAGGAAGTCAAAATTTTTCAATATTTGTTCAATTCCTACGTTTATTACAGGAAACTGTATGTATACTGTAATGCTTATCCAAAGCCATAATTATTGGAACTGATCAAGAGTAATAATGAATTCCATTGCTCATACGCCAACTCTTGACTCGGACACAACAGCTTATCTGATGCACTGCTACCTCTGAACTGGTCCAGTAGATGTGCATGCCAAACATAGTGCGCCACCGTAACACTGGTCCCCTAAGGACAACAGTCAACCGTTACAAAACAGTTTCCTGTGCAGTATGTGATCAGACATCTTAAAAGTTCTATATCTTTTCTTACATACGTTTTAGATATTTACACTTTTCTATTTATACACTGAAAAATAAGAAACAGTAGTGCAATAAACATACAACACTGTCAGTTATATTAAAAGAACATCTGTTACACGTTCAACTTCTTGAATGACACTCTGACTCATTGTCACTATGTACATTACTGTCACTTATCGTAATGCGGCATTATTTCATTTTTATGCAGCTATTTCACAGTTACCTAATGAGTATATTGGAGCAGAGTGTCTGAGATGTCAGCCCCGCTCTCACCAAGGTAGGTGGTGTGGCGTCAGAAGCACCTGTATAGCCTGTTTTGTCGGCAGAAAAACAATACCTGACTCTCATTAGGTCACGTGGGCCTATTTCGGGGGAATGATCTGTTTGCGAAACTCTAGCATGGACTCGGTCAGTGGCTAGTGAAAGCTGGGCTGGCATCTGCACCTCTGCGGTAAATGTACGTCACGGCCACCCCACAGCTCCCGGAGAATAACTGAGTGTGATACTCTTCTGTGTGATGTTAGAGGTTCAGACGCCGAAGCACCACCTAGCAAGCATGGGAGGGCCTGTTGGGTTCGTCTAAGAATTTGGTTCAGCCAACAGCATTACGATGCTTTGGACAGAGTTTTTTTTTTTCTTTATTGAGTTTCGATTCCCCCCGAAGGGGGTGGGCTGGCAGCATCTTAGTATGCCGCTCTTCAGCCTACAAAAATTGATTTAAAAAGAGGAAGATAATAAATAATAAAAACAGGCGATAAAATCGAAGACTTAAATGGTAACATGGCGGAAAAAATCGTGGAACTTAAAACATAGAAACAAAGGGATAATTATGCTAACAAAATACATATGAAGCAGACAGGTAAATAGAAGACAGACAATTAAAAAACACGGCGACAGTCTGGGTTCTGTTCGCAAGAGATGTAAAATTCACACCCAGCAACAGCATGATTTCTGTTTGCAACACTTTGGAAAGACAAACAACACTGAACATTCACTTGAACACTGCACTAAAAAGTTGGCAAATATGACATACCACAGCCGAGAGAAGGTGGGGGGAACCTGGACAGATGATGGAAAAATAAAAGGGGGGAAGGAGAGGAAAAACGAAGGGGGGAGGGGGATAGGAGCCAATGGAGGACGAGGACCCATAAGAGGTGTGGGGGGGGGGGGTGTGCTGGGCAGACGCGACAAGGAGTGGGGAAGGCAGAGGAGGGGGATACAGAAGTACTCAGGGGGAGAAGGGAGGTAGGGAGAGGGTAGGCGGTGAGAAGAACAGGATGGAGGGGGGGGAGAGGGAGCCCAGGGAAAGGATGGAGGAAAGGTTGGGGATGAGGATCAGAGTTGATAGGAGGGATAAATGGAGGGAGAGAGGGCATCATCTGGGAGGGGGAGTTGATGGAAGCCACCTTGGGAAAGGAGATGAAGGGTGTAGAGATGGAGGGCAGGGGGGACACAACAGTGAAGGCTTGGCAGGGGGTGGGGATGGGAGAGGAGAGGAGCAACCAGGGGGTGAGGGAGATCAAGGCAGCGAGAGGTGTAGAGTATGCAGAGATGTTCAAGGAGTAGGAGCAGATAGGGGAGAGGAATGAGGTCATAGAGGATCCGCGTGGGGGACAGGAGGCATATATGGAAGGCGAGGTGGAGTGCGTGACGCTCAGGGATCTGGAGGGTCTTATAGAATTTGGGGGGGGGGGCAGATATCCAGGCAGGACTGGCATAACAGAGGATGGGATGGATTAAGGATTTGTAGGTGTGGAGGATGGTAGAAGGGTGCAACCCCCATGTCCAGCCAGAAAGGAGTTTGAGGAGTCGGAGGCAGTTTTAGGCTTTGGGTTGGATGGAACGGAGATGAGGGATCCAGGTGAGGTGACGGTCAATGGTGAGGCCAAGGTACGCGAGGGTGGGGGAGAGGCGGACAGGATGGGCACAGATGGTAAGGGAGAAATCCAGGAGCCAGAAGGAGCGAGTGGTATGATATACGATGATTGCCTGGGTCTTGGAAGGATTGATTTTCGGGAGCCACTGGTTACACCGTGTGGCAAAAAGTTCAAGGTGATTCTGGGGAAGGCGTTGGGACCTTCTGAGGATAGGAGCGAGGGCGAGGAATGCGGGGTCATCGGCATACTGCAAGAGGTGTACTGGAGGGGGGTTGGGGCATATCTGTCATGTACAGGAGGTAGAGGAGAGGGGAGAGGACAGAGTCCTGGGGCACACGTGCAGAGGGGTAGAAGGTGTGGGAATTGGCATTATGGATGGTAACATAGGAGGGGCGGCGGGAGAGGAAGGAGGCCATCAGATGGATGTAGTTGATAGGAAGGGCATAGGTTTGAAGTTTAAACAGGAGACGGGGATGCCAGACACAGTCGTAGGCGTTTTCGAGGTTGAGGGAGACAAAAATGGCGGAGCGACGGGAGTTAAGCTGGAGGGAGAGGAGATGAGTGAGGTGTAGGAGTTGGTCATTGGTAGAGAAGGATGGTCGAAAGCCACATTGGGTGTCGGGTAGGAGGTGGTGTCGATGGAGGTGGTGATGGATGCGCCGGATAAGGATGGATTCCAAGTGCTTGCTGAACACCGATGTGAGACAGATAGGACGATAGGAAGAGGCATCAGATGGAGGCTTGTTGGGTTTGGTGAACATCAGGGTACGGGAGGTCTTCCACACGTCGGAGTAGAAGTCGGTGGCAAGGATGACGTTGTAGAGGGTGGCAAGGACTGAAAGGAAGGAGGGAGGGCAGTGTTTGAGGTGGCGGTAGGTAACGCGGTCGTGGCCGGGAGCAGTGTTGTGTTCAGTGCGGAGTGTGAGGCTGATGTCCTGTGTAGTGATGGGAGTCTTAAGTTCAGATGGTGGTGTGTGGCCCAAGTACTGAAAGCTAGGAGCAAGGGAGGAACAGAGGTATTCGTACAGTCGATGACGTCAGGGAAGAGGGAATAATCAAATTGGGGATGATCTGGTATGGAAAAAACATCGGAGAGGTGAGAGGCAAAGTGGTTGGCCTTACTGAGGTTGTCAGGAAATGGACGGTCATCAAGGAGGAGAGGGTACTGGGGGGTGGGACGGTTCTCAGTAAGGCGGTGGAAAGCAGACCAATTCTTGGAAGAGTTTATTGGGAGCGTGGTGTTGAGTTGTGTACATGTCTGGCGCCAGACGCGGCGTTTCTTCGCAGGAATCAGATTGCGGATGTGTCGTTGTAATTGCCGGTGGCGGGTAAGCGTGTCCCGGTCACGAGTGCGGAGAAAAGAGCGGTAGAGGCGGCGGGACTCCCGAAGGAGAAGGACGGCCTGTGGTGGGAGGGCGGGGCGGTGAGGGTGGATGTCTTTGGTGGGGATATGGGTGGCGACGGCGTCAGACAAAGTCTGGTGCAGGAAGACAGCAGTGCGAGAGATGTCATCAGGAGATTGGAGGGTAAGGTCCTGGCCTTCAACCTGGGTGTGAATGGAGTCCCGGTAGGCATCCCTGGACATAGTTCTTCGAGCGTAAGGTTAACTAATCATGAAGTCATTGTTTCTGCCGAGTGCCAACCTTGCACGTCTTGTACGCAAAAGGAGAAAGGTTGTGCGCGCATTCCCCTGCTTTTTCTTGAACTTAGAAACAATTCACGCCCATCACGCTGGCAACAGAAACCTCTCCATGTAGAATTTTTTAGTGAGTAGAACGTTGAGAGCTTGGAATTTGCACAATCTGTTCCGGGCCTTTGTAGGGAGAGTGTTCTGCTCGGTGCCAATAGAGAGGGCGTCATCTCCGATTACCGTCTGGTGCTGGTCGGCGCACGGTAATCTACGGGAATGTAAGTAGCACAATTGCAGTAGTGCGATCCATATTCTTTGTAGCTCGTGTTGCTTGTTTTTGTTATATAAGGGGCGTTCGAAAGGTTTCTGTCTGCGGGCGTTGCTGCAGTGAACGAGGTGGCCTATATGCAACTCACTGCGACTCCGATGCGGCTATATAAGCCGCGACATAATAAGTACCGACGTATAGGCATGGGGTTAGTGTGGCCTCCGAAATGAAATTTTTTGATCGCGTTTTATATTTGCGTCTTCTTGTGTAGTGTTGACTTTGATAGCGCGAGTTGCCCAGATGTGCACATCTTGTTGAGCTAGCTCCATGCAGTCTTCCATAGTTCTTAATGCCTTATTTTGTAATTTACTTCGAATTATACATAACTTTGTTCTTTGTCAATCTCATTTTGATTTCTGTCAATCATTACAGCAAATAAGTAAGTCAATCTCAGTCCTGACTTGGATTTTAAGATCCGCAGTTGTATCCTAAGTTGGTTCATTTCACTGTGTACGCGTTGTCCTTCCGTACAATGACCTACTATAAGGATAACTTACTTATTATTATGTTAGTTACTGCACCTGCTCGTTATATATCATTTAGTTCCTCCAGATACTGTTGTGTCAAAGCAGCGACCATTGTAACAGCTCGGCGTATATCTGTACGACTTAACAAAGGAATATCCATCCGACATGTCAAAACCAACCCTGAAACTTTTCAGACAGGAAGATTACACCGAAAGAAATTCACTGTCAAAATTTTAGCTGCTAAGGCGCACTGCAAATATTTTTTAACAAATGTTAAAGTTACTCAGTTTGGCCGCACTGAGAACCGCTTATAACAGCGGTTTGTACATCCCATCCTGTGTAGCGCCGAATCGGCGAATAATCAGACGCAGCCGTGACAAGATGACATAGTGCCGCGTAGCGCGAAGTCCAAAGTGAACACAAGCGACTTTTAAGCAGTTAACCATACCAAAAATGTCTCAGCTCATTAATTTTTTTAATAACTTGTAGCTGATATCGACAGCTAAACTGTTGCAGATGTAACTATTACGTAAGTGACTAGCAGAGGAAATAAAATCAATGTAGTGTATTATGTTATATTACAGACGACTTCCATCAATCGAGACTTCAATTTGTTGATATTAAATGTTTTGTAACAATTTCCATAGCACAGTTCTTATGATAATTTTTGAATAATTTGAATTTTATTAACAATGAAACAGTTCCTAGTTCAATCTCTGTAGTCATCACAAAAATGCGTAGTGGCTATTGGACGACGAAAACAAACATTTTCCTTGCATCAGGCACACCTGATAAAGAAAAAATCAATGCATTCAGACACTTTGCAGTAATTGCTAGTATTATTTAGACAGATCTGGAATAGAGCAAAAAATGGTCGTAGCCATTGTTCTGCATATCGTGCTGCATGCCGGCCATATTTGATCAAATTCTAAAATTTGGTGACGCAAACTGACACTACAGAAATGACTGGTTTGACATTGCTGTTCCGCTAATAAACCTCAAATGACAAAGAGCTAACGGAAATTATTATGCCCGACAGTTTTTAGAAAAAAGCTTTAGACTGTTGAAAAATTTATTTCTCGAGTAGCTGAATCACAATATCAGTTCTAGGTGGAATCTGAATTATATTAACAATCTTTTCGTTGTCCTTCTAAAGACGGAAGTGTCGTTATACCCAGGCCAAGAGTTCAATAAAAGTAATGAACACTTTTTTGCAAACGGCAAGAAGACATTTCGGATATATAATTGAAAATTATTCTCCCCCATTTTTGCAAATTTTGCAAAGTCGATTACAAATTTTTGGAAGTAGACAGTCCTGACCTGGGTGGCCAGCTAGGGCTGCAAGCAGACTGACCTCTGCTAACAATTCTGTCAGGAGAGAAGAGTGTGTAAATGTGCCCTAAGGTTCGGCCAGCTATACAGACAGTTGCTCCATCCTGTTGGAAGTAACTGTGTTTTCCTCCTCTGTTAATTAGAAACTACATTCATATTCTTTCTTTCCCCAATGGAATATATTCCGTACATGTTTTCCTTGGGCTTGGAAGATACTCTATTTTTGTTCTGGATTTTAATTAGCAGAGTAATCATCGTTCGGACCACAATCAACAGAATCATCTGAATTATTTCCTGTTTCCTCTAATGTTTCCACAATAGGCTAACGAGGTGTCGATATCATTCGAATGACTGTCCAAGAAATTAACAAACTAGTGACACATATATAGGTCTTCAGAAGAAGAAGTTGATTTCCATTGCAAATCACATTCTGCATATTTCGCCTTTGCAAGATTGAATACGTTAACTGGATTCCGCATTACTGTGAAACTCTGGAACCTACACAAAGCCAGATGCTATTAGTGAGCATATACGAAAAAAATCAAAAAGAAAATTACTTTAGCTTTATCTTCATTGTTAACACTTAACGATACCCCAAAGGCAGCTGCTAATTGTTGTTGATATTAAAGGAGTTGCAAGTGCGAGTGCCTTACAAATTACGATAGCGTTGCGCCATGTTGTCTGTTTACTGATGTGGCGTCAACCAAGAAGGCATGCCCGCCGTGTTGCTCATGCGCTGTCAGCTACAAATACGGCAGGGATGTACACTATGTGATCAAAAGTATTCGGACACCCCCAAAAACATACGTTTTTCATATTAGGTGCATTGTGCTCCACCTACTGCCAAGTACTCCATATCAGCGACCTCAGTAGTCATTATACATCGTGATAGAGCAGAATGGGGCGCTCCCCAGAACTCACGGTCTTCGAGCGCAGTCAGGTAATTGTCATCTGCGTCATACATCTTACGCGAGATTTCCACACTCCTAAACATCCCTAAGTCCACTGTTTCCGATGTGATAGTGAAGTGGATACGTGAAGGGACACGTACAGCAAAAAAGCGTACAGGCCGACCTCGTCTGTTGACTGACAGACCGCCGACAGTTGAAGAGGGTCGTAATGTGTAGTAAGCAGACATCTATCCAGACCATCACACAGGAATTCCAAACTGCATCAGCATCCACTGCAAGTACTATGACAGTTAGGCGGGAGGTGAGAAAACTTGGATTTCATGGTCAAGCGACTGCTCATAAGCCACACATCACGCCGGTAAATGCCAAACGACGCCTCGCTTGGAGTAAGGAGCGTAAACATGGGACGATTGAACAGTGGAAAAACGTTGGGTGGAGTGACAAATCACGGTGCACAATGTGGCGATTCGATTGTAGGGTGTGGGTATGGCGAATGCCCTGTGAACCTTATCTGCCAGCGTGTGTAGTGCCAACAGTAAAATTCGGAGGCGGTGGTGTTATGGTGTGGTCGTGTTTTTCATGGAGGGGGCTTGCACCCGTTGTTGTTTTGCGTGGCATTATCACAGCACAGACCTACACTGATATTTTAAGCACCTTCGTGCTTCCCACTCTTGAAGAGCAATTCGAGGATGGCGATTGCATCTTTCAACACGTTCATAATGCACGGCCTGTGGCAGAGTGGTTACACGACAAAAACATCCCTGTAATGGACTGGCCTGCACAGAGTCCTGACCTGGATCCCATAGAGCACCTTTGGGGATGTTTTGGAACACCGATTTCGTGCCAGGCCTCACCGACCGACATCGATACCTCTCCTCAGTGCAGTACTCCGTGAAGAATGGGCTGCCATTCCCCAAGAAACCTTCCAGCACCTGATTGAACGTATGTCTGCAAGAGTGGAAGCTGTCATCAAGGGTAAGGGTGGGCCAACACCATACTGAATTCCAGCATTACCGATGGAGGGCGCCACGAACTTGTAAGTCATTTTCAGCAAGGTGTTCGGATACTTTTGATCACATGATGTACATTTCTCGAGCCGCCTGGCGAGCTTCAAATTTGTCAGTTTTGAACAGTCTGTTAAAAATACTTGCAGTGTGTCTTAGCACCAAAGATTTTGACATTATGTTTCTTTCGTTGTTTTCTTCCCGTATAAAAAAATTTCAGGGTAGATTTCGACATGTCGGATTGGACAGTTCGCCTGTTAGTTTTGCCTCACGTTTAGTGTGAAAGCAGCGAGAATTGCACTCGCTTGTCTTGCATCAATACACGATACTCGAAAGCGCTGTTGTGTGAAAGCAACCAAATCGGCTGCAGCCGATTTGCATCACCGTACACCCTAGCCTAAGGGTTAACAAAAATGTGATATCTGTGTGTTTACGTTACAAAGTCTTCTTCTCATTTTCACGTTTCTTGTTTCTTTTTCCTTTGTGCTTCCACGAAGTCTCTGTTTAGAAACTGAAACTCAGACAGACCGCCCAAGAGGTGCAAGTAGAGCGTCCTGGCGACGGATGAACCATTACTGTGGTCAGACACTCACGCATGATTGTTGCGCTTCAGTCTGGAGCCGCGTGACTGCTACGGTCGCAGGTTAGAATCCTGCCTCGGGCATGGAAATATGTGATGTCCTTAGGTTAGTTAGGTTTAAGTAGTTCTAAGTTCTAGGGGACTGATGATCACAGCAGTTAAGTCCCATAGTGCTCAGAGCCATTTGAACCATGATTGTTGCGCCAAGTTGAAGTTAAATTTCTACCTGCATTGGAGCCAAGGCACTGGGCTCGCATTCTGGGAGAGGGCAGTTCACATCTATATCCAATCATCATGCTTTGGAATTAATTTGAAATCTAACCCAGAATCAATACTCCTGGTCAACTCCTTCTATTCCAAGGACGAATTCCTGTTTATAAACTCGTAGCCTGTAAACAAAATATTTTTAAATGTAGTTTCATAAGTAGGACTAAAAAAGTAATGTTTTTATTCATGTTAGCACTAATCATGTACACACATCCTGTAAACTGATCTTTCCATGTCATTTTGATAAAAGAATCGTTTAAACGATCTGTGGAACATGTAACTATCTGTGACTTTCCTAAACCGTTAAACGTAAGTGCCAGTGTGGCTCCCTGTAAACTTACATAGCCACTTTCCTCCTCCACCCTTATCAAGTTAAAAAACAGTAAGGACGATTATGGTTTAATGTCCTGTCGATGTCATCATTAAAGAAAGGGCACAAGTTCGGATTGAACAAACTTTGGGAAGGAATTCTTCCGTGTTCAATTCATAAGTACCATCACAGCATTCGCGTTAGGAGATTTTCGAAAACCACAGGAAAAACTAAATATGAATAGCTGGATTTGAACCCCACTCCTCCAGACTAGGAGGCCAGTGCCTTGATGAATGCGCCATCTTACTCGGCTTTTGTTTTTTCAGTTCCGGTTGCTATTCCGTTTCTGTAGACTTCATCACTGACGAGACATAAGACAAATATTCCTTCCCTCTTTCCCTTGGTGTGTTGATCGGTAAAATGAGGCCTCGAACTAATACACGAGTTATGATACGGCCAATGACTTGGGAGATGGGGGACTGGGTGTTTGTATTGTCCTCATCATTTCATCATCATCGTCATCATCATTATTTGACAGTGGCTAGATTAGATTGTGTAAAAATTGAACTGTGTACAAATTGGGACTTTGTACGGGCGCTGATGACCGCGCAGTTGACCGCCCCACAAGCCAAACACCATCAACATCTCACCTGGTATCTGATTGTTCCATTTTGTGTCATGGCAGTCAGTAAAATGTGTATGGTGCAAGGGAAAGCTTTCCTAAAATTTAGTGTTTAAAAAATTTAATAATCGTTTTCTGGCCTATATGCTTGTGCGAGGTAAACTGAGATGTTAGACTGTGAACTTACCTGCAGATTTACGAATACTAGTAGATTAAGAGTGCTTCATGGAAATTTTATCCAAGTACTGAGCTCATTCACATTTGGCCAATGTTGCTATGTCACACATTCCAAGATATTTCAACAATAGACCTTGCATTAAATGACTGTATGTCGTAGTGTCAAATATACATTGTGTAAAAATAAAGTTCCTGTAATAAATTATGCTATGAAATTGGGAGATTCACTATTATTTATTGATCTCTAATTAACATTGTTTTAGTGCGTGACACTGCTCAGATGGCGGCAAAATTCTATGTTTTTCACAAAATACCTTCATACTGTTTTAGTTTTCACAACTGCCCGAGAAACTCATTTATTCAAAATTTAGAGCACCGTCACAGCGTCATTTTTAGTTTTTGTCCTTAGCACACGAACAGCTTTACACACAAAATAATAACTCCTCATGAAATGATTTTTAATATTTTTATTTTCAGTAATACATTGCTTCTACTGTATCTACAATAAGTTCTACAATTTCTACGCAAAATACGTGGAGAGACTGAAATGTTCGTGCTAATGAGGATACAAAATGATGCGGAAAATATGAAGTTTCATAAATACATTTACGAATATAAAATAAGTGATCAACGCAGCAGCTATGTATTTCTCGTATTGTTGTGTTCTATGCCAATCAGTTTGATCAAGAGACACATTACTCTATTTCACGAAATTTTGCAGAACCCAGAACAGACCTAGCGATGAATTTTGAAAAACATTTAGTTTGTCTGAGCTCTGGAAACTACAATATTCTTCACGTGAATCAAATGTGTATTATTCCATCCCTACTGACGTTTATCTTATCATAAAACGTAAATTTGTGAATTCTTCTTGAATCCTGCCAATAGAGATTCTTTGTTTCAATCGTTTGCTCTAATTCCTTAATTCATCCACAGCAATTATATCATCGTAACATTTTCTACAAGTATTATGTTAAACGTTTCAGTATTCATGTACTAACTACGATATCCGATAAAGGACTCTACAGTTATCTCAGAATTTACAAAGTACTTAATGAATAGTTTGATTTTAATATTCTCATTCATTTTGTGTTAGAATGTATCAGAAGACGTCACAACATGTTTATTTACATTTAAAGTTTGGAAATCTGCTTGCAATTTAATTAGATTAACATTAAAATCTAAATTCTATAAAAATCGCAGCAAGTTGGTATCACTCAAATGAAATGCTTTTGATTAAGTCTCAAAATTCTTCAGCCATTCACCACTTTTTCTTTATGCAGATGGTTTATCCCTTTAAGAATGTATTAATGTTTCCGATTTTTACTCCTTCACATCGGGATACAAACGCGGAAAGCCGCCAATGTTACAAGAAAAATACCTGGATTCTCGACTGGGTCTTTGTCACATTAGTAATCGTATTATGTGAACTAGCGCTGTTCATTTACTAATCGTATTACATCATATAAAGAAGCTTTAAAGAGCAACACATCGCGATTCATGTAACTTCACTGACAAAACTATGGTTATATGCAGTGCTTTTTTTCTAAAAAAAAGTTTGATGGTACTCCGACATTGGATATAATGCAGCGAAAATTACTTATCTGAAGCGTGGGATACCACCCGTCTGCTTTTAGCCATGACGTCATCAACATGTCTAACTACAAAGAAAATGGGATCGGACTCTTCAGTTGACTTAGGCGATACCGAGAAACACCCAAACATACAAGAGAATGTAGTACCGAACACTTCAGTTTACATCACCTCAAATGAGCCAGCGATTCAGTTGCCGCAGCTTCGAAATACTTGAAACAGTCAATGACATCGCTTTTCCCACCAAAAACTGCACTGGTATCGTTCGTATTGCAATTACCAACACGAAAAAATGAAATAAAAAATTTACGTCCGTGAAATAAATCTTTGGCACTCTTCCAAGTTCTTAACATCGTAAAAAAATTACTTTGCCAACGAAAAAGTTTAGGGGTACGCATCCCCCAGCGTTCCCCCAGAAAAACAGTACTGGTTATATGTTTTATGAAGTTCTTACACGAGAATAAAGTCAATTTTTTGTGTTGAATGATAACTGTACAGTGTAACTCAATATTTATTTGTACAAAAATAGTATGTATTCAGGTAATGTCAGCGTTTTAGGATTAACGCAGATAATGGGGACGAATTCCCTATCAAAGTGTATTATGGTCAAAGAAAGAAGGAGAAAATTAATGCTGTAGCTGTCTGCGCCCCGACGGCGATTCCAATGACAAAGTTTGTCACACCAAACCACTAGCCGCACTCCGTTCCGAAAGCTCAACTGCAGAGTGAGAGTCTAAAATGCATTATAAATAAATGCTAGTTCTTCCAA
The DNA here is from genome assembly GCF_023864345.2 of Schistocerca serialis cubense. Classification (NCBI taxonomy): domain Eukaryota; kingdom Metazoa; phylum Arthropoda; class Insecta; order Orthoptera; family Acrididae; genus Schistocerca; species Schistocerca serialis. Next base: position 313,696,167 of record NC_064640.1, on the reverse strand, counting down.
GAATCTGTGGAATATGTACGTTTTATAATTAGCCGAAAAGGTACTCTACCCAGTCAACAGCATGTACAGCCCATCAACCACATGCTCCCTTTTCGCTGCCTAAAGAAACTGCAATATTCCATGCGAAAAGTAAACTGTTACAGCAGGTTCATTTCAAAATGCAGCATAGATCGAGGACCCCCCCCCCCCCCCAAAAAAAAAAAAAATCACTTAGAACGACAGGGCTAAGTTTATATGCTTGTCAGAGTTGAAACCCTTAACTAAGCATCACAGTCTACATCTTGTCTTGTCCCATACTCGCCAGGGTAACCACTGGTACTAACAACTGTCGTCTCTCAATATAGTGTCACAGCAGTCTTATCCCAATGTAAACAAAACCGTTCTAAGCTCTCCACTGCCTATATTTCCAAGACATTGAACCTAACTCTGCAGAATACATGACAAATACAAAAAGACGCCATTGCGATTATATGTGCTGCATGCAAAAGCTATACATTAGTCTGTGGTGTCGAATTTTGTCTTCTGACGTACCACGGACGACTTTTGGCACTATTCGGTCCTCAATCATCTTTACAGGATAAGACTCCCCAACGCTTTTAGAGCTGGGCTCTGCTGTTATCACCATTATGACTATCACACTGGTTACAAGTCTTCAGGCTGTCGCATCAGTATGGTTGCTGTTAGCTGGTCCAGACTCTAATTTAGACCTACAGGAGCTGATTCAGTACTTTGATAACAGTGCGGAATAGATGGAACGCTCTACTGTAACGAGGCTAAATGTAGTAACTTCACTTAGGGATGTCATAAAAACACCTTCCAGGATGCAAACTTCGCATGGAATGCTGTGAAACCATGAAGTTAAACACTAGAGTCCTCGAAAGCGCTGACGGGCTCAGAAAACCAGAGCACATTCAGTCACCAGAGTGGGGGGAGGGGATGGGGAAGTGGGGAATCACATCATCGCATGCTAGAAATCCTCTCTCCCCTCCTGAAGCTCATTCTCAGAGTGGGGCCATTCTATCTGTATTACGGGTACCGATGGAAGACCAGGCGCAGACTAGTTGGTCACAACGGTCATTGACTGAAGATGGGGATGAAGAACCGATCTGCCCATTAATAAGCAGTTCAGCTTCGGCGCTGGGCGCCTGTGTGACCCTACTGGGGCAGTTGAAGTACCGCCTTACCGGCTGTATGCTGAGATCACTTCTCGGGCTGTCCTTAGTGTTTCCATTAGGTCTTTCCCCTTCACTCTATCTCGACAACCGACTACAGGGGCATGTACTTCTCTGGGAACGATCCCAAGCGCTGCTTCATTCACTGAGAGCGCTAAAGCCATGCTGGAAGTCCACAGCCACACTGGGCTGCATAGACGCCCAGTTTGCCACACGCTCTTACAGGCCGTGGTTCTGACACGCTGTGGGGTGCCAGGGGAACTTAGTAATCCTACACGTTGAGTGCCTGAGGTGCTGACGTCGGCTCCCGCCGCCGTCGACGAACCACAGCTGTGTGTCAGCAGTCGTCAGCATCCGTCATCACACGGTGCGGTGATTCAGCAAATTTCAGTCAGCCTGTTTTCTTTTTCTTTTGGTTTGGGGGCATGTTGAGTCGGAAGGATCTGCATAGTAACTTGAAAGTGACGTTATATAGGGCATAACAGTCTGCATACTTATCACAGTTAAGGGGTAACTACAGGGAAGAACATTTACGGCCGACTACGTACCAGTTTTGTAATTTATCAGGACATGAATTACTGCGTACTAAGACACTGTCAGTACCGTGTAAACTTATAGACGATTTGTCCATGAAGCACGGCAGTGCGACGAGTCTCGCTGGGCTATGATAGCGGTGAAAAAATTAGTATAGTTATCTTTGCTTATTAATATTGGGTCGGTATAAAGTGTAGTTGAAAGTGGAGGTTACACAACGATCAGAAACGCGTTGAGTATCTTTGAGTCAAACTGCTGAAGTTTTGAAAAGTTGTTCCTGATCTATATTTACGACATAGGAGACAATCTGAGGAGCCGTCGTAGATTGTTTGCAGATGATGCTGTCATTTACCGTCTTGTAAAGTCATCAGATGATCAAAACGACTTGCAAAATGATTTAGATAAGATATCTGTATGGTGCGAAAAGTGGAAATTGACCCTGAATAAAGAAAAGTGCGAAGTTATTCACATGAGTACTAAAAGAAATCAGCTAAATTTCGATTACGCGATAAGTCACACAAATCTGACGACTGTAAATTCAGCTAAATACTTAGGGATTACAATAACAAATAACCTAAACTGGAACGATCACATAGATAATATTGTGGGTAGAGCAAACCAAAGACTGCGATTCATTGGAAGTACACTTAGAAGGTGCAACAGGCCTACCAAGGAGACTGCTTACACTACGCTTGTCCGCCCTATTCTGGAGTACTGCTGTGCGGTGTGGGATCCGCATCAGGTGGGACTGACGGATGACATCGAAAAAGTACAAAGAAGGGCAGCTCGTTTTGTATTATCGCGAAATAGGGGAGATAGTGTCACAAACATAATACGTGAATTCGATTGGCAATCATTAAAACAAAGGCATTTTTCGTTGCGACGGGATCTTCTCACGAAATTTCAATCACCAGTTTTCTCCTCCGATTACGAAAACATTCTGTTGGCACCCACCTACATAGGAAGAAATGATCATCAGGAAAAAATAAGATAAATCAGGGCTCGCACGGAAAAATTTAAGTGCTCGTTTTTCTCGCGTGCCAAATGGTTCAAAAATGGCTCTGAGCACTATGGGACTCAACTGCTGAGGTCATTAGTCCCCTAGAACTTAGAACTAGTTAAACCTAACTAACCTAAGGACATCACAAACATCCATGCCCAAGGCAGGATTCGAACCTGCGACCGTAGCGGGCTTGCGGTTCCAGACTGCAGCGCCTTTAACCGCACGGCCACTTCGGCCGGCGCCAAATGGTTCAAATGGTTCCTAGCACTATGGGAATTAACATCTGTGGCCATCAGTCCCCTAGAACTTAGAACTACTTAAACCTAACTAACCTAAGGACATCACACACATCCATGCCCGATGCAGGATTCGAACCTGCGACCGTAGTTCTCGCGTGCCGTTCGAGAGGGGAACGGTAGAGAGACAGCATGAAGGTGGTTCATTGAACCCTCTGCCAGGCACTTTATTGTGAATAGCAGAGTAATCACGTAGATGTAGATGTAGAAGGTAGCTACTTTAGTCCCAAATAAAACAGAACAGAGCCAGGCTAGCGAAGAAACGCAAAGGGAAGCAGAAGTATTACGTGCAGCAACTGACTTGACCGCAGAGGGGGGGGGGGGGGGGGGGGGGGGGGCAGTACACCTTTTTCTGGAAAAACGGGAAAACGTCTGAGAGGAAGAGTCGGCTTTTCTGGATGGTGTTAAGTTAAGGAAGCAGTTTGGTTGGGGAATTGTTCCGATGCAGCATACAGTTAACACGTGACGCTAAAACGCATGTCACATACCATGAAACCATTGGTGTGGCACAAACATTTAGGCAGCTGGCTGAAGGACTAACCTAAAACCATCGTAAGCAAAATTGTGCTAGATATTTCGGAGCAAAGCTCATGGGATTAATGCAGAAACATAACGAAACAGTAGAAGCATTTTCTGACAGGATTCGTAAGCTGAATTCGCAGTCTTATGAATTGATGCACTGTGTTGAGGTGGATAGATTCCAATTGCTGGAAGCAGAGAATAGGGCCTTGGACTATTCGCGAGTGATACTTCAGCGGATATGTCGCGAAGGATAAGGACGGAGAATCCTAGTGATTTGTCCTCTGCTATCAGAATTGCCACATCGTTACAGGAAATAGATTATGCGACTCGGAAACGGAATGACCGAGGTGTTTTTATCCTCTGATGTTAGATGCTACAGATGTGGACAAACTGGCCACGTGAAGAGGCAGTGTCGACAGCCACAATGCTTTGAATGTGGTGAGGTTGGACATAAGGTGCGTGACTGCGGAAATAGTAAGTAGGAGAAGCGCAATAAGAAGGAACTTCCGTTAAACGCCGACGGGATTGCCTTAACGCACAAATGTCATTCCTAATAAAACGGTACACTGCAACGACATCTTCACAAACGGATTGATGCTTGCTTGGCACAGTGAGTAATAAGGAACGTGTATTCACGGTAGACAAAAACACACAAGTGTCGGTTGTTAGCAGGATAGAACAGAACGACTGGGTAGTCGATTTGATGAATAGTAAGATTAGGGTATGAGAAGATGAAGCTGATGCTAGTGCCGTTGTGCAGATGCATGCGAGTTGGTTTATTATACTTAAAAAATGTAGTATGGAAGTATCAACTGCAGTATCTCCTGAAAATGTGGAGTCTGAAGTAGCTATAGTGCTGAACGAAATAAGTGTGGGCTGTGAGTAACAACTTGGGTGATTAGGAGCAGTAATATGTACGCCATTGGGTGACAGTGGTTGTTGTTTTGAGACCGTGGAGCCTGGGGCAGATGTACAGGGAGGTATATGTGCCACTGATTTTTATTTTTGCTTCATGCTGGTGGATCTGCAGATGATTGATACTACTGGGAATGCAGAGGAAGCTACTGATTGATGATGTTGTGGATGATGAACAAGTGCAGACGCATTTATTTCTGGATTTCTGAAGAACGCAAGTTCATCACCACTTGAGATGGCGCTGCCTTCTCCAAAAGGGAAGGGGAGGGAGAGAAAGAGAGAGAGAGAGAGAGAAGGAGAAGAGAGAAGAAAAATGAAAAATTCCTGTTAGGCTAACGATCGAGGCGACAAGACTGAATCCTCTCAAGGATGTGTGCCTTGGGATCAGGGTGAATTTGATGATACTTGCAATGTTATAGGTAATGAGGGTAAGAGAAAACGTCGTTTCATTTTTCTTAAAAGCACAATCAGACTCGGGGAGACATGGTTTCAGTCGAAGGGGACAGCTACAAGTGAGACAACTTCGCGGTCTGTTACCACGAAAGTAGAACCACTGAAACTGCGTACGGCAGCACCAAGATTCAATGTACACAGCAAAGCGCCGAAGAGAACAAGGAAGTGGGTCTTGGAAAGGAGAGGTAAAAGGAGGTAGTGGCATTGCAAGGCGTAGTCAATCTGTAAATAACTGTAAGATAAGAGAGGTAATTCAAACTACCGACCAGTATCTTGCATGCGGTAATACTGTAAGTAGTTTGTGTCTAAATGTAGTTTCAGGGATGTATGTTTTCAGCAAATGAAAGGGAACATTTGATTCAAACACAAATCCCAAGATGATGTACAGAAATAGCGAATAAAAAAAAAACTACCTGACTGGAAATGAAAGCTGCGAGATATGTCCAAAACGGAGTTAAAAATTAGTGGAAGCTTAATAAGTTTGAGATATAGCCAGAACAAATTTTCACTTACTAGCAATATTTAGTTACGTGTACAACAGTAATCGAGTTGACACTCCCATTGCTGATTTGGCCAGAGAAATCGTTAGAGATACTGCGAGTCCTAGACCTAACATATTTGAATGATACCGTAAACACGGATATCCTTTCTTAGTAGACCAAATAATAGCATCACAGAAGCAGAGGAGTTCCGCAGAACAGGTGTTACAACACATCCAGTAGTACTGCGAGAAGCAGCGTAGTCAGGTTATAAACATATGCATTTCAGCCACGAGTGCTGTGTCACCATTTGTGTAATTTACGTTTGCTACAGTAGGAAAACTGTACAAAACCCAGAATTACCTATGCATGAGTAACCTATTGCATGGTTTGGCAATATGACGGGAAATACTACAGTAAAGTTATAGTGAATCATAGATGTAAGAAGTAGGGGTAAGAAACTGATTAGGAATTAGCACAGTATTTTAAGATACTTAAGATTGCGGAATTGATTTTTTTTTATAACAGCATATCCCTTGTTAGATGGCTAAATAAAGATACGTAGACTGGCAGGAAGATGTGAAAACTCGGAATGAATTTTATAAAAGATGTGGGAATATTGCGCAGTAGAATAGTAAGTAAGTGCAGGAATAAAATTTTGTTACAAAAAGACGGAGACGTCACTAAGTTGGGCGCATCTGCCGGTGACGCAATGGTGTCGTAACCGAATGTGAACATGGGAGGCCCAAAATACAAACAAGTTGGGAGCTCATTTCATCAGACTTTGTGAGAGGGAAGTCGGAACGCTGTACTGTGGTGAGACCAAATATAGTAACTTTACTTAGCGATACCATAAGAACGCCTTTTAGGATGCAAATTTCGCTTACAGGAACGCTCTCAAACCCTAAAGTTAAATACTAGAGCAACCGAGAGCATTAACAGGCTCAGAAAGCGAGAGCACATTCAGTCACCAGTGTGTTGGGGGAGGATCACGTCGTGGCCTGTTATAAAACCTCAGCCCTCCTCAAGCTCATTCTCAGAGTGATGGTTCAAATGGTTCAAATGGCTCTAAGTACTATGGGACTTAACATCTGAGGTCATCAATCCCCTAGACTTAGAACTACTTAAACCTAACTAACCTAAGGACATCACACCCATCCATGCCCGAGGCAGGATTCGAACCTGCGACCGTAGCAGCCGCGTGCTTCCGGTCTGAAGCGCCTAGAACCGCTCGACCACAGCGGCCGACTATTCTCTGAGTGAGACCATCCCGTCAGCATTACATATACCAAGGGAAGACCTATTCTATTAAGTTGCAGGATGCTCTGGTGTATTCAACAAGTGCCTACAAGTTGTCGCCAACTTTGTACCCCCTGTAGCAAATCCACAGCCGTCCGGCCGTGGAGGAGATTTCTGACCTGCAAGCCGCAGTCCTGCCAGTGACAGTGGTGGCTGACTGGAGATGGGGTCAGGCCTATGTTCCATGAATGAAGAGCTGAGCTGCCCATCTGCAAGCTGTTCAACTTGGGCGCTGGGCGCCTGTGTCGGCGCTATTGGGACAAAAAAAGTACTGGGTGTCCGTGTCGCTGCTTTGTCTTCCGCTTTCACGCCATCTGGACAACCGACAACAGCAGCATGCAAATTTCTGGGGCGGAGCCTCGGCACAGCTCCACTCATCGAGAGCGCTGAGGTTCTGACGGACATCCACAGTCACGCACGGCTTCAGCGATGCACGGCCACCACGTCATCCTGCGACGGGGCCACTGCACTGACCACTGGCAACGCCAGGACCTGTGCTGAGCAAGCTCCTCACCAGGCTCTGACATGCCACCTTGTGCTTCCGTACTGCGCAGACTCAGTAGGTCGCTACTTGGGAGCACCCAGAAGATGACGGAGTGATTGTAAAACTTTCGCCAGTAAATTATTGTTAATTGAATGACGTTTCATTTGCGCTTCGGTGCTCTACGGGATCATTCACCCTGCTCTTCGCTCGACGTCCTGATAACAACGCGACCCCTCTCGGGTCATAACAATACAGAAACGTATTTTTTAAATACGCGAAATAACTGAATTGCTGTTGACAAACGATTTCTAAGTTCTTGCTTAATGTACGTATGTAGCAGCCTTAAATTGTTTTTAAATATGACACATATTTCACCAACAAAGCTGCATTTCAAAATGGCCACTGGTCTCGACTTGCCAGTTATGCATGATGGATGATACAATATATTTGATCTTTATAAAGAATTTGACAGACTATGGTGGACATTTAAAATGGTTTAAACATTCAGAAATTATGTCGAGGCTATGACCTACTCGTGAATAAACTTGTACTTTGTACTTGTACTGTTCAATGAACAAGACGTGTATAACGCCACCACAGACAATGTTTAACGTTCCCTCGATATGAGCGCTATTTGAAACGGAGCACAGTCGCGGGTTCGAATCCTGCCTCGGGCATGGATGTGTGATGTCCTTAGGTTAGTTAGGTTTAAGTAGTTCTAAGTTCTAGGGGACTGATGACCTCAGATGTTAAGTCCCATAATGCTCTGAGCCATTTGAACCATTTTTGAAATGGAGCACGTGCAACACTGCACAACGCAAGTTCGGAAGGATCTCTAACACTTTCACAGGTGCCTTAATGTTTAACCCTCAGATTGGCATCTCTATCTCCTGCCAAATGTTGCAGAATTGGGTTTCGTGCTTCCGCCACTAAGCGCAACTTAGATGAGGCTGTCCCAAACGGCATTTCTTCTGTGAGTTTCTTTTTCAATTCGTCTTTCGAGTTGAACGTAGTTCTCCCGCTCTTCGAAAACGTTGTGTAATTAATTCACTATAGTGTTAGAGTATCGCGACTAAGGTGGTATCTAAATAACTTTGGGACGGTTATAAAGAAGCCGTTCGGATCAGTAGCTTGGAAAATTTTGAATATAAATCTAAACCACCACTTTTTTCACTCCTGTGCAAAACATTTCGTCAAGATGCTGATATACTTGTATTCTTATTAGCTTGCAACTCGTCGTTTGACTTTCGCCACATCATAGTTCTTACGTCCGTTGAATGGACGTTAAATTTGCTCTCTTCAGTAAATATAATATCATCCCACCGCTCTTTTTGTTAATGTGGTTCCCTGCAAAGTGGAACCTCTTGCCTCGATTAACTTTCTTTACGTATGGTTTTTTCCTTGCCACTCTTCTATAGTACCCCTCTTCTCTGACAATCCTTTGTAAAGTTAACTCGCACCTACAGTTACTTGCAGCAGCTGGATTGTAATTTTCGGTGCACTTAATCGAGAACTGCACTTCATGTTTCCTATTTTTAATCGACTTGCACTTTCATTTAGCTTGCGTGGTTGTTCTTTTTGTGTGGAAGATTCGATGCGATCATCATCCTCAAATTGTCTTATAATATACCTAACCGTACGTCTGAGTATATCAGCAAATCGGCGATATCTATGTGACCGTGACACTTCGCACTGTGTCAGAACTTGTAGACCACGTCGCAGGATGGAACAACAACAAGAGAGTGGACAGGTAGAAACAGATCGTATCACATGTTTATACAGACGAAATCATGTGATGTTCTGTCGGGCCAGGTGACCTAGAGGTGCAGCATGTGCCTGGAAGCTGAGACGTCAGTTGATCGAATCCTAGTCGAACCACAGAAAGTTTCATTCTGCCTTTAATTTATCCTTCATCTCTCAATGATGTGAAGAATCGCCAACAACGATACACAGTTCGGATTCCGCGTTAAACTGTAGATCCACTTTCCCTGATTGGCTAACTGGGGTAGATTAGGGACACGTAAGTCGCCAAAGTGGTGTCCAATTGAAAAATATGCACCCAGCCATTGAGCCATACGAAATTATCATTATGTCATGCTCTTACGTGAACAAATTTTGGAGAGTCCTTCCTTTTTCACACTACCAAATTAAATATTTTCCCAAAGGTGTTGGTTAACATTTTACAGTGACATCAAGTTACCTTCCATGAAGAATGGGGAATGGACTCAACGACTGTGATATGACTTTCAAAATGACGGAGAGTAGCAATCAGCCGTCCTCTCCTTTCAGGCTTTTTAAAAGCAAATCTAGATTTCAGCTAGTAACTAGCCATTATGAATGCGATGTTTCAGAGTTCTAATACATATCCTATTATGTCAGTCCCCTGTTGTTCGGGCTCTTGTCACAGTTCATTCAAGGCTCAGAGTCTTTAACGAACTGTGACGGGAGCCTGAACAAAAAAATGGTTCAAATGGCTCTGAGAACTATGGGATTTAACTTCTGAGGTCATCAGTCCCCTAGAACTTAGAACTACTTAAACCTAACTAACCTAAGGACATCACACACAGCCATACCCTTGGCAGGATTTGAACCTGCGACCATAGCGGTCGCGCGGTTCCAGACTGTAGCGCCTAGAACCGCTCGGCCACCCCGGCCGGCGGAGCCAGAACAACAGGGGACTAACGTACTAGAATATGACGTACTAAGACATGTATTAAAGCTCTGAAACACTGCGTTGATAATAGCTAATTACTAGCCGAAATCTAGATTTGCTTCAGTAAAGCGGGAAAGGAAAGGACAACTGACTGCTGTGCTCCGTCATTTTGAAGTTTTACAGCGATTCCACTATGCTTTGTTATTCAACAGTAATCTCTCTATAAATGTGGAGCATTTTTGTGTGCTTTTATATGTGATCACTCAACTGTTGTTGAAAATTGTTAAAAACAGTGCCTGATAGACTATTAATGAAAATCGTTGTACATGTGATCGTTATCATCGACTGCAGGAAGGAAACGCAAAGATTTGTGTTCATATTCTTTTTTTTCTGTTCAACTAGAATGGAATGATTTTAGTTAAACCATTTGTGAAGTTCACAAATGCAGGTGAATAATAACTCGTGCTTACAAATGTGGCGTCGACAGGGGAACTACTCGTACTTGAAGGTGAGGAGGAGCACAGTATAGGTGGTGAGTGTAGAAATGAAAGAAGCCAGGAGGTTTAGGTCGAGAGTGACGGTGCCGAAGATGCAGAAGGTGGGGCGCGTGCTGGTGACTTGGTGCGCGAACAGCCGCATCTCGGCCTCGGGCTGCGTGCGCAGCGGTTCGTCGAGCAGCAGCTGCGACACGAGGCGGCCGGTGCGGCTGCCCTCGGTGGCGGCGGCGTGCGCGGGCACGGCCAGCGCCAGGAACAGCCCCAGGTTGTGCGCCGCCGACGCTACCACGCCGAGCGCGACCTCATTACCGTCGCGCGACACGCGGTACGCCAGCAGGATGGAGTTGGCGAGCGTGGCGAGCAGCGTGAGCAGCGCGCACAGCTGGTGCGCCGCCACCGCCGCCTCGGCCAGCTCGCTGAGCGCGTGGTAGGCGCGGCGCAGCGAGCGCACGCCCGCCGCGCGGCTGCGGTAGCCGGTGGCCACCCACTCGCTCTGCTCGCGGCCGCTCGCGTCCGGCTCCCCCTCGCCCCAGCAGTCCATCGCGTTGTCGTCCGGCAAGGAGCGCGCTCGCAGGCTGGGGAGGCGCTCGTTGAGGCAGACGAGGCCGCTGCGGACCACCAGCACCACGTTCACCAGCTTGAGCGTGGACAGCCACACGACGGTGGCGCAGCCGACGTCCGCCAGCAGCAGCAGCGCGTCCAGCGCGCTCGCCGCCGGGAAGCAGGCGGCCACGTTGGCGGCCTCGGCAACGCCCACGACCGCCAGCTCCGCCCACACGATCCTCCGCGCCGACCACTTGCCCCTCCAGTAGCGCGTCAGCAGCGTGTCGTCGCAGCGCGCCATCAGCGACACGATCTTCCGGTAGTTCTTGTTGTTGAAGCACAGATCCATTAGCGCAGCCGTGCCGGATATGGCGTACAGCGTGCACGAGACCACACTCGTCAGGTCTTCGATATTGCCGTGCTTCTTCGTCTCCGTCGTCGTGATCAGATAGATGTGGTAGGTTAGTGCCGCTGCGTGCAGCAGCGTCAGCACAGCCGCGTAGACTAGGTGCATTACGGAGCAGCTGATGGACTTCCCTCTGGCCGAGAGTCTGTACGGAGTGAGTCCGTGCATCTTGCACACGGAGATGAAGGGTCTCATCGCTTCCAGCATCTCCGAAGTTCTGAACGAGGTTTTAAGTGTGCCCGACATCTGTGGAAACAACAAATACGACGAAATTAATAAAATGGGAATAACGATTACACTTTAACAAACATTCTACACGGTGACCCCAAACTCCATCTACAAATCGTGGAGGTTGGTCGCCGATATTTTCAGGTTTCTTTGCAAGGTTTCATACCCTTGTATTGTATTGTATTGTATGTTAACCGGGGATCTAGAAACGACGGAGAGGCTCCGTCCCCACCGCAACCACAATGGTCCACAACCCCACGACGACTACCGCAGTCCACTTCACCCCTCCGCCGCTCCACACCGAACTCAGGGTTATTCTGTGGTTCGAGCCCCGGTGGACCCCTCAGGGAACGTCTCACACCAGACGAGTGTAACCTCTATGTTTGCGTGGTAGAGTAATGGTGGTGTACAGGTACGTGGAGAATTTGTTTGCGCAGCAATCGCTGACATAGTGTAACTGAGACGGAATAAGGGGAACAAGCCCGCATTCGCCGAGGCAGATGGAAAACCGCCTAAAAACCATTCACAGACTGGCCGGTTCACCGGACCTCGACACAGATCCGCCGGGCGGATTCGTGCCGGGGACCAGGCGCACCTTCCCGCCCAGAAACCCGTGCGTTAGACCACACGGCCAACTGGGCGGGCTTCATACCCTTATTACGTACCCCTAGCTCACAAGAAATCTGTTATAATTCACATGGGCTCAACGAGTAGGGTACTGAAATGATATATTGGTCTTTGCAGACTTAATTTACTACAAAGCCAACACGTCAATTCCCTGAATGAGTGTACAGATCAAATTACTAAAAAAAAAACATGAAACAAAATACATGGTGACAGACGATGTTGATGACTGGCAAAGTAATTAAAGGGGAAGACTGTCAGGCCAAAACGATGCCTCCCTCAAGGTAATAGCAACAACACTTTCTGACTGTATTTGAGGTACTGAGCGAGATTGTGAACCGCCAGCTGAACTTCAATACGCCATAGGTTGGTTGAAATACGGGGCTGCAGGTCAGATGGACTCGCTGCAGTGAACACTAAGTCCTCAGAGAGAAAGACTGCTAATAGGTCCAGGCTACCGATATGCTCACCACTGAACCGCCCAACGGGTGATGTGGTGACTGGCTGTAGGTGCGCAAGTGCAAAGACCGCGGCCGGCGTACCACCGCTTCGAGATGTGTCGAGAATCACGGCTGGCGCGCCGAATAAAACTAAGATTGTCCTCTGTGGTGGCTCTCCGCCAATTTTCCGAGCGTACACCGTATATCGGCTGAACTGCCCATACTGTTCTCTACGGTAGACAGCCACCGAATGCGACGAAAATCTCTACTCTCTCCACTCCGCGACACCAAATTCACATGGAGTAGCCAAAATTGTTCCCTCCAGTGACCAAGCTGCCTGCAAAATTGCGCTAATGGGTACTTGTAACACCGCCCCAGAACTCCCGCCTAGACACAGCATAGCGGTATTGATCCAGGGAGAAAGTTTGCCGCCAAAATCTGTGCTCTTCCCCACTAAACTTGGCGCCAGAGAAATGCGCGTGGCCAGCCGGAGTGGCCGAGAGGTTGGTTCTAGGCGCTACAGTCTCGAACCGCGCGACCGCTACGATCGCAGGTTCGAATCCTGCTTCGGTCATGGATGTGTGTGATGTCCTTAGGTTAGTTAGGTTTAAGTAGTTCTAAGTTCTAGGGGACTGATGACCATAGCAGTTAAGTCCCATAGTCCTCAGAGCCATTTGAACCATTTTTGAACCAAATGCGCGTGTATTCTATGCTTGCGGCGTACAGTACTTTCCTTCCCAGAGCAAAAAGAGCTCATCAACTGAGGTGGACGATACGCCTCCGGAATGCAGGCCGCTGGCCATTGTCCTGCTAAAGACCGAGCCATCCTCGTGGGCTGACTTGTTGGCGAGAGGCCATCGCCTGCGCCCACAAGCAAAGCGGTCACGCTGTTATTGAAGACCGAATGCTTACCTGGAAGAGCCTACAGCCGTGTCTTTGACTTCTGCCGCCCTGACTAATTCTGCCTGTCGTCCTCGCTGACAGAGAAAAAATCTAGTGCACTCGAGGTATGAATTAAAAACCGCCTTCGGTCACAACTTTTCGTGTTTTATTCAGTACACGATGCATTTCGGATCCTGTGGGTCCATCTTCAGGTGTAATTCGTCTAAATACATGCTTTATTTTTTCTCTTGAATGAGATGAAATGCATATTCCAAATTATCCAAGAAAAGCTTTTTTAACGTTTTAGCAACAGCTTACTTTTTTTCTCCATCGTTTTCAAACATATCACTCCATTCAAGAGGCACATTCGCAAACACATGTTTGTAAAGTGATGTGTTTATAAGAACAGTTTTTCTCAGGAACGGGCAGACATACCCAACTGAAATGTATGTTACATACTAAGGGCTATGGTCCCTTGTCGATGTAAAAAGTTAAGCTTCTGTGTCAATGCAATCAAAAGATATGACCATTTATGTCACGTATTTTGATACTCGCAAACTCACTCATCAAAACCTATGGGATACTGCCTGTTGACCTAGAATCATGAAATTTGGTAGAATGTAAGATTCCACAGTGCGAGTGAAAGAAAAAATCAGAAAACTATTAATTCGTGTTTATGTCACATGAAAAAATTTTATGTCATTTGTTATTCGTCTGTCTCTCTGTCCGTTAAGGTCCCTTTTTCTCAGGAACAGGTAGAGGTATCCAGTTGAAATTTATGTCAGATGCTATGGGCTGTGGTCCGCCCACCAGGGTAGCCGAGAGTGCTAACGCGCTGCTTCCTGGACTCGGGTAGGCGCGCCGGCCCCAGCTCGAATCCAAACAAGCGGATTAACGACGGGGCCGATGTGCCGGCCTGCCTGGATGTGGTTTTTAGGTGGTTTCCCTCATCTCGCTAGGTGAATACCGGGCTGGTCCCCATGTTCCGCCTCAGTTACACGGCTCGCAGACATCTGAACACTTTCGCACTATTCCATGGATTACACTCGATCCAGACAGTTGGGGTACACTAATTCCGTCCCGGGTGGTACGGGGTAGCGGCAGGAAGGGCATCCACCCACCCCTTAATCATTAACATGCCACATCCGCTTAACGATGGCTGACCCTGCGTAACTGCGGGACAAGGCTCAAGCGATAGAATAGCGATGGGCTGTGGTCCCTTGGCGATATAAACAATTAAGCTCTTATGCCAATTCAGTCAAAAATAGGGCTGTTTATGCACATATTTTGATGCCCATGAACTCACTCATCATCACCTAGAGGGTACTTCCCATTGACCTAGAATCAAGAAATTTTGCAGGAAGCAAGGTTTCACAGTACAAGTGAAAACCTAAAATTGTTATTTTGTAATTTTATCACATGAAAAAGTATTTTTTGCCATTTATCATCCGACTGTTCGTCAACTGTTAAATACCCATTTTCTTAGAAACAGGTGGACATATCAAATTGAAATTTGTCACACACTGTCTGTGGTCCCTTTGTGGTGTAAAAACTTCAAGCTTCCAAATCAATGAAATAAGAAATACGGCTATTTTGATATATTGCCAGTATCGATATCAATCAAGAGACAAAAATCATCGAAATTCTCGATTCGAGAGATGGATGAACTGTCTATATACATACTTAAGTTTGTACGGAAACTTTGGTACGCGAGTCCTACTCGCACTTATCCGGATTTTTGTTGTTTGTGGGCTATTTGAAGGCGTGATAACTACCCTTTCCAGATAAGAGGATTACACAAGTTTTATATTTCGTTTATCAGTCAATATTTGTTTAAAAATGTGCATGGTTTTCTTATTGGCATTCTTATTATCGCTTCATATGTTGCACTGTCGATTTATGATTTCAGTCGTTTGTTTGGCACTCTGGGTCTGGAGAGACTTAAAAACAGCTCCTGCATTGACCACACAGAGGGGGAAACCTCCAAAACTCTGGCTGGAAACGATATTTTTGTATAAGGGACACAAGAAGCAGAGAAATACAACAAAGCCCGAGTGAAACACATACACTGTGTTGTGGTTGCCACCGCTGCTGGAATAGCTCAGCACAGTTGTCGTTGCAGCGTTCTTCCATTGCGTTCAGTGAACCCAAGCATCACATGAGGTACATCACGGGCAACTCTTCATCAGTAAACCTATCTAAACCGTTCTGTATCACAGATGATATACAACGAGTACTGCGAGAAAAACAATTCCGAGACAGAAAAAGCTTGAGGATGAAGAGTAGCTGTTACTGTTGCCAACAGCAAGTACCATAAGTGACTGGAAGTGCGTACAGTCGACGTGTGCATTGTTGTGAGACCACGGTTATCTTGTAATAAAATACACAGAAAGTATCCTGAATAAACCCCTGTTGACATAGTCTGGAGATCTTCGGTGAACGTCTCTTTACCCGACGTTTTCAACATACAACAAACCCAATGTTGGCTGATAATCTTGAAACGAAAGTCACAAATCAGTATCACAAGTTTGTATGGTGGCTTGTCCAATAACGTGGAAACTTTATGATCAGTTCCAGTTCCAGTGCTGTGTTGTGTAATTCCGAATCTAGCGTATTTCGCTAAGATTTAACACATGTAGTGCGTAGGCTGAGTATGACGAATATATCGGAAATTTATTCACTGTGAAACGTTCCACCGTCTCTTCCCACAACTTCCGCCGCGTTACAGGTGGCCGCGGTCATTATACACACAGTCTTAGCACACATGACTAATTAGTGCTCTTGCGAAATTGAGTAGGAAGCGTTTTTATACGGAACTACATTAATTATCTACGCTGATGCAGTATTGAAAACAGTCTAAATAAAAATCGCCAGCCTTTCTTTGAGCAGCGAGACTGTGTTAATTACCATTGCCCTCAAAACAATAATTATCGGCCTTTACCTATCTAATTGCATTAGCCAAGATTCTGAGTTCCAACGACTGGATCAGCAACAGTCAATACACACCCTCCTACCCGTTTCCAGCCGATAATATACATAAAGAGAAAACACAATAACAGTCAAATATCAGTAGGTCAAAAGTCACACAAAAAACCCACATACCAAGTTTTTACGGATAGAAATGTAATTTAATTAGGTAGATTCAGATGTAGCCACATCCTCCTCATTCATTAACACCATCTCCAGGTAGCTGGCGTAGCCTCTACCTATCGAGCAAGACACATTCGCTAAACTGCAAGATTGGATTAGAAAGCTGGAAAGTGACTACACAGAATTCCACTACCTCAATGCACTTGGGAATTCTTGTAGATTCTCCATATTGAAAAAATAACTTTTTCAATTACAAAGGATCATCACTATCTCCCAACTTCAGGAAGTTAAACGCTTTAAAACACCGCCTCCACTCCAGAGGCTACACGACTTACTTCCTACACCCACGGAGGCCATCAGCTACTCTACAATTTCACGAGATCCGAGCTGCTCTAAGGAACTGATTTAACATTCTAGTCTTTGAGCCAATAGTCTGAGGAGAGAAATGCAGCCATTTGCCACTCCCACCAATAGCACTTTTCTTCAAAATGATGCTACCTGTCATGTCTTCTCTCAAGTATTTTTCCCCAACATATGCTGAAAACCCTGGTCCACATGGAAAAGTCATTTGCGCTTAAGCCAGCCTATTATGTTCCGAACACACACGTGCTACCCGAAAGTTCGCGAAATCCGACACTAAATACAACCACAGTATAAAAATTTTTTATCCCCCACCGTTACCTCAAAGCCGTCCCTTTGGGAGCTCAGACACCAGTCCCAGTTCTTCTCCTAGAAATGGAATGCTTCCTGAAAGTCTTGTTTAGTCATTGTCATCATTACCATCTACGATTCCGCTTGAATCTCCACTATCGTGTCCGATCTTCATCCTTTCAACTTCGTTTTCAAATATGGAAAAGAGAAAGAAAAAGCACAGAACCAATTCTGTTGAATACAGTGGATGAGGAAGAACGGCAGTGTCGCATTTGGACTGCGGAACAATAAAAGCTATATTAGGCCCTACATTGTCATGGTGAAGGACTCGATCATTTCTGCACCACTTCTACGGATGTTTTCTTCTCACATCCTCCCTTAACCGCCTTAGGACATCACGAGGGAGATCTCCATTAACCGTCTGACCACGAGGTACGAACACCTTGTGGATAAAAAGTTCAAATGTTTGTGAAATCTTATGGGGCTTAACTCCTAAGGTCAGCAGTCCCTAAGCATACACACTACTTAATCTAAATTATCCTAAGGACAAACACACACACCCATGCCCGAGGGAGGAATCGAACCTCCGCCGGGACTAGCCGCACAGTCCATGACTGCAGCGCCCTAGACCGCTCGGCTAATCCCGCGCGGCCCTTGTGGATAATCTCAGCAGTATTGAATAAACAGATCAGTAACTGTTTTATGTTGCTCTGAACTTGATGGGCTTTCTTTGGCCAAGGTGAAGATGGACTCTTCCACTGGAATGATTACTGTTCATTGTCAGGGTCATATCCATAAATCCAACTTGCGTCACCTGTAATGACCTTAGACACAAATTCTGAGTCAGTTCGAAGCAGTTATTTCAGTTCACTACAAACATTCGTGCTATGCCCTTTCTGATAGTCACTCAGCAACTGTGGCACGAATTTTGCAGCAGTCCTTCTTATGTTCAATTTTTCTGACAAAATCCGCTGACACATGCCGTATATTAATCCCATGAAGTTACAGATGTCGTGATGGTCTGCCTATGACCTTTCACAATCGCATGCCGGACAGCACTGACATTTTCTGGAGTAATGCCAGTAGATGGTCGTCCCGAACGTTCATCTTTGTCAACAGATGTCCGGCCATTTTTAAACCGATTAAACCACCAATACGTTTATGTGTGGCCCAAAGCGTCATTACCAAATGTGTTTCTACGGTTGTTTTACCAAGTTTAAAACAGCGCTTGGTACAGCAACGCTGTTCTCTCAGATCGGTCCCTGCAAAATCGCAAACAAAGGCAAACGTTACAATGGAAAACTGCACGCCAACAATAAACGCGTCCACTTAGATCGAAGAGGCCAGGTATAATGAAGCACGAAACATGTATTACGCTGGACCTAGCGGCGTTTGGTTGTACTACCGTTTAAAAGTGCGACTCACACAAATTTCGGGAACTTTTAAGTAGCGCCTCGTATCCCACATGAATTACAGAAAAACCAGCCCAGCAGCTCTAGGCTGGTCGAAGTCCCCTTCCACAAGAATTCCATACACATCTGTGGTATCTCTAATCTCGAAGGGGACGACCGTACAGTGTGTCTAGGAATTATGTGTTACAATTGCATATACAGTATCTTTCTTATTTTCCATTCTGTTCTTTAACAGTGGTGCACATTAACAACACACACAAGAAAGCACAAATAAAATATGAAAACCAAGCACCAGACAAATAGCTTATGGATGCAATTAGAATTTATTTAAAACGTGTAAAATTGATACTTCAGCTGAATATGACAGATGCTGTGTTTGTTTATTCTAACACTGATGACAACTGTAACACCCTGAGAGAGTGGTCCAAATAGATCCAAGTTCGGAGGATGTGTAGAACAGTTGTGACTTTCTTCTAAAATCGCGCAGGATCCCTAGTCCTACCTAATGGCAAGGATCTGTTGAACCTAGGATCATGTAACGCTGGTTAATCTCAAACGCCCCCTAATGGCTCTCAAAGATTTGTATAAGATCATTCATTGGATTTCAGCTATATGTAAGGGAAATGATTAAACTATTTAAGTTATGCAAGGCACTATATGATATAACTAAACTACTAAAAATGGCACAGAGGAATAATCACAGTTATAAGTTTATTTTGTGCCAAACTATTTAGTAGTATATTTATGAGAATTCTAGACCAATGAGCATATTTTTTCAAAATTCTTAGATTTAAAAACAAGATTTTAGTTTTGTCATTTGCCCCCTTTAAAATTTATGTATGAGGGTAAGTCAATTATTATCCGCAATTTAGTTATATTTTTGTTTATTTCGGTAGTACTGTCATTTTACGTTGATGACGCATGTTTTTGTTTATTTGTTGTTATATCTTCGCAATTTTCAAGCTGCTAGGTCAGTTTCGTTACTGCTGCCTTGCTGTTAATTATGGCTGCTTCACTGTCTATTTGCAAACAAGAGCAATGTTCAGTGATCAGTTTTTTGTGGTCAGAAGGCGTATCAGGGTCGAAATTCATCGAAGACTTTCGGTACAGTGCAGGAACAGTGTTTTGCCAGAACAGAGTGTCTGCAAATGGATTCAAAAATTCTGAAATGGTCGCACAAGTGTTACACACGATGAAGGAGCCGGACGACCATTTACTGCCATAAATTAAGAAACCATTGAGCATTCACGTGAAACTATTCTCTTACACAGACGATTAACTATTGACGTAAGGGCACATCGTCTGCAAATTAGATACGCTTCTGCCTCTGAAATCATCCACAATAGACTTGGGTTTCATAAAGTTTGCTCAAGATGGGTCAAAAATAACTCACACAGTTGCCTAAACAAATGCACTTGGACATCTGCAAAAAACATTTGGATCGCTATGGTAATGAAGGGGACAACTTCTTAGACAGCATCATTACTGGTGACGAAACATGGATCCATCATTACGAGCTGGAGAGTAAACGGCAGAGTATGGAATGGAAACATTCAAATTCGCGGTACAAGAAAAAGTTCAAGATCCAACCGTCTGCAGGAAAATTGACAATTACGGTTTTTTGGGGCGCACAAGGTCCAGTACTGGAATATTATGGGTAAAGAGTCACAACAATAAACTGTGTAGGTTACAGTGAGATGCTTACTGCCAGGCTAAAGCCTGCAATTCGAAGCAAACGCCAAGGATTGCTGTCAAAAGGCGTTGTGTTGTTGCATGACAATATCCATCCGCATACTGCTGCCCACATTGCTGAAACGCTCCAGAAACTCAAATTTGAATTATTTGATCATCCTCCATATAGTCCTGATCTTGCCCCTTCTGACTATCACTTTTTTGTTCCACTCAAACAGGCATTAAGGGCCATCGATTTGCCTCTGACAAAGCAGTGAAAGAAGCAGTGCATTCCATGCTCACACTCAACTGAGAACCTTCATTTATGAGGGCATCAGGAAGGTTGTACAATGGAGGACCAAATGTGTTGATACACAAGGGACTATGTCGAAAAATGGAGTTCTTGTCACAATAAAATTTTATAACAACTTTGTGGATAATGATTGACTTACCCTCATATATCCACAAACCAAATAAATATATTCATTTAAATTTAATATTCAATAAATCTAAATTTAAAAAACAAAAATCCGAAAATTTATGCAGATTCAATAATGTGAACTGAACAATTTTTATTTCGTTTTTTATGTTGATAAATAAAATTTAATCAAACAATCTACTTTAATTTATCATTGTCTTCTATAAAGACTGCAGTATAATAACTAGAAAGAGTAATGTTATATTTAACATCTAAAAGTAATAAAACTTTTTTAAATAATTAGTTACCATAATTTCAGGTTTCGAAATATTGAAAATCTATTTCTTTCAGCTCTGATAATTTAGTGAACACTTCTGCGTAAACGTTATTATAACTGTTAAGTACACTTACTAGATTTTTAACAAAGTTCTTCATGGTCCATTTGTGTTGCTTTTGTTTCTATAGGAAAATATTATATATTCAAATTTTTTAAAATTGAAAATTTTAAAATCTGGAATTCAAAATTTTAAAAACTTTAAAAATTTTGATTTTAAATTAAAACATTTATCAAACTTAAATTTTTGAAAATCAAAATTTTTTCGGTTTTTATCTTCTCTACCTTTCTGAAAATATTTTGAAAGGAAATATAAAAATGATGATAACAATTTTATAACTTTTCAAATTTTTTGTTCATTTATGTAAATAAAATTTCTGTTAAAATTCTATGTTGTGAATCATTAGTTAAATTATTTTTACCATCCATAATTATATATGCAAATGTATCATTAGGTACATTTTCATTAAAAATGCACATAATTTCATTGTTGTTTTTTGAGTAGTTGAAACATTTATTCCTCTAGTTGTATTTATGATAGAATAATTATGAATCAAGTTGAATGGATTTATATTAACAACATTATTTAATTGTGTTAGTCTTTTAAAACCTCGAAAAGCATTGTAAGCTTTTAAAAAGTTATTTGGGGATCAAGATTCCATAATTCTTGATAAAAAACGTATGTTCCATTTTTTACTTAAATATTTCTTAATTTAACATGATCAAATAAAGAAGAATCATTTAATTGCTCATTTTTTCGATTAGTTTGGAGAACAACGAAAATAAAGTATGGCATATCAAATTCAGCTGAATTATAATAATAAGTAATATCTGCTCCAAAATTACTTTTTCCATTGAATCCACCAAATTTATTTGTTTGAAGTTCAAAGAAAGAAATTGGAATGTTTGGTTTTGCAGTCTTTCTTCTTCTAGTCTGAGCGAATATTCTAGTTCATAGTTAACAAAAGACATGCGAATTTTCATACTTTTTATCATACAATGTTATCAGTTTTTCGAAATTTACTATTATCATTTGTATTAGTCCATCAAAGAATAGAATCTTCTTGACCTTTTCTTGAAATCCAAGTGAAAATAATTGTTAAACCTCCCTCTCACATTATTTCGTTAAAATTCTTAAAAAATCCGCCTGTTAATTCTAATGAATAAAGCACTTCATTTTATTTGTTTTTAATTTTATCATTGTTAGGAATATGTCCTTCCATAGCTAATTTGATAGAGATGATGTTTACCAAATAAGAGTTGATGAGGAAATAAATGGGTGTTCTATTCTGGATAAAATATTGTTTCCTTTTTTAAATGTAATATAAACAAATAGTTTAACTTCATAATTATCAATTATGAAAAATCCATTCCATGTGTGTCAATAAGATCAAATGTCACATAATGATGTTAACATTTAGGATGAACCCATCAGTTGCTAATATTAATATTAATTTATCTTTCTTTGTCATGAAAATTAAATTTTTTTCTTTTATCATTAACAGGTTGTGAGTAAAATTGATAACTATCGATTTCGATCATGATATATTAAGGAAAAAATATATTAATTCATCTTACATAAGCACCATTGACGTCCATCAAATTAACATTCTCATCAATGATACTAGTTATTATATTCCGAATACTATCAAAAACTGAAATACTTATAGGATAATATGGTTTATAAATTATTGGGCCTCCAAATTCAACATTTGGCTTGAATGAAGAAATAACATTAGTTTCATTATGAAAATGTTCGTTATGTTTAACAAACATTCCATCATGTAAATAAAAATTAATATTTATTAATTCGATTAAAATAATTTTAGGGACATTATTAGGAATTGCTTTTTCATTAGGTTCAATAATTTGATTATTAAATCCGAAATTTGACCAATACAAATTTCTTTATCTATAATTAATTTAATATCACTTTCAATAGTAACTCTATTTAAAATTTTATCTTCAGTGTCTGTGTATATTAGGGTTCTTGGCTTGAGTAAATTTTTCTAAATTTTTTAAAATCTATTGACCAACAGGAATTCTAATCGTTTGTTTGTTACTGTGTAATTTATTATTTCTTAATGTAATATTTGTAGATAAGACTGTTGAATAAAATACAACCAGTGAAACATTTTTATAATTTTCTGTAATTGGAACAGTTGATCTTTTTTATTAATAGGGAAATTATCACTCAATTGAAATAATCTACTAATTTGTATTAGTAAAACTTATATAGATAAATGACAGATTGGGAACTGAAATTTCGAGTTTCTGAAAAAAATAACTTTTACCAAATTCTATTTGATGTTCAATAATAGGACCAAGTGTTTGTGGAAAAACAACATTATTGATAATTACATTCTAGATCCAAGATGGTCAATCTGGAAAAAATAAATCACTTGCATAGTTATACTAAATTTACATGATACTGAAGATAAGTGTTTTCAAGAAGATGTGAAAAAATTGAAGATAAAATTAATAAAAAATTGGTACTTTTTTGAAAGTAATGATGAAAGTATTCCATTAGATGAATGTGAAGATAATTCTATGTAGTTTTTTACGATTTCATCTTGAAAATCAAGATATGGCGTGAAAATATTTTACTAGAGGTAGGCATAAAGTAATAGATTGTTTTTATTTAGCTCCACGTTATTAAAAACACCATAACAATTAGATACAGATAATCTGAATATTTAAATATGTTTGGAACAGGGTGAAACAAATTTTAATCATATTTACGTGAATTTGTTGTTGCTGATTTAAAATTGGGCGTTTTTAAAGGTTTGTATAGTAAATGTTGGAATAAAGATGAATTTCGTTTTATATTAATAAATATGACATGAAAAATTAATAATAGTAAATAATGAGAAAGGATTAAAAAATTTTTAAGCATTAAATGTCAAATATAAAAACGTTAAACATAAAAGTGTTTAATATAAAAACGTTGAACATAAACATGGTATATAAAAACGTTGAACATAAACGTTTAACCTAAAAACGTTAAATATAAATGACAAACATAAAATAAGGAAATGATTATTCTATTTTCATCCTTAATAAATGTTTTCAAAAGATGAATCCGAAGTTGTTGAAAAAGCTAAACGAAATAGAAACGTAAAAGAACACTTAAAAGAAGAGTTTATAAATGGAGAAAAACAACCAAAAACAAATTATTAAAAATTTAAAAAACAAGATCTGTCAGTTATTGATGCAATTCATTAAGTTAAACAAGGAATCGAAAGTTTAGATGATGATGTTTCAAACTCTACTGATGGAAATAGAGATGTTGAAAAATAAGTGGTACCTTATAATCAACATAATTTAGAAGAATTTAACGATATTTGAACAATTAAGCAATATGATACTGATAAATGAGATTTATTGGGTAAATATGAAGAAAAAGTTAAAGACAGAAAAAGTTAAAGATAGAAAAAATTAGAACACAAAGATGTTAAAAAAATTTGAAAGAATGTTAAAATTTATCAATTGTTTTGATATACTGTTTTAAGTTTAAACCTGCTTGTACTTTGAAAAACATTGGTAAATATGCAGTTGAATTCATTGGTGATGTATTAAAAATTGGTAAAAAATGATATGATGGTACTGATGGATTAATTAATATTTTAACTTAAAAACAAATCAGTTTGAATCATTTAACTAAAAAATTTGATTCTTTTGATTTACAAAATTATGCGAGAATTTGATTGATTCAAATGCCGTATATTCAGCTAATAATTAAAATAAGATAAAATCAAGTAAAGGATACAAATATAATAAAAACATTTGTGGAAAACTATTTTCCTAGTTTTTTAGAAAGAAGTCTTAATGATTCATTTCAAAATGTTGATGAAGGTTTAATAAAAAATATTTGAAAACTCAGTTGATTATATGTGGATGAATGATGTTAATCAATTAATTGATAAATTATCAGTGTTCCATGGACAAGAGTTAGCTGGAAATAAAAATAATTAAATTAAAACGTCAGATGAACAAAACCGTTTACTAATAAATTTAATGATTTTACAATTAACAACGCAAAAGGAATTCCATATTTTAATAGAGTTTTGAATAATTTACTGCATTCATTTTAGCAAAGTTAATATGGGAAAGGAATAGTAATTTATCAGTGTCTCAGCTGTATATTCTTGGTTATAATTGTTGTGGACCTTTTGCTACGTTAGATGAAAGATTAGCTAGAGTAATGAAGGAATAAATCCACTAGATGAAACATGTAAAGAACATGATACTTTTTATAGAGGTAATAAATAATTAGAAAAAAGACATGAAGCTAGTAAAAACTTAAGTTAGCGGCAAAAGATAGGTTGTATGCTTCAGATGCTTCAATTGGTGAACATTAGATGTAATTTCAGTTAGTGATATAATTTACAGAAAATGAAAATTAGGTATGGGGATTAAGATTGATGAAAATGGATGGTGATTGTAAACAAATTCTTTCTTGATTTTTAATCTGTTTAAATTAATAACTAAAATATAGAATATGCTTTGCTACCAAGTTTTGAAGTAAAACCAACAGCGATTAAAGTTAACTTGAATAACGAAGAATTAAGTTGCATTAATCAGTTTTTAACTGATTCACAAAAACCTTGAGCATAGCTGTTCCAAAAAAAATGTTAATGTTAAATTTTTACCTTTATTAGCAGCTGTATTGCAATTACTATCTAGGGGTGATATGGCATATGTAGAAATCGTTAATGCAGTTACAAACAAGGAAAAAAGCTAATAAAGAAGTAGAAGAACAATAAAGACATAATTCCCAGAATGAGATTTTTATTCTGCAGCAGAGTGTGTGCTGATATGAAACTTCCTGGCAGATTAAAACTGTGTGCCAGACCAAGACTCGAAATCGGGACCTTTGCCTTTCGCTGGCAAGTGCTCTACCACTTGGCACACAGTTTTAATCTGCCATGGAAGTTTCAATAAAGACATAATTTAGCAGCCAAAAATAAAGGAAACGATTTGAAAAAAAAAAATCAAAGAAATAATCACAAAATTTAATAATAATGCTTCTGGTTATGAAATAGGAGAATTAATTAAACAATTAAAAGTCAAACAGTTTCGTGGTGTATTTACAACTAATAATTTACCTGATAAATCAAAAATTTAAGAATGTGGAGACATAAACATAGATACCTCTGATCATTGTATTTGTTATTGTAAGAGAAAAAATTGAATGTATTCGAATTTCTTCAGGCCATGCTGACAAAATTAGATTTGGAAATGAGACATTTAGTATAGTTGGTGAGTTTTGCTATTTGGGGAGCAAAAATAACTGATGATGGTCGAAGTAGAGAGAATTTAAAATGTAGACTGACTATGGCAAGGAAACTGTTTCCAAAGAAGAGAAATTTGTTAACATGAGTATAGATTTATGTGTAATGAAGCCTTTTCTGAAAGTATATGTATAGAGTCTAGCAAAGTAGGGAAGTGAGACATGGACAATAAATAGTTTACAAAAAAAGAGAATACAAGCTTCTGAAGTTTTTAGCTGCAGAAAAATGTTATAAAACAATTTTATTAGTACATTGAGCTAGTTATTCAAAATTTAATTATGTTTGTCTTCAATATAAAATTCATTGTTATTATTGTCTTATTGAAATTAAAATTACAAGTAAAATTTATTAAAATTAAAATTAATATTTATTTTTATTATTATTATTAAAGGTATTACTTAAATAAAAGTTAAATAATTTGGCATTCAAATAAAGTTTTCCAAAACTGATTTAATATCGATATTTTTTGATAATTTTAAATTTTAATTAATGGATTCAATTAGTTTTAATAAATTTTGTTTATTACATGTATATAAAAATCGTTATGAATGTTATTTAAAATGTGAAAAGGTGCTTGGGAATTTAGTTTTATATTCTAAGAAACATTTGCTAAGTCAATAATGTCATCATGCAATTATTCTTGTGAATAGTTATCCAAAGTATTGAAATGATTCCGACAGTAAATAATTCTTAAAGTTTCTTTCATATGTTGATATCGGTTCGCTGAATTTAGTACATAATTCCTAAAAATTCTTAATAACTTTGATGTCAATTTCTCGTAATATCTATTTGTTTTCCAATATTTTTAAATTGTGTTCCAATAACATAATAATCATAATTAAATTCTTGTCATATAATCTTAAAATAACAAAAGTAGGTTTTAAATACTCACCAGTTACTTGAGGAAAAACAAGTGGTAATAAACCACCCATTTGTTCATTTTCTCATGTAAAATTTCTGCAGTTCTATAATATATTTTATCTGATTTTTTTATATAGTCAACCATATTTTTACTTACAACTTTTAAGTGTCGTTTTACATAAATATTTATTTAATACATGTGTATTTTATTATTGAAGGTAAAACATCATGAGTACTCATTTATTAGTTTGTTTTGCTTCTCCTTTTTTAGATTTAAAAATATAAGAATAAAGACTTCCTTCATTGGTGAAAAAAGTTGAATTTTCATTTCCTTTCAATTCCTCCAAATTGGAGGAGCTTATTTTTTTTAATGTAATAGTATCTTCATCAGCAAAATCTCTGAAGTCTTTGTCTATTTTTTTTATATCCTATGGCATCTTCTACTCTATGGCATTAACTCACAGATTATTATTTTCATCAAGAATTATTAAAACTCTTTTTCGTTGTATATAAGTTTGTATTTTTTAAATCTAAAACCGACTCCATTCATATATAAAAAATTACTACATTTTTAAATATTCTAATAAATTTTTTTCATTATAAACGGAAAACGAAAATATAATTATTTTTCCATTGTGGATACAAGAAAAAGATATTCATAAGGAAATAATAATTACAGATATGAAAAAACCTTCAAAAATGGATTGTATTGACTGATTAGAAAGGAACCAAAAAGAATATAGAGAAAATAAATATGAACATATAAAAGAACTTATTAATAACTAGAATAAAATTAATTTATTTCAGATAATTGTAAAAAAGGATATTAAAAATTTATCTAAATATATTTATAGCTGTACCTATAATCAGAAACAAAAAGAATGGTTCTATCAAAGAGTTGAATTTTTTGTGAAAAATTTGTTTGCAAATTATATCTGAGAACACTTCAAAGATTACTATATCATGAAAAATATAAAAAACTGATTAATTTTTTGTTACATTATTTGCTTTATTTAATGTTCTATGCAACTGTTTAATTCATGTAAGAAATATTAGTTATCATCTAGTATTTTATTATTTGACTTTAATTTGTAATTATCATATGATAATGTATTAATTCCATCTTACGGTTTAATATCTTTATCATCATCAGACCTTAGAACAATTTTATTACACTCACTTCTATACAATTAATGTTTAAATGATCTGTTTAAATTCATTTCTTTATATTGTTTTATTTTTTGTCTAACAATTTTTATAATTTTTCAAACAAACGGATTTTCTAATTCCCTTAGATTTTTTCTATTCTTTATCATCTACTTCATAAGCATATATTTTCGGTATTAAACTAATATGCTCTATATAACTTTTTCACAATTTAATCTTTCATTTTTCCTAAACCTTTTTTATATCATAAATAAAAGAATCTGTATCCAAATAATATAAATAAATATTTTCAACATATTTTGGTTTCATTGCATTATAATGAAAATCATACATTTTTGTTTTCGAAATACGAGGGCGGTTCAGAAAGTAACCTCCGATTGGTCACAGTGCGGGTTGTGGGGGGAGTAGCGACGCCATCTGTGCGTTCACGCACTCAACAGGTCAGTCGGCATCAAGCCGTGGTCGAGTGAACGTCGTACCTGCGCTAGTTTAGTTTTTGTGGCAGTTTGAAATGTGTGCTGCAATAGAAAACCCCGCCAAATGTGAAGTACGTGCTGTCATAACGTTTTTTACAGCCAAAGGATATTCTGCAGCAGCTATTCATCGTGAGCTTTGTGCCGTGTACGGACCAAGAGTTATGAGTGAAGGAGTTGTCCGTGAATGGGTACGTTTATTTAAAAGTGGACGAGAAAACTTTCATGATGAAGAGAGGAGTGGTAGACCATCATTGGTGACTGACGAACTCGTTCAGACAGTTGATGCAAAAGTTCGTGAAAATCGACGTTTCTCAATGTCGGAGTTGTCTACTGGTTTTCCACAGATTTCTAAGACTCTCTTGTACGAGATAGTGACAGCAAGATTGGGTTACCGTAAGTTCTGTGCACAATGGGTGCCCAAAATTCTTACCGACCACCACAAAACTCAAAGAATGGCCTCTGCATTAGACTTTCTGTCACGTTATGAGGATGAAGGAGAACCATTGTTAAACAGAATCGTGACCGGTGACGAAACCTAGATTAAGTATGTGAACCCTGAGACAAAAGAACAATCAAAGATGTGGGCACATTCTAATTCGCCTACCAAACCAAGAAAAGCCTCGCAAGATTTTTCTGCCAGAAAACTGATGACAATGGTGTTTTGTGATGCCAAAGGGGTGTTGTTGGTTGAATTAATGGAACGTGGTATGACCATTAATCAAGACGTGTACTGTGAAACAATAAAAAAGTTACGACGGGCTATACAGAACAAACGCCGTGGTATGCTGACTTCCGGTATCGTTTTTTTGCACGATAACGCCCGTCCTCACTCTGCTCGCAGAACAACGGCCCTTCTTGAGTCCTTCAAGTGGGACGTTATCAACCATCCACCTTACAGCCCAGACCTGGCGCCAAGTGATTATCACCTCTTCATGCATTTGAAGAAATGGCTCGGGTCACAGTGGTTTGATGACGACGAAGAGCTCAAAGATGCGGTCACAGGCTGGCTCCAGGCACAAGCGGGTGATTTTTATGCAGAAGGAATTTCAAAGCTTGTGAAGAGATACGATAAGTGCCTCAATCGCTATGGAGACTATGTAGAAAAATAGTGCAAAGATGTAGTTGTAAGATGTATATACACTCCTGGAAATGGAAAAAAGAACACATTGACACCGGTGTGTCAGACCCACCATACTTGCTCCGGACACTGCGAGAGGGCTGTACAAGCAATGATCACACGCACGGCACAGCGGACACACCAGGAACCGCGGTGTTGGCCGTCGAATGGCGCTAGCTGCGCAGCATTTGTGCACCGCCGCCGTCAGTGTCAGCCAGTTTGCCGTGGCATACGGAGCTCCATCGCAGTCTTTAACACTGGTAGCATGCCGCGACAGCGTGGACGTGAACCGTATGTGCAGTTGACGGACTTTGAGCGAGGGCGTATAGTGGGCATGCGGGAGGCCTGGTGGACGTACCGCCGAATTGCCCAACACGTGGGGCGTGAGGTCTCCACAGTACATCGATGTTGTCGCCAGTGGTCGGCAGAAGGTGCACGTGCCTGTCGACCTGGGACCGGACCGCAGCGACGCACGGATGCACGCCAAGACCGTAGGATCCTACGCAGTGCCGTAGGGGACCGCACCGCCACTTCCCAGCAAATTAGGGACACTGTTGCTCCTGGGGTATCGGCGAGGACCATTCGCAACCGTCTCCATGAAGCTGGGCTACGGTCCCGCACACCGTTAGGCCGTCTTCCGCTCACGCCTCAACATCGTGCAGCCCGCCTCCAATGGTGTCGCGACAGGCGTGAATGGAGGGACGAATGGAGACGTGTCGTCTTCAGCGATGAGAGTCGCTTCTGCCTTGGTGCCAATGATGGTAGTATGCGTGTTTGGCGCCGTGCAGGTGAGCGCCACAATCAGGACTGCATACGACCGAGGCACACAGGGCCAACACCTGGCATCATGGTGTGGGGAGCGATCTCCTACACTGGCCGTACACCCCTGGTGATCGTCGAGGGGACACTGAATAGTGCACGGTACATCCAAACCGTCATCGAACCCATCGTTCTACCATTCCTAGACCGGCAAGGGAACTTGCTGTTCCAACAAGACAATGCACATCCGCATGTATCCCGTGCCACCCAACGTGCTCTAGAAGCTGTAAGTCAACTACCCTGGCCAGCAAGATCTCCGGATCTGTCCCCCATTGAGCATGTTTGGGACTGGATGAAGCGTCGTCTCACGCGGTCTGCACGTCCAGCACGAACGCTGGTCCAACTCAGGCGCCAGGTGGAAATGGCATGGCAAGCCGTTCCACAGGACTACATCCAGCATCTCTACGATCGTCTCCATGGGAGAATAGCAGCCTGCATTGCTGCAAAAGGTGGATATACACTGTACTAGTGCCGACATTGTGCATGCTCTGTTGCCTGTGTCTATGTGCCTGTGGTTCTGTCAGTGTGATCATGTGATGTATCTGACCCCAGGAATGTGTCAATAAAGTTTCCCCTTCCTGCGACAATGAATTCACAGTGTTCTTATTTCAATTTCCAGGAGTGTATTAAAATATTTTTATTTAACTTGGTGTATTTTTTTAAATCAACCGGAGGTTACTTTCTGAACGGCCCTCGTAGATAAGACAATCATTCCAATATAAATTGATTTCTTGTACTTTGCTATTGTTTTTTCCAAATGAACTGCAATTAGTTTTTCTGATAATACAGTAGTACATAATTTGCTTTTGAAATATGTTACATATATTTCTTGGGATCTACTAATGTTTTAGTATTTTGTCTATTTCTAAACAGTGGCGGATACATATGGAGAGTGAGCAGGGCGTGCCCCCCCTTGGAGTGCCGCTAGCATTGCCACCCACACTGGCCCCACTGGTCAGACCACACGATATTCGTTCTTTTCTTTCGTCAGTAATTTGAAATTCAGCATACCTTTTCCCTCACAACTACTGAAACATGATGTAAATGATGTGGCACATGAAATGAATCAGTGTTTAACTGAACTACCACTCTTTTAAGAAGAATCACTCATTGTGATTAAAAAGAGTCTAATGGGAGAGATTCTTCAGTACAGGCAAATGGGCATAAACGCCCTTAATTGTCGTGATTCTGTTATGCAAGCGCTGCTTGTTTGCCCCTTATCTGACTATCCTACTTTGCACAAGCTGTACACAATATTTGCTTGTCTACCTGCATCTACTGATACATTAGAAAGAAGTTTTTCGAAATTGCGTCATACAAAGACATTGCTGAGGGCGACAATGAAGGGGGATCGACTTAATGGCTTATTTTTGTTGAACGCTCACCCTTACATTGCTTGTCCTATTGAAAATGTAATTAACCAATTTGCCAGGAAGCATAAGCGCATAGAATTCGTCACTGAAGGAAAGAACCAGAATTGTAACTTTTTTATATCATAATACCGCATTGCCTTGTATATGGGAGTAAACTTTGTAAATGACTTGATAATTTTTATTACAGTAAAATAAAGGTAGCTCAAGATATCTTTAGCGCCCCCAACTTGAGGTTTTTCTATATCGGCCAATGTTTCTAATATGTCTAATTGTGATTCCAAATAGTGAATTATTCATCAATTTATACAAATCTTTTTCAACATCGATTTTGACTTTAGTTCTTATTTCTGTAATAAAATAAATATATTAATATAATATGATGGTTCAAATGATAACATTCTATGAATTCTCGCTAATTTTGAACTAAGGTTTAAAACTGTTTAAGATTTCTATCATGTAAAACATATTTTTCTTTTTTATTTAATGTTCTTAATAATCGATTTCCATCTTCTGATGCTAATGCTAGATCTTTGTGTAAATCATGTAATATTTTTGGATATTATATATCAACTTCTGAAAAATAACCATATTTATTATCATCCAGTAGTTCAAAAATTTTTTCAGAATAAAAATATATTGATTTTAACCAAACGAAATAGCTAAATGCTGAGAATTGAGACATCGCCCAACCATCTAAATTATTTGCATCTAACTACAAGGGCTATCCGCAAAGTACATTACGTTTTCGTTTGTGTCCGTTAGGGACAGGGCTAGTGCGGCGATCTTGGTGTCATGGCATTCCGCCGCTCAGTCGGCATCCTGCCGTGCTAGTGAGAGGTTCGTGCTGTACTCTGTTGAGTTACTGTGACAGTTTGAAATGTCAGCGTTAATTGAAAATGCCGCGAAGTGTGAAGTGCGTGCTGTAATAAGGTTTCTGACTGCAAAAAACTGTACACAGATAGAAATCTATCGGCAGCTTCGTGAAGTGTATGGGGACAACATAATCACTGAAGGTGGATGGC
Source organism: Schistocerca serialis cubense (assembly GCF_023864345.2). Taxonomy (NCBI): domain Eukaryota; kingdom Metazoa; phylum Arthropoda; class Insecta; order Orthoptera; family Acrididae; genus Schistocerca; species Schistocerca serialis. The sequence goes on along the minus strand of NC_064640.1, from coordinate 313,663,032 downwards.
GTCAATGGGTCATAAAATTTAAAAATGAGCGAAGTGGAAGACCCAGCATACGAAAAAGTCGATGCCGCGGTCCGTGAAAACCGTAATTTCACAATAACGGAACTCTCCATGAGTTTTCCACAAATTTCACGAAGTTTGTTGCACGAAATCATTACCAAAAAGCTTGGTTACCACAAGTTTTGTGCAAGATGGATACCAAAACTCTTGACAGAGATTCACAAAAATCAGCGAATGGCTGCAGCGTTAACGTTTTTGGACGCTTACGAGAAAGATGGCGACTCATTACTCGATCGCATCACTACTGGTCACGAAACATTGGTTAAGCATGTGAACTGCGAGACAAAATTGCAGTCAATGAGGTGGGGGTACACAAATTCCCCCCAAAAACCCAAGAAATGCATGCAGACAATGTCGGCAAGGAAGGTAATGGCGACTGTCTTTTGGGACAGAAAAGGTGTGATTTCTGTGGATTTCTTGGAAAGAGGCATTACAATAAACTCTCAAAGGTATTGCCAAGCTCTGCACAACCTCAGAAGAGCAATACAAAACAAGCGCCGGGGAAAATTGGGCTCAAAGACCTTGCTGACTCACGACAACGCCCGGGCCCACATGGCAAATGCCACTCGTGAAGTTCTCGAATCTTTTAAGTGGGAGTTGTTTCCTCATCCACAGTACAGTCCCGACCTGGCACCGAGCGACTTCCACTTATTCCCAACAATGAAGAAGTGGTTGGCTATGCAGCGTTTTGATGACGATGCACAGCTTTAAGAAGAGGAGACCATGTGGTTGAAGGCGCAGGCGGCCGAATTTTAGGACCAAGGAATTTCCAAGCTCGTCCATTGCTACAGTAAGTGCCTTAATTTAAATGGGAACTATGTAGAACAGTAGTATTTAAGTGTGGCTTTCATCTGTATATAATAAAAAAAATTTCCAATACATTATTTATTTTTAATTCCAAAACGTAATGTACTTTGTGGATAACCCTCGTATACAATACAATTGGATTGTTTGTCTGCCTCAAAATTTTTAGTATCTTGTATATTTAATTTACCATAAATCTAATATTTTGACACTGTAAATTTCTTTACCCAAATAAAACAAATTTTTGATTTTTTAAATATTACTTTATCTTCATTTGCCATTATCATTGGTACACTTCGATCATAAATTTCAGCAATTGCTCTAGATTCTTGTTTTAACATTTCAACGAATTTTTTGCAGAATCTTTGCCAATATACATATCAGGTTTTTTACAGTCACTGTTGGAATATTTAGTGGAATAACTAAATTAAATTGGCAAATGTTTTTGATGTTTATTAATATAAGGTTTTTCAGGATTTGGTTGAAAAGTGTTAACATGTTTTAAAAGACTTCGGAAATTGCATAAATTACAAAAGATACTAGTAATGAACTATCATAATTTTTAAATTAAATTTTTTCAACTTAAAAAGACCTATCTATTTTAATGTCTTCATGTCCTTTGCAATTGTTTATGGAGTAGTTTAATTTATCTTGTGAATGAAAATATCTTAAACTTGTATCACAAGGATAAATTTTCCCATTGTGTTCGCTTGTTTGTGAACTAATTAATCTAGATATATTTTTTAGCCAACAATAATGTGAATTATTTTTGCCTCAAGTTAAAAGGAGCTTAACATATTTTTCTTGTTTATTTTTTGTATGGTAAAGAGAATATACAAAATATTTTTCATTATACACATAAACATTAGTTGAAATATTTGACATCTTTTCGAATTTTAGAATGTCTGATAATTGAACAGGGAAATGAATTTCCTCTTTTTCAAAAATTCCGTCTAATTCTAAGCGAGTATATTTATAATTTTTACTTCTTTCAACATTATCGTTTGCTTGATATAAAGCTGATTTTATTGAATAAAGAAAACATTTTATCTAAATTTTTACTTTGAGTACAACTTTTTTATGTTTAATGTATTTTGATACATCGATATAATAAGAACGAGGATCAGGAATGTGTTTATTAACACTTAACTCTAAACTATTTACATAAAATAATGACCTACCAGATTTTTTCCTATGCATTTCTTCCATTTCTATTAATAGTTTGTTGATTTTTGTTAATAATCATCTAAATTAGCTGTTTTTAATAAAATTTCATTACTTGTTTTAAAATTATGTTCTTGTATTCCTCCTTGCCATTTAAAATTACAATAAAATTTCACATTAGATTTAATTGCACTTCTTTGTATTAAAATATTCTTATATTTAGTGATTATTTCTTTCTTAATTTAATTAAAAAATTGTTGTTGTTCAATAATATTATCATCATTATTAATTTCGTAAGTTGTTGCTTTAGAGTTAGAAGCAGAAGTTTTTCTATGCACTTCTTTAGGTGATTTAAATCAAGTTATCATCTAGAAAATTTAAATCAGGTAAATTTGTGTGATATTTTTTAATTTATTGATATTTGGCTGCTTGAAGCTTTTGAAAATAATTCTCATCATCAGTATTATTAATATTACCATTAAGTTTGTTGATAAGATCCCTTAATTGCTGCTTATTAAGTTTACAATATTTTTTAAAATTTTCGTTTTACAGATTTGATGATGTGCTTTTAATGATTCTTTATTCAAATCATTATCATTAGGTTTAATATTGTCCTCAGATCTTTCAATAAGAGCGATTAATTGTTGTTTGTTGAGTTTGGAATGCCATTTTAAATTTTTTGTTTTACAGATTTCATGAAGTTCCTTTAAGGATTTTTTATTTAATTTGTTATTGTTATTATTAACATTCTCAAGAGAATTTAGAATAAGAGTGATTAATTTTTCTTTATTAAGTCTTGAATAATTTGTAATTTAAACATTCAAAATTCTTTTACATTTTTATATCTTAGTTTTCACTTCTTCATTTGTTTCATATTGAAATAATCAATAAGCTCCTTTTTCTTTACAATAACTTTTTAAATTGCTATAACTTAATCCAGGTTTGACAGAGCTTATTTATTAAAGAGAAAAATTTATTAGATTTTATTTCTTAATAGATAAAAATTTGGTTTTTAGATATATATAACACAATCTTGGAGTGCTTATTTATAAAGGAAAACGAATTATTTGACTTTGACTTTTTAAATAAATGAAAATTGTGTTCACAGATATAGATAATCACAATTTTGGACAACTTATTTATAATAAAATTTATTAGATTGTTATTTCTTAAATAAATTATAATTTCAGTTATAGATATATATATAAATTTTTAAATGGGGGCACAACAAAACTAAAATCGTGATTTCATATCGATAAATTTAAAAAAAAGCTCTCTTTGGTCTAGAAACCTGATAAATATATTACTCTCGTTCGTTTTTGTTTTGTCTCACTATTTTTACACCACCTCAACATCGGGTATCTCAGCAACAGGAACACATTTATTCCACTGTCCACAGTTTCTCAATGAGACATGAAATCCTGAGGACTCACCATCCAGGATATACCCTATCTGCTGGCACACTCTGATACCAAATCCACCTCAACCAGTACATCTTTGATCTCCAAAAACAGCCAGGACCCACAAAACACTGTTTAAAGTGTGAGATTTATCGCATCTCATTACACCTAGCACACTCAGCTGCTTTCCAATATTTTGCACCTGTTTTTTCTATCTATTAAGCGCAGGAGATTTCCTATCAAGTCATTCCTACTGTCACTCTTATTACAGGTACTTAAATTCACGATAAAAACTTCTCCAGTTTTATTACCTTTAAATTGTTACTAACTATCGGATTTCACTTAGGAACTACAAAGATAACCTATGAGAAATTAGGGCTCATACGGAAGCACACAGACATTCGTTTTTCCTTCGATCTATTTGCGAATGAACAGGAAAAGAAATGTATAATAGTGGTACTGTGACAACGCGCTCTTTCGCTCATCGACGGCCATTCTGCAACATAAATTGTCCACCTACCTCGATACTGCTGCAGAACTGCACACACAACTCCTGACTGCAGCTACTTAAGAGATCTCAGAAAAGCAGTGTTGAAGAAACTGAGATTTCATAACTAGACGTTGGAGGCCGCTATAAGTCCAAAAGCTGTAAATAGTCTTGTAAACTCTAAAGAATAAATCGGAAATGGGTTGCTGTTCAAATTTATAAGTTCAAAGGTTCTCTTAAACTTGCATTAGGATTTTTTTTATTGCTATTAAGCAAGATCATCAGCCCACATGTGTTCAAATCTTTAAAGTTCCTTTTCACAGTCCTCGTCACACTCAAACAGCCAGAACTTTTCCTATCCAATTCCGAAATCATTTACGAGAGTAACACAGTCAATAACCTGCTATTTACTTTTGCACTCGGCGTTCAGTAGTTGTCTTTAAATAAAGTTTTTGCTCGCCATAAATACTCAATAAAAAAAATTTACTTAGCACCGCCACGCTTTTAGTTCAAAGTTTACACACGTGATTTTTCTCCAGAACAAAATATCTCTCGACTCTTAAAATTTCACAAATAGTTAATGGTAAACACCAGCTACCTTTATCACTGTACCAAAACGCGGAAGTCACAATATCACTTCATTTTACACATAATGCGTTCGAACACTTTCAGCATGACCAGCTCCTTCGAAAGCTAGTCCACCACTTCCTTCTTCTCTCTGCCTCTACAAGCACCTCTATCTCATGCGTTAAGTGGCAAACCGTCTCACTTCTTATTGGCTGTACAGAATTACGGCCAATCAGAACTGACTTTCAGGGCGCGGCTCGCGCCAAAGTCTAGCAAGAACCAACCACTGCTCTCAGCTCATTGACGTCACTAAAATAAGCATCTCAAAACTCTCTTGTTAAACAAATAAAATGAAATAAACTTTAAGCTGTACTTTATGTCTGGAATTTAACTATATAGTCGCGAACGTTCTGGCTGTCTCTTACATATTCGAACATGCTTGGACATCTGTCATCCACTAGTAGGGGAATGTAATAATAGTAATGAGTATGATGGGCAAACATCTATTAGGAGCACTACGAATGTAGTGGTGTGGACATGTTGAGAATGTGGGGCTCACGGGGAGCATGCAAGGGATAAGTCCTTGCAGGTGCACTGTCCTCTGTGCCCTTGGTGGCTCAGATGGATAGAGCATCTGCCATGTAAGCAGGAGATCCTGGGTTCGAGTCCCGGTCGGGGCACACGTTTTCAACATGTCCCCAATGAAGTATATCAACGCCTGTTTGCAGCTAGGGTGTCCATTTAATTATCATTTCATTCTAGCAAAAGCTGCATGGTCATAAACGGTAACTGTTCTTTCGGGAACAGATACTACCTTCATATAAAGATTGGTAATATACAATATGTATAACAACCAAGAAGGAACAATAAGAATGGGAGGCCAAGAACGAAGTGCTCGGATTTAAAAGAGTATAAGACAGGAATACAGCCTTTCTCCCCTTATATTCAACCTTTACATCGAAGAAGCAATGATGTAAATAGAAGATGGGTTCAGGAGAGGGATTAAAATTCATGCTAAAAGAATATAAGTGCTAAGATTGGCTAATGACATTACTAGTAGGGAGATGGGAGCACGAGCGCAATTTTTATGTCAAATCGATCTGCAAATTAATTAAAGTGATCAATTAATTACCCCCTCCCCAGCCACGCCCATCTCAACCCCCAGATGATTACAAGAATAATATTCACGAAGGACTGTCTCCATCCTTCCAAAGGATACCTAGCACACAAAATAGTGGAACTGGGATGATGACGTGCCATCATCGTGGATCTTTAAGGGTATAAAAGGGGTGTAATAGGCACTACGGGATGCCTTGGTTTGTTGTTAGTACTGGAGAATCCAGACAATATTGTTACCAAGTATCGGTAATATAACTTGCATCGAAGATGTTATGCTCTTTAGTAGGATGAATTTAAATGTGCTTACATCCGATACAGAATCGTTTTGCGACGAGTTTTTCGCTCTTTGCAGGTCTTTAGCACAGTCGCAGATAACGTATAAGTGATTGAAATCGAGACTTCGCGATTAATATGCATGCATAATTGTATATGTGTAGAGCTGTGAATGACAGACAGTTGTGGTTCTAATGCATAACTTGCTAACTGTTCGTCTATAAAGTATGCTGCCAGGGATGAGCACTCTCTAGATAGGGAGAAGGGGAACTCTCACATAGCAGGATGCTAACAAGGGAACCTCCCCATCGCACCCCCCTCAGATTTAGTTATAAGTTGACACAGTGGATAGACCTTGAAAAACTGAACACAGATCAACTGACAAAACAGGAAGAAGTTGTGTGGAACTGTGAAAAAATAACCAAAAATACAAACTGAGTAGTTCATGGGAAGATAGGCAACATCAAGGACGGCGGAAACGCATGAGCGCCATGGTCTCGTGGTAACGTGAGCAGCTGCGGAACGACAGGTCCTTGGTTCAAATCTTCCATCGAGTGAAAAGTTTAATTTTTTATTTTCAGTTTATGTAACAAACTCTTATGTTTTCATCACTTTTTTGGAGTGATTATCACATTCACAAGAAAACCTAAATCGGGCAAGGTAGAAGAATCTTTTACCCATTCGCCAAGTGTACAAGTTAGGTGGGTCGACAACATATTCCTGTCATATGATGCACATGCCGTCACCAGTGTCGTATAGAATATATGAGATGTGTTTTCCTGTGGAGGAATCGGTTGACCTATGACCTTGCGATCAAATGTTTTCGGTTCCCATTGGAGAGGCACGTCCTTTCGTCTACTAATCGCACGGTTTTGCGATGCGGTCGCAAAACACAGACACTAAACTTATTACAGTGAACAGAGACGTCAATGAACGAACGGACAGATAATAACTATGCAAAAATAAAGAAAGTAAAATTGTCACTTGATGGGGAGACTTGAACCAAGGACCTCTCCTTCTGCAGCTAAATGTTTCCATGATATTGCCTATGTCGCCCATGGGCTACTCAGTTTGTATATTTTGCTTATTTTTTCACAGTTCCACACAACTTCTTCCTGTTTTCTCAATTGATCTGTGTTCAGTTTATCAAGGCCTATCCACTGTGCCAACTTATAACTAAATCTGAGGGGGGTGCGATGGGGAGGTTCCCTTGTAAGTGCTGTCGACACGCTGTCAACTAACGAATAACTAATAACTAAGATAAAAAAAATTATCCGATATCTACAGTTGGTAGAGGTCCTGACATGGTTGTGGGGGCGTATCAGAGTTGGAAGGTGTAAACAAAAGTAGTGAAGCTCATCTGGTAAGCAAAAGGAGCATACACTTATGAGAAAAAATATCAGAGCAGTTGCAGAAATCAACTCAGTACACATGTCAACTCCCTGTTGCAGATCTCAAAACAGTGGAGTGAAAGTCAGATAATGTGTAGAACTGTGCCAGACTTTTGAGTTGGCATCAAGCGTGTCGCTACATGAGTTCGCAGACAAGCTCTCTGATGTGCCGTAGCAGTACATATATTTTCCAGACTACAAGTTTCCAATCTGCACCACTCGTTGAGCCTCATCTAGGTACAAGGCGAGTGTTACTATACTTTTCATGATCTCACTATCCAAAACGAATGCATGTAGATCATCGGGAAGAGGGGAATTCTTAGGATTTTTTAGTAGACTGCTGCGTAGGACACGCAAATATCCTCGCATAATATCAAACGACACATGGGTATGCCGGTAATATGACCATATTACATAATGAAAAATATAAAAAAAAAACATGAAAAAATGACTTAAAATTGGTAAACATCGAGAAAAACCTGGTATAATTACAACAAATTAATGGGAAATACGTAAAATTGAGGAAATACGACGAAAAATGTAAAACCGCGAAAAAACGTGCAAAATTACGTAAATTTACTGAGAATACATAAAATTAGAGAAAAAGTAGCATGAAAAGCAGGGAACTGAGGTGAATTGCGGGAACCCAGACACTCAAGATCGAGAAGAGCTTAAAAATTATGCTCTGGCTGCATTCACTTTTAAACCTTCCCGTCCCCCTGTAAACTATGCGGGTTTTCATAACACATATTTCAGCAGAGGGTACATACGTATTACATAGAGTCGCTGTATTAATGCATGCAAAACATATGTATCCCAATCCATAACTGTGTTGTCACACATGCAGCCGAATATAGATATTACCGAGTTATGGCTCGTTCTCACAAACAGTATTATTCCCTAAGTATTAAGGAGAAGAATCAATGTCTTTATCACACTTAAGCCATTCCCTAGAGTCTTCCGTAGGAGAGTGTACCGATGCCACATGTATCACCTTTAATAGTGTAAGGGTGGTGTACTCGAGAGATATGGTTTTAGGACGAAATTGCTATGTTATCCTACACATGAGCAAAACTACCTAACTTCAGACCAGGACTTCTTTGTGCAAAGGAAATACTAGCGGAGCTGCAGTGGTGCTATTGTAAACAGCATTAAGACAAAAAAAAATGGTTCAAATGGGTCTGAGCGCTATGGGACTTAACTTATGAGGTCATCAGTCCCCCAGAACTTAGAACTACTTAAACCTAACTAACCTAAAGACAGCACACACATCCATGCCCGAAGCAGGATTCGAACCTGCGACTGTAGCGGTCGCGCGGATCCAGACTGTAGCGCCTAGAACCGCTCGGCCACCCAGGCCGGGGCATTAAGACAGTTACATCTGCTTTGGCTACTGATTGTGGTGCTTAGTCTCTCGTAAGAAATTGCTGCTTCTTCATGTGTATTTTCGTGCAGCAGGGTGTGGTGGATCCTCAATGTATCAGCTATCGAAAATATTCGTGTTGGTTATTACTCACTCTATTTCCTAGTTAGACATTGCCGCCTGCATCAAAACCAATACTACTCCTAATTATAAGAGTGACTAATGCGAGAAGTGTGATTAAGGGTACGTACATTTCCGACTTAAAAAGACATATAAAATCCATTAATTTCCTAAGAGACAGAACAGCTGTCTCTGGACTTCATTTCCTAAGAGACAGAACAGCTGTCTCTGGACTTCATTTAAGTTGGTTAATAAGCTGCTCAAGCGGTGAATATACACTGATGATGCCAATGTAGAACAACAGAATAGTGTAGAAGGAAGTAGTTTTATCATTTTAAAGATTGTCACCATAGTGATTGGGGTAGGAAGCTTGCAGGGTGATTGTATGTCTGATGCTGGACAAATATATCCCACATTAGAGTATTAAGAGCATTGCATTCTGCACAACTTATACTCAAGGAACCATATACCATTAACAATATAGCATTTTTAGAAGCAGGACCACGTAACAATACGAGTGTGTGTTTATGCTCTACAATCATTTCTCTTATGCTGGTACCTTCCTGGTACTGACTCCAAACAGGGGGATGAATAATTCTTCAGAATTGATAGCATGGCTGATGTACGTGAAATGTTTCAAACTCCATCTGTCTGGAGCTCCATCATGTATAAACCATACATTTCTTCTTAACCATCTGTTATATTACGACAACACTCTCATGTCTACTATCCACCGATAAAGACTATCCTGCTCGACACCTACTTGTCTGGAGAGATCTTGTGCTTTTGGAAGGGTGCCTTGGGTAAGATTGGTGCTGCAGGGAGGGTTGATCAAGGACAATGTGCGAGGACGATCGATGACAGTGAGCCCAAGGCGTCGAACTGTTGTAGATGTCGCAGTGATCGTGTGTGGCCTGGCATTGTCATGCTGAAGGAGAACGTGCTCCATGTGTGGACAAACTCTTCGAATTCGTGCTTTCAGTTTTCCAGCCGCGCGATCTGAGGCTCTTTGCCACACTTCGCGCGGCTCACCCCGTCGGAGGTTCGAGTCCTCCCTCGGGCATGGGTGTGTGTGTTGTCCTTAACGTAACTTCGTTTTAGTTAAATTAAGTTGTGTGTAAGCCTAGGGACTGATGACCTCAGCAGTTTGGTCTCATAGGAGCTTACTTTTCTGAGATTCTCGCAGTACCTAAGAGTTCATGGTGACGCCTTTAGGCATGAATTCCAAATGCACCACACCTTGAACATAACAGAACACTATGAACACAACTTAGTCTGCTGGTGGCACGGTCTTGAACCCGATTCCGATGAGTCTCGTCGGTTGCCGTATGCTATCGTCCACTCCGAGCTCTGTCACACACGTTGAGATTAGCATCACAATTTCCTTCATTACGAGTACGAACAATCCAACGTCATTACCGATGTCGACACGATCATCACCGTAAACAGCTTTCATTCTTCAATGGTTTTAAATTGGAGGTGCGTTTTCTGCGCTTAGAAACTGGATTACAGCACGCTGTTTCTCGCGCAACGACATAGTTACAAATTGCGACGTTACATGCTACAATTCGGAGCCCTCTAGCAGCAGAGGGTTGCAACTTGAGAAAACGAAGCGGTAAAGTCGACCACATAATATGCATGGCATGAAATACCTCAACCGATACTGGGAACAGAAGAAAAAATTCAGAGGCGTTACTCTTTAGCACGCCCTCGAAGGTACATAAGGTGAAACACAATTCCACCGAAAAATTTCAAAGGTTGTTCTTCAGAGAAATTTTCTGAGTATTTTGGTATAAATGACCCGTGGTCGCCGAAGGCTTGTTGCAGAGTAATTGCATTTTGTTCATTTTTATACTCCCATTTATCTTTGTATAAGACATAAAATATCTGCACAGCAGTACAAATGTCGACGATATGCGCGATGTGTCTTGTTTGGAAATAAACTTTGTCCATTCACTCATAATACTTGCTGTTAACAACAGTCCGATTTCGCTAATGCTCGGTTGTGTCTCGGGTCTGTTAATAGTAATACACAGCAATATGGACAGGTTTCCTGATGAAGAGATGATCAATTTGCGTCTCGTGTATAGGTTCACTTAAAGCAATGGGAAAGTGACATTACGACTCTATGGTGAGCTGTTATGCAACGATGAAAACTACATCACGCCATATGCACTGCCGGCCGTTGTGGCCGAGGGGTTCTAGGCGCTTCAGTCCGGAACCACGCTGCTGCTATGGTCACAGGTTCGAATCCTGCCTCGGGCATGGATGTGTGTGATGTCCTTAGGTAAGTTAGGTTTAAGTAGTTCTAAGTCTAGGGGACTGATGACCTCAGAAGTTAAGTCCCATAGTTCTCAGAGCCATTTTAACCATATTCACTTGCGCTCGGCACGTTATGTGTTCCCACTCATCCCCATGTGTGGGTACGACCGTCATTGTCGAACATGATCGTTTTGATGGTTCAGGTGTTATGGTGTGGGGAGGCATAATGCTGCATGGGCATACTGACCACCAAATTTTTGACCGCGGTGCACTCACCGATCAACGTTAATGTGACACTGTACTACTTCTTTTCAGGGGTGCATTCGACCCTGACTAAATTTTTATGGATGACAATGCGCGAACGCATGGAACAGCAAAGGTGGAGGAGGTATTGGAAGGAGAGGATATTCGCCGAATAAACCTGCCCTTACTTAAATCCCATCAAGCACGTTTGGAACGCGCTGGAGAGACGTATTGCATTGTGTGCACATGCACCAAGGACCACTCAGCATTTGCAGCATTTGTCAAACGCGGTGGTTGAGAAATGGAACACCGTGTTGCAAGAACTCCTTACCAACCTTGTCACCAGTACGGAAGTACGTTGTAGAGGATGCATTGCCGTCGATGCTGATCACAATCTCTCATGAGTACCATGTCCGGCCGTTTGTAGTGTCCAGGGGAGCATCATGAATCGCCGTGGCTTGGAAGTAATTACACTACTGGCCATTAACATTGGTAGACCACGAAGATGACGTGCTACAGACGCGAAATTTAACCGACAGGAAGAAGATGCTGTGATATGCAAATGACTAGCTTTTCAGAGCGTTCACACAAGGTTGGCGGCGGTGGCGACACCTACAACGTGCTGACATGAGCAAAGTTTCCAACCGATTTCTCATACACAAACAGCAGTTGACCGGTGTTACCTGGTGAAACGTTGTTGTGATGCCTCATGTAAGGAGGAGAAATGCGTACCATCACTTTTCCGACTTTGATAAAGGTCGGATTGTAGCCTATCACCATTGCGGTTTATCGTATCGCGACATTGCTGCTAGCGTTGGTCGAGATCCAATGACGGTTAGCAGAATATGGAATCGGTGGGTTAAGGAGGGTAGTACGGAACGCCGTGCTGGATCCCAACGGCCTCGTATCACTAGCAGTCGAGATGACAGGCATCGTATCCGCATGGCTGTAACGGATCGTGCAGCCAAGTCTCGATCCCTGAGTCAACAGGGGACGTTTGCAAGACAACAACCATCTGCACGAACAGTTCGACGACGTTTGCAGCAGCATGGACTGTCAGCTCGGAGACCACGGCTGCTGTTACCCTTGACGCTGCATCACAAACAGGAGCGCCTGCGGTGGTGTACTCAACGACGAACCTGGGTGCACGAATGGCAAAACGTCATTTTTTCGGATGAATCCGTGTTTGGCGACATCGCGGTGAACGCACATTGGAAGCGTGTATTCATCGCCTTACTGGCGTATCACCCGGCGTGGTGGTATGGGGTGCCATTGGTTACACGTCTCGGTCACCTCTTGTTCGCATTGACGGCACTTTGAACAGTGGACGTTACATTTCAGATGTGTTACGACCCGTGGCTCTACCCTTCATTCGATCCCTTCGAAACCCTACATTTCAGCAGGATAATGCACGACTGCATGTTGCAGGTCCTGTATGGGCCTTTCTGGATACAGAAAATGTTCGACTGCTGCCCTGGGCAGAACACTCTCCAGATCTCTCACCAATTGAAAACGTCTGGTCAATGGTGGCCGAGCAACTGGCTCGTCACAATACGCCAGTCACTACTCTTGATGTACTGTGGTATCGTGTTGAAGCTGCATAGGCAGCTGTACTTGTACACGCCATCCAAGCTCTGTTTGACTCAATGCCCAGGCGTATCAAGGCCGTTAGTACGGCCAGAGGTGGTTGTTCTGGGTACTGATTATTCAGGATCTATGCACCCAAACTGCGTGAAAATGTAATCACATGTCAGTTCTAGTATAATATATTTGTCCAATGAATACCCATTTATCATCTGCATTTCTTCTTGGTATAGCAATTGTAATGGCCAGTAGTGTATTCTCTTTGCATAACATTGTCATTTTTGTTAGTCTCATTGCGTACTTCTTTTACTTACCTTCTCTTCTATACTGCAGTAGTTCTTTCTATGAATGGTTCAAGTTTCATCGAGCTATGTTACTTGAAGTGACACATTATATGGAAGTTACTTTCGTTCTTAAATTTTACACACCAAAGTCATTTTAGACAGTCACGTTTTCGGATCCGAGGGTCTGTAACTTTTCTTCAAAAGTATCAATATACAGAACCTCTGTTGGAGTTTAAAGACGAATTTGTGTGTTCTAGAAGAGGCTCATGGTGTTATGAGAGATTTATTTAGTTCTTGTTTACACACTAAGTCAGAGTTTGATGAGCGAAATGCTAAGTAATTTCCCTTCCTAATACAAAATATAGTAACTATTGTTGCCATTTTAGTTAGTTGCCTAAGGTTGTAGACACTTGAGTGCATTATCTCACATCTTCAATGGTTTCGTTAATTTGGATCAATACATGTTAATGTCAGTTTAGAACTTGACACAGACCGCGAAGTCACGGTGGAAAAAACAAAATGTATGGTGATACACAAAGCTGTAGTAATATACTCCTTGGACGTGTTCCACCAGAAAAAAAAAAAATGTATCAGACAACAAAACTGGGACCCTCTCTTGCGACTGAGGGTCTCTGGGATATGGTCCTCCTACTGTACAGCCAATGAAACTTTACACCGGTCTCTGCATGCAACTTCGATCACTGGTCACCTGTTCCAGTGGATCAATACCTGTATATTTAATAGGATCATCACACATGCTCAATGCCAGCACACAGACAGTATCTGTTTTTGATCTATCAAAAGAGTGAGATGCGGTAAAATCTTATAAGTTCTCTGTTGGATGAAGTTAGTGGAGCTTTTATAGTTTGAATTTTTTCTCTGTTGGATGGTACAAAATAACAATGATGGAATGTTTGGGTGAGAGACGTGAAATGTTCAAATGTGTGTGAATTCCTAAAGGACCAAACTGCTGAGGTCATTGGTCCCTACACTTATACACTACTTAAACTAACTTACGCTAAGAACAACACACACATCCATGCTCAAGAGAGGACTCGAACCTCTAGTGAGAGACAGACATGAATGCACCTTGAGGGATGCAGATCTCCTTCGGACTGCAGTACCTATATGTAGTTTGGAGACACACAGCAATGCAGTAGCAAAACCATCGTACTTCTTCCAGTTCCCGTACTGTCTTTTACACTACCTCGTTTTGCAGGACATAGCTTCGTTTTGGTGCTGGCCTTACACATTGTACACCATTGGCGGCGTTATCACAAAAACGTCCCATTTCCGTCGAGTGGTCAAAAAAGACGGCCATGGGATGCATAAGGTGGTAGATATATCGCTCTACAGCTTCAGTACAGCCAATGAAACTTTACACTGGTCTGTGCATGCGACTTCGATCACTAGTCACCTGTTCCAGTGGATCAATACCTGTAAATTTAATAGGATAATCACACATGCTCAATGCCAGCACACAAGCGCCTTGCCTAGGGCGCCTTGTCACGGTCCGTGCGGCTCCCCCCGTCGGAGGTTCGAGTTCTCCCAAGGGCATCGGTGTGTGTATTGTCTACTAGATTAAGTAGTGTGTCGGCTTAGGGACCGATGACCTCTGCAGATTGGTCCTGTAAGACCTTACCACAAATTTCCAATTTCTGCTCAGTCCCGACCTAAATTGGGACGATCAACTGGACGAAGCTGCTGGGAGGGCGGGGCAGATACTGAGGAACAGTTACAAGATGCTGAGGGATTGTCTAGACCTATGTTGGAGTTTTGCTGTAGCAGATAGGTTAGAAAAAGATGACTCGTTTCGAGATATGAAAGTGGCACGAATATGATTCACCAGTGGCTGTAATCATTAAAAGATGTCTCCATAGGACCCAACGCAGGTATGTGGCTGAATGGAGAGACTTGATTCCAAATTGCAGACAGTATTTCTACCAGAAAGTATATCGCTATCAGCGAGACTTGTATGTGCCTGTAGAACCGCAATCGCTTTTCATTTTTGTAGGATGACATTAACATAGTTCTTGTGACCGAGTTTTTAATGGCGCGGTCCTTAAGTGAAATATGTTTTTTGGATGGTAGAATCCTTCTGTGGTCAGCTCAGATGTCGGTTCTCAACAGTGTTCCTCGGGAAGAACATCATCTTCCCCCCAGGGATTCCTATTGGAACTACCTGGTGAGTGTAATCTGACTACTGAAAATGAAAAATTACTCTCCATGCAAAATGACTCTCATGATCAATTTAATTAATTAGCCTTTCAATTTGATTTCAGTGACATGCTGTCTGGCAGGTGAAAGCGATGGCTACGGTACAGCAGATATGATTCTTGGTTTGGCGTTTTGTACACTGGAGCAATATCTTTCAGCGATATTACAATCTCTCACCTACACGGGGAGAGACGACCATTGCAATAAAATCAGATCTTCTACCGAATTTATAAAGTGATGCGCAGTATAAATCTGATATTTACAATTTCTCTATGCTGTTACATTAAGAGAGTGCGTATGTGGCAAGGCATTTGGTTACTTTAACCGAGAGTTCGAAAGTGAGGAGGCAAAATGTTTCAAATGGCTCTGAGCACTATGGGACTTAACTTCTAAGGTCATCAGTCCCCTAGAACTTAGAACTACCTAAACCTAACTAACCTACGAACATCACACACACCCATGCCCGAGGCAGGATACGAACCCGCGACCGTAGCGGTCGTGCGGTTCCAGACTGTAGCGCCTAGAACCGCTCGGCTACAGTGAGGAGGCATTATGTTACAGAGGTAGACCATACCACTCTGTCATGGTCCAGGAATGAGTTTAATATTCTAGTCCTGTGAAGCATGACGTAACAAATAAGAAAAGATTTTTTCCTACCTGGTGAGAAAATACACTACTGGCCATTGAAATTGCTACACCACGTAGATGAGGTGCTACAGACGCGAAATTTAACCGACAGGAAGAAGATGCTGTGATATGCAAATGATTATCTTTTAAGAGCATTCACACAAGGTTGGCACCGGTGGCGACACCTACAATGTGCTGACATAAGGAATGTTTCCAACCGATTTCTCATACACAAACAGCAGTTGACCGGTGTTGCCTGGTGAAACGTTGTTGTGATGCCTCATGTAAGGAGGAGAAATGCGTACCATCACGTTTCCGACTTTGATAAAGGTCGGATTGTAGCCTATGGCGATTGCAGTTTATCGTATCGCGACATTGCTGCTAGCGTTGTTCGAGATCCAATGACTGTTAACAGAATATGGAATCGGTGGGTTCGGGAGGGTAATACGGAACGCCGTGCTGGATCCCAACGGCCTCGTATCACTAGCAGTCGAGATGACAGGCATCTTATCCGCATGGCTGTAACGGATCGTGCAGCCAAGTCTCGATCCCTGAGTCAACAGATGGGGACGTTTGCAAAAGAACAACCATCTGCACGAACAGTTCGACGACGTTTGCAGCAGCATGGACTATCAGCTCTGAAACCATGGCTGCGGTTACCCTTGACGCTGCATCACAGGCAGTAGCGCCTGTGATGGTGTACTCAACGAAGAACCTGGGTGCACGAATGGCAAAACGTCATTTTTTCGGATGAATCGAGGTTTTGTTTACAGCATCATGATGGTCGCATCCGTGTTTGGCGACATCGCGGTGAACGCACATTGGAAGCGTGCATTCGTCATCGCCATGCTGGCGTATCACCCGGCGTGATGGTATGGGGTGCCATTGGTTACACGTCTCGGTCACCTCTTGTTCGACTTGACGGCACTTTGAACAGTGGACGTTACATTTCAGATGTATTACGACCCGTGGCTCTACCCTTCATTCGATCCCTGCGAAACTCTACATTTCAGCAGGATAATGCACGACCGCATGTTGCAGGTCGTGCACGGGCCTTTCTGGATACAGAAAATGTTCGACTGCTGCCCTGGCCAGCACATTCAATGAATACCCGTTTATCATCTGCATTTCTTCTTGGTGTAGCAATTTTAATGGCGAGTAGTGTACTTAGAAAAAATGTGCCCTATGCCACACTGTTACAAGATTTTCGCAACAAGCAACGATGCTTTAGCAATCTGTATGCCTCCGTTTCTTCTGTAACTCGTATGAAAGGGAGAAATCTTGATTTCACGTGAGAAATTCGAGGTGTATAGTCAACAGCATCGTTGCCTCGGATTGGGTATAGTAGATTTTTTAAACTGCTTGATCTATGTCGGGGTGGAATTATTTAGAACTACTGTAGATGTCCAAGCTGCAGCTGCTTGCTTTCCAGCGCACTGCGGCTGGCTACAAAGGGCCGTCACGAGGCTTCAGCAACCGGAAGTAATGGATTACGTCACCCTGTGACGGGTACAAAGATTGTGCCGACCTGTCTGGTCTTGCCAACAGCAAAAAGGCTGGCGAAGAACCAGTGTGCTGGGTGAGCCCGACAGAAACGGACGTGTGTGTGTCCAATCATCTCCGGATGTCCTTCATGGCAGGGGTTGGTGCACTCTGGCATACATACGCGTTCACGACTGTGGCTGCGATCGCGACGGTGGCGTTGGCGGCGTATGAAGGGTTTGGCGCGCTGGTTGTGGACATGAGGGAGGGAAGACCGCGGGATGAGCGAGTGTTTCAGCAATCACAGACATAAACCCATGGCAATTACTACTGCAGACTGGATCGTGGTTTAAGTGTGTCATGTTTAGTGTTTCTCAATACATCGCTGTGGACTCCGTCTTGCATTGGTATTTGTTGTTGTCTGCATCCTATTAGGCAGTAGGCCCTTTCGAATGTCGCGGAGAGAACCAATTTAGGAATACTATAGTGCTTTAAAAACCCAATCGCGACGTCAAATTCCTGATTGATCAGTATATTGTTTGCGATAGTTGTATTGCGAGCGCGCATCTGTCCAACCCCTCCCACAAATTCTTTAAAGACATACCATGCAAATGAGCTGAAATTTGAAATTTTCATCCACCTCCAACGTATGGACTTCCTGCCACCTTCCCACCAATAGGAAGTAAGGGGGGGGAAATCCAGTAGGGTTTGGAAACCGGGTCGTTGCGGCATCGAATCCCGCCAAATATTCCAATCCTGGTATCCACCAATAGGAAGCAAGAATAAATTGTACCACTTAAAGGATATCGATTTAATTAATTAGTCATTCAGTACAGTCTAATAGAGTGAGCGAATATTTCCAAGATATCCACAGCTGGGGGTTTATCAGGTAAACGCTGCTTTGTTTGCGGTTCGATCTGACCAGCAGTAGCACGCTACAGGACGAGAAAGAGCGAGATAGAGAGAGGGAGGGAGAGCAGTTGTTTCGACGGAAATTTTCTGGGTATCAAGTATCAAAGGGTTGCTGCCACCTGATGCTTTTGTTCGGGAATTGACGTGACATCCGATCTGTCATTCGTGGGACCCGAGTGGACACTCTTGGACACCGGTGCATGGCGCGAGCTGGCACTGGTTTTTGGACAGCAGACAGGGGACAGCAGACGTTGCATGCTTCGTGACTGAAATATTTTTAACAGTGTATTTATATATGATGACTGTTTCAAGACGGTATTCCTTGCGTGATCGGAATAAAAGAAAGCTATAGATTATATTACTTCTTTTGGCTGTATTTTACCCAGACCTGCATCTTCCCAAACAGCAGAGAATAGTGAGCAAGAGAGATCCATTCCCTGCAAACTGAATTTTTTTTATAAATAAACAGTATATCCTCTGCTACGTAATTGAATTTTCTGTCTTGAGATCATTCCTCTCCAGCGCATAGCCGCCAATTTCCAGGTAGGGGAGGGGAGGGTTGGGGGTTCACCAGAGGGGGATGGATTAATTAATTGATCAGTTCAGTTAAGTAACCAAACAAACAGAGTGAGAGGAGTCTATTCGAATAAGTCAGTCCTGAAAGCGTACCTGTATCAGCGAGGTGGAGGGAGGAGGGCCGGAAGTTTCCTGAAGGGTTGTAAGGGGGAGGGGTGTGGGAGATTTCTCAGAAGGATCGATTTTCCCCAGGGGGTCATAATCCACTTAGCAGAACAATAGGTTAAGGACCTGTCAATCAAAAGAGAACAATAGGTTTGCCCCTAAATGTATACTTGCACCTAAATATAGGCAACCCACACTAACAGAACGCTCTGAAACGAACTTTGTCCCCCAGCAGTGCTAAAAAAGTACGAGCACCCTTTGCTGCTTCGGATCACGTTCAAATTTCGCCGAATGGTTTTGAGCGGTCCCTAATGGTTCCAGCATGTACATGAGAGCAAAAATTGCGGTCGTGCTGCACTCCAAGGGTGTGCAGTCATGTTTAATGAGTATTCAGCTCCACAGTGTCCTTAGGGAGGTGTTTAATCGTCTGGGTGTGGTAGTGGAGTCAAAAGTTGTCAAAAACGTCGTCCTGTTGCTCATCGCACTAAGAACTGTCGTTTTGTGCGGGAATCAATGCCCCAAGGAAAGGGATTATTTCATTGACGTCTTTTATGCCACCCAGAGAAGCCTTTTCGTGTCCATTCTGAGCGACAGTGGGTATGAAATCTTTTAATCGGCCACCCGTAACAAACCGCGTGATTTCAACGCTGGTATCGCCATTCAGGCGCCAGAATAAGGGATGAAATGTGTGTGAGAGGGGGTGTGACGACCTTCCCATCGTGTAACACGTCCACGGTGGCGTTTCGCACAATTATGCTGAAATTTGGTGCCAACGTGACATCATTGACTACCTTACACGTCACATGAACTTCTGAGCTCTGGCCTTTTATTCGCATGTGTCGATATCTTAATGTATGAAGGATCGTCGAGGCCGAGGGCAACGTCACAGGGCGCCACGCTTTTGCACCTTACAAAGGAAGGATGAAGGCTCTGATGAGCCAAGTTTTCTAACTTATTCGTTGCAGTGGAAGTCAGTTACTTGGTTTCCAGAAAGCGTCCTTGAACTGTGTTGCGCAGTGTAGTTTCTGCCCTACTAGTATAAAGTGTTGCCGACGACATACAAGCCATTATGAAAAACTCTTTTCCTTTCGGACAATTGAGTTATCTGTTTCCTGATTTCTGGACGCTGCATTCCATCACGTAACATGTAGACAACGTTTACGAGAGATATCGACCCGAAGAGCTGGCATTGTAGACATACTTTTCTGATGACGAACATCATTGCCCATCTAGACATCCACGGTAACATTCAGTTTTCCAGTATTTGATCGAGGAAGGGCAAAAAGCAAAACTGTTCTCTGAACCTGAGGTCACAGCGTTAGGGGATAGACATTCATTCCTACAGTTTTGCTGTGCTTATTATGCTTAAATGTCACTTCCAGCTCTGCTCTTTAAAATTCTGCAATGTAATATTAATGACGTCTTCCGCTGTAATAACAGTTACTTTACTTTCGTCAAGGTGCTCTAGTCTTTCAGTGTTTTGGGCACTTTCAGATAATGTAGTTGTACAGCACTCCGGAATGAAATACAGAATGTCGCACATTTTTGGAAGTTGTGCTACGTGTTCGCCCTGCTAATTCACACTGGTTTCAAGTTATTTCGACAATGCGCAGATGGTACTTTAATCGGAACAATATCTGCCCAAGGACTCTTCAGGAATTGTTGTTCGCATGCTTATTGATTTTGCTAGAGAAGAAATACGAAGAGTAAACTTGCACTGTGAACGTGTCATGGCAGTACCGTGGCGTGTACAGGGTGATAATTATTGAACTGTATGAAAAAAAACGTAAATTAGTTACAAACTACGGCGTGCACACACTTTATTCAACATGTAAACGTCACTAAAGATATTCGGATTTAGGTTATGACATGAAACTTCCTGGCAGATTAAAACTGTGTGCCCGACGGAGACTCGAACTCGGGACCTTTGCCTTTCGCGGGCAAGTGCTCTACCATCTGAGCTACCGAAGCACGACTCACGCCCGGAACTCACAGCTTTACTTCTGCCAGTATCTCGTCTCCTACCTTCCAAACTTTACAGAAGCTCTCCTGTGAACCTTGCAGAACTAGGTTATGGCATGTTCGATTTGCCTGCCATCCTTGGCGATGATGTGGCGCAGACAAATAGCGAAATTCTGCATAACCGGCTGAAGTGTCGGAACACCGATGCTGTTGACGACCTCCTGAATGGCTGTTTTCAGTTCAGCAATGGTTTTGGGGTTATTACTGTACACCTTGTCTTTAATATAGCCCCACGAAAAGGAGTCGCGTGTGTTCAGATCCGGAGAACATGGCGGCCAATCGAGGCCCATGCCAGTGGTCTCTGGGAACCCCAGAGCCAGAATGTGGTCCCCAAAGTGCGCCTCCAGGACATCAAACACTCTCCTGCTTCGATAAGGTAGAGCTGCGTCTTGCATGAACCACATCTTGTCGAAATCAGGATCACTTTGGATAATCGGGATGAAATCATCTTCAAAACCTTCAAGTACCTTTCAGTAGTCACAGTGGCAAGGAATATCGCACCCATTATTCTTTAACTGGACATTGCACACCACACAGTCATCCGCTGTGGGTGAAGGACTTCTCGATCGCGAAATGCGGATTCTCAATCCCCCAAATACGCCAATTTTGCATATTGACGAACCCATCCAAATGAAACTGGGCTTCGTCCCTAAACCAAACCATACTAATTCCCATCATGCCCCGCGGCCAACTATGTAGTTGAACTTCCTAACGTAAGCTGTTCAGAAGTTATGACGATTTTATTTCATATAGTTTAATAATCGTCACACTGTATGTGTCAACTGTTTACATGTAATCAGCTCAGTAAAAGATGACTCGACGGGTCGACGTGAAAGAATGACAGAAGGAGCTATCGTGTGCGGAAGTGCTCGTGACCACACCGTGAATGAAGTTGTCCAATTTTTTGTGTCAGTACAAAATGTCCGTGTCTACAAGAAATGCTTTATCACTCGCAGCGATGTAACACAGCCTAAGAACAGTGGTTGTAAAAACGTCGTAATGACAGGCGCCGGAGGCGAGTGCCAGTGACAATCGTTTTCAAACCCGACATAAATTGTGGTTTTCAGTCACTGCGAGATTATCTCAACCAGTTGCCGAGTGAAAATTGTGAAAGAAACTGGATGCTGTGGACATTTGGTGTCAGGTACCTCTTAAAAGGCCGATGCTCACAACGGTACGCCCACATCTTCAGGGGGTCAGGCACCACAGAAAACCGACAGTGGTCGACTGGAGGCACGTAGTGTGGTCTGATGAGTCGCGATTTTCCCTCTTTTTAAATGATGCATCTGGTACCGGGCGCCGCAGAGATTCAATGTGCGCCAGAGGAGGTTCAGAATGCATCGCGGCCGATCTGCGTTGTGCTCGCACGGCGAGAGGCCACCGTCTCGCAACATGAGTATGGCGCACAGTGGGGCCGAATCCCCAGAAAGTAATCAAAACCCCAAGAAGACGTTTAATTCAGACCAAATGCATCACATAGGGACACTTCTTCAATACCACAAAAATTGCCATACAATAATATAATGGAACAAACTTCATAGTCGGTGATTAAATACAACTAATAAACGTAACAGTATAATCAACAATAGAAGTAACTGTTATTGTGATAATAATAATAATTATTAATATTATTGTTATTATAGCCGGCCGAAGTGGCCGTGCGGTTAAAGGCGCTGCAGTCTGGAACCGCAAGACCGCTACGGTCGCAGGTTCGAATCCTGCCTCGGGCATGGATGTTTGTGATGTCCTTAGGTTAGTTAGGTTTAACTAGTTCTAAGTTCTAGGGGACTAATGACCTCAGCAGTTGAGTCCCATAGTGCTCAGAGCCATTTGAACCATTTTTTTGTTATTATAAGAGTAGCTATTGAAGACAACCGGTCTTAAACGTAATCTGACTGTTGTTGAAGGTGGTGTTCTGCTGCACACAAAATAATGTGATTGGTTTCATACCTATTATTCCGAACCAGTACCGCTCTCGGAGTCCTCAGAGTCAGAATGCACGTCGGAATGTTCTGTGGCTGATCTTGATGTGATTCGAATTGTAGGGGACAGCAACAGCTCTATTGCCTCCTTCGACAAATGATTCATACGTTTTTGTGCCAGTTTGCTAATACTGGTAATATATGGATCGGGAGTTACCAGAAACCGCTTGAAAACATCTTCCATTGGTTTTACTCGTGAACACTTTCTGGAAAAGTTTTCGCGATATCTTTTAATATCTTTGTTCCGCGCTTCTTGTGCTTCTTCGGATAATTGTCCTATTGATAGCAATGTGCGGGTTATTACTTGTGGACTTTGAACCAATAGCTTATGCACTGTAGTGGACATATAATGCGATGAATACAGCTCAACGAATTTTCTCGCAGTGGCCAACGTATAATTGTGGAACTTATCAGTATTGATTTCATGTCACTCGAAATGACGTGTAAGATGACGTGAAACCCTTCTATCAAATTTATGTCCAATGATATTATGAGAGCAGATATTTTCGGATTTTCAAAAAAGCTTCGAGCTGTATTTCTATCGGTGGTACTTCCGCAGCCAGGTTTCGGAAGATCGACAGCAAGTCCCAATATTGAGATGAATCCCTTTTGAATGATCTTCTTGTGCGTTCCTACCATTTCTTTTTCTTCGGCAATGCGTGCTCGCTATTTTTTTTTAAAATCCCATATTTGTATGAAAAATGCAAACAGCATTGGAGAAACCTGATCCAAGCATGTAATGGTGATAGTTCAAACCTCAGATTCTGTTCGTTGACTTATTTTTGTAAAACATCATTGATGTTATTTAAATCTTTACTTGTACTTCCACATAACTATCATCGTTGCAAAGAGTTTGTGGATGCGAGTGCGTTACATACTTTTCTGCTCTTCAATATATTGTAACTTACTGACCATAGGTTCTGTGCTTTCGTGCAAAAATTGTCACAACCCCCTTTGCAAATGAATTGCATGTTGCTAAGATTCGCTTGATCCACACTACGAATGACATAACAAAATATAGTCGGTTGCGTGACCCAATAAAGCTTGTAGCTGGACTCCAGCCATGTTTTCTGTGATGATGGTAGCAGTATTAGATGGATAACAACTTTTTTTTTTTTTTTTTTTTGCCAGTTTCTTGTAGGAAGGATACAGCTTACAGTCACTCACCTTACTTATCGTTCTCAATTCTTCATACTGACTCTTTGTGAATTTGTATTCAACGTATAGTGAACGTACAGCTTCAGCGGACAAAGTTTTCGCGCTCGTCACATTCGATTCAAAGGCCTGTCGATGCTTGGACGCTCTCGATGGACTTGTCATTTTTGTCTCGTCAACAACCTTTGCAGCATCCAATTGACTACTGAGTTCAGGCTCATTTGATTAGCATAAGCTAACTCTCCCGACGTCGAAGTTTCACGAACTGATTGGGTTCTTCTGCGTTTCAACCTCTTGCTCAATGACGCAAACTCCTCAGAAGGATGGCAGCAGTCGATGGCAGATCACAGTCTATCTGATACTTGCCATTAACAATAGCTGCAGGAAATGAAAGGAGTGCATTAAGCCATTCACTGTTAGCATTTTGCCACTTTGTTCTCAATTTACCAAATAATGAGGGAGACGCTTTCATATCCTCCCGAGCCGGCCGCGGTGCCCGAGCGGTTCTAGGCGCTTCAGTCTGGAACCACGCAGCTGCTGCGGTCGCAGGTTCGAATTCTGCCTCGGGCATGGATGTGTGTGATGTCCTTAGGTTAGTTATGTTTAAGTCTAGGGGACTGATGACCTCAGATGTTAAGTTCCATAGTGCTTAGAGCCATTTGAACCATTTTTTCATATCCTCCGGTACGTGCAACGGTCGATCAATTTTCTCGGGAAGTTGTTCCTCCTTGTAAGGGACTAATGCAGGTAGGGCATCATTCAACCGGTGTTTAACGATGTTGAATATTTATTGTCGAGTGAATTTCAAGTATTCTACGTCCTAACCTGAGTGAAAAATATTCCATTAGTATTAGCAACAAATTAAGTACAGACAAATAGTCAAATATCGTAAATGAGTTGAACGGGAAACAAATTTCGGAAGCCTGCCGCGCCGCGCGCTACATCGACCGCGGCGCGGCGCCATGTTGTGACACAATATGCGGGACGCACGGGCCCCAGGAAACATTCATTATACAAGAGAACAGGCAGATTTAGGCAGCTGATTCTTGTCAATTCCATCAGACAATTGATCAGTCTATAGTCTGGGAGTTGTAATTCCGCGGTATACTGCGGTATATGCTACTTTTGCTCCCGTTGAAAATGCAAATTCGGCAAATCTTGGTCGTTTTGTACAAGCAACGAAAAAGATATGATATAAATAGGGCAACCATGAGATTCAGACCGCATTAGTATATATTCTAAACACATGTAACAATCGTTTCCATCTTGTAGAATTGAATTTCTTCACTTCACTACGTAAATATGCATTCACTAACCGAGCGTAAATACGCCTAGCTGTCACAGCGACGCGTGAGCTCTCGACGAAGGAATTCGGCCCCACTGTGCGGCGGCCAGTAGCATTCCTGGCGACCATTAAAGTCTGGGTTACTCTTCCGCAGGCGGCTCTTCCACGTGGCGGCAGCCTGCTTTTCTTCGTTTTTCCCGGAACTCCGACGTGCGCACCGGTATCCGGCTACCCGCAGATATAGCGTTATACGGCGTGAAATGCACCAACGGCCCAGTGAGGCCTTCAATATGTGGAGGCTGTAGTTCAGTTTCGAGTTAGTTCTGACATGTTTTGGGAGGATTTTTCGTGCCACGACTTGGGCTCACTCACATAAGTAACTGTGAAAATGAACCGAGATGTTTATTTTACCATTCTCGGTAACCAAATGATACTTGATCACTTTAGCTGTAAATCCTTTATTTATAGGTAAGACAGGTTTCACAGCATTTTAGTTACACTATCAAGTGTAATATGTACAAACTGGTAAACAATGACTCATGTAAAATAGCAAGAAAAACAACTAAAATGAAACGAACACTTTTTAGTTATATTTTCTTGCTACTATTCATTACTCTTTTTATACCAATTTATGTAGATTGCACCTGATGATGTAGCTAAAATGCCGCGAAATCGGTTGTGCCTATTTATAACGAACTTACAGCTAAAACAGTCTTGTCTTTTCAAAATGATATACCCAGGTTGTAGCTGCCCTGACTTCAAAGTTTGTTGTGTTAAAAGAAGAAAGCCCATTTCCAAGATCACTAGATTTAGCATTATTTTTAAAGATATTTTTTAAATAGAGCCCGAAGACAGGCAACTAACGCCAGAAAAGGGGGGGGGGCATATGATATGTCTCATACGTGGAAAAATGTTCTCGAACCGGCCCTGGTTGTTGGAGAGCAGACCTGAAATTGTCCGGGCCACACACGTCTAATGGAGGAAAAGTCTGGTGATCGGGCTGGCCAGGTAGTTGACCACAACTAGGAGAAGATGTTGAGCAAAACAGGCAGCCCGTAGGCGAGCAAATCCCATTACAGCAGTACATCTCTTTGTCACTGAAGAAAAGACTATAGTTAAGTGAGTACTAAGCGTGAACACTAGAGGTATGCAACTATTATAGAGTTTGCCACGTCCTGCACATCGCATAACCAAAATTTAATCTTACATCAGTGATGGCTTTATTTCGAACAGACTCTAAGCGCCAGACGACCTCAGTGCCCACAGGAAGCGTTTAGAACGTAACTCACTAGACACTACATAACGTTATGGGCTTTTCCACTTAATAGTATATCAAGCATTCGTTGCTATAAATTGTTGCTGCTGTTCTTAGGCTACACTCTTAGTACAAAAATGGTCCCAGTACTGACAGTGGATCCTCTAGTAATAGGGCAGTATACAGAGTGTTCAGGGACTATCGAAAAGCCGGCCGGAGTGGCCGAGCGGTTCTAGGCGCTTCTTTCTGGAACGGCGCGACCGCTACGGTCGCAGGTTCTAATCCTGCCTTGGGCATGGATGTGTGTGATGTCCTTAGGTTAGTTAGGTTTAAGTAGTTCTAAGTTCTAGGGGACTGATGACCTCAGATGTTAAGTCCCATAGTGCTCAGAGCCATTTGAACCTTTTTTTTTTGACTAGGAAAAAAATATGGAAAGATCGGGAGGAGCGTATGCTTCATCATCGGTGGAGATGTTAGACAAGTCTGCAGGTTGCATCTTGTATTTGACCACGAATGGCACCTGTGCGAGTCCTCAGTAAGTCGCAAGTGTCAGTCGTGGTCAACCAGTGTTTTGTGAAGCTGTGAGTGGATTGTGTCGGAGCTAAGTGAGTTCGAAAGTGGGCAAATTATTGGTGTTCGTATGGTGGGTGCTCTCGTAATTAAGGTAGCCGAAATGTTTGGTGTTTAAAGAGGCAACGTATCGGCGATATATACCGCATACACGGAAAGTGGTAAAACATCTTCCTTTAAGTTACAACGTGGACAAAAGTGCGTGTTGAGTGATCGTGACGGGCGTTAATTAAAGAGGATTGTGACACAAGAGCACAGCAGCTGTAAAGGTCACTGCAGAACTGAATGTAGCAGGTCTGAACCTTGTCAGCACCAAAGCAACACGGAGGATGCTCCAGAAGCGGGAAATTGCAGGGCGAGCAATAATCCCAAAACCACTCACTAGTAAGGCAAATGTCCGTAACAGGAAAACGTGGTACCAAAGCCATAAAACCTGCAAAAAATGGTTCAAATGGCTCTGAGCACTATGTGACTTAACATCTGAGGTCATCAGTCCCCTAGAACTTAGAACTACTTAAACCTAACTAACCTAAGGACATCACACACATCCATGCCCGAGGCAGGATTCGAACCTGCGACCGTAGTGGTCGCTCGGTTCCAGACTGTTGCGCCTAGAACCGCTCGGCCACACCGGCCGGCATAAAACCTGCACTGTGGAGCAATGGAAGAGAGTAATTTGGTCGGATGAATCCTGTTTCACACCGTTTCTAACTTTTGGCAGAGTTTAAGTCCCAAGAGTGAACCATGGCAGGGGTTCGGTGGGCTGTTGTATCATGGTACTCCGTCGACCACTGATTACTTTGCAAGGTCGCGTTACTCCCAAGGATAATAATGTGACCACCTTGGCTGACCAGGTCCATTCCACGACACAATGTTAGTTCCCCAATGGTGATGCTGTGTTTCAAGACGACAGGGCCCCTTTCACCCATCGTCCAGTATTGGCTTTGTGAACACGAGACTGAACTGTCGCATCTTTCCTGGTCATCACACTCGCCAGGTCTCAATATTATTGAGCCTTTGTGGTTGACATTGTAGAGAACGGTGCGTGATGGCGATCCACCTTCATCGTCGTTACCTACACTTGCCATTATTTTGCAGGATGAATGGTATAAAATTCCCTCGAAAACCATACCGGACCTGTGTTTATCCATATCGAGACGACTGGAAGCTGTTTTCAGTGTTAACAATTTTCCTACACCGTATGAGGCAGGTTATACGTTGTATTTGTTGCATTTGTGATCTTTCCATACTTTTGCCCACCCGCTGTATCATAATGAAAGTGTGCGATGATAGAAGCAAAAATATGACAGTAAATATGGGTCCGCGAACCAACCGTTTGCGAAATAATTATGAACGAGTGGTTGTGAGCCGCTACTGACTTCATTGAAACAAAGTCTCCTAGTTCCTACAAACGTATTTTAAATGAAAACTTTTCGATTGAGCTCGCACGTACGCGGTCCAGTCACATTAATGTGACCACCTGTTAAAAGCCTGGATAACCATCTTTTGCAGCGCGGACAGCGGCGAGACGTGCAGAAAGAGTCAGTAAGGTTCTGTAAGGTACCGAAAGGGTTGTGGATCCATGCCGACTCGATTGGGTTTTAATCCGTGGAGTTTGGTGGCCAGGGGAGCGCAGTAAACTCCACCTCTTGCTCTTCGTGCCACGCTCGTACACTGTGAACTGTGTGACACGTTGCATTGCGCTGCTGGTAGACGTTATCGTGCCGAGGAATAACAAAAAGTATGTAGGAGTGGGCACGGTCCCCAAAGACAGATGAATACTTGTATTGATCAATTGTACCTTCCTGAATGACGAGCTCACCCAGGAAATGCCACGAAATCATTTCCCAGGCCATAACGCTCCCTCCTTTTTGCAGGCTGTTTGCTTTCAGACGTTTCACTCTATTCACGCCAATGGCCATCTGTCCGATGGAGCATAAAACGTGGTTCATCTGAAAAAGCCATCTGTCTCCATTGAGTAGATGTCCATTTGGGGTACTGACGTGCAAATTTCAGTCTTCGTTACCGATGAACAGCAGTCAACATGGGTGCATGAACCAGACGCCAGCTGCAGAGGCCCACACGCAGCAACGTTCGCTGAATGGTCGTTGATGGGACGCTGTTGGTAGCCCCTTGGTCCATCTGGGCGGTCAGTGGCTCAACAGTTGCACGTATATTCACCCGTATACATCTCTGGATGTTGACGTCGATCATACGCGATGGCCACGTTAATATGGTTGGACTGTGTAATTGAGCCTGAATTATACCCATGGCCCATGGTTGGAGAATGTATTACATGTGTGTTGGAGCACTGGGTTATATTGTTGCTGATGTAAGGCGACGCCTAACGCGTTTATATTGTCCAAGACGGATAGGTCGAGCAGTATCTGTACCTCGGTCTCCAAGATCAACTGAAATCAATCCTCTGGATTTCCCTGTCTGAGGTCATCTGAGCGAAATCTGGGCTCAGTTAGATGGGCATTTAATTGAAAAGTTTAAATATGAAATAAATTTGTAGAAAGTAGGACAATATTTCATCTGAAGTGAGTGGCGACTCCTAGCTCCATATGCGCAGTTATATCTAGATGGGCCATTTGCGAATCCATGATTACTGAAACATTTATGTTTCCATTATCGAATAATTTCGTTATATTATATACTGCGGATCACTTTCACCTGTGTCAGTTTCCACTATTAACTACAGAAGCCGGCCGGGGTGGCCGAGCGGTTCTAGGCGCTACATCTGGAACCGCGCGACCGCTACGGTCGCAGGTTCGAATCCTGCCTCGGGCATGAATGTGTGTGATGTCCATAGGTTAGTTAGGTTTAAGTAGTTCTAAGTTCTAGGGGACTGATGGCCTTAGAAGTTAAGTCCCATAGTGCTCAGAGCCATTTGAACCAATTACAGAAGACACGACCTTCAGCCTAATGTCTCGGGTAGTAAAATTTCTTCTTACAGTTCTGAATAGAAAGCTATACGGAACGGTTGAAGAAACGCTTGGAGAGGAGCAATATGGTTGCACCTTTCATAGGCCCTGGAAAAGCCCAGTGGGACAAGCTGATGCATATCTTGAAAAGAAAGGGAGTATAGTGGAAGCAGAGACAACTGATCGCAAAACTGTACTTGAATCAGAACGCAAGAGCATGAATACGCAATGAAACCTCGGAAGACGGCAAGATTGGGAGAGGAGTCATTTAGGGCTGCTTTCTCGCGCCGATCCTATTTTAACATTTATTTGGAGGAAATAGTGAAAACTTGTTTGGATGGGAAAAAATGTACCATCTACTAAACTGCGTGCAAAGTATGAAAATATATTTTTTATTTTTTTAGTTTAATAATGCATCTTTTTAATTCTATATCCCACAAATTATATCACTTTACATTGGGAAAAGTGAGACAGATATACAACAAATATTTTCTAATTTTTTATTACCATTTTGAACATATGACTGTTAACTGCGTTGATTGTATGTTGCATGTGAAGAAAATTCTTTAGTAAGAAGTAAAATTTTAGAAAATTTGCCAAGAAAGTAGTTATAATTGAGCGTCTCTGACGCTTCTCCCATCTTAGTGTCCCCAAGTGGCCGCTTGAATTGCATGGGCCTTAAAGCGGCCCTGTCAACAAAGGTGACCAATCTTGAGCAACTGTGACAGCAGGTATACACATCATGGATCTCCAATACACAACATGACACCTGGCTCATATACACTTCTCCTTATGCAAGAACATTGGCTTTCAATTATGCCAGAGTTGGTTACAGCCTATATCGACATGGGCTACTGACATGTCGTACTAAGTACAAAGAAGAAATATCTTGCTGTTCTTCATCATCACATATAGTGAGCAGAGTAGGTATAAAAGGAAATAAAAATAAATCTTATGCGGGCGATATTTTCATGACATTCTTTCCACATTTTCTATTTTTGGATTTTTTTCAGGTAACTTGTTTCATATTGTAACCACATTAAATACATTGCAACTCCCAAAGATCTGTGTGTCTGTCCACGCTACAAAGATCTTATACTCTGTCAGAATATGTTGTAATTATCCGTACCTTTTCCAGGGAAATCAGGCTGAACTCGAGGAAACCAGGTCGTCTCTTGGTCTAGAGAATACTGCAATGCGGTAGCTACGGTCGGAAGGTGACCTCTGCTCATCACTATTGATTAAACACACAAACATACTTATCGCCGAAAGGACTTCTGAAAAATTTATCAGCTTAATTTGAAGCAAATAGCTTTTTTTAACTTGATGTGGGTCGGCAAGTTTCTCGTAATCTTTTCCTTATCTTGACATTCGTGAAATATTATAGCTATGAATCTTAAGAAAATGTATAGACCAGAAAGAAACTGTGTTTCCTTTGGGAGTTAATATCCTGAAAGGTGGCTAATAAATGACTCACTGTACCACTCACGTCCGATCAATAATGGGCTAACGCATACTGGCCCCTCTTAATCATCAGCTTAATAGCTTTTCCAACGATATGTGGAGTCCGCCAGCCGTAGCATACCTCAACGTGTCAACACCAGGCCGCTGTTAGCAGACGAGAGTTCAAGGAAGGAACCCAAATCGAAGAGGCCTCAGCAGCGAGAATGTAATAGCCGACACACGGACTAAACTTTACGCATGGAGATATTGGATATTGACTTGCTACATACGTTTCTCAACTAAATACTCAATAGAAAAAATATGACATGGCAACAGGAGCGATGGCTTAGGTTTCATGCACTTTAGCTTCTATAGGGGTGGTATTCTCTGCGTATTGATGTATACGCCGAGCTATATTCAAATTTTTTTCTTTGTTTGGAACCTAGACTTCAAGTAAAGATGGCATTCATATAATTTATATTATTTAGTTTCTGCCCCCTTACTAGAAACGTGAAATTAATGCCTATTATACAAAGATTTACAGCTTGCAGTAAGAGAAGTCGTGAGGTAATTTTTAGGGACAATCGTATACACATGAAAGGTTAGGATTCGAGTGCCATGCTTGCTGGGCAAGTTTGGTATTTTTTATTTTAGCTATTAGAGGCC
This sequence comes from Schistocerca serialis cubense, assembly GCF_023864345.2. NCBI lineage: Eukaryota > Metazoa > Arthropoda > Insecta > Orthoptera > Acrididae > Schistocerca > Schistocerca serialis. Next base: position 313,630,690 of record NC_064640.1, on the reverse strand, counting down.
AGTCGAATGGGAAGAGTCTTTACAGTTATAAAAAGTGTTCCAATAAATGTGTTTAAAATGCAGTTTTTTGATGCCTTATCTATTTGATGCCAGTTATACGGAATAAACAGTCTTACATGAAAAGAAAAATTTTCTGCAAAGACTAAACACTGACGTAAGTTGAAAATTTTTCCGTGATGATAGCCCAACTTATACGTGAACAGTCCACATGTAATATATTACGTTTTACCGAAACTAACATTCATTTTTCATCTTCAGTATAGGCTACGACTAATACCGTGTCGAAATAGTTATAAAATGTTATTAAAAGTAGCCAAGGTGCCATCTTTTCTCTGTTATGTAAGTTGTAAGGAGCGTAGAGAAAGAAATGATTTGTTAAGAATCCTATTCCTTTCATTTTTTAGTGGTAGTGGGGAAACTGATATTGTCTCTAAGAGATCCTGGAACGAAAAGAGAGAAATGTGAAGAAAGTACGGAAATGGGAACAAATCATAAAACGGCAGAAGAACAGTAGGGGATGCAGTAGAAGAACGAAGCATAAGATAAAAGCAAATTGGAAACAATTCACACTAACAAGATCTTTTGCAGTGATTTTGAGACAATTGATAACCGTAAAAGAAGAACCAAAGAATACAGCTAACATAAAACACTAGTGTGGCAAGATACAATCTATAATTACTCAGCCATTAAGACTGGGGCTTTGATGATGTTTCTATACCTAAATACTTTGTTTACATCGGATATAAAAATTGCAAAGTGTTACAGATGGTGGAACATAAAATTGGTTCAAATGGCTCTGAGCACTATGCGACTTAACTTCTAAGGTCATCAGTCACCTAAAACTTAGAACTAATTAAACCTAACTAACCTAAGGACATCACACACATCCATGCCCGAGGCAGGATTCGAACTTGCGACCGTAGCGGTCGCTCGGTTCCAGGCTGTAGCGCCTAGAACCGCACGGCCACTCCGGCCGGCTGAACATAAAATTAAAAGATAAAATGTTACACTTTATGTTTTCGACGGATTCAGTGGAACAAAAGAGATAAATAAATATTCATCAATATTGAAGTCAAAGTAAATCGATTTACTAGCCAGACTATGGCAATGAACAGAAGTAAAATGAGAGGAATAGATGTGCAAGTACCGTAAAATGGTAGTTAGCACAAGCTAAAGTGTAAAATGAGGAAATGTGTTAGCAACAGAATATCCGCGAGAACTTCCGTCTCGCATAGCGGAGGAATGGTTTACACTTATTAGATTGTAAATGAAATCACTGTTTAAACGACCACTGACATCACGTTCTGTAATACGTGCCTCCAAAGCGTAACATTTTGCTCTTTATGAAGGCTATGTCGGTAAGAGAGTTTTTCGGTATTCATTACGCACAGAACAAGCTAAAAAAAATAGGAAATAAATTCTTATACTATTTGTTATGCAGCCGTGGTGGCTGCAGGGCGATATCCTGTAGTATAACAGTTCATAGGCCAGAAAATAGCGATTTCTACAATAAACGAGAACGCCATTTCAGCTAATGATGAATAATTCTTAATAATAATGAATAATTCTTAATAATATCCTTGTTATCATGTTAAGTTCTTTTTTTAAATAAAAAGGTAATCCAGTGGGTGATATAGAAGACTGCTAAAAATAGATCGCGTAACTAGTGAGGAGGTATTGAATCGAAATGGGGAGAGAAGAAATTTACGGCAGAGGCCTCAAGGAATTGCCCTTAAGGTACTGGAAGGAATTTGGGGGGGGGGGGGGGGCGGGAGGTATAAATTGTAGAGCGAGATTGAAGGGTGAACGTAATAAGCAGGTTCAAATGGATGTAGGCTGCAGTATTTATTCAGAAATGAACAGGGTTACACATGGCAGGCCAGCGTGAAGAGCCGCATCAAACTAGTCTTTGGACTGAAGATCATAACAGCAGCAACACACAGAGGTGTCTAAAAATCTTAAATACACTGCCTGACAAAGAAAGCGAAGCACCTAGAAGACATGGCAGGATGTTAGTAACTTAATATACACACGTATCGGCAGGCACGTAAATGATAAGAGATGCAGTTCTCTGTGACTGGTAGACAGGTCACCAGAGTGCATTAGTTATGTTCGTGTTTAGTGTTGTTACCACGCCTGCTAGGATATATGAAGGACTTGAACGACGTCAGATGTTGAGTGATTATTGTGAAGAACACGGAGATGCCGTGTACCCGTTATCAGCACAAGATAATCTTTGAAAGGAGCCTCATTCTGGGTCTTCATAATAATAGTAATAATAACAATAAAATGCTAATAATAATAATAGCAAAGGGTATTAAGAATGATATAGATTAGTTTAGCTGATCTGATTGCATGTTATAGAAGCGGAAGGGATAAAGAAAGTGGAGAAGATTGGAATGATGGTGAATTGGCTGTTAGGGAAGAAAAGAATTTAAATAAAGAACTCTGCTAACATGGGGGATGGAAAAGTTGTGGGGTACGAGGGGGATTGATGAGTGTGAGCTGTAGACTAGGATATGGGTGAGAGAAGGTGGGCCGTTAACCGTCTTTTACAGTTTGGAAGGAATTTAATTTCTCTGGTTTTTTTAGGAAGCTTATTCGGAAGTCAGGCTCCTGATACAGAAAATGATTTAGAGAGCGTGAAAGCGCTATGTGATGGTATAGAGGGGATTTTGCTTCATTGAGAACGAGTATTTCTGTTGTACTGTTCAGATAATAGTGTAAGAGCTGAAATTAAATAAGGAGTGCAGTGTTAAGACGATGGAGCATACACGAAGTATCATAGTCTCTGCACTCATCGGCGCGTAGTCATGACAATTGTTCGTAGGCAGGAGTGATAATGTTAGAAATAGTGTATATTACTAATTATTCATCGCCTGTTCTAGCCTGCGTGAGCTTTCTCATGAAACTCCTTGGGGAATAGCATCCTCATAGTCAAGTGAGGGGACGTCATTCTGCGAGCTTCGTTGTAAACTCGAAATATTTCTGTAGCGAATAAAGTTCTCCCCAGGGGATACCGCCCTGTCGAAGGCACCTTATGGGCCTAGTGGGGAGGCTAGTGAACTCTGAACAAGCTGGGGGCTATGCCGGCGGTAGCGTAGCTGTTGGAAGTGGCACCTAAACCGGACTGGCCCCAACGGAGGATCCAGACGAAAGGCACCATATGTTAGGGGGGGGGGGGGGGTTCTATAGACAAGGTCGTCAGTCCCTCTGGGGGAGCTAACCCCGAAGTGAAAGCTTAGTCCTTCAGGTAGGGGAATGAATTCAGGGTCTGTACCCCTGCGTTCTTAAAGGCCTGTCATCGCGAATAATTTAACAAGGAATACAGAACTGCCCTTACGAAGACGAATTGTGCCAAGGAACAGGAACATGGATATACTGGTGCTTAAATTTGAACCATGGTACGTACGTACACTGCTGCAGATAGCAGCTATAACTAATGTTGCGGCAGAGACGCTTAAGTTATGGAATGGGAGTTGTTGCCCTTCAAGAAACCAGGTGGAAAGGAAGGGGTGAGATTCATAATCATAAATTATTCCCTTATTATTAAGGAAAACACGAAAGATAAGAGGAGCATCGAGTTGGGTTTATAGTCTCCAAAAATGCTTGCTTTCATCAAAGACGTATTTTACAATGTGACCTTCGTTAAATATATATGCACCATCAAAAGAATCAGATGACGACATGGTAGATAATTTCTACGACCAGCTAGAAGAGGTTTGTGACAGAATACCTAGATATGGCTCCAGAATAGTCCTTGGTGACTATAATGCCAAACTCGGCTCGGAAGAGGTTTTCAGAAGCATGTTTGTAAGTGAAGTCTGCGCGGTGAAACTAATAATAACGGTAAGGAGACTGACCAGATTGCTTAGTCAAACAAGTTAAAGGCAGTAAGTACGTGTTTCCCTAGGAAAATATCTGCAGATGGATCTGCAAAATACCAGGAACAAATGAAGCAAACCAAATAGACGATATACTGGTATCGAAGAGGTGGGCATCTGATATGGAAGATGTGCACACTTTACAAGGAGCTAACTCCAATTCTGACTATTATCTAATAAGAGCCAAAATGAAGCAGAAACATGCTGTGGCTTCCAAAGGAAATAGTACTAGAGTAAAGAAATGGAATGTAGAACCGCTGAAAGATAGGTGTACTGTTCAGGAGTATCAGAACAGATTAAGACAGGAGTTACAAGCAGAGGATGGTGAAGACCTTATAGACTGAGAATGGAACTCTATCAAAAATGTCATTCTGACAGCAGCAAATGAAATACTGGGGGATACAAGGAGACTTAGAAATTGTGACTGGAATGATGATGAATGCAGACAGGCAGTGGAACAGAAAAATGAAACAAGACTGAAATGCTTACAACTAAATACAAGATCAAATCAGGCATTCTATAATGAAACGAGAATGGCTGCGGCAAGGGTGTATACGATAAAAAAAGGGAAGCCATCAGGAGAAAGATAGATGAGATGGAAGAGCACTATCAAAGGAATGACAGCGGAAAGTTTTATAAGAAAATCAAAGAAGTAACTAAAAAATATAGACCGAAAATAACAGCAGGTAATGACAAAGGGAGAAATTTGCTGACAGATAAAAAAAATGATCTGGATAGAAGGAGAGAATACTTCAAGGGAATTCTGGAGGGCAGTCCTACCAGGACTATGCAGCCACTCTATTAAACTGCGCATCCAAAGATAGAAGAACCCACGTTAGAGGAGGAGTAGGACTAGGAGTTTAGTGTGTAACGTCCCGTCGACAACAAAGTCATTAGAGACGGAGCACACGCCGGGATTAGGCAAGGACGGGGAAGGAAATCGGCCGTGCCCTTTCAAAGGAAACATTCCGCCATTTGCCTGAAGCGATTTAGGGAAATCACGGAAAATCTAAATCTGGATGGCCAGATGCTGGTTTGAACCGTCGTCCTCTCCGACGCGAGACCAGTGTGCTAACCACTGCGCCATTTCGCTCGGTCCCACATTAGAGGACGTACAGAAGGTAGAGAGCACTGTCTAAAAAAACTACGAAGCGTCAGGAACTGATGGGTCAACAAAAGACCCATTGAAAATGGGGGAATTGGTCTCCATAAACGAACCCACAAACTTACTGAATTGATATGGAACCAGGAAAAATCCCAGAAGAGTGGACCTTAGGAGTAATCCAATCAATCCATAAGAAAGGGAACAAGACTGGTTGTTCGAATTACCGAGGAATTACACTGCTGAATGTAACCTATAAGATTCTTTCTAGTATTATATACAACAGGCTGGTTCCATAAGCAGAAGAGACTCTGAGAGAATATCAATGTAGATTTCAGTCCAATAGGTCAATAAGGAATCAGATACATGAAAAAGTATATGAGTATAAAATTGAACTTCATAACCTCTATGTAGACTTCAAGCAGGCCTTCGATAATCTTGATAGGGCAGAAATGTTAAATGATTTTCTACTGTTTGGTATACTATCTAAGTATGTTTCGCTTATCCAAACAAGGTTGCAGTGCAAGTGGATGGAAAACTCAGTCAATGGTTTAGCAGTAGTTATGGAGTCAGACATTCAAAAGCTTCATATATCTGGTTACATAGGGACAAAGTCAATCCAGATATCTGCATATACTGATGGTGTAGAAATTATTTGTAGAAGAGGAGTTTCATTAGTGAGAACAACAGGTGAGCTGAAAGAAGCTGCATCACCTAGGGGCCTTCCTATTAATGAAATGAAGATTAAATATGTGTATTTCAGCAGGAAGGAAAATAATAATTTGGATAAACAATCAGCAGCTGGTTTCAGTCTTGAACATGTGCAGAACTTCGACTAAAAAAGTGGTTCAAATGGCTCTGAGCACTATGGGACTTAACTGCTGAGGTCATCAGTCCCCTAGAACTTAGAACTACTTAAACCTAACTAACCTAAAGACATCACACACATCCATGCCCGAGGCAGGATCGAACCTGCGACCGCAGCGGTCACGCGGTCCAGACTGTAGCGCCTAGAACCGCTCGGCCACTCCGGCCGGCAGAACTTCGACTATCTGGGATCTAATATTAATATGACGAATTCCATGTCAACTGAAATTAAACAGCGCATCCTGAGTGGTAATAGATGCTTCCTCACTTTTGAGAAATTGTTCGCCTCTAGGTTATTAAATAGACAAATGAAACTTCATATTTATAGGGTTATGATGAGGCCAGTTGTAACCTACATGTATGAAACATGGACACATACTATTACTGTTGAGCAGCAGCCAGGATATTTGAAGCCAGGGTTCTGTGTAAGATGTATGGGGCACTTCACGATAACGATGGTTTCTGGAGATCTAGAAATAACACCGAGCTGCATCGCCATATACAAGGAGCTGACATCGTAAGAACAATTAAAAGTAGGAGAATAGCCTGGCTTTGACATGTCCTTACGATGGGTACTGGACGAATAACTAAAAAGGTTTTTTAATCACGACCAACTGGAAGAAGACAGAGAGGAAGGCCGCGAAAGCGGTGGGTAGACGATGTGGAAGAAGATATAAAGTCTGTCACAGTTAGAGGATGGTGGAGAACTGCGCTGGAGATGGCAGAATGGAGGAAACTTGTCGAAGAGGCTAATACCCATGCATGGTTGTAACGTCATGAGAATAAGAAGTGAATGAAGTGACCCTGACGCTTTCTCACAGACTGCAGCTGTCTTTTATGTCCAGTCTAAAGTGATGGTCTGGAATTAACCCCATGTTCTTTGCAGCAGAGGAAAAGGTTATTTCTGTGCCGTTTAAGATCAAGGGGGGAAGAGTTTCTCTGAACTGCATGATAATAAATCTTCCGTGAGTGACTAAGATTGCTTGCGTTTTAAATGGGTTAATTTTCAAATCTAGGCTCTGCACCCACTGAGATAAGGCAGGTAAATCAGCGTTTACACGCTGGACGACTGTGTATAAGTTTGTTGGACTTGCACTTAGGTATAACTGAAGGTCGTCAGCGCATAGGTGATATTTGCAATGGGAGAGAATAGCTGACTCATCATTAACATATAACGAGAAAAGTAATGTACCCAATACTGATCCTTGAGGGACCGCTGAAACTACATCCCTCTATTGCGACCTTTTAGTTCCAATCATTGCACACTATTGGAGATATATAAGGTACGAGTAGAACCACTGAATAGCACTCGAAACAAAATTTTAACTTCTGAGGCGTGCCTACTTTCATCAAAGCCTTTGCGACGGACCTGCCAGAACCACTCGGTGACTAGTTTTGTGCTTTCCTTAAACATAGTCAAAAATAAGTAACTAAAATTATTAAACATCGCATAGCGACATGTGACTTCAGTGTCAAAAACTGTAGAATAGTGTTGGACTTTTCTCTCACATTCCATTTCCCTTTGCTGTTTATCAGTCAGTTCCTGCACATTCTCCAATTTTTTCCCAGCTACACCTAGTCACTAATCGTACATGTGTAAACGGTAATTCTAATGGTACCTCTGATATGTTTAACTTTCCATTTGTTCACAACAAACGATTTCCACTGTAACACTGTGGACAATGTTCCTTTTAGTGACACTGGTCTGTACTATTTGTGTGACTAGATATAGACCTGCGACCCATAATCTTGGCAGTTTGTATCGAACGTTAACAATCAAATGTCTTTCCAGTGAATATCCCTGGGATGTTTACGTTTCTTCCAAACATTAACTGGCCGGCCGGTGTGACCGAGCGGTTCTAGGCGCTTCAGTCTGAAACCGCGCGACCCCTACAGTCGCAGGTTCGAATCCTGCCTCGGGCATGGATGTATGTGATGTTCTTAGGTTACTTCGGTTTAAGTAGTTCTAAGTTCTAGGGGACTGATGACCTCAGATGTTAAGTCCCATAGTGCTCAGAGCCATTTGAACCAAACATTAACTCAAACGGCGTGTACCCAGTATTACTATGTGGTGCTGTATGAAATACAGATGTGATGTATGGTACTCATAGATCACAATTAGTGTGGACCTCTCAAATGATAATAATGTCGTGTGACTAGGGCCTCCCGTCGGGTAGACCGTTCGCCGGGAGAAAGGCTTTCGATTTGACGCCACTTCGGCGACTTGCGCGTCGATGGGGATGAAATGATGATGATTAGGAGAACACAACACCCAGTTCCTGAGGGGAGAAAATCTCCGACCCAGTCGGGAATCGAACCCAGGCCCTTATGACTGACATTCTGTCACGCTGACCACTCAGCTACCGGGGACGGACACCTCTCAAATGAAGTATCGTAAATACACTGGCAGAAAGAAAGTCGCAACACCAAGAAGGAGTTGTGCTACATAAACGAAAGTTGGGAGGCGTGCCATCTGAAATATGATGTACGTTCGAATTTCGCGTCATTCACATAAGGTTTACTATGAGAATGCAAACAGGTTTATATAGATACACGCCGTAACGGTCGTGAGCGTTAGTTGCCTTTGAGATTTCACGTGGTGAGTTGATGTTATCAAGGATGTCTTTAAGACGACAAAGACACCATTATCAACACCTCACTGAGTTTGAACGAAGTGGTGTAATAGCGCTACAAGGAGCTGGATATTCCTCCTGTGACACTGCAGAAAGACTTGACAGGAATGTACTCAGTGTACATGATTGCTACCCGTGGTGGTCAAGATGACTGGGCTCCGGACTGCTACATAGCATTACCGAGAGGGAATATCACCGTGTTCAGTATATGGCTCTGCAATTGAGCAGCAGTTAGCACCTTAGTGACACAACGAACTGTTACAAATCGGTTACTTCAAGGACAGCTCCGAGTCAGAAGCCCTGCAGCGTGCATTCCACTGATCCCAAACCACTGCCGTTTGCGACTTCAGTAGTGTCATGCAAGAGCCCATTGGACGGCATCGAGGAGGTCTGTTGTGTTTTGTGATGAAAGCTGATCCTTCGTCGGTGCCAGTGATGGACGTGTGTTAGTCAGAAGGAGGTTAGTTGAGAGCCTGCAACCTACTTGAATGCGTGCTGGACACAGGACCTACACCTGGAGGTATGGTCTGGGATGCGATATCATTTGACAGCAGGAGCACTCCCGTAGTTATCCCACGCACACTGAGTGCAAATCTGAACGTCTGTCTGGTGATTCGGCCTGTTCTGCTGCCATTCGTGAACAGCATTCCAAGGGGTGTTATCCAATAGGATAATGCTCGCTTGCATACCGCTGTCATAAGCCAATATGCTGTACAGATTTCATTAAAAGTATTCACAACTGCGAATATGGACAACCATCAGCTGCAGAATGGAATGACGACAATGAACCCGGATTTCCAGCTTACTGCGAGCGGTTGCCTTACCATTTGGCTATCCGTGCATGACTCACTGCCAGACCCAAACTTCCATATGTCGTCAGCCATGCGTGTACAACCTGTACTCCTACATCCATTATGTGCATTCGTGTACAGTTGAGACATTTTGCATGAAAGTTGCTTACTCGGTGTCAGCTGATAAATACGATATTGCAGTGCCATTGCTATTCTGAAATAAGATGCAAAGTTCCTTTGGACATGCATGCATATCGTATTTAATCGCCGACACCAGGCAAGCGACTTTTTTAAAAAATGTATCACCTGCACGGGAATACACATAATGGATGCACGAGTACAGGTTGTAAACGCATGGTTGACGACATATGGAAGTCGGGCCTGGCCGTGAGTCGTGCAAGGATAGCCAAATGGTAAGAGTCTGCTTTCGGCAGGTGAGAGGCGAGGACGTCTTGTTTGCGAGCGCGCGTAGTTTGTTTACTTCCTCGCCGCAGCTAGTACTCGCGACCGTTGGCACTGAGTTGCTATCGCTCATTCCTACAGAAAAGTTACCATCGAGATCAGCTTCCAGCCCGACAATGCAACACCACGAGCCTTTGAAATCGAACGATTCATCCATGACGAAGTTCACATACCACCACAGCACATCATCGGTACCCACCTATCCATCACAACTAGTGTCGTCTACGTCAAGATGGTCGATGACGAGTTATGTCACGCTATTGTGAGCAAATGTGCGAACACTCTCAAGTTCAAACACTCCGATGGTCACATCGGGGCGATTACCGTTGACCATGCAAGGCTAAGATTACGTACACTAAGAGTCTTCGAACTCCCGTTCGAAGTGTCGCCGGACGTAGTTACCGCAGCTTTCCGCCCGAATGGGACGGTAATTAGCCACGTGACCGAAAAATGGAATACCTTCGAGACATATCAGGTCCTCAGCGGCATCCGACAAATTAAAACTGAATTAAAGAAACATGTTTCATCCTACTTCGTCATAGGAGGATGTCGAGCAATCGTAATGCACGATGGACAGCCTCGTACTTGTTCTGGTTGCGGCCAGGAGGGTCATGTATGCTCGGCGTGTATTCAACGTCGGGTTACACAGATCCCACTAGATGATGCGGTACCACTTCGTACGCTAACGGCCCTCCCATTCAGTTACGCAGGGGTGACACGATCGACCGTCATGATAGACGAAAGACCACGTGGAAGACAGGAAGCGTTAGAATTCACATCCGGTGCAAGTCCTGGGTTGACCAAAACCATTTCGGAGCCCACAGAGATTGCAGAAAGCCGCCCATCGACTCTACAAGAAGATTCGGACGAAAGAATGGAACTCGACGCTGGGGTTGTACCGACCTCTGCGTTTTTCCCTAGGGGGATGCGATGCGGGAACCACACACTTCTTCGGACACAGAAACTCACGTCCGTAAACAAAGTTCATCGAGGAAACATAAACAGCGACGTCGCACACCCTCAGATGATTGCTTCCAGTGGACGTCTTCTCCAGTTGACGACCTGTCGGCCGATGAGACGAGAAAAATGGATGACATAAAACGCCCTCACCAGTCACTTTGCCTGATTCCGACACACCTGTTTCCGCTCTCTCGGGCAAACAGATCACAAGCACAGCGCCCGCCACTGGTACACAACCAGAAACAACTGCGGATTCACCCTTGGTCACTCAACTCACATTAGAGGCCCCAACATCTACGGCGACGCTAACGGCAGCCCCCATTGCAGGAGACAATCTACAGACCTATCGCTTAGCGACCATCAACGTTAACACCATTCGGACAAGTACGAAGTTGTTGCTGCTTGAAGACATGCTCAGTGCAGTATACGTTGACATTATCTTCCTCCAAGAAGTCCTCGTCGCCGATTTCCTGGGTATGTATGATTATACGGCTCATGCGTCTCACGACTCGTCAACTAACAGTGGAGTGGCGGTTCTCCTCAGGGAGGGCCTCGAGGCGGACGAAGTACGATACCTCTCCGACGCTAGAGGCATGGCCGTAAAGGTGCTAGAAGTCCAGTTTATCAATGTGTACGCCCCTTCCGGAACGAATTGCCGTCGCGACTGAGCGCTCTTCTTCGCGGAAGGAGTAGCACCGCTTTTTCAGAGCAGGTACGATGACTTGGTATCAGGGGGCAATTTCAATAGCACCCAAGCACCTAACGATCAGCTGCCACGCCATTCACCGTCCGATGATATCCCCATATGTGCTCGATTGGAGACAGATCTAGTGATCGAGCAGGCCAAGGCAACATGGCGACACCCTGTAGAGCAATAAGTGTGCGAGCGTTACCATGTTAGAAAACACCCTCTAGAATGCTGTTCATGAATGGCAGCACAGAAGGTCGAATTACCAGACTGACGTACAGATTTGCACTCAGCGTGCGTGGGATAACCACGAGAGTGCTCCTGCCATCACACTCCAGGTGTAGGTCCAGTGTGTCTAGCACGCAGACAGATTGGTCGCAGGCCCTCAACTAGCCTCCTTCTAACCGACACACGGCCATCGCTTTCATCACAAAACACAACAGATCTCCACCACGCCGTCCAGAGAGCTCTTGCATGGCACCACTGAAGCCGCAAATGGTGGTGGTTTGGGATCTACATCTACATTTATACTCCGCAAGCAACCCAACGGTGTGTGGCGGAGGGCACTTTACGTGCCACTGTCATTACCTCCCTTTCCTGTTCCAGTCGCGTATGGTTCGCGGGAAGAACGACTGCCGGAAAGTCTCCGTGCGCTCTCGAATCTCTCTAATTTTACATTCGTGATCTCCTCGGGAGGTATAAGTAGGGGGAAGCAATATATTCGATACCTCATCCAGAAACGCACCCGCTCGAAACCTGGACAGCAAGCTACACCGCGATGCAGAGCGCCTCTCTTGCAGAGTTTGCCACTTGAGTTTGCTAAACATCTCCGTAACGCTATCACGCTTACCAAATAACCTGTGACGAAACGCGCCGCTCTTCTCTGGATCTTCTCTATCTCCTCCGTCAACCCTACCTGGTACGGATCCCATATTGATGAGCAATACTCAAGTATAGGTCGAACGAGTGCTTTATAAGCCTCGTCCTTTGTTGATGGACTACATTTTCTAAGGACTCTCCCAGTGAATCTCAACCTGGCACCCGCCTTACCAACAATTAATTTTATATGATCATTCCACTTCAAATCGTTCCGTACGCATACTCCCAGATATATTACAGAAGTAACTGCTACCAGTGTTTGTTCCTCTATCATATAATCATACAATAAAGAATCCTTATTTCTATGTTTTCGCAATACATTACATTTGTCTACGTTAAGGGTCAGTTGCCACTCCCTGCACCATTCCTCACTGGAATGCACGCTACAGAGCGTCTGGTTCGGGACCATCCTTGAAGTAACCAATTTGTAACAGTTCTTTGTATTACTGTGGCGCCAACTGCTGCTCTAACTGCTACTGCAGATGCAGTACGATGCGCCAGAGCGATGCGCCGAACACAATGACCTTCCTACTCGGTAATGCCACGTACCCGTCCGGCGCCCGGTCACCTTGCGACTGTACATTCTCGTGACCACGACTGCCAGCAGTCATGTACAGTGACTACATTCCTCTCAAGTCCTTCTGCAATATCGAAAAGGAACATCAAGCTTCTCGTAGCCGTATTACATGACCTCGTCCGGTCTCAATGAGGTGTTGATAATGGTGTCTTTGTCGTCTTTAATGCATTCTTGACTAACATCAACTCACCACGTCAAATGTCAAAGGTAGCTAACACTCACGACCGTTACAGCGTGTATTTAAAGCAAACCTGATTTGTATCCTCATAGTGGCACTATTAGTACCATTCTTACGTGATGGCGCGAAATTTGAGTGGACATCATCTTTCAGAGGGCACGCCTCCCAACTTTCGTTTATATTGCACAACTCCTTTGTGTTGTGATTTTCTTCCATCAGTGTATACTTCTCTATTCCACTGCTGTCACGTTCATTGGGTCCTGGGTGATTGGGTCCTGGGTGATTGGGTCCTGGGTCGTTGGGTCCTGTGATTGCGCCTTTAGTGCTTCTGTTATTTTATATGGACATACATTGACAACTTCCCTTTGTGTTCTGGCAGTAATGTGAGTGCATGTCTTAAAGTTTTTGCTTATGACAATTTGTAATCTTTGATACAAAATACGTCACAATATGCGCTACAGAGTTTCCCCAATTCGCATCATTCTTCTTTATTTAAATAATCAATTACAATCCTCCTCTGACTCGTGCAATGCGATTTCTGTATGTGTACGTACTGTCGTTCGGTGCTTCATGTAATGCTCGTATTGGCCTCACTTTCTCTATTGGTTCTCCTGATACTTACACAGTGCTGTTATAATACTTAGTCTCACTCGTATTCAGTACACTGAGAATACTTCTCCCTTGCTCCATTCGTACCATAGATCCGGCTATATACGCTCACGACTCATACTACTTCTTGTTTGGGGATAATCATTTCTTTTTCGTTACTGGGATTTGACCATATTTCTTAACACACGCTTAAGATTTTTTCTTCTGTAGAACTTATTCGCACGCCACTTTCTGGTGCCACCCTAGTTTGCCTTAATGGTAACTCATCACGTTTCGTCTCATGACCTGCCTTTGATTTACATGTCTAGCTTCTTCCTTTGTCATCCTGTGACGTACACTGTTTCACTTTTATCTCTGTCTCGTGTGGGACATTCCCCCTATTCATAAATCCTTTTTGCCATCTACTATTCCCTTCCATTTCCACTTTCTTCGCAGTATGAGTCACACGTTATGTCAAAACATGGCTCCTTTCGTGTCTATTAAAGCATTTTCCATTAACTGTGGTTGCCATCCGACCAATATTTTTCCTAAAAGCTTGTGGCGTTACTTCGATTTGGGATAATCTCAAATGGTTCAAATGGCTCTGAGCACTATGGGACTCAACTGCTGAGGTTATTAGTCCCCTTGAACTTAGAACTAGTTAAACCTAACTAACCTAAGGACATCACAAACATCCATGCCCGAGGCAGGATTCGAACCTGCGACCGTAGCGGTCTTGCGGTTCCAGACTGCAGCGCCTTTAACCGCACGGCCACTTCGGCCGGCGGATAATCAGCAGCGGAATATTTCGACCCCGTATTCTAATCACAAAAATGGTTCAAATGGCTCTGAGCACTATGGCACTTAACATCTGTGGTCATCAGTCCCCTAGAACTTAGAACTACTTAAACCTAAGTAACCTAACGACATCACACACATCCATGCCGGAGGCAGGATTCGAACCTGCGACCGCAGCGGTGACGCGGTTCCAGACTGAAGCGCCTAGAACCGCACGGCCACACCGGCCGGCTTCTAATCACATTTTCATCATAATTAATCAGAACCTTTTGCTTCCTCAGGAAGTCGCTTCCTAGTAAACCATCATAATGAACATCCGACACTCTTTGTACGATATGGAGCTCGTACTTCACTGGCACTTTGCCTGTTACTATTATTTATAGATCTGTGCTTTCCAATATACCTACTGTTCCTTGTGTTGCACCCTTCAGTCACTGGATATTTTCCTTCCGCAGCCCCTCTTCTTCTGTAAGGCCAATATGTGACCCACTATCTATTAATAATCGTAACCGCATTCCTAATTTGTAGCAATACGCCATCATAATTTCGCTTCATGCTTCACAGTCTATGACCCTAACTTTTGGCCATTTCGTCATAGTAACACATGACAGGTTTGTGTTCCACACTCTTAGTTTCCCTTTTTACTTGTGGATACAGTCCTTAATTTCTCATTGCACTGGGTTCTGACATTCCCAGGTTGGTTGCACTTGTAACATCTAGGTGTTTTGGAATCCAGTGCTTGATGCCACCATCTTTTGTATTTTTCACAAATGGTTATCTTTTTATAATTCGTACATATATGGCATGGTTTATCACAGTGGTAACAAGAATTCTGGAAACTCTTCCCTTCTTCCTTCTTTGTGGGTGTCGCTATCCTTTGTACCTTAGTGCTCCTCTTCGGCTTTCCAGTCTTTAGCCATCTGGCCCCTCTACCCACAATTATAACAGCTTCCTCCTGTGTTACTTTGAATTTCAACTGTCTTATGAGCTATTCTTGAGAATAGAAACTTTTCTTTCATGGACAATAATCTGCATTCCTCTTGCAACACTATTTCCACTGTATCACCTGTGCTAATTTGATCACGCCAACTTCATACACCTGTCTGAATTCTGTCCTTTGCTTGGCCCTGTATGAAGCAACTGCATCCTTGCATGAATTCTAGTTCTCATGCATCTGGTACTTGTGCCACACCTGCACTCTAATGACAGTCTCTCTAATTGATTTTGATAATTCATCTATTCTATTTGTCATGGTGCAATTGCTTCCCCTCTGTGTTGTCTGGCCTGAAACATCTTACGGGCATAATAGTCTATGGTGTGCTTATCTGAATGATTTTCTTCCAGGATTATCTTCACTTTATCACAATTACTAGCTGCATCTGGGAAAGTTAATTTCTCCCTTAATTAATTAATTAGTGGCAAGTACTATGGGACCAAACTGCTGAGGTCATCGGTCCCTAGGCTTACACACTACGTAATCTAACTTAAACTAACTTACACTAAGGACGACACACACACCTATGCCCAAGGGATGACTCGAACGTCCGACGGGGGGAGCCGCACGAACCGTGGCAAGGCGGATTAGACCGCGCGGCTAGCCCGCGCGGCTTTCTCCCTGTCTTCTCCTACATGTATTGAAACGGTAGTTGTTTATCATCCATTTGGACTACTTCAAATATCAGCTTCACATTCTCAGTTAACTTCCTAAGTTCAGACTTGACTTATTAAATAATACAAGAGTACCTTCCGCACTGATGCTTCTGACTCCTGAACTACCGATCTTATGTTAATAAAATGTTGCACACAGCCTTAGGATTATTGCTCTTGTCGCTCTCTTGAACTGTTTGTGTTGATGATGCTATAGTTCTGCTGGTTTTCACTGTAGTTCCTTTCACAAGTATTTCTTTCTCTTCTGGGCTCTCCTGCAACTTGTATGGCCTGCACAAGTT
The DNA here is from genome assembly GCF_023864345.2 of Schistocerca serialis cubense. Classification (NCBI taxonomy): domain Eukaryota; kingdom Metazoa; phylum Arthropoda; class Insecta; order Orthoptera; family Acrididae; genus Schistocerca; species Schistocerca serialis. The sequence goes on along the minus strand of NC_064640.1, from coordinate 313,614,334 downwards.
CACTAAGTTTCTGCTAGGCTCACAGCATGGCTTCTGCATAGGCCCCGTCATTGTTCTTCTTGCTATACATGGTTTCAGAAACTGATTCCAATAGTCTTCCTACATGTTCTCCGATATATTATCACCTGATTCACTTCTTTGGAATGCATCTACACAAAACACCTCACACATCTGACACCAGAAATTTTACCTCGGGTCTGATTCCAAGTCTCAGCTGTAGTACTGCTTCTTCTGGTTCCTGGTAATTATTTCTGCTAAATCATGATACTAACTGCAACTTCCTTAGTCCTGTGCGTTAGCTGCATATATATTGATTTTTCGCGGACTTCTGGATGAGTTTATCTAGCAGCGTTCCTTTCTTCTGATGCCGCTAAAGGCCTTCCTAATGACTGAAATCCATCCAGTAATTCCCAGAAGTTATTCGAACATTCTGACTATAGGCTCACGTTTGCTATTCACCTTGGTGCCTGAGGATGTTGCTCTCACTAGCTCTTACCGCACTTCCAGATACCCACCTGGCATCATGCCTTGTGTATCAGCTGAATATTAAAACTTTTCTCCTTTCTTCATAGCCATGACACATTTCACATTAATAAAATTTGATTTGCCATGACAGTATTATTGAAAAAGCTGTCCTTAACGCGGTATTAATGGTTGCCACAGTGATCATTGCGTCGCTGATATTGTGCTTTATGATGGTGTTGGTGCTTCTGTATGTTGTCTTGAGGATGTGTGACTAGGGCCTCCCGCCCGGTAGACCGTTCACCGGGTGCAAGTCTTTCGATTTGACGCCACTTCGGCGACTTGCGCGTCGATGGGGATGAAATGATGATGATTAGGAGAACACAACACCCAGTCCCTGAGCGGGGAAAATCTCCGACCCAGCCGGGAATCGAACGCAAGCACTTAGGGTTGACATTCTGTCGCGCTGACCACTCAGCTACCGGGGGCGGATGTCTTGAGAATAATGTTCAGATGTTGGGACCAAGAGGAGGAAAACGAAAGTGGAATATAGATGATGAGCTCATGTTGAGTGTGTGTGTGTGGGGAGGGGGGGGCAGGAGGGGTCGTTGGGCAGGGGAATTTTTCCAGTGAGTGTACCTACGTTTGGGGTAATGAAACAGTTTTATAGATAAGAACTGAATGCACTAGTACCGGACATGATGGGCATGATATTGTTGGAGCGAAACTAAAGCTGGGTATCTAGGTGGGAGAAACTGAAATGAGAAAGGTTCATAAACTACATAGTGGTGGAATTCAATTGCAGTATGTAATGTGCTGCCACTTTGATTTGTTGAACGATATGGAGTCACTCAAAGCGGGTGTATGTTTTGGAGGACAATGGTGAGGGAGGAGTTTATATCTTCAGATGTGGGAACTAAACGGAATGAGTTGCTTTGGGTAAAATGTTGTGTCAATGACGTGGACAGGACAGTCATTTCATGTTTTGTGGTTGAGATTGTTTTTTTTTATTTTGGAGTAGGTGATGGGAGACAGGTCACAGGTATCACATGAATTTGGGGATTTCATTGTTTAAGGAGGAGACTGAATTGACGGCAGGTTTTACATTTCTTAGTTTAGATGACCATTGTATGCAAGGGGTTTTTAACACTGTGCTTGGGATCAGGAAGGTTCTCTGTGACCCCTACAGTGATGAATGAGAGCACGATGGGTTATTGGGTACTCAATAGATGATAGGAATAGCAAAACTACATGAACAAGAAATGTGGGAATAGGGTCTCCAGTAATGTAGAGGGATTTACAGATATAGGATTCAGGATTGCAATTAATTGGCAGCTCAACCTCCATAGCTGTGACTTCAGAGGCTACCCTTTCCATCACAGCAGTGAAGATTGGCAGGTTTCGTTGGGTTTTGGATCTTTTTTTGGCAGGGAGGAGGATGTGAGAGACCTGAAGGGAGCATATGCATGGGGATCAAAGATTAGGAAAGGAGTTTGTGCAGGTGTGTAATGTGGCAGTCAAGAATTGGAGTCTGGATTTTTACAAAAACTTACATAGAAATATTTGGGGAATGTTGAAGTTAGGAAGACACTTTTTGTGTCAGAGAACATGGTTTTGAACTAAGGAGTTTTTCAAGAGTGTAAAGAAAGGGGTTGGAGTTGGTTTTGGGGGTGTGATGAGAGTGGAGTCTATTCGTCCAGTGTTGTTAGGTTTATGCGGAGGTTTTTCGCTTTGGTGATGGATGGGTTGTTGGACTCGGACTTTTAGTGGGCTGTTTGCATAAGATTTTAAAGAAAGTTGATTGGTGATTGACTAAGTTTTGTTATACACTGAAGCGCCAAAGAAACTGGTATAGGTAGGCAGAATACGGCGCTGCCGTCGGCAACACCTTTACAAGACAAGTGTCTGGCGCAGTTGTTAGTTCGGTTACTGTTGCTACAATGGCAGGATAGCTAGATTTAAGTGAGTTTAAACGTGATGTTATAGTCGGCGCACGTGCGATGGGACACAGTATCTCCGAGGTAGCGATGATTTGGGGATTTTCCCGTACGACCATTTCACAAGTGTACCGTGAATATCAGGAATCCGCTAAGACATCAAAACTCCGACATCGCCGCGGCCTGAAAATAATCCTAGAGGAACGGGACCAACGACGACTGAAGAGAATCATGCAACGTGACAGAAGTGCGACCCTTTCGCATATTGCTGCAGATTTCGATGTTGGGCCTTCAACAAGTTTCAGCATGCGAACCATTCAACGAAACATCATCGATATGGGCCTTGCACTCTCGATGACTGAACGATAGAAAGCTTTAGGCCTCTCCTGGGCCCGTCAGCACCGATAATGGACTATTGATAACTCGAAACATGTTGCTGGTCGGACGAGTCTCGTTTCAAATTTTATCGAGCGAATGGACGTTTACGGATATGGAGACAACCTCATGAATCCATGGACCCTATATGTCAACAAGGGACTATTCAAGATGGTGGAGGCTCTGTAATGGTGTGGGACGTGTGCAGTTGTAATGATATGGGACCCCTGATACGTCTAGACACGACTCTGACAGGTGACACGTAAATAAGCATCTTGTCTGATCACCTGCATCTATTCATGTCCATTGTGCATTCAGACGAACTTGGACAATTCCAGCAGGACGATCCGACGCCCCACACGTCCAGAAGTGGTACAGAGTGGCTCCAGGAACACTCTTCTGAGTTTAAACACTCCCGCTGGCCACCAAACTCCCCAGACATCAACATTATTGAGCATATCTGGGATGCCTTGCAACGTTCTCTTTCTGATTTATGAACAACCCTGCAGGATTCATGGTGTCAATTCCCTCCAGCACTACTTCAGACATTACTCGAGTCCACACCACGTCGTGTTGCGGCACTTCTGCTTGCTCGCGGGGGCCTAGCACGATATTAGGCAGGTGTACCAATTTCTTTGGCTCTTCAGTGTAGTAGAATGCGTTACCAGAAGCATGATACACATGAGGCTGGTGTCTTGATGACTTCAGTTGCTGACGTTGTTGGTAGTGCTGACGAAATTGGGTTGGTGATGGTAATGGAGGTGTGGTATATGACGTAATGGTTTCAGCAATAGAAAAGGCTGGTGAGTTTGCCACTTGTGGATAACGTAGTGGATGATAATAAAGTGGAATAAAGACAGGAGGAGTCACTGTAGAAGTGTGTGTGTGTGGGTGGGTGGGTGAGTGGGTGGGTGGGTGGGTGAGGATGTTGGAGGGGGCTGGCATAATATAGATGTAGAATGGTGTATGTGGCGTTAGGAAAAGAACTGAGGTGAGGGTAGATGGCTGTGGATGTTATAGTATGGGTAAATCCATGGCTGATTATAACAGAGGGTCATGGTAGGGTAATGATACGAAAGAAGGTCAAGGCGACACTAATACGACGCAGATAATGCAACTGCAGGAATGACAGTCTTGGCAGTGGCCGATAGAAGATGAAATACCTCATAGACCATGAGATGCGCCTACACAGCCATCAGCCCAGGCACAGACAGCAGACGACGAAACAAGCGATGCATATGGCTTTTATGATGAGCAATGAGTGTGAAAGTTTTATCGCCCCGAAATCAAGTATTCAAGGGACATTGTCTGTTTAACTGCTGCATATGCCGAAGTGGCGTTTCAAATCCTGGGTGCCTTTGTTGTTTTGTACTATATAAATATCACTTTAAATTCTCACGTCAAACGTTATAGTCAAGTTCAATCATTTTCGTTAATTCAGCATTTTCAAAGCATTGCAAAGTGATTAATTCATTTCTATGATAATAATGTCGCACGCAGAAATGTCAGTTCCATTGTTTAATCATAAAGTTTGCGTTTCAAGCATTTCGGTAGTCGCAGTGTTGGTACGACTCTACAGCTATGTTTCTCCTTTGCCAGCAGTGGCCATCGAATATGTGTAACTACCGCCAAATCCAAGACAAACATTCAATTCTCCTTCACAACGCGATATACTATCTCTTCCCTCCCCTCCACCTCCCACACACACACACACACACACACACACACACACACACACACACACACACAACACACAAATATAAGATAATCGCCTTATCATCTGCGTGCACACTATCTACAATTAAATCCTTCACCTAGTTCGCTTCCTTTACACACAACACAACAAGTGCCGACCCTGACTCTTCGTGTTTAAACATTGAGAAGTCTACGACCATGTATGGCGTTCCAGACTCCACTGGTATCCACACCCGGTGCTTCTAAATACAATGTTGCCTCATCTTCTTTGCGAGTAGTTCCGTTGTTGTCATCATTCCGTTATATCCTACATACAACCGGCGTCCAAAATCCATCCTCTAACGACACCAGCTTCCTTTCCACTTATCCTACCGTCCACTCATTCCAAAGATATCCTACCCTCCACTCGTTCCAAAGATCCCTCCTGGTCTACCTCAACAACTTCACCACGTGAAGTACGCCATCTATCATACCTGCAAAAATCTAAGCAATAATTACACGAAAAACTACCCGAACATTCTGACTCTCATTCGTCCCTCTCATCCGTATGTAAATTTTGTATACACGACCGGTCCTCCCAAGTTTTACTGCCCTCTCAACTCCTACGACAAACTCCTCACTTTCCGTATCCTACTACCCTGTCTCACCCATATCCCTTACCAACCAATAAAATTCCCACACCTCGTCAAATATATAGAACATTTCCGCCTGTCCTACATTTTCCCCAGATTCGAGTCGAACGACGAATTGTGTCTGTTACCCTCTACTACCGTACCTCTGTGAGCACGTCCCATCTTCTCTCCATTTTCATACACTCCACATGTTTCCCTCCATAGTTTTAACCGCCTCTCCCTCCCGGATCACGAAATCAGCCCCAAGGTATACCCTACCTCCCAGATCACGAAATCAGACCGACCACCTACTCTGTTTCTAGCTTACTCCAATCGTTCCACCCAAAATGAAGGCTCCTATCCACCCTTTCCCTGTCTAGCTGCAATTCTACCTGCCTTTTCCATATCCATATCCAACATATTTCCTGTCGTCCGATATCCTTAGCAACCTTCCCATCTAGTGTTACCAGGATGCCCCATCACATAGTATAAGTAAAACATTCAGGCTTTCGCTTAAGCGACATCATGCCATGCATTTAGTCATGATTATTTACATGTAATGAACATATGTCTGTGCGTTTAATTATTTTAAATGAAAGGTTGAAGAACGGAAGTATGTCCAGTGTTATCCCGCCCCACCAGGGGAATATAAATTACAAAGTATTAAAAACACCATATTTGCGAGACGTGCGAAATCTTTGTACCATTGTCTCTCTCTTTCACAGCATGTACACACACACACAACACACACACACACAGAGAGAGAGAGAGAGAGAGAGAGAGAGAGAGAGATGCGCGCTCTCGCACGCACATGTGTGCACAAAATTATACCCTACTGGCCATTAAAATTGCTACACCAAGCAGAAATGCCGATGATAAACGGGTATTCATTGGACAAATATATTATACTAGAACTGACATGTGATTACGTTTTTACGCAATTTGGGTGAATAGATCCTGAGAAATCAGTACCCAGAACAACCACTTCTGGGCGTAATAACGTCCTTGATACGCCTGGGCGTTGACTCAAACAGAGCTTGGATGGCGTGTACAGGTACAGCTGGCCATGCAGCTTCAACACGATACCACAGTTCATCAAGAGTAGTGGCTGGCGTATTGTGACGAGCCAGTTGCTCGGCTACCATTGACCAGACGTTTTCAGTTGGTGAGAGATCTGGAGAATGTGCTGGCCAGGGCAGCAGTCGAACATTTTCTGTATCCAGAAAGGCCCGTACAGGGCCTGCAACATGCGGTCGTGCATTATTCTGCCGAAATGTAGGGTTTCGCAGGGATCGAATGAAGAGTATAGCCACGGGTCGTAACATATCTGAAATGTAACGTCCACTGTTCAGAGTGCCTTCAGTGTGAACAAGAGATGACCGAGACGTGTAACCAATGGCACCCCATACCATCACGCCGGGTGATACGCCAGTATGGCGATGACGAATACACGCTTCCAATGTGCGTTCACTGCGATGTCGCCAAACACGGATGCGACCATCATGTTGCTGTAAACAGAACCTGGATTCATCCGAAAAAATGACGTTTTGCCATTCGTGCACCCAGGTTCGTCGTTGAGTACACCATCGCAGGCGCTCGTGTCTGTGATGCAGCGTCAAGGGTAAACGCAGCCGTGGTCTTCGAGCTGATAATCCGTGCTGCTGCATACGTCGTCGAACTGTTCATGCAGATGATTGTTGTCTTGCAAACGTGCCCATCTGTTGACTCAGGGATCGAGACGTGGCTGCACGATCCGTTACAGCCATGCGGATAAGATGCCTGTCATCTCGACTACTAGTGATACGAGGCCGTTGGGATCCAGCACGGCGTTCCGTATTACCTTCCTGAACCCACCGATTCCATATTCTGCTAACAATCATTGGATCTCGACCAACGCGAGCAGCAATGTCGCGATACGATAAACCGCAATTGCGATAGGCTACAATCCGACCATTATCAAAGTCGGAAACGTGATGGCACCCACTTCTCCTCCTTACACGAGGCATCACAACAACGTTTCACCAGGCAACGCCGGTCAACTGCTGTTTATGTATGAGAAATCGGTTGGAAACTTTCCTCGTGTCAGCACGTTGTAGGTGCCGCTACCGGCGCCAACCTTGTGTGAATGCTCTGAAAAGCTGATCATTTGCATATCACAGCATCTTCTTCCTGTCGGTTAAATTTCGCGTCTGTAGCACGTCATCTTCGTGGTGTAGCAATGTTAATGGCCAGTAGTGTATATGCTTGACACTAACGTAATGCATCTCATCATGGGATCGTGCACCCTACTCGTAAATAATTCGTCACACTAAGTGTTTCTAAGGCACAGTTCATGCAGAAGTGACATGGTGCAATAGTGGCGCTGTTTCATGCCATCTCCACGTCGATGAATGAAGCAATGGACACAGAGGTGGCGTGGAGGAGACGCGTCGCTTCGTAGTCCACGCCACGTCCGTTTGAAACCGTGAGTGGCGCACCGAAGCGGCGCTTGGCGGAGACGTTCTAGTGGTGTGATGTTGTTTTCATTAAATTGAAGTGTCAAAATGCGATATAATGGAGAGTTTATCGTGCATTTTGTGAAGTAGTAGAAAAGTGTTCTCAGTTATACGACAATAATCAGACTATTGCAATCACAGTATGCAACACAAAGCGTGGCAGAACATAGCTGGAGAATTAAACGAAACATGTCAGCCAATAATTCTCATTGTTAATAATAGTGTATATGTTGATACAGAACTGAATTGTCCATCGTAACAACGTTGCAACTAACAAAAAGCAAATTTTACAGGAGAACAAAAAACCCCTTTATGCTTACCTGTTTGGGCTTCCTTGACGCAGGTAGTGCATATTGGGGAAAGCGCAACACAGCATATTTTTGTAAAAATTATTACACAATTTTTGACGTTATCTCTGAAAAGTAGCACAATTTTTATTCTGCTATACGAATAACGTTGTATCTGCGCAGTTACAACACGTCGCTGTTAAAACGAACTGGTTTTTCTGTGTTACTTACTTGGAGAACGTGCAAAAACATTGGTCAAAACACAATGTTTATTGCAGTACAGATCTCTACAAGCAGCACCAGAAGATACAGGAAAATTAAACACTATTCCTGTCGCAATTACACTATTCATTTGCAGGCTGCGTTACATTTTCTGTCCTCAATCAGTGTTTTACCCAACAGACTTGCAAATTCACTATTCCTTTGGTATATGCTCATAGATATTCCGTTTTTCGCTGGGATGTACTGTCACATGTAAAGTAAGACACTTTTTATTGGCATAATTTTATCGTACACGATAGGAAAAACTGAAATGTTATCGAGCGGCAAATTTCTTTTTCCAGTACCTCTACCGATCGAGGTTGAGCAGTGGTTAGCACACTGGACTCGCATTCGGGAGGATGATGGTTCAATCCTGCGTCCGGTCACACTGATTTAGGTTTTCCGTGATTTCCATAAATCGATCCAGGCAAATGCCGGGATGGTTCCTTTGAAAGGGCACACTGGACTCGCATTCGGGAGGACGACGGTTCAATCCCGCGTCCGGCCATCCTGATTTAGGTTTTCCGTGATTTCCCTAAATCGCTCCAGGTATATGCCGGGATGGTTCCTTTGAAAGGGCACGGCCGACTTCCTTCCCCGTCCTTCCCTAATCCGATGATACCGATGACCTCGCTGTTTGGTCTCTTCCCCCAAACAATTCAAATCCAATCCCAGTACCTCTCGGCTTGCAAGCATTGTAAAATGTTTTGACGAACCTACTGCAGCATTCCAGGAGGTGTTTTCCAATAGGATAATGCTCGTTTGCTCCAGCCCACAAACTGATATACAGCACCTGTACAACACTCTGCATGCACGTTTACATGCTTGCATTCAATAGGCTGGTGGTTAGACCAGTTATTAACATGTCAACACTTCACAATTACGATGGTTTATCTTGTGCTTGAATTAATCTTTGATATTGCAGTGTTAATCACTTAAATACACTGGATAGCCAAAGAAACTGGTAAAGCTGCCTAATATCGTGTATGGCCCCCGCGAGCACCCAGAAGTGCCGCAACACGACGTGGCATGAGTAGGGGGACAACCTTCGCGCCAGTGCATGTTGCATTGTTGCCAAATTTATTCAAGATGGCGGCGATGACGTCATCCAAGATGGCGGCATGTAGACTTGGCAACATCGCATGACGTCATCCAAGATGGCGGCTTTTGGAGGGAAAATAGGTCAATTGTGCTACGTCCACTAACCTAAGCCTCCAGAAGAAAAAAAATGGCGGGAAGTTTGAATTCCAACAGGATAATGCATGACAAGACCGTACTTGTCTTTATTATTATTATTGATTGTTATTCATTAACATTCATTATCATTTATTAACATTCATTGTCATTCATTATCATTCATTATCATTCATTATCATTTATTATCATTCATTATCATTTATTATTATTTATTATTATTGACCTACCTCCACTAGAAAATTCCCTCCAAATTCAAATTCCAACCTGATAATGGCTGCAAAACCTTACTTTTGTTTATTATTCATTATCATTCATTATCATTTATTAACATTCATTATCATTCATTATCATTTATTAACATTCATTGTCATTCATGATCATTTATTAACATTCATTATCATTCATTGCCATTCATTATCATTCATTATTATAGGCTTATCTCCACTAGAAAATTGCGCCAAATTCAAATTCCGACACTATATTCTCTCGAAAACTGTACTTCTATGTATTATTGTCATTTATTATTAATTCAAGATGTCCGATTTTCTCGGTGAGAAAGCCCATCTCCTTACAATCATAGCAAAAATCTATCACAAGTTCAAATCCCCAACACCATAATTGATCACATGTACGAGCTTTCTCCGTCACTTATCTTTTTTTTTTTTTCATTGGTAACCTATCATAATCACGTCAAATAATAAACTGGACTTATAGTAACGTAATTCACGTCCTTTGATTTTGCGGGGGGGGGGGGGGGGGGGGGGGAAGGGACTGAAGACTTTATTTCAAACAGTACGGTCATCACTTGTTCTCCAACACAGTCAGCACACACATCTTTGATATCGCAGTGCAGTCACCACGACGTCCGCGCTCCAACTTAATTAGTTCAAATCCTCGCCACCCCCTGGCCAGCTCGTGGAGACACTGCCTACGCCTGTCACGTGAGGCGGCCGGCCACTAGCGCGGGGGGCGAGCCCAGCAATCGCTCCCACGTCGTAAACATGTTTTCGCTGGACACGCTGGAACTTGTCGAGTTTGACGTCACAGCGGCCCCTTGTCCACTCACCACATGCATTCGTCGCCTCCACACGTTTCCCGCCAAAATTGACTACCTCGGAGCTAAATCACACAACGGTCACCATTTCCCTGCAACACTTCCGGCACCAGGTTCAAACCTGCAGATACCGAACTCACACAGCCGTTTGCCACGTGTCCTTGTGCGGTCGAGAACGCAGTGCTACACCTTTGGCGGCAAAGTTTGCTCGACAGTGCAATCCGCCATGACTATATAACAGCACCTTTGGACCACACTAGAACACCCACTAATTGACTCGCTCTCGCGTGCGCGTAATAACTGTACAATCGCTGCACCACCGCCCCGCTTACATCACACACCCTCCATACACGCGACAGACATAGCCTTCTGTAAATACCTGGGGAAATGACTCTTTATTTCAGACATTACGGTCACGCATGTGTATTCCAACTGACTTCTCCATGCTCACACAGCGAAACTCCAGAGCGCAGCTGATGTAGGCGCGGCTGGTTGAGCCCGCTCCCTGGCCAGCTGACGTCAAACGGTTTACGGTGCCCGCCCAGCCCCCACGGCCCGCGCGACAGGTAGGCCGCGGCGCCTGAGGGCCCCCGGCCGTGAGCACTTAACACCGGACAAGATGTTTCCTGTCGACCGCATGCCGTGCACGTTTACTCGTCACGAGCACGCTCGCTAATTCACTCTCACCACCCCGCTATATTAAATAATTCCATGTACAATTTCATATACATATTCAAACGTGTTCAACTGCCTAATATCAACTACTTTTCGAGGACCAGAACGCCGCCTCCTCCTCCTAGGAACCAGCGCCAAGTTTGAAATCTGCCAGTAAACAAAGCTCACTTGCGCTTCCGCCACCAATCTAAGAAAATTGTTTCAAACTAAGCCACCAGCACTAAACCTCTTCCTACACGTTTCTGGTAAACGGAATGTTTTTTCTACCGAGTTGGAAACTTCCTTGACGTCACAACGCGCGATCGACCACGTGGCTCTGTCAGACAAAGAACGCTCTCACTAAGTTAACTGATCACCTGATTCTCATTATTCAGCCCACATGCTTCGATTATCTAATCCAGGATCGTGGCGAAAACACACGTCCGTACACATGAACCATCGCGCGCACCTAGCTTAGTACCTCCGCAAGTGAATGTAACAAAGTCCACATGACTAATTAATCTGATCAGTTAATTAACCTCTCTGATGTGGAAAACTGCCACGTCCACCTAGACTTGGAATGAATTTTCGCCACTGCCACACCCACCCACCTGGAGTTGAAATGAAATGGTTAAAGTCCCTACCGACCACCACGTCCTTTTACCGACCCATGTTCGTTGGCTACAATGTACTAATGCTTGCTTCCGTTTACTAACGTCTACTAACCCACATTAACTTACATCACATTCTGTCTATACAAATAAGCCAAGCTTCAATTCTGATGGTCAGTTCGTGTTTCGCTACCAAACACAAGAAAATTGTGGCAAACGAAGCCACTAACCTAAGTCACCTGTGATGACTCAAAATCGTCTGTTTGCCTCTCTCACACACCACGAGCGCGAGACCGCCCACATCACAGTCTGGACCTTTATACTAGCGTCAGACATACTCCTGTATAAATATTCTAGCTAAACTATGACCCTAATACTGTTGTTCAATCCACACGGTCTAGCACATGGCCAGAGCACACCCCCAGTACCTAAGCTGAGAACATTGCTCGCCCCATTTGTAGTTAAGCGCTGAGAGACGGAGATATGCTGCAATCACATCCCTCGCGCTCTCGTAGCTACTCACCTCAGCAATTCGATCTAACAAACCCTCCAAATAGAAAAAATAACAACCAACTCGAACTCTCTCATATTCTATATCGTCCCACAAATACTTAACGTACATTTTGTTTACGCATGGAGTATATTTATCGCTCTCATACAAAAAACACTCGTCCTGATATACCTGGTGTCATGTTGCACAGTCGGCAGACACGCAAACAGCTCCTAATTTCAGTGCACAATATCAAACTGGTCCTAAATAATGCAGTACACATGACTGTAAACATCATCAGTTCTCGTAATATGTCCAAATAACGCACAGCAAAATAACTCAACAGACGCGTGCAGTCAACTTATCCCACATTAAGTCACACGTCCGACAGCTCTCAATTCGCTCAAAGGCCACTGTTCGACCCTTCAAACATGACTTGATGACATCCGCATTCGCACCGAACACCTGAGAAATTCATATCACCTACACGCCGAACATGACTATCCAAGCCAGGCCACGTGAGTCGTCTGTCACCGTCCTAACTCAGTGCGGTCCAACACACATACACTCCTGGAAATTGAAATAAGAACACCGTGAATTCATTGTCCCAGGAAGGGGAAACTTTATTGACACATTCCTGGGGTCAGATACATCACATGATCACACTGACAGAACCACAGGCACATGGACACAGGCAACAGAGCATGCACAATGTCGGCACTAGTACAGTGTATATCCACCTTTCGCAGCAATGCAGGCTGCTATTCTCCCATGGAGACGATCGTAGAGATGCTGGATGTAGTCCTGTGGAACGGCTTGCCATGCCATTTCCACCTGGCGCCTCAGTTGGACCAGCGTTCGTGCTGGACGTGCAGACCGCGTGAGACGACGCTTCATCCAGTCCCAAACATGCTCAATGGGGGACAGATCCGGAGATCTTGCTGGCCAGGGTAGTTGACTTACACCTTCTAGAGCACGTTGGGTGGCACGGGATACATGCGGACGTGCATTGTCCTGTTGGAACAGCAAGTTCCCTTGCCGGTCTAGGAATGGTAGAACGATGGGTTCGATGACGGTTTGGATGTACCGTGCACCATTCAGTGTCCCCTCGACGATCACCAGTGGTGTACGGCCAGTGTAGGAGATCGCTCCCCACACCATGATGCCGGGTGTTGGCCCTGTGTGCCTCGGTCGTATGCAGTCCTGATTGTGGCGCTCACCTGCACGGCGCCAAACACGCATACGGCCATCATTGGCACCAAGGCAGAAGCGACTCTCATCGCTGAAGACGACACGTCTCCATTCGTCCCTCCATTCACGCCTGTCGCGACACCACTGGAGGCGGGCTGCACGATGTTGGGGCGTGAGCGGAAGGCGGCCTAACGGTGTGCGGGACCGTAGCCCAGCTTCATGGAGACGGTTGCGAATGGTCCTCGCCGATACCCCAGGAGCAACAGTGTCCCTAATTTGCTGGGAAGTGGCGGTGCGGTCCCCTACGGCACTGCGTAGGATCCTACGGTCTTGGCGTGCATCCGTGCGTCGCTGCGGCCTGGTCCCAGGTCGACGGGCACGTGCACCTTCCGCCGACCACTGGCGACAACATCGATGTACTGTGGAGACCTCACGCCCCACGTGTTGAGCAATTCGGCGGTACGTCCACCCGGCCTCCCGCATGCCCACTACACGCCCTCGCTCAAAGTCCGTCAACTGCACATACGGTTCACGTCCACGCTGTCGCGGCATGCTACCAGTGTTAAAGACTGCGATGGAGCCCCGTATGCCACGGCATACTGGCTGACACTGACGGCGGCGGTGCACAAATGCTGCGCAGCTAGCGCCATTCGACGGCCAACACCGCGGTTCCTGGTGTGTCCGCTGTGCCGTGCGTGTGATCATTGCTTGTACAGCCCTCTCGCAGTGTCCGGAGCAAGTATGGTGGGTCTGACACACCGGTGTCAATGTGTTCTTTTTTCCATTTCCAGGAGTGTATTAAGGCCGCATTCCATTGCTCGCCGGCCTATATGCGACACATTTCCACCTTCACGTCTGTTGTCAGAATAGCCGAGAACGAGTTCACACACACACCGCCCGCACACATCCCAGCGCTTCTCTGCCCTCTCAATCTAAAACGATCATTTGAAAATTAAAAAAAAATTAAGAGCCCAGTCAACCTCTCCGAAATTGTATCGTGCCCCCAAAAATAGTTAACGCTCGCTTTCGTGTTTTCTAAACTTATTTGTAAATTCAAATTCTTGCCCTAACAGAACCTGTTCCCCAAAATAATACTGAATGCGCTCCCCACCTCCTACCATTCCAGCTCTCAACATACGCAAATGTTCTCAACCCTCCTATATCCCAGCACAACCGATTAATCATTCTTATTCCTTCTTATCGAATTTACTGTTCTAATTTCCTAAGGACCCGTTATCGAAGTACCATCCTGCTTTTCTTTCTGATGCTTCCTGTGCTTACTTTTACAGAGATCACTAAATTACCTCCACAGCCCCTCTCAATCTACACACACACACACACACACACACACACACACACACGCACACACAAACACACACACATACGGTCATCCTCTCTACTCATCCCATAACATAAGCATTAGTAACTTTACAATCCATTATATACAAACCCTACACAATGTAAACCACATTAACTTTACAATACCCACTACATGCCCCAATTCTCTCAATTCCTAAGGAAGCACTGTGAACCTGCTCTTTCTTTCTACACACGCCACACTCAGCGGTAATCAGCCCTTCTGCATCAACGGATGGAAGTCCCTCTTAGAACTGTTCCACAAATTCGGCGATCGCTTCCCCTCAACACAAATGCGTTACTCTCTCTTCTTCTTCCTTGCCTGCTCGCTTTTTTTCTACAAACTTATCCAGACTCATAGACTACAAGAACACACCAATTTTTTTTGCTAAGTACAGCATCCTTTAAACCACTCAATAACTAGAAACAAACAGGCCAAAAAATTATATTCGCTCTCTCGAATACCGAAGTCGTTGATCTCATTATACTTATACAGTTAAATCTTACGATCGCGGTCTCATTTGATTGGCATTCCACAATGAGCTAAGTATCGGAAATACACTCTCTTGACCGCTGTTACTCTGGAAATATCTCTACCGTCCTTACGACTTCCTCTCTACTCGTCACCTAACATAATCAATATTAACTTTACAGTGCAGTATATACAAACGCTACACAGTGTAAACCACATTAACTTCACAACACAGTATACACACATTTGACACAAAACAGTGCGCTTATCCAGTATATCTCTACAGCATGCGAAAAAAATATCCTATCCCTAAAGCGTCTATATACAGCAATGCTCCCCAATCCTACGAAAGCACCCTCAACCTGTTCTCTCTACAGACCCGACACTCAGAGCTAATCTTCCCTCTTACATCAGCGGACCTAATTCACCCTCAGAACTCTTTTTTACAAATTCGGTATCGTCCCCTCCTCAGCACAAACGCCTTACTGTCTCTCCTTCCTTATCTGTTCGCTTTTCTTCAAACATCCTCAGACTCATAGATTGCAAGAACACATGTACTTTCTCCATAATATTACACCATTTTAGCGCTACTTCTCAATATCATGCACTAGACTACACCCTACCGATCACTAGTTCATCATAATTCCCAAGATATAGACTTCAAATTAATTCTCTACAAACGCAGAACTTTATCTATGTGCAGCATGCTGTAAATCACTGACTAACTAGAAACAAACATAACGCAAAATGATATTTCCACTCTCGAATACCAGTCTCAGTCATGTAACATTTTCGAGATCTTGGCTATAATTTACACGTCAACTAAGGTCTGTCCCAGATCTAGAGAACAGACAAGCATGTATCCAACACACCACAATCGATCTTCACTCAGCTAAATAAAGGAAGCAAATGTGCAGAAGTAGTCAACGGAACAATCTACATCCCATCTAATAACACTCCAACCCAAATCAATCATCTTCTCAAATTCTGACTTGATCACCAAAGCCGCCCAACACATAATATTACTTCGCTATTCGGTCGTCTGGAGGACATTAAAGTTCGCTCTTACAGATCCATACACCCCAACAGGTCTCTGCATTCGGACAGCTGCTCCAGTTATTTATTATCATTTATTATTATTTATTATGATTTATTATTATTTACATCATGTTACCTAGCAAAAATGGCTCCAAGTTCAAGTGTGTTTAGCTTCTATGACAACCACCAGAGCGCTCTGTCATCACGTCAGTTGATTATGCAATTACCATTATTCAAGACGGCTGCACCCAATGTGAAACGTGTCACCTTTCCCGAACCTGCATGCTACATTAAAATTCCAACTTGGCTTTAGTCACACCCGACACATCGTTCAACTGATCCCATTTCCAGATCTTTGCGCATCTGATATATGCAATTTAAGTCGGAGAAAGACATATCAGTTACTTTCTGCAGCCTGTCTACAAGCAGAATGATCTCAGTTACTGCAACAGGACCTTGTCTTGACCATTCGCCTGAAATTCAAGCGCCGCCGGTGGCATGTCAAAGCCACATATCTGTCCATCTAAACAGCCGTCCACTAAGCTCCAGCCAGCATGCCATAGTGGGCTCTCTCTCTCTATACCTGCTCTCCAGCTACTATCTAACGACATACACTGCACAGACGGATTCCTGAATAGCGCAGATCTCTATCCTCCCCTGCATCTCCAACTCGACATGTAAACAGTGTTTCCCCCAGCCAGCTAACCCGTCGTCATTCACGTTGCGCCGACAATTCTGTCAAAACTCACTTTCTAAGCTAATATGAGTATTTATATAGAACAAATAGACAAACATAACTCCAAGCAGAAGTCATACATACGATTAAAAAGAAAAAAATAACCTCAGTTTAGGTTATCCGACATTTATTTACATGTCCTAGTGATACAGTCGTAGATGAGTCGTGTCATCCACTCGCTCACTCCTTCTACACACGCTTTCACAGAACTTGTTTTACTTATATGCCACCCACCCTGTCATAATAATTTTGAACAAGCATTTACACCCCCATATACAACCCAGCTCAATAGAACATAATAATTCCTTTTTCCACAGACAGCCATATTCGGTGAACACTTAAATGTACTAAATTACGCATACATGTAATCAAATAAGCAAATACTTTTACCGACATACACACACCTCTCACTAAGGATAGGGCATTTAATATTATATACTTAAACACAAACCAATGATAACCATATTCCGATGCACACCTTGTCCTCATAATAAAGCACACTGGCCAGTCATGTGACAGCATGTTTTCGTAATTTCAATGTCATAGCTAAACCATACCTACTCTCCTTTGCAAGTATCATTGCGAGCAATGATAGATGACTGCTCAGTACGTCCATTCACACTTAATTCTCGAACACATAAAAACGACCGAAGTATACCAGACAACGATATACATATTTCTAAGACCTCGCACATAGTACTCGATCAATCTCTCTGCCTATGGCGGTCACAGAGCAATCTCGCCCTCTTACGTTAAAAGATCATCCTCACTTCGGCACTGACCACTCTACCCCGCAACGTCGCTACCCAATTAATCCTCAACCGAGCAGAGGAATATAGCTACACTTCACCTCTCTTGTCTGAATAGAGCTTTCCTAGACCTAACCCCTCCAAGTGCACCACACTTCTCGAGATGTACCCAAGTATTGGAGCTTAGCACACCATATCGATCTGTAGTAACAGATCTCAAAGTGCCTTAATTTAATAGCATACAGTTAAGAAGAACAAGAACAGAGTGATATTTATACACAACGTAGTTCGACACATATTTACGTAAATCATCCAATCTATCATGTGTAAAGCACTGTAGCTGCATATGGCTAGAACGCAGGCTATATCACGTGACTAAAGCATCCAGATAGAACACTGGATAAAAATCGACCTTTAGCAACTTGTCATTCTCCAGAATAAATGAGTCAACATTTAAATCCTACCTAGTTACAGCTCTGTTTCAATCGATCATCCCGTACACTCTCTGTTATCCTTCAACACAGAGGTGAGTAAGTTTAGACGTGAATGATGCTCTGTCCTCCTCAAAAGCATCAAATACAGTATTCAAATCACGTGTATCACTGCTACCTCAGTAGACATATACTATAATACGAACTCAACGAGAAAAAAATTGACTACCTTCCTTAGTCCGCTCCCTTCGATGTCGTCGTTTTCTGCATTCCTCTTGTTGCAGCATACTTGACTCCATGTACAAATTCCCCCCTACCAACCAGAAGATAAGCAAGTACGTTCTCATTTTCACCGCATTTCGGTGTATATTAGGTTAGTTTATATCTATGCGCTAATCAGTTTTCGCATTTCTTTCGATTTTATGTCTGATCCATCCATGCGACCGCGACATAAGTTATCGTTCTGGGTTCTAAAATTGTCTCTAAATGTAACCAAGGCGTATCCAGTCACCTCCACATTCGGAGAGCGCTTGCTCTTTTTTCTGTATCTCTTTGCAAGTGATAATAATACATAGAAGTACAGTTTTCGAGAGAATATAGTGTTGGAATTTGAATTTGGCGCAATTTTCTAGTGAAGGTAGGCCTATAATAATGAATTATAATGAATGACAATGAATGATAATGAATGTTAATAAATGATAATGAATGATAATGAATAATATTTAATGATAATGAATGATAATGAATGTTAATAAATGATAATGAATGTTAATAAATGATAATGAATAATAAACAAAAGTAAGGTTTTGCAGCCATTATCATGTTGGAATTTGAATTTGGAGGGAATTTTCTAGTGGAAGTAGGTCAATAATAATAAATAATAATAAATGATAATGAATGACAATAAATGATAATGAATGATAATAAATGATAATGAGTGATAATGAATGGCAATGAATGATAATTAATGTTAATAAATGATAATGAATGTTAATGATGATAATCAATAATAATAATAAAGACAATTACGGTCTTTGCATGCATTATCCTGTTGGAATTCAAACTTCCCGCCATATTTTTTCTTCTCGAGGCTTAGGTTAATGGACGTAGCACAATTGGACTATTTTCCCACCGAAATTCAAACTTCCCACCATTTTTTCTGAAGGTTAGGTTAGTGGATGTAGCACAATTGACCTATTTTCCCGCCAAAAGCCGCCATCTTGGATGATGTCATGCGATGTTGCCAAGTCTACATGCCGCCATCTTGGATGACGTCATCGCCGCCATCTTGAATAAATTTGGCAACAATGCAATGTGTGCTGACGCGAAGTTTGTCCCCCTACTGGCATGAACTCAACTAATGTCTGAAGTAGTGCTGGAGGGAGTTGACATCATGAATCCTGCAGGGCTGTCCATAAATCCGTAAGAGTATGAGGGGGTGGAGATCTCTTCTGAACAGCAAGTTGCAAGGCATCCGAGATATGCTCAATAATGTTCATCTCTGAGGAGTTTGGTGGCCAGCAGAAATGTTTAAACTCAGAAGAGCGTTCTTGGAGCCACTCTAGCAATTCTGGACGTGTGGGGAGTCGCATTGTCCTGCTGGAATTGCCCAAGTCCGTCCGAACGCACAATGGAGGTGAATGGGTGCAGGAGATTAGATAGGATACTTACATATGTGTCACCTGTCAGAGTTGTATCTAGACGTATGGCTCAAATTGCTCTGAGCACTATGGGACTTAACATCTGAGGTCATCATTCCCCTAGAACTTAGAATTACTTAAACCTAACTAACCTAAGGACATCTCACACATCCATGCCCAAGGCAGGATTCGAACCTGCGACCGTAGCGGTCACGCGGGTCCAGACTGAAGCGCCTAGAACCGCTCGGCCACACCGGCCGGCTATCTAGACGTATCACGGGTCCCAAATCACTCCAATTGCACAGGCCCCACACCGTTACAGGCCCTCCACCAGCTTGAACAGTCCCTTGCTGACATGCAGAATCCATGGATTCATGAGGTTGACTCCATAACCGTATAATTTGAAAAGAGACAACATGTTTCCAGTCATCAATAGTCTAATATCGGTGCTGAAGGGCCCAGGCGAGGCGTACGGTTTTGTGTCGCGCAATCATCAAGGATACACGAGTGGGCCCTCGGCTCTGAAAGCCCACATCGATGATGTTTCGTTGAATGGTTGGCACGCTGACACTTGTTGATGGCCCAGCACTGAAATCTGCAGCGATCTGCGGAAGGGTTTCACTTCTGTCACGTTGAACGATTCAATCGTCGCTGGTCCCGTTCTTGTAGGATCTTTTTCCGGCCGCAGCGATGTCGGAGATTTGATGTTTTACCGGATTCGTGATATTCACAATACACTCGTGAAATAATCGTACGGCAAAATTCCTACTTCATCGCTACCTCGGAGATGCTGTGTCCCATCGCTTGTGCACCGATTATACCACCACATTGAAACTCACTTAAATCTTGATAACCTGCCATTGTAGCCACAGTAATCGATCTAACAACTGTGCCAGACACTTGTTGTATTATAAGGCGTTGTCGAACGCAGTGATGTATTCTGCCTGATTACATATCTCTGTACATCTACATCTACATCTACATGGATAATTTGCAAATCACATTTAATTGCCTGGCAGAGCGTTCATCGAACCACCTTCACAATTCTCTATTATTCCAATCTCGTATAGCGCGCGGAAAGAATGAACACCTATATCTTTCCGTACGAGCTCTGATTTCCCTTATTTTATCTTGGTGATAGTTCCTTCCTATGTAAGTCGGTGTCAACAAAATATTTTCGCATTCGGAGGAGAAAGCTGGTGATTAGAATTTCGTGAGAAGATTCCGTCGCAACGAAAAACGCTTTTCTTTTAATGATGTTCATCCCAAATCCTGTATCATTTCTGTGACACTCTCTCCCATATTTCGCGATAATACAAAACGTACTGCGTTTCTTTGAGCTTTTTCGATGTACTCCGTCAGTCCTATCTGGTAAGGATCCCACACCGCGCAACAGTATTCTAAAAGAGGACGGACAAGCGTAGTGTAGGCAGTCTCCTTAGTAGGTCCGTTACATTTTCTAAGTATCCTGCAAATAAAACGCAGTCTTTGGTTAGCCTTCCCCACAACATTTTCTATGAGTTCCTTCCAGTTTAAATTGTTCGTAATTGTAATACCTAGGTATTTAGTTGAATTTATGGCTTTTAGATTAGACTGATTTATCGTGTAACCGACGTTTAACACGTTTCTTTTAGCACCCATGTGGATGACCTCACACTTTTCGTTATTTAAGGTCAACTGCTACTTTTCGCACCATTCCGATATTTCTTTTAAATCGTTTAGCACTTTGTTTTGATCTTCTGATAACTTTATTAGTCGATATACGACAGCATCATCTGCAAACAACCGAAGAATGCTGCTCAGATTGCCTCCCAAATCGTTTATATAGATAAGGAACAGCAAAGGGCCTATAACACTACCTTGGGGAACGCCAGAAATCATTTATGTTTTACTCGATGACTTTCCGTCAGTTACTACTAAGTGTGACCCCTCTGATAGGAAATCACAAATCCAGTCACATAACTGAGACGACATTCCATAAGCACGCAATTTCACTACAAGCCACTTGTGTAGTACAGTGTCAAAAGCCTTCCGGAAATCCAGAAATGCGGAATCGATCTGAAATCTCTTGTCAATAGCACTCAGCACTTCATGTGAATAAAGAGCTAGTTGTGTTTCACAAGAACGATGTTTTCTAAACCCATGTTAACTGTGTGTCAATAAAACGTCTTATTAGAGGTAATTCATTATGTTCGAACACAATATATGTTCTAAAATCCTGCTGCATATCGACGTTAACGATATGGGCCTGTAATTTAGTGGACTACTCCCACTATCTTTCTTGAATATTGGTGTGACCTGTGCAACTTTCCAGACTTTGAGTACTGATCTTTCGTCGAGCGAACGGTTGTATATGATTGTTAAGTATGGAGCTAATGCATCAGCATACTTCGAAAGGAACCTAATTGGTATACAGTCTGGACCAGAAGACATGCTGTTATTAAGTGATTTAAGTTGCTTCACTACTCCGAGGATATTTACTTCTACGTTACTCATGTTGGCAGCTGTTCTCGATTCGTATGTAATATTTACTTCGTCTTCTTTTGTGAAGGCATTTCGGAAGGTTGTGTTTAGTAACTCTGCTTTGACAGCACAGTCTTTGATAGTTTCTCCATTGCTATCGTCCAGAGAAGTCACTGATTGTTTCTTGCGCTAACATACTTCACACACGACCAGAATCTCTTTGGATTTTCTGCCAGGTTTCGAGACAAAGTTTCATTGTGGAAACTGTTATAAGCATCTCGCATTGAAGTCCGCGCTAAATGTCGAGCTTCTGTAAAAGACCGCCAATCTTGGGGATTTTGCGTCTGTTTAAATTTAGCATGTTTGTTTCTGCAACAGTGTTCTAACGCGTTTTGTGTACCAAGGAGGATCAGCTACCTACACCAGTTTCTTTGACGCTACCTAGGCAAATGTATTCCCTAAATTTCAGTACTCTACAATAATTTTTGACGCAACGATTTTTTTTTTTTTTTTTTTTTTGCGGCAGTATGTAACGACGTCTACTATCTCTCAGCCCCTTGCGCTTATTGTCCTCCCACCCACAAATGACGACAGTACGTTTCCTTACTTTATATAAGCGCTTTTTTGAACCGCGGTTGTTGTGGCCGCAACAAAGTATTTTGTGGTTCGACAATGGTAACACGAGCGCCTTGCCTCTGACAGCGACACTTCACTGGGCATTTCCTTACATCTCGACAGCGCCACTCCCGGCCTAGTCGCCGCCAGACGACCACGCCACGCCACTTCTGTGTGAATAGGGTCCACAAGATCAAAAGGCAGGTAACGAACCGTGGCTGGAAATGTATCAGAAAGTATTGTTAGCCGTACCAAACGTCACCAGGCCAAGAGCGCCAGCATACGGCATCCTACCATAACTTTACGCCACTGGCTAGCTGCATGCTGGGGAACTCCGGCCGAAGGATGCGCAAGTAATTGAAGCCAGTGGAAGGAATAAGATGAGATATGACTTAAGCGCAGCAACATCCAACTTGCACTGACCTTCTTACATTGCAAAATGTTGAAAGTGTGACCGTTGCTTGACCAACAGCTCAGTATACATTGTTACCCATAAGCGTCTGCAAGGGAGCGGGGCGCGTTTAATGGGTTGGTGGGACAGCAAATGAGGCAGTTGCTCTGCCCCCGCCACCATCTGCCCTCTTGGGATCCGGAGTACAGAGTGCCATAACAAATATTGAGTGAATAACCATCAATTCTCTTTTTTTTTCCTATATAGTTTAGTTCTTGCTTCATGCGTCTCGAAACTAAGCAACTCATTTACAACAATGGCGATTTCAGTATCTTGACCCCGACCCCTGGATAAAATTCTACGGGCTCCCATATTGATACACTCACATGCATCTGCCAGAAATTTCGGACATACTGTCGAATGTAATGCAACACATTTTTCTTCTCATCCAATTTCAGTTTAAAAAAAAACGAAAGTCGTTGTGGGACTTCGTGAAATTCTCCCGCTTCAACCCCTATGGTTTCAGGAAGTTCCAATACGTGACCTCGCTGATACGTAGCCTACACAATGCCGTCTGTAACGGAGGTGCGTTCCAAAAAACCAGAGCATCTCAGACATTCCGTCTGTCATCATCTTAACAAGGTCGCACAGACCTGTCCCATCTCCCACGAGCCGGCCGGTGACACACAGCTGTGACTCCTGCAATGTTGGATCTTGCGGACACTCTTATTTGATGTGATCGGCGGATCACAATCAGTCACCTCGCTGCTCAGTTGGACGTCACACACTCGTCCACCAGATGGAGTACTCAGTGGTGTGTGTCGGCTATGTTCCATAAAGAGCGACGAAGGACCATCTGTGCGGAACTTCTTGCTCTTTACGAGGCTGATCGTAACAGTTTTTTGACACAGACGATGAAACATGGGTCCATCACTTCGAACCAGAAACAAAACAGCAATCCATGGAGTGGCATAACATTATCTCCACTCCGAAGGAAAAGTTCAAAGCCGAACCCTCAGGTGATAATGTCATGGCAACGGTTTTCTGGGACTCTGAAAGGATTAGTCTGTTTGATCCCGTCCCTCATATTGCAACGATCAGCTCGGAACTGTGTTGCGATATCCTCAAGGAAGGAAGATTGGGGTTAACGTCCCGTCGACATCGAAGTCATTAGAGACGGAGCACAAGCTTGGATTGTGTCAAGGAAGAGAAAAGAAATTGGTCATGCACTTTCAAAGGAACCATCCTAGCATTTGCCTAGAGCGATTTAGCAAAATCATTGAAAACCTAAATATGGATAGCTGGACGCGAGTGCAAACCGTCACCCTCCCTAATGGGAGTCCAGTGTGCTAACCACTGTGCCATCTTGCTTGGTTACTACCCTCTCGAAACTGAAGAAACGACTTCATTGTGTTCGTAACCTAAAAAAAAAAATGCAAACGAATTTCTGATCCTCCTTGACAATGCAAGGTCTCACACAAGTCTACGCATGCTAGAGGAGCTCACAAAACGTCCTTGAACTGTGTTCCTCATCCAACCTATAGTCCAGATTTCGCACCTTCCTACTTCCTTCTGTTCGGCGCAATCAAAGATGCACTCCACGGGAAGCAATACATGGATAATGAGAAGGTTACTGAGACAGCAAGACGTTGGCCCTGATGTCCTCCAATAGAGTAGTACCATGTGAGCATACAGGCTCTCTCAGTAAGGAGACGTAAGACCGCCACATTGAACTGAGATTATTTTGAAAAACAGGGTTTTCTAATCAAAAGAGTGGGGAATAATATGGTGTATTGGAATCCTAAATAAAACCAATATGCTTTAAGAAGAAAAAAAAAGTGTTGCATTACTCACTGAACGCCCTTCGTATACTCCTTGAACAGTGTCGGCTGCTTTAAAAGGTACAACCCATTACCCACATTTTAAGCCGGAAATTCTTCATTATTATCACATCTTCACAATTCTTATCAACTGAGAGACTAACAGTCTCATTGTTTGAGTCATAGGCTAGGTCAGCTTATCATGAGGATCGTGAAGCTTAGAATGACATCGCTCCACTCTGCTGGACTCATGGTCTCATTCTGATGTACTACTGTGGGACTTTTAACTATGATCATTGCTCGATACAGGTGAACTTGGAAACATTTCCTCTGGATATCTGTGCTACCATGGCCCATATAGTATGGAACGGTCTGAACTTGCCCACATTGTAGGGAAGTGTCACTGACTACATCTTGCGATAGTCACTGAACTACTGAAGCTTCAAGTGTCAGTTGTTCTACTTCATTTGCTTCCTTGTGGAATTCCTTTTTTTCATGGATACAGGGGCCAGCAGTGTAAGCTGTATTAACTACCTGATGGCTAGTAAGTTCTGTAACTGTGAAAGTGATTATTTATTGCTGTAGTTTATAGCATTCAGTGTCAGGCCACATGTAGAAATCAAATGGAAATCGTTAGTTCTTGACGACACGTAACGCGAAATAGAAATGTGGAAAGTCTTGATTTGTTGTCAATCGTTGATCTGTCACACCCATAAACACACAATAGAGACATCCATGATACGATCACGACCTGTAACACTCAATTGGCGGTGAATTTCAATCAACGTTTCACCATGAAATCGAGAAAACGAGTGATTACACGCTGTTCTTGTAATGAAAATGACGCCATTTTAACTACCAGAACTAGTTTTCACTCTCACCACTAACGCTAGAATTCTGTGTGTTGTACAATGCTGCTATCTCTGTCATGCATTCATGGCAAGTGAGTGGTGGTATAATTTGAATGCACCTTGTATGTGATTCCTTTCAAGCATCTCCAGCATAGTGTTCGTTTCTTAATGGAGTGAATTACACAACTTCTGACCATGTTGTACAGCCATAATAAACATAGCTCATTTTAGTGTTGCATCTTCATTGGCAATCAGTACATATGTCACTAGGGAGCTGTCATTGTAATCCTGTTCACCCCTGGTAGCTGAGTGGTCAGCATGACAGAATGTCAATCCTAAGGGCCCAGGTTCGATTGCTGGCTGGGTTAGAGATTTTCTGTGCTCAGGAACTGGGTGTTGTGTTGTCCTCATCATCATCGTTTCATCCCCATCAACGCACAACTCGCTGAAGTAGCGTTAAATCGAAAAACTTTCACCTGGCAAATGGCCTACCCGATGGGAGGCAATAGTCACATGACATTTCATTCATTGTATTCGTAATCATTACATTCTGACTCTCCTTCGTTTGTGGTGTAGGACAAAGATTAACACACATTTCCCAAACTCAGCCCAATATTTTATGAAACTCTCATAACTGCTTCAGACTCAACTAATCTACAGAAATGTCATATCAGATACCTAACACCAGATCAACCCTAGTGACGTTCAACATATCACCTTGTGGTTAACACACAGGTAGTATATGCATTGGATTTATGGACCAAAGAGATCATTTTTTAAAAATTTCTCGATATGAAACCAAGATGTTGTTTTTGTCATTTCCCCCATTCAAAAATTTAACTATATTTGCAGACCAAATTTTCATTTATTTAAAAATTAAAATCTAAGAAATTTTTTCTTTATAAATAGATTTTCTGAGATCGTATTTATCTAAATCTGAAAACGAAATTTTCAATTATTTAAAGAATAAAAATCTAATAAAATTTTTTCTTTATAAACAAGCGCTCCCAGACCAAGTTTCTCTATACGCACAGACCAAGTTTTCATTTATTTAAAAAATTAAAATCTAGTAAATTTTTCTCTTTGTGAATAAGCTATGTCAAACAACATATACCTATATCATTGATTGAAATTTTAATTAAATGTACATTTCAACTGTAAACATATCGATTAGTTAAAAAGTTTAATTGATCTATATAAATAAATGCAAAAAATATACTCCAAAAGCTGAGCTATTTCAAAACTTGGTAAATTATTGTAAGGAAACAGATGGATTAAGTAATGCTCATCTAGAAAATTATTGTAAAGAAAAAGATAGTTCAGATATAACTAAACAAGGTCTTCAAAAATTTATTGATTATTTTAATATGATAGAAATGAAGAAGAAAGGGCTAACATACAAAAATGTAAAAAATATGGGCAATTTGTAAAATAATAAAATTAAAAAGTTAATCTGAACTTAATAAAGTAAAATTAATTTCTCTTATTATAAATCCTGTGGACAATATTAATAATAATGATAGCGAATTCAATAAAAAAAAATTTAAGGGAACCTGATGGAACATCTAAAACAAAAGATTTGAAAAGATATTCCAAACTTAATAAACAACAATTAATCGATGTCATCAAAAAATTTGAAGACAGTATCAATTATAATGATAACGAATTGTACGAAAAACTTTTAAATGATTAACATTAGTATGTAAAAAGTTTCATGAAAAATTATTCTAAACTTAATAAACAACAATTACATCTCAAAAGATCTGACAGTAACATTTATAATATCAATAATAAGAATTATTTTCAAAAACTTCTGCTACATAAATATCAAGAAATAAAATAAAAAATTATCAGAAAAATTTGCCTACTTTCCATAGATGATGAAGCTTTTACCATTACCTCTAGAATAATAACGTAAAAATCACTAATGCCGATAATATTGTTGAACTACAAGAAATTTTTGATTAAATTTAAGAAGAAGTAATCACTAAATTTAAGAATATGTTAATACAAAGAAGGCTGATAAAGTTAATATGAAGTTTAATTATAATTTTAAAAATTAAGACAAAATACAAAAACTTAAATTCAAAACAAATAATATAGTTCTATTAAGAACAACAAATTTAAAAAGTTATTACAAAAATCAACAAATAAACTACTAACTGAAATGGAATGAATGTGAAGCAAAAATCTGGTGAGTTTTATTTTATATAACTAGTTTAGAATGAATTGTTAATAGACATAATACTGTCCTTTGGTTCTTCTTATATCGATTTACCAAAAAAAGTAAAGATAATAATGCTGTAATTGATGGAAAAAAGCAGATCACAAATATATTCTTTATTCAAAAAAATCAGCTTTACATCGATCAAATGATCATGTTGAAAGACTTCAAAATAATAAAAATATTGGATTGAAATTAGATAAAACTTTAAAAAAACTTGAAATTCATTTTCCTGTTCATTTAACAGGTATTCCAAAATTTAGGTACAAGCCAAATATTTCAAATAATGTTTATGCTAATAATGAAAAATTTAATGTATATCCTCTTTACCATAAAAGAATAAACAAGAAAAACAAGATATTTATATTCTCAAGAAAAATTATTATAACTCATTTTGAGTACCTTCTTTAATTTATGCAGATTTCGAATGACTTTTAAAAGCTGTTAATATTTGTCAATCAAATCCTGAAAAAAGTTATATTAAAAATATCAAAAACATTTACCAATTCATTTTGTTATCATGTTAAATATTCTAATATTGATCACAAAAAATCAGATTCGTTGAAATGGTAAAACAAGGCTCTAGAGAAAATATTGAAAAATATGACCAAAATATTCAAACGATAATGATGTATGAAGATAAATTTTATTTTTTTCCTAACCTTTATTTATTTGTGTAAAAAATTTACTAAATGAGAAAAAAAGAGATACTTGTGATTTAACAGGAAAATATCAAGTAGCTGCACATGAAGATAGCAATATTAATTATGAAAACACATACTTTAATCCAGTTTTTATTCATAATTTAATGAATTATGCTGTTCATTTCTTTATTAAATAATTAGCAATAAATAAACAAGATATTATTGCTATTCCAAATAATGAAGAAAATATATTTCTTTTAGTAAAGATATTGAAGATGGATTAAAAAAAAATTTGTGGATACATTTAAATTTATTTCTTCAAGTATGGATAAATTATCTTCTGCTGTTACAAATTGACAATCTAGAGAAACAGCAATATATATTAAAGGTGAACAATTACATTTAATTGTTAGAAAAGGAGTACATCCTTACATATATATGGATTCTGAAGAAAAATTACAAGAAACAGAATTACTTAAAAAAGAATGGTTTTATTCTTGACTTAATAAAGAAAATATTTCTGATGAAGATTATAATCGTGCAAAAACAGTTGGAAAAAAAACGATATTAACAATTTAGATGAATATAAAAGAGAATATAATAAATCTCACATTTTAATTTTAGCCAAAACTTTCGAAATTAAGAAGATGGATGTCTTCAATCTTCTGAACTCGATCATTCTTAGCATTTTACAGCTCCTGGTTTATCTTGGCATACCATGAAAGAAATGAAAAAATTGAATAAGATTTATTATACGATTATGATATCATTTTATTTCTTCACAGAGGGCTTCGAAGTGGAGCTCTTCAAAGTATTATCAATTATTTTGCATGTTTGCCCACAAATAATTTATGCAGTCGAGCAATATCTGAACTTCTACCGTTTATCAAGTTCAGCTCGACAATCCTAAATGTTTTAATTATTAAAAACTACTTATAATAGCAGATAATAAAAATATGGTTCTATTGTAGAAGTGGATTTAGAATATCAATGAAAAACACATGATTTACACAAAAATTTTCTATTAGCACCAGAAGGAGGAAATAAATTTTTTGTTAATTTTATATTTATTATATTTATACTTAAGATGTTTATTATATTTATTATACATTAAATAATAAAATACTAAATTTCACATTGTAGAACTCTTGAACAATGATTAAATCTTAGTCTAAAATTAACGCAAATGCATAGAATCCTATCATTTAAACAATCGGATTGTTGAAAAAAATACATTGATTTTAATACAAAAATGAGAACTAAATGCAATAATAAGTTTGAAAGAGATTTTTGTAAGTTAATGAACAACTTAGTGTTTGGAAAAACGATGCAAAATATTACAAATGACAATAATTTTAAAAAGTAACAGATCCAGAAAAACATATTTCAAAAGCAAATTATGAACATTTTCAGGAAATTTAGCTGCAGTTCGTATGAAATAAAATAATAAAAAAATTAATTAGTTGGATCATTTAAATATCAGTTGTATATAATGAAATTGTTTCAAGTTGTAATGATAATGGAATTATTACATTACCACATGGTTCTTATAAATTAAGCTCAAGTAAATTAATAGATGATAACAACGATTTCTTATGCATAATAAACAGTTGCATAGAAAATTAATAAAACAAACTTTGAAGTAAAAATTTAATCACATTTTTAAAGTTTTCTTTTTGATTTCCATTTATATTCAGTAAAAATAATTGAGTTATTTCACCAATTATATTAAACTTTACATCAATTTGATCAATTTTAACAGAAACGTTTAACCTTATAGTTGGAAAATTTGACATGTATAGTATTTGTATTGACTGGATATCACTAGATATTTTGTAAAGCATGTGCAGAACACCGATTGGAAAAGCAAAATATTAATTACTGACTCTCTGTTCTTATTTTTACCAAAATCAATGACTATTCTAAGAATACAATCATATTCATTGAAACTGTGCATTTTTGTTCATCTCCAGTCATAAAAGTAAATTCAATAATCTGTTTATCATATACTTTATTTTTAAGCTTACTTACCTCATTTAAATGCGGAGTTAAATCTGTTTTTGTGAAATAAACTGAAAAAGGCTTTTATATATCCTTTTTTTGTAAATTAATTAGATTATTTTTATTAACCTGATCAAAATCTGTTTTACTGACATAATTATTCATCTTTGTTAAAATACTTGTATTTTCAGCTTTAGTAACGAAGATTCAATTCATAAACTAAATACTGTTTGTTCACTGCATCTTTTATATCAACTGCATCATTAATACTTAGAATTCTCCTACCTTTAAAACTAATATGACATCCAGGTATTGTAAAAATGGCACTTAATTCTTTCTGAAATTGTTTAAATGCATTATCTATTTTTGAGTCTACCAATGATTGAATATACTTAAATTTAAATCTACCAGCTGTAATTAAGGTTTTATTTTTTTAATTCTCTCACTAATTCTTCATGAATTTCTGGATGTATTATTGATTGAATATTTTTAATTTTTATTTAAGATCTATGATTTTCGATCGAAAATCTACAAATTTTGACATTAATTCTCCTTTTATTTTTGGTTCTAATTATTCAAAAATCTTTTTATTTTTTTCAAAATCTTTATTGAGCTTAACATGTAACTTATTTTCACAAATGTCCATTTATTAAACTGAAAATATCATTAAACTTATAATTCATACACAATAGTTTTAAAACAAATAAACACAAATGACTGCAAATAAATTCGGTAAAATTTTGTATCCTTTCGTTATTATGACACAAATACTTTTTCCTAGATAATTTACTGATTACTTTGGTATAGTTCCTGCAAAAACCTCAAAAACAAATTTTGTATCTTTATTCTTATAATAACACATCCAAGGAGAATAAGCATGATCAGATGTATCCAAATTTACTGTTCAACATTCTAAATACAGGGGGATTCAAAAAGAATACCACAACTTTACGGATTTAAAACTCTGCAACGACAAAAGGCAGAGCTAAGAACTATCTGTCGGCGAATTAAGGGAGCTATAAAGTTTCATTTAGTTGTACATTTGTTCGCTTGAGGCGCTGTTGACTAGGCGTCAGCGTCAGTTAATGCTAAGATGGCGACTGCTCAACAGAAAGCTTTTTGTGTTATTGAGTACGGCAGAAGTGAATCGACGACAGTTGTTCAGCGTGCATTTCGAACGAAGTATGGTGTTAAACCTCCTGATAGGTGGTGTATTAAACGTTGATATAAACAGTTTACAGAGAATGGGTGTTTGTGCAAAGGGAAAAGTTCTGGACGGCCGAGAACGAGTGATGAAAATGTAGCACGCATCCAGATGTTAGAGAATTGGCTGTTCTTTCAGCTCGAACAAGAAGCACAACAACTCATATTTCAGCACGATGGAGCGCCACCACATTGGCACTTATCTGTCCGTAACTACCTGAACGTCAACTACCCGAGGCCATGGATCAGCCGCCAGGCAGCCCGTGGCAGAGCACTTCATCACTGGCCACCTCTCCCAGCCACCATTGATGATTTGAAACGAGAAATAACAGCAGCTATCCAAACTGTTATGCCTGATATGCTACAGAGAGTGTGGAACGAGTTGGAGTATCGGGTTGATATTGCTTGAGTGTCTGGAGGGGGCCATATTGAACATCTCTGAACTTGTTTTTGAGTGAAAAAAAAACTTTTTAAATACTCTTTGTAATGATGTATAACAGAAGGTTATATTATGTTTCTTTCATTAAATACACATTTTTAAAGTTGTGGTATTCTTTTTGAATCACCCTGTATTTTTGTCATACCAAGTTAGTCATCAATCATAAAAACGCCGTTAAAATATTTAATTTTTAATTACCTAACTAATTCTTCTATGTCAGAATTAGATAAAGGAATATTAAAGTTTTTGATTATGTCTTTGAAATTTTTTCTTAACCAACGTACTTCCTTTTCCATTCCTAAATTATATCTTTTTTGTTCTTCTAATTCTTTGTCAGCTTTTTTCTTGTTTATAGCTGCATTTGCAATAGCTGCAGAAGCTGAAGTAGCAACAAATAAAAAGGCTAATGTTGAAAGTAATAATGATCAAAATCGACTTTTGTGTTTTTTTCCTTTTAGTTCATTAAATATTCAATAATATTTTCACAACATGAATACCACATGTAATAAGCAAATTTTCTCCAGTTTTTTAATGTAGGAGCTAAAAATGGTTTAATGCTATTTAATTGTACATTATTTAATTAACTTTGATAGATTATGGTTTTGTTTCACCATTTCGAAGATTATTATGATCAATACTAAAGATATTAATGTATATACATTAAAAACTAATGAAAAAATTTTTGTAGTCCCCAAACATTTTCATCAACATTTAATCCAAGTGCTGATTTTCGTTCTCCATACATCATCCCTCTAACTGTAGTTGCAGCTAATTTTTCACCATTCGAAGCATCTGGAGCATACATTCTTTTGTTTGTAGCTAACGAAGTTTTTTATCAGCTTCATGTATTTTAAATAATACTGTATTACAATTATCGAAAATATCTTGTTCTTTATGTGCTTATGTGCTTCATCTGACAGGCTTATTCATTTATCTCCACATGTAAATCTTTTATTGCTTTAGTCTCAGAGTCATACTAATTGTTGTTGGTGTTGTGGTCTTCAGTCCTGAGACTGGTTTGATGCAGCTCTCCATGCTACTCTATCCTGTGCAAGCCTCTTCATCTCCCAGTACCTACTGCAGCCTACACACTGCCCTCCAGTACTAAATTGGTGATCCCTTGATGCCTCAGAACATGTCCTACCAACCGATCCCCTCTCCTAGTCAAGTTGTGCCACAAACTTCTCTTCTCCCCAGTCCTGTTCAATACTTCCTCATTAGTTATGTGATCTACCCATCTAATCTTCAGCATTCTTCTGTAGCACCACATTTCGAAAGCTTCTATTCTCTTCTTGTCCAAACTATTTATCGTCCATGTTTCACTGCCATACATGGCTACACTTCATACAAATACTTTCAGAAATGACTTCCTGACACTTAAATCTATACTCGATGTTAACAAATTTCTCTTCTTCAGAAATGCTTTCCTTGCCATTGCCAGTCTACATTTTATATCCTCTCTACTTCGACCATCTTCAGTTATTTTGCTCCTCAAATAGCAAAACTCCTTTACTACTTTAAGTGTCTCATTTCCTAATCTAATTCCCGCAGTGTCACCCGACTTCATTCGACTACATTCCATTATCCTCGTTCTGATTTTGTTGATGTTCATCTTATATCCTCCTTTCAAGACACTGTCCATTCCGTTCAACTGCTCTTCCAAGTCCTTTGCTGTCTCTGACAGAATTACAATGTCATCGGCGAACCTCAAAGTTTTTATTTCTTCTCCATGGATTTTAATACCTACTCTGAACTTTTGTTTCGATTCCTTTACTGCTTGCTCAATATACAGACTGAATAGCATTGGGGAGAGGCTACAACCCTATCTCATTCCCTTCCCAACCACTGCTTCCCTTTCATGTCCCTCCACTCTTATAATTGCCATCTGGTTTCTGTACAAATTGTAAATTGCCTTTTACTCCCCGTATTTTACCCCTGCCACCTACAGAATTTGAAAGAGAGTATTCCCGTCAAAATTGTCAAAAGCTTTCTCTCAGTCTACAAATGCTAGAAATTTATGTTTGCCTTTCCATAATCTTTCTTCTAAGATAAGTCGTAGGGTCAGTATTGCCTCACGTGTTCCAACATTTCTGCGGAATCCAAACTGATCTTCCCCAAGGTCGGCTTCTACCAGTTTTTCCATTTGTCTGTAAAGAATTCGTGTTAGTATATTGCAGCTGTGACTTATTAAACTGATAGTTCGGTAATTTTCACATCTGTCAACACCTGCTTTATTTGAGATTGTAATTATTATATTCTTCTTGAAGTCTGAGGGTATTTCGCCTGTCTCATACATCTTGCTCACCAGATGGTAGAGTTTTGTCAGGACTGGCTCTCCCAAGGCTGTCAGTAGTTCTAATGGAATGTTGCTTACATCTGGGGCCTTGTTTCCACTTAAGTCTTTCAGTGCTCTGTCAAACTCTTCATGCAGTATCATATTTCCCATTTCATCTTCATCTACCTCCTCTTCCATTTCCATAATATTGTCCTCAAGAACATCGTCCTGTATAGACCCTCTATGTACTCCTTCCACCTTTCTGTTTTCCCTTCTTTGCTTAGAACTGGGTTTCCATCTGAGCTCTTGATATTCATACAACTGGTTCTCTTTTCTCCAAAAGTCTCATTAATTTTCCTGTAGGCAGTATCTATCTTAACCCTCATGAGATAAGCCTCTACATCCTTACATTTGTCCTCTAGCCATCCCTGCTTATCCATTTTGCACTTCCTGTCGATCTCATTTTTGAGACGTTTGTATTCCTTTTTGCCTGCTTCACTCACTGCATTTTTGTATTTTCTCCTTTCATCAATTAAATTCAGAATCTCTTCTCTTACCCAAAGATTTTTACCAGCTCTCATCTTTTTACCTACTTGATCCTCTGCTGCCTTCACTATTTCATTCCTCAAAGCTACCCATTCTTCTTCTACTGTATTTCTTTCCCATATTCCCGTCAATTGTTCCCTTATGCTCTCCCTGAAACTCTGTACAACCACTGGTTTAGTCAGTTTATCCAGGTCCCATCTCCTTAAATTCCCACCTTTTTGCAGTTTCTTCAGTTTTAATCTACAGTTCATAACCAATAGATTGTGGTCAGAGTCCACATCTGCCCCTGGAAATGTCTTACAATTTAAAACCTGGTTCCTAAATCTCTGTCTTACCATTATATAATCTATCTGAAACCTTTTAGTATCTCCAGGGTTCTTCCATGTATACAACCTTCTTTCATGATTCTTGAACCAAGTGCTAGCTATGATTAAGTTATGCTCTGTGCAAAATTCTACCAGGTGGCTTCCTCTTTTATTTCTTAGCCCCAATCCATATTCACCTACTACGTTTCCTTCTCTTCCATTTCCTACTGTCGAATTCTAGTCACCCATGACTATTAAATTTTCATCTACCTTCACTACCTGAATAATTTCTTTTATCTCATCATACATTTCATCAACTTCTTCATCATCTGCAGAGCTAGTTGGCAGATAAATTTGTATTACTGTAGTTGGTGTGGGCTTCGTGTCTATCTTGGCCACAATAATGTGTTCACTATGCTGTTTGTAGTAGCTTGCCCACAATCTTATTTTTTTATTCATTATTAAACCTACTCCTGCATTACCCCTATTTCATTTTGTATTTATAACCTTGTATTCACCTGACTGAAAGTCTTGTTCCTGCTGCCACCTAACTTCACTAATTCCCACTATATCTAACTTTAACCTATCCATTTCCCTTTTTAAATATTCTAACCTACCTGCCCGATTAATGTATCTGACATTCCATGCTCCGATTCGTAGAATGCCAGTTTTCTTTCTCCTGATAACGATGTCCTCTTGAGTAGTCCCCGCCCAGAGATCCGAAGGGGGGACTATTTTACCTCTGGAATATTTTACCCAAGAAGACGCCATCAACATTTAATCATACAGTAAAGCTGCATGCCCTCGGGAAAAATTATATCTGTAGTTTCCCTTTGCTTTCAGCCGTTCGCAGTAACAAAACAGCAAGGCCATTTTCGTTAGTGTTACAGGGCCAGATCAGTCAGTCATCCAGACTGTTGCCCCTGCAACTACTGAAAAGGCTGCTGCCCCTCTTCAGGAACCACACGTTTGTCTGGCCTCTCAACAGATACCCCTCCGTTGTGGTTGCACCAACGGTACGGCTATCTGTATCGCTGAGCCATGCAAGCCTCCCCACCAATGGCAAGGTCCATGGTTCATGGGGGGGCCACACTAATTATAACCAGGTAATTGCATTTCAAATAGAAAATTTTTAATTTCGTTATTAAATAAGCCTTTTCCATATTTGCTTTCCCAAAATGTATATGGTAAATTATTCAAAATTCCAATAAAATACAGAATTCCTTTTGAATTGTTAATTATAGAATCATTAAATTTATTAGAAAATATTTTTGTCATTTCAACTCTTTCATTATGACAATGTTTAGCTAATTCTTCTCTATGGATTAGTGTTAAGCCATCAATTTATTGACAGTCATCATTCATCCAAATATATTTAACTGGTTTTTATGAATATTTTTTCAATAAACCTTCACAAACATTTTGAAATGAATCAAAATTAAGATTTCCTTCTGGACACCTAAAAAAATAGTCTTCAGAAATTGTTTTTAACATTAAGTATATTTATTTCCTTCACTTGATCTATTTTTATTAGGATTATTACCAGAATATACTGCATTTTAGTTCGAAAAAATTTTACTGCAATTCTGTAAATAAAGGGAATCAAATTCTTTATTAAAAATCATCCAAAATAATTTGTATTCTAGTTAAGAGATTTATTAATCCTTCAGTACCTTCATATTCTTTTTAACCAATACTTAATTTATCATGATTGGATTCAACTCAATATTTACCAGTATATTAAAAGGTTCCCACAGCTCTTAATCAAAAGTTAGTATTTTCACTAGTATTATCATATTTTAACACTCTCTCACTTATATTTATTTTTAACACCTTTCTATTTTGATGCTTTTTGTTTTTAACTTCTTCTTCATATTTCTTCAATAAATCATGTATTTCTGATTCCCTAATGTATAATCCTTTTATCACTGTCATATTGTTCAGTTGTTGGAATATCGTTAAATTCTTCTAAATAATGTTGATTATAAGGAACCATTTGTTTTTAATCTTCTCTGTTTCCTTAAATTACTTGTTGCACATCATCCTCTAATCGTTCAAGTCCTTGTATAACATGCTCAACTGTATCAATAACTGGCTGATCTTTTTTAAATTTTTCATAATCTGTTGTTGGTTATTTTTTTCCATTTTTAATCTCTTCTTCTAATTGTTCTCTTACTTTTCTTTTTCGTATAGTGGTTTTAGTAATTTCTGGGTCATATTCTGAAAACATTTATTAAGTATAAAAATACAATAATCTCTTATTTCACATTCTTCATTTGTGTTCAATGTTGTCCTGGTCAACATGTTTACATTTAACATTTTATGTTTCACTTTTATGTTCAACGTTTTTATGGTCAATGTTTACATTCATCACTTTCATTTTTAACACATGTATGTATAATCTTTTCTCCACATTTACTATTATTAATTTTCTGATCTTATCTATTGTTACAAAACCAAATTCAACTTTATTCCAACATTTATTACACATTTCTGTAAAACTGTCATATTTTAAATCATCACCAACAAATTCCTGATAAATATGAATTAGATTTGTGTCATCTAGTGCGAGAATATTTCGAAAATTTAGATTATTTCTAAGTTATTGTTTTGGTATTTTTGAGTAAGTTTGAGCTAAATAGAAATGATCGATTCTTTTATGTCTCCCTTTAGTAAAATATTCTCTAACTATAACTTGAATTTCAAGAATGAAATGATCAAAGACTACGACTGAATTACTTTCACATTCATCTAATGGAATGTTTTCTTCAGTATTTTCAATAAGAGTAGCAATGTTTCATTAACTTTGTCCTCAATTCTTTCACATCTTTTTGTAAATTCTTTACATTTTGGTTGATGTAAACTTTTAGAATAAACATACAAATGATTACTTTTTCAAAATTTCACCATCTAGAATATTGTCATCAGTCATTAATATTTTATAAATGATAGAGCACAGCAATCAGTCATCCTTTTTCTGCTGGTTTTATTACGCAAATGCATATTTCGGCTAGTGTCTAGCCATTATCAATACAGTATTTTTTACTCTCAATGCATGTTAGCGCCCTGTTGTTCAGGTGTCAGTCATAGTTCTTTGAATACTACTGTAGTAGGATTCAAAGAACTATGCAGTATTCAAGGAACTGTGACTGACACCTAAACAAATGGGAACTAACACGCATCGAGATTACAAAATAGTGCATTGATAATGGCTAAGCACTAGCCAAAATCTTGATTTTCATAATAAAACCTTTGAAAAAAGGGCAACTGATTGCTGTGCTCTATTAGTTATAAGTTATTTAACAGTCACCGAGTGCACACACTTTCCTAATGCAAGGTAACCTGAATCTTTAACTTTGTTTTTCCACAACACTTTGCACTATTACTGAACATCAAATAGAATTTGGTAAACGTTTACCATGATTATTTTTTAATTTCTCTTTCAGGAATTCTTATTTTTGGTTCCCAATTTGTCGTTTATTTATATAATTTTTATTAATATAAATGAGTAAATTTTTTGAATTGAGTGTAATTCATCTATTCTGAAGAGAGATTAACTGTTCTAATAAAAGAAAGCTTAAATTCTGCCAGTACATCGTCTCCAACCTTCCAAACTTCACAGAAGCTCTTTGGCAAACCAGGGCTTCTGTGAAGCTTGGAAGGTAGGAGACAATGTATTGGTAGAATTAAAGCTGTGAGGATGGGCTGAAAGTTGTGCTTGGGTAACTCAGTCGATAGAGCACTTGCACATGAAATGTAAAGGTCCCAAATTTGAGTCTTGGCCTGGCACAAAGTTTTAATCTCCCAGGATGTTTCATGTTACTAATTATTATAATTCTGCTGAATTACTTTACTTTATTTTCGTTGTTTTGCAGACTAATAGAAAAATTCATCTTTATTCAGTCATCTTAAATTTCAAAATATTTATGTAAAAAATGGAGAAACGAGGTTTTTCGTAAAGAATTACGGAATCTTGATCCCTGAATATGTTTTTAAAAGCTTATAATGCTTTTAGAGGTTTTAAATGACTAACACACTAAAATAGGGTTGTAAATGTAAATCCATTCAATTTTATTCAAAATTATCCTATCTGTGTCATAGATATGACTAGAAAAATGACTGTTTTAACTACTCAAAAAACAACAATAAAAATTATGTGAATTTTAATGCAAATATAGCTAATGATATAATTGCACATAGAATAATGTATAGTAAAATGTATTTAACTTATGATTTACAACATAGAATTTTAACAAAAAATTTTTGATTACATAAATGAATAAAAAATTTTAAAAGTTATAGTAGTGTTAGCTTTATTTTTATATTTGCTTTTGAAAAACTTTTGGAAATATAGAGAAGATAAATACTGAAAAAATTTTGATTTAGATGTGATAAATGTTTTAATTTTTTAAAGTCTACACTTTTTCTATATAAATAAAAACAAAACAAAATGAACATGAATGGTAGTGGTCAAAATCTAGTAAGCGAACTTAACAGTTGTAATAATAAGTGTGCAGAAGTGTTCTCTAAATTATCAGAGCTGGAAAAAAATAAATCTTACAATACTTCAAGAGCTGAAATCGTAATAACGAAATATGGAGAAAAAGTTTTCTTACTCTTAGATGATAAATATATAATTACTCTTCCAATTAGTTATACTAAAATATTTTCAGGAGATTATGATAAATTACACAAAATTATTGGATTACACTTTATTTATTGAGATAAAAAAATTAAGGTAAATCAGTTCATGTTATTCAATTTGAGTAAATTTTAGATTTTTTGTACTTTTTTAAATAAATGAAAATCTTGGTTTATGGATATAGACAAGTTTTTAAATGGGGGAAACGACAATATAAAGTCTTGGCTTCATATAGAGAAATTTTTTAAAAAATGTTCTCTTAGGTTCTGGAACCCCATACATGTACTATTCATCCACAACTTCAAAACTAGCACCAACAATAAATAAATAAATGTGTTGGACTAAGCCTGGTGCACCATAAGCATAGTTTTTGGGTATGACTGGCTATCTGCTAGTTCTAGTACTATTTTTTCCACCAGACTCTCCATCTGATAAGTTTTACCAGTGCAAGGAAGATCAAAACTGTGCCGACAATGGTAGGCCTCCTACTTACATTTTGTTAAATAAAAGCAGGTTAAAACAGTTCTCACATATTATAGGGCAATGAGCTATTGTGCTAGAGTAGCCAGATGGTGGGAGCATTATATATGAAAATCAAGGTTTCTTAATACTATTGGCCTAAATGAGGCGTAACTTGTTGATAAGTACTGTAGCAGGTGAGGGGTCATTCTTCTATTAGTCAGGATGGTGATGGATCTCCCACCTGGGCATTGCAAGTTTGATGGACTGGCAGGGGCTATAGGAGTCCAGCGAAGGTGAAGGCGGCTACAGCAAGACATATCGGTGCATGTAAACACTTCATTACTTCACCAAGCTCTAGCAGTTACAGGTGCGCACTCTCATCTAGCAGTGTAGCCCAGACTCATCCCACAGCATCCAGATCCCATGGGCACACTGAGGTGTCGATCTCAAGGCCCTCGATGGCGAGAAGTGGCGTCAGATGACTGCAGTAGCTGATGCTTCCATATCGCTTAGGCCTTGTATGGTCAGCATGCCTCAATAGTGCTGTGTCAGGTTGTAACAACGAAAATGCACATAAAATACCCTCTGCACTGTCCAAAATTTTTCACTGTTTAATATCTGTTGATAACTTGTAACTGCACTTCTGATTCTAAATCTGTAGGCTTTATTACAGAAACTATATGAAATATGTAATCGATGTAATAGTGTATTAACTGCAATGAAAATATTGTAAATTGCTGGGTAATAGCCAAGGGAACTTTATTTAAATGTATTGATAGCAACTGTGAAATGGTAGAGCTGTGCCATTTTTATCTTTGTGTACGGAGAGTCTCTGTCGCATTGCAAGCAGAGAGGAAACAGAGCAGCTTAAGTCATGAAAGAGTATGGAAATGTTTGTTAGGCTCTCCCACAGACGCAGTGTGCAGCTATGACTGCACCAGTATATGTGCACCAAAGACATTAACCTGCAAGTACTGAGAGCATGGTAGGAGTTGAGAGGTGGAGGAAGTTGCAGTTCTAACTGTTGACTGTCCCATAATTATCTGGAGATGGTTTGGGGTTTTCAACTAGCAGCAATAGCGACAGCTCAGCATTGTTGGCAGCTGCATTGTTTGTTATCCTCACATCGTAAGACTGTTAATTGAAAAATTATAAACCTATATA
This sequence comes from Schistocerca serialis cubense, assembly GCF_023864345.2. Classification (NCBI taxonomy): domain Eukaryota; kingdom Metazoa; phylum Arthropoda; class Insecta; order Orthoptera; family Acrididae; genus Schistocerca; species Schistocerca serialis. The sequence goes on along the minus strand of NC_064640.1, from coordinate 313,572,547 downwards.
GGCATTACCCAGATGTATTTCTTTCACAACGTATGACTAATTTGAATAATAATTCACAATAGTTTAAACTTGTAGGGCACCTGTGTTGTCATTGTCCTGAGACATTATTACCAAGCAGGGTCCCTTTCCCTTCCAGACAATCACCAAGTGTCATAAAATTATGAAAACTGGTTAACTATTTATTGACAGTTTTGCTTGTTTGCTAATGACCTGCCTCAGTAACTGTTACTTCTTGTATTGCATAACAGAGGCTTAACTAATTTGCAATTTTGAGTATTACTTCATTCCCTTAAATTAATATTAAATTTCACTGGCAAAACTAATAACTAAATATCCAGCACAAATTAAGAGTGCACAGTTTCATTTATTCTGTATTTAGCTTAGTGTGTGACTCTGCTGGTTGGAGTGTATTTTATTGTTGTCATATTTAAAGTAAGATGAGATGCTGATTTGCTTAAAGGGAATGAAATTCAACTTTTCAATAATCAAAAGTAAATTTCTTACCCTTTTCTAAATTTAATAGCACATTACACAGATTTTCTAAATTTTGCATTACATTACACAGATGTTATTGAAAGTAATTTTTTTACTTAACAAAGTTTTAATTACATTTATTTAACCAGTAACTCCATTTAACTTTACTTTCAAAATTTAGTGTTTCAAATTAAGTAACTACAAACTGAGTGCTTTCTGATTCGTTTATTTCCTCATGAACTGTTGTGCTGTGGAAAAGCATGGCAACCTTCTGTTGCCACACCAATGATTATTTGCTTAAATTTCTTTGCCATTACGTTTCTTAAGATTTTGGAGATTCATTGCCCTAATGTGCTGGCAATAGTTTAATTATCCCCTTTTTACCTAATAAGTGTTTTCTTTGTATTATCAGTAATTTTTGTAGTAAATATTACGTGGTACCCTTTTCCACCCATGTGGTTTGTTAGCGATTGCACTATATTCCTCCCATTTCAAAATTATTATCAGTATTTAGATTAGGTTTGGAATATATACTTCCTTCAGACGGATCTATTGTACACTTTCCTCCAACTAACTGGTGTTATTTTCTTTTGGTAACGATAGTCTTACTCATTGTAAAATTTCATTAGGCATATGCGATCACGGTCAGTTACATTGCAATCCACTAGGCCAATTAGAAAGGGGGAGGTTAAAAGACGCAGTGGCCTTATATTGTTGTTGGGCTGCTGGTGGGGCAGCTGCTTCCTGTCCAGCTGAGGCGAGTGTTGGGCACTGGCATGCTCTGCATGTCTCAGCCAATGGAAATCAAGCTCTCTTCCACCCCCTGTTTCCCTCTCTTCCTACTGGGATCATTCAAGATCTGTACTCTGTGCCATGAGAAAACTACAGGCATTTTTTGCTCTGAATTTAAAAAAAAATGACATTATTATCGAACTATCAAGGTGATGCCCTACAGTGATAGATGAGCAATTTATTATTATTTTGCAAATACGCCAAGATGATGAGTAAGATTGTGTATGAGACGTGTAAATATGCCAATGAATGGCATATGGCGTATAAATAAGCCGGGTGATGTATGACATGTAAAGAAGCATTTAAAATGCGTAATGAATGGCGTATATTTAAACACCTCTGTGGTAAATACACTGACAAGTGTCTCAATTTGATGTATATTACTTGCTGTGTGTGTGATCGCAGTTGCACCATTTCTTCAGCCCAGGAGATATTTTTTTGCAGTTGTTGCTTTTTAAACCACATTCTGTGGCACTTCTTTGAAATTGAGAGAGATGTGTTGTACAATCAGTGCACACAAGCATTGTGGTGGGTTATACCAGGGGCGTAGCATGGTTGTAAAGGTTGGGGAGACTCTACAGTTATTATAGGGAGACAAAATAGTACAATAAACCATAATTTAAACAAATGAAATAAAATGCATCAAATAAAACAACAACTGAAGAACAAATTGCCTTCAGTCACAAGTTGCGTTTATTTACTGCACTATGTGTGTTCGAGTGGTTTGAGAATTCATGGATTGTGATGTCAGTGTAGGTCGGTTTTCGATAAATGTACACATAAGCGTGCTGCGTTTAGATCAATGTTGAACAGGGCACATACATTACCTTTAAAACTCAACACTAACACAAGAAATAGATACTATCAAAACAATTGCAGTAAATAATGGTTACTCTGTAAAATCAATTGATAAACTATCTAGAAAAATTCAGACCAACATCACTCACAAAAACACTGAAAAGAAAACTACCAACACAACACAAATCTTTACAAGCATGCCATACTTAGGCACAGTATCACAAAAAATAGCTCACTTATTCAAAAAAAAAATATTAAAATATCTTTCTCCACAAACAGCAAACTTGGATTCCATTTACCTCACACAGAGAACACAAACAAGCCAATAACACAACACAGTGGAATACATAAATTACAATGTAACAGTAGCCCTGCATTTTACATAGAAAAAACCGGAAGAATCTTCCACACACGGTATAAAGAACACACTGACGCCTTTCGACTAAACCATTTTGAAAAATCTACAATAGCTAACCACATGTATATTAATAAACACAGACTTGATGACATCCACAGCAGCCTAACTGCACTTCACACAGAACCCAACAGTAAAAATCTTAATCCACTAGAACAGTTAGATATAATGCTACACAAAGAAAAATGTTCCTAAAACTTGTTGAATGAACAAACAGAGTTTAACAGACACAATTTTTTCTACACCTTTAAAAGTTTATTTTTTCCTGAAGAATCAAATCTATAATAGTACAAACAACTGACAACCTACAACATGGTGTCTAATAATTATTTTAATAATATCTGTGTACTAGTAATATTATATCATATTATCTTCTGTAAAACAAGAAAATCGATTATATTTAGAAGTAGAACATCTGTATGAATGAGAATCTTTTGCACGTTTACATTCTGCTACTACACTGTGTGAAAAAGTATGTAACAATGTATATATCCCAGTATGTACTGCAAAATTAAAGATGTGTATTGTGTATACCAACTGCACAATGGAAGCAGACATCATACAATGTTAAACCGTAAGTTAGTTTCATATTATTAACGCTGTTAAACTTATATCTAGAATATACCATGTTGTAACACAAAAATGTAATATCAAAAGGCAAACAACTAAAAAAACCTGATGTAAATCACTAAAAAGCACCTGAAGAAGAGCCTCCAGTGCCCAAAATGCATAGTGCAGTAAATAAACGCAACGTGTGACTGAAGGCGGTTTGTTCTTCATTTTACGAAAGTAAAACAGTCGCGGACAAAACACTGAAAAACAATGGATAAAATCAAGTAAAAAAAAAACAACTATTACTACTACCACCACCACTACCGCCACTAATAATAATAATAATAATAACTAACTTGTTCAAGAAACGATGACAAATTTATAGAACTCCAGCAGTAAGAGAAGAAACACTTATATTTTCTTGTACACAAGTGCAATGCGCCCGTCTTTTCTTTCCGCGAATAAGTCTATAACTCGGTCTACAAAGATCTGATCACTGGATAGCTCTCCAAGTAGAGTCTTTTCTATTGCTAACGTACTCAAATACAACAGCTGGGTGTTGGACATTGAATTCCTTAAATAATTCTTCTCTTGTTTAAGAGTACTCATGCTTTGTTCACTATTTGCTGTACTTGTGGGTAGGTTCAAAAACAAAGACACGAACTTCGTTGTTTCTTCATAAACAGAGTGTAAATCATTGTTGACAATGTGCTTTAAGAGAATTCTTGGAGATAAGTGTTTTTTCTCATCAGTGTATATGTTACACAGTTCGTTTTCAAGTTGGCCTTGTTTTAGAAAAGGGTACTGTTCTAATAACTGAAGCAGTTTTTGATAGTTCAGGAAACACTTTTCGTTCAAAAGTTCAACAAACTGAATTTGGGGAAAGTCTTGAAATCTTCTTTCCATCTGAACAGTCTGCAGATCCAGTATCTCACAAGTTAGTGCCCTGAGAGATGTCTTTTTACTGTCACAGAATGATAAGTTGCCATTCAAACACAAGCTGCATTTAATGCATTCATCAACAAATGTTTCCATTCTTAACTGTCGTAAGTTTCTCAAAACAGTTCTTATTTCGTCGTGGCAAGCAATTATACTGACTGATTTTGACTGAAGAACATTAAAGAGATGATCAACATAAACAAAGCGTCCTCAGTAGAAGCAAAGCAAGTAGACAAACATAGGATCATCCATCCGTCATTTCATTCCCACAGAACAGCTCAAAGATTCTGTGTCCCACTGAGAGTCTATATCAACAATTATATAGTTAAGAGCTCTGAGAAATGACTAGATATTGTTGAAACTGCCCTGGAACGAAAGTTCCAGCGAGTGTTGTTTGCATGTGGCAGTTTAAATCCTTTCTCAGTTAGCAATACAGTTCGTTTTAATGATTTGCTGAAAAACGAATGGAATACAGTAAGATCACTTACAAACATGTGTAATTGTCGTATGATTTTGGAGTCATGTAACAGTACCAAATTCAGTTCGTGTGCGTAACAATGAAAAAACAACGCATAGGGACAGAACTGCTTCACCAATTGTTGTAGTCCTCTTTCTCTGCCCGCCATTACTTAAGTGCCATAATGTGTTTGACTAACCACTTTTCCTTCCACATTCCATTCTTTCAATACTGCATGAATAATGTTTGGCAAACCTTCAGCAGTTTTATCTCCAGAAACACCATAAAATCCAACGAATCTTTCCTCAATTTTGTGTGCAATACAGTACCTGAATATTATACTCATTTGACTCTTGCATGTCAAGTCTAATGTTTCATCAGCCTGAATCGAAATGGAATTGCAGTTCTGAATTTCAGATTTTATTTTCTCATTAACTGCCAGAGTTATCATTTCTATTACATCAGTCTGTAAATCTGGAGAAGTTCCTTAAAAGGTTAAAGATGATGACAGATGGTTTCAGATTAACTGCTCTCCTTGAGCTAAAAAATCCAACAATTCCAGATGGTTACCTTTGTTGCTGGAGGATTCGTCTTCTCGATGGCCGCAAAAGGCTAGTTCTTGTTTACAAAGAAATACAACTGCCTGAATAAGACGAGCCAATACCCTCCTGTTGGATGCAACTTGTTCATTGTATTTCACTGCTGTCAGACGAACGGCTTCAGAAAGGGCGTGCTCAATTCTACTTTTGTCCAATAACTGAAATTTTTTTTCTGCAGGTGACGTTTTGATATCTGATGCCTTTGTGCTTTCCTGTTAAAGTTCTATATTGCACAAATGCCCTCATTGCACCATTCCTTTTCACCACAAAACAGAAGACATATATACAGGGTTATTACAAATGATTGAAGCGATTTCACAGCTCTACAATAACTTTATTATTTGAGATATTTTCACAATGCTTTGCACACACATACAAAAACTCAAAAAGTTTTTTTAGGCATTCACAAATGTTCGATATGTGCCCCTTTAGTGATTCGGCAGACATCAAGCCGATAATCAAGTTCCTCCCACACTCGGCGCAGCATGTCCCCATCAATGAGTTCGAAAGCATCGTTGATGCGAGCTCGCAGTTCTCGCACATCTCTTGGTAGAGGAGGTTTAAACACTGAATCTGTCACATAACCCCACAGAAAGAAATCGCATGGGCTTAAGTCGGGAGAGCGTGGAGGCCATGACATGAATTGCTGATCATGATCTCCACCACGACCGATCCATCGGTTTTCCAATCTCCTGTTTAAGAAATGCCAAACATCATGATGGAAGTGTGGTAGAGCACCATCCTGTTGAAAGATGAAGTCGGCGCTGTCGGTCTCCAGTTGTGGCACGAGCCAATTTTCCAGCATGTCCAGATACACGTGTCCTGTAACGTTTTTTTCGCAGAAGAAAAAGGGGCCGTAAACTTTAAACAGTGAGACTGCACAAAAGACATTAACTTTTGATGAATTGCGAATTTGCTGCACCAATTTGTGAGGATTCTCTACCGCCCAGATTCGCACATTGTGACTGTTCACTTCACCATTAAGAAAAAATGTTGCTTCATCACTGAAAACAAGTTTCGCACTGAACGCATCCTCTTCCATGAGCTGTTGCAACCGCACCGAAAATTCAAAGCGTTCTACTTTGTCATCAGGTGTCAGGGCTTGTAGCAATTGTAAATGGTAAGGCTTCTGCTTCAGCCTTTTCCGTAAGATTTTCCAAACCGTCGGCTGTGGTACTTTTAGCTCCCTGCTTGCTTTATTCGTCGACTTCCACGGGCTACGCGTGAAACTTGCCCACACGCGTTCAACCGTTTCTTCGCTCACTGCAGGCCGACCCGTTGATTTCCCCTTACAGAGGCATCCAGAAGCTTTAAACTGCGAATACCACCACCGAATGGAGTTAGCAGTTGGTGGATCTTTGTTGAACTTCGTCCTGAAGTGTCGTTGCACTGTTATGACTGACTGATGTGAGTGCATTTCAAGCACGACATACGCTTTCTCGGCTCCTGTCGCCATTTTGTCTCACTGCGCTCTCGAGCGCTCTGGCGGCAGAAACCTGATGTGCGGCTTCAGCCAAACAAAACTTTATGAGTTTTTCTACATATCTGTAGTGTGTCGTGACCATATGTCAATGAATGGAGCTACAGTGAATTTATGAAATCGATTCAATCATTTGTAATAGCCCTGTAATAATATAATCTGTTACTAACTGCATTCGCAGTTAGCTATGTATACTTTTAGTACCAGGCTGTCTGAAAAGTGCGTTTTTGTTTGGCTTCACTTAAAACTACACTGAGTATGGGAGTAGGTCGTTTGTCCTTGAATTCGCACTTTTTTCGTACGTTAATGTAGAAAAAGGCGTTTTAATAAAAATTGTATAAGGAGTTCAGTTGCTGGCTCACTCATGTTGGCGACACAACGCAGTTATGCACTAAATTCCACGAGCGTTCTAAGGCGCTGCAGTCATGGACTGTGTGGCTGGTCCCGGCGGACGTTCGAGTCCTCCCTCGGGCATGGGTGTGTGTGTTTGTCCTTAGGATAATTTAGGTTAAGTAGTGTGTAAGCTTAGGGACTGATGACCTTAGCAGTTAAGTCCCATAAGATTTCACACACATTTAAACATTTGAACATGCACTAAAATCACACAAGAATGACTATGAACACAAACCGCGCGGCTGTTTGCTTCCGCATTAAAAGCCAGCATAGAAGCGGCAGAGACTAGTCTCGATACCTGCTTGCGAGTGCAGCGCACCGGCCTTCGTGGAAGAGGGGAAGTGGAGGGGAGCCGAGAATGCCACTAACGTGCGGGCGCACATAGCCGGATAAGGGAAGGGAGGCACAGACTGAGAGCAGCCGAGTCTCAAACAGGCAAATACACCAATACTCAGGGTGCGGCGCGGGCTACAAAACTGATGTCTTCGCACATTTAGAGCTCTTAGTATAAAGTTGTTAATATTTTTGTTATGAATTATTTTACATCTTTTTTAAACACAAATACAGTGGAGACTAAGTCCCAAAGTTTCCCCTCACGCTACGCCACAGGGTTATACGAGCGCTTGCTGGAGCAGTGGACGTCAGCCTCGCTGCACCATGCGTATTACACTTCAAGTTGGATGCAGAGACAGTGTGTCGATAACCTTTTCCATAAAAACTTTATAGGATCAATATTAATATGAGATCTGTCAACAGAGAGTCTTGCCTTGAGCCTTGCCTTGTTCTTCTTCCCTCCAAATCCAAAAATTGAGATCTATTGTCCTTAAATGTGTAACAAATGCTGTATATTCAAACGCTTCCACCTGAATTACATGTATTATTTCCTGTGAACACACCAAGAAAATGGTCTATGACATGTGTAAATATGCCAATGAATGGCATTTGTCATGTGTAAAAATGCCAACGAATGGCATCTGACATGTGTAAATACGCCACCTGAAATGCGTAATGGATGGCGTACATTCAAACACCTCCGATATAATTACGTGCATATCTGCATACTAGCCAAGACAGGAGGTACATGCACTGACGCCAGCCAGTGTCTGACATGTGTGATACCTCATGGGTGACTGGCAGAGTGATACACGCGTAGCATGTGGCCAGATGTTGGATAGAAATAAGTCTGCTGCACTGTGCATCTCCCAGTCGTGACCTTGGCACATGTGTTGTAACACTTCAATGACAAGACAAAAATATTCTACATTAATAAAACGGCGATAGAAACAAAAAAATTGTGCACACAAGATTTTCTGTTTTTAAAAATTGCTAAGTATATACAGAGTGAATATTAACAAAACCGATAAACTGCAGGGACAGATTCCTGACAGGAAATGGAAGAAAAGCGGTCCTATGAAAATTTGTCTGGAAATGCATCGTTGCCACAGTAGCCGGCGTTGACGAATGCAAGTTCGCCTGACCACGTCCCGTGTGTTGCAGGCTGTGTGATTGACACAGCGTACTGTAAGCAGCAGAATGGCTTGGTATTGATGTCAGGAACAAGCTGAGATGGTGTTTGTGTACGGACAAGCAGATGGAAAAGGTCGAGAGGCAAAACCTGGTCCTCCAGATCTGGTGTACATACAACCGCCACCTTCCCTGTATGCTTGTCTGTCTGAAAAGGACCTATGATCACACAAATGCCCAAAAAGGGCTTGAAAAGTTGTGTGATGTCGTTGGTGTCTGGGGGGGGGGGTACTTGCTTTTGATATAGCCATGCTTCCTCTCGACCATTTTCATCTATTTGGCCTTACACAAACACCATCTCGGCTTGTTACTGACATGAATACCGACCATTATGCTGCTTACAGTATGCTCCGCCAATCTCACATCCAACAACACACAAGGAACACACGGAATGTGGTCAGAGGATCTTTTATTCGTCAGCGATATCTACCATGGCAATGAAGCATTTCTAGACACATGTTCATTGGACCTTTTTTCCTCCATTTCCAGTCGGAAATCCGTCCTTGCAGTTTGTTGGTTTTACTAATGTTCACCCTGTATATTAACAACTGTCACTAAATCACACAAACAATTGTGTGAGAACATTTGAAGGCTAACCATGTCATCACAGGCAGTTATAGCTTAAATAAGAGTGCCTGTAAATGCGTGAGTTTGGTGATGATGTTGGATCACGAGTTTTATCCAATACTGGTATTACAAAATCTAGGATATAGTGACGTTGAATATTTTCCTTAGCTGAGTGGACTCATCTAAATACTGCATCAGTGCAGATTGCTGATTTATTCCACAGAAGTAATTTCTCCTCCTCAGCGATACTGTTTCATCATACTGTCACAGCAGGAGACTTCACATGAACAGTTTTACTGTTTAACAAGAGAGAGTACAATCTACAGAAGCACACTTTTAACAATTTACTGTACTCCAATCATGCAATTCAGCATGCTGTAGACTAACAGCATAGCTGGCAACACTATGTCTGTCAGTTCTATGAGAGGATGTGAAGCAAACTGTTGTAGTTGCCATGACAAATTCTTCATCTCACAGAAGATACCATCGCTCAAATTCCCAATACATGCTGCACATTGATACAAAAGGAAGAGGAAATGTATGAACCAAAGTGGCTATAAAACAATAATCTTACTTAAGTATCTTCATGTGCCCTGCTATGTGTAAAAAAATATGAGCTCCTCGCCAGGCTGTGAAAGCTTAAGGGATGTCTACCAGTCACCGTGTCATCCTCTACCTTACAGCATCATGCAGATGCAGTATGTGGTTAGCACACCGCTCTCCCAGCCGTTTTCCAGACGTTCCAGAGTGTGGAGCCGCTACTGCTCGATCAAGTAGCTCCTCAACTGGCATCACTAAGCTGAGTGCACCCCGTACCATTCCTGTCACCAAGGAAAAATCATTAGCAGTACCACAAATCGAACCTGGGTCCCCCATGCCACCGTCTATGCTGACCACTTAGCTATGGAGGCGGATACTATATGTAAGAGTTCATAAAAACAAGCTATAAAAGCCATCTGCATGCTACTGTAATCAACATGACTGAGTGGATGAAGCACACCCATCATGAGCCTTGTAGTAACCGACTGGCCCTGCAATGATTTTGGAAACTGGGAGAAAACAAAGAATGGTTTATCACTTGCTGATAAATATATGTGCTTTGACTGTTGAGCCTTAAGACTGTGGGAAGACTAATTTTCTTCCATAACTGCTAACATACCCTGAGAATATTTGCTTCGATCATGTATGTATATTTTCAAAAGCACTATTTCAGCCCAAATACTGGATATTTAGGAAATTTTACATGACGTTGATGGAATAACCTACCAGACATTTAGTGAAATCAGTGATATTCTACCTCCTGAGAAAGTAAACTCAAATACCATATTCGTATTTGACGACTGCATAATGGAATATCAAGATCAGAAATACAAGTATTTTTGTTTTGGCCATCACATTGTTACACCATAGAATATAAAAGGGGAAGAAATTAAAATTTTTCATAAGTTCACGCCAGCACAGCCACAGGCGACAACACTAGGCAGAAGTGGTGACATAGGTATGCAGGAGAAAGAAACAATCAACGCTGTAAGTATGTCATGTAAATGAGCACAGGTTGCTGCATCAGTGCCAACCACCAAGCACAAGTTACACATTCAGCAAAACGTCCACTGTGAGACTGAGACAGAGATATGTTTGTTAACTCTTGTTACATTAGGCAACAAGCAATATCTAGGACACAAGACCACCTACCAAAGACATGACAGTGCAGTTAAGAGCCTTTAACAAATTATTAAGCAAACATGACAAAACGAGGACCGCAGACAGCTAACTAAGAAGCGAGCCATATTCGGTCATAATAAAAAGAGCCTCACTTCATAGACTCCCCCCAGTCCCCATAAATACCCCAGTTCTCCAGCTATGAGTTTAGTTGATCATTAGGATCGATGGCATTCGTACTGAAGCACTCGATTCAGTGATTATTATGATGTAGTGACATCCATGTATTAAGTGTTCCAGCATTTCTTGTGAACATGTTGCTTGTCGTCCCCAATATGACAGCATCCAAGTAACCATGACCTGCCACTTAAAGGACTTCACATTGGTCGCCTACCACATTGCTGATGGGTAGACTGAGGCATCTCTGTCACCAATACATCGCATGCTGCTTGTCACACTATCGTCGTCACTGCTGTGTGAGAGTGCTGTCCCGTGCCTCTATTCCTGATTTTTACTGCAGGCACTTCCATGTGCCAAAGGATTTCCTGTCCAGTGGGGTCAGGATCACCCAACTACACGACTTCCTACGGTGTGCTACATCCCAATGGGACATCATAGGTCATCATGATCTTCTGGAATGGGATCGAGGACGCTCTGACATCGTGTGAGGCTATACTCTCACACCACGGCTTCGCCCACTAGACGGTAGTCCGCCAGACTACAGCTGAATTGCTGCAGCAGTGGCATTGCTGACCAGAAGTGCCGAGCCGATGACAGAAGTCAGCGGAATTTCTCCATGTCACAGGCACGACCCATAAGCCAAGGCTGACGAGGAAACACAGAATTATAAATCTGAAAGACTAGGTAATAACTTATTAATCATGTTTTATTAGCGCCAAAAGATGCTCTACAGGTTCTGCAGTACCGTCCTGACAGTTAGAGCTGTCTCTGCTTGGCATCACTACAGCTTGGCGCCAGAAGTGATTTTTTAGTGACAACAGTGCGCTACTGATGTCCTGGAGTGATTGAGGAACCAGGAGAGGACACTGCAGCATCAGCAGCAGCCATCTGGCGTCTTAGACGTCATCCACACATCTCAACTACGACCGCAACACGATGAGTCAAAAAAGCATTTTCTGTTGGACGTTTTTTTGTTGTTTTGTTATACTTGGGACTGGATGTAGAGACTGGTATTCAACGTGGAAAGTGACTTTCGTAAAACCTGAAGAACGTTTAGATCTGTCATAGTTTAGAGGGAATTGTGAGGAAACTTACTTGGTACCTGTGAAGTGTAAGAGATGCAATTTAATTGGACAAAGTGTACCATGTAACAAGCTGTACCAGTAACTAGCATCACTTGCAGGCGTTATGGTCATGCAGCTCACGATTGTACCGTTGGTCGCTCGCCAATGATCGGACTTAGAAATTAGTTAACATTATTTCAATAAGTTTTTGGTGCAATTATGTCTGTTGAGTTTTGCTATTGCTTTAAGAAGAGAAAGTTCTTCGTTCGTATTAGTCTTATAAACGTAAAAGCAGTAATAAATTACTCAGAGATACCGGAAACACGGTCAGTTAATACGAGTGATGCTGTAGCCACTCTGTTGGAGCGGGTATTAAAATTTTAGAGTACACTACTCGACGGAAAGTGTATAATGAAGAGTTAAATAAGCAAATAAAGTCTTACAAGCTGTGCAACTATCACAGTCGGCTTCGGATAAGGAGAAGGCCGTACTGAGTGTATCCTCCATCTCCATAAATAATTCGGTAGCTAATCTAATAATACACTACTATGGTAATGCAACAGAGGACATAACAGTATTCATAAACGATGTTTTAATCACAGCCGAACTGAGTAATTGATCATCTGAAACGACTCTGCGGATGGCCAGTCTACGTCTAATAGGTAACGTTCAAATGTATGTGATGTATCAAGAGACGCTTAGCAAATCGAGCACATTCGAACAATTAGTAGAGCAGTTACAGCAAAGATACCATAAACATAAAAGCGCTCGATTTTTAGAGAGGAGTTGAGTGGATTATTACAGCATGCCAATGAAGCTGTTGAAGCCCTTTCTGATAGAATTCAAAAAGTGAATGCACAGAGATATGTGCTGAAGCAAAATTCAGAAGCGGATCGAGTCATACTCAGAGAAGCGGAAGATGGGCTCTAGTAGTCTTTCTATGGGATATTCCTGCGGAATTTTCACGTAGAGTTCTTATGGAAAATCTGAATGATTTAGGTGCAGCGTTTCGGATTGCCACGCACTTGCAGGAAATCGAAATTGCTACGAAAATGCGCGTTGACTAACGAACCTTGCCTCTGCTCCACCAGAGTGGCTACAACATCACTCGTATTAATGGACCGTGTTTCCGGCATTTTTGTGCTCTTTGTTACTGCTTTTACCGTTACAAGACTAATATCACCGAAAGCTTCCTCTGTTTTTAAGACAACAGCAAAACTCAACAGGCATAATCGCATCCAAAACTTATTGAGGTAATGTCAGCTAATCTTTAAGTCTGAACGTTGCCCATCGACACTCTGTACAATCGTGTGCTGCTTGACCATTACGCCTACAAGTCGTGGTAGTTACAGGTACCATTCTGCTTCATGGTACACTTTGTCCAGTTAAATTACAGCTCTTCCACCTCACAGTTACGAAATAAGTTTCCTTACAAGTCCCTCTAAATTATGACAGACATACACGTTCGTCTGGTTTTACAAAAGTCACTTTCCACGTTGAATGCCAATCTCTACCTCCAATCACAGCCATAACAAAACAACAAAGAAAGGCCAATAGAAAATGCTTTTCTGATTCACGTATTGCTGTCGTAGTTGAGATGTGTGGATGCCGTCTGAGACCTCAAATGGCTCTTACTGATGCTGCAATGTTCTCTCCTGGTTCCTCAATCATTCCAGGAAATCAGTACCTTATTGATGTCGCTAAAGAATAACTATTGGTGCCAATCTGAAGGGATGACGAGCAGAGACAGCTCTGCGTTGTCAAGATGGTATTGTACAACCCGTAGAGCATCTTTTGCCGCTAATAAAACATGATTAATAAGTTATTATTTATTCTTTCATATAGTCAGTTCTGTGTCTCCTCGTCAGCCTCGGCTGATGGGTCGTGCCAGTACCATGAAGAAATTTCACTGACTCTTGTCGTCAGCGCAGCACTTCTGTTCAACGAGGCCACTGCTACAGCAATCCAGATGTAGTCTGGAGAGCTACCCAAGCAGACGGAAGTAAAGCTGTGAAGACGGGTCGTGAGTCGTGCTTGGCCAGCTCAGTTAGTAACGCACTTGCCTGCGAAATGCAAAGATCCCGAGTTTGATTCTCGGTCTGGCACACAGTTTTAATCCTCCAAGAAGTTTCATATCAGTGCACACTCCGCTGCAGTGTGAAAATTTCGCTCTGGAAACATCCACAATATCCTTCCTTCCAGTAATGCCAGGCCTGCAAATTTCGGTGGAGAACTTCTGTGAAGTTTGGAACGTACGAGACGCACTTGCCTGTGAAATGCAAAGATCCCGAGTTTGATTCTCGGTCTGGCACACAGTTTTAATCCTGCAAGAAGTTTCATATCAGTGCACACTCCGCTGCAGTGTGAAAATTTCGCTCTGGAAGCATCCGCAATATCCTTTCTTCCAGTAATGGTAGGCCTGCAAATTTCGGTGGAGAACTTCTGTGAAGTTTGGAACGTACGAGACCATGCACTGACTAAACTAAAACAGTGAGGATTGGTTGTGAGTCGTGCTTGGGTAGCTCAGTTGGTAGAACACTTTCCTGTGAAAGACAAAGGTCCTGAGTTAAGGTTTTAGTCCAGCACACAGGTTTAATTTGTCAGGAATTTTCATGTCAGCACACACAGAGTGAAAATTTCATTCTGGAAACGTCTGTAACTCGTCCAGTATGAAGCGCTGCCTGCAGCAGCAGCAGTGATTGGATGCTTTGTCCATGCGTCTCTACTTACTATTACTGTATGTGTTTTTCGACAAGAATACGCAGCCTGGTGTTTAAACGTCCTGCTCCTCCACTTATACTTCCAATTCCAAATCTGGTTCCTCCTCTTCCTCATTCGAGGTTTCTTCTCCGCTACCTCCCCTCTTTCCATCGAGTAACTCAATAAAATATTCTCACCATCTTCTCAAAGATTATCTTTTCATTTCAATTAGGTTTACATCCTTCTCATTATAGAAGACTGCTCTCAATTGGAAACCTCTCTTCAGTTCTCTAGGTCTTTCACAGTACTTCCGTATCTCATTATTGCCCCTCATTTCGTCCAACTGCTCTATATTACTCCTTTTATACTGTTGTTTCTTCGGCCTACATAGTTCTTCCGCTCCTTTCCTCTTCTCTCTGTAGACTTTCGTCGCTAGTTTTGTTATTCTTTGCAACATTGTTTGTCTCGCTTCGTTTCTCTCCTGGATCACCAATAAGCGCTTCTCGTCGACCCACTTCACTCTTCTTTTGTATTCTACCCTCCCCAGTATTTCCTGCACAGTTACACTGATGACTGTTTTCAGTATCTCCCATTTAGTTTCCACATCCACTTACTTTCCTGTGTTCTTCCTTGTGTGAAGAAGTCCTTCTAATTTCTTTTTGCGTTCTCCCTGCTTTTCTTTAATTTGGGGACTTTCTTTATTGTGTTTCCCTTGTCCCCTGTTATTTTTGTTTCTTGCCATATCTACCTTCTTTCTGTATCTGATCCACAATGAGTGGTGATCTGTCTGTGCTCCTCTCTACAGCTACTAACTTCTGTAATGTCTGGTGAGTACCGTTGTAACTATGTCTGACGATGCCCAAGAGCACTTCTTAATATCTCTTTTTAGATGCCATGTGCTTTTTGTTATCATCTCCTTCCCACTGGCAAAGTCTGTCAGCCTTTAGCTCAGTATCATTATTGATTTTATGCAGGTTTTCTTTTCCTATTATGTTTCTATATACTTCTTCTTTCCCTGTTTTTGCATTCAGATTCCAAAGAAAACTTTTCACATCATACTTTTGAATTTTGCAGATTTTCTCCCCAAGTTTTGAATAAAATACATTCTCTTCATTTTCATCTGCATCTTTGGTGAGGGCATAGGCACACATCTTCTTAACATTAAAAAAAATGTTGCCCTATATTACAGAGCCCCCCCCATGAACCATGGACCTTGCCGTTGGTGGGGAGGCTTGCGTGCCTCAGCGATACCGTAGGTGCAACCACAATGGAGGGGTATCTGTTGAGAGGCCAGACAAACGTATGGTTCCTGACGAGGGCCAGCAGCCTTTTCAGTAGTTGCAGGGGCAACAGTCTGGATGATTGACTGATCTGGCATTGTAACAATAACCAAAACGGCCTTGCTGTGCTGGTACTGCGAACGGCAGAAAGCAAGGGGAAACTACAGCCGTAATTTTTCCCGAGGGCATGCAGCTTTACTGTATGGTTAAATGATGATGGCGTCCTCTTGGGTAAAATATTCCGGAGGTAAAATAGTCCCCCATTCGGATCTCCGGGTGGGGACTACTCAAGAGGACATTGTTATCAGGAGAAAGAAAACTGGCGTTCTACGGATCGGAGCGTGGAATGTCAGATCCCTTAATCGAGCAGGTAGGTTAGAAAATTTAAAAAGGGAAATGGATAGGTTAAAGTTAGATATAGTGGGAATTAGTGAAGTTCAGTGGCAGGAGGAACAAGACTTTTGGTCAGGTGAATACAGGGTTATAAATACAAAATCAAATAGAGGTAATGCCGGAGTAGGTTTAATAATGAATTAAAAAAAATAGGAGTACGGGTAAGCTACTACAAACAGCATAGTGAACGCATTATTGTGGCCAAGATAGACACGAAGCCCACGCCTACTACAGTAGTACAACTTTATATGCCAACTAGCTCTGCAGATGATGAAGAAATTGATGAAATGTATGATGAGATAAAAGAAATTATTCAGATAGTGAAGGGAGACGAAAATTTAATAGTCATGGGTGACTGGAATTCGAGTGTAGGAAAAGGGAGAGAAGGAAACATAGTAGGTGAATATGGATTGGGGCTAAGAAATGAAAGAGGAAGCCGTCTGGTAGAATTTTGCACAGAGCATAACTTAATCATAGCTAGCACTTGGTTCAAGAATCATGAAAGAAGGTTGTATACATGGAAGAACCCTGGAGATACTAAAAGGTATCAGATAGATTATATAATGGTAAGAAAGAGATTTAGGAACCAGGTTTTAAATTGTAAGACATTTCCAGGGGCAGATGTGGACTCTGACCACAATCTATTGGTTATGAACTGCAGTTTAAAATTGAAGAAACTGCAAAAAGGTGGGAATTTAAGGATATGGGACCTGGATAAGCTGACTAAACCAGAGGTTGTACAGAGTTTCAGGGAGAGCATAAGGGAACAATTGACAGCAGTGGGGGAAAGAAGTACAGTAGAAGAAGTATGGGTAGCTCTGAGGGATGAAGTAGTGAAGGCAGCAGAGGATCAAGTAGGTAAAAAGACGAGGGCTAGTAGAAATCCTTGGGTAACAGAAGAAATATTGAATTTATTCGATGAAAGGAGAAAGTATAAAAATGTAGACTGGCAATGTCAACGAAAGCGTTTCTGAAGAAGAGAAATTTATTAACATCGAGTATAGATTTAAGTGTCAGGAAGTCATTTCTGAAAGTATTTGTATGGAGTGTAGCCATGTATGGAAGTGAAACATGGACGATAACTAGTTTGGACAGGAAGAGAATAGAAGCTTTCGAAATGTGGTGGTACAGAAGAATGCTGAAGATTAGATGGGTAGATCACATAACTAATGAGGAGGTATTGAATAGAATTGGGGAGAAGAGGAATTTGTGGCACAACTTGACGAGAAGAATGGACCGGTTGGTAGGACATGTTCTGAGGCATCAAGGGATCACAAATATAGCATTGGAGGGCAGCGTGGAGGGTAAATATCGTAGAGGGAGACCAAGAGATGAATACACTAAGCAGATTCAGAACGATGTAGATTGCAGTAGGTACTGGGAGATGAAGAAACTTGCACAGGATAGGGTAGCATGGAGAGCTGCATCAAACCAGTCTCAGGACTGAAGACCACAACAACAACAACATATTATAGAGAATAGAATTTATTAATAATTGCTTTCAAAATAATTACATTTACCTTCATTAATATACAGGGTGAGTCACCTAACGTTACCGCTGGATATATTTCGTAAACCACATCAAATACTGACGAATCGATTCCACACACCGAACGTGAGGAGAGGGGCTAGTGTAATTGGTTAATACAAACCATAAAAAAATGCACGGAAGTATGTTTTTTAACACAAACCTACGTTTTCTTAAATGGAACCCCGTTAGTTTTGTTAGCACATCTGAACATATAAACAAATACGTAATCACTGCCGTTTGTTGCATTGTAAAATGTTAATTACATCCGGAGATATTGTAACCTAAAGTTGACGCTTGAGTACCACTCCTCCGCTGTTCGATCGTGTGTATCGGAGAGCACCGAATCACGTAGGGATACAAAGGGAACGGTGATGGACCTTAGGTACAGAAGAGACTGGAACACCACATTACGTCCACATGCTAACACCTTTTTATTGGTCTTTTTCACTGATGCACATGTACATTATCATAAGGGGTGAGGTAAACGTACAAACGTGGTTTCCGTTTTCAATTACGGAGTGGAATAGAGTGTGTCCCACTGGAAACGCGTCGACGTATGTGGTATCAGCATGATGGTGCACCTGCACATTCCGCAATTAACACTAGGCTGACCCTTGACAGGATGTTCGACGGGCGTTTCATAGGACGTGGAGGACGCATAAATTGGCCAGCCCGTTCTCCTGATCTTACACCTCTGGACTTCTTTCTGTGGGGTAAGTTAAAGGAGAATGTGTACCGTGATGTGCCTACAACCCCAGAGGATATGAAACAACGTATTGTGGCAGCCTGCGGCGACATTACACCAGATGTACTGCGGCGTGTACGACATTCATTACGCCAGAGATTGCAATTGTGTGCAGCAAATGATGGCCGCCACATTGAACATCTATTGGCCTGACATGCCGGGACACACTCTATTCCACTCCGTAATTGAAAACGGAAACCACGTGTGTACGTGTGCCTCACCCCTCATGGTAATGTACATGTGCGTCAGCGAAAAAGACCAATAAAAAGGTGTTAGCATGTGGACGTAATGTACTGTTCCAGTCTCTTCTGTACCTAAGGTCCATCACCGTTCCCTTTGGATCCCTACTTAATTCGGTGCTCTCCGATACACACGATCGAACAGCGGAGGAGTGGTACTCAAGCGTCAACTTTAGGTTACAATATCTCCGGATGTAATTAACATTTTACAATGCAACAAACGGCACTGATTACGTTTTTGTTTATATGTTCAGATGTGCTAACAAAACTAACGGGGTTCCATTTTAAAAAAAACTAGGTTTGTGTTAAAAAACATACTTCCGTGCATTTTTTTATGGTTTGTATTAACCAGTTACACTAGCCCCTCTCCTCACGTTCGGTGTGTGGAATCGATTCGTCAGTATTTGATGTGGTTTACGAAATATATCCAGCGGTAATGTTAGGTGACTCACCCTGTATATGAAAGGAAGCCAATGCCATGATGGCCTGTACCCCCTCCGCTATACACCAGTATAAGTTTCCTTAATGCAATCATTCCTTGTCCTTTCCGTTGTATTTCCTGTAGTGCCGCTATTTTCCCTCTAAACTTATCCATTTCTTCTCTAATTTCCTGCAGTTTGCCACGTCTCTTAACTGTTGTCACATTCCAGGTGACTACCATAGTATTCATTCATCATTAACCTTTTTCCTTGCCAGGTCGCCATCTTGTAATACGTATCGTCCTGAGGCTGATGTGTAGTATCTGCAACAATCCTATTTTATGAGGTGGGGTTTTTAGCCCCACTGCCAACCCCAACCAGGAAGACTAAGATTTTCCCTTCAGGTTTACTCCCCTAGGAGGGTTGGTTGCCCTACGCCTATAGAGCGCCCACGCCCCTTGTCCTGTGTGAGACACGATTCATCTGGACCCTCTGTGAGAGTGTAACCAGCTTAGGTGATCCTGTCAGTAGCTGTGCTACCTCCCAGCATAGTTCCCATCCAAAACTGAAGATGCATTCGATAAGGCTGTGTCTCGTGGGAGGGCCAAACTCTTCTCAGGCATCCTGTAAATGGAATGTCAGAATTGAACTGTAAAGAAAAAAACAATTCGAATCAACCGGGAGAGACTTAAAAATCTGATATTTGCAGATGATATTGTACAATTGGTAAATGGTTTTGAAGAACTAATGACGTTGGTGTCAAATCTCGTGCTGGAATGTCAGGAAGTGAGACTGAACATAAACTTTTCCAAGAGAAAAATTATGTCTAATAAGTGGAGCGTATCCGAAAATGTACATCTCATAAAACACTGCTGGTCACGCTCAGAGACTACATCTATCTTGGCCAACTTGTAAGTATGACAGTAGAAGTAAGATTGTAAATCTTTTGATGCATCTAGCCAGGTAGGCAATCATTTAGAAGACATTCAACTATCTTTGGGTCAAACGTGGTGGGAAATTGCAAAAAATAGTTTTTGATCAGTACATCTTCCCCATTTTGACTTACTGTTGTCAGACCTGGACACTTCATGAATATACAAGACGGAAAATTACGACAGGTCCACATGGCTATTGGGTTTTTGTAATTTTGTACATTTATGGTACTTGATGTTCAGAACTCTAATAGACCTTTCCAAAAGCAGTTTGATGCCGTCCTCAAAAACACTCAAAAAATAGTCTTTGAAGTTTTCAGACCGTTTTTAATATGCTAAACTAAACTGTTGTTCTGCTGGTAAGCAGTGTTGCTATGTGACATGGTGCTTCCCTCAGAGGTAGAGGGCCTGTGTTTGAATAGTGGCGGAATCTTTTATAAAAGATAGGTAATCAAGAATTTTTGTTTGCAATGAATACTG
The DNA here is from genome assembly GCF_023864345.2 of Schistocerca serialis cubense. NCBI lineage: Eukaryota > Metazoa > Arthropoda > Insecta > Orthoptera > Acrididae > Schistocerca > Schistocerca serialis. The sequence goes on along the minus strand of NC_064640.1, from coordinate 313,551,935 downwards.
GATTTTTGTTTGCAGTGTACAGGGTCGTCAGAAACAATCTGAACAGCTTGTAAGGGTGTTGCAGGTTAGGCTGTGTTGAGAAATAATTGCTAAGAAAAAAATTCGATACGTTGCGCTATTTCCGAGTTAATAAACATTAAATTTATACAATGAGGCCGTTGCACTCGCAAATTCAAGTGGCTCGCCAGGTGTTCTCATAGCGTAGACGATAGCTCTTAAGCCTGCTCAGCCTTTCGCTTGGGTTCAGTCATTGTCACTGTCCCATGTCCAGCATTTGTATCGCTCTCTTGTTCGGTTTTAGGAAACCAAACGACTAACACATTTGGCGACACTGTCTCTGGTGGGCCACTTGAGTTGCATGTGCAACGACCTGATTGGGTAACTTCAATACTAATTAACTCGGAAACGCCGCAAGGTATCTATTTTTTTCTTAGCAATTATTTCTCACCACAACCTACCCTGCAACACTCTTACAAACTTCTCAGATTGTGCTTGACCACCCGATATAATTAGAAATAAGATGACATGCACGTTTCATGACAATCAGTTGTTTTATACTTAAATGACATAGGTATTCGAACTAAATGGGAAAAAAATGAGAAAAATGGAATTAGGTCTAGTGATTACCTGCATCGTGCGCTTTATGTATGCTACACTTCACAGAAATGCTCATAGAACATGGACCTTTTTAAAAATTTGATTTGACGTGGCATCGAACCCATGCTCCCACCTCCCCCCCCCCCCCCCCCCCCCACACACACACACACATACATACACAGCGAGCAAGCATTTTACCAGAGAGCCTCACTGCTCACCAAAAACTATGCACCAGGAATTGCAAGGCGACGACTTTGAGCGTCGTGTACAGTTCTGCCACTGGGCACAAGAGAGATTACGGGACGATGACAGATTTTTTGCACGCGTTCTATTTAGCGACGAAGCGTCATTCACCAACAGTGGTAACGTAAACCGGCATAATATGCACTATTGGGCGACGGAAAATCCACGATGGTTGCGACATGTGAAACATCAGCGACCTTGGAGGGTTAATGTATGGTGCGGCATTATGGGAGGAAGTATAATTGGCCCCCATTTTATCGATGGCAATCTAAATGGTGCAATGTATGCTGATTTCCTACGTAATGTTCTACCGATGTTACTACAAGATGTTTTACTGCATGACAGAATGGCGATGTACCTCCAACATGATGGGTATCCGACACATAGCTCGCGTGCGGTTGAAGCGGTATTGAATAACATATTTCATGACAGGTGGATTGGTCATCGAAGCACCATACCATGGCCCGCACGTGCACCAGATCTGACGTCCCCGGATTTCTTTCTGTGGGGAAAGTTGAAGGATATTTGCTATCGTGATCCACCGACAACGCCTGACAGCATGCGTCAGCGCATTGTCAATGCATGTGCGAACATTACGGAAGGCGAGCTACTCGTTGTTGAGAGGAATGTCGTTACACGTATTGCCAAATGCATTGAGGTTGACGGACATCATTTTGAGCATTTATTGCATTAATGTGGTATTTATAAGTAATCACGCTGTAACAGCAAGCGTTCTCAGAAATGATAAGTTCACAAAGGTACATGTATCACATTTGAGCAGCCGAAATAAAATGTTCACACGTACCTGCGTTCTGTATTTTAATTTAAAAAACCTACCTGTTACCAACTGTTCGTCTAAAATTGTGAGCCATATGTTTGTCACTGTTACAGCGCCATCTATCACAAAGCGAAAAAAGTGGCCCAACTAAAACATTCATATTTCTTTACGTACTACACGAATATCAAATAAAAATGGGGGTTCCTACTTAAATAAACGCAGTTGATATCCGTTTGACCTATGGCAGCGCCATCTAATAGGCCAACCATAGCGCCATCTGGTTTCCCCATTCAAGCCAGACAAGTTTCGTTCTTTGTAGTTTTTTCGTTTGACCCTTATTTCGTAAGATATTTGGCCCAGTCACGATCAGTAGAGGACCCTGTATATTTAATTAACTTATGATTTTATGATTAGTAAGTTACCTACTTAAATTTTTTGTCTCTTCGAAGTTCCAGAAATTGTTGGCTGTTTTCACTTACATTTCTAGCTACATTAATCAATACTGCTGGACCAAGCGCAGAACAAGGATTGTCTGCAATGTCCACATCAAGCAAACTGGTCTAGCTTATATTTTGAAATTTAAAAGTATCCAACTTATATTTTGAAAAAAAATAGAAAAATAATTCATTTCAGCAGCTGCAGCCTATGATATGTGTGTGTTGTGTATCTGGCAAGAAGTACAGCAACACAGACCGCCGCCACACAGGCATAGCTACTCACCTAGTCTTTCTCAGCTCTGTGAAGCACCCTCCAGATGGCAATCACAAAACATGAACCTCTTCTGCCTTCCTTCGGTGTGTCGTGTACGATTGCCCATAGTGCAGACAGCCAATAGGGAATGCGGTCAACTGTGAACTACTTCACGTCCACCATGCACTGGCAGACAGGGAAATCCTTCCGCCGACAGGCACCAAAACACGACATATCATAGACACTAACAAAAGACAGTCACGAACCAGCTGTGAGACAGTTCACTTCAGTGGCTGCAACAGTGTTCTGAAGACTACCCTCCCACTTAGCAGTCACTATTTATGAAGAACTATGACCAGTAACAGAGTGTCTGCAAACATTGCTATCAGTGATACTTACAAAATCATAGATTGCGAAGAGATAGCAAAGCTATTCACATTTCATTCTACGAGGGCAGTTCAATAAGTAACGCAACGCATTTTTTTTCTCGGCCAATTTTGGTTGAAAAAACCGGAAATTTCTTGTGGAATATTTTCAAACATTCCCGCTTCTTCTCGTATAGTTTCATTGACTTCTGACAGATGGCAGCGCTGTACGGAGCTGTTAAAATGGCGTCTGTAACGGATGTGCGTTGCAAACAACGGGCAGTGATAGAGTTTCTTTTGGCGGAAAACCAGGGCATCTCAGATATTCATAGGCGCTTGCAGAATGTCTACGGTGATCTGGCAGTGGACAAAAGCACGGTGAGTCGTTGGGCAAAGCGTGTATCATCATCGCCGTAAGGTCAAGCAAGACTGTCTGATCTCCCGCGTGCGGGCCGGCCTTGCACAGCTGTGACTCCTGCAATGGTGGAGCGTGCGAACACACTCGTTCGAGATGATCGATGGATCACCATCAAACAACTCAGTGCTCAACTTGACATCTCTGTTGGTAGTGCTGTCACAATTGTTCACCAGTTGGGATATTCAAAGGTTTATCCCCTCTGGGTCCCTCGTTGTCTAACCGAACACCATAAAGAGCAAAGGAGAACCATCTGTGCGGAATTGCTTGCTCGTCATGTGGCTGAGGGTGACAATTTCTTGTCAAAGATTGTTACAGGCGATGAAACATGGGTTCATCACTTCGAACCTGAAACAAAACGGCAATCAATGGAGTGGCGCCACACCCACTCCCCTACCAAGAAAAAGTTTAAAGCCATACCCTCAGCCGGTAAAGTTATGGTTACAGTCTTATGGGACACTGAAGGGGTTATTCTGTTCGATGTCCTTCCCCATGGTCAAACGATCAACTCTGAAGTGTATTGTGCTACTCTTCAGAAATTGAAGAAACGACTTCAGCGTGTTCGTAGGCACAAAAATCTGAACGAACTTCTCCTTCTTCATGACAACGCAAGACCTCACACAAGTCTTCGCACCCAAGAGGAGCTCACAAAACTTCAGTGGACTGTTCTTCCTCATGCACCCTACAGCCCCGATCTCGCACCGTCGGATTTCCATATGTTTGGCCCAATGAAGGACGCAATCCGTGGGAGGCACTCCGCGGATGATGAAGATGTTATTGATGCAGTACGACGTTGGCTCCGACATCGACCAGTGGAATGGTACCGTGCAGGCATACAGGCCCTCATTTCGAGATGGCATAAGGCCGTAGCATTGAATGGAGATTACGTTGAAAAATAGTGTTGTGTAGCTAAAAGATTGGGGAATAACCTGGTGTATTTCAATGCTGAATAAAACAACCCCTGTTTCAGAAAAAAAATGTGTTGCATTACTTATTGAACTGCCCTCGTATTAGGTATAGGACATAAAGTGCCACACACAGAATGATACCAAGGTCAAGTATCATTTTGTAACATATTCTTAATAGACGATATTTGTTATTTCTTACTGTGTTGCCACATCTTTGTTATAGTACTGTCCTATCAAGCAAGGTTGCTTTGCAAGCATGCATACCAGACACAATTAAGGAACACTAGCAGGAAATCAGTTTTCTGCTACCATGGATGTTTGGGCTGAAGTAATAGGAGCATTCAGTTACTACATTCACAACATTCTAAAGAATATAAATAAACTTTAAGAATTGATAACAATTTTTGCCCACCAACATTTTAACGATGTGAAAAACAAAAGATTGGTCACGCTTTTTCGCCAATACTCAACACTTGGCGATGAGAAAAACTGGAACTTGTTAATCAGTGCAAACCTATAGTCTTTTTGTCAACATTACACAATGAATAACAGGAAATACTACTGGAGAAAACGGTCAAAATTACCAACAAGGAAAAATTTTATTGTTCTTTCATTTTCATTAATTTTTATTGTAACACTGAGTGGATTTATTCTATGATTCTTCTAGTCTCGGATTATAATCCGCTTTCTTTCCAGGAAGATTTTTGTGAATTTTGTAACCTGTTCTGAGCATGTTTTTCAGACACAGTCAAAATGGCATTCGTCCTGCAGCCAGCCCCACACTTATTGTAACAGCTGTCAGCAACCCTGGAACTCTTGGTGGCGCACTTGGCCCGACTTGAACAACACAAGAACGACGGCCAATAAGAATAACTAGTGCAGTTCAAGTTGCCACCGGCACACATTCCGGCTTGCATTGGGAAAGTACTGGAACAACTACGTTAGTCCAATCAAATTCTCGAAAAAAAACTGTATACAAGGTGGGGTAGAAGATTTAATTTTTTTATTTCGTTCATATAATTGGAAAGATTGGAAAATCAACTTTTGCAACAAAATTTATGTTGACCAAATTTTCTGTAACCAAAAAACTTAAAAATTTCTTTCTTTTTTCAAAAAATTTTAGTTTCTTGTTAACCTGACACTTTGGCATCTATTTCCTTTATAAAATAGCACAGTCTTCTCTATAAATTTGATGACTACAACTTTTTTCTGCATCCTATACCAAAGGTGCTACAGTTTCTCAAAAACTAACTATGTTTCAAACTTAGCACAAAATGACATAATACCAACTTTTTGAGCACCTTTATTTCAGTTTCTGTTTATACAATAGAAGTGTATTACATATTGTGTTATACATTGGAAATGAACATCCCACTTTGCAGCATAGCGATCATATATTGCTGGACCAACATGTGTTTAATGCAACAAAGTAAAGAATAATTAAAAGGCTTTCTGAAATATGAACTTGCTCCTTATCCAATGTCTCTGCTCTCAGAAAAAAAACCATGTGAAACAGAACAAAATCTCCATTCTAGAAAGGCTTTGTTCCAGTAAAGGACGTGAACTCAACTGCACAGAATAATTTTTTTTCGTTCATGGAGGATATCTCATACACAAAGTAACTTGGCAGTGAAATTTCACCTTCAAATCAAAAGCCCAAAGTCATATTTCTTACCTGCAGCATCATTTTGAATCCCAATTTGATATTGTACTCTTGCATGGGAGAGAAATATAGCACAAAGAGTGTTGAGAGAATTCATAGGCCTAGAAAACATTCCATTGGTTCCAGTTGTAGTTGAATCAGAGATGGTAAACTACAGGACAAATTCTTGTTCAATGAACGAAAGCAGAATTGCACGATCACACCTTTTAAGAAGGAATTTAGAGAGTGTAGCACTGAGTTGGACCAGGTACAAGAAGATGCTGCCATTATGATAGTACCATCATCCATTTCAGTAACTGAAGATTTTGGAAGTGTATGGTCACAGTGGGAGAAGATGGTGGCCTTCTTGTGCTCATAGCTAGTTTAGGAAAAGGCCTCTAAAACTTTCTTTTTCTAAAGCTGGGAAGCGGAAGTGCAGAAGTGGTTTTGTACCAGATTCTACAGTTCGACAGTGAAAATATGCTGTTCACTGGCGCTGTTAGTGGATAAGATACAACATCAATTTTTTTCTGTTAAGGAAAAACTGGTCTCTGCAATATTATTAAGAATAATTCAGCACCTGGCACATTCAAGAAACCTGTGAAGAGATAGTAACAGCTGGTGAATAGTTTATTAGTTCATTGTGTAGTGTAGATCCCACACACTAAATGACTTGTGGTACCAGCTATTCACCAAGTCTGCCACAAAAAGCAAGTTGAACCTTGCCAGGTTGTGACTCACGAAAGAAGCTGCACAACATCATTCAGTATGGAATTACAAGCAAGTCCAAAGTTTGAAGGGAAACCGGAAACATCCTGCAAAATCAGGCAAGAATTCCAGTAATCAGTCTGAGGCCTGTTCTAATGAGCTAAGAAACCAACACTTGAGTCAGTTCATGTTGTTTCGTGCTCCTGTAAGCTGAGATGTGGCATTGCATGCTCCTGAAGAAAAGCAAGTTTGAAATGTTATTAACCTATGGAAATCTTTGGCATTGAAGCTGTTATACTTTCAGATCCAACTACATAGAAACAAAGGTATAAAAGGAAATTCTTATGAGCAAGAAATACAAAACACAAAACATATCTGATAGTAAAGGTTTTACAAAAGCAAGGTGAGAAAGCTTTTGTTAAAGGTTCCAGATTTCATAAATCAGATAATACTTGGCTAAATAAAAATAAAATACTTGTACAAACAGTTTTATTTATAGATGAAAAAATCTGCACTCTTCTTTCTCTCCGTATTTTATCCTGATAATGATGAAGATGAAGTATGTAGATTAATAAACAAATAGACTGATGATTTTGTCAGTTATTTATTTGATCTAAACGGTGATGAAATATTTTGTTTATGATTATTTTAATAGACAGACAAATATCCGTACTTAATTTTATTGTCAAATTTGTTACTTTCAATACAGCTTTGAGTTGGGTTGTTTTGTGGGAAGAGACCAAACTGCGAGGTCATTGGTCTCGTCAGATCAGAGATGGATGGGGAAGGAATTCAGCCGTGCCCTTTCAGAGGAACCATCCTGGCATTTGCCTGAAGCGATTTAGGGAAAAACATGGAAAACGTAAATCAGAATGGCCGAACGCGGGATTGAACCATCGCCCACCCGAATGCCAGTCCATTGTACTGACCACTGTGCCACCTCACTTGGTAATATAGCTTTCTTTTTGTTTATTTTAAATCATTATCATATAGGTCTTGTTCCAAATCTTTGCCAGTATTTTATCTTTCATAAATTATTGAGTAACGTTTTTTATTACTTGTTTTATGTAGTAATACCTGATATTATCAAATACTAATTTACCAAGTAGCTGTAATTTCTTGAGGTAATTTAATGGTTGTTTTCTGAGGAGATATAAATATTTTGTTAAATATTTTATCTCCAGTTTTGTTATCATTTATTTTTAGTTCATTTAAGAATGAATCACTTTTAAACCAATAAAAAATTTCTAAATAATATTCTTTGTTATTCAAATTCATGTTATATAATTCTTTACTTTCTTCTCATCATTTCGATTTAAAAGCTGTTTTTAAATAATACTGGATTAAGACGATAATTAACACTACTTCTCATGTAGTGATATTCAGATTTATTGTAGATTAGTAACACTAACTTTATAAAAATGATCTTCTTGCAGTAATTTTGTACTAACAACATATATGATATCATTTTGATCACTTTTCGACAAGTTCTATTAATGTTACTTAGTGCAATAATATTTATACTTTACTTCTTATAATTCTTTTTCTCCAATTACGAGTTGTAGTGATTAATATTCTGCGTATATTCTATGAAATCTATCAAAATTTTTTCTATAGGAAAATAATATTTCATTACTTGTTTACATTGTTCAGTATTAAATGTCATTTTCAAATATTTAAAATTATCAACCGTTAATAAAATCCATTTGTTTTGAACAAGAGTATTTGCTTTCAAAATTTAAATTTCATATTGAATAAATTCATATTCTAAAACAAGTGGACTCATGCTTTATTTCAGCAAATGAACTATCGTTTTAGCCAAGAAAGTTAACATAATCTCTCTTATTTATTGATATAATTCTAGTAATAAATTTTTACTACCTGGAACATGGTATATAAATGACAAAATATCTTTTGTAATCAATCCATTTCATTTGTTCAAATAGTGGAATCCATATATCTTTAAACCATGTCTCTAAATTTTATTGATGAATGTTTTGGTTGAAAAAGTTGAATATATTTAACATTGTTGTTTCGTTAGATTTATTTGAAACCTGGATACACTTCATTCCTTAAGAAAACAATTTCATTACAAATATTTTTTCTTTTATATTGTTAATTTTTAGATTCTTATTTTTGTCACAAAATTAAAATATTTAAATTCGATTCATTAAAAAAAATCTGTATCTCACTGCAAGAGTAACAAATCATTACACTTGATTTTTCGATATTTTGTTATATATTTTGTTTAAAATCTGCAAGGCAGTAACCTGATTCCTCTGTAATATAAACGGATTCATGAACAAAGACATGTGGTATTTTGATTCCTTTTAATACCTTTTAAATTTTCTAAAATTATTTTTATCTAAATCTGATTCATAAATTTTCAGCACAACCCATATTTTATTTTAAATATACATAAATAAAGATACTTTTATTATTATTGTTGTAAAAATAACAGCTGATGATGACAAGAGTAAAGCAATAAATTATTTAAATAATTTCGGTTACACGGACACATCAGATAATTTAAATAGACAATCAAGTGATGATGCAGTCAGAGGTGTAATAATGCTATTTTGGATGACTTTTAATAATGAAATAAAAGGCAACTTAAGTAAAGACATATTAAATTTACTGAATTTGCCTCAATGTGGTGTACAAGACTCATTTAATAGTTGTAGAAAAATTATGTAGAAATCGAACAAAATATTTATAAAATGGTTTTGTAAAGGAGAAAATGAGAACCTTGTACAATAAGAAGAAGCAGCATTTAATTAAAACAAGAATTTATTGATATTAAGACCAATCACAATATCAGTAGCACTATTGTTTTAATTACTTAAATATTTGTACATAAATGTGAAACTGACAAAGAAAACCTAAATGTCCAAAAAAACTGGTGTGACTACATTAACTCTAAAAAGTATGAAATGTATGATGCCCTCAAATCACTTGATAATTTTAATTTACAGAAATATACAAAAGATGGCTATAAGACAATATGGAGACACTGTTTTAACAAATATCATAAAAACATTATAATAATAACAGAAATATGTGTATATGTCAAAAATATATTTATAAGTATTAGTCCAAGGGGTAATTAAAAAGTATTTTATGTTAAAAATCATCTGGCACACAAATTTATTTTTATCTCACATTCAATTAATTTATCATAATTCTTAATATATTCTTAATTCTTATTATTCAGTTCTAAAATTTTTTCACATATAAATAATGAAGTAATCATATAATGAAAAAATCATTTTGAACCCAGTTAAAATTAGTCTTCAAATCTTAACATCAAATTTATCTATAACTTTAAGTAAATTAAATTGACATTTATATTATATTCAAGTAATTTATAATAATGTTTGATTCTCTTAGCTTTGTTTTCCTTATTTTTAAATAATTTTTAATTTGTCATTTTGATTTGTCTAATTAATTTTTTCCAGGCAAATGGCGATAAAATCGAAACAGAGCAAAGTTGCTCAACATTATTTGGAAAAAATACCTCATTTTCAAGTAAAAAACAATGATGAAATTTTTAAAAATGATGAAACTTAACAATTGAAAGTAATATTCCATTCTCAACCAATGTATCTGTTAACAAAAAACAGGAAAACAGTTAATCAGTATCGAGTTAATAAAGTATTGGAAAATATATTATAAACTATAAATTTAGAGAAGTATCTTAACCTCCTTGATCAAGTTTTTTTAATGCATTGGAACCTAAAATTGTGGTAACAGTGATAGAAAATTTAAAATCACACAATCTGTTGACAGTATATGTTATAGTGTTTCGTGATTAAAAGATGAAAGTATCAGAATCGTAAAAAACGACGGAATTTAAAATTCTCATACACAGTTATACAATCATGAATGAAAAAGATTTAATACAATGTTATAAATATAGGAAATAAAAAATTATATCACAAGTGTCTAAGCTTCAAGCTTGAGGACCTGGTTGACGTCTATGTCGAGCTATTGGATTACACATAGCAATTAATTAATATAATCCATTAAGAGGTTCAACATAAATCGATTTACCCAAAAACACTTAAAACCTAAAACCTCTTTGTTCATGTTAAAAATAATGATAAAAGTTTTTGTTGTCAATAAAAACTACTTTATATCCTGTAAAGAAACATACACAAAGAATTAGTAAATATAAAAATTTTGGACCGAAAATCGACCAAAAACTTACAAAATGAAAGTTTCCACTTGAGATCGACCATATTCCAAAAACTGGGCCAATATTAATCTGTGAATCAATGCTTATTCATCTGATGATAAACCTCAAGTATACCCATTTAAAATAACTAAATACAAACAAGATTAGCATTTCAACCTATTATGTTTGAAACACAAAAATATTTCACTTTATTCCATCAATAAAAGATTTATCCAAACTTGTTTCAAACCAAATCACAGAAACACAAGGATGCAAAATTTATTTGTAATATGTGTTTACTGCTCTTTACTACCAAAAAAATTAGATATTCACATTCCAAATTGTTCAATTAATAAACCATTATAAGTTTAATTGCCAGTTAAAAATTCATATATATATATATATATATATATATATATATATATTGAATATTCAACATACAATGAAAGTTCCATTCGTTATTTATGCTGAGTTTTTAAATTTTTGCTTTTTAAAAACATAACCATTCATCTGATCCAGAAAAAAACAAATATAATGAAATATAAAAAAACATGATCTATGTGGTAATTATTATTAAATTAAATATATCAATGGACATTATAAAAATCCAGTTGGATATTGAGAACGAAAGTGACATAAAAAGTTATCGAATGTATGAAAGACAAACTTGAAGAAATATGAAAAATGTATCCTAAAACTGAAGGAATGAAACTGCTAATAAATGATGCACAATCAAGACATAATAAATCAAAATCACGTCATTATGTCAATTTCATTATTCACAAAATAACAAAACAGTTCATCATCATGAATAGTTAACTGGAAAATATATTAATCCAACATGTAATAGCTGTAATTTATAACAAAAACAGCCACATTCTGTACCTATTTGTTTATATAATTTGACAAGGTACGATTCTAATTTATTCATTAAAGGATTTGGTTATGGTAAAAAAGAAATAGATTTATTACTACATAATGTAGATAGATTCGTTAATTTTGGTAAAAAAAGAAAATTTGATAATAAGATTTATTGATGCATTTAAATTTGTCCTCAAATCTCGGTAAAGTTTCGCCAAATTTAATAAAAGAATCAAATGACTAACACTAAAATTTTTGCTAAATTAGTTAATTTAGTAATTATGAAAAGAATTTCACCTTATTTCTTAATATGAAATTTTTTAATAAAGTGAAAAAAATTTCTCATTTTACTGAGTTTTTCCATTTTCTTATCCATCCATATAGCCAAGAACAAAGAGATGAAAATGAGGGTATGATTTAAACATTTGTATCTATATTTTATGCTTGAAATTCTGCTATTTTCCTTTGAAATAATTAGAACATATTTGAAAAATCATTGGAAAAACTTCGAAAACATTATAAATTAATGGTAAAATTACTTAAAAAATTATGTAGTGTTTCAAAAAAAAACAAGAAAAAACCATTGCAATTCTTGAAAAAATGACAATCGAGTTTATTCGTTATTAAAATCATATTTTTGGCAGAATCTTGTTTCTTGTTTGAGATTTCGTGATATTTTCATAGTTTTTCCATTATTGATAAAATATTTACAACTTGCACTAAGTTGCACTTGAAGTGACACAATATATCTACTAGCATTAAATGTGAAATGTAATATAGACAATTGCATCTTCTTTAAATGTAAAGTGCAATACTTAAGAGACATGTATGCACATGGCAGCAAACTGACTCCTGCAAATATTGACACTATTAAAAACCATCTTGCTCCTATCGATGCCAAGCAATCACATTCTGTATTGAGACACATAAATTAGTATTGGAAGTTTCACCCTCATGCAGCTTCCATCAGTGAACCACTGGACAAGTTTTTGCGAGAAGGTAATAAATGAACTGGATTAATGAATGCCAATGTGCATTTACCAAAATAAAACAATGTTTTCTTGACACCAAATATTTTATTACATGTGATCTGAGCAAAGTGCTCACAGTTGATGCTTCAGATTACGATGTAGGCACCATTTGTAACACCAGCATCATGGTTTTCAAGTACCAATACTGTTTGCTTCAAAAACTCTGACAGTGGAACAAAGAAACTGCTGTCAGATCGAGAAAGAGACTTTCGCTATTCTATTCGCAGCCTAGACACTTCATGATTGCATTTATGGACGTATATTCATCCTCTCCACAGACCTCAATATATAGACCGCACAATACTGTACCTACATGGATAGCTCAACGTTTGCAGCGCTGGGCTCTTCTTCTGTTGACTTACGACTACAAAATTATAAGTATTTTCTTTCATGACTGCCAGCAGGACAAAACAAAAAGTTTGACTCGCTACCTTATGTTTGTTTATCAGTAGTAATCAAGACACTATGGAAAATTTTCCAGTAACCTCTAATGTAATTAGCGAATGTGTGCCTAAAAATACTGTTTTGTCTAAGATCAAACAGTATTCCAAATGGAGTGATGTAATGATAAGAAGTTGCTTAAATAACCAGAGATTAAATTTTATTGCAATATGAGGCATGCACTTGCAGTGTACAAAGGTGTCGTTCTGGTGCATACAGAATCAAGCAAGGCACGAGTCGTTATTCCTGTGGTGCGTAAATATAAGGTATTGCAAATGCTACATCAGTGCCAGCAGACATTGTTCATACCTAACACATTGCCAGGGAGCACTGCTACTGGAAGAATATTGAAAAAGACATTGAAATTATGATGGCTAAAAGCTGTTTATGTCAGGAATATCAGACATCTCCCTGTGGACAGCACTGTGTGTTCATAGGCATCAGAAGCCAGGTCATGTCTGCATACTGACTTTCTTGGACGGTTTCCCAAAACCTACTAGCATATCCTCATCACTGCTTTATCTAAATTTCTGTTTGTGATGTAGATGCCATAAATATCTTCAATGAAGACTATTCAGGTTTTGTCAAAGGTCTTCTCTGTGGAAGGACCACCACAATCTGTTGTCACTGATAATGGCACAAAATTTTCTTCTTAGGAATATAAGCAGGTTTGTGAAACCAACATTTCACATTCACACTTCAGGACTGCACCTTTTCGTCCTGAGCCAGTGGACCCACTGAAAGATTTATACGAACTTTTAAGTCATAAGTCACATGTGACATAGCTTGTTCAACAATACAATAAAGACAGTGCTTTATTGATCTTCTTATTTCAGTGCAGAGTGACTCTACAGTAGAGAAACTCCATGGAACGCCACATTGGATATTAATGTCAATTTTAAAGCCACTCATGCATCCTCATGCTGAGTCTCGACAACAGTTGAAACAAAAAGCATTTTAGCTGACTGATCTAGTATTCATTTCAATGTCCAAGTGTCAGAAAAAAATGAGTACCAGACATAGTCATAGAGCAGCTTGGCAATTATGTGTTTAAGGCTAAATATTCACATGAAACCGTAGCAAAGCAATCGAATCAGGCCACACTGCCCATGTATGGATATAGGCAAAACTCCTAGGCTGTTTACTTTTACAGAATCAAAAGACTTACATGCAGTCAGATTTCTCAGGGACCTTCCTACACAGCTGGCAGCTGCCTCTGCCTGCACCTCCAGCAGTGGGCCCCAACTGCTACCAAACTGCAATGATTCCAAATCGTGATGTGCCATAAACACTCAAATAGTTATAAACCAGCAGTCAGACAGTTCACTTCCATACCTGCAGTTAGCTTAGTACAGTCCTCAGAAGACTACTCTCCAATTTAGGAGTTGCTGTTTACAGAGAACTGTGACCAGTAACAGAATGTCTGCAAACATTACTATCAGTGATACTTAGAAAATTATAGACTTCCAAAAGACAGCAAAGTTATTAACACAAGGAGGAGGAGATTAGTGTACAACATCCCATTGATGACGAGTTCGTTAGATATGAAGCACAAGCTCGGATTAGGGAAGGTTGGAGAAGTAAAGTGGCGATGCCCTTTCGAAGAAACCATCCCGGCATTTGTCTTAAGCGATTTAGGGAAATAACAGAAAACCCAGATCAGGATGTCCAGACACATCTTTGAACTGTCATCCTCCTGAATGTAAGTCCAGTGTGCTAACCACTGCACTACCCCACACGGTAGTTATTAAGATATAATCGTATTGAGTATAGGACATCATGTGCCAGTGCCATGCATCAAGATTTAGATTTAGATTTAGAATCAGACTGTACCAAATCTGAGTACCGTTTTGTAACACACTCCTAATAAATGTTATTTACTATTGCTTATTTATTACAACATATTTTTTATAGTGCTGCCCTTTCAAACAAGGTTTATTTACAAGTGTGCAAATGAACCACCATTAGGTAATCATAGCAGGCAAGCAGTTTTTTGCTATCACGGATGTTAATGCTGAATTAAAAGTATCATTCAGTTATCACATGTTCAACAATATGAAAATCATTTACTTTTTATTCATAATATATTTTGAAATTTATAACAAATATTTTAGTTTTAGTTACAGTAAATCATAGTGAACTGTTTGTGTTATTAGTTGTTTCTTTAACATTTATGATGTATTGGGAAATAAACTACTGGAGAACTTACATGATTGTTTTTCGTTAACACATGGCTAATTTTCAAGTAATTCATCAGATTTGGTCTATTTACCAAACTTTTTGTGGTCTAGAAACACAGCTTACATTTACATAAATCTTTGTCACTTTTCTCAAAATATTTCCATACTTTACATGATGTCTTTCGTGGCATGATTTTAACTTAGCGCGTATTTAGACACAATCGTTTGGAAAGTAGACACAACAATAAGGCTTGGTTACAGGTGAAAGTCTGAATGGCTCATGGGGGGAGGAGAGCAGAGGAAGATGACGTGGTCGCAGTGTGGTGAGGGGTCTTGAAAGGGGGAATGGTTACTTATTTCCCTCCAGTTTGACAAATTGTAGGTCCATGCAGCTGCTACTTATCAGAAGCTATGACATAAATTACGACAGAAGTAACAAGGTTTGGTGAAAGTACATCATAGAGACATTCATATTCATACACACTTGTTACGCTATTCATTTCTGAATTTGACACACACAGCACAAGACTTTGCCTCATTACTTAGGAGCTCCTGCTGTTAGGTCACCGATGTTTGCCACAATTGTAAGAGAAACACAGTCAACATGAAATGTTCTGACTTATGCTGACATTACACGATGAGTACTAGGGACAAGAGGACTTGTTTGTGTAATAATGTGTGTTAGAGAGACAATGCTACTTTATTCTTTCTTCCTTGTTTAGTTTCCAAACTGCAAAAACTGAAATAATTAATTGTAAAGTTAATCACTTATGTAAAAACTATTTAATGTAAAAGAAATATTGGTGTATCCCTAACCAATTACCAAAAATAATTACGATTAATAGATGAATAGCCCATATGTAGTATCAGCACCTGATTTTACCCTTTCTCTTCTTATAGCACCATACAACAAAAATCTAACACTGGATTGTACACACACATACACGACAGTTACCTACAGTCAATAGATACGCTCAGTATACAACTCACTCACAGCAGCAGGAAATCGAAACATTGTGCACAGAGACAGAAGACCCTTTCAATTTATGCAGCTGAAGCAAAATCTTCAGTTTCCAGCTAACAATGCCACATGATTCTTTCTTCCTTGTAGCAGTTTCCGAATACTTGTTACCAAGTGAGAGAGCGCAGTGGTTAAGACACTGGGCTCACATTCAGATGACACTGTTTCTCATTCCCATTCAGTCGTCCAGATTTACATTTTCTGTGGTTAAAGCAAACATCGATATGCTTCCATTAATCAGGACAAGGCCAACTTCCTACCCCAATATGAGCTTCTGCTCCATTCGTAATTACTTTATCGTCGACGGGACGTTAAACTCCAACCGTCCTTCCTCATTACAATGTACCGAGCGAGGTGGTGTAGTGGTTAGCACACTGGACTCCAATTCGGGAGAACGACGGTTCAATTCCGCGTTCGGCCATCCGGATTTAGGTTTTCCGTGATTTCCCTAAATCGCTTCAGGCGAATGCTGGGATGGTTCCTTTGAAAGGGCATGGCCGACTTCCTTCCCCATCCTTCCCTAATGCGATGAGATCGATGACCTCACAGTTTGGTCTCTTGCCCCAAATCAACCCAACCCAACACCTCATTACAATACTAGTAGGACAAAAACGAGTGGGGCTCTAAAGTTAAATTTTATTTGACACAGAATGCTTGATTTTGATTATTATTCTGTTTCACATAGTAAGTAAATTCTTCTACATTTGTTATTAGCAGTGTATTTTCTTATTAGCAAATGATTTGTTTCCTAAGGAAGCTGTGAGATTAAAAATATCTGGTGTGCAAATACTTTTTATATGCACTATATGTCAAGAATTGCATTTCATTTTGCTCCAAACTTCATAAAATTTTATTATTCAGCCCCAAAGATGGAATTATGACTACTGTACCCTTGGCTAATTCTTTTATTTTACTGAGGCGAGAGACGCGTCACAGTTGGCCATGAATGCGTGCGCCTTCGAATCAATAAAATCCTTTATGTTCGTAAAAGAGGCGCTTCTGGGAATTCAACATCTTTGCCAAATTAAGTTCTTTGCAAATCCCATTAGTTTTGTTTATGTAGGAAGGGCGTGTTGTGGTAGGCTGGAAATGTCATTGAAGGCAGTGGGCAATATTGTGTCAATATGCTGCTGTTGAATTTCACAAAAAAGATAAATTCTCAATTCAGATACATAATGGAGTTACTGTTCCTATTTTTGATGCCGTTGTAATTTATTGTAATTATGAATACGGATTATTTCACGAGAAGTAAACGTTTGTTGTCTGGTATTAGGGAGGATGGACGGATTACATTTCCGCAGGCGAGAGGTGCCGAGGAAGACAATGAGCTGGCAGAAGGTGAAGGCAAAGTTAAAACAAAGTTGCTTGCTATGTGGTACAACATGAAATATGGTAAGATGCAGTTACATTTATTTACGTCTGTGCTTCCATATGCGAGTTTTTGTCAGAAGATGTATTGTAAAGACGAATTGTTAACTTTTTAACCATTGATATATGCCGGTAAGCTGATGAGGAAACGTTAATGACAGAATGAGGATAGACTAACAGACATTCGTTCTGTTAGGTGATTCTTCCCTTTGTTTTCGTGAAGTTGCTTCTACCACAGAACTGACGAAGTAAAACAGCTATTGCTTACTGTGGCTTGCTTGTGACCAATGGTTAAAACTCGATACTGGTATTCGTGAAGAGCAGTGTCGACATCTCTGTCTGGCTAGACTGGTTTAGATTTGTGTGTTCCGATGAGATGATTACCGGGACGGTTCCTGCAACAATGGCATAATGTAGTTCTTCCTCCACCCTTGTCCAGTCAATACTAGTCTCATAATTAATTCTTCGATATGTATTTTAATTCCTTCGGACGTTATTAGATGCTTGGGAGGTAAAATTATGTATGGTGTTGATTGCATTGCAGTATTCTGTCCTTTTTGTATGTGTCGTGTGGTTCCATATGGGTAATAGTGTCATTTCAACGCAGAAAAGTAACGTTTTCAACCTGACAATCTTGGATTTCTTTCAAATTTGGTGCGTCCAATCATCTAGGATAAGAGATGCAAAACTACCAGTTTGTTGAGATGTATAGCAGTTGTGAAGAAAGTTACAGGTGTGCAAAGTTTGGAACTTGTGTGAATTTTGCATGCGTATGCCTCAGCATAAATGTCTAGAACCCTGGTTCCAATTGAGATACAGCAGTGGAACTTGTATGATTGAAAAGCTAATGAGTAATGCTTTACATTGATATGCAACATGGCGGGATTCTAAGAATTTGTCACATTCAAGGTCATTGACCTTTACATTTGACCTTGAATATCGCAAAACACCCCACTGTATATTATATTGCTCAAATGTGCTACTATAAACGTGGTAAAATCGAAGTGGCACACCAAATGCACCATGCCCAAAAATTTATTTTCAAAGCATCAATGCCCTATCAAAATGCAGATGATAGCACATAAAAACTGTATTTAAAAAATACAGTTCATAGGTAATGTTACCCAAAAGTATGGTTTAAATTATAGTAGCATTATGAACCATTTACGGTGTAGTGTCAATGAAAGGGCGATAAAAAGTGGTTACATCTCGTTTCACAAGTCTCCAATTAAATGGTTAATGGCAAAAAACAAACTGCCTTTCGTTTAGTTGCAAAGACCGAACATACCTTCATGTATCTATAAATGTTTGATGCTCACCAAATCTGTTGCAGAGTGTGGCAGAGTGACAGTGAATGAATGCCCTTCCAGTTGATGTCACTGGATCAAGTATTGTGTGAATGTCACATCTGACAACACAATTTTGACTGTTACGGCAGGAAACAGAAATCATGGAGGTGGTCCATGTGGATCCAAGAAGCTGGCCCATACTTCTTCTGTTTCTCCATAAGTTTGTAAGACATGCATCAGTCACACCAATGATTGTCATACATACAGACAGCAGATCTGTGTATGTAGGTGAACAGTATTTCTTTCCACATAGCAATCAGTGACTCGTTCCTGCTCAGTAAACAAGCAGAATATGCTTTTGTTTTTGCTATAACTGTAATTATTATTACACAATGATGAAACTTATGAGTACCTGAGTACCTGCAGCTGTATTCTTGAAACATTTCTGCAGCTTGGCGATGTCTTAATGATGATGGGAAACTGATGTATATTTGAAGACACATGAAGGAATATTTTCTTTGCACCACTGAAACAACTACCATGGTGTCAAAATGTGGTTTTGATGAGGTTGCTCAAGGCTGACAAGTATGGCTAATATCTTTACAGCCCCTGCAACACCACCACAAGGTCCTTTACCATTTAAAAAAGAAAAAAAAATCTTTCTGATGGTGGGACAGATTCTTGAAATTCTCTCTGTTTCTGTATTGGCAGCACATCCATCCGAAAAGTAATAAACGTGCTTTCACGTTGGAAAATGGTTGGAAAATGACATTTTAAGAAATTGATGAGATTGTTGTGGAAAGAAACCTCACTCTCTCTCTCTCTCTCTCTCTCTCTCTTTTCTCTTTATCATGCTGAAGATAACCAAATATTTCCACATATGACATGTGGTATATTTCATTATTATTTATGTGTCTGTAGTAAGCTACAAGTGGGTGAATTGTAACCTGTGGCTTATTCCTAAGAAATCCCTACACTTCATCCTGATTGATGGAGTAATTCTCTACAAAATCACAAACAACTAGATATTGATTTGCTCTGAGTTGTTCTTCAGTGATTTTAAAGAACTGTGACTGCTGCTGGGTGATACACGAGTGTGGTAGCAGCTGTTGTAAATTCAGTGCAAACACCTCAACTAAATAATCTTTTGGTTTTGTTATAGTCTCTAGAACTTCATATTTTTGTCAATGCAGTTCATACTAAACAATTCAAATGCTTATTTGGTTAGTCTTGACAAACTTGGGCAATAGGGACATGCACCTAATAAACATGCTAGTAGTGCAGGATTGCCTGTAATTAAATGCTACACAGTGCTTTTGTGAAAATTTTGGTGTAACACACACAAAGAAATAGCATGGGTCCCGTTGGAATAGGCAAGAAACAGTACTTTGCAGCAAATAACAACATTTTGAGAATCCAATATTTACATTTGGGTATTTATCTTTAAAATAAGCATACAATTCCATAAGTATGTGCAATTGTGGCTGCCTCTGTTTTTTTTCCCCACAGGCACAGTATTTTCTTCTTGGCATCATTTGGCTCATATTGTGATCGCAGTAAAAATCATGTACATGTTGAAATATATCTCCCCCCCTCTGCCTCCCTCCCTCCACCCACCTCTCTGCCTCCCTCCGCCCCCCTTCTACCTCCCCCCCTCCCCCCCTCTCTCTCCCCACTCCCCCCTCTCTCCCCCACTTCCCCCCTCTCTCCCCCACTTCCCCCCTCTCTCCCCCACTTCCCCCCTCTCTCCCCCACTTCCCCCTTCTCTCCCCCACTTCCCCCCTCTCTCCCCCACTTCCCCCCTCTCTCCCCCACTTCCCCCCCTCTCTCCCAACTTCCCCCCTCTCTCCCCCACTTCCCCCCTCTCTCCCCCACTTCCCCCCTCTCTCCCCCACTTCCCCCCTCTCTCCCCCACTTCCCCCCACTTCCCCCCTCTCTCCCCCACTTCCCCCCTCTCTCCCCCACTTCCCCCCTCTCTCCCCCACTTCCCCCCTCCCACTCCCCCCTCTCCCCCCTCCCCCTCTCTCTCCCCCTCCCCCTCTCTCTCCCCCTCCCCTCTCTCTCCCCCTCCCCCTCTCTCTCCCCCTCCCCCTCTCTCTCACCCTCCCCCTCTCTCTCACCCTCCCCCTCTCTCTCACCCTCCCCCTCTCTCTCCCCTCCCCCTCTCTCTCCCCTCCCCCTCTCTCTCCCCCTCCCCCTCTCTCCCCCTCCCCCCTCCCCCCTCTCCCCCTCCCCCCTCTCCCCCTCCCCCCTCTCTTTCCCCTCCCCCCTCTCTTTCCCCTCCCCCTTCTCTCCCCCCCTGCCCCCTCTCTCTCCCCCTCCCCCCTCTCTCTCCCCCTGCCTGGCTTTGGCTTTGGTATTGCTAATATATGTCCTGTATTGGATATAGGTCTGCCTTTTATGAGAAACACTGTTTCATCTTGTTACTCAAACACGTTTCGACAAGGAAGCATCCGATTCCACCCATCTGCTTTGACGCCATGACGTAAGGGTGTTTTGGTGTGTGACATTATGGCGCAGAGTTTATAAGTTGGTTGTGTTCGTAGATGTTGTTGTGTTTGATGGCACCCTGTGTGTGTGAGGGGGGGCGTTTCTTCCCCCCCTCGTGTTGTAATGTTTTGTGTATTGAATGTGTTTCAATCTATGTAGGGATGTTTGGCTTTTGACTTTTTGAGGAGTTGTGGTTTTGGTTTTGTTTTTTGTAGGTGTTGGATTTTTCGTATCAGTAGTTATGGTTGACCAATATAGGTCAAGGGAAGTGTCAGATTCCTGTAGATTTTGTAATTGTTTTTTGTCATTTTGTGTGTTTTGGGATCATGGTGTTTTTTTTACTATTATATTTACCTTGCCCCCTCTCTAAAACCCCCAATTTCCCGTGGCTGTCCCATTAGTTTGATTGTATTTTTGGAGGGAGATGTTATTGTCTTACATATACGTAGTTTTAAGTTTGTTGCCGTGTGTACATACTGGCATCATAGGCGCCATATTGGAGATGCTCAGAATAGCCGTTTCCGCCATATTGATGACTTCATGGGTCAAAGCAGAGGGGTGGAATTGGACACTTCCATAATCCCGTGCCAGCGTCAGTGGGTTTTGTTTATTGAAAATGTGGTTTTACATTATATGGTTTTGCAGGACAATCTATATAGTGTCCTGCACTGATAGCTCGTCATGTTTTGTTGTGACTGATCCCTCTTCTTTTGCGTTCTGAGGGCACTGCACACAAGATACGTTAATGTATGTGTTTGCCGTGCCCTCAGAATGCAAAAGGAGTATAATTCACAACAAAACATGACAAGCTATCATTGCAGAA
This sequence comes from Schistocerca serialis cubense, assembly GCF_023864345.2. Lineage (NCBI taxonomy): Eukaryota > Metazoa > Arthropoda > Insecta > Orthoptera > Acrididae > Schistocerca > Schistocerca serialis. Next base: position 313,529,908 of record NC_064640.1, on the reverse strand, counting down.
CACCATACAGATATAGTGTAAAATAACGTTTTTGATAAACAAAACCCACTGAGGATGACACAGACATGCCAAAACATGTTTGGCTAACAAGAAAAGTGTTTTTGCATAAAAGGCAGACCTGTATCCAATAATTTAACTGCAAACACAGAAAGAAAGGCAAGAGCTGCAGATCTTAAAGATGAATATGACATCCTGCTGCTCACTGTTCTGCTCTTTGTGCCAAGTAATCCAAAGTGGGAAATCCTTTTGTGGTTTTCCTTGTACCCCAGGTCTTTGGAAGTACTGTCAAAACTTCTATTTTGTTACATATACGTTCTGTATTGTGAAACTTATCTTTCAGTTGGGCTATGATTTCGAAATGTGGTGCTACAGAAGAATGCTGAAGATTAGATAGGTAGATCACATAACTAATGAGGAGGTGTTGAAGAGGATTGGGGAGAAGAGAAGTTTGTGGCACAACTTGACTAGAAGAAGGCGGTTGGTAGGACATGTTTTGAGGCATCAAGGGATCACAAATTTAGCATTGGAGGGCAGCGTGGAGGGTAAAAATCGTAGAGGGAGACCAAGAGATGAATACACTAAGCAGATTCAGAAGGATGTAGGTTGCAGTAGGTACTGGAGATGAAGAAGCTTGCACAGGATAGAGTAGCATGGAGAGCTGCATCAAACCAGTCTCAGGACTGAAGACCACAACAACAACAACATGATTTCTCTTTATCCAATTTTTCACACACTTATTTTTACAATTGTGGCACATAAGTATGCTCCAAAACTGAGGCAACCTTTTTCAACTTTTACTTTGGATACTTTTCCTCACAATGAAACCTCTTTTTCTTCACTGGAGATTCAACTAAAAACTGGAAGTTAATATTTAAAGAATCCAGATGTGATGCTCTTTCATCTTCACTTATCTTATCTGGAAGTACCTAGCACAGCTGAGGCAGCACATGTAGAGATTGATAGGTTTTGTGATACTTGATTTCTACATTTGCTGCAAATTTTTCCACTTAGCAATACATTTACCATCCACTGCTGAACGTTCCTCAGAATCTTCTGTACTCTTGTGTGCTCTTCTTCTTTAAATGGATTGCAGTGGGATAATTTTGAAGTGAAATACTGCTTCACAGCATGTGTACACAGCAGTTTGAGTAAACAGGCCACACGTATGAAACAGACTAATGATGACTGGTTACAGTAAAAGCTTCTCTAATTGACTGTTCACAATAAGAAATTTTCAGAATAATGGTGACTGCTATTGTCTGCTGTTCCAGAAAAGCTCTGATACATAGCTGCTTACTGTATTTGGTGAGCTATCTAGATATTTCCTGTTTTATAGTAGCATATTGGACCAATACTTTTTTCTTTTCATAAAAATTAAAGGTAGGGTCTTTTGAGATATTCATGGTCAAAGATTAATGCCAATGACCTTGAATGTAAAAATTCATAGAAACCTACCGTGTTGCAAATCAATGTAAAGCTCTACTCATTAGCTCGTCAATTATATAAGTTTCATTACTGTATCTGGATTACATCCAGAGTTATAGTCATTTATGTTGTGACAGATGCATTTAAATTTCACACAATGTGCAAACCTGCAACACTCTTCACAGCTGTCATAAACCTCTGCAAATTGGTAGTTTTCATCTCTTACCCGGGGACTGATGACAGATGTTAAGTCCCATAGTGCTTAGAGGATCATTTGCCTGTAAGGTCACTTACCTTGGGTAGAGAGAGAGAGGGAGTGGGGGGGGGGGGGGGGGGGAGTTGAATTGATGTTAATCTGGAATCAGTTATTGTGTAACTCTTAGTTAATTTCATGCAGCTTAAGTCATTATGAATTATCTAAGGAACTTTCCAGGTTCCTGTTTCATTGAGTGATGTAACACAGTGATGGTCACACTGGGAGGACTATAGTCCAGATTGCAGTACAGCTATCTTGTGTGCTCATCACTTGTTTATGTGACCATATCAGAATGTAGTATTACCTTTTTTTTTATGAATTGTGAAATAATATTCCTAGAAATGTGTCCAACACAGTTTCCAGGTTAATATGATGATGCCCCACCTTGACATCGTGGTTGTGGCGACCTCCAAAAAGGCACGCATAGACTTTTATTTATATGTGGGGGGGGGGGGGGGGGGTTGTAGAGATAGCAGGCCCCATTTCCCTCACTGTCCTATGGCTGTTGTAGTTATGCTTTATGTTCATACATAGTATATGCTCACTGATTGAATACTGAACTTTCTTTGGGTCCATTGAACCAATAGATATTTAATGTCAGAAGTGTCCCATGTGGTGATGACGTTGCATCATATGTGCACAAATAGAAAGAGAACAGAACACTGGTATTTTATGTCTGTATTATTCTTTGGTGTAGGTTGTGGTGACACACTAATCAGTATTGGAGCTTGAAGTCAACATTAGGTTGGAATACGACAGGACAGTTTGCTTATTAGCTGCCAAAGCAGTGTCTAAGGGTTCAATTAATCCCTGTCTCCTCTATTGAGAAGCGATAGATAGTGCCTGTGATCAACAAGAAAGTGATTAATTACTAATCCTAACACAAACTGGTAGAGTCCAACACAAAAGATGAAATGTGATTCAGCACTGGCTGCCCTAGTACTGCTGCACACCATACTTTTTGATTACTGTGTTGACAGTGGCCATATGCAAAACATTACTGACTTCACTTCTATCAATTCAGAACTTGGAGCTACATATTTATTATAGGATTAGGTGCATAAATGTGTGTTATTTAAAGTGTGCATCTCCCATTCATGATGATGCATTGTAACAAAAAGAACATAGCCAGCTGCTATATGTTATTTGATTCACCATATTGTACAGAGATTATCCATATGATTAACGGACAGGTGCTCATGAGATCTTAGATATTCATATAAATTGTACTTGTATATTATGTATTACATATAAGAGACTTCAAATTAATATTAATTACTCTCTTCTAAGGAGATATCAGAGATAAAGATTCATGGCTCTTAATATGCCTCATTGTTTATACTGTGTGCACTTTTTTTACTGTTCATTAAATTGTATGGTGAAATTTGGAACTTACTTAAGAGCTATGGATTAGTTAGTGCCCATTCCTGTTCTCAGTTCCAGCACTGAAAATAAGGATGTGTGTGTCAGTCAACATAAACCTCTTATGGCAACAGTTTCATCGCTGAAGAGTGTGAACTGCTCATGATTGTAGATGATGGTGTTGAATTGTAGCTCCATTTGTTGATACCTCACAAATCCACTGCCTTTTTACACATTGGTGACTGTTGATTAGAAAGGCAGTGGCAGCGTGAGGGATACAAGAAAATACTGTGGTAAGTGGTTAAGTTACTTTTAGAAAAGAACCAATGTCATCAGCATCATTTGCTGATGGAGAGTTGTGATAAGTTCCACTTCATGAGTGTGTGATAGTGGACAAGCACCCCATCCTTGAAATCTTAACAGATTGATCTGTAGCTTAGCTCAAGTCTATGTTATGTTGGAAGATGATGATTTGGTTGTGAATTGGTGATGCCAACAAATTTGAATGTGAAATAAAATTGTGGTAAAACACTGATCTTTAATATAGCCTAATATTTATGTTCATGCCATATTGAATGTAAAGGAGGTCCACTACGTTATTTTTACCACTGATATTGCTGACTGAAATCTGGCTCTCACATTAAACTAAATTACACGGTAAAGGGCTAAAGCATACCTACGGTGTTCCACGGTTCTTCCATTGTGTGTCTCATCCTCTTATTAATCTGGCACAGCACTCAATGATTATTTTGTCGTTTCTCATATGAAGAAACCATTATGTGTCAGCCATTTACAGGATGATGACATGACTTTTTAGATAAAAAATTTCTGAATAGCCAAAATGCAGACTTCCAGAACCAAGAGTTCTGTGAAGTCATCCATAATTTGGAAAAAATATGTTGCATTAAAGGGTGAATATGTAAAGGAATACTGCTGTTGTGCACAATAGTTCATAGCCTTCTGAATTTATACTATAATGTCCCTCTGATTATCTTCAAATGCTTCAGTTTTGTTTTCATTCTGATGGTAACTTCCTGTCTTATACGGCAATTCACATTTAAAAATATACTTCTTGTGTTGTTGGAAAAAACCGTTTGAGAATCTTGAAAAAAAAATCTCCTTAGAGAATTTCAGGAAGCAGTTTTCAAAGGAATCGGCCCCTCACATGGGGATCCTGAAGGGAATGTTTGACTAATAACAGCTGTTATCTAGATGTGTGACATGTCATTGTACTGTTGCTACATCTGTGGATGAGAAAGTGGAGATAATGTATGTTACACAGAAAATGTTATTTTACAGGCATGTTACACTATTTACGCAATTGCAAATGGATCATTTCTCATAATGTATTTTCTCCACTCGGCTATTTGATCTTGTGTTATTGGTTTTTTGCTGTACTTTAAATTCACCACAATTAGCGCAACTTCAAAACAAAACTTTCAGGTTCACTTGACCCTTCTTTATTGACTTTTATGCTGTGTCGAAATGTTTACAAATAACAATACTGGTATTCAAAATTGCTGAAAAGGATTCCTAATTTTATTTTTTTCCAATGATTTTTGCACCTCCCCCTCCTCCCCCCATCCTCAGAAGGTGATATCATCGTAGTTTTTGTAACTCTCAAGTAATGCAATGTCTAGAAATGCCACTATCTTTCCTTCATGGAAAGGTTTTCCTGCATTCCCTTGTGGTTCTTCTGCAGTTGTCATAAACTGTGAAATTTAAATAGAACTTGTCCCTTCTTAAATAAGACTTTCATTTGTGCACTTTCCTTAAACATCAGCGGTTATCATTCTTTGACTGATTTCTTGAAGCTTTCAGCTGACATTCTCTTATTTCCTGTATGATTGTGCAATTTTGGCCTTACGCCATTTTCAAGTATTTTATGGATGATTTTTTAGTAACAGATTATGTCATTTATGTCATTGCTCCTATGATATCGTACAGGAAATAAAGAGAATGGCAGCTGAAGGCTTCAAGAAATCACTCAAAAAATTCATTGCAGCTGCGGACCCTATCGCATTGAAAAAATTGTATCATTCTGTCTGTGCCAACTGCTGTATTCTGCTTTTTGTAAAGGCAATTAACCACAGTGCTAAAATAGCTTTCCAGGTGCACCTGTCAATTTTACCATTCATTCTTCAGTAAAATCTACTTATGAATATTTTTGGTGGATGTGGTACTAAACTGATTGTGTGATAAGTTTCACATCCATCCTCTTTCACTTTCTTTGGGAATATGTAGAGTTTGTGCAAAGATTTTTGAATTTTGGACAGAAGCCTGAATCTTCATGTCTTCTTCTTGCACCTTAGCCAAATTTGTTCTGCATCACTATTAAGTTTTTCTAAGTATTGTTTCCATCTCTTCACTGTTTTTGCTGCTTCCATTACTCATTTGCCTCCATGGGCTCCACAAAGTGATTGTTTCTGGGTGGTATGCAGCATCTGTATTACCATGTTTTTATTCTGCCTGTTATGTGTGGCTTCTGTTTTACTGCCTTTTTCAACCCTAATACTCCATTTGCTGCATTTACTATTCTTCCTCTAACACTATTCCTCTAGTTTTCCACATTGTGTAACTCCTCAAAGTGTCATTATTTCTTTTGTTGCATTTCACTCCAGGACATCAGAGTTTTTAACTTCTTTCACTGTGCAAGGTGACAATGTAGTTAAGGCAATGGACTCTAATTTGGGAGGACAATAATTCAGATCATCTTTCAGCCATCCAGATTTAGATTCCCTAAATTGCTGCAGGGAAATGTCAGGATGGTTGTTTCGAAAAGCAGGCAGCATGATTTCCTTGGATGCTATCCAGATCCAAGCTTGTACCTCATCTCTAATCACTCCAGTGTTGACAGGATGTTAAAATGTTAATAGTCTTTTTAACTTTTTTGCTTCCAAGTGGTATTTCTCTAGTATGAAGTTATGTTCACTATCAAGTCAGCACCCAGATAACTCTTGCAGACTTTAACTTGATTCTTCACTATTTTTTTTCTCACAAGAAAGAAAAAAGATGAAAAATAGTAACTCTCGATACCTTTTCTGATCATCTGATATCTTTTATGTCTACCACCACCTCAAGTGATACTTGTAAAGTACCAGGTAGTTATAATTAAACTGATGATGTTCCAGATGTTGCAGTACAGGCTATATACATCACAGGCACCAAAACATCATAGGTATGTTCATTAATTGGTGCACTCGCAGATTTTACTGAGAAAAACTGTTGTTCCACTTTCTGTCACCAGGTGGAAATGTGCCGCAAGCAATCAGAATATGGTGTGGATGCAGGAAAAGGGGAGGGAAAATCAGACACATGACAGTGATGGTGGTGGCACGTTTATTAGAATATATTCACAAGTTACAACACATGTTCAGTATGGTTTCCCGAGTCAGCAACATGCTGCTTCCATAACAGTGGCATGGTGGACAGTTGCTTGCAGTATATCCAGTGTAATTGGAGTGAGATGTTGCCGTATGCTATCCTTCAGATCAGGAAGAGTCCAGAACATCTGTAATAGACACAACCTTTCAGATATCCTCACAACCAGAAGTCACATGTATTTAGGACGGGTGATCATGAAGACCAAATATCTTGAAAGTGCCTAGAAATAATTTGAGTGTTACCAAAGGTTTGTTGAAGCAAATCTTTCACTTGGCAAGTGACATGTGGTGTCACCCCATCTTGCTTGAAAATAGTCATGAGGACACAGCTGTGGTCTTGCAAAGCTGGAATCATGTTTTGCTCAGGAAGGTCCTTCTAACTTGCAGATGTGCACAGTACACTTAACAGGCCCATGTGACGTCCTTGAAGAGAAAAGGACCGAGAATTAAGGATCTTGTGAAACCACACCACCTAACCATACAGTCACATAAGCTGAGTGCAGTAGATATTCCGGCACAATGCGGCAAAGTAGAACCCCATATGTGGCAGTTCTGTGCATTCACGGCAGCAAGTAGAGTAAAATGGGCCTCGTTCGTCCAAAGAATATGCCTGGTCACATGTCATCCATTTCTGTGCATGCTCAAAAACTAAGGCCAAGGCCAAAGTCACGACTTTGTAGCCTATCTTGGGGCTGTCTTTGTTGCACCTTTTGAATCTTGTATGGATGCCAGTGTAAAATGTGCCCAAAATCCTTTTAACTGTTGACCAGGGGAGAGAGAATTCCTGTGACACATCTCAAGCACTGGTTGCAGAATTTGAAGCTTGTGCTGCACAATCACTATAGCTACAGCAATTTCTCGACCAGCTGCCATGGGAATGGGCCACCTCCTCCTTGCTGCACCATCTAATTCGACTGTTTCTTCAAATTTGTTGATTATACTCTTTAGCCTATTTATTGATGTGGGGCCTCTTCGGAACTGTTTCTGTTGGTGAAATTCCCATTATGCAGCACTGATATTGCTGCCATTCTGATAAAACAACTTTACCAGCAGTGCCCAGTCTTATTTCTCAATAGCCATGGAAAAGTTCAATCTTCTTAACACTTTGCACCAACAGTCACTTCGCAAAAGAAATCAAGTATCACCAATTGACAAACAGCACATTGAAGTCAAAACAACAAACATTTCTCATATTGACTGTTTGGAACGCCGTATTTTCACTATGTGGCAGAAAGTGGAACTATTATTTTTTTCAGCATACTCAACGAGTGCACCATTTAATGAACATGTGTAAAATATCTCAATATCCTCACTCAGAACACCATCAGTTTAAGTATAACCACCTTGTATATTCACAACTACTAACTTGTGCATAGTACTGAATTCTGTTACTCAACCTTCCTACTGTGTTTGCTTGCCAAGACCCAACTTTCTCGCTTTTTATTTTCACATACTTTACTGATACCTGCATTCTGGCACTTGATTATGATTAAATTACCACCTTTTTTGAGATATTTTAATTCATGAATATGACTGCCATATCTCTTGGATATCCATTCAATTCCACTATCAGTTCTCTTTCTGTTTGCTGCAGATAACCCTTTATGCTATTGCTAATTTTGCTCTTAATGATTATTCCTACTCCTGTTGTACCATTATCTGTCTCAGTGTGACTAATCACATGATTTCCACTCCAAAACTATTTCCCTTCAGCCCATCACATCTCACTGATTCCTTACGTGTGTCTCCATTCTTGGCATTTCTGCCTTTAGATTTTCTAGTTTCCCCACTCTGCATTGACATTCTAACATTGTGTGTTACCCCCATAATCAAAATTCTGTTTCATTTGATAGCTGCTTGTGAGTAATCCCCACCTGGACATCCAAATGGGAAACTATTGTACCCAAGAGGAAGTTGTCATAACATTTTTAACAGAGAACTGCATGTACTAGAGAAAAATAATGTGGTTTCCTTTAGCCTTCACATCACAGTAGTACAGCCATTAGTTGACAACTGCAGGTAGCATTACACTTGATGTGTCAATCTCCACGATTTGTACAAAGTGTGCCTGCTGCTTCCGCTCTGTGAGAAGCTGGTCCCAAGGTCCAAGACGGTTGCATCTCCATTACTTTAGCAAGAGAATTTTACAAGGTCAGGACTTTTACCTGGAGATTCTTAACGTGGTGTTACTCCATCACTCCCCCTTTATCCAGACTTGGGACTGACAAAGCCTGGCCTCCCAAGGGAGCTAAAGTTGTTAGATTTGTTATATCCATGTGAATTTTTATTTCAGTACATTTGATGGTACCACAAACACAAACAATGTTAGACTCAGGCCATAAATTGAGTGAATTGTTGAGTTAACACAGTCTTTTATATTCATATTGTCAGATAGTTTATTGTGTGTAAGATAAATAACTGTTCCAAATCATGTCTTCTGTTTAAAGTGTATCATCATCATAACATAAGCAATTGTCCCATTGTTGTAGTCTGGTGACAGGAAGATGGAGGGTCAATCAAAATATATGTTGATTAAAACAAGTTGGCTGTTTCAGTGACTTGTAGATTCTACATTAGTCAGCAGCCTCACTACATTCAAAACACTGAGCCAAGAGTTATCAGCTTTCAGGACGTTCATAGACTCTGATTATTTTATTCCAGATGTGTGATTTATTTATCAGATCAGTGAGAAACTGTGAGGTCATCAATAGGACAAAATTGGCAGCAACAAAACATACAGAAACACTTGAAGAATCAAGGGAACACAAAAATAAAAATAGAAATGCAAATACAGAATAACATTTATTCTGTTTAAATTAAATTGATTCCATGTCCAGTTGGAAAATTACTATTAGTATTTTGTCACATTTATGAATGAAACCTCAGTCATGGAAACCTGTCTAAGCAGTAGTGTGCTTCTCTCTAGCATGCTAGGACAACCCAGTTGGCCTTTTCTTAGTTCTACTCATTCACCATAATGTCTTGCAGTATTTGCTAGTCCATTGCACTTGTAATTTAAACGAAATCAGTATCTTACCATTTCAAGGTCAGACAGCTGCTCACTGCCCATGCCTGCACTCATTCACATCTGTGTCCATGTGATCTGCTTTTTTCTCAGCACCTATTTACACACGAAATCACTACCACTGTGTGTTCCTTGTCTCCTCATCTCTCATCCCCCCCCCTTTCCCCACAGTCGTGTGATTAATTATCATTCCCTACAGTAAACTGATAGCCTGCCTTGAAATTTTTAATAACATTCCCATATCATTTATGTAGATGTTCTTCTCTGCAAATGTTTGAAGACAGACTATCCCCTGGCGATCCTCAACTGTGCATTTTTCAGAATGGTGAGAAAATTCACTTCCGGCTGGTGGTGTTTTATCCAAGCTATCTGTTACAGTGCCTGAGCTCCCAGAACGCATTATGCTGCTACACAATGCCAGATAGAACATCAGTAAGTCCTCAGGTACAATTTATCTTCTGTTTCCTGAGGACACTCTTGCAACAGGAGCTACCTGCAGAAAATATTCACTTTGTTTCCACTTCTTGCTAGTTGTTCCTTGTGAATTCCAGATTTTCCAATTATGTAGTCTCCCATATACACTGAAGAGAAAAAGAAACTGGTACACCTGCCGAATATCATGTAAGGCCCTACAAGCACACAGAAGTGCCGCAACACGATGTGGCATGGAATTGACTAATGTCAGAAGTAGTGCTGGAGGGAATTGACACAATGAATCCTTCAGGGCTGTCCACAAATCCATAAGAGTACGAGGTGGTGGAGATCCCTTCTGAACAGCATGTTGCAAGGCATCCCAGATATGCTCAATAATGTTCATGTCTGGGGAGTTTGGTGGTCAGCAGAAGAGTTACAACTCAGAAGAGTGTTCCTGGAGCCACTCTGTAGCAATTCTGGATGTGTGGGGTGTTGCATTGTCCTGTGGGAATTGCTCAAGCCTGTCGGAATGCACAATAGACATAAATGGGTGCAGGTGATCAGAAAGAATGCTTATGTGTATGTCACCTGTCAGAGCCATATCTAGGCATATCAGGGATTCCACATCACTCAAAGTGCCCACACCATTACAAAGCCTCCACCTGCTTGAACAGTCCCATGCTGACATGTAGGATCCATGGATTCGTGAGGTTGTCTCCATACCCATACACATCCACCCACTTGATACAATTTGAAATGAGACTTGTCCGACCAGGCAGCATGTTTCCAGTCATAAAACAGTCCAATGTCAGTGTTGACGGGCCCAGGCAAGATGTAAAACTTCATGTCATGCAGTCATCGAGGGTACACGAGTGGGCCTTCAGCTCTGAAAGCCCATGTTGATGTTGTTTCATTGAATGGTTTGCACACTGATGCCTGTTGATGGCCCAGCATTGAAATCTGCAGCAATCTGTAGAAGGGTTGCACTTTTGTCACATTGAATGATCCTCCTCAGTATTGGATTCCTGATATTCATGGTACACTCGTGAAATGGTTGTATGAGAAAATCCCTATTTTGTCACTACCTCAGAGATGCTGTGTCCCATTGTTCATGCACCGACTGTAACACCATGTTCAAACTCCCTTAAATCTTGATAACATGCAATTGTAGCAGCAGTAACTGATCCAACAGCTGCGCCAGACACTTGTCTTATATAGGCATTGCCGACCACACCACAATATTCTGTCTGTTTTTGTATCTCTTTAATTGAATATGCATGCCTATACCAGTTTCTTTGGCACTTTAATGTCGTAAATGAGGTATTTCAATACTTGTAAGTGCCACAAAGAATGTGTAAGGTGTGAGAGAAAAGAAATTAGTGATTTTTATCTACCAAAGTTTTTATTTTTTTCAGACAACAGTATTGTCTCCTTCAAAGTAGTCCCCCTTGGCAGCTATACACCAGTGTAGTAGTTGTTCCCAGTCTTCATAGCAGCATCGAAAGCCTTTAACTGGTAGGGCCTTTAAAGTCTTGGTCACATTCTGTTGAATGTTCTCCAGAGTCCCAAAATGACATTCTTTTAAGATATTTTCCGATTTCAGGAAAAGAAAAAAGTCACAAGGATTCCGATCAGGTGAATAATGGGCTGTGGAACAACAGTAATGTCTTTTAGGTCAAAAATTCCCTGATGAAAATCACAGTGTGACATGGGGCATTGTCACCAGTTTGGCACAAACCTTTTGCGTGTGCAAACCTTCAGTCACAATTTGATGTATTGAGAAAGTGTTTAACAGATCACCCATAATCCTTATTAGTAAAGGGTTGGTCTGATCTCACAAGAACATGCATGCTTTTGACTTTTTAATTGGTTTTTGGAATTGAAGGTCTTGCCGAGCAAGTTTCACCTTCAACATGTTCTCGGCCTTTCAAAAATGATTTTTGCCAGTGGTAAACTTGTGCTCTTGATAAGGAATGTTCCCCATAGACCTGTTCCAACTTTTCAAATATAATGCTCACAGAGACCCCAAGTTTAACACAAAACTATATCACACGATGTCACTCTAAATTCCACTGTTCTGTCTTTATGACACACACCTTCAGTGATGATGCTCTCGGACATCAATTGTTGCTTGTACGGAGTTTAAACTTGGACTGAGCATCTGGAAAGGATGAACACACTAGTCTACGTAAGTAGAACAACACAGCATTGTCGGACTGCTCACAGTGTTGCCAGTCTCATTACTTTTCTCAGATGCCTCGTACACAATCTGCTCACATTAAAGTGACCATCACCTATGTTAATCATCAACTCACAATAACCACTCCCAGACGGCAGGTGGCAACACTAGTAGTGGACAGTATATAAAGCATGTTGGGGGATGTGGAAAATATTGCAGTTGTTGTAATGCAAAAATGGAGTGATTTATCTGATATCCAAACAGGCATGATCATGGGCTTTCAGGCAAGAGAGGAAGAATTTCCAAAACAGCTGTGTTTGTAAACTTTGTTATGTTGTGGACGAGGTATGCCGTGCATGGCAAAATAGCGCTATTCAAATCCAGCACCAAGGCAACTGTGGTGCACCAGTGACAGTGTGAGTGACAGCTGTGGAGATGTGTATGGGTGAGTAGATGGGCAACTGTTGAGCAACTGACTGTCCAGGTGGACCAAGGCACTAGCAATGACTGTTCAGCAAACATCGCTGTGTATGGGTCTTCGCAGCAGGCACGTGGTTCGTGTACCAATGCTGACTGCTGTTCATCGGCGACAAATACTGGGACTTACACATCAGTACTGCAAATGGATGTCCACTGAGAGATGACAGGATGCCTTTTGGGATAAATCATGTTTTATGCTCCATCAACAGATGGCCGGTGGCGTGTACAATGTGAAATGTCTGAAAGGAAACGTATACAAGTGTGCATCTCTCCCAGGGGACTATGTCCTTCCCCACACACAGTTTCCTTTTCTTCGACATGATGGCATCTACCAGCAAGACAATGCAACATGTCACACAACTCGCATTTTACGTGTGTGATTTGAAGAGCAGGGGGATGAGTTTACCATATACCCATGGCCACCTGAATTTAAACGCATTTGAGAATGTGTGGGACCACATCCATCAGGCTGTTCACCCCAGGGATCCTCAACCAAGGAACTTGGTGCAGCTAGCCATGGTACTGGAGTCAGTACCTTCCAGAACCTCATTGACTCTTCATGGCTTGCAGTGGTCTGTGCTGTAAAAGGCTCTTGATAGGTGGTCACATTAATGTGACTGGGCAGTGTATTTGCAAAGCTGTAACTTCAAATTTTTATTTTCTGATATCTTCAATACAGCCACTGTGCTATACTATATCAGTTGTGGCTCTTTCACCTATCCACTGCTTTGATGCAGGACTAATTGTAGGAGACTTTCTCTTTGTCAGTTAGAGAGAATATCATTAAGGCATAAACAAATTCAAAGTATTGTTTATTAGTGTATGTAAATACCCTATACTTTTGAAGTGTTGTCATGATAAAATCATTAAGGTCAGTTACTAATGGATTGATTGATCAGAAAGAATTAAAACTGTGGAACCCTGTGAATTTTTACCAGGAAATGCCTGAGCCACTGAGTGGATTGTAGGTAGATACAACTTGTTTATAGCGGTAGCAGCTTGCAAGAAATTTGACATGTCCTTGAGTAATAATGGTTGCATAGTAATGAGCTCTCTAATGCCATTGGTATGGAAGTTTTTTATTGCTTTGCTGCAGTGTTCACATGGCATGCCCCTCAACAGTTGGTTTGTACAAATCCTGTTACTCATGTGTGGGTAGTACCTGTGCAAGCAAGGTAACAAATAAAATGTTTCTGTACATAGCCTTTTATAGGAGCAACTGACAAAGCAGCATCACTACCTCATTAGCGGTCAAAGAAGTTTTTAAGGGAAGCCGTGGGTGGTTCAAGAAGTTTAAGAGAAGAACTGGAATTCACAGTGTTGTGAGGCACAGTGAAGCAACCAGCTCAGACACAAAGGCAGCAGAGAACTTCATCAGCAACGTCCAGATGCTTGTAGATTCTGAGGGTTATGTGCCACAACAGGTTTTTAATTGTGACAAGACTGGTCTAGTCCAGAAAAAGATGCTGAAGCATACCTTTTTAATGGCAGAGGAGAATGCATTGCCGAGCCACAAGCCATGAAAGACCATCTCGCACTGCTATTCTGTGCCAGTGCAAGCAATGATTTGAAAATTAAAGTGATGTTGGTTTACCATGCAGAAACTGCATGAGCCTTCAAGCAGTGTAAAGTTCATAAGGGCAGGCTAAATGTGATGATGTGGAGGTCCAACAACAAGACTTGGGTGACCTGTGATCTTTTTTCTGATTGAATCACTAAAGTGTTTGGTCCTTCGGTGAAAAAATATTTGCTTGAGATGAGTCAACCACTCCATGTCTTGCTTCTTATGGACAATGCTCCTGCCCATTCTCCAGGCCTATAAGACCACCACCTTGAGAAATTTCAATTCATTAGGATCTAATTTCTGTCATCTATCACCACTCTGTTATCCAGCCTATGGACCAGCAAATTATTCCTAACCTTAAGAAACTCTACTCTAATGCACTCTTCGAGCATTGGTTTGCGTTGACTCAGGCTACCAATCTCACTCCTAGAAAGTTTTGGAAATATCACTTCAGCATCGTCGCCTGTGTCAAGGTGGTTGAAAAGGCGTGGTCAGGGGTTACCAAGAGAACTCTCACTTTTGCTTGGAAGCAGCTTTGGCTGGAGTGCTTTCTCGAATGTGACTCTGAGGCGTTTCAGTCAGTACCTTTGGAGCCCGTAGTCAACTAGATTGTGTCTTTGGCCAAGAGCTTGGGACTAAAAGTGGATGACAATGATATCAATGAGCTTGTGGAAGATTGCAGCCAAGAAATGGTCACTGGCGAGCTTTTGGAGTAGCTGTGTGTTTTACAGCAGGAAGCTGCCGAGAGGAGTTCTTGGGAGGAGGAGGCGGTAACAACAAAGGAGCAATCTTCTGCCACTATAAGAGAAATGCTGAAAGTGTGGGAATCAGTTGCATCATACATTGAAAATCATCACTCCAATAAAGCAGTGACTACACACGCTGCAAATTTATTTGATGATAATTCTGTGTCACATTTTCACCAAGACTTGAAGCGTCAGCAGAAACAAATGACTGTAGATAGTTTCCTAGTAAAAAACAATTAGTTATGTATCATGAATAATAAAGTACATAATACTGTACATATAATTTTCTTTGAATAAATGGCATGAATATGATACAACTTTCAGTACTTTTTGCACATGAAGTGCATTATTGTATTTTGTATTAATTTATATGGGATAAATTGTTTTGCTTAATGAATGTTTTGCACTAAGAGTAAGATTGTGGAACGAATTGTGCTTGCTGTGCGAAGTTCCACTGTATTTGTTGCTGCATGATATTTGTGTGTGAACTAAAGCTTTTGACAGCTTCCTCAGTCAAGCAGGCTAATATTTTCCCTGGGTATGTCTTACTTTTTCAGTTCTTGGTTGACCAGCCATGTCAAATTGTAGATTCTCTTTGATATATCAGTAGGCAACTCTTTGCCACCTTCAGGTGGTTCTTCATGACTGATATTCTGCTCATGTCGGCGTCCTATACATGTTGGCCATTACCCCCTCGGTCATCCTGCTCCTGTTGCTATAAGTGCAGCCACTACAGCGGGTGGAGTGACACAGTATCGAATGTGTACATTGCCCCCCCCCAAGACCTCAACACTACTAGGTTCAGTAAAGGATGAGCTAGGCCATACAAATCTGGGGTCTACCAAATCCCTTGTCAATGCAGCAACGCATACATCACCACCAAGTCGGTCATGGCTGACCACAGTTTAAAAACTGGTCATATTATATATTATAGAGTACAGCAAAACCAATATACTTCGGCAATCTTCCTCCTTCTGGGATTGTGTGATTAAAGAGCTCATTGAAATTGGGGCCGAAGATGGACTAATTAATAAAGATAGCAGCCTACATCTGAGTCAGGTGTCAAACCGTGCACAAAGTTGAGAAGCAGCAAAGCATACCCATACAGTGATATCTGCACCCGAAAGTGTTAGCATGGACACTGGAGACCATAGTTCGCAACTGGGCATTGCCAGCCCCACCATCACCACCAATCAGTGCCATGGCTGCACTGAAGACAGGAGTGGAGTGATGCAGGAGGTAACGGCCAACATATACAGGAGACCAAGACAAGCAGATCAGCAATCATCAGGAACCACATGAAGATGGCAATGAGTCTGCCAAAATCTCATGGAGACCTTACAAGATGGCTAGAGCTGACACCCAAGGATTTTTAACCAGCTTCCTCTGTTTTCATCAGGAGTTACCAGGAGCTCATGTAGTACTTTATTTAGTTCACTGAATTATGTCATGGAGATGTCACAGAAGTCACAAATATTTTGCACAAAGATTTTGTTGCTGTCTTTACTTCTTTGTAGCTTGTCAGCATCAAGTGGTGTCAGCCCCTGGTAGCTGAGTGGTCAGCACGACAGAATGTCAATCCTAAGGACCCAGGTTTGATTTCCGGCTGGGCCAGAGATTTTCTCCACTCAGGGACTGCATGTTGTGTTGTCCTAATCATCATCATTTCATCCCCATTGACGCGCAAGTCGCCGAAGTGGCATCAAATCAAAAGACTTGCACCCGGCGAATGGTCTACCCGACGGGAGGCCCTAGTCACATGGCATATACATTTAGCATCAAGTGGTGAGAAATCAGTGAAACATCTATCCAAGAATTTCACCATAATAAACTACATTCTGAGGCCACTAATGCAGTGTAAAAACCTGTTTTTTTTCCTAATATATATGTATCATGATGAGATGAGACTTTAGTACAGGTAGTCATTGTTTCCTTGTAACTACTGTGAATTGAAAGGATAGGGAAACAAGTAACACTGGTACAAAGTAGTACACCATGTAGCTGCACTGAGCTGTGGATCAGCACTTAAAACAGATGTTAATGACTGTTGTTCATGTATCAGACATAGGTTCATAGCATATATGCATGTCATCCCCAACTTATTCCTCATTCCTGCCCCCCCCCCCCCCCCCATGCCATCTGCAGTTTACATCATAAGGGCACACAAATATGAAGGTGAAGAGAGCTCCCACAAGTGCAAGAAGACATCAGGTTACACGCAGGAATGGCAAATAGGACCCATCTCCATTTCATTGTTTATTGTAATTGCATCGTCCACTCCATCAGTTTCTTTTCCTGTCTCTTCAATCCTGAAAATGTATGCCTTACTATTGTAAGTCAAAACTCGTAATACACATGATTGTAAACTTTTCATTTCAGAGACATTTATAATTGAGTTTTGAAAACTGTATTTAGTTTACCAGAAGCACTCCAAGCCATACCTTCTCTGTATTTCTTTTACTTTCTCGCCAGTTGTGTTCAACTGTCTAAATACTAAAACTCGTCAGCTTGTTCCATGACTTGTTTGTTAATTTGTAATGTTTCTTTTCATTGGCATTATAATTTTCATTCAGAATGTACATTATTTTCAGTTCTATTTTCAAACTAGCTCTGTTAAATTCTTCTATTTGTCGGAATTTATGACCACTAGAAGTAAACAGTACATTAACACCTGCAAAACAAAGGTGGTTCAGATATGTTCCATTAACATACATTTGTTTTTAGGTTTTCCCAATTTGATTACAGAAAACTTCCTCAAGAACTGCTGAAGATATCATTAGTGATGTTGAACCTCTTTGTTTAACTCCTCTTTCAGTTCTGAATTTATGATTATCCTGATGGTGCTGCAGGTGTTCTTCTTGATCTCCCCCACTTGAGTACATCACACAGACTGTTTATACAGCCATGTGAAACTGTTGGAAAAGGCCTTCTTTGGGACGATTGTCAACTCTGTGTAACATTCGCACATTCTTCAGTCTTGGTGAGCCACCAGAGACTCATTCTGCACTTTGTCGTTTTATGCTAGGTTCATATCGGTAACACCCATTTTTGTCACCCATGGTAATCTTTTTTCCAGGAAAGATTTTTTCCATGTTTCTCATTACAATCAGGTCATGGCAGATATCCACATACTTCTCTCTCTCTCTCTCTCTCTCTCTCTCTCTCTCTCTCTCTCTCTCTCTCTCTTTTCTTCCAGGGGTCATTGTGTATTGGACAGACTTCTCTCTTCTTCAAAAGATGCTGGAGAATCGCTTTGAACTTTTGACCTAGAGGCATTCAGTTTGTTGCACCATTGCAATTTGTGACACGATAACATTGACACTACAGCGACACATCCACTACTTAGCACTGCCTGCTCACAAGTGACTGTTTGAAAGCACATGTACTGTATACAGTTGCTAGTTCAAGCTGCCACCATAGATACTGTGCTGATGTCATGTATATATCGCGAATAAAATTAGCCTCAGAGTTTTGTGGACAGCCAATATATAAACAGGGTGAACGTTGAGGTTGTTCAGGGATACCTACTGAGTAGTTTGTGGCTAGTAGCTTGGAGGGAGCCAGCAGGTGTGCTGGGAAGGAGGAGTGGCAGGTGCATGGGCTAAGCATATCATACACGAGTATCGGAGCTGATTAGATGTGATGGATGATGATGATGATGATGATGTGGAGGTACAACATAGG
Source organism: Schistocerca serialis cubense (assembly GCF_023864345.2). NCBI lineage: Eukaryota > Metazoa > Arthropoda > Insecta > Orthoptera > Acrididae > Schistocerca > Schistocerca serialis. Next base: position 313,511,390 of record NC_064640.1, on the reverse strand, counting down.
AGGGGGTGACGGAACAGAGAAAAGGAAAATTGTTGGGTGGAGGGTTGGAGACAGTGGGTTATCAGAGTGGAGGTCAGGAGGATTATGGGAGTGAAGGATGTATTGCAAGGATAACTCCCATCTATGTATCCAGAATGTATACAGGAGAGCTTCTGTCAAGTTTGGAAAGTAGGAGACAAGGTACTGGCAGAAGTAAAGCTGTGAGGACGGGGCATGAGTCGTGCTTGGGTAGCTCAGTTGGTAGAGCACTTGCCCGCGAAAGGTAAAGGTCCCGAGTTCGAGTCTCGGTCCGGTACACAGTTTTAATCTGCCGGGAAGTTTCCCATCTATGTAGTTCAGAAGAGCTTGTGCTAGAGGGAAATATCCAAATGACATTGGACTTAAAAGTGTTGTGCCCAGCAGTATGTGCCACTGGGTGGTCAACTTTGTTCTTGTGTATATATTGTCTCAAGGGCTGTAAATACCGATTTTGTTGAAGTAGTCAAAAGCTTTATCAAAATCTATGAATGTCTAGATAATGTGGTGAGTCATACTTGATGCTCTGGTCTGTAATGTAATTAATTACTTGCAAATGATTCGTTGTGATATATGCAGTTTTAAAACCACTTGATTAAAATCCGATTTTTTTAAGTGTGATTGGTGATAATTTTACTGAGCCTCTTATAGAGTGAGGTGACAAGTCATGGGGTGGTTATGTACACATATACAAACGGTTGTAGTATTGCATACACAAGGTATAAAAGGTCAGTGCATTGGCAAAGCTGTCATTTGTGCTCTGGATATTCATGTGAAAAGATTTCCAATGTGATTATGGCCACATGACGAGAATTAACAGTGGAATAGTAGTTGGAGCTTGGCACATGGGACATTCTATTTTGGAAATTGTGAGGAAATTCAATATTCCGAGATCCACAGTGTCAAGGGGGTGCCAAGAATACCAAATTTCAGGCGTTAACTCTCACCACAGGTAACGCAATGGCTGACAGCCTTCATGTAACTTTTGAGAACAGCAGCCTTTGCGTAGAGTTGTCAGTTGTAACATACAAGCAACACCACGTGAAATAACCACAGAAACGAATGTGGGATGTACAACAAACATATCCATTAGACAGTGTGGTGAAATTTGGAATTAATAGGCTGTGGGAGCAGACCACTGATGCGAGTGCTTTTACTAACAGTGCCTCTCCTGGGCTCGTGACCATATTGGTTGCACCCTAGACAACTAGAAAACTGTGGGCTGGTCAGATAAGTCCTGATTTTAGTTGGTAAGGGCTGATGGTAGGGTTTGAGTGTAGCGCAGAGCCCACGAAAACATGGACCGAAGTTACAACAAAGCATTGTGCCAGCTGGTGGCAGTGGCTTCATAATGTTGTGGGCTGCGTTTACATGGGATGGACTGGGTCCTCTAGTCCAAGTGAACTGATCAGTGACTGAAAATGGTTGTGTTCAGCTACTTGGAGACCATTCGCAGCCATTCTTGGACTTCCATGTTTCCAAACAGTAACGGAATTTTTATGAATGACAGTGCACCACGTCACCAGGCCACAGTTCGCGATTGATTTGAAGAACATTCTGGATAATTTGAGGGAATGATTTGACCACTCAGATTGCCGGACATGAATCCCATAAAACATTTATAAGACATAATTGAGAGGTCAGTTCATGCATATAATCCTGCATCGGCAAGACTTTCACAATTATGGAGAGCTATAAATGCAGCATGGCTCAGTATTTCTTCAGGAGACTTCCAATGACTGAGTCCATGCCACATAGAGTTGCTGCTCTACTCTGGGCAAAAGGAGGTAGCCCATGACTTTTATCACCTCAGTAAATGTTGTTAGGAGGCAGTCATTCAAGCACAAAACACACGTTTTATGCTAGTCTGTAACATCAGCACATTACTTTGTAATTCAAAATGTAAAAGGGTTCAGTATTTGTGAAAACAATGTGGAGAATATTCCAAAATGGGTCATTCTACCTTTGATATTGGGAGAAACTTGGTGATTAAATGAATATCGTGGATATACTTGAGTAGTATGTCTGTAAATTGACCCTAAAGCAACCTTATCATTTTTTAGGTGTAGTTCACAGCACATATTGTCACTGCAGGTTCTTGACAGTTTTTAAAGCTTGCTATGTGTATATTTAATATTACAGATTATATTTAGATGTATTAAATGTTATATTGCAGTGAAAACAGTTGTGAGTAGTAAGGGAGAGAGAACATCATTGAGAAAACTGGGATATTATGTAGTTATAGCTCGGTGTTCAGTTCTGAAACTGGAGTCCTCCTTCAATAATCATTTCTTTGTCTTTTTGAAGGTCTTAATGTGAAGATGAAAACAAACTTTTCACGAGATTCTCCAGTGTGGCTCTTAGGAAGATGTTACCATCGTAAGACTGACCCATGTGATGAACAACTGGTAAGCGATGAGAAAGAAGAAGGAATTGAGAGCTTTAAGAGTGACTTCATGAGCCGCATTTGGCTAACATACAGAAAGGAGTTCCCCAGTCTTGATGGTTCGAACATTAGCTCAGATTGTGGTTGGGGTTGCATGCTTCGCAGTGGCCAAATGCTTTTAGCCCAGGCACTTGTTTCACATTTTCTTGGAAGAGGTAATATTTTTCTTCTGTTTTATTTATAATCCAAGTAAGATATGTTCAAGTCTTTGTGGTACATAAATTTTTATATAGAAAGTAAGGTAATATAAGGAGTGATCAAAGAATTTCCATTTGATGGTGTTGCTGCAGTGTATATGCAACATAGCACGACTCTGATGTTGGTATATAAGCATTCATGTGTTTATGACATGTGTTCAGTAAATGCAGAAATGTGAACTGTGGTGACATTATTACCAAATGTGTCCAAACAGGATCAACATGCTGTTATTCTTTTTGTGGCTGCTGAAGGACAAACATCAGTATACATCCATTGGAGAATGGAGAATTTGTATGGGGCAGCATGTCTGTCAAAAACCAAGGGGTGCTGCTACTTCATGATAACAGACATCCTTGTATCGCAAATGTCTTAACACAGAAGTCATGCCAACTCAAATGGAGGATACTTGAGCATCAGCCCTATAGTCCTGATGTCTCCTCATGCTAATACCATGCCTTCAGTCCTTTAAAGAATGTCTTGAAGGGTTGACGACTTGTGTGAGATGAGGATGTGCAGCAAGCAGGTACAGACTTCTTCATGGAGCAATACAATGTTTCACTAAACAGGTATCTTCTACCTGGTGCATCCATTGGATGCTATCCTCAATGCTGATGGTGATGTAGCCTAATTGGCATACTGATTATGGACTGAAGAGCCCTCAAATGGAAACTTTTTGATTGATTGCCCCTTATATATATATATATATATATATATATATATATATATATATATATGTGTGTGTGTGTGTGTGTGTGTGTGTGTGTGTGTGTGTGTGAGAGAGAGATAGAGGTCCTATCACACTTCTGTGGAGTATTCCTGACTGTACCCTTGCCTCTGATGAGCACTTGCCCTCGAGAACAACATACTGGGTTCTATTATGTAAGAAGTCTACAAGCCACTCACACACATACCTGGGACCTATTCCATATGCTCGTACCTTCATTAAGTCTGCTGCAGGGCACAATTCCAAACACTTGTCAGAAATCTAGGAATATGGAATCTGCCTATTGCCTTTCATCCACAGTTCGCAGAGCATATAAGAAAAGGAAAGCTGTATGTATCATCATTATTTCTCTAAAAATGGTATATTTCAAAAATGCTGTCCTCAGTGTCCTGTCTTCAAAATCTTCCATAAGTAAATTGGCAAATATGAGTGTAATGGATTCCCAATAGCCAGTTCATCAGTGTGTTCAAAATATTTGTCATTTAATAAAAAATATATAGACATCAATACATGATGACAAAGCTTCATCATTTCCATGTCTAATTTTTCAGTAATTGAGTTTTCAAGAGAGGAAATATTGCCCTCTGGCCTCAGAGTCCGACTGCGTGCTCAAAATCTCTTGCCTGATTTCTTCTGCTCGGACCTGTGGAGAGCTACACACTGCTTGCTCCTCCACTGAGCAAATAAATTTATTGATGGACAGACTCCACAGAGGAGGAGCAAAATTTAGGTTTTTCTCCAAAACTGATAATGTGATGTCATCCAATTCTTTACTCGTGAGGTTAATCATGTCATGGGATAGAAATCAGAGACATTGAAATTTTGAAGGTTGCCTAATGACGGCACTCTTGTGGGCCCATTCCACTCATTCCCAAAACACAGCTGGCAGCATTGATAAAGCCTCCAAATGCAGAAATAAAATCTTTGTATATAACATCCAGTATATGTAAGTAAAATGAATGCACTACTTTACTAGGACAAAACTAACATGCTTTTTAATATTATTGGCAATTTTGATATCAGTACATTGAACAAATTTTGCGAATCTAGGTACAGTATGATACCAGTATTATGGCGGCTCATCATAAAAGTGAGGGCAGTCAGCAGCTCCCCTTATTCTTTCAATGTTTATCAAACTTCCTTAAAAGTTCAAGCATCTCCTCCCCATAGAGGTACTTGACGTGACTACATAACGTTTCTGACATATTACCTGTTGATATTCTTGTCATGTCTCCAGCCAGATAATGATATCACCTGAACACAATATTTTCACAGTTCATCTGGCTGTCATCTTCAGGTGAGAATGGTCTTTGCTAATCTTGCCATATCTTGTGCTCCTTGCACTTCATATTGCTTTGCAACATTCTGCCTAGATATTTTATGTAACATTACACCTAGATATTTTATGTAACATGACACCTAGATATTTGATATTCTTGTCATGTCTCCAGCCAGATAATGATATCACCTGAACACAATATTTTCACAGTTCATCTGGCTGTCATCTTCAGGTGAGAATGGTCTTTGCTAATCTTGCCATATCTTGTGCTCCTTGCACTTCATATTGCTTTGCAACATTCTGCCTAGATATTTTATGTAACATTACACCTAGATATTTTATGTAACATGACACCTAGATATTTGATTGATGTGATTATGTTGAGCAGTACATTGCTAATGCTATGTTCAAACATTACATGATTGTTTTACCTACACATATGCACTAAATTTCATTTTTGTACACTTAGAGCAAGCTGTCATTCATTACACAAAATAGAAATTCAGCTTAACTCATCCTCCATCCTCCCACAGTCACTCAAGGAGAACAATTCCCCATACACTACAGCATCAGCAGCAAACATTTACAGACTGATGCTCACCCTGTGTGTCAAATCGTGTGTGTCAAATCGTGTGTGTGTCAAGAGAACAAGAGCAGTCGTATCACAGTTCCCTGGGTCACCCCTGTCAATAGCCTTGTCTCTGATGAAGATTAGCCGTCCAGTGCAGCGTGTTGTGTTCTATTACTTAGAGTCTTTGACCTACTAACATATCTGGGAACCTATTCAATATGCTCAAAGACTTGTTAACAGCCTGCAGAGTAGCACTGTGTCAAATGTTTTCTCGAAGTCCAGGAATATGGAATCTGCCTGTTGCTCTCCACCTGTGGTTCATATCATGTGGGAGGAGGCCAGTCCTAGTTTCACATGAGAGTCGCTTTTGAAATCCATGATGATTTGTGGATAGAAGCTTTTCTGTCTCAAAGAAATTTGTTTTGCACAAAGATAGAATATGCTCAAAGGTTTTCGAGTAAACATTAAAGTTTTAGATCTATAATTTTCTGTTTCCATTCTTGTACCCTGCTTATGTATGGGAGTCACTTTTACATTTTTCCAGTCACTTGGGACTTTCTGCTGGACAAAATATTCATGATAAAAGAAATCTAAATATGGAGCCAACACCAAAGAGTACCGACTGTAAAATCAGAATGTGATTCCATCTCGATCTGGAAACTTATTTGTCTTCAACTCTTTCAGCTTTTTTCAGTGCCAGGGAAGACTGTTTCTATGTCCTACATAACAGTGGTTGGTTGTCAAACAGTGGTATGTCTGTGTGATCCTACTGTGTGAATGATTTCTTAGATGTGAAATCCAAAACTGCAGAGTTCCTGTTGCTGTCTTCTATTGCCACACCAGACTGACCTACAAATGATCGAGCGGAGGACTTTGACCTGCTTAGGAGAGATGCAGGCTGTCTTCTGTATGAGCTGCCATACCCAGTTTCTCCCTCTGGTTAATCTCTTAAGCTCTTTTGTTTGTGTAATGGTAACACATTAATTCACATTCTTCCTTTTTAATTATTGCAAATATATCCTGACACACTATGTGTACCTTGTTACAGTATGTTGCCTACAAGCTAACCAAGTGAGCTACAGGCAATGGCAGAACAAACCAACCATGTAATGAAGACTGTTCAGGATGCAACACCAAATAATATCCAGTATTGAACTGCCAAACAATTAGTAACAAACTACCACACTTCATGCACAGTCTTGTGGACCAAACTAGAACCATTTCACACTATGGGGAAGCAAGATTTTGCTCCTTTTCTAGGAAGAAAGGGCTCTGGGAGTGGAAGTGCTCACCACTGTGAGACATATCGTGCAGCTACAGGTGTCTTGTTGAATGCGGCATACAGGGCTGAAGCTCATTCCATTGATGATAGTGATGAAGTAAATAAAATACAGAAGCTGTGATTTGATTTGTAATAAGTAAATGTTCTAGTCCAAGAAGTCCTTGAACTGCTGATAATTAAAATGATTTGCACAATGGGACACTTGACTGCAGTTGCAGAACCTGTTGTGGCCAACAACAATTTTTGGTATTAAAATACAGTCTTTAATGAAGTGTCCTACAAAAAATGATTTCAAATTGATATTTTATGATAAATTTTGTTGCCGATTCTCACATAAGTGTATCTTCAAATCTTTAGTCTGCAAATGACGTAATTGTTTTATCAAAATTTATCCGTTACAAAAGCTCAATGAACTAAATGAAAACTGCCATGATAACCAAAAATGGATTCATTTCATGTTAGTCATTGTGTTTTAATAATTACCTATTCTTAAGTTAACTGGTAACTTGTCTCATTTGTTTTTTGTCATTGACAAGTTTCTCTTATTCTGCAACGTGATTTACTGTATGATATGACTACAAATAGCAATGTCTGTAGTTACAGTTTGTAACGTACATTTAGGTGCTTTAATGTCTGATATTAACTTTACATTGTGCTCGTCTGCACATACAGACACTGCTCAGTGGGAAATGGTTGATGACTTGGACCCCAGTGACCACTTTGTCACCTATCTGTAGCTGTCAGGTAGTTAAGGCCCTGAAAGGAAGCCACAGCTGTGGATGCTCAGCAGAGCAAAATGGCTATTTTTATACCTCTAGACATTGTTCAGGACTGGATGGATCATATTGTAAACATGATCCACTGTATCATTCATCTGTCTATCCGCCCCAAAATAATCAGCAAATTTCACAGCCAGAATGTTCTGTTATACAAAGAAAAGTGCCGCTCTTCAGTTACAATTAGTGCACAGTTTTGAGACGATTTAAATGCCAACCATTTGTTGAAAAACCCTTAGATTTTCAGGTCACTAAGACAGAGGGTCAATGAACAGCAAAATAGAACACAAGTAGATTTCTCATGCAGTAAATTGTCCTTTTAACTCTTAAAAAAATATGAGAAGAATTTTTTGTAAGTTTGTCACACATCAGTAATTTTTGTATTGAAGCACAAAAATCTCCAAACACGAGATGTCACCCAGACAATGGCAGAGTACTTCACACACTGAAAATTGGGAATCATCTTTCTGTAGCCACATGGCATTAATGGAGGGAAGACTCTTTTCCATGTGAGAGCAGGGTTAGCTCTTGTCAGAGACCTGGAAGACTGAACCAGCTACATCTACATTTACAGGGCTATATAAAGTCCACAGAGAACTCATAGTATGTTGTGTAGAATGACAAATGGCTCATTTTTCAAGGGAGACCATGCACAACATACTGACAGATGTCAATGTTTGTTTTTTATGCCTTTCGTACTTCGCACGTAAGTAACTTTACTGTGTTTGGCTGAAGGTACCACTGTCATCACACCCCCTTCCCCCCTTTTGTGTCTTGATCATGAATTATGGGTGGGAAGAATGACTTGCTCAGTGTCTGTGTGAGTATTGTATCATCTTGGTAGTATGTGAAATATATGTTGGAGGGGGTCATAGATTGCTTCACTCTCCTTGGAATACATGTGCTAGGATTTTGGACAATTAACCACACTGTGATTTACAACACCTGTCTCCTACCACCTGACGACAACATCATACAACACAAGCCCAGCTCACAATCTCTGTGCTGTAGTTTGTGAGGTAGCACTTGCCATTCAGCAGCAGATCTTCATGATGTGTTATACATCCAGCCTGCTGTCAGCACCACACAGCAGTGTTCTGTGCAATTGCTTACCCCGTAGTGGGGAAAAAAATTCATGAATTGGCATGAGCAACTAGGCTATTTGGGGTTTGCTCTAAGCAGGAACCTGTTGGCACTAAGTGTGGACTGTATTGCTGCACGTAACTGAGGATGGAGTCATTCACCATTGTGGTTGAAAAGGAGACACAATGTTATTTTAAATTTGTTATGATTCAAAAGGAATCTTGCACCAGACCACATTGTTAAGTTCATGTCTTACGAACTTTGAGTGTTTGTTTACACTAATTGGACCTAAACAGGGTGATCCGATCATATACTCTGTAGTATTCTCTGAACTTATTCTCAATATTCCCTTGCCAAGTGAAATCACTGCAAGTAAATTGCATCGAATTCAATGTTGGTGGCACTAGAGTGAATGAGATGACAGTAATTTTATCTTGAAACTTCCGTTGGTCCGTGTTGGCGTACAAAAACAATAATATGTGATTGTTGGTCTACCTTAATGCAAAACACTTTTGTTATTCATTTATTCCCAAACTAGTTTGTGACAGATATCGCCATCAACATTATTACATGTGTACCACACACACACACACACACACACACACACACACACACACACACACAGAGAGAGAGAGAGAGAGAGAGAGAGAGAGAGAGAGAGAATATGCCAGAAACAGCAGCATTGTTGAATGAGATAACATTATGCTTCAAAATTCCTCATATGCTTCTCATCCACCAAGTACCCTCTTCAAGCTGCCTATTGCATTATTGCACAAGATAAAGCCTAGAACATCTGGGACTCATTCATCCAGTTACAGAGGCAGAAGAAAAGGGTGGCATTCTGTTGGTTCCAGGGCATTTTGGGAGACAGGGAAATGGGTCTGCAAATGCAGCAGTTTAAAATATTTTCACACAGGTGCTGATGTCCTTTATAAGTGCCCTATTATACGATGACACCGTAGCATACAAAACAGTTACTACATTATTAAACTCTGCTTTGGATTGATGAAGGGTACATGGTGCACCCATCTGCAAGTGGTCGCTCATGTTGGCACCAATCATGTGTGTCGCTATGGATCCGAGGAAATCCTCTCTGGCTTCCGGCGGCTATCTGATTTGGTGAAGACTGCCAGTCTCGCTAGCGGGATGACAGCAGAGCTCACCATCTGCAGCATCGTCGACAGGACTGACTGCGGACCTTTGGTACAGAGCCGAGTGGAGGGTCTGAATCAGAGGCTGAGACGGTTCTGCGACCGTGTGGGCTGCAGATTCCTCGACTTGCGCCATAGGGTGGTGGGGTTTCGGGTTCCGCTGGATAGGTCAGGAGTCCGCTACACGCAACAAGCGGCTACACGGGTAGCAGGGGTTGTGTGGTGTGGGCTGGGCGGTTTTTTAGGTTAGATGGCCTTGGGCAAGTACAGAAAGGGCAACAGCCTCATCGGGTGCGGGGCAAAGTCAGGACATGCGGGGACCAAGCAGCAATCGGTATTGTAATTGTCAACTGTCGAAGCTGCGTTGGTAAAGTACCGGAACTTCAAGCGCTGATAGAAAGCACCGAAGCTGAAGTCGTTATAGGTACAGAAAGCTGGCTGAAGCCAGAGATAAATTCTGGCGAAATTTTTACAAAGGTACAGACGGTGTTTAGAAAGGATAGATTGCATGCAACCGGTGGTGGAGTGTTCGTCGCTGTTAGTAGTAGCTTATCCTGTAGTGAAGTAGAAGTGGATAGTTCCTGTGAATTATTATGGGTGGAGGTTACACTCAACAACCGAGCTAGGTTAGTAATTGGCTCCTTTTACCGACCTCCCGACTCAGCAGCATTAGTGGCAGAACAACTGAGAGAAAATTTGGAATACATTTCACATAAATTTTCTCAGCATGTTCTAGTCTTAGGTGGAGATTTCAATTTACCAGATATAGACTGGGACACTCAGATGTTTAGGACGGGTGGTAGGGACAGAGCATCGAGTGACATTATACTGAGTGCACTATCCGAAAATTACCTCGAGCAATTAAGCAGAGAACCGACACGTGGAGATAACATCTTGGACCTACTGATAACAAACAGACCCAAACTTTTCGATTCTGTATGTACAGAACAGGGAATCAGTGATCATAAGGCCATTGCAGCATCCCTGAATATGGAAGTTAGTAGGAATATAAAAAAAGGGAGGAAGGTTTATCTGTTTAGCAAGAGTAATAGAAGGCTGATTTCAGACTACCTAACAGATCAAAACGAAAATTTCTGTTCCGACACTGACAATGTTGAGTGTTTATGGAAAAAGTTCAAGGCAATCGTAAAATGCATTTTAGACAGGTACGTGCCGAGTGAAACTGTGAGGGACAGGGAAAAACCCACTGTGGTACTACATTACAGTTAGGAAACTACTGCGAAAGCAGAGAGAGCTTCACTCCAAGTTTAAACGCAGCCAAAACCTCTCAGACAAACAGAAGCTAAACGATGTCAAAGTTAGCGTAAGGAGGGCTATGCGTGAAGCGTTCAGTGAATTCGAAAGTAAAATTCTATGTACCGACTTGACAGAAAATCCTAGGAAGTTCTGGTCTTACGTTAAATCAGTAAGTGGCTCGAAACAGCATATCCAGACACTCCGGGATGATGATGGCATTGAAACAGAGGATGAAACGCGTAAAGCTGAAATACTAAACACCTTTTTCCAAAGCTGTTTCACAAAGGAAGACCGCACTGCAGTTCCTTCTCTAAATCCTCGCACAAACAAAAAAATGGCTGACATCGAAATAAGTGTTCAAGGAATAGAAAAGCAACTGGAATCACTCAACAGAGGAAAGTCCGCTGGACCTGACGGGATACCAATTCGATTCTTCACAGAGTACGCGAAAGAACTTGCCCCCCTTCTAACAGCCGTGTACCGCAAGTCTCTAGAGAAACGGAAGGTTCCAAATTATTGGAAAAGAGCACAGGTAGTCCCAGTCTTCAAGAAAGGTCGTCGAGCAGATGCGCAAAACTATAGACCTATATCTCTGACGTCGATCTGTTGTAGAATTTTAGAACATGTTTTTTGCTTGAGTATCATGTCGTTTTTGGAAACCCAGAATCTTCTATGTAGGAATCAACATGGATTCCGGAAACAGCGATCGTGTGAGACCCAACTTGCTTTATTTGTTCATGAGACCCAGAAAATATTAGATACAGGCTCCCAGGTAGATGCTATTTTTCTTGACTTCCGGAAGGCGTTCGATACAGTTCCTCACTGTCGCCTGATAAACAAAGTAAGAGCCTACAGAATATCAGACCAGCTGTGTGGCTGGATTGAAGAGTTTTTAGCAAACAGAACACAGCATGTTGTTGTCAATGGAGAGACGTCTACAGATGTTAAAGTAACCTCTGGCGTGCCACAGGGGAGTGTTATGGGACCATTGCTTTTCACAATATATATAAATGACCTAGTAGATAGTGTTGGAAGTCCCATGCGGCTTTTCGCGGATGATGCTGTAGTATACAGAGAAGTTGCAGCATTAGAAAATTGTAGCGAAATGCAGGAAGATCTGCAGCGGATAGGCACTTGGTGCAGGGAGTGGCAACTGACCCTTAACATAGACAAATGTAATGTATTGCGAATACATAGAAAGAAGGATCCTTTATTGTATGATTATATGATAGCGGAACAAACAGTGGTAGCAGTTATTTCCGTAAAATATCTGGGAGTATGCGTGCGGAACGATTTGAAGTGGAATGATCATATAAAATTAATTGTTGGTAAGGCGGGTACCAGGTTGAGATTCATTGGGAGAGTGCTTAGAAAATAGTCACAGGGTTATTTGGTAACCGTGATAGCGTTACGGAGATGTTTAATAAACTCAAGTGGCAGACTCTGCAAGAGAGGCGCTCTGCGTCACGGTGTAGATTGCTCGCCAGGTTTCGAGAGGGTGCGTTTCTGGATGAGGTATCGAATATATTGCTTCCCCCTACTTATACCTCCCGAGGAGATCACGAATGTAAAATTAGAGAGATTAAAGCGCGCACGGAGGCTTTCAGACAGTCGTTCTTCCCGCGAACCATACGCGACTGGAACAGGAAAGGGAGGTAATGACAGTGGCACATAAAGTGCCCTCCGCCACACACCGTTGGGTGGCTTGCGGAGTATAAATGTAGATGTAGATGTAGAACTTCTGTAAAATATCTGGGAGTATGCGTGCGGAACGATTTGAAGTGGAATGATCATATAAAATTAATTGTTGATAAGGCGGGTACCAGGTTGAGATTCATTGGGAGAGTCCTTAGAAAATGTAGTCCATCAACAAAGGAGGTGGCTTACAAAACACTCGTTCGACCTATACTTGAGTATTGCTCATCAGTGTGGGATCCGTACCAGATCGGGTTGACGGAGGAGATAGAGAAGATCCAAAGAAGAGCGGCGCGTTTCGTAACAGGGTTATTTGGTAACCATGATAGCATTACGGAGATGTTTAACAAACTCAATTGGCAGACTCTACAAGAGAGGCGCTCTGCATCGCGGTGTAGCTTGCTTGCCAGGTTTCGAGAGGGTGCGTTTCTGGATGAGGTATCGAATATATTGTTTCCCCCTACTTATACCTCCCGAGGAGATCACGAATGTAAAATTAGAGAGATTAGAGCGCGCACGGAGGCTTTCAGACAGTCGTTCTTCCCGCGAACCATACGCGACTGGAACAGGAAAGGGAGGTAATGACAGTGGCACGTAATGTGCCCTCCGCCACACACCGTTGGGTGGCTTGCGGAGAATAAATGTAGTTGTAGATGTAGATAATGTACATTTATTTTGTTCACAGTTGAGAGATTTCTACAAAAATTTTATTTGCAGTCTGATGAGTAGCCTTTACCATTCATACTGTATTAAACACATCTTATAAGGATGGAGTTACTGTTCCAAAGATTTCATGTGGCACAGTTCTCTTTGTTGTGTCTGCTGTACAATGGCAGAATCAGCCTCATAATCATCCACTGTCTGCAACGACCTTGATTTTACAGTGTTGTACCAACAGTGTGTGTGTTTTTATTGCAAGCATAAACTGTGTTAACAATTACCCATATCAAAGGAAATTACAGGAACTGTAAAGAATGGAAGGTGTAAATTAGACCTTTTGGCTTCTAAAATGAACGGGAGTACATATGTGTTAAACTCCTCTATTGTGAAACAGGAAATTGTAGGGGCACTCTTGATGAGTTAGAAATTTGCTACTTGTAGTAAATGCTCAGGCAGCAGAAAATGTATGCTATGTATGTTTGTTGTCTTCTAAAGCTTATAGTTGATATAGTAGATGACATATGCAACTTTGATGTTTTCTTGACCTTTGGGACTTACCAATAAATCCACATGCAGGAAAATAATAGAAATGCATGAATATTTTGCAGTGAATATCAGTGTAAAATTATTAAGCCTCAGAAATAATAGAAGTCTTCTCTTCAAACTTTACACAGGTAACCTAGGTCTCTAAATTTATCCACATTTAGCATTAACAAATGTTCATTATTATAGACAAAATAATACTTTTCAGGCTGGCGGTGGGATCCAAACCAGCGACCTAGTAATGAAAAACAATACAGGGATGCTGTGAACCATCGAAAGATTATCAAGTGGTTTGGTGATACACCATCACAAATGAGTCCTCTATCAATTCATACACTGGTATCATTGGGGGAAGTATCTGGAAAGAAGCCAGGAGACTGGTATGGTCCTGGTTCAGTGGCACACTTGCTAAAGTGAGTGTGAATTGATACAGTAGACAGATGAACATTTCTAATAGTACTGCATGTTACGGAAAAATTGACACGTGTAGTGCATGTGTACTTCAAGTGAATAGCACAGTCTTTTTTACTTTTATGCCAATTGTAAATTTGAGAACTGTTTGAGGACTTAGACACATTTCACTTTATATTGTTATATGAACAATTTTTTTCTGTTCTTTGCTGAAGATCTGTATGCTAGCAGGTCCATCCACTATACTCCATGCACTGAAAATGTACCTTTTATTTCTGTATATGGTGCCAAGGAACTTTATTTTTTAAGCATTTGTATTATTACATTGAGGAGATGGTAGTCTCAAGGATCAAAACTCGTAGAGAATAGTATTCATGTAGCAGCTTTTTGGCAATTTAAGATGTACTATTTATTTTTTAAAAAATGGGCAAGTGTGATTAGCCCTTGTGCTCTAAGGAAAAAATGACAATTATTTTGTGTGGCATAATGGCCTGGTGCAAGTTTTTCTATTGGATGCCACTTCAGCAACTTGTGCGCCCCTGTTCTACCTCACTTATGTAACCGGGGAAAGGGGTCCTACAGTTTAATGCAGAATCCAAACTACATGTTGTTTCAGATGAGTCCTCACGTCATAGACAGGTGAAGGCTAGGTTAAAACAAAGACTGAAAAATCGGTAGTCCGACCAAGAGTCGATCCCACAATATCTCTGTTTCCAGGCACATGCTTTACTGTTACACCATCAGAACTGTTATATGTATAGATAGTTCATCTATCAGTTTTGATGACTGACTTTCTGAATATCAAAGTATGTGACATACATGTATCTTTTGATTATACTGACTTAGAATCTAAAATTTTTGACACCACCAAGGAGTGTATACCTTAGTATGTGACATAAATTTCGACTTGATACCACTAGTCTGGTGTTAAGGCAGGCAGGCAGACAGACAACAAAAAGTGATCCTATAAGGTTTCTGTTTTTACCACTTGAGGCATAGAACCCTAAAAGCTGATTATTTTGTATTGGCTTGGGCTTACGTTATATGTAGCAGTTTTGGTTGAAGCAGATGGGATGTAATGTGAAGGAACGGTTGTTGTAAACTTCTTGATTTGTTGAGCATCTCCCCTTCTTCATTGTGTGTGAAATCCAAAGGAGGCTCAGCAATTGTTTCCCCATGGGGCCTGGGTGCCCACAGAGAAGATGTAGGTGGTAGGCTACCTGCCAGAAGGCATGTACCTACTCCTGCCCACAGCTGCTTGACTAAGGCATATGATCATCCAATTTACCATTCATCTCTTTGAGTGACTGTATGTGAGCTTTTTGCCCACCTCAGCCTGCGGATGCCCAGCTCCCCACAGGTGGGCACTTGAGCTTGTTCGATGCAGCTCTCCACTATAGTCTCTCCTGAGCAAGCACTTTCATCTCTGACCAACTGTGGCAAACTACGTCCATTTGAACTTGCTTGTTGTAGCTGATGATTCATTGATGCCTCAGGATGCATCCTATCAACCGACGCCTTCCTTTCGTTGTGCATATATTTCTTTTTCTCCCCAGCTTGATTCAGTACTTTGTCATCATTTACCTAATATACCCATCTAAACTTCACTGTTCCCTTGTATTGCTAAAAAAAATGGTAAATTTATGAAACTAATAAGGTTGCAAACAAGAGAGGTAGAAAATGCCGCATTTGGTATGTTCTGGCCTGCTCTGCCCTGTCACAACCAAAAGGCAAGACATAGAAGGAAAAAGTCACAATGTAGATAACTAGGGGCATTAGAAATGTCTGTGCAAAAAGAAAAACTACTTACATGTTTGGGGTAAACCTTTTTTATTTTTTGACATAGTCTCCTTTTAGACTTATACACTTTTTCCATTGCTGTTCTATTTTGTTGATCCGTTCCAAATAACAGAAATTGTCCAAGTCTGTAAAATAGCTATTAGTTACTGCAATCACCTCCCCATTTGAATAAAATCTTTGTCCCGCCAGCCATTTCTTCAAATTGGGGAACAAATAGTAGTCCGAGGGAGCCAAGTCTGGAGAACAGGGGGGCTGTGAAACGAGTTGGAATCCTGTTTCCGTTAATTTTGTGACCACAACTGCTGAGGTGTGTGCTGGTGCATTGCTGTGATGGCAAAGGACTTTTTTGCAGTCCAATCACTGGTATTTTTCTTGCAGCTTGGTTTTCAAATGGTCCAATTACGATGAATAATATTCACCTGTAATAGTTTTACCCTTTCCCAGGTAGTCGATGAGGATTATCCTTTGTGAATCCCAAAAGACAGTCGCCATAACCTTTCCAATCGAAGGAATGATCTTTGCCTTTTTTCGTGCAGATTCTCCCTTGGTAACCCATTGTTTAGATTGTTGCTTGGTCTCAGGAGTATAGTAATGTATCCATGTTTCATCCACAGTGACGAAACGACGCTTCAAGTCCTGCAGATTCTTCCTGAACAGCTGCAAACCATCCTTGCAACACTTCACATGATTCCGTTTTTGGTCAAGCGTGAGCAATCATGGAATCCATCTTGTGGATAGCTTTCTCATGTCCAAATGTTTGTGCAAAATATTATGTGCCCATTCATTCGAGATGCCCGCAGCACTAGCAATCTCATGCACCTTAACTCTTCTGTCATCCATCACCATATCATGGATTTTATCAATGATTTCTGGAGTCGTAACCTCCACAGGGCATCCAGAACGTTCAGCATCACTTGTGCCAATATGGCCACTCCGAAAATTTTGAAACTACTTATAAACTGTTCTAATCAAAGGTGCAGAATCACTGTAATGTCTATCAAGCTTCTCTTTAGCTTCCTGAGGCGTTTTGCCTTTCATAAAGTAATGGTTACTGCCCTGAATGGGACCTCCCAGCCAACAATGCCATATGATCCATTTCATTTCAGTCACCATACAAAATTCTTTTTCGTCCATTTTTTGACAATCACTCAATTTCCTTGATTCACACGAATGCCAAACACAAAGAAATAGACCAATATGGCTGAAACTTGGTGTGCGTTCTTTCCAAAGATTCTACCAACTAAACATGACCTCGATACACGCCGGTGGTGCCATCTCTCGGACTTTTCAAATGCCCCTTGTACTTATAGGAGGGAAGGAGAGAAGTTTGAAGATGTTAGTGAAGGGGATTACATGCAAATAGAGGAGAAATAGGAAGTAACAGTGGAATAACTTTTTTATGATGGATTGTAAGTTATATTGTGAAATCACCTGGCATATTTGAAAAGAAGCGTAAATATTGATTACTGATATGTCAGCATCTCATACTATATCAGGAAAACTTCTGCTTCTACCTAACCATGGATCACCCAGGAACTCTCCTGTCACAGTTACAGATTTATGTAATTCCGACACATTAAAATTACAGAGATGACTCTCCAACAATTGTCTTCAGGAGGTGAAATAACAGTGCTTTTGATACACACCTTTATGCAAAGATAGATAGGTTGGGGGAAAGTTAGAAAGGAGCAACAGGCCACTCATGCCCCGTGATGAGATGGACCAATGTGTTGTGAGGATGATGGAAAACAAAGATACCGTGAAAGGGGGAAGTGTCAAAGAGAGTAGGAGACCAAAGATAGTATATTGGTAAGCATTATGGAAACTTCAGTTATATAAGGACAGAGTGAGAAGAAAAAGGATGATATAGGAGGGGAAGTGAGAAATCAAATGAATAATGAAATTAAAAACTAAAATGGAGACAGAGAAAGAATGGGGTGGGGGAAGGTTGTATTTTTTAGGTAAAAAAGGAGTTAATAAAATAATTTGTGTGTGTGTGTGTGTGTGTGTGTGTGTGTGTGTGTGAGAGAGAGAGAGAGAGAGAGAGAGAGAGAGAGAGAGAGAGAGAGAGAGATGTTAATGGAGATTAAGTCCAGAAGGGTGGTTGTTGGATGGAGGGATATGTTGGAAAAGAAGTTTCCACACAAGGAGTTCAGAGATGCAAATAGTTAGTGTGGTGTATTGGGCACTCAGGTCACATAAGTCACACTGCAGAGCATGCTCAACAACTGGACACTGGTTTCATTTATACACTTAGACAGCATGGTGATCGTCGTTCATACATAAAATGCAGTGTAGTGAAGACAGCATGGTGATCGACGTTCATGTATAAAATGCAGTGTAGTGAAGGAACAATTGTGGGGTTAGAGATAATGGTCTGGGACTGTCACATGGTTTGACAAGGATATTACAGAGGTTGGGAGGGTGACAGAAGGCTACAGCTGGTGGTGTGGATAGGCTTGGGAGCTATGATCTCATTTCAGGGCTCAGCTTCAGGAAGTCATGGCCTTCACAGAGTAAAGTATCGAGACGTTGTTGACCTGGCTGGTGCTGCATACAAGAAGAGTACTTCTCTAAGTTTTCGATTTTGGAAGAGGGTGTGGCACTAGTTGGAGTGAGAGGAGGGTACTGGCACGGAAATTTATTTGTGTGTAAGATCTGTTAAGTATTTACAGGGGAGGGGGGCTGGGTAAGAGTGTTGGTGTAGGTGTTGATAGATTCACTGGTGGAACAAATAAATGTACCGTGGATGACTAGGCTCTTTGTGAGGGAGTCTACATATGTTTGGCTGAAATTTGTTGTTAGTAATTCAGAGTACTGATGTCAATAATGACAGTACATGAAGGGAAATAATACCTTGGCTATTTTTATTTAAAATTGGATTCATCTCAGAAAGAGGCAAGTAATACTACTATCAAATTCTCTGATCATGTACCATAAACTGGCTGACAGCAAGGCTAAATTTGAAATACAGCTGAACTGAATAAGTTTCCTGTAGCTGACTCTTTTTAATTCATAGAGTAATTTTTACGTAAATCTTGTACCTGACTCGGCACAAAAATGGTATACTTTTGTGACTATTACCAAACCGCCACCAATGTTGGAAGCTGTGATTTCAAAGTACTGACACAAATTGATTATAGAAGATTGGAAAAACTGGTAAAAGCTGGCCTCGGGAAAGATCATTTGGGGTTGCGAAGAATTGTAGGAACCTCAAGAAGCAATGTTGCTCCATACTACTTATTTTAGAAGTTTGACTGAAGAATGACAAACTTGTGTTTATAGCCAGAATGAAATTTTCACTCTGCAGTGGAGAGTGCACTGATATGAAACTTCCTGGCAGATTGAAACTGTGTACTGGAAAGAGTAATCTGCCAGGAAGTTTCATATGTTTATAGCATTTGTAGAGCCAGGTAAAGCTTTTCATAATGTGGATTGGAATGCACTCTTTGAAATTCTGAAGGTAGCAGCAAAAAAATATAGGTAATGAAAAGTTATCTACAACTTGTACAGAAATCAAACTGCAGTTATGGTAGTTTGGGGTCGTGAAAGGGAGGCAGTGATTGAGAACAGATTTAGACTGGGTTGTAGCCTATCCTATATGTTACTGAATCAGTATAAAGCTGTTGAATATGTGTAGTGAGCAACCTGTGAAGGAATCCAAGGAGTAATGTGGTAACTGAATTAAAGTTCATGGAGAAAAAATACAAATTATGGGGTTTGCCGATCACATTATAATTCTGCCCAAGGCAACAAAGGACTACCAGGAGCAGTTGAACAGAATGGTGCCACTCAAGAAATAAAAGTTTTGGGACACGTGGTGAGTGGTGATGAAGTCAGTTCCAACCCAGAGAAAATAAGAGCAGTCATAGATTTTCCTACTCAGCACATTCGTGATGTTTTCTTAGAATGTGCTAGTACTACCAGCGATTCATAAAAGTACTTCTATATCAAGACATGTCCCTTGCAAAAAGTACTTCAGGGAGAAGGCAAATTTTTGTGGAAAAATGTGCAAAAAAGATTTTTCCCTGCTCTTAAGGAGGCTCTAATATCTTTTGCAGATCTTGGCATTCTATGACAAGAATGCTTAGACAGAACTATACAGTGACGCTAAATGTGATACACTACGTGATAAGTATCCGGACACCCCCAAAAACTTGCGTTTTTCATATTTGGTGCATTGTGCTGCCACCTACTGCCAGGTACTCCATATCGGTGACCTCTGTAGTCATTAGACATTGTGAGAGAGCAGAATGGGGCACTCCGTGGAGCTCACGGACTTCGAACGTGGTCAGTTGATTGTCACTTGTGTCATACATCTGTATGCAAGATTTCCACACTCCTAAATATCCCAAAGTCCACTGTTTCCAATGCGATAGTGAAGTGGAAACGTGAAGGAACACGTACGGCACAAAAGCATATAGGCTGACCTTGTCTGTTGACTGACAGAGACAGCTGACAGTTGAAGAGGGTCATAATGTGTAACAGGCAGACATCTACCCAGACCATCACACAGCAATTCCAAACTGCATCAGGATCCACAGTTAGGCGGAAGGTGAGAAAACATGGGTTTCATGGTCAAGCAGTTGCTCATAAGCAATGAGCGTAAACATTGGACGATTAAACAGTGGGAAAATGTTGTGTGGAGTGGCAAATCACGGTACACAATGTGGCGATCTGATGGCAGGGTGTGGGTATGGCAAGTGCCTGGCGAACATCATCTGCCAGCGTGTGTAGTACCAACAATGAAATTGAGAGGTGGTGGTGTTATGGAGTAGTCGTGTTTTTCATGGAGGTATCTTGCACTCCTTGTTTTGCCTAGCAGTATCACAGCACAGGCCTACATTGATGTTTTAAGCACCTTCTTGCTTGCCACTGTTGAAGAGCAATTCGGGGATGGAGATTGAATCTTTCAACATGTTCGAGCACCTGTTCATAATGCACGGCCTGTGTCAGAGTGGTTACATGACAATAACGTCCCTGTAATGGACTGGCCTGCACAGAGTTCTGACCTGAATCCTATAGAACACCTTTGGGATGTTTTGGAACACAGACTTCATGCCAGGCCTCACTGACTGACATCAATACCTCTCTTCAGTGCAGCACTCCGTGAAGAATGGGCTGCCATTCCCCAAGAAACCTTCCAGCACCTGACTGAACGTATGCCTGCGAGAGTGCAAGCTGCCATCAGGGCTAAGGGTGGGCCAACACCCTATTGAATTCCAGCATTGCCGATGGAGGGTGCCATTAATTTGTAAGTCGTTTTCAGCTAGGTGTCCAGATACTTTTGATCACATGGTGTAGGTAGGTGCAGTTCTAGTATGAATTCAGGAAGGTACTGAGAACATGGTTGCGTTTCCTTCCTAAAATGTCCGCACCGGATATGAATGTGTAAGCCCTAAACATAAACAATGCCAAGTTCATTGTGAGAAGAGCACTGAATAAACACCGGCAACAATAGTCATAAACTCAAGGTCCAGAGTAGATATTAATATCCCAGAGTATTGAGTACTAAAAAAAACTATTCTACAATCAAGGCAGAGTACCTTCTAGTCATTTGTGCTACCTACAAGTTCTTGCTGTATTTACTTGGCAAACCATTCACCGTTTTGACAGACCACCATTCCGTATGCTTGTAGACTAACCTGAAGGAGGCATTAAGTGATTGGCAACATGGGCACTGATGCTTAAGCAGTATGACATCACAATGGTATACAAAAATGGACACAAACACAAGGATGCTGCCTGCCTTTCAAGGAATCCCTTGGCAGAACACAGCGGACACAATTTCAACCATTGCTACATTAAATGACATTGCTGCTGAACAGAGGTGGAGTCTAACTTTGCGGATAGCTGTGGAGCCTTGGAGAATGATTGAGTAACCAAAGTAAAATTAAAATAAATTGATGGAACATTGTATCAGTGGAACTATAGTCTGACAGGGTGGAAATGGTTGCTCATCTACAGACAGCCAACCTGAACTTTTCCATGATGCTCAAACATCTATCACCTGTCATTTGCAAAGACTCTAGACAGAC
Source organism: Schistocerca serialis cubense (assembly GCF_023864345.2). Classification (NCBI taxonomy): domain Eukaryota; kingdom Metazoa; phylum Arthropoda; class Insecta; order Orthoptera; family Acrididae; genus Schistocerca; species Schistocerca serialis. Next base: position 313,489,461 of record NC_064640.1, on the reverse strand, counting down.
TCATATGCAGGTATCACTGGCCAGGTCTCTACCGATCTTGTAGACACTATGAGTCACAGTGAGGAGTGCCAGCAACAGAAGCATGTGCTGCAATTACCTCTGGGGCATCTGGTACTAATTTCACCATCAGCAGTGCCATTCAACCAAATTGGTAATCACTGAATAATAGTCTACACTGGCTCCCTCACCTGCTACACAGTCATCAAAGCTGTGCCTGCTGAAGCTTGAAAATTGTGAGGTTCCTTGTAGATGATGTCATTTTGAGGCATGGAGCACCCTGTGTGATGATTTGTGATCATGAAAGATTTCCAGTTGAGATAAGTATTGGAGGTAATTTCTCAGTGCTTCATCACCCAAAAAATAACTGCCTACTACCTCCATTTGTTTTTATATTCCTGTCATATAAAAATAACTGCTTGTCGCACTTACTTTCTGCTTCACAATTCCCATAGTAGTTTTTTAAAGCTGAGTGTACAAATCATATTTTCTCTGGGACCTTTTTTCTTTTTTGACTGGCTTCCACTATGTGTATTAAAATTCAGATCTGGTAGCTGTTTGAGCCTCACATCAAATGTAGGGGATGATGTAACTAGATGGAGGTTTCCTTAAGCATTGTCTGAACCCACATTGTTAAAATTATAGAATCTGGCTTCATAGTAATAAAAAACCAACTTTCAAAACAAGATATGTGTATTCAAAACTGGAGAATCTGTCACAGTTTGAGACTGTTGGTATGTCAAGAACATGGTGGTGGCTGTTTTGTGTACTGTGAAGGCAGAGTTCTATTTTAAAAACAGAATCACTGGGAAATGCTCTGCAGACCAATACTTGGCTCGAGTGCCACATTAATTAGACAACATAAAAATTATTCAGCTGCAGTCGGCTTCAATTTACTTATGTGACCCCGATGTCTCATGTGACTTTGCCATTTCACTGCTGAGCAAATACTCGCGTGACATTAGGTGATGTTTTTACAGATGAATTCCATGTATGTGCTCTGTTACTGAGTCCTTGAGACAAGAGGGATTAAGTAAGCATGAGGTTATTGTGAAAATTTCTTGACCTGAAAGTGAAAGACAGTTACTTCAGTCAAAAATCATATACATTTCAGTATAATCCTCTTTAAGACAATGTACATTATCTACCATTTTCACCCTAGATTCCATCCCTGAAGTGTGATTCTGGTAAATCTGCAAAATATCCATTCACAACATTGATAACCTGTTGGACTCAAAATGTTCTCCAGTCATAGATTTCCTTGGTTGTGGCAACAGGTAGGTGAAATTCAGAGGATGTAAAATCTAGTTCCAGCAGTTAATCTTTCAAATACTTCAGTTTTCATTCATTTACTAATCATGTTCCATCCATCTGCAGAGGCTTGGGTTGCATGACCTGTACAGTAAGAGGGTTGAGTTGAGTCAGTGAATTGTTGTCAGGGTGATGACCACCGGTTGCTCAGAGAAACATCATTAGCAGTCACACAACACACAACAACACTCATTGCAATGCTTTGTTGTGGCCATGCCCTCCTGAGCGTGTGCTGAAGGCAGCAGGTGGGAAGGCTGTGATGTAGCAGGTGGTACGATGCCTGCTGTGATGCCAGTGGCTTAGCAGGAACACTGACATACGGTTTTTGTGTGTGTGTGTGTGTGTGTGTGTGTGTGTGTGTGTGTGTGTGTGTGTGTGTGTGTGTGTATCGCCAAGTGGACTGGGTTAGGACCTTTCCTTGTAGACGGTGACTGCTAGACTGTTATCTCTTTGACTAAACATGAGGGTGCTTTATACTGGCTCTGTGGGTACATGTTTTACTATTGCATAGGTTCCGATCACGAAAGCAACAAGAACTCCATGGCTCTGATATGAAGTAAGTGGCCATCTAGACCATGATGTCTTTGCTTTTGTGCTGCACCAATGGTATTTACACTCCTAGCTCCTCTGCTTGGCAACAACATGAGGTAACCAACCCAGTGCTTCCGCAGCCATGTTTGCTGCACGAGCAATCAGCCGTGGTGTAACTTCTGCTCAGTCGACTGACTTTCCCTGTTACTCTGGTTTCTTGTGCCAACCAAGGAAGGTGTCATAATTTTACCCAGTGGTGTCTAAGTTATTTGAGTTGCAACAGATCCCATCGCGGACAAGCATCAGGGATATGGAACAAGTCAAGGTATATATTAGCTTGAGACAAAGACATCATAGAAACTTAACCTGTGTGGTGATGTATAAACAATGAACTGTCACTAAACTACTTTATGCTGCTCATGCTTATGCCTCTAAATATCATTGAGTAAATTAGTAAAAATGATGTTACTTTCAAAAAACGCTGCTGCCTCTTCAGTTTTATTATATAAATATTGTAATCTAGTTGTATATTTTATATTTTAAAATTTTCAAAATCTGTTGTTCTTAATGAATTCTCGTATCATATTCTAAAATTGTTTTAAATTTTTTGATTTAAACTTAATCCATAAATTTTAATCTAATTGAGGTGTTCATAAACTGTCATTCACTTATTAGTAGACTGAGTTCTCACAACGAATTCTGCATTCAATATTTTCAGGTTCTTCACCCTACTTACACTTTAGTATTGCTTTAAAAATTGTTGTTAATAAAATTCAGCAATAATTAAAGAATTTTCTTGTGGTTGCAAGGTTACCCCCCCCTCAATATTTTTGTACATGTTATTGAAAATCTGTTGGTATTCTATTGTTAACTGCAATCAGCAGCTTAATATTTGCTTCATTACAATGATATTTTTCAAGGAAAATATTTTTACGTTTATAAATACTGAGTTCTGGTTATAGTACACTACTACTTGTCATACAGCTTTATAACAAACACTGCTATTTGCCATGTAGCTAACAAAAATTTGAAATTCCTGAATCTAGATATTCAGGTAATTTGTAGGAGTCACTAATAAGGTATGTTTTTAATTTTTTTTTTAATTTTGGGATTCCCAGTGTCTTGCTTGCCATTGCCAAAGCATTTTTTGTGGGCTGGTGCATTGTTCTTGTCAGGATGTGGTTTGAAAATTATGGCACAACACACAAATACTAAACAACTTTATTCATAACTCACTGTACATTTAACAACACAGACTTCAGAGCCACAGAACAACAGACTTAAAAACATTCACACAGCAACTTCTGTAGGCACCAAAGATATTACATGGTGGTAAAATTTGCATCTCAACATCCTCACTCAGTTTTTAGAGACAGGGATAAATTAAGAAAGTAGTCTTAAGTTTATGGTTCAAGGGTTGAAGCCCAAGTCCTTAAACAAATTTCTCATGCTTCAGTGCAGGAAGAGCCTTAATCGGTACATCTGCCACCATACCTTCTGTTGGCTGGTGTTCTAATTTCAGGAGATACACTTGTAGAGCTCAATGAATGAAGTAATATTTTATACTAATGTGCTTCAGCTGTGAGTGAAATCTAGGTTATGTGCAAACTTTCGACCTGACTGGCTATCATTGAACAAGGTGATGTATGACAGTTTCTCTAACCCTCTTTCTTCATGTGAATATTGAAAAGTGGATTGCTTCCTTTGCTGCCTTGGTGAGGCACATGTAACTCAGCTTCAGTTGATGAAAGAGCAATGGCTGTCTGCTACAGTGAATTCAGTGTGAGTGCTGATCTGGGTTGTATACATGGAAGAATCCTGGAGATACTAGAAGGTATCAGATAGATTATATAATGGTAAGACAGAGATTTAGGAACCAGGTTTTAAATTGTAAGACATTTCCAGGGGCAGATGTGGACTCTGACCACAATCTATTGATTATGAACTGTAGATTAAAACTGAAGAAACTGCAAAAAGGTGGGAATTTAAGGAGATGGGGCCTGGATAAACTGAAAGAACCAGAGGTTGTACAGAGTTTCAGGGAGAGCATAAGGGAACAATTGACAGGAATGGGTGAAAGATGTACAGTAGAAGAAGATGGGGTAGCTCTGAGGGATGAAGTAGTGAAGGCAGCAGAGGATAAAGTAGGTAAAAAGACAAGGGATAGTAGAAATCCTTGGGAAACAGAAGAAATATTGAATTTAATTGATGAAAGGAGGAAATATAAAAATGCAGTAAATGAAGCAGGCAAAAAGGAATACAAACGTCTCAAAAATTAGATCGACAGGAAGTGCAAAATGGCTAATCAGGGATGGCTAGAGGATAAATGTAAGGATATAGAGGCTTATCTCACTAGGGGTAAGATAGATACTGCCTACAGGAAAATTAATGAGACCTTTGGAGGAAAGGGAACCACTTGTATGAATATCAAGAGCTCAGATGGAAACCCAGTTCTAAGCAAAGAAGGGAAAGCAGAAAGGTGGAAGGAGTATATAGAGGGTCTATACAAGGGCGATGTACTTGAGGACAATATTATGGAAATCGAAGAGGATGTAAATGAAGATGAAATGGGAGATATGATACTGCGTGAAGAGTTTGACAGAGCACTGAACGATGTCAGTCGGAACAAGGCCCCGGGAGTAGACAACATTCCATTAGAACTACTGACGGCCTCGGGAGAGCCAGTCCTGACAAAACTCTACCATCTGGTGAGCAAGATGTATGAGATAGGCGAAATACCCTCAGACTTCAAGAAGAATATAATAATTCCAATCCCAAAGAAAGCAGGTGTTGACAGATGTGAAAATTACCGAACTATCAGTTTAATAAGTCACGGCTGCAAAATAGTAACGCGAATTCTTTACAGACGAATGGAAAAAGTGATAGAAGTCGACCTCGGGGAAGATCAGTTTGGATTCCATAGAAATGTTGGAACACGTGAGGCAATACTCACCTTACGACTTGTCTTAGAAGAAAGATTAAGGAAAGGCAAACCGACGTTTCTAGCATTTGTAGACTTAGAGAAAGCTTTTGACGATGTTGACTGGAATATTCTCTTTCAAATTCTAAAGGTGGCAGGGGTAAAATACAGGGAGCGAAAGGCTATTTACAATTTGTACAGAAACCAAATGGCAGTTATAAAGAGTCTAGGGACATGAAAGGGAAGCAGTGGTTGGGAAGGGAATGAGACAGGGTTGTAGCCTCTCCCCGATGTTATTCAGTCTGTATATTGAGCAAGCAGTAAAGGAAACAAAAGAAAAATTCGGAATAGGTATTAAAATCCATGGAGAAGAAATAAAAACTTTGAGGGTCGCCGATGACATTGTAATTCTATCAGAGACAGCAAAGGACTTGGAAGAGCAGTTGAATGGAATGGACAGTGTCTTGAAAGGAGGATATAAGATGAACTTCAACAAAAGCAAAACGAGGATAATGGAATGTAGTCGAATTAAGTCGGGTGATGCTGAGGGAATTACATTAGGAAATGAGACACTTAAAGCAGTAAAGGAGTTTTGCTATTTGGGGAGCAAAATAACTGATGACGGTTGAAGTAGAGAAGATATAAAATGTAGACTGGCAATGGCAAGGAAAGCGTTTCTGAAGAAGAGAAATTTGTTAACATCGAGTATAGATTTAAGTGTCAGGAAGTCGTTTCTGAAAGTATTTGTATGGAGTGTAGCCATGTATGGAAGTGAAACATGGACGATAAATAGTTTGGACAAGAAGAGAATAGAAGCTTTCGAAATGTGGTGCTACAGAAGAATGCTGAAGATTAGATGGGTAGATCACATAACTAATGATGAAGTATTGAATAGAATTGGGGAGAAGTGGAGTATGTGGCACAACTTGACAAAAAGAAGGGACCGTTTAGTAGGACATGTTCTGAGGCATCAAGGGATCACAAATTTAGCATTGGAGGGCAGTGTGGAGGGTAAAAATCATAGAGGTAGACCAAGAGATGAATACACTAAGCAGATTCAGAAGGATGTGGGTTGCAGTAAGTACTGGGAGATGAAGAAGCTTGCACAGGATAGGGTAGCATGGAGAGCTGCATCAAACCAGTCTCAGGATTGAAGACCACAACAACAACAACAGCTGATCTGGACAAGGTGAAGTTGTACGCTGTGAATGAGTTCCTATCAGCATCAGAACTTCCCCAATCAGCATGTGTGAAACTGAATATACCTTCCTTATCCATGATTTTGGTCACTTTCTTGTCTATGGTCCATTTGTAGAAAATAAGGATTTGCTTAGCCACTTACCAGTGAACAAAATTATGGCTGTTATTTTACTGGCTTAGCTTATTGACTGCATAGCGTTTGTCGTCAGGTGCCGACAGTGAAGTACATCAGTGCTCCATCCAACTTTCTGAATGGGCCATGAGTGCCATCTTCCATGTTCACAGCTGTTGCATCCAACTTGCTCTGTCGCCAATGGAGTCCTTACTGGCTTGCAGTCATCCATTCTGAATCGGTGTAAAACTTCTGTGATATAACCACTTTGATGTAATGTAATTATGTCAGCGGATTGATTTAGTTTGATACCCAAATAGCATCTTATGGCGTCAAGATTGTTGATATCAACCCAGGCAGGTATCTTGTCATTGATATGTTTTGTCCTTTCTGTGTGAATACTTTTTCATTGTTGCACTTGTGTGATGGGCAGTCACTGTCTGTGTACCAAAAAATGTGAGTCGCAAAACGTTGGAGCAGGCTCATTCATAGAGAAATAGCAGTCAGCTTTGTCAGTATTATTTTGAGCTTGCACACTTAACTGCTTCTTGAAAAACAGTAATCTTCTTTGTGTCCCTTCATCTTAAAAAAGTTGGTTTGTCTTTTTTTAATTTTTGTTCCAAATTATCACTATCACTCACAGCACTTTCGAACTTTTTCACGAAACATATGCTGTGTCAGCGGTTGGGTTGGGTCCTGGAGTCAAGTGGCTTACTCGCTCCATGTCAGGGCAGCTTCCGCAAGGGTTTCTTTACCACTGATAATCTTGTGGCCCTTGAGTCTGCCATCCAAACAGCCTTTTCCAGATGCAAACATCTGGTTGCCATCTTTTTTGACTTGCATAAAGCATACAACATGACCTGGTGACATCATATGCTTGCCACATTGTATGAGTGGGGTCTCCGGGATTTGTTGGAATGGTGTTCCCTCTCGTTGTGGATGGTCCTTGTGTGTTGCCTGGTCGTAAGTCCTGGTTGCCAGCATACAGGCATGCTGGCGGTGTCGGTGGATGTTCCTGTGGTACTAGATGTTCTTCCCATCCTGCGCTATGTTGTTCAGCGTGGACTCCAGCTCGGGTGTGAGCTTCCTCGCACCATCTCCAACTTCTTTCTTCAGCCGCGCGACGGCGTCCTCCAAGATGCAGCCTCAGTCCCGCGGCGTGAAGATCGGGTTGGAATTTATGGTGTGGAGGTCCTTCTTCGTGACAAATTCGAGCATAATTGCCCGATATCCGCCATGAAGCTCGAACGGCCGGTGTGGAAGCGGTGGCTTCTGTTTCCCTTCCGCTTCCACGAAAAGGTACGTTTTTCTTCGGACATCGTACCGCCCATCTCGCACCATGGTCACGATCTTCTTCAAGACCGTTGGGAGGTTGGTGACGTCCGGGAAGGGGATGGTTGTGGAGTACATCCCTCCCGCCTCTTGTATGTCCTGCTGCTGCTGCTGCTGCTGCTGCTGCTTCTTCACCACTTCCGGCGGCGGCGGCGAGACGGACTGCACCACGTCCATAGGTGTCTCCCCGGTCTCCTGTATTGCTACAGGTACCGGGGCGACGTCCGTTTGCGTGGACACATCCGTTTGCGTGGACACATCCACCCCAACTTGTTGTACCACCGTGGGGGTGGCAACGGGGGCAGGTGTCTTCTTTTGCGTCGTCCGGATTTCTTCCCGCAACTCTTGCAGCTGCCGGTGGAGACCGACGATCTTCTTCTGCATGGCCGCTCTCTCTGCCGCCATCGTGGCTTTGAGGGCAGCCACGGCGTCGTCGGTAGCGGCGCTAAACGGGATTGCGGCCGCGCCGTTTTCCCCCTTGGGCGGGGGTGGTGGGACGGCTGCCTCTTCTTCATGTACTGCTTTATTGGCGGTTGTTGGTGTCCGCTGCTTCAGGTATGCGCACGCACGTTGGCGCGACGTGTGGTGGCTTGCCGCAGTCACGTGTATCATGTGCCTTTGCACATTTCAGACACGCGATTGCGTCCCTGCACGTCCTGGCGACGTGTCCCATCTTCTGGCAGCGGTAGCACTGCCTCTTGTGCTGCGGTCGGCTGCACTTCTTCTTCTTGTTGCTGCCGCGGCCGTCTCCTGCCAGCGTGAGCAGAAGCTTTGCCACAGCAGCAAGTTTGCCTCCCTTTCTGCGTCCGGACATGGCGTTGGGCTAGTGGCGTTGGCGTGCGCGAGCGACGGTAACGATGCAAGCCGCAGCGAGTCGAGCAGCGGAGTGCGTGCGCGAGCAATGACAGAATATCCTTCAGAAATGCTGACAAGAAGAAGTCAGGCCATTCCTGTGTTCTGGCGGGTGTGCCAATGACGGTGATCTCAATAACAATATTGTATAGCAAAGATACGTTGCCAACTCTACCACTGGAGAAGCTCCAAAATTGTGAATTGCCTCTGGTCAATACGCTTTCAAGGTTTCGGTCCGATTAAGACAGTAAGACACAAAGAATTGTTGCAGTTATTAATTTATGACATTTTGTTTGGAGTCAGTGCATCGATGTATTACAGGTAATTATGCTCTAGCCGCTAAACCTAATTACAGAAATGTGAATAAGACTCATTGACATATAATGAGGATATTCTATCCCTTGTCACCCACAACTTTGAGACAAAGCTATAATCACTTCGAAGGTCACTCACAGAATACATCATCTGGTATCCTACCTGGTAGTATAACTGAAACCTGGCAATAATGCAGAATATGTTTGGCAACTCTGTGACCAATGAATTACTTCCTTGATGGCACAGAACTATCCTGCTAAATTCACTTGATATCATTTTGTCATTTCATTTGAGTAACGCGAGTGATTTTCTTTTGAGATGTGATATAAGGCTGTCAGTTAATGCTTTTTAGTCCATGAAAGTCATTCTGCACAGAAAATACAACTACTCTCATCTCTTATGCTGTGATTTGTCTGTCATAGCAGCTACTGGACCAATAAGTAAGATATAGCTGCCACACCTCTTTGCTAGCTCCAAGGTAATGTACTTGCGCACCAGGTGCAAGCTGCCTTCGTTTGCCTGAAAGCCAAATTTTTAATTCTTTTGTAGCAGAGCAATAACTAGGCAGATAGAAACTCATAAGGGAGTCATAAGACAATGCTTGAGCAAAATTCGTCTTGCTACTTTCAGTACACCTTAGAGTCAGAGCGAAAACCTTATGGTACTACAAAATTCATAATGCCACTTTTGTTTTCTGCCCACATATTTTTCGTTATTATGAATACATAATTTTATCTATGAACTGCCACATTTTCTTAATACTTGAGTATGATACAGAATATGAAGTAAATACAGACCTTTTCCAGGTCAAAAGTCAGTTATCCTATTAATTCATGCTAAAATAGCCACAATCATCTTACAGACACATAATGCTTTATTAAGATAGACAGTCATCGTGATGTTTCTGTAGTAAGTTGAATGTAATTTGTATTAGTACAGTGAATATTTTAATTGCATTTTCCATTAGTTTATTGAACACAACAATAATGACCAAAGTGAAATTAATCAACAACAGTGTATTCTTTCACAATATATAAAACAATCTGACAATGCTAAAGTAGTTTGCAAATTCTATGCCTGTAGAACCTACTGGTTCTAACGATGTCATTAAGGCAGTGTAGTTTGAAGAACATTTTTGTGTAGAAATGAACTGCCTTGACGGTTGATCGATGAAGAGTGGGAAAGGTAAAATTTTAAGAGTATACAATCAGAGGAACAAGTGCCTGAGAGATGACTTCCCTATCAATCTCCTGGATAGTTTTGTTCCTCAAATCAACAGAGTGCATTATCATGCAGTATTACATGTGATGTAGTTTTGTCGGTCAGTTTTCTTGCACTGCTACTGAAAGGTGTCTGTTGTTGGCAAGAAATTCCAGCTGTGGTGGACACACACTTGGGGAAGAATTCGTAGTGCAAAACACACTTTTGGAGCTCTGGGATGGAAAATATTATGTTCATACTTCCCTTTGCTTAAGTTTACATCTTTTGGTAGGGTTCAGCCTTTCACTTCTTTTTAGGAAGTTAACGATGAAAGCATCATTACTCATCGCCAGTAACAGTATTGCTTAGGGATGCTCAGTGAGTGACCTGATGACGTTCAAGCAAAACTGCAATAACAGTCACTCCATTGACTTTTGTTGTTTAGAATTAGAGCATGCAGTATTCCTAAACCAGACTCCTGAACCTTGCCTGTTGAAAGTAAATGTCGCTTGATGGTTAAATGGTAATCCATCACTTACATCAGTAGTCAGGATTCCCTAATGTGGAAAGACATTCGTGCCAGAACGATCTTTGTTGAATCAAGAATCTTTTTTTGGTGTATGTTTCCCAAAAGCACTCACTCCACACACAGTACAAATCTTTCAAGCTGCCTTCTCTGCATTCACCCCTCTATTATAACAGAAGTAAATACTGTGTTGCAGATGTTACACCTTTTTCCACTTGCAACCCAATTTTACAATTCTTAACTGTAGTTCATAAGTTTCAAGTATGCAAAGTCCATTACTTAACTGCAAGATGATAACTAGAACTTCAAATTCGCAAATGACAGTTGATGCATACACTGGCAGCATCATGCCGCGTTCACCTGGATGGCGCCCGATTTCAGGCGGTGGGTGGTGTCTGGCCGGTGTCCGGTAGGCACTGCAGCGTAAGGAAACGTTCAAGCGTAAGCTGTTCTGATCATGACGCAGCCACAAGCTGTCCTGTGGAATTTTTTCTGGAAGTATTTGTTATTTACTGGTGTGTACGATGTGAAGCGAATTATCTTCAATGTTCAATCAGACTCATAACTTCAGACGATGGCCGAAATGTGGTAAAAAGATACAGTCGGACACAAACATGCGACTATAAGTTTAGAATGCACGATGATTACCACTAGACCACAGGCTCACACTACACATCTTGGAAGTAGACAACACTTCCTCCTGACACTTCCGCATCTTACAGTGTTGCCAGATTGTGCAGTTGGCTGGACTTAGTGTTGTCAGGGGCGGTCAGTTTTATTGGCCACCTTAAGTGAACAACTCAGACTGACTTGGTCTCTGTGGCGGCCAGTCAACATTCAGTTTTTGTGTCTAAGACTGTACATATCACTATCCCGTGACTTTTGTCACCTCAGTGTATAATTGTTAAGGACAGAGTTTGAATTAAGTCCATTTAATGGTTAAAACAGCTCTTTGCACATTAGTGTGTTTTTAAGTGGGCTGCATGTTGATACATGGGCAAATCTTGTTTAGTTCAATTTTTAGTGTAACTGTAGTGTTTGGACTGTACAGACCACAAGTTCTGTTTTAGTAATTGTTAATGTGAGGTAATTCATGGCATTAAATTATATTATTTGCTACAATTTATTTCCTTCTTTTTCAGGAAAGCTGTGGATATGGCCACCAGAGAAACCAGTGACTTTGAACAGTTGACGGTGTATGTTGCCCAGGATTGTGCAGGTAAATTTAGTGTATAATTTTTTAAACTGGCCTAAAAACTATCTTATGCTTGTGCAAAAGCAAGAAAATCATAAATATATATTAATTGAATGCTGAATAGTTTCTTTAGTCCTTCACATAGTATCAAGTGTAAATAACATAATTTCATTAGAGATACGTTTTGTACAAGTTTGCAGTATTTTATTTATATTTGTGCAAATGCTGCTGTTTGGAACCATTGCTTCTCTGACTTCACTGAATGTAAATTAGTTATGAGTTTTGTCTTTAGGGTACAAGTGTACTCCTTAAAGGTTTCTGCTAAATGTTTTAAACACTAGTAAACTGTGGATTTTTGGACAGGAAGTGTGCAATCAAAACCAATTTGAAGACCTCAGTTTCAATTTCCCATAATTCCACTAAAGAATTCAGTATAAATGCCAGAATGATTTTCTTCACAAGAGCATATTTAGTATCTCTCCTAACCTTTGGCAATCTGTAGCAGTTTTCCACCTAGAATGACATTCTTGCCTATGTAAAATGAAAGCCTAATATTTATAGTGATCTTATGACTAATGTGGATATTTTCATAGATTACTTATAGTTGAACTGGAAGTCTTTCAAGGAAAATTGCAGAAGGAAGTTTCAGTGGTGGAAGGAATGGATGGAATACAGACAGTGGAAAGATTCGAAGTGGCAACTCATCTTATAGTTCAGTGTTGAGTTGTTGAATGGTGGATATGCATGTAAACAAAATTAAAAATTTGTGAGCTTACATCAAGCATACTTCTTTACAATTAAAACACACACATGGCTACTGTGTCCCAGGCTGAAGTTCAGAGGGATGAGGGGTTGTAAGTGGTGGAATGGCCGAGAGGGTGAGGCAGCGAAAGAAAGTGATAGGAATGCATCACCAGTGAACCTGCTGTCGTGCACACAAGGATGGATGTGTATGACACATGATGACTGGAGAAGTGGGTTGGGAAAAGGGAGAGAGAAAGGTGAAACAAAGAAACATGAAACCAAGGAGAGAATAGTGTGTTTATAGATTAATTCTGTGAAGGGGGAGGCACAGGAAAATAAACAGTGGTGGGTGTGGGACATGGGCTAGTAGAGGTTGAGACCTTGAGGCTTGTGGGATCAAAGGATATTTGTAAGAATGAGTTTCATCTGTGTAGAATCTAGATGGCAAAGGGTGTGGGCCAGCCATTGAAATTAAACATGTTGTGCTCAGCAGCTTGTCCTGCCATGGGATGGTTAACTTTGTCCTTACCAACAGTTTGACAGTGGTCATTTTTGGATAGTATATTTCCACAAAGGTCTCATTAAGCAAATCATTCCTTCCATCACTGAAACTTTCTTCTGCAATCTTCCTGAAAGACTTCCAGTTCAACTATAAGTAATCTATGATGGACAGCCGGTTGGTACTCAAGCCCACATAAACATATGTTCAGTATTAAAGCATAGTTAGTATCTGGCATTGATCCCTTTAACAGGTTGTCCTGCCCTGTGGTAGGGTAAGCACATTTTACAGGCATATCCTAGCCACGTCAAATATTTATCACCTGGATTTCAAGCTACAAACTGGTTGTCAGGGACATTACAGTTCATGCATGTGACTTAAAATATACACAGAAGAAATTTGACAACACTGGAAGAAAAAAAAATTAAGAAATATGGAGATTCATCAAAACACATGGTAACTGGTGGAGTATATGACAATTTTGTATTCGAAAAAGTGATGAGAACAGTTGCAGCTACTGATAAAAATAAATACTTAGAAGTGGAAATAACAAATGATAGGAAACAAGGTAAATTAATTAGATCAAGAACTATTTATTAAAAGGAATTTTGTGGGATAAACAGGGAAGGTCTGTATTACTAAGAGACTATCCTGGAACCCACTACCAGTGGCAGGCTGTCTATCGAACAGCTTCTAGGGACAACAAAAATTTTATTTTTAATACTTCATTTAATTATTGACAGGATTTAAAAATTTAAAATGCTGTCATCATGAAATTAAGAGGTATAATCTTATATTAAAAGTTTGATACAATAAAACAAGTATTACAGTTACAAACTGTGTTTATTTTGAGGCAACATAACTGACGCACACATATACTTGGCCTTTATTCGTATAGTATTTGAGAATGAGAGCAGTTAGCTTCTTCCGACAAGCTTTACAAATAATTTCAAACCTGTATGAAACTTTATATGTTGGTGAGGCCCTCCACAAAATGATGAAAGGAAAAAAAGTTTATTGCGTATGACGTTTTAACTGTTCATGCAGTAAAACTTCACCATCAGCCATGAAATTTTAATTTATTACTACATCACAGACTCTATTTACAATACAGTTTGCAGGCAGTACCCACATATACTATTCAATATATCTGCAAAATTATATCATTGTATGAGACATAGTTCGGGAGATGTGACATCATAAACACTAAGATGTGTGAAAAACTTCACTTTTTCTTAAAATGGAGTGCAAATTACACAGAATATGTTCAGCCAGTGTTTCATAATGAGAGCATTTAATGATGTCTGACAAAATTTAAGTATAGTTTCAAATATTTTCTAAACTTTTCTCACTTACATGTTTAACATTAAATATTTAACACGTTAATTCATTTCTAAAGTAATCAGATGTTTGAAGCTGTTTAATACATGGAAGTTCAGGTTTTACTGGATCATATTAGAGCAAGAATTTTTATAACAATAAGCAATATCGCTTATGGCTCAGAAATTTTGACAAAGAAATGGTAACTAAATTCAAAATTACGAACCTGTAGAGATGTATTTCTGAAGGTGTTCAGTAGTGATAACAAGAAAATAAAAATAAAAGAAGCTAAGTAATCAGTCCAAATCAGTGTTCAAAATTCAGTGATTAATTTTATTCAACAGAAACACTTACAGTTGTGTGAGCTCATCAAAAGAGTGCAAGAAATAGACTTCCAAAGACTGTAATGTATGTGGTGCCAAATGGAAGAAGAAAACAGGTACAACTACATAATATTTGGATTTGGTAGACTCATTTGTTAATAAGAAATAAGACTGTTCCTGAAGAGTTAGGGAGGAGCAGAGAAGAATGGGGAAAAAGAATTGGGCACTCTCTGTGTGATCATAGAAATTTGTAAAATATGTAAACATTGTTAAACCAGAACTAATAATAAATATTTTTAAAAGAGAAACAGAGAAATTAACCATAGAAAAGATAGTGCTTTGCTAAGAATTGTAGCATTATTATGGCATGTGTAGCAGATGTTTTGGACAGTTAATTTGTGAACATAGATGAGAAAATTGACACACACAGTTCAGAATGCAATAGAAAGCAACACGTCGAATTAGCACTAAATTGAAAATCTGTTGAAATTATACAATAGACTGTCCAGGTTGGAATATCAGCAATATTATGAAAATGATAGATTGCTACTCACCATACAGATAACACACTGAGTAGCAGTAGGTATGACAAAGACTGTTACACATTTGAGCTTTTGGCTAAAGCTTTCTTCAGAAATGGAAACTCTCTCTCTCTCTCTCTCTCTCTCTCTCTCTCTCTCTCTCTCTCTCTCTCTCTCTTTCCCTCCCCTCCACACAACCAAGCACGCACGCACACACACACACACACACACACACACACACACACACACACACACACGACCGCTATCTTCTGCCAGAATGCAACTGTGTTGCGTCGAATGGGAGAAGTAGTCCGGAGTGGGGTGGGGAAGGGGGAGGGATAGCAAGAGAGAAGAAGTCGGCACTGTCTGGTGGACCACACAGGGATTAGGTGATGAAAGGAGAAGGCTGCCAGGCATATAGTTGTGAGGCTGTGGGTAAGGGTGGGAGGGGAGCAGGGAGTGGTAAAGGAGGAGACCAGAGAATGGGAAAAGACCAGTGTGTGCATTGGCAGTGTGTGGCACAGAGTGGTGGGGAGTGAGGGGGTGAGGAGATGTGAGTTGGAGTAGGTGATAGGATGGAGGGTGTGGAAACTGATGGGTGGAGGGTGTCGGAGCAGTAAGTTGCTGTAGGCTGTGGCCGAGATGATTTTGGGAGTGGAGAATGTGTGGTAAGGATAACTCCCATATGTGCAGTTCAAAAAAAAGCTGGTGGTGGAGAGGAGGTCCAGATAGCCTGGGTTGGGAAGAAGCCATTGAAATCAAGCTTATTATGTTGACTGCATGGTGTGCCACAGAGTGGTCCACTTTGCTGTTGGCCACAGTTTGGTGGTGGCCCTTCATCCTGGTGGACAGCTACTTGGTAGTCATACCAATATAAAAAGCCATGCACTGATTGCAGCAGAGCTGGTATGCCATTACGGCTTTCACTGGTGGTCCAGCATCTTTTGGGATAGGATAAGCCTGTGACAGGACTGGAATAGGAGGAAGTGCTGGCTGGGTGGATTGGGCAGGTCTTGCACCTGACTCCATCTCAAACAGAATGACCAAGAGAGTCATAAATGTTTGTGTTGGTTGATAATTTCTTTCTGCAGGTGGCATAATCATCATGATGGCCTGTCAAATGAGTTTTTGGTATATTGTCAATTATGAGAACAGTTAGTTATCAAAAATGAGTGTATGGCCTGCTTTGTCATACTTGACGTTGCACTTAGAGGTGAGGCATATGTGTAATTGCTGGATTCCAGGGTGAACAATATCTATGCAAGTGTGTTGTGGCAATTCTGAATTTCAGTGGAGCCTAGTGTACTGATAAATTAATTTTTGTTTGTGCATAATGTGATGAACTGGTTACAAGTTGTGTGGAACAAATTTTACACACTTTTCTTTTCTTCGAAATATTCTGCCAAATGCCTTGAACACTTGACTTGGGGATGTTACTCAGTTGCAATTTGTGACACTACGTTGGCACAGTATGGCCACACATCCACTACTTAGCACTGCGTGCTCACAACAGTCCGATCAAATGCACATCTGTTGTTTGCAGTTGTTAGTTCAAGCTGCCACCATAGGTACTGCACTAGTGGTGTTTGTACAACAGGAATAAAGTCGGTCTCGGAACTTTTTGGCCACATTGAGTAGCTCACTGACAAAGACTGTTTTATCAGAAAATCTTTCTGTGAATAAAAAAAAACTGCACGGTGATTTCTCTCATTATACTATATTAACCTCAAGGGATGTTAACTTTGCCAGAAAATAAAATAAAATTGCATTATAAATACAGAGAACTCTGCAAATTAATCTTAAGTGCTTACTCACCACTACTGTTGTGTTCAGTCAGATGCAACTTCTGTCCATTTCTTCCTCTCCTGAGGCAATTAACATGTTCCCTTTCTCTTCTCAGGAAAGGAAATAGAGATCGAAGTACTGGGTTTTTTTGACTTCTTAAACTTGATTTCACCATTCTAAAGCTGCTTGAACATTAGCTGATGGGGAATCTTGGCTTTAGTTTGGAGTGCAGTTGTGCCTTAAAATGTATACAACTGCCCTGCACAAAAATGTACCTTCTGGGTGCTTGTCTTTTTTTTCAGCTGTTAGTCTGTTGAGTTTAAAGGTATGGCCACATGATGCTTCATTCTTTGTGCACAATTAGAGAGACATGGGACAAAGAGCATGCAGGAAAATTAATGAGAACAACACATATATACATGGGTTTTCTCGTGTCCACACATTACCTTATTGTGCAAGCAGTCTGCTATGTATTCCCTTCATGCTTAGGATTTTGTGCTGCATTGTGATGAAAAGGCAACACAAGAGAAAACACAAAGGTGGCTGTGGGTAAAAAAGTATCTATATAATATGAGTAAAGAAATACAAAGTGACAACATTTTGTTTGCAAATTTCAGGAGGTGGTCACAGCAAGGTTTTAGATATTCGATTTTCTTCTTGAGGAAACTGCAGTGATAAGACTGGCAATAACTTTGTTTGCTGGTAACCGGTGAATTATATACTAGTTTGAACTAAGTATTTCACGTTTCAGAACTAAACATTTCAGTGATTATTCCTGAAATTGAGAAGTACTTAAGGACTGAGGATCTTAGTCATTTTGAGGTGGTTAACTAACTTTCCATGTGTCATTTGTATTTTATTTTATAACAAAGTTGTTTACACAACGTTAATCTTTAAAGATTATATTTAGATTAACAATCTCAGACTAGACAAATTCAGGAATGCCAGACACAAGAATCCACTAGAACTAAGGTTGTGTTTTCAAAGTTTGTATTTCTTGCATAAATCATTGTCCCTCATTTGAGTTTCTAGTTGTTTTTTGAGGAGCTACACTCACTGTCATTTCTGTTGTTCAGATGTCAGCCTCCCCAGCTGTTCTGTTAAGTCACCATATCAAGAATCATCATCTGCAGTTTTCATATACACTTTTCATAAAATAGTGGGCAGGTTTTTCTTTGTTTTCTTACTTTGAGACTTACAGTATCTATGCCTTTACAGCAATATGATTGGAGAATTTTTATCTAGTACTTGTCGCTCAGGGCACCTCATCTCTTTTATTCAAATGAACTGTATAAGCAGCATTCCACATAACTTTTCTTTGTCTGTAATCTTCTATAAATATCAGCTTGTTTTCTTTGGAGTCAACATACATTAATTCCCACCAATCACAGGAAGCAATGTGCAACTACATATGGCCTCCATTTAGTGGAAATTACACATGCATAAAGGCAAGTGCGTAGTTGCTACATTGGAAATGTAAGCACGTGCACAAAGTTGAATGGAAAAAGGGCATCCTGTGGACGCACCTTAAAGGTTTTCTTCACAGAAAGTCTGTAATACTAGTCAGCAAATATCAGTTACTAGTCCACCATGCTGATGCTGTAAGGTGCTGGATGTTGAGATGTAAATCATTTGGAACAGAGCAAATGTCTCTCTCAGATTTCTTACTTCAATTGCTGTTTCCTTTCGTGGCACCCTGTGCACCATGCATGCAATGACTAAGTAGCTTTTCCCTTTTTGTGGCTTCCCCATGATTGTTCCATTTACTGTTAGCCCTTTAGTTTTATTTAGATGTCAGTAAAATTCAGACAACCTTAATCATTCTATAATGCTGACTTGTGCGGATGGTATTTGCATTGTTGCTGACATTGGTTTTATGGGCATAAGATCATGGTCAGAAGTGTGACACTATACCTAATGTTTCGTCTTCCAGTGCTGGGGACATCATCAGATACCTTAACAACTCAGAAAGCAGTTACTCTCAAGCAAGCTGAACTGATTATATGTAACCATGCAACGGTCAGTTTGTGTTGTCATAAGACCACTGTGTAAGGTCACACAGTTGTGCCCACTTAAGTCATGAAGCTTGCAAAAAGGAAATGTTTATATTGTTTGTTTTATTTAGCATTAAGCCCACAACTTGGCTTTTTTCCAATACTGCTTCCTTTCTGTTAAATTTGTTTTTGTGCCTTTGAATTTTTGTGGCCCCTCTGTACATCTTAGCATAGTATTAATGGATCTTTTTAAAACCACAGTGTCTGGAAAACAAATTTGGTGGTTCCCTGGTTCTAGTGCATGATCAGCTTTTGCTGATTAATCCATCTTGCCTGGGCAACAATTGCTCTTTCGTTCCCTAAGGCAAGTGTTAGTCACCCTTTTGTAGTTCCTATGTACACTTGACCACAAGTGCAACGGATTTTATGTTCTCCTGGTGTGGCAAGCAGCAAGCATAGATCCTCTGCAATTTTCCAAATATTTGCCTAACTTTCTTGTTAGATTAATCAATGTGTCCGTGCAGTGTTTTCTTAGTAGTTTGTGATGCAATCTGTGACAGTTCTTACAAATGCTTCTTTTTCATTAGGAGCTTTAGGCCATTTAGGATGTAGTGCTCTGTTTATCTCATTCTAAGAATAGCCATTTTTTCTGGAGGCAGTTCTCAAGTGATAAAGCTTGCCTCCAAGTGCTGTGGCTCACAGCTTCTTTTAGCCCAGTCTGCAAATGTTTTAATAACTCCTCTTTTCTGCTTAAGATGGTGATTAGAATTTCTGTGAAGTATATATCCATGTGACTGGGCTGTAGACTTTATGCCCTAAAGTTCCATAAGGTTTTCTAAGTACCTGTACATCCAAAAATGAAATTTGACCTTCTTTCTCTTTTTCCCTAGTGAGCTTTATATTAGAATCAATATTATTCAAAAAAATTAGAAATTGTAAGTATTCTTTTTCTCCATGAGGCTATGTAACTAAAGTATCATCCACATACCAAAACCAACATGAGGGTTTCTTCTTCCCCATCTGAAGGGCTCTCTCTTCAAATTTTTTCATATAAAAATTTTGCTGCAGCTCCACTGAATGGGTTCCCCGTAGCCATTCTGTAAGTTTTCTCATAAAATTTGTTGTCCCTTTGAAAGTAAGTTGTTGCAAATTTTTATATGGCACACAAGAGTAATTGTCACCTGGGCAAGACGAGTAAATGGGTGGTAGCAGATCGTTCACTGGAACCAGGGAACCACCAAATTAGGTTCTCTGACACTGTGTTTTTAGCATGATCTAATCATCAGTACAGTGTGATGTATAGAGGGACCATAGAAATTCAAAAGCACAAAAACAACTTTAACAGAAAAGAAGTCATATTGAAAATAGACAAGATGTGGGCCCTAGTGATAAATAAAACAAACATTGGCAACCCTTGGCCATTATAAGTTCCATAACTGAAGTTGACATGACTCTGCGATCTTAGGCAGTCATCAGATGATGTCACAAACTGACCATTGTATGGATTCATATAAACAGTTAAGCTTACTGAGCTTGTGTGGCACTGTAACAACTTTTTGAGTTATTAAAGCCGCCACTGATGTTTTCAACTTTGGAAGACGTAACATTAGGCAGAGAACTATGCCTTGGACCATGGCCTTATTGCCCATAAAACAAATATCAGCAATAACCTTAATCCTGTCGGCAATCTGTCTGTATGCTCTTTGATATTGTTTCTTGTGTTTTGTTTGCTTGTGTAGTTTGTATTGCAGTGAAAACACTTCTTCCAATTGGATAGAAATCATACTGGTTCTGGCCAGCATACCAGACATTAAATTTTTCCTTGTACTAGAATATTTAAATGAAGCAGGAAAAAACTAGTCATAACAAGAAACGAACAAAATTACTTCAATTTTAGCATCACTTCACATGAGAACCTCCTTTCTTTAAAGTCATAGAAATTATATTTAACAGAAATGTACATAACTTCTTAAATAATTGAAATAGATGAGATACAGATAAAAAGTCACACTGAAAGTAAACAAATTTAGATAATCACTGACTTAGCAGAGAATCGTTTCACGTACTCATCTGAGTGATTTATGTGATAAGAATTGCTCATCATATACAAAACACCATGATGATTGAACATTTATTTTGTGCGTTTCAAGCTACGACTTTGAAAGCAACTGTCTCAAACTAGTTTCGATTACCCACCATCAGCAGGTTTGATCAACCTCACCAGGACAGACACCTAGTCACTGTCCTCCTTACGTCAGTTGTGAATTATTCAGCTAGTGCAGTAATTTGCTCTGCAAAATATCCTCCTTGGGCTACTCAAATAGGGCCTATCATCATTTAACTAATCTATACATTCTTTTCAGACCCTGTGACAAACTTTGGTCATTGTACCTACTTGGTATATACAGTTTGGAAGGTTAATATAAAACAGAGCAATTTGTGAACTCACATAATGTGACGACCCACATGCTGGCCCTGTTCAGTATTCTGGATTGGCAGAACCATCATTATACTCTGCAATAATTGATGGGCCCAGGTAAATGGTTACTACAACCAACATGGTACAGTGTTACAAAATTTACATTGTAACATACAGAGATAGCATGAACATACATTTCTCTGCACGAGTTATTTGAAATTCTTTCATGAATAGCTGTATTTTTTAAATATGCAGCTGGAAATCATATATATTCCTCTCACTCCTTGGCTAACACTAATTAACTTAGTTTCTCCTAAGCTATACATCTTACTTTGTCGCAGTCTCTCTGCTTAAGACTATGTGCCCGCTGCCTAGAACATTACCAACCATCATGTTGAACTGTCTTTGCCACCTTTAGTTGTGCCTTTCTTCTCTTATGTCTTCTTCTGATCTTTTTCTAAGCATCTTCCTGTTATTTTTCCATTGTTATTAAGCCATTTAACACTGAGTACAAGATTAACTTTTTGCATACTATACTATAATTATGATTGTTGTACATTTTTGTAATTTTTTTTTATTATTCCTGGAGGTGAGTCAACCAGAGTACTATTTTGCTTGTTTGCAGTATATCTTCAAGATGTGATAGATCAGTGTGAAGCAAATGGTAAAGGCTCCTGGAAGTCTTTAATTTTGTTAATACCAGTTCGTCTTGGTGCAGAAAAACTGAATTATATATATGCACCATGTCTTACTGCCATGCTGTCTTTGGATAATTGTATTGGAATAATTGGAGGCCGACCAAAACATTCCCTGTACTTCGTTGGATTCCAAGGTAAAGTTGTAGAGATCATTATAACAGATCAGGTTATTTTCATACATAAGTACATGTGTGGTTTTACAAGGTTTTTGATAACTAAATATTCTGCCATAGGTGGCTGTTAAAGATTGCATTGAATGTACAATTCTTATGTGAACATTCTGTATATTTGACAAATATTTAAAGTTTGATTTTGCAGGAGTTACACATTTATAGTCATTAATTAATCTGTGCAAAAGATTTCTCAACCCAAAGAAATGTTGAAGAAGTGGAAAAATGTATTTAACTACCTTAATGCAGGAGTTTGTTTATTTATGTATTTATATTAACAAATAACAAAATTAAACAGTAAAGTCACTATTAGCCTGCTTCATATGCTTTCCAGAATCAATTTGAAAGTGATCAGGGTATTTGACCATATATATTACAGGTCAGGCATATTTAAGTGTGGAGTCCAGAATGGGATTCTGTAGATTAGGGGAAATTCTAAGACCGTAATGAAAACTCGCACACAGTACGTAATTGAAAGAGCCAGTGTTGTAGCACAGAGTGATGGGAAGCTGACAAAATGAGGATAATGGTATTGCCATTTACTTTTTTATTTTTATCCTTTGTCTTCTGAAAAGCCTCACACATACTGCTCATTCAGTACCTGTATTTAACAAAATCAGTCCTCTCACATTGGAAATGCCATGATTAAGAAATCTGATATAAGCTCCACTACACTCTGACAAAACTTCTGCACAAGGCACCAAGTGCCCATGACAGTTTTCTTAAAAAAAATTTCATGCATTGTTGATTTGAAGCCACTTTAATGTAATCATAGTGGTTCAGAGTTGTTCATCAATTTATTCCTAAGAGTCTAGACCTCTAAGATCATCTGATGCACTGCTTTTACTCTAGGGGATCGTTATGAACAACACTCATTGCCGGCTGGCTGCAGTGTTTTCACTGCCGAGCTGGTCGCCATCTCTCCCGCCCTAGAGTATATCCGCTTCTGCTCAGGAGTGACTCCGTGAGCAGTTTACGAGCTATTGACCAGTGTTTCCCTCGCTCTCGTCTGGTGATGGCTGTCCAGGAGTCCCTCCATACTCTTGCCCGTTGTGGCCGCTCTGTGGTCTTTGTGTGGACCCCGGGTCATGTTGGCATCCACGGAAATGAACCTGTTGACGCACTGGCCAAACAGGCTGTCGGTGCACCAGCCTTGGAGATTGGTCTTTTGGAGAGTGACCTCAGGTCAGTTTTGCGGCAGAAGGTACTTTGCACCTGGGGTGAAGAATGGCGCACCCTTCCTTCACCCAACAAACTTCAGGCCATCAAGGGGGCTACCGGTACGTGGCGCTCCTCCTTGCGGGTCTCTCACAAGGACTCTGTTGTCCTCTGCTGGCTGAGCATTGGCCACACCTGGATAACACACAGCTATTTATTGCACCACAAGGACCCATCTTTATGTCGCTGCGGGTCAGCTTTGACGGTGGTTCACATCTTGTTGGACTGCCCGCTTGTAACTCCGCTCAGGCAGACGTTTCCGCTGTCTGATATGCTTCCTGCACTTTTATCAGATGACGTCAGATTTAGTTATGAGTTTTATTCGTGCAGTGGGTTTTTATCACTTGATCTAAGTGTGTGTTCTTTTTTTTTGTGTTGAGTCTGACCTTTGGGCTACGATTTTAGACTGGGGTTTTCAGTGTGTTTCTTGGTGGTTGGCTTTTCATTTTTTGTTTCTATGGTCAGACAACCACTGTCACACTCGGTGTGATTTTAATTCCTTTTTTCTGGTCTCTGTCTGTATCTTTCCTGTCCTATGTTGTCTCTTGTCATCTCCATTGCTTGTTCTTATTCTTTGTGGGTGTTTCAAGTTCGTGGAAAAAGGGACCGATGGCCCTAGTAGTCTGGTCCCTTCAACCCCACAAGCCAACCATGCACTGCATTTGTCTCCTGGAATGACTTCAAGGGAAGCTGACTGGCAAGTGTGACCATCACACTTCTGAGCTATGACAAATCACTTTTCACCAAACAGTACAAATCCCACAAGATAAGATAAAACAAAAGAAAAATAAACCATGCAACCCTAAAGTGCCACAAATTCTTCTCTAGAGACAGACCAGGAAAGTCAAATGTCCCAAGTCACCAAATCCCTACCATCTTTACTGGAGGAGAAATGCATTCTAACAAAACAAAACTGCTAAAAGCAGAGCTTACAGAAGATAGTAGCCTGTCTGTGCAAATGAACACCTTACAGTAGTGATTACTCACGGCTACATACAACCTCCCCTCCCCCTTCCCCTCCCCCTTCCCCTGCCCCGAGGGGGCTCAGATCCCTTTTGTATGTGTTTCGTCAACTGGGCTCTCAACACTTGCAGGACACCTTCCTTTTCCATACTCCAAGTCCATTTTTCTGCTATTCCTTTTTCTCCTTTGCTTTTCCACTGTATGGTCTCTCTGGCGCCAGCTTTGCTTTGACTTGGTTTAGGATTTCGTAGGATATTGGGCACTCTTTTTTCCCCCCTCTCTCCTCCCCTCATCTCCCTCCCCCTCCCTTCACCTGAAGTTAAACAATGCTCCATCCAGTGAGTCGGAGTTTCCCAGTGACTTAGCCGTTTGCCCAAACACAGGTCCACGGCCAGGCCACATCCACAGTCAGTTGCTCAAACACCTATCAGTGAATTGCCAGTATCACATCCTTGCCATTTTCAACCGTATCTGGAGCGAGGATGAGTTCCGTCTCAATGACAATGAAGTGTAACACTCCTGGCATTGAAATTTGGTTAACACCCCTTGACATAGGCAGCTGTCGCCCAGTTAGTCTCATTAATGTTCTCTGCAAGTTGCTTGAATGTATGGTAAGTCAATGGCTGTGTTGGTACCTAGAGTCGGCTATCCGGTCAGCTTTTGCCTGACATCAACACCTAATAGCTGTCATCTTTGACTTGCCAAAGGCATTGACACCACATGGCATCTCATTACCCTATATGACCTTGGCCTGCTCCACATTTTTTGCCCGAACTTCTTGTCACACCATACTTTCCGTATCAGAGTTGGTACTTTCTGCAATACACCCAATATACAAGAGAATGGGACCCAGCTGGGCTCTGTATTGAGTGTGTCTCTTATTCTAGTGGCTATCAATGGTCAAGCTGCAGTTGTGGGGTTTACAGTGTCACCCTCCCAGTATGCCGATGATTTTTGCATTTACTATTGCTCCTCCTCTTTGGGTGTCACTGAATGGTGACTGCTGTACAAAAGGCACGGTCATGAGCGCTCACCCATGACTTTCAGTTTTTAGCTGCCAAGACACGTCATGCTCTTCTGTCGGCATGGTACTGTCCATTCACAATCGGAACTCTACCTTGAGAACCAATTGCCCATTGGGGTGGAGTCTATTTCTTTCTACGAGTGGTCTATGATGCCCAGTTGACGTGGCTTTCCCAGCTTAAGTAAATGTGCTTATTACATCTTTATACTCTTTGCTCCCGTAGTAACACTAGCTGGAGCACAAACTGCTCTACATTTTTGCAGTTCTAGAAAACTGTGATTTTGCCCTGTCTTTATTATGAAAGTCTGGCATAGGGCTCAGCATCACCTTCAGCATTGCAGGTGCTGGACCTAATCCGCCACTGTGGGGTCAGACTTGTGACAGGTGTCTTTTGGACCAGCCTATATGCAGAGAATGGGGTCCCTTCACTACAGATCAAATGCCAACAACTTTTATATTTATTTACACCTCTAGTTCTGTAGGACCAAATTGAGGAGCAAATCTCCAAAGTCATGGAACACGTTGGTACGTGCAATTACAAATTACAACATAAAAGAAATAACACATAAAAATGAAATGTTTGTGAACCCAAAAATAATTTGAGCCATAAGTTTAAGTAAACGCAGTCAACAATATACACCAATAATCAGCTTAATTTTTCAAGGAACTCTTCAAGAGAATAGAAGCAGTGACCCATGAGAAAGCTCTTCAGTTCTGATTTGAAAGTGCGTGGATTACTGCTAAGATTTTTAAATCCTTGTGGTAGCTTATTGAAAGTGGATGCAGCAGTATACTGCACATCTTTCTGCATGAGAGTTAAGGAAGTGCGATCCAAATGCAGATTGGAATTCTGCTGAGTATTGACTGGGTGAAAGCTGCTGATTCTTGGGAATAAGCTAATATTGTTAACAAGAAACAACAGTAAAGAATATATATATTGAGAAGCTAATGTCAAAATATCCAGACTAGTGAACAGGTGTTGACAAGAGGTTCACGAACTTGCACCACTTATTGCCCAAACTGCCTGTTCCTGAGACAAAAATATCCTTTTAGAATGGGAAGAATTGCCCCAAAATACAATACCATATGACAAGCGAATGAAACTAAGCAAACGATCACTTACTTCAGATGCCATTCTAATAGTAAAAATGGCAGCATTAAGTCTTTGAACAAGATCCTGGATGTGGGCTTTCCATGACAGTTTACTATCTATCTTAACACCTAGAAATTTGAACTGTTCAGTTTCACTGCACATACACCCATTCTGTGACATTAAAATGTCGGATTTTGTTGAATTGTGTGTTAGAAACTGTAAAAAGAGTCTTACTGTGATTTAGTGTTAGTTTATTTTCTACAAGCCATGAACTTATGTCATGAACTGCACTATTAGAAACTGTGCCAATGTTGCATACATCATCATTTACTACCAAGCTAGTGTCATCAGAAACATAAATATTTTGGAATTACCTATAATACTAGAGGGCATATCATGTATATAAATAAAATCCTTGGGGCACCCCCCATTTGACTGTACCCCACTCAGACCCCACATCACAGCCATTCTCAGCACTGTGAATAAAGACCTTTCGCTGTCTGTAATTAAAGTAAGAGGTGAACCAATTGTGAGCTACTTCCCGTATTCCATAATGGTCCAACTTCTGGAGCAATATTTCATTATCAACACAACCAAACACCTTAGTTAGATCAGAAAATATGCCTAGCATTAGAAACCTTTTGTTTTAATCCATCCAGTACCTAACAGAGAAAATAGAATATAGCATTTTCAGTTGTTAAACAACTTCTAAAGCCGAACAGTACATTTGACAGTAAATTATGTGATATAAAATGATCAGTTATCCTTACATACACAGCCTTTTCAGTAACGTCAGCAAACACTGATGGCATATCCCTTTCTCCCTTTTTATAAAGCAGCTTTACTACCGAGTACTTTAATTGTTCAGAAAACTGACCAGTCTTAAAGGAAAAATTACAAATATGGGTAAGTACAGGGCTAACATGTGCAGCATAGTACTTTAATATTCTGCTAGGCACTACATAATATCCATGAGAGTCCTTAGTCTTCAGTGATTTAATTATTGACTCAATCTCCCCCTTGTTAGTATCACAGAGGAGTATTTCAGACATCAATCTCTGAAAGGCATTTGCCAACAGTTATATGAATCCCTGTAGAAACTTGTTGTGACTCGTCGATCTTTCAAAGTGCCGCCGCGCAGTTACGCGTGTCCTCTACATGCGACGCTGTCTGCCAGCCATGCAGTAGCTGCGCCACCTAAGCGGCCAGCCAGCCAGCGGCCGCTAGACTTGGACTCAGTTATGATTTGACTGTTAAAGTGTACACATGTCTTACTGTTTACTTGATCTGTGACTTTCATGTATTGCGTCTTCCTTAAAATATATTTGTTCAACTTGAAGTTATTACAAAACTAAGTTTTTATTTAATTCACCAGCAATGCTTGGAAAATGATTGTTAAATACTGTATATATATCTGACTTACCAGTAACAGAATATTTTTACTACAAACTGAACACATGGTTTTAATTTTATTCTGTGAATTAGCTTTTTTATTTACGTACCACATATTCTTTGCCTTCCAAATAACATTTTAAACACCTTACAATACTGTTTTTAATGGGCTACTGTAGCTTGATTGTGGCTACTTCTAACATTTTGATATAATTCCCACTTTGTTCTACATGATATCCTTATCCCACTAGTCAGCCATCCGAGCTGCCTACTACTGCTAGTACCCCGGTTAGAACATTCTAATGGAAAGCAACTATCAAAGAGTGTGAGAAATGTGTTAAGGAAAGCATTATATTTATCATCTTGTGTTATTGGCACTATAAACAACGTGCCACTCTTGTTCCTTAACAAGGTTTAAAAAACTCTCTGTTGCTGTTGGGTTATCTTTCCTACGTAGTTTGTAATTATTTGTGACATTTGTTTGAGTACAAAAGCCTTTTAGTCTTAAAATTTGTGCATCATGGTCTTGAAAGGCCATTCACCCTTTTAGTAACATCATGCCCATCTAATAATGAAGAATGGATAAAAATATTCTCTATGGCTGTGCTACTGTTCCCCTGCATCTTAGTTTGAAAAAACACAATCTGCATCAGATCGTATGAGTTTAGGAGATCTACCAATATCCTTTTCCTTGCACACTCATGTACAAATTAATGTTGGAGTAACCACATACAATTAATTTTTGGTACTTCCTGCAAAGTGAACCAAGAACACTCTTTAGCTTGAGCAGAAATGCTCTGAAGTCAGAGTTAGGGGATCTACAAACAACAATTAGTAGTTTAGTTTCACTAAATTCAACTGCCCCTGCACAATAGTCAATAGTCATAGATTTTATGTTTTACCCGAGAAGGTGGTTTCTACTCCTCTCTGTGAGGTTTGGCACATTGGTTTCTATTGTCTCTTGAAAGTTTGTAAGTGTGCCCCATCACCTGAATATTCTGTTACTGTGAACCAGCTTTTGTCTTATGGAGCCATGATGGACAGCAAAGAGTCTGTCACATCTGAAGCTGTTGTTTGGCAGCAAACTGTTTTTGTCATAGACAGTGACTTCAAAACAGTTCCACACCAGGTGCCGGTCTTTCAATTTAATGCCACTTTGACGACCTGCAGTCGATGAGGGATGATGATGATGATGATGATGATGATGATGATGATGATGACAGCACAACACCCAGTCCCTGGGTGGAGAAAATTCCCCAACCCAGCCGGGAATCGAACCTCGGCCCAGAGGATTGACAATCCGTCACGCTGACCATTCATCTACTGGGGTCAGACACCTGAAGATGTGATTTGAAATCTCGAAACCGGTCATGTTCCTGTAAAAGTTCATATACAGCTGAAAGTGGTTTATTTCAGAAACATGGGTTACTTCAGCTGTGTTTGCCCTCAATAGAAAACTATTTGTTTTGATAAACATCCGTCATCAAGGACAGTGCAGTGGTTTCTTTTATTTGAGAAGTCTTCGAGCCACTCACATATCTGAGTACTCATTACTTACATTCAGACCTTTGTTATCAGTCTGCAGTGGTGTACAGTGTCAGATGCTTTCTGGAAATGTAGGAATGTGGTTTGCAGGATATCGTGTGAGAAAAAGGCAAGGTCAGTTTCGTACAAATGATGGATTCTAAAGCTGTGCAGATTTTTGGACAAAACATCTTCTGTCTTGAGGAAATTTAATAAATTGAAACTTCGAATGTGTTCAAGAATTCTGCAGCAAACCAGTGTTAAAGATATTGGTCTGTAATTGTGCAGGTCTATTCTTTTACCTTTCTTACATATACGAGTCACCTGCTGGACAAAATATTCACAGTAAATGCAAGCTAAGTACTCGGCCAATGTTGAAGAGTGGTCTGTGTAAAATAAAATGGGATATCATCTGGACCTGATGAATTATGTATTCAGCTATCCCAGTTGCTTCTCAGTGCCAGGGAGTGAAATGTAACCCTTGTGTGGCTGTGAAAAGCAAATCTTGTAACGCTTGTGTGTGGTTAATTCCATAAGGGTATCTGTGCAATGGTTAATCGATGGTATGTTTGTATTATCCTCCCACATGAATGATTTTTAAAATTAAAAATTTAAAACTTCAGCTCTCCTTTTTCTGTCTCTTATTGTCACATCAGACGATTTGACAGAATAGAAACCTTCAACCCACATAATGATTTTATCTAACAACATAATTTTCTTGTGTTCTCAGCAAGCTCTTTCCTAACAAATGATGGCATAAGTTTTATATTTCATGCATCATTCTCTTTGTAGGTGCACGAATTCCTAGTACCTTTTGCCTGCCGCCATTTCTGTGTTCTTTTTTGAACCGAGAGTGCAGCACTCTCTGTTTCCTCAACATTTTCTGAATTTTGTTATTAAACTACCCTTAATACACAGACTCAGCATATATTGATCTAAGTTATGATTTACAGTTAGTTTAAGCTCTGTCTCCAGTTCTTTTTTGTCCATCATGTTGAAAGTAAATTATCTCCATTCATTATCTAAGTTGGATGCCAGCAACTGCTTATCTACTCTTTCCAGCATAAAAACTCCATATCCTTATTGGTGTCTGTATTTACTTAAGTAATCTTCATTGCTATAGCATGATCACCAATCCTTGTTTCTATACTGAAACTGTCAGTAAGGTTAGGCCTTTTTGTAGCTGCAAGGTGTAAAATATTTCTGTTGTGTGTGGGTTTTCAAAGTAACTACTCCAGACAGTTCTTGTAAAATGTGTTCAGAACTACTTCACAAGAATATCTGTCCTTACCACCTTCATTGAATCTGTATATGTCCTAGTCAATACAAGATAGATGGTTGAAGTCATCCGCAACAAAAATTGCATGACAGAAGTAGTTACACAGTAATGAGTGCAGACTTTCTGTGGATAATTCTGCAACTGTTACTATATAATCATGTGGTCTGTAAAAACACGAGATGATTAACTTGAGTTTTCCTGGATTGGTTAGTCATAAGCAGATAAATTCACAGTTATGTTGTTTCAACCTGATACACAATAGTTTTGTCAGTTGCATGAATACTCTCCCTCATACAGTGTCTAACCTGTCTTTCCGATATACACGCCATGCCTCATTAAATATTTCAGAGCTTTTCTACTCCGTGTTTCATCCAGCTCGCTGTTCTGAATATAATTTGGGTGCAACTACTTTCCTGGATGGTGGTAAATTCGAGGACTTCATTACAAATGTTTAGACAAGTTTTCTATTAAAACTTGGCATTCGAAGTCATATGCGGTCTGATGTAACTCGTGTGTTGACTGATGAGCATTCATTGGAGGACCTCAAGCTATTATCACCTATCCTAAAAAAGCTGTGTGCACTCCACAAGTACTCTGCTACCTGAGTAGCTGCTTCTTCTGTGTATTGCATGCCTGAACTATGAAAGGGAGCCCTACAATTCTCCAGCCGTAATGCAAGCCCAGAAATCAGCAGCTAGGGCTGTGGAGCCTGTGGCAAGAACCCTCCAGATGGCTCCAAATCAAAGGCAGTTACCATCTTTCAGGGGTGTGCACTTTTGGTTTTCCTCATACATATTTCATTGTAGTGAGTATTTTTCCTACCTCAGTTTCCACTGCTGTTGCCCATTATGATTTGACAGTGAGTTATGAAGCCAAAGATCAAATATAAAGTAGCAAGATTCTGCATGCAAGTAAGATATGTAATTATTTGTGTGGATTTGCAAATGACAAATTCAATTTCTATTGGTCTAAGACCACAGCAAGGCAGTATGGTATTGCTTCTGTTCCCTCTTGTAACACAATATTATTTTAATTAATTTACTACCTCTCCTCCCAATGTAACATATCTCCCAAAAATGACTAATCCCATGATGGGAAAACTGTCAGCTAATTTGATATAGAAAATCCATTTCCTTCCATAAAAGTAGGAGTGAAAACCTAGATTTACGAATGTTTTATGTTGTATATTATTTTTAAATGTATGCAATAAATTACTGATATTTCATACACTTGTGGATCATAGTTAATGGTATACCTTTCATTTCTAATTGATCTTAACCAAATTCTGTAGTTTCATTAAATTGCTTCATGCTACTGCTTCAACAACATTGAGAGATACTCCTGCTCAACTGACACAATTTACTGTTTTGTAGCCTAATTGTAGATGATGCATTAAACTCTAACCTTTTTATTGTGTCTAGTGCTGCTGCAGTGTAAAATGTTTTCACCCTCTTTTTTAACATATTTTATTAGACTCGTTAGAAGCTGACACCTGTGATAAAACATGTCCACACTGCCCCCTGCAGTTACTTTACCAGTCATAACTGTCTTCTTGAAATTACTTGTATTATAATATTCCTTGGCCCTATACAACTTACTTTCCATTATGTTACACTCTGAATTGGAAAAAGTAGTCAAGTTTTTCTGAGTTTTAATGATCTGCAACTTTTATTAAAATTAGAGATACTTTCTCTTATTATAATAACAGTAATAGTAATGTTGTATTTTGATCTTTCTAGATGACAAATTGATTCATCTAGATCCACACTATTGTCAAGAAATGGTTGATGTATGGAAAGCTGAGTTTCCTCTCTCTAGTTTTCACTGTAGGTCACCAAGGAAACTGAATCTCTCCAAAATGGATCCATCGTGTTGCATAGGATTTTACTGCCAAACTAAAGATGACCTTGAAAAGTTTGTTCAGAATGTGCAAACGGTGAGGTCAATATAGTTTACATATTATTTTCTAAGTAGCGTAATGGGCAGTCAAATGGAAACAAGACAGATGGAAAAATTAAGTAAACTTTTCATTATTTCAGAAGTAATTGCTGTAACTGTTGATACACTTATTTAACTATTTGAGAAGATAGTCTGTGCCTTCATGGAAAAATGTTTGCAGTTACCTAAGGAACCATGATTTTACCCAGGTGTGCACCTCTTTGTCCAAAGCAAATTGACAGTCATGAATGACTTCAGGACTCCAAAAATATGGAAATCATGTTGGAAGAGATCGGAACTGTATGAAAGATATGCAAGGGCTTCTCAATGAAACTTTTGCAGCAATAATCAAAACAACTTTGGCAACATCTGCCCTTTGATTTGCTTCAGACAAAGAGGTGCCCATTTGGCTACAATCATGGTTTTGTAGGAAACACAAAAAAAATTCCATTAAGGTACTGTCGATTCTCTCAGTGGGATAATTGTATTAACAGTTGTGGTAATAACTTTTGAAATAATAAACAGTTTACTTACTTTTTTCCCCATCTGTCTCATTTTCATTCGACTCTTTTATAATTTTTTTTAGCCAAAGAAATTGTTGCAGTTTTGTTCTTTATTATATAAAAGTTTAGTTAGTTATTTTATTGCTTTTATCAGTTTACACAATTTAAAGATGAAATTCAATCTCAGCACAGTTGAATGTTAGCAGTAACTGTTTTTGTGACAATGTGGCAGGTCTAACAAGAAAAGAAATTAATTGAAAACAAAGATCTGAATTTTCACAACAAAATGTTGTACTGATATCTTCCCAAGCAATTTCAATATTTTTGGTGCCCTGAAAACATTTATGACTGTCAATTTGCTTCAGGCAAAGAGGTGCATGCCTGAGTACAATCATGGTTCTGTAGCCAACTTCCTCACTACACTGTTTTACTCAGTAATATTTGATAGAGTTTTAATGAACATTAGTGAGGAACATGCCATGTGTGAGGCTTTTGGTCTGATGGTAAGGTAGTGGTTCAATACTCCTAAGCTTAAATCAGCATCGAGCACAGTTCATTCTGCAATTGACGGTTTACCCTGAAATTAGTTAGTTAATCATGCTGTCTCAGTGAGTTATCTTTCATAGTGAGATGTGTACCACTTGGTTCGCTGGTGTGAGTAGTCTTGTAACACTCTGCTATGGCACTGTTACAGAAGCCCCTAAAGCCCTCTCCACAACCAATAAGAACACAATCTAACTCTACAACTTGTAAATTTAATTGTAGGTACCAAATGAGCAATAGATGATATTAAGACCACCTACAAACCCATGTATTTGTATTAAAATACCGTATGAGAAACTATGATTCATCACTGCACACACACATTGCCCATGGTTTCACAGTTCTATAACATCTCTTCAAATACCACACAAAACAGAATGTAACCTTTATCAATACCTTGTGCAGCCAATTTAAAGCTACATTTTTATGTAAATTTAATTTACATCACCTGCACCAAATACTTGAAATAACTGCTCATATAGTGGGAAATTCTTTTGAGAGGATGGCAGTGTGAGATTACCAATTTGTCTGGATGATGTACTGAGCACTCAACAATTGATACAGGTCAGACTGTGGGTCAGCTTGGGCTCTCCACCTTGTTTCCACTCCATTATGAAATAAAGAACAGTTTATATAGGCATATTCAAGGTAACTGACATAGCCATTCACATGAGATACTCAAACTGGCTGCCGTGGTGGAAGCTTATGTTAGGATAAAGTGGCAAGTTTTTGTATCTCGCACTCTTGTGAATGCATGTGAAAACAATTTTTCCCATGCAATGACTGATATGGAATATTGACAGCATTCATGTCTGATAGAAGTAAAGTGTATAGAAGCATGTAGTGTGTGTGTTGGAGAAGTGGTTTGTAAGAGATGCAGCTAAGGTGAAAATTCAGTGATAGTCTTGTAATAGATAGCTAAATTCCAGAACAAATAATATTGGAGAGAAAGGAGTTAGCTGCTTTGTTGGAAAAAGAAAAAAGTTATCTATAGAAATCAAAATTCAAGTTATTGTCAGACACGAAAGATGAGTGGATAAATATGTAAACATAAAGCGAAACAAACTTTCCATTGTGTATCTCCCTTTGGATTCAGCTGTCATACCCATTTACTAGCTCATGTTTGAGCAATTTTCATTTCTGAAATTTGTTTTTACCTTACTGTTAGTGATTGGCCATTTTTTTCTGTTGTTCAATATAAGCCTGATGAATATCTGAAAATAAAATGTTTCAATGTACGTTCAGCTTCAAAAGTCTATTACCTTTTTTGTTCACAGTGCTTAATTCCTCCTCATGAAAAGGCTGAATACCCCATGTTTATATTCTGCAGTGGAAGAAGTAGAGACGTCATGTCAGCTCCAAAATTTTGCATCCCAGATGACAGCATTAGACTTGCAGATTCTGTACATGACAGTGAAGATGATTTTGAAAGTGAAGAGTTCGAAGTTGTGTGATATTTCACTGGTGTACTATTTATATGTGATCGTATTTATTTAATCTACCATTGTAAGTTTGCTAAAATTATCAACTGTGCTGCAAGCTCGCTGAATTGATATAAATCCCATCATTTTTTATGGTTCACATTATGTGGTAATACCGTAATGGATAAGAAAAAGTGATAAAATTATCTGTAATGCTCAGCTTCCAAGTTACTAAATGTGTTACTTACTGTCTAATCTATAAGACTGCAGTTTAAAAGCAAATGTCTTTGCTTAGATAAAGTATGTTTTATTTTGTGACAATTGGAAGTTGATACATTGTTGTAAAAAGTTGATTGTGTAGGCTGTTACATAGATATAACTTAACAACTTAATACAGTGACCTGTTCATTTCATGTGATTGTTGTGGATACTTAGAAATATAAGTGTGATATATGTACTTACTTTTGTGCTAGTATTTGAATCCATATGATGTGATCTTTTGTGTTATAACTGTTATTTTTACACTTACTATTTGTAACTACAGAGAATCTGAAGGCATATATTTTAATATTTTAGTCTCTCTCTCTCTCTCTCTCTCTCTCTCTCTCTCTCTCTCTCTCTCTCTGTCTGTCTGTCTCCTAAGACAAAAATGCAAGTTAATTTATTTGTAATTTATCAGTATTACATTTTTTGAATGAAGTAAAGCTTATAATCTATTTATCTCTTTTATTTGTTGTGTATATTTTTAATACCAGCAACATTTGTATTACATATCTCTGTTACAGCGAAACCCCACTTTTACACTTTTCAAGGGACTTCAAAAAAATGCTGTGAAACAAGGGGAAATTAAAAATGTGCGAAATAATGTTTTAAGCTGTAAAAGTTACGTATAGGACACCCCCGTGGCACTTTATGTATGATATATGTACATAACAGGCATCAAAAGACTTGTCAGGGACTTTATCATCTAATAAAGGTTTATTATCTAATAAAAACCGCTGATGTAACTGGAATTGATAACTGTCTGGGAAGTGGAAACGTTTGACTTAATTTCAAATGCCATTATCGATGTTTTTGGAAAGCCTGCAGCTGTCATTCATTATTTAAGTAATGAAATACTGCACTAGTTACGTATTTTTTTCATGCTTAATGACGCATTTCGAGAATTTTTAATTTCAAACTTCATAATCGATGTTTTTGGAAAGCCAGCAGCTGTCATTCATTATTTAAGTAATGAAATACTGCACTAGTTACGTATTTTTTCATGCTTAGCATGATACATTTTGAGAATTTTTTTCTTGTTGTCAAGTGCAAATATGTAAATAAGTATTTTGTATGGTGTTTGAATATGTGTTATTCTGCGTCTCTTGCACTGTACTCATCTATTTGAGGTTATCAAGTACTGTGCCTCATCAGCTATGTAGAAACAAATACACACACACACATGCGCAAACTATCACTCACATTGTTTGTTTGTGTAACATTACAAAAAATACATACGTAAATACTGCACATAACAAAGAGAACCTCGAAACACGTTTTGCTCAGCATGAATCCAATATGTAACCGACGCTGTGTTTACACTAAAAACATTTGAGCAACACAAAGTGAATGACGGTGTCAACTAGTGCTCCACGTGACCACACGCTAAATATAGTTTGACAAAGGTGCCACAATGATCACAACAATCACGAAACTGCATTTGCGCATTAGATATATCTTCATTTGAACGAACCTTGTTACTCCCATCAGCCACCATGCCAAGTAAATCTTGGCAGCAGCAGGAGATACAGCATGAATTGTTACAACTTTTACTCGTTTACTCATTCAAATCCACTGAATAGAGTGCACTGGTGTCAAGAAACATAACCACTTAATATTTGTAAACACTTGTGGACGACCAACATTATGCCAGCATCATATTTTCTCCTCAAAACATTTTTTCATAATTCGTAAATCACAGGAAAATTATAAATATGTTGACGCAAAATGAGGTGCAAATTAACATTGTGGGCATAGGAAATGTGACGGGACTGATAAAAAATGTTGTAAACGGCAGGAAAATGTTAATTCCGGGAATGTAAAAGCGGAGTTATACTGTAGTTGATTACAATGTACATGAAATGTGCTGTTTACTGTGTAACATTTTGTTAGTGTGTATTCTACATAACACATATCTCCTATGCCAAAGGTGCCCATAGTTAAGTCTTTGCAGATGCTGTGTGTGTATTAAAAAAGACTCCTTCTTATTGCAGCACGACTGCCACTCAGGAATGTAACGGGACATATTATCAATAAGTATATGCTAAATTCTGATACTTTTATGAGAGAAATGTGAATATTTTTTTGACCACCTTACACAATTAACAACTGATTCACTATCACAGGGATTAATATCAAGTGAACAATCAGAATATTACAGCGATAATTTGATATCAATATAACATCTTATAATGAAGTCATCAACCCAAAGATTGCTACCAAGCAAGTTCATGGAGGGGTGAGACACTGGACTCATATTCAGGGGGACAGCAGTTAGTTCCCATCCAAATTTAGATTTTCCTTCATTTTCCGAAATCAGTGTAAGGCAAATTCTGGATGGTTCCTTCAGAAGGGCACAGCCAATTTCCTTCCCCATCCGAGCTTTTGTTCTAACTCTAATGACCGTGTTGCCAACAGAATGATAAACTTTACTTGTCCTTTGTCTAAGTTGTTTTGGTATATATAAGTTAATTCGTGTCATTGAGTAAGTGAAGAAAGATTTATTTCATAAGAGGAAATTTCTCTCGCTTTATCAAAGAGTAGGATATTACAGATTTTTTACCTGTCCCCCTCCCCTTCCATTTGGCACATATGTCTAGCATATGGATGAAATGTGGCACGGAAAGATGATGGAATGAAGAGTCTGGATTTCTGAACTTTTCATTTAAACTGAGTGCAGTTAACCACAGTTACTATGCTGCCAGCCTTCGCAGATAGTTCAGAAGTCTGAGAGCGGTCATGTTTACAAAAACTTCCTAGCAGGCTAAAACTTTGTACCAGGGTCAGACTTGACCCAGTCGTGAGTTCCAGCCTGTCATACAGTTTTAATATGCCAGTAAGATTCAAAAAGTGTACGCTCTGCTGCAGATTGAAAGATTCATTCTAGTTACATTCATAGTCTCGCTGGAATTCAACTAGGAGTTACCCATCGTTGTGGCTTCCCAGTTGAAAGGTTTTGGTCAAAGACTACAGTATTTCTAAAAGATAATGATGGAATGGCATATTGCATTATTGGTACGAAACAGACTTTACTGAAGGGATGAGTTGCTCCAGAATAATAAGCTACAAATATAGGCTAACATGTCAGTTTACAGGTTTGTATAGGCCCAGGATTGACTATTACACAAAATGCAAACTTTGCATCTCATTATTTCTCAAATATTGATGCAGGCAGATAACTGAAATTAAAGAGTGTTATTTGGTGAAGGTGTGTGTAACATTAATGAAACTCTTCTGGAAGACAAGCTGAGGTATTCTAAGTGTAAAATCGTGCAGTTATTCTCAAGTTTTTTACTTGAAACCGAGCAATGACTGTAATACCTGAGGTTATTGATATTAATGATATACTGGAGGTAGTAGAAGCAGAACAACTGCTGCTGATGGTGCCAGTGCAGCTCGCCTGTCACTGCCCCCAAACTTGCATCAAATCATACGTGTATTGTCATAGAATAAAGGCTGCCGAATCACTTAATTTCACCTACAGCATTTACCTACATCACATTCGATGCATTTCTGACTGTATGCTCCCATGGTAACCTAAAATGTACTCTTACATTGGTTATGGACCTTATTATACAGAACTGTATGTGCTGCTGCTGTTGGAGGACCACAGTTGTTTCTCTAGAATTTCTTCAGGTGAATATTTGGCAGCTTCAGTACTGTTGCATGTTGTTTGATTTATTGTAACTTCTATTGAACTAGTTTTAATTGTATAGATCTGTAGTCACAGTTTTATGTTCAATAACTATCTGCATTTTGCATTTTGTGCTCACTGCTGTGGACTGCGGACTGAACAGTGGCAACCAGTAACTGTTCTTTAATATTTCTTACATGATAGCATGAAAATGAACTTCGTAAAACACACACACACACACACACACACACACACACACACACACACACACACACACAGAGAGAGAGAGAGAGAGAGAGAGAGAGAGAGAGAGAGAGAGAGAGAGAGAGAGTGTTTAGTGTGATCGTGTGGAAACTACATTTTCCATTCTCCCTGCGTTCCATCTACCTATTTCTTTTTATGAAAGAGCTGCATATACACTGAAGTTACAGAAGTCATGAAGTACCTCCCAGTATTGTGTTGGACCTCCTTTTGTTCAACATAGTGCAGCAACTGGACGTGGCATGGACTCAACAAGTTGTTGGAAGTCCCTTGCAGAAATACTGAGCCATGTTCCTTATAAACGTCCATAATTGTGAAAGTGTTGCTTGTGCAGGATTTTGTGCGCGAACTGACGTCTCGATTACATCCCATAAATGTTCGATGGGATTCATGTCTGGTGATCTGGGTGTCCAAATCATTAACACAAAGTGTCCAGAACATTCTTCAAACCAGTCGTGAACAGTTGTGGCCTGGTGACATGGTGCATTGTTGTCCATAAAAATGCCATCGTCATCTGGGAACAAGGAAATCCATGAATGGCTGCAAATTGTCTCCAAGTAGCCAAACACAACTGTTTCCAGTCAATGATTGATTCAGTTGGACCAGAGAACCCTGTCCATTCCACATAAACACAGCTCTCACCATTATGGAGCCACCACCAGCTTGCACTATGCCTTGTTTACAACTTGGGTCCATGGGTTCGTGGGGTCTGCGCCACACTCAATCCTTACCGTCAGCTGTTACCAACTGACTCACCTGACCAGGCCATGGTTTTTCAGTCTTCTGGGGTCAAACTGATATGGTCACAAACCCAGGAGAGGCAATGCAGGCAATATTATGCTGTTGGCATACACACTTATGTCGTTCATCTGCTACTATAGCCCATTATTTCCAAATTCTCGCCAGACTGTCTAACAGATATGTTTGTCATACGTCCTACATTGAATTCTGTAGTTATTTCACGCTGTGTTCTTTGTCTATTAGAACTGACAACTCTATACAAGGGTTGCTGCGTCCTACATTGAATTCTGTAGTTATTTCACGCTGTGTTCTTTGTCTATTAGCACTGACAACTCTATACAAAGGTTGCTGCTCTCAATCGTTAACATGAAGGTCATTGGCCCCTGCATCGCTTACGATGAGAGGTAATGCCTCAAATTTGATAATGCCTGCAATTTGATAATCTCGTCACACTCTTGACACTGTGGATCTTCGAATATTGAATTCCCTAACGATTTCCAAAGTGGAATGTCCAATGCATCTAGTTCCAGCTACCATTCCGCATTTAAAGTCTGTGACCATAACCACATTTTAAACCTTTTCATGTGAATCACCTGCGTGGAAATGACAGCTCTGCCACAGCGCTGCCTGTTTTTACCTAGCGTATGTGATACGTGTGTGTGTGTGTGTGTGTGTGTGTGTGTGTGTGTGTGTGTGTGTGTGTGTGTTACATAACCCGTGCCTCACACAAGTAGCAGTAATAAATTATGTACATAAACTTTCCTCAACAATTAGTGTATCTATTAATGGAAACCATATCAAAATCCCTACAATATTCGTGATATTAGCCTCCCCACGTAGAGAGAAAAACTCAGCAGGGGACTTTAATTTAGTAATAATGGGTAGTTATAATTAAACTTTCACTGTTTGATAGGACCCCATGAAAAACAAGTGGTCATAGGACACTGAAACTTTGTGGAAACATTTGTAAGGACATGCAGGAGAAGGGTAATGGGTAAACCATTGAAAGAAACACATTTTTATTTCCACATGACAGGCTTCAAATATGGTGATCTCGGTGGTTACGCAGTTTAGAACGATCAGCCAATGATTTGGTTTGCTCATGGAAGAGGCCGATGGTAAATTGCACCACAGGTTGTTGAAGGAGTTACTGTTGCCGTGGGTGAGAATGCTGGATGGAATGTGTGATATCCAAGCAGTGCACGAGCTGTTACGGCAGTGGAATATTCCCTGACCCACCATTCAAAAAGTGCTGTGAACAATTGCGAAATGGTATCCTTGCAAACTTCACATTAATCACCAGCTTTTGTCACATGATGCAGACATTCTAGCAGACTTTTCTCTTGCATTTCTTGTAAGAATTGAAGTTGGTGAAGTGTGCCCTTCAAACCTTTTGTGGAGTGACAAAGCACTTTCTGCTCACTGAGCCAGTTAACACTTACAACTGTTGCATTTGGGGATTGTCATCGCCAACAAACATGCATGAAGTTCACCTGCATAGTGAATGAGTCACTGTGTGGTATAGCTTCATGGTGCAGTTCATATTGCGTCCATTTTTCTTTGGGTAAATTGAGCCACAAGGACCTAGAACGTGCAGCGTCAACAGCGCACATTACTGTGATCTGCTTCACCAACAAGTGATCGTGTGTTGCAAGAGAGAGCGGCTTTGGACTCATCGATTTTGATGCACAATGGAGATCCAAATCACATTGTCTGGGAGATCAATCAGTTATGCTGTAACACGTGGAGAAAATCAAATCATTGACCGATTGTTCCAAACTACATAACCAACAAAATCATCAGATTTGTAACCTCTGATGTGAAAATTAAAATGTTTCTTTCAATGGTTTATTTGTTATTTCTGTTCTGCATGTCCTTACAAATGTTTCCACAAAGTTCCATTAACCTACAATCACTTATTTTTCACTGGAGCCATCTCAAGTAGCGAAAGTGTAATTATAATCACCCTGAACGTACAAATAACAATTTCTCAATATGAACCCAATATGAGTATTATTTCTGAAAAACTGTTTTTTTATTAATTTTATTATTGGCATATAGACCAGGTTCCTATTTCATTCCTTCTTTTCATTTGATAGTTATTTCTTTTTTTAACACTCACTGTTGATTTTTCTATTGTATTTCTTTAGACAGTTTATGGCACCACAATTGATAAATAATTATTAACACTTGCAAGTGTGCAAGTTTTTATATTAAGCCATCCTTTATCTAGGACATTTTTGTGTTCTTAATTTCTTTTTTAATTATTTTTATCAGAAAACTGCCTGTGAATATTGACATAAACTTGACAATAAATAGCGTTGTTATGTGGAGATATTCCTTGAGAACTGGTACACTGAAAAATTCAAACAGCTATAATTGAATAAATCTCAAAATGCTGTATAGAACTACACTTACCTCATGCTAAATGCTTGCTTGAAAATCCTCGTCATCCTGTTTTCAAGGGCCTGTGAAGAATATTACTTTTAGCATATAACCCACTTCCAGGGGCTTAATATTTCCACTAAAAGGCTCATCAAATTTTTCAAGTGATAGTTCTATCTTTGTGTAAAATATTTGAGGCCTTGTTTTCAGTTAAGTGCATTCCAGGAGGGGCTGTATTTTGAAATTCGTCTCCAGCAATATTTGCAAGATTTGACTTGCCTGATGAACAAACTTCTCAGAACTGAATGAATATATTGGCATTGATGAGGTGTCTATAATCTGTTAATATTGAACAACCTGAAAGAGAATTCTCACACAAACTTCTTTCACAGTAATCATTTCCAAATTCATTTTCTGTGTGTTTTCACAGGATGTGGTGAGAGAAATAACTTCATGTGTATTATCTACAACATATAATGTAGGTTAATGAACATGCTGAAGTTTTTGCAGCTTGTTCATGAGTTCATTGGTTCACATGCTCACAAAACATACATGTTAACCACAACAAACTGTGAAACTGTTTAAATATTGTGTCTTGTAACAAAACAGTCCATAAGTGTGCTGCTGTCAGTGACAAAAGGGCACATTCTTTTAGTGGTCAATTCTGTTGCCATCATCCGGTTCTTATGCCATCCCCTCCCCGTGGTGATGTAATGGCATCAGCAGCTTCATACACCCCATGGTGAAAGTCTCATTCTTTGTCCTAATGAAACCAAGTATGTGATCCCAAGCGTTGCTATGGTTGTACCCAGCATCAAAGCGATTAGTCCCTGGTGCGTATCTCAATAGATTCCTTGATAACAGGTCCAATAATGTGATGTTGGAGCCAGGACTCTGTTGAGGTTGTACTCCATGTCACATATTTCCAAAAGATAATGTTTTGCAACTGTTGACTTGTTGGGCTGCTTTATATGCTACTAGCCAGCAGCAATGAGTAATAAGCAACCACCACCTGACAATGTTGAGCAGCTGCCTTGAGGAAATGGGGATACACACATTGTGATCGGTGGCAGATCCCAAGCTATATTGAACATATCTGCTGGGAAAGTCTGAATAGTCATATTGAAAGTGTTTCAAAGTACCTCTGAAAATAGGAGCCATGGAAAAATAGCTGTTATGAGCAACAAGAAATACAACAGTGAAATTTATAAGATACTAGAAAATTTGTGGGCATGATGAGTTTTTGCCATCATGTTCATGAAGTGCTCACACAAAAGTCCAAAATTTTAAAAGCATAGTGTGATTTTTGCAAATCTGAGCATTGTTTTTCTGAATGGAATGTCCATAAGTGCTATCCAAATTGTGGGCCTCTATTGCGTTTTTACTCAAAGGTTATGCTGTAACTCTCAGTTAACACATGTTGCACCTCTGATGGTATTTTGGTATGCATGCAAAAAGTTCAAGTAGTTCACATTGAATTCTACAACTCCCTGTAACTGGCTGGGGAAAACAGTTCGTGGGCTAGAGGGAGTAAAGGTCACATCATTCCAATAGGACCATTTCTAGAAAAAGTAGTGTATCTAACAAACCTATAGATTGATGACTTTTTTAATTTTTTGTAGACGTCAATAGATTTAATGATTATAATAATGTAATGACAAATTGTGAGTAGTTATAACATTCTCCTTCAATGATAGAACAACAATTTATAATTATTTTCATTTTATTCTTGGAGGTGTCTGAATGTGGTGTCTGCAATTCCAAGTCTCATTTAGAGGATCCATCACTATTATTGATATCACAGTATCACCCCCCATTTTAAAAATAAATTGTTTGTATTAAATGTACTTATTTAAATCATAGAATCAATACATGTTTCGTACAACAAATACAGATAACCAGCTAAGTACTGTTAATTTACATCACAACAGCATTAGTGGATAC
Organism: Schistocerca serialis cubense; assembly: GCF_023864345.2. NCBI lineage: Eukaryota > Metazoa > Arthropoda > Insecta > Orthoptera > Acrididae > Schistocerca > Schistocerca serialis. Next base: position 313,445,373 of record NC_064640.1, on the reverse strand, counting down.
AGCTCTAATATGAAGCTATACAGTGTCATCATAGCAAATATGTTTTACTTAATAGCCTCTCAAGTTTTATTATCTACTACTATTTCTAAATGATCAATAAATTTGGAACAGAATGAAGCATAAATTGAATTATGACAAATTTGCTCTTTTTTTGTCATCAGTCTTCTGACTGGTTTGATGTGGGCCACCTACGAATTCCTCTTCTGTGCCACCCTCTTCATCTCAAAGCACTACTTGCAACCTTCATCCTCAATTATTTGGTGGATGTATTCCAATCTCTGTCTTCTTCTACAGTTTTTGCCCTCTACAGCTCCCTCTAGTACCATGGAAGACATTCCCTCAAGTCTTAACAGATGTCATATCATCCTGTCCCTTCTTCTTGTCAGTGTTTTCCATATATTCCTTCCCTCTCCGATTCTGTGCAGAATCTCCACATTTCTTACCTTATAAGTCAACCTAATTTTCAGCATCCGTCTGTGGCACCACATCTCAACTGCTTTGATTCTTTTCTGTTCCAGATTCCCCGTAGGCTATGTTTCACTACCATACAATGCTGTGCTCCAGATGTACATTCTCAGAAATTTCTTCCTCAAATTAAGGCCTATGTGTGATACTAGTAGACTTCTCTTGGCCAGGAATGCCCTTTTTGTCAGTGCTAGTCTGCTTTTGATGTCCTCCTTGTTCTGTCCATTATTGGTTATTTTGCTGCCTAGGTAGTAAAATTCCTTAATTTCATCTACTTCGTGACCAAAAGTCCTGATGTTAAGTTTCTTGCAGTTCTCATTTCTGATACTTCTTATTACTTTCATCTTTCTTTGATTTACTCTCAATCCATATTTTGTACTCATTAGACTGTTCATTTCATTCAGCAGATCATGCAATTCTTCTTTTCTTCCACTCAGGGTAGCAATGTCATCAGCAAATCATATCATTGATACGCTTTCCACTCCTGAACCGTTCTTTTACTCCCATCATTGCTTCTTTGACATACATATTGAACAATAAGGGTGAAAGACTACATCCCTGTCTTACACCATTTTTAATCTGAGCACTTTTTTCTTGGTCATCCACTCTTATTATTCCCTCTTGGCCCTTGTACATATTGTATATTATATGTCTCTCCCTATAGCTTACCCCTAGCTTTCTCAGAGTTTCAAACATCTTGCACCATTTTGGATTGTTGAATACTTTTTCCAGGTCAAACAAATCCTATAAATGTGCCTTGTTTTTTTTTTTTTTCAGTCTTGTTCCATTATCAACCACAATGTCAGAATTGTCTCCCTGGTGCCTTTACCTTTTCTAAAGCCAAAACACATCTACCATTCTCTTTTCCATTCTTCTGTATATTATTCTTGTCAACAACTTGGAAGCATGAGCTGTTAAGTGGACTGTGTAATAATTCTCCCACTTGTCAGCTCTTGCAGTCTTCGGTATTGCACGAATGATATTTTTCTGAAAGTCAGGTACTATGTTGCCAGCCTCATACACTCAACACACCAACATGAATAGTCATTTTGTTGCCACCTTCCCGAATGATTTCAGAAATTCTGTTGGAATGTTATCCATCCCTTTTGCCTTATTTGATCTTAAGTCCTCCAAAGCTCTCTTAGATCCTGATTCTAATACTGGATCCCCTATGTCTTCTAAATTGATGCCTGTTTCTTCTTCTGTCACATCAGACAAATCTTCCCCCTCATAGAGGCCTTCAACGTACTCTTCCCAGCTATCTGCTCCCTCCTAATGTTATTTTGACTTTCCTATATGCTGAGTCAATCCTTCCAACAATCATTTCTTTTTCAATTTCTTCACATTTTTCATGCAGCCATTTTGTCTTAGCTTCCCTACACTTCTTATCTATTTCATTCCTCAGCAATTTGTATTTCCATATTCCTGAATTTCCCAGCACATTTTTGTACTTCCTCCTTTCATCGATCACCTGATGTGTTTCTTGTTACCCGTGGTTTCATCGCAGTTACCTTCTAGATACCTATGTTTTTCTTTTCAGCTTCTGTGATTGCTGTTTTTGGATATGCCCATTCCTCTTCAATTGTACTGCCAACTGAGTTATTCCTTATCGCTGTATCTATACCCTTAGAGTACTTCAAGCATATCTCGTCATTCCTTAGTTCTTCCGTATCGCACTTCTTTGCATACTGATTCTTCCTGCCTAATCTCTCAACCTTCAGCCTACTCTTCATCACTACACATTGTGATCTCAATCTCTATCTGCTCCTGGGTACACCTTACAATCCAGCATCTGATTATGGAATCCATGTCTGACCATGGTGTAATTTAACTGAAATCTTTCTGTATCACCCGGCCTTTTCCAAGTATACTTCTTCCTCTTGTGATTCTTGAACATAGTATTCACTATCACTAGCTAAAATTTATTACAGAACTCAATTAGTCTTTCTTCTCTCTCATTCCTTGTTCCAAGCCTATATTCTCCTGTAACATTTTCTTCTACTCTTTCCCCTACAACTGCATTCCAGTCCCTCATAGCTATTAGATTTCCATCTCCCTTCACATGCTGTATTACCCTTTCAATATCCTCATATACTTTCTCACTCTCTCCATCTTCAGCTTGTGACATCGGCTTGTATATTGTTTTATGTGTGATTTGCTGTCGATCTGATAAGAACAACTCTATCACTGAGTGTGAGCTTAAAATTTGTAAAAAGAAACCTGGCAATTAAGCTTAAAAAGTGTTTGCAAGTTTGTTAAATGAATCTCAAATGACATGAAAATAATACAATAATACAATGTTGATTAAAATATAATATATATATTCCACAAGTTTTAAAATTGCTACTGAAAGCTCCTGACATTGTGTTTCACAGTCTGGAGATTGGTTTGATGCAACTCTCATTCTTTTCTCTTCTGTAGAACTCCCTCCATCTTTGCATAACTACTGCAACCTACATACATTTGAATCTGCTTGCTGTATTGAAGCCTTGGTTCCCCTCTACAATTTATAACCCCCACACTTCCCTCCAATGCTAAACTGATGATCCCTCGATGTCTCAGAATGTGACTTGTCAACTGATCCATTCTTTTAGTCAAATTGTGCCATAAATTTCTTTTTTCCCCCCAATTCAATTCAGTACCTCTTCATGTGTTGTTTGATCTACCCATTTAATGTTCAAAACTCTCTCTCCTTCGGAAGTCTGCTCCTGATAATACTTGCACTCATTGCAGGTGATAGGGATAGTAACATTTGTAATACAGGATACACATAATCATACTTTGGCTTACACCATGTTAGCATGACACTTGCTTGGAGCTGCCACTAGGGTTTGTTTCAATATCCTATAGAACTTGGTCCTCCAAACCTGGTGTACACACAGTCTGCCACCTCCCAGCATTTTCATCTATCTGAAAGGACTCATAATCACACAAACACACAAAAAGGGCTTGAAATGTTGTGGGATGTGACTGGTGCCTGTGAGGATACTTGTTTTGGTATAGCCATGCTGCCTCTCAACCATATCCATCTGCTTGTCCATACACAAACTACCATCTCAGTTTGTTCCCAACATGAATACTAGACCATTCTGCTGCTTATGCTGTGTAAATCACCCAGCCTGAAACACGCAATGGACACATGACAAGTGGTCAGAGGAACTTTCATTCATCATTGCCATCTACCGTGGCAACAACGCATTTCTGGACACATGTTCATTGGACCTTTTTTCCTTCTTTCCCAGTCAAGAATCCATCCCTGCAGTTTGTCAGGTTTATTAATGTTCACCCTGTATAATCTATCCGAAACCTTCCACTTATCAACTTTATGTCATGATTCAATAGCTTGTGATGATTAAGTTATGCTTAGTGTAAAATTATGGTAGGTGGCTGCTTCTTTCATTTCTTTCCCCCACTACAAGTTCGATTACTTTTTCTTCTCTTCTTTTTCCTACTATTCAATTCCAGCCTCCCATCACAATTAAATTTTTGTCTGTAACTATTTGAATAATTATGGAGGGTGCTGGGTTTGTGTCTACCTTGTCTACAAGAATGCATTCACCATGTTGGTCATAGTAGCCTACCTGCATTCCATATTTGATTATTGATTATTAGTCCTATTCCAGCATTAACTCTATTTGGTTTTGTATTTGTAATCCTGTTCTCACCTGATCAGAAGTCGTGTTCTTCCTGCTACTGCTCTTCGCTAATTCCCACTATATCTAACTTTGATATATCCATTTACTTTTTTAAGTTCTCTAACCTACCTACCTACCTACCTACATGATTAAGGGATGTACAATTACACACTCCGACTGACAGAATGCAAGTTTTCTTTTTCCTGATAATATTCTCCTAAATAGTCCCCACATGGGCATCCAAATGGGGAACAATTTTGCCTTCAAAATATATTGCCCAAGAGGATGCTGTTATCATTAAGGCATACAGTAGAGCTGCATGTCCTCAGGAAAAGTGAAGGCTGTAGTTTACCCTTGCTTTCAGTCATTCACAACAGCAACATGATAAATCCTTGTTGGCTTAGTGTTTTAAGGCCAAAGCAGTTAATCACCCAGACTGTTGCCTTGCAGTGACTGAAAGGATTGCCATCCCTCTTCAGGAAACACAGGTTGATCTGGCCTCTCCACAGATACCCCTCCATTCTCCATTGTGGTTGCACCTACAGCGTAGCTTTCAACAACACACAAGCCACCCAACCTCGGTAAGGTTCATTGTACATGGGAGTGGGGGGGGGGGGGGGGGGGGGGTTATATATCTCTCATAATTTTGTCCAGAATGAAGTTAAATAGCATGGGAGAAAGTCCATTTCCTTTTCAATCACCTACACCTATTTAAAAAGTGCCAGGAATTTCAACTATGTATTTCATGTTTGATATCTTATTTGTAACAGTCTGGCAGATTAGATATTTGGCCTTTCTGCCCACTCTAAAGTCTTTGTTTCCACAGAGTCACAGGTGTCTTTTAAAGTCCGCAACGGTGACAATTGTACTGGCATGTTGGTAGAGTCTCAATATTGTCTTCAGGTCCCATATTTGTTCTATGTATGAGTGACCATTCCTGCATACTGTTTCATAGTCACACATTATGCAGTCAGTCCATTGTCCCAAACAGTTTAGGAGAGCACCAGTAAACTCCAATTCCTTAAAGAAATCAACTCAAATGTATAAAGCAGATACAAATGTCTGATTACTTTACAAATGTGTTAAATTGTTAAATATTTGATGTTAAGCATGTAAGCAAGAGAAAGCTTAGAAAAGGTTTGAAATTATGCTGGAAGTTCATAGGAAGGCACTAAGTGCTCTAATTATAAAATACTGGATGAATATAGTCTGGGTAATTTGTGCTTCATTTTAAGCAAAAGCTAGTTTTTCGTGCATCTCAATGTTAATTGTGTCGTAAAACTGTGTTATGAATAAAGTAAGTAGTAAAAATATAATTAATTAAAATGTCATGTCTGATTCTGATGTTTTACTGCATGAGCTGCAAAAATGTAGGAAGAAATAAACTTTTTTCTTTTCATAAGCAGGGGGGGGGGGGGGGGAAGGGGAGGGCGGCCCACAAGAAAAAGAGGTTTAAAATTATGTGCAAAGTTTGTTGGAAGTTGCTAAGTGCTCTCATTCCTCTCATTCTCAAACACTGGAATAAAGCCCATGTATTTACACACTGTCTATTATGCTGTCTCGAGGCAAACACACAGTACTCACTGTAATGCTTTTCTCATTGTGTTAAACTTTCAACATAATATTGTATCTCTTAATGAGTAGATTATGGCAGCTTTTTAAATTTGGTGAGTAATTATGTGAAATATTTAAAACTATTTTTTTGTCCCTGGAAGCTGTTACATAGACAGTCTGCAAATGGTACTGGGTTCTGAGATAGTCGCTTAGTAATATAGAGTACTTAGAATTTTGTATCTGACCAACAAAAGTGATAATCTCTGTAAATATCTGGATCTTCCTTATCATCTGACTTATGCAGCGGATTTATGAACGCACATTTCCAATCATATGGAATCATTCCAGTTCCTCAGACCTCTGTTTACTATGTGTGCATTCTCTTTAAGAGTTTACCTTCTCTTCATGTCCACATATCGGTAGTAATACTGTTCACTAGGGGCTTTGCTGTTTTTTAACAATCTGATGTTATTTGCTGTTTTGTGTATTGTCAGGATTACTGAATTTAAATTTGGTGTGGGTTTTTTAAGGGTAATATTTCTTTTGGTTGATCATTGTTAAGCAGGTCTTGGAAGTAGTCAACAGAAACATAGTGTTAGTGGCTCATAATGAAATACATATTTTTGGTTGGTATTTGCACTTACAGTTATTAATTTTATAATCTTTACTAGCACTTAGTTGGTCACTACTCCCCTAACATATTAGTTTTTTATTAGGGTTTTTTGGGGGATTATTGAAGTTGTATGTTGCCACAAGTCACTGCCGGTGAACGGAAGTCACTTAACAAAAAAGTGCATGTGAACAGCAAATCATTTAAGCAGAACATGGATATCAAATTCACATTCGTTTTTATGAGTACACTTTAACACAATGCAGCATAGACAGCTTAGAAAAAATAGGATTTTTTGGATCTGGTATAGTGATGCTCAAAAAACGTTGCCATCCCAGTATGGTACTTCAAAACTGTGCAGACCTCTCCCTGAGAGCTGTTTCATTGAAACTGTTTGAGCATTGTTTTTATCCATCCGTATACAAACAGAATGGGAAATATCAGTAACATTTACTGTACATTATTCAGTAAATTCCTGATTTTAAATAATTGAGCCAACTGCAATCCCACTGAAGTGTTTTCAACACACTGCCAGTCTTTAGTAATATGTGAGAACAAGCAATTAGTATATTGTCATAGTGTTCTGCACAATGGCTAGATTTTTAATAATCCTTTAGTGTACACTGAAACCAACACTGTTGGTGAATATAATGGTCACTATTGGTTTGCTGCTTATATTAGTCATAATTTAAAAAAAATTAAATACTGGATTCTAAGTGGTGTGACATGCATAAAATGAATTAGCTGTCTAAATGGGTAAACAGAAATGCTAATTTAGTGTTTTCCATGATTTGTATCAACTGCATGAAAGCTATACATCTTGTATTGACAGAGTATTCCATGTCCATCATGTTTCCTGGATCATAACACACTGATAATGTTCTTCATAATGTCTGCATTCTGGCAGATTTGCATAGAAGATATTCCATACATGCATTCTGGTGCCCTTATCCAGCTAATGCCATGTTGAGACTGATATAGTACTTCTCCAGTTATGCGGAGAACCAATTATACCTATATATAGGCTATTATTACCGTGGGGTCGCCACTCCAAAAGGCATTTTAATGCTACTGCAAAATCTCTCCCCACGAGAGTGTATCCCAACTGTCTGCATCTAGTGTACTTTGTGTGGTCGTATGTCACAATGTGTTTCAGTGTTTGTGAACCATGTAATTGAGACAGGACTTAGGAGCCAGGGGGTATTTACCTCATTGAATGTGGAAAACCACTTATAAACTCCATTCAGGCTGGATTTCACACTGGCCCATCTTGTTAATCCACCAGGCAGATTCAATCTGGATCAGGTGCTCTTTCCCACATCCTGGGAGCAGGCTCTTTAAGGTGCTAGGCTGCCCAGGAGGCTGCATAGAAAATAATATCAGTTGCACTATTTTTCAAAGATTCATTACTCTAGTAGACAGTGATATTCCTTACCCCTATCAATTTAATGGGCTTCCATCCAATAAAAGTCTACAAACTGCACTGTAAAATTATCTCTGATCACTTCAGAAAAGGTATGATTCTTTTACTTCTGTTCCTACCCCTGTCAGATATACTGTCTTGATGCAGATGGTCAAAGCTGTCATTTGCTGATGATACAACAGCTCTACTTAATGGCAAGAATTGTGAGGAATTACAGAAATCTGTATGCTTACCATAATTTTTTGGGTTCAACCCAGGACATATTTTTGAAATTATTTAAAACTTATGGCAAATGGAATGCCCCAATGTTTCATTCACTTTTTAACCTGACTGTAAGCCCATACATACTGACCTGTATTTGCAGGAATCTAGCTGTCACCAACCTTCATAAACTATAGGCATCCTTCAAACATTTGTGCACTGGGCACATGTTGTGTCTGACAGAGTCAGCATTGTGAAGAGCCTGGAACACCTACAATCTCTGTTCAAAGATGATTGATATTCCCCATGTCAGATCAGCACAGTTATAAGGTGGAAGTAACATGAGCACCCACAGGATCAAGAGGAGAAGGAGCTGTTCAAGTCCAGGGTATTCCTTCCATACGTCAGCAATATTTCATTGAAATCAGATACAAGTCTAAGGAAACATTATCTTAAAGTTATCTTTCGGCCACCTACAAAGCTTTTGCTCTTCTCGATTTGACAAAGGATGATCTGAGATAGTGGGAGGCTGGAATCTATAGAATACCTTGCCATTATGGTAAAGATTGTGTTGGTCAGACTACACGCACAGTACATGAAACGTGCATTGAACACAATTGCCACACTTGCCTTTTGCAGCTCAGTAAGTCTTGGCCTCGATGAGATCCTTCTGGGATTCAGCTATTAAGGCATCTGTGGAAACATATTTGGCTGAAGAGTTTCTTAATCTGATAGCAGCAATCATATGGATAAGGCATGGGACTGGGTGATTTCTTTAACATCTTCAGAAAGAAAAAAAATTATGTCTAATGACACATCTAGTGACAACAAATTTTTTTTATTTATGTGATATCTGAATTTTAACTCTTCAAGCTCATATTCTGACACAGGGTATGCATATAGTATCACCATTACATGTGTGCCTGCATGCCATACGTGGAGCAGTATTCAAAGATGGTGCTAAACTTGACAGAGGGCACTCATGTAGTGTTTACCTCTGTGCATGTGTCCCTGCACCAGTTTTTGGTATAAAGTTATTAGTGACATGAACTAGTAATCTCCAATGTAAAACACTCATCTGAAGATGGATGAATGGTTGTACCCTGAAATATCATGGCAAGAAGCTGATGTCATCTAGCTGCAATTCCGAAACATCATGAAATCCCTCAAAAATTGCTTTCAACTTCTCGTCAGTACTATCTGGTACTTTTTCAGAACTTGGACCCCAACCTACCCTTTGGTATTGAATTACATGGTTCACTAGTGGCTGTTCATCAAATAAATTACCATTACTTATGAAATCTTTTATAATTTCATTAATAACCAGTGCACTTTTTTAAAAAATAAGACCAGGCAATTTCACTTCATAAATTTATGCACTAAAACTTACTAAGTTTATAAAAACTCATTTTCCACAACTCCTAGTACTGGATACTAGAATTATATGAACTGGCTATGTTTGAGAAGAATTTTTGTTCTTGAATTTCATCATTTTCTTGTAGAGTGCATTGCAATTCTTTGGCAGAAGATGGTACAAATTTGTGTTTTTTTTTTTTTCTTTCTGAAGTTGACAAAGTAATTCAGGTTATCTCTGAAATGCTTCTGTTGCTTAATAGATTTACCTTCCAATTTCAGAACTACATTATTAAATAAATCTAGAGTACCATATAAAAATATGAAAAACATTTCACTTTGTAGATTTTCAAAAAGACTGAATAATAACTTTGGGCACTTGTCACGAGATAAGAAGTATGATTTTAGGCCATAAAAATGGAAAGAATTCTTTCTATTGCAGCTAACAAACTAAGGAACCTTATGCTGCTATGAGATAATACTTTTTTGTAAACTGTTTCCACAAATTCACAGAACTCTTTAATTTTCATTACTCTTATAGTATACATGTGAAATTATTTATAAATTCTTACACTGAAGATCCAAACAAACTGCTACACCTGCCTATCATGTACGGCTCCCACGAGCACGCAGAAGTACCACAACACGACATGGCACGGACTCGACTAATATCTGAAGTAGTGCTGGAGGGAATTGACACCATGAATCCTGCAGGACTGTCCATAAAATCCATAAGGCATCCCAGAAATGCTCAACAATGTTCGTCTCTGGGGAGTTTGGTGGACAGCAGAAGTGTTTAAACACAGAAGAGTGTTCCTGGAGTCACTCTGTACCATTTTCCTGCTGGAATTGTCCAAGTCTGTCGGAATGTACAATGGACATGAATGGGTGTAGGTGATCAGACAGGATGCTTATGTAAATGTCACCTGTCAGAGACATATCTAGATGTATCAGAGGTCCAATATCACTCCTAATCCATATACCCAACACCATTACAGAGCCTCCACCTGCTTGCACAGTCCCCTGCTGACGTGGAGGGTCCATGGATTTATGAGGTTGTCTCCATACCCGTACACGTCCATCTGCTCGATACAATTTCAAATGAGACTCGCCTGACCAGGCAACATGTTTCCAGTCATCAACAGTCCAATGTCAGTATTGACAGGCCCAGGTGAGGTGTAAAGGTTTGTGTCATGCAGTCATCACGAGTACATGAGTGGGCTTTCAGCTCTGAAAGCCCATATCAATACTGTTTCCTTTAATGGTTCGCATGCTGATACCTGTTGATGGCCCAGCATTGAAATCTGCAGCAATTTGCAGAAGACTGCACTTCTGTCACATTGAATTATTCTCTTCAGTTGTCATTGGTCCTGTTGTTGCAGGATATTTTTCCGGTCACAGCAATGTCAGGGATTTGATGTTTTACTGGATTCCTGATATTCATGGTACACTCGTGAAATGGTCATACAGGAAAATCCCCACTTCATTGCTACCTCAGAGATGCTGTGTCCCATAACTCATGCGCTGACGATAGCACCATGTAGAAACTCACTTAAATCTTGATAACCTGCCATTTAGCAGCAG